>NC_084480.1:198899973-201741223 GCF_030035675.1 Rhineura floridana | reverse complement strand
TCTACCCTGTCTCAGTTCTTGTTGCGTTATCTTAATCTCATCCATTATCTTCTGAAACATATCCAGAGGGGAAAACCCTTCCAGGGGTACATCCAGGGTCTCTGCCACTTCTTTGATTGTCATTCTTAAAGCCGAAGAAAAAACCCTTCAAATTTCCAATATAACCACAATTCCCAAGCAAAGAGTAATTTGCTTCTTTTCCCAGCAATAAGGGAGTTAATATTCCAGGCCTGTTGACATCATCTGGCCAGCACAGTTCTTATCTCCCGCATGTCCAGGAATGCAAAACAAATTTGGTTCACAGCGCCAAACAATTAGTAACATACACGAACAGCAGATTCGTCTAAAGAAAGTAGTCCAAGAAAAAGTAGTCCCAGACATATATCAATCAAATAATCATCTAAATCAGATTTTCTCTTCGGGTAAGTTGCCCCTCATCCGTTTTAATCTTTATAGTTTCCAAATTCAGGCTAGCTTTTTGCCATAAAAAAATAAGAAAAGCTTTTTAAATTTTCTTTCCTCCTCCTTAATTCCTTTTATAAAAGAGAAGTGTAACTCACCCAGGTATCTTGATTGCTGATTCTTAAACAAATCTCTTTTGCTGTAGTAATTTAAACCAAATGATAAGATTAGACAGAAGAAAGCTCGCCTGTTGTGGATCGTTTAAAAGAAAAACGTCTCGCTTTTTTTCAGCCCAGCTTGCTGGAAGTCCTAACTCCGTCCTCGGTTGCTAGGTATGCCTTCTTTTCCCAGGGAATTCCTGATCAATTCCAGCCACCGACAGCCCAACGAAGTTTCTGTGGATAATCTCTTCGGTTCACCCTTGCCTGGGAGAACATTTATACCAGTCAAAGTTCCCTTTTGACTGATTTTAAACTGAAAAAAGCTTCCTCTGAGACAGAGCTCATTTCAGAGGCAGCCACAGGCGGAGCAATCCTTCCGGGAAGTCCACGACCTCACCTCAGTTGTTCATGCTCTGGTAACTTCTAGATTGGACTACTGCAATGCGCTCTACGTTGGGCTGCCCTTGAAGACTGTTTGGAAACTACAGCTAGTCCAGAATGCAGCGGCCAGATTGCTGACGCGGACCAGAAGGTCCGCTCATATAACACCTGTTCTGGCCCGTCTGCACTGGCTTCCTATTTGTTTCCGGGCTAGATTCAAAGTGCTGGTTTTGACCTATAAAGCCCTACATGGCATGGGACCGCAATACCTGGTGGAACGCCTCTCCCAATATGAACCTACCCGTACACTGCGCTCAACATCTAAGGCCCTCCTCCGAGTGCCATCCGATCGAGAAGCTCGGAGGGTGGTGACTAGAACTAGGGCCTTTTCAGTGGTGGCCCCCAAACTGTGGAACAGTCTCTCTGATGAGGTGCGCCTGGCACCGACGTTACTATCTTTTCGGCGCCAGGTGAAAACCTTTTTATACTCCCAGGCATTTTAAAGTGCATTTTAACAGTATTTCACTATTATCTTGTATTTTGGACGTTGTTTGGTTCTTTTATTATTGTTTGTTTGTTTTTGGTTTTTGATTTATTGTATTTATTGTACTTATACACTGTGCTTGTTTTATCTTTTATGTACACCGCCCAGAGAGCCTTTGGGCTTAGGGCGGTATATCAATTAAATTAAATAAAAAACAATAATAAACAAATCTGCATCCAAGACTCTTTGATTACATGAACTGCTGAGAGAGTGAAAGCCTTGTGGACTATTGCTGCCAAATTAACCGACGAAGCATAGAAAGGAAGGATAAAGACTGAAGAAGGAACAATGGGAATGAAGAAGTGAAGGTGTAGTGAGGGAATTAAGGTAATGGAGGTGGTGCAGGGGAGAAATAGCACTATGGGGTGGAAGGAGAAAAGGGGTAACATGAGGCACAAAAAAATCTGTGGGGTGAGTGAAGAGAGAAAGGGGAGTAGGTTAGAAATTGGGGTGCAGAGAGACCATGGAAAGAGAAGAGGTGCAGATGTGCAGAGGGATGCAATGGAGAGAGAAAGACAGACTCACAGGTGAAGAAACAGAAAAGGGGTAACAAAATGGTAGTAGAGAGCAAGAAAGAGAGTGCATGTTTGCTAAGCAGCAGGGCTGCCAAGAGATGGGTACTGAGGTTACTGCTGTACTGGGCCCACAGGGCACTCGTGTGATGTTCCTGTATGTGAATGTAATGTAAATATGGTAAGCGCAGGTTTATTATAGGAAATATGGTAAGTGGAGTGAGTGAGAAGGGGGAGTACATGGGCTGTAGAATGCTGGATGATGATTGGCTGTGTGTTTGAATGGCTGAAGGTATAAATGAGAGGATGACAGCTGAGTCGGGGTGGGGGTTGGACAGGGTGGTTGCGGACAGGGAGGTTGATGTGGAGAGTAAGAGGTGGCTGTTGAGATATTGGATTGGGAGTTCTGAGGCAAATAGTAGGAATTAGGAACATAAGAGAAACATATATGAAACCATATGCTTGTCAATGAAATCTATAAGTAAGCTTGTTATTCTTAGTGTTATCAATAAATACTTTCTTGGTTTACTTAAAGCCTGATTCCTCAGCTGGGGGGCACAGACCAGGGGGGAGGCAGAGTAACCAAGGCTGAAGAAGAAATAGTATCAAATGGTGGCAGCGGTGAAGGAAGAGATATTGTATCAACATCCAGTACCACAAAGCAACCCAGAGCTGTGAGCTTCATAGGCAAGAGGTTTCAGGGGGGTTGGGAATTACCTATACACACAGACACAAGGTATCAAAATAACCAGGAAGAGACTAAGGCACAGTCTAGAGGTTATATTGGATACACAGAGTGTTGGGTAGTGTGGCCTAGCAGGGGGATCTTTTGAGATCTGTGCTAGAGCAGAGAGAGGGTAAAAATAAACACAACGATCCTGACTGCTGGTAGCCACGAGTGAGAGCGACACAGGTGGTGCCAGGGAAGGACGTCACAACTCACACTCTGAGCTTTCTTTTTTTTAAAAAAAGATTAGTGGTTAGGCCTCCTGGAAGAGAAAATAGGAAGCAAAATGTTCAGGCAAACATCAATTTATTTATTCATTTATTTATTACATTTCTATACCACCCCATAGCCAAAGCTCTCTGGGTGGTTTATAGCAATTAAAAACAATAAAAACAAATTTTAAAAAACAAAAAACAATTTAAAAACACAATTAAAAAAAATTAAAAACTATTTAAAAACACATGCTAAAATCTAAGCAATTTCTATGAGATGAGGCAGCCTGCTTCCACTTTTCAGTGTTTTTAGGCAATTAATGAAGTCAGAGTTGTGATTGATGAGTGATTTGTTTGGACATCAGGTAACAGGAATCTCTGGGGTCCTAAAGACCTGCCATTTTCTCATCCAGTTCAGTGCACTTTTTTCTTTCCTGCTACAGTCACATTTTCTAATGCTTGGAATTGCTGCATTTTAAAGATCTACTACTTCCTCTAATCTCCCTTTGCCCTTCCTAGTAACAATGACACAACCTTCCTGTGGCGAGTTCATCTGAGATCAGGTTCTCTTTACATAAAAACATAAGAAGAGCCTGCTGCATCAGGTGAGTGGCCCATCTAGTCCAGCATCCTGTTCTCACAATGACCAACCAGATGCCCATGGGAAGCCCACAAGCAGGACCAGAGTGCAACAGCACTCTCCCCTCCTGCAGCTACCATCAACTGGTCTTCAGAAGCATAGTGCCTCTGACTATGGAGGCATAGCACAGCCATCATAACCAGTAGCCATTGACAACCTTATCCTCCATGAATTTGTCTAATGTTCTTTTAAAGCCATCCAGGTTGGGGGCCATCACTGCCTCTTGTGGGAGTGAATTCCATAGTTTAACTTTGTGAAAAAGTACTTTATTTCATTTGTCCTAAATCTTCCAACATTCAGCTTCACTGGATGTCCACGTGTTCTAGTAGAGGAGAAAAACAATTCTCTATCCACTTTTTCCATGCCATGCATAATTTTATACACTTCTATCATGTCGCCTCTGACTCGCCTCTTCTCTAAACTAAAAAGCCCAAATGCTGCAAACTTTCCTCATAGGGGAGTCGCTCCATCCCTTGATCATTCTGGTCGCCCTTTTCTGAATCTTTTCCAACTCTACAATATCCTTTTTGAGGTGAGGCAACCAGAACTGTACACAGTATTGCAAATACGGCCGCACCATAGATTTATACAGTGGTATGACATTAGCAGTTTTATTTTCAATACCTTTCCTAATGATCCCTAGCATGGAATTTGCATTTTTCACAGCTGCCGCACACTGGGTTGACATCTTCATCAAGCTATCCACTATGACCTCAAGGTCTCATTCCTGGTAACTCACCACCAGTTCAGAACTCATGAGTGTATATGTGAAATTAAGATATTTTTGCTCCAATATGAGTAACTTTACATTTGGTTACATTGAATTTCATTTGCCATTTTACCATCCATTCACTCAGTTTGGAGAGTGCTTTTAGAGCTCTTTGCAATCCCTTTTTGTTTTAACAACCCTGAACAATTTAGTATCACTGCTCATCCCTAACTCTACATCATTTAGGTACAAGTTTATTTTTTTTTTTTCAATAATTTTTATTCAGATTTTCATAAAACATACAAGACGAAATCATAAAACATTCAAAGACAAAAAACAAAATCAAAAATAGTTAAACAAAAAGAAAAAAAGAAAAAAAAAAACAAAAATAAAAAATAAAGAGTAAAATATTGACTTCCCATTTGTCAAAGATCAAATCAGTTATAAGTCTATAATATATAACAATCCTGTCTCTTAAGTCATATTATAAAATCACTTTCCTCCAGTAGTTATCTTACTTAATCATCAAATCTCATAAACATTACTTTATTCTTTCCACAAAAAGTCAAAGAGAGGTTTCAATTCTTTAAGAAATATATCTATCAATTTTTTTTTCCAGATAAGCATATCGATTAATCCATCTCATTACTAATTATGATAATCTTATTGTCATAACCATAGTCAAAATAAACATTTCAATTAATCCATCACATCAGAATCTGTTAGGTTCAGTAATTTCAGTAGCCATTGTTCTATTATCCCTATTAGTTCCATTTTCCATCTTCCATCTTCAGTAGTCTTGTTAAGTCCAGTAATTTCAGTATCCAATCTTCCATTATCAGTATTCCATAATAATCTTGCTGTCAAAGCCATAGTCATATAGTAAGAGTCTGATGGGAATTACCTCTATCCCAAATATTTTCTTGCCATCCATTCTGAATAGGTTGCTGAAATACTGCTGTAAAATCATATCTCTGTTCTTTTTTTCAAAATACACTGGGTCATCTCTTGAAAGTTTTTCCATTGTCACATGGCTGCAGTTAATTCCATAGATTTTCTCTATATTGGGCTCCATCACATCATTCCAGTCCAGAAGATTATCCATGCCATTGATAACTTTATCTCTAGAATCTTCATTAATTTCTTCAGAGATAACATTGAGTTCCAAACAATAGATTTTATTTCTAAAGTCCATAGACTCCAAATCTTGTTCCTGTTCCACGTTTGTTCCAATCTCCGGGATCTCCTCTCTCACAGGGACCCCTGTTCCAGTCTCCAGGGTCTCCTCTCTCACAGGGACCCCTGTTCCAGTCTCCAGGGTCTCCTCTCTCACAAGGACCCCTATGTCTTTAATCTCCTGTGTCTCCAAACAATAGATTTTGTTTCTAAAGTCCATAGACTCCAAATCTTTTTCCTGTTCCACGTTTGTTCCAATCTCCAGGGTCACCTCTCTCACAGGGACCCCTATATCTTTAATCTCCTGCTTCATTTTACTCAATTCAATTTTCAGCTCCTTACAACCCTGTCGCAGGTTTTGTTTCGTTATCTCAATCTCATCCATTATTTTCTGAAACATAGTTATTTCCAGATTCTCAGCCACTTTCTTAATTGCCATTTTAAAAGAAAAATATAGGAAAACCACTTCTTATTTCAGCAACAATTGGGTTAATACTCCAAACTTGGTGACATCACAGTATAAACAGAGCAGACAGCCTTATCTCTCCATGCTTAAGTAAACAAAATGCAGTTCCCAGGATCGAAACAATTAATGGCGGTCGTCAGGAAACAGATTCGTCAAAATAAAATAGACCAAAAAGAGAGTAGTCTCAGACAATATAATATTCTTCAAAATAAAAATCTGGAATAGAAATCCCTCTTCTGTGTATATCTTTAGAATGCAAATCCAGGACAGCTTTTTGCAACAAAAACAGAGATAAGCTATTAATTAGTGAGTAGCAGAGAGAAGTTATGGCTCCCCAGTGAGATGTCAAAAACCGATCAATCTGGCAAATCTCTTTTAAACAGCAACAATTTAAGTCAAGTAAAAGAAAAATATAGAAAGAAGGGTGCTTGCCTGTTAGTGCGTTCTCTCTTAGAAGATAAGATGAACGTTCGCTTTATCAGATAGAGCTTGTTGTTGAAAATCCGTCCCACCTTCGTCGGCTGGACCTCGTCCCATAAATTAATGAGATCTGGTCGTCCCAACAAAAATAGGCTTTGAGGTTAATCTCTTCGTTTCTCCCTACCCGGGAGAAGTTTAATCAGTCAAAAAAAAAAAAATCTGACTGATATATCTGAATAAGCTTCTTTTGAGGCAGGAGCCCGTCTCAAAAGCAGGCACAGGCTAAGTCACCCTTCCCGGAAGTCCATTTAGGTACAAGTTTAAAAGCACAGGTCCCAATACCATTCTTTGGAGGGACTCCACTTTCTGGAGCCCTCCGTTGGGAGAGCTGTCCATTTATTCCTCCTCTCTGTTTCCTGCTACTTAACCAATTCCTGATCCATAAGAGGACCTCTTGTCTTATTCCATGACTGCTAAGCTTACTCAGGAGTCTTGGGTGAGGTACCTTGTCAAAAGCTTTTTGAAAGTCCAAGTATACTATGTCCACTGGATCACCTCTATCTATACACTTATTGACACCCTCAAAGAATTCTAACAGGTTAGTAAGACAGGAGTTGCCGTTGCAGAAGCCATGCTGGCTCTGCTTCAGCAGGACTTGTTATTCTATATGCTAGGTTAATTTGTCTTTTATAATACTTTCTACCAGTTTTCCCGGGACAGATGTTAAGCTAACTGGCCTGTAATTTCCAGGATCACCCCCGGATCCCTTTTTAAAAATTGGTGTTGCATGCATTGGCCTCTTTCTAATCTTCAGGTACGGAGGCAGATCTGAGGAACAAGTTACATATATTTAAGGTAGAGGCCTTAGAGCTGTACTAATTTGCAGGGTGTGAGCAGAAAAACATGGCCCTTTGAAGTACTAAGATACATCACTTTGGTTAAAGGAAGCAAAATTTGATGAATATAAGTGCTAAGGATTGTATTCAACATGGTGCTAAGAAGATAGTTCCATCAGTGCAAGCATTTCTGCTTGCCTGATGAAACAATCTCCCCTCTCCTCTCCCCACACACTTATGAAAAGAGTACACTATTCTGAAGGTTTCTGCCAACTCTCCAGAGCAGATATAGTGAGGGTGCGAGGGGTGCAAGCGGGTGGACAGTCCCATTGCACTAGCAGGAATCCTAGTGTTGGCTTCTACTGGGATGAGTTAGTTGAAAATGGCCCAGAGACCTTTTTGTAGCCTTTTTATACCTCCTTCTACACAACAGCCATATAGGTAGGGATGCAGTCATCTGAGGTCGCAGTCCCCTTATTTTTTTGGGAGCAGGGCCCCAGTATGAGCCTATTAACATGAAAGGGGAGCATGTTAGCCACTGAGAAAAGTTCTTGTCCATTTGTGCTGATTGGAGCCAATCAGAGTGAAGGGAGGTACGTCAGCCACTGAGAAAACTCTTCTTAGTAGCAAATACACAGCCTCCCCTTTCACGCTGAGTGGCTCCTAGGAACGTCTGCTGTAGTGGAGTGTGTACTCAGAGATGACACAGAGAGCAAGGGAGATGAGGGAAAGTGAAAAAGGGGGTGTGGCTGTGAGGTGGTGTGAGGTGACTATTATGAAAGGACCCTGCACGTGTGAATTTGCCATTACACTATTGCATATAGGTTAGGCTGAGAGGTGGTGTTTGGCCCAATGCAGGAAGTGAGTTTAAAATGTGAAAAAGTGCATGCTCAGAGGGTTGTTGGTGTTTATCTAGGGTGGCAAACTGGTTTTTATATGCGTTTTGCTGCACAATATCAGGAGTGTAGCAATCAAAGCATGGGGGAGAAATTCTTGCTTTCCTGACTTTGTGTGAGTTTTTAATTATTTATTATTTATATTCCACCTTTCCTCCAAGAAGCTCATGGTGGTGCACAACATGGTTCTCTCCCTCCCAAGTTTATCCTCAAAAGAACCCTGTGAGGTAGGTTAGGCTGAAAGACAGTAACTGGCCCTAGGTCACCCAGCGAGCTTCATGTCTGAGTGGGGATTTGAAGCCTGGTCTCCCAGGTCCCAGACACTTTAACCACTACACCACTGGCTTCCTAGTCTTTCATCAAGACTTTTTGCATGTGAATGCTATATTTTTTATTTACAAATATATTATCAAGTTGCCCAAGTTTTTTGTGTGTTACTCTAACATGTTGTTGTTTTTACTGTTGAATTATTTGCACGGCTTAGGGCTGTGTGGCAGATAGAAAATAAAAAGGGTAAGCCTTTTCTAGTATGGAAATATAAATATGGAGAAAGCTTTACTTGTTGATATTCTGTCTGTCAGATATCTTATTACTTTTGTGTGGTCCCTGATGTATTTTGAGCCCTCCATCCCCTCCTACAAAAGTGGGTGTAAATTTGCATATGACAACAGTAGATGCACTAATTATGAAAATTTATTACTCTTGTGAGTGCATCAGAGGGCCCAGTCCACACTCAGTGTACTGGGCCCAAAAAACCCTGTTGGCATCTCTGTTTAGTAAAAGAGAGAGAGAACACTATAGAGCGGAATGGGAGAAGGATGAAGAGTTAAGAAAGGGAGGACCAAGAAAAATTTGCAAGCATGCAGAGAGAAAAAAAGAGCACAAACAGTGAGACACCAACAGAAACAGATGGCTAACATGGAATGGGTTAAAAAGAAAACACTGAGCATGGTACCAAAAATGCTTTTCTGTGGCTAACGTAGCTTGGCGGCCTGCTTGAGTTAACAAAAATGGAAAAGTGACCCTCAAGAGTCATTTAAATTGTACAGTCCTGATTTATAGTCAATACATCTATTTCCACAAAGGTAAAGCAGCTACACATCTGCTGTCAAATCCCCATCATCTTTACTTATTCACCACTTCCAAGAAACCTGACAAGGAGTTTTGTTAATGAGCCGGGGGAGGTTTGACCTTTTGGCTTCAGATACATATATATAAAACATTTTTCTTATGTATATAACATTCACAAATGTGCAAAAGTACATCTGCACATGAAGGAAGAAACCATCTATATCTAAAAGCATGGAAGCAATTCTCAGCTGAGGGCTAAGTACATCATTTTCAGTCATCAGTGGAGGAAGCTCTGTAATGCATTGCAATTCTGGACCATGTTGCCCCAAATGTACTGAAACCAAAGGAATAAAGCAGACCTGGGCTTCCTACCCTAAAACCAGTATCAGCTCTGCCCTAGAGGCAAACTAGGCAACTGTCTGGGATGCCAGACTTCCAAAGGCTGCTACCACCACAACTATGTAAATGTCTTGGGGAATGAATCACTGCCTAGAGGTAAACAGAGGCAGCTTTACTGGCTTAATACCCCCAAGGCACAAGATAAGACATAGGATGGGTGGCAACATCTTAATTTGTCTAAGGCAGCAAAAGCAGATGGGTCAGCCCTACCTGAAACTTGAAACAGAAGGAGCAAATTGGATACACAGTGTTGCTCTTATATTATTTGAATGCAGATAAACGGGATCTGTTTTATGATAGGGAGAATACAGTACAGCACTGAGGATATCAGTGTCAACAAGACACAGGGCTAATTCTCACATGCATTTGCATCATGATTCCCCTGTACTTAATGACTATACACTTGATGGCTGGCACTGAATGTCTGAACTGTCTCCATTGAAAAGCACTGTGTGAGTCAATATGTGGTCTGTTTATATACACAACTGTGGTTAAAGATTTTGTCCATTCTGATCTGTCCGAAGCCCTGCACAGATGTTCTATGTGTGTACAGAAAAGATGTATGTGCATATATGGGAGGTTGTGACCACTGGCCCAAAATTCTCACTGTGCCCAGCCTCCAGATATTCCAAATCCCTTCTAAACAGGGACATATGCTGTACACCCCAATGTGTAGGCTCCAAATTCATGATCCACAAGTTGGCGTGAACCCTACCCAGTGTGTGTACACATTTTACACATGGTGGGTAGTCTGCACAAAACTATGGAAAGCAAGTAGATAAAAATGCATAAGCCTCACTAGTGAGGAGTGGCTTCCCACTTCAAAAGGAAGTCGAACATAAAGGAAACATTGCAATATTTCATGTTCTGGAAAGCATTTGCTTTAAAATGGCGCAAGCAGAAAAGTACATCAAGGAATCAACCACAGCAAGGCTGGTACCAGCAAAGATTCCCCTAGCCATTTCTTATGCACGTGTAAGGTTTCACATTCACCAGAAAGCCTTTCAGACATGTTGTTCTTATACTGCCTTCCATAAGATGCTGTGATTTCTGAACCACAGCCAGGCAGAGGGTCCTTGTCCATTTAGACACCAATTGACAGATGAATTATGTCCACAACGTAAGAAGAATTACACTTGTCTGGGCTGCCAGTCCATTTTATAGCTTAAAATCAATAAACTCGATTTGAAGGAACCCAAGAGTATGCCCTGCTATTTACACACAGGGGTTCTACACAGTTTTGCTATCATAAGGTCAGCAAGATTGGCAGACAAGTTGTGAATAAACAGTAACTGTGTTCCTAATTATAGGTACAAAAAACAAAGATAGCAGTTATATTAATTAGGATTCAAACACATGTACATAAAAGCATGCAGCTCCTGGAATATGGGTACAGCACAGCAAACAATTCCAAAAAATGTGACAGTTGTAATACTTACATCAGTTACTTATCCTTGCTAAAATAAAATAAAATAAAAAAATCCAGTCCTATGCTCAATTATCTGGGACTGGGAGTAAGTCCCATTGAATTCAGTGGGGCTTGCCATTGAGTAGGCAAGTATTGGATTACACTGTGAAACAGTATTTTGATGTTCACACTGCCTGAAATATCTTCTTAATATCTTCAGGAAGGAACAGTTTTCCTATAGGCCAATTTAAATGGGGATATAAGGAACAATAAATTCTTAGGCCCTTATGTTTGCATAAAGGTGTACAAGGGAAACACAATTTCTGAAATATATATTTCAGAAGCTGCATTTCCATACCCAATTACTTGGGAGTAAAATCCTACTGACATGCGATTGTCCTGTGAGAGAACTTATGACCCTGGAATTAGGCTGGGGTCTAATACTGCATTTGGCTCTTAGAGGTATTTGTGGCTGCAAATTATCCTAGGAGAACAGGCATCCTAGCAACACAGCTTTGCCAAGGCAAAAGTGCTGCCCTAGTTAAGGAGCTGTCTAATTTGCTTTTTATCTTAATTTTGAGGTTAGGGAGGGGGCTTGCCCCCTTTGTTCACCAGCTCTTAGCCTGTTTTTTCTGAAATCACAGACTCCCATTAATTGGGATGGAAGTCTCTTGGAGACCATATACTACTCCTATTACGAATGTGATAACCCGCTCACCACTCATGTAAACAACTATATGCAGTCTTGATGCTCTCTGGGATCCTTTTTGTATGATATGTGGCAGATTTCATTGGAAATTAAAACAATCTGAGAGAAATACAGGGCTGAGCCTCACCACACAGACCAAGCTAGGGGGGACATTTTTTTAAAAAAAATGTATCTCACCGTTCTTCCAAGGAGCTCATAGCATACATAATTTCCCCCTTTCTATTTTATCCTTACAACAACTCTATGAGGTAGGTTAGGCTGAGAGATAGTGATTGGCTCAAGGTCAGCCAATGAGTTTCATGGCACACTGAGTGGGGATTCAAACCTGAGTCTCCCCAGTCCTGGACCACTACCCCAGATCAGGTATTTTAAATCTGCACAGTACAGTAAAAGCATGGCTTGTAGCCATACCAGTTTTCAAAAATGTAATCCTAGGTGGACAGGGTAAATTTCCATCAGGACTACTGTGCATAGTGAGAGGGTGTTTAACTCTTTTTTTTCCAGCCCCAATCCCACCCCCACGATATAATTAGCAATGGAAAACAATTCCCATTGGTGTGGGCGATGTTTTTCATCAAGATTGTGAGAAGCAAAGGGATAAATCTCTCCTCCACGCATGCTGCAACCCCAACGGAAATCGCCCACCACCCAAGACTAGGATTAAATTTAAAAATGGAAAGCTATGCTGTTAACAGAATGCGTAGTAAGCCCTTAGACACAAAAGAAAAGATGCAAAAATCAACCAAAACAAGATGTCAAATGTTCAAGGACATTTCACAGATAAAGGGAAGTCTCTTGCATGTGGTTATGTACTTGAGTGAGGACAGGGTTGGTAAAAGAATAAGAGAAACCATCCAAAAGCTGCACTCCTACGTATATGCTTAATAGAGATTGCAATGTCATAGGAGGAATGCATTCCTATCATATTGAAGTTATTATGCCTAAGAGAGCCGGAGAATGTAAAGAGTGATCTTCTTTATCTGGTGAATACAGAAACATTTCTGATGCTATTCTGCAACTCTGGCTGTGTAGATTTTTTGTTTTTCTTCCTCTCTCAAATTTTAGGAGCTCAGGGTCGCTGGGGATAAATGACCACAAGCAGATTTTATAACTGAGAAAAGAAAGTACTTCTTCATACAACATATACAGTAGTTGACATGGAGTTCATCACCACAATATGTGGCAATGGCCATTGGTTTAGGGGATTATTCAGATTCATGGAGAATAGGTCTATCAGTGACTGTCAATGACTGCATTTGGATAATCATTATCTTGGTATAAGCCAAAATATGTGCAAGCCTTCTGGGCATCCACACAGCTCCTTTGCTCCTGCTTTCATGCAAGCAAGCAAGCAAACAAACTGGGAAGTCTCCTATTAACTATAGTTGTTTCTTCCAAACCAGAAAAATATGGCTAACAGCTTTGGAACAAGTCAGGATATTAAAGTATGAAGTTGGGTTAATATCCTGCCTTGCTCTAAAGCTGTTAACCTTCCTTGGTTTCTTTGTTTGACAGAGATTTCCTGGTTTGTTTGATTTCTTGCATGACTGAGTGTGTGTGCGGCTAAAAGACTTGTTTAAATCTGAGTATGCTCAGTAAGCGTGGAATGCTAGTGGAATACTAACTGACTGTAGAAGTGGGGGGAAAGGAAAATGGGGTGGGAAGGAGGAATGGAATGAAGTGCTGAACAGAAGCACTCCACACTGCAACATTTTGTTGTGGGCCATGCTCGTTTCCTCTGTTTCCAATGTTCAGGCTGTGAATACCAATCCTTATATGTTAAGTCAAAACAGCATCACCCACATACAATATGAAGGCATTAGCAGGCTTAAGGTTTGCACAAACACAAAACATCTTTAGGGGGAAAAAACTAAAGGAAGGGGTGCTTAAAAATAGTGCACTGAGGACTGAGCATGTTCTGTGGCTACAGAATGCTAATGGGGAGGCAGAAAACTCTGAGGGGGAATGGAATGGAGCAGCTGAAACCCTCAACAGTAACACTTCACTCTGCAATATTTTGTTGCAGGACAGACCCACTTGTATCTCTGATTACCAATCAGTTATTGGAAGCAAATACGATGTGGCCCTGACCACTTCATCATTCCTTGCTTATGAGCTTTCCAAGAATATCTGGCCAGGCACTGTGGGAGCCCAAATGTTGGACGTCTGACAATGAGCTGATCCAAAATCAATTTTTATCTCCACACTTTTATCTTCCTTTATACCTTTGTTTTTTCCTAGTAGCTCCCACTCCAGTTTTGCTTCATTTGTCCAAAAAGAGCATGAGGACGTGTGAAGAAAAAACAAAAACAAAGGTCCACTGGGCAACAAAATCATGCATTTTGTATATAGGGATTTTTTAAAAAAGCTAAGTGGGAATACAGGTTTTTAAGTTAAACATCATAGTTTGCAAGTCTTCTATACTTTGGATTCATTTGCCGGATATACAAGAGACTCAGCTTATTGGAAAGGGGGATAACTGTCACTTTCCACTAGCTAGAAAAAGCATCCACTTGAGGGAGCTCTAGACTTTCCAAGCTGTTTTATACACTTAAGATAAACCTAACAGTTAACAGCGGCAATCTGTCGATTGGCTTTTCAAAAGATACACTTTGGTTTCACAAATAAATTCAGGGTGGAAGTGAAAAAAGTACCAGCCTTAACAGCCAGGGATCCTATTTGATTATTACCGTTTTGTTTTTTCACCAAACTGTGACATATAATGCAAATTGATAACACTTTTGTGGCTTCTGATTATGCATTTAATGGCACAGAAAAGGGCTTTAAAAAAACTTCAGACAACTCAGCTGGAAGCATGAAAATTAGCATTGAATGAAATATTTATGGAGCTTCATTTTGCTTAAGATGCATCATTTTCCTGCCATAGGACACTGAGGCCAATTAACCGTTTCCAATTAAACAAGCTGAAATCCAATCTCACGCATCTAGAAATAGCCAATGAATCATAATGTCTACATTCTGAATGCAGAAAGGTTGACCTTTGGTGGAGAGGGAGGTAATTTCAAGAGGAAAACACAACTAATGCTACGGTGCCATGAAAAGGCATATGCTAACCTGAAATTGTCAGCTTTAGTTATAAGACATAACTAGTAAATAGTGAAATAGATTGCAAAAACAGTCTGTTTCTTGGTTTTGTGATGCTTAAAAGCTTTTACTGTGCAGTCCTAATACTGGATTAATACAGTCCCATATTTGCCTAGTCTTGTTGATCTTTTTGTTTTCTCTCTTTTTTTAAGGAGGGAAGATATTAATTTTTTTTAAAAAAGCTTTGGATTTGATACCTTGCCATGATAATTGGATAAAGAAGAGATTAGAGTTTACACCTCCTGAAAAGGAAAAAAAAAGTGGACAAATTCAAATGTCCTTGAAAGATGATTATTCCTTTATTTGGATTCTATCTGTCTCGAGAGTTTAGAAAGGTTTTTGTGTATATATTTATAAATCAGAAAACTCTCTCTCCCAACTTTGCCCTTAACTGGACAGGAATAGCTTTACTGCAGTTATCTGTGGTAACCTCCAGGCTGAATTACTGCAATGTCTTGTATGTGGGGCTACCTTTGAAGACAGTTCAGAAACTTCAGGTAGTGCAGAGCACAGCAGCCAAAGTGTAAATGAAATCAGGAAGGTGTGAAAATATAACACCAATTCTGGCCTGACTACACTGAACACCAATTAGTTTCCAGGCTCGATTCAAAGTGGTAGTGTTAACCTTTAAAACCCTATACTGCTCAGAACTCCAATACCTGAAGGACCTCTTCCTCTGCCCAGACTCTGTGTTCGTCATCCAAGAACAGTTCTCTGTCTTTGGAAAACTCTCCCCAGGGAGGCATACCTGAGGCCATCCTTACTATAATTTTAGCACCAGGTAAAAAGTGTTTTATTCTCCCCGGTATATGGGCAGCTTTAATTATATTGTTGTTATAGTTATTCGATCCAGATTTTAGTTTGTGTTTTATCTTTGTTACTATATTGATACCGTGCATTGTTTAGTATGTTTTACTGTATTATATATATTATCAATTGCTTTGAGATTTTTTTTTAGTATAAAGCAATATACAAGTCTAATAATAAATCAAATCAAATGAGATGGAGAAATAATAAAACATAAATATTTCCTAATCTGTTCATTGTATGAGGTACTGAGAAATATTCAGAAGATAAGAACATAAGAACATAAGAAGAGCCTGCTGGATCAGGCCAGTGGCCCATCTAGTCCAGCATCCTCTTCTCACAGTGGCCAACCAGGTGCCTGGGGGAAGCCCGCAAGCAGGACCCGAGTGCAAGAACACTCTCCCCTCCTGAGGCTTCCAGCAACTGGTTTTCAGAAGCATGCTGCCTCTGACTAGGGTGGCAGAGCACAGCCATCATGGCTAGTAGCCATTGATAGCCCTGTCCTCCATGAATTTGTCTAATCTTCTTTTAAAGCCTTCCAAGCTGGTGGCCATTACTGCATCTTGTGGGAGCAAATTCCATAGTTTAACTATGCACTGAGTAAAGAAGTACTTCCTTTTGTCTGTCCTGAATCTTCCAACATTCAGCTTCTTTGAATGTCCATGAGTTCTAGTATTATGAGAGAGGGAGAAGAACTTTTCTCTATCCACTTTCTCAATGCCATGCATAATTTTATACACTTCTATCATGTCTCCTCTGACCCGCCTTTTCTCTAAACTAAAAAGCCCCAAATGCTGTAACCTTTCCTCGTAAGATGTACTGAGAGGTATTTACAGAGAACCCCTCCCCTTTTAAATAAATTGTTTAGTTTGGTGATGGGCTATGAATTTTCACAGAAAATCCATGTTTTGCTATACTCCTATTTTGTGCCACTATATTTCCAGTACTTAACCAGCCCAGATGTCTTGGTACATGTACACATGATTCATAGTTGCACTGCATCATGGGCATTTTAGTCTATATTTGCTGCCC
Organism: Rhineura floridana; assembly: GCF_030035675.1. Lineage (NCBI taxonomy): Eukaryota > Metazoa > Chordata > Lepidosauria > Squamata > Rhineuridae > Rhineura > Rhineura floridana. The sequence goes on along the minus strand of NC_084480.1, from coordinate 201,724,610 downwards.
ACAGTTCGTATAATCCTCATTAATGCTTCATCCCTATCCATATTTCACTCAATTTCACCTATGCAACAAAAGCCAAGGAGAAGGAACAACAGCAACAACAAATTCCTTGTCATAATCACTAGTACCACATCCACAGACAGATTTCTCCCCAAATAGTCCTCAGACGTAATTTGGTTTGGTACTCTTTAGTCAAATGCTTTGCTCACTATGGAGGTATGAGGGACATGAAGTTGCAAGAGGCACAGATTGACTTCCCTGATCCTTTTCAGTAGATAAAGTAAATAGACATGACCACATTTATCTGCCTTCTTCTGACCATCTAGACCAGTGATATCTGGTCAGTGGCAGTAAGTCCTCCATGGTTTCAGGCGGAGGTCTTTTACAGTCCTTCTATCCAAGATCCCTCAATTATAGATGATGGGGGCTGGAGATGATGGCGACCTGCATGTGAAGCATGTGCTCTGCCACTGAGCTATGGTCCTGTGAAAACTAAAAGTTTCTAGTATGCCTCCCGCCCTCAATCAGGACAGAACAGGAAACTGTGTGTGTCTGTACTTTGAGTTGATTCTAAATGCAAGAGAGGGTCAGTGTAACACTCCTATTTATTATTCTTTTATCTATATATAGTATTCTTCTCTGGAATCGTAAAGCTGTTGCCCTTGATTCCCAGCACTGCCTCCTTTGAACTTGTTGCTCTGAGGGATGGGCAAAATAGAGCACTGCCAAGTGATCTTATTTTCTTTAGCCTCAAGGTCTTTTCAGATAATAACAAAAAAGTGCCATTAGTTCAACTCCTAGTAATGGAAGGGGTTAGTCTTCGTCCAGAGAGATACCATTGATGCAGGAACCAGAACCTTCTTCTGGGGGTGACCGATACTATTGTTTATCATTATTATTTTTAAAAAAAATCAGGGAGCTATTGCTAATTATTATTGTTGTTATTTAAGAAACAGGTTTTTGAAATGATGTTGTATTACTACTGGAGGAAAAGAGGAGTAGTGTGGTTGGTCTTCACTATTTCTCCATGTTCAATGTTAGTTTTTAAAACACTAATAACTACTTAAAATACACAACTCAAATGAGATGCAGGTGGGGCATTGTGCTGCTTGTCACTAGGGATGGAAAGGTCTGTCAATTTCATTTCTCTCAGTTTCTCATTTTTCCAATCTTAAATTCAGTCCTCCCCATTTCTGCAGCAATTTATTTTTTTAAAAAAATCCTCATGAAAATCCTCCAACATTTTAGTGTGAATTTCTCCTAATAAACACATTTTTGTGAGCAGTTTTAACAAAGGTACACATTTTTGCAAGCCATTTCTCATTATCTAATGCATTTTTAATTCATGTTATTTTCATTCATATATTTTTATGCACACTTTCCCCTCATTTTTGTAAATATCATTTAGTTGGCAAACTGCATCACAAAATTCTAATAAATGCGAATTTCTAAGGATGGCTGTGTTTCGGTTCTCATACTGATTTGGAAAGTGCAAATTTGATAAATTCTGGTTAAAATGTGAACTGTATCAAAATTTTCACCCATCTCTACTTGTCACTAGTGGTGACACAGACAGATGGTACCATAGGCACTATCCACTAAATGTTTGTGAGTGATGGGCACACGCCCACTGTTTTACACAGCACTTGCTGGGATCAATAAAGTGTATCTTCCCAGCTGCAAAATATTTTGATTTGTGTCTGCAACAAATGTGCAATTTTAAGGGAATATATCTGGAAGGTGCTTTGAACCATGGAGGTATCAGGAGAGGAAACAAAGAAGCTTTACTGATGCAGGGAGAATATGGGTTTCTCTTACATGGGGATGTTTGTTCCATCCTGGCATTAGGAGAATGTGTACGGATATGTGCATTTCCCCCTGTCCTCCCCTGCACATTTCATGAAGTGGCAAAATAAGTGTGAATCACTCACATTTCTTCTCTTGCCATCTCTATGGAACATACAAAGCGACACTGCATCTCCCAGTATAAATGAGTAACAACTGCACATTTATTGCATTAAAAAAAACAATCATCCAGAAAATCCCTTGCTTATATTTAGGCTTGAATAGTTTTGATCTTTGATCCTTAACTTACAGAGGCTGCATATGACAGTTTGAGAACATTTGGTTTAATTAGACACACAGGTCAATAATGATTATGGTTTAACAGCATAACTAAGTCAAGAATTCTATTGGGTTGTCCTGTTGTGTTCCTGTTATGAAACGTCGACCTGTATTTGTGTACCAGATACTTTAGAGCACAGGCTTACCTGTGGCACATTTCCCCCCTATTTTAGATATAGCTTGAGGGAACAGTCAAGGTTCAGTGGTAGAGCATATCGTGTGCAGAAGGACCCAGGTTCACTCCCCAACACCCCCAGTTAAAAGATATTTCAGGTAGCAGGACTAGAAAAGATCTGTACTTGAGATGCTGGAAAGCTGCTACTGGTTAGAGGAGACAATAATGGACTAGATGGATCACTGGCTCCATATGTTTATTTTGGAAACACATCTGTTAACAACTAGATGGGAATCTCACGAGCCTGATCAAACTTAAGGTGAAACACAACCTGGATTACACTGATAGCTGTACCTGCATTAGCTTTTCCACCAGGTGCTCTGCATTAAGGACCAATAGCCAAGTTTGAATAAATCTCTAGGTACATGTATAGATACTTATGTGCTCTGCCCATTCTAAAGTTGGAACAGATAGATCCTCGAACATTTGTCGCATGAGAATAGGTATTTTGTAGGAAAGTCATTTTTCATTGTGTGGTGGAGCACCAGAAATGTGAATAATAAGCCATGCAGTAGCAAGCGTGCAGTAGGTCTTCTGAAGAATTTCAGAAATTTTACTTTCAACATTATGTCCTTCTTTCAGAGGTCAAAAGTGGTGCTTTCACTGAATGCCCATTAAAAAGAATTCTTCTCAGAATGGCAATTACCTGCCTCAACTGATCAAACAACTCTGAAGTCAAGCCAGAGGGAGGGGGGAAGTATTATTTGGTGTGTCCTGGAATTGACTTCATGATTTAAAAGTATCCAGAACTTTTATATAAGACTCTCATAGGTGGCTTTAACAGCTCTAAAATGAATACTTTCCTCAGGACCTTGAACTTTTCAGTACTTAACATATATATTAATATCCACATTCCTTTGACATCAGCACAACTGCATACATAAATGCTGAAAAAGGACCAGCCTATTATTATTCCTTATGGATGGCTCAAGATAAAAAGGTGAAATTTAGATATGAAATGACAATATATTCCAGAAGAGCAGAGGCAATTAATACAGCGGATCCCTAACCAGAAGCCCTCCAGGAGATGGCCCCTTTTGGCTTCCTTTTATGCCACACCAGTACCATATACATGCCATTGGTACATGGGCAGGCTCAATGATATACTTCTTTTACACATGAATATTGCCCTAACCCTCCAAATAATTGGTTCTACCTATGTGACTTCTTCACAACGCATTACCCATGCAGTGTAAGAAGAGGCATGGGGAAAATGGCTCCCACGTGGCTGGTGGAATGCATGAACCAGTCCTTAGCTGAAAGGAGCAAAAAGGAAGGAGTGCTATTACACCTTTGAAATTAAGTGTGTATGAGGAACTTACTTACATAGAGTACATGAAGTAACTGAGAGTTGGTGTATATATATATCCCACGCACAAGTGCATGAAGGGAAAGTAAATGGAGCTAACTAAAGGGCAACAGGAAAAATACACCCTTTTTGCTGGGTTGGTATCCACCACTGAAGTCCAACAATGCCCCTCTTTATGTTATACAAATAAATTTGATCCCTGGGCAGCCATATCCAAATCTTGTCCTGGGAGGTGCATTCTCTGGCTCAGGATCCGAGATAAGTGGCTTGAGCTAGAGCCTGAAGTTTAGAAAGCTGAAGACATTATTCTGTTTTTCAGGCAACAGCAGGCCAGGCTCCTCATATTTATACAAGGTTTGGCCAATCCAGAGGAGCCATGATGCCTGCCAATTGAAGAGGCCCCTTCTGTGCCTGAAGAGGGCTTTCAGGACCAAGCATGACATGGGTGGGCATGAAGATGGACTATTTATCAGCGCTGTATGCACCCAGTTAGCATACTAGCATGATGCCTGTCCAAGCTAATGATTCGTGGTGTTCTAAAAGTGGACACAGAGTGGCTGAGGTTGCAATGTAAATGAGACATCAAGCATAGGTAAATAGATCTTGCACACCTACATTGCATTTAAATTGAGTTTGAGGCCCACACAGTCTTTGGTAGATCATGAAGGTAGCCTCCTGTCACCCACTTTCCCTGAGAGTCACTAACATAACCGTGCCAACGGTCTGCTGACAAACCTGAAGAGACATCTGAGAGTCAAGGTGTAACACAACTAGAAGGGTGAGGAATAGAACCCGCACACACTTTCCCCAATCACCTTAAGCCCCCATTGTATTGTCAGAACTTTTAACAGTTTATCTGTTTGTTAAAAGACTGGTTTAAATATTTTGCTTGATTTGGTATATGCCCCAGTTATAACAGTCACACTGCTGAATACATGTTTCCAATGTTGTGAAGAAAAGCACGCCAGTCCAATCTGTTTCTAACTTGTTACTTATTGCTAACTTGTCAGTGTTTTTCCACTTGTAATTATTTTGGTTCACAGCTCGTGTTTTCTTTTCAGCGCAGGTTTCCACCCCCTCCCTCCCTTCCCCTACACTTGTTCTACTTGAAAATGTTCAGATTAGCATGCAGATGGTTTTTTGATCACAGAGGTTTTTTCTCATCCTTTCCATGTTGAACAGCATATTTTGTTTTCCTTTATCTTTGGGTTTTCTATTTTGGATTCAGTGTATTACCATGGTTCTACATTGTGGATGTAAACACCTCCTGCTTCTTCTCATTTTTCCCGTATTGTGAAGGGAGGTTCTCAAACATTTTTCATAGCAAGTTTCCCCTAGGCTAGAAAAACAGAAACTCTCCATCTTCCAAAGTCAAAAAGATAAGGAAAATTAAAAGTGGTTCAACTTATGATCCTTGCTTCTCCCTTTACTTGGAAATTATTATTAATAATTCCATTGTATGCACTTATTATTTTTTGTTATACATGATTTATATAGTGCCACCAGTATGCATGGTAATCACACACCCCTCTGCTGTGCACTCAGGCCGTTCACAAAGGAGAGATGACTCCTGTGCCTTCCTCATTGCATCCAGTGTTCATTTTTCTCCATCTCCTCAGCTCACAAGTGATTCATGTTCCTATTGAAAGCAGCCTATACAGCTGGGGTCTAAAGAGGAGTGGCCCACTGGATGGGAGGAGCTCTGGGCATATTGCAACTCACCTGGCACTACATCGAGCCACAAACACCAGATTGGCTTGGCAGGGGAGGGTTGTAATATACAGCTATGGGATGTCCCACTACACTTCTCTCCAATCGTGGAAGGGGGGGGGGCGGTATGCTTTTTATTTTAAAACGTCCATCACTAGTTTAAACATTAAGTGGAAAAATCATGTCTGTCTTCTTGAATTCTAACAAAACACTGGTGCATTGACAAAAGTCTGTATATTTGTTTTTAGTTATTGTAAACCGCCCAGAGAGCTTCGACTATGGGGCGGTATATAAATACAATAAATAAATAAATAAAAGACAAAATGCACTGGTGGCTTTCGGGGCAATGAGAATTCATTAAAAATGGGGCAATAACTTCAAAAAGGCCCTGTTCCCTACCCCTGAACAAAATGACCCCACTCTTTAACAGGGGGTGCAGAACAGGGTTTTTCTTGCTGGTCATAACAGACTGGATTGTGTGGTATACTGTAACACTTTAGAAATAAAATATTTTAAAGTAAATTCTATTTTAACATATAAGACTCTTATGTACATCAGCCTTGAACACCTCCATAAGTAGTAGAAAAGGCAGCTTAGTAGAAGGTCCTTTCAACACTACATTGAAGTACAAAAGAAGGCATTCCCAGAGAACTTCCATTTACCATTCTAATCCCAATGCTGTCCCACTGGAAAAAAAGAAAGAACGAAGAATGAAATACATGCTCCAGCTCTCAGTATCAAGAAACAATGTTCTGCTTCTAATAGTCAAGTCTGTTCATCCATTACTGGAAGATGTTAAGTAATGTTGCGTGACTTTGCTCTAAGATCTAAAGCTGCATGTATTTTGCACAATACTAAATGCAGTCTGATCCTCAAGGTGCCATTGTTTATATGTCAATGAGGGCCCCTGCCAGCAGACTAGACTGTACGTTAAAAGCAGATTAAAGAAGGATTGGTTCATGAAGGTCCATTAAGCGACTTGGTCTGTAAATGCATTCTTGTTTATCAAGGTGTCCCTAACCTGTGATTGCCAGAAGTTGGCAGACAGTAACTTCACAGAGTGACTCAGTAAACTGCCAACTTTCCTTTGGCTGTGTCCTGCTATCAGAGACTTGGCTGAATGGATATCAGGCGTATCTCTACTTTTCTTCTTTGGACATCAAGTAGGATATTGTGATCACAGCCTAAATTGATTTTGTAAATTTAGATACAATTACAGCTGCTTTGGGTGTCAAAGAGGAGTCAGACAGCTAGCAAAGGATCCCAGAACCATGGAACAGAAGTGTAGTAAAGAAATCCTTAACCTCTGCACTGTAATAATAGTGCCTATCTTGCAGAGCACAAGTAGGACAGCGGATATGAAGATGTTTGAGAACTTAGGAAAAGTACTATGTTTCAATGTTATTATTTTGCTTTGATTCCCTGGGAGTTTCCCTTCTCCTGTTGCCAACCCTATGACAGAGAAAGACCCTGGATATGTAGTGAAGATTTCCAAGAGGTGGGAGAGATAGCCTATCTGCCTTCTTCCCCCTTTAACCATTCTCACTAGTGATATGGGGAATTAACCATACTTGATCACTGAGAGGTGTCATGCACAGAGTTCCAAGAAAGGTGTGCAGAAATAGGACCTACAGTATACCAGCCTGAAACTTTACAGGAACAAGAGTCCCATCTGGGCATTGTGCTACAACTATGGAGTAATCTCTATATAGGATCAAATTGCACAATGTTGTTTCATGCCTCCTTAGAGTGCTCATATAATCCAGAGACCTTAATTTCCCTACAGTAACAAAATAGTGCTATGTAAAAACTTAAGACCTTCTCAGCTTGACATGAAACCAATTGACTGCATTTCTGTGAAAGTTCTATAACTGTGGTATTTTAGAAACACGTCATGCTGGCTCTGCACCACTGAATAGAACTTCTTACTTAAAAGTGGTGGTGGTGGTGGAGATAAGTAAAGTATGCTGCAACCAGTCCCTTTAGATACACCAGCCAAGGTGGTCTCAGTTTTAATGCTGTAAAATGCCAGCCAACCAAAAACTCTGTTTTTAGTTGCAGAAGAGTACAAAAAGATGGGGGGAGGGAACATCATGAAGACTGGCGGGGCTATATATGTATAAGAGAAGAATACTATGGGGTAGTAAGCGTGCAAAATACTCTTTAAATGGCTTTTTAAAATGCTGCTGTAATTTTAAACAACATTGTTTAAGAGATTTTTTAAAGTAATAGTTTTCCTTCCCTCTCCCAGAGGCAGCTGACAACTGACAGCACTGTGGGAAATGCAGGAATTGCTGTCTAAAAACTTTTCAAAAGAAGATTTTAAAACTATTAAAAAGATATATAGCACATTCTTCATAAATCACTTTAAACAGTTTACTACTAGGCTGAGCAGTTTACTCCTCAGCTAGTCTCTATCTGTGCTACAAAGTTAAAAAGAAAAGCATTTTAAACTTAGCACATTTGCACCCAACCTTTCCTCCAATGGGTTCAGGATGAGCTAGGGTTGGGCAATGATCTGGGGATTGGAAGCCAAGCTCTGTGAGGAGAGACTGAAAAAATTGGACATGTTTAGCCTTGAGAATAGAAGACTGATATGATAGCACTCTACAAGTACTTGAAAGGTTGTCACACAGAGGAGGGCCAGGATCTGTTCTCGATCAGGACACGGAATAATGGGCCCAAATAACAGGAAGCCAGATTTCAACTAAACATCAGGAAAAACTTCTTAACTGTTAGAGCAGTACGAGAATGGAACCAATTACCTAGGGAGGTGGTGGGCTCTCCAACACTGGAGGCATTCAAGAGGAGTTGGACAGCCACCTGTTGGAAATGCTTTAACTTGGATTCCTGCACTGAGCATGGGGTGAACTCGATGGCCTAATATGCCCCTTCCAACTCTACGATTCTATGATTCTATGAATCTGACTGGTCGCTTGATCAAATCTCCTTTTTTTGACTCACCATACAGTATGTTGGTCAAATTATAATTAAGTGTTTTTAAAGCATTAATGTTATTGGAACAACAAAAAGGATACTTTAAAGTGCCAACCTATGTGTGTTTAATCCAAAGAAATGTTCCACAAAGCTCAGTAGGGCTTATTCCTAGGATTGCAGCCAAGCAGAGCAATCCTATGCGTGGGGAGAGATTCCATGTGGAGTCAGTGCTACATCTAGTGCCCAGACTGTACGCTTCAGCCTGGATGAGAATTCAAAGAGTAGCTTTTTCCTACCTCACACCCAGCTTTTTGTTTAAAGTCACCCTACTGACACCATTAGGAGGGAAAATACCGACACCTACTCTAGTTGGCATAGTTTGTTGGGCCAGTCTATGGGCATGTCGGAGGAAACGGGGCTTTGGTTCTGGCATACTGAAGGCCACCCTTAACATGCCCCCCCAAATGTCCCATTTTCTTTCCTACCACTTGTGGGAACACCAGCCCTGATAGATCTACACCTGCAGAGCTTTCCACAGGCACACCAGGGCCTTGCACGTAGATGTGCTGCCCCATTGGTGAGGGTGGTGTTACAAAACTGGTGAGTTAACTGTTATCGTAAAGCAATGAAATTAAGTTTTAAAAATACAAAATTATGATAATGTTTAACCATACCGGGGAAAAGGAAAAAGAGAAAAGAAAGAAAATGAAGTAACAGCAAATGCTTAAAAGTAAAGGTCAGTCCTTAAAGGCAGTTGTGCTAAATAAGCAGCAAGCCTATGCTTTAAGCACCATCAGTATCATTGAATATTTTACAATCTTTGACTATGGTCAAATAATAGACAGTCAAATGGTTAGAGGACCAAACCTAGAATGGCATATTTCACATTTTTATCCTCACAACAACCCCATGAGATAGGTTAGTCCACATGCTTCTAAAGTTGCTTCATGGCTGAGAAAGTATTGGTCCCAATGACATTACCCCCACATACACTGCAATGCTATTTTAATTTTCCATAGCTGCTAGAAGACTTACACTTACCTATTCTGCACTGTTATGCAGAATGGTACAATTGTCAGCAGGTTCTCTCTGGACCAGAAGCTCTAACTCCTTCCCCACAGAGCACTCCATGGAAGAGGGAACCTTCTGCTGTTGATGGATTCCAACTCCCATCGCCCCTGACCATTGGCCATACTAATGGGGCTGATGGAGTCCAACAACATCTGGAGGGGCACAGTCTCCCCAGCCCTGCCCCAGAGGAAGTAACACCTGAGCCAGTGGATTCACCTTGATAGGTGCAGCTCCCCAATAGCAATGTGTGTGAATGGGATAACTGGGAAGAGGAACATGGGAAGCCATGTATTAGAGGCAGCCAATCCAGATGTTGTGGACTACAGCCCCGGCCAGCATAGCTAATGGTCAGCGATGATGGGAGTTTTAGTCCACCATATCTGGAGAGAACCATGTTGTCTGCCATAACTACAAATCACATAAATGGATATGTAGTGAGACTGGGGGAATGGAATGCAAAAGCAGAGAACACAGAACTAGGAATTGTGGGGAAATGGGGCTTAGGAGATAGAAATGAATCCAGAGAGAGACTTATTGAATTCTGTGAAGCTAATAATTTGTTTCTTGATTGTTTTTGAGCAACCAAAAAGAGGACTGTACACATGGACATCACCAAATGGTGAACATAGGAATCAAACTGATTATATAATTGGTAGCAGAAGATGGAGAAGTTCCATACTTTCTGCGAAAACAAGACCTGGAGCAGACTGCAGTACAGATCATGAACTGGTAATACTGAAAATCAGAGTAAAGCTAAAGAACAACAACAAAGCAATCATCATGCCAAACTACAAGACAGAGAACCAGAAGAACTATGGATTGAAGTCAGAGACGTTATCAGGGAAGAATGCAAAAAGACAATACCTCTTGTTAAAAAGAGAGAAAGACCTCAATGGATGACTGAAGAAACTCTTAAAATAGTTAAAGAAAGAAGAAAAGCAAAAGCAACAGGAGATAGAAACACTGTCAGAACCCTAAATGTAACAATACAGCGACTAGTGCGTAGGGACAAAGAGAACTATCACAATAGTTATTGTATAAAAATAGAAGATGACAACAACAAAAAGGTAGAACAAGAGCCCTGTTCCAAAAGATTAGAGAAATTAAAAGGAAATTTAAACCAAGAGTAGGGGTGTTGAATAATCAACAGGGGAACACACTAACTGACTGAGATGAAATAAAAGGAAGATGGAAGCAATACATGGAAGAACTATATAAAAGAGAAGCAAGGATGACAGATTTAATCATGGAGGAACCATATGATGAAGAACCAGAAATTTGAGAATGTGAGGTGAAAGCTGCTCTTAAAATACTTGGAAGAAGCAAATCACCAGGAACAGATGGCATACCAACAGATTTGCTACAAGCTGCTGAGACTGAATCTGTCCAAATTTTGGCAAAAATCTGTCAACAAATATGGAAAACTAAACAATGGCCCACACATTGGAAGTGTTCAATATATATTCCAATTCCAAAGAAAGGGGATCCCAGGGAATACAGTAATTGTTGAACTGTTGCCTTAATATCCCATGCAAGTGAAGTAATGCTCAAGATTCTAAAACAAAAGCTTTTTCCATATATGAAGAGAGAAATATGAGATGCCCAAGCTGGATTTAGAAAGGAAGAGGAACCAGAGACCATATCGCAAACATACCAGCGGTGTCACTAGCGGGAGTGTGTGGGGGGGTGCGGACCTCCAGCGCGCGCCCTCCAAGGGGCATGGACAGGGGTGGCTGGTCTTCACCACCAGCGAGCAGGCGCCTGCTTTCAGCACACACCGGACCGGGTGCCAGGGGGCCCTTGGCGAGCCTCCAAATCTTGTGCTGAGCGCGCGTGTGGCCAGCCACCCCGTCCATGCCCCTAGGATGGCGTGCACCAGAGGGGCACCCAGCCGGAGAAGCAGGCCTGGGAACACCGGCGCACCTCCCTCGGCCCGCCGACGCTGCTCCCAGTCTTGCCCGCCCGCCTGCGTGCCTCCGAGGAGGAGTTGGCTGCTCCGAAAGACCCGGAGCACTTCTCGGCTCATTTGCCGGGCAACAGCGTGGGGTGGGGCGGCTCTGGGTGTCACCCCCCTCATGGTGTCACCCGGGTGTGATCCGCACCCCCCGCACCCCGGTAGTGACGCCCCTGAAACATACGTTGGATAATGGAACAGTCCAAGGAATTTCAGAAGAAAATCACCTGTGCTTTATAGATTACAGCAAAGCCTTTGTTTGTGTAGATCATGAAAAACTATGGAATGTTTTAAAAGAAATGGGGGTGCCACAGCATCTGATTGTCCTGATGCACAACCTATACTCTGGACAAGAGGCTACTGTAAGGATAGAATATGGAGAAACCAATTGGCTCCCCTTTGGAAAGGGTGTGAGACAGGGGTGTATTTTATCACCCTACTTGTTTAATCTATACGCAGAACATATCATACGGGAAGTGGGATTGGACCAAGATGAAGGAGGTGTGAAAACTGGAGGGAGAAATATCAATAATTATATGCAGACGATACAATACTACTAGCAGAATCCAGTAATGATTTGAAACGAATGCTGTTGAAAGTTAAAGAGGAAAGCACAAAACTACAGCTGAACATCAAGAAGACTAAAGTAATGACAACAGAAGATTTATGTAACTTTAAAGTTGACAATGAGGACACTGAACCTGTCAAGGATTAGCAATCCCTTGCTAATCACTTACAGTCATTACCAGAATGGAGACAAATCAGAAGAAGGCTAGGACTGGGGAGGGCAGCTATGAGAGAACTAGAAAAGGTCCTCAAATGCAAAGATGTATCCCTGAACACTGAAGTCAGGATCATTCAGACCATGGTATTCCCGATCTTTATGTATGGATATGAAAGTTGGACACTAAAAAAGCAGATAAGAGAAAAATCAGCTCATTTGAAATGTGGTGTTGGAGGAGAGCTTTGTGGATACCATGGAGCACGAAAAAGAAAATTATTGGGTGTTAGAACAAACTAAACCAGCACTATAACTAGAAGCTAAAATGACTAAACAGAGGTTATCATACTTCGGACACATCATGAGAAGACAGGATTCACCAGAAAAGACAATAATGCTGGGAAAAACAGAAGGGAGTAGAAAAAGAGGAAGACCAAACAAGAGATGGATTGATTCCATCAAGGAAGCCATAGACCTGAACTTACAAGATCTTAACAGAGTGGTTTGTAACAGATGCTATTGGAGGTCACTGATTCATTGGGTTGCCATAAGTCGTAATCAACTTGAAGGCACATAACAACAAACTCTTTAAAAAACAAGATACAATTTGTTTCTCATCAAACAAACAACCACTGGATTTTACCTGTAAGAAGAAGGGATATAATTTTCAATTAGTCAAGCTTTTTTATGCTTATCATCATTATTATCATCATCTCCCCCATTTACAAAAATTAACAACAGAACTTACAATAACATTACAGCACACGTAGATGGATAATCACTATATTCAGTTATCATTCCTGTACTGAAATAATGTTCAATGTGTTACTTCGACTCCCTTCTCTACCTCAAATATAATTTGTGAGCATACTTATTTCCATATTCCAGTCAGACAGCCAGAGCTTGGAAGATTACTTTTAAAAAGTAATAAATTACAGTTACATTTACATGGCCCAAAAAGTAGTAATTACCGTTACAATTACAACGGCTCTGAAAGTAACTGATTACTTTACTTTTACTCAAAAGTAATTGCTACAATTACATTTTAGTTACTTTTTTAAAAAAATTGCCTACAAGGTGCTGGCCTTGGCTGCTGCACATCTAAGTAGCCCAAAACAACATTAAAAATAAGCACACACACATAGAGTGTAGTAGAATAATTTTTTTTATCCATAAGATTAACAGAATGGCATAACAGAAACTCACATCCCCTCACCCCACCCCCAACACACATATTTTTTGTATATATATATTGCCTCCAGCTCTTTTCTCCTTCCACTCCTGTCGATTTTTAAACAATTGTTTTCTCCATGCCGTCTTGCTCTCCACCTCCTCACTTGTTGGCCTCCTAAGTACCCATAGAGCATGAAGGAAGAACAACGCTGCACAGAAGCCCAATCTGAAGCACATGATTTTTATTCACAAATCAGAGGAGCAGAAGACTTCCCCTGCTCCCCCCCAAGTAATGCCCAAAAGTAATGCTGGAAACATTACAATTACTCCTCAAAAGTAATGAAGTTACTACTCGTTCTATTACCAGCAAAATGTAATGAAGTTACCCACTTGTTACTCAAAAAAGTAATAAATTACAAATAATTCGTTACTTGTAACTAGTTACTTCCAAGCTCTGCAGACAGCCCTCAATTTTGGGGATTGAAATGTATTTATAGCTGGCTACCTCACTTACCCTGGCTGGACATAATGGCACTGCAGTGAGCTAAAGAATGGTTTAGCTTAGGGTGTTGTCTGAACCCGGGGTTGTGATTTAGCTCCCTCCAGACTAATCATGAACTGTAACCTAAGCCATGGTTTGGCCTAGCATGGCATGCAAACAGGTCAGTAGATAATTGTCAAACTCCATATCACATTTCTCCATGTTCTCACCTTCCCCTTTAAGTCACAAAGAAGAACGGGCAATGGGTCGGATGGATGTGGATATGCTCACATATGGGGAATTCTGAGATTTCATTAATGCGTTACTCATATTTCACCAAAAACTGGATTGATAATGACATACACTTTGTGTATAAAGCCATAGCTAATTGTGAACATTTCAGTGTAGTAGTAACAGATGCAGTCAAAGCATGTATTTCAAAGCTGGGGGCATAAAAGATCTGACAAAAGCAAAATTCTTCTCATTTCTCAAACTAGCTGGGTTTGATTCTGCAGGGGAGAGAGAAGATGTGACTGAACTGAAAAAAAACTTGATGCCAAGTGTAGCAGCAGCAGCAACAAAATTGTCCCAAAATTGTCCTTAGCCTTGCTGCAGCAATCGACCAGACTATAGCGAGAGTGGTGGAATACCAAGGGGGTTGAATTTGTGCAGCTTATTGTCCAGTTCAGAATGTGCTGCAGTAACAGAAGAATGCAGCAGAGCTAACAAACACTCTGAGTATGAGGATTTGAAGACAACAACCCAGTTTCTGCCCTTGGTTCCATCTATGTAATCCCTTGAAGAAAATGGGATTGTACATGTGCATCTGAGGGCAGAATTTAGCCTGAAGACACCTGCAGGCACATTTGCTGACCTCCACACTCTTTCCCCAAGGCTCTTTTTATATGCTGTTTCACTCTCACTCTCCCTAATTTTCTTCACTCTCCTTTTCAAATGTGGGCTTCAGCTTTTATCCCATGAGCCAAACTGGGATGAATTTTCTAAAGCAGAAATGGCAAGAAGCTGTCTTTCTTCCTTTAACTATCAGTATAACCCTCAAGTAGAGAAAAAAGAATTTCTGGACTGTCCCCAAGAGCGACCATGTGCAACTGTACAGAGGACAGCCCTCTATTTGAAGGGCTGTTTGGTCCAAGTCCAGTTGAAAGATGAAGAACCGAGAGCATTCCCAACAATGCTCCACACAGTTGCTATGTCAGGACATGGTGATGTTGCCCATCAGCAATTCTCACCTGGACAGTAGACTGAGGAGGCAGACACACAAGTCATCTGATTACAATCTTATCCTCCGCTATGGCAAGATGTATTTCATTTCTATTTAAATTACAGTAATTGAACTGAACACTAAACAATTACTACAGTAACTGGATGCTAAAGTCAGGATCATTCAGACCATGGTATTCCCGATCTCTATGTATGGATTTCAAAGCTGGACAGCGAAAAAAACGGATAAGAGAAAAATAAACTCCTTTGAAATGTGATATTGGAGGAGAGCTTTGTGCATACCACAGACTGCAAAAAAGACAAATAATTGGGTGTCACAACAAATTAAACCAGAACTGTCATTAGAAGATAAAATGATGAAACTGAGGTTATCATACTTTGGACACATCATGAGAAGACATGATTCACTAGAAAAGACAATAATGCTGGGGAAAACAGAAGGGAGTAGAAAAAGAGGAAGGCCAAACAAGAGATGGATTGATTCCATAAAGGAAGCCACAGACCTGAACCTACAAGATCTGAACAGGGTGGTTCACGACAGATGCTATTGGAGGACACTGATTCATAGGGTCGCCATAAGTTGTAATCGACTGGAAGGCACATAACAACAACAAAATTATTTCTAAATGTGCATCTATACATATAAATCACTATTAAATAC
Organism: Rhineura floridana; assembly: GCF_030035675.1. Taxonomy (NCBI): domain Eukaryota; kingdom Metazoa; phylum Chordata; class Lepidosauria; order Squamata; family Rhineuridae; genus Rhineura; species Rhineura floridana. The sequence continues at coordinate 201,709,055 of NC_084480.1, read as the reverse complement.
TTACTATTTTAAATGAGCATATATTAGCATATGCAGACAGTATGCACACCTGTGTTCTCTTTTTTGTGATGCATTTCCTTCTCACTGTCCCCTCACATACAAACCACACAAACAAAAACAATCACTACACCCATGTCAGATAGGGAGCATCATATAGGGTTGCCAGGTCAGAAGTATCCCAAAACCTGAGATTTCAGGGGCAGGCCCTTGTGATGTCAGGGGGGTTGGCCTGAGTGATGTCACAGGGGCGGGCCCTAGTGATGTCATTAACCATGATACATTAAGCATCAATCACAGTTGCTTGGAGCATACAATAATAATAATAAAACTCTCTGATTGGAAATTAAGATAGAAATCTTAGCTAAAAGATGGAGCCTGGGTAGGGAACATTTAACCTAGCCTATTTGCTTTCGGCAAGAAGAGCTTTTGGCAATTCCAAATATGTGGATTCTCTTTTACCACTATTGGGCAAGAAACAAACTATCATGCAACCAATAAGATGCATCATCAATGGGTTTAAGGGGGTTGAGCTGAGTGCATGGAACCACTGCTGTTGCTTCTATGGATGTATGGGAGTGAGGTTAAAGGTAAATGAAATGCAAACAGAAGAAGAAAAGACAGTGATGCTTTTCTAAATGCAATACCATACCAACCACAGCAAGATTCCTATAAGTAAGGCAGACTGTGATGTTCCTCTATTAGTGTATATATGGTAAGTGCTGTTTGTATAGGAGATATATGGTAAGTGGAATGAAAGAGGAGGGGGGAGTGAATGGGCAGTAGAATGCTGGATGATTGGCTGAATGTTTAAAATGGCTGACAGTATAAATGGAAGGATGTCAGGTAAATCTGGGTGGATGTGAGGTGGAAGGTGGATATGAGGTGGAAGGTGGATGTCAGGTGGATGGTAGTGGGTTGTTTTGGTGGGTTTATGAGAGGAGAGTGTGGAGTTCGGATTAATACTAAGACCAGTATCTCAGGAATAGATGAAACCATATGCTTAAGTGCCTTTTAAAGTAATCTTGTTATCTTTGTTATTTAATAAATACTTTTGGTTTACCAAAGGCCTGATCGTTGGCTGGGGTTTCACAGACCAGAAGGGAGGGTAAGGTAAATACCAAGGCTGAAGGATAACAAATGGTGGCAGCAGGGAAGGGAAGAATAACACCACAAGTATTCAGAGCAAATCAGAATTATATATAAAGATCAAAGGGATTGGGGACAGCTTAAGCACTCAGTCACAGAGGTAACCTGATAGAGAGACTCAGGCAGAGTCTCTGGGAATACTGGTTATAGGACGTGACTGGTGGTGCTGCCTAGCAGTGGGATCTGTTGAGATCTGTGCTAGAGCAGGGAGAGAAACCATAAAAAAGGACAGTCCAGACTGGTGGAGTCCCTGGTGGTGCCTAGTGACAGGCAGTAACCACGAGCAGGTAGGAACCTGACAGGGAGAGCCAGGGAAGGACCGTCACACAGACAACTCAGCATCCCACAACCAGTCAGGATTCATAACCGAAAACCAAAACTAAAAAAACCCTGGCAGCCAGTCAGTTAATGCGGAATGCTACAGCACGATTGCTGACATGAGTGAGATCCAATCAGCACATAATACCTCTGCTCTGAAATCTGCATTGGTTACTGACTCAAGCTGTGCTTTCCATATTATGGGTGCCACATAGTACTTGTTCTGCTCATGTAAGAAATCAGTCCTGTAATGTTGCAGCACCTACACTTTGGAACTCCTCACCTACTGACATTAGGCAGATGCCTCTTTTCAGCACCAGCTGAAATAATTTTTGTTTAGGCAAGCCTACCCAGGCATGTAGAAGCTATTGTGCTTTTAAATCTGTTTTTAACTCATTGTTGGTTTTATTATTTTGAATGTTTTAAAATACCTGTCTAACTGTTTTCGCCAATAATTTTATTGTATTAATTCTTTAATTCAACAGCTTTGAGATTTTTACAATAAAGTGGTATACAAATGTTGTAAATAAAATACATAAATTAATTTCAGCGTCACTGTGGCCCTTGGGTCTCTTTCCACTTTTAGGAACACCTACTCAGGCCATCTGGTACCATGTAGCTCAGTACTGATGACATGGACTAGCATTGGCTCTCCAGGACTCCAGGCAATAGTCTTTTCCAGAAATTAAATTTTGGACTTTTACATGCAAAGCATATGCCCTACCAATGAGCTATAGTCCTTCCCATGTGTAAAAAAGTATATTTTAAAACTGCTCTTTTCAATTCACTCTTGAATGCACATCATACGTAGGGCAGATCAACACCATTCATTTAAAGCACATTCAACACCCATTTGAAGCACATGAATCCCACCACACAATCATGGGAATTGTAGTTTGTTAAGGGTGGTGAGGGAGAAACTACACTTCCCAGGATTCTTTAGGAGAAGTCATGCACTTTAAATGTGAGTTGTACTTTAAATGTATTGTGTGGATCTACTTAAACTTTGCCTGCATGTGAATCATTTTAATTATTTTTTCAAAATGGAAATGAGCTATAAAGTGTTCTGGGTGGCCATATGTGCCCCTCAAGATGAAATGGAGAACCATGACCACCAAAGGAAGAAGGGCACACTTAAAATGTAAAGGAGAAAACAATCTACAACCATAATATAAAATCAAATACTTATTGGGACACAGTATGAAGAAATATTTATAGAAGCATGACTATCAAATATGTTTATTATTTATACAACCTGTAAAGATATTTATAGAGCAATCCTGTGTTTGTTTACTCAGAAGCATTCCAATGTATTCAATGGGGCTTACTCAAACAGGGAAGTGTACAGAGAACTGCAACCACAAGTGATAAGGAACTTGTTCTTTCAACAAGCCTTTTAAGTTGAGACCTTATCCCAGTCTGTGTCTGTGTTGGAATTGCTTTTTAATATGTTTTTAAACTTTTTCTTTTTTAGAAAAGATGTTTTTAAAGCTTCTTAAAAAGGTTTTTAAAGATATTTTGTTTTAATGTAATTTAAAATATGTGTTTATGATGTTTTAAGGTGTTTTTAGTGCTTTTGTTTGCAGCCCTGGGCTCCTACTAGGAGGAAGGGTGGGATATAATTCAAATAATAAATAAATAAACTTCATTCACCCAACCCAAAATTCAGAATCATGCCACTTTGCAACTGTTTATACTTGTTTTATGGTTATTGGATTTTAAAGGGATTTATTTCTTATTGTGAGCTGCCTGGGTTTCCAATCAGCAACCTTACCTCAGGTTGTTGGAAAGATTCTATACACACACACACACACAGAGCAGATGTAAAAATACATGCACCCCATAAAATAGTTTATTGTTAAACCAGTTGGTCATTGCAGAACAATTTTTTTAAAATCAGTATTAGTTTCCTACATAATAAAAACTGTGATACCTAAGTAAGCCTTGCCTAATTGCTTTAAAAATAGGATTGGAGAGGGAGAGAAAGATTTACAACACAAACACAATTCTTTGCTATGTTAACTCAAAAGTCCCATTAATTTACAGCACAATCCTAACCATGTCTACTCAGAAGTAAGTCTTGTGGAATTCAATGGGGCTTACTCCAGGTACGTGGGATTAGCATGTCAGCTTTACTCCCAGAAAAGTGAGTATTGGATTAAAGCTTTCATATTGGGAAGGTTTTCAAAATGCTGCCCTCTTCAACAACCCAGGGTTTGACTTTTTCACACAAGAGGGAAAAAAACCCTGAAAGCTATATACTTAATTTATGAAATTTTCAGATGAACCGGAAAAATACCACCATTTTCTGAGTTACAATGAGGTCTAGGCACTGCCTGGAGGTCAACAAATCACAACCCTGGCTTCACTTATTGGCTACAATCCTGGAAGGGCGGGGTTAGAGCTACAAGCTGATCTAATAGATCTGTTAAACAGTTGCGGGGGGGGGGCTGATATTTTGGTTTATATCTTTTGAACCAGACCACCTAGAAACTTGATTTTTTAAAAATTAAAGCTGAGAGTCTGGAGATTAAGGTGACTCTCCCGGAGACCAAGAGAAGAACCCCAAAAGCCAAAGTATCCAGCCGGAAACTGGACACCTGGTAACCTAAGCATCAATCACTTGATCTCTCAGAAGGACACACAAAGAGCTGATCTTACAGTTTGACAGGGCCCTCAGCAACTACTATCTGATTGGACCCTCATATGTTAGTGCCCTCCTGGCTGATAGCAATGGTGGGTAACTGGGAAACTTCCATTTAAAATTTCCCACAGTGCTCCACACAGATATAGTTCAGGGCATGGTGTAAAGGCCCAGCTGCTGATCTGCTGACATTTGAGGCCTACAGCAGGACACCGGGGCGAAGAGGGAGCCAAGAAAGACACAGGTTTCAGAAACAGCCCCAGGTGACTCAGTTCAGCCCTCCTGTGCCCAGCTTCACCAAACCTCCAAGCAGAGCTCCAAAACAGATAACCATGGTCATGTAAAGTGCACTAGCAGTATGAATGTGCCATATGTGCATTTCCATGTCATCTACCAGATCACAAGCTTCTGAGGCAAAGCACTCTTAAGCCCTTGAACTCTTCACCAATGGATAAATTTGGGGTTGGAGTAAACTTGAGAGGATCACTAATGGGATTTTCCTTCAATTTGTCATCAAAGGGTGGACTTTTCATTGAGGGGTTATGCCCATGGCACTCCTCACCAAGCATAAATCCTAAGGGATCACTTCAACACATACCCAAAACTATGCCACTGTGGCTCACACTACACATGATGTGATGTTAAAACACACTGTTTAACATGGATATCTTTTTTAATGAACAGTAAATAGCCAGTCACAATCATGACTGCGGTGTAAGTAAGAAGGAATTTAAACCACCACAATCCTGCTGTGGTCCAGACAAATTGCTCCCCTGAAGCTTCTATTTGCATCAGGAAGGAAATTTCCATTGGCATGAATGGGAGCTTCCATACTGATGAAAAGGCAGGCAACAACCTCCTCTTTCTCACTCTCACTCTTTTTCCACCTCCTTTGTCCTTCAAGTCATAGTCTTTCTCTCTCCCTCATTCTTAATCTGTCCTTTCTTCTTTTGGGATAGACTTCAAACTCCCTACTTGGAGCAAGGGATTTATACATTTTGCCTTTCTCATAATAAAGTCCTGGGAATCCTGGATGAAATCTCACCTCTGCTTTCCATCCTGGAAACCTTATCCTGATGGGCATGGGGAGCAGCCTGCTTTCTCGTCCAAAAAAGAAAAAGAAAATTAGTGCTTGTACATTTTACCTTATCTCAGCTTCTACAAAGGTTAATAACTTACTCTTTAAAAAACCCCTGGGAATTTGGGAATCTGGTTCATTCAGGGGGCAACTGCCTCCCTTGCCCCCCCCCATGGACAACCATGATGACTCCAGAATCGTGACCAGAGCTCTAAGTTGCATGTACTAGCTCCTGTCAATTTGGCTAATGTATTAAGTGTCTGTGCCAGCTCCACCACACAGGCAGTCTGCCCTCAACCAGGAGCAAAGTGTCAGAGGAAGTGATTCTCCTAGTAAAAAGTCCCCCATAACCCAGGGCATGGGATCAAGTTCATGACAGATACACGAGTCCCTGAACAAGCATGGTAACCCCTGCCCCACATAGTTACAATGAGAGCAATAGTCCTCCTCTTCACAGCACAATTGGCTGCAGCTGTGATACCATATTTTGTGTCCAAATAGCTCAGTAACAGTGATGCTATCATGTAGCCAACTTGGCTGGCTGAAAAGCACCACAGTTGCTAAGAAGAGTTATTTTTCAAACAAGCAAATTGTGCTGATGCCACCACAGTCAATTGGGGCAGTAAGCAACAATGAACTGGTGAAAAAGGCAAGCTTTGAGAGCTATTTCAGGACCACCAACCCATTTTCACACTGGAAACGCTTGCTGGAGAATATGTGTCTCAGCTCTAGTTCATCTAGAACATTCATTTATTTATTTAGTCTCAGAAAGCCACAATGGTTTGATCCTCCATTTGCTTCTGTAATGGCTCTCCTGCAAAACTGGTTACTGACCAGAGCAGAGGTGATACTGCTGACCACTTGAGGTGAGAGAAGAGGCTAGCTCCTAAGCAGCAGAAGGAACTAAAACATGTTCAACTTTAAATCAGTGTAACTCGAACCCAATATGAGAAATGATTTCCCCCCTGTGTGTGTTTCTTTATTCCTGCTTTGAAGATAGCCCAGCCACTCCTAGCCTATGGATCTAGCTTAAAATGTAAAGCCCCCCCAAGCTCATGACAATGGTAAGCTGTTGATTAAAAGGAAAGCCTTTTAATGGAGTGAAATAAAAAAGTTAAGAGTTCAAGCAGGACCACAAGAAAGAAATGCCAGTACTTAAATACCAGCATATCCTTTGATTTTCTTTTTCCCCCCAGTGTTTCACTTACTAAAGATAGTGAGACCCTAGAGAATAAAAAATGAAAAGGGGGGGGAAGTAAGTAATCTTTCTAACTGCAAACCAGATGAGTTACCAAGCTCTAGCTAGAAATCATGCTCCCTTATCACTTTAGGGTATAGCCATCCCTTTTAACCTTTTTTAAATAAACACTGGATCAATTAAATATTAGATTTAAAATGGAGAAAAGTACATCATGCATACTTTGATTGACTTTTAACAAGGAATTTCATATTTTGGGACGTGACTGCCACTTTGTGATTACTGCAAACCTAGAAATATCCTTGAATGTTTGAACTAGTTTTCCATGTTGCAAGTCAATAGCTATGATACATGGCTTGGTAACCTCCAAGCTGCACAACTGGAATGCACTGGGGCTGACTGTTTGGAAAATTCCATTTGTTCAAAGTGCAGCAGCCGGTTTATTAGGGAGTGAAACAATGGGAGTACATATAATATAATCAGGGAAAATGGCATCAGCCCCCAATTCATTTCCAGGCACAATTCAAAGCATTGGTGTTAAAGCCCGACATGCATTTGGCATTTAGGAGACATTATGGAGCACCTCTTCCCACAGGAGTCCTCCCACCCACCCATATACTAAAATATAAAATTATATTTTATAATATACTAAAATTCTTCTCTGGGTCCGATCTTTTTCTGACTTTAGACTGGTGGGAAGGAAGTGCAGTGCCTTCACAGCAGTGGCACCCTCTTTATGAGACTCTTTCCAGGAGATGTATGGTGGGCTTGCTCGCTTGTTGTTATGAGAAATATTAAAATCTATTGGTTCCAGCAGGGATTTGGGGTGGGAGAGGTACAGGAAAGGTTAATGTCTTAATTCAATTTCATATTTCTCACTCATAAGGCATATGAAAAAGAGCAAAACCTAAATACTCCTTATCACACAGGGGTGGGGAACCTTAATGTGATCCTTTACACTTCTCTGTCTGGCCCTCAGAACTCTCCTCAGGCCACACCCCTCACTAGCCCTGCATTGAACTCCAAGTGTTTTTGCCTGGCCTTGAACTCTGATAATGCCTCTTGCTTCGCCATTGGAGAAATAGAGAGATGTAAGCAGTAGGTGTAGAACTAGCCTAATATACAAAGCTAAAAATTAAATTTGTTGCTCCATGCACTTTTGCTTCTGGCCTCAGCCACAACTGGCATGTGGTCCTCAGAAGGTTGCCCAGAAGAGAACATGGCCTTGGGATGAAAAAGGCCCCACATTCCAGCTATAACAGCGAAAGACATTTACATCCCAACAACACAAGTATTATAAAATATCAACAGTAAAAATCCAGCTACCCAATTTACAGTCTACTATGTGGATACAGCTGGTATAGCACAGTGGGGAGGAGAACCTGGCTGAGAGTCCAGAGTCTGTGAGTTCAAATCCCCGCTCGTGTCTCCTGCGTGTCAAGAGCAGGGTCGGTTCTAAAGGGCGGCCAGGTTGGGCACTGGCCCGAGGGCCCTGGAGCTACAGGAGCCCCTGAGGGGCCCTCCGCTCCCCTTCCGCGATCCGCCCCCCCACGCCCCCCACTTACCTGTCAGCCGGCTTTTTAGCATTGCCCTTAATGAAGATGGCAGCCGCAGCTTCCCTAAGTTACTGAAGCTGCTGCCACAATCTTAGTTGATGGCAGAGATGTGCACGCATAGCACACATGTGTGCCATCAACAAAGATGGTTGCGGAGGCATCATTCCCCTTAGGGAAACCATGGCCTCCATCTTCATTAAGGGCAATGGTAAAGACTAGACAGGTAGGGGGGGCATGGGGGCCCACGTATGTGTGCATGCACACACACACACACCGGGGGGCCAGGGCAAGCTGATGCCCAAGGGCTCCTGCATGCCTGGAGCTGGCCCTGGTCAAGGTGCAGCTAAAGATGACCCCCACAGTGAGTGGCTCAGGGGTTACGTGCCCTGCCACCTGTGTAGCCGTGGGCAAGCTGCATAGTCCCAAGGAGCCCAGCTGCCCCCCAGCTGGCAGTTGCGGACAAGGAAGGGGCTGGCTTGTGCAGCTGTGGCAAGCTGAGCAGGCCCTAGCCAGCTGGGGAGGACTAGCCTCAGAGGGAGGCAATGGTAAACCCCCTCTGAATACCGCTTACCATGAAAATCCTGTTCATAGGGTAGCCATAAGTCGGGATCGACTTGAAGGCAGTCCCATCCCATGTGGATACCTTTGATGGGCATTAATGTGCAAATGCTCTTGTTAGTGTTGTGTCATGCTGTTCTGAATTTGAAAGCTGAAATCTATCCCCTGTAGATTATCCCCAACACCTGGTAAACCGAGATATTCTGCTCCTCAAAATGGAGGTTTTATTTAGCTATCATGGCTAATGACTTTTCTTTTATCTATCCTACAAGAATGGCGGCGTGACATATTCATACAGATAACTATTTCAAAAAGCAACCCCCCAAAAATAATAACGATAAACTTCAATAGGATTTCATTTTAACAGGAACACCCTCCAAAATGCAAATTAAGATTTAAATATCGAAATGATAGACTTCTGCTAATCCTCCTTCTTATGGAGATATAAATTGTTAATTACATTCCATGCACTGTGGTTTAATACCAACTTTAATAAAATTGTTGCCTAGAGGCAAAAGACAGCTGGGATTCTGTCTCTTAAAAGTTTGGTTGCCCCATTCACATTTTTATAGCCAGGGGCTCTCAGACTACCATTGATATCACTCCCTTTGAAATATGCTCATTTTGAAGATATTCTTACATTATTAAACACTTTATTAGGGAAAAGATTAGCTTGGGGGATGAAAAAAAGAGTCATATTTAGACAAAGGAAAAACTGGATGGGAACAGTTAAGGGGAGAATGGAGTGAATGTTATTTATATGAAATGCTACAGCCACACTGCTGATATAAAAGTAGTAATCCATAATCCATAATTCATTTTAAGAAATGAATCCCCACTTACCTGCGCAGCATGGATAAGCGGGGCATAGTTGCGAGGAGGGAGCGATGCTGCCGCGGCCATCTTCGTTAAGGGCAATGTCGTGTGTCGCAGCATTATGTGTGCGTGACGTGCGGCAGGGAGGGGAGGGGCCATGGGCCTATTTAAGGCCAGGCCGCCCCTCCTACCTCCTCTTTCAACGAGCGACGCCCACCCTGCTCTTCCTCTCTTATAGTGTGTTCAATGGTCACTTCGGGACCGAGTAGGAATTTTTACCCTGCCCACCCTTGTTTGGCGGGCAGGTTTTTTGCCTACTCCACACTGTGAGAGTGGGATGGAATCGGGTTAGGGGGCGTTGTGATTAATAGGTGAATTTGGCTAATTTGGCTATTTTGTTATGGTTGAAGTTTAATTGCCCTGGAAGGGCAGTTTATAATTGGGGCACTGGTGTGGGAAGGTGCGGAAAGGGAAATAGGTAAGGACAGCTCGGTGGCCCCCTTAGGCACCTTTGGAAGTGATTGGCGGTTCCAGAGGCCTGTCTGTCAGAGCTTTGCGGCTTGAGGGCAGGATATGGGCTGCTTTTGGGGCCAACTTAACTCATCCACCCGAGGGTTGTGCGGCCCCGGGGGGTGGTGACCTGAGAAGGCCCCCCTACTCACCTACTGGGTGTGGCTGGCGGAAGGGGTAAGCAGATGGGGCTTGCCCTTGTCCCAAGCAGGGGCTGGTCGCCCGTGAGCTGTATGGCAAGATGCTTGCTTATAGATAGTTCCGCACCTAGGTTTCCCTCTGCAGGTCACTTGAAAAGGTGTTTTTGTATAGTTTAATAAAGTGGCCCTTGTTCAACCCAAGCTGATGTGTCCTTGTCTTATTTCGCCCCTTCACTCGCAAATGAACCCATTGTATTACATCACAGCGTGTGACAAATTGCTACTGTCGAGCTATCCAGCAATACATTACACAGAATCATTCCTGTCATCATCGAAACTTCTTTGAGCCTTCAAAAAGCAATGTCACTACAAGGTTATCTTCCTATTGTTCCAAGGGACTCCCCTATCACACAAACCATCCTGCAGTTCTATCATATATTTTAGTGTGAACAAAAGAGTTTTATTATGTGACAAAAATCATGAACATTATTTGCGGGACGGGGAGAGAAGATGTTCTGAATATCAAGGGGGGAAGGGTGTCACTTCTCTTTTGTTCCTTAATAACACTTGTCAGTCAGGTGATCTTTGTATTATCATTATTTTTTAAAAAATATCTCAAGTACAATGTCTTCCTACTGTCTGCCTAGAACTGCTTGTTAGCATGTTAATTGTTCAATTTAATATGCAAGACAAAACCTGCTCATTGCTTTGAAGTACTTATTCATGATGTCATGGGTATTAGCATATTTTCCTTAATTCTAAAACAGAACAATCTCCTTTTTACTTCCCGGTCTCTCTCTCTCTCCCCCCCCCCCCCGCTTGAACCAGCCAAGATCATTATTTTGCCATGCAAAAGCAGATAAGCTAAAAAATAAGGGGGAAAGATTAAACATTAAAAATTTTTTTTAATATATATATTTAATAACAAGCAGGAGTAGCAGTTTGTGCTAAATTAGCAGCGCAAGCCTCATATCAGGAGGAAGCAAAGCGCTTTCACCGCTGCCTAATTAATCAGTCATGTTTCCCGTCTAAAAGTTTTTTATCGCTCGCTTATCTTCTTTAATATTGCACGCCAAGTTCCGCATCGAGTTAATCTCGCTTGATTCAGAAACCGATGTCTGATCGAGGCGCTGCTATTTGTTATAACTCATTTAGTCTTGGCTTTGGAGTTGAGCAGTGACTCATTCATTCGCTTGGGCTACCTTCCAGATGAGAGACTTTTTGGACTTGGCTAGTACAGTTGTTGCTAAGTTATTACGAGGGTTCCAGACAGTTTAAATAATGGTACTTCTGTTGCTGCAAAATGATTGTTTTCCAAGCACACCCCTGCAATACTGAGTGGCTCAGAACATGCTGTTTTCTTCCCGCAGTAGTGCTTATGTTGCAGAACGCATGCAGATTCCACATTCTCCAGCAAGATCAAGGACATCTACTAGCTGGTTCTTACAATGTCACTAATGATGAGCTACATATCCATCACCCCCAGTGCCCCTACTTTTATCTTATTTTCCTTTTAAAAATAAAATATACATTGTTACCTGCTTTGCTCCAGCACAGAATGGCACACACATGTCCTTTTGCTGGGGGAGGGGAGAGGAGAATTTGCCTTTAGCTGCAAAGCTCAAGCAAGCAGCTCGGTTGCTTTAGGGTTCTTGCTGCTGCTGTTGCTGCTGCTGCTGCAGCAACATTTATTCCATCCATCCCTTACTGCATGCTATCCATGTGTGTAAATCAGAGTTGGCACCACCATAACGTTATTTTAAAAAAGCTATCCTTTCAGGTTGTTGTCTGGAAGCAGTCGTCTCCCCCCCCCCCATCAATTGGCCCACAGTGATGGAAGCCTTCTTTCTCTGACATGGTATGCAGTGATTACAATGAAGCTCGCACAAGGTCATTTTGGTTTGATAAGACTATTTTACATTCTGCTGCTTGTATTGATTTTCTCTTTCTTACACTCTTTTTTAGGGGGTGGCTGGGTGGGAAAAGGAAGGCCACATTAACTGCCACAAACCCTTGGGATATACTGAATGGGGGGGGAAGCACACAACTAAACATATTTACACATTTACAGGTTGCTGGTTATACAGACAGAATTCGACCTATGGTACATATACTTTTTTACGGGGAGGCAGTAATTTATATGTCCTATCTGGACAGTGACGACCTCGCCTCAGTCGTTCATGCTCTGGTAACTTCTAGATTGGACTACTGCAACGCGCTCTACGTTGGGCTGCCCTTGAAGATAGTTCGGAAACTACAGTTAGTCCAGAATGGAGCGGCCAGATTGTTGACGCGGACCAGAAGGTCCGTTCATATAACACCTGTTCTGGCCCGTCTGCACTGGCTTCCTATTTGTTTCCGGGCTAGATTCAAAGTGCTGGTTTTGACCTATAAAGCCTTACACGGCATGGGACCGCAATACCTGGTGGAGCGCCTCTCCCAATATGAAACTACCCAGACACTGCGTTCAACATCTAAGGCCCTCCTCCGAGTACCATCCCATCAAGAAGCTCGGAGGATGGTGACTAGAAATAGGGCCTTTTCGGTTGTGGCTCCCGAACTGTGGAATGGTCTTCCTGATGAGGTGCGCCTGGCGCCGACGCTGCTATCTTTTCGGCGCCAGGTGAAAACCTTTTTATACTCCCAGGCATTTTAAAGAGTATTTTTACAGTATTTATTACTATGTTCTATTCTGGATGTTGTTTGGTTCTCGTATTGTTTGTGTGTTTTTTTGTTTTTTTGTTTTTTTGAGTTATTATATTTATTGTATTTATATATTGTGCCTGCTTTTACCTTTTATGTACACCACCCAGAGAGCCTTCGGGCTTAGGGCGGTATATAAATTAAATAAAATAAATAAATAAAAATAAATAAATATGGACAATATCCAGGACTTAGGGCTGAACCTGAAGTTTCTTCTCATGAGTTGGATCCAGAGATCTATGGGCAGTGTTCTGCTCATAGAACAGGGTTCTCTTAGCTTCTGTGAACAGACTGCGGGCAGGGAGGGCATTTTTTGCCAATTCCCTTTGCTACTCCCTGCGGCTCCCTAAAATATGATCTAGAGGGTCAGAGGGCCTTCTGGAACAGTGTGGGAGGTGGCATGGGAAGCTCCTGTGAGAAAGGGCATTGACAGAAATCTCTATTGTGCAAGCCTCTGCTGAATCAAAGTCACTCTTCTCTTCCAAGAATAGAAGTACCTTTTCTGTTTGCAGAAAGACACCTGTAGAATCAAGCCACAACTGCCAGGGGGATTCGTCTGCTTAGCTTAAGAGGTTATGCCCATTACCTCCTGCTATCTCCACCTCCTCCATGTCCTGGATATCTTCTGTATCTCATTGCTTCCTTCTATTTCCAGGGCCTCCTATACTGCTCCATAGCCAGCCTTGCTAGTTAGGTGGAGCAGCCACATTTCCAGGTGGGACATGGAGGGAGGGGAGTGCATAGCACCAGCCAATTGCCCACCCCCTTCACTGGCGAACAGGATGCAAAGGCCAAGCCAGGAGAAGGGAAAGGCAGTAGCTTCCCTCTCACTCCTCCTCCATGCAGAGAGTGGAAGTTACATAATAGGCTACATAAAGGTCAAATTAACAGAAAATTCAGCATGAACACCAGGACAAGTTGTTAAGTATACAGTGAACAAGGGAATACCAGAAGTTATTAAACCAAACAAAATAGTTTATACTGTAACTAAGAAGTTAAAAACTAGTGTGGAACTTGATTTCTTAAAGAAAAAAAAGATAAAACAGTCACTAGGATTTTGAATATAGTGAGTGCTTTAAAAGAGTAAAAGGGTAACTAGGTAGATATTTTTTCATATCGCTGAGTTATCTCTTTGTTTCACCCTTTAGCAATAAGAATCCAGTCCTGCTCTACTCATTATAGTTACTGCAGAATAAACAGTACTTCTTACTTCAGGCAAACAAACATGCTTCTTTATTGCTGGCTGGGTAGAGAACGCAACTGAAACTGAAAAGCAGAGCAAAGGAAAGCCCAAAGGGGTAGAATCTAACTCCAGCCCATAATATAAAGGTCTAATACCCAACTTCACAAGGGCCATGTTGCTATACAGGCTGTTTTTTCCCCAGGATCATGTAAGTAAAAATAGGGTGATTGTGATCATGAAAAATCCACCCTTAGTCAGGGAAATTCTTGAGAGAGCAGACTTTTGGGGGCTCTTCCAGATGAGGCTTTTGTTGTGCACTCTCCCTTCCTTATGAATTTTTCAGAGGGTCCTATACTTAAATTGCTCCTGTTCTTAAAACAAGTTGTCATTCTTTAAATAGAAGCTATCATTGTCTGTCATCATGTCACAAATTAAAAAGTCAATTTAAAAAATATCGGGGGGAGGCACCCATTTGCCCCACCTGGTTACAGCTCCTGTATCTAGTTAATTCAGTGCTCTACTTTCACTATATAACATGGAAATATCTATGAACACATTACTGTAAGCTCCTCACAGCAGAGATCGGACTTCTTGTACTCTGTAAAGTGCTATGCACATTAATAACATTATAATAACATTAGTATTAATAACATTAATAATACTAATAATAACAACATGTATGCATCTCCATGCTTAGTCACTGGGGGTGTCATAATACATATGGCAGGCATGCCATGGTCATGCACCACCAAATTACAGCAGCTGAGATAGGCTAACCCTCAATTTTTCATTTCAGATTGATTTACTGTAATTCTGTTGTGCGACTTTGATTCCGTTATCTGAGAACACTAATAGAAAAACAGGATATACTTTTAATAAATACAGGCAGCCTTACATACATACTTATAGGGTGGTGTCTATACCAGAGTGACAAATTATGGCATGAATTAACGTTCTATGTGGACAAGAATGTTTATGAGACAGGGAAAAGAATTCATCTGGTGTAACATTTTACAATGTTGACACAGTGAAGAGGCTTTGCCTGTTGAATTTCTGCTAGGTGTGCAGCTGTTAAAGACAAAAAAAATCAATCCTATCATATTCTCTGAGATGAAATGAAAGACGAGCTTAATTTTCCTCTTCTGTCTACCAAAACTGTTTATGAGCAGCCTATCTGGATTAATTAAGCAAATAAATAAGCTGTCCACCCCAGATTAAAATAAACACACCCAATAAGATCATCACAGTTTTGGACCATAAGGACTGACACATAACATTACATACAAATATTCACATTTACATATTCAACACATTTTGTATACAATTTTTAAAAAGAGATGTCTTGCATTAAAACATAGATCTTTTTTATTTCTTACAACTGGAAAAGGTTCCACCACACTCTTTTTCTTACAAGTAAAACCATGGATATTTTTTTTAAAAAATCTTAATTAAAAAATAGTAGCACTGCATTCATCAGATAAATTTGCCTTGTGGCCAAATTTGTGGCTATCAGCTGGGCATCCCTAAATTAACCCAAAGTGGACATTTGGATGTCCTATTCAAGAGGAGCACCTCTTCCCATATCTGCTAGTGAGGTTATGTGGGACTCCCTATTGAGGTCCCACTGGCAGATATGGCCTGTTATGTGGTGAGCCAGGATAGGGACTTGTCTGTGATGGCCCACAAATTGTAGAATTATCTCCCTATTGAGATTCTGTTGGCTCCCTCCTTAATATATTTCCATTATGAAGACACATCTCTTTAGTCAGGCATTTGGGAAAGGAATCTGAGTGTAAATGGAGTATTTTTAGCTGATGGCAGGGTTTTAATTGATTTGTTTTCATGATGATGTTTAATTTTTAATTTTATTCTAATAATAGTTTATATTGTTGTTTTGCTAATGTATGACTTTTCCATTGCTCTGAGGTCCTATGGCAGGGATGGAGGACCTTTTTCAGCCAGAGGACTGGATTCCGTCATGCGGCCAGGGGGCCATGTGCAAAGCTGGGAGGAGCAATGGATGCAACTCTTACCTTTTCCATTCAGGAAATCAGAGGCATTATCACAGGTCAAGCACACATTCCAGCCATCCAATGTACTTGAACAGTGCCAGTGACAGGCATGGTCTGAGGAGAGTCTGAGGGCCACATAGTTAGGCTTGGAGGGTCACAGAACTGATGGTCCCCATTCCTGTCCTAAGGGATGAACTATGATGAGTGTAGCCCCCTCCTTAGCTCACACACTCCCCTTCCTTTCCTTATGCAACCAACAAGAAGTTGGGAAGCTTTCACTTCCAGCTTTTGGTAGCTATGGTTTGTCAGGTCATCTGAAACAACAGCAGTTTACATTAACTGCAAGCTAGCTTGCTTATAAAGCAAGCTAACTTGAATACATATTTTCTAAAGTTGGGTTATTTAAACAACTAGAATAAACGTTAACCAAAGTTCCAGATGACATAGCAAGCTGTGGTCAAGCAAAAACAGGAGCTTCTCAACTCCTCACGGCCATTCAGGAGAAGGGGAAAGGAGCAAGGAGTAAGTGACCCAGTGAGGAGGCTCATGCCCAACTGGCTAAACCATAGCTTAGTCATGAAGTCTGAATACAGGTAACAACATTGGCC
Organism: Rhineura floridana; assembly: GCF_030035675.1. Classification (NCBI taxonomy): domain Eukaryota; kingdom Metazoa; phylum Chordata; class Lepidosauria; order Squamata; family Rhineuridae; genus Rhineura; species Rhineura floridana. Next base: position 201,692,585 of record NC_084480.1, on the reverse strand, counting down.
TGGGCTATCTGCATAGCAGAGAGAGAGTTGCCAACTATGATTTCTTCAATCATAGGGCAGCAGTGAGGAGATAAGATGCTCTTTCTGGATTTCTCTGTGCCAGACTGAAAGCTGCTAAAAGGCACAGAAACACCTTCTGGAGCATGAATAAACAACTCCAAACTCAGACAAAGAAAATATGCAGGAAGGAGAAGCTACCAAGGGAATATCTGAGGAAGTACAGCCATTGAAAATATAGAAAGAAGCATGGTCCCTGAAAATCTGCACCCTGAGTGAGTAGCCTACATTCCTTTTCATATCTCCTTAGGAGAAATACTGCATACACTAGAGATGTAAAAGTCCCACTCAGTCATCAATTCCAAATAGACTCTTGAATTGAACCATAATGGCTGGGCTCCCAGCTACGCCATGTTTTTTGCTGCCCTTTCTGAAGCAGCAACTCCTGACAGGGATGTACATTAAGTGCTCTACATATATGAGATGAAACTTCAGGGAGGTGGTTTCAAAATAACCTTGCGCCACAGAAATCCCTTCATGCAACGAGCAGCCTGTTCGGTGCTTTTACTCCCTAGGTGGCACCATAGATTAAGAGGCCAATGTATGTTCTGGCTAAAAAGAGGTGTCTTAAGCCTCTGCAGGTGGCTGATGAGATGATGGCAGGAAAAAAAAGCTGCAGCTTGAAGTACTGAACACACAAGGAGGACATAGCCAAAGTCTGTCTTGTTCAATCTAAATACTCCTCCCAAGCTGTCCTGTTAAATTTAAATGCACTACAACTAGCGATGGACGAGAATTTGTATTCAGTTCACATTTCAAACAGCATATATCAAATTCACACTTTCTGAAACAACATGAGAACTGAAACACAGCCATCCTTCAAAATTCACACATTCAAATTTTGCTATGCAGTTTGCCGCCCAAACAATGTTTACAAAAGTGCATATATTAGGGGAAAGTGTGCATAAAAACAAAGGTGAGTGAAAATAACATGCAAAAATGCATTATATGATAAGAAATGGCTTGCAAAAATGTGTACATTAGTCAAAACTGCCTATGAAAAAATGTGTTCATTAGGAGAAATTCGTACTAAAATGCTGGAGAATTTTCATGAGGATTTTTTTTTTAAAAAATGACAAATTGCTGCAGAAATGTGGAAAATTGAATTTAAGATTGAAAAGCTGAGAAACTAAGAAAATAAAAAATGACAGATCTTTTAGTTCCTAACCACAACTTATATGTTTTCCTGAATTGTCAACAATGAATGAGCTGTCATTATAAATAACGCCCACTGTGTATTAAGCGTCTTCGGTGAAAAGTTCAGTGTAATAGATCACTAGGAAATTAGGATGAAGGTTGTACTTTAACTCTACATGCTTGTGACAGTGCACACACCAACAGTGACCTCAGATCAACTAGATGGATGAAATTACAACCAGTTGCTGATCGGGGTGGGCAGGAGGAGGACTCTCCAATATCCTTAATTTGAATGCAACATGACGAAGCTTAGAACATTTTTTAACAAATTAGGCAGAGCCAGCTCCAGTTTTTGTGGGGCTCTTGGTCCAAGATGGGGGGAGCTCCATGAAAGGTCCCTCTTCTCTTTGTCCCTGTCACTTCTACCAGTTCACTCATCCTCTCCCTTGGGGTCCAATCCACATCAAAACATGATGAGTGGAGACTGCTGTTCCTTTTCCTCACTGCTTTCATGCTTGGAAAGAGAAGGAGAGCAAGAAAAAAAGAGCAAGTGGAGCAGGGCCAGGGGCCTCTGCAAGTTAGTAGTGGACTCCCTGCCTTGGCAGCTGCCTGACAATATCAGCCCTGGGCCACTGTAAAACTAGGGCAGCCATTTTTTTTAACTCGGTCTGCACCTGAGGGATGATTAGAGGGGGATATATTATTATTTACATTGGGTTTTTTTTTGCGTTAAATATATTGAAGACCAGGCTTTTAGATCTTGCCATGGATTTTTGCAGAAACATGAAATGGTGTCCCAGATGCTCACGTGTCTTTAAGAGCAGATGGGCAGACATACTTTCAACAGGTAAAGCTTTCCCCATCTTTTATCTCTATGCTGAGAAAGTGGCACTTGCTGAATTTCTGGATATATGGCTATTGCCAAGACATACATACATTTCATCGATGCAACAGTCTTGTGAGTTACGTTTGACTGAGAGTGACTGGCTCAAAGTGACCCCAGTAAATTTCATGGCTGAGAAGGGATTGAAACCTGGTATTCCCCAAACACTTAACCTCTTCACACATCAAATGTACATAGAACAAACATGGGAAAGGTGAAGCAGGATCACACCCATTGGTCTCCATGTAGCCAGCTCCATACATTCTGTAGCCATGCAGACTCTGACCATGCAATCATGGATCCTTCCTAATCAAATGAAGAAAGCCTACATGCACCCAACTTCTACGCATGGAACCCCACTCCCCACTTCATACATACATTCTAGCTACATATATTCTGTGCCTAGGACTATTATATACTATGTTTGGTTCATTTAAGGTTGATACTCAAGGGTAAATTGCAAAAGCAAAAATGAAGAATATAGTGTATTATGAGCATATGTTGTAGTCACTTTTTCACACTTCATAATAAGTAGTACAGCACTGATATCATCTCCAACTCCAGTCGAACAATCATCCTTTCAGAGGATTTTGAGGCAGAGGAATTTGTGCCTTTGCGGTGCACAGCTAGTCCACAGGGAGGCCCATCTGTCTATCACAACAGCCATTCATTTGTAAAACCACAACAGCAACTGTTGCCCAACTGAAACTGAGGTCCAAAAATATGTGACATTGGCCTCAGATAAAGCATTTATTAGTATAAATATTATACACTACCCCAGCCACATTTAAATGCATTTACTATGTGTTTTCAGCCTATGCATGTACAGCATCAGCAGCACACCAGCCCAGACTGTCAATAACACTGGACATATATTATTCTTCCTTGTTAAACTTATATGCTGCATTTCTGCCAAATGGGGTAGGACATGCAGTAAGGGCACTCAACTGTGATGGGAGCCATGTGGAAGGGTTAGACAGATTGAGGTCCTTGTGACATATCAGCTAGGCCTTAGTTTAAGTACATTTAATTTCATTTGCTCACATTCCATCTGTTGTAACCCTTGTCTCTTTCCCAGTTGTCTCTACCCACTCCTGAAATACAGATTGCATCATCATCATCATTCAATTATTTTATGCCATCCTAAAACCACATTTGGTGTGGTTTTTCAGTGCTGAGCCAAACGCCAAGTGGATGGGTGGTGATGGGTACACACAGAATGTACAGGGAACAGCTGGGAGTCATGAGGAGAATCTCATGACCACATAGTAAAGCAGTTATGAAATGATGCCCTAAAATGATCCTTTACTTACCGCAGGTAATTTTCCAGAAGCCAAAGCAAGTGTTTTACTCTCTGATCGGAGAACAGCACAAAGAGAGGAGATGACAGTTGTTTGTCAAATGGTGCCCTTGCTTATTAAACATTCATTAAGCATATACTGGAACCCAGAGCTTGGAAAAGTTACTTTTTTGAACTACAACTCCCATCAGCCCTAGGCAACATGGCCACTGGATTAGGCTGATGGGAGCTGTAGTTCAAAAAAGTAACTTTTCCAAGCTCTGCTGGAACCATATCATGGCCTCAAATAACAGATCCTATAGAAAATTAAGTGCACTTAGACCTTCCGATTTCAGTGGGCTCGGAAGACATGCCTATCTCTACATGGAATCAGGCTGCGGTTCTTAAAATGTGAGGTGGGATATAGCAGGCAACGGCTTTGCAGCCTGTGACTACCAAGCCAGGTTGGGCTCAGCATCTCTCTTGCTTTTTTTTTTTTACAAATTAAGCTCTAGAGAAAAGAACGTTGTTTGCAATGACAAGCCTAATAGGAGAACACAACACAACATGTCTGGAAATACATTCCTTTGGGCAGAGGAAAGGGGAGAGTGTCACGATGCAAACTGAGAAAGGCCCAGAAAGAACAGGTAAAAAGATATCTTTCAAGGATCAGTGATAGTTGCTTACAAACAAGCCTTACTGTGTTTTGTTCCCATGCTGTAAGCATGGTAAAGTTTGAAAACTTAACAATAAATGACCTATTGCTAGAGCAGATTAATGAATGATGGTGCACTCCTTTGTTCAGCACACCTCATGTTATGATGAGACCAATCTCTAAAAAAATACTTCCTGTCCTGTGGGTAGGGATGCATTTCAGATTTCAGCAGAGGTGGGGAAAAAGATTTTTGGGAAAGGAGGAGAGAGACATTTTAATAAGATTTGGCTTCTTTTTGACTACATGGATCCTACGCTTGGGAGCAAATAGTAGAATCTGGGGTTTCAAAAGATGGTTGCATAACTTTAAGGGTACTGCTGCTCAAATTCCAAGGTCAGATATAATGCTCCTCCTGTTTGATGCTGCAATATAGAAAACCAGCTGACATTCAAAAAGCAGTATCCTATCACACCCATATTTCTATTTTTTCTCTCACAAACAGTAACAGCTAAATATGCCTCTATGCCTGGGCTGCTGCTCTTATTAAGCCTTCCAGAAATCTGGTTATCTATGTTGCAGTTACCTTGAAAGCATGTCTAATTATTCCAGACTAAAATGCAAGCATGACACAATTTAACATTATTTTAATAATCATAAATATGTATGACGTTTGAAGCCCATTTTGCATTTGTGTCCAGGCTAGACATGGAAATATCTGTCAGTTTCGGTTCTCTCAGCTTTCCAGTCCAATTCAGCTCTTCACATTTCTGCACAATTTGTGATTTTTTTTTTTTTAAAAAATCTTCATCAAAATTCTCCAGCATTTCAGTGTGAATTTCTCCTATTAAACACATTTTTGTAGGCAGTTTTGACTAATGCACACATTTTGCAAACAATTTCTTGTCATATAATGCATTTTGCATACTATTTTCACATATATTCATTTTTTATGCACACATTTCCCAGATATATGCATTTTTTGTAAACATTGGTTGGAGCATTGCAAAATTTGGATATATGCAAATTTGGAAGGATGTTGTGTTTCATTTCTCATACTGTCTTGGAAAGTGTGAATTTGATAGATGTGGCTTGAAATGCAAACTGAATCAAAATTCTCGCCCATCCCTAGGCCAGATTGTGCTTGCGGCAGGTGCACCTCCTTCATCCTATTGCTTCTCTCTGTTTATACTACTGGACTTGTACCGTCCAATCCTATGTGTGGTCACTCAGAAAGAAGACTAATTGAGTTGATGTGGCTTACTTACAGAGAAGTGCATAGGACTACAGCCTCAAAACAACCTTAAAATCATCCATTCATTCTTCCTTTTGAAAGCCACTATGGAACAGCAGTTCACAAAGACGTTTCTCCTGTTCTGCTCCCATATGTTCTTTAAATCAGGAATCCCCAATATCTAATTCACATCTGCTGAACCCATTCTTGTCTGTCTTTCCTTTAATGAACAGCTTCAGTAAAGGGATCCCTCTTCTTTCTGCTTGAATTGGATATGACGACCACACTACACACCAAGTTTTTTCTCTTAAACTTCTTTAAGAAGCAGATTACTGGCAGTAAGACACCCACACTGCTTGTTAACCATGATCTACAGCCTTGTAGTTTGTTCTGACCAGGTTAATTGGAAGTATTGCAAAGTGTTACTTCTTCTTCAGTGGGCCTTCTTCAGCAATGCTGATGGAAACAAGAGCGAGATCAACTTTGCAAGGAGCTGAGCTGCGGCATCAAAGCCAATCTCCTTGTAAGTTAATTGCAATCAGCTAAGATTTGGAAGAGCTCAACGAGGATTAGAATTGATAAACAAAGTAAAAAAATACCTTCCCCAGTTCAGCACCCATTTCAACATTCAAGGATGGTGGTAAACCTTGAGTGTCAAAAAAATTCCCACTCCGAGTTTGTGCATATTGCAGATGCTCAGTGAGCTGGATCTACCCATTAACATCAAGAAGTGGATTACTGTGATTTAGCTGCTCATTTCAGATTTGGGATTTCTGTATTAATTCTGATACCTAAGGCTGCAATCCTATGTGTGCTTGCTTGGGAGTAAATCCCCTTGAACTGTGTGGGGTTTATTTCTGAGTAAGCATGCATAGGACTGACCTGCAGTTATTCAGAGGAGGTAGAATCTAAAATTCCCCCATCATAGGTAGGTTGTCTCAGTCAGCTCCCTAACCATGTATGGATGAAATACCCTCTCAGACAGAAGGGATTGGAAAGGATATGAAGGTTAGTCTCATATGAAAAAGTTAAGCCCTGTTGTTGCTTAGGGTCATTCTTATGTGGGAAGGTGACTTGTGGGCCTGCTCAGTCTCCTAGCCAGGTGCTGCTAACTGCTGATGGACAAAATCAGCATTGCTCACCATTCTTCTGGCTCCTTGCCTTTCAACCAGACCTGGACTGGACAACCTTCAAATAGAGGATGCCTTCAAAGAAAGGACTGTCCTTCCAAATAAAGGACTGTCCTCTGTATTTTATTTATTTATTTATCGTATTTGTATTTGTATACCGCCCCATAGCCGAAGCTCTCTGGACGGTTTACAGTAACTAAAAACATTAAAAACAAATATACAAATTTAAAACACATATTTTAAAAACAATTTAAAACTCTGTAGAGTAGGACACATGGCAATCCTATATAAAAAAGAAGGAACTGTCTTTGATCAAAAGGATAACCACTGGAGCATCTTTAACCCTTGCTAGTGCTGCTTTTTAATGTCTATTTTTTAAATTGAAAAATCAATTAATTTTAACAACAGCAGTCCTACAGCAGGGGTGAGGATCCTTTTCTGCCCAAGGGCTCCATCCCCCCATAGTCAACCTTCCAGAGGGATTCATGGCAGTGGTGGGCTTGGTCAGAGGCAAAAGTGGGTGGAGCAACAGCTGTGTCTATTACCTCACAGAAGGCTACTTTCCAGCCACATGAAACTCAGAGGTTTTTACACATACCACACACCCCTCCATCCTCTGTCCAGGCAAGCAAGGGGTATTATCACAGTTCAAGGACACAACCCAGGCAGTCAAAAGCACTTAAGGAGGGTGCAGAACAGGATCAGTGAAGGTTGTGGCCTGGGGAGTGGAATGACAGCCAAAAAGAGAGAGCCCCTTCTGTCCCTGCCTCCAGGCCTGAGATTCTCCAGGTCTGCCTTTCATGGACTAAAAGTCTTACTACTTTACATATCTACTCAGAATAAGCCCCCTTGAGTTCAATGGGGTTTACACCCAGGTAAATATATAGAGTTGCTGCCAAAGACAGCAATCCTATCCATGTTAGAAACATAGGGAGCTGCCTTATACCAAGTCAGACCAATGGTCCATCTAGCTCCGTATTATCTACACAGACTAACAGTGGCTCTCCAAGGTTTCAGACAGGGTTCCCTCCCAGCCCTATCTGGAGATGCTGGGGATTGAACTGGGGGCCTCCGGCTTGCAAGATGGATGCTCTACAACTGGGCTACAGCCTTTCCCCAGAATGTGGTCCTGGGAGTAAGCCCCACTAATCACAGTGAGATTTACTTCTGAGGAAACATGTGCAGGACTGTGTTATAAGCCCTTTCTGTTTTGTTCAGCTTTCTCTAGATTAGACAGGAATGTTAAGAGTTTGCTATTTGTGATGCTTGATGATTCTGTGCTTGTATTTTTTTACATGTATATAGACTTATAGGATATAGGGAAAAGCCAAAAATTAAATTAAAAAACAAACATTGATATTTACCCCTTTAGCAAACATGTAAATAAATGTAAATATGAAAATACCCAACCTAGATGTATTGTTTTCATTTTCAGCTTGGATCAGGAGTAACAAGTATGATGAGAGTAGGGGAAGAATAACTTCTTTCAGCCTAACCCTATACATGTTTACTAAAAAATAAGTCCCATTGAGTTTGTTGTTGTTAAATGCCTTCAAGTCAATTACAACCTATGGCAACCTTATGAATCTTATATATATATATATATATATATATATATATATTCATAGGGTTTTCATGGTAAGAGATATTCAGAGGTGGTTTAACATTGCCTTCCTCTAAGCCTACAGCACCCGGTATTCCCAGGCGGCCTCCCATCCAAGTATTAACCAGGTCTGACCTTCCTGCTTGGCTTCCAAGATCAGATGAGATCGGGCGTGTTCAGGGTAGTATGGCCATAGGCCCCATTGAATTTAGTGGGACAATTCCTAGTAAGGATGCCTAGCATTGCAGCCTTAGTGGGACTTTCTTCCAAGTAAACAAGCATTGGATAGAACTGCAAATTGCCTTTCTCATCCCGTCGAAGAAGTCACTGAGACATGATGGAAAGATGTCCTGAAGATCTAAACAAGACAGAATATCCTTCTCTGGATATTGTTGCTCTGCAGTGCAGGGCAATCATCTATGAATCCCAGCTGGCATCATCTTGATCAGAGCACAGCATGCAAAACATAACCACCACTAACTTAGATTTAATACCAAACAGATTTTTATTCCAGGCTGTGCTTGGAATTGCCAAGGGAAAGACTGTGTTTTGTTTTGTGGTTTTTGTCACAATAAATCTGTATCCTGGAACTCCCCTTGCCAATCCGCCATAGTATGTTTTACACTTCGTATTACAACAGAATGCCACCTGCTAATGATTAGACATTGCTTGTGGTTTTGAGATTCTATTAACTGACAATTGGAACAGATCAGCAGTTGGAAAGTTAACCCCCACTCGGCCTCCCATTCATTTTCTTTTTCTTTGCTGGGTGTGTGTGTGAAGCCACATAGTTGTATCCAAAGGCGGCTTTGCTTTTGCCTTAGTGGAATGAACTTGGTTTTTGCTGATCACCCTCCCTTCTGCAGCCCTCCATAACACATCATGTTCTGTTTTGGAAGACCCCTTCCCAACCTTCAGGAGCAGCTTTTCAGGAAAACAAGGGGGGCGGCATTAAGTGGCTAGAGAGGAGTGGAGGGAAAATATCAGGCGCCACAACTTGTGCAAGTGGAAGCTACCACCGGATGCAATGCATTCACTATAAAAGTGCATGCAGAATCTTAATTTGCAGTCTCCTCCAAATTGATTCTTCTCCTGGGAACTCCTGATTTGGCTCCAGGGTTAGTCAAAACCATTGGAAATGCTGGACAGATTTACTACGTGTTATTTTTAAGGCAGCTGGAGATAAGGAGATCAAGGAACCAGTTTAACAGAGGGGAATTTAAGGTACCCAAACAGGTGCAGTGATAGTTTATTCATACGCTGTTCTGTTCCCAAAGTCTGGATGTGTGCGAGTGCACTACACACCATAAGGGAACATTTGGAAAAGATACAGTGCATATTTTATATTGCAAATGAAATCTAATAGTCACATTCTGGTTATAATTAAATATTTCTGCATAATACATACATACATATATATTCTGGCAAGGTGGCTTAATTAATCCATAAAATGCCTCACCACATTGCCAGAGCAAAGGCATTATTAGATTGATTATTTTGAAACATAGCAAGGTTGGCATACTTCTGAGCTTGAACAGATGGAAGAAGTATATGTTATGAGTGTTTTTGGGACCAGAGGGCTGTGCGCCTGAGAAAGCCAATGCAGTATTGTTGCATTTTTCATTGATGTTTGGGGTAATATTCTCAGTCAAGTTGTCAACAGCTGGAGTCAGACAAAAGTTCTCCAAAAGGTTCTCTCACCTCCCAATCATTTATCTTGTCCCATACTCAGCCCAGGATGGGTGTAACACCGTCCCCAAGATATTTTTTTTAATTAGCATTTTAATTTGTTACCTGAGAGACAGTGATAGCCTCCATTTAAAGAATGACAGCTTGTTTGAAGAACAGGAGCAATTTAAGAATAGCACCCACTGACAAATTCAGTGAATCAGGCAGGGTGAGTGCATAACAAAAGCCTCACCCGGAAGAGCCCGCAAATGTCTGCTCATTCAAGACTTTTCCTGACTGAGGGTGGATATTTCATAATCACAATCACCCTATAATTACTTCAGTGATCCTGGAAAAAAAACTAGGCTGTATAGTAACATGGTCAGGGCCGGTTCTAAAGGGTGGCCAGGTGGGGCACTGGCCCGAGGGCCCCTGGAGCTACAAGGTCCCCTGAGGGGCTGCCATGGATCTCAGGACAGGAGGAGCTTCCGAGCCACCCCCTATCCCCCCACTTCACCTACCTTTCTCTCTGCTGTTTTTTGCCATCAATCAAGATGGCGGCTGAGGTTTCCCTAAGGGACTGAAGCCTCTGCCGCCATCTTGGTTGATGGCAGCAATGCATGCGCATGCGTGCCATCAACCAAGATGGCAGCAGAGGCTTCAGCCCCTTAGGGAAACCTTGGCTGCCATCTTGATTGATGGCAACCCTGCGTGCGGAGCCACAAAAGACAGCAGAGAAAGGTAGGTGAAGCGGGGGGATGGCGGGCGGCTCAGAAGCTCCTGTCCTGAGATCCACAGCTGCTGCCACGGATTGCGGAAGGGGAGCGGAGGGGCCCAGGGCAGGCTGTTGCCAAAGGGCCCCGGCATGCCTGGGGCTGGCCCTGAACATGGACCTTGAAGAGTTACATATTAGAACTTTGTATTATGGGCTAGAGTTAGACTCCACCCCTTGGACTTTCCTTTGCTCTGCTTTTCAGTTTCAGTAGTGTTCTTTACCCAGCCAGTGATAAAGAAGCATGTTTGTTTGTCAGCAGAAAGAAGGGAGACTTTGTTTATTCTGCAATTATTATTAGTAGTAGTGCAGGATTGGGTGATTATTGTTAATGGGTGAAAAATGGTGTGGCTGCATTTGGAATACTGTGTACAGTTCTGGTCGCCTCATCTCAAAAAGGATATTATAGAGTTGGAAAAGGTTCAGAAGAGGGCAACCAGAATGATCAAGGGGATGGAGCGACTCCCTTATGAGGAAAGGTTGCAGCATTTGGGGCTTTTTAGTTTAGAGAAAAGGCAGGTCAGAGGAGACATGATGGAAGTGTATAAAATTATGCATGGCATTGAGAAAGTGGATAGAGAAAAGTTTTTCTCCCTCTCTCATAATACTAGAACTTGTGGACATTCAAAGAAGCTGAATGTTGGAAGATTCAGGACAGACAAAAGGAAGTACTTCTTTACTCAGCGCATAGTTAAACTATGGAATTTGCTCCCACAAGATGCAGTAATGGCCACCAGCTTGGAAGGCTTTAAAAGAAGATTAGACAAATTCATGGAGGACAGGGCTATCAATGGCTACTAGCCATGATGGCTGTGCTCTGCCACCCTAGTCAGAGGCAGCATGCTTCTGAAAACCAGTTGCCGGAAGCCTCAGGAGGGGAGAGTGTCCTTGCACTCAGGTCCTGCTTGTGGGCTTCCCCAAGGCACCTGGTTGGCCACTGTGAGAACAGGATGCTGGACTAGATGGGCCACTGGCCTGATCCAGCAGGCTCTTCTTATGTTCTTAAATAACATGATAACTTAAAATGATATGAAAGAAATATCTACCTTAAGTTACCCTTTATTCTTTTAAAGCACTCACTATACTCACAATCATAGTGACTACTTTTTCTTGGAGAAAACAAGTTCCACACTAGTTTTTAACTTCTTCGTTATAGCATAAACTATTTTGTTTGTTTTTGTATCCCCTTGTTCACTGTATCCTTAACATCCTTGTTTTCTTATGAAACAAAAAATATGCCAGTCATTTAATTACTTTACATAGCCCATTATGTAGGTTAACACACTCTCTGCATGGAGGAAGAGTAAGAGGTAAGGCCATAGCCTTTTCTTTCCCATGTCCTGGCCTTCTCATCCTCTCCACCAGTGCTTGGGGTGGGCAGAATTGGCTGGCGTTATGCACTTCCCCTGAAAAATAATGCCCTACCTAACAAGGAAGGCTGGCTACAGAGCTGACCATGCATATCTTGGCCAAACAGGTTTGACAGGGATTTTAAATACTACCAGTTATGGCTGAAATTCCCCACCTAGATTCATAGTTGGCATACTTGGAGAACTTTTACAGCTGATATGAAACTTGTGGGGTGTGTAGCTCAGTTTGTAATGGTTCAGAGTTCTCCTAAACTTAGAAAGGTCCACCCAGGGAAGCTCCTTCACTACTGCCAGGCCTCCTGGAAACATTGCCAGTTTCCTTCCCCGTTCTTGCAACTTGGTAAGTTTGGCAAAGTGACAGCAGAGAAGACTGGTGAGAGTCAAGGGCTCATCCTAAGTTCATATCTGCAGTGAAGGCTTTATTCGTTCTGAGGAATCCTCCTGAGAATTTTGATTAAAATATGGTATTGACAAGACTGTGAAGGGAGACTTCCTTGGAAGAAACAAAGCTCTATAATTCCCATTGACAGAATAGGTTCTGGGCATGCTCAGAAGTCTTCATTGCAGATGAGAACCATGGGCTTTCAGCAGTTGTCTCTGCTTCTTCTTTTTTAATTATCCCCCATTTTTCACCATCTGGGTCCCAAAGTGGCTTCTAAAATAAAAACATACATTATACAAAATTTAAAACATAAATTAAGCATAAGAGATAAAAACATCAGAACAGTATTCATGGTGCAAAGGCCTCGTAGAATAAAATAGTTCTAACCAGGCATCTGAAACTTAGCAGGGATGGTGCTTGCCTGATTTCTACTGGGAAGGAGTTCCATAGAGCTGGGCTCACTATGCTGAAGGCATGACTTTCCATCAGATTGTGTCAAGCTTCTGGTCCATAGGGGTCTACTAATAGTGCTCCCTCAGATGATCTCAGTGAGCATCTTGAGACATACGGAGGAAGGCAGTCCTTAAAAGCATTGTGCTCTTAAGTTGATCAGTTGTATGCTAGTACAAAGAACTTTGAACCCGGCCTGACCTTTCTCAGTCTTACCAACTTGTGAGGTGCTGGGGAGGGGAACTGTTAACAGGTAGGGGTGAGGACTGGCATTGAGCCATTATGAGCTGAGATGAACCTTGTGGGGGTGTGCCTTAGTTTGCAATGGTTCAGGGGTTTCCAAACTGGGATGTTCATACCGAACTAATCATTTCCCATATTTGCTACAAGTGCTAAGTACTACAAAACTTGTGGAAATACGAGACAATGGCAGGATGACTGTGCACACCATGGACCATTAAGTCCCATTATGCCTTTTTCATATCAGCCAACTCTCAGATGGGGGAAGGGGGGAATCCAACAAACTTTTCTGTAGAAGAAATACCAGATTACCTATTGCAATGATCCAAATAAAATTCAGGGAGGCCCAGATACACCATACAACGATATCTATCATTTTATTATTAGAGACCATCCACACAGTATGCCAGCCTTCAAAGGGGGGAGAAGGTAGAACAGTTGTAACAAAATCAGGATTGGTTACAATAAGGCCAAAATGTGTTTTACGGTTAGGGCCTTCCTCTTCCCGTGTGCCTGAAGAACTCCAGAAAGAGGGGAAACGTTTCTTCTTCAGGCAGAAAAAAAAAGATTGCAAAGGGAAACACCACCTGCATTAATATGTTTGCCAGGAAGGAATAATGCTATCCAAACTAAATTATCAGCCTGATTTACACTCGGACAGGACTTCTAATACCTACTAGTTAGAAAGGTCAAGGCAACACACTTCTGGACAAATGTGACTTAGCAGCCGCCAAGTGAATATGATATGGGCCTGTCTTTATGTCATGTCAATGTATGTTAGATGTGGGCCTCCTGAACTCAAGTTTTCTGGAGTGGGAGTTATACGGGTCACAGCAGGGCTCCTATAAAGAAATGCAAAAACATGGGACATTCTGACTGTACAATATTCTACCTATGGTTGCTACCTCTTCATAACTTATAGGGGCTGTCCGCATTTCAGGTACAGTAGGTCATTTATAATGAACTGAGATTGACCATGTGTTTGTGAAAATGAAATTGCATGTCTAGACCAAGTTTCATCAGTCCAGTCTTTATTTTCAGAAACGCGGGCATAATCCAATCAAAGTTAATTGCATACATATAGTGATTTTATTGAGAAAGATTGATGCATCTGCTTAATTTTATCACTGAAATCCATGGAACAGGGGAAAACACCATAGTATTTATTTTTTAAATGTATAGGCTGCTTAAATGCCAAACTCTAAACCATATACGTAATAAAATTAAAACTCTGCTAAAATCCACAACATTGTTAGGTTTTGTGCATTCAACTAAGACCTACTCAGAGTAGCCACATTGAAATTAATGAACCTAAGTTAGTTTTATTTAGTAACTTCTGAGTAGGAGTAGCATTGAATACCACTCAAAATAATGATCAGTAAAACTTTTTAAAAAATATATAGAGAGAGAGATAACTAACGTCTGGATAGGCTTACTGAAATAAAAAAGTTTAACTTTGGCTGAATTTTGTTGTGTATGTTTGATGATGAAGAAAGGCTTCAGGGAGGCAAAGAGCAATAATACTTACTACTGTTCTTTGCTGCCCCTAGAAGCTTCTCTTTCTCTTCAAACAAGTATACCTTATATTAAAACAACAAGAGCAACAGGGCTGCCATATTTAGTCAATTAATTGGTTGGATCAATCAGTTTAAAAACTTTAGTTTGCTTAAAAGTTGTCCTTGATTAATCCAGGAAGATTTTAACATAATAATAGTTTTTAAAAGCAGCATCTATAAACTTCACAGAACACAGGCACCTCACACAGGAGGGTGTGTCTCTTCTAAGATGGTTGCTGCTGCTACACAACATGACTACATCGAGTTTTTTGTTTGTTTGTTTTTAAACTTACTCTCTTCTTCAAAATGGTTAACTTTATTCTTTGGCCAATTCATGTAGATTTATTTGATCAACTAAATTAATATGCTCAATCAGCTACAAGTTCTTTGATCAGGTGACAACCCGAGAGAGAGAGAAGATCTCAATCCTAACCAGGGTAAGTTGTTTTGTAGAAATAAAATGTGTTATGCTGTTCACACTTCTGAAAACTGAAATTGCTATGTGGGAAAATAATTGCTGAATGGCTAAAATGGCTGTGTAAGAAAATAAGTGATCAATAGGCATCTTCCAGCACAACATTTAACAATTAGAATGATGTGGCTAGCTACTCTGTTCATGATAAATGTCATTTTGATATCATCCTTGTTTTGCTCTACTGATGCAATGAGGGACCAGGATGTACTTAATTTGTTAGGTTAAGAGGTGGCAACTCTGTAGCACTTTCTATAGAATGGTAAGGAACTGCAGTGTTCTGAATTAAGGAATATGTTTGCTATTTTCTAGAGAGTGACAGTGATATAGATTTAAAGGGGATCCCTTACTCTACGGAACCCCATTAAGATAAAAAGCATCTTGGAGTCCTCATTCACAAGTCTCATTTCACTGAAAGCTAAGCGAATGCTACCATTGTCTGCTGCAAGGCTCTGTGCCCCAGAAGTAGGTGCCTGAGGAACGTGCCTAAGAAGTAGGTGGAATTGCTGTGTTGAAAGTGGAGGATTATCAACCCCCAGTATGATCTCATTGCTGCACCAACCAAGATCATCCATCTACGCACAGGACTTTTGATTCCACATTCTTCTTATTTTGTTAATAAAAAAGGACCCTGGCAAACAGTATTGATTTTAAATTGGCTTACAAGTTGTATTTCAGTCACAAACAGCTTTTTTTTTGCCACAAACATGAGGACTAGTAACAAGTCAGAGTTCAATTGAATTTACACCATTGTTAATTCCCACTGATTTTTCCATTGAAAGCTATATTCTTAATTTTTACTGAACAGTCCTCCTTTAAAAAAATGAATAAATCTAAATGGCCAACACTTACAATTTTATTGAAGGAGTTTTAGAGGTTATGAATCCTGTCCTGATGTTACATGAGCTAGCCCAATAAACATTTTCTCTCTGCTAAATACACTTGTGTGGTGTGGTTTTGCAATGTTTTTGAGGGAAATGATGCTGAATAACTTGGCCAAGGCCATCTAGGAAGACTGCATCACAAACAAATAATTGAAACCACAGTGTCCAGTTCCAGATTAGCAGCCCAGCATTCCTAGCCTTACGACTACACAGTTAAAGGAAAATCAATGGGAAGGAGGAATGCCTTGATGAAAAAGCTTTACGAACTCAAACTTTACTATACTACCCACCCACAAAAATGCTGCACGATTATCTTCAGTCTCCTTATTTGAATCATGATTAAGATGCTTTCCATGTATTAGGGGGCTTGAAATTTCACTGATAATCTTCTCTTACACCTTTTTGTTAGGCAAATGAGGTAGACTGCCACTGAATAAAAACTGTAATTTTGAAAGAACCATACATTTCAGAGTGAGTCACTTCTCTGCCCTTCCAGACCATACCCCACTTAATTCAGAATGAGATGCCAAGGCAGAATCCAATAATGCAAGGGAAAATGCTTGTGCCAGTTTTCCTTCCTCTCAAAAACATCATTCAAAGTTAAGAGCCAATGTTTACAAAGTGCAAGTCAACTTCTGCACCTAGTCAGCAGAAAAGATTGATTTGCTAGCATATAGAATAGCTCATTCAATGAGTCAAATGGATTTATACTCTCTCTCTCTCTCTCTCTCTCTCTCTCTCTGTATATATATAGACAGACAGACAGACAGACAGTGAAGGAGAAGAAAAAGGAATGTGACTATGGGAAGAAGAACTACAATCCCATCCAAAACTAGATATCTAGTACTGGAGCATTCTAGCCACATGATTATTGAAAGTAAATCCTTTAGAAACACCAGAGCAGCCACAGCAGATTTCTGTGGGGGTTTATTAAATAAGGCATTGGGAGGGAACTTCTATAAAATAACAGTAGCCATAAGATACCATGTAAAGAAAATCTGCTTTCCCCCCTGTATAATTTCACAGCAGGTCAAGGAGTAAATCCACTGCACTCCAATTGAACAACTGATCCCATAGCTTGGATAAATTCATAAATCTATGCTTGTACCCTGGTTGCACTCCTTCTTGATCTGTACTCACTGAATGCTTCCCTTTTGTTGTACCATATACAATGTCAGTAGATCAGTAACAGAATTGCAGCCATCCTTATACCATGTGAAGAAGATCCACAGCTGGGCCTGATACCACTACTCTATATAGCACCACCATGATCTATACCCTACTCTAAAGAGTTACTGGAAGGTGGCAGGAAAGTGCATGCAAGGAGGCTACGCTAACACAATGTCACAAATCATGATGTTAAGCTGGCTTCCACAGTGATGTTAACATGATGCCATGGGCATGTAAATCTTTCCAGTTTTGTTAACTGCTCATAGTTTCATCCGAGATCCAGATGTATTGTACTCATAATATGCTTTAACACTGGGGATGGCATTAACACACACACACTCAAACAACAACACACCAGTGTCAGACAGTCATCAAATTAACAAAAGAGAAAAAGATTCCAGCAAAGGATGAATCATGGTATTTAATTTAAACAACCGTATAAATTCTTCATTCATAAAAGCATTCCATTTATCATATTGGACTGAGACCAGGACTTTATGATCTAAGCGGGATTGATTTAAATCCCAGATCAAACAAGTCAATAAGGGGGGGGGGAATATTTACTGAAAAAAGTGTCCACTCAAAAATATGAAAAAGCAGGATGTGATGAAGGAAATGCATGCCTCAAAAGCAAAATGCATGCCTCAAAAGCAGAGGATGCTCTTCAGAGAATCACTGGTCTCATTCAGGTGTCAACCGTCTGGTTAACAGAACTTGTCTAGTCAAAACTTCCACCAAGTTTCTGAAAATAGTTCAGCAGTGAGTGAGAGACAAAAGACCATTTTCTACAATACAGGGCTTTATTTCCAAGGGCTGCAGAAATGCTAGCCTTCCTTTTCATGGGGAAAAAGGGAATTTAGTTGCAGGTGACTATTTTCACAGGCTCAGTCATAGGAGTGGAGGATGCTGAGAAATGCGTATTTCAAACAGAGAACAATGTGATTTTAACTTATTGTCTTTTGTTTTTATTTTGTTTTTAATGGCAAGTTATAGATATAATATTTGATGGCTAGCAGGATGATACCAGGAAACTGGTGTGAAAACTACTATAAGGAGGAACTAGCAAGCCCCTAGAGAGAATACCTGCTCTCAAGAGCCTCAAATGGCTGCAAAGGACAACTGCAGGGAGCTACCATCAGAGTGAATCATTTCCACTTGCCTTAAAGACATTTTTCCCCTGCCTCTGCCTGTTATTTCTGAGAAACCAGTTACTTTTGGTCACAAATCATTTGAAATTTGGGCCAAAGGACTCTCAGATCAATTTAAAACCAGGAAGCAGATAACTGCTAGAGCCTGCCTGATGATATCGGAGCGAAGAGATTTGGTCCTGCAGTTATTTATTAGCACATTTGAGCTGCTTAAAGGAGCCTGTTCAATCAGATCCTCTCACTGTGGCAGCCGGACGGAAACCTGTGTTTATATGGGGTGAAGGAATCCGTTTGATCTCATCCCACCAGACTCATTTGGATATGTCCCGCTCTCTTTTCCAACTGAACGTTATTGCCTCAGTCACACACCCCTTAAAAAAAGAGAGACAGATCTGGAAAACAAACAGAGATGCTCCATTGATATCATTTCGTTCTGGAGGGGCCGTTAATCGATACATTCCAGCCAAATTCTTCCCTGGTACACACTGTCTGATACAGCCCTAAGAAAAGAAGGAAGAGCAATGGAAAGCCTCCACATGTACACAGCAAAAGTACCTAACTGTGAGAGTATCCCTCATGCAGCCCTCCTGGATCAACATCTGGCATACCTCTTCATTGCATAAGTTTACGCACTTATCTCTGCACAAAACTGAGCACAGTTTGCACACAAGTTCCAAAGCAGTAAGCAACAACTGCAGAGTTACTCATGCGCACAGTTTGATCCGAGGAATGACTTAACACAATGAATGGAACATACACAACTGTTTCAGTTAAATGTGTGCTATTCCCATGAGAACTGCATGAATCTCATTTAAAGCCTTTTTCTCATCAAACAAATGAATCACCTCCTGGAAGGAATCAGGCTGAAGAGCCCCCCTTCTCTTTCAGATCTTGTGATAAGAACACTTTAAATCATAGGTGTCATAAAGAGGCATCTCCTGTTCCCTTTCTGGCAAAAGGTAGCAGATGTGTTGCTGGGCTGAGTGTAATTTTAGCCATTAAACTTCTTGATCCTTGAATGTCATCAGGAGTTACCCTAGATGAACACTCAGTTGCACTTACAAAAGTACTGCATTTAACTCTCCATAAAATATGGATTTTATTGCATCACTATCAAGACCTCGTTCCACAGCCGCTGACCTCTGTGCCATCTGCATATCTCCAGATGCAAACCTCTGAATTAAAACTGTTATATGTAGGAACGTTTGTAGGTGAGTGTACGAATACACACACATGCATACATGCAATGTGTTTCGATGATATAGTTTTGCCTGAAATGTTTCACCCTATGAATTTTCTACAACTGCTCAACTTCAGTATCTCATTTATTCATCCTACACACCACCTCTCCTTAAGGTGCAAAGAATTTCATGATTTACCAGGTTTTTCTGTCATCTCCTGCAACTCTTTCTGCTCTCCTGACTTTTCCTCAAGAAAAGACCTCATTTCTACTGTGCACCTTCTTTAGATCAATAATTTTTCACTCCTGGTGGCTTTTCTTCTGCTTCATAAGATCAAAATCAATCTAAAGAGAAAGTTAATAATAATAATAATAATAATAAACTAATTTCTCTATTGTGTGTTAGGCGAGGTGCTTCAGGGTGTCCAAAGGGTTTGCTGGATGCATCGCTATAAGGCAGAGTCTCTCTATTTACCTTACTCTAATGGATGGCAAATCTCCTCCTTACAAGCACATTAATTGCTAGCATCCAGCTGACATCTCATCCAAGTGCAAAAGAAAAAGGAAGGGGGAAAAAGAAAAGAAATGAAAGACTAAGCACCCCCATCCCCGCTCTACAAGAGTGCATAGCTGTCCATGTGCTGCCGCGCTCATCTAGTGGCCCCATAGTAACGGACCTGCCAACTTTGGAACATAACAGGGTTTTATTAGCATTTACAGCAGACCAAACAAGAAGAGCGGGGAGGTGAGAAAACAAACAACCCAAGGAATCAAGACAAACACGGGAAGCATCTGCTTGGCTGAATAGTACCGTTCCCAGCCTGCTTTAAACAAGCGGAAGAAGAAGAAGAAGCCTCATTTCCTTACCGGCAAGAAGAGAAGGCAAAGGATGAGTCAAATTGCTCAGCCGCACAGAGTCGGGGCTCAACACGGGGGCCAGCGTTCGTAGCAACGGTGCCGCTTCTTCGTCTGCCTTCCTCCTCCTCCTCCTCCTCCTCCGCTGCTGCTGCTGCCGCCGCTGAGGCTACTTGCATTGAACTGGGGCTCTGTCTCTTCTCTCGCGCCCGCTAGCATCACTTTCAAACTCTGGCTTGAACGGGGACGCCAAGCCGGAGAAGCGGCTCTCTCCGCAGTGATGTCGCTTCCATTCAGCGCTCTTAATTCAATGGAGAGGAATATTTTTTTTAAAAAAGGAAAGGGAAATATATATATTTAAATAAATAGAAATAGATCCTCCTGCTTCCTTCTTTCCTTCCTTCTCTCTCTCTCTCCCTCACACACCACACGCACACGCGCACGCACCGAGCGTGCCACAGCGAACTGCTGCTGTTCTTACTGCCGTGCCTCTGGAGCCGGCGCCGCAGCGCAGTATGGGGAGCTTGAAGGGCTGGGGGGAAGGAAAACGCGCCTCTTCCAGGCATCCAGCGATTTGCAAGTGAATGCGAGAGGAGGGACGAGGAGGAGAAGGAGGCGGAGGACTTTCTGGAAGACACCCCCCCTCCGCCGCCGCTTTCTCCTGATGTGACAGAGAAAGAAGGGCTCTTTTTTTTGAAGTCTGTCAAGCTCCTTCTCATGTGGAGGAGAGAGATAATAAAAGGCAAAGTGTGTGAGGGAGAGTCCAGTCCAGTGAAGTCGAGTCTTGTAACTTGTACAGGGAATATACAGCCCCTATAATGCAGGGTGGTCGCCTGTAGTGTAGTGGCAAATTCAGAAGTGTAGGACCTCTTCAAAGTCACTCCACACACCCCTTCACCACTACACCCCCTTCTAAGATTATACAATAAAATGAGCTTTCGATCTCTTTCTTTGGAGTACTTTCCTTTACGATGCACTGTAAGGATCACTGATCTTTGCAGGTTCCCCTTCAGTTAGATCTCTTCTTTTCTGTGCACTTGCATGAGCAAATGTCCTAAGATGCTGTTAAGGGAAGGAACTTCCTTTGCTGAGTTTCCCTTCTTGGTTGGCATACTAAGACTCAGAGTAACTGCATTTGGGCAAAGCGTATGAGTTTTAGGAGGAAACCTAAGCATGAAAATTCCTGATCCTAATCTATGGTGTTGTCTGCGTGTGCATGCACACACACAGATTCATTTTCACTTCACCTTACCATGCACAACACACATATATAGAACATTATTAAAAGCACAATCTCATACAAACACACACATACACACAGTTTCTCCTCTCCCCCTCCCCAGACATATTTTTTCTCTCTTTCCCTCCTCCTCCTCTACTACTGCTGGCTTTGAGCTGGAACAAAACCACAATCTTTCCCCTCCCTTTTTTTGCTGGTGGGTTGAGAATAAGATCCTTGTTAACAAATAAATTGGAGGCTGTGCAGCAGAGAGAGTCCCTCCCCCTTCAGCCCAAGTTCTCCCCTCCTTTACCTCCTTTTCCACTTTCCCTTCCTTGTTCGCTTGCTCTCTGTCATCTCTACGCTCCTCAGTCCTCCCCCACACACACCTTCTCCTACAACAACAGACTTCCCTACAAGCATGAAAGGGAAGTGTGTTAGCTGCTGAGAAGAGTATTCTCAGTGGCTGACTCACCTCCTTTCACTCTGTTTGCCTCCAATCAGCAAGAAAGGATGCTGGAGACATAGGGATCCTGTTGGGACCCTGCTCCCAAAAAGTAAGGGGTTTAAGACATACACACCCAGGACCATGGACAGCTACACCCCTGTAGCTCAGTGGCAGAGTATCTGCTTTGCATGCAGAAGGTCCCAAGTTCAAACCCTGACATCTGCAGGTTGAGGTGGGACAGACCCCAACTTGAGACCCTGGAGAGCTTCTGCCCGCAGTGTGGAGACAGTACTGAACTAGATGCACCAATGGTCTGGCTCAATACAAGGCAGCTTCTGATGTTCATCTCATTCTCATTAAAAGAAAGGCCCAGTTTACAAATGTGGCCCTACAATAATAAGGTGGTGTGAGGCAGCCACCACAGTCAGCAGATTTTGGGTGTCATAAAGGACAGCAAATTGTTAGTTACGTTGTGACAGTATTTTGCTGTCAGGGATAGAAACAGGTGCTTGTGGGATTTTCTGCCTCAGGTGCCAAAATACCTTGCTGGCCTGGGATATTATGTACCTTGACTTAGGGGGTGGGGGTGGGCAGAGTGCCTTTTGCAGCTCTGTCTCAGGCACCAAAATGTCTTGGGCTGGACCTGGCTCCAGAATTTTGCCGCTCATTTTGGGATCCAGACATTCATGTCATGCAACAGTGTACTAGGTGCACTGTTTACTGGCAGATTTCTGTGCCCAATTTTAAGTGCTGGTTATGACCTTTTAAGGTTTACAGCAGTTTGGGTCTCAATTATATGAAGGATGGGATACACGTGTACCAACTTGCCCACACTCTGAGGTAAGCAACGGAGGCCCTTCTCATTTGCCCACTGCCAGGAGCGGTTCAGTTGGCGGGTATGAGGCAGAGGACATTCTCCATGGCTTGGGCATTCATTCCCTATTGGGCTCTGCCAGAGTTGCAGCAGGGCAGGCCCTTTGGAAGGATCTTAAGACCCTTCTCCACTGGCTTTTGCTTGAAGAGATTAATGATGATGATGATGATGATGATGATAACAAAATGTTTAGGTTTTGGTTTATGAAATGTGAACATCACTTCCCACTTAAAAAAAGTGCCCTAAAGTGGTTTACAACCAAGTTAAAAAAAATACAAGAATAAAATCTCTTAAGCAGTATTATAAACAAATTTAACAGTACAACATTGGTGCTGCCCAAATGCCTGGGAATATAAAAACATATTTGCCTGGCACCAAAACGATGACAGGGTTGGTACTAGGCTTAGCAGGCCTCTTTAGGGAGAGTTCTCTGGTCTCATTACCACTTTCTGGATTTCACTTGGACGTGGCAGGCATTGGCCAAGGGCCCCTGGAGCTGAGAGGAGCCCTGCTGCTGGAGCTGGGCTGATCCGCGATAGCATTGGGTTGCAGAGTGAGTGCCCTGCGACCTGATGCTGGTGAGGACTGCGTAGCGGCAGCCACCCTCCCAGGCAATTCCCCCCTCAATGCCAGCATGGGCTAGCTGTGCAACTTCCTACAGTGCCACAGCACATGCTTGCCATCACCCCGGATGGTGGCAGGGGCATCAACACCCCCCTCCATCTTGGGTGATGGCACGTTTGTGCACACAGCATGCTAATGTGATGATGCGGCCAAACCTATTTAAGCTCCAGGTGGTGGCGGTAGTGCTGCCGCATCGCCACTTTCAAGGGCCTTGCAAGTCTGGTGCCCAAGGATCTGCTGCAGTCTGGTGCCAGCCCTGGGAGGTGGCACGCAGAGAAGGGCCTCAGATTATGGTCTCAGGGTAGGTTCATATGGGGAAAGATCCCAAGACATGTAAGGCTTTAAAGGTCAAAACCAGCACTTTGAATTAAGTCCAGAGACAAATCCAGCCAGTGCTGTCAGGCCAGAACCGACATTATATGTTCATGCCTTCTTGCTCTAGTTGATCTGCTTTTGTATTGTATTTTGCTAATGTTGGGTGGGCTGCATTTGTTTTTTTAAAAAAACACCAGTTGTTGGTCTTCCAATATTTTCTTTATTATTGTAATTGTATTGTTGTATTTTATTGTAAGTAGCCTTGAAAGAGTTGATTCTCAAAGGCAGCATATGAATATTTTAAATAAATAACCAATAACATTCTCCACCTGTCACTTCCACCATTCTCCAGTTTAAGCTTTTGAAGATTTTTCTTATAAGTGGCTGTTGTATTATCCATCCACTGACATGATTCAACTCCAGTTTGTTCACTTTGTGATGACTTGGAAGGACAGCCCTACCAAAAGGAAGACTGACGAGGACATCTCAGGCAGATGATTCTGAGTCTCATGAAAGGACAGCAGACGTTCTTTAATTTACTACTACTGTATTTTTACTACCAGTAGAGGGCAGAGGGTCTTGCAGGATTTTCTGCTATAGGTGACAAAATAGCTTGACTGATCTTGGGAACTTTACACCTTGATTTTGGGATGGGGGGAAGCAGAGGATGTGGAGAGAACATGCCATTTGCTTTTCAACCCCAGGCAGCAAAATGTCTTCCACTTCATTTCCAGAGTAAATTCAAGGTACTGGTTATTACTTCTAACACCCTAAATGGTTTGACCCTAGAATATTTGATGGACAATCGCCACCCTCATGAACCTGCCTGCCCACTGCACTTCTCAAATGAGGCCTTACTCTATATGCTGAGGCCTTGCTCCATTTCCCATTGCCTTTAGATGGGGATGTGGAACAGGGCCTGTTGTGTGGTAGCACCCAGGCTGTGGAACCCCCTTTATAGAGAGGTTGGTCTCTTCTCTTGCAGCTTTTGGCAAACTGATTAAAAAATGTTTATTTTGCCAACAATTCGTTATGGTTTGAAAACCTCCCAGCTGTTTTTTTTAAAAGTAACTTTTTTTAAAATGAGTGTTATTTTATTTATGACACTTATTTCCCTTTATTCTTCCATGGCTCCTCCTCTTCACATTTTAGCCTCAAAACAGCCCTTAGGCTGAGGGACAGTGACTTACCCAAGGTCATCCAATGAGCTTATGGCTGAACAGGGGTCTGAAAATGGTTTTTCCCAAACTTAGTCCAAAACTCTAACCACTACCGCAATACTAGCTCCTTTTAGTATAGCAGTAGTATTACTGCAGTTGGACTAACCAGCAAGGTTAAAATGTGTTGTTAATTCAGAATTAGTAATGATATTTAGCATTCATATGGTGCTTTAGAATGTTCAAAAAATGTTCCATGCTTTATTGCAGTAATCCTTACCCAGAGCTTGGAAAAGTTACTTTTTTAAAATACAACTCCCATCAGCCCCAGCCAGCATGGCCACTGGATTGGGCTGATGGGAATTGTAGTTCAAAAAAGTAATTTTCCCAAGCTCTGCTTACAACAACCCTATATGGTAGGCTGCTAGTCCCAGTTTGCAGATGGTGGCTACCTGGGAGAGATGGTGACTTAAGGCTACCTAGTGATTTGAACTTGGTTTAGAGCTTAGCCTCTATTAAACACTATGAGTTGGATCCAGACTAAGCAAATTGCAGTTACTTCCCATTGCAATCAGTGGGACTTAACTCATGACTAAACTTTCACACTGATTTCAGTAGGAACGTCTAAGTGCCACTAGCTTAGCTTGGATCCAACCATATGTGCTTAAGCCTACAAACATTATCTATTTATTATTTAAATTTATTAGTCAAATAAGCTGCAGCCTCTAAGCGATGTACAATTAAAAAATTGGGGTAATAACACTCTTTCATTATGGGAATTTTTAAAAAACATTTCAGTCATAGAATACATGAAGGAGGAATGTATTAACAGAAATTCAATTTTAGATAAAAATTACTGCACATGTCCAATTTATTATTATTATTTATTATAAATTATTTATTATTGTCCATTAAGTAGTAGGAAAACCACTGATGAGGGATGTATACATCATCATCGCTTGATGAATGCATGTGTGAAACAGTTGTCACAAATCAAATACCACAAAGAGAACCTACATACCACCTGACGCCACCTTAAATACTGTGCGTTTCAGTAGAAGCTGCTCAAAAATTCAGCTATGAATATCATAATGAGTCTGCATGTGTGAATCAGCTTAAGAATGTAGTGCTTTAACTTTTAAAATGGTCACAATATACCAGAAAATAGAGCTATTTTTTTAAAAAAATTCTCTGCATCCTTAAAGTACTACTGCAAAAATGTATCCTATTTCAATTTGTCCCAATATAAGAGATAACATCTTCCTGTACCATAACAGAAATCCCTTGTATCAAAGTTTCGGGAAGGCAGTTTCACAAACCCCTGGAAGCTGAGGGACACCATTTTCCAAGGCTGCCGACCTGATTATAAATTTATGCAAATTAACATATTAATTAATTGACTAAAACTCATATGATTAATCAGTTAACACTTCTGTAACCATATGAGTTAATGAATTTGCATATGGGTAAAAATGTTTACTGGTCCATGATGCTGATGCTGATTATTATTAGGGGGTTAGACAAACTAATGAAAGATGTCTATAAATGTTTACAAATTTTTTTATTATTATTATTTGATTAATATCCCACATTCCTCCCAGCAGGAACCCAGGGTGGCAAACAAAAGCACTAAAAATACTTTAAAACATCATAAAAACACTTTAAAATACATTAAAACAAAACACCTTTAAAAACATTTTTTAAAAACCAAGAGCTTTGAAGACATCTAAAAAAAGGTGAAAACATATTGGGATTTAAGAAAAAAAGCTTACAAACATATTAAAAAGCAATTCCAACACACATACGCAGACTGGGATAAGGTCTCAACTTAAAAGACTTGTTGAAAGAGGAAGGTCTTCAATAGGCACCAAAAAGATAACAGAGATGGCGCCTGTCTAATATTTAAGGGTAGGGAATTCCACAAGGTAGGTGCTGCCACACTAAAGGTCTGTTTCCTGTGTTGTACAGAATGGACTTCCTGATAAGATGGTATCTGCAGGAGGCCCTCACCTGCAGAGTGCAGTGATCGACTGGGTATATAAGGGATAAGACGGTCTTTCAAGTATCCTGGTGCAAGCTGTATAGGGCTTTGTACACCAAAACTAGAACCTTGAACTTGGCCCGGTAGCAAATGGGCAGCTAGTGCAATTCTTTCAGCAGTGGGATGACATGTTGGAGATACCCTGCCCCAGTGAGCAGTCTCGCTGCCGCATTTTGCACCAGCTACAGCTTCTGGACCATCCTCAAGGGCATCCCCACATAGAGTGCATTACAGTAATCCAGCCTGGAGGTTACCAGTGCATGGACAACAATGGTCAGGCTATCCCAGTCCAGAAATGGCCACAGCTATCTTACTAGCTGAAGCTGGTAAAAGGCACACCTAGCCACTGGGGGCACCTGGGCCTCTAGCGACAAAGATAGATCCAGGAGCACCCCTAGACTACAGACCTGCTCTTTCAGAGGGAGTCATTCATAGGCGATCACTTGTGCCCAAGTAAGATTGCCTTCCAAGATAAGGTCTTTAACAGTGGGTCCATAAGTGACTGTGGAGGCCAGTTCTAGATCCACACAGCCTCCCACAGTGAGGACATAGGTTTCCAGTTGGAAGATGGTCACGATGAGGATTTGTTTGACATGCCTTACACTTAGCTCGTTTATCCCATTCGCCCTGTATTCATGGTTCTTCGAAGTCCATAGCACCTTTGATAATAGCTGACCTCCATTTGGAACGTTCATGGGCCAAGACTTCCCAGTTCTCGATGCTTATGTTACATTTTTTTAGATTCACTTTAAGAACATCTTTAAACCTCTTTTGCTGTCCACCGATATTCCATTTTCCATCCTTAAGTTGGGAGTAAAGTAGCTGCTTTGGAAGACAGTGATCAGGCATTTGAACAACATAGCCAGTTCAGCGAAGTTGATGTTGAAGGATCATTGTTTCAACACTGGTAGCCTTTGCTTCTTCCAAAATGCTAACACTAGTCCGTCTCTCTTCCCAAGTAATTTGCAGAATTTTCTGGAGACAGCATTGGTGGAATCTTTCAGAAGTTGGGAGTGGCTTTTATAAACGGTCCATGTTTCACAGGCGTACAGTAAGGTCGGTAGTACAATGGCTTTGTAAATAAGCATTCTGGTCTCCCTGTGAATATCCCAATCCTCAAACACTCTACGCTTCATTCGGGAGAATGTGGCACTCGCAGAGCTCAGACGATGTTGAATTTCAGCATCAATGTCAGCTTTTACAGAGAGATGGCTGCCAAGAGAGGGGAAGTGATCAACGTTCTCCAGCATCACACCATTAAGCTGGATTGATGGTGCTACAGAGGGACTAGTTCGCACCTGTTGATGAAGCACTTTGTTTTTTTTAAATATTAAGTGAAGCCCAAGCTTTCCATATGCTTCTGCAAAGACATTTAGGATAGTTTGAAGATCTTTCTCTGAATATATCATTGGCATATTGAAGTTCTACGACAGAGGTTGACATTACCTTACTTTTTGCTTTCAGCCTACTGAGATTAAAAAGCTTTCCATCTGTTTGATATATCATTTCCACACCAGTAGGAAGTTTCCCCTCAATAAGGTATGGAATCATAGCAATGAAGAGAACAAATAAGGTAGGAGCAATGACACATCCCTGTTTTACTCCTGGTCCGACTCTGAATGGATTGCTCTGAAAGCCATTGGGAGTTACGACCACATCCAAAGCAGGCAATTGACCAATTATCTTAACTTGGGAACCACCAACCTACAGTGCCTCTGTCTCAGTTTATTGGCCCTCATCCAGCCCACCACAGAGGCCAGGCAGCGGGCCAGGGCTTGCACGGCCTCTCCCAATTCAGATGTACAGAGAAATAGAGCTGGGTACTGTCAGCGTACTGCTGATACCTCACCTCAAATCTCCTGATGACCACTCCCAAGGGCTTCATATCGATAACCAGGCCTGAACCCAGACTGGGATGGGTCAAGATAATCTGTTTCATCCAAGAGTATTTGAAATTGCTGTACCACAACCCTCTCAATCACCTTCCTTAAGAAGGGGGTATCTGCGACCGGTCAGTAATTATCACAGACCAATGGGTCCAGGGTGGGCTTTTTCAGGAGTGGTCAGACAACCGCCTCTTTCAGGGCATTTCCCTCCCGCAATGATGCATTGACCACACCCTTGATCCACTTGGTCAAACCCTCTCGGCAAGCTTTAATAAGATAAGAAGGGCAAGGGCCAAGAGGAGACGTTGCTGGCCACAACTTCACAAGCACCTTATCTACATCATCAGGCTGCATCAACTGAAACCATTCCCAAGATATTGCAGCAGACGTTGCATAATCTCATTGGTGATTACAGTAGATGTGAACAGGGCATCAAGTATGCTATGGAGGCGAGCAACTTTACCTTCAAAGTGCTTTACAAACAATTCACAGTGGGCCTCTGAAGGGTCTAAAACTCCATTTCCTGGAGTTGATGTCAACAGACACCTGACAATACAGAAAAGCTCTACTGGACGGCTACTTGAGGATGCAATGGAGGCAGAGAAATGGGCCTTCTTCGCCACCCTCACCACCACACAATAGGCAGTTATGATGTTTTACTCATGCCCGATCAGCCTCATAGCATGTCTTTCACCACTTGCGCTCTAGCTGTCTTCCAGCCTGTTTCATTGCCCTTAGCTCACTGGTGTACCAAGGTGCAAACCGGGCTCCACAATGCCGGAAAGGGCGCTCAGGAGCAACCTTGTCAAGAGCCTGATGTGCCTCGCTGTTCCACAGTGTGACAAGGGATTCAACAGGGTCACCTGCTCTATCTACTGGGAACTCCCCCAGGGCATTCAGAAACCCAGCAGATTCCATTAGTCTCCACGGGCGGACCATCTTAATCTGTCCACCACCCCTGCAGGGAAGAATTGGAGATATAAGTCTAAACCAGAGCTTGTAAAAGTTACTTTTTGAACTACAACTCCCATCAGTCCCAGCCATCATGGCCACTGGATTGGGCTGATGGGAGTTGTAGTTCAAAAAAGTAACTTTTCCAAGCTCTGGTCTAAACTTCACCAGGAAATGGACTGACCATGACAATGGGGTGACAATCACCCCCCCCATCTCCAGACCACCCCTTCTTCCACCTGGAGCAAAAACCAAGTCGAGGGCATGCCCTGCCCTATGCGTCAGGCTGGTGACAACTTGAGACAGCCTCATGGTCGTCATGGAGGCCATGAAGTCCCGAGCTGGAACATTAGAGGCAGCCTCCGCATGGACATTGAAATCACCCAGGATTATTGTTAAATTAAGATGGCTATATGATATCTTCAGTTACCAGTTGCTAGAGAATAACAACAGGACAGGTCTATTGCCCTCATATTGTTTGTGTGATTCTCAGAGGCACCTGATTGGCCACTGTGTGAAACACGAGTGTAGGACTAGATAGACCTTTGGTCTGATCCACCAGGTCTGTTCTTGCGTTCTTTTAATTCCTGTGTCCCAATCTCTCTTACATTAGGTTACAACATAACCCAGGAAACCTGACTCTCTATTGCAGGGATGGAGAACCTCAGGCCTAGGGACCAAATACAGCCCTCCAGGCCTCTTCATCTGGACTCTGGGACAGTCCCCAGGCCACACTTCCTCAACCCTGGGCCACACTCCTCACTGGCCATGCTTCACGCTGCAAATATTTTTATCTGGCTGGAATGTGTCCTTGAACTCTAACAATGCTTCTCGCTTGTCCAGATGGAGATAGAAAGAGATTTGTGAGTGTGTGCAGAAATCAGCCTACAGTGCAAAGGTAAAATGTAAATTTCTTGCTCCACCCACTTTTGCCTCTGCCCCTCCCCCACTGGCCTGTGACTCCCAGAAAGTCGCCCAGAAGGTAATACAGTTATCAGGCTGAAAAAGGTTGCCCACTCCTGCTCTATGGAACCCCATTCAAATGTTTGTAGGTCTCTTATGAATCATGATTAGCTTGACCCTGATGACCTGTGGTACCAGCCATGCCACATATTGTACTTGTACAATCTGTTATAGAACATTTTGAGCCTCTGTTACCACCACCACCGCCACCACATCTCCACCCATTTGAATCCCAGCCCCTTCTTCTGCTCCCAATACTTTCACCCTCATTTCCCCCCCATCATTCCCCTCACTGTGCGCATGTGCAAACATAGGCAGATCACATTTTTTTTCACCCCCCTCTTTTTCCCCCTCCTTCCTTCCTCCATATCCCTGTTACTGATCAATCCAAGTCTGGCGCAAGGCTTCTGCTGCTTTTCACCTCAGAGGGAGCATCCAAACCACAGTGCTTGCACGATGATCATTCTAGCGTGTGCTTGTCCTCATTCACTTACTCATCTTCCCCAAGCATCTGAAATGGGTGCACACACTGAAAAGTGACAGAGGGAGTTGGTAGCAAGCTTGTGTTTGGTTTTCTTACATGACCACCCCATGATGGTGAATTGGGTGAGAAAAGAGGGGATAGGAGGGAGTGCTCTCCGTGCTTACGCGTGCACGCAGTGAGGCCATGATGGCAATCAAATGCAAATATAGATACAGAAAGATACTTTCACATTCTTCTTTAGTACCCATAGCTATTTATGAGTTCCCAAATGGAACACACTATTAAGTGATGAAAACAGTGTCTGAAAGTTGCCCACTTGGGAAGTGAAAATCAATCAGGCCTTCTGACTGAAGAATATGGAAACAAGCCTTTCTCACCTGGGATGTAAACTCAAGGTGATTGTAACATACCTAATATATACAATGTGACATATATTGTTTGATACCTGAATTAATTCTGCAAGGTAATATAATTCAAAGAGTACTTTCTTTTATCTGGAATTACAATTATCTTAACATTTTGGATGGTCATTAAGAAACACAGAAATGCGTTTGTCAGAGCCAGTCACATATGGACAAATCCCAATCCAGATTTAGGGTAGAGAGACACTCCCTGTTCTGCCGGTTCCAGTGTGTCTCCACCTCTCTTTTCTGAAAATGGGGGCATGCGATGCAAGTCAAATCTTGCCCCTTTTTACTGTAAAACCTGGTGGGATCAGCTTGAGTGCATTTAAAAAAAAATCGCTTCAGACAGATTTTGCAACTGACTGGCAGATCAACCCGTTGCCCCTCGAGGTGTGGCCAATGAAAACGCTCTGCTGTAGGTGACAAGTGTGCTCACAGCCTGAAAGTAGGGCCCCTGAGTTCTGTTGCTGCAACCATGGCAAGCAGACAGGTATTATTGTGTTGAACAGGCAAGGACAAAAGGTCCAGCTTCTAGCAATAATAGTAAATCTGGCTAATCCAGAGTCTTCATGCTGCCTGCCAATTTCAAGGGCTGACGTTGCGTATCCCTGTCTTCCCCTAACCCTCAAGAGAATTCAGAGGCCTGAGCAAACACAGTCCACAGCAGCTTCTGAGCCTGTGGCTCTGGGCTTCTTAGGTTGAGCCTTTGAGGCCCGGAGAAGAATACAGTTTACATCCCAGACTAATGTATCCTAATGCATTTTACATTTAATGAGATTACACAGCTTTGGCGACTCCCTTATGAGGAAAGGTTGCAGCATTTGGGGCTTTTTAGTTTAGAGAAAAGGCGGGTCAGAGGAGACATGATAGAAGTGTATAAAATTATGCATGGCATTGAGAAAGTGGATAGAGAAAAGTTCTTCTCCCTCTCTCATAATACTAGAACTCGGGGACATTCAAAGAAGCTGCATGTTGGAAGATTCAGGACAGACAAAAGGAAGTACTTCTTTACTCAGCGCATAGTTAAACTATGGCATTTGCTCCCACAAGATGCAGTAATGGCCACCAGCTTGGATGGCTTTAAAAGAAGATTAGACAAATTCATGGAGGACAGGGCTATCAATGGCTACTAGCCATGATGGCTGTGGTCTGCCACCCTAGTCAGAGGCAACATGCTTCTGAAAACCAGTTGCCGGAAGCCTCAGGAGGGGAGAGTGTTCTTGCACTCAGGTCCTGCTTGCGGGCTTCCCCAAGGCACCTGGCTGGCCTCTGTGAGAAGAGGATGCTGGACTAGATGGGCCAGTGGCCTGATCCAGCAGGCTCTTCTTATGTTCTTATGTTCAATAAGCCATTCCTAATAATAATTTCTCTAATTATTCAGGGGAAATTTGAGGCCAGCTTGTGCAATACCATATAGAAGAGGCAAACGGTTCCTGACCAACCTCTGTGAATGATCAACTGACACCATGAATTATGAGGCTAGAATAATATTATCTTTGGCTGCATAGCTACTGATGTTATTGATGACCACAGCTCTCTCCAGATCTTTGGAAATCCAGATGCATTGTTTGACTCCTTGACCTTCTGCAGTAATGAGTTCCACAGGTGGGTTATACATAGCATAAATATTTCCCTGTTCTTTGCTTTACATGTACTGTCTTGTACATTCCAAGAGTGCCTTGCTGTTCTCGCCTCATGGGATTAAGCCAAACAGAGGATCCTTCTCTTACATGGGACAGGCTGTTAAGAATGCTCCGTTAGGTTTCATACATATTCTTAGATTCTCAGATCAAAAACTTCATGTGCTTTCTTCTTCCCAGAAGAATGCTATGCTATCTTTTTTTTTTTTACAATAATTTTATTCAGATTTTCATAAAACATACAAAACAAAACCATAAAACATTCAAAGACAAAAAACAAAATCAAAAATAGTTAGACAAAAAAAAATAAAAAGTAAAATATTGACTTCCCATTTGTCACAGATCAAATCAGTTATAGGTCTACAATGTATAACAATCCTGTCTCTTAAATCATATTATAAAATCACTTTCCTCCAGTAGTTATCTTACTTAATCATCAAATCTCATAAACATTACTTTATTCTTTCCACAAAAAGTCAAAGAGAGGTTTCAATTCTTTAAGAAATATATCTATCAATTTTTCTCCAGAAAAGCATGTCGATTAATCCATCTCATTAATAATTATAATAATCTTATTGTCATAACCATAGTCAAAATAAACATTTCGATTAATCCATCTCATCAGAATCTGTTAGGTTCAATAATTTCAATAGCCATTATTCTATTATCCCTATTAGTTCCATCTTCCATCTTCCATCTTCAATAGTCTTGTTAAGTCCAGTAATTTCAGTGTCCAATCTTCCATTATCAGTATTCCGTAATAATCTTGCTGTCATAACCATAGAAATATTAACTTCCCATTTGTCACAGATCAAATCAGTTATAGGTCTACAATGTATAACAATCCTGTCTCTTAAATCATATTATAAAATCACTTTCCTCCAGTAGTTATCTTACTTAATCATCAAATCTCATAAACATTACTTTATTCTTTCCACAAAAAGTCAAAGAGAGGTTTCAATTCTTTAAGAAATATATCTATCAATTTTTCTCCAGATAAGCATGTCGATTAATCCATCTCATTAATAATTATAATAATCTTATTGTCATAACCATAGTCAAAATAAACATTTCGATTAATCCATCTCATCAGAGTCTATTAGGTTCAATAATTTCAATAGCCATTATTCTATTATCCCTATTAGTTCCATCTTCCATCTTCCATCTTCAATAGTCTTGTTAACTCCAGTAGTTTCAGTGTCCAATCTTCCATTATCAGTATTCCGTAATAATCTTGCTGTCATAACCATAGTCATATAGTAAGAGTCTAATGGGAATTTCCTCTATCCCAAATATTTTCTTGCCATCCATTCTGAATAGGTTGCTGGAATACTGCAGTAAAAACATATCTCTGTTCTTTTTTACAAAATGTACTGGCTCATCTCTTGAAAGTTTTTCCCTTGTCACATGGCTGCAGTTAATTCCATAGGTCTTCTCCATATTAGGCTCCATCACATCATTCCAGTCCAGAAGATTATCCATGCCATTGACAACCTTATCTCCAATATCTTCATTAATTTCTTCAGAGATAACATTGAATTCCAAACAGTAGATTTTATTTCTAAAATCCATAAATTCCAAATCTTTTTCCTGTTCCACGTTTGTTCCAGGCTCCAGGGTCTCCTCTCTCACAGGGACCCCTATTTCTTTAAACTCCTGGATCATTTTGCACAATTCAATTTTCAGCTCCTTACAACCCTGTCGCAGGGTTCGTTTCGTTATCTCAATCTCATCCATTATTTTCTGAAACCTAGTTACTTCCAGATTCTCAGCCACTTTCTTGATTGCCATTTTAAAAGAAAAATATAAGAGAACCACTTCTTATTTCAGCAACAATTGGGTTAATACTCCAAACTTGATGACATCACAGTATAAACAGAACAGCCAGCCTTATCTCACTATGCTTAGGAAAACAAAATGTAGTTCCCAGGATCGAAACAATTAATGGCGTCGTCAGGAAACAGATTCGTCAAAATAAAATAAACCAAAAAGAGAGTAATCTCAGACAATATAATATTCTTCAGAATAGAAATCAGGAATAGAAATCTCTCTTCTGTGTATATCTTTAGAATGCAAATCCAGGACAGCTTTTTGCAACAAAAACAGAGATAAGCTGTTAATTAGTGCATAGCAGAGAAGAGTTATAGCTCACCGAAAAGATGTCCAAAGCCGATCCATCTGGCAAATCTCCTTTTACTGCAACAGTTTAAGTCAAGTAAAAAAATATAGAAAGAAGGGTGCTTGCCTGTTAGTCCGTTCTCTCTCTAAAGAAAAGATGAACGTGTCGCTTTATCAGATAGAGCTTGTTGAAAATCCGTCCTTCCTTGTTGGCTGGACCTCGTCTCATAAATCAATGAAATCTAGTCCTCCCAACAAAAATAGGCTTTGAGGTTAATCTCTTCGTTTCTCCCTGCCCGGGAGAAGTTTCATCAGTCAAAAAAAAAAATGTTTTGACTGATTTATATCTGAATAAGCTTCTTTTGCGGCGGGAGCCCGTCCCAAAAGCAGGCACAGGCTAAGTCACCCTTCCCGGAAGTCGCTATGCTATCTTTTTAAACTTTATAGTCTAACACCACTTGGCCCTATATTCTTGGGAAGTCGCTTGGGGTTATATGTGAAAGAAATTCTCTGTACAATTATGGTTTTGCTAGCATGAAACCTATGCAGACAACTTGCCATTCCTGTTGTTATCCTCTATTTTCCCTTCCAAAGAATGTCTTTTGGGTAAACTGAGTTTGCACATATATGTTTAC
Source organism: Rhineura floridana (assembly GCF_030035675.1). Taxonomy (NCBI): domain Eukaryota; kingdom Metazoa; phylum Chordata; class Lepidosauria; order Squamata; family Rhineuridae; genus Rhineura; species Rhineura floridana. Next base: position 201,656,704 of record NC_084480.1, on the reverse strand, counting down.
CCTTGAGGATTGTAACATCTGACTTTCATATCACCTCACATCATCTCAAACATTGTCCTTCCAAGGAAGCAGTTCACAAATTCAGCTGTGAGACGTTTTATTTTGCTGTAAGCTAGAGAGACCCTGAATTCCATACTGCATTGGACCAGACTCATTATCTTACCTGTACTCAAGCAGAAGTACACAGTAGTATTTGGTCTGAGAGCTCACCTGCCCTTTCTTGGGGTATATTGCAAAAATTTAAATTAAATTAAATTTAAAAAAGAATAGTTGGGGTATATATGGGTCACAGATGCAATTGCACACATATTCAAGATGTATTTTTTAAAAGAAGTAACACATGCAGCCCAAGCCTGTAGGTCTTGGGAGGAGTGAGAGAAAGATTCCCCGCCCCACCAGTAAGGTTATATCTGTTGAACCATCTCTCCATACCATCCTGGAGCATATGCATGTGTGATTCCAGGGAGTCATCAATTACTGATAGAAATTGCCTCATGAGATTCCATCTCCCATGAAGAAAGGCTAGAATTATCTCCAGTGCAGAGGCATTCAGCTCTTCAAGGCCCTGACCACTCAGGAAGTTCAGTGTGACCAAGAGAAATCAAGTGGCAAACAGTCTATTTCAGGGATAGCCAATGGAGTGCCTTCCAGATGGTGTTGGTGTTGGATGGTGTAGTCCGGCAAAATGGGGAAGCTACAGGTTTCTCACCTCAGGTCTCATATTTTTCTTGCTGCAATTAATAGTACAATTAATTAAAATATTTTGAGATTTAGAAAATAAGTCCACTAATTCTTTCATAATTTTTCTAGAACTCATTAAGCAGGACTAGCCCCAGACATGTCGGGGCCCTTAGGCACAAGCCTGCCCCGTGCCCTAGCACTCCCCTTCCGTGATTCACGGCAGGATCACTGCCGCGGATCGCATGGTGAGAGCTCCGGAGCTCCCACCATTCCCTTGCTCAACCAACCTTTCTCAGCGGTGTTGTGCGGTTGCGCGCACAGCGCTGCCCTTAACCAAGATGGCGGGTGAAGGTTTCCTAAGGGGCTGAAGCCTCTGCTGCTATCTTGGCTTATGGCAGGGATCATGCCATCAAGGATCACAGAAGGGGAGCGGAGGGGACCCTGTAGCCCCAGGGGTCCTTGGCCAGGGCCCCACCTGGCTGCCCTTTGGAGCTGGCCCTGCCTTTAGCACAGAAACACAGATTAGTTTCTGTGACCATTTTCCCACTTCCCCAACCAGTTAGAAACTACCATTTCTTATATCTGCCCACATTTTTTAGCTTTTCTTTACAGCCTCTGGAGATGTTTTTAAATGAAAGCAGAGAATTTCATGATTCTCTGTATTGTGTGGTATGATATTGAATGCAGCTATTTGGATTTTCAGGGCTTTTGGCTTAAGCAATGCTTTACCAGCGTAGACCAAATGGAGAATTGTTAAGGCCACACGCTTATAAAATTATTATTTTGTTCTAGAAAAAAATTAACAGTAATGAAGTGTCATTGAAAAGGATGCCAAATGCAAGCAGTCTTTCAGGACATCCCACTAAAGACATAAAAAATTGCCTTGTAGTGAATCAGACCTTTGGTCTATATAGCTGCTTGCTCTGACTGAAAGTTGCACTCCAAGACTGCCAACAGAGGTTTTTCGTAGCTTTTGTACAGGAGATTATTTTAACCAGAGACTGAACCTGACACCAGTATGCTCTCTACAACTGAGCTATGGCATTTAATAAAGTTGTGAGCTTCAATAAGCTTTGATCCATCTGGTCTGAAACTTTTAATTAGAACCTCTTGAACCTAGCCCTCTCTGATATTTTATATGATATGAAAATTGTAATGTAAATACCTACCTCTTCAGTATAATCATTGTACTGTAGGTTCCCCACGCCTGGTATAATGTCTTCCTGACTGCTGTGTCTTCCAAGTCTTCCATGACATATTGGATAGGTTTTTTTCTTTCACCCTTTCTGAATGGGAGCACAGAAAATCTGGTGTGTAAGTAGCTGCAAAAGCATAAGATTTTTTACTGCCAGTACAGGTCAATGAAGTTATAATGACTTTAATCAGATTCCCACAAAGCTGTTCCCACAGAGTTGTTAACATTTGCACCTGACATGGAATGCAATTTTCAAAAAATGCAAAAAGATTATTCTGACTTCTAAGAAAAAAGGGCCTGCCCCGAACAGTAAATCTATCCTACTTCATCTTCCTTACTTTTGTGGCAAGCCAGCCTGCACTAAGCCAGTTTTGCTGGGCATTTTGATCTTTCTTTTGATCTCCCTTCCCTTTTATTTTGTTTTTTAAACTAAACCTATACATTATAAGGCAGTTACTTCTATGTGGAGATAAAGCAGACCTTCTAGCTCAACACAAGGAGTGGAACAGGATTGTGGATATCCAGGTTTCTGTGGAATTCAGAAACCTCATAGTCAAGATAAATAAAGGAATGCAAATTGCTACAGATTAAATAATAATTTCCCACAAGAGGCACCATATCCCACTATTTAAGGGTATGCCCCCAAAGAGCTCCAAACAATTTATATAGCAAAAACTCCACTGACTGAAGATAAGTACCCCTATACCAGGGGTTCTCAAACTTCCTACCAAGGCCCATCAGATGGATGTAGAGTTAACCAGCTGGCAATTACTGGCATTACATTTTCTAGGGATATCTAATTTATCTTTGAAATAGATAAATTCTTTGCCACAGTGTTTGTCTTGTGGCATGGAGTTCCATAGCCCAGTTTTGTTCAAGCTAAGTGCAGACATTTGCTCTGGAGATATTGTGACACAGGCTCCCCATTTTAGGCAGACTTTACTGATCCAGAGGCTCCAGGTGGAAAAGGCATTTTCCTTTATATTTTTTCCTTCCCACCCCCACATGCATGTCAACATACTTTTACCTTCCCCATTCTCCTTTCATACTTAACTTGTACCTTATTCTCTCTTCCAACCCCCACCAGTTTCATTAATCCCTCCTCTCTGTTTTTTTTTACATTAACTTCTTCCTCCTATAACAGCTTTCCTCTCTTATCCCTTACTTTCTATTCCCAGTGTGTATACTTAGCTTCCTAATGTCCTTCAACATCTCCTTTGGCCCTTTACCTTCAAAAGAGGGAGACCTACACCCCCCCCCAAACTTATCTGTTTCCCAGCTACCTTTACTTAAGACCCACCTGGAAGTGGCCCAAGGCCCATTCTTGGATCCTGGCTCACTGTTTGAGAAACACTGCCCTATACTAAAGCAAAATGCCTCTATGGGTATCCACATCCTAAAGACAATCTAATTTAAAATAATCGATTGTCCATATGTAAAAACTAGAACTAGCAACTAAGGTGTCATTGTGCCATTGTAGGTAAAAATGGAAATGGACTGCCTTCAAGTTGATTCCAACTTATGGTGACCCTATGAATAGGGTTTTCATGGTAAGCGCAGAGCTTGGAAAAGTTACTTTTTTGAACTACAGCTCTCATCAGCCCAATCCAGTGGCCATGCTGGCTGGGGCTGATGGGAGTTGTAGTTCAAAAAAGTAACTTTTCCCAAGCTCTGGGTATTCAGACATGGTTTACCATTGCCTTCCTCTGAGGCTGAGAGGCAGTGACTGGCCCAAGGTCACCCAGGGAGCTTCATGGCTGTGTGGGGATTCGAACCCTGGTCTCCCAGGTCGTAGTCCAACAATCTAACCGCTACGCCACACTGGCTCCCTCCATTGTAGGTAACTGGTATGATAAGTGCTGAACACCTGAAAATTTGATACTTAGACTTGTTAAGAGTAATGTCCTGTGGCTGTTTCTGCTAGTCCATATGTACTAGAAAGATCAACATAGGAGGGGGAGGCATATGGTTATGATCAAATATAGCTTAGGCTCTCCACAACAATACCTATGCCCTCTTTCAGGGACTATTTCCCTACTACCATCACTCATAGCAGTAACAAGCAGGTATCAGGGTTGGTGCTAGATTTGGTGGAGCCCTTGGTGCCCCCACTCCCCTGTGTGGGCCTGTCATGCCTTCTTCAGAGGAGGATGAAGGGGAATGTCATGCCACTGCAGAGCCAGTGGAGGGAACTAACAGACTCACCAGAGATGCATCTGAAGACACACACACACACACCTGCTGGAAGATGAGCAGGACACAGTTGGAGTCCCTCAGTCAGACTCAGGGAGCGAAGACACCAGTGGATAGCAGAGAAACAAAGGCTTCTAGCCATTTCAGATCGCAAGCTCCTGGGAGCTGGAGGGCTGATTGCAACCACCTGTACCATGAGAGGCCTTTTGCCCTCTGCTGGAAGCAACATCATCCACTAGTGTCAACGTTTGCCAGCCTTGCCTGTGATCTGGACCCTTTCAAATAGTCTGGACTCTGGACTGCCTTGCCGGACTATTTTCGACCCTGGACTGCCTTGCTGGACTCCTCTTGCTAACCCTACTGGTACTTTAAGACCTCAGCTCCTGCTCCTCCATCCCTTTCCCTTATTAATCCCAAGCCTTGGCAGATTTACAGCTGTCTACAGCCTGGTCAGCTACCTGCCAATTGTTTTACTGAGCCATCAATTACCCCTGTGCAGCCGACAGCGGCGTCACTAGCGGGAGTGCGGGGGGGTGCCGACCTCTGGTGCGCGCCCTCCCAGGAGCATGGACGAGGTGGCTGGGCTTGCGTGCACGCGCACTCGAGGCCAGCCACCCTGTCCATGCCCCTGGGAGGATGCGCGCAGGAGGGGAACCCAGCTGGAGAAGGCCTGGGAATGCCGGCGCGCCTCCCTCGCCCCACCGATGCTGCTCCCGGTCTCACCCACCCGCCCGCCTCCAAGGAGGAGTTGGAGGCTTGCCGGGCAACGGCGCGGGGCGGGGCGGCTCTGGGTGTCACCCCCCTCATGGTGACACCCGGGTGCGGGCCGCACCCTCCGCACCCCGGTAGTGACCCCCCTGGCAGCCGATAGAGACTGACAGGGCTTCTTATAACCCACAATAACCCATGCTTATTGTGTTGTAGTATTTGTAGAAAATAAATTCTAGGGACTACCTGATCTCAGATGAACCCATCACAGAAAAGATGCATCCTCATTGCTAGGGGAAAAGGAAGGGCAAAACAACAGCTCCTTGGATTCTTATGACGTGGTGTCCAAAATTCACTTATCAGTCACTGCTCACTGGCTAAAAACACAGACAGCCGGGAGCAGCCAGGCTGGCTCATTTCACAGAAATTGCTTAGAAGGATACCTGCACATTTTATTGCATATAACTTTCTATTTAGGAGAGCTAAAGACTTTTTTTTGAAGGGTACCAGTAGATTGCTTTATTCCATATGTGCCTGTTCAATCATTTGGATCTGTGGAATTTTACATGTGCCACATAATGTCTCTTCCCCATTTGCAAGGAGTCATTCCTTTAGTGTAGCAGCACCTGTGCTCTGAAACTCCTTGCCTGTTGGAAACTTTTTGTTTGGACAAGCCTATTCAGACATATGATTATTTTTAAATGTTTGTTTTAAATGTTTTATTGATTCTATTTTTTAAAAAAATTATGATTGTATATATATTTGCTTGTAACTGGTTTGTGGATTTCTTTCATTTATATATATATATATAATTGGACTTTCTGTATACACTGCTGGGAGAATTATTACTTTTGGAACACGTGATTTATAGATTTTCTAAAGAATGAAATAAACTGGTTTGCTGTGCAGTTCCCTGATGCTGTTCCTATCAGGTTGCACTCTGTCTTGGAGGTCTGTTGTAACCCCCCCTCCTTTCCAAATGATTTCAAGGGCATTATAAAAATATCCAGGGGGATATAATTTGTGTTCACCTTTATATGGATCACTGAGAGAAGCTTTCCTAAAATAGTCTTTATTTAGCAACCAAGATTTATATTCCCTATTTATGTTCCTTATAAATCAGTGATTATTCTCTTTCCTACTGTATTAGACAAAATACAAGATGGTGTGACACAATGTGACTCAGGCAATGGTCCTAAGGGAGAGGCAGCCATCAGCTCACACTAGAGATAAAAGGAAAGACAGTAGCTAATGTTGTTTTGCTATTTTAAATCTGAAATGCACAGACAGACACAAAATCAGAGCAACAGAAGAGTTTCAAGACAGGGGAAAAACACAGGACAGCAAGAAAAACTATTAGGAGTCCTTAAAAAAATATGTTCATAGTTAACAGCAACCTGTGTGAGGATAACTCCTTGGAGAATTAGCACTCATCTATTTTGTCATTTCACTGCCTTTTCCCCCTGTGTCTATTCTAAGAACTACAAGAAGCTGGATTAAACCTAGTTCACATGTGTGAACTGTGCTGAATATAGGAGTGCCACTTGTAGAATTGTTGTTGTTGTTGTTGCTTAACCTGAGCTTGCGTGTCACAAAATTGAATTTTTAAATTTTCTTTGAAATTTCACTGTCCAGTGCAAATCTTAATTGCAGCCAGCTCAAACCCTACACCAAAGCTACAAGGTGTCCTCATCTTCTGGGGCAATCTTTCCTGGAATCCATTCTCCATCACTTCATTCATTGATTGGCCTAAAACATCTTGGTGGCCTCACATTTGCTGAGCACAAGGGTGCTTCTTTCAATAGCACTTACTATGCGTTTTTCACTGTGTGGTGTATTTGGTTATTGTAAAGTTTTTTACTGACTACTTCCTCAGAATCCAACATTTAAAAGTACCTGCAAATCAGATATATGTTTATTTACAAATGTGCAAGTTGCAGTCAGAATTAGCAGTAATGAAACAGTATTAGTCTCCACAAAACAACAGTATTTCCTTTCAGTTCCGCACAAGACTGCTTTTTGCAAGCCAGTTGCACAAACTTAGCCAACACTTTTTTCTGTCAGTGTCATTGCAAGCAGCTGGGGTATATAACCCAAATGCTATTCGTTTGGAGCAGCATCTTGCCTTCAGAGGCCATTAAGCAAGCACCTACAGCTATGAAGCCATACAAAATCTTAGGGAGAAGATAATTTCATCACTTTGTACGATTGAACAGTATGTCCTATATCATTGAAAAGGAGTTATATCGTAAAATGAGTGACATGGTTCGTTGTGGGTGACTAGCACAAGCTAGTCTTGTTTTTCATGACAGGCCTACAATTTCGGAAGCAAAGTCTGGATGGACCTCTCCTTATAACTTATTACAGGTTTGCCATATGAATTGATCATACAAATCAATCCATTATCACCTGGGCAGAAAGTCTCCCTCTTTCTAGTTTTTTTTTTTTTTTTTAAACACACCAATGTATCCAGACAGCTCTAATTTCAAGGATCAGGTATAGTGTTTCTGATTTCTGCAATTCAGATGAATAAGTACTTCACACTGATGCCCCACCAGTCTGCATGGATGATCGGGACCAATGCAAAATGAGTGAGGGTTAGACAGTCCTTGTGGCTTGCTTACCATGATGAGCATGGCAGTGCCCCTAGGGGGAAAGGTACTTACTGTTCCATGAAACACTACAAAAAACATCAGTCTAGACATATCTTGACTCACACATCATTATGGCGGTAGATCACTTAGAACTCCATAGAAAGCTGGTACAAATAACAGAAACATGTAGTTTTCAGCTGCATCATGTAAGCAGAGCATGTTTCAGGGAGCAGAAGGGGAAAGACTGGTGACAAATGCAAGCTGTTTAAATACTCCATGCTGCTTGTTGTGAAAAGCAGGAAGCCCTCCTTCAACCCAATTCGCCTCTGCAAATTTTAATGCTGAATAATTCAAGAACGTCTTGAATATTCTACATTCATCATCACAATCAGGTATTCAATGTTTGAATTAAGTATTTGAAATAGACAACACTGAAAACTATTATGTTTGACAATATTTGCTAGCTGTTATGCAATGGCATTTAGTATTTATTTGAAAACTGACATGCAATAGCAGTCCATATATGGTTAATCAAAAAAGCAATGGGGAAGAGAATCCTAACTCATATAGAAGGGGAAAAGAGTTGGGGGGGGGGAAAGGAAGGTAACACCTGAACCAATGGAATGTAAAAATACTCATATAAATGTGTGTTCTATGCTTCATGTGTGAACAAAAAATGTCAAAGCATCTAAGTAATTATTACGGTCATACAAAGACACCGCTAGTTACCTTTGATCAATAAATACAATAATGAGCAATACAAAAACCAGCATCAGTTGATGAGCTGGCATGTCTGAGTGATCAAGCAGTGGGGGGGGGATACTCTTACGAGAAGCAATTATATGTCCACACTGGAGGCACAGGGCACCTAGTTCCATACCATGTGCAAGTGTAGCTGCTGGTTTGCCAGATGTCCCTGTTTAGGCTGCTGCTGTCATTGATCTGTGCCCATGCAAGGTGAAATGCTGTTCCCAAGTGCCTGGCAGAATGCTGATCTAGCAGTTCAGTGCCTGAAACGCTACTGCTAAATCCCACCAATAACAGTGTGGTAAATTTCTCCCTCTGTGATTGAACAGTGGTGACACCTACATACTAGCTGCTGCTGATACAATCTGTTTTACTGTCGGGATGATCAGATAAAGCAGCTTTCCTGTGCATCCAAAGATCTGGCTATCGAACTATACTGGATATTCTCTGAGAAGGTTGGATACATTTTTACTGGTGATCCTGCAGCAGATGCTCAGCCCATCAGCTGATCTCAACCCTTATGTGAAGTTTCAAGGTCCTTAGCTTTGGTCTTTCAAGCATTCTTCTGGGTTTGGCCAAAGATCACAATCAATTAGATTCATTCTGTTAGTTGTACTTCACCCCCATTGAAATCTATAGGACTCAAGCCATGACTGGACTTGTTGGTTTCAATGGTTCCTAAGTTCAACTAACTAAATACTTCTCCCAGGCATTTTAACATGTTTTTAAAATTGTTTTTATATTGTTTATATTGTGTTTTAAATGGTTTTTGAAATATGTGTTTTAAATGGTATATTTGTTTTAATGTTTTTGGTTGCTGTAAACCGCCCAGAGAGCTTCGGCTATGGGGCAGTATACAAGTGCAATAAATAAATAAACTTAGTCGGCAATCCTAAACCCACTTACTGGCTGTAAACCCTACTGAATTTATGGGGCTTACTTTCAGTCGACATGGTTAGGATTGTATTTTATGCTCATGTACCTGAGAGTTAGTCCCATTGAACCTAATGGTGCTTACTTCTGAGTAGAAACATAGAGGACTGCACTGTTACTCTCTGGATGTTATTTCATTTGCTATTTTAAAGCAAAAAAAAAGCTTTCACAAACTGTTTTGACTTTGACTTACAAAAAATATTTGGGAGGCTGTGTTTCTTTACTTTCATCATAAACACTCCCTGTTCTAATTTTCCCTGCATAGTAGTTCAGTCTCTGATAAACTGCATGCCATAGAAAACACTCAATGCCTTTTCTCAGACATCTGCTGATATGGAACCTGGAAAAATTCAAAATTCACTCCCTAATAGTTGTGCATTGATGGGTACTGCTGAGAAAGAGTATCAAAATATTTTACTCTATTGCTCTGTTTTATTATTATCCACTGTTTGTAATGCAGAGAGAGAGAGATTCAGAGTTCAAAGAGAACTTCAAAATGTGAACTTGTCAGAGCTTCTGCATTTGATCAGCTCTGGATAGCATATTAGCATTTCCAATGAAGCATCTTAAATTATTTTGAGTGACGGTGGTTCTTCAACTGTATGGGGTACAAGGTAAAAAAAAGTTCTATATCAGTAAGCATGTGACTCAAGAAAAGCAATTATCTCTTCCTTGAAAGGCTGCAAAACTATAGCTGCTGAAGCTTCTGGTGAAAGTAAACTGGAAGTACAGAGCTTGAAGGCAAACAGAGGCCAAGCTGATGAAAAGTTCAACCCCCCATCTTCATCTCCCTTCCCCTTTCCCCCACCCCATAATCTCCCAGCTATAGTTCAAGGGAAAGGAAATCTGGGACACTTGTGCCTTTCCCCCCTCTTTGTAAAGTCTTTCCCCCACACAATTTGCTTTCAGTGGAACAGTAATGATATCCAGTGGGCTACTAAGACAAATCACTGATGGATATTCCTCAGGGATATCCTAGAAAATACATCCCAGCCAGGATTTATTTCCTAAGTCACAGCATGAAATCTGTGAAATACATCTATTGCCAACAGTAATCACCTTCTGCTACTGGTCAGGTTTCAATTATTTCCTCCCATCTTTCTGGTGCTCTTCCTCAGCCTGTTACAATGCAATGTATATATCTATCCCATCAGCAATTAATCATTACAATAAATCCTTTATTTGATATGGATATCAAGAGAAGGGCTGAGCTGAAATGCCCCCCTCTACTTTGGCTTCTTGTTTGCAGGCTGTGAACAGGAACACCCAGGGCTCATCTACATGGGAGTATTTCTTTGTAGCAAATACACTTTTTAACCTTCGCTATTAATTTGCACCATCCGTAGTTCCTGCTCATTGTTAGCTTTTTCCCATTCTCACAAGTAGGCATTCCAATGGGAAGAATTAGTCTCACTGCCTCCTTGTGGCTCCACCTTCTAATCATATGTTTCCACTCCCTCTGGTTGCTAGGTGACCAAGCATGCTCAGTCTATTCTACCAGCTGCAGTAGGGTTCTTAAAAAAAAAAACACATTGAAGTGCGAATATCTGTGTTTTCCCTGCCTGTGGTTGGTAGAATACAGCTAACATACAAATCTTTGTTTGAGCAGTGTCATGCTTTTGCACACAAGTTAGGGGAAAAAGAAAATAAAGGCACCATTTACAGCAACATAAAAAAGACCAGCAGAATGGAGGAGAGCAACTGGAAGTTGCTTGTCAACAGGAAACAAGATGAAAGAAGGGAGAAGGAGATAGTGGCCGTGGAGAGTGGAACAATTGACACACCCACCTAAAATCATCAGAGCAAAGTGTCTGCAAGCCCTAGAGAAATGGGGTGAAGACTTTTTTTCTCCACTTTTCATATTATCAGCTGATTGCGTTAGCATGGATTTACAGGGGGAAACCTGAATGATAGCTTCTGTTTGCCAGTAATGTCATGTGAACCAAATTTAAAGGAGATGCGAGTAGCACCAAACACACATTAAACCACCGTGTAGATAAGCCCTGTGATTTTTGAGATGGGTGGCTATGGTCATAGTGTTCACTCACCACGATGGCAGTCACTCCCTGCTGCTTCTTTGTGCCATGTTTTTACCTGCAAGATACCAGACTGAGGACAAAGTGTTGCCCCCACTCTGATTTGGCTTAATGACAATACAATGTAGCCAATGAGCTCTGATTACATGATGATATCTGAAGCCAAATCAGAGTGAGGAAAATTCTGCTTGCCCTCACTCTGGAATCTTGCAGGTAAAAAACAAGAAGAGAAGTATGACACCCAGTAGGAGCAGAGTGAGTGGTTGCACCACCATCAGGACTATGAACAGGTCACAAAACAGGCTAAAAAGGGGAGCATTTAAGAACCTTTCCTCCTCCCCTCAAGCTGCCCTTTCAAACTGCAAACATTCACTAATAAATTCTCAGCTCACTCCAATCAAGACAGCATATAAGTTCTTTCCTCATATAATTTTACCCACAAAATGCCCCACATCATCCATTTGGCATTAGGTATCTTCCAAATAGAAATAAAAGGACTGTTCTTCATGGATGGACAGAAAGGTGTATGGTGGAAGATAAATTGCTGGTCTCTGAACATATGCCAATCTCCAGGGCCCTCCTATCTCATCCCAAGCCCCTCCTGCCTTAAAGCCCTTCCTCCCTTAAAGCAACTGCTAATATGCAGCCCGAGGATTCTTTAATCTGCTGGCCTTTCAGATATTTGGGGCTTACCTCATTTAGGGCTTTAAACAATAATTTGAGCTGTGAACATTATTCTGTAGGGTAGGGTGACCATTGGTCCATCTAGCTCAATGGCAGAGCATCTCCTTTGCATGCAGAAGGTCCTTGGTTCAGACCCCAAGCATCTCCGGGCAGGGCTGGGAGAGAGCTGTGTCTGAAATCCTGGAGAGCATCTGTCAGTCAGTGTAGACAAGCAGGAGCTAGATGGACTGATGGTCTGTCTCAGTATAAGGTGGGTTCCTATGCTCCTAACCCATTCTCGCATGCAGATCATCACTTGACAATGAAGTCATCAAGGGATGAATCTGTAAACCAAGTCAAAGGTACTGCTACATTAAGAAGTGTGCCATTCTCCAGGAGACAGAACAACACAAAGTAGTGCAAGACATGCTGACTCTGAGGCAGTTCCATAGCAGCAATACACATCTGTTTGTAGCAAATTCCTAACAGTCACCCATCTAAATTGAGTGCATTTTCAGGCAGCCCTCCTGCAATGAAAATAATCTGGGTTTGTGTGAGGATTTTTTGTTTTTGTTTTGCTAGGGGAGAAACTGTGAGGATGGCATTACATTATCCCCTGCTGTGGATTCTTTCTCTCATGTCTCTAGCCTAGGGACAGACAGTTTGTGAATCAGATTCTCAGAGCTGAAAGACATTAGCTGCAAGTGCAGCAATCTCTGCATATTCTGATCACCACCATTATTGAATATCCTTTGAAGAAGGGAGCTGCTTGCTCTCTTTCTTTCTCCACAGGCTACAACCAAGAACTGTTCCAGATCCAGATTTTGCTTTTGTGTGTGTGTGTATTTTGTCACTGAAAACAGCTGAAAGAGCTGAAAAAAGCAGTTTACATTGTCTACATTTACAAAATATAAAACATGGATGATGGTGGTGGTGTGTTGTTTGCATGTTGCTTTGAGCGTTGCCCTGCAGGGGGCAGAGATTGGGATCCATTTGTTTGGAAGGTGAATAAATAAAACATTATGTAACATGTTCAGTGTCCAAGACTACTTGTACAACGGAAGGCAGGATTTTATTTTTCTAAAGAAGGCACTGCCTAAATAGAAAAGTATATTATCATCTAGGGATATGTTAGAATTTTTGATTTGGTACCAAATTTTACATTAATTTGCTTATTCTCTATTGTTGTGGATTGGATTTTTAAGTAGCTCCTCTTGTACTTGACCTGGAAACTGCTACTGTTGCAGAGTGCTACAGCCAGATTGCTGACAGGAGTGAGACCCTGTCAGCATATAACACCTTTGCTCAGGGATCTGCACTGGTTGCTGATCTGTTACTGGGGCAAGTTCAAAGTGTTACTATTGGCATATAAAGCCCTTAACAGCTCGGGACCAGTTTACTTGCAGGACCCCCTCACCTCATTTGTGCTCACTCATCCACTTCGACCTGTGGAACTGGCACTGTTACAGGTGCCATGTAATTAGTGTTGTCAGGTCAAAAGCATCCCAAACCCTGAGATTAAAGGGGTGGGCCATAGTGATGTTCTTAAACATCAACCACAGTTGCTTGGAGCATACCACTCAAAAAAATATCTGATTGGAAGTTAAGATAGAAATCTTAGCTAAATGAGGGTGTTCCCAGGTTCAGCAGAAGTGACAGGATCATTCTTTCTCACCTACTTAGGGAGCCTGGGTAGGGAACATTTAATCTAGTCAACTTACTTCTGGCAATTTAAGTACCCCCAGACCAGGCCAGGCCCCAGAAGGCCATTGGGAAGAAGTGAGCCTAGTGTTGTAGAGATGTTAGATGGGAACACTCAGGATTAAAGATGGATGCCCCTGAAGGCTGCAATTCTAAACACATTCACTAAGGGACTGAGCCCCGTAGAACTCAACAGGACTTACTTCTGAGTAGATATGGTTAGGATTGTGCTGTTGGTCAAGCTTGACTAGCGATCTTCTGCAAATATGTCAATATCAAAGCAGGGTTGGCAACTCCCTGCCTGTAATGCCCTTCCTGCCTTTTAGTGTGGCTGCTCCAAACTCTTTACAGACTTGACCTTTCACTGCAGAGATCTGAGAAATGAGTAAGAGTTAAGAAGATTCTCTGCCCTTTTTTGCCTACCTTGTGGGCTGCTATAAACTCACTTTGACAGCCAACCCAATTCCAGTGAGTAATAACTGACAGCCCCCATTAGGATGCACACCTTAATGCAGTGAGGGGGTTTGAGAGTGTTGAAGAAGTTGAGAGCAATGCTGTCAGGAGTCTAGACCTAGAGGCTAGACTCCTAGCAGGGGCACTAAAGGCGGAATGGTCAAAGCTGAGACACCAGCCTAAGATGCATCCAAACTCAGAGGAAGGCAATGGTAAACCACCTCTGAATACCTCTTACCATGAAAACCCTACGAACAGAGAAATGCAACATGAGATAGTGCTGGAAGATGAGACCCCAGGTCAGAAGGCACTCACCAAGCTACTGGGGAAGAACAAAAGACAAGAGCGAGTAGCGCTGTGACTAATGACGCAGCTGGGTCAAAGCCGAAAGGAAGTCCAGAGGCTGATGCGCACAGATGCGAAAGGAGAGTCCGGAGTTGTATGACGCACACAACAGGAACATGGAATGTGAGAAGCATGAACCAGGGAAAGTTAGAAATTGTCAAGCAAGAAATGGAGCATATCAACATTACAATACTTGGCGTGAGTGAATTAAAATGGACAGAAATGGGACATTTTCAATCAGGCAACTACAAAATATTTTATGCAGGAAATGAGAAATCAAGAAGAAACGGGGTTGCTTTAATAGTGAGAAGTGATGTAGCAAAAGCAATCAGAAGCTATAACACAAGGTCTGAGCGAGTGATATTAATGAGATTAAATGGGAAACCTATTAACATAACCATCATCCAAGTCTATGCTCCAACGTCAAAAGCAGCAGCAGAAGAATTGGAGAGATTTTATGCAGACATACAGGAGGAAATTGATCACACACCAAAACAAGATATGATGATAATCATGGGAGACTGGAATGTAAAAGTAGGGAACAGAGAAGAACTAGGAATTGTGGGGAAATGGGGCTTAGGAGACAGAAATGAAGCAGGAGAAAGACTTACTGAATTCTGCGAAGCCAATAATTTGTTTCTTGTGAACACCTTTTTTCAGCAACCGAAAAGACGACTATACACGTGGACATCACCAAATGGTCAATATAGGAATCAAATTGATTATATAATTGGTACCAGAAGATGGAGAAGTTCCATACTTTCTGCAAAAACAAGACCAGGAGCAGACTCCGGTACAGATCATGAACTGGTCGTATCAAAAATCAGAGTAAAGCTAAAGAAGACCAACAAAGCAATCATAACGCCAAAAAACAATTTAAATAACATCCCAGAAGCATATAAAGATCAAATAAGGAACAGGTTTGAGGCTTTAAACTTAGTTGACAGAGAACCAGAAGAACTATGGACTGAAGTCAGGGACATTATCAGGGAAGAATGCAAAAAGACAATACCTCTTGTTAAAAAGAGAGAAAGACCTCAATGGATGACTGAAGAAACTCTTTAAATGGTTAAAGACAGAAGGAAAGCAAAAGCAAAAGGAGATAGAAACATGGTCAGAACCCTAAATGCAACTATACAACGACTAGGACATAGGAACAAAGAAAACGATTGCAATAGTTATTGTATAGAAATAGAAAAGTACAGCAAAATGGGAAGAACAAGAGCCCTATTCCAAAAGAGTAGAGAAATGAAAGGGAAATTTAAACCAAGAGTAGGGATGTTGAATAATCAACAGGAGAACACACTGACTGACCAAGATGAAATAAAAGGAAGATGGAAGCAATACACTGAGGAACTCTATAAAAGAGATGCCAGGATGACAGATTCATTTACGGAGGAACCATATGATGAAGAACAGAAATTTTAGAATGTGAGGTCAAAGCTGCTCTTAAAATTCTTGGAAGAAACAAATCACCAGGAACAGATGGCATACCAATAGAGTTGCTACAAGCTACTGAGACTGAATCTGTCCAGATTTTGACAAAAAATTGTCAAGAAATATGGAAAACTAAACAATGGCCCACAGACTGGAAGCGTTCAATATATATCCCAATTCCAAAGAAAGGGGATCCCAGAGAATGCAGTAATTATTGAACTATTGCCTCAGTATCCCATGCAAGTAAAGTAATGCTGAAGGTTCTACAACAAAGGCTCTTACCATATATGGAGCGACAAATGCCAGACATCCAAGCTGTATTTAGAAAGGGAAGAGGCACCAGAGATCATATAGCAAGTATACGTTGGATAATGGAACAGAGCAAGGAATTTCAGAAGAAAATCACCCTGTGCTTTATAGATTACAGCAAAGCCTTTGACTGTGCAGATCATGAAAAACTATGGAATGCTTTAAAAGAAATGGGGGTGCCACAGCATCTGATTGTCCTGATGCACAACCTATACTCTGGACAAGAGACTACTGTATGGACAGAATATGGAGAAACCGATTGGTTCCCAATAGAAAAGGGTGTGAGACAGGGGTGTATTTTATCACCCTATTTGTTTAATCTATATGCAGAACATATCATACGGAAAGCAGGATTGGACCAAGATGAAGGAGGTGTGAAAATTGGAGGGAGAAACATCAATAATTTAAGATACCATACTACTAGCAGAAACCAGTAATGATTTGAAATGAATGCTGATGAAAGTTAAAGAGGAAAGCACAAAAGCAGGACTACAGCTGAACATCAAGAAGACTAAAGTAACGACAACACAAGATTTATGTAACTTTAAAGTTGACAGTGAGGACATTGAACTTGTCAAGGATTATCAATATCTTGGCACAGTCATTAACCAAAATGGAGACAATAGTCAAGAAATCAGAAGAAGGCTAGGACTGAGGAGGACAGCTATGAGAGAACTAGAAAAGGTCCTCAAATGCAAAGATGTATCACTGAACACTAAAGTCAGGATCATTCAGACCATGGTATTCCCGATCTCTATGTATGGATGTGAAAGTTAGACAGTGAAAAAAAACGGATAAGAGAAAAATCAGCTCATTTGAAATGTGGTGTTGGAGGAGCGCTTTGCACATACCATGGACTGTGAAAAAGCCCAATAATTGGGTGTTAGAACAAATCAAACCAGAACTGTCACTAGAAGCTTAAATGATCAAACTGAGGCTATCGTACTTTGGACACATAATGAAAAGACATGATTCACTAGAAAAGACCATAATGCTGGGAAAAACAGAAGGGAGTAGAAAAAGAGGAAGGCCAAACAAGAGATGGATTGATTCCATAAAGGAAACCACAGACCTGAACTTACAAGATCTGAACAGGGTGGTTCATGACAGATGCTCCTGGAGGTCACTGATTCATAGGGTCTCCATAAGTCATAATCAACTTGAAGGCACATAACAACAACAATAACTGACAGAGAGAAAACACACATGGTTTGGTCTACCTTCATGGGCAGTAGTTTGGGAAACAGCAGCAACTGAAGCCACACTTCCCAGTATGTGAATTCTCTTTTACCACTACTGGGCAAGAAATAAACCATCATGCAAATAACAAGGAGCATTATCAAGGGAGTTGAGCTGAGCACATGGAAGCACTGTTGTTGCTTCTATGATTGGAAGGGAGTAAGGTAAGAGATAAATGAAATGCAAATAGAAAAAAGACAGTTTACTAAATGATGATTTATTAAATGCAATACCATACCAACCACAACAAGATTCCTACAAGTACAGCAGAAAACTCAGCATCCCACAACCAGTCAGGGTTCCTAAGCAAAACTAAAAAAAATTCATGGCAGCCAGTCAGCCAAGGTCATAGAAAGCCCCATGCAGCACAACCTGAACCAGGGGCTGCAGTTAGTGCAGAATGCTGTGGCACGATTGCTGACAGGAGTGAGACCCTACCAACACATAATACCTCTGCTCTGAAATCTCTACTGGTTGCCGATTGTTTTCCATGTGACAGGTTTCACATAGTACTTGTTCTGCTCTTGTGAATCTTTTCGTGTGGCAGCACTTACACTTTGCAACTCCCTGCCTATTGACATTAGGCAGGCGTTCTCATTGTACTCTTTCAGGCACATGTTAAAAACATTTTTGTTTAGGCAAGCCTACCGAGGTATATAGAAGTCACTATGTTTTTTATCTGTTTTTAACTCATTGCTAGTTTTATTATTTTGAATGTTTTTAAATACCTGCCTTTAATTGTTTTTAATCTCATTGTTTTAAATCCTTCTGTAAACTGCTTTGAAGTGTTTTTTTTTTTTACAAAAAAACAGGATATAAATGTTATAAATAAAATAAAAAACTTCACTCACCCTACCCAAATTTCATGCCACTTTAAGCTGTATTGCAACTGTTTTATATTTGTTTTATGGTTACTGAATTTTAAAGGGATTTATTTCTTGTTGTGAGCTGCCTTCATTTCCAACCCTTACCTCACAGGGTTGTTGGAAAGATTCCATATACACACATACTGGAGATGTAAAAATACATACAACCCATATAATAGTTCATTGTCAAAACCAGTTGGTCATTGTAGAACATTTTTTAAAAAATAAAATCAGGATTAGTTTCTTACAAAATAAAAGCAGTGACACCTAGGTAAGCCCTGTCTAATTGCTTTAAAAATAGGATTGGAGGGGGAGATAAAGTTTTACAACACAAACACAATCCTTTGCTATGTTCACTCAAAAGTCCGATTAATTTACAGCACAATCCTAACCATGTCTATTCAGAAGTAAATCCTATTGAATACAATGGTGTTTACTCCTGGTATGTGGGATTAACATTGCAGCTTTACTCCCAGAACAGCAAGTATAGGATTTAAAGCTTCATATTGGGAAGGTTTTCAAAACAGGGTATGAATTACACAAATAAACTGCCTCTTCAACAGCCCAGAAAAATGTAAACTTGTTTGACTCCTCATAATTAGAAAAGTATAACACACTGTAATCATAAGCTGCATGTACACTTCTTTTAAATTTCTGTTCAAAAATTATTTGAAAGATAAAATGTATAATACGCTATTTTTGCAAGTAATTTAAAAACCCTGCATATAAATTTTATTATAATCATAACTGAAATTGTTTACAATAAACAATTGGCTAGCAAGATCCTGCTATGAGTTTTTGTTCTTTTCAATTCACTAATGAATGCACAGCATACCTAGGGCCGATGCACACCATTCATTTAAAGCACATTCAACACACATTTGAAGCACATCAGATACTTATCAGGACATAGTATGAAGAAATATTTATATACGTATGACTTTCAAAGATGTTTATTATTTACACAACTTGTAAACCTATACACAACCTATACACAATTTATGAGATTTTCAGACATGCAGGAAAAGACAACCATTTTCTGGCCTTGCAATGGGTTCTAGCTATTAACTGGAGGTCAACAAATCCTTTGTCAATCACATCCCTGACTTCACTTGTTTGCTAAAAACATGAAAGGGCGGGGTTAGAGCAGTCAGCTACTAGCTCATTTAATAGAAGTTGCGGGGTGTGTGTGACATTTTGGTGTATATCTCTTGAACAGACCATCTAAAAACTATTTTTTTAAAAAAATTAAAGCTGAGGGTCTAGACATTGGGGGACTCACCTGCATACCTGGAGAAGATCGCAAAAATCTGGAGTCTCAGGGCAAAAACCAGAAACCTGGCAACCCTAAACATAATACTCATTCAGTACTTGTAAGAAATCATTCTTTTAGTGTAGCAGCACCTACACTCCCTGCCTATTGACAGAACTCATTGCCTATTAACACCAGGCAGGCACCTTCACTGTGTTCTTTTCAACAGCAGCTTAAAACATTTCTATTTAGGCAAGCCTATCAAGACTGTAGATGTTGGTGTGTTTTAATCTCTTTTAGTTTACTGCTGTTTTAATTGTCTTTTAAATGTTTTTAATTACTTGTTTTTAATTGTTATTATTGATAATCTTCATGTTTCTTGTAAACCACTTAAAGGTTTTCTTACAATCAAGTAGTAGATAATTTTTGTTAAATAAAAATAAATAAAAGGGTCATCCTGGCATGTTGGGCTTGTTAGACCCAGGCCTGATGTACTATTGAACGTTTATCCACCTCATATGTGTGGTAGGCTTTGGTGCAACCATTGTGAGCCTAGAATGTGCAGCAGGGAGGTTGGGAGTAAGTTTTTCAGGCTTTCTCCAGACCTAAAATGAGTCCTCTCCCATATCTACAAGGGCAGACCTCAGAATTCATTGCCAAATCCTACATATTTCTAAAAAACTGTGGCAACCCTCAAGGCAGCTTGCACTGAGCTAGAGATCTTTCCCATTCAGTTTTCTCAAGCATACCTGTTAACCTTTCTCAGGGCATTTCTGTGTTCTCACCCTGTTAATATTTAGTGCCTGAAAGAAGCCTTGGGCACCTGTTTTATACCTGCTATGTGTAACTCACGTTCCATTCTTAATGAATTCACACGAGACCAATCTGAATGAGACTCTTCCGTGTATACCTGTATTTTCTGACAAAATATTATTTTGGGAAAAGGTTGGGTGGGGGCTGGGGAGAGGGAGACGTACAACAGCACAGAGACTCTAGAAGAGGTTGCAGTATACAGTGTGCACAAAGTGTTTGACAGTTAAAGTTGTAGGAGAGCCATCTGATTCTTAGTTGTGTCTGGGACTATTCTAAGATGGCTGCCTGAACTGTCAGAGTCAAAGCACTTCTGGGACCAAGTAGTATATTATATCAAATAAACACAGTTTATGTTATTTCATACCTGCCTGATGTCTTCTCTGAAATGCTGGAGATCATCCCTAAAAGCACATTACAACTGATGTTGCCTGTGGTAAAAGGGAAAGCTTTATTATGCCATTTGTCCCAATTTAAAAGAGCTGTAATAACAATAAGAAAAAGATTGCTCCATTGTTGTTTTTACTGAAGAATATAGAAGGCTCACACATTACTTCAGTTTTTTAGCGTTTAAGGGATGAATGTGAAACCTGTGGCCTACCAAATGATGCTGGACTCCAGCTCCCATTGGCTCCAGCCAGCGTGGACAATGGGCAAGGATTATGGGAGTTGTAGTCCAACAACGTCTGGAGAGCCACAGGTTCTCCATCCCTGATCTAGGGACACACTGAAATGGTGATAGGCACCTGACCATTACAGAAGGGGCATAGTTTAGTGGCTGAATACATCCATTATATCAAGGTTGGGGAAATTATTTATCTCCCCCACCTCCTGCTGGCCAAGTCTGGCAGGCTGATGGAATTTGCCCATCTGCCAGTCACGTGATATCACAGAGATGCCAGGTGACCTGTTCTTGCCCATGCAGTGCACTGAGCTATGCAAGCCCTGACAATCATCTGACACATCGACAAGCCTCGGTAATCAGTTTATATGCATAAGATCCTAGGTTTGACTTTTCCAGTTAGAAGGCTCACAGGAAGCAGATCTAGGAAAGACCTGAGTTTTTGACAGCAGACAGAACTGGGTTTGATTGGACCAATGATAAGACAGCAACATATATCCATACAGCAGTTTTGATGAGACCAATGGCCAACTCAACCATCCCAAAGTCACCAGACTGTGCAGCTTGTAGTGGTCTCATCCATGCAATGCAGATGAATGATAGTTAGAGAGAGACAGTATAGTGGGTAGAATGTCAGACTTGCAGGAAATCCTGGTTCAAATCCCTACTTGAAAGCCTTGAGCCAATCACTATCTCTCAGTCTAACACTACATCAACATTTTGAGGATAAAATGGGATAGCATTCCTTCATAGATGCTCTGAGACTCTTGTAGAAAGTGATGTGCAAATATGATAAACAATTGTACCAGCAATGAGTCTGCATAACAGACTCCTGCATAACAGGATTCATAATATTAACTACTATCCCTTTTTCTGGACACTTCCTTCTCTTTCTCTCCTTCCACTTTTTTAAGCTAAAGTAATTCCTGACAGTATAGGATGAAGGCATGGAGGAATGACCTGGAATGTTTAAAAGATATTGGTCCTGATGAAGCCAAACTTAAATGTGACTAAGTACCATTTAAAGCAACTAATTTGGTCTACTTATTTCAGTGTCCACTTCTTCTCAATTATTTATGGGCATAAATGTCAGAAACAAGCTACCTAAAACAAACATTTCTGAGATTTCCTGCGGAGGGTCTCAAAAAAGGGCCAGTAAATGTCAACATTCACCAAATTTTGCACATTTAGAGTAACAAGGACACATTTTGCTTCTTTAGAACACATCAGAATTTTGCTTTTTATTGTGCCCTGACCTTGGTTCCCCAAATAACTTTCTTCTAACAAGTATGTTCACTAAAGTCAATGGGATTACTTATTATTTAGTGTTTTGCAAATAGCAGCTCGCTCAGCAACAATTTACTTGATGTTGTTTTGAAAAGGAGAAGATTAGCTTTTATAAGGTTTGTGTGTAACATTTGAAGAGTCTGTGGGATCAATCATGCTGTCAGTTTTTTATAGCAATTGATCCAGTGCAAAAAGGGTTTTGGTTAGACCTCTTCATATCCTGACACCTCGTTTCACAATCTTGAACTGGTCTCAAGCCAACATGTTGTATTTCTAGAAGATGATCTCTGAGTGTAGCCAAACATATGTTGAAAAATAATAGTGCATGAAGCATAACTGATATAACATGAATTTAGTGAAGTAGTTCATGAATTTAGCAGTAGTGTAGTTTGCCACTACACTACTGCCCCCCACTAGGGATGAATAAATCTGTCAATTTCATACCTCTCTGCATTTTGAAGATGATTTTATACAAATGAAAGAGTGAGACAAAATCGACAAGAGGGTACAAAGAAAACTGGAAGTCAATATCAGTGAATGTCCATGGCTCCCCTTTGAGTATTCACTCTGTTCTGAAGTAACTCCTTCTTCACACTAAACTTTCAGTATATGATTGAATCACACCCTAAAACAGCAAGTCTGGAAGTGCCCTTGATCTATATTCCCAGTTTTTACACCTTTTCTAACTGTTAAGGTGATTGGAAAGAACTTCCTGTGATTAATATAGTTCTTGTCTACCGACTTTCTCCTCTCTTGATTCAGAACCAAAAAGACAGTTGACTGATGAATGTAACAAGGGTTTACATGACCCCCCACCAGTGGTGTAGTCGTCTAGGGTATTAGACCCCTTACTGTTTTGAGAGCCAGGTCCCAGCAGGGTCCCTATGTCTTCAGCATCCTATGAGTCAATTATCATGAAAGGGGAGTGTGTTAGTCACTAAGAATAGTCTTCTAAAGTGGTATTTAAGACCAAGATTATTATACCTTAATCTTAGAAGGTTGTATAATCTTAGAAAGCAACAGGGCTGTAAGGAGGCATGGCTGTGAGTATTATGAAGGGACCCTGTACTTCTGAATTTGCCACTACACTACTGCCCCCCATTACGGATGAACAAATCAGTCAATTTCAGTTTCTTTCGGATTCTCATTTTTCTGCTCTTAAATCCTCTTCACATATCTGTAGCAATTTGTGAATCCTTTGTTTTTACCCTCTTGAAAATTTATCAGCATTTTAGTGCAAATTTCTCATATAAACACATTTTTGTATGCAGTTTTGACTGCTGGTTATGCTGGCTGAGGCTGATGGAAGTTGTAGTCCAGCCACACCTGGAGAGCACCATGTTGGCTACTCCTGATATCAGAAATGGGGGATTTGTGGCTCTCCAGCTGCTGTTGGACTCCAACTCTCATCAGTGTGGCCCATGATTAGGGATGACGAGAGATGTAGTCCAAAAACATTGTCATAGATTTCCCACATTTGTTGCTGAATATACTATATGTGCACCTAAGGATGGAAAGATCTGTCAGTTTCAGTTACCTCAGATTCTCATTTTTCCAATCATAAATTCAGCTGCCCACATTTCTGCAGCAATTTGTGAGTTTTTTTTAAAAAAAATCCTCATGAAAATTCTTCAGCATTTCTCCTAATAAACACGTTTGTATGCAATTTTGACTAAAACACACATTTTTGCAAACAATGTCCCCTAATATAACATATTTATGTATGCTATTTTCATTTTTATGCACATTTCACCCTAGTATATTCATCTTTGTATACATTACTTGGCTTGAAAACTGCAATGCAAACTTAAGTGTGAATTTAAAAGAATAGTTGTGTTTTGGTTTGCGTACTATTTCCGAAAGTGTGAATTAGGTGAACACACCAGCATGCTTAGTGCTCATGGCCCATGTCCTGGATAAACCAAGCAAGGTGGGTTGCTAGGTTTGAAGTCTCTCTTCTTACTGTGAAAAGTAAAGCCTCCCCTAGAGGCTTTGTTGGTTGTAAACATTTCTTACTACCTTCAAAAGGGGTGATCTTGGAACAGCTCATGTTCAGCTCATGAACAACTCATAGCTCATGTTCCTGAGGGAAACAGTGCATAGAAGCTTTACATTTTACAAATGTTTTAAGTAGTGTCATTCATGTCATAAAACACTGCTCTGGCATGTGCTTCAGAGCAGTGCCGCTGTGCCTTCTGTCAAACAATTCTCCCAAATGTCATACATCTGCCCATTTGAATTCAAGGAAAGCAGTGTTACAGAGTCAAATGAAGTAATAATTGAAAGTGGATTCTTGCTGCTTCAGCACGAAACATTCTTATTTGGGTATGATTTTAGAAGTTAGTCAGCCACATTGATACCATTATATTAAACCACTGGAGGAAAAGCAGCCTTGTAGCAGGAAAGGTGGGAAGGAGTGGGAGGAAAGAAAAGTACAAAGGGGACTTTTCTCCAGTTGCATGCAAATGGAAATGGCCCTGAAGATTTCAGGAATGCTCCTTTTCACCTGGCAATGAACATTTTCATGCAGTGAAATCCATTTTTGAGACTCATTAGCAAATGCTATGATCTTATTTTCTGTAGCTGTGCCTGGTTTACTCCAATTGATTAGGAAGCCTCTGATGTGAGAGAAGTGAATCGCTGAGCTTCTCCAGGTATTTCTGCAATTGGTTATCATGGTTAATTACAAATGTTTCAGCACGGCCAATTTATTCTGAACTAGATTTTTCACAGCCTCTCTCAGTTACTTTTAGGGTGTACTGATGCTGTTGGAGGGTTGTTGTTAGTTGTTTTTTAAAAAGAATAAAAATAAAATAAAAACAACCTCAGCACAGAGAAATTTGCCTTTTACAGGTCTAAGCTTTTGGCTCTGAAAGAGTAAAGGATTTACAGACTGATGGATTAATTTCAAATGTACTGCCAATAACAATAAAAACCAAAGAAGCAGACTGTCTGTTGATCATCTATCTATTCTATTTGAAGGTAATTCTCTACTGAAGTTGCCACTCTATTCTGGGCCTAATTAAGGCTGAGACTCTAATTCCACTTAAGGGGTGAAATCTGTTCATTGAAAACAAAGCAGCAATTATTGGCCTTGGCCACAAGTAGCAGGTTCACTCTCCTTCCAACTCTTCCTTGTTTCCTTCTGTATCTCTCCAGTGATCTCTAAGGACACCTCCAGACTGGTGTATTTTTTGTGGATTCTGCAACATGCCAGTGACTCAATTAATAGTGCATTAGTGGTGGATTTATACTGGTCTGTTCACACATAATTCTGCTTTATTAGTAGTTCTACAATGGTTCCCTAACATTACTACATTATTGGTGTCTGGAGTGGGGATGTGCTAGAATTCTGCACAATTTGCATTTGGTACCGAATTTTCCATTAATTTGCTTGTTCTCTATCATTGCAGATTGGATTTTTATGTAGCAATTTTCCACAGCTGTTTTCAAAATTATAATTCTTAATATTGATATTTTAGAGGCAGATTTTATCAATATTTCCTTTCAAAATATCAGTATTTCCTTTAAAATTATCGATATATCAATATTTTTCAGAGAGAAAATGGATAGGTAAAAGCAGTGGGCATACTTGCTCTATAGTGCAACAAAAAGTGAGAACCCCCCCCCCCCAAAAAAAGAATTTGGTATAAAAAGTCACAGGTTCTCTGCAGGAAGCTATGGGAAGTACACTGACTAGAGATGAAACAGTATGTCTACTTTGGCAGGTTTAAAGAGTACTGAAAGTTGCACTGTGTATAACCACACCCTATACCATCATGAGCACAAATAAACATAAATACACAATAAAAAGGATGTCAAGGGGCCCCCTGAACTACAAATATTTTGAAATCAGTATCCAACTGGCTTCACTAATACAGCCTCCTCCAAAGAAACTTGATAACTGTTCCTATGTGAAGGTGCAGAGAATTCCCTTGCCCAGGAATGGCCAAATGCACACTTCCCATGGACTTGTATCATCCTGTGATACCCCTGCTCAGAGCATCACAGCCTCTAGGGAGGAGCCTTAGGGGAAGGGCTGTAGCTCAGTGGTAGTGCATCTGCCTTGCATGCAGAAGGCACCAGGTTCAATTCCCGGCATCTCCAGGTCGGCTCAGGACTAGGACAGGGTTGCCAGGTTCTTGGTCTGAGACTGATCCTGTATCTTTAGGAGAAGAGAAAGTCAGCCAAGTGCAGGTGTTCTTGCAACTCTGTAACGAGAAATACCACAAGGTAGAATTCTTTCTTCCCCCTGCACAACTTTAAAGTTACAGAAGACCTCTTGGTTGCCAGGCCTGGCCTCCAAGAGGTCTTCTGTATCTTTAAAAGTTGTGGAGGGGGGATGGAGAATTCCACCTTGTGATTTTTCCCATTACAGAGTTGCAAGCACACCTGCACTTGGCTGACCTTCTCTTATCCTAAAGATACAGGATCAGGATCAGGCCATGGACCTGGCAACCCTAGACTAGGGAGAGACCTCTGGCTGATACTCTGGAGAGCCACTGCCAGTGTAGACAGAACTGAGCTAGATGGACCAATGGCCTGACTTAAGAAAAGGCAGCCTCCTTTGTTCCTCCAGAAATTAGGTTTACAGCAATGAGAAACAGAGCTTTCTTGATTGTGGCTCCAATGCTAGGGTTGCCAGGCTCAGGGCCTGAGAATGATTCTGTATCTTTAAGAGAAGAGAAAATTCAGCCAAGTGCAAGTTTTCTTGCAACACTATAATGGGAAAAAGCACAAGGTGAAATTCTCCCTTCCCCCTGAACAACTTTTAAAGATGCAGAAGACCTCTTGGTTGCCAGCCAGATACAGAATCATTCTCAGGCCCTGAGCCTGGCAACCCTATCCAATGCTTTTCAGCTTTATTTTTGAGGGATGCCCACCAAGCTCTTTCATTGTATAGAGTTTAGGCCAGCCTTTCCCAAGTAGTGGGCCACCAGATGCTGTTGGACCACAACTCCCATCAGCCTCTGCCAGCATTGCCAATGGTCAGGAAATATGGGAATTGTGGTCCAACAACATCTGGTGGCCCACTAGTTGGGAAACTCTGGTTTTGGCAGGCACTAAGAAATTTTTATTTCGGAAAACTTTGAGTGATTTTTTTTAAATCATTTATTGTATGCTATCCAATTTTATGGCACTTTTATCATGAGTCTTCTGCTGGTTGTTTTTGCTTGGTTAGCCACTTTGTAGATTTAGAATGGTATTCAATGTTAGTCCTACTCCAAGTAGACCCACTGAAGTTAATAAACATGACAAACTTTAGTTTGACACTAGTTTGACACGCAGCTCTACTTCTCCTTTACATCTTCTTCAGGTGAGGCAGTCGACTTGGTGAACCGTTGCCTGGCTGCGACAATGGACTGGATGAGAACTAACAAACTGAGACTCAATCCTGACAAGACTGAGATGCTGTTGGTGGATGGTTTCTCTGATCGGATGGTGGATATATACCCTGTCCTGGATGGGGTTACACTCCCCCTAAAGGAACAGGTGCGTAGTCTGGGAGTCATCTTAGACTCTTCCCTCACACTTGAGGCTCATGTAGCCTCGGTGGCCCGGAATGCGTTCTACCAACTTCGGTTGGTAGCCCAGCTACGTCCCTATCTGAGTAAGGAGGACCTCTCATCAGTGGTATATGCTATGTAACCTCGCGTCTGGACTACTGCAATGCGCTTTACGTAGGGCTACCTTTGAAGACGATTCGGAAGCTACAGCTAGTGCAAAATGCGGCAGCCAGACTGCTAACAAGAACTAAGCGGTCTGAGCATATAACACCTGTGCTAGCCCGTTTGCACTGGCTTCCAATATGCTTCCGGGCCAGATTCAAAGTGTTGGTACTTACCTATAAAGCCTTATACGGCACGGGACCACGATATCTGTCGGAACGCCTCTCCCGATATGAACCGGCCCGTACACTACGGTCTACTACGAAGGCCCTCCTCCGGGTTCCGACTCATAGGGAAGCCCGGAGAGTGGTGACAAGATCTAGGGTCTTCTCAGTGGTGGCCCCCGAACTATGGAATGGTCTCCCCGAGGAGGTACGCCTGGCGCCGACACTATCATCTTTTCGGTGCCAGGTTAAAACCTTTCTCTTCTCTGAGGCATTTTAATTCCTGTTAATTGTAAATTATTATATTTTGATTTTAGACTGTACAGTTTTGTGTACAGTTTTGTGTTATTTTTATTGTATTTTTAATGTTCACCGCCCAGAGAGCTGTTGCTAGTCGGGCGGTATATAAGCTTAATTAAATAAATAAATAAATAAAATTTATTAATTTCAGTGGGTATCTTCTGAGTAGAACTTAGTTGAAAACAACCCTTATATTATTGTATGTTTTGGCTTTATGGATTATGTAGATATGTTTTTTATAGTGTTGTAAGCTACCTTGGGAGCCTATGTTTAGTCAAATAGGAGGACATATGCATAATAAATAACTAGATAAATAAATGATAGCCTTTGGACTGGATCCAGCCCCCAGTGCAATTTGTTTAGGGTTCAACCAGCCCTATCGAATGTTCATCACCATATGGTAAAATATTTGTTCAGTTTCACTAGTAAAGAAAAATGCCTTCAAATTGTAAGAAAGAGAGCTATTCAACCCTTCAATGTTACATCGCTCTTATGAATTTTGCATGAAAAAGTAACCATGTAATATATAAACATTTGGATGTGCTACTATGCTTGAGGGCATGGGTTTCATAAATGTGAAGTTCTTTTTATTACAGGGCCTAACCACCTGTGTGATAAAATACATTTCCAGCCCCTGGGTCATTGTCTGAAGAAGAGAATGAACACCAAGAGTACTAGGGTTGCCATCCCTGCTCTTGGTCTTCCACAGAACTACATTTTCTGGAACAAGGTGAACATAGTGGTGTTCATATTATACTGACGGCACTCTACCAGCATTAGAATCTGTTTAAAGGGGAGGTGTGGTATAGATCATTGTGGGGACACTGAAAGGGGCTAGTAATGTGGCATGCAATGTGGTATGAACAATGCACTGGAAAACAGTCAGTACAAACACATCCCAGGTGGAAAGGTTTGTGCCTGGCTGTATTCCAGATGGGTCCAGAGCACTTTCACTGTGGGACAGATATTTCTACCTTGCTCAGCTATCAATCTGCTTTGCTCATCTCAGTTTTCCTATTTAGAAGCAGGGAAGGACAGGTTGCGATGGAAGGTATCTCCTGAAACTGCTGAAGTAGAGGATAACTTCCCTCCCTCAACTTTGATAAAAGGCAGCCCTGCGGCCCTCCCTATGTGTGAGAGTCTTTGAGAGCTGCAAAGTATGCATAGTCCTCCTTGTAAGCAGCAGCTGCTGTTGTGGGAAAATGTTCAGTAGCTTCCCAGAATGCGCTTATGGGAACACAGTTATGAAGGGCAATAAAGTGTTGACATGAAAACAATGTTGTGGGGGTAGAAAGACTGATTTTGCTCTTAACCAATTCCAAAACCAGAGTTCCAGCTGACTTCTAATTAGAGAACAGTACCAACGGGAAGGATCATGCTGGAGCTTAGCTGTGCTGTAGAACTGCGAGTTTAATACTGCAGTCCTAAAGAAGTTGTCTCAGAAACCGAGTCCCTCAATGTTCAAGAGAGGTTACTCCGAGGTAGGTGTGCATAGAATTTCAGCCTAAAGTTCTTATTTGATTTGTATTTGATTTGTTATTTGATTTGTATTACCATGAGCCTATTACCCCATGGAGTCATGTGGGGACAAAAAGGGCAAACATTTAGAGGTTTTTGGGAGCCCCAAACTCCACTTTTGCATATTAAATGTTTGCCTAGGAACATTTGGTGCAGTTCTAAAGCATACCCTACAATGGTCTTGTTCTCACCTCAGGCAGCTAAATGCCTTGGGCCATCCTCAAGTTTCAGAATGGAGTTTTGCTCCAGCCCGTCATAATAACAGGTTCTAAATTCACAACAAACAGGGTGGGAATGACATTCAGAGCTGAGAGAGTTCCTAATTAAAACCAGTTGGAGTGGATCATGGCTGCAGCTGTTAGAATCTAACTGAATATGTACAGATGGAGTCTGTGATTCAAAATGGAATCTGAGTGACAAACTTGGGCCAACACAGGCCTTGACAAACACTGAACTACATCAGATCCTCTTGTTCAGTGATATCTTCAAAGCAGGGCACTAACTTCCATTCTCACCAAATCTCCACATTCATTGAAATGCAACACCCTATGTGTTTTATATTGTGCATGAACTTGAGGCTGTGATGGATACCTCAATGAAAATGCAAAAAAAAAAAGTGTATTTCATGCAAGGGATTATTAGGAAAGGGATTAAAAATATATCTGCCACTATCACAATGCCCCGATACAAATTCATGGTGTGGCCACATTAGGAGTACTATGAACACTTCTGGTCACCCCACCTGAAAAAGTTGCAAAACAGGGCAGCTAAAATGATCAGGTGGCTGGTGCACCTTCCCCATGAAGAAAGGCGACATTGTTCAGAGCTTTTTAGTTATGGGGAAAAACGTGATGGGTGGTGGTCATGATAGAGGCGTACAAAATAATGAATGGTGTGGAGAAGGTACACAGAGAGATATATTTCCCCGTCTCTCATAATCTTTGGGTCATCCAATGAAGCTGATTGGCAGGAGATTCAGGACAGACAAAAGAAAAAATACTATAGCAGATACTAGTGGAATTCACTGCCACAGGATGCAGTGACAACCACAAGGTTATGTCACACCATACATTTAAAGCACTGTCATACCACTTTAAGCATCATGGAGAATCCTGGAAACTGACGTTTGTTAAGCGTGCTGGGAATTGCTGCTCTGGGAAGACTGCACCTTCAGGGTGCTGTGAGTTTGGCTCTACAGTTCCTAGGATTATCCTGGTGCAATGCTGCTTTAAATATACTGATGGATCTTTAAAGAAGATTAGACAAATTCATGGAAAGAAAATCAATCAGTGGTGATTATGGCTGACTGGAACCTCCATGTTCAGAAGCAGAATGCCACCGGATACTGGTTGCTAAGTAGTAACAGTGGGAAAGGGCTAGTCTCCTTGTGCCCTGCTTATGCCTTTCCAGAGGCATCTGACTGGCTACTGTGAGAAACAGAATTCTGGATTAGATGGACATATGGTCTGATCCAGCAGGGCTCTTCCTATGTTTTAATGCAGTTCTTAAAAGAGTATGGGTTGGTTCCCTTTTACAGGGTTCAACAGCATCAGTATTTGCTAATTCAGATTGTTCTGCTTTGGTGTGGGTAAGAAACAGCACATCACTGTAAGGAGCATTCACAACTTTTCAGGCTCTAGAGAGCCACATATCTTTAAAATTGAATCAAAATAACATACATCAGCCTAATGAAGGCTTTGAAGAATAAAGGCAAGCTCAGAAGTCATTTCCCCTTTAGCATGGATATCTGTTCTTGTCATCTGAGAATACCCCCATCAGCACTTTCAGTTAAGTTTCTGTATGTGTAATTTAAGTGTGTAGTCAGTCAGTTAAAACCACCCACCAAACAGCACATGTGTGTGTATAAGGAAACATGCAGGCCCAAGAGAAGTCTCGATCCAGACTCCCAACTGGTGTAATTTGGATCATATTCAATAATAATAATTAAAGTAGGGGGAAGGGGAATCAATTGAGTCATGAAAGAGTTTACACTGAAAGTGATTTTGGCTCATTTACAATTACTGACTCAAAATCGAGCTGAATCTTCATGGGAAATTAAAGTTAACTCCTGTTCTTCTAAAACAATAACTGCTTTTCAGACTTTCTGCTTTTAGGGAATCTTTCTCATATCAGTTGTTCTTTTGAATGATCCCCCTGCACATTTGGCATAGAACTGCCTTTTTAGGGAGTGCTCTAACTGTGCATACTCAGTTCACATTGGGGCCGCAGCACTGTCCCAAATGAACCGGGAGTATACCCTAAAAGATGTCCAACACTCTCCTGTGGCTGCAGAGAATATTATGATGGGCATCATGTCTTTCAGAGATGTCTATCTCCCAGGGCTGGCCCTACCTTGACATTAGGCAGAACAAAGCAGCTGGTTTAGGTGGCCAATGCTGGGGGGGGGAACAGTGGGGATGTGTTAGAGGACAGAGCTGTGTGTGTGTCACACAGCCTGCTCTAAACTAGCTTGCTGCCTTCAGATGCAGCAGAGATTGCTGCCCCATTTATAGTGCTGAAGTAAGATTCAGCTGAAAGTCTGGTTGGCTTATAGTGCATGGGATGGGGACAGCTACCATCTTATCCTTTGCCTCAGGCAGCAAAATGTCTTGGTCCAGCCCTGCTGTCCGCTGTTACGCAGCTTCTTACTGAGAAGCCCCAAATAAGTCTTGAAAGTACCCCAGAACAAAGCTTGAAAACTACTGCTCTAAAAAGGAAGCTCCCTTAAAAAACAAAAAAGACTGTGTCCAGTCACTTGCCCAGAACTTTTATTTCAGCTGTTAGCATCTGAGGGAGACTTGTGAAGACAAAAGAATTTGCTGTAACAAGAATAGATTTGCTGTGGCCTGTTGTTCTGTGTTAGGCGTATACCGTGCCTTAATATGCGTAACTGCCATAAATGTTAATGGAAGTGTAGAGGACAACAGTGCGCCCTGACATACCTGACTGCAGCTCATGCTAATCAAAGAGCCAAGCTTTG
Organism: Rhineura floridana; assembly: GCF_030035675.1. NCBI lineage: Eukaryota > Metazoa > Chordata > Lepidosauria > Squamata > Rhineuridae > Rhineura > Rhineura floridana. The sequence continues at coordinate 201,624,002 of NC_084480.1, read as the reverse complement.
TTTGAATGGAGCATGTGGAAAACAGGCTGTTTATAAGCCCAGACGCTGGTGACACGGGCAGTGTACTTGATTAGGGCAGAAAATGAAAGATTGGATTGGGTGGGTGTGGTGGTGGTGACATGGTTGCTCCGAATGTCAGAGGAGGTAATTGTTGACGAGTAACTAATATGGAGGAGGCCAATGTGTATAAGACAGAGAACCCTCATCAAGGAACCATGATTGGCTACAGCTCCTTGTTGAAGATGGAGCTGCGATTTTGCGTGTCTGAAGCAATCCTCAGCAAACCTTTTGAGATGGCTTCTTTCTGAACTGTTTATTTATTTATTGTACTTATATACCGCCCCATAGCCGAAGCTCTCTGGGCAGTTTACAGTAACTAAAAACATTAAATCAAATATATAAATTTAAAAACACATCTTTGAAAAACAATTTAAAAATGTAAAACAATTTAAAACACATGCTAAAATGCCTGGGAGAAGAGGAAAGTCTTGACCTGGTGCCAAAAAGATAACAGTGTTGGTGGCAGGTGCACCTCGTCAGGGAGATCATTCCAAAATTTGGGTGCCGACAAAGTAGCTAATTTTGTGAATGTATTTATTACATTTTGATGTCCTCTTTCACCTCTGTTTTATCTCCAAAGCAGCCCTGTGGGGTAAGTTAGTCAGAAAGATACCAACTAGGTGAAGGTCTCCGTCAGTTTCAAGGTGGAGTGGAGCAGTTTGTTAAGGGTGTTGGGAATTGTAGCTCTGTGAGGAACCACAGTTCTCAGGATTCTTGGGGGAAAGCCGTAGCTGCTAAATTACTAGAAATGTGCTTTAAATGTATGGTGGATGTGACCCTGGATCTCAGTTTCAAGAGTTCCCCAAAGGCTCATAGCTTTGGGCTCTAGATGTATTTATGCGGGGGAAGAATTCACCTGATTCGGAAAGCAACCCATAATGGTGATACCATTTAGAGAGGGAGAGAGGCATCATGACCCATTCCCATTATTTTTATAATGTTTATTTACCCCTGCCCAAAGTAGCTCTCCATGTTTCACTTTCCCCAACTAGGAGAGCAGAACAGAGAGGGTCATTTCAATTTTGTTTCAATTTTATATGTATGGGAGAGTTTCTATATACAAAGCAGCTCACAAAAAAGTTTTGTGATTTGGAGACCTTCAGACTGAAAAGTGACCCAGAAAATAATTTATTAAATAATAATTTAATAAAATAATAAATTAAAGCAATATTGCCATTAGCTTGGTTGGAGCAACTGAAATCAAGAGGTTTCAGCGTGCTCAGCAATGTGTTGAATTGGGGCCATTGTTGTCTGTGGGTTTGTGTGCTTTTTAAAAATAAAACTCATTTCAGAATCCTGTTTTAGACCTAGTATTACAAATGTTGTCAGGGAGCGCAGAATATGGGAAGGCAAATGTAATTAATAATATGTGCAATATTATCTTGGTTACCAAATTATTAGCAGCGTAAATTTTTAATTAATAACAGCACAAGCAGCAATTTGGCTGTCAACAGCCATAAGTATTGATGTGTGCAAGTGAAGCACTGCAACATGAAGAAGATCAAAGGGGTAGAACGACTGAAACACAACAAACAGCCAGAGATGATGAGTCAGCATTTTCTGAACAAATTTTTGAAAGCACAATTCCTTTGCTCCAGGCAGCTGCAATGAATAGGAAGGGGAAGATGGAGAAAAGTAAGATTTTTTAAAAAGTGGAGAGCAATAAATTTTGTATAGTACACTGAGCCCCCCATTTTTATTCTTATTCACATCAGGTAAGAGAATTGAGAGAAAACTTTGAGAGAGGTGAAGTGTGGGGAAAGCAAAGTACCACGGCTGGCACCAGGCATGCCGGAGCCCTTAGGCACCAGCCTGCCCTCGGCCCTGACATCCACATGCACGCATGCCCCACCTAACTACCTACTTACCTACCTACCTACTAAGTGGCAGGGGGGCAGGACAGTGAGTGTGCGAGCCAGGGGGTGTGATGGTGGGCCAGTGGGTGGGCGAGTGAGAGAACGGGCGAGTGAGTGAGTGGGGGGAGGGCGGGCCAGTGAGAGGGAGAGGGTGGGTGAGTGAGCAAGTGAGCGAGCTGGCAAGCATCTCCCTCCCTGCGATCTGCAGCAGGGACCCTGCCGTGGATCGTGAAAGGGGAGCTCTACTCCCCCACCCTAATGAGGGGCCCTTCAAGGGCTCCTGTGAGCCACAGGGCCCTCGGCCAGGACCCCACCTGGCCACCCTTTGGCGCCAGCCCTGCAAAGGACCCATAGATGTATATTTTACTTCTCCATTACAGGATATTTTAGTAGAAATAAACCCCAGAGTAACAGACATGGGCTCAAACCCGGTCAAGGGAGATCATAGTACACCAGCTAAGTACTTAATAGGGGGCCAACTTAGTGATATAAATTGGCTGGCAATGAGATATCTGGAAGAGGATGAGTTAGGAAGCAACAAGGAGCTGGAAAAGGTAGGGCTCCCTCAAATAGACATCATTCATCCGATGAGATCTAATGTTAGCAAATTGAGCCCACTTAAAGATGAACTTTTATATCTTGGTTCAGGAGATGAATTACCTTCTGCTCAGTTGGAAAGCATAATTAATATGGACTGACATAATGGCCCACATAGAATATGGATGGGGCTTACCTTTGAACATCCTGAACAACCTTTAACGTTTCAAAGGAATCTCTCAATCCTCACCTGGAATATTGCAGGATGGAAATCAAAGACTAGAGATCAACTACCTATCCTTTTTCACGATCCACGGCAGGGTCCCTGCTGCAGATCGCAGGGAGGGAGCTGCTCGCCAGCTCGCTTCATCAACTACCTATTTAATTTTGATATTTTTATGCTACAAGACACCTGGGCCTTAGATGACATAGAATTAAATGGATACACTGTTCACCAGCTATATGCCTCCCCCAGCAATAAGAAGGGCAGGCCTAGGGGCGGCTTAGCTATACTGATCTCTACTAGACTTTGTGTTTCAATCACTAATCTCCCCTCCCTGGATCAACTTGCAATAGCAGTGATGGTTAAACTAAAATGTGCCAATATGATACTCATAAATGTATATCTCCCCCCTCAAGGTCCCTGCTCTCAAATAAGACTGAGATGGCAAGGCTTAGAAACCTACACTGGATATTTATTAAAAACCACCTCCGACATGCAAGTGCTTATTGAGGGAGACTTCAATGCCAGACTGGGGCCAAATGATAACGACCTTTATGTACACCATCATGTGCCCTCCAAAAAGGCCCTCCACTTCCTTGATAAATATACGCCAATCTAAAGACAATACTTGTAATTATGCAGGATTTCAGCTGGCCCAGATGACACAATGAATGGACCTGTGTATTCTAAATGGCAGTGTGATAGGTGACACCCCAGGAGAATTTACATTCTGGTCAGGTGACAGGATGAGTGTCATCGATTATGTAATTTCCTCCCGCAACTTGCTAAATTCTGTGGTCCAACTGGAAATAGACAGTCGCCCAGACAGTGACCACCTTCCATTGGCCATGGCTTTAAAGCCTTTAGACTGGCACATGTTCACAGTAGCCACCTTCCAGCCTAATATTGAGGCCAACATTAGAACCACTAGGATTAGATGGTCCCCGAGGATCGAAAGGACCTTTACACAGCTTCTATGCACTGACCAACTCCACATGATCCACTCTTTGATCATTGCAACAGCCCCAAATCAGGGGATCTTAGATCACTTTGATATACTGGTTAAAGAGCTGAAGGACCACCTAACAGCAAACTGCACAGGGAAACCATGAACCAACCAACTCAGATCTAAGAGCTGGTTCGATCATGAGTGTATTGCTGCAAAAAATGCTCTTATTGTGAAATTCAGGTCGTATAAGAAAAATCCCTCAATGGTACCACCAAGTGACTTAATATCTTGTAATATATATATATATATATATATAAAACCTTGCTTAAGGCAAAAAAGGTGAAAGCACAATGAGCAGCATGTGAACAGCTCATCTGTACAATTAAGTCCAATGATATGGCTTCCTTTTGGCATTTAACTTCAGTTTCATCTAATTCTGGTCCATTGTGTTTTGACTGTCATATCCCTGCTGAGGCTTGGGAAGCCCACTTTCATGGATTGTATACAGAGGAGGAGACACCAACTTTACCGCTGGAATGCACTCTTGGATCTCTACCCAAATGGCCCTGTCTCAGTTTCTGAGATAACTGACCTGGTAAACCAACTAAAACCAAGCATGGCACCAGGCTGTGATTATATCCCCCCAGAGCTCATTAAAAGAAATATCGAATACTAGCCAACCTCTTTACTTATATAGACAAAAACGCTCACATCCCCCCTGACTGGGGCCTGGCTGTTATCATTCCCATTTTTTAAAAGGGAAGGAAAGATAACCCAGCAAACTATTGGCCAATTAGGTTACTGTCCATAATCAGCAAGCTATATGCTAGACATCTTTATTGGAAACTCCTAGCTTGGATGGACCACGAAAATATTCTAGCTGACCAACAGGCTGGATTTAGAGCAGGCTGATCCACAATGGACCAGGCACTAATTTTGCAGCACTTAGTGGAGAGATATAGCAGAAAACCCAAAACATATCTGTTTGCTGCCTTCGTTGATCTCAAATCTGCCTTTGATTCTATCTCCCGAAACAAACTCTGGCAAAAACTTGAGGCCTCCACCATGGACCGTTGCTTGCTGCTCCTCATGTATAAACTACATGAAAGCACCTCCTTAAGAATTAGGTGCAATCCAGAAAGCCTCCTTTCAAGCCCTGTTCCAACCTCTAAAGGAGTAAAGCAAGAATGCATACTAGCCCCACTGCTGTTTAATTTTTATATAAACACACTGCCTATAGCCCTTGATTGCCTAAATATACATCCTCAAAAGCTAGCCCACAGGCACCTATCAGTGCTACTATATGCTGATGATGCAGTAATTTTGTCCCAGTCACCCATAGGACTGAAAAGAGCCTTGCGAGCCCTTGCGCAATACTGCCATGATGAACAGCTAAATAAACTATCAAAAAACAAAGGTCATGGCCTTTGCTAAAAGACCGAGAATGTACAAATGGTCTATAAGGGGACACAAGATTGAACAGGTAAAGACTTTCAAGTATCTGGGTGTTGTTTTTCAGGCAAATGGCAGCTGGAAGGCCCAAGCAGAGTACGTTGCCCAGTCAGCCCAAAGGAGTGCTTCTGCCATATTAAACTTTATCCGCACCAGAGGTGGCCATTATGTACCAGCGGCAATAAAGCTGTTCAAGACTAAGTCTTTAACGCAGCTTTTATATGGAGCACAACTTGGCCCCTATCCAGTTTTACACCTCTGGAAGTAGTACAATCCAAATTCTTGAGGGCTGCCCTCCAAGTACCTCATTGTGTCCCAAATGTTGTGTTACAATTAGAGGCTGGCTTGCAAAAGGTAGAAACCAGGGTTTGGCTCGCTATTTTCAAATTCTGGCTGAAACTAATTTTCTTTCCGACTGGTTTGGCCCCACTAACACTACAGGACGAGTTCCAGTCATTATGGAAACAAACCTTGCCTCAAAAGCTCCAGCTATATGGTCTTTTCCTGGGCTACCTCATTTCCCAAGAATATGATATGGCTTGGTCAACATTTAGGCAACGCATTGTTGATATCGAGCGCCAACAAGACTTGGGCTTGTCCTCTAACTATGCCTCAATGGATAGAGCGCTACATTTCAACAAGCCTGCAAATTATCTTTTTACACTCTCAGTGGAAGAACATCACAGAGCTTTCACATTGGCACGTTTCAATGTCCTCCCTTCTGCTGTCCTGGAGGGAAAATATGTAAAAAAAACCCTACTATGACCGTAAGTGCCCTTGTAACTCTGGAGAGGTGGAAACAGTGATCCACATCCTCCTACACTGCCCATTCTATTCTGATCTACAAAGATCTTTAATTGTACCTCTCCTATCGAAAACCCTAAGATGATCAGATGCATTTTATGTCCTCCTACTTCTTTCTGATCAAAATACTGTAATCACCTCGTGTTGCCAAATTTTGTGCTGCAGCGATCACAATTCGCCACAAACTGACTCTAGCCACCTTGTAATTCTTGGTTGTTTTGTTTTGTTTTGTTTTTTGGATTTTATAACTATGTCTTTGACAATTGTATTTTATAGTATTGTGTTTTAACAATTTTATCTGATTACCTCATGCTGGCAATTGACCGTAACAATAAAGATTACCTCTCCATTAAATGCCTCTCATATAACAGGAAAAAAAGCTTGCATCTTTTTGAGTTATTTTTTCCAAAAGGTATAAGAAAAATATATATTCTAAACTCACGTCAGTCTGAAATAAAAACCAAATAATGAAAAGTGGAGGTCTCAGACAATCTTTTCCTTTTTTGCCAGTCAGCACCTCTTCCTTTTTAAACTAAAGATGATGATGATGATTTTATTGAATTTATATCCCACCCGTCCTCTCAAAGGGCCCAGGGCAGCAAACATTAACAAAACAATTGAACAAGAAAAACATACTAAAAACAGTCTAAAGCATTGCAAAACACAAGTACAATTAGAAATATTCTGAAACACTGTTAAAAACATTCTGAGGCACAGTTAAAATATTTTAAAAGTATTCTTTCATCAGTGATCTTCAGGTTGCCAGGAACTGTCCTCTTCAGACATCAAATGCCTCAGTATATAGTATCTAATTTTACATTTAGGGAAAGTCATGGGTTGTCTTTATTAAATTTCTAGCAGCCTTGTATCCAGCATTGCTTAAGAATTCTAAGAAACCCCCAAATCAGTGGTTAAAGTCAGTGCAGTTTTGAAAGGTTCAGACCACCATCTTGATTGAAAATGGCATCCAAAAGTATCCAAACCTGCTTCTTGATCTCAGAAACTATTGTGCAAAATTTGGTTACAATATCTTAAGACAGGGGTCGCCAGCCCTTTTTGACCAGAGGGCACATTTCAAATTTTGACAGAGTGCTGAGGGCATCAGTCACAAAATGGCTGCCATGGGGTCATGACACACTAAAAAAGGCTTGAGCTATTGAATTTCTGTCTGCCATACTGCTGTTAAAGGTACCAGAACCCTGTTTTTTTTTACCAGTGCCAACCCTAAACCAAAGCCTAGGCTGCCATCCTGTATGCATTACCTGGAAGTAAGCCCCATTAAACAGAAAAACACCCACTTCTAAATAGAAATATATACCATTTTACTGTAAGTTAACTATACAGTGAATTTTTAATGAGTCCCTAGTATTTAGCTCCTTCAATGCAGGAGACATACCTTAGCTTATTAGCAAAATTTTCACATTTGCCTTCTGGATGGAGGAGGATTCTTTAACATTCACCCACACTTACTGTGTAGTAGTATTTGCAGAAAATACTTTCTAGGCACTATCTGTTCTCAGGTGAACCCATCACAGAAAAGATGCATCCTGGATGCTAGGGAAAACAGAAGGCCATACTATGGAGATTCCAAGGACAAGAAAAAAGACAGAAGCAGGAAAAGGGCACTAAAAGGGAAGGGGAAACAGCAGCTCTTTAGGATCCCAGGAATTCCTATTGCCTGGTGTCCAAACAACTCATTTATCAATCACAGCTCTGACTTCACTCATTGACTAATAACACTGGCAAACAAAAGCAGCCAGACTCACTCATTTTACATCAGTCATTAAGAAGGGTACCTGTACATTTTGCTTCATAACTTTCTTTCTAGGAAGGCTAGAGGCTTACTTTTCTTTTTAATGAAAGCACAGATTCTGGCTTACCTGCTGGGGGTGCTACTGAAGGCCTTTGAAGGTGCCATGCTGTGGGCAGCGGGTTGGCGACCCCCATCTTAAGAGATGTCCAATGGCATAGCAAACACACACATTCAAAAATATATAGTAAATAGAAATCCATAATTTGCTTTTTAAGTTTGTATTGTATGAATTAAGTGAAATATAAATCAATGCCTTTTTTAAATCCCATTCATGTATTATAAGTTGAACAGATGAAGGGGGTCTATATTAGGGGTGTTCACACATTATGTTCAATGAGTGTCGAAATTGTGAGCCTATGTACACAAATAGGTGAGCTGTACATATTAACAAGTGTATACTCTTTCACACAAATACTTGTACATTTGTAGAGACAGCTTGTACCTGTATTCACTGTAACATGTGAACAAGCCTATGATGACTGGGACTGCACTGCTAGCCCTGCCTCTGGCGTCACATGGCATTCCAATATCTGTATATTAAGTATGGCTATCTGAAGAGGAGCTCCTGTGCATGAGCAGTCACTCAGACATAAGACTGCTCCAAAATTGGGATGCCCAAATAATTTGATACAGGAATACTGTTTTTGACAATATATTAGGAATAACAATTTTACTTTTGATCTCAGATACGTCAATACAAAACAAGTACACATTGCTTAAGCTCTAAAAGAAGCATACATGTATTATTTGCCTCATGTCCAAAACAATGACTGATATGTGGATGCATACAACACAGCTACGTACATTTTGTACTTGTGTATCTCTAGGTAAACAATCCATCCAAGTCCACCCTGCCATGCTGTATTACCAGTTGCTGCAATCTGATTTGAATGAATTACTGTGATGCTTCAGATGCATTAGTGTAGCAGTCCCTGCCACTTATCCTGTTGTTATGGGAATGCTATTGTGTTGTGACAAGTAAGGAGATTGCCACCCTTTATACATCTGGATTTCATGCTAATAATACCTGACAATGAGCTGATGTTTCTAGAACTAGGAATACAGGTCACACCCATCTAGAAAGCAGTGTTGTTCTAGTGCAGGGGTTACCAACATGGCACCCATAGGCACATTTGAGCCTTCTCTGGCATCCCCTCCACCCACTGAAATTAGGCTCAAAAGAAGCATTCTGTTCAAGCCAATGGAATACAGCAGGGTGTGTATGTGGAGCCCAGGACAGTTTATCTGGTTTGCAAATGTCCCCATAGGCCCAAAAAGGTTTGTGATCCCTTTTCCTAGTGAGTATGTGTGAAGGAAAATACATGTTTGGAGAGCTGGAATGTAATCTTTGAGGTCTGGGTCTGGGTTTTGCAGCAGGTTGCTCAGCTTCAAGTTTGTTTGCCATTGGCTTTTGGGGGAACCTGGTGAAGCTTAGACTAGCATTGTATGTGGTTTGCTCAGTTTGTATGGGCAGCATTCAACTAAAATGTTGCACTAGTGAAAGGTTAGTGCTATGGCAACAGGCCTTTCTCCTTTCCCTGCATGTGCCCCACACCACTCCCAAATCTGCTTTGGAAGGTTGGGGGAACCCACAGAATAGATTTAGGGGGCACATGGGGAGAGGAGAGGGAATAATTGTTTGGTTGCACAAGGAGAAATCCTTGCACAGATGGAACAATCTGTTTAGTGCTATGTTGAAAGTTTGTAAATAAAGTGCACACAGATCAATTATCTGATGAGTGATGAAGGGATGATGACTGCTATTCTTAGCTGATGGGGATGCAAATTGCCCACTCCCCACTCTTCAAACGTTCCATCTGATGACCTGGAAGGGAGCAATTTGCATCCCCAAGAGGGGGCTAGACAGGAATATTTAAACTTTTTCATCCACCTCAGCACCATGGCTACTTAATTTTTTCCTTTCTGCTCCCAACCAAATTGGTGGGGTCTTAGTGGGGCTGGTTAGCTGCCCTTGTTTCTTGAACATTTGGGGTGGCCATAGCTTAGTGATAGAACACATGCCTTGCATGCTGAATGTGCCAGGTACACCGCCTGACATCACCAGTTTTTAAAAATGATCAGGTAGAAGGTGATGTAAAAGACCTCTGCCTGAGAGTCAGAGTAGACAATACTGAGCTAGATGAACCAAGAGTCTGTCCTAAGTTGCAAAATCCCACATTTACTGACATAGCAGTGGGGTGCAGCAGTACATATCTCAGCTTAATAAACCATGGCTGCTGTATCCTTTCTCAGGATGCCACGATTAACTCAGAAAGCCTTAAATGAACCATAGTTTCCCATTACATCTGAACTAGAAACAATGATTATCAGAACAAGCCAGGGGCTGTGTAATCACCAGAGTGTTAATGCACACGTAGGTCACACACATCCAATGTTTCCTTGTGTGTTTTTGTGCAAGTTCATCCACACATGAGCGCTTACAATTGAACTCTATCTCAGTGTGTCTTGTCCACACTAGTGGGTGGTGACTGATGGGATATATTTGCATGCACACCGGTATTTATTTACCTGTGCAAGTGGCCAATTTTTCTTTTCTTTTTGAGATACAAGTTTTTCAATAGACTTGCACAAAATAGGTTAATTAAAAATATATATATATATTGTACCTGGCCTCACCAGTAGTCCACCTTTCCTTAGTTCCAGAAACTTGAAATCCATTGTGGGCATGCGTGCAAGTATATATTTACCTGTGCATGTTTTTTTTTTTTTTTTGGCAATACAAGCTTTCCTATATATAAGACTTGCACAAACAGCAGGTTAAAAAATAAAACAAAAAAAATGTGTGTGTTGTGCCTAACCTCACCAGCAGCCCACTAAGGAGCACCTTGCCAACAGAAGTGGGGGGTTTGGTGATAGATGGCACTCAGCAAAATGCCATCACTCAAGTAAAAGTCTCACCCACACAACAGGCTTCAGTTTGTCCAAAATCAGGTAAAGTGTGATTTTATGTTGTTATTTTCTTACCACATTATCCGTGGATTGGGAAAATCCAAATTAAATGGGGTGGGGAAGTGTGGGCTGCCACTTGGATGAGAAGAATGTTGTCTGGATGATGCAAAAAAATTGCACACATAGGTTGTATTTAATCCACTGTTTTGTATGAACAAGGAAACCGTTTTGTGCTTGCCTGCAAACCAGGGACACAGCCCATTTTTTGACATTGCATCTGAACACACTGCCCGTGGCTGACAGAATCAGGAATAAATGTCTTATTCAATTCATAGAGCCAGTGTGGTATAGTGGTTAAGGTGTTGGACTATGACCTGGGAGACCAGAGTTCGAATCCCCACATAGCCATGAAGCTCACTGGGTGACCTTGAGCCAGTCACTGCCTCTCAGCCTCAGAGGAAGGCAATGGTAACCCCCCTCCCCCGAATACTGCTTACCATGAAAACCCTATTCATAGGGTCGCCATAAGTCAGAATTGACTTGAAGGCAGTCCATTTCCATTTTCAATTCAGATCACAGAACTGCTCAATAGCAGAATTGTGTTCTAGTTTCCTCTCTCTCTCTGAGGTCTGATCCTCACTCAATCCCTTTGGGTTCTCTCGCCTCCCCCCCCCAATAAGGCACAATAAAAGATACATTGTAATATTCCTAGTTGCTATTTATAATAATACCAAAATCTCATCTACTGTTTTTCTATTTATAAATAATGCTAATGGGTTTGTTTTCATTGCAGCCTCCCTGACAGGGCAATCAGGATATTCAAAAGCCCATTAAAATGCAATTACTAAAACAAATAATCAACAATAATTAAAACATCATAAAATACAGCAAAAGCAAATGAGAATTTTTAAAAGTGACACTGTTAATAATAGATCTAAGTGAATAGTTTGCAATGAACAACTTCTCTCGTTTTCTTTCACCTTTCATTCTATTCCTGGAATTTATTTGCTGTTGGAAGAGCAGCAATTTGTCGGTATAAATTGATTCAAGTACTGTATATTAATTTTTGGTATATGATTCAGAGCTAGAACACAATCCACCCAGAGCTATGCACTTTTAAGTCCCATTTATTTCAGTGGGCAAGTTAACTGCATTCTTAAATCTCTCCCATTTGAGGAGGGGATGTAAGAGATTGATTAATACTTTGTTGTCTGGATTCTGTCTCTTTTGAATCCTCCTCTATATGCTATATAAGAGGTATTTTTCCCTGAGTGGTGGTGATTCCACATGGCATGCTTCAAGGAGAGGTAAGACATGTTTTGACTATGTAATTTCATGTCACAGTTACCTTGCTTTGGTCACAGCTACAAAAACAGCAGAATTACTAGGTAGTAGAGACACTGATGTGAAACAGGGCTGTCTCCACCTCTTCCCATAGTGCCCTCACTTACCTTATCACCATTTTGGGGGAGTCAAGGGGTGGCCATTTTGCCATCAATCTAACCTAAGGAGTGGCAAAATTCTCCTTACCTGGCAGGATGATAAAGACAACCGGATTTAATAAAGGACTGCATGCATGCTTGCTTATTTTACAGTAAGTGGGAAACTTGTAAGGATGATTATTTCCAGTGTCTGGGGTGAGGTGATGCCTAGACAAACCTCTCAGTGGTGTGTGAGCTGCTTCAGCTTGGTGCAGTTCCAACAAGATTGTGTGTGTGTGCACGTAGGTGTAAATCACAGTCATTTGGGCAGAACAGTCAAGCGAGTCTTGGCTGGGTACCAATTGGGTGGGAAAGAAAGAACCATGCAATTGTGCCTACTTGCATGGTTGGAATAGCTACACATGCTCCCCCCGTGATGTGGAATCACATGACAGAGGGAAGTGGCTCCTATGCAGCTGTTGCTGTTGTGGGTGTATGTCAAGGAGACCTGTAGTTTTTAATGAACTTGCATCATAGGTAAGTAACAAGCTATCTTCCTTCAAAGAAGGGGCTATTCCCTGATTCCATTCTAGCTCATCAACCTCGTATTGCCTTTACCCATTTTCTTTCTTTCTTTCTTTCTTTCTTTCTTTCTTTCTTTCTTTCTTTCTTTCTTTCTTTCTTTCTTTCTTTCTTTCTTTCTTTCTTTCTTTCTTTCTTTCTTTCTAAAAGATTGTGTGCGCTCTGGTGACAGTAAAAGCCTTTCAGCCGACATGACAGAATGCTTTTAGCATCCCAACCATCTTGAGTCATTTCTTCATTGCCCCCCCCTTTTCCCCTCAGCACCCCTGTAGCATCTAGCAAGAATTCCAGGGGATTCACTTCAATGCAGCCTGAGATGCATGGTCTGTGTCTTCCATTGGATCAACACTGTATATTTGTGGCATTTTCAAATGGAAGATGAAGGGTGGGGTGGAAAATCAAACAACAACTATCCCCCACCCTGAAATCCATGCACATTTGAATCTCCGGGCTATTTCACATTGGTACGTTTATCTATTTTCCTTTTGTATGTAATAAAAATATAAGATTGGGCTTCTTTTTTGTTAAAAAAATTAAATCCCTTTCAAGCAGCAACAGAAGAGAACTCTTCTATTTGATCCTGAGGATGCTCACTTTCTGACACCTGCCACCAGCACTGCTTGGACACATCCTTTTTATTTACTATTCCCTTTTAAGTGTCTAGCTGTCTTTGATATATTTCTGTTTCTCTTCCTGTAATGGCAATGGGGTAGGGTGTTATGCTCAACCTAGGCCTGGTGTGATGTGCCTTTTATTCCACTGAAGTTTCATTACCTTGGAAATGCTAGCCTTCTTTACAACTGTGCTGCTTGGATTGAAGGATGGGCTAGTTAAGGCTGGCAACTAAATTAAGGCTGCAATCGCAAGCACATCTGCTATTGAACTGAGGTGAGACTTCTGAATAAACAGATTTGGAATCACAATGTAATAGACATGCACATTTTGAGATTTGTCATTTTGAGGCACTGATTGTTTTCTTTTTGAGGGGTGGGGGCATTTTTAAAAGTGTTGAAAAAATCTCCCTTTGAGGATGGTTTTTGGTACTGGTTGCAAACATTACCTAGTAATCTCTCTCTCTCTTTTTCCCCCAAATGAATTAACCTGCCCTCCGTGACATCATCATGTAACCAAAGCTGATATGTAATGTAGTGAAGTGATGTAACATGTTCACTGCACGTTCCCTGATTAGCTGGGATCACCCAAATGATTAACCTGCAGAGAACATTCTCCAGTATCTCAAGAGGGCATTCTGAAACATTTAAAGAGAGTGTCTTTCTCCAGATGAGAGATGATAGGATTCAGTCAGAATGATCCTCTTCAGAGGGAAGGGCCATCGAGCTTCCCCAGACTGGCCCTATCCGTGGGTGAAGTTACAAGGTTTTCTTCAAGCTCTACACAGCTCAGCTGTTTGCTTTTTTTAAAGAGTTTTATTCTGGCCTGACATGAGAATTGTTTGACACATCAAAGGGGTCACCAAGGGGCGAACGGTTTTCGAGGGGAAGAGGTAGTAGGAACAGGAGTAGGAAGGGTTTGTGGCCACGTATAATAATAATAATAATAATAAATTTTATTTCTTTGTCGCCTATCTGGCCGATGGCCACTCTAGGCGACTTACAACATTGTTAAAATACAATTAATAAAATACAGTAATACAATATAAAAACAATACATCTGCAACAACAATATTAAAACTGGGCAGGAGGCATTACAGTTATAACAATTAACCCTCCCCGGATACCCCGAAGGCCTGCTGAAAGAGCCAGGTCTTTAAGGCTTTCCGAAATACATTTAGGGAAGAGGCGTGCCGGAGATCTTGTGGGAGAGAGTTCGAAAGAGTGGGGGCCGCCACTGAGAATGCCCTCTCTCTAGTACCCGCCAATCTAGCTGTTTTTGTTGGCGGGATTGAGAGAAGGCCCTGTGTGGCCGATCTTGTCGGGCGGCATAATCGGTGGCGTTGAAGGCGCTCCGTGAGATAAACTGGGCCGAAACCGTGTAGGGATTTAAAGGTCAATACCAACACCTTGAATTGGGCTCGGAAAACAACTGGAAGCCAGTGTTGGTCGAACAACACTGGTGTGATGTGATTTCGGCGGCGACTATTCGTAAGTAGTCGAGCCGCCGCATTTTGTATCAGTTGTAATTTCCGGACCGTTTTCAAGGGTAACCCCACGTAGAGCGCATTACAGTAGTCCAAACGAGAGGTGACCAGGGTGTGTACCACTAGTGGGAGCTGATGAACAGGAAGGTAGGGTTGCAGCCTTCGTATGAGGTGTAGTTGGTACCAGGCTGCCCGGCTCACTGCCGAAATCTGAGCCTCCATGGACAGCCTGGAATCAAGCACAACCCCAAGGCTGCGGACCTAGTCCTTTAGGAGTAGACTCACCCCATTGAACTTCAGGTCAAAGTCACCCAACCTTCTCTTGTCCCCCACAAGTAGTACCTCGGTCTTATCAGGGTTCAACTTCAGCTTGTTCCTTCCCATCCATCCACTCACGGATTCCAGGCACTTGGACAAGGTCTCCACAGCCAACTCTGGTGAAGATTTAAACGAGAGATAGAGCTGAGTGTCATCCGCATATTGATGACACTGCAGCCCAAATCCCCTGATGATTGCCCCCAGCGGCTTCATATAGATGTTAAATAGCATGGGAGAGAGGATAGAGCCCTGTGGCACACCACAATTGAGAGGCCAAGGGTCTGACACCTCCTCCCCCAACGCTACCTGTTGGTACCTGTCGGAGAGAAAGGAATGGAACCACTGTAATACAGTGCCTCCAATTCCCAATCCCTCCAGGCAAAGCAAAAGGATACTGTGGTCGACAGTATCAAAAGCCGCTGAGAGATCGAGGAGGACAAGAAAGGTGTATTCTCCCCTATCTAATGCCCTCCTCAAATCATCTACCAGAGTGACCAAGGCTGTTTCAGTTCCGTGACCAGTCCTGAAACCCGATTGGTATGGATCCAAATAATCCGTTTCATCCAAGTGTGCTGACAACTGGTTGGCCACCACTCGCTCAATGACCTTGCCCAGAAATGGTAGATTTGAAATTGGGCAGAAGTTATCGAACACTTGGGGATCCAAGGAGGGCTTCTTTAAGATGGGCTTTACAATTGCCTCCTTGAAGGCTGATGGCATCACACCCTCTTTCTTTCTTTTTTTTTTTTTTCAATAATTTTTATTCAGATTTTCATAAAACATACAAGACGAAATCATAAAACATTCAAAGACAAAAAACAAAATCAAAAATAGTTAAACAAAAAAAAATATTGACTTCCCATTTGTCAAAGATCAAATCAGTTATAAGTCTATAATATATAACAATCCTGTCTCTTAAGTCATATTATAAAATCACTTTCCTCCAATAGTTATCTTACTTAATCATCAAATCTCATAAACATTACTTTATTCTTTCCACAAAAAGTCAAAGAGAGATTTCAATTCTTTAAGAAATATATCTATCAATTTTTTTTTCCAGATAAGCATATCGATTAATCCATCTCATTACTAATTATGATAATCTTATTGTCATAACCATAGTCAAAATAAACAATTCAATTAATCCATCACATCAGAATCTGTTAGGTTCAGTAATTTCAGTAGCCATTGTTCTATTATCCCTATTAGTTCCATTTTCCATCTTCCATCTTCAGTAGTCTTGTTAAGTCCAGTAATTTCAGTATCCAATCTTCCATTATCAGTATTCCATAATAATCTTGCTGTCAAAGCCATAGTCATATAGTAAGAGTCTGATGGGAATTACCTCTATCCCAAATATTTTCTTGCCATCCATTCTGAATAGGTTGCTGAAATACTGCTGTAAAATCATATCTCTGTTCTTTTTTTCAAAATACACTGGGTCATCTCTTGAAAGTTTTTCCATTGTCACATGGCTGCAGTTAATTCCATAGATTTTCTCTATATTGGGCTCCATCACATCATTCCAGTCCAGAAGATTATCCATGCCATTGATAACTTTATCTCTAGAATCTTCATTAATTTCTTCAGAGATAACATTGAGTTCCAAACAATAGATTTTATTTCTAAAGTCCATAGACTCCAAATCTTTTTCCTGTTCCACGTTTGTTCCAATCTCCGGGGTCTCCTCTCTCACAGGGACCCCTATTCCAGTCTCCAGGGTCTCCTCTCTCACAGGGACCCCTGTTCCAGTCTCCAGGGTCTCCTCTCTCACAAGGACCCCTATGTCTTTAATCTCCTGTGTCTCCAAACAATAGATTTTATTTCTAAAGTCCATAGACTCCAAATCTTTTTCCTGTTCCACGTTTGTTCCAATCTCCGGGGTCTCCTCTCTCACAGGGACCCCTTCCAGGGTCACCTCTCTCACAGGGACCCCTATATCTTTAATCTCCTGCGTCATTTTACTCAATTCAATTTTCAGCTCCTTACAACCCTGTCGCAGGTTTTGTTTCGTTATCTCAATCTCATCCAATATTTTCTGAAACATAGTTATTTCCAGATTCTCAGCCACTTTCTTAATTGCCATTTTAAAAGAAAAATATAGGAAAACCACTTCTTATTTCAGCAACAATTGGGTTAATACTCCAAACTTGGTGACATCACAGTATAAACAGAGCAAACAGCCTTATCTCTCCATGCTTAAGTAAACAAAATGCAGTTCCCAGGATCGAAACAATTAATGGCGGTCGTCAGGAAACAGATTCGTCAAAATAAAATAGACCAAAAAGAGAGTAGTCTCAGACAATATAATATTCTTCAAAATAAAAATCTGGAATAGAAATCCCTCTTCTGTGTATATCTTTAGAATGCAAATCCAGGACAGCTTTTTGCAACAAAAACAGAGATAAGCTATTAATTAGTGAGTAGCAGAGAGAAGTTATGGCTCCCCAGTGAGATGTCAAAAACCGATCAATCTGGCAAATCTCTTTTAAACAGCAACAATTTAAGTCAGGTAAAAGAAAAATATAGAAAGAAGGGTGCTTGCCTGTTAGTGCGTTCTCTCTTAGAAGATAAGATGAACGTTCGCTTTATCAGATAGAGCTTGTTGTTGAAAATCCGTCCCACCTTCGTCGGCTGGACCTCGTCCCATAAATTAATGAGATCTGGTCGTCCCAACAAAAATAGGCTTTGAGGTTAATCTCTTCGTTTCTCCCTACCCGGGAGAAGTTTAATCAGTCAAAAAAAAAAAAAAATCTGACTGATATATCTGAATAAGCTTCTTTTGAGGCAGGAGCCCGTCTCAAAAGCAGGCACAGGCTAAGTCACCCTTCCCGGAAGTCCCATCACACCCTCTTTCAAGGATGCGTTTACCACCGCTTTGATCCCCTCGCCCAATTTCTCTCTGCAGCTCACAAGGAGCCATGAAGGGCAAGGATCAGTAAGACAAGTGGTTGGCTTCACAGATGAAAGCACCTTGTCCACTTCCTCAGAAGGGAGAAGCCGAAACCGATCCCAATTTACTGGCATGCAACTGGCCAACTCTGGTTCATCCACTGTGTCCACGGCGCAGTTAAAGACCTGCAGATGTGGGGTTCTCAGCCTGTCTACCTGCAGTGACATCGACAGGCCCTGATACATTGGTCAGGTTGAACCTTCTCAAGTTGCACAAGGCAGCGCTGGCCCTGCAATCTCTCTTCTTGGGTCCCCTCAGCTTTTTGGTGCACAAACTGTCATTGCACTGGGAGCATCCCAGTCCTCTCAGGCAGAGACGGGTGAATCTGTCAATTCTGGCTTCTCTCAGTTTCTCATTTTTTCAGTCTTAAGTTCAGTTCTCCACATTTCCATATCAGTTTGTGAATAATAACAATACCAGAATAATAACAATTCCACATGAATATTCATCAGCATTTGGGTGTGAATTTCTCCTAATATGATGTTTGTATGCAATTTGTCCTAATATACACATTTTGCAAAGCACTTTCTCCTAATATAATGCATTTTTGTATGTTATTTTCACAAGTGTATGCATTTTTATGCACATTTTGTCCCAGCATAGGCATTTTTGTACATATTTCTGCTCTGGAGAACTGCATCACAAAATCTGGAGAAGTGTGAATTTTGAAGGATGCCTGTATTTCAGTTCATGCATTGCTATATAAAGTGCAAATTAGGTAAGTTCACCTTTAAATGTGAGCTGAATTGAATTTCTCACCCATCCCTACTCTCAGGGTCCAGCATACTAAACTCTTTTATCCTACCACAGTTCAGGCCAGGGCTGTGAAGCTCTGGTTCATAGTAAAAGATGGAGCAGAGTACAGGATACGTAGAGATGGCTTCCCCACTAGACTCTCCCATAGCTCTTCCAGAGAGTCTTCCAGGCATTCCTCCAACAGATCTTCCAGAACATCTTCAAGATACACACTTTGTTACCGCAGAAACAGAGAGAATGGCTTCTAGGTTCTTCAGCAAAGAGAAAGGACTTAGATATACATTCCCAGGTCATGAGTCTCCCTTGGTTACTCTGTATAGTTTTGTTACCTCTGTGGCGCAGAGCGGTAAGCGGCGGTAACACAGCCGAAGCTCTGCTCACGGCCGGAGTTCGATTCCAACGAAAGGAGGAAGTCGAATCTCTGGTAAAAGGGGTTGAGGTCCACTCAGCCTTCCATCCATCTGTGGTCGGTAAAATGAGTACCCGGCATATGCTGGGGCGTAAAGAAAGGCCGGGGAAGGAACTGGCAATCCCACCCCATATATATGGTCTGCCTAGTAAATGTTGCAAGACGTCACCCTAAGAGTTGGAAACGACTCGCACTACAAGTGCGGGGACACCTTTACCTTTTATAGGCAACCTAGGCAAGCCATCAGTCATTTTCTGGGCATGAGGCTTCTCAAGCCAGATGTGAGGTTTCTGAGTTCCCTGGCACAACTGATGGGCCTATGTTCTTGTCAGGATTTATTTCCCTGGTCATATCTACACAGCAAGGACCTTCAATATCTCACCCTTCCTTTCCAGTTGGAGATAGCAGAATGCAAGTATCACTGTGTACACATTCCACAGAGATCCCAGTTGTGTCTGTCTTGATGGCTGACCCTAAAGAGGTTTTCCAAGGGAGTCAATTTGGCAATGACAGCCAGACTAGTGCTTACCACAAATGCCACTTTTAGTTGGGTGGGAAGTTCACTGCAGGGCCACTGGTCAACCCTTGGGGCACAGCAGTTCATCAACCTTCTGGAGCTGACAGCCATCAGATTGGCCTTGCTGCACTTTGAGAGTCACATAACAAGTCATCATGACTTTATTAGAACAGACAATGTGTTGGACAAAGCTTATGTCAAGAAGCAAGGGGGCACAAAGTCAGGAATGCTCTAGTCTGTAGAGAGGCTGTGAAGTTTCTGCACTGGGCTCAGAGTAATCTTCAGTCCATTATAGCTGTTCATCTGGCAGGAGCATAAAACACAGTGGTGGACTGGCTGAGCAGGAAGTGGAATGAAGATTGCACCTTCAAGTTTTCAAGTACATAATGGAGCATTTTAACATGCTGGTATTGGATCTGTTTGCTTGCCCAGACAATGCTCAGGTGCACAGTACTGGCAATACCAGTATGCGGGAGCAATAGTGACAGATGCTCTAATAATTCCATGGCCATTGGATCTATTGCATAGCTGTCCACCTTTACCAGTTCTGCCTTGGATTCTCCAGCAGGTGAAGGACCTGGCAGAAGAGATTATGCTAGTTGTTCCACACTGGCCCAGACAGCTGTAGTTCCCAGAACTGGTCAGTTTCTTGAAGGAGCATTGTTGTCAGTTGCCCACCATAGGAGGTAATGCAAGAATCAGTGGACCAGTCATATCTGGATCTCTTCCAGTTGACATTCTGGAGACTGAGCAGCAGTGGCTGAGTTGGTTGGTGTACCTTCCTGGTGCTAACAGCTGGAGAGAGAAAGGGATTTTCCTGTCAATTTCTGTCCCCAGATTTTGAAAGTGGGTGAAAAATTCAGAAAAATTTGCCAAAGTTTAGGTTCATTGACATAACTGATGTTGATTACATTATTTGGCTTATACACATAGGCACCAGCAGATGAACAGTAGTAAGGCTAGATCAGTTAGGGTGCCAATGGTGAGATGCAAAGCTCCTATGGGCTTTCTCTCTGGGTTGGTTGCTTCACACATTAAGAACATAAGAACATAAGAAGAGCTTGCTGGATCAGGCCAGTGGCCCATCTAGTCCAGCATCCTGTTCTCACAGTGGCCAACCAGGTGCCTGGGGGAAGCCCGCAAGCTGGACCCGAGTGCAAGAACACTCTCCCCTCCTGAGGCTTCCGGCAACTGGTTTTCAGAAGCATGCTGCCTCTGACTAGGGTGGCAGAGCACAGCCATCATGGCTAGTAGCCATTGATAGCCCTGTCCTCCATGAATTTGTCTAATCTTCTTTTAAAGCCATCCAAGCTGGTGGCCATTATTGCATCTTGTGGGAGCAAATTCCATACTTTAACTATGCGCTGAGTAAAGAAGTACTTCCTTTTGTCTGTCCTGAATCTTCCAACATGCAGCTTCTTTGAATGTCCCCGAGTTCTAGTATTATGAGAGAGGGAGAAAAACTTTTCTCTATTCACTTTCATGGCAACCAACCTGGCTTTGCCACCAAGTATACGCTTAAGAGGAAGCTGGAGCCAATCCACAGAGGGAGACTTGCCATTCAGCAGGTGAAGTGACCTGCAAGGTGGTACCATGCAGAAGGGGGAAGATGTGTTACTGAGAACTTTGCACATGCCCTGAGACTATATGTTGTTTCTCTTTGCTCTGGACTGTGGTGACAGAGGATCATGAGAATGGACAGAGAAAGTCCTAGTGGGTATGTCAGTGATATTCCTAGCAAATGCAAGTCACAAACAGGAGCTTGCACCCTGAACCAATTAGTTCCAGAATCCAGATCATGTCTATATGCAAACAGCATCTTCAATTCAGAAATAATGCCCCATCAGGAATAAAGGAAGTATGCCCCACCCTAAACCAGATCAAAAAGTCATTTTGCCTTTCATATTAAATGAGAGCCAGCGTGGTGTAGTGGTTAGAGAGTTGGACTAGGATCTGGGAGACCAGGGTTCAAATCCCCATTCAGCCATGAAGCAGACGGTGACCGTGGGCCAGTCACTGCCTCTCAGCCTAACCTACTGCACAGATGAAGGGGGTCTATATACCACTTTGAGCTACTTGGAGAAAAAGTGGGATATAAATGCAATATTATTATTGCAATACATGCAATAATAAATAAATAATAAATAAATCCAAGCCCCATCCCATTATAGCAGGGCAGAGGAACATTATCCATTGACTAGGGATGAGGGAGAAATTTCATTCATTTTGCTTTTAAAGGCGAATCTATTGAAATAGCACTTTCTGAAACAATGGAAGCACAGCAATCCTTCGAAAATCTCACCTCTCTGAATTTTGCAGTGCAGCTCTATATCCAAGTAATGTGTATGAAAATGCATATATTAGAGTAACATGTACACATATTATTGAAAATAACATTCAAAAATGCCTTATACTGGAGAAAATTGATTTGCAAAAGTGTGTATATTAGAGTAACATGTACACATATTATTGAAAATAACATTCAAAAATGCCTTATACTGGAGAAAATTGATTTGCAAAAGTGTGTATATTAGGAGACATGTGCACTAAAATGCTGATAAATTTTAATGAGTACTTTTTAAAAAAAAATCTCAGACTGAACTGGAAAAGGGGAGAACTGAACTTAAGACTGGGAAAATGACAAACTGAGAGAAACCAAAATTTGCCCATCCCTACCCATAGACTGTATTAATGAAGCCAATAAATGTCTGTTCATACTACCTAAAAACCTTTGAGCAAAACTTTTGAGCTTAGTCCCTTTTGTCAGCAAATGAAGAGAACTTTGCTGAAGACAGTTTGAATGGGCAAACACACACATTTTTATATTGTTTATTTGTTTATTACTTTTATATCCCACCTTTCTTTCAAGGGGCTCAGGATATCGTACATGGCTTCTTCTCCATTTCATTCTCACGAAAACTTTATAATGTAGATTGTGCTGAGACAGACAGACAGACAGACAGACAGACAGATAGATAGATAGATAGATAGATAGATAGATAGATAGATAGATAGATAGATAGATAGATAGATAGATAGATAGATAGGATCAAGATCACCCAGTGAGTTTTATGGCTTAGCAAGAATTTGAACCTGAGTCCAACACCTGTCCACATTCTAACCACCACACTTATGTAGAATAATTTAAGGGGAGACAGGCAGTGAAAGAGGCATTGGATAGTATACTGCCTGAATGTAACACACACAAAACACACACAACATATTTAAAGAAGGAAATTTCAGCAAATGTATTTTCCAGATCATTGTTCCTGTGCAAATATCGTTCTTTTTTTTTAACTCACTACCATTCCCCCTTTAAAGCACAGGATTCCACAGGGTCTGACAGAGTTAGATATCTCTCTTCTGGAGGCGGCATGGAAAATGTGTTGATAATTTGAGCATTGGGAGTGAGTTTGTTCCCCAGTGAATTTCTCAGCAGTCACACAGCTTGCCATTGTATTAACACTATTCAACGGAACAAGAGAGCTGAGATGTGCGTTGCATGTTTGCAGCTCTCTTTAGAATATAACAATGCTTCTTCAGTAGCACTCCTACACCCCAACAAAACGCTATAGGACAGCAAGGTCATGTCCAGGCAGCATGTTCCTTGGTACCCAATCTTTTCTTTGGGAAATCCTTCATGTTCACTGCAGGAGATCCACCACGAGAATGGACCAGCCTATGCTGGACTAATGCCAGTCCACCAACAGCCATGTGAAATGCTGCTGCTGGTGGGGTAGTGCAGAATAACATACACAGTATGCCTAGACTGAAAATGATAAGAAGTACCTAATTGGACCATACAAATTAGAACTGTTCAGAAGTGCCCTGTAGGGTGAAAGTTGCTTTGGATGTTCAAGAATTTGCCAGCAGGTCAATGCACACTTCTGCTCTAGCATCCAAATGGAAATACTCTCAGGGGAAATACATATTTGGTATGCACATATAGTATATTCAGCAAATGTGGGAACTATGTGACTATCCAGATGCTTTTGGACTACAACTCTCATCATCCCTGTTCACTGGCCACACTGATGAGAGGTGGAGTCTAACAGCAACTGGAGAACCATAGGTCCCCCATTTCTGATATCAGGAGTAGGCAACAGGGTGCTCTCTATATGTTGTTGGACTATGTCTTCCATCAGCCTCAACCAGCATGGCCAGTGGCCGGGAATGATGGGAGTTCCAGTCCAATAACATCTGGAGGGCACCATGTTGGCTTGCCTGATATACAGCTCAAGATGTTGTTGAACTATGTCTTCCATCAGCCTCAACCAGCATGGCCAGTGGCCGGGAATGATGGGAGTTCCAGTCCAATAACATCTGGAGGGCACCATGTTGGCTTGCCTGATATACAGCTCAAGATCCCAGGCTATGGTCTGAAGGCACATAAGGCCAGCTCCCTGCTGAACCTAAGCAGAGTCAGGTCTGGTCAGTGCCTGGATGGGAGACCACCTAGGAACCATATGTAAGCCACCTTGGGTTTCTATCATGAAATGAAATGAAAGGCAGGCTATAAATGTAATAAATAAATAAATAAAATCTAACCAAAGTTAGCCATTTTTAAGTACCACTAATTTCAATGTGAGAGTGTCTTGGGGTGTAATGGGCTGTATTCAATGTAGCACTAAGCTGCTACTTCTGTCAACCTAAGGGTTTCTCCTTGTGCAACAGAACATTGTCCCCCCTCTCTTCCCCCCATGCACCCCTTAAATATGTTCTGGGTTTTCCCCCAGCCCTCCAGAACAGATCTGGTGATGGCACAGGGTGTGCGTAGGGGGAAGAGGGGGAAGTCCTGTTGCACTAGCACTAATCCTTTAGTTGAAAACTGCCCTATGTAGCCAAACTACCTAATTTTAAGAAAATCGGCAACCGTCTTCTTGCAGATTCTATGTAGACATTTTTAAAGCCTGGCTCTTAGAGCTGGCATTCAGTAGTACTGAAACGGCTTCCCACTGTTTTTCTTTCTTTGTATACACTGAAGTATGATTTCTGACCCTTCCCTTCCTAAAATTAAAAATTCCTTGCCTTGTTTTTAGGCAGACCTTTTGATAAACTAAGAAGAACACAACAAATGTCATTTCCCTAGCTTCTTTGGAAGATGGGTAGAATTGAGACATATCATCCTATACCCTATATCATAAATAGGACTTGGCAGAACTGAGACGGGACTTTTATAAAGGGTAAATAGCATTTAAATCTGAAATATTCCAGGTTTTTTTCATTGCAAATGCTAACTAATTTGATCTGAAGGCCCAGCCTTAAAGAACTGATGGAACTGTCTTGTACAACTGTCCCATGTTTGTTACTCTTCCATACATAAGGCTCTGTTGTTTGCAGAAACCGCAATGTCCCACCAGATAAAAATGATACAGTATGTTAGAGTATCTTCCATATTAGAGTAGGGATGGCAACTCTCATTCGATTGTCCAGATAAGACTGATGTATAATTTCATATTGTGTTTCCTCTCTACCCACTTACTATCAGTTGTGCATCTACAATGTTGTGCATAGTACTAATTACTAACTTCTTCCTCCCATAACATGGAAAATAAATTCTTCCCCAGGATTTTTCCTCTATGCTATTTCTGAGTAGTCCCCACAAAAGTTGTATAAAACAGCCTTCTCTAACCTGGTGCCCTTCAGATGTGTTGGACTACAACTCTCATTGGCACCAGCCAATATGGACAGTGACCAGAGATGATGGGAGTTATCATCTGAAACATCTGGAGGGTTTTAGATTGGGGAAGACTGCATATGCTAAAAAGTATTTCTGGCTACAGTCGAATAGAGTAAGCCTAGGAGAAAGCCCTACTGAATCTAGTAGGGCATACTTATGAGTAAACAGGCCTAGGATTGTGCTGTTAGTAATTATTGGAATCACTCTAATAATAACTAAGTAAACAACAAAACCCAAGCAGCAAAGATTCTGTTTAGATTCTCCAAGAACTCCAGCATGGATCACTTATTTCTGGAATACTTTAATATATTTAGGGAAGCTCCTTTGCATATTACTGCAATGGCATAGGGACTGTTTTCCCATGGCATCATGTTGAAGTTTGGAAGCTTGGACTACATGGCCATCCAGAGCTTGGAAAAGTTACTTTTTTGAACTACAGCTCCCATCAGCCTAATCCAGTGGCCATGTTGCCTAGGGTTGATGGGAGTTGTAGTTCAAAAAAGTAACTTTTCAAAGCTCTGCATGGCCACGAGCTACACAGGTTACCTTACACTTGATTGTCAATCTGTCAGGGAAGATGGCAACTAGTGCATGGAAAAGATCTACTTAACTGCCCCATCCATGTTGATCCAGGCTTCTGAACACAGGCATTCAGCTCCAGTAATGCTGTGGATAATGCACAAACAGGCCCTTAGACTTTGCTCACATACTAGAGTTCAGTTCTCTGTACTTGTATGCAGAGCTTGGAAAAGTTACTTTTTTGAACTACAACTTCCATCAGCCCAATCCAGTGGCCATGCTGGCTGGGGCTGATGGGAGTTGTAGTTCAAAAAAGCAACTTTTCCAAGCTCTGCTTGTAAGGTTCATATGAAGCAACATAAACAGGAGCTAAACAGGAGCCTCCTGAAATGCATTCAAGTAATCCATCCTGGAGCTCTTGGAGAATCCACAACAGCACCAGTTTAATAATGCCACTTCAGTTTTGTTGTTTGCTTAGTGAGCATTAGTTGTTACCAGAGTACTTCCAATCAATTGCTGACAGTACAATCCAATGCATGTTTACACAAAAGCTCTACGTTAGGGCTTACTACTCCTAGGTAAGTATGCATAGGATTGTAATCTGTTCTGCTTTTTTGTTTATGCAATCCTCACATCTGCTTTCCCCAAATTGGTGCCCTCATGATGTTTTGGCCTACAGCTCTGCATGGTGGCAATGCATGGTTAGCTCCTATGGAGTTTTCTTGTATAAATCCATTATATTATTATATTTATTACCCACCCTTCACCAACAGGTCCCAGGCGGGTTACAACAGGTTAAAATTCAATATTGAAAAACAATTAAAACAAATTAGAGTCAGAGGAACAGGGTGGGTATCCAAGGCCAGGATAAAATATTGCTTTATAGGGGTATCTCTCTTACCTGCATTACCATGTTATACTGGCAGTTGGCAAGGGGGAAATGGACATAGTTTACTTTATCCACAGGACATTGTACCCTTGCTGTAATGTGTGAACATATGTGCACTGTGCATATCTATTTGACCTTCAGCTTTCATTTCCTCCCTTGCAGGTTGTGAACTAAATAGTGCCTGAGTGCTTTCCCTCCAGCTGAGAAGAGATATAGCATATGGTCAACACATGAAGTGCTGGAAATATATCTTTCTGGCTCTGACTCAGAATGATCTCAACTCTGAGTACGTGGCTCCCTCCTCTCTGGAGATTAAGAGACAGATGCTGCCGCTTGGAATGGCCAGGACTGCAAAAATGGCTTAGCTAAAACAGAGGCTAATGTACCTCTGTATAGTGGAAACAGAACTTGGACTTCATTCTGCATCTTGACAATTGTGTGAGAACGACACTCAAGGAAAGCCAGCAGCTATATGGCATGTGTTTGTGGTCCTTTTCAACCAGTATTTTGGGCTATATTAATGAATGTGATCTTCATCCTGCTTTCTAAATACACAAGATATTCATTCCTTTTTTCTAGGGCAGTAATCAACTATATAATTGTTTACTGATTCATCAGCTGAAACTGGCTTTTAAACCAATTAACTGATTAATTAGCCAATTACATTTAGATAAATTTACAAATAATCATAAACCCATTATAGGTCCTGTTTAAATAAAATTCTAAATCAAGGTTATAATTTCATAAGAACTTCCAATAACTGTCATCTTTACTATTTTCTTTTTTCATGCCCTATTATGGTAATGCCAAAAACCCCAAATAGCTTTTGAAAAATTAGTTCTGACAAAGAGAAAATGCCTCCCAATGTTGCCACTCTAAGAGTGTGACTGAAGGCCAGTCTAGTCCAGGATCCCATTTTCATTACGGCCAATCAGGTGCCTATGGGAAGCTTGCAAGCAGGACATGAGTTTAACACAATTCTCCCAACTCGTGTTCCCTAGAGGTGTACCACTTCTAACACTCAGAGGTATACCACCTCTAACACTGGACTTAGTACACAACCATCATGGCTATTAACCGTTGACAGCTTTGTCCTCCATGAATTTGTCTAAAACCATTTTAAAACCTTCCAGATTGGTGGCCATTACGATATCTTCTGATAGTAAATTCCATAATTTAACTATGTTATAGAAATACTTCCTCTTGTCTGTCCTGAATCTTCCAACATTCCACTTCATTGTATGCCCCTGAGTACTAGTGTAATGAAAAGGGGAGAACAACATATCTCTATCTACTTTCTCTATACTATGCAAAATTTAACTGTATATACATGTACCCTTTTAGTCACCCTTTTTACATCGACAGTACACATTTAAAGCACACGGCTACCCCCAAAGAATCCTGGAAACTGTAGTTTGCCCCCATAAAGCTACAATTTCCAGCACATTTAACAGTTCCCAGGATTCTTTGGGAGAAGCCATGTCCCTAAATCTCCAGCTGTTGTAACCTTTACTCATAGGGGAATTGTTCCAGCCCCATATCATTGCTCACCTTTGCTGAACTTCTTCCAGCTTCTTGAGGTGAGTCAACAAGAACTGAACACAGTCTCACTATATTGGTGTAACAACATTATGGATCATAGGAAGCTGCCTTATACTGAGTACGACTATTGGTCCATCTAGCTCAGTATTGTCTATACTGACAGGCAGCAAGTCTCCAGGGTTGTAGAGAGGGGTCTCTCCCAGTCCTACCTGGAGGTGCCAGGGATTGAACCTGGGACTTTTTGTATGCAATTGATGTGTTCTCCTACTGAGCCACGGTTCTTCTTGTGCCGTGAAACTGGCAGTTTTATTTTCGGTCTCTTTTGTAGTGATCCCTAGCATGAATTAACAGTTCAGATGCCATAAGCATATAAGTAAAGGAGTTTTTGCCCCAGTGTGTATCACTTTACCTTTCCTTACATTGAATCACATTGCAATTTTAATGCCCATCTGTCTAGTTTGGAAGGTTTGTTTAGAGTCCCTATCAATCCCTTTTTTGTGCTTATCATTCTGAACAGCAAACTTGGCCATCTCACTGCTCACCCCTAACTCTAGGTCATTTATGAACAAGCTTAAAAGCACAGGTCCCAATACTGATCCTTGGAAGACCCTACTTCCTACATCCATCCATTGTGAGAACTCTGTTTATTCCTGTTCTCTGTTTCCTGTTCTTTAACCAGTTACTGATCAATAAAAGAACTTGTTCTCTTATTGCATGACTGCTAAGCTTACTCAGACCTTTCATTCCAAGGCTTCTTGACAATACCACACAGAACACCACAACCAAAACAGCTTAAAACATAACCAAACATACCCTTTACACTCAGTGCCCCTGATTAAAACTTGTCCTCATCTATTAAAACTGGCTCTTGCTGATTAGTCAACGAAAGTTTCATTGATTAATCTACCAATAAAACTTGCAGCCCTCCTAGTTTCCTTTCTGAAGAGCTGTTTCTAGCATTCATCCAAATCAATACAAAGAGACTGATGAACCAGACTGGAGTGGACTTTGAAGCAGGATGTTAATACATGATTTAAAATCAAACAAACAACAACAAAGTTCCTGCTGCTTGAATGGCTTGCAAAAATGCAAAATATTCCAAATGCAAAAATTCTGCATCGTCCAGAAAGTGTCAATGACCTTTGTGGAGAAAAATAAAAATCAAAAGAAAATGTAAAGCTATTACACACCTTATTTGTTTACTTCTTTGTAAGATTCTCAATAGCTGTTCAGTCTGTTCACAAACTTGTCATGAAGACCTATGGAAACAAACAGAAATTGTACTGGAATAGTGTTTGGCGAATCATCTTGTTCAGGCTTTCCTTTCCGCAGCCTCTCTGAAAAAATTATCCGTGCAAACAAGAGTT
Organism: Rhineura floridana; assembly: GCF_030035675.1. Classification (NCBI taxonomy): domain Eukaryota; kingdom Metazoa; phylum Chordata; class Lepidosauria; order Squamata; family Rhineuridae; genus Rhineura; species Rhineura floridana. Next base: position 201,594,347 of record NC_084480.1, on the reverse strand, counting down.
CAGAGCTCAGCACATCTCATTCCTGCTATTTCCAGTGTTAATGCTGTGAGTGCCATTGGTTATGAAGTCCAAATGGCACCACAGACCCACAGCTATCAGCAGCCTTGGACAAACCCCAAGCTTTGAAGAAGGGCAAAAAAAAAATCTGATTAAAAAACATGAGGGGAACCCCTACAGCCCAACTGAGCATCCTTAATGGGCACAGAATGGCGACTGACTAGTGTGTGTGTGTGTGTGTGTGTGTGGTGGTGAGGTGGAACGGAATGGAGTGTCTGGAATCCATAGCAGGTGTTGCACTCTGTTCTTCATTTTGCTGCAGATCCCATTTGTGTTCTTTGGATGCTGTTATGAAACAGCTTTGTAGTATTCTCCATACGACCGGGAAGCCACTTTGCAGAAACAGAAAAATACCTGTAGCCACATCCAACCTCATCCATGAAAAATGAAAATATTTCCAAAGTTTGTGTGACTATTTTTATCCACCCTCCCTGCATGGGTAACATGCAGTGCATGAGAGACTTGCAGCTGCTGAGATATGTTTATGTGAACTGTAGATTGCTGTCAAAATCCACTGATCCTTTCAAACTTCCCTTTTCAAAAATATGGGTTTCTAGGTCTTATGGCCAAAGAAACCATTTTGAAAATATGATTGCAAATGATTAAAGGACCAAAGGAAGGAAAATAAGCTCATATAGATAGCTCTACGTACATTTATCTATCAAGAACTTGCATGTTCACTTCAGTGTTTGATATTTGAAAACAGCAAATTCAGAAGAAGAGCATTCAACACATGTCTTTTGGCGTCCATCAGTTTGTAACCTGATTGTAAGGGAAGTCCTATTATTTTCAGTTAGACTTGATTCCATGTCAATGGGCCTAGGACACAGCCTAAATACAAGTTCTTTAATTGCATCCAACAGTTTTGAGATTCAGTGAAAATTAACATTTTCAGTTCCATTGATTTCTATTGAAAATAAATATGTAAGCATGTTCTTACCACTCTTGCATAAAGAAATATGATTTAGGCAATCATCCTATGCACACTTACTTTGGAGCAAGTGTCTCTGACTACATTGGAATTTATTTCTGTGTAAACATAGGTTGAGAACATTAATAGCACAATCCTATATCCACTTTTGAGGGAGTAAGCCCCATTGGACTGAATGGGACTTCTGAGTATGTATATATAGGATCGTGATCAAAGGTATTTCACTTTGGCTGGCCTGTTTTCAGTGTTAATCTAATTGCGAGTGAAGGGGCGAAATAAGACAAGGACACATCAGCTTGGGTTGAACAAGGGCCACTTTATTAAACTATACAAAAACACCTTTTCAAGTGACCTGCAGAGGGAAACCTAGGTGCGGAACTATCTATAAGCAAGCATCTTGCCATACAGCTCATGGGCGTCCAGCCCCTGCTTGGGACAAGAGCAAGCCCCATCTGCTTACCCCTTCTGCTGGCCACACCCAGTAGGTGAGTAGGGGGGCCTTCTCAGGTCACCACCCCCCAGGGCCACACAACCCTCGGGTGGATGAGTTAAGTTGGGCCCAAAAGCAGCCCATATCCTGCCCTCAAGCCTCAAAGCTCTGACAGACAGGCCTCTGGAACCGCCAATCACCTCCAAAGGTGCCTAAGGGGGCCACCGAGCTGTCCTTACCTATTTCCCTTTCCGCACCTTCCCACCACAAAAAGGGGACAAATCTCTATTTAGTCCCCTTTTACCCACTGCCGAGAAGCACCTCTTGCAGACACCTCTGCAGGTCTGCCCAAAAGGCATTACCTGCGTCAGACAGGTGAACGCCATCGGTCCTGTACAGTTCACCCATCCAATGCTGAATGCAGGGTGTGAAATAGCCAACCCCCCCTGCCCCAGAATAGCCAACCGAATTTGCTGGTTGACCTTCTTTCGCACTTGGTCCATCCCTATCGGGCTCCAGACACCACGCCAAACCCTTCGCAGGAGTATGTCTGACCAAAGCAGATGTACCCAAGGCCGACGTTGCCTTATTAACTGCATGCCATGCATGCCTGCCAAACTGAGGGCCATGCCCTTTCATTGCAACTGAGGGCCATGCCCTTAAGTAACCGAGGCCATTTTTGCCTCCTGAACTGCATGTCCACACATGCCTGCCAAACTGAGGGCCATGCCCTTCCGTTGCCTCCTGAACTGCATGTCCGCACATGCCTGCCAAACTGAGGGCCATGCCCTTCCGTTGCCTCGCCAACTGCATGTCCGCACATGCCTGCCAAACTGAGGGCCATACCCTTAAGTAACTGAGGCCATCGTTGCCTCCTGAACTGCATGTCCGCACATGCCTGCCAAACTGAAGGCCATGCCCTTCCATTGCCTCCTGAACTGCATGTCCGCACATGCCTGCCAAACTGAGGGTCATGCCCTTCCGTTGCCTCGCCAACTGCATGTATGCACATGCCTGCCAAACTGAGGACCATGCCCTTAGGTAACCGAGGCCATCGTTGCGTCCCGAACTGCATGTCTACACATGCCCACCACCTGAGGGCCTTGCCTCAAATACTGAGTTGGGAATGACCACCACATGCAGAGATGTCTGCACTGAACCAACCTGGGACAAAGTGGGTAGGAGCCCATCCCAAAGTATTCCTCGCCAGCCAAGCCACCACACTGCAGCCCATTGACTGAGGCCTAACTGTAAGCCCAGGATAGGGTGCGCAGCTGCTCCATCCCTGTCCAGCAACATTGCCAGTCCATCAATGTTATACAGGTACAACTCCCTTCAATGGAGACATCTGATTGCTGGAGGGCCCGTCGAGACAAATCTCCCTTGGATCCGGCCACCACCTCACCTATCGTAAAAGCTCCAAAAACCAGCATAAGGGCTGCCGCCTGGAATAGTCTGGCTTCATAGCTTAAGGAGCATACTGTTTTTCACTGGCCCACCATACTCAATAAAATGTCCCGTGAGAAAGGGCAACGGGGATCGAGGGTGGCAGGGTGTTCTCCACCCAGCTAACATACGGCGGACTCTGAAGTCCCTGGAATAAGTGGGAAAATCATCAGCTTTAACCTCGAAGTGCTTGGACTGAGAGGCCCAGTCTCCAGCCATTCACTAGGCAATCCCAGCAGGTGACTCACTGAATAGGCCACTCTGGTGCATAGCCCTTGCCGGCCCAGAAGTCCTGGGAAAAACCCCTCCTGCATTCTGATAGCTGTTGAGCATGCTGGGGCGACAGACCGGCTTATGGCCATCTTTGACTCTGCTCCCCAATCTCCCAATGTGCAGTTGCACAGCACAGCTGAACCGCTCCACCTGAGTCTACCTTACCATGCCCCAAAAGAAAACATTAAAATCTGGGCACTAGAGAACAAAGGAACAGACAAGGGCCATAACCCTACCTAAAATGGACGGGAGAGTTCCCAAGCCTCACTGCCTATAAGTCCAAGCCTGCAGCCAGCACAAAACCCCCGATGCATCCACGGACTTCCAGTTCTACCTCCCAGCCCTACCTAGAGATGCTATGGACCTTCAGCCTGCAGTTCAGAGGCTCTAGCCCTGAGCTATGTCACGTAATTCTACAGCAAGTTCGTTAGTTCTTCCCCAGGAGTGTGGGAAAACTAGACCAAATGATTTGGGGAAGAATATAAAATGTAACCTGCAGTTTGGCTCTAATTTCTTGATCAATATTTGATCACAACAAGCATTAAATTATTATACAGCCACAAACCTGAACCTGTAGTAAGGCTGTGGAAGCCCTGCTACGACCTCATAAACCACCGGAAAAGACCTCTAATACCTGGAGGGCAGACAAGAAACACTTTCTTGGCCTAACTGTCATGAAACCCTTACTGACTGACCACATGAGTATGATTGGTGGTGAATTAGGTGGTATGCCTAGGAAGGTTAACACCGGGCAGGATGGTCCATTGACACAGCCATTAAGATGAACCAGTTACATAGCCATTCCATAATCTGTGACATCAGGTGTTAACATGCATCCAAATTTTTTTTTTTACCCTCTCATCCCAACAGCCCCTTCAAGGAAGGAGCTGAAGCGCTCCATGCGAGAATAGAGCAGCCTATATGTAATGCTCTACCTCATAGAATTGACTGAAAAGGCAAAAACCCAGCAGCTATAAATCCCCTTGTATCCCCACAGTAGATGAAAAAACAGATTAGATGTCATACTTTCCCATAGGCAGTGCATTAACTAACTGGTAGGAAGCCATTACTGATTGCCATTGCGTCTATGCCCAAGACAAATTTAAGAGTGCAGGCCCTTAAGGCAAGCCCCGAGACTACAATATGGGATCCAGAAACTGAAAGAAAACCCCATAACAAAACAAACCTCCCCAGGAACTGGGCAGTCTGCAAGCAAGGTCCCAGTACCTCAAGCTTAACAGGGGAGGAACGCTTTCCTTGAGCAGCTACTGCTGGGTGCTTCTCCTCACTGCTGTGAGGGCCACTAGCCTCATATTTCCCTGTTTCACATAAAGAAAGGAAATAATTTATGAGTAAGCACACTTTCCCAGCCACCATTTTAGTGCAGCTAACCTAGTTCCCCAAAGCACAGATACTGGAGATATGGCGCTGCCACCCATATTTGGCCGACTGCAGCAGCCTCCCCCTTGTAGGCTTCCAAACACCTATCATAATAGATGTCCAAAATGCAAAATTAACATCCTATATCCCTTTCTAGTAAATGATATCATAAATCCAAGAGCAGCAGATGCTGAGGATGTGTTGCTGTCACCAATATGTGGCTGCACTATAGCAGGTTTTCCAACACATATCTAAATAGATGAGCCAATGCAACAGTTGCACGCTATATGTAATTCCAGGTAATGATATCAGAAGTCCTAACTAAAATGTAATTTCAGGTAATGATGTTTCGTTGTTGGTGCCACAATCCTCAGTAAAGGGGGGGAAGAGTCTGCCTGGACCTTAAAAGGCAGCCCTATGTCAATAAGAGTCTAAGATCCTGTAATATGAGGGATCTCTATTAGGCAAATCGGGCTTTCCTCTTTATTCCTATTCCCCAATCAATATGATTACCATCTGCTAAACTTTCCATGCCTAACTAAATTCAGGTAAATGCCTCTTCTGTCTCAGAGTGAACAAATAGCCTGAAATTAACACTTGGAATGCAAAAGGACCGCTCACTTAAGATACAGCGATTTAGACATTTTCTAGCAAACTGTTATCTCCGCCCTTATTATCATATAACTATGAAAGGCCCAAAGGCTAAAAAGGCTCACTAGGCCCCACCAATATACTAGTATGTAGTATAATAATCATATAATTAAGTACTTCAAACCTCCTACATGCCCGGGCCTAGCAAGAAGTTGTACCTATGTCTGGGCCTAGCAAGAAGTCATAAGCCTCATGAACGGGCTCTGCCATCACATCTTGCATCCACCCTATAATAATATAATAAAGAACCAGCCTGTGTATATCATCAGGGGGGGCTAAGCTGGATAACCTGCGGGGGTGGGCAATCCTCCCCCTATGTCTGGGCCTAGCAAGAAGTCATAAGCCTCACGGAAGGGCTCTGCCATCACATCATGCATCCACCCTGTAATAATATAATAAAGAACCAACCTGTGTATATCATCAGGGGGGGCTAAGCTGAACCTGTTGGGGGGAGAGTGCTCAGAGGGAACTTAAACTAGAAGGATTAGACACAATTTCTTTTGTTCGTCCCTTTTATTCTGATTTATTTTTAATTTCCCTTTATGTGCATGAGTCTGTCTTTAACCAGTGTATTAGCATGACTATATTTAATTTTGTTTGTATATCCAGTATAGTCTCATTTATTCTTAAACTTCCTGTGTCTTTCTTTTAACCAGCAGCAGCACTAACGTCGCGCTGCTCAATAAAAAGCCTCAATCAACCCCTCCACAACTGCTAGGTGGGGGGGTATCGGACGTGCCGCTGCTAGGCCCCACTACGAGGCCCACTGGTCAGGCCCCTTTACGAGGCCTGCCCCAGTCGCAGCCACGCTGCAACACTACCACCCACAGCTGTTGGGGCTCCCAAAACCCCCTCTGGGGGTAACCAATTAGGCCTAATAGGCCCAACCAACGCCGACTGTCCTGCAGCTTTCTCTGCTATGTCCCTCATCGTCCTCTCGTTGCTCGTTGAAAAAGGAGGTAGGAGGGGCGGCCTGGCCTTAAATAGGCCCATGGCCCCTCCCCTCCCTGCCGCACGTCACGCACACATAACACTGCGACACACGACGTTGCCCTTAACAAAGATGGCCGCGACAGCATCGCTCCCTCCTCGCAACTATGCCCCGCTTATCCATGCTGCGCAGGTAAATGGGGCTTCATTTCTCTGTCTCTGCTATGAAACATTTATTTATTCCTTCCTTTTTTACCCTGGAATATGATACAATTTTTCATTTTAGAAATGCTGTTTGTTTCAAGAAAAAGAACTATTATTTCTTAAAATGCTCTGTTTTTTCCCTAATGGTAAAAACAATTCATTCCCACCCACACTGTCTTATGCTAAGAGCTTGAGCAGAGGCTATTATTGATCCTATTGGTTTCCTTTTCAAAATGAACAGCTGTGTAACAGGTTGGTTGTTACTTCTCCCTCCCCCTGCCCCGTAGAGAAATCTAATTAATTATACAAACACTGCTGCAGAGGAGCTGTGCTTCCGTGAAGGTGTGGCTTATGCTTGCTCTTTTCTTCTTCTTGGTTTCAAAGCGGTCTCCAATTAGCCAAAGAATATTGATCAAGCTTCCACAATCCCATAATGTTTTGTAGTTATGATCAGCATGGCAACGTGGTAAATTAAGAGCCTTCCTATTAAGGGCCTATATGTTTGAGTGCTTGAGAGAGCAGATCAATATGTTCTATATGCAGGTGAAGGAGTGCCGTGGGAGGTTAATGTTTCACTCTTTTGTAAGACCTGTGCTTGCTCCTACTCCGGTCTTATTTGTGCGGGTTGCGAGACCGTGTTGATACTGCACTAGATTGCGAATTGGAACAATTGACTTTGAACAATAGGTTGCCCAAACTGCAGTGGCTTAGAGTGAAAGTTCTATTTTTGTTCCAGCTATTGTAGCAAACTTGGATATGAAAGGTTTCTAGCAGGGGAAGAGCAAAGGTTTAGTGTGCAATCACCCTCATGCCACAGACATTAATGAAATATAATTAATGGCCTGGCAGAGGAATTAGGCCGTGTGAGGCAAAGTGTTTGACGGAGAACAGAGAAGAGGCCTTAAATTCTCCTTAATCCATCCAATTCCTTATAATCCCAATGCTAATGATCTTCAAAGCAAGGGCAAATTAAAGCTACAGAAAGTGAGTACACCTGGGTGTTAACTCTTGATGCTGCCAACCTAGTGGTGTATTTAAGACAGGCCATTTACTGGAAACTGTATTGCTTTTATTTCTCTTCAAAGTCTATTGCTTACTTTGACTGTCTTATTTAGTTTCAGGCTGTATGCTTTTGTTTGCATATTGCCTTCCTAGTGTGATTATTAACATACAGTTAAGTTATATTCCCAGCATGAGCCCGCCGTCTTTTCTATCCATGGAGCGTGGGGATTGGGGTCCAGGCATGCTTGTTCAGCAGTGATAATCACTGGAACCAAACTGACTTCTCACAGAGAATTTGACTCCACTCACAGCAAGAGAGCAAATAGGAAATGACTTGGGGCAAGTCTTGCTAAGCTGGGAAAATGAATTAGACACACTCCTAAACAGAATGTGAAAACATTACATTCATTCAGCAAGGAAGGAGAAAAGGTTAGAGCAAAAGGTTCTTTACCGCTCCTGGTTGGGAAAGTGAAAAACACAATTGTGAATGTGTTACACCTTCTTGTGATTTGTTGTTTATCTTTCAATTAAATTATCTTGAATGTTACAATGCAATCCTATGCCTGTTTACTCACTGTGTTGAATGGGCCTTACTGTCAGGAAAATCTGAGATAGGATGGGATAGCAGCCTTGGAGGTTGGTCTTATGCGTGTTTACTAGGAAGTGAGCCCTACTGAATTCAGTAAGTCTTATTCCCAAATAAGTGTGCATAAGATTGAAGTTTCTCTCTTCCTCTCTCATACATGCACACATACATACTCATTGGCTGCATTTAGGGGCTGCATTTAGGGATGGGGAGAAATCAGTTCATAGTTAAAGCTGAATCTACCAAATATGCACTTTCTGAAACTACATGAGAACCGAAACACAGCCATCCTCATCCAAATTTTGGAATGCACTTCTCCAACCAATGTTTACAAAAATGTATATATTAGGAGAAAGTGTGCATAAAAATGATTATATTAATGGAAATAGCATATAAAATGCATTATACTAGGAGAAATTGCTTGCAAAAATGTGTACATTAGTCAAAACTGTCTATAAAAATGTGTTTATTAGGTCAAATATTCACTATAATGCTGAAGATTTTTCATGAGGATTTAAAAAAAAATGCAGATTGCTACAGAAATGTGGAGAACTGAACTTCAGACTGGAAAAAATGAGAAATGGAGAAAACTGAAATTGACATGCCTTTCCATCCCTAGCTGCCTGCATTCATACATAATGATATGCCAGGGTTCTTGGCTTAATAAACCATATTGTGCCAGCAGCCTGATCACTCTTTAAATGTGAGCCGATAAAAAAACCCATGAAGGGGCTATCTTAACATTATGTCTGAACCTAAGCCCATGGTTTGCTTGTCTTTAAGGAGCCAGGATTCATAAACGAACAACAAATCTTCATTTAAAGCTGGCTAGTGAAGCAGCAGCTCACACACAGTATGGTTTATGAAGCCAAGGTTCTTGGCTTATTATTACATGTGAATAATCTGTAAGGTTTGGAAAAAGGAAGGAGCTGATTGTGCTGGATGCAAAACCTCCCTTATTCACTTTGAAGAAAAATGCATATGTGATATGCAGTGACTATGACATCCATGGCACAAATGGGTTGCTGTATCCATTAAAGTATCACTTTTTCTTACATACTAAAATGTAACATGAAAGAGGAATTAAAGAGAAACTGGGTGACCTACAATAATCAGAGCTGCAACAATTCTTTCTCACAAAATGCCTTTTATAGAAGTTTGGGTCACCCAAGGAAACTGATTTTTAGTGGGTTTCAAACAACCTTCATACAATGCACAGTTCGTTTAACCAGAAAATGTTGTGATGGTCACTCTTGCTCTATTGGGTTGACCCCAACAGGCCAGCTTGGTTTTCATCGCTTTACCAAGCCTAATTCAGAAATAGACTATGGAGTATGTCATACTCTACGTCTGTATGGAGATCCTGATCAATGGATCACATATATTAGGGCATCACATATATTAGTCAAATGTTGTCTGGAGAGTTGTGGACAAGTATGGTGCATCAGACAGGTGTGAATCAGGGATATCTGGATTCCACTCAATCTGACTAGGTGACCTTGGCCCTGGACCAGTCAGTATTATTCAAACTGACCTACATTACAGACTTATCTGATGCAAGGAGAGGAGGGAGAGACCTATGTACCTGAACTTCTTGGAGGAATGTCATGGCACAAATATAATAAATAAGAAAAGCCAGTGAGAGATTAAGAGAGGATGTGAGCTCACTGGAAGACATATGTTCTATAGGCCAAATATCTTCTAGACTTAAAGTGACTGAAAGTTGAGGTAAAAGACTGCACTGGTTACTTCACAAGATGCACCCATATCCATTTGTCGTACTCCTGAATGTCCACATCTTTGTCCTTTGTCCTGGTTTTTAACAGCTCACATTTTCCATCCTATGTGTGAAAAGAGTTGCTAACCATTTATATGAGGACTCCTTTTATTTCAAGGCATGAAAGACCCATTGCCACATCATAAGAATTCCAAAACTGAAATCAAAACTTGACCCAGCCATTCTCCAACTAATCCGGCTCCACCCTCCACCCTCCACTTCCTCGTTCCCCAGCTCTTTTTCATGCTTCCAAATACAATTCTGAGCACATAGTTCACTGACTACCACCCCTTTCCCTGAAGCAGAATGAGCCAGCCTTAGCAATCCCTTTCTAAAGAAGTTTCTGCACACCAGTTAAGAGCTTCAAGAAAGAAAAAAAGAAAGAAAGAAGCCATAGTGGCTTCTTGAGGAGTAAAGCAGGTTGGGGGTCTCAGCACAACCCTGCCAAGATTACACAAAATATAATATTGTATGCCATAAACTTTAGTTGTCATTCTGTAGCCAAAGTCTGTACAAGAAGCAGGAAGATCAAGATGGGGTGACAGCATATTTTTCTTCTGCTGCATCCAAATAGATTCCTAAGCAGATTTGTTGCTAAACTAGGTGTTACTTTTCAGACTAACAGGGACAAAATTTAGTTGCTTGAGCCATTAACATCCCCTCCTTTTCTATGTTCCCTTTGCAATTTTGACAATAGCCATTGTGCTGAAAAGCAAAACAATACAACATCATTTGTCTGGAAGTTATCTTTCTATACCGAGGGAGTGTAATTAGTCTGAGGGGAGGAAAGAGTCAAGCAATATTTGAAAACTGTAATTTTCTCTCTCATGGCTGGTATGCTGACAAACTCAAATGGTACTAAATAAAGCCTTTTCCATATGTGGTTTCTGCCTAGCCTAATGGAGCTCTTGACTCTTTTTCTTTTCTTTCTTTTCAAAAATCTGAAAAATGGGTTCAGAGTTTTATTCTGCTTTGGGGAATTATAGGACCATTAGGTTGTATTCAATTAAATCAGAGCAGACCCACTGAAATTCATGCACCTAAGTTAGTTCTATTAACTTTGATGGGTCTACTCAGAGTAGGATTTTATGTACCATTTCTTCAGCTTATTTAGTGATGGATAATGCTATCTCTCAGAAAATGAAACAAGAAGGATCTACTATGAGGTTCTGCTTCTGTGGTGTCAGCTTAATTTACCGATTAAGCAAAATTTATAATGCGAGAAGCAGTGTGACAACAGGACTAGCGTGCTGGGTTTACATCAGTGGGAAACCTTTAACCCTCCAGAAGTTGCTGAACTATAATTCTCATTAACTCTAGCGAGCATGGTCAATGATGATGGGAGTTATAGTTCAGCAACATCTGGAGGACCAAAGGTTCCCCACACCTGGTTTAGATTATGGAAGTGGGATTTGCTAAAAAAATGTGCTCTATCCCCAGGGTGAGTCACTTCTCTGTTTCATGCTTCTCTTCCACCCTCTGTCATGCGGCTCCCAGCTTCCTATTTCTGCTTCCTGTCTTTTTCTTTCCATTTCATTCCTTTCTCCATCTTTCCTCCTATGTCTCTTGTCCTGCCATTTTCTCTCCTGTGCCTCTGCTCTAGGGATGGGATCCGTTAGCTAGTGCCACTTTGAAAGCATTCTGTTGGCCTAACTGGCTGGTATCGATTTGAGTTTGTTCTCTGTTCTCCATCCACTGCTTTTACTGATCTAATTTTTCCCTCCCCCCAAGTGTAGATATTGATATCAATAATTTTAAAGGAAATATCGATAATTTTAAAGGTAATAGCAATATTTTGAAAGGAAATACTGATAAATGAAAGGAAACAGCAATAAAATTATCATTCTTAATATCGATATTTTAGAGGTGGATTTTTAAAATAAAAAATCTGTTTTTGAAAAGGAACTGCAGAAAATTGCTACATAAAAATCTGATCCGCAATGAGAGAAAATAAACAGATTAATGGAAAATTCGGTACCAAATCCGAATTGTGTGGAATTCTAGCACATTCCTACTCTGCTTCAACTCTCTCTCATTTCCCTCCTCCCTTGTCTCTTGCCCTCCTTTCGTCTATCATCCTCCTTATACACACAGCCATGGGAGCACTAGCATTTCAAAACCTGTTGTGCTGTGCAAGCCCTGATCAGGACAGAAGACAATGGGAATTGAGCAGGGTGAGCTACTCAAGAGTGTCACACATGCTTCCCCTAAAATGTTTTTTGTATGTTTTTCAATGCATTTCCCCCTAAAACACATTTTTGTATGCATTTTCCCCTGTATTTTGTGTTTTTTTGAAACGGCATTGCAAAATTTGGAGAAGTGTGTAATCTGACAGATAGCTGCATCCCAATAAGTCTTGGAATGGCAAATTAGGGTGGTTCACATTAAAATGTGGATCGAATGAATTTCTCTTCCATCCCAAGTCTGAATATAATATTTGGATGCAGTTTTGTTTGACACTAAGTTGGTTTTTAAAATATATATATTTAAAAGTCATGCATCTTTTTACCCCTGTGAACCTATTTATTATGTTCTGCATTCAGATTGGCCCTTGACCATTTCCTACTGAAGAAACACTCATCCTCCATCCATACCTCAAGAAGAACAACAGAAGTACAATCCCACCACACTTAGAAACAGTCTAGCTGGTGTTCAGGGGAAAATGTGTTGCATGTAACTTCTGGGCAGAGCTTACTCTCCAAGGGTACGGTAAGTTTAAAAAGTGAAATTGAATCTAAACCCTGGAAGTCATCATCACATGGAAATAAATCAATCACAAAAAGGCCCAACCTGTGTATTCATTTAATTTAAAATACTGTCCTTCAGTACCAATATACTCAGGGTAGTTTGCAAAACAAAAGCAATAACAACAAATATAACAGGATGATAAAATTAAAACAGATAAAAGAATAATGAAGCCTTACAATCCATCTGAGGTCCTTCCACAATGGGCATTTACTTTGGAATAGCCACAGTTTGCTCATTCACATTTTACAGGGCATCTGCACAATGTTGTGAACAAATACCTTCCTCTCATTTTTTGCAGTTCAGATTCCATTTCCCCCCCAGAGCTCAGAAAATCCTACTTTTTAAACAAGAACAAGAAAAACAATCCAATGTAATAGCGGAGCAATTTCCCCAGGTGTTTATGGTCTATTACACCGCTGTTCTGGTTTATTATGCCTATATAAATTGTTCTAGACATTTCCTTCTCTATGGTGTCTTTTCTCTAGGAATCAGCTCTATCACTTTACCTTTCCCTTTCCAAATAGCATTGTACTTAGATCTGTGTCCCCCAATTACCCTCTTCCCAAATGTTAATATTATGTTAAAGTTTATTTATACCCCGCCTTTCGGCCAAACAGCCCTCAAATATAGTGGTTCCACTTAAAAATACCCACCTCCAACGTTTGGACTGGGAAAAGGGAGACCACCAACTTGGTTACAGAGTGTTAAAAGTTTAGAAGCCAGGTTGCTATTCCCCTTCCAGCTTAAAGCAGAACAGCAATAATTGGGTACTGCTAAATCACTCATTTCTGGAAGCACCTTGGTTAGAAAGGATTATTTCTTTGTTCCTGGTAAAAGGGAGAGGGGAACCCAGAGAAAGGAAAAGCCGTTGTATACAGGTAGGAACAAAAGTCTAAAACCATTTTTGGAGTCAGGCATTTTAAAGTTTCCCATGCCATGAAAATGGAAATGGACTGGCTTCAAGTCAATCCCGACTTATGGCAACCCTATGAATAGGGTTTTCATGGTAAGCGGTATTCAGAGGTGGTTTACCATTGCCTTCCTCTGAGGCTGAGAGGCAGTGACTGGCCCAAGGTCACCCAGTGAGCTTCATGGCTGTGTAGGGATTCAAACCCTGGTCTCCCAGGTTGTAGTCCAACATTCTGACCACTACACCACACTGGCTCTCTACAGAAGTTTTAAACATTTACATGCATGCAGCCTGATCCTGATCCCACTAAATTCAATCCCCCACTCTTTAAAGTATGCATAGGGCATTATGTAAATTAGATAGAATATCTTATTGATAGCTTTAAGGACAACATTTCACAGAGCTCCTTTTTGCACAAACAAAATTCCCATTGATGCTTATTTCACTGCAGGAGACCTCTGTATCTCTGAATGCACATCTCTGTTTTTGTAAACCCTGATATTGTCTGAATCCAAGAATTGACTGAAAAGCCTAAGATGTCAGAAAACACCATGTCAGCAGCTCTAATGCCTCCAACGCAAAGTAATTAAGGTGTTCTGCAGCCCTAGAACTCCTCTGGTTTTGAACAGACATAAACTCTGATTGCGGAAGACTTGCTGGCAGCAAAGGAACAAAGTGGTTGGGCAGATGTGTTATGTTTGATGTGCATGAAAAGACAGTGTCCTTTCTTTAACTTCTGATATTAGTAAACAGCATCAAACCTTTCATCTGTTTAAAAGAGATGCTGATCTTTTGTTAAACCTGGGGGAAAGACAGATGTAACATTTCAGGAGTGGTAGAGGTGCCTTCCTCAAACACGCACATTTACTTGTTGTAAGATGAGTTCTTGTGAGGGTGTGGGAGAAGGAAAAGGAACATACAGGTCAACTGGAGAGCACATCCATTGCATGCAGTAGATTCCAGCTGAAGTCCCTGGAACATCCAGTTAAAGGGTTAGGTACGAAGTGATGGGAAGGACCTGGCTGCCAAATACTATATCAAGCTATGTGGACAAATAGTTTGACCCGGTATAACACAGCTTCCTATGTTCTTTAAAAAATGGGCCTATCAGTTTTCAGCATGGTTCAGTTTGAAACAGGGGGAAGCCGACTGTGGACAGGCACGAAGGGACTAGCGTTTGTGACATTAATGACAACGTTTCCCACATCCTCAGAGATGTTTTGCAACTGGCCCACTCCTTTCATCTGTGATGGTCACCCTCTTCCATTGAACAGACAACTTTAGGAGGGACACACTTGGAGCAGCAGAGGAGGGAGGGAGGGAGGGGACACCCTCCTAAGCCAACCAGATCAGCCAAATCAACCCTGGTGATCAGCAGGTTGGTGGATGTTGCCACCAGTTTGTTTCCATAGCTATAAACTATTCCACAGACATATCTTTGTGATCATGGACTTGCCTTCTTTTCATATAGATGATTTGCAAGCAGTGTGTCTGTGTGTGGGGGGGGCAAGACATGTGCATTTGAGGATCCCTCCCTATGCCCACATGAGATAACATGATGGATTTTTCATGGTTAGGATAGTATTAATTACATTTCTTTGGATATAAACGCACTCACTGTTCTGCCGGTTCCAGTGCGTCTCCATCTCTCTCTTCTGAAAACGGGAGAACAAAATGCTAGTCAAACCCTGCCCTTTTTTACTGTAAAACCTGATGGGAGCAGCTTGAGTGTTTTTGTTTTTCTTAAATCAGCTTCAAAGAGATTTTGCGCTGATTGGCAGATCAACATGTTCCCCTCCAGGTGTGGCTAATGGAAACGCTTTGTTCTGGCAACTAGTGTGTTCACAGCCCTAGTTATTTTTTGCTTGATAGTAATATAGAGTAAAGATACACATGTCATTTGCACAACCTTTCCCACCTACTCCCACCACCCAAAATGTGGAAGATGTTTTTATCCTGTATAAAATATTAGCCTGTATTTGTATCCTTTATATATGTATCTTTAAATGTATTATTTATGGAACAATTTTAGTGTACAAATTACTATAGAGTGGTATCTCGTTTACCATCAAAACAGTTCCATAAGTTCAAAGCAGATCACAAGAAAAAAATTAAATACAATAATAGCACAATCAGAGCTTGGAAAAGTTACCTTTTTGAACTATAACTCCCATCAGCCCAATCCAGTGGCCATGCTGGCTGGGGCTGATGGGAGTTGTAGTTCAAAAAAGTAACTTTTCCAAGCTCTGAGCACAATAGCTATAACATATAAAAGTATAATTCACTAATAGGCAAAAAACCTTGCAGTTTAAGAATGTACCTATAGCCCACAGATATTCCTATCAAACTTTAAAAAGCAGGGAAATTGGGCAGCTATAGTGAATGCACCAGGGGAGCAGGAGACCTGACCTCCTCTCTGAGATATTGGACTGCCCTACAAATTTGTCAAAATGCAAACACAATTTGGGTTGGTCTTTCACAGTCCAATCCACTTCCTGTGTCGCTTGGAAGAATTTGGTAACATGTGCCTTTGAGCATATGGTGAGTGGTGGCAACACCTGCCATCTCCAAAGATAGAGAATTATATTTTTGTATGTTTGTTGGTGTTCTTACTTTGCTTCTTTCCTGTGTTACTAATGTTTCTACAGAGAATCTAAACTAGAAAATTTTATTTCCCTCATTATTCATCCTGGAAATTTGTGTCATATTTATTTTTATTAATTTCAAAGCCTTTTTATTGGTAAATGTCATATGATGGTGAAGACAGCCTTTTGTGTTTCAAATTGGATGTTATGTTCTATATCTATTTTGGGTGGATTAACAGTTGAATCTGAAACTGTAGTTTGATGTAAAACCAGACTGATTACAATATGTTGCTACTTCAGCAATGACTCTTAGCTATTGGAAAAAAGAGAATGCATGTTTTCAGCCTGCTATGTTTAAACCACTTCATTTAAGGCAAGGTGGGCACAGTCAATTAAAAACATAGAGCATGCCTAGAATTTTGCTAGAATATATTTCACCTCCCATTGTTTTATCTTGTGCAAATTGAGACACTCTTGAGGTCCAGTGGAGACTATTCTGCTGATGTCAGTGCCATTATTCCACAATTATGTTTGGAGTTTTTTAGTGTAAATTTTGCAAAGTGTTGCTGTACTTCACATATTCACAGAAACAGAAACAAAAGAAAATTATTTCCTATAGGAAACTTCACTAAAATTGCAAAGGAAATCAGACATATTTAAAGTGACCATCTGAACTATATCAACTGTCTTAATAATGTTGCTTCCTCCCTGCTAAAACAAGATCAGCACAGCACATATCTTTTTTCTTTTATTTGGGCTGATTGCAGGTGTTGCCACCATTCACCATATGCTCAGAGGCACATGTTACCAAATTCTTGAAAGCTACACAGCAAGTGGATTGGACTGCGAAAGACCAACCCAAATGGTGTTTGCATTTAAAAAAATGTGTAGGGCAGTCCAATATCGCAGAGAGGAGGTCAGGTCTCCTGCTCCCCTGGTGCATTCACTATAGCTGCCCAATTTCCCTGCTTTTTAAAGTTTGATAGAAATATCTGTGGGCTATAGGTACATTTAGGGAGGGGCAAAGGAAGGGGAGGGGAACGGGCATAGGGAGGGGATAGGAGGGAGGAGAAGGGAGGGTGGGTTTGATCATTTGCATACTGTTTGAGTTCAATGGGATTTATTTCTGTGCAATGTTTGAAAATGGAAATGGACTGCCTTCAAGTTGATCCCAACTTATGGCGACCCTTTGAATAGGGTTTTCATGCTATTCAGAGGTGTTTTTACCATTGCCTTCCTCTGAGGCTGAGAGGCAGTGACTGGCCCAAGGTCACCCAGGGAGCTTCAGGGCTGTGTGGGGATTCGAACCCTGGTCTCCCAGGTCGTAGTCCAACACTGACCCAGGGGAGGGGCAGGGAGGGGAGGGGGAGGAGATTGGGTGGGTGGGCACTGGGCAGAAGGGAAGCCCCTTTCCAAAAGGAAAACATTGTGAACAGTATCATTGTTTTTCAATGTTTCCCCCACCTTTTTATTCTACAGCAGGCACATACAGCCTCCCGCCCAAATTTAAACCAAAGCTGTCCTGGCCACATTCACACCAGGCCTTTATTTCACTTTGGACAGTCATGGCTTCTCTCAAAGAATCCTGGGAAGTGTAGTGAAGGGTGCTGAGAGTTGTTAGGAGATGCCCTGTTTCCCTCACAGACCTTCAATCAGAGTGTCTGACTGTTAAACCAGTCTGGCAACTGAAGCACTCTCAGTGCAACAGGACTCTCCTCTCAGCACCCTTCACAAACTACACTTTCCAGGATTCTCTGAGGGAACCCATGAGTGTCTCACGTGAAATCAACGTTGGACAATGAGTCTATTGGACTGCTGATGCTTTGAACCCCTCCATCTTATGCTGAGGTTGTGAATGTGTGTAAATAAACCATTTTTCATAAAGACACCACAGTCTCCGCTGGCCTTCTTTCCAAGGAAACCAAACCCTGGCCAAGCACTGGTCCCCCTGGAGATCTCTCATCGCTGAGATTGGGGTGACGCACAACAATATCTAGTACTAATATAATCAACATAATCTCCACATCAAGCAATCCATTCAGTAGTTCATATTAAGAGACCTATCAATAAGATACCTAGGCCAAATAAAAATAAGGCAGAATATTGTTATTCCCATTTCACAGATGAGGCATTAAAGCTGAGACTTGGTCAAGGTCACCTATGACCAAAGTGGGATTTGAATGCAGATCAGCCAGTTTCCCTTTCTCACGATATTGTTCCAGCCCAACAACCCCTTACAGAACCACAATGCTCTTTACAGATTACCCTCAAGTCAGCTAGTGTCCCGTCCAGAGTCGATACCAGGAGACTGAGACGCTGGTGCAAGTAAATCTCATTTTATTAGAGTAATGGATACATCAAAAGCAGTGCGCTTCATAGAAAACCCTACATTAACTCACTAGGAATCCCTAACTACACTCTTGACATGCTCTGCGACGTAAGAAGAAAGTTGACTCAACACCCCCCTCAATACTCAGCAGACTTATATAGGGAAAGTTTTTTAGCGCAATCTCTCACTCCTTCACACACCCGCCCTCTGCCCAGTACGTTTTTCCCGCTGCCGAGAGCGAGGTGAGGAGGGGGCGAGCCTCCATGGGCTCATCAGATGAAACAGGGTCCTTATCAACAGTCCAGGAAGTAGAGGGCTGAGAAGTGTCAGGCGTCTCTAAGTTACTGCGGGATGAAGGGGGGTTACTGCTAATTCATGGCTTGGTGAAGGAGGAGTTACTGCTCTTTCAGAATCCTCCCCTAACTGATCCGTTGGGATGGTTGGTTGAAGGCTGAATGCTGTCCCCAAGGGGGGCTGGGTCACCCGTGGGAATTGGTGGTGCATCTAACATACTCCTTTCCTTAATGTCTGGAATAGACACAACAACAGCTGGATCTTCCGCGCCTTCTAGCAGTTGAGGCGTCTGCAACTCATGCCTTCCCCCTCCCTGCCCTTCCAGAGAGCTGGGGCTCGACAGCTAGAAATCAGAAAAGGCACCAAGTAATGAGCATACTATACAGGCTACCATTTATTTATAGCAGAGGAGGCACATCTGTGGGGCTTATCATCCAGGCAACTAGATAACGTTTAGTGACTGTTCAGGTGGAGGGTGTAAATGAGCAATTGTTTATAGCTGCTTTTAGGTCATGTACATAAATGCACTACAAGGCAGAAGCTGAGTAGATGTGGAATGACAAGCTGATGCCTTCAGAAAAATCAGCTGAGTTTGACGCACATTTCAAATTTAGGAGAGCCAAGTGGTGACACCAGAAGAAGGCTGAAAGGATAGAGAAAAGCAACCATATAGTGGCTTCATTTAGAGAGGAAACAGTTGTCTCCCTGTTATATGTTTACCCACCGATGATTAGACCCTGAGAGCATTGCTATGGCTGGCCCACTCACTGGTTGTACATGTAGATTATTATAAATTAAATGGTCCTATGCAGGGCTGGCATCAGACACTGGGGGCCCTTGGCAAATTGCTCACAATGGGCCTTCCACCCCCAACACGCAAGCACATAAAAAAGCACATCAAAAAGGGAAGGGCCAGACCACAGCTACATACTTTCTCTGTCACCACTGCTGTTTTGGCAGCACCACCACTTACAACCTTGCACCGGGTCCCTGGATGTGCTTCAGTGGTGGGCAGGCAATGGTGCTCTTGAATAGGAACTAAACTCAGCTCCCATCTGTGGTGGCCACCCGCCATCTTAAGTCACCCAAAATACAAAACCCCAGCCCATAGATCAAGGCTGGGGAATCTTTGGCTCTCCAGAAGTTGCTGAACTAAAAGTCCCATCATCCCTGCTTGCTGGGCTGATGGGAATTGCAATTCAGCAACATTTCGAGGGCCAATGAAATCTATAGATTTCATAGAGCTATGGGCCAGGGCATTGTATTCTGGGTAGCTTAAAATGACAGGCAGGCACATCAGTGGATGGGAACTGAGTTTGGCTCCCATTCCAAAGTGGAACCACCACGTGCAGTTGAAAAGGGCAGTGAATGGTGGTGCGGCTAGGCTGGGCTGATCAGAGGCCCTTCCAAGCCCATGAAGCCCTCAACCAGTGCCTTATCTGCCTAATTGCTGGCACAAGGCCTGGTCCTATGAACAAGGCCAGCATGCCAGAGGCTCAAAGCTTCCTTTGCTACAAATAAAAAAGGATGTCTGTTTGTATTTTTCTGATAACATTGCTAGAATTATTATGTAGTATAAAAAATGGAACCACAGCAAATACTAATTGCAGAAAAGCAGTAGGTCTTAAATATAGCAAAGAGCAGGCCTTTATTTTGTTGACAGTCTTACCCACCCACTACCTTTCCAAAATTTGAACTGGCAACCCACTTAACCTCAAGTAAAGTAACCTGAAAATAGAAAAGTACAGGTAGGGCTCCAGAGAAAAAGTCAGGATCAGTTTCAGGTTGAGCATTATCCAATAAGCTCTCAGTGGTCACAGTAGCAATCATAATCTTCTTAACCAACATGTAATGATGGAGATGTTCTATCATTCCATGACAATGTGAAGCTGTTGGTTTTTTTAAAAAAAATGACAGTCACAACTGCAATAATGCTTCAACAATACAAAAGACTCATGATTCCAAGGTATTCATCTGAGACTATCCGAAAGCCTTGACACTATGAGGCCTTGAAAGTCTTGCCACCATGAGGCCTTGAAAAAAATGTCACAGTCATGGGATCATGGGTCATGGGCAACAGTTTGGAGAGAGTCAGGAGCTGGGATCCAGAACTGAGGAGCCGTCAGGATCCAAGGGGAACTAGGAATCAGGACCAGAGAACAAGACCAGAAACATAAGCTCTAGCAGGCCTTGTTGCTCAAGCAAGGCTCAGCTGCAGCAAGAAGCCATTAATGTTCCTTAGAAGGATGCCCAGAAGCAAATGTGACTCTTGGTCTGAAATTTTTTCATCACCTCTGGTTTACTCCCAAAGCTGCTGGTGGATCCCCAGGCTTAAAAAAAATCACATGGTGTATATCTTACTACTACTACTACTACTACTACTACCACTACTACTAACAACAACAACAACAATAATAATAATAATTCCTTTTGGCATTTTGCAGCTGTGCAAGCATTGTGCCTGTATGCTTGAAAGGAGCGTCCACAGTTAGCACATGAGCTTTGTATGCAAGGGTAGTACATATGCTTCGCATGCAAAAGGTCCTATGTTCAGTCCTCAGCATCTTGAACTGGAAGTGGACAAAGACATCCTCCCAAGAC
The DNA here is from genome assembly GCF_030035675.1 of Rhineura floridana. Lineage (NCBI taxonomy): Eukaryota > Metazoa > Chordata > Lepidosauria > Squamata > Rhineuridae > Rhineura > Rhineura floridana. The sequence continues at coordinate 201,573,213 of NC_084480.1, read as the reverse complement.
CTTGAAGAGTTGCTGCCAGTCAGAGTAGATTGTACAAGGCTAGATGGTCTGAATGAAATTAAAGGAGCTTCTTATGTTCCTTGTGGACATTGTTTTCTGTGGATAAGTGATCTGTGAAATGAGGCACAGCATGACAACCCTTGACCAAATTGTGGCAATTCCACTGATTACCATGGAACTCCATTTTAGGATTTGTAGTTCTAGCATGTACTCTGAGTAAAGCGAAAGAGACAGAATGATTTTGTCATTTGGATTTGCATTTATGACAACGTACCTTGTTTATTTCATATGAAGGGGGAAATCACATTTTTATGACAGAAGATGGTGATGCCTTGTTTAATCAACTACAACTCATTTTCTGAAATATGCAAGGTTAATGCAAAGAGATTTTAACGCTAACAGAGAGCCTCAGTCTACCCTTTCTTGTTGAATAGTTTCTCTACTAATTTCAAAGGCCCATCTCAGAATGAAACTTGAACAGAGCCACATAGAACAAATTACTCGGTCTTGGTTACATTAGTGATGACACTATTAAAACTGAAGGCAGTGTGACCTGATCAGCCAGAAGGAGTAATACAAAGAATAATGGGGAGGGGCAGACTTTAATACATCTAATTTCAACAGGAAGGTACTGTTTTTCTTAAACTGTTGGCATGGGCAGCACTTTGTGCTGAAATGATAAAACCAACAAACCCTGATACCTCTTTATTGCAAAGGACAATCCCACCTAATTTGATAAGACAAGGAAAGCTATATTTGTTAATTCTGTGCATATGTAATCAGATTGTACACATGTGGATTTTGGTATCTATGCATGCAGTATTCAGTATACTGAGAGAGGTCATTTCCAGGCTACCTGTTTATTGAGCATTCATCCTGATTTGTTTGCACAAAGGCTGAATTCAGACAGGTTTATTCCATTTTCACAATGTTTCCTTACCTTACAATTTCCGCATTTTATTTGATCTTTCAAATGACGTAAAAGCCAGGGGCGCATTAAGCTGAGCAGGGCCCCTAGGCTGATTCTGAGCCATCCACTGTCCCGTCCCATTCCATCCCATCCCCCCTGCTTCACCTACCTTTCTGCTTTTTTTGCGGCTGCGCGCACTGTGCATGCAGGTTTGCCATCAATCAAGATGGCAGCCGAGGTTTCCCTAAGGGGCTGAAGCCTCTGCCGCCATCTTGGTTGATGGCAGCAATGCGTGTGTGTGTAGCACGCATGCGTGCCATCAACAAAGATGGCAGCAGAGGCTTCAGCCCCTTAGGGAAACCTCGGCAGCCATCTTAATTGATGGCAAACCGCAAAAAACAGCGGAGAAAAAGGTAAGTGAAGCAGGGGGTGGTGGTGGGTGACTCAGAATCTCTTGTCCTGCAATCCGCGGCTCCTGTCCTGCTTCCGCGGATCGCAGGCCCCCAAGAGCTCCAGGCCCCTAGGCTTCAGCCTACTAAGCCTAATGGATAATCCAGCCCTGGTAAAAGCCACTTATGGAAATCTAGCAAAATATAGTGGAAGTTTAGCACTAAGTTCCATGTTAATTGTTTTCAGAAAAAAATCTGTTTGCAACCCCATCAAACTAGAAAATCGCAGGAGTAAAGTGATGACATGTGGGGTAGTATACTGCCATACAGTTCTTTCCTGCTGTTTTCATGTGGAAATCATGTGGGAACAGAATTGCACACGTGTGGAAAGGGTGTGGGTGTAGCAACATATCCAGTGATGCTCATTGATGTGTCACACCACGTCCACTGGTGTGAATGAAATCTAGCATGACGTGGTATATTGGTCAAAAAGCCACATTTCAATAATGCAACAGGTACTGCAGTGTGAAAGGAATGTTATAAACTGGGACAGAAAGACTATCATTATAATGAATAAAACTAGCACAATAAATCCCATGTCTGAACGCAGGGAAGTTGGACAATGTCAGCTACCTATTGAGCATTCACTCTGATTTGCGGGGAAGTTAGATGACACTGCATCAAGCAATTCTTTTACCACACTTTCCATTGCATTTTCCTGTCACTCTCTTTATTGCATAAAGTCCATTTTTGGGAGGGAACTTGAGATCTGAAAAGCCCAGGAAAGGAGAAATTTTCAGGGGATCTTTTTCACTGGTATGCGTCTGTGTGTGTTTTCAGATAAGACAGCTCTGTGAATAATAATTGTTTCATTAACTAATTATATATTTTTTCTAAACTGCTCTTCATCTGATGGAGCCTAACCAAGCCATCATATACACAGGGCAGCTATAATCTCATAAGCACTTTGTGCAAATATATATTTTAGTTATACTACCTTTTATGCCTGTGCCCCTTGACCAGGCCACCATCTCTTCAGTAGAAGGCCCACAACATCACAGATTTGGTCCCTCATCACAACTATCGATTCAGCATCAGACTTCCTGCTTATGTTCACCAGGATACCAACCTACCACCATCTTCTGCCAAAACATCAACACTCTAGAGGTCATCTTTGTAGTTCCACCACCCTCAGAAGTGTGGGGAATGGTGGCCCAGGAGAGGGCTTTCCCTGTGACAGCCCCTAAATTGCAGAACTTCTTCCCCATAGAGGTGTGTTTGTTGTGCAACTTCTGCCATATGCTGAAGACACACCTCTTCATCCTGGGCTTTGACAGTTAACAGTAGTTTTGCCACCCTGGGCTCCTGCTGGGAGAAAGGGAGGGATATACATCTAATAAATAATAATAATAATTGTTTGTTTGGTGCATCTCCCCTCTTTTGTTTGATCTATATTTTTTTTGTTCACTTGGACCGGTTTCATTGTGTTAATTGTTTTTATAATTGTAACTGTTTTATTTGCTTTATATCTATATGGCTGCTGTCACACTGCACTTTATTCCATTATTCTGACGATTTCTTACCTGATAATTTGTGCATTATATTTGATCTTTCACAGGACGTACAAGCTAGCTCTGGAATTCCAGTGAAATGTAGTGCAAGTTTAGTGCAAATTTCCATGATAAACGATACCAGAAATAATCTGTTACCAAGGCTGAGAACCTGAACAATCATGGGAGTTTTTTTGCTAGCTGCAGCTGCTCTCATGACAGGCATCCCAGCATGCAGTGCATTCCTGCCCTTTAGTCGTGCAAGTTTTTTTGCCTGACAAAAATTGTACCGGTATTCTGACATCAGCGCAGATAGCAGCAGCATTTCCTACACACACCCCTGTGTCAATACAATGAAAATAATTTAAAAAGTCAGATCCTAAAAGGAGAGAGCTTGCATGGTGATGGGATGAGATCTTAGACCTCCTACACAGTGGGGAACAGTGCACATGTGTGTAATGGGTGAGGGACGAAAACAAGCTGTGTGAAAAACTGCATGAAATGCTGGTATATTGGCTGAAAAAACTGCTGTCCCTTAATGCAAGAGGTACTGCAGTGTGAAAGGGATTTAAGAAATCGGGACAAAAGCGCTACCTTTTTAATCTGTTAAACTAACTCAATCAGCCCCATGTGTGAAAGCAGCCTGTGATTATATTTTTGTAAGCTATGGTGGGACCTTATGGTGAAGGTCAGATAAGAAATCTTGTAAGTAAGTAAATAAGTAGAGGCCGACTAGTAGCTTCTAGGATGCATCCATCTCTAGCTCTGGTTTTTGTGGCACCCACCCTACTTGAGAAGAGTGCTGAGAGTAGCCTGAGAGTCCAACTGCTTTGTGGGTTTCATCCAAGCTCTCCAGCATGCATGGGGGTACACATACATACACTTAAAGGACACCCAGAAGGAGAAGGGGGACCCCTCGAATTTCCTATCATTTTTCAGGGGGTAAAATCTCTCCACTTTGGTGTTTGGCTTTTCCAGGTTCCTCTGGACTGCCTGGATTGATAGTGTTGTATGCCACCCCAATCTCCAAGCGGTGAGAGATCTCCAGGGGTCCTTGCACTCACCCAGGATTTGGTTTCCTTGGAAAGTAGGCCAGCGGAGTCTGTGATGTCTTTATGAAATATGGTTTGTTTATTTACACACATTCCAACCTGGACTTAAGATGGAGGAGTTCAAAGCATCAGCAGTGCAGTGTCTTTCTTTTCCATCAGACTTACAGGAGGCACCCTAAAGCCATGGTTCAGAGAGCCAGCCTCTCTGCTTGTCTCCAGTCCCCAGCCTTTCCTCAGACTCCACTCAAAAACACAAGCCTCTCCTTGGCCTCAGGAAGGGGGGAGGCCCTCCTGAAGAGTTTCAATAACAATAGGATCTCCCTGCTCATTTGCCAGTTAATGGGCACTTGATAGACTCATTAACTCACTTGGCCACTCTATTAGATTAACAAAAGGGGACTCATCTGACCAGTGGAGCAGGGTTCTCACCTCCAGGTTCCAAATCAGAGGCTGGAAGGGACTCATCAAAATCATCCATCTCAACCCCAAACCCATAACAATATAATCAGATCATCTCTTTCTTTAAGGGTCAGAGTCAATCCCCGATGTTTTGTTTTAAAAGCAGTAGGTCTGTGCTCTGATGGGACCCTGTGGTCAGGTCCACTTCAGTGGGGTTTTGCACCTAGGTTTCTCTGGTTATAGTTACCAGCCCTAGTCCAACACCACACATGCTCTGCTTGAGGTACCCCTAAGGGCACAAATAACATTTCATTTCAGAAGACCAAGGTTCAAATCCCTACTGAGCCATGAAGCTCCCTGGGTGACCTTGGACCAGTCACTATATCTCACCCTAACCTACCTCACAGACATGCTGCGAGGATAAAATGAGAATGGCCGGGACCATGTAAGCCGCCTTGAGTGAAAGGTGAGACATAAATGTAATAATAAATAAAAAAATGAAATCAAATCCAAAAATAAAAGAACCCATTTTGCTAGTTAGGTTCATAGGACTGTTCTGTTAACAAATTTAGCATAATGAGTGTATGTAGTAAGACTGCTGATGATAACCTATGACATTTTCAGACCACATTTCAAAGTACTGAAATAGTTCAGGCATGGGGGAGGTAGGAACATAATTACAGACTTAATACCACAACACAGTGTTTCTTGGAGAATAAGCAGGAGCAAAAGAAGGAATGCGGTTACCAAACCCATGAAAATGTCAGGAATATCAGCAGCTGATACAGCTCAGTTTGGTTTATGCACAACCAGTAACAGGAAGGCAGCTGAGCAATCCGTGGCTATCACTGCACATAACAGGCACTGACATAAAAGATTGCCGGGGGGAAACGCCTTCTAAATTAGAGCAACCAGCAAGAAAGCCAGAAAATTAATCAAAGGGGATTTAAATTATCAAGATATTGATCAGAATAATAACTGTGCAAGAATTAAGAAGTCTGAGCAGAGATTTGAATTCAGGCCTCCCCAGTATAAATCTGTCTACTACACCAGACTGAAGATCTACTTATATATATATTATTGAGACTTCTCAAAAAGTGTACAGACAAATAAAAACATTTAAACAAAAAAGAGGGGGGAAACACAGGAATGAATAAGCACTACAACAATAACAAAATACTCTGGTGCATGCACGTGGGTTGACTATTCAGCAGCAACATTGCTCTCCTGTGCCAGGAAATTTCTAAGGCTGCCTACATTTATAGCATCAGGCAGGGCTAGGGATTCCAGAGATGAGTCTCTGGAGATCAGGCACCAAGAGGATGAGAGAAGGATGCTCTATCAGTGGCTGGGAAGCCAGGCAAAACTTTGATGGCTCTGTTTCATGTTGCTAGCCTGTTTCTTTTGGCATGTGCTGATAAGATCAAATGACGCTGTTGTCCTGAGAGACTGACAGAGCTGACGTTTGGCTTGTAAAAGCGCAAAGCAAATAAAAAAAAAAGAGGAGGGGAAACCCAAACAAATGCAGCATTCAACCCTGCATTCCCAGCAAAGTCATGAAATCCTTGTACAGCATTTCTCAATCCTCCGTAGGGATGGGGTTTGCTGTCTAGTTCTGATTGGATTGTATTCTGATAATCCGTCATTCGATCCCGATCCACCCTCTTTTTGTTCCCTCTTGTGTTTTTTTTTTTTGGTGATTTGATCTGTGGTGTTTGTTTTTCTTTGGGTGATGGGAAAAATTGTGTAATTGTTAACGTAAATACTTATGTAAACACACTCTTCCACATGGTTTTTTGGTGGTGGAAAAAATGTGTAATTTTTAGCGTAAATGGTTATGTGATTGATCACAGTGTTCCACATGGGTTTCCCCCCCTATTTACATATCAATGAGGCAGATAATCTGTCTCTTGCCTCGGGCTAACTGATGTGCTGCTTAATGATTTCCTTCCCTTTTGCTATTCTCTATTCTCAAATTAGTTTGTCAGCAGCACTGCATCATCATCACCACCACCACTAGTACCGCCTTGTATTTTTGTTCACACACACACACACGTCAGCAGTACAGGAATACCCTGCATTAACATACGCAATGGGACTGGAGGGTGTATGTAAAGTGAAAATGTACTTAAAGTGAAGCAATTATCTATGCATGTACTGCACGGCAATCGCCACTAGATGGCAGTGGTGTCATGCCATTAAGTGTCCGTAATTGCGAAGCGCGCGTACGTTAAGTGGGGAATGGTGGAGTATGGAGCATGTCTGTTATCGCGAGGGTCCGTTAAACGAAGGTACGTAAATCGGGGTATTCCTGTACAGATTCAAAAACCTGAGAGGCGAGGTGATCCTGTCCAAGTGTGGCTGGTGTTCCGTCTATAGTCACAGTGTAATGGTGGGAGAATGAAAAAAGCGGGGCAAGGGCAGGGTGGGTACCATGGGTCAGTCTCATCATCATCATGTTTCCTGCCCAAGAGGATAGAGATTCAGAATGCTATGAGCTGTCTTGTTTCAAAAACATGAAATTGCAGGATGATTTGACAATTAACACTGACAACATGTGTAGCCTAGAGCAGGCCAGGCAGCCAATAACTTTTGCATTGTACGGCGATAATAAAGCAATTTCCCCCGTAATATATAATGGATAAATGGCAATAGTTATCAGACCCACAGTTAAGAATGTAGCAGCTTTGATTATGAAGATAATTACATAAAATGGGAAAAATTCAGAAAAATATTCTTGCTGATTGCAGCCACGGCTGCAAAATCCGTGGTGATTACAGCTGCAGCCTGCCACAAGAAATCAGTGCCAGTCTGAAAAGACAGCGGACTGTCGAATTCAGTTGGAATCTGATACTAAGTCTGATTTAGCAGATATTCTCCCCCATCCCTAATCATCGGATAGCTAAAGCACTTTCCCCCTCTGAATTCTTGAGGCACAGGGTCAGTTGTACTTTTAGGGGATGTAAGAATAAGAATGATTCACTCTCAATGAAGAATACACATCCTTTCCCTATTTCTGGATGAATGTCTATGGGCATGCTTCTTCATTGGAAGGGGGCAAGTCCAGAGCAATGTTTCACACAGAGGGATACATCCATATCTGAGACCAGATCACTGTGCTGTGTGTCTTGTACTGGGAATGATCAAATGCTCCAATCACTTTTCATGGATATCTGGCTCAGAATCACCATTTCCACTGAAGGTTAATTGAAAGCCCAATGCAGTGACAAGGGACAACCCCTTTTGAGGGCAGGGTTCTGCTTCTCTAATGGGTGTGACTGGATTATTCAATTACATCTCAGGCAGAGAGGTGGTAGAATTACCTTTGTTCAGAGGAGACCAATCAGGAGGAGGAAAAGCCATAATAGTAAATCACTCAGAGACATGGAAGACAGCCTCTATGGGTAATGTGGGCTCTGATTCCCCATTACCTGTGATTATCATGATAGGCACAGAAAGTGGCTATACACATTTACTTAACAGTAAATCCTACTGAATATTAGTTTTAGCATTAGATGAAGACTTCTTTTGAAAAAATATCTTTTAGGCTTTTTAGAAATGAATTTGGGGCTTCTAATGGATTTTCTCTGGTTTGTTTAAGACCAGTCTGTGCTTGATATTATTGATATGTTTCTGTTGTGATGCATTTTATATTGTAATTTTATTTTTATTGTTGTACAGGCGGGCCCCGCTTATACAGCAGGTTCCGTTCCAAACCCCCGCCGTAAAGCGGAACCCCATCGAGTATAATGGGGCACGTTGCGCAAAAATGCTGCAAAATGCCACAAAAGTGGCAAAATTGGCTTTAAAACGGGAAATGAAAGCTGCCGCATTAGCGGAACGCCGGGAAGAGAAGCGCCGGGAAGCGAAGCGCCGGGAAGCGGGGCCCTACTGTATTTTAATAATTTTTGTGTACAACCACCCAGTTATGTGGCAACATAGAAATACTATGAATGAATGAATGAAAAAATGAATGAATGAATGAACGAATGATAAATAAACAGAACATAGTCCCATGTAAGTAAGTACAGGACTATAGCCTTACAGCAGAATTGTATACATGTCTACACAAAAATAATTCTGAATGAGCCTAAAGCTGCAATCCTATACACACTTACCATAGAGTAAGTCCATTGAACTTTGAGAAGGCAGGTACAGGATTGTCCTGTTAAATGATGTCTCTCCTGGCATGCAGTTTGGGAATTCCAAACTGTAGTCACTGCAGTCACTGTAATGAATTGTATGAATGAACTGTACAAATTTAAATTGAACGAACTGAAGCCACTGTAATGAATTTCTCACTTTTTTAGCCTGGCCAAATGTTGTTTCTTTATACAAAAATTTACAACTCATCATTTGAAATTCTACCCCTGGATTTCTTTCCTTTAATTTTTAAATCCCTTCTTTTGATTCTTATTTTCTCCAATGCTGGGATGTAAAAAGACAATAATAGATGTCGCCTTCTTCAAGAATGGCTTCATGGTCTGCTACCCGCTCTGATGCCAGCCAAATTTGGCATTGTGGAAGACACAAAGATCTCATTGGGGGATTAGTCAGCATCCAGTGTGCATTGCTGTGTGCAGAAACAAAAGGGACTGGAGACACATCTCTTTCATTACCAAAAAAATAAAACACCAACCTTGGGCAGTGAATTAAAGCAAGAAAAATCATTAGCAGAAAGGAAAATAAATACACCTATAACATTTAACGATAACTTGTTAGTTTCTGGCCCTACAGTTCTAATTTCAGTACAGCATTTTCTTCTTAATCTCTTGTTTGCCGGTGGTAGTTCTATTGGATTAGAACAGGCACCAGACTGTGACTATGTACATTAAAATCAGGCTGATTTACATCTCTCTTAGCTACAGAAGAAAAGAAAGCATAGCTTCTGGTTGTTCACAAGGTTGCATCACTTTGGACCCTGATTCTTCAGTTCCACTCGACAAGGTTTAGAGGATGAGGAAAAGAAACTCCCTTTTACTTAAAACCCTGCTGCTGGGGATCTCAATCCATTATTTGCAACAGCACGAGCCTTTTGTTAAAAGTGCTTTGCTGCAAGTAGAATGCATGGCTCCAAGGAAGCTAGTGGCTAAACCTCCCACTGACTTCAACAGTACCAGGATTTTGACCAAGTTGCTTCCCGAAAATAGCTCCCCATTCATCTTTCTCCTCCTCCTACACTACAAAGGGAGGGAACAGAACAGATTGTGGAACATGCAGAGTCCTCATACTTGATCTTTATTTCCTAGTATAACTTTGAGAGGGTTGTATCTCTTTCCACCTCTGGTCTGCCAAGGACACCTCAGGCACAATCCCAGCCAAAGTCCAGCACTTTTACATTCCATTGATTTCAGACTTGAGTATCTTTGGTAAAAGCCCTGGACCCTTGTCTCTATTAATCCAGCCCTGGACCCGGATTGTCTATTAAAACTAATGGGGCAATCCTGTACAGATCTACTCAGAAGAAAATCCTATGGAGTTCAATGGGACTTGCTTCTTGATAAGTGTGTAGGATTGCAGGCTAAGTATATGTTTGCTTACTTATTTGTTTCAGTTACATATATGCTGCTTAATATTCCCTTTTCAAGCTGGCAACTTTCATTCCATGCTGCCTTTCAAATCCCACTTACCCCTAATATTCCACACTCCCAGCAATCTCCTCCTCCTCAAACACAAACCGCATGGTTTGTTACAAACATATTGTCAGCCTAGATTTACAACAAGAGCTCAAACTGGCAAGATCTGGCATTGGGCGTTTGATGCTCTCTATCCCAGGGCCCAGAATTCAACCCAAAACAGCATCAGTCAAGCATGTTCAACCACCAGTCTGGTTGTGTGTTGCAAGTTATTTTGAATGCCTTTCTAGAAAGGCAACAAATACGTTCATATATAAGTAAATCAATACAAATAAATCCATTTCTGAAAGCACTTTTGTAATACTGCTGCAAGGATCATGCTCTACCACTGAACTACAGCGCTTCCTCAAATCTGAGTAATATTTTTTCTTCCTTTTCAATCAATCAATCAATCAATCAATCAATCTTCCTTTCTTTTCTTTTCCATTCCCCCTCCTTTAAAAAAAAAAAAAAACTTTGTTCTCTGTACTTTCATTACTTCAATAAATAAATAATCCAGTCCTTGAAACTAGCAGCCCCAGCAAAAAATTCCCGACTGGGCATGGAGACAATTTGATTACTTGACTCATATGGTTGTGCCATATTCTCTCTTTCAGTGTTCAAAACTGTATCAAAGGTAGAATTAGAATCACAGCCTCAAAGCATTACTTAGGCTAAATTCCCTCTGGCACTGAAGGCAGATATTTTAACTAATTCTTTCAAAGTCCTCAGAGCCTAACAAACAAACTACATGCTGGGATATGGAATGTGTGTGGGGGAGAGAATCTAATGTCATGAAGGAATCCCTTAAAGTCAAGAGAAGCACCAAGTCTACCCTGCTGAGGCATGACTTTACTCTCCCTCTCAAGTTTCTAAGGGATGTTTGATTTTTAACCAGGCTTCAGATGATTTGGAGACAAGGATTTTAGTCATGCTTGGCTTGATATCCTCAAGAATCTCCCCTTTAAGCCGATTGAGTTCTTCTTGCTTGTGATACAGCTTCCATATCTGAAGTCCACGCCCATGTGAAAGGATCATGGCAGGTAATAACACGTTATTTCTCCTCCCACCTTATCTCTCCCTGTTCCTGACTACCAAAACCCAGTTTGAATGGAAACACTGCTTTCGGGAGACTGAACATTGCCCCCAAACCAGAATGAAGACACAAGGCATAACACTGGGTTACAAGGTGCTGCAACAAGCAATGATCAACTATCAAATGAACATTAAAGGCGAGCAGGCATTTCAAGGAGGCAACAGAATCTCTGTCCCCTTATTGGACAAATCAACTGTGGTTCTTTGCGATAGATCATCGAAGTGATCTTTGAGCATGCCTATCATTTATTTTATTTATTTATTTATTAAATCTATATACCGCCCGACTAGCAATAGCTCTCATCATCATCATCATCATCATCATCATCACCTGCACAGTCAAATCCATGCTGAGCGGCACTTGTTAGCTCCACTTCACCAGTGTGGCCGATGCTTGGTGGGGCAGTACTTCAAGTATTCAAGGTCCTCATCTTTCTCACATCCGCCGGAGTCAGCCAGCAATGGTTGGAAAACGGCCATTCACCATGCAAGGGCCTCAAGGTGCTCATGAGGATATTTTGAAATCCACCTTTCTTGCATAAGCTATACTGTTTCGCAGGCCAGGCACATACCCCATTAGAAGATCTGACGTGACTGAGGTGGAGCACAATGAATCAGGCGGTCCTTAAGGTCCTTTGGGCCCAAGTTGTTTAGGGCTCTGTGAATTAACACAAAATAAGTATTTATTTTTTGTACCCCACCGTGAGATCCATAGGAATGAACAGTAGTCTATGAACAGTCATAAATAAATAAATCCTCAGTGAACTAATCAAGTGACCTCTCTGTTTCTCCCTTTCATTCTGCCAGCTAGAGGGAGGTCACTGGGCCATGAGTGAAAAGACAAGAAGGGTCTAATGGCAGTTGGTCTCAGCATGCTGATGCCCTCCAGCTGTCCCATCCCCTCCTTTTATCTGCCATCTGGCAGCACATGACTCTCTGCTGGGGCAAGAGGAACTGAAATGATTCTATCCAGCACACCTGTATTCCATCACTCTTCCAAGGAACTCAGGAAGGCATTAACAGTCTCTGTCCTAGCGATGGAAAGATCTGTCCATTTCAGTTCTCTCCGTTTCTCATTTCTGCAGTCTAAAATTCTTTGCAGTTCTTCATATTTCTGCAGCAATCTACTTAAAAAAAAAAAAACCTCATGAAAGTTCTCTAGCGTTTTAGTGTGAATTTCTCCTAAAAACACATTTATATATGTGGATTTGACTAATGTACAAATTTTTGCAAACTTTTTGCAATGCTTTTTTGTCTGTTATTTTCATTCATATTTTCCTTTTTCTGCACACTTTCCGAAAACACAGACGTTTTCGAAAATATTGTTTGGTTGGTGAACTACATTGCAAAATTTGAATAAGCGTGAATTTTGCAGGATGTCTGTGTTTCGGTTCTCTTGTTTCAGAAAATGTGAATTGGAAAGATTCCACTTGAAATGCAAACTAAATCGAATTTCTCGCCCTTCATGCCTTTTTGTCTCACAACAGCACTGTGAGATAGATTAGGGCAAAGCTTCCCCAGTCCAAATCCAACATTATATATCCAGAACTTCACACTGACAGTCAAAAATGTCACTGTAACTAGAAAAGATACTACAGGAAAAATGAACCCAGCAAATTAGACTAAGCGACCAAACAATGCCCAAAATATTATTCTTTCCACACATATTGCTTTCAAAAATATAGTATACAATGTAGGAAATTGCTACATATTGACTAGGTGTTCTTGTTTGGGTTCTTTGTAAACACATGTATGTTCACATGCCCACATTTGGTAACAGCAATTTATAATTTCTAACATTAGCTCTCTGCTCAAACAGTATTTCCTGAAGGGCTGGACATTTGATAGACATTTAGGGAACCTACCGGAATACAAATGAATGACATTAATGAGTTAGCCAGAGATGCTATCAATGGCTAATCAGGTTGGGATGCGAGGAACCTCTGCATGTACTGGGGAGTGAGAAATTGCATTTCTGTGGCATAAAGGAGGCAGGTTACACATACTGTCTGTCCTAATTGGCCCAATGGAAATGGAAATATCATACTAAAAAGACCACACCAATTTATCCCTGCATTCAGAGTCTGGTGAACTGCAGACAGACATCTGAGAGCAGAAATGGAATTTCCTATGGGGATTCTTAATTATGAACTGTCTCTTCTGATTTCTCTTTCTTTGTCATTTTACTCCTCCTCTGCCCCCAGTTGTAATCTGATGAAGACCAAAATTATTCATATAGAAACCACAGAAGACATTGTATTTGGATGGGTATCTTCTTTCTCTCTCTCTCTCTTGGTTTTGTTAATGAACAAGATCCACAGTTAAATTTTAATCCAACGAAAATTAACTTGCTGGACCAGACTTGTTAGGGCAGATTCTCTTGATTAACTCCAATTGGTCCTGGCTTACTTCCAATAGCAGCTCTCCATCTGTTGAGTCACTTCAAAGCAAAACAAGGGGGATAAATTCCTACATGCCAAGAATTTAACATGCTGCTGACCCATGTGACATAATGAATTTATCACCATAGCTTTGGTGACAATAGGGGTAGGTGGGTCGTGGGATTTACCAATATTACAAATACCAAGGTTAACTGGGATTTCTTATAGACTAATAAAATCATGAGATCATTACTACAATTTTCAGTGAAAGGGCTGTAATTCAAGAGCTCTTCCACAGTCTACAGAATAATAGTATTGTAGCACAGTAACTGCACCTTTGTTTCTCATTTAGGAACACAGGAAGCTGCCTTATAGTCAGAACAACTGCCTACACTGACTAGTAGTGGCTCTCCAGGATTTTAAACCTGATTCTCTCCCAGCCCTACTTAGAGATTCGGGGATTGAACCTGGGACCTTCTGCTTTGCAAGGCAGATGCTCTGCTATTGAGCTTCAGTCGGTACACAACTATCCATATAGTTTCTCTGAAGGCTGCACTTCCGTGGCAATTGTCACAACCTGTCAGTGCTCAGAACAGCAATCTTTTGCCCTTGGCAAAATATAATTTCCTTACCTTCACCCTGACAGTACAGTAGATGCTATTAGGGTTGTTATGTAAAGTGGTTTTGCATGTATAAGGTTCAGTAAAATAATGTCTTTATTGCTGTTTGTTGCTATGTGCCTTCAAGTCGATTACGACTTATGGCGACCCTATGAATCAGCGACCTCCAAGAGCATCTGTCATGAACCACCCTGTTCAAATCTTGTAAGTTCAGGTCTGTGGCTTCCTTTATGGAATCAAATGTCTTTCCTAGGACTAACCAAATCCGCCTTCAGTCATTTCCTGCCACACAATCAAAATTACGCAGAGCAGAGGTGGGGAACCTTTTTCAGCCTGAGAGCCTCACTCCTTCATGGGGAATCTTCGGGGGGGGGGCTGCCAGTGGTGGGTGGAGCCAAAGGAAAGGGTGGGCAGGACCACAGGTGAAAGGGATCAGAGCAGCAGTGGATGTGACTGATACCATATATAGCAAGTCACTTTCAAATCACACAGGAGAATTCAGAGGTTTCTACATAAACACATGTACCTCTCCATCTGGGCAGTTTTGCCAGGTGGACCTACTGTCAATTCTCAGTAGAGATGAACGTATCTGTGAAATTCAGTTTCTCTACATTTCTCATTTTCCCAGTCTAAAATTCAGTTCTCCTCATTTCTGCAACAGTTTCTGAATGCTTTAAAAAATTCCTCATAAGAATTTATCAGCATTTTAGGGTGCATTTCTCCTAATATACACACGTTTGTACGCAACTTTACTCAATATCATGCCCTTTATATGTTATTTTTACCAATATAGGCATGTTTGAGCACACTTTCCCTTAATGTATATATTGTTTGGTTGGAAAACTGCAGCGCAAAATTTGGATAAAAATTTGGATAAGTGCAGATTCGAAGGATAGCATTGTTTCCATTCTCATATTGTTTCAGGAAGTGTGAATTAACTAATTTCACATGAATATGCAAAGTGAAATGAATTTCTCCCCCCTCCCTAATTATCAGAGAGGGAGAAAAAAATATCATCATCTATGTGGTGTAGTGGTTAAGGTGTTGGACTATGACCTGGGAAACCAGGGTTCGAATCCCCACCTAGCCATGAGACTCACCAGGTGACCTTGGGCCAGTCACTGCCTCTCAGCCTCATGAAAACCCTATTCACAGGGTCGCTATAAGTCAGAATCGACTTGAAGGCAGTACATTTACATTTTTTATTCCTGCCACATTATTCATAATTTTCTAAATTTCTGTCTACTCTTCTACCTAGGCTCCTCCCTCTTTGGAAAGAAAATTCTGTCTGACAATATGATCATAGTAATTGTTTACCCCCTTCCCCTTGCTAACTGAAGACAGATTATGACCCTAATTTAGCTTTGGACTCACTTCTGAATCAGTGATCCTGTTGGTAGCCATGAATGGTGCATAGTGAACTGATAGAAATGACTAGCAACAGGACAGAGGTCGTGATTTGAGGGATTTAAGGAGGGTTAGGCAAATTCATGGAGGATAAGACTACCAACAGCTCCAAGCTATACCTTAATTAAACTTCCATGTTCAGAGGCAGTGTATCTTGGAATGCCAGCTGCTGCAGGAGAAATAATAAGGAAGGGCCACTGTCTTCATGCCCTGCCTGTAAGTTTGCTGGAAGCATCTGCCTAGCCACTGTTGGCAACAATATTCTGGACTAGAAGGACTCTTGCACTGATCCAGTAACACAATTTTTCTTATAGTCATATTTCTGATTGCCTTCTGTAAAAGAAAGTTAGTGGACTGTATTTTTAAAAAATAAAATAAAATAAAAAGGCCTTTCTCCCCGTTCCCGTTGTTATTCAAGTTTCATTATCTTAGAAAGAAAAGTGAGATACAGAACCTAGTTACTTTTTAAAACGAGAAAAGAAGCCCCTTCTAGGCTTCTAAACTGCATCTTTTTATTACTGCCCGTTTCAAAGTGCAGCAGTTGTACCAGCCTGCATTTCAACTTCAAGCTGTGCTTTTCTGATGGTCTCACCCAGCAAGGGAGCTTTCAACATTGGGAGAGAATGAAGGCTTTTTGTTTGTTTGTTTCAATTGGAGACAAACCTTAAACAAAAGTGAAACAGCAGCAATTACTGTTGCCCTTTGATCCAGATACCCTTTTTCGCCTGTTGCTAAAGAAGGAGGTAAGAATTAAGTAACAGCCCCTGTCTGGCAGAAACATGCTCTGCACATATTGCTTTCCTAAACTTTTAGGTGCCTGAATTTTGGTCAGATATTGTAGAATCAGTAAAAACCAGCACCAACCCTGGCCTTCAGTGGGCCAAGTGGAGTTTTTTTTTTAAGGTGCAGTCCCCGCTGATAGAGAGAAAAGGACACAGAGACATTGTCTCTCATTTGTTTTCTTTGAGTTTCTGTGCTCAGTGTCTACCTCACTATGCATGTACAAGACTTGATATTCTATTCCTTGAGCACTATGACTCTTTGAAAGATCACCTTCTTCCACAGTAACCAGCCCAAACCCTCCTTTCTTTCTCTGACTCTTGTTTTTTCCTGATCCCCTTGCCCAACACCAAGGGTTAGGAAGGTGGTGATCGGAGAGAGGCCCTTTTTGATTATGGTGCCCCAATCTATGGAATGCTCTTCACACCTGGTACCAATCTTGCTGTCCTTTCAGGACCAGGAAAAGACATTTAAAAACCAAATTTCCCAGGTATTTCAGCATGTTTTATAACTGATGTTTTATGGCTGCTGTTTCTATAATTTTATATTTGTTATCTTACTTTTTGGCTATTTTAATTGTAATTTAACTTTAAAATGTATGTACCCTAGGAGGGCAGGACAGAATTTGTACCTACATAAATACACAGAGTTCTGTCTGGGACCATTTTTAGTGTCACATGGGGGCCATTGCAGCACCCCCATCTCAACAACTGGAGCAGTGCTGGCATGGAAAGGAACTGTGGTGTAAGCTTCTCCCACTTGGCCATTGATGTTCCCAAGCATTTCAGGAAAGAGCCATAATGCAGCAGTTCCCATGCCTCAGTCTAACTCTAAAGTTAACATCATGACACTTTCACACGTGTATTATTTGAAAGGGTGGTGTCTCATTCACACATTCAAGTCATCGCTTGATACTGCATGGCTGAACTGGCCCTTAGGCTAGTTTTACACCATGGTGTTGACAGAAATTATTGGGTTGACTTAACACCATTTTATTTGTACATGGGTGCATGTTTGTGAGAAAAAGAAAGTCCATGTTGTCACATAGGGACTGTTTCATACAAATGACCCTGCAATTTTTGACTAGCAATGCAAGCCCATAGAAATCAGAAGTAAGTCCCAATGAGTTCAGTGGGACTTTCTCCCGGGGGGGGGTGCAGCCTAAGTGACTAAGTTTTGTCATACAGATCTTATAGTGGAGTAAGCAGTCAGGTACACCCTGGAAAGAAGTGAGAAACTGCTTGGTTGGATAGAAATGTCCTCCCCTCCACCCGGTGAGTGGCAATGATGCTGATCCCAGGAGGCTGTTGCTGTGACAGCACCCTACCAGGTGAGCTGCTCCTGGTCTGGATGGCAAAGGGGCCATCCTATGAGGAAGTCCTATGAGGAAATACTGAAGGAAATGGTTATGTTTAGCCTGGAAAAGAGGTGATTAAAAAGTGATAAAGGTAAAGGTGTCCCTGCACTTGTAGTGCGAGTCATTTCCGACTCTTAGGGTGACGTCTTGCGACATTTACTAGGCAGACCATATATATGGGGTGGGATTGCCAGTTCCTTCCCTGGCCTTTCTTTACCTCCCAGTGTATGTTGGGCACTCATTTTACCGACCACGGATGGATGGAAGGGTGAGTGGACCTCGACCCCTTCTACCGGAGATTCAACTTTCTCCTTCCGTTGGAATCGAACTCCGGCTGTGAGCAGAGCTTTCGGCTGCGTTACCATCGCTTACCACTCTGAGCCACGGAGGATCTAAAAAGTGATAGGGTAACCATATTCACATATATGAAGGTTTGCGTCATATAGATGATGGACTAAATCGTGTTATTGCTCTGGAAGAGAGGAGCCAAACCAATTGGCTCAAATGACATGAAAAAGGATTTGGATCAAATAGCTGGAAAAACTTCCTGATGGCAAGAGTTCTTTGACGGGGAACAGGCTGTCTTGGAAAGCTGTGGCTTCTCCTTCATTAGAGGTTTTTAAGCAGAGTCTAGATCAGAAGTGGCTCACCCAGTGGGACTGGGCCACAGCAATAGCTCCTTGGCAGCAGCCTTGCTGCCTCTAACTGGAGGAAGAAGCAGCAAGGTTGAGGCTGTGGGGGTGTACCAGAGGAGCTAATCCAGGGCTCCTGTTAGTGCACCACTGCAGCCCCAATCTTGCCACTTTCTCCCCCCTCTCCTCCCCCCCCCCAGTAAGTGGCAGTGATGCTGATGCCAGGAGGCTATT
Source organism: Rhineura floridana (assembly GCF_030035675.1). Classification (NCBI taxonomy): domain Eukaryota; kingdom Metazoa; phylum Chordata; class Lepidosauria; order Squamata; family Rhineuridae; genus Rhineura; species Rhineura floridana. Next base: position 201,554,792 of record NC_084480.1, on the reverse strand, counting down.
GCTGTGATTCCACCCTACCAGGTGAGCTGCTCCCAGTCTGGATGACCATCTATCAGGAATGCTGTATTTCCTGCATCAACAGAGGGTTGGATTAGATGACTTTTGAAATCCCTTCTAACTCAGCACACATGATATATCCTGAGACATTACCTTTGCAGTCTATGGAGTCAGAGCAGTGTAATGGATCAAATGGCAGACTTGGAACATGAGAAACCCTGCAATCTGAAAGTGGGAGGCGACTATGTATGGGTGGCTAGTTAGACTTAGCTTCATGGGTCACAAATTGTACAGAGTTGGTGTCAACATTCCTGTGTTTACAGGAAAGACTCCGAAGATGCTGTTCGGCCTGGTTAAGTGCCTCAAATTAAACACGATCTGAAATAATTTTATCTTCATCTCCGATCATGCAAACAGGTTTGTTGGATGAGGCATACTGACTGTATACTGGGAAATGAAACTTGTAGGAGTTGAGAGGCGAGAAAGTATGTGTGTTATTACCCTTTCTAGGACTGTAATTAAAAAGAACTAAGATATTCAATGCAGACAAAGCTATCGTCACAAGCAATCGATACTGTTAATTCAGTGAGCAGATTTCATTGAAACCCAGTGAGATTTTACCTCCTCTTTTGTCCTTTTCATTAACATTTAGCCATACAGATATTGCAAGTTGTTTCAGTTTTATGGCCCCAGTTAGATTCAGCATCAGCTTTGTTTTACCTTTTAGTTTTGTCCTTAGTTGTATCCATCTCATTTGCATTGAATTTTCTGACCAGAGTCACAATTAGGATTCCAACTAGCTGTATTTTTGTTTCCACTTTCACCTCAGTCTTCTGTTGCTGTTTTCTAAAACAAAAATTAAAAAAATTAAAAACCAAATTGCAATGCACAAGCTTTTCCTCAAGTACCAAAGACCAGATGGGTGCTAGTGAAATAATTTGTAAACCTGTTGTCTGTACAGTTTTATAGCCTCCTACCCACAGACTCCATAACCCCTAGCAACTGGGAACCTTGGCATTATTGTCTCTAATTTGTCAGTGGCTGCAGTTTGGAAGGGCTACCTTTACAATCTTTCTTGCTGTTTCTGAAGAACAGAATTCTTCGCTGGCTGGTTCCATGAAGAATAAAATACCAGAAGGAACAAAGTTAAGCAAATAATAGAAAAAAAGTCATTGGGACAGGACATATAACATAGGATTTTATTTTAGAAGCCCTATTATTTCCCTTGATCAGGGGTTGGCAACTGCCTTAATGTCAGGTGGCCCTCACTCTAACTTCATGTGGGTGGCAGCATGGGGGAAAACAAGGAAAGTGTGTGTGTGTGCATAAGAGAGAGAGCAGGATAGCAGAAAGAGAAAAGAGGATGTCCCAGCCACGTTTGGTTGTGGTCCCACCCATCTTTGACTCTGGCTCCACCCACTGCTGGTATACAGCCCCAGACAAATTATCCCTGAGGGAATAGATCCTTTAATCAATAATTTACAGCACTGTAACTTCAGGAACTCTTTCCACATCTGCAGAAGATTCTGGAGTGGGGACATACCTTTCTTTGGAAGATTCTGCAGTTTGATTTGATTTTGATTTGATTTAATATTTATGCCCCACTTTTCTGTCATAGTAATACCCAAAACAGTTCACAATACAAAACAAAAATACAATCTACAACAACAATATAAAATACTGAATATAATCTCAAATATAAAATACAAGATACTAAAATCACACATTAAATGCAATGCACAATATCCAACTAACTTGTCCCGTTGGTGCAACAATTTCCTCCTCCTTCCACAAATGCCCCTTACTCTCCCCACATCTGGTCTGGAGGATTGGAGGAACCTCTAGAACAGTTTTAGGGGGTCACAGGGGGAGGAGAAGGGGGCAAGTCGCATTGCCCTAGTGGAAATCATTGCACTGATGAGACCCTGACTTAGCACTATGTTGAATAATATTAAGAACCCAATGAGAAGAGCAGTAATAATGGACATGCTTTGCTGCAGCATGGCCATGGAGGAGTGTTGGATTGTTGTCTTGGGTGTGCTCTCCTTTCATGTGGGGCAACAGTGACATATAGTTCACCACAAGATGGCATGATGGCCGCTAGGTTTAGGCTGATTCACACTCACTCACAGTAGATGTTAAATTATGCCCTTGTGAGAGGATACTTTCTTTTGACTGTCCTGAACCTAGTACAAAAATGACCTTCAAGTTTAGTATTTTGATAGAGGGAAAGAAGTCCCTTCCTACCTCCTCTATCCATGATGGAAGACTCCTTCTCCATGATGCCAGACTATTTCTGGAGATCCTCATGAATATGGAAGGCATATTGGTGCTCTCCAGATACTGTTGGACTACAACTCCCATCTGAACTTACAAGATCTGAACAGGGTGGTTCATGACAGATGCTCTTGGAGGTCGCTGATTCATAAGGTCGCCATAAGTCGTAGTTGACTTGGAGGCACATAACAACAACAACAGAATTCCATCACCCTGAGTATTGGCCATGCTGGCTGGAGCTGATGGGAGTGAACAACATTTGGAAGGCGCCATGTTGGCTGCTCTTGGAATACACTATTACAACGTGAAGAGTATGAACAGTAAACAAAGGGGAGCGCAAAGCATCCAATTAGAGGGGACAATCTATAGGGTAACGACCAACAGCAATTCAAGTAACACATCTGTTTCCCTTACAGCCAAGGCATTTCATTAGGGTTGGTCTTGGGAACAAAATATTTCCCACTCTATAAACGCCTTCAAGTTTACAGCATACTCCTCCAAGGCAGTAACTTGTCCAAGTAACCTGCAGTGACAGGAAACACACACTTCAGTGGTAATGGATTTTGTTCATGAAAATTGGCTCTGTGAAACCTTCCCTCCTACCCCTTTCTGATGCTGAGAAACACCACAGAGGGACTTACCAGATCCCCGTAGTAATGTGCATTGTGGGCTGCTGATAAATACAAGCAAGTTAACAGCGAACATCAAAGGTTTGCCAGATTAAAGTAAAAAGTAGCTGAGATTTTCGACAGTTTGGGTAAACAAAGAAAAGGTTGAGATCCTCAATTATTTTTCAAAGCTCTTTTAATGCAAGCCTCAATAGGCTTAAATGAACACAGGAATAAACATGTCCTTGCACTGTGCTAACCACAACCATACTGATTTGCTTATTGTAGCTCAATCTACATGGATTTGCTTAGTGTAGCTCAATCAAGGACAAGATACAAGGGAGGAGAGATAAGTGATGTAAGGAAGGGCAGATACATGAATCAGCTTGCCTTATAGGATAAAATGGTTATGAAACTATGGCTGTTTGTAGCAGGGGGACGGCTAATGAATGAAGGGTAGGGAGAGGATGATCACTGCATGGCCAATATTCCATGTGTTGGACAAACTCCCCAGAGGCCAACTTGTAATTAGTCTGTTAAAAATGGATTAATTAAGAGGACATCCTCCAGATGTCTGAAATTAATCCCTTTTTTAAAAAAAGATCAGTTATGAATCAGTTGAACTACTGATGGTTAAACTAATACCCCTTTGCATTAGTGGCTTGTTTCACTGTTATGTAAACTTTTCAATATTTCTGTGGTCAGAGGAAAAGAAGAAAAACAGCACAGCATATGAGTCTAGGTATGGTATCCTCACAGATGGCCAAAGGCCTGAATACCTGTGTTTTTTAGTGGGTGACAGCATCCTGCTGAAGAATCTTTTTTATCACATAAATCTGTATCCATTTTGTCAGGGACAGCCAGTCGGCTGCCACTGAATCAAATCTGCCCCCCAGAGCAATTTTGTCTGATTGTGTGTGTGGTAGCCCTCCCAGATTCTAATCAATGTACATCACAATGTTTCTTGCTGTTTCAAGTGAAAAATGTTTTCAAGTTAAAAGAAAAAAAGACATTCTACTCTGTCATCTGACACCTTCTTTTTCACTTCTGTACATAAAAGCAGAGCTTGGAAAAGTTACTTTTTTGAACTACAACTCCCATCAGCCCAATCCAGTGGCCATGTTGGCTGGGGCTGATGGAAGTTGTAGTTCAAAAAAGTAACTTTTCCAAGCTCTGCATAAAAGGTACATGTAAATCACGGGTGGGGAATCTGTGGCCTGGTGTTGCACTCTAACTCCCATCAGCCCCAGCCAGCATGATCAGGGATGACGTGAACTGTAGTCCAACAACATCTGGGGGACCATAAGTTCCCCATCTTGATGTCAATGTATGAAATGCTATGCCTCAGCACCAAAGTGCTATAACTCCACAGTGCCTGAATCCAGTTTCAGCTACCAACTGCCATCACTGAAGAAGGAGAATCAGCAGCCCTTTCCACTCTGCTGAATTACCAGTTGCTGAACTTCATTGTAGTGGAAAACTAGTGCTATTTTTCCTTCTCCCTCCCAGTCCCTTTTCCATTTGTGTCATGTCGTTTTTCAGGACCAGGTCAAGACACTGTACTGTCTGTAGTGGGGCAGCAAATGAAGCCTCCCCTCCAGTCAAGGTGCATTGTACCCAAGGCCAGGAAAGTAATTATACAGCCACAAGAGTGGCTGTATACTATAGCCAGTGTGGATTTTTCACATTCTGCAATGGTAAATTGAAAATACCACCCACGCCATTCTGATACTTCCCATAAGCTCATTTCAAAACAAAACCTTACAAAACGTATAGTCCTGAAGTCAGAAACGCTTGCTTAACAACCCTCTAAATTTTCCTGGCGATACACAAAACAGTAAGAAAGAATTGAGAGTTCAAAGTCTAAAGAGAGAGAAAAAAAACCAGAGCCCTTTTGGACTTTTTTCTCTGAGAGTTCTCATAATCTGTCGAAATTCATTAAAAATCAGCCATGTTCACAGAGTACCTGTAATCCTGTTAATGACCTTGCCCCATACTCTGACCTTCATCTTCTGCAGTTTAAAAGTTTTAAAAATGCCTGGCTGATTTTTAATTAATTTAAGAAATTTTGGCTGGGACCCTATGATAGTGTCGGGCATGCTCAATAAGAACCAACTGTCAGTGTTCTAAAAGCCAGACTCCCAGCTGCTTGTCTTGGCTAATTAGGGCCCCCCACCCACACCTCACCTTTATTGCACTTTAGACACTCATGGCTTCCCTCACAGAATCCTGGGAAGTGTGGCTTGTGAGGGTGTTGAGAGGAGATTCCTATTCCATTGACAGAGCTCCAGTGGCCGGACTAGTTTAACAGTCAGCCACTCTGATTGAAGGTCTGGGAGAGGAACAGGGCGTCCCCTACCTACTCTCACAACCCTTCACAAACTACACTTCCCAGGGTTCTTTGAGAGAAGCCATGACTGTCCAAAGTGAAATAAAGGCCTGGTGTGGGTGTGGCCAGGGACAGCTTTAATTTAAATTTGGGTGGGAGGCTGTATGTGCCTGCTGTAGAATAAAAAGGTGTGGGAAATGCTGAAAAGCAATGATACTGTTCATAATGTTTTCCTTTTGGAAAGGTAAGGGGCTTCCCATCTGCACAGTGCCCACCCACCCAATCTCCTCCTCCTCCTCCTGCTCTCGCTACCCCTCCCCCTGCTCAGTGTTGGACTATGACCTGGGAGACCAGGGTTCGAATCCCAACACAGCCATGAAGCTCACTGGGTGACCTTGGGCCATTCACTGCCTCTCAGCCTCAGAGGAAGGCAATGGTAAAACCACCTCTGAATACCATTTACCATGAAAACCCTATTCATACGGTTGCCATAAGTTGGGGTCGACTTGAAGGCAGTCCATTTCCATTTTCAAAAATGATTGCACAGAAATAAATCCCACTGAACTCAAAAAGTATGCAACTGGTCAAACCCACCCTCCCTTCTCCTCCCTCCTATCCCTTCCCTCTTGCCCCTTCCCTCCCCTCCCCCTATAATCCTCTCCTTCCCCCTCCTCCTCCCCATGGTCAGTTTTAACTATCTTATGCATGATTACATGGGAGTAAATCCCATTGAACTCTATAAGCATGCAAATGATCAAACTTGCCCTCCCCTGCCCCTTCCTTCCCCCTCTCCCTCCAATCCCCTCCTCTCCCTCCCCTCCCCTCTCCTGTCCCTTTCTCCTTCCCTCTCCTGTCCTCTCCTCTCCCCTCCCCCTGCCCCTCCCCCATGGTCAGTTTTACCTATCCTAACCATGATTACATAGGAGTAAATCCCATTGAACTCAATAAGCAAGCAAATGATCGGACCAGCCTTTCCCCTCTTTCCTCTCTCCTCTCCCTTCCTCCTCCCCCTAGCTTGGAAGACTTTGGTAATGTGTGCCTCTGAGCATATGGTGAGTGGTGGCAACACCTGCAATCAGCCCAAATAATAGAAAGAAGACGTGCTGTGCTGATCTTGTTTTAGCAGGGATGAAGCAACATTATTAAGACAGTTTCCTATAGAAAATCATTTTCTTTTGCTTCTGTTTCTGTGAACATGTAGAGTATAGCAACACTTTGCAAAATTTACACTAAAAAACAATTGTGGAATAATTGCACTAACTATCCTGCAGAATAGTCTCCAGTGGACCTCAGGAGTGTCTCAGTTTGCACAAGATAAATCAGTGGGAGGCGAAATATGTTCTGGCAAAATTCTAGGTGTGCTCTATGTTTTTAATTGATGATGCCCACCTTTCCTTAAGTGAAGTGGTTTAAGCATAGCAGGTTGAAAACATGCATCTTGGGCAGGCTAAGTTTGTTTTTTCCAACAGCTAGAGTCATTCCTGAAGTAGCAACATATTGTAATCAGTCTGATTTTACATCAAACTGCAGTTTCAGATTCAATTGTTAATGTACCCAAAATAGAAATAGAACATAACCTCCAATTTGAAACACAAAAGGCTGTCTTCACTATCATATGACACTGACCAATAAAAAGGCTTTGAAATTAATAAAAGTAAGTTTGACACAGGTTTCTAGAATGAATAATGAGAGAAATAATATTTTCTATATTAGATTCTCTATAGAAGTAGTAACACAGGAATGAAGCACAGTAAGAACACCAACAAACCTACAAAAATGTCATTCTGCATCTTTGGAGATGGCAGGTGTTGCCACCACTCACCATATGCTCAGAGGCACATGTTACCAAATTCTTCCAAGCTACACAGCAAGTGGATTGGACTGTGAAAGACCAACCCAAATGGTGTTTGCATTTTGACAAATTTGTAGGGCAGTCCAATATCTCAGAGAGGAGGTCAGGTCTCCTGCTCCCCTGATGAATTCACCATAGCTGCCCAATTTCCCTGCTTTTTAACGTTTGATAGAAATATCTGTGGGCTATAGGTACATTCTTAAACCGCAAGGTTTTTTGCCTATTAGTGAACATTGACACTCGAGGTTAAAAATTCTACAAGAAACTCTCCCCTTCCCCCTATCAGTACAAAAATACAACCATAATAAATGAAATAGTGAACCATTTGCTGCCTTTTCTTCATGACACCCAAAATCAGCTGCCTGAGGCAGCTGTCTAACTCTGCCTAACATAGGGTCAACCCTTAGATTGTAAGCCTGAGGGCAGGAACTGTCTTACTTCTGATCTTTGCAAGCTACTCTTGGAGCGTTTTTTCACTACAGAGCCGGGTGAGAATGCTTCAAATATTATTATTATTAGTAGTAGTAGTAGTAGTAGTAGTACTATTATTATTATTATTAATAATAACAACAACAATAATAAAACCTGCTATACAGTAGCATCTTTAAAAAAAATTGGCCTCAACCATCTGTGAGAGGGTGAGATTTGTACTGCAAATTAAATTATACATCAGGCTAGGAGAATAGTATTGCACCACCCCACTCCCTGCAAAGAAAAACTGTCTATCCCTGCTTTCTATGATATATATGGTGATTTTGAATTATCAGCCAGAATTCCAGAGGTGCTGCTAGGAACCTAAAAGATCCATGTACTGCCCCAAAGGCAAAAACTTGCATAAAATTGGCAAATACTAATTTGTATGTATAGGGGCAACTTTAGACTTTAACATCATATAAGGGAAGTCAACTAATTTCCCATCCAAATCACTCCAGATACATTCTTCAGTTAATTTGCATCCCACTCAGATCACCCAAAACCGCTTGATCTTGAATTCATCCGCCTCCAGTTAATTTCCCTCACAGATCCCGCCCCAACTGGATTCAATTCCCCTTCAGTTCCATCGTTCATTAACTGTCTAGTTAAAAGTCATCCCCATATTAATATTTTGCTTAGTAGCCAAGATCATCCTCCCTTCTGTTTCTCCCAAATTCATTACCCGCCCAAGAACAGTTTGGGCCCTCTGAAAATGTTTCAGGACCCATGTCCCTGTGCTCATCACAAGCCCCTGCAGAATTCCAACTGAAGTCACTAAGTGCATGGTATGAACACAGCCTAACCAAGACTAGATTAGAACACTTGGCAATCCCTCTAAAATATGAGTCCCCTTGCACTAATGCCGCTGTGAAAGGCAGTTTAGAATCTGTGCCGTTTATGTCATTGTTGCCATGGGGGAGTAGCAAAATATTGGCTGTTAATGGGATATTGAATGAGGCATATTCTTATCTCGGCATGTGCGGATTTACCCACCTCACTCCCATTAACATTGGGAGGGTTGTCTCTAGTTTCCGTGCTCATCCATTTTCCAGCTGCCTCAGAAACAGCTGTGGAGAAATCCTGTGCCATTGTCACCTCATTTGCCACATGTTAAAGGAATGTTCCTAACTTAATAAAGAAAAATAATTTCTAAAATCTGCCCACCTAGATGGAGAGTGAAAAAGTGCTGGCATTTCCAAAACTCACATATACACGCACACTTTTAACAGCTATCAAATACCTTTCAAGTTAATAATGAGAAATGAACTAAAACCATCAGTAAAGGCAGGCAAATCTGACAGTAATTGTTTTTCTACTGCAAACACCCACCTCAGCCTTTTGAAAATATAACCACAGGCATAAATTCACACAAGGTGGGCATAAGGAAGCCGCTATTCTCTTGCCCTTGGCCTTCCTTCTGCTACAGTATGGGAATAATGATACTGGCCAACCTTAAAGGGCTGCTGTAAGAACAACTAAGGAAATATATGTGCACAATTTGAATGCTTGCTACCTAAACTCTATGTACTATTATTGTACATGTGGATACACACACATCTATCTAATTATCATCACATCTCCGATCTATTATCTAGATATCTTATCCATCCATCTACTGTATGTATCTTCTCATCATGCTGCACAAGTACGAACCTGCAGAAAATCACAGCAATCACGCCATCCACAAGCAGAAACTGCTGCAGCCCCCTTTTACAGCTGCCAGAACCTGCAGAGCTTTGTCTAAGCATAATTGGGATCCTTGCCACAGTCAGTGGCAGCTTGTGTTCACTAGATCTCATGAGGCTGCTAGGAGATCATGTGGGTATGACTAATGAGCAGCCGGTCAGAGGGGTGCGGTCAAGTTGTTCTTGTTTTTCCCCATCCTCCTCCATTGCAAAGCTACTGTGGACACTTAAGCATTGCCATTTTACAAATAGTTAGCCGCTAACTAAACTAAAAAAATGTCTTATTTTGATTCAGAAGGGGTCCCTGCTGTCACAATTTCTAGTGTGGGTTCATGCCAAAGAAGCTGTACATTACTCAGAAGCCCCACTGGATTCCATGGGGATTGCTCCTTGATAAGTATGTACAGCATGACATTCAGAACTGATTAATCTTAAAGGTGCTGCACATGATGTTTAACAAGGGATCCCATACATTTTCAGACTTATGGGAAAAGATTATTCCCCTCCCCCAGCTTATTCATTTCTACATCTTTTTTCCAGAACATAGAATAAGGTGGAGGGGATATTAAGTGGACTAGGACCTGGGAGACGAGGATTAAGATCAGTCATGAAACTCATTGTGTGATCTTGGGCCAGTCACTGTCTCTCATCTACCTCACAGAGGCACTGTGAGAAAAATGTGGGGGAAAGCAGACTCATGAATGACACCTTGACCTCCTTGGTGGAAAGGAGGGGTGGATGGATGTACATGCAATACTGATAAATAAGGAACAAACAAAATAAAAAGTCTCTCTCCAGCCTGCCTTCCCCCGATTTTGAATTGGTAGAGGCGAGACAGATTTGGAATAATGAAAAAAGCCCAACCTAAAAAAATCAAAGAAAAAAGAATCTGGGGCACAACCAGGATATTCATGCCTACCAACATTAGACTTTAAATGTAGGTCCTTGGCAAATCCAGTGTGTGTGGCTGTCTGCTAGGAGACATTTGCCAGGAAGGGGTGTGCAAAGAGGGTGTAATCTATTATCCCATACTTCATATAGGCTCTGCATGCTAAATTCTCATCTGAACCACCCTCTGTACCATCCTACTTTTTGTAGTAGCATTTTAAGTTTGCCAAAGTGTTTCATAGTCTTTTTATCCTTACAACCACCCTATAAAGTAGATCACAGTGCAATTTTAGTGAACAACAAAAAGAACAGTACTAGCACCTTAAAAGACTAACAAATGTGTTATGGCATAAGTTTTTTAGAGCTAAATTCCACTTCATCAGATACATCATGCTTGGTACAGTAGGGCTGCGCTTATACGGCGGGTTAGGGACCAGGACCCCGCCGTAATGCGGAAATCGCCGTAAAGCGGAACCCATTGACTATAATGGGTCGCGTTGTGTGAAAATGCTGCAAAATGCCTCAAAATCGGCTTTAAAACAGGGAATTTCCCCTAATTGAAAGCGGCCGCATCAGTGGAATGCTGGAAAACAGAATGCCGTAAAGCGGGGCCCTACTGTAATCCATGAAAGTTTATGGAATAATATATTTGCTAGCCTCTAAAGTGTTACTTGACTATCGTTTCATTTCAGCTATAAACCATGGCTAGCTGGCTACCCCTTTGATTGAAAAGATACCAGAGTTATGTGTCCAATGTCACACAGTGACAGAGGAGGATTTTTAGGTTAAGTCTTCAGATGCTCTGCTGTGCTTGTTTTTTTAAAAAAATGTAAAGATAAGGAGGTTTGTGCCAATTGGCTTACTGAGAAGGAAAATGTGCAGGCAGTATTCTACCCAATCAAAGTAGTGATGCAGCCTAAGGGGTTTAACTATTAACACCGACAATTCCTCCTTGCAAACCACAGCCTCCTCTCACAGGCTTGAGCAGAGGAGACATGATTAGGAACCACAAGCCTCAAAAAAACAGGCATGTTCATCCAGAGAGTGCACCTGCCTCACCATTGAGGAACCTCTGTTTGTATTTGATAAGGAGATTCCACAACAAGCTTCCTTTGTATAAAACAGTTTATCTTATAATCACCACAGGAGAAGAGCCTGCTGGATCAGGCCAAAGGCCTATCTAGTACAGCATCCTGTTCTCACAGTAGCCAGCCAAACACACATCACACACACACACACACACACACACACACAGAGCACTTATAAACCTAAAGAAAAACAGGAATACAAAACCTCCATACTTCTCTCAAATCTAAAAGGTACACACACATTTATACCTGCACTTCCAAACTTAAATACAACACACAGACACACAGACTATTTTTTAAACCTAAAGAAAAACAGGAATGGAAAACTCCACACGTCTCTGAAACCTAGAGACACACACAAAGCCTACAGTTCCAATAACGTGTTGCAACGCACACAGAAGCCACCCAACATTTCTTCTCCCAATTCTCCTCTCCCATTCACAGTACAAATACAAATGATTTCAATAAAAATACATATAATAGAAAAACATCCTCTGTCCACCAGTTTTCTCTCTTTAAAATATAATAATAATATTAATAAAAAGAACCCAAGCTGTTCAAACTAACACCCTTCTCCTGGCTAGCTACAAAGAATGTGATTTGAAAACAGCATCCTCAGACTGCCCTTCAAGGCAGCCCTAGTAAGAGTATACTGAGGCAGGATAGGCCCTATTGGACCTATGCTGTGGCTCCATAACAACAGGAGAAAGGGGGAATCTTCACAACTAGGCTAGAAAGCTTGCAGCCCTACTCAATTTCCAATATTTATTTTGCCCAGAGACACAAGGAAGCCATAGTTGTACTTTTGGATTATTTTATTATTTATTATTTATTTATTTTCATTTCTAGACCGCCCATAGCTAATAGCTCTCTGGGCGGTGTACAAAACGAGATTAAAATACAATATAGAATAAAATCAGTAACAGAAAGGAACACATTAAACTAAAGCATTAAACATAAAACATTAAACATTAAAATGCCTGGGAGTATAGCCAGGTCTTAACTTGGCGCCTAAAAGAAAGAACCGTAGGCGCCAGGCGTAGGATTGGTTGAGTGCTACAGTTTTCACCTGGAGACTCTGGATTTTTTTGGTCCTCTCTGGGTGAGTCACCTTAATCTCTGGACTCTTAGCTTTCATTTTTTAAAAAAGTTTCAAGGTGGTCTGCTTCAACCAAAATGGTGGTCTGGTTCAACCAAAAGATATAAACCAAAATGTCAGCAGTCGTCGTCCCCTGCAACTTCTGCTAGTTCCGGCTGCTCTAATCCCTGCCCTTTCAGGGTTTTAGCCAATAAGTGAAGTCAGGGTTGTGATTGACGAGATTTGTTGACCCCCAGGCAATACCTAAACCCCATTTCAAGTTCTGAGAACAGTTTCCTTTTCCTTCCACCACCCTTAACAAACTACAGTTCCCATGATTCTGTGATAGGATTCATGTGCTTCAAATGTATGTTGAATGTGCTTTAAATGCATGGTATGGATCTACCCTAGTATGCTGTGCATTCATTAGTGAATTGAAAAGAACAATTTTAAAAGATACTTTTTTAAACAGGGCTGTAGTAAAGCATGTATTGGTAAGGCACATCCTTTGCATGCAAACGTCCAAAATTCAATCTCTGTAAGAGACTATTGCCTGGAATCCTGGAGAGCCAATGCTAGTCCATGACATCAGTACTGAGCTAGATGGTATCAAACGGCCTGACTCAGTATAAAGCAGATTTCTTTGTGCCTAAAAGAGGAAGGAGGCCCAAGGGCCACAGTGACTCCAAAATTTATTTATGTATTTTATTTACAACATTTATATACCTCTTTATTGTTAAAAACCTCAAGGCAGTTTACAGAAGGAATTAAAACAATAAAATTATTGCAAAAACTGTTGAAGACTATGTAAAAACATTCAAAATAATAACAATGAGTTAAAAACAGATAAAAACTATAATAGCTTCTATGTGCCTGGGTAGGCTTGCCTAAACCAAAATGTTTTTAGCAGGTGCCAAAAAGAATACAATGAAGGCATCTGCCTAATGTGAATAGTCAGGGAGTCCCAAAGTGTAGGTACTGCCACACTAAAGGATCGATTTCTTACAAGAGCAGAACAAATACTATGTAGAACCCGTAACATGGAAATCACACCTTGAACTTGGCATGTTAGCAAATTGACAATCAATGCTGATTTCAGAGCAGACATATTATGTGCTGATAGGTTCTCATTCATGTCAGCAATCGTGACGCTACATTCTGCATTAACTGCAGCCCCTGAGTCAGGTTATGCTGCATGGGGATTTCTGTGACCTTGGCTGACTGGCCGCCAGGATTTTTTTAGTTTTGGTTAGGAACCCTGACTGGTTATGGGATACTGAGTTTTCTGTTTTACTCATAGGAATCTTGTGGTTGGTATGCTATTCCATTTGGGAAATCATCACTGTCTTTTCTTTTTCTGTTTGCATTTTGTTTACCTCTATCCTTACTCCCTTACATCCATAGAAGCAACAACAGTGGTTCCATGTGGTCAGCTCAACCCCCTTAAACCCACTGATGATGCACCTTGTTAACTGCATGATGATGGTTTGTTCCTTGCCCAATAGTGGTAAAACAGAATTCACATACTGGAAAATGTGGCTTCAATTGCTGTTCCCAATCTACTGCCTGTGAAGTTAGATCAAACCATGTGTGTTTTCTCTCTGTCAGTTATTACTCATTGGAATTGGGTTGGCTGTCAAAGTGAGTTTATAGCAGCCCACAGAGTAGGTAAGAAAGAGTAGAGAATCTTCTTAACTGTTACTCATTTCTCAAACCTCTCTCTGCAGTGAAGGGTCGAGCCTGTAAAGAAATTTGGACCAGCCATGCTAAAAGGCAGGCAGGGCTTTCCAGGCAGGGGGTTGCCAACCTTGCTTTGATATGGATATCATTGCAGAGGATCCCTAGTCAAGCCTTACCAACAGCACAATCCTAACAATATCTACTCAAAAGTAAGTCCTGTTGAGTTCTATTGGGCTTAGTCCCTTAATAAGTGTGTTTAGGATTGCAGCCTTCAGGGGCATCCATCTTTAGTCCTGAGTGCTCCCATCTAATATCTCCACAACAGTAGCCTTTCTTCCTACAATGGCCTTCTGGCGACTAGCCTAGCCAGAGGACACTTAAACCCTTCTTGCCAGAAGCAAGTAGACTAGATTAAATGTTCCTTACCCAGGCTCTCTAAGCAGATGAGAAGGAATGATCCCATCACTTCAGCTGAACCTGGAAACACCTCATTTAGCTTTCTATCTTAGTTTCCAATCAGAGAATGTTTTTTGTTTGAGTGGTATGTTCCAAGCAACTGTGATTGATACTTGATGTATTATGCTTAATGACATCACTAGGGCCTGTCCCTATGACATCACTAGGGACTGCCCCTGAAATCTCAGGGTTTGGGATGCTTCTGACCTGGCAACCCTATCAGAGACCTGCTGGGCCAGAGAACTACAGACTAACAGAAATGTTTGCAGAGCTTCCCTGAATCCAAATAGAACTATAAAATGTGCATGGGACAGAAAAGAGATTAGCTTTGAGATTTGGAGAGGGGATTTAAAAAACTGACATTCTCCTTGGGAGAGCTGTGCCCTAGTAACGCTAATGGACAAGCTTCCACTGGTGACATTGTGGTGTGACAGCCAGTGTGATATAGTGATTAAAGTGTCAGACTAGGACCTGGGAGACCAGGGTTCAAATCCCCATTGGCCACAAAGCTCACTAGATGACTTTGGTCGCCCAACTGTTAGCCTTACCTATTTCATAGGGTTGTTGTGAGTGTAATTTGGAGGAGGAGAGAGCCATGTACACTACCTTGAACTTCTTGGTGGAAAGATGGACTATAGATTCAATAAATAAATGAATGGAATAAAAATAAAGCTCTCTGGCAAATATGAGGCTTTCCCTCAGGGCACTTCCAAAGGCTTGAGCAATCTAAACAAGCCTGATGTGTTCAGACATTCTGCTCATGGCTATGATAAAACCACTTTCTCCCATTTCTATGAGCCTGAGAGTCCCACCCTCTGTGGGACTTTGTGCATCCCTATTATCCCTGACCAGCACTGGCCACTGCTGCTCCCATTTATGCTTATAAGTTGTGCTTGCTTGCTGTGTAAAATCAGAATGCTCTCTTCCCTAGGATTGGCTCAGATCAGCCTTCCCCAACCTTGGTTCCTCAGATGTCATTCGACTCCAGCTCCTCAACCTGATGCTGGTGTGGATTGCAGAGCAGAAGCTCCATTCTCCCAGTGTAAGGAGAGGCCCTTCTGGGCAGCAGGGGCCCTCAGCCAGAGCCCAACCTGGCCACCCACTGGTGCTGGGCCTGAATCCACAGCATTTCATTATTTAGCCAGTGTGACCAATGGTCAGGCATACTGGGAGCCGTGGTCCAACAATATCTGGGGACCCAAGGTTGGAGTAGAGATTGGAAATCCAGGTATTGCCACCTGCTAACCACTAGTGCATTAACAGGCCCAGATTTGTAACTTTCATTTTTTAAAAAATATGCAAGTCTCTAGCCTTTAATGAAAATATAAAGACAAAAGTGCAGGCAATTGTCCAGTAAGACGTCCACACAGGGCTGAGACCAGGCATGACTAGGCACCAGACTGCCCCTGTCTTCAGTCATCATGCTCCCCAATACCTGCTCCCAATGCAGGTGGAGTGGGCTTAAATAGGCCCGCTTGCCCCACCTCCCATGTCGCTGCGTCACTGTTTCAGCATTAGCGCACTGTGTGCACACACCTGCCACCACCCAAGATGGCGGTGGGGGTGTCACCTTTTGGGTGATGGCAAGCATGTGCGTGCTGCATACTGATGCAGCAACATGCGAGGTAGGTGAGGCAGGTGGGCCTGTTTAAACCTGTGCCACCTGCATGGAGGGAGGTACCTGGGAGGATGTGAAGGAAGATTCTAGCGGCTGTATCCATCGCTGTTGTTTCATTAGTGCAGCAGACTTCTGCTTGTACAAGGGAAATTTCCCCTCCTTTCCACTATAGCACCCCCTGTACCCCCTCAAAATCCTCTGGAGAAGACTGAGGGTACACACGAAGAGAAAAGGAAGGGGAAATCCTGTTGTGAGAGTAGAACTCAGCATGCACAGCATTGGATACAACCCTAGGTGTTTTAAGGCTATACGCATCCAATACAAGAAATGAGCTGAGATTTCTCTTTTTCTGTAAAAACTGGTTTCTTCTTCTTTTTCTTACTCCCCCCCCCTGAAACCAGACACTTAGCAGAACTTCCCCAGCCACAATACCTTGTAATGACTCTCAGTCTGGGTCATTGTAGAATACATGTGGGGAACCTTTAGCCCTCCAAATGTTTCTGAACTGCAACTCCCATCATCCCCAGCAAGCATGGCCAAATGGCCAGGGATGATAGAAACTGCCGTTCAGCAACATCTAGAGTGGTGGTTCCCAAACTGTGGTCTGTGAGCTTCATTAGTCCACAGTGTGTCTGTAACAATACAATTTAAAATCATACAGCATCTAGCATAGTGCATTACAATTGCTAAAACAGGCAGGAAAAGCATTAATTTGTCTGCCAAGTTCCTCAGTAATTTTCAAGTGGTCCATGGGGAAAAAAGGGTTGAGAACCACTGATCTAGAGGGCCAAAGGTTCATCACACCTGTTGTAGAGGATGCCGAAAGGTGGCTAGGCTGTCATTGCACCTGCTGCTGCTGTCATTTGCTGAAGCAGCAACAAATAAAACCTTAGTGAGAGGGGAGAGAAAGAAGGTGAGGTGCTGTGACTGCTAACAGCTTTGCCTTGAAGAAATCTGGTGAAATGGTTCCCACAGTTTCACTGCCTTTAAAGACTTTATTTCCCTTTCCCTTAAAAGAACCTTGTGAGGTAATTCGCTGCTGTTAGTTGATAGCTGAGGAACTGAGTTTCTCACAACCTCAAACCAAAATTTCTGTTGACTAGAACACTTTCCCTGCAGACACTCTTGGGTGTTAAGATATGCAGAGGAGGCCCTCTTGGTGGTTCTGACAGCCTCACGTGCAAGCAGGTTTATGCTGAATTTTCTTGTGAATAAATTTATTCAGGATTGAGCTCCAAGGTTGCAATTCTGTGCCAAGGCGAAGCCCCATTAGACAGATTAAACTGTTGAAATCAATGGGACATGCTCCAAAGCAGGTGTGCATAAGACTGCAGTACAGTCCTTACCCATAAGCCAATTCCACTGAGTTCAGTGGATTTACTCCCTAGGATGTGTGCACAGAATCACAGCCTGCATCTTACTTCCACAGACCACAGTTGTTCTGCTCAACATTTCCTTTCCTTCAAACCAAGGCTAAAATGTGCAAGCTAAATGAAGATGTTTCGTTTTGGGTACATAACTCTTTGGCTCAAACCTTAGGAAATATACAGGGATCTCCCTCTCACTATAATCCTTGGAATTTCTCATTTATATTAAGTGGAGAAGCAGGAACAGGAAGACACAATAGCCTGTCATATGTTACCCCAACATGCTTTGCTGTATTCAGGAAATAAAGGCAGGGCTGAAGAAGAGAGCCCACGGTGTCCTGGCAAGAGCCTGCTCCTTCTGAAACATTTTTGGGACACTTGTTATGACAGGGAAACATTTTCCAGATTGAGGGCCACAGTCCCATCCGGGCAACCTTCCAAGGGCTGCATGCCGGTGCCAGGTAGGGTTGCCAGGCTCAGGGCCTGAGAATGATTCTGTATCTTTAAGAGAAGAGAAAATTCAGCCAAGTGCAGGTTTTCTTGCAACACTGTAATGGGAAAAACCACAAGGTGGGATTCTCCCTTCCCCCTGCACAACTTTTTTTAAGATACAGAAAACCTTTTGGAGGCTGGGCCTGGCAACCAAGAGGTCTTCTGTATCTTTAAAAGTTGTGCAGGGGAAAGGGAAAATTTCACCTTGTGGTTTTTCCCATTACAGCGTTGCAAGAAAACCTGCACTTGGCTGAATTTTCTCTTCTCTTAAAGATACAGAATCATTCTCAGGCCCTGAGCCTGGCAACCCTAGTGCCAGGCAAGGACAGAGGCAAAAGAAAGTGAAGCAACAAATATAAATTTCACCATTGAATAGAAGGCTTTGTCCAGCAGGCAAGTTTCTACTCGCATATAATACTCGCATGTTCAAATAAAGTCACTGCCACACAATATGAACTCTAACATACTCAACATGTCTCATTGAGGGTACCATCAACAGTGGCAGTCAAGTTGTCACTAAAGGATGTTTGTTTGTCACTTCTGAATTTCTTACTGAGGAATGCTTCATGTTCAATATTTGGGTTCCCTATCAATTAGATGTTAACTATGGCAAATCATGGTGAGCAATAGTCCTCCCTTTCCCCTCTTTCTCTGGCATGGCCACAATGAGAAGACTGGAAATATTTACTTCTTTCTTCAACTAACTGTGATGACTCATTATTTCTGAACCCAGACAAACTACGGTGAGTCTTAACTATAAAATAAGCCAGGTGCGAGGAACCCTTTTCAGGGTGAAGGTTGCATTCCCTCCTGGACAACTTTCTGGGATCTGTGTACCATTGGTGGGCAGGGCCAGAGACAAAAGTAGGAGGAACAGAGGCAAAACTTGGCTGAGAAATGGGTGTGGTCCTTGCTTTTATAGCAGACTACATTCCATCCCCATAGAAATGTGAGGTTTGCACAGGTTCTCCATCTCTGGTTTAGGGAAACTTTAAATAATGGTTTAAGGTCCTGGACTGCTTCCCTAAACTTTTGTTAACACAGTTCATGCTGGTTAGTTAGAAATGAAAGCAATAACTTTCAATTTCCTCCTCATGTCCATGCTGGAAGAAGAGAGAGGAGGGAGAGTGTGCAAGCCTGAGACTTGCTCAGGCTCATTTCTGTAACACTAAACTGTGGTATAGTATAACATCCGAATATAGCCAAACAAGTCCCCTAATAGGACTGGGCAGAGCACTGTGAGTGCAGTCTCACACCTTCAAATGATCCCAGAATCTGCTGCAACATATGGGTTCCATGGTAGACAAATCAATGTGGAAAATGTTCCCTCAAAAGTTTTAAACCCACTGAAATAAAGCATTATTTTTCACTGTTTGAAAACAGAAACTCTTTATTACCTCAACCACCACCAAGTTACGTTGTTGCCAATGTGTTCAAGGCTGTGATCCTATGCCATTAATGTCTCCAACTGAACCCAGAAGGTCTCATGTTTGAGCAAACATGCTTAGGGTTACACTGCCGGCTAGTATGAATAGATACCAATCAATCTTTTTGTATAGCGGAAAGACATGGCTCTGTTGCAAAGAAGCACGGCAGAATTTGCCAATCACAGCCGTGTGTCTCCTTCAAGAGTATTCCTCAGACATCTGTCTTTTTTATGTATGCATAATTGTGGAATGATGACATGATGGACATTTCAGGGAAAATGTCAGCGGAAATGAAAAAATCTTCATGCTAGATGGAAATGAATCCCATTCAGTAGACAAAAGCATTGTTTTATAGTCTTTTCTGCAGAACTAAAAAGCTACTACATCATTCCTACTCATTAGGTGTCATGAGATTATGTGCAGAAAACAGGATTTCCCTTTTAGAAATGCTCAGATTCAGCCACAATTAATGTTTAAAGGAGGCAGCTTGCAAAAAGACAGTTTATGGGCATACTGGACAGATTTAGCCCATTGTTATGGGCCAGAGTTAGTCCTAGGGACAAAGCCCAATGGTGCACTGTTTAAGAGGGCATGGCGATGCAATACTCCATGATTCAGACCACATTATTACTCAGGAATATCGATATCTGTGGTTGTTATTTTTCATTTCTTGGCGATCACTCATGACCGAGTAAGATTGTCTTCCAAAAAATAGTCTTTAACAATGGATCCATCTGAATCTGTATCCACCGCCAATGTACCAGACCATGACTAAGGGCTTCTGGATTTCACAGTCCTGCCCCCATCGCCATTTGCCAATCGCCATGGGACTTTTGTTATGGAAGACGCCTGTGCGTGAATTGTTTTATGTTGGGAGATTGGTGCACCATGATCAACACACAATCTTGACAGAAAAAGGCTTTGATCCAATGGCATGGGTACCATGACGATTGGAAGTCCTTTATCTGCTGCAGCCTTCATCTGCCTTCTCAGCCGTTGTAACATACACATTGTTATCCTCTGCCTGTTCTGCCATTGAAGACTTTCTTGGATTGTTCTTTGTCTGGTTCCTCTCCCTTGACCTTACCACCATGGGTGACCCTGCTGGGAGTACATGACTCCCGACGGCATCGCTCACAGGGTTCATTGGAACGTGCAAGCCCACTCACCACTACGAGGTGATGATCCAGCATCATGGTAATCTGCAGAGTTTTGTAAGCAAAAGGACAGGAGCACACAACAGTGAGGAAGACAAGAAGGAGGAACATTTGCGAGGGAAAACAATGTTAGTAAGTAATGAATGTGAGTCAAGGCAGTTTAGTCACACAGCTGTGAATGCTAAAAAAGAATAACCTGGGGACTCATTTGCAAGAAGCAGTGTCTGAAATAGGGGTGAGGAACCTGTGATCCTCCAGATATTGTAATTCCCATCAGTCCCAGCCAGCATGACTAGTCATCAGGGATGATGTGAGCTGTAGTCCAACAAGATATGGAGGGTGACAGGGATCCTCTTCCCTGTACTAAGACTTAGGAAGAGGAAAGTACAAACATACACCATTCTACTACACCAGTTTCTTTGCTCCCCCACCCCATGTTTCTTTCTGAAATATTCTTCTTAGATGTAATTGATCATATCTGGCATTCAAATCTAGTCTTTCTTATGACATATAGGTCTTCATAACTGTAAAGTGACTATGCTGATCCACAGCCCATCATTGGCCATGTTTGGTGACCAACCAGGGGTTTGAGAAAAGTGGATCTGCAAAAACAAGGTTGTCAAGCACCAGACAAGCCACACGTACGTAGCTGGTAGGCAACAACTGCAGGATCCCTGTCAGTGGGAGGTTAGGTACCCAATGCAGGAGGTGAAAGGTAGGCTTTGCTGCCACTGAATCAATCTCTCCAAATGGAACACCCCACAGGAGTAAATGACAAACATTCACATATGGGTTCACATGGAGTGTCCATGATGATGATCATCTCCATGATGATGGAGATACCACTAAAGTGAGAACTAAACTTGCTCCCAATATCCTGAGAGTGAAGCCAGCCATTCAAAAATCAAGTCGTCTTCTTCTTTTGTGTGCAGAGTCCCACCCTTCCTCTTCACACCCTCATTCTGTGTTGTGTTCATTGATCACACAGTAGAGAGTGATGGACTGTTGGGACACTGGTTTTCATATTTGTGGATTATTATATTACACGTGTGATCTTCAACAAAATGTTGAGTGTGGAGTGCTCCAGCCAGTCCACTCTATTACTTCCCTCACCCAGGTTTTCTGTTCTCACCCAATGGCCAGTCAGCATTCTGTGACCACTGAGCATTAGGGCTGCACTGGCTTCAGACAAATCATGCATCCCAAACCAATCAGGCCAATATGGGTTGATCCAGGATTTGCTTGGAGCGGGTTGAGGCAGCCCCGGATTGCCCCAGGTCTGGGACTGTCAAAGGGGGGGTGAGTTAGGCAAACACATGTTGATTGGCATCAGAGAGGAAGGGAGGAAGGAGACATAGGCAGAGACCCTTCTCCCCACCTCATTCTGACTGCATGTTTGATTAGGATTTAAAACCCTGATCAAATCTGCAGTGGGGGGGGGGCGGGGAGAAGAGATGCAGGCAAGGGTCTTTGCCCCTTTCTCATTCTTCCACTCTCCTCATGCCAACCACATGTTTCATTAGGGTTTAAAACCCTAATTAAACAATCAGAGCTGTGCAAGGCTCTGCATAGGTTTGGGTCATCCCAGGCATGTAAGGAATGATCTGTTAGTTTTGGTTCTCCCGGTTTCTCACTTTCTCAATCTTAAATTCAGTTTTCCATGTTTCTGCAGCATTGTGACTTTTTTTGGTACAAAAAATCCTCATGAAAATTCTTCAGCATTTTAGTGTGAATTTCTCCTAATAAATACATTTTTGTATGCAGTTTTGACTAATGTACACATTTTTGCAAGCAATTTAACTTAATATAATGCAGTTTCCACCAATATATTCATTTTGTGCAAACTTTCCCCTAGTATGTGCATTTTATAAACACTGCTTAACTGCATTGCAAAATTCGGATAAGTGTGAATGTCAAAGGATGGCTGTGTTTCTGTTCTCATATTGTTTCAGAAAGAGCAATTTTGATAAATTTGGCTTTAAACACAAACTGAGTTGAATTTCTCCCCCATCCCTAGTCCCAGGTCAGATCAGGCTCCATCCAAGGCATGGAATTAGTCCCCAAACCAGATTGATGTGGGGTGTGAACAGCCTTAATTAGCATGCTCAGTCCTCATTGGGCTGACTTTTGAGGTCACTCCCCCTTAGTTTTTTTTTCTCAACAAATATTTGTTTTGTATGTTTGTTACCCTTAGGGTTTCCAAAAAAGAGCTGATGATCCCTCCCTCTTTGTGCATTGGTGATGTTGTTTTGGCGGCAGCAGCAATGGCACTCACAGTTTGACACTTGAAATAGAGGGAATCATTTCCACTGGGATGCAAGTGCTTGGCTGCAGCTGAAAGCAGAAGCGATATGTGATCTTAGAGCTGCCCTGTGTATATTTAGCAGTGGGCAAGCAAGATGCAGCTGGTTGTCCTCTCACAATTTCCATTCTAGCAGTGGGGTTAATTCCTCTACTGTAAACCCCAAAGACCTGAGAGCAGGAACCTTGGTTTCCCACACATCTTTAAATATCCAGAGGGAGGTCCAGGCTTAAAAATCACTATCATAAGACATGAACAGAGCTGCCAACTAAGCCAGACTTGTTAGAAAGTCACAGCCTCAACTCATCTATTAGAGTCACTTCTTTATAGTAGAAGGGGTGACTTCTTTTCTGCCATGAAACAGAAAATCAGTAACCTGTGACCAATCTCCACCTAAGTGGGCCATAGCAAGGCATATACATTTACAGCCAAATCCATGCAGAAGATGAGAAAGGGGGCATTTCTCAACCTTAACCGACAAGTGTGATGGCAAGGAGTTTTACAATGGGAAGCTAATTGCAGCTGGCGGGCTGCATGCGCTTCTGTGCATGACATCCGATTCTGTAAGGAGATGTTGAGAGTGCTAGGCAAGCATTAAGCATATTGTGATGATTCAGTAGATCAGAATCAGAACAAAAGAGGTCCATGATTAACTTTTGTGCACAGAGAGCAGGGCATTGGACAACTCGGAGCCTGTTGCATCCCAGATCATTGGCTGGGTCTGATGGGAGTTGGCCTAACATAAGAAAAGACCTGTTGGATTAGACCAAAGCCCCCATCTACTCCAACATCCTGCCCTCACAGTAGCCCACCAGTTGCCTATGTAAAGCCTGCAAGCAGGACCTGAGGGCAACAGCACTCTTCCCACTTGTGCTACCCAGCAACTGGTATTCAGAGGTATAATACCTCTGACAGCGCAGGAACAGAAAAACTTCCCTTCCTTTGAAGCAACAGCTAGAAGATTACACAAAAATAGTGTTGTTTTTACATCTTGCATTTTCACTAGCCTTTTCTTTCTCCTGAAGAAGACCTTATGCTTGAAATGTAGTGAGAATTTATCTTGGTATTGTGATTGTTTTAAATTAATGTTTGGGCATCCACTGGAATCTGTTCACTGTAGAATGTTCTTCTCTTGCTGCAGTATGTAAAAAAAAAAAGATATTACCTAACTTGCTTTGTAAAATTATTTGGCATTTGAATTTGTGTTCCATATACCCTGGTTGCAGGACATGGCCGCATTTAGTCTAATATAAGTGGTTTATGAATTCAGCATAAGTGGCTGCTGAAGTCAGTGGATTTTGATCATCAGAGAGCTCCGTACTCTAAGAATCCCAGAACAAAGTTACAGCAAAATCCTAATGCGGATATATATTATAGGGCTAGCACTGTAAGATTGATAGTAAGCTTCTTAAAAGCCAGCTAAGGCCTTTTATAAGCTGGACTGGTAAAGTTATCTGCTTAAACAGGCTGTACATTTTTTTGCCGCAGTTCTGCTTAAAAAAATAACAGTGATATTTGAAACTGTTAAAAAAAATAACTATCACAACTTCACTGTTTCAACATCATATAGGACACACAAGGCTGAAATATTTGTATTTGTTAGAATCACCTGACATCATTATCAGAAAATGCTACACAATACATCTTGTCCTGATAAAATTCAAAGGTGATCTTGGCTGCTGATGAAACAGCCATTCCTGGACCATGGGCCTTTCACCTTTTTGAAACGACAAGAGAAGTTCTGTAGTCTGTAAAGTTTCAAGTTATCTCAAAGTGCATGGGAATTACAAGGATTTAAATGTCAAATAAGCACCCAATCTCCTTTGGGAGTGCTGAGTTCCTTCATCTTTCCGTGACTTCATCCATATGACTGGCTTTTGAGTTGCTCCATTCAAGTTCTTGTTACAAAGCCTGGTGTTGTCAGGAGTGCAAAAAAGCCATATACGGCTAGGTAATCCATTTTCCTCCTCCTTCCTTCCCAATAGTTATGCTCATCTCTATGCCGTCCTCTGATATATGCTGATCAGTGCAATCCTAACAATGTCTACTCAGAAGTAAGTTCTAGTGAATTCAATTGGACTTATACCCAGGTAAGTGGGGTTAGGTTTGTAGTCTATAT
The DNA here is from genome assembly GCF_030035675.1 of Rhineura floridana. NCBI lineage: Eukaryota > Metazoa > Chordata > Lepidosauria > Squamata > Rhineuridae > Rhineura > Rhineura floridana. Next base: position 201,529,898 of record NC_084480.1, on the reverse strand, counting down.
CTCTCCTCGCTGCAAGCTATTTGTAGGGTTGATTACCTTGATGCACTTTCATCTGAACTTTCCAATCAATTTTGTGCCTGCTGGAATGTTCACTTCCCAGTCCACAGGGCTAACTAGCACCAATGATGGTATTACCTCCCAGTCTACAGGGCTAAGTAGCACCAACAACCTGGCCACCTAACTACCACCAACTGACTTGGGAAGGAGTGCAAGAGGGTCACCACAGCCTGCTCTAACTAGACTGCCATTCCTCCCCCCACCATCACCGGGCCACCACTATCAACTAACCTGTGGAAAGGATACTTGGAAAGCAAGAGAGGCAGGTGAAAAAGACATCAGAAGAGCCTGCTCTTTTTTCAGCTGGACTGTCTCTTCTATTGTTGTGCTGAAATCTCTCTTCCAGTTTCTCAAAAGTAAGGAATTCCCCTGTTGTGAAAGAGGCTTCCATTTTTCTGCTTCATTCTCAGGACACTTTAGAATTTCTGTAGAATTTTGGTTGGTATGGGGTTTTGAGCCTACCTTTTCATTGTGAGGTGGCCAAGGATGGTGTGTGTGTGTGTGTGTGTGTGTGTGTGTACACTTCTGTGTGTTTCTTTCTAGTAACTCAGCACCCTGCTTGTTCTTGATCTGAAAAAAAAAAGCCTGTGGAAAGAATTTCTTCATGATATCTTCCCCCAGTTTTTGATTAACACATAGGCACTAGAGAAGGGTACATAGTGCAGACTACTGGGGAGGTGATGTGTAGAATGAAAGAAAGGACACCCACAAATATCCCTCAGTCACCTGAAAAATAAGGCAAGTGGGATAAACCCCTGGCATCCGCCCATGACAATTTCACCAACATTTTCTCTCCCCTTTTTATTATTTTTGAATGCAATTTCTTTTCTCATTAATTGATGGAGAAAGGCTGAAAAAGATGCAGGAGAAATTTTGGCACAAAACTAGCTTCTCCACAAGGCAATCTGCCACTTGATACCTTTTAGGAATTATACTTATGACCAGCTTATTGGGTTTTTAAAAAGCACATTGAAGTTACTTGTAAGCTGCCTTGGAACGATTTGTACCCTGAAAAATGGGGTAGAAATAAAGGAAGGAAGGAAGGAAGGAAGGAAGGAAGGAAGGAAGGAAGGAAGGAAGGAAGGAAGGGAGGGAGGGAGGGAGGGAGGGATAGATAGATTTTAGATTTCCATAGTGCAGACAGGAAGAAGAACCATTCTGTGATTACCTAATCAATGCCACTTTCCCCCTCTCCACTTCTACAAAAATAGACAATCTTTGTGTAGACCAACTATCACTTCTGGTTTCCCAGTGCAATTTGGCAATTTGAGTAGCAAGCATTGCCAGGCAATTTATAAGGTTTGCTTCACAGAAATGCAGGGGCAGAATTTGTGCAACGTTTCTGTCACTCACATGATTTTCAAATGGGAACTGGAAGTGAGGGCTTTTGTTACTCTAGTTTTCCTTAGTTCTTAGCCTTAGTTCTTAGCCAATGCTGACCAAAGCATGGTAGTGATTCAGACAAATGAAGGTACTATCCATCTGTTTGGCTACTCCGCAAACGCAATGTCATGGACAGATGTCTCATCTGACTAATGTTTGGGTTGGCCTTGATTATTTCCCACTGATTGGCTGGAACTACTCAGTCATCTGAAAAAAGCAAGTATGGACTCTGATGAAAATTGTTTTTCAAAGGATAACAGCCTTGAGCAAAGAGGCTCCTCCACCCCTTATCTTTTCACAAGGGAACAGAGAGAATATCTTTTTAATGTGGTACTGATGTTTCCTGACCTGGATGAAAGCTCTTTAGTCTGTTTTCCTCAATCTTGTTACTGCACATTAAGTGAGAACAGGATTATCTTCTGACCTGTCAGTCAAACTGTTCAGAGAAAACACTATAATAATGACTTTTTTAAAAGAAGGGGGGGGAGTCATTTAAAAGAGAAAACAGTTTGGCCTTTGTTGAAACCTTGCCACAAGAACTAGCAAGGGAACTTCCCTTTCCAGTTCACTAGATGACTGTGCTAGCAATATAGCTGTATCTGTTGTCCATTTCCTTCCAGATAGTGTTTGCTAGCATTTTACTGACCTTGTTCAGTAGGGTTAATACCTGTACTAAGATTCAGTTAGAACAGTCAACAGCAACTTACTCACCTTCCTTCCACTGCCCATATCACAAGCATCGACCTAATCTAGAAGGGCCATTATGATGGAGATGAATTGACAGAGGCTGACAGTAAAACTTGATATTTATGATAACAAGGTCAGGAAAGACAGATAGACTATGTACACGGTATACATTTAAAGCACATGACTTCCCCCAAAGAATACTGGGAAGTGGCCTTTGCCCCTCACAGAGCTGCAATTCTCAGCACCCTTAACAAACTACAGTTCCTACGATTTTTTGGGGGAACCATGTGCTTTAAATGTATGGTGAAGAGCCATAATCTCTTCACATTATGCAACTGAGGGGACAGAACACAGTGAGAGCCATGCCTCCGTTTGCTGGAGTGAGAAATAAGCCCTCCGAAATATAGAAGCTTTGCATTTGTGACAATGGGGACCTACAACAACGTGTGGCAGTGTCTTCTTACCTCACTACCTGAGTTGCTATTAGAGGGAGCGATGCTCCTCCTCCTATGTCACACATGTAGCCCTGGTGTTGTTGGACTCCAACTCCCATCATCCCTAAACATTGGCTATGCTGGGAGAGGCTGATGGGACTTGGAGTCCAACCGCATCTGGAGGGCACAATATTGACTACCCCTCTTCCAGAGCTTGGAAAAGTTACTTTTTTAAACTACAACTCCCATCAGCCCAATCCAGTGGCCATGCTGGCTGGGGCTGATGTAAGTTGTAGTTCAAAAAAGTAACTTTTCCAAGCTGTGCCCTCTTCTGTTGTAATGACACCAAACTTCTCGAGTATATCTCTTTGCAAATGGTGCTGTATTGACTATCTGTGCAGATTTTTACCAGAATGAAGCTTATTAAATCAGGATGCAAAGTTTTAGAACATCCAGAAGTTTTGTGTAGCTCAGAAACTCTGGTGTGTCATACCTGGACTCCACTGGAGGAACAACTCAGTTTCACACTAAAGTTTGAGTTAGGTCACGTGATGTTAGTGGCAGCAAGAAAGACTTTTGTGGAGAACTGACCCAGCATGGGAACACATCAGCTTTCCTAGAGCTGCCTGCCACAGGGCCTCAGTTCAACAATGCATTGCCTCCAGCACCTGCCAGGAGCTGAGAGATGACAAAGGTGTTCTTTCACAGCAGCCTCAAAGGCATGCTTCGTAAAAGGCTGCCTCTCTGAAGAGAAAACCTGGGACCAAATATACCAGAAATACCTCTTCTTAAAGGGGGAGCATCATCTGCAAGAACCCAATAAACACCATGGGTCAGCAGCAGAGTGTCTTCGTTGCATGCAGAACATCCCAGGTTCAATCCCTGGTATGTCCAGGTAGGGCTGGCAGAGGCCCCTGGAAATCTGCTGCTAGTCAGTGTAGACCATACTGAGCAAGACAGATGAATGAGCTGACTTAGTACAAGGCAGCTTCCTATGTTCTAGTCATGAGATGAGCCCTTTCCTACTCTGTCTCAAATTCGGGGTTGGGGTGTGGGTTGGGGTCGGGGTGGACGAGTGACAGGAGTACCAAGATGCCAAATGTATTTTCTGCAGTGCACCATAAGCAGGCATTATAGAAACTATATGGACATTATACATATGGTGCCCATATTAGATGGTTTATGAAAAGCAGGGATTCAGGAAGCTGTTTTATAGCAGGTCAGACTATTTGTCCCTTTAACCCAGTATTGTATACTCTGACTTGCAGTGATCTCTTCCATGTGGTCTTTCACCACACCCGCAACCTGGTCCTTTTAAGTCAAGTTGCCAGGAATTTGCTGAGTTTAATCTGCAGAGCAATCTTATGCATATCTACTCAGAAGCATGTTCTACCTAGTTCAATGCGGCTTACTTCCAGGTAAGTGTATCTAGCAGGGTTGAGAAATTTCCAGCCTGCAGAAGGTTTCGCTGGGCCTCCCCATTTATTCTACAGTATGGGATTGCAGTCTTAATTTCTCTCCTGCTTTTTGGCCTGAATCAGACCCACATGGCAGTTCACAGATGAAGCCTGCTGTTCTAACCCTACTTACCTGGGAGTAAGTCCCATTGAATTCACTAAGACTTACTTTTGAACGGACAAGGTTAGGACTGCACTGTAAACCATTCTTGTTGTTGTTGTTGTTGTTGTTGTTAATTTATTAAATTTCTATCCCGTCCTTTGTCCCAGAAGGAGCCCAGGGCAGAAAAGAAGGGTTAAAACATCTTTAAAACAAAACATCTTATAAACATCTTAAAAATATAACATCTTAAAAAATATTTTTAAAAAATCATTAAAAACATCTTCAAAAGCAATTCTAAAACAGATGAAGACTGGGATAAGGTCTCTACTTAAAAGGCTTGTTGAAAGAGGAAGATCTTCAATATGCACTGAAAAGATAACAGAGATGGTGTCTGTCTAATATTTAAGGGGAGGGAATTCCAAAGTATCAGTGCTACAACACTAAAGGTCTGCTTCCTATGTTGTGTGGAATGGACCTCCTGATAAGATGGTATCTGCAGGAGGCCCTCACCTGCATAAGTGCAGTGATCAACTGGGTATCCTGGTCCCAAGCTGTATGTGGCTTTGTACACCAAAACTAGAACCTTGAACTTGGCCCATAGCTAATGGGCAGCCAGTGCAATTCTTTCAGCAGTGGAGTGACATGTTGCTGATACTCTTCCCCAGTGAGCAGTTGCACCACCTCATTTTGTATCAGCTGAAGCTTCCAGATCAACCTCAAGGGCAACCTCACATAAGTGCATTACAGTAATCCAGCCTGGAGGTTACCAGTGCATGGACAACAGTGGTCAGGCTCAGAGCTTGGAAAAGTTACTTTTTTGGACTACAACTCCCATCAGCCCCAGCCAGCGCATGCTGGCTAGGGCTGATGCGAGTTGTAGTTCAAAAAAGTAACTTTTCCAAGCTCTGGTCAGGCTATTCTGGTCCAGAAATGGCTGCAGCTGTCTTACCAGACGAAGCTAGTAAAAGGCACTCCTAGCCACTGAGGTCACCTAGGCCTCTAGCAACAAAGATGGATCCAAGAGCACCCGCAGACTATGAACCGGCTCCTTCAGAGGAAGTATGACCCCATCCAAAGCAGGCAACTGACCAATTATCTGAACTCTGGAACCACCAACCCACAGCACCTCCTCTAGGATTCAGGCTCAATTTATTCCCCCTCATCCAGCCCACCACCGAATGCAGACACTGGTCCAGGGCTTGCATGGCCTCTCCTGTAGAGGTGTAATTATCTAGCTACCTCACAAATACTGGGCGAGTCAACACCCCATCTGTGAAGAGGCCAGGTTTTTGCAATACAGTTCCCTAAAAAGTTAGACTGTCCAAAATATGCCATGTCATTTCTGATTCTCCTCACTCAGAGATATATTTCAGCAGTACCGGACATATAAAACCATTTTATGAAAAAGACACTTCCATCATTCATAAATGACTCAGATTGTAAACATCAGACAGCATATGAGTTACAGCCTTACAGCACATATACTTAGGTTACTGTATGAGCAAAAATACAGTAGTGGTTAAATATTTAATGTTAAAGGCACCGGTTAAATATGCTTTAAAAAATGGCTCTTTTGATTTGAAATGAATGCTACCAAGTATGAAAGGCAGATATGAAGCTTATGAATATGAACCTTGAGAAAATGTGCAGCGTAATCCCATGCAGCCCCACTGTGTTCAATAGGATTTACTACCACTGAAGTGGGTATAGGATTGCATATGTGGGAGTCAGTCACATTGAACTCAATGGGACTTACTTCCTTCTCACTTCTGAATAAACCTGTATAGGATTTCACTGGGGCAGAGGAAGCCTACCTTTCTGGCTGGTTGGGAAGTCCATGGTGGAGCCATCACTGCATCCAAGCTCTGCTGACTCACAGCTCCCAAGGTAGGAGGTGGAGCACATAGATCCTGCAGATCTATGGCCTTCTCCAACACAACCTGTTTCTGGCTCATTCCAGTGGTGACACAGTTACAGCAACTGAATGTTCCTCCACTGCACAGGAGAGGCCTCTGGTGGCAGACCTCAGTCCGTAACATCCTACACCCCCTCAGCTGCCCTCTCAATCCTATGCTCCCTATGCCTGTAAACAGTTTCCATTCACAATAGTAGGAAAAGGTGAGGAAATGTGACAAAAAGCTCATCTGGTGCTAAAACTGAATAGGTAATTTTAAAAAGTGAGCATTTAAGGATTTATTTATAATTTCACCTTCTGCCGTGTGTATGATAACTTATGTGTTGATAGTTTAAGGTGTCCAAACCATACATTTAATGCACTACCATACCACTTTAAACAGAGTTCCCTAGGGAGAGGGATTGATTGTTAAACCACGCTGTCAATTTGTAGCTCTGTGAGAGGAATAGAGGAGTCCTAATAACTCTCAGCACCCTGAACAAACTGTCATTCCCAGGATTCTTTGGGAGAAGCCATGACTGTTTAAAGTGGTATAATAGTACTTTAAATTTATGGTGAGGATGTGGCCTAAGTGCAAAAAGCTTTGGGTTGCATCAAACACTGCCATTCATTGTGCACAATGGAATTTCCCCCTCTTCTCCCCTGAGTCTCCACATTCCTTCAAAATTTGCTCCAGAGGGTCGGAGGGACCATGCTGACGAGGTCACCTAGCTAAACCCCTAACACCAACACGACAGCTGCTTGTGAAGGAATGGAGACCCCTTCCCATTGGTTGCTGCTTAGTTGCCATAGCCCACACCTATCTCATCAGCTGCTACTGCTTCAGAATCATCTCTGTTGAACTTGGATGGACCCATTAAACTTGCATGGCATTGTGGCTGGTTAGGTGTGTGCGTGTTAGTTTCTGGGAGTTTCATAATTAAAATTAGAAGGCCAGAGGGTTTGGCAAGAATCAATGGCAACTGCAGGAAACCAACAAATCTTCAGAAAATGAACTTTGAAAAATACACAGAATCAGAGAAACAAACAGGAGGCTTGATATATGCAGTATTAGCGCAACACTCCAAAACATATTTACTAGGGCTCTAAAGATGTCAGGACATTATGTTTATTTTACCTCTGAACAGCTATTGTTCCAAAGCTCTCTATACCCAGCACGCTTCTGGTTTCCTTCAGGGTCCTCCTGTCCTATCCTACACAAAAGGCCTATCCTACACAAATCTCTTTCCACAGCTACTTCTGAACCGTTCCTGATGCACAGTCAGCAGAAGTCGACTAACAACAAAATATGAGTTTATGCCATTGCTTTCAAGGGAATAATAACCTGGGCCTGTGTGTCGGCTTGATTTGGAAACACCTGATTTCCCAGGACTTGTAAGACATCCATCTCCATCAAGTCACAGAGCGTCAGCAACTGCAGAGCTAAGTATCTCAGGCAAGGATCCATTCAATAGGCACCTAGAAGCCATTTACTCTCTCTCTGTATAAAAGCAGGAGCAATTTTCAACATCGTTTTCCATTAAGCCATACTGAAGAGGAAATAAACTAGAAGGGATTTACAATCAAGAGATAAAAGAAGATTATTTAAAACAAGCACCACACAAAATATTCCTTAACAGTAAAACCATATAGTTAAGGCCTCAGGATCCGGTTAGAAGTAATGGCTCTTATTTCAGCAGTAGGCACATTTACTTGAAAGAGAGCCCCACCAATTTCAAAGACAAAAGGAAGCCTCCTAAGTGTAACTGCATGTGCTCAATTTTCAGTGGAATGCACTTCCAATGAACCCACACTACATGCAGAGTTTGCAGCCTCAGAATTTCGTTTTAAAGTTTTTATTTATATGCAAAGAAAGGCATTTAAGTAAAGAACAGAGGAAAGATCAAACAAAACCAATTCTCTATGGTTCTTGGGCATGCTACAATACTGAATACGTTTCTGTTTTAACAGTTTGGATTACAGAGTTAATTTTATTTTCCTTTCACTTAGCCTCAGAATTGCATTCAGTTGAAATCACTGGACATTAGTAATTGTGTTTACAATTACAGGGTGACGTCCAACATCATGCAGGGGGACTTCCTCTTCCTGAATGTTCCAGAATCTGCTTTAGAGGGTCTCCCAACCCACTCGAGCAGATTTTGGGGTGTGTGCAGGGAGAATGGGGAAACGTTCTGCCAACAGTGTCTGTTCTGTTGGATACACACTATTGGATTTTACCCCTAGTATTTAGAGTTAAATGTTTTTTTAGGGCTATAGTGTTATAGCCTCTTCTTTCTTTGGAAAATACACAAACAGAATAATTTTATACCAGGATGCTTCCAGATGGGAATTTAATATTGCAAACAGTCATTGAGATACTGCAAATGGGTTGTTAGCAACATTTTTTGAAAACGTATTGGATTATTCCTAGAAAGCAAAAAAACCTGGATTAAATTGGGGAGGAAGGGGAATGGGCTGCCATTTGCATGTTTTGTGGATGTTGCGTGCATGAGGAGCAACCATTCCACAATAAACATCCATCTATAAGCACTCCCAGTGCAAGGTATCATAGGAGTACCCATTTCTTAATAGGACGAGAGTGATATACCAACATTCTACAAAGACAAAAATGTTTACAGTTGCAGACCATTACAAAAACGAGCGGGGAAAGACCCTCAACAAAAACTAATGAAGAAAGCAGTACCCTGCATTTCAGAATGAGGTTCTTCAATGGATGTTGTTTTTTGAAAACATGCATGCACATTAAGAGGGTCTCCACTTCAGTGAATATCTGGGAGATCATTTTAAAATAGGAGCTTATGCTCACCCAAATTTTGATTTCCTTTTTTAATAAATGGGTTTATTTTATTTATTTATTTATTACATTTATATACCGTCCCATAGCCGAAGCTCTCTGGGCAGTTTACAACAATTAAAACATTAAAAACAAATATACAAATTTTAAAACACAAAAATCAATTTAAAAACATAATTTAAAAACACATGCTAAAATGCCTGGGAGAAGAGGAAAGTCTTGACCTGGCGCCGAAAAGATAACAGTGTTGGCACCAGGTGCACCTCATCAAGCAGATCATTCCATAATTTGGGGGCCACCACTGAGAAGGCCCTCTACCTTGTTGCCAGACTCCCAGCTTCCCTCGGAGTAGGCACCTGGAGGAGGGCCTTTGATGTTGAGCGTAGTGTACAGGTGGGTTCGTGTCAGGAGAGGCTTTCCATCAGGTATTGTAGTCCTAAGCCATGTAAGGCTTTATAGGTCAAAACCAGCACCTTGAATCGAGCTTGGAAACATACAGGCAGCCAATGCAAGCGGGCCAGAATCTGTTTTATATGTTTGAACCGTCTGGTCCCTGTTACCAATCTGGCCACTGCATTTTGCACAAGCTGCAGCTTCCGAACTGTATTCAAAGGCAGCCTCAGGTAGGGAGCATTGCAGTAATCTAACTTGGAGGTTACCAGAGTATGGACAACTGAAGCCAGGTTATCCCTGTCCAGATAGGGGCATAGCTGGGCCACCAACCAAAGTTGGTAGAAGGCATTCCGTGCCACCGAGGCTACCTGAGCCTCAAGTGACAGAAATGGTTCTAGGAGAACCCCCAAGCTACGAACCTGCTCCTTCAGGGGGAGTGCAACCCCATCCAGGACAGGTTGGACATCCACCATCTGGTCAGAAGAACCACCCACTAACAGCATCTCAGTCTTGTCTGGATTGAGCCTCAGTTTATTAGCCCTCATCCAGTCCATTGTCACAGCCAGACACCTGTTCAGCACATTGACAACCTCACTTGAAGATGAAAAGGAGAAATAGAGCTGAGCGTCATCAGCATACTGATGGCAATGCACTCCAAAGCTCCAGATCACCGCACCCAACGGTTTCATGTTGATGTTGAACAGCATGGGGGACAGAACTGACCCCTGTGGAACCCCATACTGGAGAGTTCAGGGTGCCGAGCAATGTGCCCCAAGCACCACCTTCTGAAGCCAACCCGCCAAGTAGGAGCGGAACCACCGCCATGCAGTACCTCCCACTCCCAACTCAGCCAGTCTTCCCAGAAGGATACCCTGGTTGATGGTATCAAAAGCCACTGAGAGATCAAGGAGAATCAACAGAGTCACACTCCCCCTGTCTCTCTCCCGACAGAGGTCATCATACAGGGCGACCAAGGCTGTTTCCATGCCAAAACCAGGCCTGAAACCTGACTGAAATGGATCCAGATAATCTATCTCATCCAAGAGCTGGCCTGCCACCACTTGTTCAAGGACCTTGCCCAGGAATAGAACATTTGCTACCGGCCTATAGTTATTAAGATTTTCTGGGTCCAGGGAGGGTCTCTTCAGGAGTGGTCTCACTACTGCCTCTTTCAGCAGCCAGGGACCATCCCGTTTCGCAGAGAGGCATTAATCACTTCCCTGGCCCAGCTGGCTGTTCCATCCCTGCTAGCTTTTATTAGCCAAGAAGGGCAAGGATCCAGCACAGAAGTGGTTGCACGAACCTGTCCAAGCACCTTGTCAATGTCCTCAAGCTGTACCAACTGAAACTCATCCAAGAAATCGGGACAAGGCTGTGCTGTGGATACCTCGCTTGATTCACCTGCTATAACATTGGAGTCTAAGTCCTGGCGGATGCTCAAGGTTTTATCCTGGAAGTGCCTAGCAAATTCATTACAGCGGGCCTCAGCTGGTTCTACCATGTCCCTGGGGCCAGCGTGTAATAGCTCCCAGACAATTCTGAAGAGCTCCACTGGGCAGCAGATTGATGACTTGATAGTGGCAGCAAAATATTGGTTTTTTTTGCTGCCCTCACTGCCCCTAAATACAGCTTACCATAGGCACCTACCAGTGTGTAATTGCATCCACCAGGAGTTTGGCTGAATTGAATGCCCACAATGTATGGCCCATCTAGTCCAGTATCCTGTTCTCCCAGTGGCCAACCAGACGCTAATGGGAAACCCACAAGCAGGACCTGACTGCAATAGCACTCTCCCCACTTGTGATTCCCAGCAACTGGTATTCAAAGGCATACTGCCTTCATCAGCAGAGGTCTGGGATGAGCTAACTCTGGTGTCTTAAAATAGTAGCTAGGATGAAGGAATGGATCCATCACAACAGCTAGCCACCATCTGTGAACATCTCTATGGGTGACACGAAAACGTGTGCCTTCTCCCACCAGTTCATTCACAATGAATATTTCCAGGAAGTGTCTTTTGAAATACATATGGCTCTTTCCTTCATTGCATGTTTCACTGCCTGCATTTGTAATTTTTCAAAAATAAAACAAACACTTGAGACAGAAAGACAGACAGGAAGACTTAATATTACTAATATTAATATTACTAAGCCAAAGAATCATTGCACGTACGTAAACAACATAAATACTTATGATGGAGAGTATTATTGACTGTTGACCAGCACAGGGTACCTTACACATCATGCTGTGGCAGACCTGCATTTCCATGAGTGTTGTACACTCATCAGACAACTCTAACCAATTCTCTCTCCCAGTATTGTATTTATTTATTTGGATTTATAACCCACTTTATCCCAAGGGCACAAGACAGGTGATAGCATATTTAATTGTATGCATAGGCCTGTTTTGATTATTGGGTTCCAGTCAAAACAGACCACATTAATGGATACAGGAATAGAGTGGGCTTGGTGTTCAGGAGGTACAACCTGCCCCCCCCAAACTGGATTTAATAAAAGCTACTCCATGTGATTACCGGATGGGGAAGAGAGACCAAGGGGACAGATCTCATCTCATTCAAGATCAGGTCTGCAGATGGTGCCTTCACTTTCCTCCTTCCCTCTCCAAACCCTCTTTCACAAGGCAAATGTGATGATATGCCCATTCCCAAAATTCCATCAGACTTGCGTGACCAAGAAACAGAACTCAAGATGTTCTCAGAACATAGATGATGAGGCAGTGCAGAGGATTCTCTTGGGCTGGGGTCATCAGGAGCAGGGAAACATGTTTTGTATCTGTTCCATTAATGTTACTTAATGCAACTCCTTTTTTCCAGTAAAAAATGAGAGTTGCTGCTCTCATTGGGGAAAAAAGGGCAGCCATTCGGGGTACTGTTGTAGTGATGGCACAACCTCTCCTCTTGGCACTAAGTGACTTGGTTCTTATTAACTGGGATCATAGACCATTCAGAGATACACTTAACCCCCACCTCGGAGTCCTTGCAGTATAGTAACCTCTCCACATATGCCCCACATCTCACAATGAGACATGTTTTACTATTAATTCATTAGACATGGGGTTACAACCACATTATTTATTTGCCACATTTGTTTCTTGCCCTTTCAACAAGCAAGTTGGAGGTGGGGGTGGATGGAGTGTCAAGCTTCAAGATAAAGAAGCCTAAGAAGGGAGAGTAAAGGGGCCTTGAAGTTGCCCATCAACAGATAGCACTTGGACAGCAGGCTCAGCAAGCACACAGGCCACATCTGGTCATAGTTTTATCCCCCGCTATGGGGAGATGCATTTATTTAAACTTGCTTGGAGGAGACTGAATATCTGGATCCATTCCAGTCTGGCTTCAGGCCTGGCCATGGCACTGAAATGGTCTTGATTGCCCTGGTTGATGACATTTGTCGAGAGAGCAATGGGGGAATGTGACCCTGCTTGCTCTCCTTGATCTCTTAGCACCTTTTAATACCGTTGACCAGTATTGTATCATACCAGAATGGTATCATTCTGGAGCATCTCAGGAGGTGGGACTTGGGGGCATTGTGCTTCAGTGGTTCTGCTCATACCTCCAGAGTCGCTTCCAAAAAGGCTATTGTTTGGCATCATGGGAACTGTCCTGTGGTGTTCTGCAGAGCTCAGTTGTGTCCCCCATACTGTTTAACATCTATATGGAGCCACTGTCATCAGAAGATTTGGAGTGAGGTGCTGTCAATATGCAGATGACACCCAGCTCTACAACTCTATTCCATCTGAATCAGGAGATGTGGCTGAGGTGCTGGACCAGTGCTTGAAAGTGGTGATGGGCTGTATGTGGGCCAATAAACTGAGGCTGAATCCTGAAAAGACACAGGTGTTACATATCCAGAAATCTCATGTCCAGGAGGTGGAGAGATGGCCTGTTCTGGATGGGTTGCACTCCCCTGTAAGGAGCAGGTCTGCAGCTTGGGAGTACTCTTGGACCCAACATTGTCACTGGAGGCTCAGGTGGCCTCAGTGGCTAAGCGTGCCTTTTTTCCAGCTCCGGCTGCTTTGCTAGCTTCAGCACCTTTTGGACAGAGATGACTTGGCCAAAGTACTCCATGCTCTGAAAATTTCCAGATTGGATTATTGCATTGTACTCTATGTAACCTGCCCTTGAAGACAACTTGGAAACTTCAACTCGTCCAAAATGCAGCAGCCAGATTACTGGCTGGGGTTCCCTTTAGAACTTATGCAACCCCTGTTTAAAAATAGCTGCATTCGTTGCCAGATCATTTCCGGGCCCAATTGAAGGTGCGTACGTTAGTGTTTAAAGCTGTAAACCTCCTCCTTCCCTGCAGACCTTCTTGGGTGTTGAGATCAGCAGAGGGGACCCTTTTGGTAGTTCTGCCACCCTCAGAAGCTTGGGGGAGTGGCCTGGGAGAGGTCATTCAGTGTGGCAGCCCCTAAACTTTGGAATTCCTCCACACAGAGGTGCGCCTGGCAACTTCACTGTACAGTGTTTGGCAAATGCTGAAGATACACCTCTTTACCCAGGTCTTTGATACCTAAGATGTATATTTTTAGCACCTACCTTATTTTTAAAATGTGATTGTAGGTTGTTTTTCTGTTTTTAATGATGTATTTTAGGACTATTGCAATCCACCCTGGGACCTAATAATATTTATTTGTGAACATGCATCTATACCTGTGAATTAGCCCAAGCAAATTGTATGCCTATCTGTGTCTTCTTTTGTTCTCTTTTTTGGCAATGCATAAGTGGCTACTTTAGATACTTGTTGGGGAATGGTGCTGTGACCACAGTCCTTCTTTCTGTCCACATCCCACCTCTGTTTGTTATAATAATGCATTATACTCTTGCACAGGCATTTTTCAAGCTTAGTTCATTAATGTCATACACCAAAGGAAGCCCAAGAGCTGTTATTCATTAGTATGTTATCTGTTATGATGTGCATTAATTCAGGTGCCACGATGAGTAGGAGCACCATACAGCACGCAACATTCAATCGATTTCTGCGGGATGATTCCAGTGAGAATGATAACAATCTAGTTATTTTTTCAGCCTTACCTTTGGAGCAGTGTTGTTCACCTGATACCTTTTCTCAAATAGGAAACATGCAGATTTCACTAATTAGATCTGAGACTGTGCAACAGGCATTTCCTGACACAGAAGGGGAGAAGTCCTGAAAACACAGAAAATTGTATTGCAAATTGCAAGGGAATTCAGTTGCAAGGTTCCCACTAGCTTTTACAAGGGGTCTCACAATAGCCAACATCTCCTGGAGTGCTTTGAAATTTTAACAATGAGTGATCAGAATTGAATCGGATGGTTAAAAGTGAATCCATTTGAATAGGAGTCTAAATCCCCGGCACCCTATGGGGGCAATCACCATATTGAGCTTTCTGCTTTCTGCTTATTGAGCCCCAGTGAATCAAGCGCAAACAACTTGGTATTACAGATTGGCTGCAAGACAGCAGGGATGGGGCAGGATCCACAAGAAAAGTTGGTGTTTCCAGAATGTATGGTGCCAGCCAAAGCTATTCAGACAAGTCATCCCAATCTGTGTTTATTGAGCAGAGTGTAAGTAATCTTAAGTTTTTATGCTCTAGAGAGAGGATGCCCGGAAGAAATTTGTAAAATATCCCTTGTGAAAAAGACTGGGCATCCTGGGATTGCTAGTTATGTGTCTATAATTGAAAAGAGGAATTTAACAAGCTGAATAAATAAAGAGCCTCGGCTGTAAAGCAGAGAGTGATGCTATGCTGGAAGACTAGGAAAACAGAATAATATGGAACAAATGCATCTTCTCTAATAGACTGGAAACATAGATCTGTATTATCACTGGCTGTGAAATTGGGGCTCCCAGAGACCTGCTCTTGTAATTAAATATGTTCTGCAGGGTTTGCAGCTTCTTCTGTGTTATTAGCATATATCCTGACCTGCACGTAGCAAAGCAAAATGGTTCAGCTCTGGGTGGCACAATGGCAGGCCCAGCCCTACCATTAGGCAGCGTAAGGCAGCCATCTCAGGCAGTAGATCCTGGTGGTGGTGGTGACAAGTGGCAGTGAGGTATTGGAGGACAGAGCTGTGTAGCCTCTGTAGTCTGTCCTGCACCCCCTAAGCTAGCCTGCTGCCTTCAGGAGGGTACTGAAATAAGATTCAGGCACTAATTCAGTCAGTCCCTGTATGTGGAGTGGGAGGAGGAGCGTCTTCTTATCCTTTGTCCCAAACAGCAGATTGTCTTGGGTTGGTCCTGTGCACTGGTAACAGGAAGCACCTTTATCTGTCAATACAACACAGCTCATGAGATTATTTCTGGTGGCTCTCTAGTCCCATTTCATTGATCAGATGCTGAAAAATGGCACTTCAAAAATTCCTTTAATCAATGGGTAATGCCCATCTATCCATACTCAAAGCAGACCCATTGAAATCAATGGGTTTAAATCCATTGATTTCAGGAGGCCTACTGACTAACATTGGATATTGCCCAATAGCAGAGTAATCCCAATTTGTTACAATGGGGAATGCTTAAATGGAATGTATGCATGCAATGAACATATTGGGTGGGCCTTAGAAGCCACTTGCACAAAGGGAAGGTGTTTCTGCTCACACATGGCAAGCATCCCTATCGATTCTCTCCTCCAGCTGCAGATCCTCACACCACATCCCATGCTGAACCAGAGGATCTCCTGACTCTCAGGGATGCTTGTCAGGGGATCAGGATCTGCAGCAGGAAGGAGGCAGGAAATCTGAATTGTACAAGCAGATCCCACCAGAGTTGACAGCCAGTGCAGGATAACTAAACGTAAATTCAGATTGTTGACCAGGAAGTCTTAGACAAGTCACTGGCCCGGCAAATACGTTCATTTAAAGCAGCCCTTCCATATGCATGGTGGGGAAGTGTCACATTTGTGTACTCCTGCATAGTACTTGTAGCATCATATGGTACTTATGATAGTTTATGATCCCCCATGGTACTGATGATAGTTCATAATTTAGAAATATTCCCTCTTTTGTTGTCAAAAATGTATAGTAATGTTTCTAATGTTTGTTGGAAATGTAAACAACAAGAAGGATCATTTTATCATATGTGGTGGTTATGTAAAAAGGCAAAATCATTTTGGGCACAGATAGGTAGGAAGATGCAAAAAATTCTAAAGATAAATATTCAGTCAAAACCAGAATTTTTTTTATTGGGTTTTATGGATAAACAAATAGAAAAGAAATATGGAAGAATAATATTATATATGATTACGGCAGCAAGATTATTATATGCACAAAAGTGGAAAATGGAATCAACACCAACAATGGAAGAATGGCTATTGAAATTAATGGACTTAGTAGAAATGGATAAATTGACATGTTTACTTAGAGAAAAATCGACAGATACATTTCTTAAGGAATGGAAGCCTCTCTTAGACTTTTTGTTGAAAGATCAAAATAAAATGATGATACTGGGATTTGACGATTAATTAAGACAGCCTATGGAGAAAAGGGATTCTGTATGTATATATTAAGGGACAGGTTTGATGTATATTATATACTTATAGCTGATCTGTGACAAATCGGAAGTCAACTATTTTATTTTCATTTTTTGTTGTTGTACTGTTATGTTTTTTTGACTTTGTTTTGTTTGTTTTTGGAAAAAATTGAATAAAAATTATAAAAAAAAAGAAATATTCCCTCATTTAAAACGCTAGTCAACCTTGGCGCCCACTAGTACATCCAATGGAGCCTGTGAAAGGGCTCAGTAAAAATCCCCTTACAATGTAGTAGAAACTGTTTGCTTTTCCTACTCAGTCCCTGTTTGCACTGGCTCAGGCTCTGCTACACTGAACACCCTTCCCACCTTCAATATGTCCCCATTTCATTGGATGACAAGATTGGCCACTGTCATTTCCGTTTTGAACAGAGGAAAGATGCAAAGAGGTTCTCTCTTGTGAGTGCAGCAGTGGCTGATGTAGGTGCCTCCCCCCCCCCCACCGCTTTTGCAGGCAGGGAGCATTTTGTCCTGTCTCTTTTTCTGCTTTTTTAGATATGGTAGCCATTTTGTGTTATACCACCTCCAACACAGTCATTTGGCATTATTCCACACGTCCATGGCAGACATTTTGCGACTGTGCTCTAGAACACTTCCTTGAAATTCAAATGTGCCCACCGATCCAAAATAGCTTAGCGACTCCTGCCTTGAAGTCACATGGGGCCGATTTAACAAAGGAAGAACTAAGGCTACTGTACAAAACTTGAGCTGATTCTGCCAGAGGGATGGCTCCATCTGGAGGGTCTCCTCCTCAGTTGGTGGTCCTTGGTGGCCTTCCATGGCAGTAGTGACAAGCAATGGAAGTACACTGAACAATGCCAGATGGTTGAGGGTTGCCCTTTTAATTTCCAGCAAGAGGATGCTAATTTGGAAGCATGGTGGGAAATTAACGTTAGATCCAGCTGTCAGTTGTTGCTTGGAGTGACAGGTTGGATTTTGTTGTTGTTGTTAAAGGAGACCCAGGACAAGTATCAGTGGTAGACTCTTCCTGAGTGCTGGGACATTAGCAGCCCAAGGATGCCAGATGCCAATGTCAGTTCTCATCTGCAAATTAATGTTGCAGATTGGCAAATTAATGCCAATCTTCATTTTGTGCTCTATGGACCTAAAATCACTGGGTTGTATCCAATGCCATCTTAGGTCCATTCATTTCAATGGGTCTACTCTGAGCAGAAGTTAGTTGAATACAACCTATTACATCTACCATGGCTACAAGGAGTGGGGGATTTGCTTAATGTGAGTTTATGATCCAGGCCTATATCTCTCAGTCTAATTTCCCTCACAATTTTGTTGTGAGAATAAAATGAAACAGTTCAACATATGCTGTTCTGAGCTTGCTTGAAGAAGGATGAGATCAAATTGCTAAACATAAATTATTGTGAGGATTAAAAAAAAACTTTGGTATACTGAAAAAGTGGCCTAGAAACTTTTAAATAAGAAACACTCTAGATTTTTTTCATAATAACAACCCACCACCCTTGCTGCATTTAGGGGTTAGGAGGTTGATTCTAACTATGAACATTGTTTCGAGCTAAGGGTTATATGAAGAAAGGGAACTGAATCCCAAGCTGTTGATGTTATATATACAAGTGGCCTGGTGTGCATGTTACATTAAACCAAACCTGGGCTTAGTAAGACCACATGAATGTGTGGGATCCTAGAAAGGCTTCCCCCAAAGAATCCTGGGAACTATAGCTTATTAAGAGTGCTGAGACGTGTGAGGAGACCTCTCTTCTCCTCATAGAGCTACAATTTTCAGAGTGGTTTAACAATCAATCCCTCTTCCCACGGAACTCTGAGAATTGTAACTCTGTGAGGGGAACAGGTCTTCTAACAGCTCTCAGCATCCTTAACAAACTACAGTTCCCAGGACTCTGTGGGGAAGCCATGACCATTTGAAAATGAAATGGACTGCCTTCAAGTCGATTCCGACTTATGGCGACCCTATGAAGAGGGTTTTCATGGTAAGCAGTATTCAGAGGGAGTTTACCATTGCCTTCCTCTGAGGTTGCGAGGCAGTGACTGGCCCAAGGTCACCCAGTGAGCTTCATGGCTGTGTGGGGATTCGAATCCTGGTCTCCCAGGTCGTAGTCCAGCACCTTAACCACTACACTACACTGGCTAGCGGTATAATACTGCTATAAATGGTATAGTGCAGATGGGGCCCAGGACTCATGAGGAAAGGTTGCAGCATTTGGGGCTTTTTAATTTAGAGAAAAGGGTAGTAAGAGGTGACATGATAGAAGTGTGTTAAATTATGTATGGCATGGAGAAAGTGGAAATAGAAAAGTTTTTTTCCCTCACTCGTGACGCTAGAACTCATGGACATCCAATGAAGTTGAATGTTGGAAGATTCAGGACAGACAAAAGGAAGTACATCTTCACACAGCTCATAGCTAAATTATGAAATTTGCTCCCACAAGAGGCAATGATGGCCACCAACTTGGATGGATTTAAAAGGGGATTAGACAAATTCATGGAAGATAAAGCTATCCATGGCTACTAGCCATAATGGGTATGCGCTGCCTTCAGAGTTGGAGGCAGTATGGTTCTGAATACCAGGTGCTGGATGCCACAGAAGGGGAGAGTGCTCTTGCACTCAGGTCCTGCTTGCAGGCTTCCCCCAGGCACCTGGTTGGCCACTGTGAGAACAGGATGCTGGACTAGATGGGCCGCTGGCCTGATCCAGCAGGGCTCTTCTTATGTTCTTATGCTTTTATGGTTAAACTCTCTCCTCAGGACTGGCTAGGAGCAAAGCAGCAGTGTGTAAGTAGAAGCAGAAGAAGATACTCCTGTTTTTCAGTCATTGAAACAAAGCATTTTCTTTTCTGACAATGATACAAAGCACCCCTGTGCTTTGGTAGGTGCAACATCAGTTCAATAGAAGCGCACGCTGGAATAATAGGTTCATCTTTGGATGGCTAAGGATTTGGGAGAGAATAAATTATATTTCTCTCAGGAGTAGGCCGGTAATGATTTGTGCCTGTCATCACAATTCCCTGTTTATCTGACCTATTAATAGAGGGCAAAATTCCAAAGAAATGTTTAATTAACATTTGTAATTAGTGTTACAAAAAACCCCTCACCTTGCTTTAAAGAACAGACAGCCCAGAGAGAAGGTCCAGGAAAAGACAGACTCTTCACCCTGTAATTATTACTGCTCCCGGTGGGACCCTCGTTCATCTCATTAACATCACAGTAGGATGGTGCCAGTGTAAGCAACCAGAGGGATTTCAAATAGCTGACTCTTGGGCACAGCTTTCTCCCTCCCTCTCGCCCTCTCTTTTATATGGGTTCTGAGCTTCAAATGGGATTGCATTTTTGCCATCAGCCCACCTCATTCAACCTTTGTGGTGCTTCAACAATACCTACATATGAGGAAAGGGGGTGGGAATGCAAAGGTCTGAGTTTGTATTTGAGGAAAAACCTACACACTAGTTTAACAGTGAGCCAAAGGATATGAACCAATTACGCTGCAAAGAGTTCATTCACATCCCCCCCTTGCGCGCGTGCGCACACACACACACTGGTACTTTGGTCACCTGTAGCATCTTCCTGTCAAGTGCTAGGAGGACTTTGACTATACTTCAGGTGCAGGTGTGATAAAATGTGTAGCCAAAAGTTTGCTCATTCCATACAGGCATTCTCCTCCCACCCCACTGTAGTTTGGGGTACCGGTTATCAAACTCTAAACAAGAATTCCCAGGATATCACCAAATTGCAGTTCCTAGGTTCTTTAATGTGTATTATACAGACACGAGAGTGGCTGTATACTATAGCCAGTGTGGATTTTTCACATTCTGCAATGTTAAATTTAAATACTCTCCATGCCATTCTGATGCTTCCCATAAGCTCATTTCAAAACAAAACCTTACAAAATTTATAGTCCTGAACTCAGAAACGCTTGTTTAACAACCCTCTCAATTTTCATGGTGATAAACAAAACAGTCGGAAAGAATCAAGAGTTCAAAGTCTAAAGAGAGAGAGAAAAAACCCAGATGCCTTTTGGACTTTTTTCTCTGAGTTCTCATAATCTGCTGAAATTCATTAAAAATCAGCCATGATCAGATAGTACCTGTAGTCCTATTACTGACCTTCCCCCATACTCTGACCTTCATCGTCTGCAGTTTAAAAGTTTTAAAAAGTGCCTGGCTGATTTTTAATTAATTTAAGAAATTTTGCATTGAACTGAATGATAATGTCAAGCATGCTCAGTAAGAACCAACTATCAGTGTTCAAAAAGCCAGACTCACAGCTGCTGGACTTGGTTAATCAGGGGACCACACCCACACCAGACTTTGATTTCACATGAGACACTCATGGCTTCCCTTAGAGAATCCTGGGAAGTGTAGTTTGTAAAGGGTGCTGTTGTAATGAGTTAAAATTAAAAGATTGTATTGAAATGAAATCAAACAATGCTAAGTGAAACATATGCTTGCCTCCCTTATGAAAAGTATGGGAGTTTTCCGCTTATCGGCTTCTTTAACAATTAAAAATTTTGTTCCCAGCTTATCGAACCAAAGGTCAAGGATAGAGGAAGTTTGGAAGGAGAATAGAGAAGTGGACCAGAATAGACAGATGCTGAGAAATTAAACAATGATGTATTCTTGATTAGCTATGCATTTCTAATGTTATGTATGTGACGTATCTATAGCCTATAAATATGATGACTGTCAGCAATTCAAGAGAGCCACTTGAGAGTGGCCCTCCCTTTGCAAAGGTTTAAATAAAGGCAAATATTTGCAGTACTCTGGTCTCGTCTCTATTCCTTATTGGTGTCTCAAGGAATATAGAGTTCCTATCAGTCTGGCCTCAATTCAGGCCTGGCTCCTTTTGTAACAGTGCTGAGAGGAGACTTCTATTCCCCTGACAGAGCTCCAGTGGCCAGACTGGTTTAACATTCAGCCACTCTGATTGGAGGTCAGTGAGGGGAACAGGGTGTCTCCTAGCAACTCTCAGCAACCTTCACTAACTACACTTCCCAGGATTCTTTGAGAAAAGCCATGACTGTCCAAAGTGAAATAAAGGCCTGGTGTGGGTGTGGCCAGGGACAGCTTTGGTTTAAATTTGGGTGGGAGGCTACATGTGCCTGCTGTAGAAAAAAAAGGTGGGGGAAACCCTGAAAAGCAATGATACTGTTCATAATGTTTTCCTTTTGGAAAGGGGCTTCCCTTCTGCCCAGTGCCCACCCACCCACCCAATCTCCTCCCTTCCCCCCTGCCCCTCCCCCAGCTCAGTGTTGGACTACGACCTGGGAGACCAGGGTTCGAATCCCCACACAGCCCTGAAGCTCCCTGGGTGACCTTGGGCCAGTCACTGCCTCTCAGCCTCAGAGGAAGGCAATGGTAAAACCACCACTGAATACCGTTTACCATGAAAACCCAATTCAAAGGGTTGCCATAAGTCGGGATCGACCTGAAGGCAGTTCATTTCCATTTTCAAATATGATTACACAGAAATAATCCCATTGAACTCAAAAAGTATGCAACTGACCAAACCCACCTTCCCTTCTCCTCCCTCCTATCACCTCCCTCTTGTCCCTTCCCTCCCTTCCTCCTCCAATCCCCTCCTTCCTCCTCCAATCCCCTCCTTCCCCTCCCCCTTCCCCTCCCCATGGTCAGTTTTGCCTATCTTAAGCATGATTGCATGGGAGTAAATACCATTGAACTCAATAAGTATGCAAATGATCAAATCTGCCCTCCCCTGCCCCTTCCTTTGCCCCTCCCATTCAATCCCCTCCTTCCCCTCTCCTACCTTCTGCCTCCCCTCTCCCCTCCCTTTCTCCTTCTGACTCCTCTCCCCTCCCCCTGCTCCTCCCCATGGTCAGTTTTACCTATCCCAACCATGATTACATAGGAGTAAATCCCATTGAACTCAATAAGCATGCAAATGTTCAGACCTGGCTTTCCCCTCCGTCCCCTCTCCCCTCCTTTTCTCCTTCCCCTCTCCCTTCCCTTCCTCCTTCCCTCCCCTCTTCCCACTCCAGTTGTGCCCCCTGCTCAGAGGCAGATATTACCAAATTCTTTCAAGCTACACAGGAAGTGGATTGGACTGTGAAAGACCCACCCAAATTGTGTTTGCATTTTGACAAATATCTCAGAGAGGAGGTCAGGTCTCTTGCTCCCCTGGTGCATTCACTATAGCTGCCCAATTTCCCTGCTTTTTAAAGTTTGATAGAAATATCAAGTACGTACTTAAACCACAAGGTTCTTTGCCTGTTAGTGATTCTTTTTTTTAAAGTGTGCTTAAACTGCCTGTTTTTTTCCCTACAGTCTGAAGAAAAAGCAGCTGCTGTAGAGTGTGCTCCTGATCTGGGTTGGAGCTTTGCGGCACCTTACTACAGCAAATTGCTGCTGGGGGGATGGGCAGCACACCAGGACTACATTCTAGACTGGGCCCCCATGGGTAGCGATGCCAGGTCTCTGGCAAACAGCCGGAGACTCTGGCCCCGCCCTTGCTTTTCTCACTTCCAGCCAGAATTGCCCCATGTTGTTTAATCTCGGCTCTTGTGGACTCCCAGGAGCCAGTCATGCAGACGCCAATTTTCCCCTTGCTTCTTCTATCTGCTTTGCCTCCTCTCTCTCTCTCTCTCTCCCTCCCTCCCTCCCTCCCTCCCTCCCTCTCTCTCTCTCTCTCTCTCTCTCTCCCTCCCTCTCTCTCTCTCTCTCTCTCTCTCTCTCTCTGTCTCCCTCTCCCTCTCCCCCCCCTCTCTCTCTCTCCCTCTCCCTCTCTCTCTCTCTCTCTCTCTCTCTCCCTCTCCCTCTCTCTCTCTCTCTCTCCCCCCCTCCCTCCTTTGCATGCAGACATGCACACCACAGGGGAAGGACTCCATT
Source organism: Rhineura floridana (assembly GCF_030035675.1). Classification (NCBI taxonomy): domain Eukaryota; kingdom Metazoa; phylum Chordata; class Lepidosauria; order Squamata; family Rhineuridae; genus Rhineura; species Rhineura floridana. Next base: position 201,506,319 of record NC_084480.1, on the reverse strand, counting down.
CGCCTTCCCAAACATCATCTCTCATTCTCATTGGCTGCTCCTGAGGCCCAATGAGAGCTGAGCCCAGGCTTCCTCCATGGCGTGGAGCAAATTGGAGCAAGTAGGAGGTGAGTTGGCTGGCTGGCAAATGCCCCGGCTTTGAGGGTTTTATGGAGCTCTAGCTGCTCTAGAGCTGATGAGCAGCTGTGGCCAGGGAGCAGTGGCATTCCAAGTGCAGGCAATAAGAGGATGACACATCGGGCGCTGCCTCTTTTCCAGCTCCAGCTCACCCAGGATAGCGTCCCATCTACCCCCCTGCATTTAGAGGCATCCTCTCTCCTTGTCCCTGACTCCCCTCCCTTTTCTCCTCCCTTTTCTCCCCCCTTTTCTCCCCTCCCCCTTTGATTTCTTTGTCTGTTTATTTTTTATTTTTATTTTGTGTGAGAAACATTGGTATTTCTCTCTCTCCTCCTTCTCTACCCCCCTTCTGCTTCTTTCCCTCACTGATCCCTCACCTCTTCTCTTGTATGCTTGGGAGCCTTTTTCTCCCAAGCACCAGCAGCCTGTAGCAGACTCACTCTCTGCTCGGGGTGGAGATACGTGGGCTGGTGAAACCAGAAATTGCTTTCTTTCTTTCTTTCTTTCTTTCTTTCTTTCTTTCTTTCTTTCTTTCTTTCTTTCTTTCTTTCTTTCTTTCTTTCTTTCTTTCTTTCTTTCTTTCTTTCTTTCTTTCTTTCTGTCTCTGTAAGTGTTCATTTACTCAGAAAAACCTGCTGCAGCCTTGTGCCCCCTTTGAGAACCCTCCTATGATAGTTACTTCCAAGAAAGCATGTTCTTCCTCCAGGATGAAGGCTGCAATCCTAAACACGCTTGCGTGGGAGAAAGCCCACTGAATTTTGTGAGGATTGCTTTGGAGTAACTAGGCTTGGGATGGGCTTTAGAGTCTTTTCCTCTAAAACGAATTGGGTCAACCAGAAAAAAGACTTCATCTTATTTTTCTGTTCTAAACGTCTCAGGGCAGAGACCTGTCTTTTTTGCTTGCCATACACTGCATTAATTATTATTTATAATAATCTGCAATCGCTAGGGGCATTATCAGGGGAAGTTGAGCCCTGGGTCTTTTCTGCTAGACCCAGATCTGCTACTCCGCACTTTTTAAAAACACATGCTTATTTTTATTTTGCTCATAGGGCAGCAAACTGCAGTGCCAGTGAGATCCCAGGCTGCATACACACCATACATTTAAAGTGTGCGACTTCCCACAAAGAATTGTGGGAAATGTAGTTTACCCCTCACAGCTAAAATTTCAAGCACCCTTAACAAACAACAGTTCCCAGGATTCTTTGGGGAAGGAGAAACATGCTTTAAATATATTATGTGTACACACACTATTTTAATTTACCCAGAAGCACTGTATACATTTATGCAGATTGTTGCCCAGAACCTAGCAACCAGGGGTGTAGTCGTCCAGGGTCTTGGGGAGTCTTAGATGCCTTACGTTTTTGGGAGCAGGGTCTCAGCAGAATCCCTGTGTTTCCAGCATTCTATGAGCCAATCAACATGACAGGGGAGTGTGTTAGCCACTTAGAAGAGTATTCTAACATGCATCCTTGTCCTTTCCTGCTGATTGGAGCCAATCAGAGTAAAAGGAGGTAAGTCACTGAGCAGACTCTTCTCAGTAGCTAATGCACTCCCCTTTCATGCCTATAGGCTCCTAGGGACCTCTGTTGTGGAAGAATGCATTAGCAAGGATCTCATTCTCAACCCAGCAGCAGAAGGGGGAAAGGTGGGAGGGTGTGGCTGTGACGATCATGAAGGGACCCTGCACTCCTGAATTTGCTACTGCATTACTGCTAGCAACACCCTTGGCCATTATACAGCAGACGTAAGTAACAGTCTCCCAGCCCTTTTGGCTAAAGGGTGGGATATAAATGCCTTAAATAAATAAACACAAAAAGCAGCTACTCAGAGGAAAGCTTCAGCAGAGGATTGAGGGTTGTTTTCACCGCTGCCATCCAATATAATCACCCTCCACTTCTTGCTACAAACCAATACATGTCTACTCAGAAGTAAGCTCCATTGGGTTCAATGGGACTTACTCCCAGGTAAGTGTTTATTGGATTGTAGCTTAGTTACAAGCTTTGAACTAACTTCAGCTATTTAATTGTTTACACATGATCAGGTGTGTAGGTGTATAAATTCCTTTAAAATTTTGTGGGCTTGGTTCTGGTAAGTTTACCACTGGCAACCTTATGTTCTTTTATTTCCATTTTTTTTTTTAAAAAAAGGGGGGCTTTGCTTTTTTTCTTTTTTAGGCCTTCTGGATGGTTCTGAATTGCAACTCCCCAGGACCAGAAGCATAACTGGAAGTCCTATGGTTCCCTATGCCTGGCGTATTCCTTGCATGTGTTAATTTTTATTTTTTTTTGTTTTGGTACTGGGGCCCTACTTGTTAGCTTCCAGAGGAAACTAAGGCAGCTCACAGCAAGAATATGCACATACAACTCACATTTAAAGTGCATGACTTCCCCCAAAGAATCCTTGGAAGTGTAGTTTCCCCCTTGCAGTTAGAGTTCCTGCCACCCATGACAAACTACAGCATCCATCTGTGCTCCCATCTAATATCTCTGCAACACTAAGCTTCTTTCTTCCTATAATGGCCTGGCCTGAGGTCACGTAAACCCTTCTTGCCAGAAGCAAGTAAGCTAGATTAAATGTTCCCTAAAGGTGTTGAACTATGACTTGGCAGACCAGGGTTCGAATCCTCACACACCTATGAAGCTCACTGGGTGACCTTGGACCAGTCACTGCCTCTCAGCCTCAGAGGAAGGCAATAGTAAACCACCTCTGAATACCGCTTACCATGAAAACCCTATTCGGGATCGACAAAGCCAGTCTGTTTCCATTTTGCATCCATGCTTCCTAAGCTTGTGAGAAGAAATGACACTTGTCACTTCAGCTGGACCTGGGAACACCCTCTTTTAGGTAAGATTTCTATTTTAATTTCCAATCAGAGAATTTTTTTGAATGGTATGCTCCAAACAACTGTGGTTGATACTTAATGCATCATGCTTAATGACATAATTAGGGCCCGCCTGTGACATCACTAGGGCCCACCCCATGACATCACCAGGGCCCGCCCCATGATGTCACTAGGGCCCGCCCAGTGATGTCACTAGAGCCCACCCTGTGATGTCACTAGGGCCCGCCCCGTGATGTCACTAGGGCCCGCCCCCGTTTTCTCAGGTTTTTGGATGGTTCCGACCTGGCAACCCTACTCATGGGTGCTTTTTCTTCAAAACAAAACTGGCCAATCTAATCATGTTTTAGTGGTAGTATCACATTTCTCTGTATATGCCCACTTGACAACTTCTATCTGCAGAACTGACACTTGTTATAGGTGCCGGAAATACTCCTTTTGGACTTGTATGAAATCAATCTTGTTGTGTGGCAATCAGTAGTGTAGTCGCAAATTTAGAAGTTCAGGGTCTCTTCATAATAGTCACACCACGCCCCCTCCCACCCCTCACAGCCACGTCCCCTTCTAAGATTATGCAACCTAAGATTACTTTATTTATCAAATTTATATCCTGCCCTTCCTCCAGAAGGAGCCCAGGGTGGCAATACAAAAAAACCCCTGTATTTTATTCAATAAAAATAAGCTTTCAGTCTCTGCAACTGATAAGTGAGTTATTTGGACACCAGGAACCCCTGGGGTCCTAAAGAACTGCTGTTTTCCCCTCCCCTGCACTTAGCTAGGTGCTTCTGTCTCCTTGTAATCTCCATTTAAGATCAGGTACACGTTATAAGTTATTTTCTGCAGATTCTATTACACAGTAAGTGTGGGTGGATGTTTAAAAAAACCCATGGTATACATATCTACTCAGAGAAGGAAGTCTATTTGTTTTAATGGGACTTACCCCCAGGTAAGGGAGCCTAGGATTTCTTGTGAGGGAGGGGCAGAGGAGGTTTCATGGTGAAAGGGCTCCTTGTACACACCAACCTGGGAGTAAGCACACTTGAATACAGTTGAGACATAAGCATGCATCTAAGCACACAATAATCATGCCAGATTGGTTGAAGCCTAGTGGTGAGTGCGCTTGCGTGTTCCAATGAACCCTGTGAGCGATGCCGTCGGGAGTTATGTACTCCCAGCAGGGTCACCCATGGCATTAAAGTCAAGGGAGAAGAACCAGACAAAGAACGATCCAAGAAAGTCCTCAACGGCAGAACAGGTGGAGGATAACAATGTGTATGTTACAAAGGCTGTGAAGGCAGATGAAGGCTGCAGCAGATAAAGGACTTCCAATCGTCATGGTACCCATGCCATTGGATCAAAGCCTTTTTCTGTCAAGATTGTGTGTTGATCGTGGTGCACCGATCTCCCCACATAAAACAAATTCATGCACAGGCGTCTTCCATAACAAAAGTCCCATGGTGATCGGCAAATGGTGGCGGGGGCAGGACTGTGAAATCCAGAAGCCCTTAGTCATGGTCTGGTACATCGGCGGTGGATACAGATTCAGACGGATCCATTGTTAAGGACTATATTTTGGAAGACAATCTTACTCGGTCACTAGTGATCGCGAAGAAGAACTAAGGGAGGTAGGGGATGGAGAAAAAAACATGTCCTTTCCTTTATAAAGATGCATCTTTTGGTTTATTTATTTATTTATTTATTTAAGAAGTTTATATCCCGCTTCAGTTCCAAAGAATTCTAAGCGGCAAAAACAATAACATGATATAAGCACCTTATACAATGTACAATATATAAAATCAATTATCTCTCACATTATAAATTAAACGCTAACCGAAATAAAAAGGTCTTAACTTGGTGGCGAAAACTAGTCAGAGAAGGGGAAAAACGAATTTCCTGCGGAAGAGAATTCCAAAGGGTTGGAGCTACCACTGAAAAAGATTTGTTCCTAATGCCAATCCGATGAATTTGTGAGAAAGGAGGAATATTAAGGCCGGGGTCTAATGAAGATCTTAGAGGACGAGTAGGCTCATAAAATGAAATACAATTAGATAGATAGATAGGGCCTAAACCAGATAACGCTCTAAACATTAACATCAAAATCTTAAACTGGACTCGATAAGGGATTGGGAGCCAGTGTAGCTGTTTTAGAAGCGGAGTGGTGTGGACTCGCCAACCTGCTCCTGTTAGCATCCTGGCGGCTGCTCTTTGGACTAATTTTAATTGACGGAGTGTTTTGAAAGGAAGTCCTGTGTAAAGCGAATTACAATAGTCCAGCTTAGACGTAACCAAGGCATGGGTAACCATGGTTAGGTCAGAAAGCTCCAGAAAAGGGCGCAATTGGTGGACAAGTTTTAGACAGGCCAAGGCGCTTCTGGACGTTGCTAAGACATGGGCCTCCAAAGTCAAAGCCAAATCCAGGAGGACACCCAGACTACGGACCTGGGTCTTTAAAGGGAGTAAAGTTCCATCTAATAACGGTACATTCCCTATTTCCAATTTGGTTCGGTCCCCAATCACCAGTACCTCTGTTTTATCTGGGTTCAGTTTCAGTTTGTTCTGCGTCATCCAGATCTTAACTGTTGTTAGACATTTATTTAAAGGGAGAATGGCATCTCTCATATCCGGAGGGAAGGAAAAGTAAAGCTGGGTGTCATCAGCATATTGGTGAAATCGAATTCCAAAACTCCGGATAATCCCACCCAGCGGCTTCATGTAAATATTAAACAGCATCGGTGAAAGCACCGAGCCTTGTGGTACTCTGCATGACAACGGCCAGGGGTTAGAGCTAAAGTCCCCAAACAGTACTCTCTGTGATCTGCCCTCCAAGAAAGAGGTGAGCCACTGAAAAACAGCGCCTCGTAAACCCATCTCAGAGAGACGTCCCAAGAGAATATCATGGTCAATCGTGTCAAACGCTGCGGAAAGATCAAGAAGGACTAACAGAGACATTCTCCCCCTGTCCATTTCCCTCCGAAGATCATCGACTAAGGCCACCAATACGGTCTCAGTTCCATGACCCGGCCTAAATCCAGATTGAGATGAGTCATAGTAATCTGTCAGATCCAGAAAACTCTGGAGCTGAGAGGCCACAACTCTCTCAATAATCTTACTTAAAAAAGGTAAGTTGGACACAGGGCGAAAATTGTCCAAGCAAGAAGGGTTCAAAGAAGACTTTTTTAATAAGGGAATGATAATTGCTTCCTTTAGGCTTCCTGGGAGGTGGCCTTGCTGGAGGGAAGCATTAATCACCTCACAGATCTGATTTGCAAGTCCCTTCCTGGACTGTTTTATAATCCATGAGGGGCATGGATCCAATAAACACGTGGTGGGTCTCATCCCTTCCAGGAGATTGTCTATATCAGCAGGGAGGACAAGCTGAAAAAAGTCTAAAGTGAAGGAACAAACAGTCACCTTAGTCGGGGGCATAACATCAGTTAAAGTGTTATTAGAGTCAAGGTTAGAACGAATCTGGGTAATTTTAGTACTAAAATATGTTGGTCAGTGACGCAGGCTGTGAGACTCACAGACAAGGTTTTTTGCAGAGAGAGAGAAACCTGAAGCAGAAGGGTTAAGCTGTGAGAACAGAGTGCCAGACTATCAAGGTCAGTGGCTGGCTGGGAGTGTGATAAGGTGGGAAACTTGCAAGAACTCAGTGTGGGGGAAGAAATGTTAATGGAGAGAGCTGTGTCTAATGTCTTTGCCTAGTAAAGACTCTTACAAGAAACTTGCCTTGCCTGTCTTATTCCTGTTCTATACGGCGCTTGAATTCAAAACCACGTTTGACCTATTCACGCACTCGCCAACAGGGGTTATGGGCCCAGCTTATCAGGCGTGGTAGCGGGTTCAAGAGCCGGTGAAGTGGCGTTGTTGCAGAGAGAAACAAAGCGCAAGTGAGAGGCAAGTAAGAGTGGGCAACATGGCTGGAAATCTGCTATCCGGGATGCCGATGGAGAGGCTGAATGCTGTAAATTACTCCAGCTGGAAATGGAGAATGAGAGCAGTTCTGATTAAAGAAGATTTGAATGATGTCGTGGAAAAACCCCCTCCGGCAGCTCCTTCAGCAGCGTGGCTGAAGAAAGACGAGAAAGCGAAGGCTTTTATTACTCTGGGGCTATCAGATTCACAACTGTTGCTGGTGAGTAATGAGCCGACTGCTAATCAGATGTGGGAAAAGCTAAGAGCCGCTCATGTACAACAAACTGCGGGGAGCAGGCTGTGTTTAGCACGGAAGCTTTATCAGATGCGTTTTACAGATGAAGTGACTATGGAAGAGCATTTGGCTGAATTTCGTAGATTAAATGCTGAGCTGCAAGATCGAGGCGTGCATCATAATGACCTACAGATGGTCTATCTCCTGTTATCTTCATTGGATCAAAAATGGGACGTTCTGGTATCTAGTCTTGAAACCCAACCTGATGGGAATCTGACTTTGGACTTTGTGGAACAGAAACTTCAACAAGAGTGGAATAGGAGACAAGAGAATAAGAAAATAGAGATAAAAGAGACTGTGACTGTGACTGTAGCTGAACACCAAACTCAAAGAAGCAAGCAAGAGACTAAAATATGTTATTTTTGTGGATCACGTGGGCATATACAGAGACATTGTTTAAAGAAGAGGAATTACAGAAACTTTGAAAGTCAGAGAGCAAGCGTGAACTTTGTTACTAAGGACAATAAACTCATTAACTCTAAATGGCTTCTTGACGGTGGAGCGTCTAATTGCCTAATCACAGACTCTAGTTTATTTTACACTTCAAAGCCGACGCAGGAGAAGCTTTATCTGGCTGACGGATCGACTCAGGACGCGATTGCAACAGGCATGCTGAAGATGGGTAATTTGGGAATTTTAACAGATGTATTATTGATTTCTGGCTTAAAATATAACATTCTATCAGTGAGAAAATTGGCTCAAATAGGTTGCAAAGTTACATTTGAAGGGGATAGATGTTTTGTGAGAAAAGATGGTGAAATATGCATGCAAGGGAAATTACAGAACAAAATGTTTACGGTTGAGTGCAATCTTGATAAACACATGTGTGCTTGGATAGCAGTAAATAAAGAGAAACATGATAATTGCTTCCATGAATGGCATAGAAAACTGGCACACGCACATTTCCAAAAGATACAAAACACCCCAAAGCATAGTCAAGATTTGAAGTTAACACACTGTGAGCATGTGGATGAGTGTGAGGTATGTTATAAAACAAAAATGACAGTAAATCCGGTAAATAAGAGCTGTGAAAGCACGACTACTGAACCCTATCAGCTCATACATGTGGATTTAGCTGGACCTTTTCAGTGCTCAAAAGGTGGAGCAAGGTTTTATTTAGTGATTGTGGATGATTTCTCCAGATTTACACATGTGTTCTTATTGAAAAAGAAAAGTGATGCAGAAGAGAAATTAAAGGCATTCATAGAGAGAACAGAAACACAACATGGGGTTGTTATCAAAAACATCAGATCAGATAGAGGTGGTGAATTTACCAGTAATTCATTTCAAACATATTTGGAAAAGAAGGGAATAATACAGAGTCTCACTGCTCCCTTCAGCCCATCCTCCAACGGAACGGCAGAGAGGAGGAACCGGTCATTGCAGGATTCATTGAGAGCAATGCTAGCAGATGCTGATATGAATAACACTTATTGGGGTGAATGTATTCTGTACACTGTTTATATTCAGAATCGCCTTATGCACAGAACAATAGGCATGTCTCCCTATGAGAAACTGACTGGAAGAAAACCCAGGGTGAAACACATAGAACGTTTTGGGGCAAAATGCTGGGTACATGTTGCAAAACAGTCAAAAGCGCAGGCAGGACGCATTTTGGGATTTCAGAATTCATATTATAGAGTTTGGTTGCCTGAGAAACAACAAGTAGTGTTAAGCAGAAGCATAAAGGTGATAGATAAACCTTGGAGAGACAGTCAAACAGTGATCCTAGATAGCGCAAACAAGCAGGAAGCTGCAGATGTTCCTTTCGGGCAGCAAATACCATTAAAAACTGCATTAACAGATTTAATACACGGTAGCAAACGTACTGTTAAAAGACTGAGAGGTGAAGACATAACAACACAAGATACAGAAATGCCAAGTACTAGTGGTGCAGGTCCAAGTAAAATTGAAAGTGAGGAAGAAATGGAAATAGATAATGTCAGGAAATCAGAGAGAACAACGAAAGGTCAACCACCTCAGAGATTCACATTTAATATTACACAACAGAATAATGAGACAGATGAATATCCAGTAGAATGGGAAAAAGAAGGACCAATAGATAAAGAAACAATGGATATAATGTGGAAGTTTTGTGTTGAGGAATGAAACATAAATGTATTGTCAAATAAAAGTGAACAAACATGAATCTGTAAAACTTGTGTAAATAAAGAATAAAGAGAAACTGAACTGAACTGTAAATGTAAATTGTAAAGAAAACAAACCATGTACTGAAATGTATTTGTGATGAAATGTTAATGTTGTAGAAAATGTAATAATTGTAACATGAAGTTTTGTAGTCTGTAAGTCTCAGGTGGGGGCTGTTGGTCAGTGACGCAGGCTGTGAGACTCACAGACAAGGTTTTTTGCAGAGAGAGAGAAACCTGAAGCAGAAGGGTTAAGCTGTGAGAACAGAGTGCCAGACTATCAAGGTCAGTGGCTGGCTGGGAGTGTGATAAGGTGGGAAACTGGCAGGAACTCAGTGTGGGGGAAGAAATGTTAATGGAGAGAGCTGTGTCTAATGTCTTTGCCTAGTAAAGACTCTTACAAGAAACTTGCCTGGCCTGTCTTATTCCTGTTCTATACGGCGCTTGAATTCAAAACCACGTTTGACCTATTCACGCACTCGCCAACAAAATATGTGGCTAGTTCTTGACAACGGGAAGCTGAATATTCAAAGTTCGGTTTATGTTGGTCTTGGTTAAGTAAATTCTTAACCACCCGGAAGAGTTCTTTAGGTCGGTTGTCAGCAGACAGGATGGCAGCCGAGAAAAAGGCTTTTTGTGACGTTAGTCTAGATGTCATATAATACTTCAAAAAATTCCTAGCTTGAAGTTGGTCAGAAAGGCTCCGAGTCTTTAGCCATCGGCGCTCTAAGCCTCTATAAGTCCGTTTCATATCTGCTAATTCCTTGGAAAACCATGGGGCAACTTTAGAACGAGAATGAGTGAGTGGACGTAGAGGGGCAATAGCATCTATGGTCCTGGACATTGTATCATTCCAAGAATCGACTAAGTCGACAATAGAGTCACTAGTTCGAGGGACAGATAATTTTTCAATAGTAGATAGGAAGACGGTTGGGTTTAATAATCTTTTTGGGCGAATCATTTTTAAAAGCTTCTTTTCTTTAACAGGAGTATGTAATGGTGGTATTTTGAATTTAATCAAATAGTGATCTGTCCAAAGTAATGGACGAATAGATAGATCACTAATTGCGGAATCCTCAGTGTCAGAGCCAGTATAGAAAACAAGATCAAGAGTATGGCCAGCTCTATGTGTAGGTTCGTTAATTAATTGAGATAATCCCTCAGGAAGCAAAGTTTGATGCCTATGATGTATGCGCTAAGTCCCCCTTTGCAGTCATTTTACACCTCCTTCTACATCTTCACAACAAGCCTGTAAGTTAGGTTGGGCCCAAGCGCACCAAATGAGCTTCAGGGCTGAGTGGGGATTTCAAATCATTTTTGCTCAAAAATTAAAAAGAAAAAAATGCTGTAATTATTATGAAGCATTAATAAATAACCACAACAATTGAACCAGTGCTTGATTTTAACTATATAAATCTTGAATTTATCCCAGCATGAGCATCTGAACAGAATTACTATAAATTTTAAATGACTTTCAACCCCCTCCATCTGAAATACAATGCCTGATTGTCCACTGAATGTGGCATTACCAACCTAAGATCAGCAGGGAAAGATCTACAGTAACATAACTCCACCTCCCCAACAGAAACATCCAGACGCACACCCAGCTATATGGTTCTGTGTGCACACACACACACACCCCCTTCCAGAACTGATTTTTCTCTCCTTCCTCCCTAACTCCTGGCTTTGGGCTGGAACAAAACCACAACCCCCCCCCCGTTTGGTTTTAAAAAAACAAGAGAGAGTTAGCAATATACTTTCTCTCTCTGCTCCAACAGAGTAAGGTACCAATTCAAGAAGGTTTCTAGTTACCGCTTTAAAGTGGAGCTCCCCACACACACACAAAAGATCAGTTGCATGGCATTACATTTGCATTGTCAGGGTTTTCTGATGATCTTCCTACAGTTGATATTGAGTTACACACTTACCTGGTAGTAAGCCCCATTGACTGCAGTGGGACCTACTTCTGAGTAAGCATGCATAGGAATGGGCTCTAAGGCTGCCATCAAAGGCACATTTACTTAGGAGTAAGTCACCATTGAACAAAATCTCTCTCTCTCTCTCTCTCTCTCTCTCTCTCTCTCTCTCTCTCTCTCTCTCTCTCACACACACACACACACACACACACACACACACACACACACACTCCTTGAACAATCCCTCCCCCCCCAAAAAAACTCCTTCCTGGGGCAAAGGAAAGGAAGCACTCGCTGGCAGACAACAGAGACTTCAACATGCAAGGATCCATATACTGCTCCATACTTCCCTTCACAACTTTTTTTGAAAAGCAAGTCCCAATCACTCCCGCAAAGCTTGCTCCTGGCTGGCAGCCTGAGCTTGCAGTGATCATAAGAAAGTAAGCACCTGGGTTTGGCTGTCTGCTCGCCTCTCTGTGCAAACCTCTGTCTCTCAGGACCTCATGACTCCCTCTTCCCCACAAGAAGGAACATGTGAGCTCTTGGAAATTGTGCAAGTTGATTGGCTATAGAGACAGAGGGACTCTAGGAGGAAGATGTCTGCAAAAAAAGTAATGGGACTGCATCCTGAGGCATCCCATTGTGAAAGCACACGTGCTCTGAGCATTGGTTATCACTCTTTGAAAGCCTGCCATTGGCAATACCTACGCTTTGGAACTCCCTGCCTATTGACATCAGGCAGGCACCTTCCCTGTACTCTTTTGGCATCTGCTTAAAACATTTTTGTTTAGGCAAGCCTATCCAGGCATATAGAATGCTGACATATATTTTAATCTCCTTTTCCCTATTTTTTTCATTATCTTTTGAATGTTTTAAAATACGTATTTTTAGCTGTCTTTTATGGATAATTTTAATGTGCCTGGTTTTTGTAAACCACTTAGAGGTTTTATTACAAGCAACAGGTATATAAATGTTGTGAAATAAATACAATAAATGAATGTGTTTTTTTAAACAAAGCATGGTTGTCATAAAGTGTAATTTGGCCTTATGGCTGCAATGCCATACTCACTTGTCTGAGAATTCAAGAGGTCTTACTTCGGGACAGGCACATGATTGCACCATGAGGCTGTAAGCTCTGTGCATGCTTTCTTGCATAGGATATGGTGCAGCCCAATACTCTTCTTAACATGTACAATTAAGGTGTAAATTAGTAACAAATATGCAGCAGTTATGCATAGAACTAGAGAGCCAGTGTGGCGTAGTGGTTAAGGTGCTGGACTATGACCTGGGAGACCAGGGTTTGAATCCCTACACAGCCATGAAGCTCACTGGGTGACCTTGGGCCAGCCACTGCCTCTCAGCTTCAGAGGAAACAATGGTAAGCCCCCTCTGAATACCGCTTACCATGAAAACCCTCTTCATAGGGTCGCCATAAATCGGAATCGACTTGAAGGCAGTGCATGCATAGAACTTTCACACATATTATCTCAGCACTTTTTACAGCCCTACAAGATAGATCAGTAGTACTGTTATTCCTATATTGGGTACAGAGTGTGAGAGAACACTGGCTTGCTTGGACCATAATAGGTAGGGATGGAAGGATGCGGGAAACTCAGTTTCTCATTTTTCCAGTGTTAAGTTCAGCTCACCCCATTTCTGCATCAGCCTGTGATTTTAAAAAAATATCTTCATGAAAATTCATATGCATTTCCATGTATATTTCTCCCTAGTACAGTGAAAGCTCAATATTTTGCAGGGGGTGGGTAGACAAAGGATGAGCCCCCGTTCTAGGGGTTCCGTGTTCCAATGAAAATTGCTGTACTGTCTATAGTATAATTTTACTCCGGGAACATCATCATACCTGTGGTATATCTGCCATACAGCGAACTGCATTATAATGAGCTTCCACTGTATCCACAATTTTTTTTAACTATTTTGCCTAATACCCACATGTTTGCAAGCCATTTTCCCTGACATAATGCATTTTGCATGTTACTTTCACTAATATACACAGGTTTGTGCACAATTTCCCCTAAATCAGGAGGGATTCCCAAACTGTGGCCGGTGGAATTCCAGTAGTCCACAGGATCCAGGTGGTCCACAGCATGTCTGTGCAGGACACTTGCAATCTGAACTCTGCAGAATTCTATGGAAATCAGATTGTAGTACAATAAGATACAATAAAAGAAATAAAAGAAACAATATACAATTAAAAACCATATAGCATCTATCACAGCTCATTATATTTACTACAACAGGCTGGGAATAAAATCATTAAATGGTCCACTGAGACCCTCAGCAATTTTCAAGTGGTCCTTGGGAAAAAGGTGTGGGAACCAGTGCTCTAAATAATATAAACATTTTTGTATGCATTTTTGCCAGCAAATAACATTGCAAAATTCAGAGAAAAATGAATTTTGGAGGATAGTTGTGTTTTGGTTTATGTATTGGAATCACGAAGTGCAAATTAGGTGAATTCACATTACAATGCAAGTCAAATCCCCCCCCCCAGTCCCTAGGCCACAATGTGCTTTTGACTGAGGTGAAATCCAAACCAGTGACTGGTCTCACAGTCTACATTGTTAGCCACTAAGCTGCCTCTTATAAATTGCTTGAGCTGATGTTTTTATGGATCCTTCACTGCCTACACTGACTGCTACATCCCTATAATTCGCTCCTTCATATTTGCAAATGAGCATTTTTTAAAGGTCCTAACAAATCTACACTATAAACTGTCCACTATAAAGAGAAAACGGAGTGAAGCATTGTTTTTTAAAAAATAATGCTTCCAGCCTGTTGTATCTTGTAATGATTCTGTAACAGAACTTCTGCAGATGGGCAGTGATTTTATGTGTGGCACGAGGTTTGTCAGAAATGTGTACTCTAGCTAAAAATGACAAGGCATAATGGGCCATGCCTTAAGTCTCTGGTGGCATCTGTTTGTGCTTTGTAGATGAGGGGAAACCCTATTTCTTCCCACATGAATCAAGTGAGAAATGGATGTCTTCTTTCACATAGGAAGGTAAAAAGAAAGAGGTAAATGAAAAAGGCTGATATGGGGAAAATGCAAAGAAGGGACTCTTAAGGGCTCATTCACAAACATGATGGGGATAAATACCAAGAACTAAATTATTTTGACTCTCCATACCTCTGTATTGGTAAGCTGCAGCCCTTTCTTAAGCATAGTGCACCAACGTTTGCACAAAAGATTATCTGTGTCTGAGCTGTGACACAGTGGGGCAGTACTTTGGGTCAGACGTCCAGAGCCCCACTTAGCAGAATGGGCAAGAAAACCCCCAAATGCAGCAGGGCTAGCTTACCGCATTCTGAAACAATACACATTATCATCTGAAGACCATTATGCCCAGGGCCTAAGACGGGATGATCTAGTGGTCCTCCAGATGTTGTTGGATCCTATATCCCATCAACTTCAGCCAGCATGGTTAATGGCCAAGGTTCATGGGAGCTGTAGTCCAGCAACATGTGGGAGGGTACCGTTTCCCCACCCCTGATTTACAATGACCTAACTGCACCCCTGACTGAATAGCTGCCTTTCTTCCTGCATTATGGTTGACTAAAAATATTGAAGCATGATTGTGGAAATGGCTGCCAGTTGATTCTGGGCTGCTTCACACAGGCATGAACATCACACAATCGACTTCATGACTCACAGCTTCATGTGGAGACTAGCACCACCTAAAAACACTAAGCTTGGAATGGTGCAAAGTGAAATGAAAATTCTGTCTGGGATGCTAGATTTGCCGTAGACCATTCATACATGCAACTCATCTCTTGATGCTATAAGTGATGAACCTGTATGTGAACCAACCCAATTCTCATTCATGTCCTATGGTCTGAAGGCATATGAGGCCACCACCTTGGTGAAGTTAAGCAGGTCTGGGTCTGGTCAGTGTCTGGATGGGAGACTGTCTGGGAACTACAAGTATGCCACCTTTGGTTCTATGATGAAAAAAAGGTAGAGTGATCAATGTAAGAAATAAAATAAATGTTTCCTCACATGACCATGACACCATTGTTGCTTGCTTTTAGATGACTGTCTGGACTGGCTGTAACCTTAGCAAGGAAGGGTGTACTTGTTCTGTACCTAAAATAACTTTTCATATATTCTTTAAAAGAAAAAGGATAGAAAAATGCAGACTCTGTAATATAAAATGGGAGAACACTCATTTCCTTCAGATTCTCAAGCCATACCTTTAAGTAGCTGAAAATTCTTAAGTTGCTTAACTGTACATGTCCACAATTAATCTTCTGTAATAACAGTTAATGGAAAATCTCTTTACAGACCAATGAACTGTTGATAATAGTGTGGATATTACATTTGCTCCAGAATGCTACCCCTATAACTGATTTAGCTGTTTCACAGAATCGTTAGAGTGGAAACCAACCATTTCAACCCCCTTTATCAAGACAAGATACAATATACCAAAAACATTTTCAACAGATGCCTCTCAACCCTTTTCCGGGACGCTGTTCTTCAGCACCTCTCTTGTCAATGGATTACATTGCAAAATATCCCCGCATTTTTTGTCCTGATATTTAAAGTTCATGGCCACATCACCCACTTTGTCAAAATAATTTTTGCTTGTCTGCTGGACAAAATAGTACACCTGCTAAGAATACAATTATTTAAAATTTTAATCACATCAACATTTAAAAAACAAACAAAAAAGGAAAATGTGGGAAACTCAAAGAAAATGTCAGTTTAACTTTCACGTAGTCTAACTTAGTTCCCAACTCTGAACCAAGTCAAATGAAAGTCCAGCTCACAAAACCCACCTACGCTGGGTCAGGCCAATGGTGCATCTAATTTAGCATTCAGTTTACTGATATTGGCTGGTTGGCTCACTCTTCCATTGGAATCAGACAGGTGCAGAAGTGCTTTGTTTAGACGAAATTGGTTTACATGACATTGTAAAAATGTAACTTATGGCCAGATGGCTCAGTGAGCATCTAGTTTCCCAGTATGCCCTTCTGAGTAAGGACCATCTACACCCCTAGGAAATACGAATGATTAAGTAGTATATAAATGCTTTAAATAAATAAAGTCC
Source organism: Rhineura floridana (assembly GCF_030035675.1). Classification (NCBI taxonomy): domain Eukaryota; kingdom Metazoa; phylum Chordata; class Lepidosauria; order Squamata; family Rhineuridae; genus Rhineura; species Rhineura floridana. The sequence continues at coordinate 201,490,018 of NC_084480.1, read as the reverse complement.
ATCTGCTCTTTATCTAAGTAGCACTACTGATTTTTTTAAAAAAACATGTCACCCTTCTCAAGCAGCTCAGATACACCTTTGGAGCTCTGCATGACTAGGGGCTGCTTCATTTCTGAAAAAGAAATTGGTATACTTCTCCATTACACATGTGGAGCATGCCCTGATATTGAAGAGAACAAGGGAGTCTCTTCACATATAAAGTGCTGTGCGCATGCCATCCCACAGAACTCTGGACTGTCGTCAAAATAGTTCTCTCTCACTTCAGTAATTATGTATTTTGTCTTTTCAAATTACTTTTCACCAAATTTCTTATGCTACCATAATAAATATTCCCAATGGTTATCATAAAAAGCTGAAAGTCTATCAGTTGGTAAGGATCTAGATTTAGATTTCCTTTGCTTTATCAGACAGGCTCATCAGATCTTGTATTTTATTAAATCAGGGACAATGTCAAAATCTGGGGATAATCCACGGTTCTTCTCCTATGCAAACACCATTGACATATACACATTAGTTTTATGCTTGGGTCTTTTCTGCTGTTTTATGCTGGAGAGGGTTTGGATGAAATAGAGATGTCCCTCCACCCAGCTCTGTTGGGCTCTGCCAGTTGAGGGGCTCCCCATTGCAAAGCTCCTGACTGTGCTAGCCTAAACAATGGGTGGATAGAGCTACAATCATTGGTACCATACTGACAGTAGCTGTATATCCCCCCCAATTTTGGGTGTGTGTGTGGAAAGGTTGGAGCTGGACCATCCAAAGATGCACTGGATCCTGAGCTGGTCCATCTACCAGCAATGGGCATGTTCTGGGCCTCTCTTCTGGGGCAGCCTAGAGCCAGTGCAGCAAAAATAGAGTGAGCAATGGGACTGCAGATGTGGCAGTGACTCTGCCACTCCATTAAGTCCCACTGCTGTCCACCAGGGGTTTGGAATGCTCCATTTTTCCATTTTAATAGAGTGTTTCGGCTATGCACTGTGGTATGGGAGTGCAGAAAGTGACTCAAACATTTCAACAATCAATCAATCAATCAATCAATAACCCCCCTTTATTTCAATAAGAGAATCATTCACTATAAGTGGCCCAGCTCACTTGTTTCCCCTGAGTCTGCTGTCAGATTTACATACCTTCCATCTGTTTAAATGACAGATTGAACAGCCACTGCTGTTGGTTGAGGTGAATGAAAGTCAGTCTCTGAACATAACTTCACATGATGAACAAACCCTGATCTCCCTAGGGATCTGAACCTTTGCAAAATACTTATTTTAAGTCAGGGAAGGAAGGAGATGGCTTTTAGGACTCTTGTCTGTAGAATTATTCTAAGAAAGGAAGGAAGGAAGGAAGGAAGGAAGGAAGGAAGGAAGGAAGGAAGGAAGGAAGGAAGGAAGGAAGGAAGGAAGGAAGGAAGGGCATTATCTGCCTTTCATAGAAGGTGACTTTCCTCTGGCACACTGAAAGCTTCTGTCACTTACAGCAGAGGAAAATCCTTTTGTGTCTAATTTGAAAAGTATATGTTGAAAAGTATATAGGCCTTCATGGGGGCAATCTGATTCATTACTTTAATAGTTAAAAAGTGTAAGATTATTACTTGCATTCCCAAGTGTATTCTGGAAATCCTGTGCTAAGAATGTTTATACCCTTCCTTCCCTTGGGGAATTGTTATTTTGGATGGACAGGTTCTATTTGGTTCTCATCCAACAGATTTCGAAAGGAAAGGCGGCTTGAGGTATTGAAGTTAAAAACCTTGCCCACTTACAATGACAAGTTATCTAATAAAATGTGTTATCTTAATAGCTTTAACCATCAATGGGTTAAGATGAATTTGTTATGTTAGAAAAGTGGGTGAGTGTTGATATTTACTGGTAATTCTTAAGATTTTTGGAGGCCAGTTCAAAAAATTCTGATATTTAAATCTGAAAGCGAACTGATGACTATCACAAATCACCAAATGCATTCCTCTTTCCATCATATATCAGAAAAGGGTGACATTTATCATGGTTGGTTTGGAAATGTGTAAATTGACATTTTCTGGTAAATCTCAAAGTCAACCAACCATCCCTATGAAATGACTGAATGTTATTCTCACTTTCATATTTTATCAATGAAAGGCAACTAATATTGCTATTCTTCTGGGGTTTTTTGCACTGTTGAATTTTATTGTTCTTTTTAACTATACATCACCTTTGGAGCATATGCTGGTGGACAGCTCATTAATTTTCTAAATAAATACATACATGCATTACAGTTAGGAGTATATGTAAAAATAAAAATAAAAATCTCATGGCTCAGTTCGTAATATCTCAAGAACCATGAATGTTCATCCTCGCATCAATGATTTATTGGTATTGGTGTTGACCAGAAAAGACTGGGAATGGAAAAAGAACAGAGAAAGTGGTAAAGAAGGGAACAAGGAAGGCAAGTAAGATCGGGCAAAGACTAGTCTATCCATCCCCTCCAACAAGTCATTTGCTGACTCACTCCACTTCAACTTGGCCACAGCATTAACCTTAGAAGGAGACTGAATGGACAATCTAGGAGATAGATCTCTTCTTGATTGCTGCATTCACTAGTCAAGGTGGATAAGACTTGAGGGATAGTCACAGATTCCTAGTGAGGGAAGGCAACCAGACCACCCAGTCTTCATCAGCATGTTCACTAATCCATTCTGCTTCATGTTACTCACATCATCAGGTGAGTAGAAACCATGAAGGGATGCTGTAGCAGGTATCAGTCCTCATCAGCCATGGCTGTGTCTCTGCAACTAGCTTGGTTGGCATACACTAAAATGTGCACATGGAGATGGAAAGAAGTTACTACAATCTTTGTTGTGTGTCTTTTCTATTTTAGTATTAAATTAATCTCTAATTACTGAAAACCCAGTAAAGATCTAGGAAATGCTCCCATTTTGTTTTGCAGGGATAAGGAACATGTTTGCCTAGAAAGCAATGGGGCCCTCATGCTGAATAAGGCTTCCCACCTTTCCTTTAGGAGGAGTGCAACTCCTGCCCAGAACAGGTTGAAATCCACCTCCCTGAGGGCAGTTCCTTCATCATGTTTAAGCTTTATTATGTTGGACCTCATCCAGTCCATTACTAATCCCACATACTGATTCAATAATAGTTCATTTTGAGGACTGAACTAATTAATTTATAATTGTATATTTTTGAGAAAAAATGCAATTTCATTAATTAGTGAGAATGAAGTATATACGTAATTTTATAGTAATTTTGGATAATGAATTAATCAACCTATTACAATCAAGTTATATTTAGGAAACCATCATCTGTGAAATCTAGATAATTAATTAATTGAGATAATTCATTAACAAGAAATCCAAAAAGTGGCGGGAGGAGTGTGTGTGTGTGTGTGTGTGTGTGAATGAATGGAGACAAACCACTTTTTCCAATGCCCTCAGGAACCTCATGACTCTTCTGACCATTCACAGTGGACTTCTGCCCTGGGGATCCTTGTATATATGTGGAGGCATTCTGTGTGAGTAAAAAGCCTGTTCTTCAAGAAACTTCTTGTGTAAAGAAAGCTATAGTTAGTGCAAAAACTAGATATGAAATAGGCAAAGATTAGTAGGCAAAAAGCAAGAAGGGAAGCTAGAAGTGGGAGGCATGAGAACAGGTACATGTTTAAAAAGAAAAAATGGAAGACCCAATGAATGGACTGATAGGAAAAGCAGGAAGGTTTGAAAAGAAATCACAAGCATCAAAAGAGATCTCTAAGCAACGGCAGTGGATTAAGTGGCAGAAGAACAAAATTGGACCACCCAAGATTAAAAGCATGAAAATAACTATTGAAGTCCTGAATTATGAGAGTAAAAGTGAGACTTGAAGAATTTGATAGGGTGACCTGGAAAAAATTAAAATTTGAAGGGTTTCTGAAGATCTCAAAAAGAAAAAAATTTAGAGAATTTATTGAAGAACATTTAATTTTTAACCTAAATGTATAAAATTCTTATGCTGTTAAAAGCTCAGTCGGAGCAAAGATGTTGAACAAACTATGACATAGCTTAGCAAAATTTCTAAACTAGATCCAATGGATCTTATTCTGACATTTCTGAGTTAGTCACACTCCAGGGTGTAATCCAACTTCTATTTATGCCAGGCTGAGCAGAGTTGGATATGGCGGATCCCATATCAGCCAGGCTATGCTGGCAGAAGATCCTCATTCAGGTTCAGCTACGGCAGACCCAGGACTCAGCCGGCTCTGCTGGCGGTCCATCGAGGAAGCCCAGCCCAGCATAAGGAGAGACGGCAGAAGACGGTGGCATGCCTGAAAAAGAGCCTCAGGCAGGAAATGTATCACATTTCCTTTATTACATGTTACCAGGGAGAGGAAGCAACTCAACATGGGGTTGCAACTTTGGCTTGCAGCCTCATGTTCATAACAAGAAGAGGACGAAGAAGAAAAATGTCCCTTGCTATGGGGTGTGATTAAAGGTAAATTCAGTTTGGCAAAGGTCAAAGGCCTTTGGAGAACTTCCAGTAGGACTAATCCAAAATAAGATTATAGGAAAGTAGGAAACCGTTTTATACAGAGTCCAGTCATTGGTTCTTTGGGCTGTTTTGTCTACGCTGAATTGCAGTGGCTCTCCAGGGTTTCAGACAAGAGTCTTTCCCAGTCTGCCTTGGAGATGCTGGGGACTGAACCCAGCCCACTGAGCCATGTCCCATCCTCAGGCTGCAGATATGAAGTGAACAAATTCTTCCATATTATCTATCGACCTACTTGGCTATTACCTCCATAAGGCTAAAAGAAGCTAATAACTGGGAAATTGCCCTATGATGATTATAGATTGGGTATACATTGCAGTACATGAGAACAGCAAGATAATCTCTTTGGTGTCAGGGATTTCAGACCAACAGCACAATCCTATGCCTGCTGACTCCGTAAATCAGCACTCCCACAAAAGGCAGTGAGGGCCACCAACTTGGATGGATTTAAAAGGGGATTGAACAAATTCATGGAGGAAGAGGCTACCAATAGCCAGAGCTTGGAAAAGTTACTTTTTTGAACTACAACTCCCATCAGCCCCAGCCAGCATGGCTACTGGATTGGGCTGATGGGAGTTGTAGTTCAAAAAAGTAACTTTTCCAGGCTCTGCCAATAGCTGCCAATGGCTATTATGCTCTGCCTCCATAGGCGGAGGCAGTATGTTTCCAAATACCAGTTGCTGGAAACTGCAGGAGGGGAGAGTGCTCTTTGCACTTAGGCCCTGCCCCTGCTTGTGGGTTTCCCATGAGCAACTGATCAGCCACTGTGAGAACAGGACTTTGGACTAGATGGGCCAGTGGCCTGATCCAGTGGGCTCTTCTTATGTTCTCATGTTCTTAAGTCCCAGTAAGTTCAATGGGTCTTACTCTCAGGTAAATGAGTGTAGGATTGTTTTGTTACATTGTTTCAATTATTACTTCCAGGACCATGAACTAAATTTGAACCTAACCCTCCACAATGCTCAGAGGAATGCTTTGAATGCTTTTTCAAAGGAAAAAAGCAGAGCCTTTGACATCATCTGAGGCTCAGACTTGTCTTTTCCTCTTTGTCGTGCGTTGCCCTCATCAATAATGCCGGTTCTAAAACTTTGGCTGCTGGGGCTGAAGAGAGAAAGCAGTAGGGGAAATAAAAAAAATAGGTCCATCTTTAATCATTTGGACAAAGAAAGGGAATATTTGGTGTTGCAGTAAAAGAAAGAAGAGGAAACTGCTTTGAAGGATGTGAAGGCAAATCTCAGGGCCCCCACAATGACTGGTAGGCTAGTATGTTGTGAGAATGGTTGGAAGTACTTAGGAGGGATGCTTGAGGAATTTGATCTTTGCAAATGTCAATATGAATTGACCAAACCCACATCTCCTGGACTGATATGTGGACCTGAATTTAGATATTCATTGGCTTTTACACTTCCTAAATGGTCTTGGCTCAAAAAAGTATCAAAATACTGTTGGTTGTTTTTTTTAAAAAAAATGCTTTTTAAAAATTGTTTTTTTTTCAAAAAAATGTGTTTTTAAATTTGTATATTTGTTTTTAATGTTTTTAATTGTTGTAAACTGCCCAGAGAGCTTCAGCTATGGGGCAGTATACAAATGTAATAAATAAGAATAAGAATGCATAACTGCGAGAGAATTTTGTTTAGAAGGACAAAACATATTTTAAGTGTGATTTTTTTTAATGTGGACTTTTATCAAAAATTGCAGATTAATGTGAAAATAGTACAGAGCAGGGTTATGGGTGAACATCTGCAAAATGGGCACGGCCTGGAAATGGATTGATTCACCCATCCCAAGTGTTTAGCCATCTCTGCTTTTTGGCAATAACAGGCTATTATATTACTCTCCCCCCCCACGCTTTATAGTACACGTGCATCTCACCTGCTTCTTCGAGTCATTAATTACTCCATCTGCCAACCATATTTTTTTGCTGCCTCCTTAAACCTGAGTTCCTTCTTGCAAATCAGCAGGAAGTTGGTGAAGCAGCCAGGCCACCAAACCCAGCAGTGTAAAGTCAGACCTAGTAATTGATCCCAGCAGAAAGGAACAACCGGGAAGATGTGTGTGAGCAGAAGTTCAGAGACAAATAACACCCAGTGTCTTGGTAACGCCCTGGAGGTGAAAGCTGACCTGCAAAACACCATGGCATAAGGCATCTATATTACAGCTTCTCTACAGCTTAACAGCTATGAATCACTTATCCACAAAGTCAGACAAGACATGTACAGTCAGATTAATAACAAGGCAAAGTGACTTGAAAGGGCAGGAGGGAGGGGAGAAGGCTGGAGAACTGATGGATACAGAACAACACATGAAGCTGCTTTAATGAGCATCTTTTGAACTGGGCCCTGATAATAATAAACAATGAACATAAAGTCATTGGAACAGTTATTTATTTATTTAAGTCTCTTTGAAAACTTTTATAAACTGCTTCATATTTAAAAATCTCTAAGTGGTGTACACCATGAAACCATAAACAATATCATTAAAACAAAAATACAAGACAAAACCAGTAAAAAAAAGTATAAAAACATTTAAGAACAGGAATTCAGAGAATTCAAACAAACAAAAAACAGGGTCTGAACTTTTGGGTCAGGAAAAGCCTGGGCAAAAAGATATGTCTTGATCAAGTCTGATGGTTGCTGCTTCTCATATGGCAGAAGGGAAGGCATTCCACAATACAGGGGCAATTGCAGGAATTTCTCGCTTTGGGGTCACTGCCTATGATATTCTGTAGTGTCAGTATCAAGAGCAGAATTCCCTCAGATGATCTAAGTGATCTTACAGGTCGAAACAGGGGCAGGTAGTCTTTCAGATAATCCAGTCCCAAGTCATTAAAGGCTTTATATGCTTTATATGCTAAAAGTATGGCCTGGAACATGGCCTGGTAGCTGACTGGCAACCAGTGCAGTTCCTTCAGCACAAATGTAATATGTACACTTCCAGGTGCTCCACTAACAACCTGGCTGTAGTGTTGTGCAGCAGCTGCAACTTCTGAACCAATCCCAAGGGAAGCCCCAGATAGAACATATTACAGTAGTCCAATCATGAGGTTACTAGCACATGAATCATGGTGGCCAAGTCATCTCTGTCCAGAAAAGGGGTTGGTTGGTGTACCAGCCAGGCTATGGTCTGAAGGCACATGAGATCACTATGTTGCTGAAGCTAAGCAGGTCTGGGTCTGGTTAGTGCCTGGATAGGAGACCGCCTGGGAACCGCATGTATGCTGCCTTGGATTCTATGACGAAAGAAAGGCAGGGCATAAATGTAAGAAACAAGCAAATAAATAAATTCACTAATAGGCAAAAAACCTTGCGGTTTACGAACGTACCTATAGCCAACAGCTATTTCTAACAAACTTTACAAAGCAGGACAATCGGGCAGCTAGAGTGAATGCACCAGGGGAGCAGGAGACCTGACCTCCTCTCTGAGATATTGTACTGCCCTACAAATTTGTCAAAATGCATACACAATTTGGGTTGGTCTTTCACAGTCCAATCCACTTCCTGTGTAGCTTGGAAGAATTTGCTAATGTGCCTTTGAGCATATGGTGTTATGCATATGGTATTATCTGTTGCTGTTGCTTTTTTAACAGTGTTCATATTTTGTTACTTACATTTTTGTACAATGTATTGTTCTTTTCTGATGTGTATTTTGTATTTGTGTTTATTTTTTGTGAGCTGCCTTGAGGGCCTTTTTGGCCCAAAGGTGGCATAGAAATAAACATAACATAACGTAACATAACATAACATAACATGATATACCCATTCGTTCAGAAGTGTTATGTATATGAACTAAATAAATGTGAACTAAATATAATGGGATGGATCCAGACTAAATTACAATGTGAGTCCCATTGAGTTACATGGGGCTTGTTCCCAGCTACATGGGTACACAATGCAGCCTAAATTCCCATTGAAATCAAAGAGACTTAAGTGAAATCATGATTAATATTTTACTTAGGGATCTAAGTGCAACCAATTTAGCCTGGATCCAATCCAGTAATTGTGTAATATTAATGTAATATTATTTTATGCCAGTTGTTTACATTTTCTCAAGATGAGCCAGTCATTTTTATAATTATTTTGTGTTTTTTTAAATATAAAATTTTATTAAAGCTTTCAATTAAAAAAACACGTACAAACTAACATAAACTGTGGTAACACGACAAAATGAGTACAAGAATATTGTAGGAACAACTACACAAAACAAAAACAAGAATATCTAATCTCTGTACAGAAAGCTGAAATCCCCAAAGTTATGATGGGCCACCAAGAAGGTAGGTGATGGGCAGGTGGGCAATTATTACATTCTTCATTGTTGGCATATGTCAGTAAAGGCCACTAAGACTCAATAAAAGTCAGATTTAATCACACCTCTGCTTAGTCTATTTTGTTGGGTTAATTTTTGTACTACAGCAAGATTCCAAACTTTCATCCAACAAACGGTTAATGTGAATGGAGAGCTGTGGTTCCAGTGATGGACAATTTCTAATTTGCAGCTGATAATAAAAAAACACTATCAATGGTTTGTACTGTAATTGTTCAAAATGTCCTGTTGAACACAGATAGCAAAGCTAATTGGGTTTTTTTTTGCTGTGAAACCACAGCAGAAATTTCTTGGAAGACTCTAGTCCTGAAAGAGTATATCACAGGGCAAGACCACTACATGTGGCAACATGTTCCCAGCCTGAGATAGCCCTGCCAACATTCCATTGATAAAGATAAATTTATTTGGCCCAATGTGAGTGAGGTCTAATAGCAACACAATATCATTTTAAAATAGATTCACAGAATGTAATGGGAGTTATGTTACATTGTATCTGCATTTATTTACTTTATTTATTTATTTATTTATTTATATCCCGCCCTTCCTCCCAGCAGGAGCCCAGGGTGGCAACATTGTTGTACACCATCTTGGTACTGTAGATGAGTGGGTGGTATACATATATTTTTATAAATAAATCAATAAAAATTATTGTAACATTAGTAATATATTACCGTCCTTTCTTAGCATAAACTGGATATTGATAAGATATCCATGAAATAGATTACTCAAACAGTATTCCTTTCCCTCCTTTTTTTTTTTTTAAGGTCACCATAGGTTTTCAAGAAACATTCTAAGGCAAAGCACAAACCCCACTCCTCCACACACAAAAGCATGACAACAGTGTAGTTACCTTAATTAGATATTACAGAAGTGCAGGGTCCCTTCATGCTAGTCACATCATGCCCCCTTACAATCACACCCCTTCTAAGATTATACCACCCCTATCACTTTCACCATTTGACTGCCCTTTCTTACTGTCAAAGATATTGCTTGAATTATTGAATTCAATGTCTGCATATTCATAGCCTGCTGCTACCAAAATTCTTGATGATGTAGATGGGATGCTATAATCAGGATTCACTGTCTTTTCTGAAATTACAGCATTCTTACTCTTCACAACTTGCCAAAGTAACTGCATTTGGCTTTTTGTCACCCACATGTATTTTTCTCTATTTCCCTCCTGTCCTATTCCTGGCTTTGGGCTGGAGCAAAACCACAAATCTTGCCCTTCTCCCCTTTTTGCTGCTGGGTTGAGAATGAGATCCTTGTTAACAAATAAGCTGGAAGATGTGCAAGTAGAGAGAGCTTTTAGTTGTGCTGCGTCCCCCTCTTTCTCTCTCTCTCCCACACACACATCCCTCCCCATCCAGCAACCATGAGCTGCCCCCTTCAGCCCAAGTTCCCTCCCCCAACCTTCTTTTCCACTTTCCCTCATTTCCTGTCATCCTGGCTGTGTTCCCAACTCCACACTTCTCCTCAGTCCTTCCCACATGCGCCTTTCCCCACAACACATGTGGGAGTCAATCAGCATGAAAGGGGAGTGTGTTAGCTACTTAGAAAAATTTTCTCAGTGGCTGACTCACCTCCTTTCACTCTGGCTCCACTCAGCACAAAAGGGCAAAGAAGCTTGTTAGAAGACTCTTCTCATTGGCTAACACACTCCCCTTTCATGCTGATTGGCTCATAGGGCATTGGAGACAGAGGGAGCCGGCTGGACCTCGTTCCCAAAGCAGTAAGTGGTACATGACCCCCTGCAACCCTGATGAATTACACCCCTGGGCATGAGATTAATAAAGGTTTTGACAACCTTCCTTCCTGGCAGGGCAGAGGCCAATTCAAAATCACAATGGGGTCATGGCTTTGGCAATTAAAAAATAATAACTGAATTACTTGAACTGCTCAGTCCAATAAAGAGAGAGGGGTTCTTTTAGAATAGGTATGTCTTTACAAGTGATCCCTTCACCATGTTTTTGTAAACTTACCAACTGGTGCCCTTTCCCCATTTCTGTATGTACTTTGGTCTTCCTCCAAAATCATATGCAGAAGCAGCTATACAAGACCATTCCCACCTGGAAGACTTTGCACCAAGTGGATTTAGACTCTCTTTTTATAACATTAAAGGACATCCTGATCATGTAATTCCTAGCCCTCAGAAGACTAAGCCATCTGACTTATTGCTTCCATTCCTAAATTCCTGTGCCCTTGCCTCAAGTCCTCACTCACCACTGCTGCACTAGGAACGATAATCCCCAACTGCCACTGCTGCTGCTACTCACTCCTCTTCAGCTGTTTCTTCCTCTTCTGCTGCTCACATGTTGTGTACAGTTACACCTTCTGGCCAGTGTGGCATACTTCTTGGAGCAGGCCAAAGGGATTCTTACTCTAGGTTCTCTTGCCCTCCACAGTGATGAGCCACGTGCCAGATTATCCAAAATGTAAAATGGGGATATCCATTCCAATGGCCAGTTGCAGCCCACAGTCATATTTCATCTGACCCTCTTGGTACTCTCCTCACCATCAGCTATTGGTGGGGACCAGCTGAGAGGAAAAAGGGCTTTGTTGCTGTGCAAAGTGTGCAACTGCAGCTTCTTCCTCTGCAAAAGGTTCTGCCACAAGAAGATCAACACAGAGGGAAAAAATCCCAGCAGACTTGTGTTCCTTAAAAATATGCAAACTAAATTTATGCATTTTGCAATTGCACGCATGCAGTTTTTGAGATGCAATTGCATTCTGAAGTTTGAGTCTTTAAACAGCTGTACCGCAGGGTTTGCTTCGGTTTAGCTTTGAATTGATTATAAGCACATTTTTTCTGCTGGGATGACTGAATTCTTTCACCTTTTGCACAGTCAGGGTAGATAGTATTGAAGAGCTCCCCTGCCATCAACCTTTGAATTTGTCCCAATGCATTACTTCTCACTCCCTGGCCCCAACAGAGCAATAATACCAGATGTGCATGTGCTTCATAACAACAACTGAGATTTGCATTATGCTACTGAGTAGAAAATTATATGCTTTTGAAAGGGGAACATGAATTCTAGAGTACTGTTTGTCTTTAACATGAATTCCAGACTACTGCCTCAACACCATGCATGCTACCCTGTATTCAAAAATAGAAAGCTAGGAAACAAATGCCCTAAATAATTAAGTTTCAGATCATCATATGCATGCAATTATTTGATACGACGTTTTAAAAACTGCATATTTGCTTTTGCAGAAACATGTCCCAAACACGTGCGAAAGTGGAAGCAAAGGAAAAAGCTTCACATGGCCCATTTCCTATTTATAAGGACTACTGCTCTGGAAGGTTTGCAACGATTGCTAATACCCTGATCAGTATATTTTATATTCATAATAAATAATCTTATAGGAATAATGATGATGATTGCCAGCAAACCTTACTTACCATTTGATTGCATTCACTTTTCACTACGAACATTAAGAATGGGAATTAATTTAAGTAGCATGTATTATTCAAGGCATGTCTTTTAAATTTCTGATGATATCATTAATATATACACATATAGGGCAATTTTCAGAGATGTGAGTTCAGTATGAAAGCCTTGTGGAGCATATAACTGAGTAATGATTCTTTCTTTTGTGATGTTGTAATTAAGTTATTAAAAATCCACCCATAAAAAACATGAAAGGGTGTATTTTTCCCTTTGTGCTTCAATACATGTTAAATATTGTGCATATCTGTCAAGTTTGCTAAGCAATACTATGACCATCTATAGACATTGCCAATATGCTGCTGTTTATTTTTTTATGTGACCAATGAACACTGTAAATTGTGGCTGCCAACCCAGGCATACATACCATCTATTTAGTTAGTTAGTTCATTTTGTACCTTGCCTTTCTTCCAACATGGAACTCAAGGCAGCTTACACGGGCAGTCTCCCACCCACGCACTGACCAGTCTGAGACCAAGGTGGCTGTAGTATGTGCTCACTACTCCTTGCTCCAGCAAAAATAGTGGAACTTACTTCAGGGTAAACATACACAAGCTCAGGCTATACATATTTATTAATTCACATCTGAATAGTTGATGATGAGGTCCAGTCTAGCTCAGTATATGACTTCTAGGGCTCTAGTTCATAGCTAAGTCATTAAGTAGCCATAGCCATAGCATAGTACACATGCATATTCCATCTAGATGTCCATGAATTGGGGCCCTGTGCATCCCTCTTTAAATAAACAAATAAATCTGCAACATGGACCTTTCATGTGATCGGCATACAAACAAGGAGAACAACCCTTATGGCTTTCTTCAATATTGTGCAAATGCATCTAATTCAGAGCTTGGAAGTAACTCATTATTTTTAACGAGTTACTTGTAATTAGTTACAATTTTAAATAACGAGTGGGTAATTCCATTACATTTGGCAAGTAAAGGAACGACTAGTAATTTCCCTACTTCTCAGCTGCAACTTTAATGTTTCCACATTAGGTTGCATGTTACTTGGGGGCGGGAACAAGGAGAAGTCAGCTCCTGGCTGTGATTGGTTAACACAAGACATGTGCCTCACACTGATTGGACCTCTGCTCAGACTCTCTCTTCCCTCGTGATCTGTGTTAGGAGGCACGAGGGAAGAGATGAATAGGCAGGGCCTGCTACCGTCTGACTCTGAGAGGAAAAAATGGATGCCGGAGGAAAAAGCCAGGGCAAGGAAGGCAGCAGCAGAATGGCGAAGAGCTATGGAGGTGAGTGATGATGATTTGTGTGTGTGTGTGTGTGTGTGTGTGCCCCGGTGTGTGTGTTTTCGGCTGGAGTCTCTGGTTTTGGGGGGGCCTCCAGCTCTCTGGCTACCACCCCTTACTCTCCAGACTCTCAGCTTCAATTAAAAAAAAAAGTAAGTTTCTAGGTGGTCTAATTCCCGAGATATACACCAAAACGTAACCCCCCCGCACAACTTTTTTTTAAACAGATCCATGCTCTAGCTACAACACCCATCAGCCCAATCCAGTGGCCATGCTGGCTGGGGTTGATGGGAGTTGTAGTTTAAAAAAGTAACTTTTCAAAGCTCTGGCTGTAACCCCGCCCTTTCATGATTGTAGCCAATGACGCCAGAGTTGTGACTTGTTGATCCAGGCATGCCTAGGCTGAACGTCAGAATATGGTGGCTTTGAGTTTTTTGCAGTTTGCGTAAGTAATATGGCTTAATGTTTTTTTTCCTCTTCTGTCCAAGAGTCAGACCCTGGGCTATGAAATATGAAAGTATTTAATCCAATATCTGCTTTTCTGGGAGTAAAGCCATTTCTGGGAGTAAAGCATGTACCTGGAGTAAACCCCATTGAACTCCATTAGGACTTGCTTTTGAGTAGACATGGTTAGGATTGTGCTGTAAATTAATGGGACTTGTGAGTAAACATACTGCAGACTTGTGTTTGTGTTGTAAATCTCTCTCCCTCCAACCCTATTTTTAAAGAAATTAGGCAGGGTTTATCACAGTTTTTATTATGTAGGAAACTAATACTCATTTTTTAAAAAAATGAATGAAGTTTATTTATTTATTTATTTATATTATTTGATTTATATCCCACCCTTCCTCCCAGTAGGAGCCCAGGGCAGCAAACAAAAGCACTAAAAACACTTTAAAAATCATAAAAACAGACTTTAAAATATATTAAAACAAAACGTCTTTAAAAACATTTTTAAAAGCTTTAACAACATTTTTTTTAAGAAAAAGTTTAAAAACATATTAAAAAGCAATTTCAACACAGACGCAGACTGGGATAAGCTCTCAACTTAAAGGACTTGTTAAAAGAACAAGTTCCTTATCACTTGAGGCTGCAGTTTTCCCTGGTTGAGTAAGCCCCATTGAATACATTGGGACTTGCTTCTGAGTAAACAAACATAGGATTGCACTATAAATATCTTTACAGGTTATATAAATAAACATATCTGATAGTCATGCTTATATAAATATTTTCATAGAATCATAGAATAGTAGAGTTGGAAGGGGCCTATAAGGCCATCAAGTCCAACCCCCTGCTCAATGCAGGAATCCAAATCAAAGCATTCCCGACAGATGGCTGTCCAGCTGCCTCTTGAATGCCTCCAGTGTCGGAGATCCCACTACCTCTCTAGTAATTAGTTCCATTGTTGTATGGCTCTAACAGTTAGGAAGCTTTTCCTGATGTCCAGTCGAAATCTGGCTTCTTCCAACTTGAGCCCATTATTCTGTGTCCTGCACTCTGGGATCATCGAGAAGAGATCCCGGCCCTCCTCTGTGTGGCAACCTTTCAAATACTTGAAGAGTGCTATCATATCTCCCCTCAGTCTTCTCTTCTCCAGGTTAAATATGCCCAGTTCCTTCAGTCTCTCCTCATAGGGCGTTGTTTCCAGTCCCCTGATCATCCTTGTTGCCCTCTTTTGAACTTGTTCCAGTTTGTCTGCATCCTTCTTGAAGTGCAGAGACCAGAACTGGACACAGCACTCAAGATGAGGCCTAACCAGTGCTGAATAGAGGGGAACTAATCTTTTAATCTTTTAATTTTCTTAATCTTTCTACTTTTAATATGTATCCTTCTTAATTTGTGTTGTATTTCGTTTTTGTTGTGCTTTCTGTTGTTTGTTTGTACATGTTTTTGTGATTTTTTTACTATGATATATTGTATTTTATCTTGTTTGTTCACCACCCTGAGAGCTAGTCTGCTAAGGGTGGTATATAAATTGAAATAATAAATAAATATAAATAAATAAACTAATACTTCACATGATTTGGAAACTACACTTCTGTTAATGCAGCCTGATATAGCATTTGCCTTTTTTGCAGCCACATCACACTGTTGGCTCATATTCAGCTTGTGATCAACAACAATTCCAAGATCCTTCTTGCATGTTGTACTGCTGAGCCAAGTATCCCCCATCTTATAACTGTGCATTTGGTTTCTTTTTCCTAAGTGTAGAACTTTGCATTTATCCCTGTTGAATTTCATTCTGTTGTTTTCAGCCCAATGCTCCAGCCTATCAAGGTCCCTTTGAATTTTCTTTCTGTCTTCCACGGTATTAGCTATGCCCCCCAATTTTGTATCATCAGCAAATTTGATAAGCATGCTCTGTACATCCTCATCCAAGTAGTTAATAAAAATGTTGAAGAGCACTGGGCCCAGGACCGAGCCCTGTGGTACCCCACTCATTACTTCCACCCAGTTTTGTCATGCTGTGTCCCTATAAGTATCCAATTGCATACTATGGTTGTACAATACTTCCTTTACATTTTAAGTATGCCTTGGGGTAGTCATGGTTCTCCATTGTTTTCATCCTGAGGGGCAGATAGGCTGAGAAATGGTGAGTAGCCCATGGTCACCCACTACGCTTTATAGCTTATTTCCATTTTGAAAAATTAATTAAAACAATTTACATGCAGGCAAAATTTATTAAGCGGATTCACACAATATGTGTAAAGCACATCCAACTCGCATTTAAAGCGCATGACTTCCCCTAAAGAATTCTGGGAAGTGTCATTTCCCCCTCACAGTTATAGTTCTCACCACTCTTAACAAACTGCAGTTCCCATGATTCTGTGGTGGGATTCATGTGCTTCAAATGGGTGTTGAATGTGCTTTAAAGGAATGGTGTGGATCTGCCCTAGGTATGATGTTCATTCAAGAGTGAATTGAAAAGAACAATTTTAAAAGATACTTCTTACTCTTACTCATGTTTCAAACCTCTTTCTGAAGTAAAGGGTCAAATCTGTAAAAACATTTGGAGCAGCCACATTAAAAGATAAGGGCAGGGTATTCCAGGCAGGGGGTTGCCAACCCTGCTTGGATATGGATGTCTTTGCAGAAGAACACTAGTCAAGGTTTACCAACAGCACAGTCCAAACTATATCTACTTAGAAGTCAGTCCTGTTGAGTTCTATGGGGCTTAATCCCTTAGTAAGTGTGTTTAGAATTGCAGCCTTCAGGAGCCTCCATCTTTACTCCCCAAAGCTCCCATCTAACATCTCCACAACACTAGGCTCCCTTGTCTCTGCTGTGGCCTTCTGGTGACTGCCCTAGCCTGAAGGCACTTAACCCTTCTTGCTGAAAGCAAGTAGGCTAGATTAAATGTTCCCTACCCAGGCTCATATATATATAAAATATAAAAGACAAAAGATAAACGGCATTTTGTCAAAAGTATTTTTGTCTACATTTTATACCTCATCCTTGGTTTTCCAAGCTTGGCATGGAATGCTTCTCATACAGAATTAATTTGAAATGCTGCATATTTATTATCATAATCATCATCTTCAAAATAAAAAATATATGTACCGCCTTCAAGTTGATTCCAACTTATGGTGACCCTATGAATAGGGTTTTCATGAGGCTGAGAGGCAGCGACTGGCCCAAGGTCACTCAGTGAGCTTCATGGCTATGTGGGGATTTGAACCCTAGTCTCATTTTGTTCTCACAACAACCCTGTGAGATAGTAGGTTAGACTGGCCCAGGCAGGGTTATTTAGTGAGCAAAAATGATGCAAATAGGATCTCTTTTATTTGTGCTATCGACCTGCTTACTTCCACTCTGACTGGGGCATCTTGCAGCATGGGGAAGAGATGGGGGCACATCACAGCTGAAGTTCACCCATATAGAAGCATTATCTCTTGTTTATTACAGAGATGCCTGTTGCAGGTTTTGCTGCTGAGAGCAGCAGTCAGTTAGTGTGGCCACTTGAGTCACAGCTTGTTGATCCTGAGGAGGCCAAACTAGAAAGTGAGGTTCAGAAAGGAGGCCCTGTGCACGAGGAGGAGGAGGGCATGAAGCAGTGCCAGTTGCCCACAGCCACATCTGCAGAACAGCAAGTACCATGGTTTGGCTTTGAGAAAGCTTGTACATTTGTGAGCCAGAGTGGGAAAAATGTTGTTGTACAATGCAATTACTGCCTTCCAAGGATCAAAAATCTGAGATCAGCTGTTTCCTCCTCATCCAATGTGAAGAAACATTTTGAGGTAAGCCTTGTCCATTGTCTATTTATGTTTAAATTGTGAAGTTCCTCTTCCATTTTTTCTTGGATTCATGCTTTGTTCTTCTTCCTCAGAGGGCACACCCTGAGAAGCTGAGAGCAATTGAAGAAGCAATAAAGGCAAGGAGACGTGGCCTTCCTGAACCAATGCATGACACCCCTCCTCCCAAAATGCTGAAGCAGCAGCAGACAACCCTTGAGAGGTGGGGATCTGGCAGGGAGCCTGTCACCCAGAGCAATCTCGACAGGAGAATCATTGATTTCATTGTAGAGGAGACATTACCACTTCAGACTGTGGACAAACCATCATTCATTAATCTGGTTCGCATTGGACTCCCCAAAGATCTCACCATCATATGTGCCAAGACTCTGAGAGACAGAATTGAGAAGAGAGCATGCCACATGCGAGAAACTCTTGCAAACCGAATGGGTGCTGTGGCATATATAGCAACCACTGCAGATTGTTGGACCAATGGCAAGAAGAGTTACTTTGGGGTAACAGCCCACTGGATCAACCCAACTACCCTGAAACGAGAGGTCGGGGCCTTGGCTTGTAAGCGTCTGAAGGGGCGCCATACATACGATGTCCTTTCAAAAGCACTGCATGATGTACATGTGCAGTACAGGATCCACAACAAAGTTATGTGCACTACTACAGACAATGGCTCCAACTTTGTGAAAGCGTTCAGAGTTTTCATGGCCAAAGAACCAGTGGAAGCTGCAGGCACCAGTGACGATGATGGTGATAACCAGGAGGAGGAGGAGGCTGAGGTGGAATTTGCGCCTATCTGTGAGATTCTGGACACAGGACCTGAAGCAGAGGAAGAAGCTGCAGACTCAGGAGAGGATTTTGTTTTACCACCACACCAGAGATGTGCTAGCCACACCTTCAACCTTGTGGCAACACAAGACATAGAGGCCATGCTTTCTGACTCCTCCAAAAGTAGTCTTCTTGGTCCTTTCAAGAAACAGTTTTGTTCCTTGATGGGAAAGTGCAGCAAGTTGTGGTCCAAGCAGAACCAGTCAGCCCAGATTGCTGAGTATATCCATGCGCAATGTGGTGTGTATCTGAAGGTACCGAATAAGACCAGGTGGAATTCCACCTTTGATGCGTTGAAGCAACTACATGAGCTCCTGTCAACTGTGCCACTAAAAATGCATGTCATAATGGACCGCTGCTCCTCGTCCAGGATCACAGCTGCTGAGATTGAAGTGGTACAGGAATACACAGAGATTATGAAGCCACTAGCCCAGTCCCTAGATATCCTGCAACGGGAGAATGGCATGTTCATGGGGTATTTGCTACCAACGCTCTGCAATCTGGACCGCAAGTTAGAAGGACTGGAAAACAAACCTGAGAGGTACACATACTGTTTTCAGCTGCTGAGAGGTGTGTGCGAAGCCCTAAGAAAGCGGTTTGCAGCTATCTGGGAGGACAAGAGGCTTCTTCTGGCAGCCTGCCTACACCCTCGCTTCAAACTAGATTGGCTGGAATCGTGTCAGGCCACCACCCATACCAACAAGTAAGAACATTAGGGAAGCCCTTTGGGTGGATTACTCCAAGGGAAATGTTGTCTCAAGGGAGGCATCAGAGGGCTTAAGGTGGTAGGCAGGGGCTGTTCCTTTTCTTCCTGGGGCTCCTCATCACAACCTTGGGTTGCTGCAGGTAATCCTTAAGGGTCTGCTGTGCTGCCCCATGAGTGTGGTGACTTGGTCATCTTCCTACCTTCCATGTCATCATCCACAGGCTCAGGCTGGACCCTGAACCAGGGGACATGACAAGCATCAGGAAATGAAGAGCAGATGATGGTTTCCTAACATATATGTGTTAACATATCCTCTCTCTTTCTTAGATACACAATGGAAGCCTTGCTGAAAGCTGAAATAAAGATGGGTGTACTTAATGAGGACAGTGATCAGTCTTCAGATAAAGACCAGGAAGGAGACGCCTTGGAAGATGACTTCTTTAACTTTCTGCCCCAGGGTAAGAAGTCAGCAGTGGACACTGCTGAGGAGGAACTGGTGAGGTACCTGAGGTCTCCCAGCAGGGAAGTGTCATCACTCCATGGCTTTCCACGTGTGCTGCGGTGTTTTTTGCAGCACAACACAGGCATACCTTCAAGCCCCGCAGTAGAACGCCTGTTCAGTACTGGTGGCAACGTAATGATTGTAAAAAGACATTCCTTGTCTGACATGCTCTTTGAGCATCTTGTTCTTTTGAGACATAACAGAAACATATTATAAAAGCTTTTCAAGTGTAAAATTTTATTTCAAGAGTTGGGGTATCTTCATTGCTTGGGGGGATGTGAGATTCTGTTATGCCATTATGTTAATCTTATGGATAAAATTTTTTATTCTACTACCCCCTCTGTGTGTGTGTTTATTTTTAATATTGTTTTAGGCTTCTTAGATGTGCAGCAGCCAAGGCCAGCACCTTCTGGGAGTTTTTTTAAAAAAGTAACTGAAATGTAATTGTAGTGATTACTTTTGAGAAAAAGTAAAGTAATCAGTTACTTTCAGAGCAATTGTAATTGTAATGGTAATTACTACTTTTTTGGGCCAAATAATTGTAACTGTAATTTATTACTTTTTAAAAGTAATCTTCCAAGCTCTGATCTAATTCCACTGCTTACTTTCCCCCATATAGTAATGGCATGAACACCAATATACTGTAGTTGTTTGAGGGAGTGCAGATTTATAATTCTGCTGTCTGCCCCTTAACCTCTACCCATCAAATGGGATTCTTCCTTAGATTCTTAATGCAAAGAATGCCCGACTTCCCTTGTGTTGCATTCACTTTTTGATTTGTGTATTCATCAGAATAATTTTATCTGGGTAGGAAATGTTAAAATACTTAACCCCTGCCCTGCATTTCTTGATCCTGAATCTTAATGCCTTGCACACAATTTAAAAAATGGGCATTACTTCAGTTTGCACGGGTGCCTACCACTTTAGAAAGTGTAAGCAAAGGGGGAACGCTCATAACTGTAGCTTCCCAATAGGGAGAATAGTTTCCAATGTCTTTTGGGTATCCAGTTCAGAGGCAGCCATGGTGTCCTCCAGATCTTGTTAGACACCAACTTCCATCAGATGATGGAAGCTGGAGTCCAAAGAACATCTGAAGGGCACCACTTTGATCAAGTTGAGGGACACCATGCTATTGGGTCTTTTCAGTGCCCTTATGAAAGAATGTGTGTGTGTAGGGGAGCATTTAGTTTTTCTCAGAAGCTTCCTGCCACTTTTCATGGGCTCTTTTCTGAATGCTAGGGATGAGACAATTTCCACAGTTCCAGTCCTGTACTGGGTCTAGGTCAATTTGCATTGTGTTCTGATAATCCTAAATTTCTCTTCAACTAGGTGAATTTCTAAGATTAATGATTTTTTTTGAAGATGTTTTAAAGACATTTTGTTTTAAAGATGTTTTTAGTGTTTTGTCCCTTGTTTGCCACCCTGGGCTCCTTGTGGGAGAAAGGGCAGGATACAAATGCAAATTATTTATTTATTAACTAAATTTATATCCCTCCCTTCCTCCCAGTAGGAGCCCAGGGCATCATCATCATCAAAACCCTTTTTCCAGTTTGCACAGGTACACAGTGGTGGCTGGTTCCCACTGGGGCTGGTGGGGTGGAAGACAGGAAGCCCAAACAGTAGGTAGAGCTAGACCCAATGACAGGCAAACCTAATTCTAGTTTTGCCCCTACCTCCATCTTGCTGAGTTCTTCAAGGACAACACTGAGACTAAGGAAGAGGAGGAAGGTGATAGCCAGGGCCACCATCTGGACTGGTTATGAGTAAGATGACAGGCAGGCTGAGAGCAGACATGAGGTTGGTGGGACACCACCCCACTAGCCCCAAAGGGGCAGCCTCCATTTCCCAAGGATCAGCAGAGTCTTTTATCCTGGCAGGCTGTTGTGCTGTTTATGACACACATTGAAGGCAGGAGGAAGACAAGGATGAGGGCATTTTTTAAAATGGCAAACTGATGTGGAAATGTGGCAAGCTGAATGTAAGACTGGAAAAATGAGCAACAGAGAGTAGCCAAAACAGATTCACCTATCCCTAGGTGAAAGTGAAGCATCTCCATTTTTAAGCAGCCCATTTCCCCACAATTAAGTGATTGCCACATATTTCTTTCATTTCTCTTGTGAATGTCCTGGTGTCCTTGCTGCGGCTTGCCTTTGGATGGGACTTGAGACTGCCATCGCTGCTTGACGAGGATTAACTCATTTTAACGTTTGTTTGGGTGTGTGGGGGGGCTAATGTGGGGTGAATGATTGGTATGTTTGCTTGTTTGTGTGGTTTTGTGTATTTTTAACATGTGCCTGGGAGATAAGATTCCATCCTTCGTGGGGGGGCTCTCGGGGCCCCCGATTAACGTAGTGACGGGTAATGGGAGGTATGGCGTTAGGAGGAGAACAGGCCAGGTAAGGGGAACTCATCCCAGACAAATTGTGTCTGTGCCTTGTTCCGGTTCTCCTCATACCCACAGGATTGTTGGTTGTCCTATCAGCCAGCTCTCGGATCTCCAAGTGCTGCTTTTGAATGCCAGGTCGGTACATAATAAAACCTCACTTGTCCATGATTTAATTCTGGAGGAGGGTGCCGACCTGGCATGTATAACCGAGACCTGGGTGGCTGATCGGGGAGGAGTTGCTCTTTCCCAGCTTTGCCCACCCGGGTATTTGGTTCAGCACTGTGGTAGATCTGAGGGCCGGGGAGGGGGGCTCGCTGTGGTCTATAGGAGTTCTTTTCCTCTCACCAAGCACCCTGTCCAGACGGCGACTGGTTTGGAATGTCTCCACCTTGTGTTGGGCCAGGGAGACAGACTAGGAATACTGTTGGTGTACTGTCCACCTTGCTGCCCAACAGCTTCCTTAGCTGAGCTGACAGAGATAGTCTCGGAGGTCCTTTTGAGGTCCCCTAGACTTTTGGTACTGGGGGATTTCAACGTCCATGCCGAGGCTGTCTTATCTGGTGCAGCTCAGGACTTCATTGCCTCCATGACAACAATGGGGCTGTCTCAATTTTCTACTGGCCCAACACATGTGTCGGGACATACTCTCGATTTGATCTTCGCCAGTGGACATGGAGATGGTGATCTGATGGTGGGGTGTTTTTCATCTACCCCATTGTCATGGACAGATCACCGCTTGCTGAGATTTAGACTTACAGCGGCTCTTTCCCTCTGCAAAGGTGGAGGATCTATTAAGTTGATCCGCTCCCGGAGCCGGATGGATCCTGTAGGTTTTCAGAGGGCTCTGGGAGATTTTCCGGCTGATAGGACTGGTGCTCCTGTCGAGGCCCTGGTCGCACTGTGGAATACAGATATGACCCGGGCTATTGACACGATCGCTCCCGCACGCCCCCTTCGCTGTAGAGCTCATACAGCTCCATGGTATACCCCGGAGCTGAGAGCGATGAAACATGAGAGGAGGAGGCTGGAGTGCAGATGGAGGAAAACTCCCAGTGGATACAATCATGCCTTGGTAAGTGCCACCAATAAGTTGTATACAAAAGTGGTAAGGACAGCAAAGAAGCTCTATTTTGCTGCCTCTATTAGATCATCTTTAAGCCGCCCAGCGGAGCTTTTTAAAGTCGTGCGAGGGCTCTTACACTCTGGCCCCCACGATACTATGGAAACATCTGAGACCCGCTGTAATGAAATTGCTGGACACTTTCAAGATAAGATTGCATGTATCCGCAGGGACCTTGACTCTGATGTTGTGACAGATGAATCCATTGAAGTGTCCGGAGCACGGCCTTGTCTTTCTTTATTGGATGAGTTTCAGTTGGTGCAGCTTGAGGAAGTGGACAAGGTGCTTGGAATGGTTCGGGCGACCACGTCTGTTCTGGATCCTTGCCCATCTTGGCTAGTGAAAGCTGGCAGGGCTGGAACCACCGGCTGGGCCAAGGAGGTGGTTAATGCCTCCTTGAGGGAGGGAGTGGTCCCTGGTAGCCTCAAGGAGGCAGTAGTGAGACCTCTTTTAAAGAAACCCTCCTTGGACCCAGATAATTTAAACAACTATAGACTGGTGGCGAATGTCCCTTTTCTGGGCAAGGTTTTGGAGCGGGTGGTTGCCAGCCAACTCCAGGCGCTCTTGGATGAAACCGATTATCTAGATCCGTTTCAATCCGGTTTCAGGCCCGGTTTTGGCACCGAAACAGCCTTGGTCGCCCTGTATGATGACCTGTGTCGGGAGAGGGACAGGGGGAGTGTGACTCTGTTGATTCTCCTTGATCTCTCAGCGGCGTTTGATACCATCGACCATGGTATCCTTCTGAGGAGACTCGCGGAGTTGGGTGTCGGGGGCACTGCTTGGCAGTCGTTCCGCTCCTACTTCATGGATCGTCATCAGAAGGTAGTGCTTGGGGAACATCACTCGACACCATGGACTCTCCATTGCGGAGTCCCTCAGGGGTCGGTTTTGTCCCCCATGCTTTTCAACATCTACATTTAGCCACTGGGTGCAGTCATCAGGAGTTTTGGAGTGCGTTGCCATCAGTATGCTGATGACACGCAGCTCTATTTCTCCTTTTCATCTTCTTCAGGTGAGTCTGTTGATGTGCTGAACCGTTGCCTGACTGCGATAATGGACTGGATGAGAGCTAATAAACTGAGTCTCAATCCAGACAAGACCGAGACATTGTTGGTGAATGCCTTCCCTGCTCAGATGGTGGATGTTAACCCTGTTCTGGGTGGGGTTACACTCCCCCTGAAGGAACAGGTATGTAGTTTGGGGGTTCTTCTCGACTCTTCCCTGTCTCTCGAGGCCGAAGTGGCCTCGGTGGCACGGAATGCGTTTTACCATCTTCGTCTGGTAGCCCAACTACACCCCTATCTGGACAGGGATGACCTTGCCTCCGTTGTTCACGCTCTGGTAACTTCAAGATTGGATTACTGTAATGCGCTCTATGTAGGGCTGCCCCTGAAGACAATTGGGAAGCTTCAGCTGGTGCAGAACGCAGCTGCCAGACTACTGACAAGGACCAGTCGGTCTTCGCATATAACACCTGTCTTGGCGCGTCTGCACTGGCTTCCTTCCGGGCGAGATTCAAGGTGCTGGTTCTTACCTATAAAGCCTTACACGGCGTGGGACCTCAATACCTTGTGGAACGCCTCTCTCGATACGAACCTACCCGTTCACTTCGTTCAGAATCTAAGGCCCTCCTCCGGGTACCAACCCATCGGGAAGCCCGGAGGGTGGTTACTAGATCTAGGGCCTTTTCTGTGGTGGCCCCTGAGTTGTGGAACAGCCTCCCCAAAGATGTACGCCTGGCGCCTACACTTTTATCTTTTCGGCACCAGGTAAAGACCTTTTTATGCTCCCAGGCATTTTAATTTTCTTAACCATTTTAATCTTTTAATCCGTATTTTTAATTTTTGTCGTATTGTGTTTTTGTAGTGTTTTTTGTTGTTTGTTTGTATATGTTTTTATGATTTTTATTATGATATATTGTATTTTATCTTGTTTGTTCACCGCCCTGAGAGCTATTCTGCTAAGGGCGGTATATAAATTGAAATAATAAATAAATAAAAAAATGGCCTGTCCTTTAATAATAACTGTCAAACAGCTAAGAAAATTCCATTAATCTTATGCATTTTCAATGTATTAATTAGGCTAGAATCCTATTCCCACTTATGTGGGAGTAAGTTGCCATTGAAGTTAATGGCAATTGTTTCCATTTAGACAGTCATAGGATTGCATGATGAAGTGGTAGGAAACTATTTAAATCTGCTTCTAAGTTGCCTTTCCCCCTATATTTATTTATATATTTAAATATTTAAATTCCAGCTGAAATGGGTTTGAGGGTTGAGATAGATTATTTCTATGAGTCCCCTTCCAGCCTTTGATTTGGAACCCTGCACCTGGAGAAACCTGCTCTGCTTGTCAGATGAGTCTCCTTTGTTAATCTAATAGAGTGGCCAGGTGGGCTAATGGCTCTATCAAATGCCCATTTACTGGTAAATGGGCCAGTGAGACCCTATTGTTACTGAGACTCTTCAGGAGACCCCCCCGACCTTCCAGGGACCTAAGAGAGGCTTGTGTTTTTAGCTACTCAGAGGAAATGCTGGGAACTAGAGACATTCAGAGAGGCCTGCTTCCGGCACAATGACATCAGGATGCTTCCTATAAGCCTGATGGAAAAGCAAGATCTATTGGACCACTGATGCTTTGAACCCTTCCATCTTATGCTCAGGCTGTGAATGTGTGTAAATAAACCATATTTCATAAAGACACCATAGACTCTGCTGACCTTCTTTCCAAGGAAACCAAACCCAGGGCAAGTGCAGGAACCCCTGGAGATCTCTCACTGCTCAGAGATTGGGGTGGCACTCAACACACCTTTTGATTCAGCCATCTGGCCATGTCATAGCTGGCAACATCAGATCCTGAGATGTTTGCAGAGATGTTTTATTTTTAGGATGTTTTTGGTGCCTTATCATTTGCCACCCTGGGCTCCCTTTGAGAGGAAGAGCAGGAGAGCTATTGCTAGTCGGGCGGTATATAAATTTAATAAATAATAAATAAATAAATAGATATCATGATGATGATGATGATAATGTTGTTGTTGTTGTTGTTGTTGTTGTTGTTGATGATGATGATAGCACTTACCAAGCATAGTTTTTGTGAATACTTGCATTGAAAATAGCTTCTTTAAAAAAATTAAAATTTGCTGCTTGATTAGTGATGGGCACTAATGGATAATAAGTTTTTTAATTGATTAGTCTAATCAACCAAACACTGGAGGCTTAAGAGTACTAACCCTCACTCTATTGTTTATTGATGTTTTCTGTTTTCCTGCTTGAAGATCTCTTAGGAAATTTTGTTGCAAAGAAACAGTAGCCTTTGTAGACAAGCAGAAGGTTCTTAAGCTGATGCTCTATTTTAAAAAATGAGACTGAGAAGAACTCATTATCAAACTAAGCCATTATTTCCCATGAAACCTAACATGATCTTCACAGATGCTGATGGTAGCTTTGCTTTCCCCCACCTCCACTAATTTACCAACTAACCCTTTGTCTGCATAATTCTTATTACTGTTGTTTTTGTTGTAAGGTTGTTTTTTAACGGCCTTTTCCCAATTTTTATTCCTAACTAGACTGAACTTGCCTAGCTAGATACCCATATACTGAAATGAGAAAGGCAATTTGTCTAGACAACTGTATTTCTTTTGTTTTTCTTTAACTATATACAACTTATTTGTCACTTTTGCATTCAACATGTACAACACAAATGTCCATCGATGTAATTAAATGGGATGCTGCTTGAAGACAGAACACACAATCTGCATGCATAAAATCCTCAGGTTTATTCCCTAGAAACCTAAGTAGCACAGAAGGGCAAACCTGTCTGGGATTATAGAAAGATGCTGTTTTCTATAAGTAGACAAAACTGGGCTAAGATTTGTTCAGTACAGAGCTCCTGCAATCAGCTCTATCCAAGTGACCACTTTATTTAGTTCTGATGCTAGGCCAAGGATACAGGACATTTTTCAGCCTGAGGGCCACATATCTTCATGGGCAGACTTCCAGAGGCCACATGCCAGTGGTGGGCAGGGCTGGAGACAAAAGTGGATGGAGCCACATATGTGACTTTTACCTTTGTATAGCAGGCTGCATTCCAATCATGCAAAACCCAGAGGTTTCTACATACACACATGCCCTCTAATCCTTCTACATACTTCATCCAGGCAAGCAAGAGATACTATCACAGATCAAGGACATTTGCCAGCTGAGCAGAGCACAGAGCAGAGTAATTGGGGAACATGGCTTGGGAAGGGGCATGGCCTGCAAAGAGCATAGAGGGCCAGATAGAGAGGCCTGAAGGGGTTTCCCATCCCTGCTCTAGGTGTTGGGGGACCATTGGGCAAGATGCCCTTGGGGGTCCCATCTCCAAGTTGCCCCCTCCCACTCACCACTGCCACTGCTGCCCATTTGCATGCTGTCTCCCTCTGAGTCCAATCTGTACAGCAAGCGAAGAGGGAGAGCACAAGGAGAATGGAGCACTTCATGCTCCTCACTCCTGTCACTGCTTCCATGTTCAGAGAAGGTAGGTGAGCAGACAGCAACAGCAAGGAGGAGGTTCCTGGGCTCCCCAGAGGGGGCCTTGCAGGGGTGTGGGTGTCAGTAGGTGTCTAACAACGCTGATCCCCTTCCGCTCGCCTGTCATTATTCACGTGTGTAGGACAGGATTATGTAATGCAGAAGTGGCCCAATCCTCCTTGCTGTGCATATTTCAAGAGAGCCCAAGATAGTTTCTTCTCTTGATATATTTATCAGGCAGTTTAGGAGGGGGATTTGAAACGAATGCTGATGAAAGTTAAAGAGGAAAGCACAAAAGCAGGACTACAGCTGAACGTCAAAAAGACTGAAGTAATGACAACAGAAGATTAATGCAACTTTAGAGTTGACAATGAGGACATTGGACTTGTCAAGGATTATCAATATCTTGGCACAATCATTAACCAAAATGGAGACAATAGTCAAGAAATCAGAAGAAGGCTAGGACTGGGGAGGGCAGCTGTGAGAGAACTAGAAAAGGTCCTCAAATGTAAAGATGTATCACTGAACACTAAAGTCAGGATCATTCAGACCATGATATTTCCGATCTCTATGTATGGATGTGAAAGTTGGACAATGAAAAAAGCAGCTAAGAGAAAAATCAACGCATTTGAAATGTGGTGTTGGAGAAGAGCTTTGCGCATACCATGGACTGCAAAAAAGACCAATAATTGGGTGTTAGAACAAATCAAACCAGAACTATCTCTAGAAGCTAAAATGATGAAACTGAGGTTATCGTACTTTGGACACATAATGAGAAGACATGATTCATTAGAAAAGATAATAATGCTTGGAAAAACAGAAGGAAATAGAAAAAGAGGAAGGCCAAACAAGAGATGGACTGATTCCATAAAGGAAGCCACAGACCTGAACTTACAAGATCTGCAAAGGGTGGTTCATGACAGATCCTCTTGGAGGTCACTGATTCATAGGGTCTCCATAAGTCGTAGTCGACTTGGAGGCACATAACAACAACAGCCATTCACAGGCTGCTGGTGTAGTGATTCCAGCACAAGCAAGTTGAATGTGACCGCAACAAAATTAAGAGATATAGGGATAGGTGAATCTGTCCATTTCAGTTTCTCATTTTTTTCAGTTCTCTTTGCTTTTTAAAAAAAAATAAAGTCCTCATGAAAATTCATCAGCATTTTTGTGCTAATTTACACACAATTTGGCAAGCTATTTTGCCTTATATATGCATTTTTTCACAAAGCATATGTTCCCCAATATTTCTATTTTCCCCAATATTATGTATTTTTTATGTAATTTTCATTGATGAATGCACCTTTATGCACACTTTCCCTTAGTATATACATGTGAAATTTGAAGAAGTGCACGTTTTGAAGTATGGCTGTCTTTCATTTCACAAATCATTTTGGAGAGTGCAAATTAGGTAGATTCATCTTTAATGCAAACTGAATCAAAATGCTCCCCCATCCTTAAAGAGACCCAACCTTTTGAGTTTGCATAGATTGTACTGATGTGTGGGGTGGATTGCACGAGGCTCCTACTATTGGATTGCAAGAGACTATGAAAGCACATGTGATGAGTTTTACATATGCCACCATTTTCCTGAAAGGATTTTATTGAACTTTTCATTGTTTCATTGCTCTTTTTTTTAAAAAAGAAAGCACCTATATCCATTTCGATTGCATACAGTTATTTGTATTGCCCCTCTGTTTTATAGTTTTGAAATTGTAACGTCAAGGACATTTTTAAAAAAGCTTCCAGGAAACAGGTGGCAAATCACTGCAAATGGTGTCTGAATATGGCTTTGTGAAAGAAAATCCATATCATGGTTCTAGAACCAAGATTTGTACTTCAATCTATTTTATAAATTCTCTCCTTTCCTTCACAATAATTTCCTGCTCCACATGCATTGCAAGGCCATCTATATTCTTCCCTTTTGCTTCTGCAGTTATTTGAAAGCTTTGAGGCCGCCTGCTTGAAAGTCCAGAAATATGTCCAGACGCCCATATGTGTGGCAGAGGGAGCGATGTATGTATAGTCTCTCTCTCTCTCTCTCTCTCTCTCTCTCTCTCTCTCTCTCTCTCTGTGTGTGTGTGTGTGTGTGTGTGTGTGTGTGAGAGAGAGAGAGAGAGAGAGAGAGAGAAAGAGAGAGAGAGAGAGGGAGAAAGAGAGACTATACATACATCGCTCCCTCTGCCACACATATGGACGTCTGGACATATTTCTGGACTTTGAAGCAGGAGCATACGTATATGTGCGTGTTCTGCAAAAGGGAGAGGTGAATGGTTCTCAGAATGGATTAACAGTCATTCTCTTTTTCCTAGGGAACTCTGAGAATTGTAGCTCTGTAAGGGAAATAGAGGTCCCCTAATAACTCTCAGGACCCTTCATAAACTACACTTCCCAGGATTCTTTGAGGGAAGCCGTGACAGTTTAAAGTGACCACGATACTGCTTTAAATGTATAGTGAAGATGGGGCCTTAGTCATGTGAAGGTATGAATTCTAGAGCAACTAGCCAGGTCCCCTCCAAAGTTAAGAGGGCATGTCCTTTCAGGCCTCATGTGAAACCAGCCTACAGCAACTCCATATTGAGTCAGACGTAACAGCTAGAAAACTGGATTGGGGAAGTGCAAAAGCACTCAGATTTTACAACCAAACCATCTTTGGTTTTGCACCCACCTTCTGGAACGCCCTTCTACATGGTGTTGCATTGTATGGGGTGTCCATGTACGCTGCATGTTTTGTACCCACCTTTGAAGCAGCTGTGTCAGTAACCCAACCATAGCCATTCCATTTCCTTTATTTTAAACATACCACCTTTTCTATTATTGTTATTTAGTCCTGACGCCGTATGCTTTTCGATGTTTGGTTAAAACCAGCTTATTCCAGACAGGCTTTTTGCTGAGTACTTTTGTTTTTTATGTGTTGTGTTAATGCTATTCCTTTTGTAAACATTTCTGACTGTACTTTATGAATTGTTGCTCTTGCTGCTTGATGACATTTTTGGAATGGTATGCCAAGTGCTCTTAAATTACTTTGTTTTATGTATTATTGGTTTTGTATTATTATTAGATAATTTACTATTGGTAAGGCACCAGGAGTTCTTTTTGACAAAAGATGAGGTTTTATATGTTTTATATGAGTAATAATACAATTAAAAAGTCTTTCAAATTCTTAGAGGAAAGTAGGACTGAACTTTTGATGTGCAACGTCAGCTTTTGGGATCTATATCTGCAAACTCCATTAAGCGGAGAGTGCTGGGGGGTGTTTGCAGTGTAAATATGTCCTCACGGCTTCCTCAGCTTGGTCTTTTTTATTATTCCAGTAAATGCAAAATAGAAGCCATGTTTAGAAAAAAAGAGAAAGAGAGAAAGAAAAGAATTCCAAGGGAAGCCTGGAAATGCTGCCACTTCACATGTCCAGTTCAAAAAGTCTGATGCCTGCACCACTTTTCATTCCCACAGCTCTTGAATACATTCAACATTTTCTTTAAATGACAGCTTGTGTCATTGCAGACCATGCTTCTGTTGTCTTGATGTACTTGTGTCTGTACTCTTGTGAGTTTTAATCACGGATGCTGTACCTGACCCAGTACTCACTGCTTCCTTTTCCTGCTTATTATCACTGCTGTTTCCCCCTTCCTTAACACCAATGAAAATATTCCATGCACCATCTTCACCCTCCACCTCCAACCGTACTGAGCAAATGCAGCACATTTGGTCATGCAAAAATGCACACACCTTACGCACAACGAATGGTTTTCATCTTCCCACTCGAGTTTACCACTGATTTTATCGGCTGTTAATTCAGCAGAGATTTGTTGCTGCATGAGTGACTACATGCCACTGTTAGGAAGGCAAAAGGAAATGTCACCAATGAAATCCAAGCAATGTGTCTGACTCAGCTTGGAAAAGGATTGCAGATTGGATTCTTCAGTCTTTGTAGTATCTGTGTTTAGAATGAATGACATATTCCAAGGTTATGTTGTTCTTCGGAGAATAGCACACCAGACTCTCCAATGTTCCACAGATGAAAATAGGAACACCCTTGAGTGCTTGTATGTGACACCCTTATTTTCACACCACAGATCTCTGCTTGAATGTCCCACCCTTTCATTCTTCTCTGCCTATTGTATGTTGCAAGAATATACTCTGTGTGTCTTGCATTGGCTTTTGAGGCAGTTGCGTAAGTAAACTAACATAGCCTTTTCTGTTATTTTCAAACATATAGCTTCACCTTTTTTAAAAGTCTCCGGTACAGATGGAAATATCTGCAGAAATTTGCCATTTAAAAAGAAAAACTCATGAAAATTCTGCAGCATTTTAGTGCAAATTTCTCCTAATTAACACATTTTTGTAGGCAGTTTTGACTAATGTACACACTTTTGCAAACACTTGCTCAGCATATAATGCATTTTTGTATGTTATTTTCACGCATATTTTCATTTTTGTGAATGAAATGTATACATTTTTGCAAATGTGGTTTGGTTGGTGAACTGCATTGCAAAATTTGAATAAGGGCAAATTGTGAAGGATGGCTGTGTTTTGGTTCTCATATTGTTTCAGAAAGTGCAAATTTGAAAGGTTCAGCTTGAAATGCAAATTGAATCAAAATTTGCACCCATGCCTAGTCTCCAGGTTTTAATTTTTTTAAAAGAATGTTTAATCTCACTGTGGCTGGTTGTACTTAGTGAGGTGAACACCCTCCCTTCTCCATATAAATTGTATATGAGCGCCGAATTATGAGTGTCTACCAGGAATAATGGGGGAGGGAAACCAACACATCTTTTTTTCTAAATAGTCCCAACATTTTGAGGTTACATCCAGAGTTAGTCAAACTAACAGCAGAAATTAATAGACTTTACTAACTCGGTACTGTTAATATCAATGGGTCTCCTATGGGTAGAGCTTAGTTGGCTTTAACCCTTGGTTGCAAAGCTGCCTGGGAGGTGTAGTAGTGCAAGGGTGGGGAAGCACAACTATTCAATTCCTGTTTGTCATGCATCACAAATCCTGATGTGCAGACGTGAGGGACCAATGAATATGGCCTGCCCAAGGGGGCTGATGTATCTCAATATATTCTTGATAAGAACAGAACATAAGAAGAGCCTGCTTGATTGGGCAAATGGTCCTATCTAGTCCAGCATCCTATTTTCACCATGGCCAAACAGGAGCGGGGGGGGGGAGAGAGAGACCGCAAGCAGGTTCTGAGTACAACTATTAAATTCGTGTTTGTCATGCATCACAAATCCTGATGTGCAGACGTGGGGGACCAATGAATATGGCCTGCCCCAGGGGGCTGATGTATCTTAATATATTCTTGATAAGAACAGAACATAAGAAGAGCCTGCTGGATTGGGCAAATGGTCCTATCTAGTCCA
This sequence comes from Rhineura floridana, assembly GCF_030035675.1. Classification (NCBI taxonomy): domain Eukaryota; kingdom Metazoa; phylum Chordata; class Lepidosauria; order Squamata; family Rhineuridae; genus Rhineura; species Rhineura floridana. The sequence goes on along the minus strand of NC_084480.1, from coordinate 201,456,835 downwards.
GCATCCTGTTTTCACCATGGCCAAACAGGAGCGGAGGGGGGGGGAGAGAGACCGCAAGCAGGATCTGAGTACAATAGAGCCTTGTGGATTTTTGATGCGCCTTGGGGATTTTCCTGTCACCTTGGCAGGACATTCTCTTTGACATCCAATGGGGAAATGACCTGGGTCACCACTCTTAGGCTCTGAAACTCTTTGCAAAGAAACACCATCTAGACTTCCACTGACAGGAAAAGGGATTTTTATTTATGCCTTGAAAATGAAATGTAACTGATTTCAACTGGCTGTTTTCATTGATTTTATTGATATTTTACTTATACTGATTTTTAAAAATAACTGAATTTTATGGTTAGTTTATTTTATTATGTGTTATTGTATTTGTAATAGTGGTGTTAACCAACTTGATACAATGTGCAGAGTCTGCAAAACAAGCAAGCAATAAATGATATCCTGGTCTGTGATTGGCTGCTACAATGCAGAGGAAGAAGCATCACCAGTGGAACTGGTGACTGAGCAGTTGCTGACCAAGAGCAGATACCTGTTCCAGCAGTGCACATCCTCAACTTCTGCCTCCCAACTCCTCTTCCCTGTATAGAAGTAGAGTCTAATGCCAGTAAGTAAGAGTTCTTGAGCAGTAGTGGGGATCGTGGCAGTGGATAGCAGGACTGTGATTGAGAAGCCATCCCTGCAAGCCATGTAGACATTAAAATGCAGCTACCAGGAAGGAAGGACAGTTCTCATTCAGACCAAATAAGGGATTAAAATAATCAAGTTCTGAACTTGTGCCAACACTGATCTGGGCCTTGCTGGTCAGGTCTAATGGATGCTTACTGCACAGATGCAAAAGCAGGATATAAGCTCAATAAGTCTATTATTTATTATTATTAATTAAATAAATTTATATCCCATCCCTCCTCCCAGAAGGAGCCCGGGGCAGCAAAATTATCAGTACAGTAGGAATTTCAGGGTAAATGTGTCCAACTTGCAGTGAAAATGGGTATTATGAACAATACAAATTTACATTAAATGACCTTTATCTGAGTTTTTTCTCATCATTCATTTTATTTATTATATAACTCATTCTCCTCAAACACTACATATTTATTTATATAAATCTATAGTATAGTGTATAGCGCAGTACACAGGTTCCCAGACTGTGGTCTGTGGACCACTAGTGGTTTGTGAGTTTTGTTCAGGTGGTCTGCAGCATGTCCGCATTAAATATTTGTGTTAATTTTTAATTGAATTTTTATTGCTTCTTATATTGTGAATTATATGGAATGCAAATTGTAATATTTATTTATTTTATTTATTTAAAATATTTCTATCCCGGCTTTCTACCCTATAATAGGGCACTCAGGGCGCCTTACAAAAATAAAAAAATAATACAATAAAAATAATACAATAAAATACAATATGAGAAACAAAAGAAGCAATTAAAATACAATGAAAAATCATACAACAGGCAGAAAAATCATTAGTTGGTCCACCAGACCATCAGCAATTTTCAAGTGGTCCATGGGGAAAAAAGTTTGGGAACCACTGGTATAGTATATATAGTGTATTTACTATAGGCAGCCCTGATAAACAGAGAAGATATTAAACTTTTACCAGATGTCAAAGAATGAGATTGTGTATAGTCGCCAGTCCAGAAATAATACTGGATGTATGCCATTTTAAAATGCAGAAAGGTATCAGATTCTAAGGTTTGGTGCAATCTGTTCAATGTGTTGTGGATATCTTCTTCTCTAGTCTTGCTAAGGAATGAAAACAGATTACTGAGCAGTTAATATTTTTCCTGCTTAAGCTGTGTACTCAAGATATTATTTACAGCAGAAATGGAAAGATTTCAGGCTTGTAGGATCTACTTTGTTTTTTCCAAAAATTCCAGTACCAGCCAGAGTCAGGTGAAAAAGACATACAGTTACATGAAAGAACCAGGTCCCTTGGAGCACATTCTGAGACTAGGGATTTGTTTGCAGCACCAGAACTGAACTGGGATCATAGTCAGTTCACCCAAAGGGCCAGCCCTGGTTACCCCAAGCTTTCTTGGGCTACCTGTGACATGGATGACATCAACGTTTGCATGTTGCCAGGGTTTTTTTTTTTAACCACCCCTTGCCAGGTTTTGCTTTATATTATCTCAAACTATAATATATCAATGATCAGGGCATGATCCTATTGTGGCTATGGTGTTTGCATGCTGAAAGATTAACCTGGGTCTGAAAAGAATCCCCTCCATCCCAGAAGTGGTTTGTGGGGTGGAATGGAGCTACCTTCCTGACAGGTGGGTCACTGTTGCTTACTGGGAGAGGGGGAGGGGCAAGGCAGCAGGGAAACTGGTGTAGTGCAAACCCCGTTCCCTCACCAGTCCCACTCTCCCTCCTGGTAAGCAACAGCAGCTAGCACAGTGGCTCTGTTCCATGCAGTGAGCCACTTCTGATCTATTTCCTTCTTTCTGTTTGTGTGCATGCATGAGTTACTTGCAATCAGGGCTGGCCCCAGACATGCCAGGGCCCTTGGGCACAAGGCTGCCCCAGGCCCTGGTGCTCCCCTTCTGCAATTTGTGGCAGGATTGCTGCCGCGGATCACACTGTGAGAGCTCCGGAGCCCCTACCATTCCCTTGCTTCAACCTACCTTTCCCCGCAGTTGTGTGGTTGCGCACGCAGCACTGCCCTTAACCAAGATAGCGGCCGAGTTTCCCTAAGGGCTGAAGCATTTGCCGCCATCTTGGTTAATGGCGCGAATGCGTGCTACTGCATATCCCTGCCATCAGCCAAGATGGTGGCAGAGGCTTCAGCCCCTTAGGGAAACTCAGCCACCATCTTGGTTAAGGGCAGCACTGCGTGTGCAACCACACAACAGCAGAGAAAGTTAGGTTGAAGCAAAGGAATGGCAGGGGCTCCGGAGCTCTTGCCCTGCGATCCGTGGCAGCTATCCTGCCATGAATTGCTGAAGGGGAGTGGAGAGGCCCCTCAGGGGCCCCTGTAGCCCCAGGGACCCTCAGGCTGGGCCGCACCTGGCTGCCCTTTGGAGCTGGCCCTGCATGCAATGGGTGAGAATGAGTTCCAGTAAAAGATGGGAAGGGAGGCCAGAACAGTCTTATGCTGATCTTTCTGCACCTGGACACTGTATCCATACTAGGATGGATGGATCACAACAATGCAAACACCCACAATGTTGTCCATATTAGCATAATCCAACAGAGGTACAATGAAACTGCTCTTGTATGGCAAGTGGAGGTCTCTTGGATAATTTCAATTAGGCCTACTGCTTTTAGCACATATGCTAGAGAGGTTAGACATTTTTACTCATAAAAGAACACCACCAATCAGTCTATAAAGGCAGCATTCCTCCATTTCAATGGGACTCGCTGGGAGTAGGCTTCACTCAAGCCATCCTATAGTTTGTTTGTTTTTATCATTAATTTTATTCAAATTTTCCAACAAAACAAAACAAAACAAAAACAAATTAAACAATAAAATAAAATGTTGACTTCCGATTTGTCGCAGATCAGTTATAGGTCTATGATATATAACAAACCTGTCTCTTAATATATTACAAAATCACTTTCCTCCAGTAGTTATCTTAATTAATCATCAAATCTCATTAACATCACTTTATTCTTTCCGCAAAAAGTCAAAGAGAGGTTTCCACTCCTTGAGAAATATATCCCTCGATTTTTCTTCAAATAAACATGTCAATTAATCCATCTCATCAAGTCTACTAGGACCAATAATTTCAATAGCCATTTTTCCATTATCAGTGTTAATTCCATCTTCCAACTTCCATCCTTGCACCCATAATAATCTTGCTGTCATAGTCATATAGTAAGAGTCTAATGGGAATTTCCTTCATCACAAATATTTCATTGCCATCAATTCTGAATGTGTTGCTGAAATATTGTTGTAAAGTCATATCTCTGTTCCTCTTTTTTACGAAATGCACTAGCACATCTCTTGAGAGTTTTTCCATTGTCACATATCTGGAATTAATTCTATAAATTTTCTCTGTTTCAAGTTCCATCAAATCATTCCAGTCCAGAAATTCCATCGAAACATTGATAGCTTTATCTCTGATATCTTCATCAATTTCTCCAGGGACAACGCCGAATTCCAAACAGTAATCTTTATCTCCAGGATCCACAAACTCCAAATATTTTTCCAGTTCCACACTTGATAAATCTGTTCCAATCTCCAGGACTTGCATCCTCCCTTCAATTTTTGCCATAAAGTCCAAATCTTTTTCCAATTCCACATTTGATATATCTGATCCAATCTCCAGAATTTGCTCCTTCCCTTTAATTTCTTTTTCATATTCTATTGCTTGTCCACCTGCTTCTTTTCTCATATAATCCTTTATTTCTTTCAACTCCTGCTTCACTTTACCAAATTCAGTTGCCATCTCTTGTCTACTCTGTCCCAGTTCTTGTTTCGTTATCTTAATCTCATCCATTATCTTCTGAAACATATCCAGAGGGGAAAACCCTTCCAGGGGTACATCCAGGGTCTCTGCCACTTCTTTGATTGTCATTCTTAAAGCCGAAAAAAAAACCCCTTCAAATTTCCAATATAGCCACAATTCCCAAGCAAAGAGTAATTTGCTTCTTTTTCCAGCAATAAGGGAGTTAATATTCCAGGCCTGTTGACATCTGGCCAGCACAGTTCTTATCTCCCGCACGTTCAAGAATGCAAAACAAATTTGGTTCACAGCGCCGAACAATTAGTAACATACACGAACAGCAGATTCGTCTAAAGAAAGTAGTCCAAGAAAAAGTAGTCCCAGACATATATCAATCAAATAATCATCTAAATCAGATTTTCTCTTCGGATAAGTTGCCCCTCATCTGTTTTAATCTTTATAGTTTCCAAATTCAGGCCTGCTTTTTGCCATAAAAAATAAGATAAGCTTTTAAAATTTTCTTTCCTCCTCCTTAATTCCTTGTATAAAAGAGAGAAGTGTAACTCACCCAGGTATCTTAATTGCTGATTCTAAAACAAATCTCTTTTACTGTAGTAATTTAAGCCAGATGATAAGATTAGACAGAAGAAAGCTCGCCCGTTGTGGATCGTTTAAAAGAAAAAACGTCTCGCTTTTTTTCAGCCCAGCTTGCTGGAAGTCCTAACTCCATCCTCGGCTGCTAGGTATGCCTTCCTTTCCCAGGGAATTCCTGATCAATTCCAGCCACCGACAGCCCAACGAAGTTTCTGTGGATAATCTCTTCGGTTCACCCTTGCCTGGGAGAACATTTACACCAGTCAAAGTTCCCTTTTGACTGATTTTAAACTGATAAAAGCTTCCTCTGAGACAGAGCTCTCTCAGAGGCAGCCACAGGCGGAGCAATCTTCTGGGAAGCGTCAAGCCATCCTATAGTTTGGTGGGAGATTGATCAAAGCAGTGGAGGGATTAGCTGAAGAGATAAAACTCTCGTGTTAAGTACAGCCTATCTGCAATTTCTGTCATAGAATCTGTAAGTGCAATTTATTATCAGCATTAAAATATATGAATATCAGTGGAAAGATGGGGATGCAAAACATTATACCAGGACATCTTCACCAAGATGCATGTATTGCACCACTTCTCAACAAAGATTCCATTTTAGGGCAAAACATTCAAAACCATTGCTATTTATATATCTATCTGTCTATATCTGAATATAAAAATATGGTGAATGTTTGGTGATCACATGTGAATTGTAGAACCTGCAGATGAATTATGTCCCACACCTGCACACACACACAAACACACACAGTTTTCAAATACACTCCAGTGTATGATGACAGTCACATGAAATGATTGTCAACATTCACTGGCATATATCCGGGTTTTGGGTTTTTTCGGACATTTATGACAATTGTCTGGTATTTTCCACAAACATTTTGGACATTCGTTGTAACATGTCTATGCTTCTTAAAATCTCTACCAAATGTTCAAAATTAGGGTCCTTATTCAAGGCCAATTCTATCCAGAGGTTCTTCACTAAACCAAATTGAGTTTTTCTTTCCCAGACTAATTCAATTCAGGAATTAATCAACTCAGCTCTTTCTTTGCAAGAGGCCATCCACGGCTATGAAATGGTATGTATTTGTGTGGGGGATGAAGAACGTATCCAAAAGGGGCCAGAAAGGTTGCCAACTTGAATTTTAAGTGGCATTTCTGAAGTGTGCTTGTCCCCACCATTAAAAATAATGCATTCGAAGATTAGCAAGAGACACAGTAACTGGTTTAATAAGCTGCTTTTCAGAAGCTGTACTTGTGAAAGTGGATTCTATGCTTAGTGCTTTGTGTTCTGTGCTAGAATACATTTGGTGCAGATGGTGGCGAAACTCATTCTTTTGAAGTTGTGTCCCTAGACAAGATGGGATATAGCCTTGGACACAATGTTTGCATTGTGCTTCTCAAACTGGCATTCCATTTTCATGGAAATTCCTCCCATCTTGCATGTTTCTCCAACCTTTTCTTCTTAAGTGTTGTTCCAGGAGATTACCTAAATCTTATATAATTTCCCTTTGAAGGTGGTGTAGGGGGTTGTCAGCTCTCTCTTCTCAGGATCTTTTATATATATTTGTGTGCATTTCCTATTTTGCCTATGCTCATATCGTGGACCTGGGGTGGTGGTGAACCCAATCATGCTCTGTTCTATATATCCCCTGCTTGTGTCATTTAACTTTAAAGATAATTTTGCAGGTTAATGAACTTAAATGCAATACTTTAAAATAATTACTGGAGATAACAGGGGGAAATCAAGCTAATCCCAAACCTAGAAGAGAATGTTTGATTCCAGACTTGCAGGCTCATTTAAATTCACTACTGGTAAGTCCATCACTTTCAAGTATTGATCTATGATGAGCTATTTTTATTATTTTTGTCCTTAGAAAAATTCAGTAGCATTAGTGGGTATTCAACAAGTACGGAGACCACTGATTGGCCAATTTGCCATCCTTTTCTGTTACAAACTGGGGCATCCTGAAAATCCTGGCTCTCAAAGTTTTTCTTTTTTTAAAAAGTACAACAGTAGAATGCATATCTTACTCTCTAATGCTGTGAGGATGATCATGGAATGACTTCATCCTGTGCTATCCTTAATTCTCCTCTTCCTCCCTTCCATTCAGTGATCTTTCCTACTGTTGATATCTAGACTGGAAGCTTCTTTGGAGCAGCAAGCTGCCTTCTTGTTTTTGTTGCTTCTCTTACTCTGTAGAACGCCATGTACACAAGGAAGAATGTGTTCAGTCACGTGTAAAGAGTTGGATCCAGACTTGGTCATATTTATTTATTTTATTTATAAATATATTTGTGGACTGCTATTTCGTTCAAAACATCAAAGTGGTTTACAAGAAGTTAAAAAAAACACCCGCTGTGCAATAAAAACATTTAAGATACCATAAAAACAAAGGTGTGAAAAGACATCTTCTTAATTGCCTACATAAGCCTCGTGGAACAGAAAGGTTTTCAGCAAGGCGTTTAAAAGTTAAAACAGAAGGCACCTGCTAAATCTCTGTTGGCAGAGCCCTCTAGAGAACTGGGCTGATGACACTGCAGGCTTGATTTTGTGTCGATGTTGAATGACCCTTGCCAACTCAGGGGATGACCACAGCCGCTCCTGCAGATGCCCGCACCAGTGACAGAGCTGGGATATAAGGGTTCAGGCAGTCCCTAAGATACCTTGGACCTAAGTTGTTCATTAAATTAATACAGGGACCTTGAACCGGGCTCGGTAGTGGATGGGCAGCCAGGGCAGATGTTTTAAGAGTGGTGTCACATGTTGTCGGCCATGTGGTCCCATCAGCAGTCTGACTGCTGCATTTTGCACCAGCAGGAGCTTCTGCAGTAGGGCTAAGGGCAGTCCCACATAGAGCACATTGCAGTGATCCAGCCTTGAGGTTATCAATGCATGGCCTACAGAGGTCAGGCTATCCCTGTCTAGGAACAACCATAGCTGATGAACAAGACAAAAGTTGAGAGTCTTCACCAAAATTGTGCCTTTCAGATCCTGTAGACTACAACTCCCATTATCCCTGACCACTGTCCATACTGGTGGGGCTGGTGGGATTTGTAGTTGAACAACATCTGGGTTGGGGAAAGCTGGATTAGATCCACTGAAATCAGTGGGATTGAAGTTAATCATGACTCACGCTCTAAGTATGACAAAATCTGGATCCAAACCAATGTAGATTGTGAGCCAGACATCAAAGCATACTGAATTTTTAAAGATGTATCATTGTTAGGATCAAGATCAAGGGAAACCTGTTCTTTCTGTGTCTTCCTGTTTAGAGCAGAAACTGGTGGTGCAGTGTTGATTGGCTACCTCCTGTGGTATCATAAGGTTCCTCTCCTCCCCCTTTTAAGAGCAGTTTCTCAATTTCATTGTGTTTCTGTTCTTTTCTTTTTTCCTAAAGGGCAATGAATGAGTATCCAAGTGAATAAACTGGAATAGCTTGGCCACAATAGTCCAGGCGTTAGTGGCTTCAAGACTGGATTACTGCAATACACACGCTGTGTAGGGCTTCCCTTGTGCTTGGCCTGTAAACTGCCATTAATGCAGAATACTGCAGCACAATTGCTGACAAGAGGAAGACTCTGTCCGCATATTCTGCCCCTGCTCAGAGACCTGCACCGGCTGCCAATTTATTACCTGGCAAAATGCAAAGTGTTACTATTGGTATATAAAGCCGTTAACAGTATGGGACCCTAGAGGGGTTGTAAGGAGATAGACAGGTGGAGGCTGGCTGAGGGCAAACTGAGCTTAGTGGGGCACTGCCTCACTTGCCCTAAGGGACCAGCCTCCGCTGGGTGATGGGCAAAACAGGAGTACCTATTAGCATTCAAATAGTTGATTAGAAATGTCATTTGCATTGCAAAGCTGTGTGCATGTAGGAAGCTGGATTTATTCCAGAGAGGAAAATGTGCTCTAGTGCTTACCCAAATTTGCACCAGTTCGTAACTTTGTTGGTAACCAGTTTGTAATTGCAGCATGACCATCCTCAGCTTTGACAAACCAATCACTAGTGGGAACAGAAGTGAGGGCTGGGTTAAATCCATTTAACAAACAAATGCAGAGTTGCCAAAGATGATAGGGCTCACTTGCATTGTGAACACCGGTTGTCTTTTCACATAGAGACAACAAGACAAAGAAATCCTACGTGCAAAATCTGTTTCTGTACTCAGGTCACCTTTGCTGGAGTGGGCCATTTCTCTTTTTCAATGCAACAGATTAAATTAGTTCAATATTTGTTCACTGGCTGAATTCGAGATGTAGTGCTGAGTTCATGAAAATTCGACCATTCAATCAAGTAACTAAGGGTGCTTTCACACTGCTCTTTATTCTGTTATTCTTTCTTACCTGGTAATCTGTGCATTATAGTTGATCTTTCACATGATGCACAAGCTAGCTCTGGAATTCTAGTGGAATGTAGTGCAAGTTTAGCACAAATTTCCATGATAAATGATACCAGAAATAATCCGTTAGCTACGATGGGAACCTGGAAGAAAGCTGGAGTTTTTCGCTTAGCTGCAGCCACTCACGTGACAGGTATCCCGGCATGCAGTGCATTCCTGCCCTTTAGTCAAGCAGGTGTTTTGTTTTGTTTTGTTGCCTGACCAACGCTGTACCAGTATTCCGGCATTGGCACAGATAGCAGGAGCATCTCCCCGCCACACCCTGTGTCAATACAACTAGAATAATTTAAAAAGTCAGATCCTAAGGGAGAGGGCTTGCATGGCGCTGGGATGAGATCTTAGACCTCCTACACAGTGAGGAACAGTGTGCATGGGTGAAGGACGAAAACAAGCCGTGTGACAGACAGTTGCGCAAAATGCCAGTATATTGGCTGGAAAAGCTGCTGTTCCTTAACGCAAGAGGTACTGCAGTGTGAAATGGATTTTAGAAAAGGGGACAGAAGTGCTACCTTTTTAATCCATTAAACTAACGCAATCAGCCCCATGTGTGAAAGCAGCCTAAATGTATAGATTTACATAAATTGATTAAATACAAAATGTTGGTGCTTTGACCATTTCACAGGGTGGGGTGCAGGTTTAAAATGTGAACTTAAGAACACAAACCTGTGGGAGAGAACATCCACATAGTTGATTTGCTTCCAATACTTATTTCATCCTTGTTTTTGTTCCTTATGATGCTCACGTATTCACATTTAAATTATCCAAATCCACAATATTATTTCCTGATGCATGAATATTTTATGGCAATTATCTATAACATTTTGTAATACGTTCAGAAATATGCCAATATAATATGAAAATAGCATGATTTGATTACTATTGGTGGAAAAATAAGAGTGCAAACCTATGCGAGACCAAAAGCCAATGCTGGATTTTAAGGAGGTGTAGGATGGATCAAATGATGAGAAAGGGGAAAAAATGGTGGCAAGCCAGGCATAAGGGATCAGGGGAAGGTAAGGGAGTGAGGCAGCAAATGGGAATGAGACGGGGGGAGCCATGATGTACAACAAGGGTGAGGAACCTCAGTCCTGGGGGCCAAATGTGGCCCTCCAGGCATCTCTACCTGTGGGACTCTCCCAAGGCCACACCCCTCCGCAGCTACGTCCTTCTGCAGCTTTGCTCGACATCCTCCTTTGAGGGTTTTGCACGGTTAGAATGTGTCCTAACTCTGATCGTGATTCTTGCATACCTGGATGAAGGATAAAGGTGTGTGTGTGTGTGAGTGTGTGTAGAGAAACTAGCCTGCTGGACAAAGGTGAACATTTACCATCCTTCCTCAGCCCACTTTTGCCTCTGAACCTGCCCACCATTGGCATACGGGCCCCCAAAGGCTGCCCTGAAGGGAATGTGACCCTTCCCCTGATAAGACTTCCCCACCCTCACCAGGAAGCTGACGAAGATGCAGGGATGGATAGACTGGAAGCTTCTGAGCCGGAAAAGTTGAAGGAAATTGACCATTGCAGAGCCACGAGAGCCACACAGTGTAGTGAAGTCAACCTGTTGTGGCCCCTGGGCATCTTCAGGAGCAGTCTCTTTCACTAGTGCAAGGATCAAGTGATTAAAGCAGAAGGGTCATCTAGCCATGTGGAGAATCATCCAGAAGTGACCTCCTACCATTTTCTTAGTGCATTCCCACTATAGAATTCCAGGTGCCAAATGGGCGCCAGCAGGCAGTGGCACCACCGATTGGTGAAAAATGAGATTGGGGAATGTATCTACAGGAAAGGCTCTGAGCCTGTAACATTTTGTTTTTGCGGGGGAGGGGAGGAGGATGGTGTTAAGGAGACAAAGTCCTCCATTTCTAGACACTTCCTGGGACTTGGCAGGGAGTAGCAACATTAAGAACAGGGCATGCACTGGAGACCAGAGAGGCTGTAGCCATGCAGGCCTGTTATACAGTAGGGCCCCGCTTTACAGCGCTTCACTTTACAGAGATTCGCTAATACTGCAGTCTCAATTAGACACAATTAGACTAAAGCCCCACTCATACGGCACTTGTTCCACTTTCACTGTGGTTTTCGGGCATCACACACCATTCTATTCAATGAGTTCCACTTTACAGTGGTTTTCGCTTTACAGCAGGGGTCCGGAACGTAACCCGCCGTATGAGTGGGGCCCTACTGTACCTTGAATTGATAAGCAGTTGCTTGGATGGATAGGCATAGCACAGGCTGTGTATGATCGTTCAATCTTACACAAAACCTTCCCATTGGTCTCCTTTCTGACCAATCAAAGGGGGAGCTAGAACAGTATTCGTGTAAGTGAGAAACAGTACTTTTTTTTAAGGCTACTGTTGAAAGAAAAAGAATAATAGAATTGAAACACAGCATTGGGATTATTACAATGAAGACTTGGGTTTATTGTTTCACTTTTGGTATCATTGCTGACTTATTGTGCAGCTGTATTGACCCTCTTTTTTTCTTCGTTTCTTCGCATTGCAAATAGTTCCTATGCAGCTAGCTGGTTTTCTAGGGCTGCTTCTTCATCCCTTCTGTCTCGGGATGAAGGAAGAAAAGGTAACAATATGGGAGGATTTGTCTGGGGTGCTTTTAGCAGAAGCAAGCCAGAAATATACTTGTGATTCCTTTTCAAACTCATTTTAATAGCTTGCATAGCTTGTGCTCCGTTTCTTTGAAATGGTGCCACTTTTGAAGCAGCATATATCTGTTATGCAAAGATTGCTGTGGCAAACACAGATTTTAATTAACAGAAGAATAAGCAGGTGCATTAAAAAAAACTGAGAATATCTTTATCCGTTAGTAGCTATTGTTCTGAGCACATCAAAAACATGCGCACTCCTTGGAAGTCTTGAACTTTCTTCTTTTGGTGAAAGTTCTTTCCCCCCTTCATTATGCAAACCTAATGCATTAACTTTAGAGAGAAATGATCACCTTTTTATTCCTCCTTTTAGGAGAATTCCTTGCATTGTGTACCCAGGGGTACAGAAAGGCAATGCTGTCAATTATCCAGAAGACTGTTTTATGCAGAATCGTTACTTCTGCTAAACTAGCTCACATTTATACTGAGGTTGTTCCCAATTAATTATGAATATATATTACACCTGGTGACCACTTGGCCTAGCTGGAGGGATATGTTTCCCCCTCCTTCCTTTAAGACAGAAATTTACATCTTGGATTTTATTTTTTTTTAAAAAAACCTTTATAAGTTAATATTTTTAAACATATAATCTGGGACATGGTATACCTAAATGCGCACTTTACGTAATACACTATATCATATCAATACAATGCAAATTGTGATGGAAAGCACAACTTGGTGTTACCTTGGAAAATGTGTGTCCATAAATATACAATAGATGAAACAAGTGGGGTCTGCAACAAGATTTTGCAGTTTGGATTCCTTCTGATCAGAGTTCCAGCCATTCTCTCCAATTCCCCTGCCCACCCGGTTTTCCATTCCTCCCACTTCCAACATTCAGCCTTTGTAGCAGATGGGTCATTCTGCAGCATTTCTACATTGGGTGAGACAGGGTCATTTAATTATGGTGCACAGATGCAACAAAAATACCTACCTTCTGAGAAGGCAGCCCATTAATCTCTGCATTAGTCACTGTTCTGGGCCTACCTCCATCCAATGAGGAGGGCAAGGGCCAGGGCCGGTTCTAAAGGGCAGCCAGGTAGGGCACTGGCCCGAGGGACCCTGGAGCTACAGGGGCCCCTGAGGGGCCCCTCCGCTCCCCTTACGCAATCCACGGCAGGAGCCGTGGATTGCAGGACAGGAGGAGATTCCAAACTGCCCAACACCCCCCCGCTTCACCTACCTTTCTCTCTGCTGTTTTTTCCAGTGCATGCAGGGTTGCCATCAATCAAGATGGCGGCCGAGGTTTCCATAAGGGGCTGAAGCTTCTGCCGCCATCTTGGCTGATGGCAGCAATGCGTGTGTGTGTGTGTGCCATCAACCAAGATGGAGGCCAAGGCTTCAGCCCCTTATGGAAACCTCGGCCGCCATCTTGATTGATGGCAACCCTGCGTGCGTAGTGGACGCAGTCACAAAAAACAGCAGAGAAAGGTAGGTGAAGCGGGGGATGGCGGGCAGCTCAGAAGCTCCTGTCCTGCACAGAAGGGGAGTGGAGGGGACCGGGGCAGGCTGGTGCCCAAGGGCCCTGGCATGCCTGGAGCCAGCCCTGGCAAGGGCTATCACTAACTAGTAGGATATGCTTTGCTTGCAAAAGTTCCCAGGTTCATTCCCTAGCATCTACTCAGATAGGGCTCAAAAAGACTTCTGCATGAAACCCTTGACAGGAAATGCCAGTCAGTGGAGATAATGCAGAGTTAGATGGACCAATGGCCTAACATGATGAAAGGAGACTTTATATGTTTCTAGAGATGCTCAGATCAGTTCCCCACCCCCCACCCTGCCCAGAAACACAGGGAAGGGGACTCCTCTGAGGGTGGGTAAGTTCTTATCATTACAAATTCTTAAAGCACCCCTTTTCAGATTTAAGAGTGATCATGCCTCCAATTTCAGGGGGAAAAGTGAACCTTCACTGTAAAATTTTTGGAAGCACTGAACAGCATTATTGCCACTATTTTTTTACTACACAGACTCTTTCTGCTACTTCACCTGAAGATCCTTTCCCCAGACGTCTCTTTAATAAAATATGTAGAATGGAGGCATCCCTTTTTTATATGTCCTTTTCTCTCTCAAAATGCTTGGTTCCTGTTGACAACATCCAGGGCCAGGCAGCATAGACAGTACAGAATGAAATGGACTGTGGGTGTGACTCGGTATAAAAGAGTTTCCTACATTCCTATTCTGTGGCTGCTGAGCACACTCAGTCGTCAGTGCCCTTTATTGAGAGTTCCTTCTGCCTTAGTTTTCCTCTAAATCTTTTCGTTTTGTGCTTGTGCACACCCCAAGCCTGCTCGTATCTCCCTCTTGTGCAGTAGTGTAGTGGCAAGTTCAGAAATACAGGGTTCCTTCATGATAATCACCACCATGCCCCTCCCTCTTTTTTGCTGCTGGGTTGAGAATGAGATCCTTGTTAATGCCTTCTTCCACCACAACAGATGTCCCTAGGAGCCAATAAGCATGAAAGAGGAGTGTTAGCTACTGAAAAGAGTCTTCTCAGAGGCTGGCTTCTTCCTTTCACGCCGATTCGCTCCAGTCAGCAGGAAAGGACAAGGAAGCATGTTAGAAGACTCGTCTTAGTGGCTAACACATGTTGATTGGCTCATAGGATGCTGGAGACATAGGAATCTTGCTGGGACCCTGCTCCCAAAAAAGTAAGGGGTGTAAGACCCCCTGAGACCCTGGATGACTACACCACTCCTTTGTGCATGAATGGTGCTACTTTGTCTATATAAGCAGCAGCACTAAAGATCAAAGATGGGAAATGATAATATGCTTTTAATAAACCGCTCAGAGCTGTGTGTGTTTACAATAAAGCAGTGTATAAATTTTGTTAAATAAAATAATATGAATAAATTCAGGGGCAGAAGGGGCATTTGTAGAGGATAACCTGTAGAATGAAAGAGTGTTTAATACTTCCCGAGTTTGCCAATGATCCCCTGAAAATGACCGTCAGGCTGTTTCCTCCTCATCCTGGCTTACTTCTGGCATCATAGCCCCAGCTGATGGGGGGGGGGAGCAGACAATATTGGATTGAAATTAAGGCAAAGTTAGGGCTCTCGATACATTCAGGAATACAAACCTGCTAGACAGATGGGCTAATTTCAAGTTTTGCAGCATCACTAATAATAACCAGTCCCTAAGGGTGGTTGGTGCCCACTAGACCTGGCAGGGCTGCTATGGGGGTGGGGACAATGAGGTCATGGAGGAGTGGCCAAGGTCTGGTTTTCTCCCCATCTTTCTTCCTTGCAAACATACTGTGGATACTTAAGCATTCCAGTATGCATATAGCACTAACTAAACTGCAAAGTATTGTTGCGCGCCTCCCCCAATCTCCGAGCGGTGAGATTTCAGGGGGGGTCCCTGCGCCCATCCAGGGTTTGGTTTCCTTTGGGAAGAAGGCCAGCGGAGACTGTGGTGTCTTTATGAAATATGGTTTATTTATGTACACACATTCCAACCTGAGCTTAGGATGGAGGGGTTCAAGGCATCAGCAGTCTAATATCCAGCTTTTCCATCTAGGTGCAGGGACATCCTATCGCCACGATGCAGAGAGCCAGCCTCTCCGCATGCCTGCAGCCCTAGTTCTGTCCTGAACACACACTATCAACTACAAACACACTTCTCCCCGCCCAGGAGTGGGGGGGAGAGACTCTCCTCCAGTAGAGTTTAAAATGACAAAAGGATCTTCCTAGCCCTTACACCAGTTGCCAGGGCAATTAAACAGGCCCATTAACTACCTGGCCACTCTATTTGATTAACAAAGGAGATTCATCTGGCTAGCAGAGCCCGCCTCCCAGGCATAGGATTCCAAATCAGAGGCTGGAAAGGTGACCCACAGAAATCATCCATTCCAGCCCCCCCCATGCTCATAACACTACACCCTTCTCTGAAAGAGGTCTGTCCCAGACCTGCAAAAACAACAGAATAACAACTTTTCCTACAAGAAATAACAGATACAGGTTAGCAAGACATTGCAATATACATCATTAAAAGCATAGTCATATTACAGTCTCATTTCCATACAAGTACAAAAACAGTCCATTCCCTTACAGCACCTTTTTCCATTAATTACTCTCTCTTTGGGCTTCCTTTTCTTTCTTGGAGCTCCCAGTCACAGTTCTGCATCCAACAGCTTACCCAGTCCTCATAACTTGGCAGTTGCCTGAGTTCCTGACATGTTTAAGCATGCCCTCAACCACATGTACATTTACTCCTTGCTCCCCCAAACAGTTGTACATACATCCACAATCCAAGTCACAGAATAACAAATCCTAAACATTAAAATCTTATTACAAAAAAACCCTATCAGCATGATTCCTAAAAAACCATTAAACAGCTCATATCCCCACCAGCATGCAGAAAGGCAGAAATCAACAGCATTACACAGTCCCATAAGCACAACCCCCACCCTGAAGCCATGCGGTTGCCAACATGGCCCTTTGTCTTGGGGCTTCATGGCGTTTCCAGTCCAAGCTGATCCCTGCTGCTGCCTGCAGGGGGTTGGGACTCCTTTCCAGAAACAGATTTGTTTCCTCCTCAGCACATGGCAGGCTGTAGCCATGTTCTTGCCACTCTCTGCTCTGGGAAAAGTCTTCAAGCCTGGTCTTGGTCTCCTGCCCCAAACGCCAAATCAAAGTTCTGCCACAAGTCTTTATCCGGGGGGATCTTCTTAAAGATTAGCTGGCCTAGTCCACCCAGGCTGGCACAAAGGAATCTTCTCTGTCCTCCCTCACAATCTCCAGTATGAAACATGGGCCCAAACAGAGGCAGGAAACCCTCCCAGTGTCTCTTACCCTCCAAACTCACTGGGTACTGGGTGCCTCTCACTGCTGGAATTCGCCCAAGGACTGCACCCATCATAGGAGCTGCATCCCACCCCACAAGACCATTATGGGGCACCCAAGGGACAAAGTCACTTGGGGATTTTATCTCACCCATCTCTCCAGGCGCTGGGAGCTTCTCTTGGACTTGAACTCCCTTCTCAGGTTTCTCCTGCTGCACCTTTTCTTTCACAGCCATTTCTCCAGGCGCTGGCAGCTCCTCTCCAGCCTCTAGTTCACCTTTGTCTGAAGCTTTTTCTTCCTCCTGCACTTTCTCTTCCACAGCTGGCACACAGGGAGCAGAGAAATCTATCAGCAGCATCTCTTCTCCAGCCTCTATTTTACTTTCTTCGAAGGCATCTTCCTCTTCTTTTTCCAGCCTGTCCTCCTTCAAATCTTGGGGCTTCACTTCCAGCTCTCTGCTGTTTCCCCCCCTGGCAGGCTCCTGGACAATCAAAACTTCTTCTTCCTCCACTACTGACTGCAACTCCTTACAGCCCACTCCCTCCAGCTGCCCATCCACTTTGTGGATCTCTTTAGCCACCTCCATCTGGGTGCTCTGCAGCTGGACTCCTGGGTCACCCTCAACCCCTTGTAGTGGCTGATCAGGCAGGGCTCTCACCTCCTCACATGGGGTCTCCTTTTTCTCTCCAAAGATGCTTTCATATATCTCTCCCATTCGTTTCCAATGCTCCTGCCGCTCCTGTTGCCTTTGCTGCTGGTCCTCCTGGCGTTCTTTCTGCCTTTGCTGCTGGTCCAGCTGGAACATCAATTTCATCTGTTCCAGGAGAAATGCTGTTCTCCCCTCCATCTTGACTCAGGCACACCTTGCTCCCAAGGCTTCTTCTAGGAAACTCAATCCCACTTCTGACACCAGTGTTGCGCACCTCCCCCAATCTCCAAGCGGTGAGATTTCAGGGGGGTCCCTGCGCCCATCCAGGGTTTGGTTTCCTTTGGGAAGAAGGCCAGCGGAGACTGCAGTGTCTTTATGAAATATGGTTTATTTATGTACACACATTCCAACCTGAGCTTAGGATGGAGGGGTTCAAGGCATCAGCAGTCTAATATCCAGCTTTTCCATCTAGGTGCAGGGGCATCCTATCGCCACGATGCAGAGAGCCAGCCTCTCCGCATGCCTGCAGCCCTAGTTCTGTCCCGAACACACACTACCAACTACAAACACACTTCTGCCCGCCCAGGAGTGGGGGGTAGAGACTCTCCTCCAGTAGAGTTTAAAATGACAAAAGGATCTTCCTAGCCCTTTCACCAGTTGCCAGGGCAATTAAACAGGCCCATTAACTACCTGGCCACTCTATTTGATTAACAAAGGAGATTCATCTGGCTAGCAGAGCCCGCCTCCCAGGCATAGGATTCCAAATCAGAGGCTGGAAAGGTGACCCACAGAAATCATCCATTCCAGCCCCCCCCCCATGCTCATAACAGTATTTTAGGGCTTATCCACATGGGAGCATACCTTCGTAATAAAAGATGCTGCTTTTACCATCATGATAGATTTGCAAGGTCCACACCTGGTAGCTTCAAAGCTGCTGTTTTCCATTCACGCTAGTAGGTGTTCCTCTGGAAAGGATTAGTGTCGCTGTTTCCTTGTGGTCCCGTCCTCTAATTTTACATGTTTACTCCCTCTGGTTCAAGGCTGAAGCCTGGAGAGTGCCTTGGTGTGCAATTCACAAGAAAAAATGAAATCGACTAGATCCCCCTCCCCTTCTCCATTGTCCAAGCCTGAGTGAAAGGCGGATGGGGGGATTAAGTGAAAGGCAAAGTAGGCAGTGGCTTCGGCAGCTTTTGTGAGCATAAGAGAGCCCACCCACTAAAAAAAAATTGAAGCAAAGTGCCTACAAGGAGGAGTGCAGCATAGCTGAGATGGTTTTTCCTTTCCTTTTCGCATTATAATTTGATTGGGTTAATACGGATTTAAAGGGGAAAACTGTGTGATAGCTTCTGCTTACCTGCAACATCAGGTGAAACATGTGAATTACAAGGGGATGCAAGTAGCACCAGACACACACTAAATCACTGTGTGGATGAGAATTTACTTTGGTTCAGAAAGGATTCCTGCTATCACAGTTGCTTCTCTGATGGGGAAGTTGTGTAGCCTCTAGCTGTTCTGGTTCTTTCCCTAACCTTCTCCTTTGCAAGGAAATAGTGGACACTTAACACTGCAATTTTAGTAATATTTAGCACCTAACAGAGCTGTAGTCCTATGCTTTCTCTCATGAATACAAACATAGTTAAGCCATACCTGCTCAGCAATGAACAGAAATCTAGATCCCTGCTCATTCAGTAATGCTCTCTCAATCCTGCTTTAAAAAAGAAAAACATCCACAAGGTGAGTGAATTGCTGGAAACTCAGATTTAGTAGGCACTACAAAAGGCTTTAGTCCTGTTGCTTGCTCTCATGAGTAAGCCCCACAGAATACACTGGGGGTTACTTATTTCTGAATAAGATTAAGAGAACTGTTAGTAACCAGTAGTGCTTGGAAAATTCATTTTAAAAAGGAACAAAATAGTTCAGTTCAAGTTCATTCAAACACACCTTTAGTTAATAATAATTTCTGCCTGCTACATGGCTGTTAAAGGCCCAAATAGGGATGGGGAACAAAGGTGATTCAGTCTGCGTTTACAGCCAAATGTATCAAATTCAAACTTTCCAAAACAATATGAGAACTGAAACATTGCCATCCTTCAAAATTCATGCTTATCCGAATTTTGCAATGCAGTTGTCCAAACCAAGCAATGTTCACAAAAATGCATACAGTGACACCTCAGTTAACAAATCCTCTAGGAAAGAAGCTCCTTTTAACAAAGTCCTTTTTGGGTGCAGGGTGTGTGTGTGTGGGGAACACACTCTGACATAGTCAGAATGTGGCTCCTTGTTGCCTGGATTGCGGCTGCTGCAGGCAGCTCTCTCATACATGGCTGGAATGGTGCTCTTTGCCAGGTGGTGCAGATGCCTCCGCACTTAACACTGCTTCGGGTGCCCTGGAAACACTGTTTACTACAGACGCATCTGCTTGAGTATAGAGGAGGATGGCAGAGAGAGAGGAGAGAGAGCAAGAGAAACTAAGAACAGGGTGGCGGCGGCTGCCCCTTGCCTGCCTCTTCAAGTGTGTGGAGAGGAGAACTGTGCTCAAAGCTTTAGATTCTATAGCAAGGTGCTACGTGATAAAAGAAAAAAGGCAAGGCAGGCATCCCTGGATGTATTTTGAAAGAAGCCTTCAAGTTGTCGGTATGCAAGGCTTACCTGACCTGGTTGTTTAATTTCAGACATGTGTATTGTTTGTTTTGAATAAAAGGTTTGCTGAAATACATTGAGCTGCTCTTCTTTTTTTGTGGTGTAGGAACCTATCCCTATTCTTCCCATGTTATTCCTACCTCTGGTACCAAAGTTTCTGTTAAAGAAATAATATCCAGGAACTTCGTTAACTGTGGGATTACTATATATTAGGGGAAAGTGTGCACAAAATGAATATATTGGTGAAAATAAAATAAAATGCATTATGTTAGGATAAATTGCTTGCAAATATGTATACATTAGTCAAAACTGCATACAAAAATGGAGAAATCTGCACTAAAATGCTGAAGAATTTGCATTAGGATTTTTTTTGCAAATTGCTGCAAAAATGTGGAGAATCAAATTTAAGATTAGAAAAATGAGAAACTGAGAGAACCAAAATTGATGGATCATCCCATCTGTAGGCACAAGGGTGCTGCTCTCCCCCCAATGACAACCCTAAACCATACAAAGAACTCAAGTGAAAAGTAAAAAGAAAAGAAAACACACATTTGGGCAACTTGATAATATAGTTTTAAATTAAAATATCTTTAAAATAAGCATCTGTAATTGTATAAATGTAACGGTTAGAGCAGCCTTTCCCAACCAGTGTGCCTCCAGATGTTGTTGGACCACAATTCCCATCTTTCCTGACCGTTGGCAATGCTGGCTGAGGCTGATGGGAGTTGTGGTCCAACAACGTCTGGAGGCACACTGGTTGGGAAAGGCTAGGTTAGAGTGTTGACCTAGGACCTGATCAATTCTACACCCACTTAAATAAACACAATGGGACTTACTTCTATGTAAAAATAATAGGATTACTGAATTACTATAGCTAAATCATACCTCCTCCTTGGTATAGTCAACCATTACATATGTGAAAGTATGTGTCACTTCTATGGAGAAAATAGCAAATATTACGTTCAGGATTATTATGTTTTATTTCCAGTCTTTCTCAACCTTTGGGTCCCAAGATGTTACTGGGCTACAATTCCCATAATTCCTGACCCTTGGCCATTTTGGCTAGGGTTGGTGGGAATTGTAGTTCAGCAACATCTTGGGACCCAAAGGCTGGGAAAGGCTATTTTAAGCTATGCCTGACTTATTCCCTGGTTTAGTGTGGTGACACCTACCCTGTGGAATTCCCTCCCCTTGAATATTAGGCAGGCGCAGCATCTTTTGAAGACTTTCCTCTTTCAACAAGCCTTTTAAGTTGAGACCTATCCCAGTCTGCGTCTGTGTTAGAATTGCTTGTTAATATGTTTTTAATAATGTTTTAACCCTTTTTAAAAAGATGTTTTTAAAGGTTTTTTTAAAAAATGTTTTTAACGTTATTTTGTTTTAATGTATTTTAAGGTCTGTTTTTATGATGTGTTAAAGTGTTTATAGTGCTTTTGTTTGCTACCCTGGGCTCCTGCTGGGAGGAAGGGCAGGATATAAATCAAATAATAAATAAATAATAAATAAATACACAGAAAGAGCCCTCCTGACCTGGAGCAGTATATTTAAGTATCATGGATAATAGTTATTCCTTAAATATCACCAGAGTTTCTTTTTTTCAAAAAAATAAAACCAATCCTGTACGCTGTAAGCTCCTATTGCTCAGAGGAAAAAAATGTGGCAGGAGGGGAAAAACAAGAAACCAAAATGTCAGAAAAAGGAGTCTTTCACACCATACAAACAGTTCTAAATAATAGCAGGAAGTTCCGCACGTTCCTCCATTATTCCACCGGTGCAGGGATTCAGACATTCACACAAAGCATATTTAAGTCTCTTGGTTTTTATAAAAGCAGGGATTGGCTTAATTCAAAAGGAGACCAAGAGGAGGGACCTCTTTGCCACATCTACACTTTTGGATAGGGTTGTCAGGTCAGAAGCATCCCAAACCCTGAGATTTCAAGGGTGGGCCCTAGTGATGTCACGGAGTGGGCCCTAGTGATGTCATTAAACATGATACATTAAGCATCAACCATAGTTACTTGGAGCATACCACTGAAACAAAAAAAGTTACTCTGAGTGGAAATTAAGATATAAATCTTAGCTAAATGAGGATGTTCCCAGGCCCAGCTGAAGTGACAGGATCATTCCTTCTCACCTGTTTAGGTAAGCTGGGTAGGGAACGTTTAAACTAGCCTTCTTGCTTCTGGCAAGAAGGGTTTAAGTGCCCTTGGGCCAGACCAGTCACCAGAAGGCCATTGTAGGGAAAAGAGAGCCTACTGTTGTGGAGATGTTAGATGAGAACGCTCCGAAGTAAAGATGGATGCCCCTGAAGGCTGCAATTCTAAATACACTTACTAAAGGACTAAGCCCCATAGAACGCAACAGGACTTCCTTCTGAGTATATATGGTTAGAATAGTGCTGTTGATAAGACTCAGTGGCGTCACTAGGGTTGGTGTCACCTGGTGCGGTAACTCATGGTGTCACCCCCATGGACCTCCTCCCGTATCAGACCATACAGAATCCTTAGTAATGTTTTTTGTACGAATGTTACTTGTAAATCGTAATTCCCATATATCACTGAATAGTAGTGACATAAACAACTAGCAAAATTAAAATTACACCTTTAAATTACAATATCATACATGTAGAAGAAAGGTTTGGGAACCCCTGGATAAGACACCTGCTTATGTCCCTATGCTGCTCTCACCCCTCATTTAGGTGCCTGGGATGCATGCGTGTGGACACACTTCCTTACAAATATGGAAAGTGATTCTTAATAATAAGTCTCCAGACACAAAGTTACATAAGTATTTATCAGTTGTTTAGTAGAAAATTCAGAGCTGCAGGGTCTCTTCATGATAGTTACAGCCACGTACACCCTTTTTTGCTCCTGGATTAAGAATGAGATCTTTGTTAATGCATTCTCTCACAACAACAAATATCTCTAGGAGCCAATCAGCATGAAAGTGGAGAGCATTAGCAACTGAGAAGAGTCTTCTCAGTGGCTGACTCACCTCCTTTCACTCTGATTGGCTCCAATCTGCAGAAAAGGCAAGGAAGCATATTAGAAGACTCTTCTCAGTGACTAACACACTCCCTTTTCATGCTGACTGTAGGATGCTTGGAGACATAGCGACCCTGCTCCCAAAACAGCAGAGGGACTAAGATCCCCTGGGCAACTACCCTCCTGGTGCTTATGGACATGACCGTAATATATTTTGTGACGTGCAAGTTCGATATTATTTATTAAGTGTGTTTAGGATTACACTGATGGCATTCCCAAATATGTACTTTCACACAGACTTTGGTTTTCCATAACACAATGTTTGTCCAAGCCTCCACACTTGGGGGGGCACTACTTGCACACCCCTTCCATAAGCACATCAAAGTTGGATACACACCTGAACCAAGACCCAGACAAAAGGGCACTCAAAACAAAAAGGTAATTACAGTGGCTGAGTAGATCTTGTACAGTGGTTATACTGACTGGGCAGCCACTGTCCTTCATATTTTACAAAATACTTTTTCCTATACAAAGATTAAATGTCTGTGTATGAAAAAGTAATATATGAAGTGGTCTCAATAGTGAGAAAAGTAAACAAGTGAATGGTGATCCAAATGTTTTTCATTCTCAAGTTATGAAGCTAGCTGCCAGATGATGTATCACCTTCGCTACGCATGCAGCGTAGACTGAAAAAACAGCACCCAAGCCACCATTCAATACGTGCACGTGTTCTTTCCAACATGGATCTACAGGTCTCAAAAAGTAATGTGTGACAAAGTCCTCAAACACCTTATAACATGCCTCAAACATGGTCTCATGTTCTACCAGCATGCCTTCACACCATCACTTTGCCAAAACATAAGGATAGGTAAATTGCTTTTAGGGAGGTTCACAATTATGATTTCCTATTTATTTAATCTAAAAATATTTAAAATACATAAAAACAGCCAGGGGAAGATATTGGAGAAATATAAAATAAATACAAATAAAAAAGGGGGGGAGGTGAAGAGACCTTAAATGTGCTACTCACCATCTCTCAGCCTATCCTCCCCTCAGGATGAAAACAATGGAGAACTATGACCACCCCCAGGAAGAAGGGCACACTTAAAATGTAGAGGGGAAAAAAATCATCTACAACCATAGTGTGAAATCAAATACTTATTGGGACACAGTATGAAGAAATATTTATATAAACATGACTCTCAAATATGTTTATGAATTACACAATCTGTAAATATATTTATAGTGCAATCCGATGTTTGTTTACTCAGAAGCAAGTCCCAATGTATTCAATGGGGCTTACTCAAACTGGGAAGTGTGCAGAGAACTACAGCCTCAAGTGATAAGGAACTTGTTCTTTCAACTTGTTCTTTTAAGTTGAGACCTTATCCAAGTCTGAGTCTGTGTTGGAATTGCTTTTTAATATGTTTTTAAGCCTTTTCTTTCTTTTTTAAAAATTTTTTTTAAAGCTTTTAAAAATATTTTCAAAGATGTTTTAATATATTTTAAAGTCTGTTTTTATGATGTTTTAAAGTGCTTTTAGTGCTTTTGTTTGCCGCCCTGGGCTCCTATTGGGAGGAAGGGCGGGATATAAATCAAATAATAAATAAATAAACTTCATTCACCCAACCCAAAATTCAGAATCATGCCTCTTCAGGCTGTTTTCCAACTGTTTATTCTTGCTTTATGGTTATTGGATTTTAAATGGCTTTATTTCTTGTTGTGAGCTGCCTTGGTTTCCAACCCTACCTCACAGGGTCATTGGAAAGACTACACACACACACTGCAGATGTATAAATACATACAGCCCATATAATAGTTTATTGTCATTGCAGAAAAATCAGTATTAGTTTTTAAAAAATCAGTATTTGTTTGCTACAGAATAAAAACTGTAATACCTAAGTAAGCCCTGCCTACTTGCTTTAAAATAGGAATGGAGGAGGGGGGGACAGAAAGACAACACAAACACAATTCTTTTTTACATTCACTCCAAAGTCCCATTGATTTTCAGCACATTCATAACCATGTCTACTCAAAAGTAAATCCTATTGAATTCAATGGAATTTACTCTGGAGATATGGGATTAGCAATGCTTTTACCCCCCCAAAAGCAAGTATTGGGAAGGTTTTGAAAACACTGCCCAGGATCTGACTCCTACACACAAGAGGGGAAAAAACTGTATATACTTACCCAATTTATGAGATTTTCAGATAAACGGACCACCATTTTCTGGCCTTGCAATGAGGTTTACTAGACACTGCCACAAGTCAAACAAACACTTCACTGATTGGCTGCAATCCTGAACGGCCGGGGTTAAAGCTACAAAGTGCTATACAGTAGTTTAAAAAAAGATTTAATGGGGCAGCTGACGTTTTTATGTATATTTCGAGAACCGGACCACCTAGAAACTTAACTTTTTTAAAATTAAAGCTGAGAATCACCCCCCTCTGATGGTGTCACATGGTGTGGTCCGCACCCCCCTAGTGATGCCACTGGGGGTGGCTGACATTTTTATGTATATCTCGAGAACTGGACCACCTAGAAACTTTTTTTTTAAAATTAAAGCTGAGAGTCACCCCCCTCTGATGGTGTCACCTGGTGCGGTCTGCACCCCTGCACCCCCCTAGTGATGCCACTGATAAGACTTGACTAGGGATCCTCTGCAAAGATAGGTTGGCAAACGCCTGCCTGGAATGCCCCGCCTGCCTTTTAACATGGCTGCTCCAAACTTCTTTACAGACTTGACCCTTCATTGCAGGCACAGGTTTGAGAAATGAGTAAAAAGATTCTCTACCCTTTTCTACCTACCCTGTGAGCTGCTCTAAACTCACTTTGACAGCCTATCCAATTCCAGTGAGCAATAATTGACAGAGAGAAAACATGCATGGTTTGGTCTACCTTCATGAGCAATAGCTTGGGAACAACAGCAGTTGAAGCCACACTTCCCAGTATGTGAATTCTCTTTTACCACTATTTGGCAAGAAACAAACCATCATGCAACCAACTAAGTGCATCATTAGTAAGTTTAAGGAGATTGAGCTGAGCGCAACGGAAATAACACAACCTGTCAGGCTTCCTAACCAAAACTAAAAAAATCCTGGCAGCCAGTCAGCCAAGGTTACAGAAATACCTAAGCAGCACAACCTGACTTGGGGGCTGCAGTTAGTGCCATGATTGCTGACATGAGTGAGACCCTATCAGCACATAATTCCTCTGCTCTGAAATCTGTAGTGGTTGCCAATTTGCTACCAGGCCAAGTTCAAGGTGTACTTTCCATGTTACAGGTTCCAGATAGTACCTGTTCTGTTCTTGTAAGCAATCAATATTTTAGTGTGGCAGCACCTACGCTTTGGAACTCCCTGCCTATTGACATTAGGCAGACACCTTCATTGTACTGTTTTTGGCACCTGCTAAAAAGATTTTTGTTTAGGCAAGCCTACCCAGGCATGTTATGTTTTTTATTTGTTTTTAACTTATTGCTGGTTTTATTATTTTGAATATTTTTAAATACGTGTTTTTGCCAATAATTGCATTGTTTTAATTCCTTCTGTAAACCACTTTGAGGTTTTTTACAATAAAGTGGTATATAAATGTTGTAAATAAAATACATAAATAAATTTCAGAGTCACTGTGGCCCTTGCGTCTCTTCCCACTTTTAGGAACAAAGGAATCTGCCTTACACCTACTCAGGCCATCTGGTACCGTCTAGCTCAGTACTGATGACATGGACTAGCATTGGCTCTCCATGATTCCAGGCAATAAGTAGTTTTCAAAAATTGTATTTTGGACCTTTGCATGGAAAGCATGTGTCCTACTCCTGAGCTATAGCCATTCTCCTGTTTAAAAAAGTATCTTTTAAAATTGTTCTCTTCAATTCACGAATGAATGCACAGCACACACATTGCCTACATGTAAATAATTTTAATTATTTTTTTTGAAATGGAAATCAGCTACAGAGTTTACTGGGTGACCATGGACTACTCACCATCTCTCAGCCTAATCTGCTCCTCAGAGTGAAATCAAGGGGGACCATGACCCCCCCAAGAAAGAAGGGTAAAATGTAGAGGAAATAATTATGTACAACCAAAGTGTGAAATCAGATACTTATAGGGACCTAGTATGAAGAAATATTTATTTGAGAATGACTGTCAAAGATGTTTATTATTTACACAACATGTAAAGATATTTATAGTGCAATCCTATGCATATGTACTCAAGCAAGTCCCAATGTATTCAATGGGCTTACGTAAACAGGGAAGCATGCACAGGACTGCATCCTCAAGTGATAAGGAACTTCACTAACCCAACCTAAAATTTAGAATCATGCAATTTTAAGTTGTTTTGCAACTGTTTCATACTTGTTTTATGGTTTTTGGATTTTAAATGGATTTATTTCTTGTTGTGAGCTACCTTGGTTTCCAACCCTACCTCACAGGGTTGTCTGAAATATTCCATATACACACACTGATGTAAAAATACATACATCCCATATAATAGTTTATTGTCAAAACCAGTTGGTCATTGTAGAACATTCTTTAAAAAAATAAAATAAAATCTGTATTAATTTCCTACAAAATAAAAGCAATGACACCTAGGTAAGCCCTGCCTAATTGCTTTAAAAATAAGTTGGGAGGAGGAGAGAAAAAATTACAACACAAATATAATCCTTTGCTATGCTCATGCAAAAGTCCCATTCATTTACAGCACAATCCTAACCATGTCTACTCAAAAGTAAATCCTACTGAATTCAATGGGGTTTACTCCCGATATGTGAGACTAGCATTGCAGGTTTGCTTCCAGTACAGTGAGTATAGGATTCAAGCTTCATATTGGGAAGGTTTTCAAAACAGATGACCAGAAAAGTCTAGCTGAATGCCTTTATGAAGAGTCTGGCACTTAAGAGACATAGTGCAAGGGTCTGGCACATCTCTCTGGGAAAGCATTCCACAAAATGAGCACCATTACTAGAAAAGCCCTGCTCCTAGTGGATACTGGCCATTCTTCTTTTGTCGGCAGTCCACAGAAGAAGGCTTCAGATGTAGAAGAAATTGTGCGGAGTGGCACATATGGCAGAAGGCAGTTCCTAAGGTACAGAGGACTAGAGCTGTTACGGAATGTCAAGATCAAAACCAGCACCTTTAATTTATATAATGAATCTCAGATTTAAAAGAAACTCCTCCTTTCCTAATGAAAGCTTGCCCATGTTTAGCAGATGAAGAAATTATCTTCCCTGGTTCATGCCATAAAATCCTCTCACAGCTCGTCAGATTGACCCTTACCTCCAAATGTATCCTGAAGATGCTTCTGGGGGACTATTGTATTGCAGCTGGCTATGTTTTGTCCCCTTCATTGGTTAACATCTATGTAAAATTGCTGAGTGATGTCATCTGGGGATTTGGGGTGAGGTGTCATCAGTCTACTGGTGACAATAACCCATATTTCTCCTTTTCATCTAATGCAATTAAGGATATGAGTATGCTAAATTCGGGTCAGTAATGGATTGGATGAGGATTAATAAACAGAAGGTCAATCCAAGTAAGGGAAAGGTTCTGTGGTGGGTGGTTCATCCAAGCAAGAAAATGGTGTTCAACCTGTTCTGGATGGGACTGCAATCTCTCTAAAGCAGGAGTGGTCAACCTATGGCCTGTGAGCAGGATGAGGCCTGCCAGCCCCCCCAGATTTATCTCCCAATCTGATCAAGAGATAAAGCTCTCTGTCTGTTCTTTAGAGAGCGATCGTTACATAGCAGGCTGAATGCTTCATCTCCTGATCAACCCCATGGAGAGATGGCAAGAAATCGGTGCACCCCCTTTCCAGGCTTCCCTTCCCTCCCTTCTTAGCATTGTGGATCCATTGTCACCATCAGATAATGTTTACCACATCGTAGGTCACCAACTCAAAGCAGCGACGAGCACCATAAAACCAAAAGATTTCAGTAAGAGCATTACGTTAACAGATGTCCTCATCATCTCTAGCTGCAAAAGCAGCAGCTTCTGAAGCTCTTAATGCAAACTACTTTCCTTTGTCTGAACAAGTCTGGGCATCAGTACCAAAGGCAGAGTTAGAGTAGCCGTCTGTGAACTTTTAAAAATAGAAAGCCCTGTGCAGGAGAAACAAACATATGGATTAATCTCATTAAGGAGAAAAGCAAACCTCTTTCAGTTTCTCCCATGTTAGTTTTTTTTTCTTATGCTGTTATTTTTTCCTCCTGAGCTTTTGATTTCCCCCACTGTTTTTAATGAACAACAAGTTCAAAAAAAGAAAGATGAAAAAGAAATTCTAACAGATCAGAGCTGTTTTCCTTAGAAGTCACATAGATCTGCAATGATCTATGATAGATGATGAGATAACGTACAACATGTCTCAGGCCTAGCAAAATGGGAGAATGAAAAATTTGAAAACTTAAAAATGATAGATTGTCTTCCTGGAATTACAGAAAATAACTGGTTCATTGTTAATTTAAAACCTGCTGCCTGGCACATAAAAATTTAAAGCATTTAAAGCCCATATGCTTTTTAGCTGTGGGAAGATTACATTATCACAGTAGAAAATAATATTCAAGTAACTTTCAGATTTCTGTTATCTGGGGGTAAACAAAAATATTCTTATTTTTTATATTTTATCTGCTGGACAGGAAAAAGGGAGTCTTGTTTATTTTGGGGAACTAGAAGATTATTTTAAAAATGTTTTTAGTTATTTAATTATTTATATTCCACCTTTTGGCCCTTTCTGGGCAGCTAAGCAGCTCACAACATCTGTTAAACCAATAAAGACTAAAGAAAAAGATGAAGCTTAAAGCCAGGAGCAAGATATTAAAATCACAGAAGGGGACAAAAACCTAAATTTAGTTAAAGGCATAGTACAGCAAAAAGAGTTGATGCTTGCTGCCTCAAACATCAATAATGAGGGAGTCAAATCAGGCATCCCGGAATAATGAGTTTTATTTATTTAACAGAATACTTGGTTGTATCCAACAAAGTCATCCTGTTAGTGCAAGGACTTTTACTTGTGCAGTGGAACTTACCCCTCCCTCTCTTCTCCTGTGCCCCCAAATCTACTCTGGAGGATTGGAGAACCTCCAGGACAAATTTGGTGGGTGCACAGAGGGAGGGGAGAAATGCCAATGAACAAGCAGAAGTCCTTGAAGTAATGAGACAAATTCATTGGATACGATCCACTGTTTCTAGCCTTTCCTAATAAAGGGATAGGGTTAGGCCTGAAGCTCAGAAGTTATGCTGAGCATGCACCCACCATCAGAACTCTCTCCTCTCCCTCTCTGTAATGTTTAAAAGACCTTACCTGTGTCATGAGGTCACAATATCCTGCATTTCCTGCTCTTCTCATCAATACCTGCCAGGGAAACCCAGAATGTTGTGATTCTAGAGCCTTCTTCAGACATTTCATTTCCGTGTTAGATAAACATGCAAGTGGGACTCTGTTACAGCCTCAGCATATGTTAGGCAGTTTGTTAAACTCATTGCTGATCCATGCTGCCATGCAAATCAGTCTTCAACTTTATTAATAACTTGAACAGCAAACAACTTGTGAATGCAGATGATAAAATACTTACCCGTAGAAGAAGGATTAATGAATGTTGAAGCTGATTGTGATAACAAAGATGGTTATGAGGTGGAAATGCAAGGCCAAGCCCAAAAACTCCAATATGTAACTCAAAGTGATAAAGGACAAGACCAGGGGGTAGGGGTATCATGAACATGCCTCAATTCATTCTGATATTCATTTGCTCTTTCCTCTGGTTTTTTTTTTGTTCCACTGCAATTGGTTTGCATAAGTCTGTAGTCCATTTTGTCATCCTCTGATGAGGAAAACTACACATTTTTAATGTAGCACAAAATAGACATGTATATCTCAGCCATTAACAGATATTTACAAATCAGTTGCCTTCCCTATCTATTCCTTTTCCAAGTTAATTAATTTCCAGACTGGTAGACCTGTTTTGCAGCAAAAACAACAAAGAACCTTCTGACATCTTAAAGGCAAAGTTAATGAAGTGGCTAATGGACAACTAAAAGAAAAACTGTGGCTGCAAACCTATCTACATCTTCTCATAAGTAAGTCCTACTGAATTCCATATACCTACCAGAGGTAGACTCCCCCCCTTCTGAGGAGTACAGGTCTAAACAGGATTAAATATACTACACAGGGACAACCAATCAATTCAGGATACGATACTAAGGGCTGATCAGTTGCTAACAGATCTACAAAGAAACAATAAAGCAGTTCTAAATACAGAGACTAGAGGACAATATAAAAAATAACACAATGGCCAGTTGGGCCAGAACAAAGCATGAGCATACTAGTTCTTCCTCATCACTGTTCTCATCACTCTCCAGCTTGTGGAGGATGATGTTATGAAGTGAGGAATCTCCTGTGCCCACAGAGAGTCCTTGGACATTTTAGAAGCCTGGAAAATCAAGATTCAAAAACAGGCAGAGAGATACTGTAATATTTGCAAGATTTGAAATGAACCACAAATGCTGGTTAGAAGGAACAAACTTTACTTCACAGTGTGTTGCTGCATAACCAAAAACTCTACTTTCATTTTCCTACTGGTCCCACCCCCAACTGATTCCCCCATACAATTACTTCTAATTCACTTGAGTTCCTACTCACATTACTTCTCCCTTTTTTAAAAAAAAGAAAAAGAAACTACTGCCTATATCGAATTGGTTTTCTGATCACTCTGCCTCTTGATGTAGTAACAGGTAACTCAGAGTCCAAAATCTTTTCTGGTATATCACTGGCACTTTGTGCTACAGCTGTTCCACTTTTGTTGTCTTGAGACTCTGATAGGTCTACCTCTGATGTAGGTGCAGTTGCAGTCTCAGTAGTCTCATCCATTTTTGGTTCACAACTTGGAGTGCTTTGAAGATCTCTTCTGTTCCTTCGGTAGACAGCTAAATCATCAGTCTGAACCAAATATGATCTTGGAGTCATGTTTTGTCCAGTCAATCTCGCTCGTTTCCACACTCCATCTTGCCGAACAACAGAATCCCCAACCTGCAAAGGTGGTAAAGGCTTTGAACCTTTGTCAAAGTAAAGCTTCTGTTTTTCTTGTCTTCTCTTCAGATGTGTCTGTATGTCACCTTTTACCTGCTGAGGTAGTAACAACGGTGCTGAGGTAGGCAACCTGGTTCTTAAATGTCTCCCCATTAAAAGTTGTGCAGGTGAGGCTGTATCTACTGTAGGCGTATTTCTGTAACCAAATAAACTAAGATAAGGATCTGTGTTATTCAGACTAGATTTCTTAAGAATCCTCTTTACTGTTTGGATCGCTCTTTCTGCCATTCCATTTGATTGAGGAAACAGTGGGCTGGATGTTGTGTGAACAAAGTCCCAATCTTTGGCAAACATTTTAAAGTCTCTAGAGCAAAACTGACGGCCATTATCACTGACAACCTCTTCAGGTATACCATGTCTTGCAAATATAGATTTGCAGTGTAAAATTACTATCTACTTGTAGTGTCTTCAAACAAACCTATTTCCACATATTTTGAATAATAATCAGCCAAAAGTAGATAGTCCTTTCTTTCAAATTCAAACAAGTCCATTCCTAGCTTCTGCCAAGGTCTTCTTGGAATTTCATGAGGTAGCATTGGGTTTTTTTGGTTTTTATTTCTGAAGGTGTGACGTGTGATACAGGACAGTACCAATTCTTCAATTTGGGCACACATACCTGGCCAATATACAGCTTCTCGTGCCCACTTTTTACATAATTCAACACCCAGATGACTCTCATGTATAATATTCAATATTTCTTTCCTCAAATCTTGTGGTACTACAATTCTGTCACTTTTAAAAATGAGTCCATCATGAACACTTAATTCCTTTCTGTAATTGCAAGAAACACGTATACACTCTGGCACTTCTACTCTTCTATCTGGCCACCCCTGCAAAATGGCATTTTTCAGGATTTGCAAAATGCTATCATTTTCAGTAGCCACCTGAAATTCTTTCAGTTTTGATTCGGGGATTGATAAATAAGATAACATGAGGTTAACAGCAACCTCAGCTTCTTCAGAACTTATTCCTTCACCCTGTTCAAGATATGCTCTGGACAGGATATCAGCAATGATTAATTCTTTGCCTGGTCTATAGTGCACTTGTAATTGATATTTCTGCAGTGTTAACTGCCATCTTTGGATTCTTGGAGGTGCATTATGCAAAGGTTTTCTGAAAATTGCCTCCAATGGTTTGTGGTCCGTTTCCACAGTCACTTTTTTGCCATAGAGAAATTGATGGAATCTTGTGCATCCAAATACTATTGCCAACATTTCCTTTTCTATTTGAGCATAGTTCTGTTGGGCCGCAGTGACTGCTTTAGAAGCATATTCAACAGGTGCACCTCTTTGCAACAGTACAGCACCTAAGCCTGTAGAACTAGCGTCCACTGACAGAGGTACAGGTTCTTTCACATTATAATATTTCAAAACAGGAGTTTTTCTTAATAGTTCTTTCAACTGTGTGAATGCTGTTTCATGAACTGACATCCAGCTAAATTCAACATCTTGGGCCAACAGCTGTCTTAAAGGGATTGTTACTGTTGACAAATTTGGGATAAACTTTACTAGCTAAGTCACCATTCCTAGAAATCTTTGAAGATCAGCTTTGTTACTTGGACTGGGCATATCAGTGATGGCCTCTATTTTAGATTAATCAGGTTTGAGTCCTTCTTTGGTTAAGATGTGTCCTAGATATTTTATTTCAGTCATGGCAAATTTGCATTTCACTTTGTTCAGTTTCAGATTCCTCTCTCGGCACCTGTTCAGAACTCTCTTCAGTCTCTCATCACGTTCCTGTTTGGTCTTCCCCCAAACCAGGATATCATCTATGTAGCATGTGACCCCATCAATACCCTTAAATGTCTGTTGGATCATCCTCTGATAGACCTCAGGAGCCAAAGAGATACCAAATGGCATTCTTGTAAATCGGTACCTGTCAAAAGGTGTATTAAATGTGCATAGCCTGAAACTGTTGTCATCTAGCTGAATGTGCCAGAATCCACTACTGGCATCAAGAACAGTAAACAATTCTGCTTCTGCTAGCTTACTGGTAATGTCTTCTACAGTAGGCAATTGAAAACGTTCTCTTAAAATTGCTCTGTTCATATCTCTTGGATCTAAACATATTCTTATCTGGTCCCGGCCAGGCTTGTCTACAACCACAATTGAATTCACCCACTCTGTAGGTTCTTTTACCTTAACTATGACTTTTAATTGCTCTATACGAGTCAGCTCCTTTTGGACTTTATCCCTTAGTGCCACTGGAACCTTCCGAGGTGCATAATAATAATAATAATAATAAAATTTTATTTAGCAGACGCCCATCTGTCCAACTGAACGGACACTCTGGGCGACGTACAATATAAAATACAATCTGCTCATACACATAATAATCACATTATTAATATCATAACATCTCATCTGAAGACCATCTTACATTAATACAGTGTAAAACCTAACCCACCCTAGAGATCCCATAGGCCTGCCTGAAGAGCCAGGTCTTCAAGGCTTGGTGAAAAGTCAACAGGGAGGGGGCATGCCAAAGGTTAAAGGGAAGTAAGTTCCAGAGGGTGGGGGCCACGATCGAAAAAGCCCTCTCCCTGGTCTGCACCAACCTAGCTGTCTTAGTCGGTGAGACCGAGAGAAGGTCCTGTGAGGCTGATCTTGTTTGGCAGCATATTTGGTGATACTGGAGGCGCTCCTTCAGATAAACTGGGCCGGAACCACATAGGGTTTTAAAGGTTAAAACCAACACCTTGAATTGGGCCCGGTATACAACTGGCAACCAGTGTAATTCAATCAACACTGGGGTGATATGCTCGTGGCGGCGGGTCTGCTTTATTAAGCGTGCCGCTGCGTTTTGTACCAGCTGGAGTTTCCGGACCGTCTTCAAGGGTAACCCCACGTAGAGCGCATTACAGTAGTCTAATTGAGAGGAGATCAGGGCATGCATCAATTACAGGTGGAACCTGTGGGTTGATTTTGAGGGCGTATTTCTCTGGTAAGCAACCTAAGCCTTCAAATACATCTTTGTATTCAACTGCAACATCCCATTGATCTACTGGAGCTCTTTTCATTAAATTAACTCTTTGCACCAAATTTAAATTAGTCACAGCCCGGAGACCAAGTACAGCTTGTGCATCAAAGTCTACTATGTGAAATTCCAACTCAGCTCTTTGATCTTTATATTTGCAATCCAGGTTACATTTACCAGACAGATGTAGTCTTTCTCCAGAGTAGGTTATTAATCTGGCATTTGAATGCTGAAGTGGTTCAGCTTGCAAGGCTTTGTATGTTTTTAAAGACATTGCATTAGCCTGTGCTCCTGTGTCAATCTTAAAGGTCACATACTTGTGATCATTTATGAGAAGATCCACACATCATTCACCTTCCAGAGCTGTAGAATTCAATGTGCCAATGAAGAAATCATGAGCATTTTTAGTTGTATCTGCTACTGAGAACATTTTTCTGCCTTGAAGTTTTCTATCTCTAGTTTTACACATTTTAGCAAAATGATTAAGTTTGCCACATCTTCTGCATTCCTTCCCATATACAGGATAAGCATTTATGTCATGATGACTGATACCACACTTGTAGCAGGCCTTTGCTGCTACTACAGGCCTCTGTGGCATTTCCTTTTCTTGGGGGCTGGTAGTAGTGCCAAAGCTCCATTTGCTCTGAGGCTGGCTAACTTTTGGTTTTTCAAAGGTACTTTTGCCCTGTAAGGCATCCATTTGTTTTTCTGTTGCCCCAAAATTTCATCTGTTTTGCAGCCACTTCTTCTGCCCTGCATATATTCACTGCACACTCAAGGATTAAATCACTCTCTCTCAGTAACTTGGCTCTCAATCTGTCTTTCTGAATGCCACACACTATGAGATCCTTAATGAGAATCACACAGTTCCCCAAATTCACAGGTCTGAGCCAAAAGCTTCAAATCAGTCACATATCGGTCTATATTTTCTCCTTCACTCTGTATTCTAGTGAAGAACCTGTGCCTTTCATAAGTAACATTTCTTCTGGGCACAATATGCTTCAAATTTATTCATCAAAACTTGAATTTTATTTTTATCTGCATCATCATCAAACTGGAAACTATTAAATACCTCTCTTGCTTCTTCACCTGCCTCATGCAGAAATAATGCTGACTGGAGTCTCTCATCTTTCTTATCTGCTCCACTTGCAATGCAGTACAATTCAAACCCTTGCTTCCATCTTCTCCAGTTCTCTGCTGCATTTCCTTCAAACACCAACGTTCCTGGAGGCTTTAGCTGGTCCATCTTTCACTGCCTTATGTTTTTAGGTAGTCTTCTGACACCATGTAATATTTGCAAGATTTGAAATGAACCACAAATGCTGGTTAGAAGGAACAAACTTTACTTCACAGTGTGTTGCTGCATAACCAAAAACTCTACTTTCGTTTTCCTACTGGTCCCACCCCCAACTGATTCCCCCATACAATTACTTCTAATTCACTTGAGTTCCTACTCACATTACAGACACCATGAGTTTAGAAGTCTGTTGCTGAAGTTTGCTCTCCATGAGCTGGAGGGTGACCAGAACGGTGATGGGGGTGCAGCACTCATTCCCTTGTGTGTTTACTTAACACAGAATCAGAACATCTGAATAGGGTTCAGAACATGGTTAAAATTCAGCTAGGTTTTCTGGACAGAGAGTGCGGGGAGCTTTATGTATACAGCTGCTCTTCTTAGTGGCAGGTGCACATTTAACATAATTTCTAGTTTTGGGTTCCTAATGGGATTAATTCATAGAAATCTCATCTAGAGCACAGCTTGGAAGATTACTTTTAAAAAGTAATAAATTACAGTTACAATTACTTGGCCCAAAAAAGTAGTAATTACCGTTACAATTACAATTGCTCTGAAAGTAACTGATTACTTTACTTTTTCTCAAAAGTAATCACTACAATTACATTTCAGTTACTTTTAAAAAACAACTCCTACAAGGTGCTGGCCTTGGCTGCTGCACATCTAAGAAGCCTAAAACAATATTAAAAATAAACACACACACACAGGGGGTAGTAGAATAAAAAATTTTATCCATAAGATTAACATAATGGCATAACAGAATCTCACATCCCCACAAGCAATGAAGATACCCCAACTCTTGAAATCAAATTTTACACTTGAAATGCTTTTATAATATGTTTCTGTTATGTCTCAAAAGAACAAGATGCTCAAAGAGCATGTCAGACAAGGAATGTCTTTTTACAGTCATTACGTTGCCACCAGTACTGAACAGGCGTTCTACTGCGGGGCTTGAAGGCATGCCTGTGTTGTGCTACAAAAAACACCGCAGCACACGTGGAAAGCCATGGAGTGATGACACTTCCCTGCTGGGAGACCTCAGGTACCTCACCAGTTCCTCCTCAGCAGTGTCCACTGCTGACTTCTTACCCTGGGGCAGAAAGTTAAAGAAGTCATCTTCTAAGGCATCTCCTTCCTGGTCTTTATCTGAAGACTGATCACTGTCCTCATTAAGTACACCCATCTTTATTTCAGCTTTCAACAAGGCTTCCATTGTTTATCTAAGAAAGAGAGAGGATATGTTAACACATATATGTTAGGAAACCATCATCTGCTCTTCATTTCCTGATGCTTGTCATGTCCCCTGGTTCAGGGTCCAGCCTGAGCCTGTGGATGATGACATGGAAGGTAGGAAGGTGACCAAGTCACCACACTCATGGGGCAGCACAGCAGACCCTTAAGGATTACCTGCAGCAACCCAAGGTTGTGATGAGGAGCCCCAGGAAGAAAAGGAACAGCCCCTGCCTACCATCTTAAGCCCTCTGATGCCTCCCTTGAGACAACATTTCCCTTGGAGTAATCCACCCAAAGGGCTTCCCTAATGTTCTTACTTGTTGGTATGGGTGGTGGCCTGACACGATTCCAGCCAATCTAGTTTGAAGCGAGGGTGTAGGCAGGCTGCCAGAAGAAGCCTCTTGTCCTCCCAGATAGCTGCAAACCGCTTTCTTAGGGCTTCGCGCACACCTCTCAGCAGCTGAAAACAGTATGTGTACCTCTCAGGTTTGTTTTCCAGTCCTTCTAACTTGCGGTCCAGATTGCAGAGCGTTGGTAGCAAATACCCCATGAACATGCCGTTCTCCCGTTGCAGGATATCTAGGGACTGGGCTAGTGGCTCCATAATCTCATGTACCACTTCAATCTCAGCAGCTGTGATCCTGGACAAGGAGCAGTGGTCCATTATGACATGCATTTTTAGTGGCACAGTTGACAGGAGCTCATGTAGTTGCTTCAACGCATCAAAGGTGGAATTCCACCTGGTCTTATTTGGTACCTTCAGATACACACCACATTGCGCATGGATATACTCAGCAATCTGTGCTGACTGGTTCTGCTTGGACCACAACTTGCTGCACTTTCCCATCAAGGAACAAAACTGTTTCTTGAAAGGACCAAGAAGACTACTTTTGGAGGAGTCAGAAAGCATGGCCTCTATGTCTTGTGTTGCCACAAGGTTGAAGGTGTGGCAAGCACATCTCTGGTGTGGTGGTAAAACAAAATCCTCTCCTGAGTCTGCAGCTTCTTCCTCTGCCTCAGGTCCTGTGTCCAGGATCTCACAGATAGGCACAAACTCCACCTCAGCCTCCTCCTCCTCCTGGTTATCACCATCCTCGTCACTGGTGCCTGCAGCTTCCACTGGTTCTTTGGCCATGAAAACTCTGAACGCTTTCACAAAGTTGGAGCCATTGTCTGTAGTAGTGCACATAACTTTGTTATGGATCCTGTACTGCACATGTACATCATGCAGTGCTTTTGAAAGGACATCGTATGTATGGCGCCCCTTCAGATGCTTACAAGCCAAGGCCCCGACCTCACGTTTCAGGGTAGTTGGGTTGATCCAGTGGGCTGTTACCCCAAAGTAACTCTTCTTGCCATTGGTCCAACAATCTGCAGTGGTTGCTATATATGCCACAGCACCCATTCGGTTTGCAAGAGTTTCTCTCATGTGGCATGCTCTCTTCTCAATTCTGTCTCTCAGAGTCTTGGCACATATGATGGTGAGATCTTTGGGGAGTCCAATGCGAACGAGATTAGTGAATGATGGTTTGTCCACAGTCTGAAGTGGTAATGTCTCCTCTACAATGAAATCAATGATTCTCCTGTCGAGATTGCTCTGGGTGACAGGCTCCCTGCCAGATCCCCACCTCTCAAGGGTTGTCTGCTGCTGCTTCAGCATTTTGGGAGGAGGGGTGTCATGCATTGGTTCAGGAAGGCCACGTCTCCTTGCCTTTATTGCTTCTTCAATTGCTCTCAGCTTCTCAGGGTGTGCCCTCTGAGGAAGAAGAACAAAGCATGAATCCAAGAAAAAATGGAAGAGGAACTTCACAATTTAAACATCAATAGACAATGGACACTCTTTGAGGACCAGCATGACAAAGGCTTACCTCAAAATGTTTCTTCACATTGGATGAGGAGGAAACAGCTGATCTCAGATTTTTGATCCTTGGAAGGCAGTAATTGCATCATACAACAACATTTTCCCCACTCTGGCTCACAAATGTACAAGCTTTCTCAAAGCCAAACCATGGTACTTGCTGTTCTGCAGATGTGGCTGTGGGCAACTGGCACTGCTTCATGCCCTCCTCCTCCTCATGCACAGGGCCTCCTTTCTGAACCTCACTTTCTAGTTTGGCCTCCTCAGGATCAACAAGCTGTGACTCAAGTGACTGCCCTAACTGACTGCTGCTCTCAGCAGCAAAACCTGCAACAGGCGTCTCTGTAATAAACAAGACATAATGCTCCTATATGGGTGAACTTCAGCTGTGATGTGCCCCCATCTCTTCCCCATGCTGCAAGATGCCCCAGTCAGAGTGGAAATAAGCAGGTCAATAGCACAATTAAAAGAGATCCTATTTGCATCATTTTTGCTCACTGAATAACCCTGCCTGGGCCAGTCTAACCTACTATCTCACAGGGTTGTTGTGAGAACAAAATGAGACTAGGGTTCAAATCCCCACATAGCCATGAAGCTCACTGAGTGACCTTGGGCCAGTCACTGCCTCTCAGCCTCATGAAAACCCTATTCATAGGGTCACCATAAGTTGGAATCAACTTGAAGGCGGTACATATATTTTTTATTTTGAAGATGATGATTATGATAATAAATATGCAGCATTTCAAATTAATTCTGTATGAGAAGCATTCCATGCCAAGCTTGGAAAACAAAGGATGAGGTATAAAATGTAGACAAAAATACTTTTGACAAAATGCCGTTTATCTTTTATATCTATATCTATAATTAGCAATACAGCTGAATGATGTATGTAACGTATTTTTTCTTTCCCTTTTCTTTTTTATTAATATTTTAGTACTACTGCTAAAGTTCTGATGAAAGAATAAAGCATTCATTAGCCAAATTCAAATGATTAGAACACATCACATAAATTCCACTGAAGTTGGAGTTTTTGCCATAGAAAATGAAAAAACATATAACCTATGATAGCCCAATAGACAATCAGAACTAATATAAAACCCTATTGCTTCTCATTTGCAAATCTTGCAATATCTAAGGTAACTCTAGATCATGTGAGTTCAGGTGATGCATGTTATGTACATTTGTATAGATATTAGCAGAGATTGTCAACAGTCTATCTCTCTCTGGGACTGGGAATCTCTCTCTCACAGAACATGAGTTTGAGAGCTGGGGGACTGAGAGGAGGAGCTGCAAGGACCCTACTTCTCACCTCATCTCTGCCAAGAACAAAAAAATCAGCCTTAAGCCATTTATTATATGCCTAATGATTTATTATTATTATTATTATTATTATTATTATTATTATTACTGAGACAGTTTTTGTCCCACATACAATTCAGTCTTGTGATTAAACAGGACAAAAATACAAATAAAAAGAAAGATGGAGTTCAAATAAATATACAATAAAAAGCTAGCCGGCATTTTAAAAGGCAGGAGTGCTCTGTCTGGATAAATACAGCACACAGGTATGTATGCATGGGAACAAGGGGGAGAGTTCAAAAAGGGGGGGAAGGAAGAGAAGTAGGCCAGAGCTTGGAAAAGTTACTTTTTTGAACTACAGCTCCCATCAGCCTAATCCAGTGGCCATGTTGCCTAGGGCTGATGGGAGTTGTAGTTCAAAAAAGTAACTTTTCCAAGCTCTGAGTAAGCCGAAGTTTCAGAAGTGCCTTGTGATTGATGGAGGGGGCAGCAGAGGCAAGGAGAGGCAGTGGGGGGCCAGAATGGTTCCATGGGGTGGTGGGGTGGGCAGAGCGGAGCCGCAGGGGGCCACACACACACACACACACACAAATCATCGTCACTCACCTCCACAGCTCTTCGCCATTCTGCTGCTGCCTTTTCTCTTCCATTGTCCTTGCCCTGGCTTTTTCCTCCGGCGTCCATTTTGTCCTCTCAGACGCTAGCAGGCCCTGCCTATTCACCTCTTCCCTCGTGCCTCCTAACACAGATCACGAGGGAAGAGAGAGTCTGCGCAGAGGTCCAATCAGTGTGAGGCACATGTCTTGTGTTAACCAATCACAGCCAGGAGCTGTCTTCCCCTTGTTCCCGCCCCCAAGTAACATGCAAGCTAACGTGGAAACATTAAAGTTGCAGCTGAAAAGTAGGGAAATTACTAGTCGTTCCATTACTTGCCAAATGTAATGGAATTACCCACTCGTTATTTAAAATTGTAACGAATTACAAGTAACTTGTTAAAAATAACGAGTTACTTCCAAGCTCTGATCTAGAATTTTTTCCAATGACAGTAATTTGATTTATTCCCCTTTCCCCCATATTTACTAGGATCTGCTATACCAAAGGCAATGCCATAATGTGTGAGAGTTGTTTTGTAATCAGAAAACAAATTACGAAATTTGTGCAAGTACAATACGGTATGAATGGTCAACAGATACCTCTGGCAGATATAGCAGAGCACAAGGTCACATAACCTAGAACAGAGTGGTCCCAGGAAGTACCTATGACATTTGCCTGATATATGTGGTTCCCTGCCCCAGCTGTTACCACTCCACTGTACCATAGTACAGTACCACTGTACCTGGCCGTGTGGAAGCCGTGAGCTTGGAGGAATTTGCCTTTGGCTAAGGATAATTTGATAGCTTTTATTTTTATTTTATTTATTAAAATATTTATATCCCACTTTTCTGGTTCAAAAGCACCACTCAGAGTGGCTTACATTTTTTTGCAATTATAATTGCATGAAAACAACACTATAAAACAACCAAAGAGATAGTAACTGCAGTTAAAACCTATCATAAAAACATTATCTGCCACATATTGCAAACGCCTGCCAGAAAACAGTGAGGGAGGGGGGGCAACTGTTTTTCATGGGTGTTTCATAATCTAGCCACTGAGAAGGTTCCCTCCCTCCCTCTCTCTTCCTCTGCCTCCCATTCCACTCAAATCTGTTTTCATCCTAGGTGTGACACAAAGATGGGCCTTCCCTTCTGATCTGTCTCAAACTATTAAATTGGCTCCCATGAGATTTAGTGATTCCCCCCAATTTGGATGTCTCCAAAAGAGATTTAGATAAATGCATGGAGAATAAGGCTATCCATGGCTTTTAGCTATGATGCCTGTGTTCTTCCTCCATTGTTGAAGGCCGTATACTTCACAATACTATTTGCTGGGAATCATAAGTGGGGGGAGAGCTGTGGCACTCAGGACCTGCCGGTGGACTTCCCACTGGCATCTGGTTGGCCACTGTGAGAACAGGATGCAGGACTAGAAGGGCCTTTGGCCTGATCCAGCGGGGCTTTTTCATCTAAGACAGAAAATCCCATGAACACTGTCAAGAATGCT
Organism: Rhineura floridana; assembly: GCF_030035675.1. Taxonomy (NCBI): domain Eukaryota; kingdom Metazoa; phylum Chordata; class Lepidosauria; order Squamata; family Rhineuridae; genus Rhineura; species Rhineura floridana. Next base: position 201,413,885 of record NC_084480.1, on the reverse strand, counting down.
TGAATGTAACATGGCTCTTGTGCAAAGTACTGTGGGATTTCATCTTGTCCAGAAATGAGGCATCTGTGTGAGAGGAGAGTTTTGCAGTTTCATTTCCCAGCTGCAGCTAATTAGGAGGCCCAAGTGGGAACACCTGCTTATCTGTTGAGAGTCTGGTACCCAAGGTCAGCCTGGCCTGGGAATGATGGGCGTACGTGCCAGTTAGGTGCGAAAATGAGAAGAAGTATTACATCATGAGAAAGCCCCCTGATTGGCTGATTAGTTCTGGACCGTTACTAGGGGCTTTTCCATAAGTATAGGAGTGGAATGTTTAGCCTTTGTTCCCCTGGGTTCCATCTTGCCTATTAGTGGGTACCTGTGGGGGTTCCATGCCATTTACTACCCAAGCTGTGCATCTCTCAGGAGATGTGGGATTTCACAACAACTACCTCTTCTGTAACTAGAGAATAGGTTAGTTAGTTTTCTTGTTTTGTTTTGTGACTGAACTCTCTGTCTGTATTTTACCTGGCTGTTTTTTGGGTGTGGGTTTTAAGGAACCATTTTGCTGCTATTAATTGTGCACTTATATTTTACTCAATAAAGCTACTTCTTATTTACCAGTGTGTGTTCATTGCAGGGGGAAATTGGTTCTGAATCTGGTACCTTGGCCACTGACCACAGACTACCATGTATTTGGGTTTGCTGGAGGCTCCAGGACAAGGAGTACCCTTCTGGCTCTTGTCTTCTGGAATCCCTGGCAGGTTTATTTCTGGGATCTGGGTTTGCCCTTGACTCAGAGTAGTTGACCAGTTTAAGCAGTGGTGGCAGTCTGCCTACCTTGCAGGGTTGTTGTTGGATGACTTAGCCCTGACAAGGGGAGATATTTTGTGAGGATCAATTGCCCTGGGTGGCAGGTTGAGTCCTGGGACTGCACAGAGTGCCAGGCTGGTGGCATTGGTGCATGACAAACACCTCTCCCATTCCCTGACAACAAATTCAATAACGTACATTTTTAGGCCTTTTCATTATACTGCCCTAGCCAGCTTCCTCACTGCCTAATGGTAGGGCTGGTCCCAAGAAGATCTATTATACTGTGGCCATTTCTTTCCTTATTTCCACTTCTTCCCTTATTTCCACTTCTTCACCTTATCAGTTCCACAGGGACATTCCAAGAAACTTTACAGGTTCCCATCAGTTTTTCTTAGTTTGCAAGCATGGTATAAGTACACTTCCTTTCACACTACAGCATCTCATTTGGCACAGTGTCAGTACTTTACTGCCTGGGTTGGCTGACATGAGTGCAACACTCCCTTGTTTAGTTAGGGATTCTGGCTAATTAGCCTGTGTGTCCCTTCTCTATGCAGAGAAATCCAGTTGTCCTCTTGAATACTGAGGAACATTGTATCTGGATTGCTTCACGTTATCCATCTAAGTACCAAATTATCCCAGATTAAACAAATTGAGCTTGCCACTTGATCTGCTTCATTTATTGAGTATTTCCTTGTTCTGAATTCTCTGATTGCTTTGTGTAACAACCAACAAATGGATCTGAAACCCACTAAAGCTTCAAACTCCATTGTTTGAGGTTACGCTAACAAATATAGTGGTTTACATTCTGAATAGCTATTTCATATGAGCATGTAGAACTTCCCCTCCATAAATCAGACACACTATAATGGGACCTACCCAGCTGTAGGATATTCAACAAGGCTACAAATGAAGGGCACTAGACTGTGGCTGCAATCTTAACCATGTCTACTCACTATGTCCCATTGAATTCAGTGGGCCTTTGCCACCACACAAGGAAGACTCGTGACACAAGATTGGAATAATGTTATATTTATTAAATATAACATACTAAATCCAAAGCAAGACAGCCAATCATTCAAATATAATTACTTCGGGCAGGTGAGGCTAATCCTAACTATGTGGGACTACTCTCCCACCTTCAAAAGGCATTAATTCTCATTATTGCATAACTCCAGAGTGAAGGACGTGTGTAAAATCCTCACTCCTTGCTCTTGGAGCCATGCACGTGGTTCCAACCTCCACACCATGGCCCCGCCGTACAGGCGTTCACCATGATGCACAAGCCGGTCCCATAAGGACACCACCCAGATCCCCACCAGAGATGAACCCTGATGGTTCCCCGGGAAGTGCTCCTTTTATGATGCCTTAACCGCCTAAATATATAATCCCCCTATATACCTCACCTGCCCGAATTCTATGCCACAAGAGGGGATCAGCTCAAGCTTGGTCCACTCCACCCAACGAAGACAATAAAACCCTTAAACCCTTCATAATATCCTCCAAAAACAAATCACACCCCTGATCTGAAAGATGAACACCATCCCCATGAAACAAATGTGGGGCATGGAACCTAATCCTGTCGTGGGGAATGAATGCCCCCCCCGAGCGACAGGACAAGAGCCCTGATCTTCCTATTCACCCATTTCTGAGATCTATCGATCCTGTTGGGATGAATAGCACCCCTCCACACCCTTCTAACAAGCATACCTGACCACACAATTATAAGGCGTGGATATGAATTAATAAGCCACGTGAGATCGCGAGTGACCTTAACAAGCAGGTCCACACCTGGACGCTGTACCAAATCATTTCCCCCTAAATGGATCAATAATATATGTGGCCTATCCATAGGAGACATAATACGGCACACAGAAGGCAAAAATGCGTCCCATAACATGCCCCTCCGGGCTACCCAGTGAACTGTAGCAGTAGCCGAAAGCTGCAGCTGGGTCCCAGGAGCAGACGAAGAAGCCCGCCGAAGAGCCCAAAACAAAATTGAGTGGCCACACAAGACGATCCTCACAGGAATAGGGATGCTTAGCAAACCTAGGGAAACAAAAACAAAACCTTATTATTAAGGCCTGACATAAGATTTGAATGCATCGGAACGCCATCTTCCAATCGCCTGTATATCGCTAACGCTCATGCCCACGAGGTCTGCGGCCGTAGCCGCACCAATCTGGAAAGAATGCAGCCTATAGACTCCAGCATCACGACCACTGGCCAACAAGGCCCGCCGAACAACGGCCCAAAATTGAAATTGAGTCAGGGCAGAACCATCAGCATGAATGAAAAGATAACACTGGCCCGCTGGCCGGAGAGACAGAAATTGCCGCATTGCAGCCACAGGGCACAATTCAGAGACCTGGCAACTGCGTAAAAACACAATAGTGCCACGGCCTTTCTGATCGGTCTTAGAGACCCGCAGGGAAAGCCTCACTATATCGGCACCTAATGTGCAATCGCCTATGCATAAGGCACGATAGGTCACATCATGCTTGGAGGGGGCCAATACTTCACTAGGGCGAAAAGCACCGTAAAACATCATCAGAGTTACTGCGGCGAACAGGTGCGACTCATACTGAGATGAGCATAATGAATTAAACAATGCCAGGATCTGGAGGAGAACATCGGGCGTGATTGGCCTCCTCCGGTCAGTAGACCTGGTAGTGGAACGCAACCAACCCTCAAGGACCTTTCTGACCCTAAAATCTGCAGAATGATCCGGCAGCCCCCGTGCCTTAGAGATAAAGGCAAGCGCGGAAAGGTGACCGGCGATAGTAGAAACAGCATTGTTTTGCCCTTTTAAAGTTATCATAAACTGCAATAGATGATCCACAGGAATAGGCCACGCCAAAGGCATCTCCTTGCTGATGCGGAAAGTCTAGAACTTAGCAAATGAACGCTCGTATGCATTTTGAGTACTGGGAGCCAGAGCAGCTGCAATCGCAACCCCAACTTCTAGTTGCCAAGGTTCCACAGGAAAGGTGGGACTGGCACAGGATCTAGTGCTGCTCCAGGTGCAAGCTCCCGAAAGCGCACCATCTGTAAGCGGGAAAGGGCATCAGCAACGGAATTTAGTAAACCTGGAACATGCCTGGCAAGGAATAAAATATTAAAGCGCAAATATTGCAAGACAAAAGCCCGCACTAAGCGCATAACACGGGGAGACTTAGAAGTTTGTGCATTGATAACGCAAACCGTGGACCAATTATCACACCAGAAGCGCACTGTGCGATTCTGAAATGACAATGGCCAAATATGTACAGCTACTACAATTGGAAAGAATTCCAGGAATGTCAAATCAGAAGTAATTCCATTGGCAAGCCAAGAGGCAGGCCATCGCTCAGCGCACCACTGGGATCTAAATATTACACCAAAACCAGTTCCCCCAGCGGCATCAGAATGCACCTGCAATTCGGCTTCCAATAACAATTCCTGTCGCCAAAAGGAAAGGCCATTGAATTCTGTCAGGAATTCAAGCCACATGTGCAAATCCGCTCTCATTCCTGCTGTAATACGCAGAAAATGAAAACGAGAGCGAACACCCTTCATGGCGTCACATAGCCGCCTGAGAAATGCACGACCAGGGGAAATAACTTTGGAAGCAAAAACTAAATGTCCTACCAGCTCCTGCAATTGACCCAGTGTAAGTTTCTTTAATACAAGCACTGATCGGAGCAGTTGTCGCAGTGCAACCAACTTATCCAACGGCAAACGTGATGACTGCACTACCGTATCCAACTGGATCCCTAAGAAAATAAGGGAAGTAGCAGGGCCCTCAGACTTCTCAGGAGCTAGCGGAACTCCCAATTCCTCAGTTAAAGAGGTGGATTGCATTAAATAGAGGCAGTGAGAAGTCCCAGCCGGCCCAACAAATAAGAAATCATCAAGATAATGAACAGAGAAGGAGGAGGAAGCTTTCCTCCGCAGTGCCCATTCCAGAAACGTGCTGAATGTTTCGAAAGCAGCACAAGACACTGAACAACCCATTGGCATGGCCCTATCAACATAAAACTGGCCCTGAAATTTAAAACCCAATAAATCTACATCATCAGGGTGCACAGGCAGGAGGCAAAAAGCGGATTTTATATCACACTTTGCCATTAATGCACCCCTGCCAGCCCTCATAACTACTCTCACTGCCTCGTCAAAAGAAGTATACTTAACTGACGCGTGTACCGGCGAAATGCCATCATTAACAGAGGCACGTTTCGGGTAAGATAAATTATGGATAAGCCTGTATTCACCAACCTGCTTCTTAGGCACAATACCTAATGGGGAAATCCTCAAATTTCTCAAAGGAGGAAAAGGAAAAGGGCCAGAAATACGATCGGCACTTATCTCCTTATTAAGCTTAGCTAACACAACAGACGCTAAATGGCTAAGAGAGGGCTGATTGACTACTGATGTAGCAATCCGTGGACCCTCAAAGGGAATACGAAAACCATCAGTAAACCCTTGCAGTATAAAACTAGCAGCCTGTCTATCAGGGTAAAACTCTAACAGCTTAGCCAAAGGAGCCAGCTTGACCGGGCTACTGGCCTTGCGACGTACTGCCTCTGTTGCCAGAACCACGTTTGGGCTGGTGATGCTCCCCTGTACCCTGGCGAGCCATACGTGCACGCTGACAGGAGGAACTAGGGTGGTTGCCCCCACACATTGCACAGGCGTGTCTGAACCTACGACGACGTCTGAGGCATCTGCTAGTGCTGTTGAATGCCCAGCAGACTTGCTGGGATTGAACCCAGTGCCTGCCTTGGTTGGAACCAAAGGCGGCAGTCTGCACTCGTGCTAACAAATGCCCACTATCAGCTCTATCGCCCAAGGTGGGCCTGGCGGGGGTCATAGATCGCAGCCAAAGACCGGCATGCTCAACATCCCAACGGAGGGTGGGATCTAATGCCGCCCTCTGCCTGAAATTCTTGTCATACCGAAGCCAAGCAGTGCCAGAGAATTCACGGAAAGCACGATGAACAATGTCCTGATACTTTATCATGGACAAAGCTCTAGATGGATATGCCTGAGTCATAACCCCCATATAAATTGTATAGGCATTCAACCAATTAGGCCAGATGCGATCGACCCTCCGCTTAATGGCGGCCTCACGCTCCTTAACCTCCTGACCATCCTTAGGTTTTGTTTCGTTTTCACGAAACAGGAGAGAAAACAAATCGATGTACTCTCCACGCCAAATTTTTTCCTTAGTTCCTAACAATAAATGGTCCCCTAAAGGAAGAGATGTGTCACCCTGTGGATAAATCCCTTGAGGAAGGGGCAAGTAAGCAGGTGCCAGAGAGGAAGAATTGGCAGACTGCTGCCAAGGAGATACTGCAGCAGCAGGCCAAGGGAGCTGTGGGTGCTGAGGCACCAACACCCCCCCATAAAAACAGTAGGGTGCGTAGAATCACCCAGCACCGGAGAACCAGCTGCTGGGGTATCCTGAAGACGGGGACTGGAAGCATATACTTGTGTATTGTGAGGGTGTAATTGTTGCCCACCTGTATAAGCTGCGGGAGAAGCAACGACCGGCGGCATGGTGAACCCAGTAGACCCAGGAGTGAACGTGGCGGGCGCTGGAGGAACAGGCATCTGTACATCCCGACGCTCAGATTCAGGCAAGGTAAGATTTGTGGGCGGACCAGCAGGCAAACCAACTGAAGGAGTATGCACCGAAGACCCCTCCATTGGCGTAGCATCTTCCAGCACACCAACTCTAGAAACCAAGTCGGTGAGAAGACGAGATTTAGTCATTTTGGAAGCTAACCTAGCAGATTTCTTACCTACAGTTCCGGAACTGGGACCCGCATCGACATCCTGAGTCTGGCTGCGTTCCCTTTCCAGCGCTTCAACTCTAGCCACCAAGGCACGTATGGTCCCCAAATCCTCCTCTTCATCAGAAGATTGATGCTGCATTGAAGGAGGGTGCTTGGTGGCCTGCTTCAGCACACGAACCCCTTTCTTCTGTTGCACCTTCTTGGGAGGCATGCTCAAAAGACCGAGATAAACAATTACACAATTAACAAAGTTTATATACCACCAAATATGTCCAAAAATTCTTCAATTTAACCAACTAACACAATTGCCAATTATAATAAAAAATCAAAATTAAAATTATTTTAATTTTATGCTAATTAAATTTATTTATTTAGTTTTTATTTATTTATTTATTTATTATATTTTTCTTATTATTATTTATACATATAAGTTAAATACCATATTTTTTTTGATAATAAATAACAGAATTAATACTATACTATAAACTATGGGAAAGGGTGGGGTTGGAGGGAAGGAAAAAGGAGGGGGGGTGAATTTCAATCAACTAAATATAATTACAAACAGCAACTATAGGGTAAATAGTAATACCCACAAAACAATCAAATATAAGAAGCTAAACTATTAATTTAAATAAACAATACTCCAAATAAATTGAAAGATCAACGAGCAAAATAATAAATAACAGCGATTACACAGAGAAAAAACGGAAAGGGAAAGGGGTTAAACAAGGTCAATAGCGAAAACTAAGGCAAGAACCAAGAAGTAAATTCTAAATTGCCCCAATACCGACCAAACCAACAGCCCAACTCCAAAATTGGACCAAAGAAACTAAGAGAACAGAGGCTTTTTAAATAGAAAAAGGGGAAATAAACGGGGGAAAAAAGCCGCTAGGTGCACGGGCGGCCGCCCGCCGCCCAGCTGTTCAGCGGGGTATCGGGGAGGGAAATTTGAATCGCTAAAGTGAAATGAAAGGATCAGACAGATCGAACAGAGAGAAACCAAGCGATATAACTTAAGGTAAGTAGACACAATCACGCCAATACGCCGACGGAGCAATGGGAAGCACAAACCAACCGCATATGCCGCGAGGCAAAAAAGGCAAGAGCGGGAAGAAGCAGCAGCCTTTTATATGCTGCTCCAACACCCTTCCTGATTGGGTGAACGATCTCACATGGCTCGAAAATGTTTGTATCGCGAGCATTCACAAGCCTTCCCTTTAATAATGGCGGCGGCAAATCCGTCCCTAAAAGAAACGACATTCTCCCTGGTAAGTGGGGTTAGGATTGCAGCACAGTCTCCAACACTGGGAAAATTAAATATGTTTAGGACAGTAATGAGGACTGACTGGTTTCAATGCTTATGCAGTGGTGGCTGGTACCCAGCAGACTGGATGGTCTGCTAGGAGGCATAGTTACAGGGGCATGACTAATGATTATTTATTATTTACAATATTTAAATTTATTATCTAAAAATTACAATAATTTAAGGCCTCCCATCCAATAAAAACATGAAATAAGTAAAACATTTATTTTACAAACAAGAGACGCACAGTGTGTCCAGTGGAGCGCGCTGATGCAGATAGTGAAAAGAATAAAGAAAGAAAGAAACAGTATGGCTCCTCAGGGAAGCAGGGTGTTGCTACTATGTAGGTGTGGCCTTCAAGGGAACTGCGTTGAGCATGCTTAGAATAGATGTATTGGTTCCTGGATCTAGCATAGCAGCAGACCTACTAATGTTATATACAATGGCTGCATTGCCATCATGGCAACAGGAGGGAGGGGAAACTGCACAACCAGGGCTAAGAGCCAGTAGCTCCATTAAAATACAAATTTACTATTGTATTGATTTTCTGCTTGAATGGGATCTCCTGGCCATAGCAATATTTTTGGATTGAGATTGGCTGAGTGGTGCAAAGAACTGATTGGCCAGAAAATGAGAGATTGACAGAAAAATCTACAGGAGCCTCTCTAAGTTGAAATGAATTATGGAAGGATGTGTGGCATAGGAAAGAGTATGGCTTTGAGATTTTTGGGAAAGCTTTATTTATTTTATTTTATTTATTTATTTTATTTATTTTTATTAAATTTATATACCGCCCGACTAGCGATAGCTCTCTGGGCGGTGAACATAAAATAGTATAAAAATACAATGAATAACAAAATAATATTAAAATACAATCAACAATACAATAAACATTTTTAAAATTAGATCAATGTAACTTAAAATGCTTCAGAGAATAGGAAGGTTTTGACCTGGCGCCGGAAGGAAAGCAGAGTCGGCGCCAGGCGTACTTCCTCAGGGAGACTGTTCCATAGTTCGGGGGCCACCACTGAGAAGGCCCTAGATCTTGTCATCACCCTCCGGGCCTCCCTGTGAGTTGGAACCCGGAGGAGGGCCTTCGTAGCAGAACGTAGTGCACGGGCCGGTTCATATCGGAAGAGGCGTTCCGCAAGGTATCGTGGTCCCGCACCGTATAAGGCTTTATAGGTTAATACCAACACTTTGAATCTAGCCCGGAAACATATTGGCAACCAGTGCAAGCTGGCCAGAACAGGTGTTATATGCTCGGACCGCTTGGTCCTTGTCAGCAATCTGGCCGCCGCATTTTGCACTAGTTGTAGCTTCCGAACTGTCTTCAAAGGTAGCCCTACGTAAAGCGCATTACAGTAATCCAAACGTGAGGTTACCAGAGCATGTACCACTGATGTAAGGTCCTCTTTACTCAAATAGGGACGTAGCTGGGCTACCAACCGAAGTTGGTAAAACGCATTCCTAACCACCGAGGCTACTTGAGCCTCAAGTGAGAGGGAAGAGTCTAAAAAGACTCCCAGACTACGAACCCGGTCCTTTAGGGGGAGTGTAACCCCGTCCAGGACAGGGTATATATCCACCATCCGATCAGAGAACCCGTCCACCAACAGCATCTCAGTCTTGTCTGGATTGAGCTTCAGTTTGTTAACTCTCATCCAGTCCATTGTCAAGGCCAGGCAACGGTTCAGCAAATCGACAGCCTCACCTGAAGAAGATGAAAAGGAGAAGTAGAGCTGCGTGTCATCAGCATACTGATGACAACGCACTCCAAAACTCCTGATGACCTCTCCCAACGGCTTCATGTAGATATTAAAAAGCAGGGGGGACAAAACTGACCCCTGCGGGACCCCATATTGGAGAACCCGCGGTGTCGAGCAATGTTCCCCAAGCACTACCTTCTGGAGACGACCCGCCAAGTAGGAGCGGAACCACTGCCAAGCAGTACCTCCAACTCCCAACTCCGCGAGCCTCTCCAGAAGGATACCATGGTCAATGGTATCAAAAGCCGCTGAGAGATCAAGGAGAATCAACAGAGTTACACTCCCTCTGTCTCTTTCCCGACATAGGTCATCGTACAGGGCGACCAAGGCTGTCTCAGTGCCAAAACCGGGCCTAAAACCCGATTGAAATGGATCTAGATAATCAGTTTCATCCAATAGCGCCTGGAGCTGGCCAGCAACCACCCGTTCCAAGACCTTGCCCAGGAATGGAACATTCGCCACTGGCCTGTAGCTGTTAAAATTGTCTGGGTCCAAGGAAGGCTTTTTCAGGAGTGGTCTCACCACTGCCTCTTTCAGACAGCCCGGGACCACTCCCTCTCGTAAAGAGGCATTTATCACTTCCTTGGCCCAGCTACCTGTTCCATTCCTGCTAGTTTTTATCAGCCAGGAGGGGCAAGGATCCAGTACCGAAGTGGTTGCACGTACCTGTCCAAGCACCTTGTCCACGTCCTCGAGTTGAACCAACTGAAGCTCATCCAACAAAACAGGACAAGACTGTGCTCCGGACACCTCACTAGGATCTACTGCTATAACTTGAGAGTCTAGGTCCCGGCGGATACATGAGATCTTATTCTGGAAGTGATCGGCAAACTGATTACAGCGGGCCTCCGATGATTCCACCGTGTCCGGAGGGTTTGAATGGAGAAGCCCCCGGACAACTCGAAAGAGCTCCGCTGGGCGGCAAAGAGATGATTTAAAAAGATTGGTTGACCTTTCACTTGGGAGGGCTATGCCCTGGTTGTCACAATGTACCAGCCTCCTTAAGATTCATCCTAGCACCGCATACATATATTAATTGTTTTTTTAAATATAATTTTTGGCTTTCCTGCTCTATGCACATCACCTGGCCTCCTCTCTCTCCCCCCCCCTCAGCCTGGGACTTTCTGAATCTGCTCTAATATGAAGCTATGGCTCCTCCCCAGGGGTGTAGTTGTCTGGGGTTTCAGAGGGTCTTACACCCCTTACCTTTTTGGGAGACAGGTTCCAGCAGGGCCCCTATGTCTACAGCAACCTATGAGCCAATCATCATAAGAGCAGAGTGTGTTAGCCACTGAGAAGAGTCTTCTAACTTTCTTCCTTGTCGTTTCCTGTTGATTGGAGCCAAACTGAGTGAAAGGAGATCCTACTAGTTCCTAATTCAAAAAACCAAGTTGTAGGGAGTGAGAATTCTGTAATTGCAGAAGAAACAGCAAATCCTGATGATAGCATCCCAGCTACATCATCAAATAGTTTGGTGGCAGCAGGAGATAAACATGTGGACACTTAATTCAGTAATTCAAGCAATATCTTTGACATTGAGAAAGGACAGTCAAATGCTGACAGTGACAAGAGAAGGAGAAAGATGTATTCAAGCCTATATTCTTAGAAGGCTGTATAATTTTAGAAGGGGGGGCGTCGCTGCGACTATTACGAAGGGACCCTGCACTTCTGAATTTGCCACTACGTTACCCTCCTCCCTTAACTCACTGTACAAAGAAGCATGCTATTGTTCCTAGAATTGCTGCTGTCCATATTGGTGATCAGTTGTTTCACTCATTACATCTGTGAATGTGGGTCTGAGGAAACTTGGAGCTTCTGCTCTGTGCATGAACAGTGTATTGTGTGAGTCAGTTTTTTTTTTTGTGGCATCCGGCACAAATGTCTCTGCCATTCCCCAGCAATGATTATCATAAGCGCATCATGCAGATATCACTCTACATAAGGGGTGGGCAACTTGCAGCTGCTGAGCTGCAGGTTGCCCTTGGCCTAATACCATGTGGATTGAAAGGAGGAGGAGGAAGGGAGTGTCAGAAAGAGTGAAAGAAAAGGGGCAGGCAGAGAGAGGAGAGGAGAAGGGATGCCCCTACCTACTTTGAGCTTTGGCCCGGCCCGCTTTGGCCTCTAGACCCACCTACCACCAAGTGCTTCCTGATAGATTACCCCTGAGGGAATGTGACCGTCGACAGAGGAAAGATGCCCCACCACTGCTCTTTGTCATGAGAATGCTCAATCAGGGATCTGGTTTTAAGTCTGCCATTAAAAAGTGTTCTGATAATCTACTGCCATAGAACATTACAGTAAATTTTCCCTAACTGGAGTGCTCCTGATCAAGGTTCTAGCCAGCCATTCCCTCAAAGCAGGACATCCCTTTCCTCCCTCTCCTCCTCCCATTTTTTCCCATTTTTCCAATCCCCCCCAACATTCTTGCACTACTAGGCATGCTCATTCATGTTTGCACTGTTTTGGAGAAGTTTTTGTCCCCTTAATTTTTTTAAATGATTTTTTGTACATCTGCAAACCTTGGGGTTCCCACAAGCATAATGGCGCTTCTCCCTTGATGATCCCATTTTGGATCCATTTCTGTTGGTACTCACCATTTGAGTTTGCTATTAGAAAGATGGAAATTATCTCTGTGTAATGTGTTGATAGATATTGCACCTATTCGGAAGAATATGTAAAATACTCTGTAAAAGTAAAACAGTTAGCATCAAGTAGAAAGAGAATGCGAGGCACAAACAAGTGCACTGTGGATAAATGTTAGCGAGGCAATTTTCAGCATACAGAGAAATGAGGTGACAGACGACATTGCAAATGTTAATATGCCTTAAAAGAAGCTAGTGAGATTCTGGATGGAGTTGTGAGGTGCAGGGAAGGGGGGGATCTTTTGTATAGATTCAGCAAGAACCCCTATACAATTGGCTATCTTGAATTTGTTCATAGATGATGATTCAGATCTGCAAAATTGGTTACACATTTACTATATGTGGCACATTTTCACACAGGCGCACTTTTGGAAGGACCTCTCTAGAGCTAACATAGAAAATTGGTATAAGCTCGTTAACGCCATATAGTTGCAATGTTTAGCATAGATGTTTGGTTTAAATATTTCCCTTTATGAATGATATTTCTTTAAATAAAATTTCTCTCTGAGGTAAAAGCAGGAACTGGGATTAATAACAGCAGTAGAATGGCTCGTTATATAGTGAGTTTAAGTATAGAACGATAAAAACAAATAAATGATAAAATAATGGAGCGAAGCTCACTACAATACAATCTGAAAAGCGCACAAACTCAGAATGCCAAAAAGCTTCGACCTTGGAAGATAAAAACAGGTGAGTCAACACTTGGGTCGGCTCAACATAAGTCAACATAAGTCAGTGAGCCAAAACTCATTACTTAGTCCAAGATAAATTCAAAATAAGTAGCAGATAAAAAACTAGGTTAGCAAAAGAGCGCTCCAGAAACTCCGGAAAACGCTACGGAGCTTACTTGTCAGGATGCCATGCTGCCATCTTCATCTAGCTTTAGCTAGTCTAGGAATAACCATACTTAGATTTTTTGAAAATAGAGCTGTGGCTGAACCCTTGCTCACTAGACCTGCTCAATCTAGAATTTTATCTGGGCCTCAGGCTAACCCTCTACAATTATACGAACCTCTTATTGACCTCGCTCCTGAATCTCCTGCCCAGGAGCCGAATTCTAAAGTTAATTTGATTCATGAACCAGCTCTGTTGATGCAGGCCGCTAAGAATGCCTTTACCTCTGAAGAGCTACTACTTATTGACACCTTTAGCTCTTTACCTGAGCTGAACTGAAATGAGATACTAGATAGACTGGATCGTCTGAAAGTTCATCTCAGTGCCCTTATGAAACGGTGTTCAGCACAACTATCGGTAGAAAGGGCTAAATCTGTTGCTACTTTAGAGCCAATGATAAAGATCTTAAACACAAGCCAGCTTCCTAAACCTAGTTGATTAGTGGGACTTCAATCCAATCCCGCTACAGGTCCTGTAATTCAAACTATCTCTCACCAGGAGAAAGGCAGGAGGTTTTTGGAGGGAGATTTCTCTTCCCCCTCCCAAGATAGAAATCTTCTGGAAAACTCCCCCTGCTATGAGCTCACTAAACATGCGAAAATTGATCCACCTGGGCTCTGGGATAAAATGCGTTTTCTGGCGGCAGAGGAGAGGGGGACTCCAAAAGATATTTATGAGTCAAGAGTGAATCATTGTTTATTTCTCAAACAGAAAGCTCCTTTGATGCCTACCTCATTAGCAAATTCGGCTGATAAACCTCTACAACCTACATCGGTAACATCAACTTTAAATGGGTGCATTGTTTCTTCATCTTCTCTTAACGAGATTAGCACCATATGACATTTATCTATTTTGTCTTGGAACGTAAACGGATGGGAAAATAAGCGACAAGATGCTGATTTTCTGGACTACTTAAATAACTTTGGGATCATATGCTTACAGGAAACCTGGGCTATCTCCCCAGATAGTCTGACTCTTCCAGGATACCACTCCTTCTCCAGTCCAGCGGTAAAGCATTCTGTGAGGGGACGTCCCAGCGGGGGCCTTGCAATCTTTATTTCGAATACTTGGGCTTTGTCAATTGTCCAGCTCTCCTCATTTCTCTCCAATTTTATTTTGGTACTTAGGATAAAAGGTTTATGGGATGAAGCCTTGATCTGTATTAACGTATATGTTCCTCCTTCCTATGGTACCTCTTTTGGGGCTATCAATATATGGGATAAGTTGGAAGAGGCTCTCTCCCAATATGAGGTGCAATTCCCGAATGACAGAATCCTCCTATGTGGGGATTTTAATGCTAGAATAGGTAACTTCTGGCCTCATAATATCGAATCCTCTAACTGGGATCCCCTATCCCAGAATGTTATTCAGTATATGAGCTTACAGGACCAAAAGACAAATAAACAGGGTCCTTTTTTGGTCAAACTTGCTTTATTACACTCACTTGAAATCCTAAATGGGTCCATAGTGGATGTTTCCAATGGTTCCTATACGTATTGGTCTTCTCATGGTGTTAGCCTAATCAATTACGTGTTAGTGTCCCAATTATTGTTATTGGACACTATTGATTTTAAGGTTGAATACAGGACAGAGAGCGATCATTTCCCACTTTTATTAAAACTTACGCTATCTAAGAGCACATTTTCCCCCACACTCCAACTTGGGCATCCTGGGGCAGAGAGAAGAGTCCACTGGTCAGAGAAGACAAAAGCCTTTTTAGCAACTTTGCTTGGGAGTAACACATTTCAATCAATTCATCAGGGAGTCTTAGATGAGTCCCTGGACCCCTTACAGGCCTTCCAAACTATTCTTACTTTACTTAGACCTTATCTAACACAAAAGAACCACGGCACTTCTAGAAAATATCTCCCATATCCCTGGTTTGACCAAGAATGTAGGGTAGCAAAAAGAAAGCTCAAGGCCCTACTTAGTTTGACACTTAAGACTCCTAGCCGACAGTCTTACACTCTTTTTAAATTAAGGAAGGCCTCTTAGAGAGGCCTTCTAAGACAAAGAAAATCTGATTTTGCAGAATTCCGTTGGCAGCAGCTAACCAAGGCGATTTTTGAAAGATAA
Organism: Rhineura floridana; assembly: GCF_030035675.1. Lineage (NCBI taxonomy): Eukaryota > Metazoa > Chordata > Lepidosauria > Squamata > Rhineuridae > Rhineura > Rhineura floridana. The sequence continues at coordinate 201,398,635 of NC_084480.1, read as the reverse complement.
GAGCGCCAATTTTGGATCTTAGTAAAGTCTGGGACTGGTTCTATTAATACTCCAAATGCGGAGCGAATTCCGACCTTAGTTTGGTACTCCCATTTTCATGGCCTTTATTCCTCAATTATGGTTCCCCATAATATTTCACCAGTTATTGATATTATGAATACGCCTCTGTGGCCCCCAGTTACAACTGAAGAAATTAAATCTCTTATTGATTCCCTGAAAAATGGTATATCTCCGGGATAAGATTTTCTTCCCCCAGAAATATTCAAGCAATTTTCTGAATGGTGGGCCCCCTTTTTGGCTCATCTATTCTCTAGGATAAATGACTCTGGCATAATGCCAGAAGGGTGGAGGTATAATATTATTGTTCCAATTTATAAAAAAGGCGATCCCTCTGAACCCTCAAATTTCCGACCGATTAGTTTGCTGAATATAGCTTCCAAACTTTACAGCAAATATCTCCTTCAAAAGTTAGAAGATTGGGTGGATATCCATCAGCTTATCCACCCTGAACAAGTCAGTTTTAGAAAAGGTTCATCTTCAATTGACCATTGCCTAACTCTCCATTTCTTGGCAAAACAGAACATCGCTGGCCCCACAAGACATCTGTATGCTGCATTTGTCGACTTGGCCGCAGCTTTCGATTCGGTCGATAGGAACGCCCTCTGGTCTAAATTATATAATCTGAATATTGACCCCCGTTTATTACATCTTATCTGGGCTTTATATACTGACACCAAAGCTCTGGTTAGAGTAAGCCAATCTGGAGTTATGATGAATCCGATAGCAGTAGAGAGAGGCATCAAGCAAGGGTGCCTTTTAGCTCCCTTGCTTTTCAACCTGTTTTTAAATAACATCATTCCTGAGCTATCTGGTTCTCAATATTTTCCGCCTCCATTGGGCAAAGAAAAGTGTCTCTGTTACTTTACGCTGACGACATGGTTCTTCTTTCACTAGTTCCCATCGGTCTAAGAAAGCTGCTGAGAAGTCTACAGGCCTTTTGTATAAAAGAAAGGCTGAAAATAAACCATGAAAAAATGAAAGTTTTGGTTTTTGGAAAGAGATACGCAGGACATCGATGGCTAATGGCAGACCACCAGTTAGCACAATGCCGTGCATATAAATACTTGGGAGTATATTTTTCGGATACTCTCACTTGGAAAAGACACCTGCAATCCATTAAGTTAATAGCGGCAAAAACGGCGGGAGCAATCTTAAAATTTTATCGCTCTGATGGCGGTAATTTGATTCTCCCTGCTTTAAATTTTTTTAAATCTAAAGTGATTCCCCAGCTTTTGTACGGTGTGTCTGTTTGAGGATGGGACAATAATATCATAATGTCCCTTGAGACTATTCAAACCAACTTTCTTAGGCGTTTATTGTCCCTCCCGCCAGGAACTTCTGCAGCTATGTTGCGAGCAGAGACCGGTCTCCCCCCACTGAGTGCGCACATCCATCTTACTCTCATGAAGTTCATGAGATCTCCTAATGCACTTCAGGGTAGGGAAATTCTAAAATCATGTCTTGACCACCCTTTTGCCCGCTATTTATGGGGCTGCAAATTAGATCAACTACTTCATAGATACCATCTATCCCCACAGGAATTTGCTTTAATATCAAATAATAAAAGGCTCCGCGAGGTTGTCTTCCAACATTCTAAGTATCTAGATAGACTTTCCTTAATTAATTCTAAGGTGGCTCCCTGGTATGGGAGGTTTAAACTTGACCATCTATGTTCCACATACCTCTTACAGCCCCTACCTGTCACCCTTAGACAGGCATTTACAGCACTACGTTTTTTTCCCTTGCCTAATGCTGATAGAGAGGGACGGATTTCTGGTATTCCAAAGAATCAAAGGAAATGTATTTGCGGATCCCATACGGAGGAGGATCTCCCACATATTCTGTTTTACAGTCCAATCTATAAGAATCTTAAAATTAAATTCCTTAAGAAATGGTTAGACATTTATACATTGTGCACAGATGATGAAAAAATAATTTTCCTAATGTCTGACTTATACTTGGAGGTGACTCATAAAGTATCTTTGTATGTGTTAGCAGCTCGGAAATTACGAGTCAATTTTGCTACAGAATGTCACACAAAGTAGATGGCTCGTGAATATGTATCAGCTATGGTACTGTTTTAGATTGTGTTGTTTAGAAATTGTTTTAATACTATAGGCAATTTTGTTGTATCTGTTTTATTTTGTGTTGGCCAATGGCCCTGCAAATAAATTTTGATGATGGTATAAGCTGATCTGGAATGAGACATTGTTAGATAAACTAGCACAAAAGCTCAGAGTCTCTAGAGGTCAAAGTAAAAGAGATAATTTTAGGTTGACTTGGTTTCATTTTGTACAATACACGAACCAGGAAGAACATGATCAGGTTCCTTTGCCAGCATATAGATGGATATGGTTTCTTTAAGTGGGTATTTCCCCCTCTCTTTTCTGGTTTATCCCATATCGCCCCCCCCGCCAAAAAGGGGAAAGAGTAAGTATAAGTAAGTTTAGGAGTATACTGAACATTGTAAATGAAAATATCCTGGCTTTAAAAGTTGAATTCCATAAATACATTGTAACACTAAACAATATGAGTTTATTTTAAATTATTTTTGAGTATTTAAGTTTGTTAATGTTGTACGTTGTTTTTATATGATGTTTTGATAATTTTTGTTTATATCTAATAATGGTGTAATATTCATAAAGATTGGTTAGAAAAAGTGGTTCTAGGAGTCTTGGGTTTGTTTATGTGTGTGCACAGAGTGGATCCCTAATATATTGTATTACAGAGGATACTTTTTTTAAAAAATATGTTTTTAACAAAAAGCCTACTAATAAAATGTATGCTTTCCCCCCATTCTGACATAGTGGCTAATGTGGAACTGCAGCCTCTGAGGGCTGAGCGATCATAACCCAACCAGAGCTTGGAAAAGTTACTTTTTTGAACTACAACTCCCATCAGCCCCAGCCAGCACATGCTGGCTGGGGCTGATGGGAGTTGTAGTTCAAAAAAGTAACTTTTCCAAGCTCTGCCCAAAGCTAAAAACCTCTATGAGCACCTGGTTACAAAATCAAAGGATATGTGTGATGACTTTGTAGGAGTCAAAAAGGGCTGCCAGGAAGGAAGGGGGAAAGCAGCCTTTCCTTGCAGCCTTGCTTCATTTTGTTTCACAAAAAGCCCTCTCCTTTCATTCTAAGTAACAGCATTGTTAGCAGCGGCAGTACGAGGAGACGGGAATTGGCGGTAGTAATCCGTCTTCCTGGTAGCACCTCCCTCAGCCTCCTTTGGCATCTGCCATATGTGGTATAGGCAGATGCCTGCCCTCAGCACACCTGAAAGATGCTCTGGTGCTTCAGCAAAGTCCTCCCCTCTGGTTTGGAGCAAGGGGAAGGGGTCAGCTGCAGGGGCAATGGGGAGCAGACAGCATCCAAGGAGTGAAGACTTTTTAAAAATAATAATAAATAATTCATTTCTTTACTGTTCTTGGCCCCTCTGGATTACTTCTCACCCTCCCTGGGGGCCACAGCCTCCAGGTTGGGAACCACTGCTCTAAAGCAACTGTACCCTCCTTGCTACAATGATAATTGGAATAATATTTTATTTATTTATTATTTTATTTATACCCCTTCCTTCCTTCCAGCAGGAGCCCATAAATAATAACAGGAGCATTAAACCTAAACAAAAATTTAATTCTCCTGTTTTTTAGGAACTTTTAAAGCAGGGATGGGGAACCTGTGGCCCTTTATAATTCTTGTTGGTGTTCAACACCTGTCGCCCTCAGCCAGCATGATCAGTGGCCAAGGATCATGGGAGTTTTAGTCCAACAGTATGTGGAGGGCCATGGGTTCCTCACCTCTGGTTTAAAACATTGTTGTTTCCAACCTTGAAATGTCCACCCTGTTAAATATCTACACCAGAAGCCAAATGAAACGAACTTGTTTCCAAAGCAATAAAACAGTATCTGACATTGTGCAGCACACAAATTATCTCTCTCTAATATTAAAGATTAGGCTTTCAGTATTTCAGCATTACATAATTGCTTCATCTAAGCAGTTTTCAGTGAATGAATGCATTTCTCTTAATAAAATTAAACTAGTGACATTTAGGAAAGAAATATTGTCCCAGATGGCATCGTTTCAGACTATGAAGATGGAACAACTACAAAACCTTCATACCTTTTGTAGTTCATTTCCTGGTTGGTAGCCAGCATGTTGCATCAGTTTAAAAATTATACAGCATTCTACCCAAAATGATGTGCAAAAATATTTGTTTAATCAGTTGGGTTGTCCTTAAATAATCCTTCCATTTACTTTAGGATACAATTTGTTTTCACAGTTAAGTATTTAATCAGTGGTAAAGGGAATTGACAGTAAACAACCCCAGCCAGGTGTCTCCAATCTTTTTTAGGCTAGTAGGCACATTTAATTTTGAGAAAGTGCCATGGTACCAGACATAAAATGTCTGCCATGGGGATATGGCATAGCACAAAATGGCTGCTGTGGAGGCATGGCATAACAAAACATAATGTCATGGGATGTGGCATAATGTGAAATGGTTGCCATGAGGACATGGCATAATAGCTGCCACATCAAAAAGAACAGAAAAAGAGACAGGATCACAAAATGGTATGGGCATCAGTTGCTCCATCAATGGGAAAAAAATTACTTGCATCAGCCACCACAGTGCTCATTCACACCTCCCTTTGTTTAGAACAAATGGGAGGGTTGGCATCCAGTTCTGGCATCCAATGAAAGATGGGCATGTTTGTGAGGAGTGTTCATTGAAGGAGAGGCTGAGCCAGTGCAAACAAGAACTGAGGAGGAACAACAAACAGTCCTTCATGCACTGAGGATTTTTGAGGGGATATTTACTGAGACCTTTCACTGGTGTCTCGGGAGGTACTGGGTAGGCACACACTGGTCCCCATGGTCTCCATATTTGCAAGTAATTTCTTGTCATATAATGCATTTTTTCATGTTATTTTCACTCGTATATTCATTTTTATGTATGCTTTCTCCCAAACATATGCATTTTGTAAATATTGTTTCCCAACTGCATTGCAAAATTCAAATAATTTTGATTTTTGCGGGATGGCAGTGTTTTGGTTCTCATATTGTTTTAGAAAGTGCAGATTTGATAGATTCAGCCTGAAATGCAAACTGAACTGAATTTCCTTCCCACCCCTAGTCTACATTCTAAAATTACCTAACTGCACCAAAGGTTGTTCCCCCTGGACAATTCCCCCCTATCTCCCAAGCCTGGCTTTTTTTAGTTGCTGGATTCCAACTGGAGTTAAAAGTGGCCAGGTTAAGGGGTTGTGTGTGTGTAAGCTCCCTTTCATACATAGTTTTTATAAGGCAGGTGTGGGGAACTTATGGCCCTCCAGATGTTGCTGAACTATAGCTCCCATCATCCCTGTCCAATGGCCATGCTTGCTAGGACTGATTGAAGTTGTAGTTCAGCAACATCTGAAGTGGCAAAGGTTCCCTGCTCCAGTTATAAAGGACACTCATGGTTGGCTGAGATTGCTACACTTCCTCTTATCACCATCTCTTCTTAGTCACACAGTGGGGAAAAATGACCTTTCCTATCTGCTCCTACTCCTGTTCATCTTGCCTTCGGTATGAAAGAGAAAGCACTTCACAAAGAAGCTACTCCAGACATTTTGACATTTGGCTGAGTTCATCAAAAGAAGGAGAAAGCCTGGGGTTATTCAAAAATTCTCATCCTGGCCCTCACCCATGCTTCCTCTGAGGAAGTGTTCTTCTTCTGGAGGATTCATAAAATTCTTCCTAATTCTGATGAAATCAGAAACATGTTGTTGCGTGCCACCCCGATCTCCAAGTGTTGCAAGACTTCCAGAGATGCCAGTAATCACCCAGAGTTTGGTTTCCTTGGAAAGAAGGTCAGTGGAGATATGGTCAGTGGAGATATGGCCTCCCCGAAGAAATATGCCTGGCGCCGACGCTTCTATCTTTTCGGCGCCAGGTTAAGACCTGGCTATGCTCCCAGGCATTTTAAAGCATTTAATGTTACAATTTTAAATCTCGTTTCAGTTTATTTATTGTGATATTTTGTATTTCTGTACTTTTAATCTTTTGTACACCGCCCAGAGAGCTATTCGCTATGGGCGGTTTAAAAATGAAATAAAATAAATAAAATAAATAAACCTGAACTTAGGATAGAGGAGTTCTCAGCATTAACAGTCAATCAGATCTTTCTTCCCAAAGCTCATAGCTTTGGGGGTACAGGCACAGAGGATGGGCCTCTTTCTGTGTCTTTCCAGCTTCACCCCAAAGATGAGACTAAAAGACACAAGCCTCTCTCTGGCTCAAGGATGGGCAGGAGAGAGCCTCTCCCCTGAAAAGAATTCCAATAACAACAGAATCTCTCTTGGCCACATCCCTTTTGATATGCAGATTGGCCACTCAAAAATCCCATTATCTCACAGGGTGACTTGGCTAAACTATTAGATTAACAAAGGAAAACCAGACAGACCAACGGAGCAGGTTTCTTCCTTTGCAGATCCCAACTTCCAGATTCAAGATCACAGGCTTGAAGGGTACCCAAAGAAATCATCTATCTTAACCCCCAGTCTCATAACAATATAAATATTTTGAGGGGAGGGGATGTGGAAAGTGATAAAGATATGGATGGTGTTAAGTTTCCATAATAAATCCTCAACACATCTGAGGAATTGATGGGAAAGACAAAGTGGGCTCTGTCAAATCTTCAGTCCAAGTTTTGCCTAAACATTGTAAGTCATCAGAATTAATTTAATTGACAGGAGCAAATCTATATTGTAGCCTATATAGAAATACATTCAGCCTGGGGGACTTCCAGCTACCTCTGTTCTGGTAAGACATGCTTATATGTGTTCTCGGTCTTTTGCTTTTAACGACTTGTAATTAGCCTTCGTTTTTGAAAATGTAACTCCCTTGAGTACTCAACTGCAAGCCGTAAGCCTGTACAGCACTAGAACATTTTATATAGGGGACGCTGCTTATTAAAGACGGCTGCAAACTGAAGGAGTCGAACGCCATTAATCTCCGGCTGTAGACTTAGCCATTAATCACTCCAGTTTATGACTTTAAATGCAAGGCGAAAACGACCCGAGTGCAGAACTTAAATAAATGCACTATATAGTCTGCGTGAAATAAACTTCAAGTGCAAAGCTTCCGAGACACTCCTTGGAATTGAAAACGAAACCTACCTTTTATATTTTTAATTTGTGTATCTAAATGGTTCTAACAAGGAGGCGATATCAGGAGCTGGGAATAGATACTGAGGGTGATTTTTTGACATGTAACCTTCAATCCAAAATCACAAGCTTCTTTCCATACATTCATGACTCATCGCAACCTCCATCACAGCCCCAAAGTGCGCAGGAAGTGAACCCTCTGCCAGAAATGTCACATGAATGGACTTTAGATCAACCCTTCTCAATAAAAGCATATGCTGCTAATACAGCTGCTAAAAGTCTGGCTGAGGAGCTGTTAGATGCTGGCTTCAACTGTACCTTAAATTCAGTGAATGGTGGGCCTCCTTCGGAGGTAATTACTATCGACTCATTATCATGAACCCCAGAGGCAACCAACGTCCCTACCTGAGACGAGACTAGAGGCAAATTACTCAATCTCTCCATCTTCCACCGCTCCTAGCACTCCCGGTCCAGGCTGGCAAGCTCTCTTGTTCGAAGAACTGAGCCTAGTTAAAACGTATATCACAGAAACTAATAACTTACTTACCACGCTGGTGCAGGCACTCGGGCCTCACCTTCTTAAGAGTACTTTTGATCATGGAACCTTGATAACTTCTCCACCTACTTGTGTTCAACAGAAGTTGACCTTAGGAGGAGCTGGCAAGAATAAGAATAAGCCTTCGAAGAAAAACTCCTCAGGCATTGGGAGGCAGAAGTAAACAAAGAAATCAAAGAAATCGAAGAATATTAAGAACTCTAAACCTAGTCCTGATAGGAAAATGAACTTTAAGCCTCTGTTTAAGCTGCTGGATACCCAGACGTCGAGTGACACCCTGAGGGAGCAATGCCCTATAAAACCTAATAACAGTCCCTTACAAAAAAAGGGTATGTCTCTAAATCAAGAGAGCCAAACTTCCAGAAATGACTCTATAAATAGGGCTTTGGAAGAAAGCATTTTATCACTGACGACTCCACCGGATACAAGGCCATCCTTTGCTAAAACTCAATTTCTCCCCTGGAACCCTGTACTACAATCTGAAAAATTGGTAGTTTTATATCATCGGAGGGCCCCTGGACGTCGGCCCTCCTTCCCGAGTATTCCATTTTTGGATAACTGTTTTGGCCAATCTCTCTCTGCACTACATCGCACGAACTATATCAAGTCTACGGCTAACATATCCATCAATCCTGACTACCGGCGTCTGATTGTCACCTTTCACTCTTCATCTATCGCCAGTCAGATCTATCATATAAGGGAGAATCTTAAGAAAAGGGGCTTAGTAATACAGCATTAATACATTAATACTGCCCCTCTTTCACCGTTGGTGTTCTACACTTCACAATCCCCCAGATCGACTACTTCTGAGCTAGGGATGACTCTAACTCATGTCCCCCAACGGAATCCTCTACAGCTCAGTCCTGCAACGTCAACTCGATCCTCTGTTCTCCCTAGTGGGACACAAGCCCTGTCAGCTTTAATGCAGGAATTGGAGCCTGAGGAGCTCCAACTTACGGAACTATATTCCCATTTACCTGATACTGAGCGATCAATGATTATCAATAAGCTATACCAGCTAATACAACGACTAGCTGCTATGAAACCTGATGCGACTCCATCGGAAAAATATTCTTTTACTTCCCCACCTGAATCTGACCTTTCTCCAGTTAAGCCAATACAACCCGTGAATACATATGTAGTTCCCACTAAGATATCTGGTGCAATCTTTGCAGATGTTACAGGCTCCTTAAATCGGATCAGCGAGTTACATTGACATTCTCCTTCTTTAATAAACTCTACACATGGATCTATAACAGCCTCTTCTGCAACATCCTTCTGCATACGTCGGAACGCCTTATTGTCAAAGCCTGCACTACATCTCCTATCGTGGAACATAGCAGGCTGGAATGCCAAGCAAAACAATCTAGAACTGAGCACTTACCTGAATGAACACGATATAATTTTCCTCCAGGAGACCTGGTCTACCCATAACTTATTCCTGGATGGCTTTTCCTCTATTGATTTACCAGCAGTTCCATCTCTGGGTAAATGGAAAGGTAGAGCAAAAGGAGGTATGGCAATACTACTCTCTACTACATTGACTGCTCATTTCAGAAGCCTCCATCCGTGCAATAATGCTGCTATGGCTGTCCTGTTGACATTTCATACATTATCTCTTCTCTTAATTAATGTTTATATGCCTCCATGTTCGTCAAGGGAATACACCGATCAATTATGGGACAATCTAGACAGCTATATAACAGAACTTGAGTCCTGGTTTCCCAAAGCCCTATTAATCATCATGGGAGATTTCAACGCCAGGATTGGACCTAATAATGCTACACTTTTTGCATCGAAACTGTGGGGGGTGAGGATAATGAACACTATATCCCTGCCCATGATAGGGCCTCTAACGACCTTAGGGTTAATTATCCGGGAATCTGTCTAACCCGCCTAGCTGGAAGCTGTAATCTTATTATCCTTAATGGCCTTAATCCACTGGATACCTGCGCCGAATACACTTACATCTCCAGTACAGGAAGTAGTGTAATCGATTATGTGCTAATTTCCCATCAGCTATTAAATTCAACAATTAATTTCCTTGTGGGCAAGAGACAAGATAGTGATCATCTCCCTCTAACCCTTTCAATTCAATTAAAAGAGAAGAGCTGCCTAGATATGGAGTACAATCCGGCAGCCAATTCAGCGTATTTCATATATAAGAGATCCATTTGGTCTCCACGTGTAGCTTCTATGGTTGCAGCCTTTATCTCCTCCCCTTCTGCTTTGGCCATTCAAGAACAATTAGTGAAGGCTTCCAACCTCCAAACGGCCCTAAATGTCTACGATACCCTGACTGTGACTCTAAATTCCTTCTTAGTCCCCAACTCCTCCTCTTCTAGAACAAACTTAAGATTAGGTCCTCCTAGATGGTTTGATAAAGACTGTCTAGCTGTTAAGAGACAATTAAGACAGACCTATCTACAATATCGCCAACAAAATGCTAGTACCCTTCCTTCCGAGTACTTTACCATTAAAAGAAAATATAAGGCATTAATAGCCATTAAAAAGAGGCAAGCAGTACACGATGGCTGGAAGGCCTTAATTTATGCATCCAGGACCAAAAATTCAAAAACATTCTGGTCTCTTGTTTCTGGAACCTTGAGGTCCACTAATCCCGCTCCATGCAATATTCCCTCCCACATATGGGAACAATACTTCACAGATATGTATGAGGATACCTGATATACTCCCTCAAAGCATCCCTTTTCTTTTGATTTTGAAAATCTCCCTGTTTGGCCATCTGTTTCCCAGAGTGAAATAATTGATTTGATTGGTGGCTTAAAATCTGCTAAGGCCCTGGGTTGTGACAATATACCCTCGGAGCTCTTGAAATGTCACCAAGACTGGTGGGCTCCCATACTAGCTAACCTATTCACTCTGATAAATAATACCGGCCATTTCCCTGAGGCGTGGCTCGAAGCCATAGTTATTCCTATATATAAAAAAGGTCCAAGAGATGATCCCACAAATTACAGGCCAATCAGCCTTCTCTTGGTAGTAGGAAAACTTTATGCTAGCTACCTGAAGGGGAAATTGTCCACTTGGTTAGAGGAGGATAACATTCTGGGTTGGGAACAGGCAGGATTTAGGAGGGGTAGATCTGTGCTGGATCATTGTGTACTTTTAAACCATCTGGCAGAAAAATATAGGAACCGAATGGGAAATGGCCTATACATCGCCTTTATTGACTTAAAATCTGCTTTCGATTCTATCCCAAGGGGCAAATTATGGGCTAAGCTTGCAAAAACAGCAATTGATAAAAGGCTTCTTTTCCTAATTTTTAGCCTGCATCTGCATACTTCTCTCCGTGTTCGTTGTGGGCGTGATGGTGCCCTAACAAATTCGATCTCCACAACAAAAGGGGTTAGGCAGGGTTGTATCCTGGCTCCCCTTTTATTTAACCTTTTCCTGAATGATTTGGAAATAAGGTGTCATTCCCCAGACTTCCATCCCCCCAAACTTAGTGAACACAGATGTCCCATTCTGCTATATGCAGATGACGGTGCCCTCCTATCAATCTCCAAAGTTGGCCTTAAACGCCTACTTCGAGTTTTTATGTCCTACTGCTCTGATAATCAGTTAACTATAAATTTTTCTAAAACCAAAATTCTAGTTTTCTCAAAGCGCACCTCTGTTTCTGAGTGGACAATTAATGCCCAACAAATTGCCCAGGTTACGCATTAAAAATACCTTGGCATTACGTTTCATTCTTCTCTCTTCTGGGCTCCCCATATTCGTGCGGCTGTCTTGACTGCCCGGAACACAGCAAAGGGTATTCTTCGATATTTTTACACCAAAGGGGGCAGTATATTCCCGCTGCTATCCAGGTTTTTAGAACCAAGATTATTCCCCAACTTTTATACGGTGCCCCACTGTTGATCCCTGCTTATAACTCCTCTGTAGAATCAGTACTCTCTAATTTTTTATGACAAATTTTTTGTGTCCCAAGGTGCGTCCCAAACGCAGCTCTCAGGTTAGAATCCGGCCTAGCCTCGATTGAATGTCAAGCATGGTCTCTTGCGTTCAATTACTGGATCAAATTATCCTATGAATGCCCTCCTGGCTATCTAGCATCTCTTTGGAAAGATCCTTATCTTTCCACGTGGATGAAAACATTTCATGCTAAACTTCCCAGTTTAGGCTTTTCCATAGAATACTTATAATCCCAAGCTCTAGCAATGGTTAAATCTACCATTCGAGCCCGACTTAGGGATATAGATCTCCAAAGTTCAACTGCTGCAGCATCCAAAGTATGCTCTCCCATTCACTTCAACCTGAGTTTTGACCCTCTGAATTGTGCCTCATACTTGGATTTTCTTATTGTTCCCAAATATCGACTTGCATTCACCAAGGCCAGATTTAATTGCTTAACCTCAGCATTATTGGAAGGGAGATACCAGGGTATAGCTTATGACCAACACCTCTGCCCCTGTAAGGAGGGTGGTACCGAAACGCTCTTACATGTTTTTTTGTCTGCCCATTATATTCCTCTGAACGTTTTAAATATTTATCTCCTATCATAAAAAAGCTTCCTAATGAGTCTTCTGATCGTTTGTTACTCTATCTTTTGACAGGCTCAAACAGGACTTTTACTATGTCTGTTGCTAAATTTGTTCATGCTGCCCAACTTAAACGGTCAAAATCTTTGTCCTGAATGACCTACTACATGACTTTAGCACGTTGATCCTATCTAGATACACAGTATTTGTATTTTATTGTATCCTATTTTATGCTACCCTTGAGACAAATAGTGGTAACGAGAGAGGAAGTTCTAAGCTTAATGGACAATATAAAAACTGACAAATCACCGGGCCCGGATGGCATCCACCCGAGAGTTCTCAAAGAACTCAAAGGTGAAATTGCTGATCTGCTAACTAAAATATGTAACTTGTCCCTTGGGTCCTCCTCCGTGCCTGAGGACTGGAAAGTGGCAAATGTAACGCCAATCTTCAAAAAGGGATCCAGAGGGGATCCCGGAAATTACAGGCCAGTTAGCTTAACTTCTGTCCCTGGAAAACTGGTAGAAAGTATTATTAAAGCTAGATTAACTAAGCACATAGAAGAACAAGCCTTGCTGAAGCAGAGCCAGCATGGCTTCTGCAGTGGAAAGTCCTGTCTCAGTAACCTATTAGAATTCTTTGAGAGTGTCAACAAGCATATAGATAGAGGTGATCCAGTGGACATAGTGTACTTAGACTTTCAAAAAGCGTTTGACAAGGTACCTCACCAAAGGCTTCTGAGGAAGCTTAGCAGTCATGGAATAAGAGGAGAGGTCCTCTTGTGGATAAGGAATTGGTTAAGAAGCAGAAAGCAGAGAGTAGGAATAAATGGACACTTCTCCCAATGGAGGGCTGTAGAAAGTGGAGTCCCTCAAGGATCGGTATTGGGACCTGTACTTTTCAACTTGTTCATTAATGACCTAGAATTAGGAGTGAGCAGTGAAGTGGCCAAGTTTGCTGACGACACTAAATTGTTCAGGGTTGTTAAAACAAAAAGGGATTGCAAAGAGCTCCAAAAAGACCTCTCCAAACTGAGTGAATGGGCGGAAAAATGGCAAATGCAATTCAATATAAACAAGTGTAAAATTATGCATATTGGAGCAAAAAATCTTAATTTCACATATACGCTCATGGGGTCTGAACTGGCGGTGACCGACCAGGAGAGAGACCTCGGGGTTGTAGTGTACAGCACGATGGAAATGTCGACCCAGTGTGTGGCAGCTGTGAAAAAGGCAAATTCCATGCTACCAATAATTAGGAAAGGTATTGAAAATAAAACAGTCAATATCATAATTCCGTTGTATAAATCTATGGTGCGGCCGCATTTGGAATACTGTGTACAGTTCTGGTCGCCTCATCTCAAAAAGGATATTATAGAGTTGGAAAAGGTTCAGAAGAGGGCAACCAGAATGATCAAGGGGATGGAGCGACTCCCTTACGAGGAAAGGTTGCAGCATTTGGGGCTTTTTAGTTTAGAGAAAAGGCAGGTCAGAGGAGACATGATAGAAGTGTATAAAATTATGCATGGCATTGAGAAAGTGGATAGAGAAAAGTTCTTCTCCCTCTCTCATAATACTAGAACTCGTGGACATTCAAAGAAGCTGAATGTTGGAAGATTCAGGACAGACAAAAGGAAGTACTTCTTTACTCAGTGCATAGTTAAACTATGGCATTTGCTCCCACAAGATGCAGTAATGGCCACCAGCTTGGATGGCTTTAAAAGAAGATTAGACAAATTAATGGAGGACAGGGCTATCAATGGCTGCTAGCCGTGATGGCTGTGCTCTGCCACCCTAGTCAGAGGCAGCATGCTTCTGAAAACCAGTTGCTGGAAGCCTCAGGAGGGGAGAGTGTTCTTGCACTCGGGTCCTGCTTGCGGGCTTCCCCCAGGCACCTGGTTGGCCACTGTGAGAAGAGGATGCTGGACTAGATGGGCCACTGGCCTGATCCAGCAGGCTCTTCTTATGTTCTTATGTTCTTATTTTGTATTTTATTCCTTTGTGTGATGGGTCTTTGATCGCAATAAACAAACAAACAAACAAACAAATACATTCAGCCAGAAAATGGCCCTTCTTCCCCAGACTACAATTTTTAATCAACAATGAATCACATATTCCTTTGCTCCTAGGCCCTCTTCACCCTCAACACTTAGATCCGTGCTCCTACTATTGACCTAAAAGTTCTTGACCACAACCCATCCTCTCTCACTGACCAATGCAGACACTAAAGCTGATAAGGGCAACTATTTGCCCCCTTGAAAGCAGAGGTTATAGAGCAGTTCATGTGAGAGAAAATCAGATCAATAATATTTATGTATTTATTTCATTTATGAACCAGTTCCTATGATATATCTCAAAGCGATTTCACAGTACAATAAATACATGTATATAAACCATTCTCTCTCTCTCTCTCTCTCTCTCTCTCTCTCAAGTTAAAACAATTTCATATACAGTATAAAAACAATTAAAAACAGTTACATATATAAAAACAATTTCAAATCCAGTACCAAATGGGATATAAACCTCCATATAGAAGGCTTGTTTAAAAAAGGGGGGAATCTTCAACAAGTACCTAAGACAATAGAGATGGTGCTTGTCTAGCATGTAATGGGAAGGAGTTCCAAAGAGTAAGTGCTGCTGTACAATTCCAACATTATGTGGAACAGACCTCCTTATAAGATGGTATCTACAGGATACCTTCTCGTGCAGACCACAATGATTAGTTGGGTATATAATATTTGTTTTGATTCTGATCATATTTGCAAATGAAAACAAATATCTGCTTGCCAAAATCAGATAAGTGTAAAGTTTTGGGTTTTTTTGGCTCTTTCAGCATTCTGATCTTGAATTAATGTTGAGTCTTACAAAGTTTATCTTAACTTCTGAAGAAAATATTGCAAGAATCTGTCTACTGAGCCACAAATTCAGCTGTAGTAAAATGCCTCTTGCTTGCCAAAGAACGGTTTAAGATGTCTGAAAAATACTAATGACAATCTGGGTCCAGTCTAACATTGAAAGTGTGGAGGTCACTGTTCAAACACAGCACTTCCCCAAAGCAACTGGTGTAAAGTAAGCCAAAACCCCCCAAAATCTGGCCCAGTTCATACAACATGATAGCAGTATACAGTAGGGCCCCGCTTATACGGTGGGTTAGGGACAGGCCCCCACTGTAAAGCGGAAATCGCCGTAAAGTGGAACCCATTGAGAATAATGGGTGCGTCGCGTGAAAATGCCGCGAAAATGCCGCAAAAGTGCAAAAGCGGCTTTAAAAAGGGGAATTTCCCACCGCCGCATTAGCGGAACGCCGGAATGCGAAGTGCCGGTAAGTGGGGCCCTATTGTAATTATAATTTGAAAAAGGCACCATTCTATTTGGGAATCTATTTGCATGAAGTAATTTCTCACATAGTTGCAATTGGGGCCCCATCTGCACTATACATTGAAAGAACTATTATACCACTTTAAACAGCCATGGCTTCCCCTGAAGAATCCTGGAAATAGAAGTTTGTAAAGGGTGCTGAGAGTTGTTAGCTGACCCTTATTCCCCTCACAGAACTACAATTCCCCGAGTGGTTTAAGAATCAATCCCTCTTCCCAGAGAACTCTGAGAATTGTAGATCTATGATAGGAATATGGGTTTCCTAACAAGTCTCAGTACCCTTAACAAACCCCAGAATTCTTTGGGGGAAGCCATTACTGTTTAAGGTGGTATAATATTGTTTCAAAATGTGTAGGACAGATGGGGCCTTTTTCAAGCATATCAATGCAACTTCTCTTGAGAGGGAGGGAGACTGCTGTGATTGACATTGTGGTTAAGCATATAAGACACTGGTTCACATATATAGCTCCCATGCAGAGTCATATATCCATTCAGTTCCCCTTTTGACCTGCTATTACAGGGATGGCCAATGTGGTGCTCTCAGGATGTTGCGCACTACAACTCCCATCTCCCTCAGCCAACATGACCAATTGTCAGGGATTATGAGAATTGTAGTTCACAACATCTGGAGGGCACCATATTGGCTACCCATATGCTATTATAACATATGTATTGAGCCTCATACCACAGAGCAGGGGAGAGAACAGGTCTTTAATTATTCAAAATAGCACAAAAATGGCAGGTAAGCAACAACTGGGGGAGGGAGAGCAGGGGGGATAGCCATGAGAAGCTTCTACGAGGGCTGTTCCTGTCTCTAGGGTGTTATTCTGTGTCTTCTCATGGCAATGGATAAGCTGGGAAGTCATGAACAGTTCCCTTCTAAAATAACAACCTGGTGATTCTAGAATAAACTTGTTTTGCAGAAGCATTACACAGCTTAGATCAGCTTAACCTGACCTAAGTTTCTCAAGACAACATCAGAAAATGTGCTTAGTGTTGCCTTGTTTGTTTTTTTAAAAAACTAAGGATGATAACAGATCACATTTTTACCAGTTGTGTGTGTGAGTGCACATGCGTGCAAGTGTTGAACTTGGACTCCCAGTAGCCAGGCTGTGGTTCCTTACCTCCTGCACTACTGATGCTCTGTTTCCTTTGGAACCCCAGCAGACGAAGATCTAGTCACCAAAAGCACCATCTAAGCTTCAGTACCAACCTGCCTTGAACGTTCCAAGAGCTGAACCTAAGGGTCAGTCCTCACCCTCCCAGACCTATACAACTCTGCCTTTGTTCCTTAGCCTGACCAACTTGTCTCTACTGAAAGGACACAGCCTTAATTCCAGTTTTCTGATAGCTGGATCTTGGCCCCAACTGGTTTTGATAATGCATCTATCAAGGGTTTGGTGGCCACTTACACATCACCCTCCAAGAGGAAATGCATCACGCCCACCCAGAAAAGGACAAAAGACGACACATATTTGCATATGCTAATTGATATGTATAGATGCAAAATTAGACTCATTACTAGAATACAATGCATCTCACCACCATAGTGGGGGTTAAGGCAGTGACCTGTGTGCCTGTTTGCTCAGACCACTGTCCACATACTAACCTTGATTGGCAGTTCCAAGATCCCTTCTTAGAGTTCTTTATCTTTAAATTGGACTTGGACCAGACATCCCTTCAAACAGAGGACCCCTTCAAATAGAGGACGTGTTGGGAGTACAGCACCAACACATTTCCTCTTTAAAAGACTTGTTTTTTTATGCAGGCTTTGCTCCTCCCCTTCCTTCCATCTAGTCAGTCAGAGATAGTGTGTCTGAATGCAGGCCTCAGAGCTCCACAATGGCTGCAACAGCATGTATAATTGTATTTCTTTGTAGTAAAAAACCTCATGTTTCTTTACTCTTTCAACTACCAGTCTTAACAAACTAGTTATTTCTGTAGTACAGTACAGTATGGACTGCCTTCAAGTCGATCCCAACTTATGATGACCCTATGAATAGGGTTTTCATGGTAAGTGGTATTAAGAAGGAGGCTGAGGGGCAGTGACTGGCCCAAGGTCACCCACTGAGCTTCATGGCTGTGTGGGGATTCGAACCCTGGTCTCCCAGATCATAGTCCAGCACCTTAACCACTGCACCACACTGGCTCTTTAGTTATTTCTGTACTCCACTGGAAAATATATATCCAGCAGGATGGTCCTCTGCAAAATAAGACACATGGCACCTACTGTCTGACTCTTCTGCCTCTGTCTTGTGTGGATGCACAGTTAGCCCCCTCCACAGGTCCCAGCCTTCAAGACCTTGGAGCTTGACCCTGCTGAGGCCTGACAATTAATAATTTGCCATTATGGATCTCTCAATTAATTTTTATTCACTAATAGGCAAAACAACAACAACCTTGTGTTTAAGAATGTACCTATAGCCAACAGATATTTCTGTCAAGCTTTAAAAAGCAGGGAAATTGGGCAGCTATAGTGAATGCACCAGGGGAGCAGGAGACCTGACCTCCTATCTGAAATTTTGTACTGCCCTACAAATTTGTAAAAATGCAAGCACAATTTGGGTTGATCTTTCACACTTCAATCGACTTCTTGTGTAGCTTGGAAGAATTTGGTAATATGTGCCTCTGAGCATTTTAACCATATTGCATGCTTATTGAGTTCAATGGGATTTACTCCCATGCAATCATGCTTAGGATAGGTGAATCTGACCACAGAGGAGGAGGAAAAGGAGAGGGGAGAGAGAGCTGCAGAGGGGAGAGGTGGAAAAGGAGGGGAGAGTAGAGGGGGAAGAGGAAATGAGATGAGGTGGGGGAAGAGAGGGGAAGGGGAGAGGTATAGGAGAGGCAAAGGAGGGGAGAGGGGGAGGGAGGGAGGGGGAAAGAGGGAGAGAAGGAGGATTAAGAGTGCAGGTTTGATAGTTTGCATGCTTATTGAGTTCAGTGGAATTTAATCCTGTGCAATCATGCTTAGGATAGGTGAAACTGACCTGGGAGTAAGGCACGGAGGGGGGAGGAGGGGGGAAGGGGAAGGAGGGAAGGTGGAGGGGAGAGGGAGGAGGGGGAGGGAAGGGAGGAGATTGGGTAGGCAGGCATTGGTAGATGGAAAAGCTCTTCTCCTTTCCAAAAGGAAAACATTGTTAACAGTGTCATTAGTTTTGGGGTTTCTCCCCACCTTTTTATTCTACAGCAGACACATGTAGTATCCCATCCAAATTTAAACCAAAGCTGTCCCTGGCCACATCCACAGCAGACTTTTATTCCATTTTAAATAGTCATGGCTTTCCCCAAAGAATCCTGGGAAGTGTAGTTTGTGAAGGGTGCTGAAAGTGGTTAGGAGACACCCTATTCCCCTCACAGACCTACAATCCCTAGAATTCTCTGGGAAGAGGGGCTGACTGTTAAACCACTCTGGCCACTAGAGCTCCGTCAGGGGAATAGGAGACTTCTAACAACTCTCAGCATTGAGAAAAAATGTAGAAAAAAGGTCTGGCATGGATGTGGCCCTCTGATTAGCGATGTCAAACAGCTGTTAGTCTGGCTTTTACAGAGTTCTTGCTGAGTAAGTTGGTTCTTACTGAGCATGTCTGTGCTATCATAGACACCAATATCATTTTTCTTAATTAAAAATCAGCCATGCATTTTTAAACTTTTAAACTGCAGAAGATGAAGGTCAGAGCATGGGGCAAGGTCAGTAATAACATCACACGTACTCTGTGAACATGGCAGAGTTTTAATTAATTCCAACAAATTATGAGACCACTGACAGAAAAAAGACTGACAGGGCTCTGGATTTTTTTACTCATGTTTCAGACTTTAAAGTCTGGATTCTCTCTGAGTGTTGAAAACTTGAAATCACCATGAACACTTAGAGGGTTGTTAAGCAAGCGTTTCTGAGTTCACAACCATATGTTTTGTAAGATTTTGTTTTAAAATGAGTTTATGGGAAGCAGCAGAATGGCATGGGGTGTATTTTCAATTTAACATGGCAGAATGTGAAAAACCCATGCTGACTATAGTATATAGCCACCAAACATGCTAAGCATTGTGTAGTGCTGAAAGAAGTGTTACTTTTTATTCATACTTTGGAAAACAAACCTGTCACTCATTTATAAAGCTATCTTCAATATTTTATTCCCTTTACCATAATACTTCAAACCAAAATAATCTTTAACAAAACTTTAGTGGGCAATTAAATCTCAGTCCCACCAATTTATACTGCCTCTTACTGATTAAAATTGGCCCTGATCAAGTAATCAACTCATGCTTTTGTTGATTAATCTACCAATTGCCATAATCAAAAGCTTGCTTGTAGCCTGAAATGTTTGCCATTCTTCTCATGCCATTCTCTCTTCATGGAGCAGATGAGTGAAGGCCATCTCTTAATGCAGACTTTATAAATGTGGCAATTTATAATAATCTGGGAGATATTGTGTGGGAGAAATGACTCCGTTTAATGAAAACAAACAGGAAACATTACCCCAATTCTAACAGGCAAAATGAGAATCTAATTAAGTTGCAGAAATAACTGGCTCAAGTGTCGCAGTGTTGTGTCTCAGTGGCATTTCCTTGCCGCAGCAATCCTTGCCAAGAACAATGAAGTAATGGTGGCATTTTGCAGGCCTGATGGTTCCCCCACCTCCACTGAACATGGAATAACTTTTATATTACTAAAGAAATGTTTCCTGCTGGCAAATGGGATAAATATACAAAACAAAATCAAGGCAACATTTTTCTCCCCTCCTCTGCTTCTGTCAAACTGTAATATAATTTGGTTATGTCTGATGTCTGTTCATATTATCATGCAGAGATGGTGTTGTCTGAAATGCATAGTCTTTATGTCTGCCTGGCACAAACCACCGAGATAAACCACAAAGGTGCTGTTTAGTGTACGGCAAATGGTTCTGTTGAGAAGCGAATGCAGGCAGGGGAAGAGCTCCATACCAAGAGCGCTGTTGTGTTCTACCTTTGAATAAAAACAACCACTGGAAGCCATGGAAAATGTGTGGCAAGACGATTTTGAATGAGCAAATCCCATCTTTGGAGAGTTCCACCAAAATATTCCTTGCATACGTTAATTCCAGCTAAGTCCAATCTTGAATACTGAAGCAAATCTTCAGGGAAACAGGACCTTGTGAATGCTGTTTAACAGAGGAGGAGAATGCCTTACTTTCCATATTGAAATTCAATATGAGGAAAAAAAAGTTGCATCAGTACTGAAGAGTCTGATCCCATGAGCTGCTGTGCAGAATAGGGATGGCTAACCTGTGACCCTCTGAATTTTGTCAGACTCCAGATCCCATCAGCCTTAGCCAAGATGGTCAATGATCAGGAATGAAGGGAGTTGTCCACCAACACCTGCAAAACCAAAAGGTAGCCACTCTTGGTGTAGAGGTAGCAGCAAAATAGGAGTGCATCTGCAGGTACAACTGGCAACCCTTACCAAAGAAATGGGACTTGTTTACAAATGTGGCACAGCAAGTGCCACTGATAAAAAAAATACAACACTGCACTTATTTTATAGTTATTCCATCTCCTGTATGAGACCCTGGAAATTGTTGTGAGTGGGCCAACATCCCACTCCAAATTGCAATTCCCAGGAGAAAACCATGACCATTTAACCAGTCTAAAAATGGTAACTCTGTAGTGTAGATGTTCCCATTTTTCTCAGCAGTGAAGCAGCAATATTTAGAAGGTGGATGAGGCTATTCTTCCAACTAGTATTCCCATTATGAGTGCTGGGTCGAATACACTTAATAGTCAGAAGCTGTGTGTAGTAACTAGGGATGTGCTAGAATTCTACCCAATTTAGATTTGGTACCAAATTTTCCATTAATTAACTTATTCTCTATTGCTGTGGATCAAATTTTTTAAGTAGCAATTTCCAGAAGCTATTTTTTAAAAAATCTGCTTCTAAAATATCAGTATTAAGAATGATACTTTTATCAGTATTTAATTTCATTATCGATATTTCCTTTCAAAATATAGATATTAATATCAATATTTTTTTGCAAGGGAAAAAATAGATCGGTAAAAGCAGCAGCTAATGGACAAAGAACTCAAATCAATACCAGCCTGTTAGGTCGACTGAGTGCTTTCAAACCAGCACCAGTCAATGGATCCCATCCTCAAGGTAAGCATAGGAAAAAAATGCAGGGGGTGGATAGGATTGCTCCCAATATGGCCCTTTCTTAGCACCGCAAGGTGCTTGGACAGGTTTGTGCAACCACCTCCATGCTGGATCCTTGCCCTTCTTGGCTAATAAAAGCTAGCAGGGATGGAACAGCCGGCTGGGCCAGGGAAGTGATTAATGCCTCTCTGCGAGAGGGGGTGGTCCCTGGCTGCCAGAAAGAGATGGTAGTGAGACTACTCCTGAAGAGACCCTCCTTGGACCCAGAAAATCTTAATAACTATAGGCCGGTAGTAAATGTTCCATTCCTGGGCAAGGTCCTTGAACGAGTGGTGGCAGGCCAGCTCCAGACAGTCTTGGATGAGACCGATTATCTGGATCCATTTCAGTCGGGTTTCAGGCCTGGTTTTGGCACAGAAATAGCCTTGGTTGCCCTGTATGATGACATTTGTTGGGAGAAAAACAGTGGGAGTGTGACTCTGTTGATTCTCCTTGAACTCTCAGTGCCTTTCGATACCATCAACCACGGCATCCCTCTGGGATGACTGGCTGAGTTGGGAGTGGGAGGTACCTCTTGGCAGTGGTTCTGCTCCTACTTGGCAGGTCCACTCCAGAAGGTGGTGCTTGGGGAACACTGTTCAGTTCCATAGATTCTCCAGTATGGGGTTCCACAGGGGTCAGTTCTGTTCCCCATGCAGTTCAACATCTACATGAAACCATTGGGTGTGGTCATCTGGAGTTTTGGAGTGTGTTGCCATCAGTATGCTTCTCCTTTTCATCTTCTTCAGGTGAGGCTATCAATGTGCTGAACCAGTGCCTGGCTGCAACAATGGACTGGATGAGGGCTAATAAACTGAGGCTCAATCCAGACAAGACTGAGATGCTGTTAGTGGGTGGTTCTCCTGACCGGATGGTGGTTGTTCAACCTGTTGTGGATGGGGTTGCACTCCCCCTGATGGGGCAGGTTTGTAGTTTGAGGGTTCTCCCAGAACCATTTCTGTCACTTGAGGCTCAGGTAGCCTTGGTGGCACTGAGTGCCTTCTATCAACTCCGGTTGGTGGCCCAGCTACGTCCCTAACTGGACAGGGATAACCTGGCTTCAGTTGTCCATGCTCTGGTAACCTCCAAATTAGATTACTGCAATGCGCTCTATGTGGGGCTGCCTTGGAAGACGGTTCAGAAACTGCAGCTTGTGCAAAATGCAGTGGCCAGATTGGTAAAAGGACCAGACAGTTTGAACATATAAAACTGATTCTGGCCCGCTTGCATTGGCTGCCTATATGTTTCTGAGCCCAATTCACGGTGCTGGTTTTAACCTATAAAGCCTTACACAGCTTGGGACCACAATATCTGACGAAACGCCTCTCTTGACACAAACCCACCTGTATACCACTCTCAACATCCAAGGCCCTCCTCCAGGTGCCTACTCCGCGGGAAGCTGGGAGTCTGACAACAACGGAGAGGGCCTTCTCAGTGGTGGCCCCCAAATTATGGAATGATCTTCCCGATGAAGTTCACCTGGTGCCAACATTGTTATCTTTTCGGTGCCAGATCAAGACTTTCCTTTTCTCCCAGGCATTCTAATAGGATGTGTTGAACTCTGACCCCAGGTCTTTTTTAACTTGTTTATTCATGCTTCATGGTTTTAAACTTTGTATGGTTTTTAAAATTGTATATTTGTTTTAATGTTCAATGTTTTAATTTTTGTAAACCACCCAGAGAGCTTTGGCTATGGGGCAGTATGTAAATAAATAAATAGATAAATAGATAAATAAATAAATAAGAACTAGAAACTTGATTTTTTGAAAGAAAGAAAGAAAGCTGACATCCTGAAAGTGCTGTTTTGTTCAAGTGCCCTGCAGAACAGCAGAGTACATGGAGCTTGTATCATCAACACGAAGTCAATGTGAGATGTGAGTGTTTTTAAATTAGAGGATCCTAGCAGTGGGACCTGGAAATCTTAAAACAGTTCTAACACCAGATAACATTAAGAGCTCTGTGTTTCTTTGGCAATTACCTGGGGGGACTCCTCCATACATGTTAAGCATGGTAAGAGGCACTCTTTCTGTTGCTGAGAGGTCATGGTGGGTGAATGAAGACAGGAAGAGAGTCAAAGTAAAAGGGAAGAGAACAGTCAGTTATATGTGAAAGACAAGTTAAGCATGATCTGAGCTATATATACACTGCAAGAACCATTGCAGTGAATGTAAAGAAAACAGGTGGGAGGGGAAAATTGCCTTCTTCTTCATGTCACTGTTGAATAATACTTTAGTGTACCTGTGATGTACTGTGCCACTGGGAGCTTGCCTGCTCCTGTTAGGTGTGAACTGCTGGCTTGGAAAGAGGTGCTTCCAGCATAGAGATTATGTGGGCATTGCCTTAATGGCAGCGACAGTAGTCCACACCTCCAATTCCTGGAAGGCTAAGAAGGGACTTATCTGGCTGGTAGTGGCTGTGTCGGTAAAGAACTCCCAGACAGAAGAAATACAATTTTTTTCTCGGAAAGACTCTTGCCTTTGTCCTCCACATGGGACAAAATGATAATTGGCTTTTCCCTCTGGCTTAGTGGGCCTCACTCTCCTAGCTGGCAGGAGATAACTCCACTTCATAAGGTTTCATAGTGGGTGTTCTCAGGTGAGATAGGATGTACAAGCAGGTTATTTTCAGTTTCTCATTTTCCCAGCCTTAAGTTCAGTTCTCCCCATTTATGCTTCAGTTTGTGTGTGTGTTTTAAAGGTCATCTCAACATTTTGTCAGCATGTTAGTGTGCATTTCTACTAATATGCACATTTTTGTATGCAGTTTTGCTTTGGTCCCCTGTACTGTTTCGGGGATTAGGTAGGTTTGCATTAAAATGTGAACCAAACTGAATTTCTCCCCCTGCCTCAGGGTGAAACAATGTATATATTGAAAATTCAACAACAGAAAGACAGTGGTACCTCAACTGCTTCCTCATCTAGCTCCTGGTCATGGAGCAGAAAGCCCAGAATGACCTCTCGATCCTGACTTGGGCTGCTTTCACACACGGGGCTGGTTGCGTTTGTTTAACAGATTAAAAAGGTAGCACTTCTGTCCTGATTTCTAAAATCCCTTTCACACTGCAGTACCTTTTGCGTTAAGGAACAGCAGTTTTTTTCAGCAGATATACCGGCATTTCACTCAAAGATCTTTCACAGGGCTGCAGTGAATGTCTTGTTTTCATCCCTCACCCATTATACACACATGCACACTGTTCCTCACTGTGTAGGAGGTCTAAGATCTCGTCCAGGCACCATGCAAGCCCTCTCCCTTTAGGATCCAACTTTTTAAATTCTTTTAGTTGGGTGTGGGAAATGCTGTTACCATCTGTGCCGATGCCGGAATACTGGTACAACATTCATCAGGCACCCCCCCCTGCGCGCGCAACTAAAGGACAAGAACACTGCACATGCTGGGATGCCTGTCATGTGAACGGGTGCAGCTAGTGAAAAACTCCTGCAATCTTCCAGGTTCCCAGCCTTGCTAACAGATTATTTCTGGTATCATTTATCACAGAAATTTGTGCTAAACTTCCACTACATTCCATTAGAATTCCGGAGCTAGCTTGTGTGTTGTGTGAAAGATCAAACATAATGCGCAAATTACCAGGTAAGAAATTGTCAGAATAATGGAATAAAGTGCAGTGTGAAAGCACCCTTGGATGGACTGGGAGGGCCTTTCCTTCCAGCACTTATAATCTTCAGGATATTGGTGGGCCTGCCACTCCCAGAAATGCAGCCTTGCAGAACAGGCTTCGACCTCCTCTTTCTGATACCAGCCCTAGAACTCCCTGGCTCTTCTTTTCCATCACCCCCTGTCCAGCCAGTCTCCTCCTCCTCCTTGGCGGAAACACTGGGCTTTATTCCTGTGGCTTGACTGCTCCACCCTGTCCATCTGCTGGGTTAACACCTGAGCTCCTGCTTTCCCCTTGTCTTAGCTGTCCTTTCACTTTTGTCTTCTCTTCCTGCTGAGTCATCTACCCTCCAGGCTTATTCTGGCCTCTGCCGAGTCACACTCAGCCACAGCTGACACCAAAAGAAGCTTCCCATGTTCCTTCTATTGACCAGGAGTGGGGACATTTTTTCAGCCCAAGGGCCACACTCCTTTCTGAGCAATATTTTGAGGCCGCATGCTGGTGGTGGCGAGGGCCAGGGGAAAAAAAAGGTGGGGCAATGAATGCAAATTTTACCTTTGTACAGTAAGCTATTTGCTACGCACACTCACCCACCCCTCTCTGTTCTCCACCCAGACAAGCAAGAGGCATAGTCAGAGTTCAAACATACATTCCAGCCATGGAAAACACATGGAGTGTGAAGCAGGAGCATTGAGGGTTGTGGCCTGTGAATTGTTCTGAGGGCCGGCTAGAGAGGCCTGGAGGGACACATTTGGCCCCTGGGCCTGAGATTTCTCACCCCTCAGTGGTGGCCGGTGGCTCCATGTTAGTGGGGCAGTGGAATCTGCTCAGGGTTTTAATCTGAGCATTCAAGGGGCTGTCCAAGGGGCTTCAACCACTGCCACCCCTGCTATAGACTTTTATGCCATTGATGAGGGACCAGTGAGTGGCTAACTGGTAAGGACTGGCTTCTAAGAATTCTTGAGCCAGACCAGAATCATATCCTGTGAGTCACTGACCTTTGCAGTGCTAAGATTTCATGGCAATATCCCCATGGCAAACATGGATTTCAGCAAGAGGAAAAAAAATGAGACTACTTGTCCTCTAGAGGAAGGTGCTGAATATACAACACTGCTGAAGATATTTATGCTACTTGGGGTTGGGATGGGGGGAGGTGAGGAACAGGGAAGAAATTAATTATGAGTAAGATCAAAGGGATTTTGAAAAGTGATCTATAAAAGCTTTCTCTTTTTTCCACATGTGCTTTTCCATCTCCGTTAATGATGTTTGGAGATCTGAGGACCTGGTTGCAAGCATTCATAATAACTAGTGAAATTATTCAGTGACATTCGAGAGGATATTTCAGGCTCCAAAAATGAAACAAACAATACCAAAAAAGGAAGAGTGAAACGAAGGTTTGGAGTGGTATATAATAATGGGCCATGTGGCTGGCTGTAGCTGTATAAGTATGAATGTGTATTCATTTGAATTCAAATAATTGTTGCTGATATCAGTGTCCATATTGGTATGACTGGTTTAATGCAAGCACTTCAGACATGGCGAGTACAACTTGTCCAATTGGGCAGTCACAGCAGTCACTTGTGCGTGGGTCCCCATGACATGCATCTACAGAGGTATGGGAACTGTTTACAGTGCAATCTTTGGTGGCTGCATGCGAGTGATGCCAGCACATAGGCTGGACCATTCATGTAGGTCTTTTCTACCTTGGATACCACTGAAGATGCTCATTGGGTGAGAAATTGGTGCTGGGCATGTGGTATGAAGGCTGTGGCTATGCAGCTTGCACCAGAGCTTGGAAAAGTTACTTTTTTCAACTACAACTCCCATCAGCCCCAGCCAGCATGCCCACTGGATTGGGCTGATGGGAGTTGTAGTTCAAAAAAGTAACTTTTCCAAGCTCTGGCTTGCACTATGGGAAAGAACCACTCACTCCAATACAGCAATGTATAAAGCTGTGTACTCAAATATTACATTTCTTCCTACAATGTGCTGAGATATTTTCATCTTGCTTACAAGACATGTTCCTCCATGAACATTTGGTATAATCCTGTGAGAGAACTGGACCTTGTGCATAGCTGCCCATTAAAATCAAGTCTTGCACATATTCAGACCAAGCAGAACTTCTGACACCTCTCCCTCTAATAGCAAATTCAGCTGGTGAGTGCTGACAGGAGCAAAGCCAAAACAGGGCCACTGAGAAACAAGAGGAGGTGTCAGAATGCTCCAAGGAACCCCAAGGTTTGTAAAAGAACAACTTATCTTTAGAATAAAAAAAAAAAACTAAGGTGGCAACCCCCTCCCCAAGTACAGTGAAGACTGAACATGTTCAGTGGCCACAGAATGCTGAGTATCTGCTAGGGGAGGGGAAAGGAAAACAGCAGAAGGGGGAAGGGGATAGAGAATCCTGGAAGAAGGCATGGCTGACTGGCTGTAACCCTGAACAGAAGTACTCCATACCACAACATTTTGTTGCAGGCTGCACCTTTCGCATAAATCACAGAATGCATATTGTGGGTTAAGTTGCCAGACCCAAGGTTTTAACCCTCAGGTTTGGGTTCCATTCTCAGAACCTCAGTGCAGCAGTTTAAATTTCAGGGCCATTGGCAAGTCTTGAATTATTGTCTTTGGATCATGGGTCCAGGAGTGTTGAAGCACTGAACTTGGCTATACCAATATTTGTTATTTGAAAACATTACGCTGTACAACCCTACCCCTTATTCTGAAATAGAAAATATTGCATAAAAATCTTCCCACCAAAATGAAATCCCCCCCTCAGATCCCTAGCTCTCCCCTTTACATTTTTATTTATATGCATTTATCATTGGGCTTTGTCCCTGTCTTATTGGGCCACATCCTGTCCAGTTACCAAATGTTTGTCTTTCAGCAGATGAAAACCCCCAGGACATGATGAGACCCCTTCCCCCCAAGACATCATACCACCATGCCCCATGGGTCTCAGGCTTGGAAATGACCATGGACATGGACATTTTCTGATGTCCAGCTTTAAAGTGTTTTTTCCTTCTTTGGGACTAGTAATGAGACTGTAAAATGGATGGCATCTGGTTTTTAGTCTGTAAATAAACCAGCAAGGGAGAATTTGCAGTATAATAATTTTAATTTACTTATAATACAAATGTGTTCCTTTAGCAAGCACTAGTGCTAGGATCCATGCATTAGGTTAGTCCTTCAGTAGCAGACGCCTTTTCCCCTTAAAGGTGCTTTCAACAACTAGGGATACTAATGAAGACTGCAACTCGTGATTTATCCCTCTGAAGGTAACCCGGCAATGATGTGTGATTGCCCACTAGGATTTGACAACCATCTTGTTGTTTTTAATCCTAGATAGGTAGAAAAACTGAAGGCTTATGAAGCCCCCGGTGGGTCACCATCCATGGCTCATGGTAGGAACATTGTTAGGTAGTTAATGAACTTGTGTCATGGATCCATGGAATACATGGGGTGTAGTGGTTAGAATGTTGAACTGGGATCTGGGAGATCAGGGTTCAAATCTCTGCTTAGCCATGAAGCTCATGGGATAAACTTGGGCCAGTCACTGTCTTTTTTTGTTGTGAGGATAAAATCAGGAGGGGGAGAAGCATGTTTGCATGCCACCTTGAGCTCCTTGGAGGAAAGGTGGGATATAAATGCAATATTAAAATAAATAAAAATTAATTTGCCTAAATTTGCATATACTAATTAAAGGAGCGATCCTAAGTGCCCCCAGTCAGCAGGCCTTTGTGGAATGGTGGGGCTACTGCCACATCTGCAGATCTGTTGTGTACAGTGACCAGGATAATGGTGGAAGGGAAGGAAGGTGGGGGGAGAAAGACTCTGTGTTTGCCCTCAGGGGATGGCTCTTTCCACCTGCCTGGCCCCACCCTCCAGCCCTAGGAGTCTTCATAAGGGAGCTGCTTCCAAAAGTCTTTCTTGCCTTTTGGGTTCAGGCAGAAGGCTCGAGGGGATAGAAGAGATTGTTATATCAGCTTTGGGGGTTCCTTTTGGATATTTTAGCTTGAGTTTTATTGTTCAGCTTTATGATTGTTTACATTTTGATGTATACTATATGATTTTTTTTAGTGTTGTGGTGATTGTTCTTTTTATTATGTATTATTATGCTGCAGTATTTGGGCAGTTTGTTTATGTAACCTGCTTTGACCACAATTTGTGGAAAATGTGGTGTATAAATAAATAGACTATTGACTAAGGTGGAGCTGGTGCAGCTATTGGGACTGGATTGGACCTGATGCTGTCATGGAATGACAGTGAGGCTGGTTCTGGATCCAATCTATCCTGGGACAGCTTGGCCCCATCCCCTTTCTGCTGGCTCTTTCCAGCAGCAATTCCACCATTGGCATAGTTGGTGGGCAGAAGAGGGATTTCCGTGCCAGTGGAGTGACACTGGTATCATTCCATAGGTGGAAAGCAGCGGGAGACTGGTGGAAGTGATCAGGGTAGGGGGGAAGGACACATCCACCTAATCCACCCCCAGCCCAGTGCAAAGGGGATTTGGATTGCTAAGCCACCATGCGTTTTGGATATTATCTCCCTGACGAGGTGAGCCTGGTGCCAACACTGTTATCTTTTCGGTGCCAGGTCAAGACTCTCCTCTTCTCCCATGCATTTTAGCATGTGTTTTATACTGTTTAAATTTTTAAATTGTGTTTTAAATTGTTTTTATAAGATCTGTTTAAATTGTATTTGTTTTAATGTTTTTAGTTACTGTAAACCGCCCAGAGAGCTTTGGCTATGGGGCGGTATACAAGTATAATAAAATAAATAAATTAAGATTGTGGGTGGCAATGGACCCAGCTGCTCTGTAAGCATGGGTGGACAAACGGTTCCATTCAGTTTGCATTCCAAGCTGAATCTATCAAATTTGCACTTTCCAAAACAATATGAGAACCAAAATACAGCCATTCTTTGGACTTTGGACTTATTCAAATTTTGCAGTACAGTTCGCCAACCAAACATTTACAAAAATGCATATGTTAGAGGAAAATGTGCATGAAAATGAATATATGAATGAAAATAACATACAGATGCATTATATCACAAGAAATTGCTTGCAAAAATGGGTACATTAGTTAAAACTGCCTACAAAAATGTGTTTATTTGGAGAAATTCACACTAAAATGATGGAGAATTTTCATGAGGATTTTTTAAAAACAAAATTGCAGATTGCTGCAGAAACGTGGAAACCTGAATTTAAGATTGGAAAAATGAAAAACTGAGAGAACTGAAACTGATAGATCTTTCCATCCCTACCTATAAACAAAATTTTTGAAGTTTTTTTTTCAATTTAAGATAAAGGAGGGAAAGGGTAGGACATTTGTGGCCTATCAGAAAAACCCCAGGGCTTGTGCACTCTGCCCCCCCCAACCCTGGCTAATGGGCTATGTATAGATTGGTAGGCTCCAAGGTGTGCCAGCAGAGCTGGTTTAGATAAATAGATTCTAGTTTCTGTGTATGAAGTTAAGACTCAAGAAGTAAAAGAGGCATTCATTCCGAGCAATATTAGACAGCACTGATGTTGGAAATCAAATACCTGTCAAAATCTAGTTTTACATTTTTAAGGAAGAAAGCTGCAGCAAAGAGATTGAGGTATTCAACATAATTATCTTTGTAATTCTAACTGATTATCCTTTCAACAAAAGGAAAATGCAGGTTTGTTTGATGAAAATCATGTTGAATGGCATCTAATTATATTTCTAGATCTTAAGATGTCACTGATTGATTATGGTATTAGGGTTCTCCCCTTTTACTAATGTCAGGTTAATCAGCCAATAATTATGTTGTCTCCAACTTTCTGAACTAAAAGATTCATTTTATCCAAGCCTCATCTGCTATTTTCTCCATTATTTTAAAATGTGTTTTTTTAAGAGTGAAAATAAAGTCAAGTTGATTTCCATCAGATCATCAGGAACAGCTGGGGAGCAGCAGCAGTGGAAAGTGGAGGCTTCCTGGAACATCTATGGAACATCACATGCAGATCATCCTATCAAACCAGCATTTGTGTGACTCAATGGCTGTTGCTGGTGCCCATTGGGACAGGTGGGGTGGAAAACAGGGAGGCCAACTATTGGTGGAGCCAGAGCCAAAGACTGGCAGAGTCAGCTAATTTTAGTTTTGTTTCTATCCTCCTCCCTGCAAAGGCAACACTGGGACTAAGAGAAGTGTCACCCTCCGGACAGGATGCAAGTAAGAAGGCAGGGAGGTGGGGGCTGGCTGAGGGCAGACTGAGGTTGGTTGGGCTGCCCCATTTGCCCTCATGGACCAGCCTCCACTGCTCAATGGTCTGACAAGATCTGCTGTGCACTTCATACCACACGTTGCTATGGGGGCTAGCATTATAATGGGACTGTAGGGATTAGCATCATAACGGGCTCGTCTACACAGTGGGTTAGTGTGTGTTTGGTGCTACTCACATCTCTTTTTAATTCACATGGTTCACATGACACTACAGGCAAACAGAAGCTAACACAGTTTCCCCCCTGTAAATCTGTACTAACCCAATCCACTGATAATTAGAACAATACAGCTCCACCCCACCCCACACGTCTTTGCAGATGGTTTGCTTCTATGGTTTTTAATGGGCAGGTGAATTGTCACTTTCAGCTACTCTCCTTTCTCTGCCCACTAACTCTCCCATGAGGTCCATTTTGTGTCCGGTGGTTTATCCAGCAACTTCCAACTGCTCTGTCCTCCCCCCTTCACAGTTTGATGCAGCCCTCCCTTCTTTCCTCCCTTTCTCCCCGAGTAAACTTCCTTCACTCCTTGTAACTAGCGATGGGAATTGCCATTGGATTTTATTATTCTGTCCTTATTCTCTGTCTTTGTGAAGGGAATTTTGTAGTAACATCTCTCCATGCCTGATTTTTTCCCTAAAAAATCTAAAGTGGATTTTTTTTTAAAAAAAAGTTGCCTCAAAAATATTAATATTAATATTGATATTTTGAAAATATCAATATTGATATTTTAAATAAAATATATTGATTTGTTTTTAACTCAGAAAAAACAAGGGACAGCAGAGAAAGGGGGGGCAAATGACCCCATTTCTTTTCAACAGCCAAACTTCAGGAAGCGGTGGGGGCAGGAGGGAGTGGAAATACTGGGCAGGTCAAAATATTTGCGTATGTCCAGTAACTGAGTAACTGGAAGGAGTAAAAATGTAAAATTAGATGGCAAGGCCACAAGGAAACAGCAACATTAATCCTTCCCAGAGGAACACTTACTTGTGTGAATGGAAAACAATAGATTTGAAGCTACCATTGAGTGTAAAGTGTGGACCTTGCAAATCTATTACGATGGTAAGAGCTGTATATTTGCTATGGAGAAATGTTCCCATGTTCCAGTGTTCACACATGATGCTGATGATGCTGATGATGCTGATGATGCTGATGATGCCAGGGTGGCTTCTAGGTGACTTACAACTAGAAAACCAATTACAAAAAAAAATACACACACATAATTAACATACACAATAAAACAATTCTGTCAAAACATTAAAATAATAATCGACAATTAAAATGTGCAATTAAACAAGCCCATTAAAATAGTAGTTAAAACAATTAAAATGAGAGGTTCAGGTCAGGAGATTAGGGGAACACTTGTCTAAGCAGGTGTGTCTTCAAGAGCAATCTCATAGGCAATCTTCTGGGGGCCACTTGCTGGTGGTAGTTGGGGCCAGGGGCAAAAGTGGGCAGCACAATTGATTTGACTCTTATAGTTGCATGGTAGGATACATTCCAGCCTCAAAAAATGCCAGAGGTTTCTCTGTACCCACATGCACCTCTCCATCCAGGCAATCAAGAGGCATTAACACAATTCAAGGACACATTCCATCCAGGCAAAAGCACTTGAGGAGACTGCAGAGCTGAGTGGTGAAGAATGTCACCAGGGCAGGAGCCACTTGAAACAAATTTGTTTCCAAAGCACTATACAAGGACACAGGTCAGCCAGGAGGCAGTGGAGCAAGACTGGTGAGGGGCGTGGCCTAGAGAGAATCCCCATGGCCAGATAGAGAGTTCTAGAAGGCTTCATCCAGGTCCTTGACCTGAGGTTACACATTCTGGCAATAAATGATCAGAAACAGAATTAGGCAGTTCAGGAATGAAAAATATCACCTTTCTGGGTGGTATACATGTACATTAAAAAAAGTACTTTATCATGGAAAAGCACAATATACACTACCTGAGGATGTGTATGTTTGTTGCTGGTGCTTTCACAGTGCTAATCACCAGCTGGAGGACTGGGCCCACTGAACTGACAGGGCCTCTAAAGCTATCGGAAGTGCCCTAACCTTAGTGATGGAGCATATTCTTTGCATGCATAAGGTCTCATGCTGCCAGCTGTAGTAATGAAACTGAGTCAGAATTTCATGAGTTTTGTTTGTTAAAAAAAAGGGTTGAAATGTCTGGATTTACTGAGGGAGACCTTTTCAGAAACAAGTAGCCAAATACAAGAAAATCAGAACAGTTTATCTGCTTTTTGTTCAAACACTAGTTGTAGGCTCAGATGTGTAGAAGACCCCAAAGGCTGTTTTTAATGTTTCAGGGAACTGTGCAGGAAATGGCTACATAATGTCTAGATCATATATCGCCTCTAGAATCAGAGGCACTATGTCTCTGGATACTAGTTACTGGGGAACATGAGCAGAGAGAGTGTTGTGCTCATATCCTACTTGTGGGCCTCTGCTTGACCACTGTGGGAAAAGAATGCTAGATCAGATGGGCCTTTGACCCAGTGACAGCTGTTGGCTCCATGTCAGTGGGGCAATGGAATCCACTCCAGGTTTTAGTATGAACTTTCAAGGAGCTCCTTGAAAGTTTGGACTAAACCCTGGAGCAGATTCCACTGACATGGCGCCACCTGCCGCCACTGCTTTGATCTGATCCAGTGGGGTTCTTCCAATAGTCTTATGACTGAGCTGCAACTCAGGCACAGTCCGTTTTATATTCTCTAAAGGTAATGTTTTGGCTCACCTTGAGTGCTGGGCTAGATGAAACAATGGACATATGGTATAAGGCAGCTTCATATGTAATCCAGACATTCCCTTCTCCCAATACATAACCAAAACATTATCTGTTCATAGGGAGAGATCTTCTTGCCCACTTTTAGATTGAGGAATTTCTGGTCTATGGGTTCTCCCATCATTCATGCAATTTATTCTCGCGCTGACCCAAATCACCCCCTCTTTTGCCACTTCATTGAGCACTTCAGCGATTTTCAGGAAAGTTGTAAAATGAGACAAAAGGGATGAAAATATTGGTGATATGGCAGTGTGCTTCTGGATAATGGGCATCTGCTTTCTTTACTTGCTACAGCTCCCCTGAGAAAGAGGGTGCAATCCAGATGTCCTTTGTGCAGGGCTGGGAAGGGTTGTGGGGAGATCTCTGCCCAACCATGCCAGCATCCGCTGGTTTCTGCTTGTATCACTCCACCCATGTGGAGCTTCGTGTTTCATCCCCCAAACACATTGAGTGGAAGTGCCACTGCTGGTGGCAGTCAATACAGGGTGAAGAGGGGATGCACTGACCTGGGATCTATTGCATGCGGCAGCAGCACCACTGCCATTATGTGATGGCATCATGCCCAATTTACACATTATTTACACAGGAAATGGACTGGATTGTGAAAGACCAACCCAAATTGTGTTTGCATTTTGAGCAGGTCAGGTCTCCTGCTCCCCTGGTGCATTCACTATAGCTGCCCAACTTCCCTGCTTTTTAAAGTTTGATAGAAATATCTGTTGGCTATAGGTATGTTCTTAAACCATACTTTTTTTTTGTTATTAGTGAATTTCTCTGCTTTTTAATCCGAGAGGTAAGAAATGGGATTCTGAGCAAGTTTGCTGAGAATGGATTGATCATTGCCATTCTTATTGAGTTCAGGGGGATACTTAGGATAGGTGACCACAGGGGATAGGGAGGGGAGGGGGAGGAGGGAGGGGAGGGAGAGGGCATATTTGATCATTTGCATGTTTATTAAGTTCAGTGGGATTTACTCCTGTTCAATCAAGCTTAGGATAGGTAAAACTGGCCATGGAAAGGGAGGGAGGGAGGGCTGGTGTGGGCAGGGGAGGAGGAAGAAGGAAGAGGAGAGGGGAGGAAGAAGGGAGGAGGAAGCAGGGCCGGATTAAGCTGAGGAGGGCCCCTAGGCTTATTGGTGTTTGGAGGCCCCTATCCCCACGCTTCACCTACCTTTCTGTTGTTTTTTGCGGTCCGCGCAGGTTTGCCATCAATCAAGATGGCGGCCGAGGTTTCCCTAAGGAGCTGAATCCTCTGCTGCCATCTTTGTTGATGGCAGCAATACGCGTATGTAGCATGCATGCATGCCATCAGCCAAGATGGTGTCAGAGGCTTCAGCCCCTTAAGGAAACCTCGGCCACCATCTTGATTGATGGCAAATCTGTGCACTACAAAAAACAACGGAAAGGTAGGTAAAGCCAGAGGGATGGCAGTCTGCGGATGCTTCCACGGATCGTGGAAGGAGAGCGGAGGGCCCCCTGTAGCTCCAGGGGCCCTTGGGCCAGTGCCCCATGACCCCCAAGAGCTCCGGGCCCCTAGGCTTCAGCCTACTAAGCCCAATGGATAATCTGGCCCTGGGAGGAAGGGAGAGGAGAAGGGAAGGAGGAGAAAGGCAGGTCTTATCATTTGCATGCTTATTGAGTTCAGTGGGATTTACTGCTATGCAATCATTTTATTTATTTATTTATTTATTTATTTATTTATTTATTTATACCCCGCCGTTTCTCCTAGCAGGAGCCCAGGGCGGCATCATGGTTAGAATAGGTAAAACTGACCATGGGGGAGGAGGGGGAAGGGAGAGAGGAGAGGGTAAGAGGAAGGGAGGGGAGAGGGGCGTGGAAGGAGGGGATTGGAAGGGGGTGGGAAGGGGCAAAAGGGAAGGGATGGGAGGCAGGAGGAGGAGAGGGCAGGTTTGATCATTTGCATGTTTACTGAGTTCAATGGGATTTACTCATGTGCAGTCATGCTTAGGATAGGTGAAACTGACCTAGGAGAGGGGCAGAGAGGGGAGGAGGAGGGCAGGGAGGGGAAGAGGAGGGCAGGGAGTGGAGGAGAAGGGCAGGGAGTGGAGGAGGAGGGCAGGGAGTGGAGGAGGAGGGCAGGAGGGCGAGGGAGGAAGGAGAAGGGGAACAGATTGGGTGGGTGGGCACTGGGCAGTGGGGAAGGCCTTTTCCTTTCCAAAAGGAAAACATTGTGAACAGTATCATTTTTCAGCATTTCCCCCACCTTTATATTCTACAGCCTGCAAGTGTAGTCTCCCACCTAAATTTAAACCAAAGCTGTCACTGGCCACATCCACACCAGACCTTTATTTCATTTTAGACAGTCATGACTTCTTCCAAAGGATTCTGGGAAGTGTAATTAGTGAAGGGTGCTAAGAGTTGCTAGGAGATACCCTGTTCCCCTCACAGAGCTTCAATCAGAGCAGCTTACTATTAAACCATTCTGGCCAATGGAGCTCTGTCAGGGGAATAGGAGTCTTCTTTCAGCATCCTTCACAAGCTACACTTCCCAGGATTCTTTGGGGGAAGCCATGACTGTCTCAAGTGAAATAAAGGTCTGATGTGGGTGTGGCCCCCTGATTAGGCAAGCCAAGCAGATGTGAGTCTGGGTTTTAGAACACTGACAGTTGGTTCCTACTGAGCATGCCCCAGCTTATAATTGACTTCAATGCTAATTTTCTAAAATTAATTAAAAATCATCCAGGCATTTTTTTAACTATTAAACTGCAGAAGATGAAGGTCAGAGTATGGGGCAAGGTCAGTAATAGGATTACAGGTGCTCTGTGAACATGGCTGATTTTTAATTAATTTCAATAAATTACGAGAACTCTTGACAGAAAAAAGTCCAAAAGAGGTCTGTTTTTTTCCTCTCTCTCTTTTTACACTTTGCACTCTTGATTCTTTTTGACTGCTTGTGTATCGCCATGAAAACTTAGAAGGTTGTTAAGCAAGAATTTCTGAGTTCAGGACTATAAGTTCCGTAAGGTTTTGTTTTGAAATGAGCTTATGGGAAGCACCAGAATGGCATGGGGGTATTTTCAATGCAAAAAATCCATGCTGGCTATAGTATACAGCCACTTTTGTAGCTTTATAATAAATAGGAAATGTGAGAGGGAGAATCCAGGATGCTAGAAAAACATGTTTTATTCGTAATCCAAACCCGACACGTTTCAGCCTTGTATATTTAGGCTTTCATCAGGGGAGTAAAGCCTAAATATGCAAGGCTGAAACGCGTCGGGTTTGGATTACAAATAAAACATATTTTTCTAGCATCCTGGTTTCTCCCTGTCACATTTCCAGTTTTAGATGCTAGCCACTTTCCTTTGTTGTATAATAAATAGGCAAGGAGACACCTGCTATTTCAATCCCAGCACATTTCTCTGTTTTATATACTGTATTTGCTCTTTTCATTTTCCCTTGAGAAAAAAATACCTTGAGAAAAATGCCTGTGCTCTGTTACAGTTTTGAACCTGAGGCTTTTGAACAAGTGTTTAAAAGCACTTTAAGCCTCTGTTTGTAGTTGCGATGCTCTGAAAGTTTAGCAAACTTGTTCTGACTTTATGTGGTTTCAGGAGAGTCGGTTAATTGATGAGTCCCCATTATTATGTAATGAGTGAAATAACTTCTCTTAAATGGTTCTTTCTTGCCCTTTTGATACTGCTTTTTGTCCTCGCCACTTGGTGGGGCAGCACAGGTAGGATGGCGGTGTTCACTTACCTTCCCAGTGCCAAGCATCAGGGCCAGTTCCTGAGAGGGAGAGTGGGAGGAGTATGAGTGGGGAGCTCAGTTCGGTGCAGGAGTGGTAGCAGAACCAATCTAATGGTCCTGCTTCTCCATCTATAATGCACTGAGCTCCCTGTGCTTTGCCCCCTCTCTCTCAGGAACCGGCAGCAGTGCTTGCTGTTGGGAAGGCAAGTGAGCAACAGCTGAACCCTTACTGCAAAGGGGTCTTATTGTGGGATCAGTATTCCTCATGCATGCAGGTTTTTTGCAACATCCACATGACATTGTCATCAAAATGCCAGTCTGTACTCTCCGCACCCTCCTTCAATCTATCTTTACCCTTTCTGGTGGAAATCTGTTATATCAGATAGGTGCCCTCTCTACTGTCTTTTCGGCGCCTATTGAAGACCCTTCCTTTTTCAACAAGCATTTTAAGTAGAGATTTTGATCCCAGTCTGTATTTTTATTGGATTTGAACTTGTTTTTATAAATGAAACACTTTTCATTATTTTTATATATTGAAATTATTTTAATCATTATACATGAAACTGCTTTATATATGTTTTATTGTTGATTTTTTATTGTTAAGTTGCTTTGAGAAATTTCATGGAAGTCATTCAATATGGAAATAAATAAATATGTAAATAACTGTTTTCAATAGATCAGCACCTCATTTATAGGATTAAGCTTCCATCTGAAAGCACCCCAGGTAAGTTTTGATTGAGATAAGATGTGGGAAACAAACATTTATTCATGAATTAAAGGAATCATACATCAGGAAAGGGCCATAAAGCATCTGCCTTGCATGCAGAAGATCCCAGGTTCAGTCTCCGGCATCACCAAGAAGGACTAGAAGAGAACCTTGCCTGAAATTCTGGAGTGCCACTGCTGGTCAGTGTAGACAATACTGAGCTGGATGGACAAATGGTCTGATTTAGTATAAGGCAGCTTTCTGGGTTCCTATATCTATTTACACACCCCCAGGGACTCTCAAACACACACACACACAGACTCCCAAACAGGACACTCCCCCCCAATGGATCGCCAAGCTTCCTCTTTTCCTCCTCCCCAAAATGGGTCACTAAAGTTCCTTCTCTCCTGCCCTTTAGACCTTCTTCTGCAAGGAACAGGGAGGCGGTCAGCCAAGCCAAACAACAGAGGAACAATGGGGAGTGGCTGGGGCAGCACTTCAAGCCACTGTGTTGCTCTCCTGCCCCTTCCCTCCTCTTTGCCTTCTGCCCTCTTTGCCTTCTGAGGCTGTTGGTGAGGTAGAGGGGGCAGCAACAGCAGAGCAGGATGGTTGATGAGGAGATACCCTGGGCTGTCCCGACTGTTTCTACATGGCTCGCCTGCCCCCCAGTCTCCCACC
Source organism: Rhineura floridana (assembly GCF_030035675.1). Classification (NCBI taxonomy): domain Eukaryota; kingdom Metazoa; phylum Chordata; class Lepidosauria; order Squamata; family Rhineuridae; genus Rhineura; species Rhineura floridana. The sequence continues at coordinate 201,359,094 of NC_084480.1, read as the reverse complement.
TTGCTTACTCACTTGCCTCACGCCAGCCGCACTCACCTACCACTTGCTGTCTTTGCTTGCCTCATGCTTTCGCTACACTTGCCTCATGCCTGCTGTGCCTCTCCGCACCCCCATGGAACGCTGCCGTCATACTGCATGACGGCAAGATGGCTTATAAAAATGTGTGTGTGTGTGTGTACAGAGAGAGAGTGTCATGGATGGTTCATACACAATGTTAGCATGCCAAAAATTATGGATGAGGAAGAAAATTATTTGATTCGCATTTTAATGCAAACGTCTTAATTTGTACCTTCTGAACCAAAAAGCAAACTGAAAAGCAGTGATCCTTCAAAATTTGCATCTCTCTGAATTTTGTGTTACAAAACTACATTTGTATGGAAAATTGCAGACAAATTTGCATGTAATGGGAGAAATGTATATGTTTTTCCTGCAGACATTTTTAATAGAAAAAAAAAACAAATCAATGCAAAAATTGGGCAAACTGGAAAAATGGGAAATAGCGAGGACTAGAAATTGACAAATTTGTCCATGCCTACAGTGGAAAGCTGTGCTAAGTTGCAGTGCATGCATAGGAACCAGTGCATAGATTAGAATGGTTTTATAGAGATGCTGGGCTGATTGGGTCCTAAAGGGAACATGATTTGGCCACACCCAATATCTCATATAAATTGGCTCTTGGGCTGATTCTATCTATTGGACATCATGTGGTTGAATTATAGGTTGTACAACTTTGAGTTCCCTCTTTGCTAGGTTTTTGAATGTTCCTCTGCGTTAAAAGTGATGTTAAGCCATTCTCTTTGATGTGCTAGTTTTCTACTTATAGGGATTTTGTTTGTGAGACGATTTAAAAACTCTTTTCCCCCAGTTATGGAACTCCTTTTCCTTAGGAGCATGGATAGCTTTAACACTGTTTCACCCTAAGGTGAAAGGTGTTTTTCTTTTCCCAAGCTTTTAGAAACTAGATTTTGGGTACTTCAGTTCTGGTTGGTATTGCTTTGTTGATTCAGATTGTTTTACTGCTCTGCTTTTAAATTGTATATTTAGGTTTTGCGTTGATATATATATGTCTCCCATGCAGCCCACTGTGCACCCTCAAAATCTTCTGCAGAGGATTGGGGGGAAATCTGGAGCAGATTTTGGAGGCTGTGCGAAGAGAGGAAAGGAGGGGAAAGGCCTGCTGTGTAAGTGGAATACCACTTCTGCAGTGTTTGAAACCACCCATTGCCTTTTCGCACTGACTCTGTCCCATGTGAGGCAAGGTACCAGATTATTCATGCTCTTCTCCCTTCAGCTGCTCACTTCTCTGTGTAAGCCAAATAAAGATCCATGCAACTGGAAACAAGCAGCTTGTGAGAACAGTCTTTATTGACGGGGAGGAGGTTTGTCTCCCAGACTTAATCCTTCCCAGTAAGTGTGTATAGGATTGCAGCTTTACTCATTTCAATTAGCAGATTAATCAACTACAGCTTTGGCTGATTAATGTGGAGGAATTTAAATTGGTGGCTCCATGAGTGAAAAGCATACTTTACTTTGTAAGGCTATTTTGGTTCTGCTGTGGTATAGGGAATGAAACAAAAATTAAAGTGAGGCCTTTTCCCCTTCTAACAATAACTGGTAGCTTTTCGTTATTATATTGTAAACCAAAACACACTTCCTTCAACTCCTATAAACAAGGGTGGGGAACTTGTGGCTCTCCAGATGTTATTGGGCTCTAGTTCTCATCAGTCCTGACTATCGGCCATGCTGTCTGGGGGGGTGGTGGAGTCCAACATCTGCATAGCCACAGTTTCCCCAACCCTGTTCTATAGGTTTTGATAATATACACATGTATTTAAATTTGCTCATTTAATTAACAAATGCATCATTCAAAAGGCAGGTGAATAGTCAGCTGTAATCTTTTGGCAATCCTGGTATAAATTTAATTCTGCCCATTGCTTGAGTTCAGCAGTCTCAGTAGCTAGCCAGGGCTATACTAGGCAAGGTTTGATTTCTTTTTGAAGTCTTCAGAATCTCAAAAGCATGCGCCAGTTCTTCTGAAGTGTGGTATCTCTGGTTAATTTTTCCATACCCCCATCACTGTAAACTGTGAGCTTCTTTTGCTCTTATCTTTCCCCTTTTGCTTTTATGTTTTTAATCACATTTCCCAACTTGCATCGCTCCAGGCAAAATGAGTCATGTTTCGTCAGTGAGGGTTTTTTAAAACAACAACAACAAAATATTTCTTTGCTTCTTGTTATGCACAGCCCTGGTATCATTCTGCTGCATCTCCTCTCAATTTCCCCCCCAAGACATTTGAGGATTAATTGTAAGGATGAGCTAACATTTGCTTTCTTTCCCTATAGAGACAATCAATAAATGTACCAATGCAAAGTTCTTAAGCATGCAGCACTTGACAAATATATGTGCTGACACTTTTAAAATACACATGCCATAAATACCACCTCTTCATTAGCCAAGTGTGGTAGATAATTATCACCTGTGTGGAATAGTAATTTCTTTGCCTGCCAGGAATTTGCACTTGGGGGGTGGCTTTTTTCCCATTGGCCCAGTTGTGCCCATTGTAAAAGGAACGCAGCTACAGTGTACATGTCTCTACACCTTAGAGTGGATGGGGGGGACCTTTTTCAACCGGAGGGCTACATCCTGTTCTGAGCAACCTTCTGGGGGCTACATGGCAGTGGGGGAGTGTGGTCAGAGGCAAAAAATAGGCAGTGCAATGGCTATGAATTTTAATTTTGTACAGTAGGCTAATTTCTACACATACACACAGAGATCTATTCAAGGAAACAAGAGGCATTACCAGAGGTCAAGGTCACATTTCAACCAGGCAAAAACACTTGAGAGGGTGTGAAGCAGGGACAGTAGGGGTGTGTGGCTGGGGAGGGGATGTGGCCTGAAGAGAGTCCAAAAGGCCAGATGGAGAGGTTTGTGTGGCCACTCTCTGCCCTTAGGCCTGAAGTACATGAAAGGTTGTCACACAGAGGAAGGCCAGGATCTCTTCTCAATCATCCCAGAGTGCAGGACAAGGAATAATGTGCTCAAGTTGCAGAAAGCCAGATTTCAACTGGACATCAGGAAAAACTTCCTAACTGTTAGAGCCGTACGACAATGGAACTAATTACCTAGAGAGGTAGTGGGCTCTCTGACACTAGAGGCATTCAAGAGGCAGCTGGACAGCCATCTGTCGGGAATGCTTTGATTTGGATTCCTGCATTGAACAGGGGGTTGGACTTGATGGCCTTATAGGCCCCTTCCAACTCTACGATTCTATGATTCTATAAGTTACTTATCCCTGACTTCAAGTGAATTCACACATACATTGTAGTTACACAGTAGGTGGGTTTAGGGATCCACCTGAACATGTCAACATTCAAAGTGTGGGTGGTTGCAGGGATGCTTATGCAAGACCAACCCTGAATGTCGTCCTGTATGTCACACACCCCTCAGTCATAGGGTTGCCAGGTCTCTGGTTTGTACCCGGAGACTCTGGAATTTTGGGTCCTTTCTGGGTCTCCGGTTGAGTTGCCTCAACCTCTGGTCTCTCAGCTTTCATTTAAAAAAATTAAGTTTCTAGGTGGTCTGGTTCAAGAAATAAACACCAAAACGTCAGCCACTGCCCCTCCAACTTCTGTTAAATGAGCTTGTAGGTGGCTGCTGTAACCCCACCCTTTCAGGTTTGTAGCATAAGTGAAGTCAGGATTGTGATTGACAAGGGATTTGTTGACCTCCAGGCAATAGCTAGAAGCCATTGCAAGTACAGAAAACTGTTGTTTTTTCCTGCTTGTCTGAAAATCTCATAAATGGAGTAAGTTTACAGCTTTTAGCAGTAGGAAAAGTCTCTTTCTCTGTGTGTGCAGGAGCTCTAAATACCATCACAATGTGTCATTCTTTGCAAATTATGAGGAGTCAAACAAGTTTAAATTTTCCTGGGCTGTTGAAGAGGGCAGTGTTTTGAAAACCTTCCCAATATGAAGATTTAATCCTTTACTCGCTTTTCTGGGAGTAAAGCTGCAATGCTAATCCCACAAACAGGGAGTAAGCTCCAATAGGACTTACTTTTGAGTAGACATGGTTAAGATTGTGGTGTAAATTAATGGAAATTTTGAGTGAACATAGCAAAGGATTGTGTTTGTGCTGTAAATCTTTCTTTCCCTCTCCAATGCTATTTTTAAAGTAATTAGGCAGGACTTACTTAGGTGTCACTGCTTTTATTTTGTAGGAAACTAATACTGATTTTATTTAAAAAAATGTTCTGCAATGACCAACTGGTTTTGACAATAAACTATTATATGGGGTGTATGTATTTTACATCTCCAGTGTGTGTATATATAGAGTCTTTCCAACAACCCTGTGAGGTAGGGTTACCAATTGGAAACCAAGGCAGCTCACAAGAAGAAATAAATCACTTTAAAATCCAATAACCATACAAACAACTACAAAACTGTTGCAAACCAGCTTAAAGTGGCATGATTCTGAATTTTGATTTGTGTGAGTGAAGTTCCTTATCACTTGAGGATGCAGTTCCTTGTAGGGTTGCCAGGTTCAGGGCCTGAGACTGATCCTGTAACAATTTGTTACAAGAGCAGAACAAGTACTATGTGGCACCCAGAACAGGGAAAGCACACCTTGAACTTGGCCTGGTTGCATATCAGCAACCAGTGTGGATTTCAGAGCAAATGTATTATGTGCTGATAAGGTCTCATTCATGTTAGCAATCATGCCACAGTATTCTGCACTAACTGCAGCCCCTGAGTCAGGTTGTGCTGCATGGGGATTTCTGTGACCTTGACTAACTGGCTGCCAGGATTTTTTTAGTTTTGGTTTTTGGTTAGAAATTCTGATTGGTTGTGGATTGCTGAGTTTTCTCCCTTACTCATAGGAATCTTGTTGTGTAGATATGGCATTGCATTTAGAAAATCATTGCTATCTTTTCTTTTTCTATTTGCATTTCATTTACTTTTAACCTCACTCCCTTATATCCATAGAAGCAACAACAGTGATTTCATGCACTCAGTTCAACCTCCTTAAACCCACTGATGATGCACCTTGTCATTTGCATGATGGTTTGTTTTTTGCCCAGTAGTGGTAAAAGAGAATTCACAAATTGGGAAGTGTGGCTGCAATTGTTGTTATTCCCAATCTATTGCCTGTGAACATAAACCAAACCATGTGTGTTTTCTCTCTGTCAATTATTACTCACTGGAATTGGGTTGGCTGTCAAAGTGAGTCTATAACAGCCTACATGACAGGCAGAAAAGGGTAGAGAATCTTCTTAACTCTTACTCATTTCTCAAACCTTTTTCTGAAGTGAAGGGTCAAGTCTGTAAAGCGGGTTGGAGCAGCCATGTTAAAAGATAGGGGCAGGGCATTCCAGGCAAGGGGTTGCCAACCTTGCTTGGATATGGATATCTTTGCAGAGGATCCCTAGTCAATCTTTACCAGCAGCACAACCCTAACCATATCAACTCAGAAGTAAGTCTTAGCATGTGTTTAGAATTGCAGGCTTCAGGGGTATACATCTGTACTCCTGAGTGCTCCCATCTAGCATCTCCATAATTCTAGGCTCCTTTCTTTCTACAGTGGCCTTCTGGTGACTGGCCTGGCCTGAGGGCACTTAAACCCTTCTTGCCAGAAGCATGTAGGCTAGATTAAATGTTCCCTACCTAGGAAGATCGGCAAAGAGCTTCTACTTGCATCCACTTGAACATGAGTAGAACTTTGTGTGTATTCAAGGCCTATTTAATTAACTAATGAATCATTCAAAAGGCAGGGGATTAAATCAGCTATATTCGATTTGCAATCATACTGTAGATTCAGCTCAACCCATTGCAAATATCTATTGGTGTTCTAGTAGAAATTCCTGGCAGACCTTCCCTTTGCTATACAAGAAAAGAGGGGGAGTGAGAGGCATGTGTGATGCGCATGAAGATGCTGGTGATGGGATTACATGTGTGGCCCTGCCCCATCCACACTTGGGGCCTTTCTGCACTATATATTTATAGCAGTATTACACCACTTTAAAGAGTTGTGGCTTCCTTCAAAGAATCCTGGGTGGTGAACTGTATTAAGGGGCCTCAAAGTTGTTAGGAAACCCCTCTTCCTCTCGCAGAACTACAATTCTCAGAGTGGTTTAACAGACAATCCCTCTTCCCAGCAAACTAGTGCAGATGGGGCCTTGCAGCATTGAGCATGACGACAAATGCCTGAAAGCACCAACTGATTGCCTTGCATCTGTGAGACAGCCATGACAGACCAAACATAGAACCCCTTCACTCAGGACCCTTTTGGCCCATTAGTCCACTGCATGGGGTCATTTGCCCTCCAGCAGCAGTTTTCCTGGGTGCAACCAGTTTTTCAAAGTCTGTATTTAAACCAATGGACACAGTATTTGAGATATGGATTTGAAAGGCTACATCTGGGCTCCCTGGGCTCCTACTGGGAGGAAGAATGGGATATAAGTCAAATAAATAAATAAAATAATATCTAGAGTGGAGGGCAATTGCCCACAACTCACTCTCAGAAGAGGAGCTTCTGCTGGGATTGGCTTTTGCCCATAGCCTGCAAAAACTAAAGCATTTGCAGGCTGCAAGGGATCCAGGAAGCTTGCAGAGCTTCATGATCCCTGGTTGCTTTTAACAACTTCACATGAGCGGTAGAAGTTCCAGTGAAGATCTGCCTGACCACACAAAGTTGTTATTTGCAACTGAGTATTATGGAGCTTTGAAGGTCTGACAAGCAAATGCTTCCCGTAGCCAGGAGAGGCCATGCTAGGACTTCTTCTGTCTGCACAAAGTTGTCATTTGGGGCTTTGGGGCTTGTGGTCAGGGTTAAAACAAGAATCCTTCTCCAACTCAGATTTTCATTCAAGCCAGAGAAGAATTTAGGGGCTTCATGATGCTCATTTTTTCTCTGTGGTAAGCATTATGAGCCAACAAAGCTTGTATCCATCCCAATGAACTTCCCCAGCATCTTCAGTAATAAGATGATTAGTTGTGTGTGTGGATTAGCTCTCCATTGACAGGCACAACCCTACCCAGAGATCTTGGTAGACTGAGATTCTCTATGTGGTATCAGAAGAGTTAGACCTGAAGCTACTAGAAAACTTTATGAATGTTTCTATAAATATGTGTCCAGTCAAGCCAAATACAGTCCAATAATCATGTACTGTGGCTTGACAATCCACTTGGCGCTTCATTTGCAAAAGGCGGGAAGCAAAAACACTCCTTTAAGGCTGCCACACTTGACTAGGTTTGGCTTTCTGGGTGACAGGTGGCTTTCAAGTGGAGATCCAATGTGGTGTAGTGGTTAGACTGTCAGACTAAGTTTGTGGAGACTTGGGTTGAAATATCCACTCAGTGATATGGAGAAAGAGATCTGCCAGTTTCAGTTCTCTCAGTTTCTCATGTTTCCAATCTTAAATTTAGTTCTCTACATTTCTGCAGCCATTTGCATTTTTTTTCAAAAAAAAAATCCTCCTGAAAATTCTCCACCATTTTAGTGTGACTTTCTCCTAGTAAACACTTTTTTTGTAGGCAATTTTGACTAATGTACACCTTTTTGTAAGCCATTTCTCATCATTTCGTGCATGTTTGCATATTATTTTCACTCATATTTATTTTCGTGCACTCTTTCTGCTAATATATGCATTTTTGTAAACACTGTTGGGTTGGCAACTGCATTGCAAAATTGGAATGAGTGCACATTTCGAAGGATAGCTGTGTTTTGGTTCTCATTGATTAAGAAAGTGGAATTTGGTAGAGTTGGCTTGATATGTGAGCTGAATCACATTTCTTGTGATGAAGTTAACTGGGATGAATTTTGAGGCAGACTTTACCACTCAGCCTAACTTAGCTCACAGGGTTGTTGTGAGGACAAAATGGGGAGAGGTCAGAACCCGATATGCTGCCTTGAGTTCCTTTGAGGGGATATAAATTGAACAATTTTAAAAAGTGCCATAGTGGTTCTTGAGTTAAATCAAGGATAGTCAACCAGGTAGGGATGTTTGAGGAATTTTATCTTAAGAACACAGGAAGTTTCTGTATACCAAATTTATTTATTTATTTTATTTTATTTTATTAGATTTTTAAACCGCCGTATAGCTTTCTAGCTCTCAGGGCGGTGTACAAAAAGGTAAAAACAGATTAAAATACAATAAACATGATAACAATACACTGTAAAATGTAGAAACAAAATCAAGACAAAGACAAATTAAAATAAAATTAAATTAAAATGCCTGGGCAAAGAGGTAGGTCTTTACCTGGCGCCGAAAAGATAATAAAGAAGGCGCCAGGCGTATCTCATCAGGGAGGGCGTTCCATAACTCGGGGGCCACCACTGAGAAGGCCCTAGCTCTGGTTATTACTCTCCGGGCCTCCATATGCATTGGAACCTGGAGAAGGGCCTTCGATGTCAAACGTAGTGAACGGGCAGGTATATAGCGGGAGAGGCGTTCCACCAGGTATTGCGGTCCAATGCCGTTAAGGGCTTTATAGGTAAGAACCAACACTTTGAATCTGGCCCGGAAACATATTGGTAGCCAGTGCAGCTGGGCCAGGACAGGGGTTATATGATCATATTTTTTAATCCCAGTAAGAACTCTGGCCGCAGCATTCTGCACCAGCTGAAGTTTCCGAACCGTCTTCAGAGGTAACCCTACGTAGAGTGCATTACAGTAGTCCAATCTAGAGGTTACCAGAGCATGGATAACTGTGGCAAGGTTCTCCCTGTCCAGATAGGGTCGTAGTTGGGCTACCAGCCGAAGCTGGTAGAACGCATTCCGTGCCACCGAGGCTACCTGAGCCTCCAGAGACAGGAGCGGATCTAATAAGACCCCCAAACTACGGACCTGCTCCTTTAGGGGGAGTGTAACCCCATCTAGGGCAGGTCGGACATCAGCCATCTGGGCAGAGAGCTCCCTCACCAACAGCATCTCAGTCTTGTCAGGATTGAGTCTCAGTTTATTAGCTCTCATCCAGTCCATTATCGTGGCCAGGCAGTGATTTAGTACATCAACAGCCTCACCTGGAGATGGCAGGGATTGGACCTGGGAATGTTTGCATCAGCTGCAGCCCCTCCTCATTTAAATTTCCATGTGAAATGACCTTATCTGCACCTCTCAGACTAATGTATGGATTGCAGCTTAGCTATTTCCTGAATTTTGCACTGAATGTTGCAACACAGTTCTCAACAGTTTAAATGTATCAAAATACACTTTTAATTAGTATTCTGAGAGAAAACATATTTAAATATGGTATTCAAATATGTAGTTTGAGTATTTTTTAAAAATAATTAATCATGCAGTTTAATGTGGAAAAAGCACATGCAAAAGTGATACGGACCAGAAATATTTATTCCAATCATTTGTATCCTACTCCTCAGCCACAAAGGCTCTCAAACCAGTTAGCGCTCAAGGTAAAACAAGTCAGCCTCTGCCTTCAGGCTTACAATCTAAAAGACATGGCAGAAAAGGAAAAAAAGGGGGAGAAGGGAGGTAAAAAAAGCAAACTCAGGTTCTTAACATTCTTGACATGTCAGTTCTTAAAGTTACAGTTCATATAAAGGGATGGGTGGAAAGCACCCATTTGCATGATTTACACTCACAGCATGATTTACATTAATGCCAATATTAATAATGAGTCCTTTGGGTTACTTCATAGACAGAACACACACATGCGCACACACACACATATTGCCATGAGTTGGATAGATGACCACCACTGACTTGCACCCTTTGGTTCCCCAGGCCTGCATTCCATCTTGTGCTCATCTGGCCATTAGTGAGAGACATGTTACACCCATATTGTGAAAGGTCCTTTGAAAAATAACAACAGTGTTGGCAGTGCCCAGTGGGAAATTATGTAACCCTCTCACATATTGTAAGTCCCGCTTGTGTGACAGGCAGAAGCTCAGACCGCTAACACCTGACAGCTGATGCCTCTGCCACACTCCTCATTTTGAGCTGTTACTGCCGCCTGTCAATGAGGTCCCCAAGGCAATTCATCAGAAAGCAACAGCTAGCCTCAGGGGACACCTGCAAACTAGCCTGGGTCCCATTCTGGATCTCACCAAGTGTCACATAACCGAGGTTTGAGTGCCTATATATAGAGAGAAAAAATATTGTTAAGACCTACATGTCACTGCTTTTTATTTTGTTGTTGTTTCTATTGAGGATATGCGAAGCTAGTGAGACATCTGCAAATGAACCCAGGGATCCGAGACAAAGGCGGTGCTATCGCTTTGCACTGTGGTGCCATAAAGTGGCACTTGGAATGCAAACAGGTGAGGAGGGACTCGAGTTTTTCCATATAGGTATTATACACATGGAGAAAAGGCTTGGTTACAATGACACAAAGCTGAGGGAGTGTGCCTTAGGAGAAGAGACTGAATAACTCACTTTTAGGGCTTTTTTTTAAAAAAAATATTTTGCTACTGGAACATCTAAATGCCTGAGAACACAGATTTTTTTTAACCCTTAGGAAGAAGCTTGTTAAGACTGAAAAATCAAATTACAAAATGACAGAATTACATTTGCCAGTGCAGTGCTCCATTCCTCCCAGCCAGTCACTCAAAATAAAAGCAGAATATATTTTAAATTTCCACCACGTCTTCTCCCAGGGGACTCTGGGGAGGAGGAAGAGATAGAGGAGATGACAGCTGTATTTGCCTTTTGCTCTTATATTATTTTTTTATGGGGGGGAAGGTTGATGTGAGAAAGGTCACCTTGGTGCCAAGTGGACATCTTCTCTTTGAAGGTGTGTGTGTAGAAGCAATTCCTTTGCTTGGTGAAATTTCTTGTCTAACGGAAAATGACAAATAATGTTTGTTGTGCCTTCCTATTGTGGGTATTTTCGGTTGGCAGTTTTCCTATAACCTTCCAAGAGGAAATGCAGGAAAAAAAGATCTTAGATCCAAGCTTTGCCAACCTGGCACTCTCTGAGTGTTGTTGGACCCCCCACTCCCACTAGCACTTGCCAATAATCAGGGATAAGGGGAGGTGGAGTCAACAACATCTGAAGGGCACCAGGTTGGCCAAGCCTGCTCTAGCCTATGAGGAAAGCCCATGGCACTGGGCACAGTTGGAGTTGCTATATGTATGGATCTCCTGTAGTTATTTTAACTGGTGTGCCATAGAAATAGAAACCAAGCCTGTACCCACAAATGAAGTCTCGTGCTATTTCCCTGCATTATTTGCTTTCTGGTTTTGCATCACTCCAGTCTCTGTAGCAGATAGCTCATTCTGCAGCATTTCTATATTGGGTCAGATTAGAACTTTTAATCACGGTACACAGATGCAATAAAAAACACCCACCTTCTGGAGAGACTGCTCATTGATCTCTGTATGAGTCACTGTTTTGGTACCGCCTTCTTCCAGTGAAGAGGGGAAGAGGCATTGCTCAGTAGCAGAGTGTAAACTTTGCATGCAAAGGTTCCCAGTCTCCAGGACCTACCCTATCCAAGTAGGGCTGGGGAAAAATCCTGGGTGAAACGTTGAAGAACCACTGCGAGTCATTGTAGACAATGCTGAGGTAGATGGATGAATGGTCTAAGATGGTATAAGGAGACTTTGTATGTTCCTAGGGATGCCCAGCTCAGGTGTCTCTGTGTGCACGCGCGCACGTGCTTTAAAGAGAAACACAGGGAAGTGTACTCCTCTGCAGGTAGGTATATTTTTATTCTTACAAATTCTAAAACCTCTTTCAGGTTTAAGAGTAAATCATGCCTTCAATTTCAGGAAATAAATGAAACTTAGGTATTAAAAAAGTAGGAAGCACTGAGTTATGTTATTGCCATCATTTTTAATTACATAAACTACTTCTCCTCCCCCACCTGAATACACCCACCCCAAGAATCTACTTAATAAAATATAGAGAATGAAAGCATTTCTTTTTTTAGTAGTTGGCTTTCCCGCTCGTAATTCTCAGATCCTTTTGGCTTCATTCAGAGATCATGCCAAAACCACAATTTGTAAAGCCAGATAGTAGTTTTTTAAATATCTGAACCTATGCTATGGTTTGTGAGAGGCTTTGAAACCAGGATATCAAGTCATGGTCTGAAGATGGTTTGCAAACCATGGTTTGCACTAACTGTGGTTTGCAGTTACATCTGAATTCATAAACCATTGGGTTGGATCCAGATGTAGAGTAGACTCATTGAAATCAATAGGACTTAAGTTAGTCATGATGACTAATATGTCCCAATGACTTCAAGTATGACTAAGTACTACTCTAAATATGACAAAATTTGGTCCAACTTACTAACAAACCATAGTGAATGGTGGTTGCTCCATCTCAAGCGATTGCAGCATTATGGAGATGGGAGTAAACCTATGTAGCGAAATGTTAAGCAAGTGGAAAATGAAGACATAAAAGCATCTCCAAGCCATGGTTGCCTCATATGTTTAGAAGCTCAACAATAGTGTGGATTCTTAACTATGATTAGCACAAATCAGTTTGGCATGACTTCTGAACTGAACAATGGTTTTGTGTTCCCTAAGCAATAAGATGTTCTTAAGTAGCCTTTACATGGCCAATTTCCATACAGTTCCAAAGGTGGCATAAGGGAGTTGTAGTCCAAAACATTCAGCAAGCACAGATTGGTTGTGTTTTACACTATAGGGCAATCCAGTTTAGCCCAATTGTAGCTAGACTTAAAAGTATGATATAGCTGTATATGGTTTGTTTAAAACATTGAATTATCTGCTCATGTTTAAGCTCTTCTTTAAAATAAAGTAGTTGGGTGGATTTTTTGGGTTTGTACACCTTTAACTTTGTGTTAGGACTCTTATGCAAATAATTTTATTTGATACTCATGTCTGCTTGGTTTGGAACTACAAAGTTGACTGGTTTAGAGATGGCTGGGAAGTCTGAGGTAGGAAAGGAATAGCGTAGACAGATCTCTTAATTCTGAAATGGGGAACCTGTGGCCTTCCAGATGTTGTTGGATTCCATAAGCCTCCCTCTGCATGGCCAATAATCAGGGATGATGGGAGTGGTAGTCCAGCACCATCTGGTGGGTGACAGGTTCCCCATTCCTAATTTAATCTACTCTGTGCTTTGGCAGAAGAAACTCCACTTTTAAGCACACTGTTTTAGCTCCTTAATCTCAACCAATTAAACCTATCTAAAGAGATTATTTTGGAGCATTTAAAACCAGCTTTTCCTCCCCATCCTTGTGACCCACTTAGTCTCTATCTCAGAAGACAATGAAAGTAAGGCATCAGGAGGAGGCTGAAGGACCACCTATAATGGGATTTTCTAGATGAAAAGCTGTGCTCATTCCCCATTATTCAGTAAACACATTTCCTGCTCTTGAAAGTGTAATGCTAAGAGCAATTAAAAGTGACTGTGTTTGTAACTTCACCTCTACCCTGTTGTAGCCTTTCTCTGCAGATAAACAGATGCCAGTGTCTTCAGCAGTTGGCAATGATGATGAACTGCTAACACAGTGCTGTTAAAAACAACAACAGCTTACCAGACCTTTCAGAAGTGTAACTGAAAAACTCCATACATCACAGCAATGAACATTGTTGCACATATATTTTTTTTAAAAAAATATTTGAACATTTCAGTTTTCCTTCTTCTGCCCCTCTTGTTTTGCCAATTAAATTATCTCCAAAATTAATTCACTGAATTCTTACACTGCCTTGCAGAGAGACACTAGCAATGACATAGGACTCAATTACTCCCTGCACTCGGCAGGTGCATTCTCTATACTGTTTTCGGAGCCTCCTAAAAACATTTTTGTTTAGGCAAGCCTACCCATATATGTAAAGTTTGACATTTATTTATTTATTTATTTATTTATTTATTTATATATATATCCTGCCCTTCCTCCCAGTAGGAGCCCAGGACTCTTACTTTATAAAAAAATATTTTATAATGTATATGTTTATACATAATGTATACGCTGATTTTATTTACATTTTGATTTTTTTAGGCCATCTTGTTTAAACTTCTGACTTTTACTGATAAGTTTAATGTCTTCCTAACTATATAATATTTTTGTAAGCCATCATATTGTTACGCATGGGGGTGGGGGTGGCAACAGGATGGCAGGCAAGTGACACAAGGGAAGGAAGCAAGGATGGTGGGCAATCGGGTGAGCGAGTGAGCATGGGGGTGAGTGGGGTGGGCAGACAAGTGCAGGGGTGGGTGAGCAGGGGGTCAGGGGCAGACAGGTGGCAGTGACAACATGGGAGGCTGGTAAGCAGTTGAGGTGGGATGGCGGCAGCAGCTTGAGCAGGCAGTAGGCCAGTAAGCTGGCTAAATTAAATGGCAGAGAGTGTCTGGGGAGCATTTGGGGAGTTGCTTGAGAGTGGGAGGCACTTTTGGTTCTTGCGTGGGGCCGTAGGTATGTGTTTGGGAGTCCCTATGTATGTTTTTGGGATCTCTCTCTCTCTCTCTCTCTCTTTGTGTGTGTGTGTGTGTGTGTGTGTATGCAGGTGCCTGGGCATCTGTGGGTATGTGTTGGTGTGGGTATATTTGGGAATCCCAGTGGGTTGGAAGTCCCTGTGTGTGTGTGTTTGGAAGTCCCTCTGTCGGGGGGGGGATTGGCGCACAAAGCCCCCCTGCGCTCATGCTGGGAGGAAGGGTAGGATATAAATCAAATAATGAATGAATAAATAAATAAATAAAATGCAGGAGCAAAATACCTAGTATAATTTATATTTTATGAAGTGTTTTGAAGGTCTTTTTGGAGTTTTTTTATATTAAACAGCATACAAATTCTGGCAAATAAAATCAATCAAAATTGCTGCTATGAACCGCCAACAATGCAGTTTTCTAGTAATCCATTATCCCTATTTTGTCTGCCAAAAATGTTAGCTAAACAGCCCTGGGTGAGAGCCAAGGTGGGTGCGTGAAGTCTTCGGTGAGAGCCTGGAGGCTAAGGAGGGGCGGTGTCAGAAGGAGAAGGAACTGATATCTGTTTATATTTATTAGTAATTTTTATTCATGTAGCATTTGTATAAGTAAAACTGTGCATTTTTGTAACATTTGTTGTTTAAGTTGCTTGTTGTTGATGTAGTTTCCTGTGTATAACTTAGAGATATGTTTACATATTAAGCGGCATACAAGTGGTCTTAATAAATGAATCAACAAATAAACATAGGAAATCCACAATTAGAAGGTGAATGCAAGAACACTCTCCTGCTCATGTAACCCAGCAACTGGTGGCATACTGCCTCTCATACAGGAGGCCCGTTACTAGTAGCCATTGACAGGCTGATTCTCCAATTAGGGATGGGGGGGGAGAAATTCAATTCAGTTTGCATTTAAAGGTGAACCTACTTAACTCACACTTTCTGAAACAATATGTGAACCAAAATGCAGCCATCCTTCAAAAACTGCACCGTTCCACACTTTGCAATGCAGTTTTCCAGCTCAGTAATCTGAACAAAAATGTGTATTTATTTGTTTATTAAATGTATATCCAGTCCTTCCTCTCAAAGGAGCTAGGATGGCAAACAACAAGTGATAAAATAATAAAAACATCTGAAAAATAATTCCAGTACAGATGCAGACTATGCATAGACTAGGGTAAATCGTGCATACAAAATGCATTATACTAGGGGAAAATTGCTTTGGAAAAACAGTGCACATTAGGCAACATTGAATGCAAAAAAATGTGCATCTTAGGAGAAGTTTGCACTAAAATGCTGATGCATTTCATGAGCTTTCAACAGTTAGCATCAGAAAAGTCTTGAAAATAACGCACATATTTATTTATTTATTTATTTATTAAATTTCTATACCGCCCCATAGCCGAAGCTCTCTGGGCAGTTCACAACAAGCAAGTCAGCAAAATACAATTAAAACCACTTAGAGAACAGTTTAAACATACTAAAATACAAATATACTAGCATACTAAGATGGTAAAATAAGTTGAGATGTTAAAATGTTAAAATATTAAAATTAAGATTATTAAATTTATTAAATTTATTAAAATGCCTGGGAGAAAAGGAATGTTTTAACCTGGCGTCGAAAAGATAATAATGTTGGCTCCAGGCGTACCTCCACAGGGAGATCGTTCCATAATTCGGGGGCCACCACCGAGAAAGCCCTTTTTCTGGTTACCATCCTCCAGGCTTCCCTCTGAGTAGGCACCCGGAGGAGGGCCTTTGATGTTGAATGAAGTGTACGGGTAGGTTCATATCGGGAGAGATGTTCCATCAGGTATTGTGGTCCCAGGCCGTGTAAGGCTTTATAGGTTAAAACCAGCACCTTGAATCGGGCCCGGAAACATATAGGCAGCCAGTGCAAGCAGGCCAGAATCGGTGTTATATGTTCGGACT
Source organism: Rhineura floridana (assembly GCF_030035675.1). Classification (NCBI taxonomy): domain Eukaryota; kingdom Metazoa; phylum Chordata; class Lepidosauria; order Squamata; family Rhineuridae; genus Rhineura; species Rhineura floridana. The sequence goes on along the minus strand of NC_084480.1, from coordinate 201,342,803 downwards.
GCCTGGCCCCTGTTAACAATCTGGCCACTGCATTTTGCACGAGCTGCAGTTTCCGAACCATCTTCAAAGGCAGTCCCACGTAGAGCGCATTACAGTAATCTAATTTAGAGGTTACCAGAGCATGAACAACTGAAGCGAGATTGTCTCTATCCAGATAGGGACGTAGCTGGGCCACCAACCGAAGTTGGTAGAAAGCGTTCCGTGCCACCGAGGCTACCTGAGCCTCAAGTGACAAGGACGGTTCTGAAAGAACGCCCAAACTACGAACCTGCTCCTTCAGGGGGAGTGCAACCCCATCGAGGACAGGATGAACATCCACCATCTGGTCAGAAGAACTACCCACTAGCAGCATTTCAGTCTTGTCTGGATTAAGCCTCAGTTTGTTAGCTCTCATCCAGTCCATTGTCGCGATCAGGCACCGGTTCAGCACATTGACAGCCTCACCTGAAAAGAACGAAAAGGAGAAGTAGAGCTGCGTGTCATCAGCATACTGATGACAATGCACTCCAAAACTCCTGATGACCGCACCTAGTGGATTCATGTAGATGTTAAAAAGCATGGGGGATAGAACTGACCCCTGCGGAACTCCATACTGGAGAGCCCAGGGTGCCGAGCAATATTCCCCATGCACTACCCTCTGGAGCCGACCCGCCAAGTAGGAGCAGAACCACTGCCAAGCAGTACCTCCAACTCCCAGATCACCGAGTCTCCCCAGAAGGATACCATGGTCGATGGTATTAAAGGCCGCAGATAAATCAAGGAGAATCAACAGAGTTACACTCCCCCTGTCTTTCTCCCAACAAAGGTCATCGTACAGGGCGACCAAGGCTGTCTCTGTGCCGAACCCAGGCCTGAAACCCGATTGAAATGGATCCAGATAATCGGTCTCATCCAAAAGTGTCTGGAGCTGGTCCGCAACCACTCGTTCGAGGACCTTGCCCAAGAATGGAACATTTGCTACCGGCCTATAATTGTTAAAGTTTTCTGGGTCCAGGGAAGATTTCTTCAGAAGCGGTCTTACTACCGCCTCCTTTAGGCAGTCAGGAACCATTCCCTCTCGCAATGAGGCATTAATCACTTCCCTGGCCCAGCCGGCTGTTCCATCCCTGCTAGCTTTTATTAGCCAAGAGGATCCAATACAGAAGTGGTTGGACGCACCTGTCCAAGCACCTTGTCAACGTCCTCAAGCTGCACCAACTGAAATTCATCCAATAAATCAGGACAAGGCTGTGTTCCAGTTACCTCCTTTGATTCAACTGTTATAACATTGGAGTCCGAGTCCCGGCGGATGCAAAAGATTTTTTCCTGGAAGTGCCTAGCAAATGCATTACAGCGGGCTTCAGATGGTTCTACCATGACCCTAGGGCCAGAATGTAATAGTCCTCGGACATAGGCTCAACTATGACCTAGTGGATTGAATGTGAGTGGAAACAGACTTTCCTCCAAATCCAGGCCTATCACTAAATCCCTTTAGTTGCTGGATAATACATCTTCCGGGGGACTCTGCTACATGATCAACTTTCAAGACCTCCCCTCACCCAGTCACATCACACAAATGTCCCCCCAATTCTGGCAACCCGTGCAGGTCCTCTCCACCAAACAATGGTTGCTGCAGCAGCATCAGGAAATGGGATGAGCCAAATCTGGTAATTCCCCAATGGGCTTGACTGCCTGTTGCATCCCAATAGCTGCAGTTTATCCCATTGTTTGTATTTGGAAGGTCATACCTTTAGTTCAAGGATGTGGAACCTGTGGCTCTCTAGACATTGCTGGACTCCAGCTCCCATCAGCTCTAGCCAGCATGGCCAATAGTCATGGATGATGGAATATAGAACTCAAGAACATCTGGAGACCAACAGGTCCCTCCCCCCAATGCTTTATTAGAGTTTCTGTAGCCTGCTCTTGACAGAATGTTCAGGAGTAAAAAGGAAAAACAAGGGACTATAATGCCCATGGAGGCAACCTATGTGCATTGTGTGTCCAGTTGAGTAAAAACACTGTTGACATCTTGAGGAGGGGAGAGCTAGCAGTCAATATCCAAACTGTAAACATTATCTTTAAATGGGAGGGCAACTTCATCTAGAATAAGTGAACCGATCACCAACTGTCCCAACATCTTGTCTGGACTGAGTTGTTGCATCTTCCATTCCATTGCTGAGTCTAGCCACCAGCTGAGGATCAGGACACCAACCACTATTTCTGGAGAGGAGAAACAGAACTGCATGTGTCATCTTCATACTGGTGGCACTTACCTTCAAATCCCCAAACAACCTTTGAGAGTGCTGTGTGTATTTTTAAATGAATCATATAGCAGGAGAGTTGAAAGGGGCCTATAGGGTCATCGAGTCCAACCCCCTGCGCAGTGCAGGAATCCAACTTAAAGCATGATCAGCAGGTGGCTATCCAACTGCCTCTTGAATGCCTCCAGTGTTGGAGAGCCCACCACCTCCCTAGGTAATTGGTTCCATTGTCATACTGCTCTAACAGTTAGGAAGTTCTTGATGTTCAGTTGAAATCTGGCTTCCTGTAACTTGAGCCCATTATTCAGTGTCCCACACTCAGGGATGATTGAGAAGAGATCCTGGCTCTCCTCTGTGAGACAGCCTTTCAAGTACTTGAAGAGTGCTATCATATCTCCCTTCAGTCTCCTGCTGGCTTAGTGTGCATTTAAGTTCTAAAATGTGTGGCAACACTAGTAGACTAGGTGCTGCTTCGTAATTGGTGAGGGGGTGTAGTTAACATTCTGATTGTCGCAGCGCCCTCCTCTCATTATTACTTTACTCAGAGTCCGAATGCCCGAAGATAGTTTTATATATTTTATATGTTGCTCTTGGATTGGGGGACTCAATACAATAGGTGGATCTGTTGCACTGCACATCCTTTTATTATCTCCAAGGAAATCGCACCTTGCTTTTAGATGTGAATAATGACCTCCTCTATGCTTTGCTTTTGCTTTATTTTGTTTGGTTTGACTTTTTCCTTTTCTTTTCCTGTGACAGGTACCACTTTAACAATATATATATATAGTTTCCATTTTGGTCATGTACTTACTCTAAGACACTTTCCTCACCTTGACTATCTAATTACGATCTAATTATTACATCTGGGTAAGATTACACTGCACTCAGACTCAATAGAGGGAGGCAATTTTCATTACAGAGTTCGTTAACAGTACGTTACATTATCTCATTCTGCGCTTTTGTTTTAGATGCAAGACTGGGTATTGCTCTAATAAATTATTCTGCAGCATTTGCAGTCTTGAGATTCACAGTCTGAGTACTGAGAGGGGAAAAATTGCAATCTGGGTGAGGCAGGGTCCAATATATCACAATTGTTCTCCTCATTATCAGAAGATGATAAAGGGAAAGGAGAGCTTCACCCTGGAGAAATCACTTTGACCTATATCTTTACATGGAAGTAAGCAAAAAAGAATGTATATAGTATTTAATTTCCAGATAGACGGCCAAGGATTTCTTGTTTCTCTCTTCTATCTGTAAATGAAATGCTGCACAAAATCAAAACAAAATACCCTGTTAATCTCTTGCAATTTTTTCCAAGACAGTTTTTGGCACAATCTCTTAATAATGCAAGATTAAAATTTGTGTGGGTTATTGTTGCTTAAAAAGTTTCCCAAAATGTTAACAAGAGAAGAATCCTCCCCTTCCCAGTTATTTGTGGAATTTGCAGATTTCTGAGCAGGACCAGCATTGTACTTTTTCTTTTCCTACCAAGGGAGTTGCTTTCTTTCTGGAGGACTATTCACATTAGTCTCCGCATATACTAGTCACTGAGCTGTGGGGTATCCTGGATTCCAGCTATGCCAGGGGCATGTTAGATGTCAGCTGTGGGGGATGATGGTGGACAATTTACACTGATGCTCTACAAGCCTAGCATATGTCAGATCTCTGGTGTCTCCAAGATTCTTTCAGTTTTGGGCATATCCAAAAGCCAGTTCACATGACTTTTCTTTTTTTGTTGTTGTTGTATACATCTATGAATTTTAAAGTCTATGCCTAAAAAACTAATCTACATGGATATGAAAACTTGGGAGTATGTTGACATCACGTTATATGACTTATTTTACTAGATATTCTAGAAAAGAGAGGAGGAGGAGACTGTTTTTTGAAGACCACAACCATGAAATAAGAGACGTCACACATGTGAAATTGGGTGAAAACTTGGGCCACGTTTATTAAAGTTAATAAACACAGATAAACACAGATAAACTTTATTCAAATAAACCAACTATTTTGTGGGAGCCTACGTATTAATCCCTTGGGCAAGACCCACCCTGCTGTAAAAGGAGGTGGCTTTAACTCCACCCCCTTCCATCAGCCCCATCCCTAAGGGTGGGTAGGGAGGCCTTCCTGACTCTCTCCCAGTGCCCCACAACTCTGCACAGGTTAACCCCAAAGGTGATCCCTACCTGGTTAACAGGCCCCCACCACCCTGGAAGTTGGGTGTCACCTTTTACCTTGAAGGTGCCTAAGGGTGCTCAACAATAACCTAACCTATGAAACCTCCCACACATACCCACCTAACATGACCATATTAACCTATTTACAAATGATAAACATGCCAGATCCAAATCACAGTGCCAAATTAAACCAAATCAGAATGAAGGGTCAAATCGGACCAAATTAGAGAGACAGTGCAGAGTAGGTGAAAAAAAAAGTCACCAGAAAAATGGCTGACCAGCAAAAAAACTTCTACTTGATCACCTAAAGGTCAGGCACCACAAAGGCTGAAAAGGCCAGAAGAGAGAGAGAGGAGCAGGCTGAAAAGGCCCTTGACACTACCCTACTCTCCAGGCGACGTAGTGTGCATGTTAAGCGTGGCTGAAGTCATGCCAGACTTTGTTCGTGGCACAGCCGCAAAGCCCGTTGCCTCAGAGGTCATTGAGCCCAAGGGCTGAACAGGAAGTGTCTAGATCTGCCTGAGACAAATCCAGGTTTTGAAACATACTAGCATACTGATCAGAGAAGTAGGATGAACCACAGCTCCCTATCAAGTGTTAAGTCAGAGGCAAACCTAAGCTTATTGTCACATGATGTATGGAATGGCCCTAAGAGTAATCCACAGGAATGGCTTTCAGAATGTAGCTATTTAAATTTAATTATTCCATTTCTCTCATGTTCAGATTGGAGCTATTCAACTGGCCCTCCAGATGTTCTTGGATTCAGCCTCAGCCAGGATGGCCAATGGTCAGGGGTGATGTGAATTGTAGTCCAACAATGTTGACTACCCTTGTTTTAGATAGTCCCAGCATTCTCAGGAAACAGATAGAGAAATGCCTTTCCCAAAACACACACTTTGAATCAAACATGTGTTTTCTGTGAGACTGGCCACATTCAATATGTGTGGGTGCATTCAACTACTAATGAAAGTTCCCTTGTTATCTGCTTTTTGGGAATGTGTCTGGTTCTTTAAATGGCACTCTAAAAAGTCTGCCTTGACTGAAAGCCTTTCCCCAAGGACTGATTATTTTTGACCAAAGGAAAATGACTCACATTGTATGTTAACCTTAGTCTTTCATTACTGAAAATTACTTTCCCTTGTGTGACCATTCCAAGCTGACAGAACCTTCCCATTCAGCTTGAACTTGATTTCCAATGCATCTGATATCTTCATTTTTTAAAAAAGATCTGAGTCTTCTCTTGTTAATCTTTGTTTTGGGGAAAATAGATTAAATGCATTTAACTGTCCACTTCATTAACTTCTTGGCGTAATTTATTAGACCAAGAAAATCATGCCAGTAGGAAATGTAATTGCTGAAATGGGCAGAACCTGTTGTCATCAACAGATTCTCTTATGGAAGCAAGTTACAGTTGCAGAAGATAATTGTTGTGTTTTAATTAGAGTTTCATTAGAAGTGCTTTTCACTTCAGAAACAATTATCAAATGAGAGCTTACTTTTTTACTGATGATTTTTTTTTTATCTCAAGCGTACGAGATGTTTTCTTTAGCATGAAGCCGAATGTTACCTTGCTGAAATGGCATGGAAGCTATTTCCACACGACTGGATTCCACACTTCTCTGGTAATGTCATTAAAGAGACTGCATGTGGGGAGCTCTGCTGGATGATGTGGTTCTTTTCCATGCCACCATTGCCTCTTCCAGTGAAGCTGATGCAGGAAATAAATTTGTTTATCTGAACCAAGTTGATCTTCTGTATCCAGTGTAGGGAGCCTTTTTCAGCCCAAGGGCCACCTTCCCTCATGCTCAACCTTCCGGGCACCACATGTCAGTGGCAGACAGAGCCAAAGGCAAAGATGGGCAGAAGAACAGATGTGACTCCTGCCTTTGTAAAGTAGGCTACATTCAAGCCATGCAAAAGTCAAGAGGTTTCTACACAAACAACAACCCCTGTCCCTCATTTCACCATCCCCTATCCTGGCTAGCAAAAGGGTGTCTCACAGTACAAGGGCACATTCCAGCCAGGCAAAGGTTTTACTTTTTTAAAAAAATCAATATTAACATTTTAAAAAGAAATATTGCATTGGTTTTGATTTTATTGTGTATGTGTGTTTTGGCACTCCACTTGGGGCAACCTTTTTTTGTATGTCAAAACTTCCTTCAGAATGGTCCATAGATCTGCAGACTAAAACACAAATCTACATCTCATCCTGAGGACAAGTTCAACAGGATGAATGTATAGGGTTTGCTATAAATTCTGGCCTGGATCAAAATTCTCAGCTATCCCAAGTTCCATATCATACCTTCCAATTCTTCTCCTGGTAAACCATGGGTCTACAAGGCAGGGCATGTGTTTGCATAAATCTTAAGATCCAGCCTCAACTCAAGGTCAGGTAGCTTGTCTTACAGTTGGGATACTTTGATGTGATTTACTAATGCATCTTCTGTTTCCTGTTGATCAGCCCTATGGTGTATCATATGGTGTATGGTGGTAGGGTGTGATTGTGGCTTTGCCTGTATCATGGAAATATATGGGTTGTTATAATAGCCATCAGGAGATAATCCCTTTCAACTTGGGCTTGTAAGACAATCAACAATCAGATCTGCCAGGAAGAGCAGAGTTTGGAGTAGAAGGAATTGGATTGTCCTAGCTGAGTCAGGGCTACATCAGCGTAAATCCCTCAACCAGGCTCAGCTGGGGCAATGCTGGTTCAGCTGGGGCTCAGCCAGAAGAACTTAAGCTGGCAGAATTTACACCGGAGTAAGTCCCCAAAAAGGAGCATTCTGGGAGCATGGAAGGAGCAAACAAGGCAAGGTAAGACTTACCCCTATTCCAAACCCTGTTCAGGAGCCTCTGGGAGGGTCTACTGTCAGCTGAGCTGGCAAGTGAGTATGGGCCCAAATTCTGAGGATTGGGCCCTAGGCAGGGCCGGTTCTAAAGGGCAGCCAGGTTGGGCACTGGCCCAACGGCCCCTGGAGCTACAGGGCCCCCCTCAGCTGCCCCTCTGCTCCCCTTCCACGATCCATGGGGCCCCCACACCCCACCTACCTTTCTGCTGTCTTTTACCATTGCCCATGGCAGAGATGCGTGCACGTAGCACACACGCGTGCCATCAACAAAGATGGTGGCAGAGGCATCATCCCGTTAGGGAAACCGCGGGCGCCATCTTCATTAAGGGCAATGGTAAAAGACAGCAGAAAGGTAGGTGGGGGCATGGGGAGCGCGTGCATGTGTGTGCAATGCGCGCACACATGCCAGGGGCCAGGGCAAGGATTGGAAGTAAGTGGGAAGTGGTGCTGATGGTGGGGTTGTTCCTTTTTGTTAGCAGAACTGGAACAACCTACATTTGGCCATAGTACCTTCAACTCATTTGAAAAGATGAGGCATTTGAGAAATATGAGCAGGCAGGCTTTGCATAGCCAGCAGCAAAAACCCGGGTAGCTTTAAAAAATGAAAATAAAAATAAATGTGGGACGTCTGTCACAATGAGGAACACTTGATAAGTATGCTTATCAGCACTCTGTAGATAGCTGCCTGGAACAGATATAATCAATAAAACTAATAGCAGTGTGTCTTGATAGTGAATTGTGGTGCTAGGATTCAAGGAGATTCCAGTAATCTGAGATGCAACATTTATCTATGCACTGACCTTTCTGCCTCTGTATCTACGCAGCCTTGCAGGTCCCATCATCTCCAGCGATGTCATCATGATAGTTTTTGACAGAGTTGTTGTCAAAGACAATGAGACACTTGACAGATTTTCTTGTGGATGGCATATTATATCTTGTGAGGCTCTGGTGAAGGCCGCACTTCCTGTGCCTCACTCTTATAACATGTCAGCTCTTAAAACAAGCACACACAAAACTGCTGTGTCATTTTTTTTTAAAAAAGTTGAAAGTCATATAAAATGAATGTTGTGAATACATTTTTAGAAAACGTTCGCAGGTAGGGATTTTTAAAATACAGATGATGTAAGAGGGAAATGTTTCAGCTTTATAAGCAGGTAAAACTGATGAGCAAAACATGTAGCAAAGACTGGCTGTACTGAACAACATGACCACAAAATATACAAGTGTTATATACTGCACAAAAGTATGTCAAAGACATACCAGTTGCCAGAATGGTAAATGTTTTGTTGTGATCGCTGCATTTATGTAAATTGTGATTGTGTAGACTTTAGGATTAAAGAACAACTGGGGGCTGTTACACTCTGGCCCCAGGGACATGGTAGAACCATCTGAGGCCCGCTGTAATGAATTTGTGAGGCACTTCCAGGATAAAATCTTTAGCATCCGCCAAGACTTAGACTCCAGTGTCATAGCAGGTGAATCAAGTGAGGTATCCACAGCACAGCCTTGTCCCAATTTCTTGGATGAGTTTCAGTTGGTGCAGCTTGAGGACATTGACAAGGTGCTTGGACAGGTTCATGCACTTCTGTGCACTTCTTGGCTAATAAAAGCTAGCAGGGATGGAACAGCCGGCTGGGCCAGGAAAGTGATTAATGCCTCTCTGCGAGAGGGGGTGGTCCCTGGCTGCCTGAAAGAGGTGATAGTGAGACCACTCCTGAAGAGACCCTCCCTAGACCCAGAAAATCTTAATAACTATAGGCTGGTAGCAAATGTTCCATTCCTGGGCAAGGTCCTGGAACGAGTGGTTGTGGGCCAGCTCCAGACACTCTTGGATGAGACCGATTATCTGGATCCATTTCAGTCAGGTTTCAGGCCTGGTTTTAGCACAGAAACAGCCTTGGTCAGCCTTTGTTGAGAGAGAGACAGGGGGAGCGTGACTCTGTTGATTCTCCTTGATCTCTCAGCTGCTTTCGATACCATCGACCATGGTATCCTTCTGGGGAGACTAGCTGAGTTGGGAGTGGGAGGGACTGCATTGTGGTGGTTCCACTCCTACTTGGCAGGTCGTCTCCAGAAAGTGGTGCTTGGGGAACATTACTCGGCACCCTGGACTCTCCAGTATGGGGTTCCGCAGGGGTCAGTTCTGTCCCCCATGCTGTTAAACATCTACATGAAACCATTGGGTGTGGTCATCCGGAGCTTTGGAGTGTGTTGCCATCAGTATGCTGATGACACACCGCTCTATTTCTCCTTTTCATCTTCTTCAGGTGAGGCTGTCAATGTGCTGAACCAGTGCCTGGCTGCAGCAATGGACTAGATGAGGGCTAATAAACTGAGGCTCAATCCAGATAAGACTGAGATGCTGCTAGTGGGTGGTTCTTCTGACCAGATGGTGGATGTCCAACCTGTTCTGGATGGGGTTGCACTCCCCATGAGGGAGCAGGCTCGTAGCTTGGGGGTTCTCCTAGAACCATCTCTGTCACTTGAGGCTCAGGTAGCCTCGGTGGCACGGAATGCCTTCTATCAGCTTTGGTTGGTGGCCCAACTACGTCCCTATCTGGACAGGGATAACCTGGCTTCAGTTGTCCATGCTCTGGTAACCTCCAAGTTAGATTACTACAATGCACTCTATGTGGGGCTGCCTTTGAAGACGGTTCGGAAACTGTAGCTTGTGCAAAATGCAGCGGCCAGATTGGTAATAGGGACCAGATGGTCCGAACATATAAAACCGATTCTGGCCCACTTGCATTCGCTGCCTGTATGTTTCCGAGCTCGATTCAAGGTGCTGGTTTTGACCTATAAAGCCTTACACGGATTGGGACCACAATACCTGATGGAATGCCTCTCTCGATACGAACCCACCCATACACTACGTTCAAGATCAAAGGCCCTCCTCTGGGTGCCTACTCCAAGGGAAGCTCGGAGGGTGGGAACAAGGGAGAGGGCCTTTTCAGTGGTGGCCCCCAAATTATGGAATGATTTTGATGACGAGGTGCGCCTGGCACCAACACTGTTATTTTTTCGGCACCAGGTCAAGACTTTCCTCTTCTCCCAGGCATTTTAGCATGTGTTTTAAATGGTTTTTATATTGTTTTAAATTTATAATTGTGTTTTAAATTGTTTATAAGATATGTGTTTTAAATTGTATATTTGTTTTAATGTTTTTGATTGCTGTAAACCGCCCAGAGAGCTTCTGCTATGGGGCAGTATATAAGTGCAATAAATAAATAACTAAATAAATAAACAACCTCTCATTATAATTAAAAATATTGATTGAAATAAATTTCTAGAGTACCAAACCCTCAATAGTGGGTGTCTTTCTGAGATATGAAGGAAGTGTGAGCTGGCTTACAGTTTGATAAACAGAAGTCATCTTTATTTATTTTTGGAAAAACCCCAAATTTGTTAATTCTTTGAGTGCATCTTATGTATATTAACTTTCTTAAAAGTTTAGATGCCTCAACACGTGTATCATTAACTCGTTGCTGCTCTGGTTAAAATTCATCCCCACTGAAGAATCAACTGAAGTTTTGGTTGATTAATTGAAAAGTTAAAACTAGGAGTATGGTACAAATCATGGCATCATCATCATCATTTGATTGGTTCATTCATAAGGAACAGTCAAAATTATTGTAGATCTTATTAAAAGAGCATGAGACAAATTAATGAAGGTGAGATCTATCATAATGTATTAGTTATGACAGCTAAATGTAATGTTGATGTTCCTTCAGAGGTTGTATGCCATGCCATACTTATGAGCTCCTGGAAGCATCTGATCAGCCACTGCGGAATAAGTAGCAAATGTTCCATTCCTGGGCAAGGTCCTTGAATGAGTGAGTGGTGGCAGGCCAGCTCCAGACACTCTTGGATGAGAGTGATTATCTGGTTCCATTTCATTCAGGTTTCAGGCCTGGTTTTGGCACAGAAACAGCCTTGGTCACCCTGTATGATGACCTCTGTCGGGAGAGAGACAGGGGGAGTGTGACTCTGTTGATTCTCCTTGATCTCTCAGCGGCTTTCGATACCATCGACCATGGTATCCTTCTGGGAAGACTGGCTCAATAGGGAGTGGGAGGGACTGCATGGCGGTGGTTCTGCTCCTGCTTGGCGGGTTGGCTCCAGAAGGTGGTGCTTGGGGAAAATTGCTCAGCACCCTGGACTCTCCAGTATGGCGTTCCAAAGAGGTCAGTTCTGTCCTCCATGCTGTTCAACATCTACATGAAACCGTTGGGTGTGGTCATCCGGAGCTTTGGAGTACATTGCCATCAGTATGCTGATGACACACAGCTCTATTTTTCCTTTTCATCTTCTTCAGGTGAGGCTGTCAATGTGCTGAACCATTGCCTGGCTGCAACAATGGACTGGATGAGGGCTAATAAACTGAGGCTCAATCCAGACAAGACTGAGGTGCTGCTAGTGGGTGGTTCTTCTGACCAGATGGTGAATGTCCAACATGTCCTGGATGGGGTTGCACTCCCCCTGAGGGAGCAGGTTCATAGCTTGGGGGTTCTCCTAGAACCATCTCTGTCCCTTGAGGTTCAGGTAGCCTCGGTGGCATGGAGTACCTTCTACCAACTTTGGTTGGTGGTCCAGCTATGCCCCTATCTGGACAGGGATAACCTGGTTTCAATTGTCCATGCTCTGGTAACCTCCAAATTAGATTACTGCAATGCGCTCTATGTGAGGCTGCCTTGGAAGATGGTTCAGAAACTGCAGCTTGTGCAAAATGCAGCGGCCAGATTGGTAACAGGGACCAGACAGTTCGAACATATAAAACCAATTCTGTCCCGCTTGCATTGGCTGCCTGTATGTTTCCAAGCTCGATTCACAGTGCTGGTTTTAACCTATAAAGCCTTACATGGCTTAGGACCATAATACCTGATGGACCACCTCTGTTGACATGAACCCACCTGTACACTACGCTCAACATCCAAGGCCCTCCTCCAGGTGCCTACTCCGAGGAAAGCTGGGAGTCTGGCAACAAGGGAGAGGGCCTTCTCAGTGGTGGCCCCAAATTATGGAATGATGTTCTTGACGAGGTGCGCCTGGTGCCAACACTGTTATCTTTTTGGTGCCAAGTCAAGACTTTCCTCTTCTCCCAGGCATTTTAGCATGTGTTTTTAAATTATTTTTTAAAAAAATTAAATTGTTTTTGTTTCTTCAAATTGTGTATTAGTTTCTAATGTTTTTAATTGCTGTAAACCGCCCAGAGAGCTTCAGCTATGGGGCGGTATATGAATGTAATAAATAGATAAATAAATAAATAAATAAAGATGATAGACTAGGTGACCCTCAGTCTAATTTAGCAGGATTCTTTTTGTGTTGTATGTGAGCAAACCACTTTCAGGACAGCTCTGAAATTTGCACGTGTTTTGGATTATAAATTCCAGGATTTGTATGTTTGCATCTTACTTAAAGCTGAGTGGGCATTCCAAATATTCAGAATGTCACAACCTGTTGTCTTCTCCATTATTTGGTTTTTCTGTGGTAAGGTTCATGAAAAATCACTGTGTAATCAAAAGTAGTTTGGGTAATGACAAAGTAAAAAATGTGACTGGATATGCTTCAAGTAGCTCTGTGTCACTTACTCTTACTGTCACTAGTGGATGAGTGGTAATTGTTGTCACCCTTAGGTAATTTTAACTATTTTAACTAACCTAGTGCAAATGAAATTTTGAAACACTTAATGGTGGTAATGATCTGTTTGCACCAGATATATGTCAAAATAAATTCCTGAATAATTTATTACCAGTTTTAAAAATTATAGAATATGTATGTGTTTCTATTTGATGCCAAATTCATACATTACTATGATTGGACAAGAGCTGCCAAAAAAAACCCCCCTCTTGGTCCAGCTCTATATTGTCTTGGTAACATGCAGTAGGTTGAATCATGTTGCTCTTCCTCATTTGGCTGGTGACTTTGGCATGAGACGTCATGTGACTTGATCTGGGTGAGTCTATATGATCCAAATGTCCATGTGGAGCTGGTTTATGGGACAGCATAGTTTTGGTGGCTAAGATGCCATCACAATAATATACAAATTGGGCCTGGGTGACAGCTATGTGGCCTAAATCCAAGCTGCATTCTCGGAAAGCTGACACAACTGAATGATTTTGGTTTTAGTAGAGTGACCAGATGCAACAAAGGAAAAGCTCTTGTATGGTTGTGTAGAAGACCCCCCCCATATACACATATACACACACGTTCAGTTTTTAATATGTTTGTGTACATTGCTTTCTCTTTTCTTGATGTACAATTAGTGCATTTATTTTGCTGTTTTATTATGGATGGCAGATTTCCACAGCTTGTGAAAAGAAATGACTTTATTTGCAATGGCCTTTGATATAAATTAAAAAGGATCTTCTTAATCTATTGCATCTGATGATATGCCTGAATGGACTATAAATAGTGGTCTTTGGGGCTTCTAATTACCAGATATATCTTGCCCCTAAACACACATAGCAATCTTCAAATGATGATGATCACCATAGAAATTTTCAAATGATGTTGTGTATTGGCCCTGTAGTGGCAAATGATATTCTAGCCTAAAGAGAACAACTACTTCATTGGGTGGTTAATTGTTTTATTATGCACTTGTACATGTTGTAATGCTTAATAACTGTGTTGGAACAGAAATCCCCCACTTGTTCTTTTGGCTTCTATTTTTCTTTGAAGGAAAAGGGTCCTCATATGGTTACCTACCATACTTCCTGATGAATCATATTCACACAAAACTACAGTGGTAGCTGTCATGAAATAGGCTTGCAAGTGGAATATCATGTCGTCAAGTGCTTAATTAGCAGTGTATGTCCTTCTTGGGTAAAACTTGGTTAGACTAGTAGTCAAACTTCTCAGAGAGACTACTGTGCAGCATTTAATGTTGTGCCTACAAATCTGTAAACAGAATACAAAGTCTGAGATTATGTATGCAAAAACAACAACTTACATGCAATTTTTCACCCTTCCATTTTTATGCAATGGTGACTAATGTAAGGAGGGGAGAGTGTTCTTGCACTCGGGTCCTGCTTGCGGGCTTCCCCCAGACACCTGGTTGGCCACTGTGAGAACAGGATGCTGGACTAGATGGGCCACTGGCCTGATCCAGCAGGCTCTTCTTATGTTCTTATGTTCTTAACCAATGGCAGCAATCCATAAGCACCTGAACAGTCTCACCAATATTTAACTGGTTGTTCTGAATTAGTGTATAGGTAAATGACAAGTATTGTAAATGTATGATTGAAAGTTGGGAGGGTTGAATAGGAGAGGATTAAAGAGGCCAGAAAGACAGTTTAATCTCTTTAATAGTTAGTGGCCAAACCTGCCATGCACCTCTATTGTTAAGGCAGGGTTGGGGAGTCCTGTAGCCCTCCTGATGGCACTGGACTACAACTTTCATTATCCCTGACCATTGGCCATGCTGGCTAGGGCTGATGGGAGCTGGAATCCATCAACGTCCAGAGGACCATAGCTTCCCCATTTTTGTATTAAGGAAATGTCAGGTCAATGGGTCAAAATAGCAAGGAATTAATACCTCTGGAAGGTAAAAATCATTTTCTGAGAAGGTGATTCATCCCGTCAGTTGGAAATATGGGGCAAGTCCAGGTGTATGTGTGTGTGTAAAACAATAGAAGCTGCAGTTTTTGAATGACATAGAGAACGAGATGGAGAAAGAGGTCAAATCTATAAGCGAAAAGTATTGGGGTTGCCTCTCTCTCGAGATCTGATGGTGTAGCAGATTTGCTCTCTGTAGACACTAAGATGTGTGCCTCCTCTATGCTCAACTTGTATCTTTGCCAATATACTGAAACATTAAAATTGCCATTATGGCTTACTCTATGGACTCCAATCCCCCTCCCCTGTACCTTCCCCCTTGCCTAATCCTGATAAAGGGGAGACACAGTGTTGCTGTCTGGGGTGGCAGCCCCACATCTGCTGTAATGTCCAGTTTCAGCCTTAGATAGAGTTTGCTGGAGTAAGACACCCATCCTTCCCAGAGTCAAAGGAAGTTTTATGATTTAGACTTTCTGTGAATGGATAGCACAAACCACATTACTAAATATAGAGTCTGTTTTATGAATGGAGTTGCTAGTCTATCAATGCATGTCTTCTTTCCTGCTTCAGCATATTTACTATGTAGCCTTTCCTCCATTCTTTTTAAGCCAAGGGATAAATTTGAAGCAACAACACTCTCTTACACATTCCACAAATCTCAACAGTGTTCTACAGGCTCTGTAGACACCATGTTGCAAGGCTGAAATTTGGGAAAGGTCACCCACTCTAAGAAAGAGAAGACGTGTCACACAAAAAGTTGGCTGGAAGCTGACCCAAGACTCGCTATGGAAGATAAGATGAAGGTGCTGTTTCCCTCATCCCTATAGTGTTTCAGCTTAACCAAGGAAATGTAATTACCTGTAGACTGTTGAGTGTTTGATTTATCTTCTGAGTATAGCAGGATTTCATTTCGCATTGTTTTGCTTTCTTTTCTGTTGTGATCATTTTTGGCTTTACTGATGAAAACATGAGAAAATGCCTTATGTTAGCATGAGTTGCTGGAGAAAAACAGAGATCCTCCTCTGACTGGGTTCGGCATACTATTCCATTGCACTGAGAAAGATTTTATGAGGCATCAGGCTGGAGATTATTGCTATTAGCATTATGCAGCCACTGTGACCATTCTGGTCTTTCTGAAATCTTTTTGAGACAGAAGAAGGCCTTTTTACTATCTCCTTTATTCCTGGAGTAGACAGAGGCACCTTTTTGGGGAGGTCATAGAGAGTACATAGTTGCCAGAGAACACTATCCCACTGCCATCTTTGTATCCATTCAGGAGCACCTTAACTCAAATGGCTACATTTTGTCAGGGAAAGTGAGATAGTAAGGGTCTAGAAAACTAGGACAAAGTGCACTTGAAAGTTTTCCATTGAAACTTTAAAAAAAAAATCTGTCCCACTTATTTCTCCAAGGAGTCGCAAAGTGGCTAATAAACAGTATTAACAACAGAATAAAATAAACATAATTCCCAAACCCCTCCAAAAAGATACTCAGATTAATAATTTAGGAAGGGGGAGAAGGCGGTAGCTCAGTGGTAGAGCATCTGCCTTGTATGCAGAAAGTCCCAAATTCTGGCATCTCCAGAGAGACTTCAGAGACTCCTGCCTGAAACCACGGAGAGTCACTGACAAACATTGTAGACAATCCTGAACTAGATGGACCAATGTTCTTGTTCAGTATAAGGCAGCTTCCTATGTTCCTCTGTTTAAGAAATTCCAGCAGCACAAGAAATAACATAGAACTGAGTCAGCAAAAATTGCGTAATTAACCAAAGGACTTTTTAAAGGACTATTTGAAGCATTATAGTCATGGGGCCAGATGGACCTTGCTTGGCAAGGCATTCCACAGAGTAAGTGGCACAACAGAAATGGCTCTTCCCCTAGTTTGACACCAGCATCACCTGAGGTCAAGGGATTGAGAGCAGGGCCCCAGGTGATTGGTACACACAGGGAGGAAAAAGGCAGTTCCTAAGATATCCAGGTCCCAAGTTGTAAAGGAACTTGTATTGAAATGTACAAGGGAATGTCCAAACTCTCTAGACTTCTCAAACCTGGTGACTTTCAGATGTTTTGGACTACAACTTTGATTGTCACTGTCCATTGACCATGTTGTGGAGGTTGATGTGATTTGGAGTCGAACAATATCCAGGTTGGGGAAGATTGCTCTTTACACTGGTATGGGCCCTCCTGAAATCATTAAGGCCGAGCCCTCCTCTATACCCTCTCTAATCACAGTAGCACTGTATCATCTATCTATTTACCATGGAGAGCCCTGAGACTTCAAGGACTTTAAATTCTACCTAAAGCCCAGACCCCACCTTTTGTTAAGCAGGAAGAAAACCATACTTCTTTTGCATGCCTGGAAAACTCTTTTTTGTGAGTTTTTGTCATCAAAGGCTATAAGTGTTCTTAGAACTAGGAATGCCCGAAGATCCTGCTTGGTTCATATTTTTAAGTGAGCCAGCTGGATTCGGTCTTCCTGGTCTAATAAGTGAGTTGGAATGCAGGAACCCTTCAATTTACACACTTCTCCAAATTTTGTAGTATGGTTTTTGTCTCAAAAAAGATACCCAAATGGACCCTCCCAAAATATACAGGAGAATCTTGGCAAAGAACCTCTCCATTATTTAGTGATTATATGAGGTTTGTATATCATTCCAAAGCAATGTGTATAAAATGTGCATTTTAGGCTACAATGTGAACCAAAATATGTATGTTAGCCTAAATGTGTACCAAAACTGTGCATTTTTTAAAAAATAGCAGAAAGATGTCAAAATGGCATGGAAGTCAGTGAACAAATGAGAACCTGACACAGACCAGAAAGACATTGTACTGTCCATCCCTACTTAGGGCAGTATTCAACTAACTCGTCCTATCAGCAGTGTACAAGGACTGCTGCCAGTGCAATGGGACTTTCCCCACTATGCCCTTCTCATGTGGCCTGCACCCTCCCCATACCTGCTCCAGAGGGTTTAGGGGGCACAAGGGGAGTGGAGAGGGAGAGGGTCCTGTTGAACTAGTGGTAATCCTTGCACTGTTGGGACTTCTTGGGACTACTAAACCCCAGATGATTCTGGGACAGGTCTTGCTGGGATAAAACCAGCCTCACTAGTTCCTTGCAAGCCTGACATAATGCTGATTCATACGCAGGTAAGGTGATCCTAATCATCTGCCTTGACAGCATAGATACAGTGGCATATACAATTACAGACAAGACTCAAATGAGCACATTTAGAACCTCAGATTTTGCATCATAAACATGTGGCCTGAAGATAGGAAGTCTGAAAACAGCACTATAGGGAAAAAACATGAATGCAAAATTATTAGACTTTTACAACTGTAGCAATTTCATATCCACGCTCTGTTGGCCATTTTAAGGACCCCAGGAAAATCTTGGCAAAGAAACTCTGCACCATTTAGTCATTATGTGCTGTATGTCATTCCCAAGAAACATCCTTCTCTCAGATGGAAATAAAACATTTGATTTTTCAAGGTTCCACTTGCATGGTGTATTATAAAATGGACAGCACTTGAGAGCAACCTAATGAAAAAAGAACTCTTTCCTCCATACTAATAAACTTCAGCTCCTGACGGTTTTCAAGCAACACATCCCAGCATTGAATTGGTGAGGTCCACATAAATTCAGGTTATCCATACAGCCGTGCAGAAAATCTCCAAGATGAGTTCTTTATTAATAGCAAGACTGAGTGAGTCAGTCAGTTGGCTTAATGAACTGGCCCATAATTTAAATCCGTTGGAAGTTGCCTGTATGCACCTCAAGGAGCCAAGATCAACCATGTCCTTGACTTATGGCCACTTGAATTAAGTTCACCCTTAATTATACAGCCAAGAGACTGGCTGTATACTATAATCAGCATGGATTTTTCACATTCCGCAATGTTAAATTGAAATTACCCCCATGCCATTCTGCTGCTTCGCATAAACTCATTTAAAAACAAAACCTTACAAAACTTATAGTCCTGAACTTTCTTCCTCCCCTCCTCTCTTCCTCCTTCCTCCTCCCCTGCCCACTTCAGCCCTCCTTCCCTCTCTCCCTCTTTTCCTTCTCCTCCCCCCACTGTCAGTTTCACCTATCCTAAGCATGACTGCATGGGAGTAAATCCCACTGAACTCAATAAGCATGGAAATGATCAAACCTGCCATCCTCCTCCCCTCTCCCTCCTCCTGCTCCAATCCCCCTCCTCCCCTCTGCCCTTCCTCCTCCCCTCCCCTTCCCATCCCTCCATGGTTAGTTTCATCTATCTGAAGCATGATTGAAGGGAGAAAATCCCATTGAACTCAATAAGCATGCAAACAATCCATCCATTCTCGGCAAACTTGCACAGGATCCCATTTCTTACCTCCCGGATTAAAAAGCAGAGAAATTCACTGATACGCAAAAAACTGTGCAGTTTAAACATGTACCTATAGCTAACAGATAGTTCTTTCAAACTTTAAAAAGCTGGAAAATTGGGCAGCTATAGTGAAGGCACCAGGAGAGCAGAAGACCTGAACTCCTCTCTGAAATATTGTACTGCCGTACACATTTGTCAAAATGCAAACACCATTTGGTTTGGTCTTTCACAGTCCAATCCACTCCCTGTGTAGCTTGGAAGTATTTGGTAACGTGCTCTGAGCATATGGTGAGTGGTGGTAACACCTGCAATCAGCCCAAATAACAGAAACAAGAAATGTGCTGTGCTCATCTTCTTTTAGCAGGGAGGAAGCAACATTATTAAGACAGTTAATATAGTTCAGATGGTCGCTTTAAATATGTTTGATTTACTTTGAAATTTTAGTAAAGTTTCTTATAGGAAATCATTCTCTTTTGCTTCTGTTTCAGTGAATATGTGAAGCACAGCAACAGTTTGCATAATTTACACTAAAAAACTCCAAAAACAATTGTGGAATAATGACACTGACTATTCTACAGTGGACACGAGGAGTGTCTCAGTTTGCACAAGACAAAACAGTGGGAGGTGAAATATATTCTAGCATAATTCTAGGTGTGCTCTATGTTTTTAATTGATCATGCCCAATAGCAGGCTGAACACATGCATCTTTGGCAGGAGAAGTTTGTTCTTTTCAATAGCTAGATTCATTGCCTAAGTAGCAACATATTGTAATCACTCTGATTTTACATTAAACTGCAGTTTCAGATTCAACTGTTAAAGCACCCAAAATAGAAATAGACCATAACCTCCAGTTTGAAACAAAAAAGGCTGTCTTCACCATCATATGACACTGACCAATGAAATTAATAAAAATAAATTTGACACAGATTTCTAGGATGAATAATGAGAGAAATATTTTTTTAGGTTAGATTCTCTGTAGAAACAGGAGTAAAAAAGGAAAGAAGCAAAGTAAGAAGAACACCAACTAACATACAAAAATGTAATTCTTCATCTTTGGAGATGGCAGGTGTTGCCACCACTCACCATATGCTCAGAGGCACGTTACCAAATTCTTCCAAGCTCCACAGGAAGTGGATTGAGCTGTGAAAGACCAACCCAAATTATGTTTGCATTTTGACAAATGTGTAGGGCAGTACAATATGTCAGAGAGGAGGTCAGGTCTCCTGCTCCCCTGGTGCATTCACTATAGCTGCCCAATTTCTCTGCCTTTTAAAGTTTGATAGAAATATCTGTTGGCTATAGGTACATTCTTAAACCACAAGGTTTTTTTTTTCCCTATTAGTGAATATACATATTGAAACCACCTGTTGGCTCTGCACAGGAGCTCTAATGACAATTGTCATCATTATGTTCCTTTGCTTGCCTACAACCTCTTTCTTATGAAGGTTTTATTAATGTTTCCTTTTAGTTATGAAGAATTTTATAACTCAAAAAGATGGGTGTGTATGATTTACAAGCAGCACTTTGTCTACTGGCCTTTGAATGTTTATTTTACCTTTGTCCTTTAAGGCAGTAAGGAAGGGTACCAGGCTAATAGTGGTAGGTAATACAGCTTTGTTTTCTCTGGACAAAACACTGGAGAGCAGGCCTTGATTGCCCCAGTGCCCCTTTATGGCCCTCACAGGGAATAACCAGGAATTTTTGAATGGCAAGGTCTAAGCCTAGTTGGGGGAAGTTTTTACCCACTGTCCTGAGGTCTGAATGGAGCCATGAGCTTAATTTTTCTGACAACAAGCCTGCAAAGTAGGTCCTGATTATTCCGATTTCACAGAAGAATACCTGGGGCTGAAAGATAATGATAGAGGGACATAGCTGGGACACCCACCGAAGCTGATAGAAGGCACTCCATGCCACCGAGGCTACCTGAGCCTCAAGTGACAGAGATGTCCAAGCACAGCTTTTTGTCTGTGGAATTACAATTGGTCAAGGGATAGTCTGGCTTCAGTTGTCCATGCTCTGGTAACCTCCAAATTAGATTACTGCAATGCGCTCTATGTGGGGGTGCCTTTGAAGACTGTTCGGAAACTGCAGCTTGTGCAAATGCAGCGTCCAGATTGGTAACAGGGACCAGACGGTTCAAACATATAAAAATGATTCTGGCCCGCTTGTATTGGCTGCCTATATTTTCCAAGCCTGATTCAAGGTGCTGGTTTTAATCTATTAAAGCCTTACACAGCTTGGGACCACAATATCTGACGAAACGCCTCTCTTGACACAAACCCACCTGTACACCACTCTCAACATCCAAGGCCCTCCTCCAGGTGCCTACTCCGCGGGAAGCTGGGAGTCTGACAACAACGGAGAGGGCCTTCTCAGTGGTGGCCCCCAAATTATGGAATGATCTTCCCGATGAAGTTCACCTGGTGCCAACATTGTTATCTTTTCGGTGCCAGATCAAGACTTTCCTTTTCTCCCAGGCATTCTAACAGAATGTGTTGAACTCTGACCCCAGGTCTTTTTTAACTTGTTTATTCATGCTTCATGGTTTTAAACTTTGTATGGTTTTTAAAATTGTATATTTGTTTTAATGTTCAATGTTTTAATTTTTGTAAACCACCCAGAGAGCTTTGGCTATGGGGCAGTATGTAAATAAATAAATAGATAAATAGATAAATAAATAAGAACTAGAAACTTGATTTTTTGAAAGAAAGAAAGAAAGCTGACATCCTGAAAGTGCTGTTTTGTTCTAGTGCCCTGCAGAACAGCAGAGTACATGGAGCTTGTATCATCAACACGAAGTCAATGTGAGATGTGAGTGTTTTTAAATTAGAGGATCCTAGCAGTGGGACCTGGAAATCTTAAAACAGTTCCAACACCAGATAACATTAAGAGCTCTGTGTTTCTTTGGCAATTACCTGGGGGGACTCCTCCATACATGTTAAGCATGGTAAGAGGCACTCTTTCTGTTGCTGAGAGGTCATGGTGGGTGAATGAAGACAGGAAGAGAGTCAAAGTAAAAGGGAAGAGAACAGTCAGTTATATGTGAAAGACAAGTTAAGCATGATCTGAGCTATATATACACTGCAAGAACCATTGCAGTGAATGTAAAGAAAACAGGTGGGAGGGGAAAATTGCCTTCTTCTTCATGTCACTGTTGAATAATACTTTAGTGTACCTGTGATGTACTGTGCCACTGGGAGCTTGCCTGCTCCTGTTAGGTGTGAACTGCTGGCTTGGAAAGAGGTGCTTCCAGCATAGAGATTATGTGGGCATTGCCTTAATGGCAGCGACAGTAGTCCACACCTCCAATTCCTGGAAGGCTAAGAAGGGACTTATCTGGCTGGTAGTGGCTGTGTCGGTAAAGAACTCCCAGACAGAAGAAATACAATTTTTTTCTCGGAAAGACTCTTGCCTTTGTCCTCCACATGGGACAAAATGATAATTGGCTTTTCCCTCTGGCTTAGTGGGCCTCACTCTCCCAAAACGAACCCACCCGTACACTACACTCGATATCAAAGGTCCTCCTCTAGGTGCCTACTCCAAGCGAAGCTGGGAGAATGGCCACAAGGGAGAGGGCCTTTTCAGTGGTGGCCCCCAAATTATGGAATGATCTCCCTGATGAAGTTCACCTGGCACTAACATTGTTATCTTTTCAGCACCAGATCAAGACTTTCCTTTTCTCCCAGGCATTCAAAGATCATGTGCTGATCTCTGAGCCCAGGTCTTTTAACTTGTTTACCTGTGCTTCATGGTTTTAAACTTTGTATGGTTTCTAAAATTGTATATTTGTTTTAATGTTCAATGTTTTTAATTTTTGTAAACCGCCCAGAGAGCTTTGGCTATGGTGCAGTATATAAATGTAATAAAAATAAATAAATGAATAAATAAATGATTGTTGATCCTGGGACTGTAGTTCATGGTACAGATGGGACAATCTGTCAATTTTGGTTTCCCTCAGTTTCCCATTTTTCCAATCTTTAGTTTTCTACATTTCTACATCAGTTTGTGATTTTTTTAAAGGAAAAGGTCCTCAAGAAAATTATATTGCACAGTGGGGAGGAGAGCCTGGCTGGGAGTCCAGAGTCTGTGAGTTCAAATCCCTGCTCATGTCTCCTGGGTGTCAAGGGCCAGCTAAAGATCACCCCCACAGTGAGTGGCTCAGGGGTTACATGTCCTGCCACCTGTGCAGCCATGGGCAAGATGCATAGTCCCAAGAAGCCCTGTTGCCCCCCAGCTGGCAGTTGCAGACAAGGAAGGGGCTGGCTTGTGCAGCTGTGGCAAGCTGAGCAGGCCCTAGCCAGATGGGGAGGACTAGCCTCAGAGGGAGGCAATGGTAAACCCCCTCTGAATACTGCTTACTATGAAAACCCTATTCATAGGGTAGCCATAAGTCGGGATCGACTTGAAAGCAGTCCATTCCATTTTTATTCTGATATACATATTTTTGTATGCAATTTTGCCAATATACAATTTTTTGCAAAGTTGTTTCTTCTAATGCAATGCATTTTGCAAGTTATTTTCATTAACATATGCATTTATATGCACACTTTACCATAATATATGCATTTTTGTACACATTACAAGGCTGAAGAACTGCATTGAAAAATTCAGAGAAGCACAAATTTCAAAGGATGGCTATTTCAGAAAGTGCGAACTGAGTAAGTTTACTTCTGAATGGAAGCTAAATCTAATTCCTCCCCCATCCTTATGTACACATGAATGATTCTGGTAATTGCATTAAGGGCTGGAGGTTTTTTTGTAACATTTATGACATTTTTTTGACATAATTACATTGCATTTTGATGCATATTGATATATGTTCATGTTTTGTATACAATTTGTTTTTGTGGTCCTTAGTTGTTTTACTTATACACATTGTTGAGATATATTTATTCAATTATGTAACTTAAAATGTGGAATCGTTATGATGACTATTGCTCACTTAGAGATGACTGGCACCCACTGTGTATACTTTCCAGAAACAATTTAAGACATTTTTTCCCAACAATCTTTCCCAGCTGGATGAAAAGGACTCAGGTATTAATGCTGTATTCTTTTAAAATTTATTTTAGTTAGTTTATTTTTTGTATTGCTTTTAAAATGATTTTTAGCTGTTTTTATAGTATGTCTGTAAATCACCTTGCGACACATGTAAAAAGTTATTCATAAATTAATTAATACAGTTGCAGTTGCTGCTGCTGCTGCTGCTGCTGCTACTACTACTACTACTACTACTACTACTTATAATAATAATAATTTGGTTTTGAATGTTGAATTTGAAGTTGTACAATACTTATATTGACTTATTTCTTTTGGGATTTGTAAACCACTTAGATATTTCGGATGAGTTACAAAGTGTTATATAAATAAAATAAATAAATAAATATAAAGGAAGCTGTCAGTGAACAGCCAGAGCTGGTCAAATCTGGCCCTTGTATGATGTCATCTGGGACTCCAATTGCTAAACCATGGTCGGGGGGAGGCATATCAAGAACCTATATGGTGCAGTGGTTAGAGTGTTGAACTAAGACAGGACAGAATTGGTTTTAAATCCCAACTCAGCTATCAAATTCACTGGGCAAGTTTAGGATGCCCGCTATCTATGAGCTTAATCTACTTTATGTTAGCAAAGTCACTTAAATAACACAGGCAGAGTCCAGAGAAAAAAAATTCTGATAACAATTTACTGAGCAGACTGAACAAAATAAGTGTATAATTTGAGGAGAAAGGAACAGGGAGATATAAAAAGAAATATATAGAGGAAAATTCCCTCAGAACTACACAGCCAATCACAGCATGTGCTCCCTCAATTAACATCATGCTACCCTGCCTTGTTGCTAAGTCACATCTCCATCTGTTCCCCTCTTGGATAGTTGACTTTTAACACTAACAAAATTAACCCTTAAGTTCAGGGCTGGCCCCAGGCATGCCAGGGCCCTTGGGCACCAGCCTGCCCTGGGTCCCAGGACAATTGTGCATGTGCCCGCACACACATGCACACACGCCCTCCCCACCTACCTATCTCTCTTGTCTTTTGCAGCTGTGAGCACTGTGCATGCAGGGCTGCCATTAACCAAGATGGTGACTGAGGTTTCCATCTTGGTTGATGGCGCACATGGTGTTATGTGCTCGAACCCCTGCCATCAGCCAAGATGGCGGCAGGGGCATCAGTAAATTAGGGAAACCTCAGCCACCATCTTGGTTAATGGCAGCCCTGTGCATGCAGTGTGCACAGCCGCAAAAGACAGGAAAGACAGGTAGGTGGAGCCATCTAACAGGCAGGCTGTTGGCGAGCTCCCTCCCTGCAATCTGTGGCAGCTGCCCTGCCACAGATTGTGGAAGGAGAGTGCTACTCCTCCCCCACCTTATCGAAGGGCCACTGTCGGTCCAGGAGCTCTCGGCCAGTGCCTGACCTGGCCGCCCTTTGGTGCTGGCCCTGCCTAGGTTGAAAACTGAATGATCTCTGCTGTTGCACTTCCAACATTTCATGGGATTATTATGAGGATAAAAATGTGGGAGGGGCACCATTTATACCTCCATGAGCTCCTTAAATGAAAGGTGGGATATACATACAATAGCTATGGAGGAGAAGCACAATGGGACTTGGCAGCAGGCATTTTTGTGAGGTCAGTCTACCACCACCTCCCCTACTTGTCCGTGGCCCTACAGCAGAACTACAGCTGCTGACTAAAGCTGTCTAATTTTTTTCTTTATCAACTCTTTCCTGTTTCTGTGGATGGAAAGGCAGTCAGTCACAAAACTCACCAGTACGTCTGAGTTTCTGCTTCCTACCTATCCATCTTGCTGCATTCTATGGGTCAAACAAATACTATAATTTGGATTTGCTTTGGTATGACATGTTGTTCTTCATTGTTCCATTGATAAGGCTAACTTGTGATGATGTGTGGGGATGTGAAAAGTGGTAATCACAATAAAATACAAATTCTATCAGCCTCTCAAGACAAAAGAATCAGGCAGTTTATAATTACTAAAATTATATAACCTCTCTCCACATGTGTGTGTGTGTGTGTAATCTTTAGTTATTTACAGTATTCGTCATCTTGCCCATTGCAAGAGGAGCCCTTTGAGCTAAAAGGGATATTTTTTTATATAAAAAGTAGCACATCACCACAGGTTATGTGCTGGATCACATCAAAAAGCCAACAGAAAATAATGAGTCACAATTAAAGAGACGTTAGTGAGGAAGAAGGGACTCTGCCTTTTTGATGGGCAGCTTTAGAAGGCAATTTAGAGAACAACATATATTGTAAGAATAGGTCATTTCAATTAGCTGTGATTCCTGTCAATCCAAAAAGATTTCATAACCCCTATATTTCAGAAAACATTAGCTGGCTCTACACTGTGCACACTGATTTCATTTTATTGGATTGTTTCACTTTCTTTTTTTTATAGCTGCCTCATATTGGGAGTTATATGAGTTTGGGGGGTTGTAGGGTACAGATTGATTTAAAATCATTTGCTCATTCTTTAACTTTTAGGAGCTCTTCAATCTTCCAAATTATAATTCCTAATCCTCCTGGAGATGTAAGAGAGGTTCCCCCCCCTTTTTAGTATCTCTTCTCAGAAACCAAGCTCAGGAATTAGGGCTTATTTTTGACTCAATTCCTTAAAAGAAACACTTTTTTAAATCATGAAACACACTGGATCAGTTCAGGTGCTCAATTCCTGACCTGCTAAACCATAGTTCAGCAAAAAGGAATGAGTGATGATCCTACACACTCCTACCCCTCCCTTTCCTTCTCCCTCAGGGCTTACATCCTGCTTTAATTAAACCACAGTGAGCTGTTACATGCAAAATGGGTAACTATGGCTTAATGTCACTTCACCAGATCAGTGTGCAGTTGGTGTGACATTAAGTCACAGACACATTTTAGACTTCCGGGAAGGGTGATTCGCCTGTGCTGCCTCTGAGACAAGCTCTTGTCTTAGATGAAGTTTTTTCAGCTTTAATCAGTCAGAATGTTTTTTTTTTGACTGGTTAAGATTTTCTCCCGGCCAGGGAGAAACGTGAGATTAACCACAAAGCCTGTTTTTGTTGGGAGGACTGGATTTCATTAATTTATGAGAGAAAGTTCAGCCAGCAAATGCTGGACGGACTTCCATCAAAGCTCTTGCTGATTAAGCGACACGTTTATCTTTTCTTCAAAGAAAAACGAACTAACAGGCAAGCATCCTTCTTTCCAGTTTTTTTTACTTGGTTTAAATTGTTGCACCAAAAAGAGATTTGTCAATTAATCAGCTATAAAGAACTGGGTGAGTTAAAAAATTTCTCTTTCACTCACGAAACTAAGGAGGAAAGAAATCGAAAAAGGCTTATCTTTGTTTTTATTGCAAAAAGCGGGCCTGGAAGTGCATTCTAAAGATATTAACGGAAGAGGGATTTTTATTTCGAGGAGGGAAAAAAAATAAACAAATTTGATTTATGAACTTTGGAGTATCTTTTTTTTTTTTGGTCTATTTCATTTTGACAAATCTGCTTACTCACGACGCCACTAACTGTTTGAAGCTGGGAACTAAACTTGTTTTGTTTTCCTGAATATATAAGAGATAAGACAGGCTGTATTGATGTCTGCAAGCCTGAAACATTAACCCAACTGTGGCTGAAATAATTTTTTGTTTTTGTGGTTTTAAGAATGACAACCAGGAAAGTGACTGAGACCATGGAAGAAATTATGTTTCAGAAAATAATGAGTGAGATTGAGATAATGAAACAAACCCTGAGACAGGGCAGACAGGAGATGAAAATTGAACTTAGCAAAATGATGCAGGAGTTTAAAAAAATAGGGGATTCTGTGAAAGAGGATTTTGATGGGATTAGAGATGAGAAAAGAAAAATTAAAGGGAAGATACAAGCCATGGAGACTGGAACAAATGAGGAATTGGAAAAAGATCTGGAGTTTACGGATGTTAGAAATAAAGTTTACTGTTTGGAATTCAACGTTGTCTCTGAAGAAACTAATGAAGATAGTGATAAAGTTCTCAACGTCTTGGATAATTTTCTCGACTGGAATGATGTGATGGAGCTTGACATAGAAAAAATCTATGGAATTAATTACAAATATGTGACAATGGAAAAACTCTTAAGAGATGAGCCAGTGCATTTTGTAAAAAAGAAGAGCAGAGAAGTGACTTTACAACAATATTTCAGCAACATATTTAGAATTGATGGCAAGGACATATTTGTGAAGGGGGAAATTCCCATCAGACTCTTGTTATATGACTATGGCTATGACAGCAAGATCATCATGAGATACTGATAATGGATGAGTGGATACTGAAACCACTGGATTTAACAGGACTATTGAAGATGGAAGATGGAATTAATATTGATAATGGAAGAATGGTTATGGAAATTATTGGACCTAATAGATTCGACGAGATGGATTAATCGATATGTTTATTTGGATTATGGCTATGACAACAAGATTATTATGGGATACTGATAATGGAAGAATGGCTACTGAAATTACTGGATTTAACAGGATTATTGAAGATGGAAGATGGAATTAATATAGATAATGGAGGAATGGCTATTGAAATTACTGGACCTAACAGATTTGAATCAAGATGGATTAAGCGACATGTTTATTTGGAGAAAAATTGAAAGATATATCTCTCAAGGAATTGAAATCTCTTTTGGACTTTTTGTGGAAAGAATAAAGTAATGTTTATGAGATTTGATGATTAATTAAGATAACTACTGGAGGAAAGTGATTTTGTAATATAATTTTAGAGACAGGATTGTTATATATTGTAGACCTATGGTTGATCTGCGACAAATCGGAAGTCAACATTTTATTTTTTTTGTATAATTGTTTTTGTTTTGTGTTGTTTTTTTTTGTTTTTGAAAATTTGAATAAAAATTAATTAAAAAAAAGTCACAGACACATTTTGGACATAATGTATGTGGTTCAATTAAATCACAATGTAAGCCCTGAGGAAGGGGAGAGGTAAAATGACATCATGAAGTGTGCAATCCCATCACTAATTTCCATCTGCTAAACTGTGGCTTAGCAAACCAGTAATTCAGCAACCAAATCTGATCACAAAGTTTTATAATAAATAATAAATAAACTTTAATTTGTTAGTCCCCTATCTGTCCAATTTTTGGACACTCTAGGCGACTTACAGCAGCAACAAATACAATATACAATTCAATAAATACATTACACACTACAATAAATAACCATATTCATCAATTTAAAACTAGCATCAAAACATCAGTTAAAACATTACAACTAATCTAGCTCGAATTCCTGTAGGCCTGCCTGAAGAGCCAGGTCTTTAATGCTCATCGAAAGCTCATCAGGGAGGAGGCATGTCAAAGATCGTAGGGGAGGGAATTCCAAAGGGTGGGAGCCACTACTGAGAACAGCCTCTCTCTGATCCGCACCAGCCGAGCTGTTTTGGCTGGTGGGACCGAGAGGAGATCCTGCGTGGCTGATCTTGTAAGGCGGCTCAATTGGTGATACTGGAGGCGGTACTTTAGATAAACCGGGCTGAAACCGTATAGGGTTTTAAAGGTCAATACCAACACCTTGAATTGGGCCCGATAAACCACTGGTAGCCAGTGAAGATCTATCAACACCGGGGTGATGTGTTCCCGGCGATGGCTATGTGTAATCAAGCGTGCCGCCGCATTCTGCACCAGCTGAAGTTTCCAGACCGTCTTCAAGGGTAACCCCACGTAGAGTGCATTACAATAGTCTAAGCTAGAGGAGACCAGGGCATGTATCACTCGCGGGAGAAGCTGTACAGGAAGGTAGGGTCGCAGCCTCTGTATCAGATGTAATTGATACCAAGCTGCCCGGCTCACTGCCGAAACTTGAGCTTCCATGGACAGCTGGGAGTCAAGAATGACCTCGAGGCTGCGGACCTGATCCTTTAGGGGCAATCTTACCCCGTTAAACACCAAGTCGATGTCTCCTAACCTTCTCCTATCACCCACGAGTAACACCTCGGTCTTATCAGGATTTAGCTTCAGCCTGTTCTCGCCCATCCATCCACTAACGGACTCCAGGCACTTGGACATGGTCTCCAATGGAAACATTAATAAGCCAACAATCCTTCCCCCCATCTCTACTCCTCACGGCCCTGGGATGACAACCAAAGGGTTACATGGTCTTTGAGGGAATGGGCAGATTTGGTCCTGGGGCCTCCAGGTGCTGATCCCTAGTATATAGTATAATACTTTGGAACATACAGCAGCTTGCCAAAACCTATAGTATTAGAAACATGGTAAGAAGTTAATGATGGGGAAACAATACCTCTGAAATTATCTAGACTCCCTGCCCCTGTGTACATATCGAAAGTGTCCTCTTCAGAGATCAGTACATTTATGT
The DNA here is from genome assembly GCF_030035675.1 of Rhineura floridana. Lineage (NCBI taxonomy): Eukaryota > Metazoa > Chordata > Lepidosauria > Squamata > Rhineuridae > Rhineura > Rhineura floridana. The sequence goes on along the minus strand of NC_084480.1, from coordinate 201,312,266 downwards.
CATTTTGTAATTCCCAAAAGCAACCTAACATAGGTTTAGGTTGGGAGCTACATGGAAGCATGGAGCAAATCGTAACTATGTGAGTGGATATTGGACAGATACCAATTTGATACTAGACAGGGCTTTACTATTGACAGGAGTGAACTGCTTTGTGGAGCAAGAAAGTAATCATGTGCTCCTGAAGCCTGATATCTGTTAGATAAGATTTACTAATAGACAAAAAACCTTGCGGTTTAAGAATGTACCTATAGCCCACAGTTATTTCTATCAAACTTTAAAAAGCAGGGAAATTGGGCAGCTATAGTGAATGCATCAGGGGAGCAGGAGACCTGACCTCCTCTCTAAGATATTGTACTGCCCTACAAATTTGTCAAAATGCAAGCACAATTTGGCTTGGTCTTTTACAGTCCTGAGTTCAGGACTATAAATTTTGTAAGGTTTTGTTTTGAAATGAGCTTATGGGAAGCATCAGAATGGCATGTGGTGGTATTTTCAATTTAACATTGCGGAATGTGAAAAATCCACACTGGCTATAGTATACAGCCACCCTTGTGGCTGTATAATGATATAATGGCATATTTACCAACCTTTCACGCTCTCAGGGAATTGTTGGAATGTTTATAGTCCAGGTTCTGTGATAGAAGTAGTAGTCAGTTTATGACTAGAATAGATAAGTTAGGGGCTGTCTTAAAAGAACAGAGACTTAAAAAAGAGAATGATGAAAAGAATTTGATTGCTGCTACCATCGAGCTGGACCATGAGCCCCCTGGGGCCCCTAACTTATTGCAAGAAACGAACAATGATGAAGGATGGCCTACGGATGCGCACTTGGCGATAAAGTCAAGTAATGTTGGATATCAAAGACATCTGAGTGATAATGACATCAATCATGGATCCAACTATACTAGTCAAGTGATGAGAACTTTGGATCCATCAGAAATAAAAATCCCTAATGTTAAATTTGCGCAACATTTACATAATAACAACTGACAAAAATCGAATCAAGCTGTCTCCACTTTAAAGCTCCTTTCTTGGAACATTGCAGGTTGGATGAATAGATCTGCTGATCCTTCGTGTATTTTATTTTAAAAACAACATCAAATTCTGTTCCTTCAAGAAACCTGGTTGATGAATGAACTTGGACTGGACGGTTTCTCGGCATACCAGATAAGGGCAACCCCCAGTAACAAAGGTGGACGACTGAAGGGTGGTATCTGTATATTTATTTCTACTGCGTTACAAGCATCTATCACTGTTGTTGACCCCCTGCCTGATTTGGCAGTAGCGGTAATTTTAAAATTAGCTTCTTGCTCCCTACTTCTGGTTTATGTCTATATATCTCCTAGTAAAGATAAAAAATCTGGTGCAAATAAGATCATTAAATTAGAAAAATATTTATTGAATTTAACATCATTACATCCAGAGGTAAGGTTAGTCTTGTTAGGAGATTTCAATGCTAGATTGGGCCCATCTGATGAAGCTCTATTTGCTAAATATCACCAGGTGGTCCCTTTCACAGAGAGTCCTTATAGGATACCCTCAAGACAATCCAAAGATCAGGGTATAACCTATTTGGGCCTTTGTCTTGCCCAAATGATTACAAAGTTAAATATGATTTTACTTAATGGCCGAACTATCGGTGATAGGGATGGTGATTATACATTTTTGTCAAGTAGAGGAGCATCGGTAATCGATTTAGGAATTGTATCTCAAGAATTATATCATGTGGTTAGTAATTTTGAATGTATTGAGAGGCCAGAAAGTGACCATGTTCCTATTATGATGGTTATAAACTGGAATTTTACCCTCCAAATTGAACCCCAGACCTTTTCTAGAGTAGCCTATGAGGTCTGTCCTAGTAGGGTTAAGTGGATTCCTAAGCTGGAAAAAGAGATAAAAGAAAGATTGCATTCTCCAGATGTTCTTGCTCTAAAGGAATTGATACTTGCATCTTCTCAGACTTCAATCTCTTTTCAGTGTTTTCATCAATTAATGAATTTACTCCAAATATCAGTACTATCGCTATCCAAAGTCAAACCAAAAAATGTGATATGTAACTCTAAAATGTGGTTTGATAATGATTGTGTAGAAGGAAAAGAACTCCTAATAGCTAAGTTTAAGGCTTATAAAGAGAATTGTAATCTAGTAGAGTTCCAGGCATATTGTGAACAAAAAAAATTGTTCAAATGCCTGATTAGTCAAAAGAAAAAAGCAGCACTTCATGAAATTTGGCAACGCCTTTCTTATGCCTCCCGTTTAAAAAACTCCAACTTGTTTTGGAGAATTGTTGCAAGCAATTGGCCAAAGACATATCCCAATATGGGTTGTTATGTTCCCCCTAATGTGTGGGAAAATTATTTTACTAAAATATACGAACAGGACACTGATTTTGTCAGATTTAAAGATCCATCTTATGTATTTCTGGAATGGGCCCCGGTTAGTCCTACTGAAATTATAGAGCTTATAACTAAATTAAAAGCCAATAAAGCTCCGGGTTCTGATAACATTCCAGCGGAAGTATTTAAAACAAACGTGGAGTGGTGGGCCCCACTGTTGGCAGCTCTATTTACGCATATAGATCAATTGATGCAAATACCCAGTGATTGGGGAACGGCCATAATTGTGCCAATATATAAAAAAGGCTCGCTCTATGATCTGGCTAATTTTAGACCTATAAGTCTTCTAAATATAGTAAGTAAACTTTACTCGGCCCATCTTTACGGTAAATTAGTCGCATGGATGGACCAAAATGAAATATTGGCCCCACAGCAAGCAGGCTTTAGGATTGGTCATTCAACCACGGACCATGCTCTTGTGCTTCATCAGTTTGTCAACAAATATAACGGATCTGGTAGTGCATTGTTTACCACTTTTATAGACCTAAAAACAGCTTTCGATTCTGTATCAAAAGAGAAGCTTTGGACTAAGCTTGGTCATACTAATATTGATACCCATTTGTTGCCATTAATACGAGGTCTATATGACAACACATACCTTCGTGTTAGATGCAATAATAACGGCCAGTTAACAAACCCCATTCACACCTTTAAAGGGGTTAAGCAAGGTTGTATACTGGCTCTGTCATTATTTAACATTTATATAAATCCTATTGTTCAAAGGTTGTCATCAATTATATCACATTCTCCAAGATTAGTAGAAATACCGAGACCTATTTTGTTATATGCTGATGATATTGTTCTAATTTCAAGAATGCCTGTGGGTTCGAGACACCTGTTGTCTGCGTTAGCCCTGTTCTGTTTGGAAGAATCGCTAACAATACATTATGAAAAAACAAAAGTAATGATTTTCACTAACAAAAGAATTAAACATATATGGAGGATTAATGGGCACATGATTGATCAAGTTAAGGTATTTAAATATTTGGGGATGACTTTTCAAGCAACTGGTTCATGGTCTCTACATACAAAATTGGCTGTTATGAATGCAAAAAGAACTATGAAGGCTCTATTAGCTTTTTACTATAACAAAGGGGGTCAAATTCCCTCTGCAGCTATAAAAGTTTTTAGAGCAAAAATAATCCCACAATTATTATACAGCTCTCAAGTAACAATTTATGAGAAGTTTGAGCCTTTGGAAGCAGTTCAAAATATTTTTCTTAGGTCTGTACTTGCAGTTCCTACTTGTGTCCCTAGTTTTATTTTAAGACTGGAAACGGGATTATTGTCCATAGAAGCCCGTGTTTGGTGCCTTAGAATTAATACATGGCTTAAGTTGATATTTAATCCAGTAGGATTGGCTTCACATATCCTCCAGGATAAATTCCATTTAACGTGGGAAATGAAGATTATTGACAAAATAGTAAAAATGGGATTTTCAATCCCTTTAATTCTTTCAATGGGTTTTGTAAAAGCCAAAGAGCATATTATTCAAAGAGTTAAAGATGTTGACTTCCAAAAACATCTGATGCAGGTCAAAAAACATATGTATAACAGCAATCCTCAGTATCCCATGCCATATCTATCTAAGCTATCTCTACCCAAATATCGTAAGGCGTTTACGTTGGCTAGACTAAATTGCTTGCCATCTGCGATTTTGGAAGGTAGATATAAAAAAATATCTTATACTGATAGAAAATGTCCTTGTGGGGGTGGAGAGATCAAGTCACTAATACACATCCTACTTCATTGCCAATATTGTAGTGAGGCTAGATCTCGGCTGATTACCCCGTTAATTACTCACCTTCCTGGAAGAAATGAAACCTTTTATGTTAAATATCTTCTTGCTGACCAACTAGTACATGTAACTGAATCGGTAGCTAAATATTGTGCTATAATTATTAGTATTAGAAAAATTTTAACTTCACTCAGTTAAAACTTCTAGGTATTATATAGGTATTTTTATGGTTTTAAGTTTTCCTCATTCATATTGTTCCTTAATTTTCTGTATATTTGTATGTCAATGTCTTATTGGTCTGTGACCGTAATAAATTCAATTCATTCAGTTTAGATGGGATTAAAACCTTACAAGGCCCTAGGAAAAGGATGGGAATAGCTTTATAAGTCAGGCTGAGACCTGGGAAGAGATCCCAGGAGATAGGAAAACTAAGGTGAAGAGAGTCCACATACAAGGTAGTTGAAGAATGAGTCCAGAATACATAATGGACTGACAAACAGGAATCAGAGAGAAGGAGTGACAGAAGAAAGGACAGCATGAGCAAAAGATAAGTAGAGACAGGGTTATGTGATAAGAGGTCTAATGAGAAAAAGGGCTCTAAAGAAAGCTCATGGTGCTTAAGATCAGGGAGGGCATGAGAGGAGAGGAAGACAGGAGCGCTAAATAAATTGGGACAAAGAGTGGTATCCGAGTAAATCATACTCAGAGTAGACCTACTGAAATTAGTGATGGCTAACCCAAATCCATTGATTTAATGGGTCTAATCTAAGTATTACTACCCAAAGAGCTTAAATGCATGAGCCTGAAGAAGCAACAGGCAGCCAAAGAATAGAGATGATGAAAGGAAAGACTAAGGCTGGCATCATCAGTGTAGCTCTCATGAGCATGTTGGTGCTCTTGAGGACTTATCCTTATACTCACAAAGCCTCTGCGCCCCTCCATTTATTGCCCCCCTTCATCATGGTGTGGTGATGGTGCTTATCTTTTTATTCCTTGAAAAGTTCCTAGAACTGAAGGAGGAAATTAGAAAAGTGACACTCTTTCCCCCATTTCCTCTTTCAGCTCTATGTGCTATTCTAGGCTCAGATTTGCACTTGAGCTGCCAATCTGAACCTTGAAATTAAAAGCAAACAAAGGTGAAATAGGAAGTGGGAAGAGTCTCATTGTCTCCTACATCTTTTTCACCTCTATGTGCTTTCCAAGACTCAGATTGCCACCTGTGCAGGGAAAAGGGAACAATCTGGGAGACTGGGGGAGGAAAACAGTGTGTGTGTGTGTGTGTGTGAGAAATGGGGTGACACATGAGTCAGGAGAGAGAGAGAAAAAACACACACACACATGCATGTTGGATACAGTAAACCAGATCCTCTTGAAACTGCATACGTTTTTATATTTCCACCACTACCATCTAATCACAGACCACATCTGTCTCCATTGAATGAACCATAAAAATAACAAATCCAGTGCTTTTCAGTACTGCCATGGTGCAAAAACAAGGCTTTGAGCCAGGTCCTTATGGATCTTCATAATCTTTTAATAAGGGATCACCCCCAACCCCCCCCATGTAACAACCTATGTTGTCCTCCTATATAAAAATTATGAAGCTGTATGAAGATCCATGTCTTGGATCAATGATTTTGTAATGTTGGAAAGCATTGGACCTGTGCTTTTTATTGCACAATCTACCACTGTACACTTTCATTTGAGTGTACGTGTGTGCATGTGGTGTAGTGTTTTTTGGGGAGGAAGGAACTGTATAAAATCATGCAAATTTTCAAGAGGATCTCATTTAATTATATGAGATTAATTTTGGAAAAGCAAAGAATGAATGTGTGTGGTTTCTGTCCTTCTGTCTGTTGTCAGGAGCAGGAATTAAGTGACTGGCATATTGTTTGTTTCATAAGAAAAAAGGATGTTAAGGATACAGTAAATAAGGGGATACCAAAAGGTGTTAACTCCTCCTTGAGGATCCCTCCTTCGTGTCTTGCTCCTGACCTTTAGATTTTCTTCCTGTTGGACAACTTATTAACTTGTTGCTATATGAAGAACTAGTTAAGTGATTGGAAAACTAATTGTGGAAAGCAATTGAATTTTTATTACTGGTTGCTGGGTTGATTTTTCTGTCCAGAAACCCTGAAAAGGCCTCATGCTGAGCTGCACACACTGGGAAAATCATAATTTAGGCCTAAGTTACCATATAGGTGGCCAGCCAGCCAGCCAGCTAACTGTAGTGTGCACAACAGTGTTTCCATTCTTCTAGGGCTGTTTTCACCCTTTTCCATCAGGTATTCAGGAAAAATAAGAGAAATAGCACTATATAAATATAGTGAGTACTTTAAGAGAGTAAAGGGTAACTTAAGAACATAATAAGACCCTGCTGGATCAGACCTGTGCCAATCTAGTTCAGCATCCGGTTCTCACAGTAGCCAACCAGATGCCAAGGGGAAGCCTGTAAACAGGACCTGAGTGCAAGAGAGCTCTTCCACACTGTGGCTTCCAGCAAATGGGTCCTGTGTCTGAGTCAGGAAGAGGGACTTTTGCCACCCAGCTCAGCCAGAGATCCACTGTATCCAACTCCCCTCAGCCTGGTGTAAATGGCAGTTGGATTGTGCCCTAAGTTATCTCTTTGTTTCATCCTTTAGCAAGAAGCATCCAACTCTGCTCTACTCATCACAATAACTGCAGAATAAAGAAGCTCTTACTTCTTACTGCAGCCAAACAAACATGCTTCTTTATTGTTGGTTAGGTAGAGAACACAACTGAAGCTTAAACTGAAAACCAAAGCAAAGTTCAAGGGGTGGAGTCTAAGTCTAGCCCATAATACTTGGTTCCAATGTTTAACTCAGCCTTTCCCAACCAGTGTGCCTCCAGATGTTGTTGGACCACAATTCCCATCTTTCCTGACCATTGGCAATGCTAGCTGAGGCTGATGGGAGTTGTGGTCCAACAACATCTGGAGGCACACTGGTTGGGAAAGGCTGGTTTAACTCTTAAAGGGTCATGTTACTATGCAGGCTGGGTTTTTTTCAGGGTCACTTAAGTAATAGCAAGATATTTGCGATCATGAAAAATCCACCCTCAGGGAAAGTCTTGAATGAGCAGACTTTTGGGGGCTCTTCCAGATGAGGCTTTTGTTGTGCACTCGTCCTGCCTTATTCACTGATTTTTTTTCAGAGGGTCATGTTCTTAAATTGCTCCTGTTCTTAAAACAAGCAGTCATTTTTTTTTAAATGGAGGCCATCATTGTCTGTCATATCACAAATTAAAAAGAATTTTTCCAAAAAAAAATCCAGGGAGGGAGCACAGCTTGGGGGTGGGGGTGGTGAACCCATTTGCCCCACCCTGACTACTGGGCTGTTGTGAGATAGGAAAAAATAATTAAATAATTAATTAAACAATATTTCATCTTGCCTCTCAGCCATGTTTTCCAAGGCAGCTTTAAGCCCTTTCTTCTTTTTACTGACAATATTGCTTACACATCGAGGTGCACACCTATCTGTATATAATGAGGAAACATTGCCCAGCAATGAAGCAGCCCGTCTGTGTGAATATTTGGGTGCGTGCATGTATATAGAGGATCCAGCTGTTTGAAAGTGATAGTGTGAAACAGACCTATTTTTAAAAGGAGGAAATTGTAGTTGATGGCATATCTGCTGAAAGCAGGTAATTTTAATTATCTCCAATAGTTAGCAGCCATGAATAATTTATTACCTAAAGAGCTGTAGTTCTTATCCCCCCCCAGCTTCTCTCCAGTCTTTTAATCCTGATGAGAGCAGATAATTCAGATCATAGTCCCAAATGCTTCTTGATGTGAACTGTTAACTCCCGAGCTAATGGTGAGAACTACAGGATTATGCCTGGATCTTCCCTTCAGAATACATGCATGATCCCATCACACTTCCTTTCTTCACTTCTCCCCCTTTAAAATCCACTTCTTTTGTAAGATCTGTAGTTTAATCCCTTACACCCCTATTTTATGTTCACTTACTAAGAAGGAAGTCCTGCCAGACTCAGTGGGATTTACCTCCATGTTGAAAGTGTGCATAGGATTTCTGCAAGTCTGAAATCCTATGCTCACTTCTCCCCCCTTATAAAACTCTGAAAAACAACAATGGGATCTGGAAAGAAATCTTGGGGCTGTGGTGGAATGGATAGCTCAGTATGTCCCCATGTGTACTATGAAAACAAAAAATCCCATAGTAGGAATTGTTAGGAAAGCGACTGAAATTTATTCATTTGTTTGTTTATTTATTTATTGTTTGATTTATATCCCACCCTTCCTCCCAGCAGGAGCCCAGGGCAGCAAACAAAAGCACCAAAAACACTTTAAAGCATCATAAAAACAGACTTTAAAATACATTAAAACAAAACATCTTTAAAAACATTTTTTTAAAAAGCTTTCAAGACATCTTAAAAAAAAGTTAAAAACACATTTAAAAAAAGGTTTAAAAACATATTAAAAAAGAATTCCAACACAGAGACGCAGACTGGGATAGGTCTCAGCTTAAAAGGCTTGTTGAAAGACGAAAGTCTTCAAAAGGCACTGAAAAGATAGCAGAGATGGCGCCTGCCTAATATTTAAGGGGAGGGAATTCCACAGGGTAGGTGCCGCCACACTAAAGGTACATTTCCTATATAGTGCAGAACGAACCTCCTGATAAGATGGTATATGCAGGAGGCCCTCACTTGCAGAGCTCAGTGATCGACTGGGTATTAAGGGGTAAGACGGTCTTTCAGGTATCCTGGTCCCGAGCTGTATAGGGCTTTGTACACTAAAACTAGAACCTTGAACTTAGCCCAGTAGCAAATGGGCTTTCAGCAGCAGGATTGCCCACCTGTCAGAGTTGACCCATAGGAGTGGAGGGGGAGGAGACTGCTTTACCAGTGCATCCTGCTGGCAACATAGCACCCGTCAGGAGTGAACAGTCCACTCACCAGCTGATGAGCTAATGAGGGTTCGGTTGTGCTCTCTGCATGGATCTACACTGGCAAAGCAAACGCAGTAGGATTGAATAAAATTATGCATGGCGTTGAGAATGTGAATAGTGCCTCATAATATCAGAATTTAAGGTCATCCAATGAAACTGACAGGAAGGAAATTCTGGACCAAGAAAGTACTTCTTTACTCAATGCACAATTGTTTTCTGGTATTCACTGCCGTAAAACGTAGCGATGGCCACTAGCTTAGACAGTTATAAAATGGGGATTAGACAAATTCATGAAGGATATCAATGGCTACTAGTCAGGATGGTGAATGGTTTAACTTGGTACAGGCATACCCCACTTTAACGTATGCAATGGGACCGGAGAGTATACTTTAAGCGAAAATAACCTTTAAGTGAAGCAATTGTCTTCGCTTGTAGTGCACGCAATCACCACTAGATGGCAGCGGCGTCATGCCAATAAAGTATATGTTATTGCGAAGCGCACGAACGTTAAGCAGGTATGGGGACGAATACAGCATGTACGTTATAACGAGACAACGTTAAGCGGAGCAATGTTAAGCGTGGTATGCCTGTATAAGGCAACTTCCTGTGTTCCCAAGTAATCCATGACTAGAGTTGATGCAATAACTTTCCCCTTTAACAGATAAAAGCCGCCCCCCTCTGGAAGCAAAATAACATGGGTTGGTGCAATGGATAGTCAGTTTATAATAGGGGCTTGCAAGATGAAATCTTCTTTCCACTGTCTTAGCTGTTCCTTCTGAGTGATATACTGGAATAACACATATCACAGTAACATTGCTTGTTGTCATCGCTAAGACTGTAATTTCTACACTCCACCCCAATTTTTACTGGATTAAAAAAAAAACAGAAAAGAAAGAAAAACCTTTTTGTAAACTTTGGCATATTTCTGAAATGTAAACTTGCCATTAAAATGAATGTGCAGTGTTGAATGCAGACACATACATCTCTCTATCTAGCATATTTAGGTAATTATAGGCACATGTACACATGCACATGTACACATGGGGCAATTATGTGTGACAGGGGATAGTTATGTCCCAATCTATGACTTAATCTGGAAAGTATTGATCAGATTGGTTTGCTTAAAAATGCAGGCCAAATGAAATCTAAAAGCATCCCTGTTCTCTACTGACAACTTTCTCCTTTCCAGCCCATGCAGCTTTGAATCAGGTTTTGGCATTGGGTGGAATCCAGCCTGGCTGACAAAGCAATGTCTGCATCTTTTGTTAGCCAGCACAGGACCAGAGAGGCATTAAGAAGAAAAAGTAGAGAAAGCCATGTAGGTGCTAGGATTCTCCAGATTTTGCAAAAAATGGTTCTCGGCTCAAAATATGTACCAAAAATACATGTTTAAGGTTCATAGGTGTACAAGAGCACATTTTTGGATGAAGTATGCATAAAAATGCATACAAAAGATACGTTTTGTGAAAAACACATTCAGATCGTGAATTTCCATGCAGCTTGATGTGGAAACTAGATGGAATGGACTTATGAATACCCACATGCAAAACTGACATGGACTGAAAATAAATGGATCCATCCAACCCTACTACAGAATGGCGTAGAATAAAATCTGGAATGCGATTTCTACTAAACCCAATCCTGTTACTTGCCTGATGCTTTGTGTGCAGATCTGGCATGGAACAGCGTTGTTGTTGTTTTATGGATTTTTTTTAAAAAAATCATCAACAAATTAAGAGAAGTGGTGGAAGTCTAGGGAAAGTACATCTGTTCCCTTATTCTCCCCACTTCTTACTTCTGCATTCACCTGGTACAGCTCTGGCTTACTTTTCCCCAGCCTTGGAAGAGTGTTGTTGCACTCATGTCTTGCTTGCAGGCTTCCCATAGGCATCTGGATGGCCACTGCAAGAACATAATACTAGACTAGATGGGCTTCTGGTCTGATCCAGCAGGGTTTGCATTATGTTCTTAAATTGAGCGAAATAGAGTGAGCTAATACTAAATAACTTGCATTTAACATTAAAGTGGGGGGGAGGGGAGATCAGCAGGGGAGAGGAAATCAGTAAATATGTTTATGCTGATTTCTTTGCTAAAGTCATGATCTTTCAGACCATGGTATTCCCGATCTCTATGTATGAATGTGAAAGTCGAACAGTGAAAAAAGTGGATAAGAGAAAAATCAACTCATTTGAAATGTGGTGTTGGAGGAGAGCTTTGCGGATACAATGAACCGTGAAAAAAACAAATAATTGGGTGTTAGAACAAATTAAACCAAAACTATCACTTAGAAGCTAAAATGATGAAACTGAGGTTATACTTTGGACACATAATGAAAAGACATGATTCACTAAAAAAGACAATCATGCTGGGGAAAACAGAGGGGAGTAGAAAAAGAGGAAGACCAAACAAGAGATGGATTGATTCTATAAAGGAAGCCACAGACCTGAACTTACAAGATCTGAACAGGGTGGTCCATGACAGATGCTATTGGAGGTTGCTGATTCATAGGGTCGCATAAGTCGTAATTGACTTCAAGGCACATAACACACACACACAGACACACACTTCTTTGCTTGTGTCAGTGTTGCTATGATCCATTTTAGCATCCCCTTAACAAGAAGGATTTCAAAAACATGGAAGTATGTATACAACTATGGACAAAGGTTTGCTTGTGATGCCTATTTTGAGCTTCAGCTTTAGTTACCGTGGGTATATATAGAGCAAAAAAGAAAGAAAAAAGACAGTTGCTGGTCCTGCCATTAGGCAGGGTGAGCCAATTGCCTCAGGTGGCAGATTCTGGGGCAGCAGCAGTAGCTCCCCAGCTGTTCCTTCTGAGCTTCTGCAGCATTTGTCTCTGTTGAAGGATACAGCTGTATATGTCTCATGGCCAGTCTTGGGTCCCCCAAACTAGCCTTCTGTCTCAGGTATGGTGGTTAATACTATCCTATTATTCTGTTGTGAGTCTAGTCAATTTCTGTGCATAGAATGAGGAGGGGGAACCATCTGGGCCTTCACCTCAGGCTGCAAAATATGTTGGGTTATCCTTGATAGTTTTTTTCTAAAAATTAGGGCTGTTGGAGGGTTCCCGTTTCCCTGGAGGAGGTCTATAATAGTGAATTAGGACAGCTGGAAGGTTCAGATGGGATCCAGTTAAACAGTTTCGCTCGCACAAGTGCTTTTATCTAAGCAACGGAGCTCCCTCTCCTCCCCCTAAGTTTTGGGTTCCCCCTAACTCTCTGGAGCAGATGTAAAGGATGCATGGGGGACAGGCAGGTACAAGACGTTCTGTTGTGCATCTAAAAGTGCTTGTGCTAGTGGAACTGTTTAGTTGTACATGGCCTTATGTTACTGAGCTTCTACTCGAGGAACCACTAATATGCTTCCAAGGAAATGGAGGGTTTTCTGATCCACAGTTTGAAAACCATTGGCATGGAGGTCCTTCTTCCTTCAAAAGCTTGTAATGCCCAGGGTTACCTGAGAAGAAGTAATGATTGTTACACCAGTTAAAGCCTGTAGCGGGATACCTTCACGTTACAGTAACCTTTAGAAACCTGGGCAGCACGTCTTATTCACTGTTTCTCCACAAAAACAGCATGCACAAGCACCATCCAAACATTTCCCCCGATCGACGCATCCGGCCCATGGAAGAAATTCACCATCTGGCGCATGGTGCCCAAGCCCATCCTTATAGATGGGCCCAATTAGAGTGCCAACAGCTATGGATTACTCTGTGCAAGAGGGAGGCCAAAGGCAGCATGCAAGAGCGAACATCTAGACAAGCTATCCACAGGGGAACAGCAATAAAACAGAAGGATAATGGTGCAGACACATAGCAGTGCAGACCGTATGCACAGATGACATCAGCAGGACATCAAGGCACAAAGCAGCAAGAAGCCCATAAACTATATTTATGGAGAATAACGTACACATAGCAGATGCCATCACAGTGCTGCCTGCCTCTCACTGCCAGGGGCTTGGCAGTGGACTGCCCGATGGTGTTTCAAAGAGGTGGTGCTTCTCCTTGCTGACTGACAGTACAACACTCATTAGTTCCTTTTTCTTCATGTGGGCTTCCTGTTATTTCCCTTTGGGGCTTCATGCTCCTTCCAACTTGTTTATAATCTAGCATTAAGCCAGGGATCCCCACATTTTGGGTAGAGCTGACATATGCTTTTCCCTGAATTAATATTGGAGGCACACTGCACGCTTACACCCAAAAAGGCTCACTTTCAGATTGCGAAAGGGGAAGAAAAATTACCCTGTTCTGGACATGCCTCCAGCCTGAAAAGAGAGGGAAGGGCTGTTGCTCAGTGGTAGAGCACCTGCTTTGTATGCAGAAGGCCCCAGGTTCAATCCAGGGCATCTCCAGGTAGAGATAGGAGAGAACCCTGCCTGAAATCCCAGAGAGCAGAGAACACTGAGCTGGAGGACTCAGGACCTATGGTCTGCCTCATAGTAAGGCAGCTTCTGATGTTCCAATGTGAGACAACTTCAGAAGGGAAAGGGATGTAGCTGGAGTCTGGGGTGGCCACTTATGCATCATCAAAAAATGCATCATCAAAAAATAAGGCATCTATTTGCATAATATGCTAATTAATATGTATCTATGCAAATATAGAATGAATTACTATAAATAAAAAACACATCTCACCATAGTGGGGCAGACTGTGACCAGGTGGCCTGTGTGCCTGCTCTGTCCAGGTGTTACTTGCTCATGGGAAACTTGAAGGGCCTTTCTCCCCCTTTTTAGGCTTCTTTATCATTAAACTGGACTTGGACTGGACAGCCCTTCAAAGAGAGAATGCATTCAAATTATGACACATGATGACCCTACTGGCTCCTACTGGTAGGACTGTGAACGAGCTGTGTTTGAAACCCTGGAGAGTCATGACCAGTCAGCGTAGAGACTATACTGAGGTAGATGGACCAAAGGCTTGACTTGGTATAAGGTAGTTTCCTATCTTCCAGAACAACGAACCATGCAGAGATGGCTGTTATTGGTTATTATTGGTGATGGTGGTGAGACTTCAGAAAATGAACTCCCCCAATTTAGAAAGCTCCACCCCACCAAGAACTAAGCCAAAACACCTCTAAATTGTGATCCAGCTTGTAATACGGCCCATCCCCTCCTTTACTGCTGTAGCTGGCAAGATCTCTTTTATCTCTAGATATCTCTCGCTGACATCAGTTATCCTCTCTCCCTTCTCAAGGATAAGGGTTTTGTTGTTGTTGTTTGGTAAGTGGGTGAGAGAGCTGCATACTTCATCCCTTCCTGCCCTCCCCAAGTTTTCTTTTTTTAAAAAAGGAAAAATTCCCTTCTGATCACTGCCCAAGAGCGCTCTGCAGGAAAGTTTGGTGGAAAAACAACAAATGAATTCTGAGGAAAGTGTAGGGACCAAACCAATTCTGAGACACTATAAATTTAAAACAGTATTATACCACTTTAACAGTCATGGCTTTCCCAAAAGAATCATGGGAACTATAGTTTGTGAAGGGTGCTGAGAGTTGTTAGGAGACAGTTTTTTCCCGTGTCAGTGCTACAGTTCCCAGAGTTCCCTGGGAAGAGGGACTGATTGTTAAACCACTCTGGGAATTGTAGTCCTGTGAGGGAAATAGGGCCTCATCCATTTAATCTGCAAGGTAAAGCCCCTTGTGTCTCCATTAAGAATTTCCTCTATCCCAAATATTTTCTTGCCATCCATTCTGAATAAGTTGCTGAAATACTGTTGTAAAGTCATATCTGTGTTCTTCTTTTTTACAAAATGCACTGGCTCATCTCTTAAGAGTTTTTCCATTGTCACATGGCTGCAGTTAATTCCATAGATTTTCTCTATATCAAGCTCCATCACATCATTCCAGTCCAGAAGATTATCCAAGCCATTGATAACTTTATCTCTAATATCTTCATTAATTTCTTCAGAGATAACGTTAAATTCCAAACAGTAGATTTTATTTCTAAAATCCATAAACTCCAGATCTTTTTCCAATTCCACATTTGTTCCAATCTCCAGGGCTTGTATCTTCCCTTTATTTTTTCTTTTCTCATCTCTGATCTCATTCTCCTCTCTCACAGGATCCCCTATTTCTTTAAGCTCCTGCGTCATTTTGCTCAGTTCAATTTTCAGCTCCTTACTACCCTGTCGCAGGGTTTGTTTCGTTATCTCAATCTCATCCATTATTTTCTGAAACATAATTACTTCCAGATTCTCAGCCACTTTCTTGATTGCCATTTTTAAAACCACGAAAACAAAGCAAAACAAAAATAAAGAAGAACCACTTCTTATTTCAGCAACAATTGGGTTAATATTCCAGGCTTGATGACATCACAGTATAAACAGAGCAACCTGCCTTATCTCTCTATGTTCAAGAATGCAAAACAAATTTAGTTCCCAGCATCAAAACAGTTAGTGGCGTCGTGAAGAAGCAGATTCGTCAAAATAAAATAGACCAAAAAGAGAATAGTCCCAGACAATATAATATTCCTCGGAATAGAAATCAGGAATAGAAATCCCTCTTCTGTTTATTATCTTTAGAATGCACTTCCAGGACAGCTTTTTGCGACAGAAACAGAGATAAGCTGTTAATTTCGTGAATAACAGAGAAGAGCTATATCTCACCCAGAAGTTGTCCAAAGCCGATCAATCTGACAAATCTCCTTTTGCTGCAACAATTTAAACCAAGTAAAAAAAATAATAGAAAGAAGGGTGCTTGCCTGTTAGTCCGTTCTCTCTTTAAAGAAAAGATAAACGTATCGCTTAAGCAGATAGAGCTTGTTAGGAAGTCCGTCCTGCATTGTTGGCTGGACCTTATCTCATAAATTAATGAAATCCAGTCCTCCCAACAAAAACAGGCTTTTGAGGTTGATCTCTACGTTTCTCCCTGCCCGGGAGAAATTTCATCAGTCAAAAAAAAAATGTTCTGACTGATTTATATCTGAATAAGCTTCTTTTGAGGCGGGAGCCCGTCCCAAAAGCAGGCACAAGCGAAGTCACCCTTCCCGGAAGTCCGGAATGATCTTCTTGATGAGGTGCGCCTGGCGCCAACACTGTTATCTTTTCGGCGCCAGGTCAAGACTTTCTCTTCTCCCAGGCATTTTAGCATGTGTTTTTAAATTGTTTTTATATTGTTTTGAATTTTAAAATTGTGTTTTAAATTGTTTTTAAAATATGTTTTTAAATTGTGTATTTGTTTTAATGTTTTTGATTGCTGTAAACCGCCCAGAGAGCTTCGGCTATGGGGCGGTGTACAAGTGCAATAAATAAATAACTAAATAAATAAAATTTTCTGATCTGAGCCAATTAGCAACACAACATGCCTCCTGCTCCTGTTGGGTTCCCATTGGCTCCTTCACCTTTCTAATCTGAGCCAATCAGCAACACAGCAAGATGAGAAGGAGGGAAGGGGACTTTGTAAACAACAACCCCCAAAAAGAAATCTTAAAGGAAGAAACAGGGGAAACACAGGGGTATGGTATGACTGACACAGCCTTTTTAATTTTTTTTGAAAAAAAACAAACTTTAAAGGTGGCTAGCATGAAAACTCCTGGAGCTATCTACCTGCAACTTGTCAGGTTTAATTCCCTATATAGAAGCTATTATGTCTACAAATTTAATGGTTCTGGTCAAAAAACAAGAAAGTTATGGCCATGTCAGTTTTGTAATGTAAATTAATGGGATTTCCAGAGTTTTTTTGGGGGGGTCTGTGCACATCCCTACTCCTAACACTTCTCATCACTGTTAACAAAGTACAGTTCCCAGGATTCTTTGAGGGAATCCATGACTGTTTAAAGTGGTATTATACTGTTTTAAATATATATTGCAGATGTGGCCACAGTTGAAGTTTGACCATCACAAAATATCCTTCATGTCTGGGTTATCTGAGTTCATATTAATTATTTAATTAATACATTTGTCATTGTACTCTTAATAGTTTTCTCCTGGCCTGCTAGTCCTGGCACACAGTTGGGGAATATCAGTAGTAAATATTGGCAAAAGCATAAATATTTAGCTACAACAGCTGTTTCTCTCAAGAATATGCCCATCACAAGCAACAGCTACAGGTTGCACTGCATGATTGGTCACGGCCAAACTACAGGATCTCCTTCTGTTTTTTTTTGGGGGGGGGAGGATATGGACAAATCTGAGAGTTTTAGTTTCTGTTTCTTATTTTTCCAATTTTAATTTCAGTTCATTACATTTCCACATCAGTTTCAGACTTTTTGGAAAAAAGAAAAAACCCATCAGCATTGTAGTATGCATTTCTCCTAATATTTACATTTTTGCAAGCCATTTCCCCATATATAATGAATTTTTAATGTTATTTTTCACTGCACACTTTCTCATAAAATACACATTTTTGGACACTTTTTAAAAAGAGAACTGTATCACAACATTTAAGTAGTGCAAGTTTTGTAGGAGAGCTGCAGCTTTGTTTACATATTGTATTGGGAAGTACAAATTAGAATGGAGCCAAACCAAATTTCTTCCCTCATGCCTAGTCATAGGAAAGTTACAGTACTGCACTAATGAGTCACATTACCAGCCCTATTTGCAAAAAAAAGAGAAGCTGCAAGTGGGGGGGTGACCTGAGCAGATAACACATAATTCTTCAATTACTATCTGATCTCTCTTCTGAGACACTTTACAAAGGAAGCAATTCAAGCCTATTACTCTGGTTTTCCAACAAAAATCAACTGGAGAAACACAAAGCTTCCTTTCAAAGTGTTTTTCTTGCTTTTAAGATTTGCTATGATTTTAATGTGAATTGCATGTTTTTTATTCTAGTTTATGAGACACTTTGAATGGCATGTACAGAGAGGGAAAAGGAAAAAAGAAAACAAAGGCACTATTTTTATATATTTACAGAACTCTTGTAATGACCAGTTGGAATGAGATGATTTTAGGGAGAGGAGGATCCAAACGTTGCTGTTTTTTTGGGTGAGCGAATGGAGAGACCCAGCAGTCCCATCTCTTTCTCTGTCCTGTGGTCTGATGAACGGCTGCTGCCAAGGACAACTGAAGCAGTGCAGGACTAAAAATAACATGCACATATTGACATTCATATAGATAACACCAGAAATTCCACCCCATGTGCTTTCCTCCCCCTCCCCTTGCCCATGTCACTAAGGCACCTCTTCGTCCCCCTGCTCTCTGTCTGGTCCCACCTGCCATACCTCCTTTCTCCCCCAGCACATGGGTGGAGGAATGGGAGGCCTCACGGTAGTGATGCTGAGGCCTCTCATGAAGTGGCTCCTTAGGTCATGCAGGGCAACATCTGCCCCTCACCTTCCTTGTCCTTTCTCCCCCCATCCCTGGCCTTGAACACAGTGCAGCTGGACTGCAAGGAACCCCTTGCCTTCCTTGCTCTTCCTTTCTGCCCCGCTAGCCTTGAGCCCAATATTTCTTCAAAATATTGATATTTTAAAGGAAATATTGATATCTTTAAAATATTAATAAAAATGTAAATATTAATATCAATATTTTTCCAAGCAAACCTCCCCCCCCCCCATGGATCAGTATAAGCAGCGGCTAGTGGATACAGAATGAACTTGAATTGATGCCAGCCTGTTAGGTTGACAGAATGATTTTATTTATTTTATTTATTTATTTTATTACATTTTTAGACCGCCCTATAGCAATAAGCTCCCAGGGCAGTGAACAGCACAATAAAACAGATTAAAATACAAGCGGATGTAAATACAATACAGTACACAATAACACATAATTAAAATTTCCAAATTTAAATTCAAATTTAATTTTTTTTAAATTTTTTTAAAATGCCTGGGCAAAGAGGTAGGTCTTTACCTGGCACCAAAAAGATAACAGAAAAGGCGCCAGGCGTATCTCGTCAGGGAGGGCATTCCATAGTTCGGGGGCCACCACCGAGAAGGCCCTAGCTCTAGTTGTCGTTCTCCGTGCCTCCTTATGCATTGGGACACGGAGAAGGGCCTTCGACGTCGAGCGCAGCGACCGGGTAGGTACATAGCGGGAGAGGCGTTCCACCAGGTATTGCGGTTCGATGCCGTTAAGGGCTTTATAGGTAAGAACCAACACTTTGAATCTGGCCCGGAAACATATTGGTAGCCAGTGCAGTTGGGCCAGAACAGGTGTTATATGATCAATTTTTTTAGTCCCAGTAAGGACTCTGGATGCAGCATTCTGCACCAGCTGAAGTTTCCGAACCGTCTTCAGAGGTAACCCTATGTAGAGTGCATTACAGTAGTCCAATCTAGAGGTTACCAGAGCATGGATAACTGTGGCGAGGTTCTCCCTCTCCAGATAGGGTCGTAGTTGGGCTACCAGCCGAAGCTGGTAGAACGCATTCCGTGCCACCGAGGCTACTTGAGCCTCCAGTGACAGGAGCGGATCTAATAAGACCCCCAAACTATGGACCTGCTCCTTTGGGGGGAGTGTAACCCCATCTAGGGCAGGTTGGACATCATCCATTTAGGCAGAGAGCCCCCCCACCAACAGCATCTCAGTCTTGTCAGGATTGAGTCTCAGTTTGTTAGCTCTCATCCAGTCCATTATCGCGGCCAGGCAGTAGTTTAGTACATTAACAGCCTCACCTGAGGAAGATGAAAAGGAGAAGTAGAGCTGCGTATCATCAGCATATTGCTGGAAACGCACTCCAAATCTCCTAATGACCTCACCCAGCGGCTTCATATAGATATTAAAGAGCATGGGGGACAGAACTGAACCCTGTGGGACCCCATATTGGAGTATCCGGGGTTCGAGTAATGCTCCCCAAGCACCAACTTCTGGAGACGATTCTCGAGGTAGGAGCACAGCCACTGCCAAGCAGTGCCTCCAACTCCTAAGTCCGCAAGACATCCCAGAAGGATACCATGGTCGATGGTATCAAAAGCCGCTGAGAGATCAAGGAGAACCAACAGAGTTACACTCCCTCTGTCTTTCTCCCGACAGAGGTCATCATACAGGGCGACCAAGGCTGTTTCTGTACCAAACCCCTGCCGAAAGCCCGATTGACATGGATCCAGATAATCAGTTTCATCCAAGAGAGCCTGGAGCTGGTGAGCGACCACACGCTCTAAGACCTTGCCCAAGAATGGAACATTTGCTACCGGTCTATAGTTGTCAAAATTTTCAGGGTCCAAGGAGGGTTTCTTTAGGAGCGGTCTCACCACCGCCTGTTTCAGGCAGGGTGGTACCACTCCCTCTCGTAGGGAGGCATTGATCACCTCCTTGGCCCATCCGGCTGTTCCGTTCCTGCTAGCTTTTATTAGCCATGAGGGGCAAGGATCCAGAGCAGAAGTGGTCGCCCGCACCTGTCCAAGCACCTTGTCCACATCCTCGAGCTGTACCAACTGAAACTCATCCAATAAAACAGGACAAGACTGTGCTCCGGACACCTCATTAGGCTCAACTGCTACAATATTGGAGTCAAGGTCCCGGCGGATGTTCGTGATCTTATCTTGGAAGTGTCTCACAAACTCATTACAGCGGGCTATTGATGGTATTATTGCGTGCTGAGGCCCAGAGTGTAAAAGTCCCCGAACAACTTTATAAAGTTCCGCTGGGCGGTTAGAAGATGACTGAATGGAGGCAGCAAAGTACTGCTTCTTCGCTGCCCTCACCGCTTTCACATAGAGCTTGGTAGAGACCTTCACAAGTGCAAGACCACAGCCGTCGGGAGTTTGTCTCCATTTGCACTCAAGCCTTCTCCTTTCTTGCTTCATCACTCTTAGCTCCGGGGTGAACCACGGAGCCACTTGAGCTCTGCAGAGGAGAGGGCGCACCGGGGCGATTGTGTCAACTGCCCGGGTCATTTCTGTATTCCACAGATTGACCAGGGTTTCGACAGGAGCGTCAGTTTTATCAGCCGGAAAACTACCCAGAGCCTTCTGAAAGCCTTCAGGATTCATTAGTCTCTGGGGACGGACCATCTTAATTGGTCCTCCACCCTTGCAGAGGGGAGAAAACATTGTGAGCCTACACCTCAATAGGCGATGATCTGACCATGTCAGAGGAATAGATGTAAAATCCCTTACTCCCAGATCACCATCCCCTGTTCCAGTAGCAAAAATTAAGTCTAGAGTGTGTCCCGAAATATGCGTAGGGCCAGTAACAAATTGAGACAGCCCCATGGCTGTCATGGAGGCCATGAAGTCCTGAGCCGCCCCAGACAAAGTGGTCTCGGCATGAATGTTGAGATCCCCCAATACCAAAAATTTGGGGGATCGCAACACCAGACTCGAGACCACCTCCGTCAGCTCAGTTAGGGAGGCTGTTGGGCAGCAGGGTGGACGGTACACCAACAGTATTCCCAGTCTGTCTCGCTGGCCCAACGTAATATGAAGACACTCCAGACCATTAGCTACCTGGATAGGGTGCCTAACAAGAGGGATGGAACTTCTATAGACCACAGTGATTCCCCCTCCCCGACCCTCGGATCTACCCAGATGCTGAACCGAGTACCCAGGTGGGCACAGCTGGGAGAGATTGATGCCTCCCAGATCGCTCACCCAGGTCTCGGTAATAAATGCCAGATCGGCTGCCTTATCCACAATTAAATCATGGATGAGGGAAGCTTTATTATTTACAGATCTGTCATTAAGAAGCAGCAACTGGAGATCTGAGAGTTGGCTGATAGAACTACCAGCAATCCTGTGGATGTGGGGAGGACCGGAACACGGTACAGCCACCAATTTTGCACTGGCAGTGGCCAAAAGAGCCCATCCCTAGTTTAAAGTCCTAAATGGCCTAGGCCCCAAATATCTGAAAGACCACCTCCTTCCCTAGAGACCCTTTCAGGTGTTAAGATCAGCAAAGTGGAGCTGTCTTCGCAGTTCCACCACCCTCAGAAGTACAGGATGGTGGTGGCAGAGGAGGGCAATCTCTGTGGCAGCTCCTAGGCTGTGAAATTCCCTCCCCACAAATGTACATCTGGCATCTTGATTACATAGTTTTTGGTGAATGTTGAAGATGCACCTCTTTACCCTGGCCTTTGACACCTGACACCTATTCTTGTAACTGTAATTTGTTTTAACTGCTTTTAATATTGAATTTAAATTATTGTAACCAGCCCTGTTTGAGAACCTTTATATGAGTTGTGTTTATTGTATTATGTGTTGTTACTTACTCTTTGTTCTGCTATAGTTATAGTTTTATATATCTTGAAAATCTTTTGAACTTGTCTGATTGATCACAGCTTGGTGACCTTCAGAAAGGTAAGGAGAATCCACTGAACTCCATCTTCAAGCAGTGTAGGAGTTTCCCTATTGGAGAATGCTGGGGTCACATTATAAAATATCTCATAAGAGAACATTCCTGGAGGATGAGGATCATGGAGCTGGCCTTTCAGCAGAGCAAATGGAGAAACCCTGTAGTCCCTTTTCTCTCCGTTTCCTGTAATAGTGAGAGAGTAGCATCTCTCTCCCTTTCCCTCCCCTCAGTGCCTAGCCTGCTTTTCCGTCTTTTCCCCTTTCTTGCCATTGTTTCTTGGAGTGACTTCATCAACATTTGGTCTCATTCTCTAAACTTGGGTCTAGTTGCCATGGTGTCAGGGAGGGCATAGGACTATAGAGTTGGAGAGATCACAGTACTTATCTAGTTCAATTTCCTGTTTGATGCAGCATATCCAGAGCTAGAGCATCCCCAACAGATGGCTTGAAGACCACTGGAAGGGGCAGCCAACCTTTCCATTGGACAGCTTCTTGAAAGGTCAGAGTGAAACCCAGAGCTAATTCACTGCCCCACTGACACTGGAGCCACCAGTCTCTACTGCCTCCAACTAGTGGGTTCCACTGTTGAAACTGCTCTCATCATTAATACATTTCTCTTAACTTTCAACCAAAAACTAACCTCCTGTAGCATAAACCCATTAGAGGTAATTCTGCCCTCCAGAGCAGCAGAGCACAGGATGGGGGTACACTATCTGTTGGAAGATTGAGAATCATCTAAAATATAGTTGCATTTTTATGTTAAGTTACAGTGTTGTATCTTATGTGATACTAGAGGAAAGTGCCCAATGTTGCACAGGAAGTCTAAGAAAAAAAATCAGTGCAGTTTTGAAATCAGTGGTTAAGATTAGTGCAGTTTTCAAAGGTCTAGTCTACTATCTTGATTCAAAATGGTGTCCAATTTTATCCAAATTTAGACAAAACTTTCTCTTTAGATATGTTTCAGAAAATAATGAATGAGATTAAGCTAACAAAACAAGAACTCAGACATAACAGACAAGTGATGATAAGTGAATTTGGCGAAATGAGACAGGAGCTGAAAGAAATTCAGGATTCTATGAGAAAGGAGAACAAAGATAAATTTGGAAAATTAAAAAAGGATGAAAGAAAAATTAAAGGGAAGGTTCAAGCCCTGGAGATTGGATTAAATATGGTCTTGGAAAAAGATTTGGATTTCCTGGCTGTGATGGATCCTCGAGACAAATATTACTGTTTGGAATTCAGCGCTGTCCCTGAAGGAATTGGTGAAGAGATTGGAGATAAAGATATCATCGGTTCGAAAAAATTCATGGACTGGAAGGATTTGATGGAACTTGAAATGGAGAAAGTTTACAGAATTAATTCCTGTTTTGTGACAATGAAAAACCCTTCAAGAGATGTGCTAGTGCATTCTGTAAAAAAGAGGAACAGAGATGCGGTTCTGCAACAATACTTCAGTGATACGTTCGGAAATGATGGCAAGAAAATATTTGTGATGAAGGAAATCCCTATCAGACTCTTATTATATGACTATGACAGCAAGATTATTGGGTGCGTAAAGATGGAAGATGGAAGATGGAATCATCACAGATAAAGGAAGAAGAGCGATTTGAAATTACTGGATTTAATAGACTTGAAGAGTTGGATTAATTGGCATATCTATCTAGAAAAAAATTGATGGACATATATCTCAAGGATTGGAAACTTCTCTTTGACTTTTTGTAGAAGAATAAAATGATATGATGTTAATGAGATTTGATACCAACTAAGATAACTGCTGGAGGAAGGTGATTTTATAATTTATCAAGAGACAGGTTTGTTATATATTATAGACCTATAGCTGAACTACGACAAATCGGAAGTCAACAGTTTTTTTTCGTTTTTTTTCTTTTTGTTGTATTAGTTTTAATTTGTGTTTTTCTTTTTGTATTGTCTTGATTTTGAAAATTTGAATAAAAATTAATTGAAAAAATTTTTTAGACAAAACCCCTATCCTGAACCATCATGTGAAATCTGGTAACAATAACTTAAAAGGTGTCCAAATGTAGACAACAAAGATACAAACAGCTTTTCAAAATCTATAGTAGATGGAACCCCTTCCCCAATAAAATAGTTAATCGTTTTTAAAATGGTACCCTTTAAAAATAATAGGATGATAGGAGAAGTTTGGTCCTTACTGAGTACAATATTTGCATTTTCTTAAAATAAAACCTGAATGTCTTTGGCAGAGGATTTTGATCTCTCTTGCTTTCTCTATTGTGCAGAGTATGCACAATTCTATAAGCTTCTGTTAACTGCAACATTCATCTTTGACAAATATACTATGAGTCCTGGTATGTACATCCAAACTGCAAATGGACAGTTCATCTTCTCCAAGTGTAGTCTGTACTTGGCTGAGAATCTTAACGAATGTAGCTCTTTATGCCGAGACTGGCACAGCCACAAAAGCTTTATCTGCACATTCTATCATTTGTAACCTTGGCTGTTTTATTTTCTCTTGAAACTTGCACTTTTAACCCCATCCTAACTTTCTTTCCTACATTTTGTTGCAATGAGATATGGACTGTAATTTCTTAGGGCAATTTGTGTTTGAAAGTGTGTACCACAATGCCAGCTGATCCGTTATTTCCCCTGGGTTGCCACGCTGTGCATACATAAATGATGCTTCATACATGACTTTATCGTCGGGGTAGAGTCAAGATTGTATCTCAGGTCAACATTACCCCCCACGCTTGCAAAAACAACAAACAGCTGGAAATGTAAACATGAAGCAAACAGCAATTATGTAAAAAACAGTCAAATCTTGATTTATAGCTTTAGCTGTTATACTCTTATCTGCACTACAGACTTAGGCTGCAATCCTAACCACACTTATTTGGGAGTAACCCCATTTACTTCAATAGGACTTATTTCTGAGTAGATATAGTTAGGATTGCACTATTAGGCTGCAATCCTATATATACTTACCTACCTGGACATAAGCCCCATTGAATTTAATGACACTTACTTCTGAGTAGACAGACAGTACTACTACTACAACTTTTTTGTGACAATACTCACCAATACGACGTACCAGTGCCTCATTTTTTGCTGCCCATGGCAACCATTTTGTGATGGCACCCACAGCACTTTTATCACAATATGAGTTCTGGCACTTCATTTTTTTGCCCAAAAAGTTGTTGTTGTTGTTATACACAGTGGTACCATTGCGGTCTTTCCCTGGTACCTACAAAACCTCTGAGCTCCCCCGGGCATAAGGTAGTGAAGGCAGTGAACCTTTTTCTCCCAGGAAAAGGATATACAGCTGAAGTTGGAAGAGTGTCATCCTTCAGCTCTATGTGCTTTTCAAGGCTCAAATTAATTCTACTGGATCCGATTGTACCCAGCTCTCTTGGGAAAGTGAAGTATGTGTATGACCCCCCTCCCCCGGGATGCTGATCCAAGGAATAGAAGGGATCAGATGTGGTGGTACCTGTGGCACTTGTTCAAAAACAATGTGCTCATATCACAGGCTTAAAAGGTTTGGCAACCTCTGGATTAGACAATACTGGGCTAGGCAGACAAATAGTCTTTCCTGGTGTGGCAGCATCCTAACTTGAATTAGCTACGGGCCAAAGAGCCAGCCATATTGGCTATGCCTCCTGTTTCACTCACATAGGAGCTAAGGTGCAGGAAGAGGGCACTTTGACCTCTTTGTCTCTGGTGGCAGGCCATCTCCACTGATGATGTGCTCTGTTCAGTTAACAGTCATTTAGCTTTTCCTCAGAGATGACAGCTCAACTATATAATAAAACAAAAGTGCTGTCAAAGTCTCCTCACACACGGAAGGTGTGTGTGAATTAAAGAGCTCTTTCTCTGAGTCTTGTGCATCACTGATTTTGGAGAATATTGCTTAAGTTCATAAGAAAGAATCATTGCCCAGGACCAGAAGGTATGCTGGGGACTATGTCAGAAACCCTAGTGGATTTGATTGAGCTCTAGGATACCACTTGTTTATCCCTTCCTTATTTTTTCAGTTGCTACATACAATAGGCTTATTCACATGTTACACTGAACACGGGTGCAAGCTGTCACTACACATGTAGAAGTGTTTGTGTGACATGCACTTGATTTAGGCAGCTCAGCTATTGTGTACACAGACTGTATACCAGAGCTTGGAAGTAACTAGTTACAAGTAACGAATTACTTGTAATTCATTACTTTTTTGAGTAACGAGTGGGTAATTCCTTTACATTTTGATTGCAATAGAACTAGGAGTAATTTTACTACTTTTGTGGAGTAATTGTAACATTTCCAGAATTACTTTTGGGAATAATTTGGGGGGAGCAGGGGACGTCTTCTGCTCCTCTGATTTGTGGATAAAAATCATGTGCCTCAAACTGGGCTTCTGTGCAGTGTCGCTCTTTCCTCATGCTCTGTGGATGGGTAGGAGGTGACGAGGGAGGAGGCGGAGAGTGAGACAGGATGGAGTGGAGAAAACAATTGTTTTAAAAAATGGATAGTGGTGGTGAAGAATGGAGTGGAGGGAAAAAGGATCCAGAGGTCAAGAACATGGATAAAGGAGAAGGAGGCAGCAGCAGAATGGAGATAAAGAACTGTGGAGGTGAAAGATGACAACGTGTGTGTGTGTGTGTGTGTGTGTGTGTGTGTGTGTGTGTGTGAGAGAGAGAGAGAGAGAGAGAGAGAGAGAGAGAGAGAGAGAGAGAGAGAGAGAGAATACTGTATTTGCACTTGGCACACAAAGTGGCCTCTACCACCCTCTCTGGCTACTGTGCTGCATTTGCAGTATTTTAACTTTTTTGCATCTCAGGGGAAAATGTTTGCTTGAGTGAGTGTCCCTTAGTTGGTGGCAGGGCAGGGTCTGGGAGGTGGTTAAGTGAGAGAGATTATGCTGGCTGGCTGAGTGGGGGGGTTGCACTTGGTTTGACATGCAAAGATCTGAGCTGTGGCCTCTGCCTCCCTCCCCACCACCCTTACCAGCGGAGAGACCACCATTGCTATCTTATGAATAAAAATAATTATTCTACTACCTCTGTAAGTGTTTGTTTATTTTCAATGTTGTTTTAGGCTACTTAGATGTGCAGCAGCCAAGGCCAGCACCTTGTAGGCATTTTTTAAAGTAACTGAAATGTAATTGTAGTGATTACTTTGGAGGAAAAGTAAAGTAACCAGTTACTTTCAGAGCAATTGTAATTGTAACGGTAATTACTACTTTTTGGGCCATGTAACTGTAACTGTAATTTATTACTTTTTAAAAGTAATCTTCCAAGCTCTGCTGTATACTCATTGAACTTTATATGCGAATAACTGTACAAGTGTACAGCTCTAGTATTTGTGTACCAAGCACACAGAGTGTACACAATATGTTTGTGTCTCTGTAAGTGAGGGATACCCATCATAGTGCCCTCCAAATGTTGTTGGACTACAACTCCCATCAACCCCAGCCACCACGTCCGATGGGTCAGGGATAGGGATGTGCTAGAATTCCACCCAATTTGGATTTGGTACCAAATTTCCCATTAATTTAATTATTCTCAATTGCTGAGGATTAGATTTTAATATTGGATTTTGAATTTCCACAGCTATCATTGAAAACAGACTTAAAAAAAAATCTGCCTCTAAAACATTGATTGCAAAAATGACAATTTTCTTCAAAATATTGGTCTTTTTAAAGGAATATTGATATTTCCTTTAAAAATATCGATATTAATATTGATACATTTTCCAAGCAAAAAGAAAACATGGATCAGTAAAAGCAGCAGCTAGTGGATACAGAATGAACTCGAATTGATGCCAGCCTGCTAGGTTGATGGAATGCTTTCAAACTGGCACCTGCCATGGAACCCATCCGTAGATAAGAGTTATAGCCCAACATTTGGAAGAGCAAAGATTTCCCATCTACAAGATGTAGAGTCCTGTATATAAGGCTACTGGTAACACTATCCTTTTGCCCCCCCCACCTCCCCTGCAGTCCCCCAAAGCATTTTGTACCATTCATTCAGCTGAGCTACATATAGAGAATAGACTGGAGTGTTGCGGAAACAATGCCAGTGGTGACTGTTGAGCGTAAGGATTGAGTCCCAGCTAAGGTGTCCGTGTGCCCAGTTTACAAAGGACAGCCCTCTGTTTGAAAGGCTGCCTGGTTAAAGTCTAGTTTAAAGACAGAGAACCCTAAGAAGTGAGAGCAGGGGCTTTAAAGTTGCCCAACAATAGTCAGCACTTGGACACAGGAGTCACCTGTAGGTCACATTCTTCTCAACAATATCTCAAGGTATATTTTTCCTATTTATTTAACACTAATGATTAGTAGGGTCGCTATAAGTCATAATCGATTTGAAGGCATATAACAACAAAAACAAATGATTAGTAGTAGTGTAGTGACAAATTCAGAAGGGCAGAGTCCTTTCATGATAGTCACAGCCATGCCCCCTTCTAAAATTATGCAACGTTCTAAGATTATAGAATAATCTGGTCAGGCTTGAATACTGCTTTCTCCTTCTCTATCACTGTCACTATTTGACTCTCCTTTCTTACTGTCAAGAGATATTGCTTGAATTACTGAATTCACTGTCTACATGTTTAGCTCCTGTTGCTACCAAGCTGCTTGAAATGGTAGATGGGATGCTATCATCAGGATTCACTGTCTCTTCTTCTGCAACTACAGAATTCTCCCTCTCCATAACTTGGCTTTTTGAAGCAGGAATTAGTAGGAACTCCTTTCACATTGATTGGCTCCAATCAGCAGAAAACGATGAGGACTAGAAGAGGACTAGAAGATTCTTCTCAGTGGCTAACACAATCCCCTTTCATGCTGATTCGCTCATAGGGTGCTGCAGATATAGGGACCCTGCTGGGACCTGTCTCCCCAAAAAGTAAGGGGTTTAAGCCCCCCCAAGACCCTGGGTGACTACACCCCTATTTCTATATTTGCATCTATACATATACATTACATATGCAAATTTTATGCAAATATTAGGGATGTTACTGTTTTAAGATCAGCAATTTCACATTTCAGCTGTCTAAAATGTAACATTCCAGAAAAAGTTGTAATGTGTGTATTCTGATCATGCATTTCAGCTCTAATTCGCAAGATTTGTTTGAAAGGTTTGTAGATGAAGCTCTCAGTGCCATGGAGATCTTGCATTGTCAACATCATCAGCCATAATATTATTGTGCTGATTAAATCTCCTGTTGGGTAAATTTAATTCTAAGGACACCGAAAAACTAATTTTAGGGTGATAAACATTTCTTACTAACTTATTTTAACTATCTGCTTTTTAAACAATATCTCTATGATGAATTATTTATTTGTCTCTGAAGAGGTTCCACACAGCAGCCTGTTTCAAAATCATCTTACTATAACTACATATTACATCTTGGATTGATTTGTTGATGGATATGAAAGCTGACAGTTTTGTAAAAGGGAATGTGATACAATCTAATTGGCTTTTGAATGAAGGTGACTGACTTCACACTTCATGATTTATTTCCCCCTCTTTCTTTTTATCCAAGGCAACGATTCTAGGCTATAGAAGTTTGGCTACAACTATTCATGCAAATTCCTCTCTGAAAGCCAAAAAACAAACCTTTCCTCAGGAATTTTTTGTTAATCATTGCAGTTC
Source organism: Rhineura floridana (assembly GCF_030035675.1). Classification (NCBI taxonomy): domain Eukaryota; kingdom Metazoa; phylum Chordata; class Lepidosauria; order Squamata; family Rhineuridae; genus Rhineura; species Rhineura floridana. The sequence continues at coordinate 201,282,402 of NC_084480.1, read as the reverse complement.
CAAAATCTACAGTTGTGCAATACCTTTATTAGGACCAACCAAAATGTCACGACCAAGTGAGCAAGCTTTTGAGCTCTACTGAACTCTTCATCAGGTTAAAAGTTAAGCAATAGAGGGGATTGGGATGGGGGAGAAAAAAATCTAGCTTGTTGTTGAAAGTCACAAAGTCTGCATTTATTTATACTGCTGGTTTGCACATCACAGTAAGCCAAACTACAGCTTGCTGGGACCACATGAAAGTGGTGGCTTTCAGAGAGGAGTTTGTACCTGCTTTGGTCCTCCTCTGTCCTTTGAGCTCAGTGCTGCACAGAAAGTATGCCAAGCACATTGGCTTAGCACATTGTCCAAACTAAGGATGGGTGAGAAATCCACTTCACTTCACATTTAAAAGTAAATCCACCTAATTCATACTTCTTTAAACAATAAGCAAAATGAAACACATCCATTCTTCAAAATTTGCACTTGTAATTTTGCAAGGCAATAATGTGTACAAAAATGCACCTACTATGTAAAGTGTGCATATATTAGAGAAAATAACATATAAAATGAATTATATTCGAGAAGAGCGCTTGCAAAATGTGTATATTGTATACAAATTGTGTATATTAGGAGAAATTGACACCAAGATGCATATGATTTTTCAAGCAGACCTTTTTTAAAACACAGAAGAATTCACATTTGTGTGGAATGTGGAGAACTGAACTTATGATTGGGGAAATGAGATACTTAGAGACACCAGAATGGACAGATTTGCCTACCTCTAGTCTAAAGTAATCCCAGCATTGTAGTTAAGATGTCTCTTCCTTAACCACAATCTGTAACAAAGAATAAAACTTGGCTATGGATAGTTGGTTAAGGAGGAGAGAACTTAACCACAACCCTAGCATCGGCTGACAATCTAAGCCAAACCTTGTCTTAGCTGTGGCAGAGAGGGGAGTGCAAGGCGCATGGCTGCCGAGGGGGCGTGGCATGAAGGGACTGCATGTCTAAATTTGCCACTATACCACTGGTAAAGCTGCTCTAAAATGGGGACATACGAAGCTACTTTACGCAAAGTGAGATTTCTGACCCGTCTAGGCCAGCATTGTCTATGCCAGGGATAGCCAATGAGGCATCCACATGTTGGAATCCAACCCCCATCAGCACCAGCCAGCATGGCCAATGTTCAGGAATGATGGGAGGTGTAGTCCAACAACATCATTGGGCACCACATTAGCTATGCTGGTTTATGCTAATTGGTAGCAGCACTCCAGGGTCTCCAGCAGAGGTCCTACCTATTCCCTGATACATGCTCTTTTGAAAAGTATCCTAGGACCTTCTGCATGCAAACGATGTGCTACAAGTTCTGGCTTGTTCTGTCCAATTTAGATACAGGGAAAGACAGAAGAAGTGGTGGGGAGAGATGGAGGCATGGATAACATCTGTCCCATCTCCCTTGGTCATCCCCCCCAAAACTAATAAGAAAGGGGGGGGAAGTGCCAGCTTTCCCCTCCAGTTGTAGGTGCTTGCCTGGAGCATAGCAGAATATAAAATATGGTTTTGAAAAAGATAATGCTGCTGACAGAATTGCTCTGATTTTATCCAAAGGAATTTAAGTCTTAAAAATGGGCAGTATCCTCTCTTCAAAATAATTGCTATGAGCAGGGGTGATATTTTCATAATTGTGACAATATGAAAGAAGGGATTCCTAGTATAGTAGCACTCCCTAGTGTGTTTAGTAAATCTTGAGCAAAAACATGACTGAGACAATGTCCTGGGTGGCTGGAGAGAAGACTGGTTTTCTCTGCTTTACTACGCTTGTTTCCCCAACCAAGGATGCTTGCAAAGAAAAGGTCCAATCACATATACAGTACCAGTACCTATGGCAATAGACCTGGGGTAGGGACATTTTTTTTCAGCCTGATGGCCATATTCCCTTATAAGGAACCTGTCATGAGCCATGTGGCAATGGTTGCTGGGGTCAGAGGCAAAAGTGGTCAGAGCAATGGATGTGTTCCGGACATTGAAAAGTCAGAAGTTTCTGCACACGCCCACATACTTCCATCCATGCCAGGAAGAGGATAATCACTGTTGAAGGATAACGGTCCAGGCAGGCAAAAGCACTTGAGGAGGGTACAGAGCAGCCTATAGCTAGTGAGAGGTGCAGATGGAGGACAAATTAGATTCAATTCACATTTAAAGCCAAACGTATCAAATTCACTCTTTTCTGAAACAATCTGAGAACTAAAACACTTATCTGAATTTTGCAATGCAATTCTCCAACCAACGTTTACAAAAATGCATACTTATAGAGAAAATGTACATAAAAATGAATATATTAGTGAAAATAACATACAGAAATTCATTATATTAGGAGAAATTGTTTGCAAAAATGTGTGCATTAGTTAGGACTCCATACACAAATGTGTTTAGTAGGAGAAAACCACTCAAATGCTGAAGAATTTCCATGAGGATTTCTTTTTGAAAATATGGCAGATTGCTGCAGAAAAGTGGAGAATCGAATTTAAGATTAGAAAAATGAGACACTGAGAGAACAGAAACGGACAGATCCTTCTATCCCTAGTGACAGGTGTGGTCTGGGGATAATCCCAAGGGACAGATAGAGAAGCCTGAAGGGCCAGGGCCTGTGGTTCCCCACCACTGCAGTAGACTATAGCATCTCCTGGGAAGGAAGCCTTGGGAGAATGGGGCAAGGCAGGAGCATAAACACCTTCAAGAGTAAGTTACAAGAAAACATCTGCCCTATTTAAGCCATCCAAATTGCTGAAATGCCTCTGCAGCTTTGAAGCCTGCACATAAGATGATGAAAACAGGGGAACCATTTCAGCTCAGCCCTTGTTATATTTATTCATACAATGTATAATTGTTCCAATTGTAATCCATCAGGGATTTTAATGGCTCATTTGTTCTTTTTGACAGAGATTTGGTGTCATGTATTTTGTTGAATTAATCTGGGAAGTGCCCAAATCTGCCATGCTGTACTGTGCCACCAGGTGGCCACTTGTGCATCACCAAAAAAGAGGAAGTGCTTCACCAATGGAGAAAAGGGAAACAAAAGAGAACACAGATTTGCATACAGTTTGTATATGCTAATATATATAGAGATACACACATTTAGAAAGAATGATTATAATTTAAATAGAAATCAATTTCATTTCACCACAGTGGAGGAGAAGATTGTGACCAGGAGTCTTATGTCCCTGCTGAGTCTCAGGCTAAGGGCAAAGCAAAGAGACTGGTTTTTATGGCTGCGTTTTGAAGCAACACTGCCCTCGCCTGGACACACCTCCCTTCTCCACTGCTGACTTCAGATTTTTCAGTGTTGGGCCAATCATTGTCTTTCCTTGAGCCTACAGCAAAGCATTTCCATTGACCAGATCTGGAGGAGCAATAGGATGATCTACCAATCAGTTGCGAAATCTGTCGGAAGCTGAATTTTTAAAAATGCACTCAAGCTATTCCAACTAGGTGTTAGAATAAAAAGGGACAGAGTTTGACTTGCATTGTGTGCCCCCATTTTCAGAAAACAGAGGTGGAGATGCACTGGAACTGGCACAACAGTAAGTGTGTTCAGGATGTTCAGATACTAACTGCTGATGGGCCCCTGTTCACAGCCCCTGTTCTTTAAACTAGATTTTGGTCCAAACAGCCCTTCAGATAGAGGACATCTTCAAACAGAGGACTGTCCTCCAATAGCCCTTCAAATAGTGGACTGTCCTCTGTGAAGTGGGATGCATGGCCACCTTGACCTAACAGAAACCTCCAGATTCCACCTAGAATTAGAGAGTGTGGTGTAGTGGTCAGAGTGGGAGTAGGATCTGGGAGCCCAGGGTTCAGATCCACACTTAGCCATGAAGCTCACTAGGTGACCATAGGCCAATCAGTGTCTCTCAGCCTAATCTATCTTGGAGGTTTGGTGTGAGGATAACATGGGGAGGGGGAGAACCATGTATGCCACCTTGAGCTCCTTGAAGAAAAAGGGTGGGATATAAATGCAATGAAATAAATAAATCACCAAAAACTTGCACGCCCCATCTCCTGACCAAGCAAAGCCCATCTCTGGCTCCATCAATGGCCTGCCTCGAATGCTATGCACTGATGAGGTCTTTTTAAAATCCAAAGTAGCCAACCTAAATAATGTTCCACGTAATAAAATATTCTCTCCCCTTGAAAAAAGAGAAAAGTTTAAAGATAATCTAAGTTGAGGGAGAATCAACTATAGCTAAGGCAAGGCAAAGGTGTGCTTATCCATCTTTTTTAAACACACACACAAAACAACCTCCAGTGAAATTAAATCTAACCCATTTTGAAGTGCAATAAAGAAGCATACAAATGAACACAATTAGAATAATGCTGAGTTATATGTTGCTTCTGTTGTGATCCTCTTCTATATCTATCATCCTGGATGATGAACATCACAAATTCCTGCCTGTTTCCCCCCCTTTCCAAAAGAACCAACATTGTACAGAGCTATTTTAGAACTTCTGCACTTCCCCATCTACCAACCGCGTTCCCTTAAGGGCATTTAATTTCCTTTTATGTCACCACAAAGGCCACTGACCAAACAGCTCCCCACACTATTCTGTGCTCTGACTTTAGTTTCTCTGTGCCTCAGTCCTCCCTGTCTAAATTGGGGGATGTTTCATGTTTTTGTACTTCAGAAGGCTAAGCTCATTAACGTATGAAAGGTACCCAGATAACATGCTGAAGAGTGGTACAAGGGGGGACTTCCGGGAAGGGTGACTTAGCCTGTGCCTGCTTTTGAGACGGGCTCCTGCCTCAAAAGAAGCTTATTCAGATATATCAGTCAGTTTTTTCTTTTTTTTTTGACTGATTAAACTTCTCCCGGGTAGGGAGAAACGAAGAGATTAACCTCAAAGCCTATTTTTGTTGGGACGACCAGATCTCATTAATTTATGGGACGAGGTCCAGCCGACGAAGGTGGGACGGATTTTCAACAGCAAGCTCTATCTGATAAAGCGAACGTTCACCTTATCTTCTAAGAGAGAACGCACTAACAGGCAAGCACCCTTCTTTCTATATTTTTCTTTTACTTGACTTAAATTGTTGCTGTTTAAAAGAGATTTGCCAGATTGATCGGTTTTTGACATCTCACTGGGGAGCCGTAACTTCTCTCTGCTACGCACTAATTAATAGCTTATCTCTGTTTTTGTTGCAAAAAGCTGTCCTGGATTTGCATTCTAAAGATACACACAGAAGAGGGATTTCTATTCCAGATTTTTATTTTGAAAAATGTTATACTGTTTTGAGACTACTCTCTTTTTGGTCTATTTTATTTTGACGAATCTGTTTCTTGACGATTGCCATTAATTGTTTCGATCCTGGGAACTGCATTTTGTTTACTTAACTATTGGAGAGATAAGGCTGTCTGCTCTGTTTATACTGTGATGTCACCAAGTCTGGAGTATTAACCCAATTGTTGCTGAAATAAGAAGTGGTTTCCCTATATTTTTCTTTTAAAATGGCAATTAAGAAAGTGGCTGAGAATCTGGAAATAACTATGTTTCAGAAAATAATGGATGAGATTGAGATAACGAAAATTGAATTGAGTAAAATGAAGCAGGAGATTAAAGATATAAGGGTCCCTGTGAGAGAGGTGACCCTGGAAGGGGTCCCTGTGAGAGAGGAGACCCCGGAGATTGGAACAGGGGTCCCTGTGAGAGAGGAGACCCTGGAGACTGGAATAGGGGTCCCTGTGAGAGAGGAGATCCCGGAGATTGGAACAAACGTGGAACAGGAACAAGATTTGGAGTCTATGGACTTTAGAAATAAAATCTATTGTTTGGAACTCAATGTTATCTCTGAAGAAATTAATGAAGATTCTAGAGATAAAGTTATCAATGGCATGGATTATCTTTTGGACTGGAATGATGTGATGGAGCCCAATATAGAGAAAATCTATGGAATTAACTGCAGCCATGTGACAATGGAAAAACTTTTAAGAGATGACCCAGTGTATTTTGAAAAAAAGAACAGAGATATGATTTTACAGCAGTATTTCAGCAACCTATTCAGAATGGATGGCAAGAAAATATTTGGGATAGAGGTAATTCCCATCAGACTCTTACTATATGACTATGGCTTTGACAGCAAGATTATTATGGAATACTGATAATGGAAGATTGGATATTGAAATTACTGGACTTAACAAGACTACTGAAGATGGAAGATGGAAAATGGAACTAATAGAGATAATAGAACAATGGCTACTGAAATTACTGAACCTAACAGATTCTGATGTGATGGATTAATTGAAATGTTTATTTTGACTATGGTTATGACAATAAGATTATCATAATTAGTAATGAGATGGATTAATCGATATGCTTATCTGGAAAAAAAAATTGATAGATATATTTCTTAAAGAATTGAAATCTCTCTTTGACTTTTTGTGGAAAGAATAAAGTAATGTCTATGAGATTTGATGATTAAGTAAGATAACTACTGGAGGAAAGTGATTTTATAATATGACTTAAGAGACAGGATTGCTATATATTATAGACTTATAACTGATTTGATCTTTGACAAATGGGAAGTCAATATTTTACTCTTTATTTTTTATTTTTGTTTTTTTTTTTTTTCTTTTTTTCTTTTTGTTTAACTATTTTTGATTTTGTTTTTTGTCTTTGAATGTTTTATGATTTTGTCTTGTATGTTTTATGAAAATTTGAATAAAAATTATTGAAAAAAAAAAAAAAAAAAAGAGTGGTACAAGGGAAGGTGAAAAAAGCTTATGCATAAGTAAATAGCTGGCTCCAAATTGTTTTACAGTTTCTTACACATTTGCAACTACAAACTGCTACTGTGGCAAACTGTGCCCTTATTTTTCTTCCTCCCTTTCAGAAAAAGAGAAAGATACCATCAGTGGGAGGCTCAGAAATGTCAACTGTAATTAAAAATGTAATTTTTAAAGGCATTTCATAGTTTATTCACAAGGAGAATGGCTTTCTAGCCTATGAACTTTTAAGCTGCTTGGCTGAGTCAAAGCGTTTGAAATTTCCTTTAGAATTCTTGCTTTTACCTTGCATGCATAGCGAGGCACTTGTCAGATTTGCAGCAAAGAGTAGGCTAATAATCATGTGCAACTTGAAAGTACAGGAAGGAGTTTGTGTCTTCCTACTCCCCCAGTGCCATTGGGGTTTTCCTTCCATGCAAATTATGCAGTGATGCTCTGTTTCAGCAATATTTCCATATTATTTATTTACTATTTGATTTACATCCCACCCTCCCTCCCAGCAAGAGCCCAGGGCGGCAAACAGAAGCACTAAAAACACTTTAAAACATCATAAAAACAGATCTTTAAAATACATTAAAACAAAACAACGCTAAAACATTTTTTTTAAAAAGCTTTAAAAACATCTTTTTAAAAAGGGTTAAAACATTATTAAAAACATATTAACAAGCAATTCTAACACAGATGAAGACTGGGATAGGTCTCAACTTAAAAGGCTTGTTGAAAGAGGAAAGTCTTCAAAAGGTGCTGAAAAGATCGCAGAGATGGCGCCTGCCTAATATTCAAAGGGAGGGAATTTCACAGGGTAGGTGCTGCTACACTAAAGGTCCATTTCCTATATTGTGCAGAACGAACCTCCTGATAAGATAGTATCTGCAGGAGGCCCTAACCTGCAGAGCGCAGTGATCGACTGGGTATATAAGGGGTAAGATGGTCTTTCAGGTATCCGAGCTGTATAGGGCTTTGTACACCAAAACTAGAACCTTGAACTTGGCCCGGTAGCAAATGGGCAGCCAGTGCAACTCTTTCAGCAGCGAGGTGACATGTTGGCGATACCCTGTCCCAGTGAGCAGTCTCACTGCCGCATTTTGCACCAGCTGCAGCTTCCAGACCAACCTCAAGGGCAGCCCCACATAGAGCACATTACAGTAATCCAGACTGGAGGTTACCAGTGCGTGGACAACAGTGGTCAGGCTATTACATTTTCTCATGATCTTTACTTTCTCCCTATAGACATTGCCTCCTTTGCTAATGGTCTGGGCACAGGCTTTGTTCTATGCTAACTCCTGCACATGGGTAGGGATGGAGGGTGAAATGAATTTAGTTTGTTTTCAGGTGAACCTATCTGATTTGCGTTTCCCAGATCAAGAAGCAAACCGAAACAGAACTATTCTTCAAAACTCACACTTCTCTGAATTTTGTGATGTAGTTTTCTAACAACAACAAAAAGGTATATGATAGAAAGCAGACATGAGATGAATGTATGCACAGAAATACTTGCACTACTGAAAATAGTGTACAAATAAGCATTATTTTAGGGGAAATTGCAAAATGTGTGTATGTGAAGAAATGCACACACAAATGCATATGAATTTTCATGCAGACTTTTTTTCAAAAAAGTTTGCAAACTGATATGAAAAGGGGATGAATTGAACTTAAGACTGGAAAAAATGAGAAACAGAGAAACCAAAATGGACAGATTTGTCCATCCCAACTTATATATCTCTTTTTGATTGAACATAGACCAGGTGTCTGATGGTCAAGTGCAGTCACACTTGATAATAGTTTTCTTGTATTCGGCTACCCAAGCATAACTGATTATATTCACTTAAGCATCCCAAATTGCACCCACGTCAGCTAAGTCCTGCCAACCTCCCCCCTCCCCCCCACAATGAATGTCATGGGCCATTGCTATCAGTTCCTTTGGAGGTCACTATAATTGTCTTCAGAGTCTGGAGTATGAAAAGGAACGCTCACAGTGAATTTACAATTAGGAAGCATTCAAAAAGCCTTGTGCCAGCTTGAACGGTGCCCAGACCGCTTTAGATTTGAGTCCAACCCTACATGAGGTCTATCCCTACCCTTGCTCCTGGCCCTCTCTGCTACCCCCTTCCCAATCCAAGGAATCAATCAATCAACTAAACATATTTGAGAAGGGGAAAGGAATAACCAGAGGCAAGGAGAGCTCATTAGTGGTCACTTTTGTTTCCACCGTTGGCTTTTCACTGGCAAGGCACTTTGAGAGTTCCCCCTCTCCTTGTTTACGGTGCTTTTGGGTGCCTCCCTCCTTGCTTTTCTGCCCACTCTTGTCTTGGCTCACCTCAAAATCCAGTTGTTTTTGTTTTCATTCTTTCCTGGAAAAAAAGGCTTCAATTTGATTTGCCCCCTCCCAAGTTTTTCCAGGAAAAACTCAATTTTTCCTTGTTTGCGCTGCCAAGAGAAGTTTGCCCATTGTTAATGATGTCTACAGTTAGTCAATCACAGTAAGATCAAAGGGGCAGGTGGTTATGTATCCCTCTCTCAAATTATCCACCTGTGGATCTATGGGTTCAGTATGCCAGCACTGTCTCTGAAATCCAGTACAGAATTTGATATCCCAAGTGTCTCAGTCTATGTTTGTGATATACGGTTGTGGGGTTTGCATTTTCAGGGCTATTACATATGTATATCTTCCAGTGACAGTGGATTATTCCCTCATATGCCTCTCAGTGGTAACATGTGAACTCCTTTCAGTGGAAAGAAGTGTGTTTGAAGAGATACCAAGTGATGTGAAAATTACAACAAAACAACAATTTCAACTGATATCCCACTCTTCCTCCCAAAAGAGCCCAATGAACTATGTCCGTGGTGTTTGTGATCTCTGACTGTAGTTTCATTGGTCATTGATCAACTGAGTAAAGGACCCACATGTGTGAACCCCTCCCTTCTCCTTCAGGAGGTGCCTGCCCAAAATATTTCAGTTCCCTCCACTGGCTGTAAAACAACCCATGTGTACTTACTATTGCCAAGAGACAGCAGATTTCAAGGTTGGGAGCATTAACACCCACCATCCATTACTCAATGATCTGAAGATCTTACTGCCCTTTCTACATTTGAATGTATATCGTATTGTTGTCAGTCTTGTTTGGATATCTATTTGGACACATGGATTACTTATATTAAAACATATGACTAAACTAGGATTAAAGATTAGTCGTATAGTGAGCTGATATAGTTTATTTTTTTGCTTTCTGATATGTTTGTGTGTATATTAATATATATTGATCACACTTTGCTAGCTGTTGTCATGATCCAGTTTCTCCTCCCTGAGCAGGCTGCCTTACTTTGCATAATGGCATGGAAAGCTTGTTAATTGAGGAAATTATTTTGCATGGGGGGCTATTTGGGAGAAGGGGCGGTACCTTTCTATACTTTCCAGCCCCAAAGATTCTGTCTGAAAATCTGACCTATTTTAAAGAAAGGTGTAAGGAAAAACCCTCCTCGTCCTTTTGATTCTCTGGATAACTAAGTAAACCTTGGAAAATGCTCTGTCAGAGCTTAGTAACTGGATCACACTTTATATTAAAACAATTATAAATGAAAAAAAGAGAGAAAGTGAGCTGCAGATGTTTCAAGCACATCAGTAGGAGGTGTTACAGATATAAACACTCAGTTTATCTTAAGGCTTGTCACAATCCAAAGTGACACACCCCTAGTACTCACACACATGGCAGTTAGTCACTCATATATTAACCCTTGTGAAGCTTTTCTACAAAGTGTGGTTTATAAATGCCTGCCGGCAGAATGGTGAAAGACAAAAAGAAAAAAAAGGAGGGGTGGGTGCACTCCTTGTTAAAATATGTTAATAAACTCCCGATGTTTCTCTCTGAAGTAGATGCTGCTGCTTCCCCTGCATAAAACCATGTAACAGACTGGAGCAGCCTTCAGCCCAGTGCCTCCGCTTCTCAGCAGGAACCCGGAGCTTCCCAGAGCAGATCCTGTAATGAGAAAGTAATAGGCTGATTTTTAAACAATATTGATCTTCTAAATCTCATAATTGCGAAGCATTTAGCGCTGTCTGAGGAATGAGATGGCTCAATCAAGCTGGAGATGTGGGAAGAATATCATTTCATAGGAGCATGGAGGCAGTCCTCTTCGCATCCACGAGGCAGCAGCATCAATGACAAGCAAACCTGCCAAGGTCAGCTGCTGGCTGCATTGGCGCATGGTGCAATCAGCATAGGCATGTAGGGCCAAACTAGGTGTGGTTGATTTACATGGGGCATAGTCATGGCTGATTTTCCTGATCTGTAACCACAAATGATAGTGCTTCCTTTCACTGTGACTAGTGCTGCTCCTGAAATCAATAGAATAGATTGTATTCCAAGGGAAAAACTAGATGTGACATTTGTCATGTAGTTTGATCCTGTGCAGTTGTTTTTTCTTTCTTTCACCAGTAGCCAGTAGGGACGAGCAAGCAGGATCAGTCCCATGGCATGGGGCAAGGGGAGCTTTAACCCTTTGCCCCCATTGCTTTCTCCTTAATGTGAAGAGCAGGTATGTCGTGTGTGTGTGTGTGTGTGTGTGTGTGAATTCTGATCCAGACCTCACCAGGGACAAAGAATCGTGCTCCTGCCCAGGGCTCCCCACACTATTTGAGAAAAGAAAATAGCAGCTACACAGGGACCAAAGTATGTGACCAATGCCATGTCTATAGTTTTGTCTGGCCTGATGGAGAAGGGCCATAGCTCAGTGGTAGAGTATCTGCTTTGCATGCAGAAGGCCCCAGATTCAATCCCCAGCAACTCCAGGTAGAGCTAGGAGAGACAGGGGTCTGAAATCCTGGGGAGCTGCTGCCAGTCAGTGTAGACAATACTGAGCTAGATGGATCAATGGTCTGACTCGGTATAAGGCAGCTTCCTATGTTCCCTTGAAACATAATCTATTCTATTGCTTTCATTACACAGCACCAATGACAGTGAAAGCAAGCAAGAATATAAGTACTATCATTCATGGGTACCTACTGGGAAGTTCAGCTAGTTCAGTTTACCCACCCCTCTAATGTCACAGTGGGCCTCTTGCAAGGCCTGGGAGTCCACTGCCTGTGGATCATCTGCCTGACTATTTGCCATTGGTTCAGCTGCTCTGATTTCACAGCTGGTGATGTGGGCACTAGAGATGGCTGCTGTGGAACAGTAAGGAAACCACACATTCAGAGGCCCATGGAAACTACAGTGGCTAAACTGCAGTGCAGTAGAAAATATTTATACCAAGGGATTTCAAATGACTGCTTGCTGGTGCAAATTGGTTGAACAGTGCTGAGATGATCTTTCACCAGAAAGGGTCAGATAGTCAGGGCCAGACTCCCCTTAGGAACAATCTGCCTTACGTTGAGTCAGACCATCATTACATCTAGCTCAGCAGGGCCAGCCCCAGGCATGCTGGGGCCCTTGGGCACAAGCCTGCCCTGGGCCCCAGTGCTCACCTTCTGTGATTCGCAGCAGGATTGCTGCCGCGTATCGCACGCTGGGAGCTTTGGAGCCCCTGCCATTCCCTCGTTCAACCTACCTTTCTTGGCTGTGTTGTGTGGCTGTGTACGCAAGCCGTGCAGCACTGCCCGTAACCAAGATGGCAGCCAATGTTTTCCTAAGGGGCTGAACCCTATGCCACCATCTTGGCTGATGGCAGGGATGTGCGCATGTAGCACACATGCATGCCATCAGCCAAGAGAGGGTTCAGCCCCTTAGGGAAACCTTGACCGCCATCTTGGTTAAGGGCAGTGCTGCGCACGCAGCCACACAACACAGCCAAGAAAGGTAGGACGACCTCGCCTCCGTTGTTCATGCTCTGGTAACTTCAAGATCGGATTACTGTAATGCGCTCTACGTAGGGCTGCCCTTGAAGACAGTTCGGAAGCTTCAGCTGGTGCAGAACGCGGCTGCCAGACTATTGACGAGGACCAGTCGATCTTCACATATAACACCTATTCTGGCGCGTCTGCACTGGCTCCCTATTTGCTTCCGGGTGAGATTCAAGGTGCTGGTTTTGACCTATAAAGCCTTACACGGCGTGGGACCTCAATACCTTGTGGAACGCCTCTATCGCTATGAACCTACCCGTTCACTTCGTTCAGAATCTAAGGCCCTCCTCCGGGTACCAGCTCATCGGGAAGCCCGGAGGGTGGTTACTAGATCTAGGGCCTTTTCTGTGGTGGCCCCTGAGTTGTGGAACAGCCTCCTCGAAGAGGTACGCCTGGCGCCTACACTTCTATTTTTCCAGCGCCAGGTAAAGACCTTTTTATGCTCCCAGGCATTTTAATCTTTTAATTTTCTTAATCTTTCTACTTTTAACATGTATCCTTCTTAATTTGTGTTGTATTTCGTTTTTGTTGTGCTTTCTGTTGTTTGTTTGTACATGTTTTTGTGATTTTTTACTATGATATATTGTATTTTATCTTGTTTGTTCACCGCCCTGAGAGCTATTCTGCTAAGGGCGGTATATAAATTGAAATAATAAATAAATAAATAAAAATAGGTTGAGCGAGGGAATGGAGGGGGCTCTGAAGCTCCCACCCCACAATACATGGCAGTGATCCTGCTGCGAATCACAGAAGGTGAGCAGAGGAACCCCTCAGGGGCCCCTGTAGCCCTGGGGGCCCTTGGCCAGGGCCCCACCTGGCTGCCCTTTGAAGCTGGCTCTGTAGCTCAGTATTGTCTATGTTGACTGGCAGTGGATGTCCAGGGTTTGAGGCAGGCATCTTCCAGCTTGGAGATGCTGAGGATTGAAGCTGGGGAATTCTGCTTGCAAACCAGATGTCCTACCACTCAGCTATAGCCATTCTTTTGGAGATGGATCCAGGGGATTCAGAGTGGGAGGCAGAATTGCTCCGAGGGCCAGCCCCAGAAGCACCTGACCCATTGGAAGCACTTCTGCAAGAAGATCCTGTGGAGCTGGGGCCCCTCTGGCCTGAGGATGTTCTGTTGTCCTCCTTGGAGTCCATCTCAGAGGCCCCAGTGTAATTGGAGCCCCCCCCCGTCAGAGGAAATTATTGCTACAGAAGGCTGAGTCCCTTTAAATGAAATGGCACCTTTCAATGAATATGGAGACAGCTACTGAGACAGAGCTACAGCTTCTATATAAGCTCATATAGCAACATCTGAGTTTTCTTCTCATGCAGTGTTCAGCCTGAGCCCTACATGGAGCTGTCCATAGTAGCATAGGATAGCCTCTCCTTGGTTAAAATCAGTGCTTGCATCAGAATGCAAACTATCAGTGACTGTACCAAGAGCACAACCTAGAGGGTCGATATCTCCAACTCAGGGTCCCTCCAGTCATTTTCTGGAGTTGGAGGCTCCATGGGCACACACACGTGTCCTTACATGTTCCACCTTGCCTATGCTTTCCTGCAGTAAGAAACATAACCTACCATCAGTGACACACAATTCCTTTGAATTCCTACCTTTGAAGACAGTTCGGAAACTGCAGCTAGCGCAGAACTCAGTGGCCAGATTGTTGACTGGAGATAGGACATGTGATCATAACACACCAATCCTGGCCCAACTGCCTTGGCTGCCAATTATTTTCACGATTCAATTCAAAGTTCTAGTTGTGACCTATAAAGCCTTATGTGACCCAGAACCCCAAATCTTAGGGACTTCCTCTCCTCATATGAATCTACCTGGGCCCTGCATTCAGCATCTGAGGCCCTTCTTCATGTCCCTTCCCCCTCCGAGGGAGATGTGGAGGTGGCAACATGAGATCAGGCTTTTTCAGTGGTAGCTCCATAACTGTGGAATGCTCTTTCAAGAGAAGTGCATCTGGTGCCATGAGAAGCAGTCTTTAGGTGCCAGATGAAGAAGCTTTTAGTCACCCAGGCATTTTGCTCCTAATCAGTGCTCATGTGAGGTACGATTTGCCCTTTTTATGTTATTGTAGTATGGGCACTTTTAGTTAATAATGTTCTTTATCTTTGATGCATTTTAAATTTTATATTAGATTTTTTTTAAAAAAAATTGCAAGTCACTTTGAGATACATTTTTTGTAGTAGGCAACAAATAAATAAACATTTCAGCCCTATTGATTTCAGTGGGATCTATATGTTCAGTAACAGCATGCAGGATTTCTGCTCCTGGCTCCTGGACAGAAACTAGGGAAGCATTTACCCCATATTACTCCATGCTGCTGAGCAATTTAAATGTTCTTGCTGTGAAGCAACTACAGTGAATCTGAATATAATTATTTTGTTCTGTTCTTTGAGTGATCTCTAGGAGTGGAAACCCATTTGTATATATAGCACCAGCAGGAACTTTATTTTCTGTTTTTTATAGTCCACATTTAAGATTTAATTCTTTGCGATCCTCTAGCCCAAACTGCTCCAGAGACCTTGTTTAATTGAAAAAGAGGCACCTTTATGACATCAAGGAAATGTGTCAGAAACGTACTGTCACCAAAAAGCTCTCTATTAATCATGTAGTCATCATCTTCTGTATAATGAAAATCAAGGTTGCACTTTTAGTAGCCCCTTAATTCCCATAAATAATTGCTGTCTGGCATATTTTCCTTCCAGGGGTCATGTCCCAACTTGAAATATGCCCTCACCAATGTCACTCTAGGAGAAGTTCTAGCTGACTACAAGCTGACTGAACTTGCTTTTATCTGCAGTTACTTTCTTTAAAAGATTGCTCTTGGATGTGCCCCATTTTCCCCTTCCCTTGGTGGGGAGGGGGTTGGTTGTTCCTCTATGAGAATATCCCACACATTATGGTTTACCTCTCATTTGCTTTTAATCCATAGAATAAGTAAATGCCCCAACTCAATTATCTTGAGGCCTTTTATGGGTCACTTAAGTTTAATAAAAGTTTACAAATTAAAAATAATGTTTAAATGCTGGTTTAAAACCAGAAATGGGAAACCTATGGACCTCCAGAAGTTGTTGGGTTCCAACCCCTTCAGCTCCATCCAGCATGGCCAATGATCAGGGGTTGATGATGAGTGTTGTAATCCAGCAACATCTCAAGGGCCACAGGTTCCCCATTCCTGGTTTAAACAATAGCCTATGGGCCACTTATTTGCCTCCTGAGAAGCATTTGACTGTGTTGTAGGGACTGCAATCAGGGGGTCACCTGGTGCTGGCCCAGTTTCCTGTAAACCTAGACAGCAAGATGATATCTAGTGTGTTCCAGAGTTTTTTCAAGCCATGCAGCTGTCACAGGGTGGTTTGGTTATGCACTTGTGAGCAGCAGGAAAATAGCCCACACAGTTGTTGAAAGAATAAGATGGTGGCTGGGAGATATTTGCTTTACTAAGATCTGTGCTCTGGGCTTCAAAGAACTTCAAAAGCTGCTGTCTCACAGAGTTACAAGTAACATATTCATGTTCTGTGCAACAAGGAAGACTACACTCTTCTTTGTTTGCATTCCTTTTCCTTTAGAAAAAAAAGTACAGGGAATACTTTGAAACTGAGGCATGACTCCCTCAATTAAATAAACAAGAGTTCCTTCACTGTAGCAACTTTGCTTTAGAACATGGGCACCCAAACTGGCAGATTGCAAAATTTAGACAGGAAAAATGTTGGAGGCATATCTGAAAGCTGTTGACTTAACATGGCTTTATTGTTTTGTTTCGGAGATTTATGCTTTCCCTGTCAGTCAAACAATTCTTGATTGCCAAAGGTTGCAATAATACCAACAACAACAAAAACTCACCCCCCCGCAAATTGAATTTTCACAAACATTCAACATCTGAAAGATCACTTCTGGCCAATTGATGAGGCCAGAGTGTGCTTCCTCTTTACTTCTGTAGTCCTAGGGCAACTGGCATTTGGGCCAGAGGATTCTTTCTGTCAGAGAAGGCAGGAGGGGCTGGCAGAGTGGCACTGCAGAGCTGGCCTCCTCACCAAGATGGTGCTGGAGTGGGCATGATCGTTGTGAGGCTGGGGCAGTGCACACATACTGGCAAGAACCCTGAATTGGCTCCTCTGGTGTGCCCATACCACCCCAACCTTGGCCCTGTCCCTTTAAGTGTTTGCTGGGCTACTGTTGGAAGGCTGGTTCTGCAGCACTGCTCCAAGCCATCGGCTACTCCTGAAGACAGAGAAAGAAAGCTCCCTGAAGCTGCTCTTCTCTGGCCAGTGGGTAGAGCCGGGTTGGTCTCCCTGTTGCCGTATTCTTTGTAGGAAGTAGAGGCTATAGCGTTTGTCCCCTGGCTGATGGCAGAGGCCCGGTGTGCTTCCCTTCAGCTCTGCAGAATCATGAATTCTGCCACATGTTTTATGGAAGCACAGCTTCAAATTCTGTCAGTTTGCCTGCCTCTCTTGCTAGAGATAAATACTGATTCTCTCTCCCCACCCACAATTAATTTATACCTTCCTGAGAGTGAATACAAGGGATTGCTTAAAAGGAAATAGCATACACTTGAACTTGGATACATGTTTTTGTATTCATTAGAACTGGTTTAATTGCATATCAATATCATGGTTTAGATGGGAACAAATATATATGGCCACAACCTTGACTGCAAATGAATCATAGAATAGTAGAGTTGGAAGGGTCCTATAAGGCCATCAAGTCCAACCCCCTGCTCAATGTAGGAATCCAAATCAAAGCATTCCTGACAAAATGGAAATGAGATTAGTTATTTTTATTTAAGTTTGTCATGCTTAAGCCCATTCATTTAAAAAGCTTTGGCATTCCTAACTGTGGATTATGGTCCTCTGTGGTTTATGGCCCTTATATCCCAGCTTGATTACTGAGATCATCCAGAGGAGTGTATGATGGGACCTTCCGGAGGTCCTATTGTAATTTTGAGGAGTTAGTGTGGTGTAATGCAGTTGTTCCCTTCCCTACCTATTTCTCCTTCAGTCTATGTGTTTGACACAAACCAGCTTCATACAAGAAGTTTCCTGACATCTTCAGACACAGCCTAACCACCTCCTATCTATATATTATTTATATTTATTTATTTTTAAAACTTATATACCGCCCGACTAGCAATAGCTCTCTGGGCGGTGAACATAGATACAATAAAATACAATATGGTACAAAAAAACCCATCACAGTCTAAAATCAAATATCACAGTCTAAAACAGCAAAGGCTCAGAATCAAGTTTCAGACATTACAGTACATTAACAAAAATTAAAATTAAAATTAAAATGCCTGGGAATAAAGGAAGGTTTTAACCTGGCGCCGAAAGGATGACAGTGTCGGCGCCAGGCGGACCTCCTCAGGGAGACTATTCCACAGTTCGGGGGCCACCACTGAGAAGGCCCTTGATCTTGTCACCACCCTCCGGGCCTCCCTATGAGTCAGAACCCAGAGGAGGGCCTTCGTAGCAGACCGTAGTGTACGAGCCGGTTCATAGCGGGAGAGGCGTTCCGACAGATATCGAGGTCCCGCACCGTATAAGGCTTTATAGGTTAGTACCAACACTTTGAATTTGGCCCGGAAGCATATTGGGAGCCAGTGCAAGCGGGCCAAGACAGGTGTTATATGGTCAGACCGCTTCGTTCTTGTTAGCAGTCTGGCCGCCGCATTTTGCACCAGCTGTAGCTTCCGAACCGTCTTCAGAGGTAGCCCTACGTAGAGCGCATTACAGTAATCCAAACGTGAGGTTACCAGAGCATGTACTACTGATGTAAGGTCCTCCCTACTCAGGTAGGGACATAGCTGGGCTACCAATTGAAGTTGGTAGAACGCATTCCGTGCCACCGCGGCTACATGAGCCTCAAGTGACAGGGAAGAGTCTAGAATGACTCCCAGACTACAAACCTGTTCCTTCTGGGGGAGTGTAACCCCATCCAGGACAGGATATGTATCCACCACCAGATTGGAAAATCCATCCACCAACAGCATCTCAGTCTTATCAGGATTGAGTCTCAGTTTGTTAGTTCTCATCCAATCCATAGTTAGGAGGAGTCTCATTTGACATTCACTCCATACATTTATTCCACTATTATTCCATTTTCAACAGTCATGGCTTCCCCCAAATAATCCTGAGAAATGTAGTTTGTGAAGGGTGCGTAGATTTGTTAGGAGACTCCTATACTCCTCACAGAGCTACAGTTGGCAGAATGGCTTAACAGTCATTCCCTCTTCCCAGAGAATGCTGGGAATTGTAGTTCTCTGAGGGGAATAGGGCTCTCCTAACAAGTCTCAGCCCACTTCACAAACTACATTTCCCAGGATTCTTTGGGGGAAGCCATGAAAGTAGAATAATAGTGGAATAAATGTATGGTGAATGTTGCCTCAAAGCCAGTGGCCATCTACATTTTCTGAGGTGACTAATTAGCCCAGTCAGTGGGGGTTTGTGGCTTCCTGGGAAGGATCCCTGAGCCTCATGGGAAACCACCTGGTGCTTTGATGAGAGTATTTGAGAGTGCTATGCTTGAGACCTATTGGCTGCTTGTCCCAGGCCCACCTATGCGTTCAGGGTGAAGACTACTGGGTTATAACCCACATAGTAGGTGATCAGGTTTGTCAGCCTATTTTGGCAAAGTGCAATTAAGAATAGTATATGTAGAGATGAGAACCTTCGCTTCTCTGAACCTTAGCATAGATCAGAAGACGTTAGGCACCAAACCTCACAGGAATTTATCCGTCACCATTCTGAGGGGTTCCCGGTGATTGAAAAGACATCTCAGTGTGCTGGAACCTCGACACAGACCTAGAACAGGTAAAGGTGCTACACAATGGCCATTAGGAATCCATCCGTTACTGTGCTGAGTGGGTTCAGGGCACCTGAAGGGGAGTAAGCTGTCTGTCTTTTGTTTCATTATGTTTGCTTTGTTCTTTATTTCCTCATCCTTCTTAACAAAACCAGGCCCAGCATGCATCATTGCCTGTTCAAATCTTCAAGTACCTCTGCCCCTGGCAAGACAGAGTGCTGTTAGTTGTCTCCTGTGTCTCAGAAGCTTGAATAGCTTCAACTAGACATCAAGCATTTAGTGCTGTTGGTCCCAAGCTGTGGAATACTCTTCCAACAGAGACATGGCAGGCATCCTCACTCCTACTTTTCAGATGTCTGCTAAAGACCCTTCCCATGCCAACAGCCTATTCAGCTGTTCACACTTTTTAGATGAGCCAGTCATTTTTTATGATAATTCTGTATTGCTTTTATGATATTTTATGCTTTTGGTGTTTGTGGACCTGATATTTTGTATGAGGGATGGTATCTAAATAGTTTTATAAATAAATAAAAGAATTAAAATGTAATGAACACAAATTGTTTGATCCCAACTGCAATAGCAAGAATAAGTCCTCATCCACATGTGGAAATATTTGCATACCAACAGTTGCCAGTGGTTCATGTGAAAGTTGTCTGGAGGATGGCATGGATACAGTGCACTCTTGCAGCTGAGAACTGCACTTGACTACCCCAACAGCTGCATGTGAGCAACTATCTGAACACGAGCAGAAACATATGTTGTTAAGATTTAGCCCTTTGCAGTAATTGAGTGATAGGAATGGAAAGGATTTTCTGAGAAGTGGTAAATGGATGACCACTTCTGTGCCATGATTTTTAAATGAACCCCTGAATCTTTGTACTAGACCCTTATTTGTCCCTGTGTTGTCTTTTTGTCATCTAGAGCAGGGGTTCCCAAACTGTGGGCCATGGACCACCAGTGCGTCATGAACTTCATTTAGGTGACAATAGAGACTGGTGGCTCCAATGTCAATGGAGCCTTGAATTTGCTTTGGGTTTTAGTCCAACCTTGCAAGGAGCTTTCCAATGTGCTGAGCCTATTTTGGGAATATACCTATTTGGGGGATAGTAACTTCAAAGTTCAGACTAAAACCCAGAGCAGATTCACTGCCCCTGTCATTGGAGCCATCAGTCTCCACTGTGGTGGTCTGCGGTGTCTCTGTGGATTTGTGGTTGAAGACTGGAGACAGCACATCAGTCACATTCAATGTTCATATTGATTTCTAATTGTGTTTTAATTGCTTCTCTTTTTTCCTTAGAGTTCAAATGGTAATACAATAAAATACAAAGATAAGAAACAAAAGAAGCAATAAAAATACAATTAAAAATAATGCAGTGCCTAGCACAGTGCATTACATTGGGTACAATAGGCAGAAAATCATTAAGTGGTCCGCCAAGACCGTCAGAAATTTCCAACTGGTCCATGGGGGAAAAAAGGTTGGGAACCACGGCTCTAGTCTCATTCATATGACCAATAAGCAGAAACATATCCCACTTGTGTTTTAGACGGTGCTTGGCAAATGACTCCAATATGGACATATGAAGCTGCCTTACACAGAGTCAAACCATTGGTCCATCTAATCCATCAATCCAAGCTACTGTTGGCTACCCTGGCAACTGCTGTCCAAGTCTTCTGCTACCCTGTGATCACCCTGTGATCCTTTAAGATGAGGCTGAGAAATGAACATAGGATTCTACCGCTGAGCTATGGGCACTGCTGACCTCCCTCTTGTGACATTTCAGTACTTCAAGAAGAGAAGATCGCAGAGGGGAGAGGAGAAAGAAAAAGACAAGACTATGAATTCTGTTCCAGTCAGTCGTTCTCTCAAAGGGATTCAGAGTATTTTTCAAAACCAGGTGGCCCATGACAATGCTGGTTCTTTTTAATCTCCCTCTCTCTCCCCGCCTCCAATCTATCCTTCAGGATTCCTCACACTGTAGCCTGAACAACATGTACCTGGCACACTTCAATCTGCCGTTCCCCACTGGGGACTCTTGCAATTAACTTATTGTCCCAGACTACAGATAAGTATCAGGCAAAATATTGATTTGTATTCATAGGGTGTTATCTTTTAAAAAGCCCCCCCTTTTTTGTTAAAACATGATTATTAGCAAGCAAAAAACAATAATAACCCATCCTTTTCTGAGCATTTTATTCATAGGATGTTGAAAGATACGATGCTCCACAAACTGGTAGAAATTACTGCAGCTCCCTAATGCTAGAATTCTCTTTGGAATACAAACACATTTTTTTAAAAAAGTGATGGCTGCAATGAAACAGCTGATATACTGCACTGAATCTCTCAACAATTTCAGTAGCAGCGAAGCTAGGGATGAGCAGGACTCTCTTCAGCTCTGAAAAGTTTCCATGGAGCCCGTGAAATCAGGAATGGATTTTGTGATCCTCTGCAGGCCTACATTCTCTCTGCATGCCTTGCGGCCTTCAGTGTACTGAGTAGCCATTGATGTCATTGGTGCCTTGATTCTGGAACAGGCCCTGAATGCAGAAGGGCAGCCACTTGTGTGCCACCCCTCCAAAAAAGAAGAAATGCATCACCAAGAAGAAGAAATGCATCACCAAAAAAGAGAGTAGTGGGTTTGTATAAAATGCATCTCTGCAAGTGTTTATGTATAGATGCCAATTTATAAACAATTGCTATAATTTAAATAGAAATATACTACAGTCACTACAGTAGAAAAGGCTGTCACCAGGTGACCTGCGAGCCTGCTCAGTCTCCTGTCCAGGTGCTACCTGTTGCTGGGCAACTAGCCTCATATATGTTAGCAGCAGCCATGATAGTCTCTGCAAAGATGTGGAGACTCTCAGCTACATCTTCCATTAAGGAATGGCTTGACAAACTATGGGAATTTGTCTCAATGGCTAAACAATGCCACATTGTTTTAGAGAGTTGGGAAGCTTAGGGGAGAAAGGGAAGACAGATGCCAGGAAGGGGTGTGTGTGTGTGTGTGTGTGTGTGTATATATATATATATATATATATATATATATATATATATAAACGTGATTGTGATTAACCAAACAGAGGTTTTTATTATATTAACAAAACTTTTCAGCTTCCGCCTTCATCAGCTGCCAACATACAAATGCTGTTACCAAGGTGGCAGTTATAGAGCTTTGAGGATGGAATGCTCAGAGGGGCTTCATTTGCAGAAGCTAAGTAGTGGTGGTACTGTCCTCCAGGTTCAGGCCATGTGGTGCCAATGTGTCCAGAGAGTAAATCCAAAAGTTCTCCCTTTTGGTTAATGCTGCTGGATCTGCTGGCATCTCTATCGCTGTAATGGAAAAGTCCAACAGGCAGTGACCCTCGATGTTAAAATGCTTTGCAACTGGTTGCTCCACTTTTTTTGTGAAAATTGACGACTTGTGGTTCCTGAAGCACGTGCGTAGGTCAGTTGTGGTCTTTCCTACGTATTGGATATGACATCCTGGTCTTTTGCACTCGATGATGTAAACTATATTGCAGGACCTGCAGGTGATGTTCTGTTTGATGTAATATGTCCTGCCTGTCCTAGTGCTTGTAAAAGTGGCTGTCTCCCTGATACAGCGTTTGGAGTGACAAGGATGAGACCCTGGATTGGTGATAGGTGGCTTAAGCACATACATACATACATACATACATATATATACATACACACATACACATACACACACACATATAAATGGACAAGGTTTAATGTGTATAGGACCAGAAAGAGGTTAATGCCAAATACAGGTTATGGGTTTGCATACTAATTAAGATTAGTTTGATACTAATTAAGAAGAAAGAGGGACTAATGGCTAAAATGGCTAAGATTCCCATAGGAATAACCTTGTTATGTTATCATTTATGTGATGCATTTGAAGTTCACAGCTTAAGATCAAATGTGAAGTCAGGAAAAGATACCTGAATAATCCTTACAACATAGGGACATCATGCTATTTCTGACCCTAATCCCAGACTTTAATGTGAATTTTATTGTGAGAATCTTTTGTAAGCTGCTTTGAGGGTCTTTGGGGGTTATGAAGTGGGATATAAATATTCTAAATAAAGAAACAAACCGGAAATTCTTTCTTTCTGGTCTGGATACAATTCAGGACAGAACTACCCCCCAAGTAAAGCACCATATGATATTCTAATATTGTTGCCATGGTGGATAGTATCATGATAGTTGGGGAGTGTGACGTTCCCACCTTAGGCTGCCCCTGTCAGGTTCCCACCTGCTTGTGGCTACCACCTTTCATTAGGCACCACCTCAGGACACCACCAGTCAGGATCGTCATTTTTATTTTTTGTCCTCACTCCGCTCTAGCACAGATCTCACAAGATCCCACTGCTAGGCAGCACCACCAGTCACTCCTTGTAAACAATACTGCTAGAGACTTTGCCTCAGTCTCTCTATGGCTTGTTACTTTGTGTCTGGGTGCCTTTGCTGTCCACAACCCCCTTGTATCTTTGTCTATGAAGCATACAATCCTGGGTTGCTCTGGATACTTGACGTTGTTACAATATCTCCCTTCACCGCTGCCACCATATGATACAGTTTCCCTTCAGCCTTGGTAATTACCCTGCCCTCCCTTCTGGTCTGTGTATTCCCAGCCAAGGATCAGGCTTTTGGTAAACCAATAAAAGTATTTATTTGATAACACCAGCAAATAACAAGATTACTTTAGGAATGTTTAACAAGCGTATGGTTTCATATAGTGTCACTCTTTATGTTTCTGGTCATATATATACTGTCTAAATATCAGCCAAATATAATCCAACCCTTCCTCAGAACTCTGCAAACCAACCCATCCAAATAACTCTCCACTAATGACTCTCCAACAACTCTCACCAACCGACCCCCTCTCCACTGTCATCTTCCCATTTATACCTTCACCCATTCAAACACTCAGCCAATCATCATCCAGCATTCCCCCTCTCATTCAATTCACTTACCATATATCCCTTAATAAACCCGCACTTACCATATTTACAGATTTTAACATATAAGGACATCACAGGGAGCAAGTTCATTTTTACCCACATGTAGATTCTAGGGTGAAATCCCAGCATTCTACTGGAACTAGAGAGGGGTCACTAGAGGCAGTGACATATTTTGGTACCACTTGGAGACCCAAAAAAGTAAACTGATGTTGTAGCAAAAATAAATTCCATTCCAATGTTACTATAATTGCAACTTGGGTTATAAAAAAAAAAAAGCTGGGCAAGGACTCAGATATTTAAGTAATAAAATGCTGGGATGTGGGGAGAATGGAATAATAAATGAAGAGTGATGATATTAAAATGGTTGCATCCAAGGTATACTTGTTCCCCTGCAAAATATTTTGCACCAGCAGAATGTTGTTGCACAAGAGAATACATTAGCAGGTTGCTGGGAGCTTTGTTGCACAACAGAGTGCACAATCTGTTGTGCAATGAATTTCCACTAGTGCAATGGTTGTGTTGGAATCCTCTGTTGCACAACAGTAGAACTGTCAGTCCTAGTGGGCAGAGACCATTGGATGATACAGCCCATAATTCCTCTCCTACTGCAGAAAAAAGCTTCATGATTGTTAATGGCAAGATCTTTGGGGACCTGCTCCTCTTGGTCACATTACTCTGCAAAGTACACTCATGGCATTTGGTAGCTGTCAGTGACATTATTATTGTCACTACTACCATTATAAAACAACATATAAACCCAGCATCTTCCCATATACAATCTTGCATATTTTTAAAGGCCAGATCTGGCAGATTTTTCAGAGGACATCTAGAGTATCCTGCAAAGAGCTAAAGCAGCAGCACTGTGGCGTTCCCTAAGCACTCGATCCTAGCTCAGCAGAGGC
Organism: Rhineura floridana; assembly: GCF_030035675.1. Lineage (NCBI taxonomy): Eukaryota > Metazoa > Chordata > Lepidosauria > Squamata > Rhineuridae > Rhineura > Rhineura floridana. The sequence continues at coordinate 201,257,140 of NC_084480.1, read as the reverse complement.
CAAGGCCTTCTGCTTCTGCATGATTTCGAAAACCCTGGCTGATTGGGAAGTTTCCCCTGTAATCTGGTTGTTGATTCAGCAGCTTGAAAACTCCAGATGCAAGGACTGTGTTTCCCAAGCAGGCTGCTTTCTGCATTCATAATAGGAGGCACTCGCTCTCTCATTCTCGCAGTCTCTGACAGGAATATTTAAATATATCCATCACTGCCAGAGCTCACATCAAATCAGATGTTTATCAGACACTCCACTTTTCTCTCCTTTATTTTAATTTGAAAGAGCTGTAACAATAGTAACAAGCCCAGCAAAAAAAAAAAAAAAAAAAAGCAGAAAAAAAGGTAGGAGTAAAAACCATCAGTTTTGCTGAAAGATAGCTCTTGTGAAAATCACTGAAGGCCTGTGCCTGATTCATTTTTTCTCCCCCCCTTTTTTTTAATATTTCAACTGCTATTGCCGCCAGGGCCCTGGGTTTCAATAAAAGAAGCTGCAGCAAGGTGGTGACCAAAAGGAATATCTCATTTAGACACTCCACATATTTGTGAAAGCCTCATTTTAATAGCTGCTGTATTGCAAAGTCAGTGTGGTACAGATGACAGAATATGCTATTTAGATACAGGAGGTTCAAGTTGAAATTCTCACAGCCATGATGCTCACTTCACAGCCATGGACAAGCCATACAAGTCATTATCTTTCTGTTTTAGGCCAGTCCTCATGTCCTGGCCAACATGTTGGATCTGCTAGTGGAGATTTCTCACAGTAATCTCTGCATGCTGGTTATAATGTGAATTGCTCCCATACTGTGAATTGTCTACCATCAGGTGGAGTCGCCATAGTGTCATAGGGAAGTAAGAACTAGGCCTGCAATTTTTTACTTACTTAAAGAGATCACTCCTAGGGCAGGAGGCATTGTTGGTGGGTTTTTTTTAAAAAAAACTTGAATTATTTTTAATATATGTACTTACAACAACCATGGATGGCAGGTCATGTGTCATCAAAGAGGCATTCCTACCTGTGTGAGCAAAGGGGGAATGCCTCTTCCAAATTGGTGCCTACTGCTACATGTGATGGTATGATAAAAATAATTCTTCAGAATGGCTGTTTATTCATATACAGATGAACTCCTGATTTAATTAATCCAACAATTAAAGCCTGTATGATCAATTAAGATTCATTTAACTTGATGACAACCCTAACATGAACATAACCATTACCTTCCTGGGTCGCTCAAGGACAATTGACTCCAATGTTCTGTTTTCAACAGGGTCAGCCCAATTTGTTTGGATTTGGAAGCTCATAATAAGAGTATAAGAGGGGTGACCATCTCCTGCACTAATACAAGAATGTATGTAGTGCTGCCATGGGAATGTCTAATGCAACATGGAGACAGAGCTTGGAAATAATTTGTTAGGAAAAACAAATTACTTGAAATATATTACTTTTTTGAGGAATGAGTGGGTAATTTCTTTACTTTTTGATTGTAGTAGGAGTAATTTTATTACTTTTGAGGCATAACTGTAATGTTTCCAGCATTACTTTTGGGCATTACTGGGGTGGAGCAGGGGAAATCTTGTGCTCCTCTGATTTGCGGATGAAAGTCATGTGCCTCAAACTGGGCTTCTGCACAGTGTCGCTTTTCCCTCGTGCTTTGTGGGTTTGTAGGAGGCAACGGAGAGGAATGGAGAGGGAGAAGGTGGTGGAGTGTAGAGAAAAAATAAAATTGTTCAAAAATGGACAGAGAAGAATAGAGTGGAGGGAGAAAGCAGCCAGATGACAAGGACGTAAATGAAGGAAGAGAAGGAGGAGGCAGCAGTGGAATGGAGATGAAGAACTGTGGAGGTGAGAGATGATGACGTGTGTTTGTGTGCATACTTTCTTTACACTTAACACACAAAGTGGCCTCCACTGCCCTCCCTGGCTACTTTGTTGTATTTGCAGTGTTTAAACTTTTTTGAAACCAGGGGAAAATGTTTGCTTGGGCAGGTGTGTCTTAGTTGGTAGTAGGGCAGGGCCTGGAAGGTGGCTGAGTGAAAGACATGATGCTTGCTGACTGAGAGAGTGTGGGGAGGTTGCACTTGGTTTGGCGTGCAGAGCACAGCATGCTGGCCTTGCCTTTCTCCTCTCCTTCCTTACCATCGGACAGACCACCACTGCTAGCTAGCTAGCCAGCCTGCCTCCCACACTCGTAGTAAAGTTTGCTTGGGCAGGCGAGCCCTGCATGTGCCTTAGTTGCTGGCAGGGGAAGTTTGTTCCATATAGTTCCTTCTTTCCAAAGTTCCAGAGCAAACCCATTCAATCCATCCATGCCCCCCCCACACACACTATAGGCAATTTTTGTAATAGTATATAGAGGCTTGTGCAGAATTAATTAATTAATATTATTATTAATAATATTTTTAAAATTAATCTTTATTAAGGAAAAGGAAACTACAAAGTAGTATTAGAATAGTAATAAAAATACAAAGAAAAAAGGAAAAGGAAAGAGAAAAATCCTTTACATAAACACATCTCATTCAGCTTCAATATATGTTCTAGATTCATCCTGGCTTGGTGATGGTCGGGGTGGAGTCAGAAAGAAGAAGAAAACAGTGTTAGTCAGCTGACAAGTGGGCAGCGGAGGAGATTGGAAGGTGAGCAGTTACATCCGGGTGTGTCTTCCTTTGCTGTGCTTTGTTCCACCCTTTGTTTCCTCTCTTCCACCCAGTGATGAAGGAAGAGAGAGAGAGAAATCCAAGATTTAAAATTAGCCACGGCTGAATTAGGGATGGACAAATCTGCCAATTTCAGTTTCTCTTAGTTCCTCATTTTTTCCATGCTTAAGTAAGTTCAGTTCTCCACATTTCCACATCAGTTTGCAATTTTTTTAAAATTAAAAAGTCCTCATGAAAATTCTCCAACATTTTAGTTGGAATTTCTCCTAATATACATATTTTATATGTAATTTTGCCCAGTATACACATTGTTGCAAAGCAATTTTCCCTAACTTAATGCACATACACATATATAATGCTCATTTTACCACAGTATATGCATTTTGTGTATACTTTACTTGGCTGGAGAGAGAAGTGTAAATGTTGAAGCATGGCTATGTTTTGGTTCATGTATTGTTTTGGACAGTGCAAATTAGGTAGGTTTACCTTTAAATATGAATGAATTTCTCCCCAACCCTAGGCTGCATTAGAGATGTGAAGGCCCGGTTTTTTTGGGGGGGAACCCAGAAATATGGGAGGTGGGCTGCTTTTTCTTTTCTGAATTTGTCCATTTCTTTCTGGGCCTTCACTTCTGTAGTCTGAATACCATTGTGGTCCATCCTACCCACTAAAGCCTTCAAAACGTAGCAAAAAAGAGTTCTTGCACTTTTGAACTCAGGTCTCTTTTAGTGTGATTAAAAAAAACCCTGCTAAAGCAAACTCCAAAGCAAAAGCAGCTCATTGTCCCATATTGCAAGATGGAAGTCAGGGTGGCTGGGAGGATGGATGGATGGACGGACGCATGCATGCATGCACGCACGCACACTGCTCTGATCAATAAATGATGTCAGGGGGGGAAAACCAAAGACATAAGTATAGTTTCCCTATTTTTTAAAGATAAAAAGATGGCACTGTTGTCTTGGCCCCATCACAGGAGTTGGAATGATGCAGGAGATGGATCCATCACGGAACCCTCAGGGCACTAGCAAATACAGCAAGGCGAAACGCACTGCTTGAGGAGGTGGAATTTACAGGGAAATTGATGAAGGCAGGAATTGATGTCTGCATGGCACAAAAGACTTTTTAACATGCCGGCCCTACTGGACCCAACTCTTTTAAAAGTGCTCTGCTTCAGGCAGCAGAATGTCTCGGACTGACACCCTTTCTGCCTATGAAAAGTCGTGTCTTGCTAGAATCATGAAACTGGAGCATCGTTTACATAATGCTGGTTACTCTGGGGGGCAGGAGGACGAAGTCTGTCTGTGCATGAGGGAGTGCAAAGCCTTCAGCTGTGGCTACTGCTGTCCATATGCAGCTGCTTTCCCCCTTTCTAGGGTGTTTCTGCCACATTTCAATATGTATTTTCCATGACAAATTGTAACGGCACACCACAAGCTGTTCCAGCCCGTTGGGTAAATGATTAGCATTTCAAATATATTTACTCAAACACTTGTTTACTCAATAGATGATAATAGCTCTATTCTAGTTTAACCAATATCCCCACTGCCCTTTTAATAATGGTTTATTAAGTTCTTCCCCCCCTCCCAGTCCAGACGTAGAGCATGCCAATTAGAAACACATTAGTGTGCTTATTTGTTAATGTCAAACCATTGCATGCTATCAAGCAAATAAAAACATGCTGTAAACGAAAATCTATGACTATCCATAGTTTAATTTGCACATCATGAATTACACGTTTCTGAATTAACACATCACGGTCACATGCAAGTTCTAAGGGCATTTGTGTCTTTAGATAGACTTAAAATGAATGCTGCTACTGTAACCCGATATATAGAAATGCTTTATGTGCAGATGGGCATCCAAAACCGATTTTAAACCAATGGTTTATACATTTTCTACCTTCTGGGAACTGTTTTCAAATGGACTGGTCTACCACAGAACGTCAGTGCATATTTCACTGAACCTCTGTATGCTGCAGTGGATGCTTGGATGTGTTTTTGGACACATACTCAGTTCAATGAAGTGCTGTCCAAACCTGTGGGGATTCTAGTACCCTGTCACGGGAACAGAGAACACAAACAATGTGAATGAACGTTGCAGGAATTGATTCCTAATCCTGGGCCATGGTTGCTTTCACACTGCACTTGTTTCTGTTATTCTGATGATTTCTTACCTGGTAATTTGCAGAGCTTGGAAAAGTTACTTTTTTGAACTACAACTCCAATCAGACCCAGCCAGCATGGCCACCGGATTGGGCTGATGGGAGTTGTAGTTCAAAAAAGTAACTTTTCCAAGCTCTGGTAATTTGTGTATTATATTTGATCTTTCACATGACATACAAGGTAGTTCTGAAATTCTACTGGAATATAGTGCAAGTTTAGTGCTAATTTTCATGATAAATAATACCAGAAATATTCTGTTTGCAAGCTTGGGAACCCAGAAAATCACAGGAGTTTTTCGCTAGCTGCAGCCTCTCATGTGAGAGGCATCCAAACATGCAATGTTCCCGACTTTTATGCATGCACTTTTTTTTTTGCATGACGAAAATTGTACACACCCAGCCACACACCCACATATTTATCCTATACAGTGGGAACCTATGGTGTGCATGTGTATAATGGTAATGGGTGAGGGATGAAAACAAGACATTCATTGCAGCCATGTGAAAGACAGTTGAGTGAAATGCCGGTATATCGGCTGAAAAAGCTGTTGTTCCTTAACGCAACAGGTACTGTAGTATGAAAGGAATTTTAGAAATCAGGACAGACGGTGGTACCATTTTCATCCATTAAACTAATGCAATAAGCTCCATGTTTGAAAGCAGCCCACATTTCTTCCAAGGAAATACACCTACTGTTATTGACCTTTTCACTAAAGTATATCTGAGAAGCCTTCAACGGACCCCAGAATTCCCAAGAACGCAGTGTCCAACTAAAGAGTTCTGCTAGTGCAACAACTTTTGGAACTTTCCTTCCCTCCTCTCTCCCCATGTGCCTCCTAAACATGCTCAGGAGGGTTGGAGGAAATCCCACAACAGATTTAGGGGGAGAGTGTGGGCCACACAGTTAGAGGAGAGGGAAAGGAAGTTTCATAGTGCAGCCAAAAGTACTTATGCTAGTGCAACTGTTTGGTTGGATACTGCTCTCTGAGTGTGAAATTCATGGTTTAGATCAATGGTGGTGCTGTTTTCACTTACATATGATTACAGATTACAGTCATCTTTGGAGCTGATGTCAAGGACTGGCATGACCAGGCATCTGCGAAGAGTCCACTGACCTGCTCTTCCTCTTCCCCATTGCATCCTACTTGCTTGTTCACTCACCTCTCAGACTGACTGGCCCAGACAGTAGCAGTGGTGAGAAGGAAGAGCAGTAAATGCCACTGCCTGCTCGCTCATCATCTCTCTGGCAAGCAAGCAAGCAAGACGATGGTAGCACTGAAGAAGAAAAGGAGCTGCAGCAATTGGCAATAATGGCAGTAAGGAGGTAGAGTCACTGAAGGAGGGGGCTCCATGGATGGTGCCTTGTCCAAGGGTCCTTCAAATCCTGGTCCGACTCCGATTCCCTGGATACCCAGAAGCAATGAGCAAGTGCTCTTCACAGAATGACACCTCCTCCGCTGTGCTCATTAAACACTTCCTATTCAGAGTTTGTGAATCTGTGGAATATGCTAAATTTGGAAATTGACTTGTGAATATTTGTTTTAGTACCATTTTCTATTAATGTTGCTTGACTATTTTGAAGGAGGCGTGGCCACCTTATTTTCCTAGTAGTTTCTTGTGCTTTCAACAGCTGTGTGACATTCATCAGGCACAGCTATTCCTAAGGTGGAGATGTGATAATGGTGAAAGCATCACCTGTTGGATTTATGTAAACAAAGTGGCATTTCTGTTAGTTACAGATGTCCAACTCTTCCTTACAAAATCTCATTAGCCTTGCTGAAACCCTTAGATCAATTTTCCTCTGGTGTTTTCCCTAATCAAGGAGAAATCTCTTAGCATGCCTTAAAAAAATCATTTTATGTGAAAATGCCTATTTGCCCTCAATGAAAAATTTAATCATTTTATTGAAATCCTTTTTCTTTTCCCCCAAGTTCCTCTGATGTTTTGTCCTGCAAAAACCTCCAAGCAAGAACCTTGTGTTTGATGAAGCAAGGATCTCACATTTCATTGTAGATGAAATTCACTAGCAATGTTATCTATTTCTCCATAGTAATTTGTGTTCAACCCTTTTGAAAAAGAGGAGGCACGTTTCTAAGTTTCACCTATCTAAATATTAAGCACAATTAGGTAGCAGACTGAGATAGTTGAATTCTGGACTTCAATAGCAAAGGGTAGTGGATTTTTAAATGTTCCCTATATAGAAAGCTCCCTCCAGTTAGTAATTTTTTCCCTTTGATGGGATAGCTTTCTATGTGCAGGGAAGGTTTTGTTTGCTTGCTTCCTTGCTTATTCATTTAATGGAATCAGAGCCCGTGCCAAAGGACGGCCAGGTCAGGCCCTGGCCAAGGGCCCTTGGGGCCACAGGGGCCCCTGAGGGACCCCTCAATAAGGTGAGGGAGAATGCTCCTCTTCCATGATCTGTGGCAGGGTAGCTGCCATAGATCGCAGGAAGGGAGCTTGCAAGCTGCCCGCCCATTTGCTGGCTCCACCTACTTGTCTTTCCTGTCTTTTGCAGCAGTGTGAGCTGTGCTTGTAGGGTTGCCATTAACCAAGAAGGCAGCTGAGGTTTCCCTAAGGTGCTGATGTCCCTGCTTCCATCTTGGTTGATGGCAGGGATGCGCGTGCATAGCACCATGCATGCCATAAACCAAGATGGCAGCAGAGGCTTCAGCCCCTTAGGGAAACATCAGCTGCCATTTTGGTTAATGGCAACCCTGTGCGCCGCAAAGGACAGGAGGGACAGGTAGGTGGTGTGTGTGTGTATGTGCACATGTGTGTGTGTGTGTGTGTGTCGGGGCCCAGGGCAGGCTGATGCCCAAGGTCCCCGGCATGCCTGGCGCTGGCCCTGAGTGGGATGACACTGAAAAATATGGTTTCCCACTTGAAAAGGTACATTCCAGAATCCAACCTCTAAATTGCCTCCCCTTCTCATTTTACCTCAACTTTTCCCGACAATATCAGAAGCCCTGAACTGCTCAGGAAGAGCTGCAACCTTTCCAGAAGGAGTGGCACTGGTGTGGGGAGAAAATGCTCTACAACAGGTATAACTTAACCTGTGGCTCCAGATGTTGGTAGACAACTCCTCCATCATCCCTGACCATGAGCCATGATGGCTGGGCTGATAGGAGCTGAGGTCCAACAACATCTGCAGAGCCACAGGTTAGCCACTCCTGCAGTACAAGATCCTCCCATGGAGCCTGCACTTCTCACATTATCGAAGTGGCATGGGAAGGAGCTGTGTTGCGGTTGGCTCAAAACTGCTGGGAAAGGTAAAAAGGAGACCTGGATACCAGTGGTGGTTGGTGCCTACTAGATCTGGTGGGGCTGCTAAGAGGTCACAGGGCCATGGCCAATGAGAGGCCATGGGGGCATGGCCTAATTGTTCTGGTTTCTCCCCATGCAAAGATACTGTAGATACTTCATTGCTGTTTTACAAATAGCACATAACTAAACTGTAAAGGGTCTTACTTTGGTTCAGAAGAGGTCCCTACTGTCACAGTCACTTCAGTCTAGAAGGAAAGGTGTGTGGCCTCCACCTGTTGTGGTTAGGGTTGCCAGGTTCATGGCCTGAGACTGATCCTGTATCTTTAGGAGAAGAGAAAGTCAGCCAAGTGCAGGTGTTCTTGCATCCCTGGAATGAGAAAAACCACAAGGTGGAATTCGCCCTTCCCCCTGCACACCTTTTAAAGATACAGAAGACCTCTTGGTTGCCAGGTCCAGCCTCCAAGAGGTGTTCTGTATCTTTAAAAGTTGTGCAGGGGGAAAGGAGAATTCTACCTTGTGGTTTTTCTCATTACAGGGATGCAAGAACACCTGCACTTGGCTGACTTTCTCTTCTCCTAAAGATACAGGATCAGTCTCAGGCCATGAACCTGGCAACCCTGGTGCTGGTTCTCTCTCTCTTTGCAAAGAAACAATGTACACTTAAACATTGCAGTTTTATTAATATTTAGTACCTAAGTGATTGTTCAGAAGAGGTCCATGCAGTCACAATTTCTAGTGTGGATTTATGCCAGAATAACCATGCATTCCTCAGAGGTAAGCCCCCATCGAATTCCATAGGAATTGCTCCCTGGTAAGTATATACAGGATCGCAGCCTGAATTGGTTAGTCTTAAAGGTGCCACACAGGACTGTAAACAAGGGACATCACACATTTCCAGACCTGTGGGAAAATATTATTCTGCCCCCAACTAACTAATTTTCATATCTTTTCCCCCAGAATGTGGAATAAAAATGGAGGGAAATTAAGTGAGCTTGGACCTGTAAGACTAAAGTTAAAATCACCACTCAGCCAGGAAACTCACTGTGTGAACTTAGGCCAGTCACTGTCTCTCAGCCTACCTACCTTAAAGAGTTGTTATGAGGATAAATTGGAGAAAAGGAGACCCATGAATGCCACCTTGAGCTCCTTGGAGGAAAGGTGCATGTAAATGTAATAATGATAAATGAGGAATACTCATTTTTTTTTTAAATCCATCTCCACCCTGCTTGTCCCTGATTTTGAATTTGGGGAGGAGTGGGGATGCAGGTTTGGAATCATGGGAAAAAAACCCCATAAAAAAGAATAAAAGAATCTGGAACACAAACAGATATTCAGACCTACAAACATTGGTCTTTATAATCTGTGTTGCTGGCAGCAGGTGTGTGGGTGCAGTAGGAATGGGTGAAAAATTAGATCAGTTTGCATTTAAAGCTGAATATATCCTGCTGGGAGGAAGGGTGGGATATAAATCAAATAATAAATAAATAAATAAATTTGCACTTTCCAAAACAATATGAGATTGGCTGAGTGGTGCACACAGCTGATTGGCCAGAGAACAGAAGACTGACAGAAAAATATCCAGGACTCACTTTATGGATTATTATTATGGAAGAATGTGTGGGACAAGAAAGAGAGTGGCTTTGAGATTTTGGGGGAAGCTTTTTTTAAAAAAATGCTGGGCATTTCACTTGGTAGGGCTGAGCCCTGGAAGCCTTGACGGACCAGTCTCCACTGCTGGATACACCAGCTCTTGCGCTAATCAAGCGACTGAAAAGCAGAGTTTAGCACTTAACAAAACAGGAGATCACAGACATCATCTGTGACAGGGACCATAGTCATCATAACCACTGCACTTCACCCTCCCACGGACAGACAACAACAACCCAACAAGGTCTCTTCTGACATGCCAGCAGCAGTCAAGGGGAAAATGCATTTGTTGTTATGCCAAAGCAGCAATCTGAAATCTTATTGGCTGCTGCAAGAGTGGTTGGATAACCCTGTGACCTAAATCAGCTCAACCAGAAATCCATCAAATGATTTAATTTCTCTGTCCCGTTATCGATTGAACTCACAAGGTAAAAGCAGTGGCGGGCAGCAGAAAAAGCCTAAGCAGACTTATTAAAAGGAAACATGTATTGTGAAGTGAAGGGATCGTTGATATGAGGGGCCTGAAACAATACATCTTTGACAGGCCAGATGCTGATGACTTAATGCACCATGACTGCAAAAGACAACTATTCTCAGGTGCACTCATGTCCTGCTTGTGGGCTTCCCATAGGCATCTGTTTGGTAGCTGTGAAAATGGAATGCTGGACTAGATGCACCTTCTTCGCATCTTCTGAATAACATAGGGGCACAATCCAGACTAAGTTAAGCAATCTTAAGCTCAATCAATTATTTGGGAAAACGATGGGAAACAATGGGAAAACTGGGGCTCAGTTATTTACTAAGAAGACTTACTAAACTGATCCTACCTGATGTTTAAAACTTATTTATTTATTTTATGGTTTGATTTATATCCCACCCTTCCTCCCAGCAGGAGCTCAGGGCAGCAAGCAAACACACTAAAAATAAAGCGTCATAAAAACAGACTTTAGAATATTTTAAAACAAAACATCTTTAAAAACGTTTTTTTTTTTTAAAAAAAAGCTTTCAAGACATCTTTTCTAAAAAAGGTTAGAAACATATTCCTTTTTTAAAAAAGGTTTAAAAACATATTAAAAAGCAATTCCAGCACAAATGCAGACTGGGATAAGGTCTCAACTTAAAAGGCTTGTTGAAAGAGGAAGGTCCTCAATAGGCGCCTGTCTAATATTTAAAACCTGGGATGCAAAAGGCAAAACTAGGTGGTAAAAGCAACCTGGCTGGCTTTCCTCCATAACATGTGATACCTTGTACCCCAACATCATTTGCTAAGCATTTCCCCATCCTTGCTAATGGTGTATAACGATGGGTTGCAAGGAAAGAACAAAAGCAAAGCACAGAGGGGACAAGTAATTAAAGCTTCCCTATGGTATGGGCAATTTACAGGCTATTCAAGGGGCACACTATTTACTACCCTGCCCCCCGCTGCCTTGCCCAACAGGAAGCAATAAAATGGGCTGTGAACTTGCAAAGAGGAAGTGTTCACTTTAAAGCAAGGATGAGGAATCTTGTTCAACTGGGGGCCTTGTGCCCTTCCCAGCAGCCCTCCAAGGCTACATACCAGTGGTTGGCTGTGGCAGAAGTGGATAGAACAATGGATGTAAACATCACCTTTGTATGGTAGGCTAGTTTCCACACACACCGCTACTCTCCGTTCAGACAAGCAAGAGACATTCTCAGCATTCAATGACACCTTCCAGCCAGGCAAAAACACTCAAGGTGAGTGCTGGTGAGAGCTGTGGCCTTGGGAGAGGGGGTGCGGCCAGATAGAGAGGCTGGCATGCCAACTTCATTTTATCAACAACCAATGGCCACAAATCCAGTCGGAATGACTCAGAAAATATTGGGATGCAAATGGTTATCAACAACGACAGATTGGACGCTCTATGAACAGTAGGTGAACAAAGGATGGCAATTCTGGAGCAGAGGGCTAGTGTGGTTATTTACACACACACACTGCCAATTTAGGGTGGTTGAGTTCATTAAAGGAATGACAGGAACTTACTTTTGGAGGTTTTAACTCTTTTGATGGGATGTCTGAGGGGATTGGTAAGGGAGGCAGATTTTCAACTTGCAATGAGTCTCTGGGCAAATGCAGAAATAGAAATAGCTACACCGTTGGTGAAAAACAGAAGTACTTCATGAAATTGGGGAAGTGGAAAATAAATAACACTGTTGAAAAATCAATGGGTGTTGTTCCTCAACTTCTGGGATACACTTAAGAGTGATCAAGAAATCTCTTTGAGCAGGAATGGACAACCTGTGGTCCTCTAGATGTTTCTGGATTACAACCTCCACCATCCCTAACCAGTCACCATGCTGGCTGGGGCTGATGGGAGCTGGAGTCCAACAATATCTGGAGGCCCACTGGTTGTTCCTCCTTGTCTTAGAGCAACTCTAAGCATCACTGTTTTCAATGGGATTTATTCCCAGGTAAGAGTTATAGGACTGAAGCTTGTGTCATTGAGCGCAATGAGATTTATGTATGAATAGACATGTATACAATTCTGCTGGTGTTTCTTTGTGCCTCTGGAAGAAGTCATGGACCAGAAGGCTGTACACTGTAAAAAAGAGAGGGGAGAGCTTACTTCCAAGTAAATACGATTGCATAGTAAATCTGCTTCAGATCATGGATCAGATAACAAGTTCTCACCTATCTTTGTGGGCCTGTCAAAGTTTTGCTGTTAGTGCATGATATCACTGAATGTTTTGAGTGGCTTTGCATCAGGATGTCTTGGCTTTGCACCAGTTCTGCTCTCCTTTAGTATATCTCACAACTCTGGCTTGGGCTTGCTAGATGATCAATTATCAGAGAGCTTCGGCTATGGGGCAGTATACAAATACAATAAATAAATAAATAAAGTGGAATGCAGGTGCCTTGCTGTTACAATGTGTATGTCTGGCATATTGTGGTCCTGGTGCTAACCATATGCTTCCCAAAATGACTGTTCAGCAAATAAAATTAGAGGAAGGAGGAGAGGGGGTCGATTTTGTAGAAATGGTCCTTCTATTATAAATTTGTGAAACAAAATTACTCAGAGCTGTTCGAGCCCCTGAGCACCATTTTGCAACTTATTGCTCATTTCACCACAGTGGCTTTGATTTGGACAACAAACAAAATCTATTCTTTTATTTATCCACAGCCCTGCATCTCTGGAGCTTTTCATTTTAACCCATCAGCGGGTGATTTCTGGAAGTGTACAGGGCTTACAGTCAGCTCCCAGCCCAGGTTAGATAAAAAAAGTCCCCCAGATGTGCAATATAGTAATTAATCAAATAAAGTGCTATCAAATAAGCATAAAGTAAGATTCAGTGTAGAATTATACATTGCCAATATATGTTAGTGGTGGAGTTGGTTCACTATACGAGAATCTCTCACTGGTTTTGCTGAAACCCCACCCCCCGCCCAATCAGGACTAGGCTGCAATGTTATTAGTGAATTGTAGAGTTTGATTGTACCAAAAAGGTCATTACTACTCCAACCTATCAGCTGCAATTCAAGTCTGTCTATCTTCCAATCAGCCCTACACTATTTAAAAAAGGGAAAGGGGGGAAGCTGTAGGAAATAAGGAACAGGAAACTGACACAGGATAATTTGCAGAGTTTATTTAAGGGGAAATTACTCAACCTAGAACCAATAGGAAGCAATAAAAGAGGGTGAACCTGCAAAGAGGAATGTTTAATTGAGAGGTTCTTACTGGACCGGTTAGAGCTTTGGTTGTTTTTTATTACAAAAATCACCACAAATCCGATCTGAGATAGAACGAATCAGGTGGAAAATTTACATAAAGTAATGTCATCAAGTAAGAAAAAAATAAGTGAAGAAAAGATGGCAGTTCCATTGAAAAGGGCTAGAGTGGGAACACCTAGTCAAACAAATAGTTCAGTTAACCCAGCACTGTCTAGGGCAGCCTTTCCCAACCAGTGTGCCTCCAGATGCTGTTGGACCACAACTCCCATCAGCCTCAGCCAGCATTGCCAATGGCCAGGAAACATGGGAACTGTGGTCCAACAACATCTGGAGGCACACTAGTTGGAAAAGGCTGGTCTAGGGGGTACAAAAATTTGAAATAAATAAATAAATAAATAAATCTGGTGCCTGGATGAGGCCTGGTGATGGAAAGAACCTAGAACAGGTATGCTTAAGACACTTATTACTCTGAGCATGGAAGGATAAATACCCAGTGTTTATTAAACAATGGAGTGAGGACTTCACTGACTTAGCTGCATTTGAACATTTTTCATATAGATTTCAATTTCATGTGGATATCTGTTTGGACATCTGGAGGGCCTATATTAACTTATATGTTTAACTTAAGATGGGTGTACTGATGGTTATTGCATCCATAATGTAAACTGTTGATGGTTTATTGTGACTGTTAGTAGTATTCACATATTATTTCTTTTCTTTTTCTTTCTTTTACATTTTTATTTATTTATTAATCCCACCTCTGTTTTCTTTCTCTTTCTCTTCTTAGCTAAATTTGCAAATAAAAAATAAAATAAAAACTAGAATAGGTATGCAATGAAGTTGTAGGTTTGAGCTATGTAGTTCATGGTGGATCGATTCAACAGTTTTGAACTTGATCTGAGATAGTGTTTAGTGTAAACACTGTTTATTTAGCTAAAGTGGATAGCTAAAAAAATGGTAGAGGGGAAAAAAAACAGCCTTACCTTGCTCTACTGAGAGACAGTGTGGTGAAATGGTTAGAGAGTCAGGGTGATCTGGGCCCAAATCTTTACATAGCCATGAAACTGATTAGGTGACCTTATTTGGAAAAAAGGAAATGTACTGCCTTCAAGTCGATCCCGACTTATGGCGACCCTATGAATAGGGTTTTCATGGTAAGCGGTATTCAGAGGTGGTTTACCATTGCTTTCCTCTGAGGCTGAGAGGCAGTGACTGGCCCAAGGTCACCCAGTGACCTTCATGGCTGGGTGGGGATTTGAACCCTGGTCTCCCAGGTTGTAGTCCAGCACCTTAACCACTACACCACACTGGCTCTCTACCTTATTTACTGTGTATTTATTTATTTAACAAAATTTATATACTGCTTGATGGTAACAAAACCTCTAAGCAGTTTATAAGAAATAAGCAGGAAAATGGTGAGGGGTAGAGCCATGTATGACTTCCTTGAGCTTCTGGGAGGAAGGATGAACTGGCAATGTACTAAACAAGTAAGTAACAGTATTGCAGTTGGTCCAAAGGCATATCATCATCATCAATTACCCACCCTTTGCCCAAAGGTCCCAGGGAAGGTTACACCAATTTTGAAATACAACATTAAAAAAGCAATTTAAAAACAACAACCTAAAATTCCCAAATAGGGTGGGTTCTAAAAGTACAAGTCTCTGGTGTCAAAGGCTAGGGTAAAGAGGTGTGTATCATTTATTTATTTATTACATTTATACCCTGCCTTTCTTTCATCATAGAACCCAAGGTGGCATTCACGTGGTTCCCAAGTGGACTCTTATCCAGGCACTGACCAGACCAAGACCTGCTTAGCTTCAACAACGTGGTGGTTTCATGTGCCTTCAGACCATAACCTAGGACCAGGCTGTATGTCTTCACCATTCGCCTGAAAGTGTACAGCGAAGTTGCCAGACACACCTCGGTGGGTAGGGAGTTCCACACCTTAGGGGCTGCCACATAGAACACCCTCTCCTAGGCCACCACTCCCTGAGCTTCTGAGGGTGGCAGAACTACCAAAGTGGCCACCTCAGCTGATCTCAACACCTGAGAGGATCTGTAGGGAAGGAGAAGGTCTTATAGATATTTGAGACCTAAGTCATTTAGGGCTTTAAACGCTAGCATGAGCACCTTTAATTGGGCCCAGCAACAAACTGGCAACCATTGCAACTGTTTTAAAACAGGGGTTATATGGAATCTAAAGAGAACCCCAACCAGTAATCTGGCTGCTGCATTTTTGACCAGCTGACCTTTCTGAGTCATCTTCAAGGGCAGGCCCATGTAGAGCACACTGCATTAATCCAATCTGGAAGTTACCAGAACATATGACCTGGGAGACCAGGGTTCAAATCCCCACTCAGCCATGAAGCTCACTGAGTGACCTTGGGCCAGTCACTGTCTCTCAGCCTAACCTACCTTACAGGGTTGGTGTGAAGATAAAATTGGAAGAGGGAGAACCATGTCTGTATGCCATCTTGAGCTCCTTGGAGGAAAGGTGGGATGAAAATGGAAATGGACTGCCTTCAAGTCGATCTGGACTTATGGCGACCCTATGAACAGGGTTTTCATGGTAAGCGGTATTCAGAGGGGGGTTTATCATTGCCTCCCTCTGAGGCTAGTCCTCCCCAGCTGGCTAGGGCCTGTTCAGCTTGCCACAGCTGCATAAGCCAGCCCCTTCCTTGTCCGCAACTGCCAGCTGGGGGGCAACTGGGCTCCTATAAATGTAATAAATAAGTAAATAATGGAGTACTGTGGCAAAGTCATCTCTGTCCAAAAGGGGGCAAAGCTAGCGAACCAGCTGGAGCTGGGAAAAGGCGCTTCTAGCCACCAAGGCCACCTGAGCCTCCTGTGGCAATGTTAGATCCAAGACTACCCCCAAGCTTCGAACCTGTTCCTTTCAGGGGACACAAAGTATAAACAATGAGGTAGGGGTGGGTTTTTTGTTTGGTTGATTTTGTAGTGGTGGTTCTTTGCTTGGTGAATTGACATTCCTAACCCTGAATTGTTGCAGCTGTCCAGGTTTTCAGACAAACATCTTTCCAGCCTCCCGATCTTTACAGTGCCAGCTCAAGACATTTTGCTACCTGAAATGGATCCCAAATGGTACCCTCCTCTAAGCCTTACTGCTCCATTCAGGCACCAATTTCTGGCTTCATCTGTACCCTCTTCATCTATTCTTCCTCTCCCAGTTCACGGTGTCCTCTTAGGATCAAAGGAAACTGCCTTAAGCTGAGTGAGCCAATTAGTCTATCTAGTTCAGTATTGTCTACACCAGTGATTCCCAAATGTTTCCCCCCCACAAACCACTTAAAAATTGTTCAGGGTCTTGATGGACTACTTCGTGATTAATGCTGGTTGCAGTTATTGTAATGTGCTGTGTTAGATGTTGTTTTATTTTTAACTGTATTTGTACAGATACACCATGGTCCACCTGAATGAAGCTCTTGGACTACTGGTGGTCCATGGACCACAGTTCGGGAACCTCAGTTCTATGTGGACTGGCGGTGTCTCTCCGGAGAGTCAGACAGAGTACATTCCAAACTGTACCTGGAGATGCTGGGGACTGAACCAGCAACCCAAGTGCAGAGCAGATACTTTCCCACTGGGCTACAGCCCTCCTGAGGAAGACTGCTTCATCCTGCTGCATAGCAGGACCAGCCCTGCACCTTTAGCTGGAGATTACAGAGAAAACCTGACTCTGTAAATTTACATATGTTCTGTCTCTGAGTTCTGGCTATGTGGCTGGCATGTTTGCATGCATAGCTGATGTCTGTGCACAAAGATTTCTGGATTAAGGATGTGAACTTTAGTACTAGACAGCCTTTTCCATGGATATTTCCAGCCTTTTCACTTTTGTGCTATAATGTCAAAACAAGTGTTGTCATATATTCCCCATCACCACCATCACCAAAGCACAGTCCCTCAGTGCTACTTGTTACAGCCTACAGTCCGCTGTCTTGTCATAATTCCCAGGAAAAACAAGATTTATAGTATTTCCAGAAGAAATAAAAATGCCGTGATAAATTTTTGGGAAAACAGTCACCATTTACATGAGTTATTTTAATGACAATTTACTTAGCAAATGACTAGAAAGCACCTTCCCCTCCTCTCTCCAGTTGTTTGCTTGGATGATTCATTCTTAAGATATTGTGCTGTGATTGCATCTTTCAAGGCTGTATCTCAAAACCTTATGACAGAAGTGGAACTCGAGTCCAAAAGGATTTTCTGCGCTGTGTGTTGGCATTACAGACTCATTTGGCACTCAGTGGTAGTCAAACACAAGGTCATGCATGATTTTAATTTACAAAGTTGGTATAGGTCCTAGATGCTTCTTATATCTGTACTGTTGCAAAATTTTACCACACCCTTATCTATGGCTTACAGCGTATATGTTAGGGGTGTGCAGCAACTACAAGATTCACCTTATGTTTGTATCTGTAGCATTTGGTAGCAGCTGGATCTGTTTTGAATCTGCTGTGTTATTCAGATCTGTTGCTCAGATTTGAATCTGATCTGTTAAATCCAAAGCTCTGTTTCGACCCCACTGCCTTTAATGGGGAACCAAAAAACAGCTATAGCTCCCCCATTTTCACATAGATGAAATTTGCAGGCAAAGGAGTTCCTCCAGAAGGGCATATTTCTAGCAAATTTCAGGCAGATCTATTGAAGGGTTTTAATGCAAGTAACCTTTAATTTTTTAAAAAAAGAAAATGCCTTTTACTACTTTATTTTCTGTCAGACTTGGATGTAAATTGCAGACATGGTCACCCCTTCTGAAGAGCTGAAGTGTGCCAAATTTCAGAAAGATAGGTACAGCAGTTCTCCTGCAAGGGTAGATTTTTATCATTTTAGGGTGGGAAAATAGAAATCATGTTCCCACCCCTAGATTTTGTTGACAATCTGTTTGATGAGAACATGAGAGAGGTTGTCTGTTTAATGTTTTGGAAAAACTGAGAGCGACTTGGAAGCTTAGGGGGACCCTGAACTGCCTTTAAGCACCTTGTTACTGGTGCAATCTGCCTTGGAATGTGAGACCATGATGCGATCACCTTAATTCACCTCAGTATTTGGGGTAGCCACAGAGCCAATGCATACCCCTAATATATATGCGTGCACTCTCTCTCTCTCTCTCTCTCTCTCTCTCTCTCTCTCTCTCTCTCTCTCTCTCTCTCTCTCTCTCTCTCTCTCTCTCACACACACACACACACACACACACACACACACACACACACACACACACACACTTTCATTTTGGGACAGATTGGCAAATTCAACTCTGTTCCTTCATGTCAAAGTGAATGCAGTCATTTCCATTTATTTCATTGAGAGACTTACTGTACCCAGTGATAGTAACAGCAGTTGTCTGTGGCAGTCATGATTTTGTTTTCCCACAATACCCTGGATATTGCCTCATTCTGGATCATTCCCAAGGGAAAAATAGAGCTCAATAGGAAGGGAGGGGCAGGACACTGTTTTTGTGGCATTCACAATTTTCCCCACTCACAATACCTAGAAATAATGCACTGTCTGGGGGATTCTCGGTAAAACAAAATGGCAGCTGCTAGCTTTGTTCAATTTCAGCCACTTTACATTAGGTCTTAGGGTGAGCAAGCAAGACAAATGAACAACGAATGAAAAGTTGATCCAAATGGGGCCAGTTTGGTTCAACATTCATTTCATAAAATGGAAATGGACTGCTTTCAAGTCGATTCTGACTTATGGTGACCCTATGAAGAGGGTTTTCATGGTAAGGGATATTCAGAGGGGGTCTACCATTGCCTTCCTCTGAGGCTGAGAGGCAGTGACTGCTCCAAGGTCACCCAGTGAGCTTCATGGCTGTGTGTGGGGATTTGAACCCTGGTCTCCCAGACCGTAGTTCAACACCTTAACCACTACACCACACGTATGAAAGTATGAAGAGGAGAAAGAGAAAAAATGAATGAGAAACAATCCCTTCAATAGTTTTCACAAGACCCATGTCAGCAGAACTGATGATATTGTTGTTGGTCGTTTCCTCCACCCCTTTGCTTATTACTATTATTACAGCCCTTTCAAATTACAAGGTGTTTCAACTCTGGCTGCTGGGCTTAAGCCATCAGTAAGGAGAGATACGTCAGTAGGGTAAGTGAGGCCCCATTGTAAAACTCTTTGTTGTACAGCTACCAAGGAACTAAGTAAGGGTTTCTTATACAAATGTGTCCGGGGTAAGAGATATTGGGCTTATCCACATGACAGCATTTCTTCATAGCAAATACACTGCTTTTACCATCATAATAGATTTGCAGGGTCCACACTTCGTGTTCAATGGTAGCTTCAAATCCATTGTTTTCCATTCACACCGGTGGGCATTTCTCTGGGATTAGTGGCACTATTTCCTTGTGGCTCCACCCTCTAATTTTACATTTTTACTCCCTCCGGTTGCTCAGTTATTGAGCATGTGCCAATATTTTTGACTTGCACGGTATTTCCACTCCCTTCTGCCCCCTCCCCTTCTTCCTTTTCCCAGCTTGCCATCACAGTTCTTTCAGTCATGCAAGCAGCTCTCCCTCTCCTCTTTACACTAGTCTGTTAGAAGAAGAGAATGTATTTTCAGAGTTGATGAGAAATGGGGTCACTGGCCACCATCACCATTCCTTTTCCCTTCACTATCTTATGCTATCATTTTTCCAATCTCTTCCATTATTTTATTATTATTATTATTTGCTTTGCAGAGAATTATCAATATTTATTCAAGAGCCTCCACTGGTATCAACGTTTATTCTCAACTCTGTAATGATAGAAAAAACATAGCTAAAAATATTGATCACATTATCAATGAGTGTGGCCCCCTGGTGGCTGTTAATGATCCTATTCCTTTTCCTTTCACTTTTTTCCTACAAGTAGCCACACTGCTGAGTAAAGGTAGATTTTGCAGCTTATTGATTGAATGGAAAAAGATGAAGGAGATATCTCACAGGCACCTTCTTTCTCCACTGCCCCTTGCTTTTTCTAAGTTAATTTTCCCTGCTGGAAAAACAAATAAATATAATATCAATATTTTAAATACGATATCATTATCAATATTTTGAACAAATATCAATATCAATTTGAGGTGACTTTTTTTTTTAAAAAAAAAATCCACTTTAGATTTTTTTAGAAGAAAAATTGGAAACCAGGCACGGAAAGATGTTACTTCAAATTTCTCTCCACAAAGACAGAGAATATGGGAAAGAATGATAAAATCCAATGGCAATTCCCATCACTAGTTACAAGGAGCGAAGGAAGTTTACTCAGGGAGAAAGGGAAGAAAGAAGGGAGGGCTGCAGCAAACCGTGAAGGGGGAGGACAGAGCAGTTGGAAGTTGCTGGATAAACCACCAGAAACAAAATGGAATTCATGGGAGAGTTAGTGGGCAGAGAAAGGAGAGTAGCTGAAAGTAACGATTCACCCACCCACTAAAAATCATAGAAGCAAACCATCTGCAAAGACGTGTGGAGCAGAGTGGAGCCATATTGTCATAACCTTTTTGTATTATCATCGGATTGGGTTAGTATGGATTTACAGGGGGGGAACTGTGTGATAGCTTCTGTTTGCCAGTAACGTCATGTGAACCATGTGAAGTAAAAGGAGACACAGTAAACCACTATAGATGAGCCCTTTAGACTGCAGTCATAATCCAATTTACCTGGGAGTAAGTCTCGAACTACATCTGAGTAGATATGGTTAGGAGTGCAGCTACAGGGTTGCATTCAACTCAGTCCTACTCAGAGTAAATCTATTGTAATTAATGAGCCTAAGTTAGTCATGTCTACTAACTTCAATGGGTTTTCTCTAAATAGCATTAGCACTGAATACCACCCATAACATCATATACACAACAAATCCACATAGACCTGCAGGATTAAATATATTGAAGTCTCACACTGAAAAGCAATAGGCTGCCTAAATCAAATGACGTACAATAGATGATTCTGATCCAATATGGAAATGTATGGTATCCCAATATAAATTTAAATGAGAGAGACACAAAAAGACACTGCATCAATTATATATACATGCAGAAATTTGGCTGAGCCCCTTTGTGATTCTTTTTTCAAAGATCTGCACTGTGATGGCTTTTTCTGAAGCCTCGGTTAAATTGGACAAGTATGTAAATGTGACACATTTCTCAGAGTGCAAGTGTCTTAGTACAAGTCTCATTTTGATGGGCATAAACTGTAGATGGAATTATCGGCTGTTTCAAATGTATATGTGCATTGCTTGATCTCTCATCACTTGATCATACCACACTTCTCTCTTAGATGTGCTGTCACCATTGCGTTTGGCCTGACACGGGTGATGTAAAAGCTCTATTGAATTGATTTATGTTGGCTCATTCACATGCACGAGCGATTGTCTGAAGTTACAGTCAATGAACTATGGATACATATGTATGTGATCCGACTTCTAGTCACTGCCACCTGTGATAACCATTGCTGTTTTGGCTAAAAACATTTAAAGCATCTTATAACATTATTATGTACATGTTTGATTTTATTTTTGTAAGCCACCCTGAGTGCGCTGTTATACGGTAGAAGAGGGCGGGATAGAAATATTTTAAATAAATAAAATAAAAAATAACACACATATGGCATTTACGACTTGGAGCTTCCTTCATCAGAGACCATAAAAGCTTAATGCCACAAAAATACTGATAGTCTTTATGGTACCATAAGATTTTGTATTTATTTTTTTATATTATGTTTTTGCTGTAACAAACTACCATGGTTACGTCACTGGAATTTGTTCCCATTTGTAGACAATTATAAGCTTTTGACTATAGGAAGGAAGCAGAGAGGAAGACAGGAGTGGGGTAGCTTTTTCAACCTGAGGTCCATGTTCCCTGCTGGATAACCTTCCAAGGGCCACATTCCAGTGGTGGGCAGGGCCAGAGGCAAAAGTGGGCAGAGTAATTAATATAAATTTCATCTTTGTACAGTGGGTTAGTCCAAGACTATACACACTCACATGCCCCTCTCCCTCCTCTGTCGAGGCAAACAAGAGGCATTACCAAACTTCAAGGACACATTCCAGCCAAGCAAAAATACTCTGGGTGCAAAGCAGGGCCAGTGAAGGGTGTTGCCTGGGAACAAGATGAGAGCCAGCCAGAGAGGCCTGGTGGCCCCATCCTGAGATTCCTCTCCCCTGTGATGTACAGTGTATTCAAGTCAGATGGGATGAACTGAACAATGAATGACCTACACCACTTCCAGTGCAAAGCTGCTGGACATTTCTATTTAACCTTCCTTAATTCCCCCCCCCTTTCATCCCATTCCATAATATCTGACGAAGACGGGCAACAGACAATTGTGATTTCCTCTGATCTAATGCGATTGACTTGCATTATTCATACACTTTATATTTTTGTCAACTTTTAAAAAATGATCCATTACTTTTATATTAAAGATTACTTGTATGTTTGAGACAGATGAATGCGGAGAAGTCTTTGTTTCAAAGGGTGGAATACTGAGGAGAGGGAGGGAGGGAGAGGGAGAGAGAAGGAGAGGAGTGATGACTTTTGCTCTCCAGGCAGATTTTCTGGCACATAGCCAGCATTATCTTTGTGGGGCTCCTGTTAGCGGCTGGCCTGTTACATTATGCATGATTCCTGGCTGCTCCTGGGATGAACAAACTGCACAATGTTTGGTTAGTGGCTTTCAATGGTATGCTAAGCGTAGCAGATTATTGAAGTAATTTAGGTTAATACAGTAGTTATTGTTTTTATAACCCTTCAATGCATTGTTATGAATAATGATGTCATGTTGGGGGGCAAGGATCAATATGATATCTGGCATGTGATGTACACATGCATCGCTAAGACAGAATTAGTCAGCTGCCTTCACTTCCTGCATGGAGGTTCAGTTTGTAGCTGAGCTTTTGAGGTGTAAGTTTAGATTTAGAGGAAAGCTGACTGATGGCGCTGAAATGAAATTCTAAGTTGGGTCATGGGTGATGATGTCCCCTAAGTGTCTGCATTTCAAACAATATGCTTGAAAATATACTTCCACAATTAGTTTTCACCGCTTGGGTCCAGGAGGAACAATGTCTGCCTTGTTCAGAACATCCAACCGGAGCGAGGATAGGGAACCGTAGGCCAAATGCGGCCCTCCAAGCCTTTCTGTCTGCCCCTTGGGATGCTCCCCAGGCCAGGCCACATGCTCTCTTCCAAGGCCACACCCCTAATTGGCCCTGCTCTGTTCCCTCCTGGAGTGCTTCTTTCTGGCTGGAATATAGCAATCTGTTCATTTCCGTTTCTCATTTTTCCAGTCTTAAGTTCAGTTCTCCACATTTCAACATTGGTTTGCTTTTTAAAAAATCCTCATGAAAATTCATCAACATTGTAGTGCAAATTTCTCCTGATATACACGTGTTTATATGCAATTTTGCCCAATATACACGTTTGCAAAGCAATTTCTCTCATGCAGTGCATTTTATATGTCATATATGCATTTTCATGCACACTTTTATCTCAGTATATGCCTTTTTGTGCACATTACTTGCTGGAGAAGTGAATTTCAAAATGTGAAGAAGTGCACATTCCAAAGGTTGGCTGTCGTTTGGTTCTCGTATTGTTCAGAATGTGTTAACTAGGTAGGTTCACCTTTAAATGTGAACTGAATCAAATTTCTCCTTCATCCCTACTGGAATGTATCCTTGAAATGTGAGAATGTTTCTTGCTTGCCTGGATGGAGAGATGTGAGGGTGAAGGGCAGAGCTTGGAAAAAGTTACTTTTTAAAACTACAACTCCCATCAGCCCCAGCCAGCATGGCCACTGGAGTTCCAAGCTTTTGCAGGGGTGTAGAAACATCTGACTTTTGTATGTCTGGAACATACAAAGGTAAAGATCACATACATTGTTCCACCCATTTTTTGCCTCTGGCCCTGCCCATCACTAACATGTGGCCTCTTGAAGTTCCTTGGACTTCCCAATCCATGTGCTACAGAGTACTCACCTGGTCACTTCCCAACATGAAGAATGTTCCACATAATACAGAGTGTTGGTAGTAGTGTTGCCAGGTTCATGGCCTGAGACTGATCCTGTATCTTTAGGAGAAGAGAAAGTCCGCCAAGTGCAGGTGTTCTTGCAACACTGTAATGGGAAAAACCACAAGGTGGAATTCTCCCTTCCCCCTACACAACTTTTAAAGATACAGAAGACCTCTTGGAGGCTGGGCCTGGCAACCAAGAGATCTTTTGTATCTTTAAAAGTTGTGCAGAGGGGAGGGAGAATTCCACCTTGTGGTTTTTTTTCCATTACAGGATTGCAAGAACACCTGCACTTGGCTGGCCTTCTCTTCTCCTAAAGATACAGGATCAGTCTCAGGGATTGAACCTGGCAACCCTAGCTGGTAGTGATGCCATTTTATAGAGGTCTGCCTCTTTGAGTCTGTCTTTAAAATGAATAGTCCCTGGTTCTGGTCCCAGAGGTGCAAGGAAACAATCCAGAGAACAGAAGGTATAATAGGATAGAACACCTGTATGATGTCACCTCTCACTCTTGCTTCAGATCCTTCCTCAAGAGTCCCCCCCTTCTATGAGGCCTTTGTCTCAACCTCCTAGTTCCCAGGCCCCGTAACCATGCTTAAGCTTGTGTAACTGAAACAGTGGTATATTTCCCCCCACTTCCATTTCTTTAGCCTTCCTCTGTTGATTGCCCTATGTCAAATTTTAGTTTTACAGGCTCATTGGGGCAGGGACTCTCTTCTTATTGTCTTTAAGAAACCATGCTCCCTGACAGCACTATATCAACCAATCAACAATCATAATCATCCGTACCACTTGAGGACTGAGGTTTGAAGCAGGCCATTCATAACCAGAATGCCACACCAGCCCCAATCAAGTGTCATGTGTTGCATCATTTAGGAAATTTGTCATTCAGTCAGCTCAAGGTCTTGATTTCTTGTTTTTGGTAATTCATTTGGAACTTTGTGACTTTCCAAGGCTACGTGAACAGCCATTGAAACCCTTGTGTCGGACTATTCCAGGTCTCTATTTCTGAAAGTGTTGCAGAGCCCACTTTGGTGGCATGTGAAGTCTGGCTGACCTCTTCTGCTAAGTTCACAGGCTCTCCATCTGAACAACCCCAAAAAGCAGGCAAGTGTCCATTAGCACCCGGTAATTATGTCCCAATGGTGAAAGTAGCATGACTTTCCCCTGACTGTTATATCTGATTTTATATCTACTTGTGTGCTTTTTGAAATCCCCAAGTTGATGCTGTTCAGCTCATGCATAACTGTTAAATAATTAACAAACTTCAAGAGGGTTTTAGGCTTCCATCTCCCCTTGACAATAGCATGAATTGTTTGGCTAATTCCCTACCCGGCCCTTTCTATTTTTCATATTTCATTCGGTAACTGAATCACTTGCATTTGCTGAATAATAGCCAAAGTTCTCTGTTAAATGTTTGCAAAAGGAACTGGCAGGCTCCATCTTTACTCCAGTGCTCACCTTTTACAGAATTAAATCCCCTTTTTCCCATATAAGGTGTGGAAGCTTGCACCTCATACTCTGCCTTCTGGTTTCTGTCAAAAGATAAATGGCAGCTGTCTCTGAATTAATTTGCAGATGGCTTCATCCACCCTTTGAAATACTTAAACGTGGACTGACGTGCTCTGGCCTTTCTATTTCCACTTTCACACTTTGTGTTCTGGAGTTTAGAAGTTAGAAGAGTGTTCAGTGCTATGGACATCTTATGCCACAAACATTGCTGTGGTCTTGAATCAAACATGTTTTTTCTTCTGCTACTAGGATGCAATAATAACTTTTAATAAAGAACGGGATTCTTTTTTTAAAAATGACTGCTTTGTAAGGTTTTCTCAGGTTTGAGCCTCAACTTACAATGTCTAAAAATCACCTGTAGTACTGAGTTGTCATAAACAAGGAGGAGCTCCTATGAAATTGATGGTGGTATAGTGCTAATAGGAACATAGGGTTTGACAATATAGCCATATGTGAATGATTAGCACAACATATGGCCACGGCTTCTACCCAGGGCCGGCTGCAGGCAAGGCTGGGCCCTTGGCATCAGCCTGCCCTTGGCACACAGCACCAAATGTCCAAACACCCCTGCCTGATACAGGCAGTGTGAGGCTTAAATAAGCCTGCCTGCCCATCCCACCTACCTGTCACATCAGTGTGCATGCCCTGTGTGCTGTGCACACATGCCTACCATCATACAAGATGGTGGTGGGGTGTCAAGCCCTTTGGGATGCCCCCACTGCCATCTTGGGTGATGGCAAGCATGTGCATGCAAGCTGTGTGTGCTGATGCAGCAAGTAGATGGGGTGGGTAGACTTATTTAGCTCTGCACTGCCTGTATGGGGGGAGATGCCTAGGGGTGCCTGCAAGTTCCTGCTTAATGATCCGAAGCAACATTGGGTCACTGAGTCCCGCAACCAGCAGATCACCAAGTGGGAGCTTCACCTTTCTACCCTAATGAATGGCCCCACAGAGGCCCCTCTGAGCTGCAGGGTTCCTCGGCCAGGTCCCAACCTGGCTGCCTGCTAGTGCCAGGCCTGCTTCTACCATAACTTCTGCTTTCACTCACCTTGTGTATTCTGAGCCCACATGTGGTGGAGCAAAACAAGTCTTGTTTACTCTGTCAGGAACAAACTACAGAGGGATGAAGGGGCTGTCTGAGATGGGTTTAACATTTCTGAACTTGCAATCCAGATCGATGCTCTTTAAGGAACTGAAGGTGGTACTATTGAGGCATGATTGTTTGTGGCAACCAAACTACCTTCTGTTGTCCCACTATTTTCTTTGGTCAAACAGGTTTTGCAGGTTTTTGAAGCACTAGATGTTGTCCCCAGATGTTGCTGGACTACAACTGCCATCATTCCTGACCATTGGTCATGCTGCCTGGGGCTGATGGGAGCTGTAGTCCAACAATATCTGGAGACCCAAAGGTTGGGAAAGGCTACACAAAAAAAACTTTCAGAACCTGTTTACCAGTGATGATACTGTACAACACGGAGAATCATGCTTCTATCAAAATCTACTCAGAACTCTGACAAGGTGTTGCTTGCCCTTTTCCTCTGGTCTCTTCACTCACCTGCAGTATCCTACCAGCTGGAGCAAGCAGAAATGCCCTTTTCCTTCATAGTGGGTGGGGAGGTGAAGGACAGGAAAACATGCAAGTACGTCCTCCTTGACAGCTGCAGGACTATTAGAGACTACCAGGATCTTACTGGGTTGCCACTAATGATCAGCGTGGTGTAATGGTTAGAGTGATGCACCAGGGTCTGAGACACCAGGGTTCCAGTCCCTATTCAGCCATGAAGCTTTCTGTGTGACCTTGAACCAGTTACAGTTTCTCAGTGTAACCTACCTCACAGCGTTGTTTTGAGGATAAAATGGAGAGGGGAACCATATACACCACTTTGAGTTCCTTTAAGGAAATGTGGGATATACATAAATAAACCAACAAACCCTATTCAGAGATCATTAAGTGAAAAACTCTGGGGGTTGGGAAGAGCAATATGTGCACCTACGCAAGGCTATCAATCCAAGAGTAAACCCTTTTTCCAATATAAAGGTATACAATTAAAGGGCACCAATCCAGCTAAAGGTTGACACTTTTCAAGAAAGGTCATGACTCAGCGATAGAGCACTTCCTTTGCAGGCAGAAGGTCCCAGGTTCCATCCCTGGCATCTCCAGGTAAGCCTGGGAGAAACCTCTGCCTGAAGTCCTGGAGAGTGGCTACCCAGTCAATGTAAGTAATACTAAGCCAAATGGACCAATTATTGGACTTGGTGTAAAGCAGCTTTGATGTTCCTATTAGGACTGTGCACTCCTGATCTGTGGGGCCCGAGGAGGGCCAATCCGCCTGTCCTGAAGATGGGACCACCAACTCAGCCCCAGATCCATCCCTGAAGTTATGCAGGGAGCGGGGCTAGTCGTTTCTTTAAATTAAAAATATGGTGGGAGGGGGGAGGAGACACTATGTCTCCTTCTCCCTCCCCCCTCCAACTGACAGCAGGGGGGTACACCTGGTGCAGGATGGAACCATTTTGCTTACAAGTATCCTGAGCATTGGTGATTGCTGTTGCTGCTTCGCGAACAGCTTCTCTGCATGCAGGGAAGCCACCTGCAAATGAGCAGTGACCGGCACCAAGCAGAATTAATCCTCTTACTTATCAGCTGATAAGCAAGAGGATTCCCTACTGTAGGGTGCTGCTACTTTGCATGCAGGGAAGCTGATCGCAAAGGGAATTTGGTGTGTGGGCTTTGGAAGGCCTGGAAGGAAGGAGTAGAGCTTGGATGGAAAAGGCAGGCACCTACCTTCTCCTGCAAAGAAGCACCTTTCCCATCCAACCTTCTCCTTCCTGCCCTTGCCTGACATAGAATCATAGAGTTGGAAGGGGCCTTGTAGGCCATCGAGTCCAACCCCCTGCTCACAGCAGGAAATCCACAGCTAGAGCATCTCCCACAGATAGCTGTCCAGCCTCTGCTTGAAGACATCCAGCGAAGGGGATCCCACCACCTCCCTAGGCAGTCGGTTCCATTGCCGAACTGCCCTTACTGTCAAGAAGTTCCTTCTAATGTCCAATCTGAATGTACGCTCCTGCAACTTAAAACCATTAGACCTAGTCCTACCCTCTGGGCCAGCAGAGAACAAATCTGTACCCTCCTCTATGTGACAGCCCTTCAGGTACTTAAAGAGTGCAATCATGTCACCCCTCAGCCTTCTCTTCACCAGACTGAACATGCCAAGTTCCTTCAACCTTTCCTCATAAGACTTGTTCTCCATACCGGCTATCATCCTCGTCGCCCTCTTCTGAACCCGCTCTAACTTGTCTATATCTTTCTTAAAATGAGGCGCCCAGAACTGAACGCAGTATTCCAGATGAGGCCTGACTACTGCAGAATATAGTGGGACTATTACTTCCCTCGACCTGGAAACTATAGCTCTGTTTATGCATCCCAAAACCGTGTTTGCCTTTTTTGCCGCAGCATCACACTGCTGGGTCATGTTCAACTTGCGATCCACTACAATTCCAAGGTCCTTCTCACACGCACTACTGCTAAGCCGGGTATTTCCCATCCTGTACCCGTGCATTTTGTTTTTGTGGCCTAAATGCAGAATCTTGCATTTGTCTTTATTGAATTTCATTTTATTAATTTCAGCCCAATTTTCTCGTCTATCCAGGTCCCTTTGGATTTTATTCCTGTCCTCCATTGTGTTAGCTATCCCTCCCAGTTTCGTATAATCCGCAAACTTCATAAGGCTTCTCTCCACCCTGTCATCTAAGTCATTGATAAAAATGTTGAAGTGTATCGGCCCCAGGACAGAACCCTGTGGCACTCCACTCGAAACCTCCTTCCAGTCCGAAGCAGAGCCACCGATGACCACTCTTTGAGTACGGTTTTCCAACCAGTTGTGAATCCACCTGACAGTATTTCCATCCAGTCCGCATTTGACCAGTTTGCTAATCAAAAGGTCGTGGGGGACTTTGTCAAACACTTTGCTGAAATCTAGATAGATGACATCCACAGCATTTCCACCATCTACCAAGCTAGTGACCCGGGTTTTATCCATAAAACCCAATAAAAAAAATTCTGGTTTTGACTGAATATTTATCTTTAGAATTTTTTGCATCTTCCTACCTATCTGTGCCCAAAATGATTTTGCCTTTTTACATAACCACCACATATGATAAAATGATCCTTCTTGTTGTTTACATTTCCAACAAACATTAGAAACATTACTATACATTTTTGACAACTTTTCTGGAGTCATGTACCAACGGTACATCATTTTATAAAAAATTTCTTTAAGATTATAGCATAGTGTAAATTTCAAACCTTTTTTCCACATATTTTCCCATTGATCCATTTGTATATTATAACCAAATTTTTTTGCCCACTTTACCATACACTCTTTTACTTGTTCTTCCTCCATATCCATTTTCAATAAGAGTTTATACATTTTCGCAATTATATTTTCATCATTTGTACACAATCCTATTTCAAAATCAGATTTACTTATTTCAAACCCATACATTTTCTTGTCCATTTTATATCTTTCTAACAATTGTAAATAGGCAAACCATTGAAAACTATATCCTTCCTTTGTCAGTTGTTCTCTCTCTTTCATTGTATATTCTCCATGTACATTTTCTAATAGTTCTTGATAAGTTAACCATTTCTCTTTTCCAGCCATTTCTCTTCTATAAAACGCTTCTTGACTTGAGACACATAATGGTATTTTCGAATAAAACCTTGGTTTATATCTATTCCATATTTTCAACAGAGGACGTCTTATAAAATGATTGTTAAAGTCTACATTTACTTTTACTTTGTCATACCATAGATATCCATGCCATTCCCACTTCAAATTATGGCCCTCCAAATCCAATAGTCTTTTATTCCTCAATGATCCATTCCTTTATCCAGACTAGACAGCAGGCAGCAAAATAAAGTCTCAGATTTGGTAATCCCAGTCCTCCTCTTTCTTTGGCGTCTTGTAGTAATTTAAATTTGACTCTTGGTTTTTTTCCTTGCCATACAAATTTAGAGATATCTTTTTGCCATTGTTTAAAAGGTAAATCAGAGGATATTACAGGTATTGTTTGAAACAAAAACATCATTCTCGGTAATACATTCATTTTTATCACAGATATTCTACCCATTAATGACAGTTGTAGTTTATCCCATCTTAGCAAGTCTTTCTTAATCTCTGTCCATAATTTTTCATAATTATTATGAAACAACTTTGAATTTTTATTTGTCATAATGATACCTAAATATTTCAACTTTTTCTCTACTGTAAAATCTGTCTTGTCCATTAACTCTTTCTGTTCCCTTAAAGTTAAATTTTTCACCAACATCTTTGTTTTTTGATTGTTGATCTTAAATCCTGCTAACGGTCCAAATTCTTTTAATTTGTCCATCAATACATTAATTCCTTCCAAAGGATTTTCTAGTACAATTATCAAATCATCAGCAAATGCTCTCAATTTATATTCTTCTTTTTTTATCTTTAATCCCGAAATTCTTTTATCTTGCCTTATATCTCTAAGCAGCACTTCTAAGACCAGAATAAATAACAGAGGAGATAAAGGACATCCCTGTCTTGTACCCTTTTGTATTTCACATGAGTCCGTTAAATCTCCGTTAACAATTATCTGAGCCTTCTGAGATGTATAAATCGATCTAATCCATTTTATAAAATTGTCTCCAAAATCCATTTGCTCCAAAACCTGAAACATAAATTTCCAATTCAAATTATCAAATGCTTTTTCAGCATCTAAAAAAATCAAAGCTGCTTGTTTATCATTTCATTGTTCTAAATATTCCAAGACATTCAAGACATTCCTGACGTTGTCACGTAATTGTCTTTTAGGTAAAAACCCTGATTGATCTTCCTGAATAAATTGTTGCAATATTATTTTCAATCTTTCTGCCAAGATCATTGTAAAAATTTTATAGTCATTATTCAATAGAGATATTGGTCGATAATTTTTTGTTTTAGTTAAATCTTGCTCCTCTTTAGGTATTAATGTTATATTAGCATTTTTCCAACTATCCGGTATCTTTCCCTCTTGCAGAATAAGATTCATTGTAGACTGTAAGGGTAGTAAGAGTTCTTCCTCCAAACATTTATAATACATTGCAGATAACCCATCTGGTCCTGGTGCCTTTCCTAATTTAATTTTGTTTATAGCTTCAGATATCTCTCTTAACGTAATAGGGCCATTAATAGCTTGTCTCTGAAAGTCTGTAATTTTAGGCAAATTCTGTTTAGATATATACTCTTCTATTTTTTCAGATGGAATTTCCTGACATTTGTACAATGTTGAATAATATTGATGAAAAATCTTTTTAATTTTTACATTATCTGTCAACGTCTCATCTCCTTCTTGTATCTTTAAAATGATATTTTTTGGACGTTCTTTTCTTAATTTATATGCTAACCATTTCCCAGGTTTATTTGCAAATTCAAAAGTCCTTTGTTTAGCAAAATTTAATTTTCTTTCAATTTCTCTGTCAGCATTGATACTTGCTTCTGTAACATTTTGATTTGATTTACAATAGAAACTTTAGTTGGATTCTTTTTCAATTCTTCCTCTTTTTGTTTTATTTCTTCCAGAATTAATTGCATTTTCTGTTGTTTCTTTTTTTTTAATTCAGAGTTACATTTAATAAGATATCCCCTCATAAATGCCTTACTTGTATCCCAAACGATATTTTCACTTGTTCCTTTATGTAAATTATGTTCAAAAAACTCTTTTAATTTCTTCTTACATTCTTGTACTACTTTGTCATTCTGTAATAAAGATTCATTTAGTCTCCATCTAAATCCAAGATTTTTCTTTTTTAAAGTTAATATCACAGGGTTATGATCCGAAAAAGTTTTTGGTAATATATCCATTTTAAAAGTGTCCTTCGCTAAAATTTTAGACATCCAAATCATATCAATCCTCGAGAATGTTTTGTGTCTTTCTGAAAAATAAGTAAATTCCTTTGCATTATCATTTATATATCTCCAGGTATCCACCAATTCTAAATATTCCATCAGTTCAAAGCAAATCTTCAGTAATTTACCCTGTGTCTCTTTGATATTTTTTTCAGAAAGCCTATCAATTTTTGGTGAGATTACCCCATTCCAATCACCCATAACGCACCAATGGTCATATGAAAACTCTGACAATTTTTCCATAAGTCCTGTGTAAAACCTTGTTTTATCTTCATTGGGGGCATAGATACCCACTATCAAAATGTTTGTACCCTGTAGAGTAATTTCAACCCCCACAAATCTACCACTATCATCCAGTAATACCAATTTAGGAAGCAATTGTGGGTTAATGTAGAGAACAACTCCATTTTTTTTACAAATCAAATATTTGGAATCTTTCTTCTTAATATGAGTTTCTTGTAAACAAATTATATCCAATTTTAATTTTTTCAAATAGTGAAACACTTTCTTTCTCTTCTGCGCCGTATTAGCTCCATTTATATTCCAAGTTAGATATTTGTAATCCATCTTTAAGCGTGTATTTTAAAATGTGCCTGATGCTCCTTTTAATCCATCATCTTCCTTCCCTTCCTCTGCATATCTTTGTTGACTTTGTTCCCCAGGAATTATGAGTTTATCTTCATCCATATCTTTTGAAGCTTTTCTCAAGAAGTCCCTTGCTTTTTGAACAGTATTCAATCTATATTTCTGTTGTCTGAATGTAAAGATCACTCCTTCTGGAACATCCCATCTAAATTGAATTTTGCGTTGCTTAAGTTTCTCTGTAAGGAAAGCATATTCTTTTCTCTTACGTAAAAGTCTAATAGGAATTTCTTTCATCACCAGTATTTCCTTACCATCAATTTTAAAGGTATTTTTAAAGTGTTGCTGTAATACCATATCTCTGGTCGTCTTCTTTATAAAATGAACAAGCACATCTCTTGGAATTTTATTCATTGTTGCATATCTGGAATTAATTCTATACACTTTGTCTATTTCAAATTCCATCCGATCTTCATTCAAATCCAGAAATTTTACTAGAGCATTAACAATTTTATCTCTGATGTCTTCACCTGTTTCCTCAGGAATTGCACGGAATCTCAAACAATGTTCTTTATTTCTCAGTTCAATCACAGCCATATAGTCCAAGTTTTTTTCTAATTCCAGATTTAATATATCTGTTCTATTCTCCAAGATTTGTACCTTTTCTTTAGTGTTTTTTGCATCCTCCTTTATTTGCCCAATTGTCCCTTTAATCTCATCCACTTGTGTTTTAATATAGTCTTTTATATCTGTCAATTCAGTTTTCATTTCCTGTTTTATATCATTAATCCCTTCCATTATTTTTTGAAACATATCTGGGGGTATAGCCCCTTCCTGTGGATCAGTAGAACCTCTTCGCTCCTGGGCCTTAGTTGCTTTTTTAGTTGTCATTTTCAAGAAAAGCCTTTAATTTCTGATATTAATCACTGTTCCAAAACCTAGAGGCAGTCTATTTCTTTTTTTTTCCTCCACCAACAAAAGAGTTAATATTCCAGGCCTGTTATTGAAGTCCAGCCAGCACAGCACAGTTCTTATCTACATCCAAGAATGCAAAACAATTCTGGTTCCCAACACCAAACAATTAGTAACATATACGAGCAGCAGATTCGTCCAAAAAGAAATAGTCCAAAGAGAAAAATAGTCCAAAATATAATAATTACCTCTCATCCGTTTTTAAACTTTAAAACTCCAATTCAGGCCAGCTTTTTGTCGTAAAAAAAGTATATAAGTTGTTTACATTTTCTTTCTTCCTTAATTATATTTAAAAGAGAAAAAGTATGACTCACCCAGGTTTCTCAGTTGCTGATTCGTAAACAAATCCCTTTTATTGTGGTAATTTAAGCCGAATGATAAGATTTAGACAGAAGTAGGCTCGCTGGTTAAGAACGTTTTTTTTTAAGAAGAAAAAAAGAACGCTTCGCTTTTTTCCAGTACAGCTTGCGTGGAAATCCTGACTCCGTCTTCAGCCGATCGGCATGCCTTCTTATCTCAGGGATTTCCTGATCAATTCCAGCCGCCGACAGCTCAATGAAGTCTTGTGGAAAATCTGATCGGTTCTCCTATACCTTGGAGAACATTTAAGCCAGTCCAAGATTCCTCTTGGCTGGCTTTTAACCTGAAAAAAGCTTCCTCTGAGGCAGAGCTCCCTCAGAGACAACCACCAGCCAGCACTCCTTCCGGGAAGTCGACCCATGCTGGCTCCTACTAATCACAGCATTGTCATCTAGATAGTTGCCAATGGACTCTTTTATTATCTGTTCTAATATCTTTCCCGGTATTGAAGTCAGACTGACCGGCCTGTAATTCCCCGGATCTTCTTTTTTACCCTTTTTAAAGAGCGGGATGACGTTTGCCCGTCTCCAATCCTCTGGCACCTCTCCCATTCTCCAGGATTTCTCGAAGATGATGGCAAGAGGTTCCGAGAGTACATCAGCAAGTTCCTTCAATACTCTGGGATGCAGTTCATCAGGCCCTGGAGATTTGAACTCATTTAGGTTAACTAGGTATTTCCTGACTATCTCCTTATCAATCTTGAACTGCAATCCCGACCCCTTACTGAAATTGCTACCGATGCAAGGTTGCACACTATTCCCTTTTTGGCAGAAAGCAGAGGCAAAATAGGCATTGAGGAGTTCTGCGTTTTCCTTGTTATCTGTCAACATTTTGCCCTCCTCATTGAGCAGCAGTCCCACCATTTCCTTGGTCTTTCTCTTGCTTCGGACATATCTGAAAAACCCCTTTTTGTTGTTCCTCGCTTCCCTCGCCAGCCTCAGCTCATTCTGGGTTTTAGCTTTCCTTACGCTATTCCTGCAAGCCCGAGCTGCTCGTCGGTACTCTTCCTTGGTGATGCATCCTTCCTTCCATTCTTTATACATGCTCTTTTTTATTTTTACCTCCTCCACCAGTCTTCCATGTAGGGTTTTTCCGATGTCTTCCATTTTTCTTCCTCTTTGGAATTGTTTGTGATTGCACTTTTTGTAATACGTTCTTCATGAACTCCCACGCTTCTTGGGCTCCTTTTTCCTTTAGTCTATCTAGCCACGGGATCCTACTCATCATTTTCCTGAGCTTGCTAAAATCGGCTTTCCTGAAATCCAAGGTCCATATTTGACTATGTTCTTCTTTGGCTTTCCCCAGAATCACGAATTCCAGCATTACGTGGTCACTTTCCCCCAAGGTACCGACCGCTTTAATTCCCGTGACCAATTCATCCCTGTTAGTTAAGATCAGGTCCAGGATTGCCGATCCCCTTGTTCCTTCTTCTACTTCTACCTCTCTCCTGTCAATAAATTCAATCTTCCACTAGGACTGGACACTTCACTAACAATACATTCTAAAGCCTAGCAATGAGCATACTGAGACAGAATCAAAATTAACAGCCTCAAACCAAATATTGTGATGGGAAAAAATAAGTTCTTGTTTCTAACAACTCATTTCAAAACAAAATCAGTAAAACAAATCAATATGTCACATCAGATTAAAGGAGCAAGAGGAGAGAGTTCTCGGGCCCTTTTGGTGCTCCCAAACTCTCCACCATGGTGAAGAGACTGGGAATGTTACCTCTGTATTAGGCCTTTGTATTTCAGCTCTTGGTTTCAGAATCCCAAGGAAGTCCAAGTGTTGGGGAATTGTGCACAGGGTAGACTTTTTCATGTTTGACTTTGGAAATAGTTACATGTTTAGACTTTGTTGTAAATATTTCAGGTCATTTCCCCAGTGATGAGTCAAAGTGGAACATAGGGATTTCTCTGGAGAACATTCTGATAGTGCTCGACGGTCTCTAAGCCCACTTCTTGGATACATTTGCTATTCCAAGTGCTACAAGCTCAATTGCGATCAGTTTTAACAAACCAAATAATCATAATACATCAGCCAAATGAAACTTGCTGTTCCTAAAAATGTGTGACACTTTTTGCTTTCCCTCTTTTCCTTTGTTTATATCAATAGGATTGGATTACATCTAATTCTTCCCTTTTATCCTCTTAATTGTGTCTTATAAATGGTAACAGTATCCTTGTGCCTTCCTAAAAGAAGGAGGTATTATAGAATATCCCACTGTCAGAGGATGTAACCAGGAGAAGTGTTACATGAATAACACCTACACTGAAGCCTAGTGGACCACTTAGCAGACTCGTTTCCTCTTTCCAATTGCTTACATCCAGAAATTCAATAAGGCTTGGCTGACACAAGTCTCTTAGGGTCTTACCCAGCTTCAAAAGGTTGCATAATCTCTTTTTACAACATCTGTCACAGAACCCATGTTCATATGGTAACCCTTAGGAAACAACTCTATAAGACAAGAAGAAAATCTCAGACAAAAACATATGTACCATAACTCCTAAGCCTTACGCATTAAAAACAAGCATTTAAGCTTCTAATTGCTGCCTTCAGGACAGCAGTCTTTGCAATCTACATGTCAATAAAAGTTGTGCCTCGAGAAAAAAAAGAACGATGTGATTAAGACTTTTCACAGTTGCTGAAGGACATTTTAATAACTATTTTTTTGGGGTCCCCAACAGGTATGCTGTAAGCACTCAATAAGAACATGAGAGTGTGTGTGGAAAGGAATTGTTTTGTAATCTCTGATAAAATATGCTAACAAGGAACGCAGAAAGGGGGAAGTTATAACACTAGGAGTACAGGATTTTCAATGTATACCCTTCTCAATATATCCCTCACCTGCAAATGCTTCTCCAACCATTTCGGTAGAGAAAGCACAAACCTGTTTCATTTATGTGAATGGAATATTCTCTCTCAGTTGAAATGGCTTTAAAAAACAAAACACATTTGTATCCTGATTTCCTCAAGGGCATTCAGAGATTGAGAGGTAGGTGCTTGGCAAATCTTCAGAATGAGATTCATAGTTCAGCATCAGGATTTGGATTCAGGGCTTCCCAAGTGAAATCAGACATACTATCCACTACACCACACTGTGCATGCATTTGTTGCTGGAGAGAATACTCTATGACCCT
Organism: Rhineura floridana; assembly: GCF_030035675.1. Lineage (NCBI taxonomy): Eukaryota > Metazoa > Chordata > Lepidosauria > Squamata > Rhineuridae > Rhineura > Rhineura floridana. The sequence continues at coordinate 201,219,241 of NC_084480.1, read as the reverse complement.
GGTTAGCAATTAGGTTTGCTAGCGTGTCAGACATGGGCTGGAGGATGGTGGAGGCTAAGCCCCACCGTACCTGCCTGAGAACCCTATTGTTTCAGATTCTACTATGCATCCATACAGGACTGGCCCTAGGACAAACACAGTCAAAGGTGAGGAGTGCCTTCCTGCTCATACTCAGCTTTGGAGAGGGTTTATGGGGCCCAGTGCAGGTGTCAGGGCCGACTCCAGGCATGCTGGGGCCCTTGGCCATCAGCTTGCCCTGGGCTCCAGCGTGTGTGCATGTTCGCGTTCACGCCCCCCACCTACCTGTCTTTTACTATTGCCATTAACCAATATGGCGGCCGCGGTTTCCCTAAAGGGATGAAGCCTCCGCCGCCATCTTTGTTGATGGCACACGTGCATGCTACGCATGTGCATCTCTGCCATCAACTAAGATGGCAGCAGGGGCTTCAGTACTTTAGGGAAACCATGGCCGCCATCTTCATTAAGGGCAATACTAAAATGCAGGAGACAGGTAAGTAGGGGGCGTGGGGGCCCCGCGGATCGCCGCGGATTGTGGAAGGAGAGCAGAGGGGCCATTGAGGGCACCCTGTTACCCTGTAGCTCCAGGGGCCCTTGGGCTAGTGCCCCACCTGACTGCCCTTTTGAACCGGCCCTGGGTGTCATGTTGGGGGCCCTGTTGCTGCATGTGTTACCAAGCTGAGGGCCACATGTGAGAATTATGACATGCAAGGACTACATTTGAGAATTCTCACCTGCAGCTCCCCCTTGCCTTGGGATCAAGCAAAACAATTGATGCACTTCATTTTTTCTTACATGGGGATAAGGGAATAGGGATCAGCTTGTGCTTCTTCTGAGTACTTCCTCCAAATTCCAAATCCATTCTGGCAGAACTTCTTTCTGCTTCCTGGGGCTTAGTTTCCCAGGTCTTCTGGTTCTGGCCTCCTGCTCGACTTCTTCACTACTCACTTGGGAAGGATTCTGCCCTCAAGGCCTGGCCTCACACCACACCTAACTGTGGTAACTGTCACAGAAAATTACTCTTCAGTGGCACCTTGCCTGGAAATCTTAGGTGGTGTTCACTTATTCACTACTTGAACTCTTTCCCTAGTGGGCCTGGGGGTTTTTTTGTGACAAGAACAGGTTTGTTTGCTATTTTGTAACATATTTGTGGGTCCCATTAAAAGTATTTCCCAGCTGTGGATTTTGGGCGGGTTTTTTTAATGGAGCAGGATTAGGGTTGCCAGGTCTCCGGTTTTCTGCCGGAGTCTCCAGCAAAAGTGGGCCGTCTCCAGCCTCCAGCCATATTTGGTGTGAAGAGGCTGATCTCCGGCTTTTGGACGTCCCCCTCAGGCACGCATGCGTGATTGACACGCATGGCTGCTGGGTGGGAGGAGCGGCCGCGATGGGCGTTTCTGGCTGCGGTTTGCATCACGGCCGATAGAGCAGTTTGGAATCTCATTTGGAAGCAGAAGGCTGCTGGGTGGCAGGAGCTGGAGCAGGTTGGACTGCGGCTGATTGCAGAGAGAGAGAGAGAGAGGCCTGAGAGACAGAGAGGCCTGAGAGAGAGAGAGAGAGAGAGAGGCCTGAGAGAGAGAGAGGCTTGAGAGGGGGGGGCTGAGAGAGAGAGAGAGAGGCCTGAGAGAAGAGAGGCCTGAGAGAGAGAGAGAGAGAGAGAGAGGCCTGAGAGGCCAGAGAGAGAGAGAGAGAGAGAGGCCTGAGAGGCCAGAGAGAGAGAGAGAGAGAGAGAGAGAGGCCTGAGAGATGGGGCTCAGCAGTCTCTGGCCATCACCACACCTTGGGGGAGGAAATTCCATCACACACACACATACACTCTCACACCCTGGGCCCCCCTCTTCCTTTTCTGATTGTGGAAAGCTGGTGGTTCCATGTCTGCCACTGCTCCTTGGATTGTTGAAAACCAAATGTTTAAATAAGCAAAATGTATAGCCGGATGAGGTTGCCATGTGATTTTTCCAGCTGGGTTTGTGTGTGTATGGAACTTCAGCAGGTGAACAGGCCCGTCCCCTCATCTCTGTGACAATGAAAGTTCTACGTCTTGAATTTCTGGCTGCCACCCAAAGAAAGCTGGCAGCCCCGGGAACAGGTGGGTGCAGAGTGGGTCTTAAAATAAAGAAAGAATCTTGCAGATGGAAGGCAGGGAAAGCCAGGCCAGGTTCCCCAGGAACAATGTCTGTTTCCTAATCCCTGTCCCTGATAAATCACAGTTTCCATTTTAAGCATCACTTGTGTTGGAATTGTGGAAATGCAACTCGATTTGGGTGTTTCCATGTCTGGAGGGAGACAGAGAGGAGACCTCCAGGTTGCTAGGCTGTGCCTTTCCTTTGGTCATATGCTCATCTTCCTTCCTGAAAACTGATACCTCTTAGGAATGCTGACCACACCTTCCAACTCTCTCCTTCCTGCTTCTTCGCTGTCTCTTGAAGAGAAGAGATGTCTTTGCTTTGTCTCTCTCACCTGCAGCATGAGGGCAAAGGCCATGTCAGGTCCATGAACCTCCAATGCAGGTAGTTTACTAGAACTAGAATCCCTTTCCTATCTATTGTGTATTTCCTTCAATGAAGCAAGCTGTTCCTTATTTTACTAAGTCTGAATCCTCAGTTATTGCTGCAGCGTAAAAGTCTGCTACTTCACAGGGAAAGTCTCTCTCTCACTCACTCACTCACTCTCTCTCTCTCTCTCTCTCTCTCTCTCTCACACACACACACACACACACACACACACACGTCAGCGCTGGGTCTGCTCTTGATCACAAACCTAACTCTGCTAACAAGTTTCTAGTCTTTTTTCAGCATTGAGTTGCCTCCACTCAAGACTCTGGAAGTTAAACCTCTCAGTGTGCGTGCAAAGCCCCCCGCAGCACAGTAGGAAGCCTCTTTTTGTCTGTCAAGAGCCATTGACCACCAGCAGCCAAATCAACCTGAGGCCCCAGCTGGCTTTGTCTGTGGGTCAGTGGCCTGAGGAGATGCCTTGGGTCAGCTGCCAGCTTGCCCAATGTGCACTTTCAAAATTCTCCTCAAGCAGAGACTGCCCAGTGCTGAGCACCCTCCCGCCTGAGAAGAGCCTGTGGAGCAGGTGATATTGGGGGACCTGCAGGCCAGAGCCCGTCCCCCCCTTTTAAATCAAGGGAAGATGGCCGTAACTCAGTGGTAGAAAACATGGACAGTCGCTGCCAGTCGCTGTAGACAGTGCTGATGCTGAACCAGATGGACAAATGGCCTAACTCAGTATAAAGCAGCTCCCTGTTTAAATCACCCTTCATTCAGAACCATAAGGACTAGAATCTTACTTTATTTTTAGGGAAACTGTTGCACATGCAGAAGGGCCCAGGTTCAGTCCTCAGCGGCATCTCCAGGTAGGGCTGAGAGACACCCCTGCCTGAAGCCCTGAGAGCCGCTGCCAGTGCAGACAGCACTGGGCTAGAGAGCACCCATGGGTCTGCATCCAACATTCCTGGGTAAATGAAGCGGATCCTCGCATCTGGTCCAATCCTGCCTCAGGCCAGGGCTCAGAGTCTTAGTTTGCCTTGGCCACCCTGCTTCATTCGCCCGTGCTGGGAGCTGCACAGCAGGAGTTGGGCCCATCTGTTCTCCTGGTACCTTTCAGTAGTTTTCAGGTTCCCTTAAGGACATAAGAACATCTAGTTCCTCACCCCAACCGTAATAGGAAGCCTGCAAGCAGGACCCTTCAGGGAGGAAGGGCGGGATATCAGTTTAATAGATAAATAAAATAAATAAGCGCAACTGGCCTTCAGAGGCATATTGCCTCCAAATGTTAATGCAGCTTCAAATAGCATTTGCCTTTTTTGCAGCCACATCACACTGTTGGCTCATATTCAGTTTGTGATCAACAACAATCCCAAGATCCTTCTTGCATGTAGTATTGCTGAACCAAGTATCCCCCATCTTAATAACTGCATTTGGTTTCTTTTTCCTAGGTGTAGAACTTTACACTTATCCCTGTTAAATTTCATTCTGCTGTTTTTAGCCCAATGCTCCAGCCTATTAAGATCCCTTTGAATTTTGTTTCTGTCTTCCAGGGAATTAGGTATTCCTCCAAATTTTGCATCATCTACAAGTTTGATAAGCATTCCCTGCCCCTCCTCATCCAAGTCATTAATAAAAATGTTGAAGAGCACTGGGTCCAAGACAAAGCCCTATAGTGGCCTGCTAGTTACCCCCCCCAGGTTGAGAAGAAACCATTGATTAGCACTCTGAATATGATTGTGTAGCCAACTGTGGATCCACCCAATAGCTGTTCCATCCAGTCCACATTCAGCTAGCTTGCTAATCAGAATATCATGTGGCATTTTGTCAAAAGCTTTGCTAAAGTTGAAATATATTGTGTCCACAGCATTCCCACAGTCTATCAGGGAGGTTTGTTGTTGTTGTTATGTGCCTTCAAGTCGATTATAACTTATAGCGACCCTATGAATCAGTGACCTCCAAGAGCATCTGTCATGAACCACCCTGTTCACATCTTGTAAGTTCAGGTGTGTGGCTTCCTGTATGGAATCAATCCATCTCTTGTTTTGCCTTCCTCTTTTTCTATTCTCTTCTGTTTTTCGCAGCATTATTGTCTTTTCTAGTGAATCATGTCTTCTCATGATGTGTCCAAAGTATGATAACCTCAGTTTCATCATTTTAGCTTCTAGTGATAGTTCTGGTTTAATTTGTTCTGACACCCAATTATTTGTCTGTTTTGCCTAGAATGCCCTCCCTTGTCCTTAACATGGCTGCAACCATATCTAATCAGAAGTAAGTCCTATTGAGTTCTATGGGGCTTAGTTCCTTAATAAGCATGCTTACAGTTGCTGCCTTCAGGGGCATCTATCTGTGCTCCCATCTAACGTCTCTGCAACACTAAGCTCCTTTCTTCCAATAATGGGCTGGCCTGAGGGCACGTAAACCCTTCTTCCCAGAAGCAAGTAAGCTAGATTAAATGTTCCCTAAAGGCGTTGAACTGTGACCTGGCAGACCAGGGTTTGAATCCCCACACAGCCATGAAGCTCCCTGGGTGACCTTGGGCCAGTCACTGCCTCTCAGACTCAGAGGAAGGCAATAGTAAACCACCTCTGTCTGAGTACTGCTTACCATGAAGACCCTATCTGGGATCAACTTGAAGGCAGTCCATTTCCATTTTGCATCACCCTAAGCTTGTGAGAAAGAATGACCTTGTCACTTCAGATGGACCTAGGAACACCCTATTTTAGGTAAGATTTCTATTTTAATCTCCAGAGAATTTTTTTTGAATGGTATGCTCCAAGCAACTGTGGTTGATACAATGTATCATGTTTAATGATATCACTAGGGCCCACCCCCTGATGTCACTAGGGCTCGCCCCCTGATGTCACTAGGGCCCGCCCCCATTTTCTCAGGTTTTTGGATGGTTCCGACCTGGCAACCCTAATCAGGATTGCTACCTTTGATTTTCATGCACTCTGTGTATCAGATGTGTGGCTTTCCAATGTTGGGCCTCTTGAAATCAATAAACACATCAAGGATTCCTCAACAAGAATATCTGAAATGGTAGGCTTCCTGGAAAGGTAGTCTGCATACTTTTATCACTCTTCTCTTGCAATGTGCAATGCAAGGACATATTGTCTAAGCTGTTCTAGGTGCATCCTCAGTTTGCAAGGGGCAGTGGCAAGACCAGAGAGGCCAGTGCTAGAATTCTCTTGGGTAAAGGAGGAGATGTAGGAAAGATAAAAAATGCCCCATTCCTGTCTCCCTCTTACTTAGGCCCCATCTGCACTATACCTTTAAAGCAGTAACATGCCACTTCAAAATATCCCCCAAAGAATCCTGGGAAGTGTAGTTTGTTAAGGGTGCTGAGAATCGTTAGGAGACTCCTATTCACCTCCTAGAGCTACAATTGTCAAAGTGGTTTAACAATCAATCCCTCTTCCCAGGGAACTCTGGGAATGCCCCATTTGAAAAGAATGTCACCTCAGGATAGAAAGATATCAATTCCGGTTCTCTCAGTTCCTCATTTTTCCAATCTTATATTCAGTTCTCCACATTTCTGCAGCAATTTGTGATTTTTTTTAAAAAAAACCTAATGAAAATTCTCCAGCATTTCAGTGCAGATTTCTCCTAATAAACACATTTTTGTAGGCAGTTTTGACTAATGCACACATTTTTGCAAGCTGTTTCTCATCATACAATGCATTTTTGCATGTTACTTTCATTCATGTATTCATTTTTTAGAAAGACTTTCCGCTATCATATGCATTTTTGTAAATATTTGTTGGTTGGCGAACTGCATTGCAAAATTCAAATAAGTGCAAATTTTGAAGGATGGCTCTGTTCTGGTTCTCACATTATTTTGGAAAGTGTGAATTTATAGATTTGGCTTGAAATTCTCACCCATCTCTAATGTCACCACATAGGGTAAGTCCTCCAGCCTCTTCTGCAATGTGAGCATTGAAAGAAGCCAACTAGTACTGTGCATGAACTGTGTGCTTTCTAGAACATGCTTCAGAATCCTCTGCAATGGTGCAGGAATTCTCCAGTAGAGGAGTGAATGTGGAAAATGTTCCCTGAAAGATAAATCTTTGAAACCCACCATGGCTGCTTTCACACATGGGGCTAATAGCGCTAGTTTAATGGATTAAAAAGGTAGCGCTTCTGTCCCAATGTCTAAAATCCCTTTCACACTGCAGTACCTCTTGCGATAAGGAACAGTACTTTTTCAGCCGATATAGCGGCATTTACACAACCGTCTTTCACACAGCTTGTTTTCGTCCCTCATCCATGCACACTGTTCCCCACTGTATAGGAGGTTTAAGATCTTGTCCCGTCGCCATGCAAGCCCTCTCTCTTTAGGATCTGACTTTTTAAATTGTTTTAGTTGTATCAAGACAAGTGTGTGTGTGAAATGCTGCTGCTATCTGTGCTGATGCCGGAATACCGGTACAATGTTAATCAGGCAAAAAACCCACAAACCTGTATGACTAAAGGGTGGGAACGCACTGCATGCTGGGATGCCTGTCTCGTGAGTGGCAGCAGCTAGTGAAACACTCCCATAATCTTCCGGGTTGCCAGCCTTGCTAACTAATTATTTCTGGTATCATTTATTGCAGAAATTAGCACTATACTTGCACTACAGTCCACCAGAATTCCGGAGCTACCCGGTATGTCATGTGAAAACTCAAATATAATGTGCAAATTACCAGGTGAGAAATTGTCAGAATAACGGAATAAAGTGCATTGTGAAAGCACCCCATATCAGATAATTTAATATCCTTGGCAAGTCTTGCCTAGTGTTTTTTCTGTCATAACTACTAATAGATTTCTCTCTGCATCTTTGCTGTTGTTGTTGCTGCTGCTGCTGTTGCTGTTGCCGTTAATATGCCTCGGAGGCCTTGCAGGGTTTATAGTCTGTATGAAATGCATATAGATATTGTGGGTGAAATTTTCTTGTTAGGGAATATAATCGGGAATTGGGGATTTCTCTCTGTTATTCCCAGGTCTGCTCAAGAGTCACTGGAGACATTTTGCAAGACTAGTTATTTAGCCTGACTGCCATGTGGCTTCAATAGAGAGCTTCATTTCTCCAGAGTAATCTTTACAGGGCTGGACTCAGTAGTGTGTTTCTTTTCCCAGGGTGAAAATTGAAATGGCAAGAAAAGTTTGATCTGCCATTGCCCAGAAGATGAGAATATTTCTGGAATTTATTAACTGAATGCTATCAGCAGGGTGTGTGTGTGTGCATTAGCTTATTCCAAGTATAATGGGAAATTGTCACCATGAATGCATAGGGGGAAATTGACAGCAAGCTTTTCAAAAGAAAATGCATTATTTGGTTAAAAAAAAAAGATTTTCCCCAAAGATGGGCAATATATATATAAATTATAGGCTTTAGGCACTTTTTGTGACCCATGGGGGATTGGTTAAAAAACTGACAATTCCAGGATTCATTTTAAAAAATAAACTTCTAAGGCTGCAATTTTGTACCCATTTATTTGGGAGCAAGGCCCATTGAAGTCAATATGACTTACTTCTGGGAAGACAGATAGATGATTGCACTATTAAGTCCTTATATTTGCAAACATAATGTGGAAAATGTGGTGCTAAAGGGCTAGATGTAAAAGGCAAGTAAAAATGAAGAAGCACAAGTTCATCTAGTGTTCAAATTCCCCCTGCCCAAAGCCAGACTGGATAGCAATCCCATCATTTTATCATCCCCACCCCACCCCGCATATAGCTTGTTTCACTTCTAGAGCGATCCAATTATATTGTAAAAATATACATTCTGATACCACACTTCCTCCAAGGAACTCAGGACAGCATACCATTTATCCTCTAAAAATCACATGGTCTCTTGAGATTGATGAAGCAAGTCATTTTGCTTTATAGTGAAGCAGAGATTAGAATCTAGGGGCAGTATTCATCTAACATTGCACTAGTGGAAGCCAATGCAAGGATTCCTGCTAGTGCAACAAGACTTCTCTTCCTTCTCCCCTGTGTGTCCCTGTGTCTTCCCCTAAATCTGCTCTGGAGGGTTGCGAGAATGCCCAGAACAGTGCATGGGGGCAGGAGAGGGGAGATTGTTCCATCAGGCAAGCAAAAAACATTTGTGCTGGTGGAATGATCTGCTTAGCGCTAAACTGAATACAACCCAGTATCTCCACAGACATATATTGTACATACCATCATGTCTGTTCCCATCAGCACAGAAGTTGTGTTCTTTACTCACTCTGAAAAGAGGACATTCCAGCTGATAGATGCAAACAGCTGTGAGGGGTGGCCATGAAGGAATGGCTGTTTTTCCTTAGCGACTGTCTGTGCCAAAGAATGGATGAACCATTCAGAACTCAGGAGTGGAACCATATAACCGTATGCTGCACTGTTTAAAAATAAAAACAAATCCCCGCACATAGAAAAGCAGATATTGGGGAGAAGACTATCCTAGCATAATTCTGGATATCCTAGTTTAAGGGTAGTTAACATGATGCCTTACAGATGTTGTTGGACTCTAACTTGCATCACCCCCAGCCAGCATGGCCAGTGGTTAGGGATGATGGGAGTTGTAGTCCAACTTCTGGAGGGTACCACGTAGGCTACCCCTGTCCTAGTTTTGTATGTACAATTTCTTTTTCCCAGTGGGGAAGCATTTAACCACATAATTTATCTTAACCTCGCATACCACATCATATCCTCTTACCTGTCCAGGAACAGAGTTTTATCAGCTCATCCTCTGATTGAATGAACTAGTCATTAGATAGGCCCACTCCAATTGAGAACTGGCCTCTCAATCTGTTTCTTATGTATAATCCAGGCTGTGCTTCTATTATTCATTATTTCCTTGACATTAAATAGGAGATTATGGTAGTTCCAACCAAGTTATCAGAGAACCCACTATAGTTGCTTTCATTTTAACAGGAAAGGACTACATGGGAATCATGGCTCCAATAATAAGCTTGGCTAACCTAGTTTAACATAACCTGCCTTGTAGTTGAGAAATTGAGACCTTAAAAAAAACAAAACACCACCAACCTTTTATAATTTTATTTTTGGGAAAGAGACGTGGAGGAACTCTTTCATTCTTTCCACAGGGTGATTTTATTCTTTGAAATAAAAAGCAAAAACTCTCTCTCTCTCTCTCTCTCTCTCTCTCTCTCTCTCTCTCTCTCTCTCTCTCACACACACACACACACACACACACACACACACACACTTTTATATGTAAATTCCTTTTTGAAAAAAAGAAAAAAGGAAAGAAAAAACTAGAACACCTTTCTCATTGCTTTAGCAGTGAATGAGTCCCATCTCTTAGCTCAGAGTACCTTAAGGGTAATTTGCAGTTAATCATTGGAGCCCCCCTCTGTGACTTTCTCTTGATTAGTTCACTTTGTTCTTGCATAGTGAAACTCCAGTCTGGTTTACAAAAGCATAATGCAAGAAGGGCTGAAAAATGCATCCACCAAACCTCACCTCACCCAGCTCTCACTATGAGGGAAAGGAAGAGAGACATACTTATTAGAAACCTATTTTCTAATTTACAATGTTTGTGTGCATAAGGGTTGTCTAGAGAGCAAAGGTCATTGTTATTATGGAGTGAATGTTCTGCCACTACTGAGCCAGCACGGGCTAGGGCAAGGATTTTCAAAATGGTCTACCTTTAGCAAACTGTTTCTTCATCAACATCTTCTAAGGAGTCCATGGATGTTTATTTTGGGATCTCTGTGCATGTCAGAGTAATCTGGAACACATGTCAGGGTGCACACTCAGTTCACAAGGGATGCTTGATGACTGGCCTGTCATTTATTTATTTATTTAAGCAAGAGCTCTTCTTGACTTCCTTCTCAATCAAAATACTTGAATGACCACTAGGGATGAGGGAGAAATTTGGTTCAGCTCACATTTTAATGTGAACCTACAAATTTGCACTTCCCAAAGCAATTCCCAAAGCAAATTGCAGCTACCCATCATAGAGTGCAATTTCTTTGAATTGCACGAAGCAGTTATCCAACAAAAATTGTGTTCAGATATGTGTGTAGTAGGGGAAAGTGTGCATAAAAATGAGTATTTTAATGAAACAACTATACAAAAAGCATTATATTGGGGAAAATTACTTGCAAAAATATGTACTGTATATTCCGGCATATAAGACGACTTTTTAACCTTGGAAAATCTTCTCCAAAGTCGGGGGTCGTCTTATACGCCGGGTGTCATCTTATTAGGGTTGCCATATTGCCCGGATAGCCGGGTTTTACCCAGATTCTAAGCATGCCACCTGGTGCCCGGCTAGCCCCTTAGGTGGCCCGGATTCTCAGCTTTCATTTAAAAAAAAAATTAAGTTTCTAGGTGGTGCGGTTCTCGAGATATATATAAAAACGTCAGGCACCCCCCCCCGGTTAAATCTTTTTTAAAACTACTGTATAGCACTTCGTAGCTTTAACTCCGCCCATTCAGGATTTCAGCCAATCAGTGAAGTGTTTGTTTGGTGGCAGTGTCTGCAAAACCTCATTGCGAGGCCAGAAAATGGTGGTTTCCCCTCCTGTTTATCTGAAAATCTCATAAATTGGGTAGGTATATACATTTCAGTTTTTCCCCCTGTTGTGTGTAGGAGTCAGATCCTGGGCAGTGTTTTGAAAACCTTCCCAATAGTTGCTTTTGGGGGTAAAAACAGTGCTAATCCCACATGTCCAGAGTAAATCCTATTGAATTCAGTAGGAATTACTTCTGAGTAGACATGATTATGAATGTGCTGAAAATCAATGGGACTTTGGAGTGAATGTAAAAAAGAATTGTGTTCGTGTTCTCTTTCTGCCCCCCCCCAGTCCTATTTTAAAGCAAGTAGGCAGGGCTTACTTAGGTATTGCAGTTTTTATTCTGTAGGAAACTAATACTGATTTTTTAAAAAACTAATACTGATTTTTCTGCAATGACCGGTTGGTTTGACAATAAACTATTATATGGGCTGTATGTATTTATACATCTGCAGTGTGTGCGTGTGTGTATGGAGTCTTTCCAACACCCCTGTGAGGTAGGGTTGGAAACCAAGGCAGCTCACAACAAGAAATAAAGCCATTTAAAATCCAATAACCATAAAAACAAGTATAAACAGTTGCAAAACAGTGTAAAGTGGCATGATTCAGAATTTTGGGTTGTGTGAATGAAGTTGCTTATCACTTGAGGTTGCATTTCTGTCCCTGTTTGAGTAAGCCCCATTGAATACGCTGGGACTTGCTTCTGAATAAATAAATTTAGGATTGCACTATAAATATCTTTACAGTTTGTGTAAATAATAAATATATTTGATAGTTTTGCTTATATACATATTTCTTCATTTATCATATTTTTGGTTTTTGGTTAGGAATCCTGACTGGTTGTGAGATGCTTAGTTTTTTGCCTTATAGGAATCTTGTTGTGGTTGGTATGGTATTACATTTAGGAAAGTGTTACTGCCTTCTGTATTTTTTTTCCTATTTGCATTTCACTTATCTTTAACCTCACTCCGTTACAGCCATAGAAGCAACAGCAGCATATGCAAGATAATTAACTCCCATTAGTGATAAGAACAAGAATTTATAATTATTATTTCAATTAAAACAAGAGGCTTATCAATACTTTGAAGAGGACCAGATATTTATTTTCTTTCTGAGCCCAGGACTGGGTCTTTCATGATGCCCGGGGTGTGTGGGGGGGGGGAGCAGGAGAGTAGTCGATAAGACAGACATCCTGGCATTGATAATCGAATTAGCAAGGTATGTGTGGGGTTGTTGTACACTTCCAGGCTCAGTTTCATTTTGAGTATGGAGGTGGAACCTGTGTAGATGTGGTTATCAAAGGGAGAAGAAATTTTGAGTTAAGCAAAGCTCTGCTTTTATAAAACCTAAGAAACATACAGTACTTTGAATGTCTGAGTGCCTGCACCAGTGGAATACTTGAGGAACTTGTAAAACTTGCTGCAACAGTATTTAGAACTGAGCATGTGGTGTGAAAGACTCCTTTTCCTAACATTTTGGCTTGTTTTTCTCTCATTGTGTATTTTTATTGTTTTTACTATATTTGTAAGCTGTGCTGAGCTCTGTTTTTAACAGCAAAAGGGCAGGATATAAATTCTCTTAATCAATCAATAAATACTCCATAGTGTTGGAAACTAGAGTCTAGGCATTTAATGTTGCTTTTAAAAAAAAGATTTCTCACATCTTTCCCCAGTTTTTGGTGGTAATTCCTAGGCACAAAAACAAAACAACTGGACAATCCAAATATTAATATTTATAAGTTTATAAGTGACAGTTTTCCTGCTAAGTACCTGCATGTCATAAGCAGGGGTAGTCTTATACGGCGAGTATATCCCAAACTATATTTTAACTGGAAAAGTTGGGGGTCGTCTTATACGCCCAGTCGTCTTATACGCCGGAATATACGGTATACTGGGCAAAATTACATGCAAAAATGTGTATATTATGAGATCTGTGCATTGACAAGTTTTAGGGAGGACTTTAAAAAATAGCAAACTGAGCAGAAATGAAGTGAACTTAGTTTAGGAAACATGAGGAAACTGAGAGAAACTGAAACTGACAGATTTGTCCATCCCTACAGGAGAGTCACATAGTTAAAAGTTGCTCTAGTTGCTTGTACCTGGAAATTAGGTATTAGACTTCTCAGAAAGACCCAAGTTACAGACCCAACACTCATTATTAAGACTGCAAGATATAATTCATATTAACTCATACACACAAAACCAGTGGGAGAAACAGACAGATTCCTCTATCTGTGGTGACCACTACATCCTCTACTCTTTCCCTCTCTCCTGCGCTAGTGCTCTTAGAAATTGTTTTCCCCTAGTGCAGGGAAATTCCATGTCAGAAAGAAAGAAAGAGAGACATTTCTATAAAAGGATGGAAACTAGAAGAAGATAGTGCCCTATTTTGCAGCTTTAGTACAAAAAGCCTGTTTTCTGATAGCTTTCATACCCATTTGGAGGAAATTTTTGTTCCAAATGAGAAGTTCTTACGCATGTTGAAAGGGATATTTGATTTACAAACATTGAGCTTCCTCTTTCTTGGCATGTGCCAAAGGGCTTCCTTCTCCATGTACAGGCCACTTCTGCATGCTGACCACTCCATGTCTTGGCCATAAAGTTCTATAAACTGCAGAGAGGCTTAGCAGACAAAACCTTCTGACTGTGTATAGAGTTTCCACTCTATATAACTACAGTTCTGATGGTAGCTGGCTCTGATGTGGCGCCATGTGACTGGGAGACTCCACATGGCAGACTACTGCAGGTATTATGGCCAGGCCAATTGTGGGAAATTCCTGGTGCACATTTCACTTTAGCCATGAACCCACAAGGTAGCCCAAGGCAAGTTGCCCCCCCCCTCTCTCTCCATACCCTCGGCCACAATATTGGATTAATAATACTGACTTACCTTTAGGGATGGGGAAAAAGTCAATTTTGTTTGCATTTTAATAAGCAACTACCCAATTCATACCTCTCAAACCAATACATGAACTGAAACACAATTATTCTTTGAAATTTGCACTTCTCCAAATTTTGCAATGAAGTTCTCCAACCAAAAATGTATTCAAAAATGCATATATCGAAGGAAGGTCTGCATAGAAATGCATAGTGAAAATAATATACATAAAGGCATTGAATTTGGGAAAACTGTTTGTGAAAATCTGTATATTAATCAAAACTGCATACAAAAATTTGTATATTAGGAAAAAATTGCACTAAGATGCTGGCATATTTTCATGAGGATTCCCCCCCCCCCCAAAAAAATGCTGCAGAAATGTGGAGAACCGAATTTAAGCATGGAAAAATGAGAAACTGAGAGAAACCAGAACTGACAGATAAATCCATTACTATTTGCCTCACAAGGCTTTTGTAAGGATTACTGATATGGGAAGTGATTTGAACACTCCAAAGGAGGGGTGGGCAAACTGCAGCCCGAGGGCTGCATCTGGCCCTCAGTTTAATGACATGTGAAGCCTGGCTTCATTTTATGTGGGGGAAAGGGCGGAAAGAGTGAGAGAGAGCAAAAGGGGTTATCCTGCCCAGATACGGCTCCCAACAGATTGCCATCAAAGGAATGTGGCCCTCAGCAGAAAAAAGTGGTCCACTCCTGCTCCAAAGTATCCTGCTCCATGTGAAGCTTCTAAGCCTGTTTTATCCACAAAAGAGAACCGTACTATTACACGAGACGTAACACTACACTATTGGCCTGTAATATCCTGTGTAATATTCCTTTTTGACAATGAACCACTCTATGGCTATATTCATACCATACATTAATTCCACTATTATTCCACTTTAAAGAGTAACGGCTTCCCCCAAAGAATCCCAGGAAGTGTTATTAATGAAGTGTGCTGAGAGTAGTTAGGAGACACCTGTTTTCCTCACAGAGCTACAATTGCCAGAGTGGTTTAATAGTCAATCTCTCTTCCTGGAGAACTCTGGGAATTGTAGCTCTGTGAAGAGATCAGGTGTCTCCTAACAACTCTCAGCACCCTTCAGAAACGGCCCTTTCCAGGATTCTTGGGGGGATGCCATGAATATTTAAAGTGGAATAAATATCTGGTGTGGATGTGGTCTATGTTAACCATTATGAATTAATTAATGAATTATGGGCAGCAAATCATAAAGCAGCTTATGTGTCCTGTCTATAATAGTTTTAAAGGGTATATAGATATGGGCTGTGTATAAATAATTGTTAGAATGCTAATATCAACGCACCTGCATGTGTTTACACTTATGCCGTATTATGCATTATTAGAGTTTGTTGCCTATCTTAAAAAAAACCAGTGAATGAATGTGGAAGTGAACGTAACTCTTTCTAGGAATGAGGCCGAGACTGTGGGAGAACAAGCTGGCAAATCTGAAGAATAACTGCAAAGGAAGAGGATACAGAAGAACAAAGTGCTGGCCTGGGCCCCTTTGATGGATGACAAAAGGACAGGCTGCTTCTTGCATCAGTAACACCTTTCAGTAACATCTGGGGCAGTAGGGTCTCCATCACTGGTACGACTGTTGGTTGTTTATCAAGTTATGGTTGTTACACATAGGTCACATTCACACCATACATTTAAAACACTATTATACCACATTAACAGTCATAGCCAAAGAATCCCGTGGGGAAAGCCATGACTATTTAAAGTGCTATAATAGTTCTTTAAATGTATGTTGTGGATGTGGCAACAGTTTTGGAAACTGTTGAATTAATCTGACCTGTTGCCTTGAGATACCTTTTTCAATGTATCTGGTTCTGATATTATATATTTGTTATACCTAAAATATCATTTTGCAATGTTGGCTCCCTCGTACCCATCAATGAGACGCTTAGAGGTCAGATCAATACATGTGGATAAATGTTTCAAGAGGTGTTTTTTTTAATATAGTAAAATTGATCTTTAAAAAAATAAAAAAATAAAACTTGTGTTTTATGCTTTGCCATTTCCATCACTTGCTTTATGGTTTATATTGATAAGATCATATCTCTGCCCCATTAAAGGTAATAGCAACACATCCATTGAATTAGTCATAAATGGATAGCAGCAGAAGAAAGTCTCTCTCTCTCTCTCTCTCTCTCTCTCTCTCTCTCTCTCTCTCTCACACACACACACACACACACACACACACACACACACACACAGTTTGTGTGTGTGTGTTTCATGAAAGATCCAGAAAAATGGATAAAAATCTCTGCAACATTTATGCCTTGTGGGAGCATTTATGCTTGGACAGGAGTAAATCCCTACTACAAGGGTGAGTGAAGAATACTTTTTCAGCACACCTGTTGGGGGCAGAAAAGGAAAAGACAAGTTTAAGCTATAGGAAGATTGGTTTAAGTTAAACATTTGGATAGAAATATTCCGATCTGCAGCAGCAGGGCATGAAAGGGTACAGTGGGAGTGGCATCCATCCAGCAGCAGCAGTAGCAGCAGCAGGGAAGAGCCGTAGCTCATCTGGTAGAGCATCTGCATTGTATGCCAAAGATCCCAGGTTCAATCTCTGGCATCTCCAGGTAAGGCTGGAAGTGTCCCCTGCCTGAAAACCCCACAGAGCTTCTGCCAGTCAATGTAGACAATACTGAGCTAGATGGACCATTGGTCTGACTCAATATAAGGCAGCTTCCTATGGGTCTATGTTCCAATCACCAGGGTGGATTGAGCCAGTGTTGAGGATGGGGAGCTCTGGGTTGGTTGCAGTGGCCTGAAGGCGCGTGCTCATCTTAGGGGCCATCACCACCAATGCCAACCCAGAACTCCTCTGACTTTCCCTCTGCCTCATTCTGCTCCAACATAGCAAGCACAGCATTGCCACTAGAAGGACACCACTGCTACTCTATCCCCTCACATGCCATCATCTATAAGATGACCCAAGATGCCGCCTATTCGTAAGATAACCCAAGATATTTTGTATCATGTGGCAGAAGATCTTTTAATGGTACTCCACTGTCAACAAAGGGCCAAACTTAATGTCAGCAAACATATGGCTGTTGCACTTAATTACATGAAGACATTTATTGAAAGGTGTCATATACATTCCATCAATCAAACAATAGTTGTGTCATAAAGGAAGACTTCTAATCCTGCACAATGGTAGGATCAGCCCTGGGAGAGATTCTCTAACCAAACTGATGGCCAAAGAAGTTTTGTCATTTCTGTCTTTTCTTTCCTGTTTCCCAACCAAAGGCAGGACAAGTACTTTTCTCTTTTGAGCAGTGCCTGTTAACCAAGCTCCTTGAGCTATGACATTGTATAAAAGCCTAGTGATGTGGTCATTACTACCATTTGCACAATGGAACAGCATGTGCAATAGCACCCTTGATACAGCATCAAAATTCTGCATAATTAAGTGGGCGGTATCCAGCAAAGACGTTTTGTTAGCACAAGGATTTTCATTTGCACAATGGAGCTTCTCCTCTCCTCTCCATGTGTCCCCATGCTTTCCCCAAATCTGCTCTGGAGTTTTGGAGGTACCTCAAGAAATCCTGGTGCCAATGGAACTACTTCTTTGGATACCACCCAGTATATATTTAGAAAATCTCATGAATGTTACACACACCAAAAAAAGCCCTAAAATTTATGACTATTTCCTTCTAGCAAGGAAGCTGTGTGCATAGTGGACATTGCTTCTGTTCTGAAAACAAGAATTTCCTAAAGGCCATGGCCGCTGACCTGCAGAAGCTGAAGTCAACAACGTCTGAGTGATCATCTTATTTAGATACCTTTCACTTCTTTGATTGTTCCAAAATATGTATCAATAAAGTCCCCTCCTTTAGGAATGCTACACCCCATCCTTTATAGCCCTTCCTCACCGTAGGAGCCCAGGGCAGCAAACAAAAGCACTAAAAACAATCTAAAATATCATAAAACATCATAAAAAACTTTATAATATATTTTAAAAAATCCTTAAAAACATATTAAAACAAAACATCTTTTTAAAAACCTTTAAAAACATATTAAGAAGCAATTCCAACACAGATGCAGACTGGAATAAGGTTTCTACTTAAAAGGCTTGTTGAAAGAGGAAGGTCTTCAGTAGACACCGAAAAGATAACAGAGATGGTGCCTGTCTGATATTTAAGGGGAGGGAATTCCAAAGGGTAGGTGCCACTACACTAAAGGTACACTTCCTATGTTGGGCGGAACGGACCTCCTGATAAGATGTATCTGCAGGAGGCCCTCAACAGCAGAGAGCAGTGATCAGGTGAGTATATAACACTCTTGAGTGGTTTTGCCTGAAATGTCCTTGAACTCCAATAATGCCACTTGCTTATTTGGATGTAGAATAGATATATTCTACCTGTGTGAGTTTTTGCAAGACCTGCTCCCTGGATTTCTGGCTGATTTCCACCTGGCCTGGAAGGGTGGGGCCCTGTCTCTCTCCAGCTACAAAAGCAGCAAGTGCTGAAGGGGCCAGAGACCATCTACCTGTGTGAGTTTTTGCAAGACCTGCTCCCTGCATTTCTGGCTGATTTCCACCTGGCCTGGAAGGGTGGGGCCCTGTCTCTCTCCAGCTACAAAAGCAGCAACTGCTGAAGGGGCCAGAGACCATCTACCTGTGTGAGTTTCTGCAAGACCTGCTCCCTGCATTTCTGGCTGATTTCCACCTGGCCTGGAAGGGTGGGGCCCTGTCTCTCTCCAGCTACAAAAGCAGCAACTGCTGAAGGGGCCAGAGACCGTGTGTGTGTATGTGTGTGTGAATCTGCTGCTCGGGATGTCTATAGACTACTGGGGTTTTGTTTTGTATTATATGTTATATTTTACTGTATGTTATATTTTAGTCTATGTATGCCGCCTAGAGTGGCTGTTAATTCGGCCAGATAGGCGGCCTAGAAATAAAATTTTATTATTATTATTATATTTTGGAGATGTGGGGTGTCAGTGGGTGTAGAACTATTCTAATGTACAAAGTTAAAAATTACATTTGTTACTCCACCCACTTTTGCCTCTGGAATCACCTACCACTGGCTTCTGCCCCCCTGGAAAGGTCTCCAGAAGGGAATGCAGCCCTCAGGCTGAAAAAAGCTCCCGACACCTGGTCTAAGTTCTCTAGCTCCCCTATGAATATTTTAAAATCACCTGAGATTTTACTTATTTTTATTGATAACAATTGGATTGTATTCCACCTTCCCTTCATGCAAGACTCCAGGAAACACCTCAGAAGCTCTTGACCGATGTAGGGCTATAAGGCTCCATGCCAGAATATTCCCCCCCATTCTCCATAGGGGTGGGCAGTCGTCATCAGAAGCAGCTCGCTGGATGGGGCAGAGACATTTACATTGACTATTACATGTGAATAACTGTACGAGTGTACAGCCTAACTACTTCTGTACCCAGGTACACAGACTCTACACTCGTTGACTGTAATGTGCGAACAGGGCCATTGACAGGATGTTTGAAGTGCTGAGGCTGACTACATGGTTTCTCAATCCCTGCCTGTCATGGTAAAATCTAGTAGGCATGAATTGACTGGATGAGTCTAGGGAGTGGTCAATGCCTCACTATGGGAGGGAGATGCCCACAAACTTGAAAGAGGTGGTGGTGTGGCCCCCTCTTGAAGAAGTCCTCCCTGGATCTAGAGGTTATAGAAAACTGCTTTCCAGTCCCTAATATTCCCTTCCTGAGCCAAATGATTGAGACGGTGGTGGCTAGCCAGCTGGAGGGATGCTTGGGAGAAGGAGATTATATAGATCCATTCATCTGGCTCAGTTCAGCACAGAAACAGCCTTCATGGCCCTGATTGATGTCCTTTATTTTTATTTAAAGCAGAACCCCATTGACTTTAATGGGCCGTGTTGCGCAAAAACAGCGCAAAACGTCACAAAGGGGGGAAAAAAACCCTTTAAAATGGAAAACGAAAGCTGCCGTATCAGCAGAACGCCTTAAAGTGGAACGCTGTAAAGTGGGGCCCTACTGTAATAATAATAATAATAATAATAATAATAATAATAAATAATTTGGGCTGTGGGGCCCCACAAGAGTCTATTCTGTCTCCTATGCTCTTTAAACTCTAGATGAAACCATTGGGAGTGGTTGTCCAGGGATTTGGAGTGTGATGCAGCTCTGTCTCTCCATTCCATCAGAAACAGGAGAGGCTGAAGATGTTGGACAGCTGTCTGGAGCACTGATGGACTCAATGGCAGCCAAGAAACTGAAGCTGAATCCTGATAAGATGAAAGAACTGTAGGTGGGTGGCTTCTGTGTCCAGGAATTAGTTGTACTACTTGTTGTGGAAAGGATTGCACTCCCCTTGAAGGAGCAGGTTTGTAGTCTGGGAGTACTCCTGGATTCCAACTTGTCAGAGTCCTTCTCTAATGGCTTCTGTGGCTAGGAGTGCAAATGCCCAACTTAGGCTAATCTACCAACCATGGCAATTCCTGGACTGGGATAGCCTGATCTCAGTTATCCATGCTCTGGTAACTTCTTCAATGGACTACTGTAATGCACTACCCTTGAAGATGGTTTGGAGGTTGCAGCTAATGCAGAATGAGGCTGCTAGGCTGGTAAGTGGGGCAGCCTGATGGGACCATATGTCAATAGGTAACTTCTAGATTGGACTACTGTAATGCACTCTACGTAGGGCTGCCCTTGAAGACTGTTCGGAAACTCCAGCTAGTGCAAAATGCGGCAGCCAGGTTGTTGACGAGGACCTATCGGTCTGCGCGTATAACACCTGTCCTGGCCCGCTGGCACTGGCTACCCATCTGTTTCCGAGCTAGATTCAAGGTGCTGGTTTTGACCTATAAAGCCTTATACGGTGTGGGACCGCAATACCTTGTGGAACGCCTCTCCCGCTATGAACCTACCCGTTCACTTCGTTCAGTATCTAAGGCTCTCCTCCGGGTACCAACTCATCAGGAAGCCCGGAGGACTGTTGTTAGATCTAGGGCCTTTTCTGTGGTGGCCCCTGAACTCTGGAACAGCTTACCTGAGGAGATACGCCTGGCGCCTACGGTACTTTCTTTTAGGCGCCAGGTTAAGACCTGGTTATACTCCCAGGCATTTTAATATTTTACGTTTAATTTTGTTAGTTAACTTGCTGCTATGTGTTATTGATTTTATTATATTATTGTATTTTAATCCAGTTTTGTACACCGCCCAGAGAGCTACTAGCTATGGGCGGTCTAGAAATGAAACGAAATAAATAAATAAATAAATAGTCCTGAAAGTGCTGCATTGGCTGTCAGTGAGCTATCAGGCCCAATGCAAGGTGCCAGTACTAGCATATAAAGCCTAAATGGCCTGGGACCCAAGGATCTAAAACAGAACCTTCACCAGTATCAACCATCTTGGACCCTACCATCGGCAGGTGAGGCCTTGTTGTTGGTGCTGTCACTGGAGCCTGCCTAGTTGGTGTTGAGCAGTGACAGGGCATTTTCAGTGGTGGCTCTCCATTTGTGGAATACCCTTCCTGGTGAGTTGCATCTGTTTCTGTCATTATTGACTTTTAGGAGGAATTTCTGTTTACCCAGGCATGTTATGCTGAAGGAGCCTGTTCCTGGCCACCTGGAGATACTGGATGAAAGAATGTTTTTAACAGTGACTGTTTTCAGAATGCTTTCAACCATGACTATTTTTTTTAGAATGTTTAAACTTTTTAGATTTTTTTTTAAAAATGATGTGTTGATGTGTTTTCTGCCCTGGGCTCCTTTGGGTGGTAGGGTAGGATATAAATTCAATAAACAACAACATCCTGCTCTGACCTTCTTGCTGCCTTACCCCTCTTCATCTCCCTCCCAGTAAGCAACAGCAACCCCCCTCCCAGAAAGCTTGTGTAGTGGTTCTGCCATACCCAGAGAGCCACTTCTGGTCATCAGAGCAAGATTTCTCAGGTGAGGTTTTAGAACAACTTTTTTTTTTACTTTCTTGAAGCTTCTGGTTCCAAAGCTTCAATTTCTGATTCTGAATTTGACTTTAACAACTCCTTCTGACAGTGTCCTGATATAGTAAGATCTTGGACTTATCATGCTCTGTAGAATCAGCAAAAGCTAAGGTCTTCCTAAATTAATTGGAGGATTGGGCCTTATTTGTTGGGACCAAGGAATCAACAATGGTCTATACTGGAAATAGCGGAAGAAAGTCAGGACACATCATACATGCTCTTGAACAATGGATATATTGATTAGTTTATCATGAATGCTACTGGCAGTACTTTCCCAAACCTTTTCAAAGTCAGTAAAGTATAAACAATTGTTTGCAAGTGTTTTAATGTATATATTTTCTAACAGGAAGTAATACTTTTAATACAGGCTATGTTAATGAATTATCCTTTATAGCAAGTAGTTATTCTATTGCAGATCTATGAGTAATTAAGTTGA
Source organism: Rhineura floridana (assembly GCF_030035675.1). NCBI lineage: Eukaryota > Metazoa > Chordata > Lepidosauria > Squamata > Rhineuridae > Rhineura > Rhineura floridana. The sequence goes on along the minus strand of NC_084480.1, from coordinate 201,196,938 downwards.
TTAATTTCATTAGCTATTTGAAATAAATTATTAAATGAATATATTATTCACCCAGCTGTGGGACTAAGCTGGTAATTTATGGGCAAATTACTGAAATAATTTGATGGATTTCATGTTTTATAATAAATTGTCCAATTTGTTTTTCATTATTCATCATCCAGATCTAACGGTTACTGAGTTTTAACTCTTGAACTGCAGTTATTCCCAGACAGTTCATTTTACCTGGAGATGATACATTATTTGCATTTTGTTTGGAGGGTAGATAGATGCTGCTTATATCCCTGAAATTTAAAGGTAGTTAGAATTATACTGAAATGTAGTAAATACAAATACACCAAAAATGCTAAATCTTTAAAATTAATAATGTTGAGTATCCTTCTGCCCAGTGATTTGAAGTGGTGATAGTTGTCAAGATTTCATATTAGACTGACTGAAGCATTCAGTGGCTGCTTTCACTTATAGCTACTGACTGTCAAGTGAGAACTGTAGCCAATCCTGGCTCACTGACAAGTGTTTACAAATAAAAGTTGATTGCATTTTTGTGTGTATGCTTTAACATCTTAGAATGTGTACTCCTAAGTGGGAATGGGTGAATCTGTCAATTTCAGTTTCTCATTTTTCCAATCTTAAATTTATTTCCACATCAGTTTGCAACTTAGAAACAAAAAAACTCCTCATGGACATTTATCAGCTTTTTAGTATGAATTTTAATATACACATTTATATGCAATTTTTCCTAAAATACAAATTTCTTCAAACCAATTTTCCCTAATATGATGCATTTTGGTATGTTTCACTAACATATGCATTTGCACACACACTTTATCTCAGTACATACATTTCTGTAAACATCACGTGGTTGCATTGCAAAATTCAGAAAAGTGAGAATTTTGAAGGATGGCTGTGTTTTGGTTCTCATATTATTATGGGAAGTGTGAATTAGATAGATTTGCCTTTAAATGCAAACTGAATCAAATTTCTCCCCATCCCTATTCCAAAGTTGCTTCAAAGGGGGCAATTTCCACTAATTCTCCCTCGATCTGCAGTTCATGGTCCCATATCCCACACCATTTCCAAGCGTTCCCCAACCCCAAAGAGCAGATTTTTATTGTTTGTGTGTGTATATTCCATGAGACTGCAGAAGGAAGAGGGAGGTGGGACAGCCCCATTTCATGAACTCTGTTCCATTCATAAAATGAATGTTTGGCTTCAAGCCCTTTTTCGAGATCCTGACCTGTCACCCATCTAATGTGGAAGTGCAACCAGGGCAGTAGACTGAACCAAGCCCATTGCTTCCCCTCCTAAACAGCTGGTGGGTGAGGTTTTGGCTGTGGGATCAGAGAGGGTATCTTAGATGCAGCCTGTGATTGTGCACTCAGCATTCTTATCCAGTTGGCATACTTGCACAGAAGCCAGTTTCTGCACAGGTATGGATTGTAGGTGGTCAGGATGTGGTCATGGTAATGAGGCTACACCAGTACCAGGACTACAATTTACTTTTGAGATTCATGTTATCAAATTGTCCATTTGGATATTCTGGCTTTATACAATTCTGCCTCTGTGGTAAATCTAAAGAACAGCAAGACATGCCAACTCTTTTCATGAAACCCAAATTGCCAATTTTGAAACACTAATCCAAAAAAAGGGAAAACTCTCATCTGAAGGGTTGCATCTTTAACCATGGAATATTTTTGTATGGACACTAGATTCCTAAATATGCAGATTTTCTGTGTCAGATCCTGACAGCTAAGCATTACTTGGTAAAAAATTAGAAAGGGGGAAAATTGCAATTTGTCACAAATACACAGCTGGAGCCTTCTTCTAAGTGGTTATTTCCTAATATAATATTAACCTGTTCGCAGCCTTGCCATCTTATTGTGCTTTTAAATCAATAACAAATAGCAATGCTCACTCCCCTGAGAGATTAAAAATTTATTCCGGCTGTGAAAAACAATTGAAGGTCTAAACAAGGGACCTGTTTTTGTTGTTGTTGTTGTTGTTAAGCAGTGTATGAGCAGCTCTCCCAATGTATGGATGAGAGAAAAAGGAAAGCAACCAATTGAACTAATTGCTTATAATTGCAATAAAATAGGATCTTGTTTTATTGCAGTATAACTTTTAAAGAAAAAAATAGAAGATGAGATTTTCTCTGGTTAGTCATTTCTGCAAGGTAAATGCTTGATGGACTTTTAGTGAAGCCGTCTCTGGGCTTTTTCAGATATCAGTAGATTGCTGCAATGGGCATAACATTTGTTTGACAGAAGCTGTGGGACAGTTCACAAAGTCCACTGGCTGTAGTTCAGTGGTAGGACATCTGCTTTGGATGCAGAAGGTCCAGGTTCCATCCCTGGCATCTCCAGGTCAAGCTTCCTGAAACCCTGGAGAGCCTCTGCCAGTCAATGTAGGCAATACTGAGTTGGATTGACCAATGGTCTGATTTGGTATAAGGCAGACTTCTTTGGGAAGGGGTGTAGCTCAGTGTTAGAGTATCTGCTTTGCATGCAGAAGGTCCTGCCTGAAACTCCAGAGAACCACTGCCAGTCAGTATAGAGATAACACTGAGCTAGATGGACTCTTTGTTTAATTCAGTGTATGACAGCCTCCTATGTTTAAGCAGAAGGGCCCCCAGAGTATGTCTTTAGGTTAATACATGTACATCCTTTTGGAAGTAAAGCACCACACACTTTCAACACGTAAACTTAACGGGGGGCAGGGCGGCAATAGACAGAACAGCAATCTATTTTTCCCTTGCTGATTCCTTCTTTAGTAACTACTAGTTTGTTTTTCCTCAGGCTTTACTTCGCCCCTCTTCCCTTTTTTGTTAGTCAGAGATACTGCCTGTGTATGTCAGCCTTGTGGCTCTACAATGGCCACTGAGTCTACTCACAATGACTTTATTTCCCAGTAGTAAAAAAAAACCTTATGTTTCTTTAGTTTTTCAACCACCAGTCTTACCAGATTGCTTACTGCTGCACTCTGCAATACAGACCAAATTCCAATACACCCCCCTTTATGTGTACAATAAGACCCCTGCTGGATCAGACCAAATTATCTAGACAAGCATCTTTGGTTCTAACAGTGGCCAGGCAGATATTTCTGGGAACCTCAGAAGACTCCTCCTTCTCTCACATGTGAGCTGGAATGCTGTGAACAAGCCCTGTAAATAATTACAACATTATTTATTTGATTTATTTAGACACACACACACAGTCTTCTAGTGCTTACATACCATTCAGGGTAATGTTACCAGTTGGTCATCCATGCAGTTATGGTAAGGTTGGTGTTATATGCTTATCAACCTCTCTTTGTCCACATTTTGAGAAACTGGGGGTTTGGTACTTGGTCTAATAACCATTCTTCAGTGTCACATACTATCACCATTTCTAGTTTAGACTGCCTGGGTCCCTCTCTGTACTGTAACATTCTCTGGCCTTCTATATAGTCCTTTCAAACTTATAGTTTCACTGGCATCCTTACTACTTTGTATCTGCATTTTTTGCAAGTGGGCTCATCTAGCACAATGGACTAGTTTTAAATAACCTTCAAATAGTGCCATGTTCATGAATTAGATAACTGTATGTAGCCATAGTTGGTAGCTATGTTATAAGCAAAGGAAAGTTCCACACATGAGTCTGTTATGAACACAGAATTGTTGTTTTTGACAATGCAGAGAAAGAGAAAGTTTCTGCTCCATGTGCAAAAGGAACCCACAACATGCATACCAGAGCTATTGAATTGGAGCAATCCTATGGAAATAGCCCACAAAGATGTCAGTGGTATCCCCACCACCATAAGTGGGTTGAGAATCATGACCTAAGGTATTACTAAATGACATCTCTGCTCAATTCTAAGTTGGCTACCAAATTCTCTGAAGGCTTTGGAAAGTACCAAAGGTCTGAGGCCATGGGAGGAGAGCATGAAAGATTCTTCACTTACTTATTGATACATTACCATATTTGGGGGCCTTGTGGCAGTATACAGTTGTGTTGGTTTCATACTACCTTAACTGTCTTGGATTTCCTCAAAGTATCCTGGAAACTCTGCTATGGTGAGCGGTTGAGAATTCTTTGCAAGTAGGGCTGGCACGAGACTTCCTGCTGCCCGAGGCAAAAGACAAGATAGCAGCCATGTTGCAGTAGAAACTGAATTGCCTCTCCTCCAGAAGACAGTCCCTCCTTGGCTGAACTCTACCACTCCTTCCTGTTCACTCTTTCATCCCTAAAGAACCAATAGTATATCACACCACAGCACACTCTTCCCATTCGATGTACAGCATCCAACTGGACTGGCAACTGGATCTTACTTCCACATAGGTGATAGGATAGCATTCTCCACTACACTGAATGGCAGCAGGCTACTTTACAGAGGCCAGGGCATGCCATGCAGCACACACAGCTCTGTCCCCCAAAAGAGGGGTATAGCGGGGGGGGGGGTTAGATGAGCCACAAGAAGGCTGTTGCCACTGCCTCCTAGCACCTGCGACTGAGGGGGTCACTTAAAAGACAATTAGACAAATTCATGGAGGATAAGACTAAAAATGGCCACTAACCACAACAGCTTTGTTTTGCCTCCACTGTTGGAGGCAGTATCCATCTGAATGCCAGTTGCAGGCAGTCACAAGTTGGGAGAGTGCTGTTGTGTTCATGTTCTGCTTGTGGGTTTCCCTTGGAATCTAGTTGGCCACTGTGAGAACAGAATGCTGGACTTGATGGACCATTGACCTGATCCAGCAGGCTCCCTTCATAGTCACCTCGCTTTGCCCACTGGTAGGGCTGACCTTGTTAGATAGACATATCTCACTATTCCTCCCATCAGAACAACATTTTCCTGGCAAGAGGGAATGTTTGTTAAATCAGTTCAAGGTTGTAGTGCAGATATGCCCTGGCAGACAATGTAGTTCACTCTGTAATGTGAACAGAGTGGGATTCTTTGTATGTTTTTAGTCCAATGGAGATGTTTATTCCTATCAATGCTATAGGCATGCAAGAAGGAAGACATTTTTCATATATAATAGTTTGTCCTTGCAACTGAGCATTTAGTCTCGTTTCTTTACAAAGTTCTCATGATTAATGTTCATAAGGATATTTTAATTGTGCCTCAGCTTGAGCATTTTGGCAGAAGTTTCTCAGTAAACAAGATTATTATTACCATTATTGTAATGTAACCACATGAAGACAAAAGAGACAGACTGCAGATCCTAAGATCATGGCTCCCAAGGGTACTAAATTGGTTTAAGAGTCAACATATTTCCCAATGGGCAGAAGGAGGAAAGATTAATAATGGCTGCTTCACTGGTCTCCTACTGCTCTAATGTATCCAGCAATGTTGGGGTGTGTGTGTGTGTGTGTGTGTGATTGGTCTGCTGTATTTCTTGCTATGCCATCTCGTCTCAGCTGAGCCTGAGGCTAATGGCACAGGACCACAGTGCTGTAAAAATCCTGGAACATTGGCAAGGGTGAACAGAGCTCTTGACGTTCACAGTGATCTATGTGTGTCTTGATCTAACATTCATTTTTACAAGACAGACAAGCAAGATTTAGTGATACCATCTTTGGTGAGAAATAGATATTGAGTAAGAGATATTGAATAGTGCAGCAAAAAAACACATTCAAGGAAACTCTTTTTCTTTATTCCTGATATTGGGTAAGGTGATGCTAAAGAGCTTGATTTTTTTCTTCCTCTGGAGAGTCTTGCATTCTCATCCGTATACTGCTTGATTTATTTAAATGGATTGATTGCGATCCCACCTTTGGCCTAAAAGAGACCTTTAGCATTAAACATCTGAAAAGCAGTGATGCTTGTGGTGGGATGTAGCCACATAGTGCCCTCCTGACACCATCTTCGCTGCGGCTTACCTCGATGGGGCTGAGTGCCTGTGAGGTCAGTGTCATGTGACTGCACCAGTGGGAGGAAGGATGGGTAGCAGCATCCCTGCTGGTGTAAGCACATAGCTCTGCTCAGTGCTAACTTGCCCCAGCTCTATCCAGGTAAGGCACAGTTCATGTATTGTTTAAAAAAGTGTGACTTTCTCCTCCATCCCTATGTGATCTTCATGGCTTTGGCAAACTTTGAACCCCATCCAAACTCAACCCATCCAACCTCAACAGCCCATCTGCTCCAAACTTTGCTTTGAAAGTCTCAGCCCTATAGCCAAGCTGTTGGTATCCCACAACCCAAAGGCTTCTCCTGATACCCACATTTCAAATGTGATTTAAAAATGTACAATTATGTAGAGTCAAAAGTTTAAAATACAAAGTTGTTCTTATGCTGTAAATTTCATGATTACTGGTTGATTCAATTACATTTTTATAAGTTTTCCTTCTATTATCTCCTCCCCACATTCCCTAAGTAGTTGACCTTTATATCTCAGTAGTATGAGACCACTGCTGAGAAAACATTATTAATATGTTAGTACAAGCTCATTAATAATCTAAATGAAACACAGCCAAAACATGCTCTTTCTAGTGAGCCCAGCGGTTCTGTGCCAGCGGCACTCATCTCAGGTGCAGGTGACCTGTTTTCAGAATGACCCCCATTTTTCTACTTCCTTGTGGAAGCAGAGACTGGAGGTGAGGTGGTACATGTTGGCTGCACTGGCATAGGCTGATAAGAGAGCAAAAAGCTCTAAATGATTGCTTGGTCTACTTTTGAGATGTGGCTGCATTGGTTGCTCACAGTTGTGTGCCTGGAGAACTGTTGATAGTATTTGGAGCATTGGACTCTATTGACTCTTTGAGGTCAATTCAGAAATAACATTTTTTAATTGTCCCTGAATAAATACATATGAAAACATTGAAATCAATGGGATTGCCTTTCAAAAAAGCATGGTTAGGATCACAGAGAGCAGCAGTGGGACGAATTAGGTTTACTAGGCCTCCCCATTTGACTCACCAAGATGCTTGCGCAAAGCAACCCACCTGCCCTATATGGCATGAGATGTGGGGCAAGTATACACCGAGGGGGCTTACAGGGGGCACCTGCAACATATGCAACACTCCTTTTTTTTTGCTTTCCTCAAAACATTTTCAGATTTTTTTTTTTCTGAGCAAGATCCAGGGCAGGCGTCAAGGGTCAGCGTAGCTTGGCACCTGCTGAGGCCACACACTTACAGGGAGCTCACCACTGACCCCTGGGGGCTCCTAGGTCTGCTGCTTCTGCTCCTTGCTGGCACTGCTCCCATCCAAGCATGCAAGTAGTAACAAGTGTGAGTAGATACCAAACGTCCCGGGTGTTAAGATCAGCAGAAGGAGCTGTCTCAGTAGATCCCCCCCAGAAATGTGCAGAATGGAAGCCTGGGAGAGGACTTTCTTTGTGGCAGCCTCTCAGTCGTGGGACTCTCTTCCTACAAAGGTGCGTTTAGCATCTTCATTGTACAACTTTTGTGATATGCTAAAGACACACCTCTTTACCCTGGCCCTTAATAGTTAGGCTATTTTGTTTTGTTGGACCCACCACTTCTGCTGAGTTTATACTGTTCCACTTGGGAGGGTTTTACTTGATTTATAACTGTAATTGTATCTGGTTTTATCATGGTATATTCTGTTGTTGTAACCTGCCCCAAGACCTTATGGTGACAGGAGGATAAGCCATCTTCTAAATAAATACATAAATAAGATGAAGCAACATCCTCCACTTGCCTCGCACCTTCTCTCTGGGCAGTTGTGTAGATTTGGCAGGGCAGCTGAATGGGAAACAATGGTGGATAAAACTTATAAAGTAGGATTCATCCATTGAGGGCAATTTACCAAACCTCTCCAAACCTGAAGCCAGTGTTGGCAAGAGCCTCAACATAAATGGCATATCTGGTACAACTGTTGCTAAATTTGGGATGTATACTCCTCCAAGACATTTCTACTGCATTATTTACAATCCTTTCTTGCTTTCCTCAGCATTTTGTGGATGCTTTGCCCAAGCAGGAACCCTCACATTCACTGTAAACTGCCTTATACAGAGTCAGACCATAAATCTATCTAGCTCAGAATTGTCTAGCAAACAAGGTAACCTCCTAATGTTTTGGACTCCAACTTCTATCAGCCCCAGACAGCATGGCCAATGGTCAGGAATGATGGGAGATGTAGTCCGCAACATTGGCTACACCTGGTCTACGCTGACTGGCAGCATCTCTCCAGGTTTTCAGACGGGGTTCTCTCCCAGCTCCACCTAGAGTTGCCCGGGATTGAACCTAGGATCTTCTGCATGCAAAGCAGATGCTTTACCAGTGAGGTGTGGCCCCTCTCCATCATGAAAGTTCCCATTAGGCTGCATTTGTGGCAGCTCTAGTATCAGGCTGCAATGTTCAGTGTGAAAAGATCTTTCCTACACCATCCGCGTGGATTTTGCATTGCAGTGTAACATCTGTTTCTCTACAGATAACTCTTGGCTCAGGATAAGGGGAAAATCACAAATGCTATGCTGAAACCAGCCTCTTGACACTCCGTTTCAAATGTCTGCCCATGATTAGTTGATGTGGTAGTTATCAGGTGATGAGCTTGCCGCCATGGGTGAGTGCACTTTGTATGATTCGCTTGATCATGAAAGCTCTGTCCATGTGAATGAGTCCTCACTGTGAGACAGGCATTGTCATTGGGTCCTAACTGGAAACTCAGTAGATGGATGTTGCTTGCAAGCCAATTGTCATATTGGGGGCAAAAAGGAAAAAAAAGAGGGGAAAAGATAATTCTCACATGCCACTTACAGTGCAGCTCATTTGCCCTCTTTTACTATATGTGCTTCTGTACCAAAACTTATGTTTTGTTTTGATGCTTCTTGACTCTACTTTCTCTGTGCACATGACTGTTATATGAGCCAAGTGGCTAGCGCGGGGAAGGGCTGTTGCTCAGTAGCAGAGCATTTGTTTTAGATGCAGAAAGTCCTAGGTTAAATCCCCAGCATCTCCAGGTACGGTTGCGAGAGATGCCTGTCTGAAACCTTGCAAAGCCATTGCTGGTCAGTGTAGATAATACTGAGCTGTAGTTGATGGACCAGTGATCTGACCCAGTATAAGGCAGCTTCCTATGAATAGGCACACCCATTTATCAGTGTATTACATATAGAGAGTTCTGACTAGGGATGCCATAAACACTTGCGATTTTCACCACCCAGCAAGGACAAAACATAAGCCATTGCAAATATGGATCCTGGCGAAGCAGCAGATAAGAACATAAGAACAGCCTGATGGATCAAGCCAATGGTCCATCTAGTCCAGAATCCTATTCTCACAGCAGCTGACCAGACACCTATGGGAAGCCTGCAAGTAGGACCTGAGCACCACAGCACTCTCCCCTCTTGTGGTTTCCAGCAACTGGCATTCAGAAGCAAACTGCCTCCAACAGTGAAGGTAGCGCATAGCCATCAGGGCTAGTAGCAGTAGTAGTTGTTGTTGTTATGTGCCTTCAAGTTGATTACGACTTATGGCGGCCCTATGAATCAGTGTCCTCCAAGAGCATCTGTCATGAACCACCCTTTCAGATCTTGTAAGTTCAGGTCTGTAGCTTCCTTTATGGAATCAATCCATCTCTTGTTTGGCCTTCCTCTTTTTCTACTCCCTCCTGTTTTTCACAGCATTATTGTCTCTTCTAGTGAATCATGTCTTCTCATGATGTGCCCAAAGTATGTACCGCTCCTTGAAATAGTAGTAAGTTCAGGTGAGACATAATGCCTTTCCTGGATATTTTTTTCTTAATATAATGTTATTTGCTATTTAATTTAATTTTTTGTACAATGCATTGCTTATTTTTATTTATTTATTTATTTATTTATTTTAATAATTTATACCCCGCCCTAGTTCATAGAATTCAGAGCGGCGAACAAAAAACAATGTCCAATACAATCTAATATAAAATAATAAGAGTACAATAAAATCATTAAAAAATCAATTAACTATTAAATGTTTAAAAGCTAGACGGCGAAAGTCCATGAGTGAAGAAGAACGTCGGATCTCTGGTGGAAGATTATTCCATAGGATGGGCGCTATGGTCGAGAAGGCTTTATTTCTAGTATTGGCACGGCGGATTATAAAGGTGGATGGGATGATGAGAGAGTGTTCGAAATGTATTCTTGTCGGTCGCTGATGTTGATGTATTTGTGTACATTGTGTAACATAACGTAACGTTACGTTACGTTACGTTACGTTACGTTACATTACATTACATTACATGGCTAAGCCTACGGACGGTCAGGAAGGGAAAGAGTGTGAGGCAGTGATCAAAAGGAAGGTGGATAGGGTGTGGCCTAATTGGTTGAACACCTATACGATTTATATGGGTGTTATGACACAGGCTTATCCGTCTAGGGCTTTATCCATGATAAAATATCAGGATATAGTGCATTGGGCCTTCCGAGAATTCTCTGGAACCGCTTGGCTTAGGTATGGTCAGCATTTTAGACAAACAGCAGCATTAGATCCTACCCTTCGTTGCGACATTGAACATACTGGACTGTGGCTACGTTCTATGACCTCCGCCAGACCCTCTCTTGGAGATAGGGCCTATAGTGGGCATTTATTGGCACGTGCGCAGACTTCCACCTCTGGCTACAGCCAAGGCGGGCAGTGGGTTCAATCCCAACAAGTCTGCTGGACATTTAATAGCAATGGCCGATGCTCAAGCCGTCCCTGTAGGTTCCGACATGTTTGTGCACTGTGCGGAGGCAACCACTCTAGTTCCTCTTGCCAGAGGGCACGTACGGCTCCACAGGGTACAGGGGAGCACCCACAGCCAAAACGCGGTCTGGCAATAGTGGGTGTACGTCGCAAGGCCAGTAGCCCGATCAAGCTGGCTCCTTTGGCGAAGCTGTTAGAGCATTATCCCAATCGGCAGGCTGCTAGTTTTATACTCCAGGGTTTTACGGATGGTTTTCGTATCCCTCATGAGGGTCCTAGGATTGCTACATCGCTAGTCAATCAGCCCTCTTATAGTAATTTAGCGCCTGTAGTTTTGGCCAAGCTTCATGAGGAGATACTTGCTGATCGGATATCAGGCCCCTTCCATTTTCCTCCTTTGGAAAATTTGAGGATTTCCCCTTTAGGTATTATCCCTAAGAAGCAGGCTGGAGAATATTGCCTGATTCATAATTTGTCATTCCCAAAAGGGGCCTCTGTCAATGATGGCATTTCCCCATTATTTGCATCAGTTAGATATACTTCTTTTGACGAGGCGGTTAGAGTAGTTAGAAAAGCTGGAAGGGGTGCTTTAATGGCAAAGTGTGATATAAAATCTGCTTTTCGCCTTTTGCCAGCACACCCTGAGGATGGGGATTTGCTTGGTTTTAAATTTCAAGATCAGTTTTACGTTGACAGAGCTATGCCAATGGGCTGTTCTGTGTCATGCACTGCTTTTGAAGCATTTAGCACATTTCTAGAATGGGCATTGAGGAGGAAAGCATCGTCCTCCTTTTCTGCTCATTATCTTGATATTTTTTTTTTATTTGTGGGACCGGCCGTGTCTTTTCATAGCCTTCATTTGATGCAATCTTTTGACACTTTAACTGACGAATTGGGAGTTCCGTTAGCTCCCGAAAAGTCAGAGGGCCCTACTACTTCCCTTATTATCTTAGGGATTCAGTTAGATACTGTGACTCAGTCCTTACGTTTGCCGCTTGAGAAGTTGGTAGTACTGCGTCAACTGCTCTGTTTAGTAATAGGGTTGAAAAAGATCACACTGGCCCGGTTACAGGAACTTGTGGCCACTTAGTTTTTGCTTCCAAAGTTATTTCCCCTGGTCGTGCGTTCCTCAGGCGTTTATGTGACGCCATGAAGGGAGTTCACTCTCGCTTCCATTTCTTAAGGATCACGTCAGGGATGAGAGAGGATTTGTACATGTGGCTTGCATTCCTGAAGGATTTCAATCGCCTTTCCTTTTGGAGGGAGGAATTAATCTTAGAAGCGAAATTACCGGTGCATTCTGACGCTGCCGGATGCATTGGCTTTGGGGTCATCTTTAGAGCCCAGTGGTGTGCTGAGCGATGGCCTGACAGTTGGCGAGATATCGGAATTACTTCCGATTTGACATTTTTGGAATTTTTTCCAATTGTGGTCGCTGTTCATATCTGGCCAAACGCATTTACAAACCGCACAGTGCGCTTCTGGTGTGATAATATTTCCACAGTTAGCGTGATTAATGCCCAAACTTCTAAGTCTCCTCGTGTCATGCGCTTGGTGCACGCTTTTGTGTTGCAATGCTTGCGCTTTAATATTTTATTCCTGGCCAGACATGTTCCAGGTTTGCAGAATACAGTAGCTGATGCACTTTCACACTTACAGATGGCGCGCTTTCGGGAGCTTGCACCTGGAGCGGCTCTGGATCCTGTACCAATCCCACCTTTCCTGTGGAACCTTGGCAACTAGAAGGTGGGGTTGCGATTGCTGCCGCTCTGGCTCCCAGTACTCAAAATGTGTATGAGCGTTCATTTGCTAAGTTCCAGACTTTCCATATAGGCACGGAGCTACCTTTGGAGTGGCCTATTCCTGTGGAGCATTTATTGCAGTTTATGACACATTTAAAAGGGCACAATAATTCTGTTTCTACTATCGCTGGTCACCTCTCGGCACTAGCCTTTATTTCCAAGGAAAGGGGGCTGCCGGATCATTCTGTAGATTTTAGGGTCAGATAGGTCCTTGTGGGTTGGTCGTGTTCCGCTCCCAGGTCCGCTGGCCGGAGGAGGCCAATCACGCCCGATGTCCTCCTCCAGATCCTGGCACTATTTAATTCTTTATGCTCATCTAAGTATGAGTCGCACCTGTTCGCCGCAGTAACTCTGACGATGTTTTATGGTGCTTTTCGCCCTAGCGAAGTATTGCCCCCTTCTAAGTGCGATGTGACTTATCGAGCCTTATGCTTTGGCGATTGCACATTCGGTGCAGATATAGTGAGGTTTTCACTGCGGGTCTCTAAGACCGATCAAAGGGCCATGGCAGTATTCGTGCTTTTACGAAGTCGCCAGGTCCAGGTATTGTGCCCTGTGTCTGCAATGCGACAATTCTTATCCATTCGGCCAGCGGGCCAGCGTTATTTGTTCATACATATGGATGGTACTGCCCTGACTCAATTTCAATTTTGGGCCGTTGTTCGGCGGGCCTTGTTGGCCAGTGGTCGCGATGCTGGAGTCTATGGGCTGCATTCTTTCTGGATTGGTGCAGTTACAGCTGCGGCCCTTGTGGGCATGAGTATCAGCGAGATACAGGCGATCGGAAAGTGGCGTTCCGATGCATTTAAGTCTTACATCAGGTTTTAACAGATGACTTTGTTTTTGTTTCCTGTAGGTTTGACAAACATCCCAATTCCCATCAGGATCGTCTTGTGTGGCCACTCAATTGTGTTTTGGGCTCATCGGAGGGCATCCTTGTCTGTTTATGGAACACAGCTGCAGCTTTCTGCCACAGCTACGATTCAATAGGAAGCCTGGAGGGGCATGTTATGGGATGCGTTGCTGCCTGCTGTGTGCCGGATCATGTCATTGGCTGACAGGCCACACATATTGTTAATTCATTTGGGTGAAAATGATTTGGTGCAGCGTCCTGGGTTGGATTTGCTGCTAAAAGTTACGCGTGATCTCACGTGGCTTATTAGATCATATCCCCATCTTCTGCTTGTATGGTCTGAAATGCTTGTTAAAAGGGTTTGGAGGGGTGCTGTTCACCCCAATAAGATAGATAGAGCTAGGAAATGGGTCAATAGGAAGGTTAGGGATTTAGTTTTGTCTCTTGGTGGGGCAGTTATTTCTCATGATAGGATTAGATTCCATGCCCCACATCTATTTCGAGATGATGGTGTTCATCTTTCTGAGCAAGGGTGTGACCTGTTTTTGGAGGATCTTATGGGGGGATTAAGGGGATTGTTATCCTCATTGGGTGGAGGGGACCAAGCTTAAGCTGATCCCCTCTTGTGGCATAGAATTCGGGCAGGTGATGTATATGGGGGTTAAAATTAGGTGGTTAAGGCATCATGAAAAAGGGGCACTTCCTAGGGAAACATCAGGGCTTTGTGTCCGGTGGGGATCTGTGTTGTGTCCTTGTGGGACCGGCTTGCGCATCATGGTGAACGCCTGTACGGCGGGGCCATGGTGTGGGGGTTGGAACCACACAGCTGGCTCCAGGAGCAAGGAGGGAGGAATTCACCCACGTCCTTGACTATGGAGTCACGTGATGATGAGAAGTGATGCCTTAAGAAGGTGAGGGTGTAATCCCTCGTTGTTAGGTTTAGCCTCACCTGCCTGAAAAGATATAGATTTGAATAATTGGCTGTATTGCATTGGATTTAGGATGTTATATTTTAATAAATATAACATTATACCAGTTTGGTGTCACGAGTCTTCTTTGTGTGGGGGCAAAAGCCACTTCTGGAAACTGAGTGGAATTTAGAGGAAGTGTAGCACTCCTTTCCATGTTAATTGCTTCCAGGAAAAAAATCTGTTTGTAATACCATTAACCCAGAAAATTGTGATGGTAAAATGACAAAATATGGGGTGGTATACTGGCATACAGTTTTTTCCTGCTGTTTTCAGGGGGAATCATGGGAGAACAGAATGCATATGTGCAGAAAGGGTGTGGTAATAGCAACATGTCCAGTGTTGTTCATTGTTGTGTCACATCACACCCACTGGTGTGAATGAAATTTAGCGTGACATGGCGGTATATCAGTCAAAAAGCCACAGTTCCATCAGGCGAGAGGTACTGCAGTGTGAAAGGAATGTTAGAAATTGGGACAGAAACACTACCATTATGAACTAACTAACACAATCAACCCATGTCTAGAGTTGGGATTTGGTAGCTGGTTCCTATCCATTTAAATTCTGTCAGTCCAGTTTTCAGTATTGATCTGACTTTTTTTGGTTCCCAATTGTTTTCACAATTGCTGGATTCTTTTTTTCCCAGTGAAAAAAGTAACGTAAGTGCTAACGAAAATTCTAATGAAAATGCTTGTGCTATAGGCACTTGTTCCACTGATTTTTTTCTGTTTAAATATCAGTTAGGCAGCTAATTGCCCATTAATTCTGTCTTTTGCCTCAGGCTAACTGTTGTGCAGCTTAACAAAGACTGTTCCCCCCCATATTGCTATTCTTGTTGTTTTGCAGTACTTTTGACTGTTAATGGTGATTGTTATCACCTAAACAGAAGTTAAAAATCCACCAGCTTAGAGATAGCTGATTACAAAGACAATAACATAAAATTCTGAATGGAAAACTTGCTGATGACTCACCAAAAGAAATCAATGCTGGTTCAAAAACAATGCAGATTATCGATTTATATCAAAATCGGGTAACAAATCCGATTTAGTGAATATTCTCCTCTGTCCCTACCCATGTCTGAATGCAGCCTAGGTTTCTTTTGGTTGGTGTAGTTAAATGCCTGTGAAAATACATCTCATATATTATACTGAAACTGATCTTCTCTATCTTTCTCCCTCCAGCCCTATTTTCTTCACTTAGACTGCAGACCTGAGGGCAGAGCCTTTATTTCAGCTTCTATACCACACCTAATTATTGTAGGCACTTTATAAATAATAATAAAAAAGGCAGAAGCAAAGACTTCTGATGCTGCTGCTGTTTGACACAGCTGAGTAAATACTGAAATCAGACAACAGAAGATCAAACAGGCCAGAACAGAGCAGGGAAAACTTTAAATAAGAGATACTTTTGATAAGGAATTACAGAATATACAATGCAGCTGAAATATGATGGTCTTCATCCACAAAAACATTAAGTTTATGTAGCGATGCTGACCGGATGGATGGGCTTATTGGTAGCAATGTGCTTTTAAGTTATGGCGGTCCT
This sequence comes from Rhineura floridana, assembly GCF_030035675.1. NCBI lineage: Eukaryota > Metazoa > Chordata > Lepidosauria > Squamata > Rhineuridae > Rhineura > Rhineura floridana. The sequence continues at coordinate 201,181,170 of NC_084480.1, read as the reverse complement.
TTATCACAGCTCCACTGTTATATTGGCACTGCTGCAAAGATTTCACTGGAGCTCAGAACAAAGAACCTGATAAATGGGGCTTTAAAGCTGTTAAAGGCTGCTGCCATAACACCCCCTGGCAGAAATATGCAAATAGGTTTCCTCCTTTGGACACTGATAAACCATTCTGTGTATATAGACACACTAAATAACAGTTCAGCCAAACACCATAACCTTTTAATAACCAATAAACAATATCAAAGTCGAGAAGAAAACTAATATCATAAGAAAAATGGTGGGGCATTGCTGCTCTGAATTTATTAAAAATATAGTGCCGTTAGTGTGGATGTGGTTTTACACAGCAAGTAACCTAAGGAAAAAAAGAGTCCCTGCGTTAAAGACAAAAGTGGATAGAGGAGGAAATACATAAGTTCAAGTATCCCAAGGTGCTAGCATTTTATTTATTTTGCAATGAAATTGCTCACAACAGCCAAATACAACCATACACATTTTTATCTGGCCAAAGTTCTGAAATGTGCCTTTCCATATGTACAGCTGAATATGCATAAGCTTTGCATGCAGTCAGGAACCCTGAACAATCAGTGCTCCCTTTGCATGGAAGATCCCACCTGTGTACAACTGTTTGTATGGAGAGTCCCTCCTCAGGTGTTCAAAGTGAATGTGTGAGAAAGTCAGTGGATTCCCATATGAAAGCCTTATTCTCCAACATCCCTGTTGTCACAGGAGGCCTTTGTGCCTTGAGCTGAATGTAATTAGAAGGCTCTGTGTCATCAGGAACCCTACAGTATCTGCACACCCTTAGTAGCCCCCTCCAGATCTTCCCATGTCATGTGGGAAGATCAGGGTGGGGACATTAGGAGCAGGCATCAGTGTGCATCCCACACATTGCCTATGCACTCACCATCTCCATGTGCTGCTTGATTATGTGAATATGGCTAGACTTTCAGCTGAATATATTATGAATATATTGGGGCAAGACCTATAGAAGAGATTCTGCATCCATTTCTTCACATTCAGTGAACCTGTGACGACATGTATGAAAAGAACTTCTGTTCTGAACGGCATCAAATCAGTGATCATACAAAAATCTAGGATTTAGATGAGCTCTTGGACACTTGGCACTTAAATCCAATTACAATCAATAACTTGCATAACTGTAAACATACACAATACATTTAGTTTTTGGCTGTAACACATTCTTTTATAATGGCTCTCTTGTGTGCCCTTAAGATCCATCACTGTAAAATTTCTGGCTATGGGCCAAAATTGGCCTAAGATTGTTTTCCAAGGAATGTTATCATTTCTGTAGGTTTGAGGGGATTTCCCTTGTTCTATTTCTTTAGTATTTCCTCTGATAGTGAATTTGGGTAGTTAAGCATAAAACACACACACAGGGCTATCCCTCCCCACCCAATAAGAATGATAGTGGTTTCTATACACCTGGGTTACTCCCTAAATATGCAGAAGGACAGAAGTCTGTATTGTAAAAGAGAGAGAGAGAGAGAGAGAGAGAACCTAACAAGGCAAAATAGCTTGAGAAGGACCTGTGAGCTTTCAGCTCACATGGAATGTTGAGGCAGCACCAATCTCTTGAGAACTGAACATGAACAGCTCCTCTTACATGTTAGGTGTTGGGGACACTGTTAACAGCTGGTTGCTGGTCCCATTTGTTAAAGATTAGTGCACTACTCTAGAAGGTTAGCAATGTTAGTGTTGTTCCTCTTCCTCCCCGACACTGGCAGTAGGAATGGGAGGTATCAGGTAACAAAGAATGAGCACAGGGTTTTAGCCTAGTATACTCTGGAAATATATTTATAATTTTTAAGAAGTATGCTAAGGTCACTGGTATAAATTCTACACTCTCTAAATCTGAACTAATTCCACTAAGGCAGTGGCAGTTATATTACTTTTTCATAAGAATTAACAGCCACCTGGGGCCTGTTTAGACTTTCCTGGTGTGAAGATAATCCTCTACCTAGACTGTACTCTGTGGAAACACCTTCCATTATATTGATTCTCTCATTTCCTGCCTTTCAGAGTGATTTTTTAATATTACCCCCTTTGTAGTACATAAATCTCAGTTGGATGCTGGCTATTCATTCAGTTACAGTTGGCTCTGTGCCTACAACAAGGCTTTTTCAACTTCTAGAAGAAAAAAATGCAGTACTGGCTCCAGGTTTTGAGGAAGACGTGCTGAGTGGGATGCTTCTCCTTCTTCTGTGGGCCCATATCTTCCTTGCTGTCAGCTGCTGCTATTGCACCGTCTCACAATTGTTATTATTTATTTAGAAAAAATGTAGAAACCATTTAATGATGAAAGCAATAACACTTAATGTTCTTTATTCTTTCAACTGCCAGTCTTACCAGAATAGTCATTTCTTCACTCTGCTGCAATATGTATCAGATTCCAATATATAAAAAATAAAAATAGACACTACAGTGGCCTAGCCCTTTGCTAGAGAGAGCACAGGAGAAGGAGTGACTGAGCAAGCACCAGCAGCTGCTTGTCTACCTCGCCACCATCATTTCCTCATATGCCCCCTCTTGGGGTGGGTGAATGAGCAGGTAGCAACAATGAAGAAGAAATGTGGAACAAGGCTTTTGGCAGTGGTCCAGGTTTGGCCCAGGACGTTTTGATGCCTGAAGCAGCAGAGTGTGTGTATTGGAGGCGGGACGCTCTGGGATGAAAACTCATTATTGTTTTTGCAGGTGGCCCCCTCCTGGCCCCCTTCAGGCATACATATGTATTTCTTTACAGCCAATCAAGCTGCCTCATGCTTGCTTTTAAAGGCTATGCCCTTACCTCCTGACTTAGGAGAGACAGGGAGAATATAGCAAGATCAGCAATCATTACAGCCAATTAGCAGTCAGTATGAATCTCCTGGTTGTTGTGGGGAGGAGAGAAACATGAAGAGGGAGTGAAGCTGCTTTCATGCATGGGGCTGATTGTGTTAGTTTAACGGATTAAAAAGGTAGCACTTCTGTCCCCTTTTCTAAAATCCCTTTCACACTGCAGTACCTCTTGCGTTAAGGAACAGCAGCTTTTTCACATGATATATCAGCATTTTGCACAACTGTCTTTCACACGGCTTGTTTTCGTCCCTCACCCATGTGCATTGTTCCCCACTGTGTAGGAGGTCTAAGATCTCATCCCAGCACCATGCAAGCCCTCTCCCTTATGATCTGACTTTTTAAATGGTTTTAGTTGTATCAAGACACGGGTGTGTGTGGGAAATGCTGCTGCTATCTGCGCCGATGCCAGAATACCAGTACAACGTTCGGCAGGCAAAACAAAAAACAAAAAAACTCCACGTGACTAAAGGGTGGGAAGGCACTGCATGCTGGGATACCTGTCACACGAGCAGCTGCAGCTAGCGAAAAACTTCTGCAATCTTCCAGGTTCCCAGCCTTGCTAACAGATTATTTCTGGTATCATTTATCACAGAAATTAGCGCTAAACTTCCACTACGTTCCACTAGAAATCTGGAGCTAGCTTGTTCATTGTGTGAAAGATCAAATATAGTGCACAAATCACCAGGTAAGAAATCGTCAGAATAACAGAGTAAAGTGCAGTGTGAAAGCAGTCTGAGTCAGCAGGAGTTAAGAGAAGGACGTTTACAGAGAAGAGGGGTTTTTCATCAGAATTTTACTATATGAAGGACTTTCAAACAGTCCCACACAGACTAATAGCAGCCAAAGTGGAGAGTGGGTGAAGAGAGCCACATTTTTTGGGGGGGGGAGCACAGGGCTAAGAGTGAGACAGAGCAGCATTTTCTCTCAGGGAAGAGGGACAAAGGAAGGCAGGCTGAAAGAAGGAAAGCTGCTTGTAAAATATAAGGTGTGTTGCTTGTAAAGCATTTTTTTCTCCCTCGATGGCCCTTTTTGCAGATTGTCTGTGGGAAAGTGGATGGGGGGAGGCAAAGGGCTAAGAAAAATGGGGGTATTTTACAGAGATCACTGCATGTGAGAGAACTCCTTCTCATAGCTGATCTACAAAAAAAAAGCAAATTTCTTCCCCTTGTAAAATACAGGCAGACTTGCTCTTTGCCCACTTTGTCCTTTGCTCTTTCTGTCTTCCCCAACCCTCTGGGAGGCTCTCTGTCTCTCCTTGCCCCACTTTCTCACTGGCAATCTGCAAAAAGCACAATTGAGGGGAAAAGAACCGCTTTGCAAGCAATCCCCCTTGTATTTTACAGGCAGCCTTCCTTTTTCGTCTCTTCAGGCTTCCTGCTTTTGCTCCCTTCTTTGTGAGGAAATACCACCTCACCTCACTCTCCACTCAATCTTAGCACTTTTCTCTTTCCCTCTCTCCTTGCGCACTCTCTGTGATGGTTGCAGTGAGTCTGGGCAAGGAGAAAGAATTGCTTATCAAGCAACGGCCCTTGTATTTTGCAGGCATTGTGTGCAAGAAAGAAATCCTTCTCTTAGCTGGTATGCAAAACACAAGAGGAAGAAACCTTTTTTTCAAATCAGCTTTGAGAGGGACTACTCTTGCATGCAGCAATACCTGAAAATACCAGCTTCTTCATCCCTACCCTCCCATGGGGAGGGGAGAAAGAACCACTTTGCTAGCACTATGGTTGGTTCTTTGGGAAGTACCAAGCACAGGGCTAACACTGCCCCATGTGCATGATTTCTAAGCCCCTAAGCTGTTGTGGCTTGAGCACCCCATGCAACAGGTTTTGATAAGTGGGCTAGAGAACCCACCTATCAATCATTTGACACCATAATGTTGTCATGTGGTTGACAGGTGGGTGACACCACCCATCAAATTAGGCCTGTGAGACCTATCCTGATGACTCATTAAGGAACCCTGCACTTCTAAATTTGCCACTACGGTACTGGGCAGCAGTGGAGAACCTTTGGCCCACAGGTTCTAATTGGGTCTGTGAGGCCATTTGTTCCACATCGCGTGTGCGTGCGTGCATGAGTGTGTGTGTGTGAGTGTGTGTGTGTGTGTGTGAGAGAGAGAGAGAGAATAGGGAAAGCCTATTGTAAGGTGAACCTTATTGCTGCAACACATAGGAGCCCAATCTAAAACAAAGTATGCTTCAAAGGTACTGGGTTTTTTCCTCCCATGAACATTTATGCAGATTTAATGGATTACTTACTCAAATCCTGGGCAAATGAATTAGTTAAAGCACATTTAAAGCACATCACTCCCCCACCACCACAAAGAATCCTGGAAAATGTACTTTCGCCTCACAGAGCTGCAATTTCCCTTAAGAAACTACAGTTCCCAGAATTCTTTGGGGAAAGTAATGTGCTTTAAATGTATGGTGTGTACACAGCCAAACAATTAATTTATTGAGTTTTCTCTAATTGTGTGATGGCCCTTGTCCTAATACTATCACCAGTGGTTCAGTGGATACTGAACCTGCCCAAGGGCAGCTACTTGAACCAGGTCAAAACTAGTTATGGATGAGATTTTCATTTTCAGCTGGTGCAATCCACACCTCATTAAATTCAGTGACAAAATCTCTATTGATTTTAAGTAAGCTGGATGGCATCCAGTAATTGAACTTTAAGGATGCTAAGGCAGGCCATATGTTACACACGCCAAAGGGATGCCATCAAAACACTCTCCATAATGAAGACTGATCTTCATCCTCTCCCTAATGTTTCAAGCTGCTTACCATGGAGATTGTTATTCCAAGAGTTTTCATGCCTTAAGTAGCCGAGAGAGAGAGAGAGAGAGAGAGAGAGAGAGAGAGAGAGATCAGCATAATGGAAACAATGTGGTCAGCTGTTCTAAATATAACATCTGAAAAGGGCTAGGCTTGCCCATAGGGGAGGCTGACTTGGTGGGGAGTTGCATTTAGGTCCTGCTTTTGGGCTTCTAATAGGCATCTGGTTGGCCACTGTGAGCACAGGATGCTGGACTAGATGGACCTTTGGCCTGATCCAGCAGGTCTCTTCTTATGTTCTTAAGGGAATCAGTAGATGGGATCTATTTCCTCAGAGGTAAATCCTACATAGCGTTCTATGAGGTGTGTGGTAGGGTTGCCAGGTCAGAAGCATTCCAAAGCTTGAGATTTCAGGGGCAGGCCCTAGTGATGTCATTAAGCATCAACCGCAGTTGCTTAGAGCATACCACTCAGACAAAAAAAACCCCTCTGATTGGAAATTAAGATAGAAATCCTAGCTAAATGAGTTCATTCCTTCTCACCTGCTTAGGGAGCCTGGGTAGGAAACATTGAATCTAGCCTACTTGCTTCAGGCAAGAAGGGTTTAAGTGTCCTCAGGCCAGGCCAGTCACCAGAAGGCCGTTGTAGGAAGAAAGGAGCCTAGTGTTGTGGACATGTTAGATGGGAGCACTCAGGACTAAAGATGGATGCCCCTGAAGGCTGTAATTCTAAACACACCTGCTAAGGGACTAAGCCCCATAGAACTCAACAGAACTTACTTCTGAGTAGATACGGTTAAGATTGTGTTGTTGTTAAGACTTGACTAGAGATCCTCTACACAGACATCCATATCAAAGTAGGGTTGGCAACCCCCTGCCTGGAATGTCCTGCCTGCCTTTCAACATAGCTGTTCCAAAAGTCTTTACAGACTTGACCTTTCACTGCGGACAGAGGTTTGAGAAATGAATAAGAGTTAAGAAGATCCTCTTCCCTTTTCTGCCTACCCTGTGGGCTGCTATAGACTCACTTTGACAGCCAACCCAATTACAGTGAGTAATAATTGACAGAGAGAAAACACACATGGTTTGGACTACCTTCACAGGCAGTAGCTTGGGAACAACAGCAATTAGTTATTGGATTTTAACTGCATTTATTTCTTGTTGTGAGCTGCCTTGGTTTCCAACCCTACCTCACAGGTTTGTTGGAAAGATTCCGTGTACACATGCTGGAGATGTAAAGATACATACACCCCATATAATAGTTTATTGTCAAAAGCAATTGGTCATTGCAGAACATTTTGTTAAAGAATAAAATCAGTATTAGTTTCCTACAAAATAAAAACAGTGATACCTAGGTAAGCCCTGCCTAATTGCTTTAAAAATAGGATTGGAGGGGCAGAGAAAGATTTACAATACAAACACAATCCTTCGCTATGTTCACTCAAAAGTCCCATTGATTTACAGTACAATTCTAACCATGTCTATTAAAAAATGTCCTATTGAATTCAATGGGGTTTACTCAGGGTATGTGGGATTAGCATGGCAGCTTTAGTCCCAGAAAAGCAAGTATAGGATTAAAGCTTTATATTGGGAAGGTTTTTGAAACAACCTATGAATTAGATAAATAAACTGCCCTCTTGAACAGCCCAGGAAAATTTAAACAAGTTGCATGTACACTTCTTTTAAATTTCTGTTCAAAACTTATTTGAAAGATAAAATGTATAATATGCCATTTTTGCAAGTAATTTAAAAAACCCTGCATGTACACTTTTATTACTGAAATTGTTTGCAGTAAACACTTGCCTACCAAGATCCTGCTGTGATTTTTTTTGCTCTACATCTCGTGACCTGCACACAGACAGAAAGCTATAAACCCAAGAGTGTAGTCATTTTAGACTCCTTACTTTTTTGGGAGCAGGGTCTCAGCAGGGTCCCTATGTCTCCAGCATATGGACAATCAGCATGGAAGGGGAGTGTGTTAGTCACTGAGAAGAGACTTCTAACATGCTTCCTTGTCTTTTCTTACTGATTGGAATCAGAGTGAAAGGAGGTAAGGAGGTCAGCCACTGAGAAGACTCTTCTCAGCAGCTAACACACTCCCCTTTCATGCTGATTGGCTCCTAGGGATATCTGTTGTTGTGGGAGGTTTTAAAATGATCTCATTAGTAGCCCAGTAGCAAAAAGGGGGGCATGGCTGTGACTAACATGAAAAGACCCTACACTTCTGAATTTGCCACTGCTCTACTGTATGAATTCCCTCCCCTTAAATATTAGGCAGGCAGCATCTTTATTATCTTTTCAGTGCCTGTTGAAGACCTTCCTCTTTCAACAAGCCTTTTAAGTTGAGATCTTATCCCAGTCTGCGTTTGTTGGAATTGCTTTTTAATATGTTTTTAAACCTTTTAAAATATGTTTTTAACCTTTCCCCCCTTTTTAAAGATGTATTCAAAGCTTTTTAAAAATGTTTTTAAACATGTTTTGTTTTAATGTATTTTAAAGTCCATTTTTATGATGTTTTAAAGTGTTTTTAGTGCTTTTGTTTGCCGCCCTGGATTCCTGCTGGGAGGAAGGGTGGGATATAAATCAAATAAATAATAAATAATGGCTAAAATAATATACACACACAAATCCACTGTAACATTTTGTTGCAATAATAATCCATTGGAACATTTTGTTGTATGTGCTCTGTATTATCATTATTTTAGTATTACGTATTTATACTGCCACAGCTGGTATAGCACAGTGGGGAGGAGAGCCTGGCTGGGAGTCCAGAGTCTGAGTTCAAATCCCCGCTTGTGTCTCCTGGGTGTAAAGGGCCAGCTAAAGATCACCCCCACAGTGAGTGGCTCAGGGGTTATGTGTCCTGCCACCTGTGCAGCCGTGGGCAAGCTGCATAGTCCCAAGGAGCCCAGTTGCCCCCTAGCTGGCAGTTGTGGACAAGGAAGGGGCTGGCTTGTGCAGCTGTGGCAAGCTGAGCAGGCCCTTGCCAGCTTGGGAGGACTAGCCTCAGAGGGAGGCAATGGTAAACCCCCTCTGAATACCGCTTACCATGAAAACCCTATTCATAGGGTAGTCATAAGTCAGGATTGACTTGAAGGCAGTCCATTTTCCATTTTCATTTATACTGTCACAGTGTCTTGTTGGCCCAATATGAGGTATTTATTTTTCACCACATTCAGGCACAAGATTTCTGCCTTTTGGGGGGATTTTTTTTTTTTACTTGCTTATATTCTTTTTCTCAGTTTGTGCAGTAATTTAAAACAACCACCACAACAACCATCCAACAAATCTGGCACTTTTTGTATACACTTGAACAATGATTCAGATACCTCCAAAGCCGTTATTTTCAACTTTTATTAATGTTTCCCAACTCATTCTTCTGTTTTCCAGCTGACAGCCTGCCAACATCACCCTCTGGTGAATTCTAAAAAGATTTGGAGAGCAGGAGATGTACCCAAAATTTCTTGCAGGCAATTAGTAGATCAGATCTCTGTCACAACAGATATTATACTACCCACACATCTCTATTTTTAAGCACAAAATAATATAAGCCTTCAGTTAGATGCATTGTCCTAGGGTGCAATCCTATACTGTAGATAGACCAGCTGAGGGGCTATAGGATTCAACCAAAGCCCTGCTATGGAAGATATGCCACTGCTATGAAAACACCCCAGATATGTTGGTGGAACACTCCACTGCTGAAATAGATAGTAGTAGATGAAATAGGGTAGAGTTCTGGGTGGGATGTGAATGGTCCAGGGAAAGTATACACTTAGACCACATTCAAGAATCCTGGGAAGGGCAGTTTATGAAGGGTGTTGAGAGTTGCTAAGAGATACCTTCACTGAGCTACATTCCCAGAATTCTCTGGGAAGAGGAACTGACTGTTAAACCACTCTGGCAACTGTAGCTGTATGAGGATAATAGGAGCAGAGCTTGGAAAAGTTACTTTTTTGAACTACAACTCCCATCAGCCCCAGCCCTTGGGGGAAGACATGACTGTTTCAAGTAGGATAATAGTGAAAAAATGTATAGTGTGAATGTGGCCTTAGGTTGTATTCTATACCTCTACAACACACAGCCACACCACTGTCAATGCCACAGCAGTGGAAGCCCAGGAGGAGGTGCACTGCCTGTTGCAAGACAAAATGCAAGACAACACAACAGCCCCTCCAGTGGCACAGACAGCAGTCACCCCGCTGCTGACAGTTCCCAGGCATCCTGACAGGAAGGGGTTCAAATCCCCTTATGCTCCTTGCAACCACTATCTTGGAACACCCCCCTCAAATCTAGTACATTATTGGAATCACTAGGCCAAAAGGGGAACCATACAAGTGGTTCTTAAACAATATTTATTTTGAGAATCCCAAGTAATTTAAAATATATCTTGGTACACAACTATATTAAATTGTAGATATGGATGTAGATATATTTAATCAATTACAGTGTGAAAATCATGATTTCCTGAAGAGTAATATGTAGCTAGAAAGCTGCCAGAGTGAGTGGGATTCCAGAGGTCTTTCATCTAAATAGATAGCATACTCTGGCATCCCTGTTTAGCTTGTCACCTGAAGTACAATCCCCACTTTGATTGAAAAAGTGCTTAGGAAACTGCCTTATACTGAAGTTGCCCATTCATCTAGCTCAGTATTGTCTATTGACCGGAAGTGCTCTCCAGGATTTCAGTCAGGGGATTCTTTCAGCCCTACTTGGAAATGCCAGGGATTGCTCTGCCCCTGAGCTATAGCCCTTCTGGTCTGTTCCTTTGATCAGATTTTGCTTGAAAATTGGGCCCCTCACAATTTGCCTTGACTCTAGTTTAGCATGTTAGATTCAGAGCAACTTTGTGCAGTGGAGGTTTATCGCTCTGGTCATTTTAACTGTGTGTCACTGATTGTGAAAATTTATCATACCTCTTGTTATGGGACAAGTAAATCCAGTGAAATGGCATTACTTTGAGGAGTGATAGCCCTGGTTTCATATCCTCAGGAATAACAGATGTTTGTCAGAGCTGATTTTGAATGTAGAAAAGTCACAGAACTGAAGCTCAGGGTCTTATGTAGCCCAACACAGAATGGCTATTGCAAGTTCCTGAGATCTGTGACTGATATAATACAATCTCTTCGCTCTCCAAGGACTTTGCAAATTTACTGTCATTGTGCTTTTGCTGCTGCAGATCCTTAATCCATGACTAATTGACACCACTGAAAAGAAAAAACTGAAGACATTATCATGTTGGTGTTTATTTGCATATTAAAAGAAATAATAATAATATGAGGCATTAATCGATATGCCATGCTGTGAATGTACAATGAGCTCCACATTCTGTTGGGAAAGTAGTTCCTGGGAAACTACTATAACCTGGTTTTAGTAGTCATTATTTTCAGTGTTACTTTTTTGTATAAAGGCATGGTGGAGATTTGCTACCTTGGCAACCCTAAACTGTCAAAATGCATTTCTTATAAATTACAATTGATTAATTAATAGCAGGGCAAAGCAGGGTGTGTGTGTGTGAAGATAATTTTTCCTTGCTTATAATGAGGCAAATGTACTTAGTTGAGATTTGCACTACACAGAACAGACATCAAATATCCCACTGCCATGGGACGTCTGACACCCTCTCATATTTACTTATTGTGTTTATTTGAATATATATATACCATCCTTCACCTTACGGTCATAGTTTGGTGGACAGAAAGTACCATCTTAATAACTACTATACCAAATTAAAATTACAACATCATAAGAAAAGAACATCATACAAAAATACAAGAGGAAACTCATGAAATTCATCCAAAGCAACCTACTTCCCCCCCACAAAAACTTGGTGGAAAAGGTGCATCTTTACCTGTCATTTAAAAGAATGGAACAAACTAGCAACATGCACCTCAAATGGGGAGGGAGTTCAATAAACATGGAGCCATCACTGCAAAGGCCCTCTCCTGGGCCCCTGCACACCATAACTCATCCAATATAGGGACCATTAGGAAGGCCTCATATGTTGATCTAAAGAAATGGGCAAATTCCAGATGCATCAAATTGGAAAAGAGAACTTTCTGGAATCTGGAGTGTGACTGTAACCAAAAAAAATAGTTTTGTGGCATCTTAATGACTAACCAATTTATTATAGCATAAGCAATGCCCACTACCACCACCATGCATGTATATACATTATACCTGTAACTAGGAATGGAATGATCTGTCAATTTCAGTTCTCTCAGTTTATTTTTGTAATCATAAATTCAGTTCTTCACATTCCTGCAGCAATTAGGCATTTTTTTAAAAAAAATCCTCATGATAATTCCTCAGTGTTTTAGTGCAATTTTTTCTAATTATACAGCCATGAGAGTGGCCATATACTATAGTCAGCATGGATTTTTTGCATTTCGCAATGTTAAATTGAAAATACCCCCATGCCATTCTGATGCTTCCCATAAGCTCATTTCAAAACAAAACCTTACAAAACGTATAGCCCTGAACTCAGAAATGCTTGCTTAACAACCCTCTATGTTTTCATGGCGATACACAAAACAGTCAGAGAGAACCGAGAGTTAGAAGTATAAAAAGAGAGAGAAAAAAACCAGACCCCATTTGGACTTTTTCTGTCAGAGTTCTCATAATTTGTTGAAATTAATTATAAATCAGCCATGTTCACAGAGTACCTGTAATCCTATTACTGACTGTGCCTCATATTCTGGCCGTCATCTTCTACAGTTTAAAGTTTTTTTTAAAGATTCTCTTAAGTACCCATTTCTAAACATATTTCATCCTGAAATACACATCTCCAGAACATTCTGGTATGTTTTTTGAGCCACAATAACTACGTCGCACAACTCTATGAAACTGGAAGGATAACTGTGTTCCTATCTGCCCATTAGTCTGGGAGATGAGGGATCAGGCTAGTTCATATCAGAATGTGCAAAGAACAAATTCCTCAAGCATTCCTAGATGGATGCTGACATCAGGATGATACACAATGCTTTTACTGGTCAACAGAGAACTGTTGCAATGGATGGAATAACACCCCCAACAACCATCTGGTGAATCAGCATATAAAAAAAAATGCAATTGAGTTTGTATTTAAAGGAGAAGTTACCTCATTTGTACTTTCCTAAACAATACATAAACTGAATTACAGCCATCCTTTGATATTTGCCCATCTGTGAATTTTGTAATACTGTTCCCCGGCCAAGTAATATGTACAAAAATGCATATTCAATGGAAAACTATACATAAAAGTTTATACAATAGTGAAAATAACATACAAAAATGTGCAACGTGGCAACACTGCATACAAAAAATTGTGTATTAGGAGAAATAATAGAATTTTCATGAGAATGTTTAAATAAATGAATGAATAGATGCAAATTGAAAATTTGGAGAATTGAACTTAAGGCTGGAGAGAATGAGAAACAGAGATAAATCAAAACTGACAGATTTACCCATATCTAGGATGAAGTGATGCCATGGAAAGCATGAATGAGGAAAAGAGCCACAGCTGTACAGAGGGCAGTTCTTCAAGGACCCTAACAGAAAATATGATTCTGCCAATTCTCCCCCCCTCAAATGATGTGAATAATAAAACTGCCACCTGTTAAATAATATTGATTTCAATCACACTGCTATTGGCTTTTTCTATCAGTAGCCTATTATCCTGCTGTTATGCAATTTCAGATAAAAAATGGAGAGGAAATTATTTTGTAAAATTATCCATGAATGTAGTTTCACATATCAGGGAAGAATGGAGAAAAAAGGCACAGGGAACACTCAAAATGTTAGAAGTGCACCTTGTATATCTACCAAAGCCCCATTCCCCACTAAGAGAAATAAATGGAATGCTGGAACCTTCAGAAACCTACTGTGACAAGTTTTCAAGGCTCTTTGAAGGTAAAGTCACTCATCACTGTAAATACTTAGATGTGATACAGGTTCAATGGAGGTGTCCAATATGTGATCTAGTCTGGTTTTATGGAACTAGTTTACAGAGGACATGGACCAGATGCTTGTGGTGCTGAAGCTGACCACATGCCCTCTCGGCGATGTCTGATGGCTTGAAATAGACTGCATTGGGTCTGGTCCTGAAAAGTCCATCCTGGACCTGGAGGTTGATGACAATTACTTCCCAGGTGCAATTACCCCCTTTTCGGGAAGGTGCTTGAGAGGATGGCAGCGGTGCAGCTACAGGCACTCTTGGAGGAAACTGGTTATGTAGACCCTTTCTAAACTCATTTCAGGTCTGGGTTTAGCACTGAATCAGCCTTGTTTGTCCTGATGGATGAGCATGGACATGAGAGGGACGAGTGTGTGTGACCCTGTTGCTCGATCTCTCAGCAGCTTTTGAGACCATCAACCATGGTATCTTGCTGGATTGGCTCTGTGGACTGGGAATAGGGGAACACTGTATTACAGTGGTTCCATGTCTATCACAGGAACCATACATCATTAAATACATCAATAAGGCAATATATCAATAAAGTAATACATCAATAAAGCAATACATCAATACATCAATAAAGCAATACCTCAATAAAGCAATGCATCAATAAAGTGATACATTGTACAAAAATTTAAAGTAAATAGCAGATAACATTAATTAAGAGAAACTATCCAGGAAAGGCTTTCCGTCTCGCCTGAACTTACATCTATTCAAGAGGCGGTACACCAGTCCGAGACGGTGATGGCCTGCAGCTCAGGCCAGGAGTAGTACAGCGTACAAGACATGGAATAGTGGGCTCAAGTTGCAGGAAGCCAGATTTTGACTGAATATCAGGAAAAAACTTCCTGTTAGAGCAGTATGACCATGGAACCAATTACGTAGGGAGGTAGTGGGGGCCTTTAAGAGGCAGCTGGACAGCCACCAGTCAGGTATGCTTTAACTTGGATTCCTGTATTGAGCAGGAAGTTGGACTCGATGGCCTTACAGGCCCCTTCCAACTCAACGATTCTATGATTCTGCAATAAAAGGATCATCACCTTCATTCTCATGAACCGACAGCAGGCATGGAGAACCTGCGGCCCTTCAGGAATCATTGGACTATAACTTCCATCATCCCTGACCATTGACCATGTGGGCTGGGGCTGATAGGAGCTGAAGTCCAACAGCCTCTTCAGAGCTGCAGGTTCCCCATCCCTGGCTTACAGGATTATGGCAGCTGAGTAGACATGTATAGGATTGTCCTGTGAATGGGTTCTTGGTCTGATCCAGCAAGGCATTTCTTTTTATTTCAGTTTTTAAAATTGGAGACGCTTAAACTTTTGCTGTCTTTTTAATATGTAGGAGCCTAATGTTTGTTTAAAAACAACAAAAGTGAAAGCAAAAAAAAGCCTGTGAAAAATGCGTTGCATATCCTGCCTTGTAAGCTTGTCTTTCAGTGAGAGTTGAAAGCAACAATATACACGGTGTAGGGAGTCTGCTAGACGCTTGAAAGGAGGTAACAAGAAAGGAAATTTGGGAAATGTTGCTAAAACGACAGTCACTGTTAATGGCCCAATCACAAAAATTGTCCTTCAAACTGAAGTGTGCAGTAAATAGTAATGAATTGATGTACTTTGTCAGACAGATTTGATTTGTCTAGCAAATCCAAACTGACACATGCACTCATTTACTCATAGATAGCCTTTTGAAAATGCCATTCTGGCAAAGCATAAAAAAAGAGGTTATTTAGATTAGGCGGAGTTGCAAGATGAGTAGTACCTCAAGTTCACTGGCTTACATGCACACTCATTTAATTTCCATTGCTCCATTACTCTGGATGAAATTGTCCTTAAAAAGAAAAGAACAAGGAAGATGTATGTAAAAAGTGCAAAAACATGTTTAAAAAGGATATGGGGACCAATGTACTGATGCCTAGAGTTTTTTATTTCCTTCCTTTTAAACCCATGCATAAAAAGGGAAATGACATGAGGGCCATTTAGTGCACAGAGTGAAGGATTCTGTGCAAATTACATGGGTTGAACTATCCCGTTCCGTGCCCGGTACCTGCCGGGCAAAAGGGGCGTGTTTGCGGCTGCTGCCGAAGCCAGGCCGCCATCAAGGGTGTGTGCGTGCGCACGTGGCGCGCCAGCGCGCCGTCGTGACGCACAGTAAGGAGGCGGGGCAGCTGAAGGCCATTTAAGGCCACTCCACCAGCCTCCCGCCCTCCTTTGAATTTTGGCGGCGGAGGCCTTGTGGCGGCGGCTGCTGCGCGCCGCGGGGAGCCTTCCGGCCGCGGCGGGCCCTTTGGTGCGCCGGCCTAGCGGGGGCAGCGGCGGCAGCGGGACGCGAGGGGCCTTGGGGCCGCGGCGAGGCTCGGGAGGCCTTCCGGCCACGGCGAGGCCTTTGATGGGCCGGCCTCGCGGCTGCGACGAGGCACATGGGGACTTCCAGCGGCGGCGAGGCACGGGAGGACTTTCAGCCGCGGTGAGGCCTCTGATGGGCCGGCCTTGCGGCTGCGACGAGACGCGTGAGGACTTTCAGCCGCAGCGGGGCACGGGTGGCTTTCCAGTTACGGTTTCAGTTTCAGTTACCCCTGAGGAAGAATCTTTATTCAGAACATGTCAGGCCTAAACAAACTGCACTGCTATGGGGGCACCTTTGATGCTCTTCTGCTCTCTCCTGTTTCTTTCCTTCAAACTATCACCTTCTGATTCCATCATTTATCATAGAAATAATGTTTGGGATTAAGGGAAACACAACAACCTACTTCTAGTTAAATAGTACCCTAGACTTTCTATCATAAACCTGGAATATGTGGAGTAGGGGGAGAGACAATGTTTAAAATTTAATTCTATGCTGATAGTAAAAGAGAGATTGAAAAGGCCAAATATGTCTTGCAACCCAGGGCATGTGTGTCTGTGTTTTAAGTATGCAGAGAGAAATGTTTACTTTAGCTGAAGGTGAATTACAGTCAGCATTTTTATGGATTAAATATAATTTGAAAAGAACAGTAGGGGAAAAGGTTATTTTAAGGATTTTCTATTTAAACTAAACAAAATATTTATGCAGGCAGGCTTCTGTGCAGAACATAGAGGCAAGTATTCATGGAGAGCTCCTGTCTGTTTCTCTAAGCATAGTAATGCAGCAGGTAAAGGGATGATGCATAGACGAAGAGCTGTCTCTCTCCTCTCCTATGTATTTAGGTCCAGTTCCACACCTTATGTGGCAATTGACATTGCCACTTGCTCACTACATGTCTCTCACAATGCTGTAATGGGTGGCAAACCTCCAGTTAGGGCCAGGAGATACTTCTATTGGGGTCCCCTGCCCATTACAGAAAGCAAAATAGGAATAGACTCCTTTTCTTGATACTGAAGTGTATTTTTAGTTTAAACTAAATGTTACTTTTCAGTTACCAATTACCTAGAGAGGTAGTGGGCTATCTGACACTGGGGGCATTCCAGGGGCAGCTGGAGAGGGGATGCTTTTATTAAGGGATGTACTGAGAAGGCCATCCCACTTCCTCACTGTTTTGCAAACCAGGAAAGTTCAGAGAAGGGGTTAGTCAATTAGGGAGAACTTGAGATGAGAGCCCCCCCCCCCAAAAAAAATTGCCTGCACTCCCACACCCTTCTGCCTGTGGCCGCCACTTCTTTTGCAGAATAACCTAGAAAGATGCTCTGTCATAACGTAGCGGCCATTTGGATTGGAGCAATGCAATGTAATTACAAAGAGCAGAGGCTTTCTGATGAGGGTGGGGGGCAGCTGGAGACAGAAAGGAGGCTGCAGGAGCCAGTAGGGACCCCCAGTTAGTGCTGCAACCTCACCTCCAAAACTACTTCAACTCCAAATGCAAAGGGAACTCATCCCCCCTTTTTTCACTGTCAAGCTTTTCCCCCCCCAAATACGTTCTTCAAAACCCAGGTAAAAATATATGAACCTTTCCATCAGTTAAGTCCCATAAACCTCTGTCCTAAGACCCATTTAATCTGTGGTATTCTGAGTAAACACACATAGGATTCTGCTGTATGTGTGCAATCACATGCACCCTTCCAGGGGAAGAAGTAATGATACACTCGGGGATTTTCTCATAAGTAAGTATGCATAGAATTGGTCCAATTCATATTTCTCTGAGTAAATTATTTAAACATAATGGAATTAATCACGTGCAGGCTGCACATTTGCTTGCATCTTCTCTTTAGCTAGTTTACAAACTGGTCTGTAGATAAGGTGCCCACCTTTTTTACAGGCCTCTAGTCCTGTGCTTTTAAGAGTCATCTGATCTGCAGACATTAGAAGATGACATTGCTTAACTCCATGCCATCTAATAACTGCTGAATACGAACCTGCTATTAAAGGCACAACAACAAGCCAGAAGGATATGTGGGGCCAGGGCCCCCCAAAGGAGTGGGAAGCAGCCCCCAGCAGAGGCTGCTTGAGAAAAGTGTCCCTTCCCAGCTACGCTCGAGGGCTATGGACCTTGCTTGCAGACTGCCCAGTTATGGGGAGACTCATTTTATGATGTGGTTTTTCTTTATTATGCAGTTTTCCGGATCCTATGGACGCACTGGTCCAGGGGACAATTGATGAAGACACACAGTTGGGCAGGGTTATTGGCCCCTTCCCATCATCCCCTACCTCTGCTCTCTCAGTGCCCCCCCTGTATAGTGCCCAAAGTGGCAGTGGGCAAAGTCTACCTGATTCACCATCCGTCATACAAGTGGGGTCAGTCAGTGATGGCTTCATACCAGATAGTCTATGCACAGTGCACTACACTTCATTCAATATAGTGCGCACCTGTGGCAGAGATGCCTTATGGGCAAGTGTGGCAGCTAATCTGCCTGCGTTGCCAGCTGTTACACATGGTGGATTTTGAGCTGCTGAGTTTTGCCTTTTAGGTCAACTATGCAGCAGAGCATTACCTATGGGCTGCTGTATTCTTGCATGGAGCACTTCAGCCCCTTCTGGGAAGGGACAGCCAGGAGACGAGAGGCCCCAGAAGCGGTGGGGCACTATTTTCATGATGTCCAGTTCTCGGGTAGGGCAGACTTTGGGTGCATGTTAGCGCTTGATGGCACAGTTTATAGCGTAGCTATGAACTGGGGAGTTCTTTTGGCAGCTGGGAAAGTGGAGGATCCTGCCCCAGTGTTCACCTTCCAGGGTATTAAAATCGACTTTTGGACCCAGGGCTGCAGGCTGCCTGGAAAAAGCTTGAATTGTTGCAGATCAAGATCCTGAAGTTTTCAGGGGCTGGGAAAGTGTTTGCTTTCTGCCCTTCAGGTATTGGGGGCCTTCTGTGGTGGGGTTTATAGTGCCATAACAGGGATTTCACAGCCTCACCACAGGTTCAGGGTTTTGGCTGCCTTATGCGCCAACCTGCGGTGTGGCCCCCTCCGTTCCTGCAGTGCGTCAATGGTGTTCCAGTTAGAGGAAGGACCGACTCTGCTAGTCCCATACCGCATACTGGGAGATGGGGGAGGGGAGTCAGAGATGGTCAGGGCAGGAGGGGACTCCTGGGAGTTGGGGGGATGGCAGGGGCTATGCAAAGCGTGGCCTATTCCTAGGAATCTCGTCCTGGAATTCATCACAGATGGTAGGAGTAAAGCTTGTCTGCCAGTGTGTCGCAAGGTAGGCTTGCAGGGGGCCTTTAGGACCATTCACATGTCTTGGGATATGTCATGTGCTGGCCAGCTGGCCCATGCACACCCCCATACCCCTTATCCTCACCCTCCATGTTCACCTGACCCGCCAGGGATTGTTGATCAGGGAGGTGCCCTGTGACCATCATGCTTCAAAGCTCAGCGGTTACATGTAGCACCCCTCACACTTAATTTTGGAGCCTTCCGGATGGGGGGTGGGGGTGTTTGGGGCCAGGTCAGACTTCCCTTCGAGCCATCCTGGGGTCCAAGGTTTGTTTCCAGGCAGACCAGGGGTACAAGAGTCATTCCACATTATTTTACCCTCCCCTGGACTGGACACTTCCCCATGACGGCGACATAGTGTTTTTGGCCGGAAGCTATAGGCCTGGCTGCCTGATATTCAGGGGGAGGGATCTTCCCTCATAAAGTTTCGGTCTAGTGTCGCGATGCCTGGGAGCGGACCCATGGGGGTTTGAGGGCCATGCCCCTCCGGAATTGGGGTTGCCTACCCGGCAGTGGAATTGCCTACCTGGGACGGTCTATTTGGTTTTTGTATATGCAGGTGCAGGCCGCTAGGAGGTGGAAGTAGGGGGCGCATGGAATACATTCACCCCAGGGGCGAGTCTGAAGGTCTGGGACCCAACTGTTCACGATTGTTTCTGTTTTTGGCAGGTTGCTGGACGGGGATGGAGCAGATGCGCAGTCTACTCTGCAGCCATGGCATGAGCTCATAGGCTGGCCTTGGGGCCGCAAACGCACATTGGTTCACAGCTGGGCCTCTGATGGTGGGCCATGGTTTGGTGACTGGGTTGACAGAGTATGCCCTGGAATGGTCTCCTACCCATGTCGTTCCAGCAGGGTTCAGGGCAGAAGGTTACTGAAGGGCAAGACATGTGAGAACATGCAGTTGAGGCCACAATAGCCTCTGGTCGTCTGCTATGGTCAGACAGGAAGGGCAAGGCCCTCAGTGGCAGGCATGTGAGGACATGCAGCTGAGGCCTTGGTAGCCTCGGGTCGTCTGCTGTGGTCAGACATGGAGGGCAAGGCCCTCAGTGGCAGGCATGTGAGGACATGCAGTTGAGGCCACGGTAGCCTTGGGTCGTCTGCTGTGGTCAGACATGGAGGGCAAGGCCCTCAGTGGCAGGCATGTGAGGACATGCAGTCGAGGCCTCGGTAGCCTTGGGTTGTCTGCTGTGGTCGGACATGGAGGGCAAGGCCCTCAGTGGCAGACATGCTTGGACATGCAGTTCGGGAGGCAACGATGCCATCCTCCTGATGGACCTGCAGAGGGGTCTGCATGAGATTCTTATCGGGTGTGGGGTAAAGGGAGACTAAGCAGAGGCTTGTCCCCCTTTTGTGGCAAAGAAGTGCGGGAAAAGGTTTAAAGGGAAAGGGCAGCTAGGTGACACCTTTAGGCACCTTTGGGGGCGATTGGCGGTCCGGGGGCCTGCAGCTCAGGGCTATACGGCCCGGGGGGCAGAACACGGGCCGCCTTTGGGGCCAACGTGCCTCATCCGCTCGGAGTTTCACGGCTCCGGGGGGCGGTGATGCGGGTTGGACCCCCTACACATCTTCAGGGTGTGGCTTGAGCTGGGGTCTGGCATAGGGCAGCCCCAGGCTCAGGCAAGGTTTAGTCGCCCTATGGCTGCAAGCAGGCTTTGCCTGGATCATCAGAATGCTCCCGCACTTGATTTCCCCTCTGCAGGTTCATTATTCTAATTGATTCCGTTTAATAAAGTGGCCCATGATTTAACCCAATGAATGGTGTTTGTGTTTTATTTCGGCAATAGGCCGCAATCCCGTTCCGTGCCCGGTACCTGCCGGGCAAAAGGGGCGTGTTTGCGGCTGCTGCCGAAGCCAGGCCGCCATCAAGGGTGTGTGCGTGCGCACGTGGCGCGCCAGCGCGCCGTCGTGACGCACAGTAAGGAGGCGGGGCAGCTGAAGGCCATTTAAGGCCACTCCACCAGCCTCCCGCCCTCCTTTGAATTTTGGCGGCGCCCGCCCGACCCTCCCTCTACTGCAGTGTGATTCATTTGGTCGCTACGGGGCCGACTAGGAATTTTTGGCCTGCCTGCCTCGCTTTGCTGGCAGGTTTCTTTTGCCTACTCCACACTGTGGTTGGGGGGACGGGTCAAGGGTTAGCACGGGTGCCTTTGGGGTTAATAGGCTGATTGGTGTGTTTTTAGCTTCAATATGTCAACGGTCACTTGTGGCAAAGAAGTGCGGGAAAAGGTTTAAAGGGAAAGGGCAGCTAGGTGACACCTTTAGGCACCTTTGGGGGCGATTGGCGGTCCGGGGGCCTGCAGCTCAGGGCTATACGGCCCGGGGGGCAGAACACGGGCCGCCTTTGGGGCCAACGTGCCTCATCCGCTCGGAGTTTCACGGCTCCGGGGGGCGGTGATGCGGGTTGGACCCCCTACACATCTTCAGGGTGTGGCTTGAGCTGGGGTCTGGCATAGGGCAGCCCCAGGCTCAGGCAAGGTTTAGTCGCCCTATGGCTGCAAGCAGGCTTTGCCTGGATCATCAGAATGCTCCCGCACTTGATTTCCCCTCTGCAGGTTCATTATTCTAATTGATTCCGTTTAATAAAGTGGCCCATGATTTAACCCAATGAATGGTGTTTGTGTTTTATTTCGGCAATAGGCCGCAAACAGTCAAATTCCAGTTTCCCTGTGCTGAGTTTCTGTGACGGAAGAGCAAATTTCCCCTTCCTACACAGTATAGATAATATTGTGGATAACATCCACATGAAAGCTCAAATACTGAGGAACCCAGCACATATATGATTGTTTTCAGATAAGTCCTACGGAAAGCAGACCCACTGAAATGAATGAACCTACGTTAGTCATATCTATTAACTTCAATGGGTCTAAGAGTAGAACTAGTGTTGAATGCCATCCATAATATTTTGTCTTTCCTGAGGGTAGTAATAGCTAGCATTTCACTGGACAGACAAAGCCACCAGTGGCTGCTCCATAAAGATCTGGGGGCAGGGGACTTCCATACCTTTAAGCACACAGAGGTGGTCGTGGAGGTAATGGGTGTTTCATCCTGTACTGCACATAAGAACATAGGAATCTCCTTTATACAGAGTCGTGTTAGAGTCCATTTAATTCAGTATTGTTTACACTGACTGGCAGCAGCTCTTAAGGGAGTCAGTCAGGAATCTCTCCCAGCCCTACCTGGAGATAGACCATTGATCTATCAAGCTTAGTACTGTCGTCACCAGTAGATAAGGAAGCATGCTAGAAGACTCTTCTTAGTGGCTAATACACTCTCCTTTCATGCTGATTGCCTCCTAGAATGCTGGAGACACAGGGACCCTGCTGGGACCCTGCTCCCCAAAAAGTAAAGGGTCTAAGATCCCCCCGAGACCCTGGACAACTACACCCCTGGTCTTCACTGACTGGCAACAGCTCTCCAGGGTTTCAGATGGGACATTCCCAGCTCTACCTGGATATGTCAGGGATTGAACTTGGGAACTTCTGCATGCAAAGCAGATCTTCTATCACTGAGCTACAGCCATTCCTATGTGCAAGTGCATGGTTGCTGACCAGATAGTCTTCCCATCAGGGGCTGCTGGCATCAATAAGGCTGACTGTTCCATCAGCAACCATGTGCTTGCATAGAGCTGATTGCAGCCCTCCCTACATCTGTCTTCCAGGATTTAACATGACACATAGGAATTCCTCTGCCTCCTCAATGGTTCTGCCTAGCAAACTTCCTTAGCAGCCCAGCTGTCTGTTAAGAACTGCACAAGCAATCCCTTCTCTGGGTTAGACACAGCTTTACAACTTGGTCAGAGCATCATTTTAGATCTTAAGAGTTTCACATTGCTATATTTAAATTGCCCAGGGAAAGCCTTTCCCAACCTTTGGGCCTCCAGACGTTGGTGGACTACAGCTTCCATCAGCCCCAGCCAGCATGGGCAATGGTCAGGAATTATGGGAACTGTAGTCCAGCAGCATCTGGGGACCCAGAGGCTGGGAAAGGCTTCTTGGGTACAAATTGCCAGAGGCTCTTTCCATCAGCACCATCCAAAGCCTCTTGCCAGAAGCAATATTTGGGGAGGATGTGGGGGTGGGAGGCAGCACTTAGGTTACTGATGAAGTATTTTGTTTATTAATGCCAGCCTTCGTCCATCAGAAAATTATGTGTAATTCCATTTGTGCATATTAATTCAGCCCCTGTTAACATTACCTCTCTCTTCTTTCCTTCTTCCTCTGCTATCAAAACGTAAATTGTAAGCTCTTTAGACAGAGCCCTGACTCTTTCTTCTTCTTTGCATGTTATCCCGCAAAGCACCATGCATGCTGATGTTGCTCTTTTTTCTATGGCTAGCAAGTTTTGTTTACCAAATTTGAGAAAGTATTTGAGAAAGATTTGCATTGCTTGAAACTGCTAACTTAACTGGATATAACTTTTCACAGGACATGTCGCTTTAATTGAAACTTTAAAATGAATAAACTGTTGAGGTACTGATTCTCATAAACTTACAAAATGTTACATTATTATGCAGAAGCAGATCCATGGAAGTATCAAGTTTAGCATTCTCAATATGAGGCAAAAATCTTCACCTCCCAACACACACACTGGCCCTGTATTTAATTGGCTTATCTAAAAAAGAAAAGCCAATACTTTTCAGACAGTTGGCAGCAAACTCCCTCAGGACATCAGGAGGCATAATTCCCTTTTTAAAATTCTCCTCATTTATTAATGACTGGGAAAAATAACACTTAACATTGCTCAGTGTGCCTTCCCTCCTGTGTGTTGTAGTCTCATTTGTCTTCACAGCAAACCTCCAGCAATATTTCCTAATTTTTATCCAACAGTTAACTTGACTAATTGTTTGAAAACCCAGCCTCATACAATTCAGCTGTTGCTGAGGAGGAGACTGGCAATGCGGGGGGGGGGGTGTCACTAAATGCACATACAAGATAAGAGAAGTCAATATGTCTGCCACAGAATCACCTGATGTTGCCCTTTACATTTTGAGCTGAAGTAGCTGGGGCTCCCCATGTCCATTCCTTCTGTGTTTTTATTTTCCATCCTCTGTTGTTTCAGGAGATCTGCTCACCACAGGATTGGTGGGAATGATAGGACTGCAGAGGACCTTTTGAAAAATTCCACCCATGCTATGAATTTAAAGCAGTATTATATCACTTTAAACAGTCATGGTTTCCCCCCAAAAGTCCTGGGAGCTGTCATTTATTAAGGTGATGACAGTTGTTATGAAACCCCTATTCCCTTCAAAGAGCTCCTACACCTCTCACAGGATGGTTTAACAATCAATGCTTCTTCCCAGAGAACTCTAGAATTGTAGTTCTGTGAGGGGAATAAGGGTCTCATAACAATTCTCAGCACCCTTAACAAATTACTGTTCCCGGGTTTTTGGGGGGGAAAGCTATGACTGTGTAAAGTGGTATAATAGTGCTCTAAATGTATAGTATGGATGTGGCTTTAAATGACAATGTTCTGTGTTCAGGATAGGAGGAAGTCACCAAGTTATCCCCCCCCCCCATGATTTTACAGGCACAAGATTCGGGAATGAATGATGAATCTAGCTGTTGGGAAAAACAAACAGCCTGCCAAGATGTATGTGTTCAACCTGCTATGTTTAAACCACTCCAGTTAATGAAGGGTGGGCATGGTCAATTAAAACATAGAGCATACCTAGAAATTTGCTAGAATATATTTCACCTCCCACTGTTTTATCTTGTGCAAACTGAGACACTCCTCATGTCCACTGCAGAATAGTCAGTGCCATTATTCCACAATTGTTTTTGGAGGTTTTTTTAGTATAAATTGCTGAATTTCACACATTCACAGAAAGACAAGCAAAACAAATAATTTAACATAGGAAAATTCACTAAAATTGCAAAGAAAATGAAACATATTTAAAGTGACTATCTGAACTATATTAACTGTCTTAATATTGTTGCTTCCTCCCTGCTAAAATAAGATCAGCACACCGCAGCACAAGTCTTATTTCTGTTATTTGGGTTGATAGCAGGTGTTGCCAGAATTCACCATAGAGGCACGTTACCAATTTCTTCCAAGTTACTCAGGAAGTGGATTAGACTGTGAAAGACCAGCCCATATAGTGTTTGCATTTTTTTACAAATTTGTAGGGCAGAACAATATCTCAGAGAGGAGGTCAGGACTCCTGCTTCCCTGGTGCATTCACTATAGCCACTCAATTTCCCCGCTTTTTAAAATTTGATAGAAATATCTGTTGGTTATATGTACGCTCTTAAACTGCAAGGGTGGGGTTTTTTGCCTGTTAGTGACTATCAAGTAATAGATCAGCCAAGACCACCACTCATCTCCGTTAGGAATTTTTGTTTTTTTTAAAAGCAGCAATATTTTGACTGGAGCATCACTCAATGACCTGCATATGTGAAATGAGCTATGGAAGACCGAAGTCTGGAGACAGAACTTCCAGATCATCTTGCATCACCTCAGACACAATGCCAGTCTGTGGAAGCAGTTCACAGATTCAGCTGTGAGTCACTTGGTGCTTATGGGTAATTAAATGGTGAGAAATGAGGTAAAATGAACCTGTTCTAGGGTGCAGCGATCTTGCTAAAAGGCAGCAGCAAAGCAGTAGTCTGGTCTCCTGAAGCCTGTCTAGTACTTTTTCACTTGTCTTGCAGGTGGCATATTCATTCTCAGCATTATATCAGTGATGCATTAGAATAGGCTGCTTAATAAAGCCCTAAAGCCTTTAGACAGGTCCTCATGCAGCAGAATTAGGACCTGTGATCTGACCGTTATTGGCACCCTATTGAGCCTATTTGCACTACAGGTATACTAATGAAACAGGGAACAGCTCAACAATGTGCATGTCTTTGGAATATGTAATTAAGGGCAAGTAGCAGGTATTTAAGCAAAGGCTGGATAGCCATCTGTCAGAGATGGTGTAGTTGCATCCTGCATTGGAGATCCAGCATTGGAGATCCAGCATTGGGCAGGAGGTTGGATAGGATGTCCTCCAAGGTACCTTCCAACTGTATGATTCTGGGATAGGCTGTTTGGAGTTGCTAACCATGCAGTATGCATATCCCATGGTGTGCATATTCTGCATTCCTAGAAAGCCCAATAGGAAGCATAATAAGCAGTGCAAGTTGACATGCAAGTGCAGAGTTTGAAATGCTTACAATTCAGGTGCCTACCTATCTTTTAAAGCCACATTTGAAATTTACTTTTTAAAGGTATTCTCTGACACAGATCATGTATAGTCCACTCTTCTTAAAACAATTGTAGTTAGAGTGGTCAAGCAGAGACATTGTGTAAAAAGTGGCAAAGCAAATTATAGACAGACAAGGCTTCTGGCTTAACAGTCTCCCTTGTGTGCTTGTTTTCTATGGGTAGTATTTAACTAACTTGTCCCATCAATGCAAAGATTTCCTCCTCCCCCATGTGTGTCCTGCATGTTCCCAAATCTGCTCTGGAGCATTGGAAAAACCTGTAGAACAGATTTAGGAGGCACATGGGGGAAGGAGAGGGGTAAAGTCCCATTGCGCTAGTTGTAGTCCTTGCACTAATAGAAACATGCCTCAGTGCTATGTTGAATACAATCCTATGTAGAGGAAACACAATTTTTCAGCTGTTTAATCTACCTTGAAATTGGATGTTTTGTTTGAGCCATATTTTGAGAGTAAGACACCATTCTTTTGGGGGTGGTTTAGTGTGGCTACCATTTCATTTTCTCCCAAAGGACCTGCTCTGCTGGGCTTTTTGAATTTGGGAAATTCAAAATGGCTGCCAGCATTAAAACATCGCTGCCTTCTTTCCCACCCACTGGGGATCTTCATTATATAGAACAGCAGTTGAATATATAGTGAAAAGTATATGCCTTTGCAGAGTAGGCAGACCATTTTTCCAGCAGCTCACCTTACTCAAATACTCATCAAAAACAGAACAATGATCAAAGCAAGCTGGGGGGGGATCACAGTATGCCATGCAATCTTATTTTTAAGCCTGAAATACTTGGGAAAACTTTTTTACATTTGGATTTCTTTCTTTCCTTTAATAGTACTCAGCCAGCTGTTGCTGATTTCTTCCACCTGTCTCTTCTCTGGAGGGGATACATAAGCTGGCTGGCTGAGGTGCCTCCTGCTTTGTCTGCCTTTTTGTGGGTCTTGAGTCATGTGCCTGGGAGAGAGGACTCAGAGCCAAGTGGGGAGATCTGAGGGGCCCCCAATTAGTGTAGTGATGGGTCAAGGAAGATATGGCATTGTGAGGAGGACTTGCCAGGTAAGGGGAATGTGGCCCAGGCACTTAATGACTGTGCCTTGTTCCGGTCCTCCCCACACCCGCAGGTTTGTTGGTTGCCCTATCTGCCAGCTCTCAGGTCTCCAGATGCTCCTCCTAAATGCCAGATCGGTGCATAATAAGATCTCCCACATTCACGATTTAATAGTGGATGAGGCAGCCGATCTGGCATGTATAACTGAGACCTGGGTGGGTGAGCAGGGGGGAGTCAGTCTCTCCCAGCTATGCCCACCAAGGTACCTGGTTCAGCATCAGGGTAGACCTGAGGGCCGGGGCCGGAGGGTTGCTGTGGTCTATAGGAGCTCCATCTCCATCTGCAAGCACCCTGTTCATGTGACTACTGGTCTGGAGTGCTTGCACCTTATGTTGGGTCAGCGGGACAGACTGGAGATTATGTTGGTGTACCACCCACCCTGCTGCCCAGCAGACTCCCTAGCTGAGCTGACGGAGGTGGTCTTGGGTGTACTGTTGAGATCCCCCAGACTATTGGTTCTGGGGGATGTCAACATCCATGCTGAGGCCGCCTTATCCAGGGCAGCTCAGGATTTCATGGTCTGCATGACAACCATGGGACTGTGCCAGTATGCCATTGGCCCAACACATGTAGCAGGGCATACTCTAGATTTGGTTTTTGCAACTGGACATGGAGCTGGTGATCTGAATGTGGGGGGCCTTGCATCAGTCCCTCTGTCATGGACAGATCACTGCTTGCACAGTACAAGAAAGTAAGATGATTCTGTCAAATGTGACTCTATGCCAATGCTTTGTCAAATGGATGTGAGGAAATCTCTTGTGTCCTTTAAAGGAAAGTTGAGAGAATCTTGGTAAATCAGGTTTATAGTTCTTGCGCATGGCTTTGGTAATAAGAGGATTGTTCCTAGAAGATTTTTATTTAATGTGTTTCTTAGCTTAATTACAGTGTATAATGCTGCATTCCAATACTTATCTGGGAGTAAACCCCACTGAAACCAGCAATGTTTGCTTCTAAGTAGACGTGTGAAGGCAATTTCAGCCTTAATGTATGAAATAAGAGCATTTGGACAATTAAATACAAACTTGTATTGAAATTATTGCATATGGATATATAAATAATATTCTTTGTGTCAGCACAATTAAACATTCGATATGACTTTGAGTAGTTCCTGTTTATCATCTGCAGCTACATAATGACATTTTACTAAAGTTATTCTTCCTGGAGAATCATACCATTGCCTATTAAGGCAATAAGCTGTACTCTTATATGAAGCCATAAAGTATATAAATGCATTTGTGTATTTATATAATGTTGGAATGTTAAATGTTAGCACTCTTACATTTTTAATCTGAATGGAAAAGGGGGAATCATTTGGATGGCGGGGAGGGAAATTACTTTCCTTTTTAGTGATTTAGGTTGAAATCCTATGCTTGCTTATGGGGAAGCATGCCATATTTAACTCCACAGGACTTCATTTTGAGTAGACGTGTATAGGATTGTGCTGTTAGTATGCCTCTGAATATCAGCTGCTGAGAGCAGAGCAAAGAAAGGGGAGGGGGGGAAGTTGCTTTCAGGTAATGTTTGTGAGCTTCCAGAAGTACCTGGCTAAATCAGGGATGCAGAACCTGTAGTCCTCTAGATGTTGTTGAACCCCAACCACCATCAGCCCCAGCTAGCATAGCCAATAATCAGGGATGATGGGAGCTGAAGCCCAACCACATCTGTAGGGCCCCAGATTCTATTTAACCCTGTAACTGGGGTAGAGCACCCCCTCTAGAGCTGTGCTTTGCTGCCAATAGGATTTTTTTTTAAATCGCCTTTTTAATTTGTGACATGACAGACACTGACAGCCCCCATTTAAAGAATGGCAGTTTGTTTTAAGAACAGGAGCAATTTCAGAATAGGGCCTTCTGAAAAATGCAGTGAATGAGGCAGGGCGAGTGCACAACAAAAGCCTCATATGGAGGAGCCCCCAAAAGTCTGCTCACTCAAGATTTTCCCTGACTGAGGGTAGATTTTGCATGATCACAATCACCCTATAATTATTTATATGATCCTGGGGGGAAAAACAGCCTGTACAGTAACAGGATCCTTGAAGGGTTAGATATTAGAATGTTGTATTATAGGCTAGAGTTAGGGCCTGTTTACATGGGACCCCAGATCCACATTAAAAATGCTGCTTTTTCCATCACAATTGATTTTGACAGTTCACATCCGCTACCAATAACTTGGCTGTTTTATTGTAGCATTCACACACATGTGCTTTTATTGCTATCAGTGTTTCCTTGTTGCCGCACCTGCATATTAGCATGTTAACTGTGGAGGCGGGGAAGGGGAGGTGTTTCTCTAAACAAAGGAATAAGTGCTTGAAAGAAAGGGAATCGCTCCCACCCGTGGCTGTTAGGCTGCCGCTGTGTGAGACTGGTGTGCCTTTGGCACCCTGGGACAAGCCTCAGCACGTGTTCTGGGAAACATACAAACCCCCAAACAATTATCTTTAGAGAGACATTAAAAGCAGCTACTAAAGCTACTAAAGCAGCTACTAAGTTGTGTCTGTACCTTGTTCCGGTTCTCCTCATATCCACAGGACTGTTGGTTGTACTGTCAGCCAGCTCTCGGATCTCCAGGTGCTGCTTTTAAATGCTAGGTCGGTCGTTAATAAACCCCCCCTTATCCACGATTTAATTGTGGAGAAGGGCGCTGACCTTGCGTGTATTACCGAGACCTGGGTGGGTGAGCAGGGAGGAGTTGCTCTTTCCCAGCTTTGCCCACCTGGGTATTCGGTGCAGCACTGTGGTAGATCTGAGGGCTGGGAAGGCGGGGTTGCTGTGGTCTATCGGAGTTCTTTCTCTCTCACCAAGCACCCTGTCCAGACAGCGACTGGTTTGGAGTGTCTTCATCTTGTGCTGGGCCAAGGAGACAGATTGGGAATACTGTTGGTGTACCGCCCACCTTGCTGCCCAATGGCTTCCCTAGCTGAGCTGACGGAGATAGTCTCGGAGGTATTGTTGAGATCCCCCAGACTTGTGGTACTGGGGGATGTCAACATTCATGCCGAGGCTGTCTTGTCCGGGGCGGCTCAGCACTTCATGGCCTCCATGACAACCATGGGGCTGTCTCAAGTTGCTACTGGCCCGACGCATGTATCAGGACATACTCTTGATTTGATCTTCGCCACTGGTCATGGAGATGGTGATCTGAAGGTGGGGTATTTTTCATTTACCCCATTGTCATGGACAGATCACCGCTTGCTGAGTTTTAGACTCACAACAACCCTTTCCCTCTGCAGAGGTGGGGGACCTATTAAGTTGGTCCGCTCCCGGAGGCTTATGGATCCTGTTGCTTTCCAGAACGCTCTGGGAGTTTTTCTGGCTGATAGCACTGGCGCTCCTGTCAAGGCCATGGTCGATCTGTGGAATGCGGAGATGACCCGGGCCATTGACATGATCGCTCCCGCGCGCCCCCTTCGGTGCAGAGCTCATACAGCACCGTGGTATACCCCGGAGCTGAGAGCGATGAAGCAAGAGAGAAGGAGGCTAGAGTGCAGGTAGAGGTGAACTCCTGACGGATGTAGTCATTCTTTGGTGAGTGCTTCCACTAAGTTGTATGTAAAAGCGGTTAGGGCGGCAAAAAAGTCATTTTTTGCTGCCACCATTAGATCATCCCTTTGCCGCCCAGCAGAGCTCTTTAGGGTGGTACGAGTGCTTTTACATTCTGGCTCTCATGACACTATGGAAACATCGGAAGCCCGCTGCAACGAATTTGCGGAGCACTTCCAGGTTAAGATTGCTTGTATCCGTCGGGACTTAGACTCTGATGTTATGACAGTTGATTCCATTGAAGTGTCCAGAACGCGGTCTTGTCCTTCATTGTTGGATTAGTTTCAGTTGGTGCAGCTCGAGGAAGTGGACAAGGCGCTTGGAATGGTGCGGGCAACCACGTCTGCCCTTGCCCCTTGCCCATCTTGGTTGGTGAAGGTCAGCAGGGCTGTAACCACCGGCTGGGCCAAAGAGGTGATAAATGCCTCCTTGAGAGAGGGAGTAGTCCCTGGTAGTCTCAAGGAGGCAGTAGTGAGACCTCTTCTAAAGAAACCTTCTTTGGACCCAGGTATTTTGAACAACTATAGACCGGTGGCGAATGTCCCTTTTTTGGGCAAGGTCTTGGAGCGGGTGGTCGCCGGCCAGCTCCAGGCGCTCTTGAATGAAACCGATTATCTGGATCCATTTCAATCAGGTTTTAGGCCCGGTTTTGGCACTGAAACAGCCTCGCCCTGTATGATGACCTTTGTCGGGAGAGGGACAGGGGGAGTGTGACTCTGTTGATTTTCCTTGATCTCTCAGCGGCGTTTGATACCATCGACCATGGTATCCTTCTGGGGAGGCTCGCGGAGTTGGGAGTTGGGGGCACTGCTTGGCAGTGGTTCTGCTCCTACTTAGTGGATCGTCGCCAGAAGGTAGTGCTTGGGGTACTTTGCTTGACACCCTGGACTCCCCATTGTGGAGTCCCCCAGGGGTCGGTCTTGTCCCCCATGCTCTTTAACATCTACATGCAGCCTCTGGGTGCGGTCATCAGGAGTTTTGGAGTGCGTTGTCATCAGTACGCTGATGACACGCAACTCTACTTCTCCTTTTCACCTTCTTCAGGTGAGGCTGTTGATGTGCTGAACCGTTGCCTGACCGCGATAATGGACTGGATGAGAGCTAATAAACTGAAGCTCAATCCAGACAAGACTGAGACATTGTTGGTGAGCTCTTTACCTGCCCAGATGGTGGATGTTTATCCTGTTCTAGATGGGGTTACACTCCCCTTGAAGGAACAAGTTCGTAGTCTGGGGGTCCTTTTTGACCCTTCCTTGTCGCTTGAGGCTCAAGTGGCCTCGGTGGCTCGGAATGCATTTTACCATCTTCGTTTAGTAGCCCAACTACGCCCCTATCTGGACAGTGACGATCTTGCCTCAGTTGTTCATGCTCTGGTAACCTCTAGATTGGACTACTGTAATGCGTTCTACGTAGGGCTGCCCTTGAAGACCGTTCGAAAACTTCAGCTAGTGCAAAACGCGGCAGCCAGGTTGTTGACAGGGACCCGCTGGTCTGCGCATATAACACCTGTCCTGGCCCGTTTGCACTGGCTGCCTATTTGTTTCCGAGCCAGATTCAAGGTGCTGGTTTTGACCTATAAAGCCTTACATGGTGTGGGACCGCAGTACCTTGTGGAACGCCTCTCCCACTATGAACCTACCCGTTCACTTTGTTCAGTATCCAAGGCCCTCCTCCGGGTACCAACTCACCAGGATGCCCGGAGGATTGTTATTAGATCTAGGGCCTTTTCTGTGGTGGCCCCCGAACTATGGAACAGCCTACCTGAGGAGATACGCCTGGCACCTCCGGTACTTTCTTTTAGGCGCCAGGTTAAGACCTGGCTATACTCCCAGGCATTTTAATGTTATTATAATGTTCAATTTTAATGTCAATATGTTCTATCTAATGTTTTTGTTTAATTTGCTGTTGTTCGTCACTGATTTTATTGTATATTGTATTTTAATCCTGTTTTGTTCACCGCCCAGAGAGCTACTCGCTATGGGCGGTTTAAAAATGAAACTAAATAAATAAATAAATAAAGGAAGCATTGACCATTTAATATTATCACTCTCTGTGAGTGGAGCAGATGCTGGGATGAGACGCCAAGGCAGCTGTCCTTTCCCCTTACCCCAGCGTTCCTTCGCCAGCCTCCTCTCACTGTGGCTGTGAATAGGGCACATGCATCAGCCCGAGGGGGGGAGAGATCCAGCTTTGGGGGGAGCAGAGGAATGCTACGAGGCAGAAGAGGTCCTCCACACACACACTTTCTCACACTATCTCTCTCTCGCACACACAAATGCTAGAAGTAAACAACAGCACCAAAACCACAGCTCCGAGGAAGGAATTTTATGAGATCCAGCCCTGCTACCCTCGATGAAGGGGTGGGGAATGTGATTTTGTTTAAAAGGAACGGGGGAGGAAATGTATTGGGGAAGTGGAAGTAAACAAGAGAAAGGAAGACGAGAGTAACCGGAAGTTGCTTCGTCAACCACTAGAAACAAAATGACACCCTGAGACAGTGAAAGGGGCGGAGAAAAGGAGGATCTAATGGCGAAGAAACTGCGCAGCCAGAAAAGGCACTTAAAAGGTAATACATGGTAGAAGCAGGTGCGGATTTTAAAAGCAAATGCTGGTTTTTATCACATCCATTTAATCCGGAGTTAAAGGCAAAAGCAGTAGTATGCCCACACGTTGGGTAAAACATCAAGTAAACAGTCCAAATTAAAAGAATCTGCAAAAAGCAGCAGATGCACATTTTGGGGACATGTAAACAGGCCCTTAGACTGTTCATCTGATCAGGCCCTCACATCTTCTCCACCATTGATGGGGGAATTGGCTTGTACTATGCCCCTCCAGGGCTGGTTCTAAAGGGCGGCCAGGTTGGGCACTGGACTGACAGCCCCTGGAGCTACAGGGGGTCCCTCAGCTGCCCCTCCACTCCCTTTCCATGATCCATGCCCCCCCCATGTCCCCCACATCTCCCCACTTACCTGTCTCCTGTCTTTTACCATTGCCCTTAACGAAGATGGTGGCCACGGTTTCCCTAAGATACTGAAGCCCCTGCCGCCATCTTAGTTGATGGCAGAGATGTGCGCACGTAGAAATCCATAGCGGACTCTGATAGAAAATAAGAAGCTGAGCTAGATGAGTGTTGGGGGCCCTCCAGACTGGTATTTTGTGTGTATATGGGGAGGATGTAATCTGCAACATGCCATAACAGTGCATTAGTGGTAGATTTATACTGGATCAGCCACACATCATTCTGCTTTATTAGTTATTCTGCAATGCTTCTAAAATGCCACCAATTATTTCAACCGGGGGAGGCACTATGATGTAACAAAAGTGGGACTAAAAAATCCTCAGAGCATTTGTGGAATGAAAAGCTACAGGATTTTAGTAGAAAACTGCAGGGCATAAACTTGTTGCAAACAAAGCAGTATGACCATCCTGAAACCTTTGCAGGTGCAAATGGTATTGAAAACAAAAATCATGATGAATGCTCAGTAAGAAGACTTTTGGAGGGGTCCTTCATCTGATCTGGCATAGTTCTTTTTATCTTCATAAGACTTTGTAAAGAAGTGATTAATCCATTCTTAATTGTTCTTTATATGTTGCCTTCAGCATACTTTCAGAAAGACAGCATGATCAAGTTTCATAACCAAAATCCCAATGTCAGCTGGGTTAAGATTCAGTTTCATGTGGCAGAAGGCTAAAACAGTAGAGATGGTTACAGACAGGAAAAGGCTACAGTTGAAGCAGATGGAGGCCAAAAAAA
This sequence comes from Rhineura floridana, assembly GCF_030035675.1. Lineage (NCBI taxonomy): Eukaryota > Metazoa > Chordata > Lepidosauria > Squamata > Rhineuridae > Rhineura > Rhineura floridana. The sequence goes on along the minus strand of NC_084480.1, from coordinate 201,146,386 downwards.
CAAATTGGATTACAGGCAGCAAAGATTCTAACAGTTACAAGTCAAAACCACCAAATAATACTTGGAGCCTGGAATCCTATACTAGCTTACCTGAAAGGAGGGGTACAGGCGGGCCCCGCTTTACAGCACTTCGCCTTTCGGCGTTCCGCTAATGCGGCAGCTTTCAATTAGGGAAAGTCCCCGCTTTAAGGCACTTGTTCCGCTTTTACAGTGGATTTTGCTCGTTGCGTGCCATTTTCGTGCCATTTTTGCATGACACGCACCATTATCTTCAATGGGTTCCACTTTTTGGTGGTTTCCGCTTTTCGGTGGCAGTCTGGAACAGAACCTGCCATATAAGCGGGGCCTGCCTGTAGTAATGACTATTTCAGTTCGCTCACTTTCTCATTTTTCCAATCTTAAATTCAGTTCCCTGTATTTTTGCAGCAATTTGCATGCGTTTGTTCGTTTGTTTTAGAAAAAACTCATGGAAATCCTTCAGCATTTTGGTGTGGATTTCTCTTGATAAACACATTTTTGAATGCAGTTTTGACAAACATGCACAATTGTACAGTTAATTTCTCCTAATAAAATGCATGTTTATGTTATTTTCACCAATATATTCATTTTTATGCACACTTTCCCCAATTATATGAATCTTTGTAAACATTGTTGAATTGGATAACTTCACTGAAAAAATTGAATAAGTGTAAATTTCAAAGGATGGCTGCATTTCAGTTCTCATGTTGTTTCAGAAAAGTGTGAATTTAAATGCAAACTGAATTGAATTTCTCCCACACCCCTACCTGGAAGTAGGGATGGGTGAGAAATTCAATTCACTTCACATACCAAGCCATATCTATCAAATTCATACCTTCCAAAACAACATGAGAGGAAAAAAACAGCCATCCTTTGAAATTTGGACTTATTCAAATTTTGCAATGCAATTCGCCAACCAAACAATGTTTATAAAAATGCATATGTTAGGGGAAAGTGTGCTTAAAAATGAATCTATGAAAATAATATACAAAATCCTACCCGTACCTATTCCGAAGTAAGCCATTTGAATTCCCTGGTAAATGGCATAGGATTGCAAGTCTAGTTCATTTTAAAACAAGAGGCAGTGAGTGGGGGGTAGAGATCTATCCTTATCTCTGTCCATCAGTCTCTGTAAACAAGAAGGGGGATCTGTCTCCTCTCACTTTGATTATTTAAAGTTCCAGCAACAAGAAGGTGCTTTCCCGAGGGCTGATGTTGGAGGGATGAAAGGTCCAGTGATAGGAGTTGAGAAACCAGGTACAGACAGGGTGACTGGAGACACTGAGATTTGCAAAACTGAATTTTACATCTTGAGCTGTAGTTACGTTCTGCATAGGTTCATATTAACAGGAGAGAAGAACCACATATAAATTTTCTCATTGTCTTAGATATCATTGTGGGATGCAGCAGCATCCTATTTAGGCAGCATCTGGAAATGAAAATGTAAACCTTCATGGGACAAATTAGGATGGGGATAATGGCTGTCACAATAAACAAAATGCATTATATAAGACATGCGTTGGTCTGGTGTCATTGAGCATTACCTTCACTTCACAGATAATGTGTAGGTAACAGCATCCTCTTCCACAAATCACTAATCTTTAAGAACTGCATGTGAAACTCAATATTCTCTCCAACCATCTGGCTGCCAAAATCTCTCTCAGTAGCGATGGTGGAATCTGAGCTGTGGCAAGTCTCCATCTCAAATCTGGTGGGACCAAAACTTCAATCTTGCCTCATAAAAGATGCTACTGTCCATATCTATTACTGTCAGCCAAAGCACTGCAGCAAATAACCAGTTTAGTGTCCATGAGACAAAGGCCGCCTTAAGTGGTTTGAGATAGGTGTCTGAAATATGACCAAAGCTTATTATATTAAAAGAATCTACACTGAACTAAGTACTTTAAATAAAGTGGTTAGCCCAGAAGAAGATTGATTCCTGATTAACTTTTTGCTTTTGTTAGAGTGGGTCAGGATATGGCATCTTTGGTGGTCTAATTCAGTCTTTATTCACAAATAACAAGTTCTGTCCTTAGAAGGACCACTGACATCCACATCCAGTAACCAAATTTTCACATGTTGTATTGACTTGCCTAAATCTGTCCTAGTGCAGCATTTGAATTTAAGATTCTTGGTCTAGCATTTGGATTCACTCAGCCTAGAATGTTCTCTCCATCAGTGCAAATTCTTTGTCTTCTTTGGAAAGAATGGCTTTTTTCCAAATAAATTTTACTCAGAGGACACCCACTGAAATAAATGGAGCTACATTAGTCATGTTAATTAATTTCAGTGGGTCTACCCTGAGTAGGACTTGCAATGGATATAACCCAATGTCTGTACCATGATTTCTCTTGCTCTTGGAGTGGAGAACATTTGACCTTGCAGATATTGCTGAAGTACAACTCCCATCATTCCAGGCCATTGGCCATGTAAGTTGTAGTTCAACATCTGGAGGACCAAAGTTCCCCACCTGCCCTACATGGAGTGGTCTTCATGGCCAATTACAATATCTTCTCTTTTCTTTAGCTGAGAAGAGGAGAGGAAACAGAGAATGAACTTGTCCTCCTGGATTAAAACACTGGCAGACTAGGCATGAAGCAAAGCCCCAAGAATGTTCCCTTGAGAGAAGGCATGAGAGAGATCCAAGAGCAGAAAGAGTTCTTAACAAAGGTCTGTCCACCAGAGTACATACACTTTGAGCATTTTAATATAGAGGCTCAGTGGCTGGGAGGGATTAATCTCTTTAGATCATGAGGTTCATTCATCATGGGATGAACCTTGTAGTCCTATCCAAATGTTGCCCCACACATGATTCCAATCACATGAGAGGGCACACTTCTTGGACCTGTCCTATTTGTCACATCATCATTGCTGACTCTGTTGCTCTCCAAATCTATCGAGGGCTGGACTTCTGCAGTGGGGAGCCTTCTCCCCTCGTGGAGGCTTCTTGCATGGTTTAAAACCCTGGAAGACCACCATTCTAAACCATGCGTGGAGCCAACACAAATAGAAAACTTGCTGAGCTGAACCAGGAAACCATTTATACTCCTTTCTGCCCAGAAAGATCCAATGGCCAGTCTGGGTGAATGAAGTCATACCAGAGCGAGAAGGTTCTTCACCGAGAAGGCTGCAACCTACAGTTCAATGGTTCACCACAGCTGAAAACAGCTGAAAAGAGCATCATTCAGCTCACCCATTAAACAGTGTGGCCCTCTGTTTCTTTATTGTATAAGAAATCTGATTGGTTATATAGTGGTGTGATATTATCTCACTTACCATGTAATCCCTGATTGGCTAGGATAATCAGTTAAGAGAGAAGATAAAGTGAGAGAGGAGGATGCTGGGTCTGTAAACGTCTACAAAGAAATAAAAAAGAGGGTACTCTGAGAGTTCTTACAGAAACCCAATTTTCCTTTTGCCCCCCTTCCCAAAGTTCACATGAGACATTTTAGCTTAGCCCTACTTTTTAGGACATTTCGATCCAGAATTTTAGTGAAGGGCATCAAATCAAGTTCAAGGTTCTAGTTTTGGTATACAAAGCCCTATGCAGCTTGGGACCAGGACACCTGAAAGACTGTCTTATCCCTTATATACCCAGTCAATCACTGCGCTCTGCAGGTGAGGGCCTCCTGCAGGTACCATCTTATCAGGAGGTCCATTTTGCACAACATAGGAAACAGGCCTTTAGTGTTGTGGTACCTACCCTGTGGAATTCCCTACCCTTAAATATTAGACAGGCACCATCTCTGTTATCTTTTCAGCACCTATTGAAGACCTTCCTCTTTCAACAAGCCTTTTAAGTTGAGACCTTATCCCAATCTGCTTCTGTGTTGGAATTGCTTTTTAATATGTTTTTAAACCCTTTTTTCTTTAATGTTTTTAACCTTTTTAAAAAAGATGTCTTGAAAGTTTTTTCTAAAAAGTGTTTTTAAAGATGTTTTAAAGTCTGTTTTTATTATGTTTTAAAGTGTTTTTAGTGCTTTTGTTTGCCACCCTGGGCTTCTGCTGGGAGGAAGGGCGGGATATAAATTAAAAATAAATAAATAAATAAATCCCACCAGTCTCAACCATGCTCATTCTGGTTTTCCTATGCTTTTCTAAATAATTTATTTACCTGCATTCCTATGCAGAACCCTGGACACAGGAATTTTGCAGAGAAGTCTGACAAATCCCTCTTAACTCAGAGGCTGTTTTCAATACTATTTTGCAGTCAGTCCAATCAATCACTGAAGGGATGAGCCAGTGGCATCTCCTGCTAGGCAGCGCCAGAGTCCCAGGGCCAGACACTGTGCAAATGAAATAAACAATGAGAAACACAGGAAAGTAAAGTGGGCTGAAATTGGTTTCTTCAGCATGTAATCGGACCTGACTGGTCAAAATGAGTTCTCAGTAAAGGAACCGAGTCCATGGCTTAATCCCAGATGAGCTCATGATCTAATACTGCTTTATTGCACATGATCAGTAACATCCTTTTGCGATTGGTGCTGGCTGAATGAAAGTGATCATGGCAAGAGGCAGCTGATATTCAGGCCAAGCAAGACTTTATGTGAAAAGTGCTTCCTTTTTCAGTTTAAAAGCATTTCACCATCTTATCTGTCTTATCCCATCATTCTATTTCAGGGGTAAACTGCACATCATATTTAATGTGTAGTGTGCTGCTATCTCTCTTTTTCTCTTTAATGTATGTAGACCTTGATTATTATCTGGATTGCAGTGCACAGGACAGGGAGGTTCTTTTATTTATTTTCCTACATCATGATAACGATAGTAGTGTAATCACATATCAGACAACCTTTCTTTCCTTTTCTTAATGAAAAGCATTTTTCAAGTTCTCCAACCAAATAATGTTTACAGAAAAATCATATATTAGGGGGAAGTGTGCATAGAAACGAATATGTTAGGAAAAATAGCATAGAAAATGTATTTGTATTAGGGAAAATTGTTTGCAAAAATGTGTGGGGTAGTTAAAACTGCATACAAACGTGTTTATGATGATAAATTTGCACTAAACTGCTAAAGAATTTCCCTGAGGATTTTAAAAATAAAAATTCACAAATTGCTGAAATGTGGAGAACTGAATTTAAGATTGGAAAAATGAGACACGGAGACAACGAAAATTGACAGATCCTTCCATCCCTACAGGGCACCAGGTGGGGCAAGTCTGAAGTAGGCCTTGATCACTTTAAGTAGAGTCTGCTGAAACGGATGGATGAATCAGTCTTTTTTCCAGTCTGCATCATTTTCACATTTGCTTATCTATAATTCTGTTAGGTCCCATTTCTGCATTAATCTCTATTTTAAAAAATCCACATGAAAATTTACATTTAAATACATATTTTCTCCCAATACACACATTTCTAAAGGTGTTTTCTCTCAAAATAAGTATTTTTAAAAAAACTATTTTGATACTATTGTTCAGCTGAGAACTGCATTGAAACATCTGGAGGTACATGGAATCCAATAGATAGTGATACTTCAGTTGGCACATTAGTTCAAGAGGTGTGGGTTAAGTCACTTTGTATTAGAACTTGCAAAGATCAAAGTCCCTACCTGTTAGCCAGCTCTATCTATAAATTAAAAACTTTTTTTAAAAAAGCATTGATTTTAATGGAAGCAAGATCATTCTTCAGATTCCGCCTCCCCCGAAAAAAACAAACAACTTAGCACCTGTGGTCCTGGCTGCTTTTGAATACCTCTCCTCCCATGAGCAGAAAACACATTAGATGGTTTCTTAGAAAATATACTCGTGGAGGCTCTTCTCTTAATCATTATATTTTATAGTCTATATCAGGATTCATATGTATTTTCTCTCCAGCAATTTATACTTCTTCTCTCTCTCTGCCTCCCCCCCAGCTCCTTCTGTTTGGATACTTGTAATTAGAAAGTGACTTATGAAACTACACCACAAACAACACACCCACCCGCTTTTGCAACCAACACAAGAGTTGAGATGATAATAGCACAGTGTCAAAACAGTAAGATTCCTCCAACAATTACTCCCAGTCTCTTCTAATAGATAGTTACACATTCTGGTCATATTTTAGTTTCAAAGCATGAATAAGAAGCAATTAAACACACACAAAACAATTCCAGAGTATTTCATTCAAGCCATGTCTTATTCACTCAGAATTAATTTCACCCTGTCTCATGCATCCTGCTAAGAAGCTACAGTGTGAACTCTCAAAAAGGAAGAATTTAACATGTCAGATTTCCTGTCCAGATATAGTAATCCTACTAAATACTCTGCTTCCCTACAGGGCTTTTGGGTGCAATTACATCAGACAAGTGTTCAAAGGTATCCCATCAGGTCATCTGCCACAGAACGCGTTCCATAGGAGAGACTGCCCTCAAGGGAAAACCTGTCTCCCAGAGTAGTTTACAAATTGATCTAACAATTTGGTTGAAAATCACATACATAATGTGTTATTCTCTGTTTCCTGATGTTTCTTCTTCTGTTCAGCTCTCAAGAATAATAATGCCACATGGCTCAAAGGAGGAGCTGGAGACAATTCCCCTTCCATGATCTAGAATGGGGGAGAATTCAGTTCATTTCACATTTAAAGGTAGCTCCCCTCAATTTGCACTTTTTGAAACAATATGTGAACCAAAACACAGTCATCCTTCAAAGTTCTCACGTCTCCACCAAGTAATGTTACAACAAATGTGTGTACATAAAAAAATGCATCTATTAGTGAAAATAACATACAAAATGCATTATAATAGGCAACATTACTTTTTAAAAATATGTATATTAGGCAAAATTGCATACAAACATGTATTTTAGGGGAAATACACATGAAAATGCTGATGAATTTTCATGAGATCTTTTTTTATTTTTTAAATGCAAACTGATATGGAAATGTAGAGATCTGAGTTTAATATTGGAAAAATGACAAACCGAGAGAAACCAAAATTGACAGATTCACCCACACTTACCATGAACGCTGATCCCAGGAGCAAGAGTCACTGTGATTTGACAAACAGAAAGCTGTGTTTGGACATAGCACCTGCTGAACTGTCACTAGCAAATCTTTCTTAGGCTCAGGTCTTTTGTGAAATGGGAAAAATCAAGTCCCACATTGCAGGCTTGTTGTGAGAAATATTATTGCCATGGCTCCATTCAGACTGCAAGACAAGTGCGTAGTTTGTTTGTTTTTTGCATGAATTAACACCCTCCCCCCAACTAGACTTAGAACCATGTATTTCAAGACTTCTGGGTTATTACGTATGATGTCAGCTTGAACCTAATGTTTCAACTGTTTTACAGAATTTTATATTATCTTCCATTAGTCATGTGTTTCTAGCCTTCCAGATTTTCTTATAACTAATTAATGGCTTCCAGAAACAATTCTGTTACCTAATAATCAAATACCATATCTAAACACTACTACTTCCAACACTATACAGTAAGGCCCCGCTTTACAGCACTTCGCTTTACGGCACTTTGCTAATGCAGCGGTCTCAATTAGATGCAATAAGACTAAAGCCCCACTCATACGGCACTTGTTCTGCTTTTACAGCTGTTTTCGGGCATTGGGCGCCATTCTATTCAATGAGTTCTGCTTTACAGCAGGGGTCCGGAATGTAACCCACCGTATGAGTGGGGCCCTACTGTACCTTTTACATAGTAATGCATCCTACTTCCAATATTTTTTTCATTTTTCATTTCTAGAAATTTAGAACTACCTCCAGACATCAGAAGGCCCAGCGAAAGCCATGTTAAGGATTTAAGTATTTCATGATTTCACACAAATCACATTACTGTTCCCTTTAACCAAAAATGATCAGTAAACAACTGGCTTTCACCAGAAGTGCTAATATAAACAATTTCTGATTTGTGTGAGATACCACAACAGTGATTATTAAAATTCACCTGTTCACACATGTTCATACATGTTATGTGAATCCACAAACAGGGTGAAAAAATACACCCATCTCACACCCTTTCTGATTGGGAACCTATCAATTTCTCCGTATTCTGTCCTTACAGTAGCCTCTTGTCCATAGTATAGGTTGCTCATCAGTCATCAGGACAATCAGAAGCTGTGGCACCCACATTTCTTTTAAAGCATTCCATAGTTTTTCATGATCGACACAAACAAAGGCTTTGCTGTAATCTATAAAGCACAGGGTGATTTTCTTCTGAAATTCCTTGGTCCATTCCATTATCCAATGTATGTTTGTGATATGATCTCTGGTACCACTTCATTTTCTAAATCCAGCTTGGACATCTGGCATTTCTCGTTCCGTATATGGTAATAGCCTTTGTTGTGGAATCTTGAGCATTACTTTACTTGCAAGGGATATTATTTATTATTTATTATTTTATTATTTCATTTGTACCCAGCCCTTCCTTCCAGCAGGAGCCCAGGGCGGCAATAGTTTGATAATTACTGCATTCCCTGGGATCCCCTTTCTTTGGAATTGGGATATATCTTGAATGCTTCCAGTCTGTTTAGTTTTCCATATTTGTTGACAATTTTTGGTCAAAATTTGGACAGATTCAGTCTCAGTAACTTGTAGCAACTCTATTGGTATACCATCTGTTCCTGGTGATTTGTTTCTTCTAAATATTTTAAGAGCAGCTTTCATTTCATAATCTAAAATTTCTGGTTCTTCATCATATGGTTCCTCTGTGAATGAATCTGTCATCCTTGCATCTCTTTTATATAATTCTCCAGTGTATTGCTTCCATCTTCCTTTTATTTCATCTCAGTCAGTCAGTGTGTTCCCCTGTTGATTATTCAACATCCCTACTTTTGGTTTAAATTTCCCTTTAATTTCTTTAATCTTTTGGAATAAGGCTCTTGACCTACCTTTTTCGTTGTCCTCTTCTATTTCTGTACAATAACTATTGTTACAGTTCTCTTTGTCCCTACATACTAGTCACTGTATTATTGCATTTAGGATCTGACCGTGTTTCTATCTCCTTTTGCTTTCCTTCTTTCTTTAACAATTTTAAGCATTTTGTCAGTCATCCATTAAGGTCTTTCTCTCTTTTTAAGTAGAGGTATTGTCTTTTTTCATTCTTCCCTGATAATGTCTCTGACTTCAATCCATAGTTCTTCTGGTTCTCTGTCAACTATGTTTAAAGCTTCAAATCTGTTCCTTATTTGATCTTTATATTCTTCTGGGATGTTATTTAAATTGTATTTTGGCATTATGATTGCTTTGTTGTTCTTTAGCTTTACTCTGATGTTTGATATGACCAGTTCATGATCTATATCGCAGTCTGCTCCTGGTCTTGTTTTCACGTCTACATGCTGATATAGGTGTAAAACAATTTGACTGTATTGTAGCAATCTGTTCTTCACAAGAATTCACAAGCCAGTTTGTACTCATTCCACTGAAGAAAATCCTTGCTGTCCCACTATGTATCTCTTTTCAACTGAACTTCTGTTTTCAGTATGAATCTAATGAAGCCATTTGTCATTTGACAGGTTTGCTGCTCGCTGAGGCTGTGGTGCTCTTTCTTCCTTTAAGTTCCCTGGGCCACGAAGTCCAACATCTGATATTTTCTTCATCTACACTATCAAGCTCTCAATCAGATAGAGAGAGAGAGAGAGAGAGAGAGAGAGAGAGAGAGAGAGAGAGAGAGAGAGAGAGAGAAGCACTGCAGCAGCAAAAAAAACAAACACAAAAACTCCACTGAACTCATACATCTCCCATGATGGGTAGAAAGGACAGGGCAACGTAGACACAAAATGTCAGATAATTTTATTTCTCATTCATCTGGCATAGTTTATGATCTGTGGTTTAGCTTGACATGATATCCAGGAGTTTCAGGCATGTGGCATTTCCAAAAATATAAATATGTAGCTTCAAGGCTCCTGTGTCTGCAACAGTCTTGAGGCCACATCCACCAGAAATAAATATATCCTTCCAGTCCAGGCAACCTCTGGGGGCTCATTAGTGATGCAGAGTTCTAATTCTGATCTCATTTGCATCTGCTCATTTCTGATTGCTCATTTCTTGGCAGATAGACCTATCCATGCAAGATGTTATGATGCTGCAAACTGGCAAATAATCCCCTTTCTCCATTGTCCTACATTTAGGGTCCTATCAAATGAAGCTGGGCAATATACAGAAGGAAAATGATTGTTTGTCTGTCAATGAGTTCTTTGGTTTTTCTTTTCCTTTCTCCTGGCTGAAACTGTGGACCATATTATGGCAGGCCAACCCACCTCAGGTGTGGACAAGTGTTGAACTGAAAAGTCTGTGGGTAGGGACACATTACTGGCTTAAAATGCAGATACCCCTTTTCTCTGAATCTGGGTGTACACAATGTCACTCACAATTACCTACAAGCCATTGGTGTCTTCTGAAATACTGCATTTTGATGCAGTATATAAAAAATACCAGCTTCATGCTGACTTTAAAACTGTTTGAGTGGAGAATCCCAGGTGTATACAGTGGAAATGTTTCCTGGGATGGTACTACATGCCTCATGTCAATGGTGTGTGTGTCTATGTATCCTGGAGGAGCATGCCATTTCCCACCTACCCACTGCCTGCCCACCGCCATCCTACTCGTGCCTACTCAGAAGTAGCGGGGCTTACTCCCTGGTAAGTGGGTTAGGATTGCAAATCTAGTTCATTTTGAAACAAGAGGCAGTGAGGGAGGTAGAGATCTGTCCTCATCTCTGTTCATCAATCTCTGTAAACAAGAAGTGGGGATCTGTCTCCTCTCATTCACTTTGGTTATCTAAAGTGCCAAGACCAGGAGAAACAACAAGAAGGTGCTTTCCAGGGGGCTGGTGTTGGAGGGATGAAAGCTCCAGCAATAGGAGTTGGGAAACCAGGTACAGACAGGGGGTGGCTGGAGACACTGGGATTTGTAAAAACGAATGGAAACAGAGTGAGAAAAAAAAGCCTTGCTTCATTTTAAGCCTCTAATGTGCGCATAGCCTGTGTCAGCCTTTAACTCTAAATACCATCATTTGCCAAGGGAGGAAGTGAAGGAAAGACTTACCTGCCAACCTTGCTATCACCACAGTAGGGATGGGCAAGAATTTCAATTCAGTTCACATTTTAAGCTGATTTGATCAAATCTACATGTTCTGAAAAAATGTGAGAACCAAAACATGCTTCGGCATTCACACTTATTCAAAATTTACAATGCAGTTCGCCAACCAAGCAATGTTTACAAAAATGCATTTGTTTGGGGAATGTGTGCTTAAAAATGAATCCGTGAGTGAAAATAACATACAAAAATGCATTACGGTGCTGTGAAAAAGCATTTGCCCTCTGTCTGATTTTCTGCATGGTTGCATATTTTTGGCACTGAATGTTATCAGATCTTGAACCAAACCTAATATTAGGGAAAAGGGAACCTGAGTGAACAAATAACACAAAATGTTGATACTTATTTCATCTATTTATTAAAGAAAGTTAAGCAACACCCAATGTCCCTGTGTGAAAAAGTAATTGCCCCTTAGACTCAACACCTGGTTACGTCACCTTTAGCAGCAATGGCTGCAACCAAATGCTTCCTGTAGTTCTTGATCAGTCTCTCACACCTCTGTGGTAGAATTTTGGTCCACTCTTCCATGCAGAACTGCTTTAAGTCAGTGGGTTTTCGAGCATGAACTGCTCCTTGCAGGTCCTGGCACAACATCTCAATGGGGTTTAAGTCTGGACTTTGACTAGGCCATTCCAAAACTTTAAATTTCTTGTTCCTCAACCATTCTGATGTAGACTTGCTTGTGGTTTTGGATCATTGTCTTGCTGCATGACCCAGCCACACTTTAGCTTCAGCTGACAGATGGATGGCCTGACGTTCTCCTGTAGAATTCTCTGATACAAGCAGAATTCATGGTTCCTTCAGTGATGGCAAGTCATCCAGGTCCTGACGCAGCAAAGCATCCACAAACCATGACACTGCCACCACCATACTTGACCATTGGTATGAGGTTCTTCGTGTGGAATGCAGTGTTTGGTTTTCGCCAGACATAATGGGGCCCATGTTGCCCAAAAAGTTCCATCTTTGACACATCTGTCCATAGAACATTGGCTTGTAGAAATGTATACATTAGTCAAAAGTGCCTACAAAAATGTGTTTATTAGGAGAAATTTGCACTAAATTGCATATATTAGGGGAAGGTGTGCACAAAATGAAATTTGCACTAAAATGCTGGAGAATTGAATTTAAGATTTGAAAATGAGAAATGGAAAGAACCAAAATTGACAGATCTTTCCACCCCATAGTCAACTTTTAAAGAAAGTAGCTTGGCTGAACCCAGAGGGATTCATCTGTTGTCAGGCATACAAATTGGTCTGAAATTTCACAAAGGCACATGTGCATCCTTAAAGCAGGGGGAATTAATGATATTTCTCACTGGGGGAAAGGACATTTAGAAGGCTCAACCAAATAAAAGGCTTGAAGGTCCCCCAGTCTACTAGAATCCTTTCTATTTCAGCTTCAACATAGTACTCGCTCCCACATTGGTAAAACAGTTCAAGAGAAACAGACAGACAGACAGACTTGCCAAGATATAGAACATTATTGCAGAGAACTGTGTCCTGCATAAAATCAGTACATTTATCTGGTGTCTTCTGAGCTGTAATAGGTTTCCAGTACCACTGTAGTTGTGGCAATGTGTTGTTATTTATAATTAAGATACCACTTGGCTTTGCATCGTTAAATATTAGAGGGCCATGGTTTCATCAAGTTACATAGGCATCAGCCTCTCTGTTTTAGACTAAGAACAAAGTTCTGTCAAATGTCAAGCTTTGGTTTGTGGGATTTGAGTGACCAGATGATGAAAAGCACTGTATTCTTCCCTGAAATACAAATCAGAGATCCCAAACACAAGGAAGACAGCTAAAATCCAGCCTCCCGCCTCACACTAAGTTTGTTCTCACCATTGGAAAATGTTGACAGAGGTTGCATATTAAAGTCATGACCAGTCTAGTGAAGAAAAATCATTTTGGGTTGAATAAACATTGTCAGAATTTGGGATGAGAGCTTTTTTCTCACTAAAACTTCAGACAGTTCTTGGCACAGAACCTCTACAAAAGAGGTTTTGTTTTGTTAGTTATTGTAACTTTCAGTCATTCATTAAGCTTTAGAATCTTGCTGCAATTCTACTGACACAACGGTATCCTCTGCAACGTATTGGGTAATGGAAAATTCTAGCCAGATCTTTGTTTATAGGCTACATAGTGCTCTGAAATGATACATTTCACTAGTGCCAATCATTCAGTTATTTAATGCATGTTAGCATTTGCAGTATTTGAGGACTGGTTCACATACGTTTATGCTCTGTGGCAGAAGCGGCAACCTGTGGACCTCCAGATGTTGCTGAAGTACAACTCCCATCACCCATGACCATTGGCCACCCTAGCTGGGGCTGATGGGAGCTGGAATCCAAGGGCATCCAGAGGGCCACAGGTTTCATGGGATGGAAGCAAGTCTTCAGCTTTCACTACCACCCTCATTGCCCATTGAGCATTTTCTATGAACTCAGTTTAGCCTTTGTGCATACTTGTGTATAAGAATACCACACTCTGCTCACATAATCTGGGATGAAAGCATCAAACAAATCAAATGAGTGGGCTCCAATCATGGACATAATATATACCAGGAGTCTGTGAGGAGTGCTACAGAATGTGGATTTAGCTACCAAATTCAGCTTCTAAAGAATCTCAGCTAGGTTAACAGCTCTTATGGTTGTGACGATGATATGTTTGAGAGGGTGGGGCTATGCCTAGCAAAGTTTCAGAAGCTGGAGGAATTGCTGATAAATATGATTTCTAGTGAACAGAGGCTTTAGCGCTAGGCATAACTCCTTGTCATTTATATAACTAGCAGAAGCAGAGTAAATAATGCTAAACTAATAATGAAGAATTGCAAAATAATTTTAAGAATTCATGCAGATCTGCTTAATTTGCATAAATTATACAGGTCATAGAATTTAAGCCACCATGGTGCTGAATGGTTATGGTTATGTAGATGGTTATGACTCCCTGATATATCATTGTCCTGTTGCTTCACATAACATGATGTAAAGGTGGCTTACTGTGTTTTGCAGCAGCTGCTTATTACTGGCTTACTCTCTCTCTGTCTCTCTCTCTCTCTCTCTGTATGTGTAAGTTTTAGTTTTGGTTTTGGTCTGGAAAAGTGGGGAGAAACATTTGTGTTGATTTGGAAAACTCTGGCCAGAATCCAAAAGAAATGTGTGGGTGTGTACGTATATTATATCTCTCCAGGCTTACTACTTTGCATTGCACCAAATCCCATTCTAGAACCTTCAAGAGCAGATTTTGTAATATATACAACTGGCTGCACTGAATAGGGAGACTGGAAAAGTTCTAGTGCAGGCGTAGTGCTCTGGACACTACCCTTTGGATCCTGGCCAAAATGTTGCCATTTCTCCAGTGTGGATGGAACCTAGTTTGCAACCATCCCTCATGAATAGGTTCAGCAATGAAATGCTACAGAATCCAAATGGGATTTGCTGACCAGAGACATTCTGTACCTTTGATGTTCATTGCACCCTATTTCCCAGCTTTTTTAAATGTTTTCAATCACAGCCAAAGCACTTAAATCAATTGAAGCTGTCATATTGCAGCACTGCTTATTGTGCGTTGTCAGGATATTTGTCTAGAAAGAATAATGATCAAGATGAAACTTAAGTATTACTCATATATAGGGCAATTGTACATTGACTAGGGACTGCAGGTGTGCTCTTAGTCCCACCCCCCAATGTCATGTCTGCTTCCTGGGACAAACATCCACTGTGTTGAGTTTTCTATACGGAAACTCAACCCACAAACTCCTGTTGTGTGTAGGGGCTCTGCATGATTTGGGCACCCTGTGGTGCATGTGTCTTTAGTGCTTGCAGCCCCTACACTCAAAAAGCAGGAACTCATGCCTTGAGGTTTCCTTATCGATAACAACACACAATATGTGGTCTATCCAGGCAGCAGATGCAAAGTTGAGAGGGGAGCTAAAAGTACGGCCCTGCTCCCCAGTCAATACACAATTGTCTTACATGAAAGCAAAGTGTGAATGCGAATTTAGCTTCCGAGACTTCAGGTCCAAAGTCCTGGCGGTAGATGAGCTCAAGAATCTTTCTCACTGCAGAAAACAAACACTGGCTGAAAGAGTTGAGGGTAGGCTGCAGGTCATTTTTTTTGCAGCAACTCTCGTCAGAACCCAGGAGGCCCCACATTCTCTTATCTTGTTTAGAAAAAAATGTTTGGAGAGTTCTCAGTGGTCTAGAGGTGTAGAAGCAGCAATTTATAGAGACGTGGGAGGCCTTAGATTGGTGTGGGAGACTGATCTAGGATCCCCTATTCTGGATGTATGTCTACATCAAAGGAGCTTGTCTCCTTATTGTTGGAGGGGATGTCACTAATGCACCTATTCTGGGAGTGCCCAAGGGTGAAGGAGTTTTGGTAGGCAGTCTTAGATATCCTAGTGAGAGTAACACAACGGGAGGTCAAGATGGATTCAGGACTCCCCATGCTGTCCTTATTTCAGGGGTAGCGCAAATCACTGGTACACAAGGATCTAATAATTCATCTCTTAATAGCAACTTGCATGGAAATTGTATTGTATGATACAACTAATTAGGCTTCCTCATAAGTAAGTTCCATTTATTCCAGTGGGGCTTTCTCCCAGGTAAGTGATTGCATCCCTCCCCCCAAAAGAAACTTTCCCTAGGCTGAAAGAGGAGATATCAATAGTAATACACAAAGGAGTGACAGGAAAGGAGGGGCAGAACTGATGGGCTTCAACCAGCAGTTTGATTCACCAGTCTGTTCATCACACAATTCAGTTGGGAAGGTGGGCTCCTAATGGGTTGGATTCAACATAGCACTAAGGATTTCTCCCTTGTGCAATGGAATGTTCTTCCCTTCTCTTCCTCCTGCATGCTTCCTAAATCTGTTCTGGGGGTTCCTCCAAACCTCCGGAGTAGATTTGGGGACAGCACAGGGGGTGCACAGAGATATACAACACTTAAAAATAGATGAACCCTGTCTTGTTTAACATCTGGTCATCCTAACTACGGTTCTTTTCATACTAAGTGCATCAGCACTTGGAGACCATTTTCTCATCTCTCCCCAAAAAAATTATTTTAGGTTGCAGCCAATGAAGTGATACTTCAGTGGACTTAAGTTAGTCATGATTAATTTAAGTCCATTGATTTTAATGAATCTGTTCTGAGTATCACTTTGTCAGCTATAGCCCTATGTATATTTATTACATTTTGTTCTTTTTTAAAAATGCAGTTACATAGACAAAATTAGTCCAGCTTAAATGCAGTTCCAGTTTAAAAGAATCCCTTTTAACAATATATTGACTATATGAGTAACATCTGTAGAAGAATGTGCTCCATTTTACCAGTACTCAATAAAGCTTTTCCAATTTGGATGAATTGATCACAATATTGGCCTCCCTTTTTGATGCTAATATTATTTGTCAACTTGAACACAATGGTATATTCATATACTTCGACTTCCCACTCCAAAATCATAGAAGTCAACAGTACTTTTTTATATTTAGTGTAGCGAATTCTTGTGGCTGTGATCATATAAGAAATCAATTCATGGTGCTGAATATATATATCTTCAGTATAATTTAATACAAAAATTAATGGGTCAAAATTTAATTTTATGTACATTATTTCCTTTATAGCCACTTTCACTTTCTTTCAGGGCTTTTTGGGGGGGAGGTTGGCAGACATTTCTATCCATTGGCATCACATGCAGCAGATATCTTATAAAATATCTTAAAGGTAATATGCCATCCAATCACTGATTTTAAAACAGTTTTCATATAAATTAACACAAATGATTAAATTACTGTGTGTCCAATGTATTCTCTGTTTCACATATCTAAAGTTACACGTTTCCTCAAATCTTCATCTCCTCCAGGTAGTGAAAAGAGGGGAATACTTATATTTATAGCATCCCTATAACTTCCCATGCAGACATAGATTACATGATCCTTAGCTGGAGTGGGGTGGGGAAAGAGAAAGGCATGCTTGCTTTCAGGTATCTCTTCTTCATTCATGAGGATCACTACCTGAGGTGGTTACCCCTTCATTACACATTTCAGGCAGTGAAATCCAATACATGTCTACTCAGAAGTAAGCTCCATTGGGTTCAGTGGGACTTACTCCCAGGTAAGTGTGTATTGGATTGCAACCTATGGGTTAGGGCAGCCTTTCCCAACCAGTGTGCCTCCAGATGTTGTTGGACCACAACTCCCATCAACCTCAGCTAGCATTGCCAATGGTCAGGAAGATGGGAGTTGTAGTCCAACAACATCTGGAGGCACACTGGTTGGGAAAGGCTGGGTTAGGAACATAAGAAACTGCATCATGCCAAATCAGACTGTTGGTTCATTAGTTCAGTATTATTCACTATTACTGTACTGCAGTCTATGTGGGGCTGCCCTTGAGGTTGGTCCAGAAGCTGCAGCTGGTGCAAAATGCGCAGCGAGACTGCTCACTGGGGCAGGGTATCGCCAACATGTCACCCTGCTGCCCATTTGCTACCAGGCCAAGTTCAAGGTTCTTGTCTTGGTGTACAAAGCCTTATACAGCTTGGGACCAGGATACCTGAAAGATCGTCTTATTCCTTATATACCCAGTCTATCACTGCGCTCTGCAGGTGAGGGCCTCCTGCAGATACCATCTTATCAGGAAGTCCATTCTGCACAACATAGGAAACAGACCTTTAGTGTGGTGGCACCTACCCTGTGGAATTCCCTCCCCTTAAATATTAGACAGGTGCCATCTCTGTTATCTTTTCAGCACCTGTTGAAGACCTTCCTCTTTCAACAAGCCTTTTAAGTTGAGACCTTTCCCAGTCTGCTTCTGTGTTGGAATTGCTTTTTAATATGTTCTTAAATGTTCTTTTTTTTTAAAAAAAAATGTTTTTTAATATTTTTTTAGAAGGTGTTTTGAAAGCTTTCTTTAGAAAACGTTTTTAAATATGTTTTAATGTATTTTAAAATCTGTTTTTATGATGTTGTAAAGTGTTTTTGGTACTTTTGTTTGCCGCCCTGGGCTCCTGCTGGGAGGAAGGGTAGGATATAAATCAAATAATAAATAAATAAATACATACATACATACATATATACTAGGCTACCCCAACCTGGTGCCCTCCAGATGTTGTTAGACTACAACCACCATAATGCCTAACCATTGGCCATTCTGACTAGAGCTGATGGGAGTTGGAGTCCAACATCTGGTTGGGGATGGCTGACTCTCTGGGGTTTCAGGTAGGAACCTTTCCCAGCCCTGCCTGAAGATGTTGGGGACTGAATTTGGGACTTTTTGCATACAAAGTGTGAGCTTTACTACTGACTATAGCCTTTCTGCTTGCTGGATCCTCCATTCATTTTTCCTGTAGAAGCTTGTCCTGTCTTCTAAATTCAGGAGTACTGTTCCACTCAACCATCTTCTCCAAGCACTGAGAAGTTCCGGGAGTGCAGCACTTGCCCAAATTTGGCCACCTTGGAAGCAGGGAGTTGAAGGCTTATGATGTTTTGTAATATCAAGATGCAGCTGGACAACCATCTGTTGGATATGTTTCATTTGGATTTCTTTATTGAGAAAGGGGTTGGACTCAATGGCCTTATAGGCCCATTCCAATGCTACAATTCTATGATTACAGTTTATTTACAAATATACAGGTTGAACATCTGTGGAGATATGCTTAAGAAGGGGACAACATTGTCCGGTTTCTTCTATGCGCTCTACGTGGGGTTACCCTTGAAAACGGTCCGGAAATTACAACTGGTGCAGAATGTGGTGGCTCGTTTGCTTACAAACAGCCACCGCCGTGATCACATCACGCCAGTGTTATTTCATCTACACTGGCTTCCAGTTGTTTTCCGGGCCCAATTCAAGGTGTTGGTATTAACCTTTAAATCCCTATACGGTTTTGGTCCAGTTTACCTGAAGGAGCACCTCCAGTACCACCAATTAAGCCGCCCGACTAGATCAGCCACGCAGGGCCTTCTCTCAGTCCCACCAACAAAAACAGCTAGGTTGGTGGGGACTAGAGAGAGGGCATTTTCAGTGGCGGCCCCCACTCTCTGGAACTCCCTCCCGTTCGATCTTCGCCATGCCCCTTCCCTGGATACATTTCGCCGAGCCTTGAAAACTTGGCTCTTTGGACAGGCCTTTGGGATCTCCGGGGTGGGCTAATTTTTCTGTGATTGTTTTATAATTGTTATTGATTGCCCTAAATGGTTTTATACTGCTACATTAGTGTTGACTGCATTGTATTTTATTTTGTATTATATTGTATTTTACTGCATTTTAATGTGTACGTTACCTAGAGTGGCTTCGGCCAGATAGGCGACACAAAAATTAAATTTATTATTATTATTATTATTATCTCCGTATATCATTCCCTCTGCCCCAAAGCCAAATGAGCTCCCATCCAAGATCTGTGGCTGTGGCTGTTTTTTAATTTTTTGTTTCTGGTATTAATGTCCTAAATCCTTCCCTTCTTCCACAAGATGGCAAAGCCCTGTTCCATTTTATTGATTAGACAGCTGAAACCTACCACTAACGCTGGTCTAGAGATGATAAATTCATTACAAGGTTTATGAGATTCTTCCTGATAGCAGTTTTTGCAGTTCAGTGTGGAAACACAGATGGCAACTGCCCCACATTACTCTGCAGTAGAGGGCATGCAAATATAATTTTTGCTCAAACTCCAGGGTTTCCCTTTACTTGTTCCTTTGGGCTTGTAAACTATTGCATTTATAAAATACTTTCTGTGAAGGAAAACAGTGAGCAACAGCATTTTTATAGCACTTTGGAAAGTTCTAAACACTTCACGTCCATTTTGTCACTCCATACAACAAACACGGAAGATAAGTCAGAATTTATTATTGACATATTGCAAATGGGTTGAGGCTGAAAGACAGTGCCTTGCCTTAGGCCACCAAGTGAAGTCAGGAACAGGGAAGATTTTAATCAGGAAGCCCCTGGTTCATAACTGATTCTTGTCAATATCCTGCAACACTTCCCAATATTCCTTTCCATTTAATCTAGGAGGAAACTTGAATGTGGAAGATGAGTGGTGTTTTACTCTGGGAGATGGTTAATTGTTCCAGCCCCCATTTGCGCAGATGCAGCAAATTAGTCCAGATCCCTCACCTGCAGTTTCAACAAACTGGCTCAATTACACAGACAGACAGACAGACAGACAGAATGATATAAAACTCAGATGTGATCCGTAACTGAGAAGAATTATTGTTTTCATGTACTAAGTTCAGGGTGCAATCAGAGTAAGATGTGGAACTGAACATCTTGCAAAGGTAATCTATTCTTCTGACATTTCCCATCACAGCATTTTGCAGGCTCAGTAGGCGGGGACAGTTCAAACAAGGTTTGCACAGCAAATTGATGCTTGGATGCTCACCTGAACTGAACTGAACTTCCAAAGCTTTTGAAGTCCATCCATCAGCAGTGAGGATTCTTATATATGTGCACAAGGTCACTCCCATCAAGGGCAGAAGTAGTTGTGAGTGCAAGAAGCAGTTGCCTTTTCTTGCACGGTACACTGTGTTTACTAGCAAAATATTGTCTCACGATCTGAACTGAAGCAACAGTGAAAAAGTGCTCTACATTTTTTCTTTCTGTAGCAATTATTATTATTATTTTATTCTTTAGATGCTGGCTTCTAGAGAGACTAGCAGCAAAACATATGGCTGCTCTATGAGGATTTTTGAAAAATGATGTGCTACAAGTGAAAGAAAAAAAAGAGTAGGAAAAAATGAATAAAAGTCAGCACATGCACGGCTGGTGGAGCTTCACCAGTGAACCCATTATGGTTTCTCACTACAACTCTATACATGTCTACTCAGAGGTAAGCCCCACTAAATTCAATGGGACTTGCTTCAAGGTAAGTATATGGAGGATTATATCTTGAATGAATGTTGGGTGTTAGGCCACACAATTGTAATGTCTTGTGCTGTGTTAAAATAATTGCAAATCAAACTTCTTGTATCACTATTAAGCCTCTACATTACTTACTGACTAATGTCTCAATAATATATCATGGAACAATAAGCAGGTAAACATGTGATAATCCCAAAGGGATAAAAAACTAATTATGTCAGTGAAGCAATACACTTTATTATTATTATTATTATTATTTTAAATACCATATCATCATCAGTGTGCAAAGTTCTACTGACTCCTTTTAGGGGTTTAGTCACTAATTCTAAAACTTTTGCCACCACACCAAAGAAGGCTCGTGACACAGTTATGGGATAATGTTATATTTATTTAAAATATAACAATTATATTAAATCCAATTGCTACCAATTACCAAATTAAAGCAACTTCAGGCAGGTGAGGATACCTATCTGAGAGGGATTTATCCCTCCTGTTTACTGGGCATGTCAGTCTCTTCAGACCATGACTCCCTAGCAAAGTATGTGGGTAAATTTATCCCTCCTTGCCAGCAGAGTCAATCACGTGTTTCCAACCTCCGCATCCCGGCCCCGCCATACAGGCGGTCACCCTGATGCGCAAGTTGGTTGCACAAGGACACCCCCAAGATCCCCACCAGCCACACCTGACTGGCAGTTCCCTAGAGAGTGCCCTTTAATACAATGCCTCAGTCACCTATTTTGTACCCCACCTTCCTCACCTGCCCGAATTCCCTGCCAGCCGAAGCGAAACAACCCAAATCCACCCATTATGGCCAATTGAATCAAATCCCAGCAGTATGGAGTAGGCAAAACCAAAGGGATGCTGAAATCAGCATCCCCCCAAAAAAATTCCTACTCAGCCTTAAATGACTTAAATGCTGGTTGCACTGCAGGCGCAAGCAGGACTGGCCCTAGGCACGACAGGGTCCTTGGGCACCACCCTGCCCCAGGCCCCAGCACTCTCCTTCTGCGATTTATGGCAGGATTGCTGCCATGGATTGCAGAGCAGGAACTTTGGAGCCCCCACCATTCCCTCATTCAACCTACCCTTCTCAGTTGTGTTTGCAGCTGTACACACAGTGCATGCAGGGCTACCCTTAACCAAGATGGCAGCCAAAGTTTCCCTAAGGGGCTGAAGCCTCTGCCACCATCTTGGCTAATGGCAGGGATGCACGTGTGTAGCATGCATGTGTGCCATCAACCAAGATGGTGGCAGAGGCTTCAGCCCCTCAAGGAAACCTCAGCTGTCATCTTGGTTAAGATGGCACGCAGCCACAAAACACAGCCAAGAAAGGTAAGTTGACCAAGGGAATGGCAGGGGCTCCGAAGCTCCCGCTCTGCGATCTGTGGCAGTGATCCTGCCATAAATTGTGGAAGGGGAGCAGAGGGGCCCCTGTAGCCCCAGGGGCCCTCAACCAGGGCCCCACCTGGCCACCTTTTGGAGCAGGCCCTGGGTGCAAGCCTGCCATCAACTAAGATGGTGGCCAAGGTTTCCCTAAGTGGCTGACTGCCCTTCCTCTATCTTGGTTGATGGCAGGCATGCACACACATAGCATGCATGCATGCCATCAACCAAGATGGCAGCAGAGGCATCAGGTCCTTAGGGAAGCCTCAGTTGCCATCTTGGTTGATGGCAGGCTTGCGTCCACAGCACAACCAACATTTACATCAAGGGAGAGGTAGGTGGACCCTGCAGGTGGGCATCGTGGGCCGGCATGGCAGTACAGGAGGAGTCTGGGAGCTCCATCTCCGTAAACCGCAGCAGGGTCAGGAGTCAATGCTGCCACAGATTGTGGAAGGTAGGTAGATGGGGAGTGCATGCAGGTGCCGGAGTACAGGGCAGGCTGGTGCCCAAAGGCCCTGCTTGCACTTATGGAATTCTCAGAGCTTGGAAAAGTTATTTTTTTGAACTACAACTCTCATCAGCCCCAGCCAGCATGGCCACTGGATTCGGCTGATGGTAGTTCAAAAAAATAACTTTTCCAAGCTCTGGGAATGCTTACTTAGACCCCCATCTGAACTATACATGTAAAGCAGTATCATACCATTTTAAACAATCATGGCTTTCCCCAAAGAATCCTGGGAACTGTAGTATGTGAAGGTCCTTAAGAGCTGTTGGGAAACCCCTATTCCCCTCACAGAGGTCCCTGGTAAGGATGGGGCAGAAATTCAATTCAGTTCGCATTTAAAGCTGAATTGATCAATTTCACACTCTTCAAAACAATATGAAAACCGAAACACAGCCGTCCTTTGAAATTCACTCTTATTTGAATTTTGCGATGCAGTTCTCCAACCAAGCAGTGTTTACAAAAATGCATACAGTAGGGGGAAGTGTGCATGAATATATTGATGAAAATAAGATACAAAATTGTATTGATGTTACATTAGTCAAAACTGAATACAAAATATTTATTAGAAATTCACACTAAAATGCTGAATAATTTTCATGAGGATTTCATTTTAAAAAAAATCACAAGTGTTTCAGAAATGTGGAGAACCAAATTTAAGATAAGAAAAATGAGAAACAGAGAGAAATAAAATTGACAGATAATTCCATCCCTTTTCCTTGGAAAGGGGGATTGACTGTTAAACCACTATGAGAATTGCGGGTCTGTGAAAGGAACAGAGGTCTCCTGACAGCTCTCAGAATCCTTAACAAACTACAGTTCCCAGAATTCTTTGAGGGAAGCCATGACTATTTAAAGTGGTGTAATACTACCTTTAATGTATAATGCAGATGGAGCCATAGAGCTAGGTTGGATACAACCCCCAGCTGGTAATCTAGCCACTGTTTCAAGTAGCCTTCAAAGGAAGCCTTACATTCAAGGCAGCTCTGTCCCTACTTGTCCCCATCCCCACCACATGTGTTCATTGGTTGGTGGGGGCAGAGTGTGTAAAGATGCACAAATCTGATAACATCATCTCATTATGATGATAACATATTCATTATTTGTGAAGCATTAGAAGGGAGAAGAGACACAAAACAGTGGCACCTCCATGCCTCTTACAACATCTCATCTGGCCCTGAACAAAGAACCTGGCTAAAATACTGTTATTTCCTATCCGTGTAAATGAGGGTTGCTAACTGCAGTGAATTAACAAACAAGAAACCAGGCAGTGCTTTGCACAGTATGATACTACCTGCAAATTACACTATAACCTCTATGCAGCTAGGACTATCTTTATAATAAATTTGTCCAGTCCTGGAGTCCAGAAGAGTTACTGCTGCCCAAAGACATCAGTAATAACACTCCTCCACCTTTCTTTCAGCATGGCTGGTCTTGGAGCCAATTTGTCTGAGATTGCTTTGTGCTGTTTGCTCTACTGTAAATCCATAAAACAACTCCATATTTGAGAGGGAGAGAGGGGGTCACACTGTCAATAAGTGAGCAACATAAATGTCCTTTAGTTTCACCAACAGCATTCTTCACAGCAAGGGTTAACACCATCATTAGAAGAAAGCAATATTCTGACAGCCAATTTTGCAGACACAACATATAATTACACCATTTCAGGAAACATCCACTTCCAGTACAGGGATATTCCAGGGATAACATTGCACCATTGTTAAAAGAAAAAATAAAACTCCTTATTGGTTTCCCTAAGAATTTAATGCAGGGATGTGTATCAGCAGAGGCAGGAAATTGCTATACACATAACATACTCAGATCTATGGGAAGGGGCCTGTCTATAAAGTCACCTGAAGAAGACATATATCTATGCCATGATACAAGAAAAAGGGTGAGTAAAGGGGGACACAATAGAGGTTTATAAAATTACACAAGGTGTGGGGAAAGTAGATAGAGGTTTTACTTCTTTCATAATGTTAAAGATCCTCCGTGGCGCAGAGTGGTAAGCGGCGGTAAAGAAGCCGAAGCTCCGCTCACTGCCGGAGTTTGATTCCAATGGAAGGAGGAAGTCGAATCTCCGGTAAAAGGGGTCGAGGTCCACTCAGCCTTCCATCCATCCATGGTCGGTAAAATGAGTACCCAGCATATGCTGGGGGGTAAAGAAAGGCCGGGGAAGGAACTGGCAATCCCACCCCATATATACGGTCTGCCTTGTAAACGTCGCAAGACGTCACCCTAAGAGTCAGAAACGACTGCCTGTCATTGGCTCTGACTCCACCTATTATTGGTCTCCATGCCTTCTGCCCTACCACTCCCAATGGACACCAATCACTATTGGGTGATGGCCAACAAGTTTAATGACTTTCAAAGGGGATTAGACAAATTCACGATGGATAAGGCTATTAATAGCTACTAGTCATATTGGCTATATGCTATCTCCAGGATCTGAGCCAATATATCTCTGAATCAAGAGTTACTAGGGAACACAAATGGGAAAGTGTTACTGCCCTCATGTTCTCATTCTGGACTTCCCATAGGCAACTGTCTGGCCATTGGGGGAGACAGGATGCTGCCTAGGTGGGCATTTTATATGGTCCAGAAGGGCTATTCTTATGCTCTTATCTGAAGCCACATGAGACTCTGATTCAGATAATTTATTCTAGCTTTCATAATTCATGGCAGAGTTTGGTCGACTGGAATAAGTTTATTCTAGAATTCATCGTGGTTTTGGACCAGAACCACGTTACTCTGCACTCTAATAACAAATGATGGTCCAATTTATCAATGTTCAGGAAAAAGTTTAAGTTTATTGTTACTTTACATATCATTGACCTTGATAATAAGACTTACCTTGTTAGCAAACCAGACAAATTGCAATCACTGTCAATATACTAATACATGGTGTTTCCCGGCTCATGGGAAATCATTCATAAGAAGCAGGTACTGCAATGCTGATTTTGCATGGTACAGCAAATACACACAAAAACAGACGTAAAATGTCCTAGAAACCATCTGATTATGTGTGTGGCAGCTTCTTCATTAAGATGAGAGATGCCACACATATGTAAATTAAAAGTGATCACACAGTCTGTAGATTTTTCTATCAGTCCATTGGTTGCCATAAAATTAGTTGCTTCACAAAATGTCTAATATAGTAATACCTCAGTTAAGGAATTCTCCAGGAACTAAGCTCCTTTTAAGGGAGGCTTTTTTAAAGGTGAAACTGACTAGCTTTGCTTTGTTATGGATATTTTCAAGCCTATGCCTTTGCTTTAAGGTGAAACTGACCAGCTGTGTCTGCTTTGCTATGGATAAACTTTCAAGCCTGTGCCTTTGCTTTGCTATGGTGAAACTGACAAGCCTGTGTGTTGGCTTTGCATTAAAGAGATTTTTTGCTTTCTCCCAGGGTTGGGGAGGGAAGCATCCATTACGATTCAGAGGAGGAGAAGGAGGTGAATGGGAGTGTGTAGGCGCCAGATAGGCAACCTTTAAACCACCTATTGAAGCTGCCCCCATCATCTATGAGTGGGTATAGGAACCCATCCCTATTCTTTCCAAGATATTCCTACCTCTGGCACCCAAGTTTCTGTTAAAGAGGTAATGTCCAGGAATGCATCTTATTTGTTAACTGAGATACTATTGTACTTATTTACTACATTTGCATCCCACTTCCAAGAAAAGCAGGGTGGTATAGATTCCCACCATGTTTTTTCCTCACAACATTTATCCTTAATATGGAGAGATGGTGACTGGCCACAGATAACCCAATGAGCTTTCCAGCTGAGCCAGAATTTGACCCTGGGTCCAGTCCAAGGCCAACACTATCCACTACACCTCAATAAATGTTGTTGACTAGGAAGCATCTGGTTAAAGATCAGCAACAACAAGTCATAAGACCAAATTAGAGGAGAGGCCCCTTGAGGAGAAGGAGCCCACCAACTGCCAACTAAGAGGTGAAGTAATGGTGGCTGAAGACTTGTAAAATTTTGAGGGATGACTGGAGGACCTGGCTGACATTCCATCCTGACCTCAGAGTGACTTTTGTAAAACTGGTCTTTAGCCCTGTTCAGGCATTTAAAGACACATGATGAAGATCACATGGGGGAGGGGAGTGGGGATAACTCAGGGTTCAAAGTCATGTGGAGGAGCCTACACAACAGGTTTCCCACTGCCCTGCAATATATGGAGGGATGTGGAGTTGGGATTGGTGACATAATGGATGGGGAGTCAATGGATTAATTCCCACTCCCCCCTTCACACAATCAGAATTAAGCATCTTTAAATACCCAAATAGATCTTTTGTAAAACAGAGATCCATGTATTCATTTCAATCATAAATAAAATTCCAACCTGTGAATGCTTTGCTTTGTCTCTTGTGAGGGCCAATACTCACTTCTACTACTAAAAAGTACAACATGAGGACTCTAAAATAAAGTGTTAAAAGTAACATCAGTGAGCTGAGAGTAAATATTTATATATATATATTCACTAATAGGCAAAAAACCTTGCGGTTTAAGAATGTACCTATAGCCCACAGCTATTTCTATCAAACTTTAAAAAGCAGGGAAATTGGGCAGCTATAGTGAATGCACCAGGGGAGGTGAGACAGCTTTGAGGTCAGCATGGTGCAAACGTGCTGTCAGATGTGCTAGATTGGCCCCAGGGTGGGTATGCATGTCTATATTTTTGAATGCTTCCACATGTAAAATGTCCCTTCCATATAATAAACTAGCCCCTTAGGGAAAGGATTATGCTAAATTTCTCTCTTCACTGTGCTAGCTTACTACATTCAGATATTATCATGCATGTAGGGGTTTATCTAGGATTTGACTGCATCAGTCTACACATCTCATTCTGTGTAATGTATCATTACCTGGATCATGATCTCAAGGCAGTTGGTGGCTCTCAAGGGTTTAGCTGCTTTTTAACCAACCAAGGTGTCCATGACAGGGTGGCTTACACCCTACTAACAGGTAGGGTTGTTTTGCATTTAAAACTGAATCTATCACATTTGCACTTTCCAAAACAATATATGAAGCAAAACACAGCCATCCTCTGAAATTTGCACTTTGCTGAATTTTGCAATGAAGTTCTCTAACCAAACAGTGTTTACAAAAATGCATGTATTATGGGGAAATGTGCATAAAAATGAATATATTAGTAAAAATAACATACATAAATGCATTATATTAGGAGAATGTGCTTTCAAAAATATGTTCGTTAGTTAAAACTGCATGCAAACATGTGGTTATTAGAAGGTCACACTAAAATGCTAAATAATTTTCATGAAGATTATTTTTTTTTTAAAAATGGCAAATTGGTGCAGAAGTGTGAAGAACTGAATTTAAGACTGGATCAATGAGGAACTGATAAAACCAAAATTAACAGAAACTTCCATCCCTAATCACAGGTGGTTCTTAAGTATGGTCAAATTTATGTTTTTTGGCTAGTCACTTTAGCAGAATATTTGGAACGGGGTCAGTTTAACCATGCCAGTTTAAACAGATGGCCAAAGATGGTGGATATGAATTCCTCATTACCTACAATCAAATTAAGGCCAAATGCCATTTTTATATCACCTTCTGCCGCATGACATGATGTGATTCCATATTATAACAAGGACTTTTGTGGACTGGATTATTCAGAAAGTTCCAATAGATGCTCTCAATAGTCCTTTCAGACTTTAAAGTCTGTGAACTTGGGTATTCTCCAAAACAGAGCAAAATAGGTATCCTTCTTGCTTGCCTACTCTATTTTATTACTTTAAAGCTTGCAGAATGTTTTACTAAATGTCAAATGACCAGTGGTCTGCAATAGCACTAAATAAATAAATAAATAAAATTATAGAAATACTGAATCCTTGCTGGCATTTATACCTGAACTTTGTAAAAACTAGTTTCTGACAAACTGTTCTCCTTAACCATCATAAGATTTCATTTTTATTATTCACTATTATGAATAACATTGGTACTCATTAAGATCAACTAATGATTAGAACTGTGGTTCCCAACCTTTATGAGTACAAGACCCCCTTTGTAACCTCAAAATTTTTTGTGACACCCCACGCTAATTGTAATTTAGTCCCTGTTCATTGAAAAAAATGGTGCGTGGCAAAATCGCATCTCCAAATATGCCTTTCCATAAAAAACTTGCTGCAGACAGGGAGGTGTTGCTTTCTTTTATTAATGCAAAGGTCAAATCAAATTGGGATCCTACTTCCCCCCCTCCCGACAGTCTGAAGATATATAGTCCTGTCTCCCAACACCAGTGGGTTACAGTGTTGGGCTAAGATGTTTTAAATGGATGTTTTGTTTTAATTTATTTTAAAGTCTGTTTTTATGATGTTTTAAAGTGTTTTTAGAACTTTTGTTTATCATCCTGGGCTCCTATTGGGAGGAAGGGTGGGATATAAATCAAACAAGCAAGCAAGCATACAAACAAACAACAAATAAAGAAGATCCAGGTTCAAATCCACACTCAGCCATGAAGCCCACTGGGTGACCTTGGGCCAGACACAGTCTCTCAGCCTGACCTGTCTCATAGGGTTGGTGTATGTCCTCCATGAATTTGTCTAATCTTCTTTTAAAGCCATCCAAGCTGGTGGCCATTACTGCGTCTTGTGGCAGCAAATTCCATAGTTTAACTATGCACTGTGTAAAGAAGTACTTCCTTTTGTCTGTCCTGAATCTTCCAACATTCAGCTTCTTTGAATGTCCACGAGTTCTAGTATTATGAGAGAGGGAGAAAAACTTTTCTCTATCCGTTTTCTCAATGCCATGCATAATTTTATACACTTCCATCATGTCTCCTCTGACTCGCCTTTTCTCTAAACTAAAAAGCCCCAAATGCTGCAACCTTTCCTCATAAGGGAGTCGCTCCATCCCCTTGATCATTCTGGTTGCCCTCTTCTGAACCTTTTCCAACTCTAAAATATCCTTTTTGAGATGAGGAGACCAGAACTGATGACTTGGTTAGCGTGCACATGGGAAATGGGAGTTGAGCAGAAGACAGATCAGTACACATACACACACAAACACACCTGCCCCTCCTGCAAGCATATGTAGGCATGCATGCATTTGGGCATGTGGGAGGGGGAAACCCTCAACTACTGCAACATTTTGAAGAGAGAGGTTGGGGGGTGGAAAGTAGGTGGAAGAAAGGGGGGACACTGGCACACACACTTAGCTTCAGAGATGGGGGGCAAGCAAGTCCTGAGCTTCCTCACTGCTCCTTGGCTCTGTCTGGGCCAAAGACGTGATCTGGGCAGTCTCACAAATAAGAATAATTTTTAAAAGGAAGTGGCAGCAAAGCAGTAGTCAAGAAGGGCAGGCAGACTAGTTGCCAAGAAGGAAGAGGGAAATTAGCCTTTCCTTGCAGCCTTGCTTCTTTTTGCTTCATGAAAAGCCCTCTCATCTCATTCTGAGCAAGGGCATCGTCAGCAGCGGTAGTGCGAGGAGACAGGAGCCAGCAATAGTAATCCCCTCTTCCTGGTAGCACCTTCCTCAGCCTCTTTTGGCATTTGCCATATGTGGTATAGGCAGATGTTTGCCCTCAGCCAGCTTGAAAAATGCTCTGGTGCTTCAGCAAAGTCGTTCCCTCTTGTTTGGAGCAAGGGAGAGGTCATCTGCAGCGGCAATGGGAAGGAGCCAGGGAGTGAAGACTTTTAAAAAATGAATGAATAAATAAATAAATAAATAAATAAATAAATAAATAATTTCTTTGCTGTTCACAGCCCACTCTGGATTACTTCGCAGCCCCCCAGGTTGGGAACCACTGGATTAGAACATCTTCTTCAGGCCTAGCACGGGGCATGGATGGCTGATTGCCAGTATTGGCTGGTGCTGATGAGAGCTGTAGTCCAAAACATCTGGAGGTCATCATGTTAGCTGTCCTAGCTATACCTAAATCCAAACCTGGAGGGCTCAGTCTCCAAACCAATCAAACCATCATTAGTCTGCTATTAAAGAATAGACTTGCTGGCATTTGAACTTTGCAAAGATTGGTTTCTGAGAAACCATTGGACTGTTCTCATTAGCCATCATAAGATTCCTACTTTCTAACTGACTTTCTATTGTTATCCATTAAGATTAGACTATCTCTGTCAGGCCCAAACCTGGAAGGTGGATTTTCCAAACTGAGAAGAGTACGTGCATCGTGCATTACTTTAGGTGCATGGAAGAAGAATTAATGACAGCCAAACATATCATGCAACATTTAGGAATGCATCTGCAATCTTTCTCTCTCTCTCTCTCTCTCTCTCTCTCTCTCTCTCTCTCTCTCTCTCTCTCTTTGATTGTGGAGTTCTAGATTATATATTTCTGTTTCTGCACAGGAACTGATGCATTAGAAATTTTCCATTGTTCCTTTTTTGTATCCTGATTTTCTACAAACCACTGTACCTTTGCAGTTTGCCACAGGTTTCAGTTCCTTCATTATAATTTATCTCCCAAATATTACTTGATTAAATAATGTAAAAAAGCAATGCTGATATGAATGTATGCATGAGTGCATCAATCTATTTGTGTGACAGATTGATGCGCATGTGCACTCAATGTACATTCATACAGTACTGTAATAAAGCAAAGAATGTGATAGTGCCGCCCTGGGCTCCTACTGGGAGGAAGGGCGGGATATACATCTAATAAAAAAAATTAAAAATAGTATACCCTCTCGTAACAGGATTCCTTTCACATGATGGTTTAACAATATGTAGAAATGCATGCATGCATCAGCAATAAAGAATCTTGATGCACACATACATAGTGAACGTGCTTGGAGGATTCCATCTGAGGTCAAGGCGCGCCGAAGAGGAGAGACTTAGCACTGGCTGCTTTTGGTTGTGTATGGAGTGTGTGGTATGAATGTGTTGAGTGATTGTGTATGTCTATGCAGTCCCAGGACTGGAAGGACTGGTTAGCCCCAGTGATGCTCTGTATTGTGTTGCTGGACCTGATTGACCCATCCCTTAATATCTCTAATAACATCTTTCAACTTTTAATATCTAGGCTTGTTGATTGGCGGACGGGATAGGGGCATGTGTAAACCAGGGGAGAGGAAGGGGGGAGGGTTGGGGGCCAAAACATAATGAGATTGGGTGGCAGGTGCTGGAATGGTGCTGGGGGCAGACCACGTCAATCTAGAGGAACAAGGAATAGATACATAATATCCATCCCTTGTTCCAGGTCTGTCCAGAACCAGAAGGAAGCTGGGGGACGCAGGATTCCTACAGACCTCCGGCTGCTGATGTGTAATGCTAGGTCTGTAGTACAAAAAGCATCTACCATCCGTGATGTGATCTTGGATGAATGTGCAGACCTGGCATGTATTACGGAGACCTGGTTGGATGAAGCCTCAGCTCCTATTCTTGAGGCCATGTGTCCACCAGGTTTCCGCTATGCACAGCAGCCGAGGGTGGGAAGGCGGGGAGGGGGAGTGGCAGTTATTTATCGAGAGTCGTTGATCTTTGCCAGACCTCCCCTTCGTGGGACTAACTTTGTTGATTGTATGTACTGGAGGTTGGGCTCGAAGGGCAGTTTAGGGATCCTGCTCGTGTACCGCCCACCCCGCTGCACGGCAGACTCCCTGGCCGAGGTGCTGGAGGTGATCTCGGATGTGCGAATGTTGTCCCCGGAGCTGTTAGTTCTGGGTGACTTTAACATACACGCCGAGACCACTCTCATCGGAGCCCCTTGGGATTTCCTGGAAACCATGGCTTCCTGGGAACTGCGCCTTAGTAATATTGAGCCCACCCATGTAGCCGGTCATACTCTTGACCTTATATTTGTCCTGGGGGGGAGGGTAGTGTGCTGAAATTAGGGGTTATTTCTTCTACCCCCGTGTGATGGTCAGACCACTATCTGGTAAAGATGGATCTCTCGATGCCACACGCCCTCCGCAGGGGTAAATGTCCTATTAGAATGGTCCGCCCCAGGCGCCTGATGGATCCAGATGGTTTCCTGACGGCACTTGGGGAATTGGAACCTGCTGAAGGTCGCCCGGTCGAGGCCCTGGT
This sequence comes from Rhineura floridana, assembly GCF_030035675.1. Taxonomy (NCBI): domain Eukaryota; kingdom Metazoa; phylum Chordata; class Lepidosauria; order Squamata; family Rhineuridae; genus Rhineura; species Rhineura floridana. The sequence goes on along the minus strand of NC_084480.1, from coordinate 201,113,593 downwards.
GATGGAGTGGAATGAGATGATCGCCGGGGCGTTAGACCGAGTGGCTCCGAAACATCCTCTCCCCCTGAACAGAACTCAAGTAGCACCATGGTACACACCACGGTTGCGTACTTTGAGACAGGAGGTGAGACGACTAGAGTGCCGGTGGCGGAAGTCGCGCTCTGAAGATGCTCAGACACAGGTTAGAGCAGCAATAGCTGCCTACCAGGTGGCGGTAAGGGCAGCAAAGAGGGAATTCTTTGCTGCCTCTATTGCATCAGCAGAGTGCTGTCCCAGGAGGTTGTTCCAGGTGGTCCGAAGCCTGGTCGGTCCAGTTGCTCAGGAACCCTTGGAACAGTCCAAGGCCTCCTGTGACAATTTGGCAAAGCACTTTGCTGATAAAATCGAGCACCTGAGGAGCTCGATTCTGTGCGCCGTGGATACAGTGAGTGAGCTAGAGTTGGCCAGTTGCAAACTGGTCAAATGGGATCGATTTTGGCCTCTTCCTTCTGAGGATGTGTACAAGGTGCTCTCATCTGTAAGGCCTACCACTTGTCTACTTGATCCTTGTCCGTCATGGCTCCTCATGAGCTGCAAAGAGAGATTGGGCGAGGGGATCAAGGCAATGGTCAATGCATCCTTGCAAGAGGGTGTTATGCCACTAGCCCTCAAGGAGGCTATTATAAAGCCCACCTTAAAGAAGTCCTCCTTGGATCCCCAAATATTAAACAACTTTCGCCCAATTTCGAATCTACCATTCTTGGGCAAGGTCATTGAGCGAGTGGTGGCTAATCAGCTGCAGACACACTTGGATGAAATGGATTATCTAGATCCATACCAATCGGGTTTCAGGACTGGACATGGAACTGAAACAGCCTTGGTCGCTCTGGTAGATGATATGAGGAGGGCATTGGATAGGGGAGAATTCACCTTCCTTGTCCTTCTCGATCTCTCAGCGGCTTTTGATACCGTTGACCACGGTTTTAGATCGCCTGGAGAGTTTGGGATTGGGAGGCATGGTTTTACGGTGGTTCCATTCCTTTCTCTCCAATAGGCATCAACAGGTAGCATTGGGTGATGAAGTTTCAGACCCTTGGCCTCTCAATTGTGGTGTGCCACAGGGTTCTATCCTCTCTCCCATGCTATTTAACATCTATGTAAAGCCTCTGGGAGTGATCATCAGGAGATTTGGGCTGCAGTGCCACCAATATGCGGATGACACTCAGCTCTATCTCTCATTCAAATCTTCACCAGAGAGGGCTGTGGAGACCGTATCCAAGTGCCTGGAATCTGTGAGTGGATGGATGGGCAGGAACAGGCTGAAGCTGAACCCTGACAAGACCGAGGTACTACTTGTGGGAGACAAGGGAAGGTTGGGAGATGTTGACCTGGTGTTTGGCGGGATGAGGCTGCCCCTACAGGACCAGGTCTGTAGCCTTGGGGTCATTCTTGACTTCAAGCTGTCCATGGAGGCTCAGATTTCGGCCGTGAGCTGGGCAGCTTGGTATCAGTTACACCTTATACGTAGGCTACAACCCTACCTCCCTGTTCAACAGCTCCCACTCATAATACATGCCCTGGTCACCTCTCGATTGGACTACTGTAATGCGCTCTACATGGGGTTACCCTTGAAAACGACCCGGAAATTGCAACTTATACAGAATGCAGCGGCGTGCTTACTTACCAACAGCCGCCGCTGTGATCACATTACGCCGGTGTTATTTGATCTACACTGGCTGCCGGTTGTTTTCCGGGCCCGATTCAAGGTGTTGGTCTTAGCCTTTAAAACCCTGTACGGTTTTGGCCCAGTTTACCTGAAAGAGCGCCTCCACCGCCACCAATTATGCCGCCCGACCAGATCAGCCACGCAAGGCCTTCTCTCAATCCCACCAACCAAAACAGCTAGGTTGGTGGGTACTAGGGAGAGGGCTTTTTCTGTGGTGGCCCCCACTCTCTGGAACTCCCTCCCGTTTGATCTCCGACATGCCCCTTCCCTGGATGTATTCCGCAAGGCCCTGAAGACGTGGCTATTTCAACAGGCCTTTGAGATCTTTGGGATGGGTTAATCTCCATGATTTTGTCATCTATTATATGCTGTATATGTAAATGTTTTTATAAATGTACTGATGACTGTTCAGTATTTTATTTATTGAGATTAATGTGACTGCATTTGATACTATTGTATTTTACCCCATTTTAATGTACGTCGCCTAGAGTGGCTATCTGCCAGATAGGCGACACACAAATTAAATATTATTATTATTATTATTATTATTATTATTATTATTATTATTATTATTATTATATGTATGTGCGAGGGCTATATGAAGTGTATAAGGGCCAGAAGGGCCATAGCTGAGTGGTAGAGCAGGTCCAACATCTGTCATCTCCAGGTAGAACTGGGAGGGACCCCATCTAAAATCCTGGAGAGGTGCTGCCAGTCAGTGTAGACAATACAAAGGTAGATGGACCAAATGGTCTGACTTGGCATAAGGTAGCTTCTATGTTCCTATGCTCCTCACAGTTGCTTTTTCCAATGCAGACATGCTCATTAGTAACATAAAAGGAGCAAAAATATATCAGCAAATGATCTGGAAAAACTAAAGCTGGGGCAAGCTGACTATCCTCCAGTTCTGGAACTAACTTTAAAAATTCTCCAAATTAGACCATTGGCACCAACAGGAGATTTCCTTTAAATACAAATACCATCTACTGAGGGATATTCCTTAGGACTGAAGCAGGGGAGGAAAGGGTTATATTTTCCCTGCAGTCTTAAAAATTCTTACCCCTTCCCTGTTGGAGCTATTTGCAGTTTTTGAAATGTGCACATTAGATGCAAATACACAGTGAATGCCACCTTTACTTGACCTTCAGCCTTACAGACTTCAAGCATCTACTTGAGATCACGTTTTTGAGACTAATAGTTTTCAGACCAAATTGAAGAGGGGTGAGAGGAGGTAAAAAAAGGTGTGATTTTCTGCTCACTTTTTAAAAAAATGTTTCAATCAGTTGATGCCTTCAAGCAAAATGAGATACAATAAAAAGGTATGTTTTATCACATAGAAATAAGCAACACAACAAAAATGGGACAATGCGTCTTCTCATCATTCTTAATTTAAGTGGAATCACCATGTGGACTGCTTTGCAAACAAACAAACCTGTCGCAACTCACAGCTGCAAACTTAGTGGGTGTCCTCTTGTAAGACCTGCACCTGCGCATCTGGGGATTTTATGCTTTGGGATTAGCCTGTCAAAAGTAACTACAGAGCTGGCAAAAGTTACCGAGTGTCAGGGGAAGTAGAGAGGTTTTGTGTCTACTGCAATGCTGGCCCCCAATGAATCTCATTACTTTCCTCCAAAGGCATCGGAGGCAGCTGTACATTTACGCAGGGAGGAGAGGATAAGGGATGCACTGAGGGACACCATTGTGGTGGGAATGACATCTTCTCCTTCACAGTCCCAGCTGTAGAGAATCAAGCCAGTTTCAGGTGTCAGAGGGCTCTTGGCCAGGGCCAATATTAGTATTCAACAGAATGAGGCAACCACCTCAAGGGACAGATGCTGGGGGGGTATGAATCCCATGGGGCTGTCATGTACCCCCTAGACTAGCCTGCACTCAGGTGCACTGAACAATGGTGCCCTATTATTAGTGCTGAAATAAGATTCAACTGCCAGTCCAATCCACTTCTGTACATGGAATGTGGGAGTGACATTGTGTCCTTGCCTAAGGCAGCAAATTTCTTGGGCCGGCCCTGCTCTTGGGAAAGATGCTCGTAGGGGGCTTAGTTCCCTAAGTGAGGCCTCCTTGCCCCATCACCTGTGCTCTTCCTCTGTATCCAATTCATACAACCACCAAGAGAAACAGGTGATGCCCCTTCTCACTGTTTGCTCCCTTAGAGAGAAAGTGAACAAAAGTAGCTGTCAGGAGGGGGAGGACCAGGAGGGTTAGATGGCTCCAGGGAATAAAGTAAGAGTTCCAGACATTAGTAACAGGCTGTCCTGCAGAAATGTGCAACAATGCTGGACCTTGATGCTACCTACTCCTATCTGTATGCTCAGTTCTGCTTCTGTTTCTTGGACATATTAAAATCTGGTGATGGAGCGCTGAGGACAGAATGTTGGGAGCTGGTGACCTTTCTCTGTTTGAAGCCTATCTGAGCCAGTAATGATGAGCTTCCTTTGAGAATGGTCAAAAGAAGAATTCTAAACTGGCCGGTAATGTTTCAGCCCATGTGCATTCTCACCCTGCTGCCGAAGCTCCTGTTCAGCATGTGACATGAGTCCTGACATTGTGGCCTCGCTAGCCGCTGGGACCTGGAGCAGGAGGGGGTACCAGCAGCTCCAGCAGCATCTGCAGCATTCTTGCCTGTCAGTCAGCAGGCAGCTGATAGCCTAGAGCAGAGATCTGTTTCAGTGGCACAGAATAGTGGCCAGTGTGGTATGGTGGAACCACAGTCACTGGCCTGACACAGGCATTATCTGTATGGGGCTGGGCAGAGCATGGCAATGGTGAGGTTGGGGCTGTGCAGATGCAACAGTGGAGCCAATTTGTTACTCCTACATAGTGTCTGCCCTGCCCTATTGCAGCCCTGCCCTTGCTGCTGCCTTGTCCCCTCCACACCCAGGTAAACTGCAGCAATGCCAGTATGGGGAAAGTGCAGCTCTGTTCCACCCTACAGGCTGCTCTTCAGCTCCATTCCCCATGTCCTCTCTATGTGGATGTTGAGCTGCCTAGGGCCGGCTCTACCATTAGGGAGAGCAAGGTGGCTCAACTTAGGCAGATGACTGGGGTGTTATGAAACTACAGCAAAGTTGTTTGCTATTATTATTATTATTATTATTATTATTATTATTAGGAGAGGCATTTGTGGAATTTTCTGCCTCAGATGTAAAAAAAACTTTGGACAACCTTGCATACTGTGCAATTTGACTGGGGAGTGGGTGGGCACCATTTGCTGTTGTTGGGGCAGCCCTGTATTGCTGAATGCTGGTAAGTGACAGTTTGGCTTCCCAGTAGAATGTGGTTGGGTTGACTGAAGGCATCCCTCTGCTTGTTTGCTGCTGAATAGGTAGGCGGGCGGGAGACCTACCAGTGGTATCCCTGCTGGCAAAAGCTAGTGGATTGGCCCAAAATATTGCATTCTAAGGGGGAGGTGAGGCTGTCACATCTAGCACCAACTGAGATCAGGCCTGTATTCCAGCTTTTGCCACCATGAGTAGCTCATTTGGATTGCCATCCACACCATACATTTAAAGCACATTTATAGCATTGTAACAGTCATGATTTCCTGCAAAGAATCATGTGAACTGTAGTTTATCTCTCACAGAGCTCCAATTTTTTATTGTTGTTTATTAAATTTATATCCTGCCCTTAAAAACAAAACAACATCTAAAAAAACCCCCACCATTCCAATACAGATGCAGACTGCAATGTCTCCTTAAAAGCTTGTTGTAAGATCCCAGAACCTTTAGCAAAACTACAGTTCTCAGGATTCTTTGGGGGATGCCATGTGGTCTAAATGTGCTTTGAATGCATGGTGTGGATGTGACCTAATTCATATTTAATTCATAGTCAGCAGTGCTACTGGGAACTGGCATAGGTAGGTTTTATATATGTAGATTAGCAGTATTACATATGATGTATAAAGCACTTGATGTTGTGTATTAGACTAGTAGTATTTTATGCACAGTACATAATGTATTCTCCTATATTTCCATCACAGTCAGCATCTTAAAGAAACTGATTTGTGTAACTTCTGTTGTTGCTATTTTCATGTTTCATTTGCACAGTGATCACGGAAGGGAGAAAAGAATAGTTCCTTCCAGAAGGGGAAAGAAAATAGTTGGCTTAAAATCTGTATGCTGTGATGCCATTGCACAGTGTGATCCCACTAATTTAATTAAAATGCACTCATATACATTGCCATTGCCACACAAACTTACCCAGAGCCATGCAAACTCTTGGGATGGAGTTGGCATTCTATGTCAAAATATGTTTCCTTATGCCAGGGTCCTTTTGAAAATTAAATCTACCTTTTTTTTCTTTGGAACTGTTTCTTTCCAACACCCTAGGGATGGAGTTTGGTCTGCATTTTAAAGTGAACCAACCTAATTCCTGTATTTATATGTGGATTCGAACACAGCTGAGAAACTGCACACTTTTCCAAATTCATTAAAATGCCTATTTTACAGGGCAAAAATGCTTCCAAAATTTTGTACGTTAGGGGGAAATGCATTGTAATGCATACTTTAGGGGAGCAATATGTACAAAATGCATACATTTGCAACAGGGCCAGCACCAGGCATGAGGGGGCCATCAGGCACCAACACCATCCATGCAGCAGGCACAGACTTAAACAGGCCCGGCCACCCTGCTTCTCAGATTGACACATTGACACACTGATGTGGCAATGTGGGAGGCAGGGCTGCTTGGTCTATTTAAGCCCATGACTGCTGCATGGTGGATGTTGTCTGGGAGGGTGGAGCTCCGCAATCCACACCAGCATTGGGTTGTGGGACATGATTTGCAGCCTGGGGTAAGGGGTTCACATGCATTGCGGATCATGCCCCATGACTTGACACTATCACAAAGTGGGAACTCCACCCTCCCAGGGGCCTTTCTGAGCTCCAGGGCCCTTGGGCCCCTGGCCTACCTGGTTGCTTATTGGTGCCAGGCCTGGATTGCAGTGTGCATATGTGTGTGTGTGCGTGCAAAAACAGGATGGAACAGACTTGTGATTGAACACATGCAAAACTGATGTAGAATGGAACTAATCCATCCTCCCAGGAAGAGAGTAGAACAAAGATAGCAATGTCATACCTTTAAATTACTAATACTCTTGCTGTATTTTTTTTTAACAAAATACAAAACCCTGAAGAACTACTATACAAGGAATAAGTCTCATGTACATCATTTGAAGAGTTGGAACACATCAAAATGGCATCTGGTATGATCCTCTTGTCAAAGGGAGACATATTCACCCATAGCTCAACCCACAAAATACAGACTACATTGTACCTCAAGAGGAAAATATGTGCACTGCAAGAAGTGACAGATAGATATGTTGTGGGAAAGCAAGCCAAGCCATCTGCAGGCAGGGTGAGGAGGAGAAACCATTTGTCTGAATTATTTTTCATTGGAGTTCCAACTAACAGTTTGCTATGAATTAAATTCAACGATGGTAACTGGATGCCATCCTGATTAAAGACCTGAGTTAGGTTCCAGATGATCTTAGTGTTGATTAATGCACATTTTCACCATCTGATTGCACATATTTATCATAAAAAGATGTCAACATACAAGAAGACCAATCCCATTAAACTAGGGCAGCGAAAGCAGCTGTTTCAGCATCCTATCTCCTACAAGATGCACAGCATCAAATATATGCTATCAAGCCCATTGGATATCATATAAAAGGGCGGGACTGATGACTGCCCTCTGCACTGAAATATCACTTGAGGGAGGAGGCAAGGGTGTGTGGGCTAGACTCCCTCAACTGCCAACACATGCAGCAGCCGTGCCACCTCTACCCACAAATTTGGCCAACTTGTGAAAGGGTTCTAGCTGCATATGATGTCCATATGATGTCCATAGAGCTCCTTAGTGCAAGATGGGGCCATAATTGGGGCTATGGCTACATAACTGATTGCAGCCAGGGTCTAGCCTGCACAGCTCCACAGCCTCTCTCACATGTTCTTTCCATGGAAGGAAGGGTCATCTGAACACCCCTAGAGCAGCTGTCAGAAGTTTTCCTCCTTCCATTATTTCAGCAATATGGGATAAATGCTCTCAGGCATGCTCTCAGGCATTTAGCATGATTTCTAATGATCGATCAATCAATAATCAATCAATCAAGGTTTCTAATGATACAATTAGCATCATACCTAGTTTTGCTGCAAGAATACATTTTAGAGCACAACAAACAATCTCACCTCCTTCCTTCAGCTTCACAGCTGCAGGGACCAAGTAGGAGCAGTGGGCACTTGCTCTTGAAGGAAAATTGTCTTCCATTCTTGGTTTTCTCATTCAGGAACTCCTCATAGGTTTCTGAGGAGCCCCAGGATTGAAAACAGCTGGAATAGACCATGTCTTCCTTAGAATGCTGAAGGCAGCTGAAAGTCCACCTTGTGTATCATTTTAGGGTTTTTTAAATACACTCTTTGGAGCTCCTTCATGGAATTTTTTTTTACTGCTCCCAGTATAAACACTCCCGAAGAAACTGTCCCTAATTAGGGCATGACCATCTGGATGACCATTCCCTGTTGGGATTGGATCTGATATTGGGTCTGTGGCAATGCAGGTGAAGTCTGTCTATAGCTCAGAGCTATGCTAGTGTAAGACCCCAACCTTGGCTCAGTTGGAGATATGCCGGTATAAGTTACTCAGCTAGGCTCAGCCGGGACTCAGCTGGGGATCAGCCAAGGCTGGCATAAGTCCCCAAAAGGGGCATTCAGCGGATGTGGCGGGCAGGACCGAGCAGGGGAGACTTAACACTGGATCTTAACCCAGTTCAGTTCAGTCACATGATCTGGCAACCCAGCAGAACCTACACCAGCAAAAAGTGTGGTGTAAGTCAAAGTAGATTTTAAAGGCTTGTTTTCCCTCTGTTAGGCTTGGGTCAGCTCAGCTGGTAGTAGCATTGCTCCTGAACAGGATTTGAATCTGGTGTACTTTACCCTGGTTTAACTTAAGCTAGCATAAGTTATGCAATCACTTATTTATTATTCTATTTATTTATTTGCAGTGCAGTCCAATATGTGTCTGCTACTCAGAAGCAAGCATTGAGTTTAATGGGACGTTCCACCAGGTAAATGTGTATGGGATATATTCTCACTGTAATTATACTGTAAGTTGTTAAGTGAGGGGAAAAAGAGTTAATTCTTTAATGCTGCTTATAACCCAATATATGTTCTCACAGCAGTTTATAATCAAAACATCTAAAATTACAATAAAACTTACAAACCTATACAGAAGAATTCAAAAGTAGCAAATTGTTCCTAAATCAGTGGTTACAACAGTAAAAGTCTGTTCCAAAAGCCATCATTCTCTCCAGATGCTGTTGGACCACAACTCTCATCATCCCTGACCATTGGATATGCTGGCTAGGGATGATGAGCATTCATGCACCATATTGTCTAACCCTGTCCTAACACATGGCCAGAGCTTGGAAAAGTTACTTTTTTGAACTACAACCCCCATCAGCCCCAGCCAGCATGGCCACTGGATTGGGCTGTTGGGAGTTGTAGTTCAAAAAAGTAACTTTTCCAAGCTCTGCACATGGCAAGGTGATGGCTTGATGGGCTTCCCTGTGGAGCTGATTCAGTATGTTGAGGGATGTTATGTAGAAGACCCTGTTTCTGACTGTAACCCACCTTTGCAATGCGCATGAGAGGAAACATGTCTTGAAATGCTTCAATCCCAAGCCTTCTAGTGCTTTAAAGCTGATGTGTATCACAAATAGATGTCACTCTTTTAAAAAATCTTTCTCCAAAAACAGAAGTAATAAAAAATAGCTTTCCAATATCCATAACACTCAAAAGTAAACAAATACAAAACAAACTCAGAGGACAAACTTTTTTTCTTAAAAGAGCCATTTTTCTTAATCAGCCAGCAAGTTCTCTCAAGTCACAGTCATTTCATGTTTGACACTGCAGAAGACAAATGGCAGAGCCACATAGACCATTGGCTGTCGCCACCCATGCAGTTATTTCACACGTCCATACAAATGACAGGGGAAAATGGGAAGTCCTCATGTGCTATGTGGTACATGTGCAGCAGCCTTTTTGCACTTAGTGTGCAGGTACCCAAAGGGAAAAGTGACTTTCATTTGTAGAGGCATTTCATTTCTGGGCACAATACACAATGGTGGTCAGCAGGACAACAGCGCTTACCTCACCTCCAGTTGTTGGTGTTGTTACAGCTTACAGAGAGGGGGAACGGCAAGGCGGCAGTGAGGCTAGCATGGCACAAACCACCAGCGTGTTTGCAACATCCATGACAGCTTTGTTGCTGCTTCATCCCTCCCCCTCTCAGTAAGCTGCAGCAATGCCAGTGAAGAGGTCAGATAAGTGCCACTGCCCTGCTATCCCTACTCCAGCCTTTCCCAACCAGTGTGCCTCCAGATGTTGTTGGACCACAACTCCCATCAGCCTCAGCCAGCATTGCCAATGGCTGAGGCTGATGGGAGTCATGGTCCAACAACATCTGAAGGCACACCGGTTGGGAAAGGCTGCCCTACTCAGAATATGAGTGGATCACAAAACAGGAAGGGGGGGTCTACATAGATGCTATGTTGGGTTGCCACGTATCCTACTTTAAACAGCACAGTTCTCTATTTGAAAGGCTGTCAGTTCCAAGTCTGGTCCTAAAAAGGGAGAGTAGGGGTCTTGAAGTTGCCAGCACCTGGACAGCAGACTGAAGCAGGCACACAGGTAAGCTGATCACAGGGCTCATTCACACAGGAGCTGAACTCCATTTTAAAAATGAAGCTTTTCCCATCGCACAGAGTTTAAAGGTTCACACTCCTACTTTCCAATCCACTGTTTTCAGTCCCCACTGAAGGGAAAGGGTCAATCACACAGTTTCTTGATGACCACACCCTCTTATGGTCAAACTACCACTTCCTCTGGTTATCTTGGCAACGGAGCATGCTCAGTTTGTTCCAGAGTAAGCTTCATAAAAAAAATCCTCAAGTGCAATTATTTGTATTTTCAGAATCCAGCAGAAATACAATTTTTTTTTTGAACAGTGTTATGCTTTTTTGCACAAGTTAGGGAGGAAAGAAAAAAAAGCACTGTTTGCAGCAGGCTTGCAGAACAGGAGCCAGAAGGAAATGACATGAACAAAGGGAGGAGGAGGGAGTGGGCGTGGACTCACAAAAGCATCAGAGCTAACCATCTGCAAACTCTAGAGATATGAAGTACAGACGGTTTTTCCTTCCCTTTTCAGATTAGAGTTGGATTGATTTGATGCAGATTTAAAGGAAAAAGCAGCAGCTTACCTTTGCCTTGCCTTATATGTCATGTAAACTCTGCAAATTAAATGGGGCTGCAAGTAGTGCCAGATTCACACTAAACCTCCGCGTGAAGCAGCCCACAGTCTTCTCCACCATAGTGAGATGTATTGTATTTCTATGTATATTATAGTAATTATTTCTAAATTTGTATCTTTACATGTGGAAATATAATGCAAATAATCTCCTCTTTTGTTTTCTGTTTTGGTGATGTATTTCCTTTTTTTTAGCTGATGCATAAGTGGCCATCCTACTTTAGGTAAATGTGGAAAGTGATCAGCAAATTTGATTGTAACTTACGACTACATAAACTTTGAAGTCTGTCTACACTGGAGTAAGCTGAAAGAGACTGAAACTAATAAGAATGTTGATTTCACTTCATATGTGCAATAGGTTCCCTCAAAACAGAACAAGTGTAGACCTGTGAAAAAAATTTGCAGTTTTTATAGAGGGGTGCATCTGTCAAACACCTTCCATTGTGGATGGTCTACACCAGCCTTTCCCAACCAGTGTGCCTCCAGATGTTGTTGGACCACAACTCCCATCAGCCTCAGCCAGCATCGCCAATGGTCAGGAAAGATGGGAATTGTGGTCCAACAACATCTGGAGGCACACTGGTTGGGAAAGGCTGGTCTACACTGTCACTGGAATGTGCATTTCACTGAAAACAGTGAAATAAGAATAAATGGCATACACACTTGGATACATATTGAAATGCGATCCACATGCAGATGGCCCATCCTCCTTTCACTGCTTTCAGTGCAATGCTCTTTGCATATGCATCCAAGTGTCTATTCCATTTATACTCTTCACACTCAGCTTGTGAGCTCCAAGGAATCTGGCTGGCTGCAGTTGGTAAAAAAAAAAGCTAGACTCAATGGGTTTTGGCAGAAACCTAAAGTTTAAATTTATCCTTAACAGGGCTCAGCCTTATAAAGAAAAAGAGTTAAGTTAAAGAACTATATTACATTTGTATAACAAAGAAGGAATTTTACCCCAATCATAAAATATGAGTAAAAATATAAAAACATTTGTAAAGACAAAATATCCATTAAAACATATACAAATGAGTGCTCCTAATAACCACTCAACCAGATGTATTTTAACAGAGCCTTCTTCAGTGGCTTAATATTTCAATTTAAAAATAAAATAAAAACACATAGTTGTGAACTGGTGCCTCGGAGGAATAATTAGGATGTTACTCACTCACCTTTTAGGAATGAAGGTTCTTTACATCAAAGCCGAGGGGTAACTAAACTATAATCAGAGCTTGGAAAAGTTACTTTTTTGAACTACAACTCCCATCAGTCCCAGCCAGCACGGCCACTGGATTGGCTGATGGGAGTTGTAGTTCAAAAAAGTAACTTTTCCAAGCTCTGACTATAATCGTGCTATTATACTGTTGCACATTCCTCTGAGGGGCAAACCACAACTATGTGGTTATATTATTTTATTTTTAAATAGAAATATCAAGCCACTGAAGAAGACTCTGTTGGCCTCTATAAGTATAAACTGGCTGTTTGCCTTTATAAGGTGTGTTTGCCTTTATGAGTGCTGTTTTAATATTTTTACTCTTACCTTTTATGAGTGAAATAAAATTACCTTTTAGTTACGCAAATATAACATAGCTCTTTACCTTAACTTGATTACTAGGTGGATTTTGATCTGCTCTGGCAAGGCAACTTTAATGTCCTTATGGCCAGGTTAGGTAAGCACGTGCTAAAGTTTCTGTCACCACACTCAGCTAATCTGGTTAAAATTAGTGATGCAAAAGAATAACAATTTATTTATTATTTATTTATTTATTTATTTATTATTTCAATTTATATACCGCCCTTAGCGAAATAGCTCTCAGGGCGGTGAACAAACAAAATAAAATACAATATATCATAATAAAAATACAAAAACATATACAAACAAACAATGAAAAGCACAGCAAAAACAAAATAAATACTACAAAAATTAAAATACAGATTAAAAGATTTAAAAAGTTAAGAAGATTAAAATGCCTGGGAGCATAAAAAGGTATTTACCTGGCGCCGAAAAGATGGAAGTGTAGGCGCCAGGCGTACCTCTTCGGGGAGGCTGTTCCACAACTCAGGGGCCACCACAGAAAAGGCCCTAGATCTCGTAACCACCCTCCGGGCTTCCCGATGATTTATTTGATTTATTTGATTTATGTTCTGCCCTTCCTCCCAGCAACAGCAAACAAAAGCACTAGAAACACTTGAAAACATCATAAAACAGATGTTAAAATATATTAAAAGAAAACATCTTTAAAAAGATTTTTTTTAAAGATTTAAAAACATATTTTAAAAAGATAACAGAGATAGTGCCTGTCTAATATTTAAGGGGAGGGAATTCCACAGGGTAGGTGCCACCACACTAAAGGTCCGTTTCCTATGTTGTGCAGAACAAACCTCCTGATAAGATGGTATCTGCAGGAGGCCCTTACCAGCAGAGTGCAGTGATTGACTGGGTATATAAGGGATAAGACAGTCTTTCAGGTATCCTGGTCCCAAGCTGTATAGGGCTTTGTACACCAAAACTGGAACCTTAACTTGGCCCGGTAGCTAATGGGCAGCCAGTGCAATTCTTTCAGCAGCGGGGGACATGTTGGTGATAAGCTGCCCCAGTGAACAGTCTCATCACCACATTTTACACCAGCTGCAGCTTCTGGACCAACCTCAAGGGCAGCCCCACGTAGAGCACATTACAGTAATCCAGCCTGGAGGTTACCAGTGCGTGGACAACAGTGGTCAGGCTATCCCGGTCCAAAAACAGCCACAGCTGTCTTACCAGCTGCAGCTGATAAAAGCCACTTCTAGCCACTGAGGTCACCTGGGCCTCCAGCGACAAAGATGGATCCAGGAGCACTCCCAGCTTGGGTATTGTCAGAGTACTGCTAACACCTCTTCCCAAATCTCCTGATGTCTGCTCCCAAGGGCTTCATATAGATGTTAAAGAGCATGGGGGACAAGATGGTACCCTGCGACACCCCACAGCACAACTACCAGGGGGCCGAAAGACAATCACCCAATCCTATTCTATGAAAACAACCTTGGAGATAGGATTGGAACCACTGTAAAACAGTGCCTCCAATACCCATCTCATCAAGTCACTGTTCCACATAGTGACAAGGACTTCAACAGGGTCACCTGCTCTATCTACTGGGAACTCCCCCAGGGCATTTAGTAATCCAGTGGATTCCATTAGTCTCCGGGGGCAGACCATCTTAAACTATTCACCACCTCTGCAGTGGAGGATCAGAGCCATAAGTCTAAACTTCACCAGGAAGTGGTCTGACTATGACAACTGGGGATACGCACCCCCATCTCCAGACCATCCCATTTTTGCTCCATCTGGAGCGAAAACCAAGTCAAAGGTGTGTGTTGGGCTGGTGACAACTTGAAACAGCCGCCTGGTCATCATGGAGGCCATGAAGTCCCAAGCCGGAACACTACAGGCAGCCTCAGCATGGGCACTGAAATCACACAGAACTATTGTTCTGGGCTCCTCCAATACCATAGCCAAGATGGCCTCCACCAGCTCAGTCAGAGAAGCTGCTGGGCAGCAGGGTGGATGGTACACCAGTAGCAACCCTACTTTATTGTTTCCTTGGCCCGACACCAGCTACAGGCCCTCACAGCCAGTTCCAAGACAGAGTGGTTTCCTGATGACAGAGGTGGACGTTCTGTAGACCACAGCAACTTCTCCCCCCGTCCCTGCAGCCTGTTGTGGTGTTACAACAAGTATCCAAGTGGGCAAAGCTGGTCAAATCAACTTCTCCCAGCTCACCCAGGTCTTGGTAATGCACACCAAATTGGCATCTTCACCCATGATCAAATCATGGATGCGTGTGGTCTTCTTATGTACAAATCTGGTATTAAACAACAGCACACACGGCCAGTGGACACAGCAGATGAGCCCATCCATGAGAGGAGTGGGAGCAAGAAACAAGATGTAGATAGCCTTGCCCTCGTCTTCTATGCCTCGTCGTCCTCCCCGTAGCTATACTTCCCTCTACCTGTGATCACTGAAATTGGGGTGGCATCACCCATGTTCCTCCTTACTTAGTCTCCTCCTAAACATTTGATATGGACCCAACAAGATCCCACCAACAAAATCTACCTGAACCAGTTATCCCAGTAGGCATCTGAGAGAAGTGGGAACAGTCAGACCCACTCAATATATTTCACACAGGGCACATCTACTCCCCCCTGTCTCACACCCAGGGAGGGCCAGCCTTCTGCCAGTTGCAGACTCTCACTCTGAAGGCATCTGGTGACTTTCTCCTATCATTCAGTTCACGCACAGGTTCTCACCCTGCACAGGAACTACTCATGCGCCATACTCCCTCCCCACTACCAATCTTCTCTAGATTGGTTAAAAATAAAGAAATAGAAGGGAGTAGTGCCCTCTCCCTTGAGACTCCCCAAGGGGCAACTTCCTTTGGTGTCACACCTTCTATTATGACCCTGCTGGCGGCAGACCCACCACCCAAGGGCAGCTGGGTTTTTATGCCTCCTGACCCAGCCAGGAACTGATGCAAGAGACTGTAAGATTAACTGCAGCCTCTGTCTGGAGACAGGGCCATGCAGGGGGTCCCAGTCCTTGCAGCACTTACCAGGGACTTCAGCCATCTCAAGAGACAGCAACCCAGAAGAGCGAGCAGCAAGCACCCAGATGTTCAGATACTCCCAGCACAGGTCTTCTCCAGTCCCCCAGGGTAGCAGCTGTTAAAAAAAAAATGAAGACAGCCTGGTTCTCGACATTTTAAAAGTAACTTAACATCAACGGCATCCAGGCTCATCAAACTGAAAGCTGTGACATTCAAAAGTGCAGTTTCTGCCATATCATGATATTATGATGATACTAAAAACACAGATACCATATTAGTGTCATTGAATTTTCTTGTCTTTCTGAACCTAGCCAGAGGGTTGCTATATTTGGCTTATTTTAAGCTGTATGCAAAGCAGCAGTGTTGTTTTGTTTGGCTTAGGGAAAGGATTTGAGCGAGAACAGGGATGTTTTTCCCATTGCTTAATAAGATTTCTCCTGTATCAGCCCCTTGCTTTTTACCAGAAGCTGAGCTGATGCACCCGTTGCCATTTTAATACGGCAGAAAAAGCTGTCAAGGTTCAGATATTTATTGCGCAAATGAATAAACCCAGACCGATTTAAGTGCACACAGTTAAGTGTTGCAAAGCCCCCATTACACAATTCCCTGATAAAGGAGCACATTTGCCAGCTACAAGAGCTTTCTGTTACGAGGACGCTTCTGTAATTTTCTCCATCCGTTACCTAGCTGAAAAGATGCAGAGCAAAGACCAATGTTGGCTGCTGCTTTATTGCTTCATCTCAAGAATCCTCCTATTAACTCCTCCTCTGCACTGTCACTGAGAACAGCAGGTGGTAATTTTCCATTGGAAACGAGCAAGTATTAATGGTTTACTTAGCTGCCATGCACAGCACTTCTTGGGGATATTATAAACTGCAGGTCCCCTCTCGTTTGTCCTTATTTATCCTGACATTGCCATTCACGACGGCACAGACATTGTAAGCGATGGCCTAATACCGCTTGTATAATTGCTTGGCACCCTCTAATATACTTGGATCCCTCTGGGTCAATAGATGCTTTTAGCTTGACATTCAGTCGGGAAGGCAAGTGGCGTTTGCTTTCTTTTGCTTTTCATATATCTCGTTGTTTTCATCCATGTGTGCACCGGCTGGGCTAAGGAAGTGATAAATGCCTCCTTGAGTGAGGGAGTAGTCCCTAGTAGCCTCAAGGAGGCAGTAGTAAGACCTCTTTTAAAGAAACCTTCCTTAGACCCAGATAACTTGAACAACTATAGACCGGTGGCGAATGTCCCCTTTTTGGGCAAGGTTCTGGAGCGGGTGGTTGCCGGTCAGCTCCAGGCGCTCTTGGATGAGACCTATTATCTGGATCCGTTTCAATCCGGTTTTAGGCCTGGTTTTGGCACTGAAACAGCCTTGGTCGCCCTGTACGATGACCTTTGTCGGGAGAGGGACAGAGGGATTGTGACTCTGTTGATTCTCCTTGATCTCTCAGCGGCGTTTGATACCATTGACCATGGTATCCTTCTGGGGAGACTTGCGGAGTTGGGAGTTGGAGGCACTGCTTGGCAGTGGTTCCGCTCCTACTTGGCGGATCGTCACCAGAAGGTAGTACTTGGGGAACATTGCTCAACACCTTGGACTCTCCATTGTGGAGTCCCTCAGGGGTCGGTTTTGTCCCCCACGCTTTTTAACATCTACATGCAGCCTCTGGGTGCCGTCATCAGGAGTTTTGGAGTGCGTTGCCACCAGTATGCTGATGACACGCAGCTCTATTTCTCCTTTTCATCTTCTACAGGTGAGTCTGTGGATGTGCTGAACCATTGCCTGACCGCGATAATGGACTGGATGACAGCTAATAAACTGAGACTCAATCCAGACAAGACTGAGACACTGTTGGTGAGTGCCTTCCCTGTACAGATGGTGGATGTTTACCCTGTTCTAGATGGGGTTACACTCCCCTTGAAGGAACAGGTTCGTAGTCTGGGGGTGCTTCTCGATCCTTCCCTGTCTCTTGAGGCGCAAGTGGCCTCGGTGGCAAGGAATGCGTTCTACCATCTTCAGTTGGTAGCCCAGCTACGCCCCTATCTAGACAGGGATGACCTTGCCTCAGTTGTTCATGCTCTGGTAACTTCTAGGCTGGATTACTGTAATGCGCTCTACGTAGGGCTGCCCTTGAAGACAGTTCGGAAACTTCAGCTAGTGCAAAATGCAGCAGCCAGACTGCTGACGAGGACCAGCCGGTCAGCACATATAACACCTGTTCTGGCTCATTTGCACTGGCTACCTATCTGTTTCCGAGCCAGATTCAAGGTGCTGGTTATGACCTATAAAGCCTTACACGGCGTGGGACCACAATATCTTGTGGAACGCCTCTCCCACTATGAACCTACCCGGTCACTTCGCTCAGCAACTAAGGCCCTCCTCCGGGTACCAACTCATCAGGAAGCCCGGAGGACAGTTACTCGATCTAGGGCCTTTTCTGTAGTGGCCCCTGAATTGTGGAATAGCCTCCCTGAAGAAATACGCCTGGCGCCTATGCTTCTATCTTTTCAGTGCCAGGTTAAGACCTGGCTATGCTCCCAGGCATTTTAATGTGTTTAACTTTTATATTTTTGTTTTCCTTGTTTGTATTTATTATGTTTGGTTGATTTTATTATGATATTTTGTATTTTAATCTTTTTGTACACTGCCCAGAGAGCTATTCACTATGGGCGGTTTAAAAATGAAACAAATAAATAAAATAAAAATAAATAAAATAAAATTTGAGCCAGGCAGTATGATAGCAGCATAGCTGCTGATGGCTGGAAAACACCAAAGATTTCAAAGGGGCAGCACACTGATTTATTAAGTGTTTGCTGAAAGCAAAATCCCATTCAGCTGAAGTGAATAAAATGCTGGAGTCTGGTTGGCTGGCCTTAAAAGCCTGGGTTAGCTCTCTGATGGATGTAACTCTCGCTTTTTAAGTGGAAGCATGCAGCATAACACAAAACAAGAACAGCACTTGAAATTTAGCTGGGTCTCACACTTTTCTCCTTCCTTGTTTTTAAATGCTTGTGCTTGGGGTTGTACAGAGCATGGACAGAGCATGGTTGCTAATGAAAACATGGGCAGTCTGGGGGAGAACTGTTGAGGTAGGAATAATCAGATGATCTCTTGTAGATTGCCTTGTTATGTTTTTCATAGAATGTTTATTAATACATTTTAAAATAATTATTAAAAAGCTTTGCTGTTTAGAGTGAAAGTTTTCAAAATGTGAGACAGATTAGAGATGATTGTATAAATGCTGAAGGAAACACAGCACCAACTTTTACAGGAGGGGTATTCAAATGTACTCCTAGTAATTCATGTGCACATTTGGTGTGAGTGAGAAAGGGCCCTACCCAGGTAGGAGAAGGATCTTGGGTTAATCAGGATCCACCTCTGCCCAGAGGAACTCTACATGCATAGGTTGGTATACCCTGAATGTGTGGCTAGTGGGTAGCCAGCCTTCCTTGTTAGGTGGAACAGCCACATTTCGTGGTGGAATATTTGGGGGAGAGAGGGACATAGCACCAGCCAATTCCCCTCCCCACTGGTGGAGAGGATGTGAAAGCCATGCCAGGGAAAGGGAAAGGCATTGACCTTCCCCATCACTCCTCTTCCATCCAGAGAGTGTGTTAATTTACATGAATGAAGTTTAATCTGTTGAATTGTCTCACCCTTTAAAAAGAGAGAGAGAGAGAGATCCCCCCAGGAATACCAGACTCAGAAGCTTGACTTTGCCTATAGCTACAATCCCCTTTCACCTGTGGTCTATACCTGTGTTCTGGTTGGCCACTGTGAGAAAAGGATGTTGGACTAGACAGGCCTTTGGCTCGAGCAGCAGGATTCTCCTTGCCAAGCAAGGTGCATCTCAGGATCCATCAATATATGATTTCAGGCAGATGCTAAAGTTGTGCTTGCTCCAAAAAGGTATTTGGCCAATTATTTTTTCTGTTTGGTGCTGGCTTGTGTTTGATTTATTACTCTAGGAGTTTTTATGGGTTTAACTTGTGGGTTGCTTTTTATATTTGAAATATTGTTCTGGCATTTTGACTTGTCAGCCACCTTCAGTTTCTCAGAAAGTAGGGGGCGATAAGTTTATAACATAAATAGCATATAGCTATCATGCCTAGTAGCCATTGATAACCTTAACCTATATTAATTTGCCTAATCCCCTTTTAAAGCTGCCCACTCTTAGTGCTGGCAAATTCTATATCCTGCTCTTCCCAGAACTGCTCCTTGGGATTCATCGAAAGACAGGCAATATGTTGTGGATTGCAGCAGGCAATCCAGCCAATTATGTTTTAAACATAATAAACATCCTACCCTATGTCTAGAAATGAGTTAAGTCTTCATTTCTTCAGCATATTCTTTCTTGGCTGAATTTATCCAAGGAATGGGTGGGGGGCACGAGGAGAAACCTCTTAAAACCTCCACTTGTTTATATCTTGGAAATTGTTGATTTTGAAACCCAGTGCTTCAACATCAAAACTGAAAATGCACTTTTGGTTCAAGTGTGGTAGGGGAAAAGTTGCTTGCTTCTTTTTTATCTATTGAAGAAAACAAACCTCAGATAGTTTGGCCTGAGGGCAGAAAGCCCACCTAGGACCCTGAACATGGCGTTCCAGCTCACTCAAGCAGTGAGAGCTGTTTGCCATTTGCTTGCTTGTTGTTTTTGAAGTCCTTTACCCTCCTGAAAAATAATGGCTATGTCTTCCTCAGCTGAAAATCTTGCACCACAACACCTTGATCTACATGCACCAGAATAACCTGATTACCTGGAGGAAGGCCAAAATATTTGAACACAAAAAGCAGGGGAGAGGGGGGAAATCAGAAAACAAACAGCTTTGTGGTTTCATCTCCGCATGATTTAGTAGGATTAAGGCAGATTTACGTTTGTTTGATTTACTATGAAGTACTTATGATGAAGTAAGTAGCTGTTTACTTTAAAGCGAGAGTGTCATTGGCTTTCTGGCTAGAATCACTGGCTGGCATCTAAGATGAAATGGAAACTAAAAATGAAACCCTTACAAAACTACAAAAAGGAAACTAATGAATAACAATGGGTGATGTCCAACTATATGCATAGTCAAAGTAGACCCATTATTCATTTCAGTGGGCCTGCTCTGACTTAGTGGGATCTTTCCCAAAAAGGATTAGAAATAATTCCAGATTCTAAATAAAATAATTGGATGGTAGCAGCTGTCAATAACTCAGTGGCAGTGTGAAAGGTGATTAGTAAGTGAATGAAAAATATCACCCAGAGTGCTTCAGCGTGTGACCATTGTCTGAGTTACCAAGAGTTGTTGCTCAAGCTGTGACAGGGCTAGAGAAATGATATTCCCTAATTAGCATCAGTTACCAAGCTGAGGAAGAACATAGGAAACTGCCTTTACACTCAGTCAGATCATTGGTCCATCTAGCTCAGTATTGCCTGCACTGACAGGCGGTGGTTATCTGGGTTTCCACCTTTCCGAGCCCTACCTGGATATGCTAGGGATTGAACCAACAACCCTCTGCATACAAAGTGTGCTTTGTACCACTGAATTATAGCTGTATCAGATTTAGGAGGTTCAGATGAATGAATATTAACTCTTGGAACTAGAGCTGCCTAGTTTCCATTTTTCAGTTTTCAGATGGAAATAGCTCTTTGCCCCCCCTGAACTGCATCACTAGACAGTAACTTCATTTCATTCATTTTCATTTCATTTTTAATTTGTATACTGCCTTTCTGCATCACTGCACTCAAGGCAGTTTACAACCATAGAAATGTCAAAAATATACAGAAGTAATCATACTATCATCCTATGATGCTACAAAATACAGAATAATTCACGAATAGGCAAAAAACCTTGCGGTTTAAAAATGTACCTATAGCCCACAGATATTTCTATCAAACTTTAAAAAGCAGGGAAATTGGGCAGCTATAGTGAATGCACCAGGGGAGCAGGAGACCTGACCTCTTCTCTGAGATATTGTACTGCCCTACCAATTGGTCAAAATGCAAACACCATTTGGGTTGGTCTTTCACAGTCCAATCCACTTCAGTCCAATCACAGTCCAATCCACTTCAGTCCAATCACAGTCCAATCCAACTCCACAATTTGGGTTGGTCTTTCACAGTCCAATCCACCCTCTCAGGCTCCTGGCTCTCACCCCAGACTCTATGCATCCATCCTGGCTCTCACCCAGGAGCCAAACACAGCTCACCCCCAGAATCTCGCAACAAAGAAGGGACCTGGGAACTTGGGTAAAGGGTATACTTTACTGAATAACAGGAATCTCCAAGGAGAAAAACAAATGTCTAAAGGATATGTATGGGCATTCTCTATGGGTGATGGCATCCCATCCTCTCCATCTGGGCTATCCCACACTGGTTCAAGCACCAGATCAAGCAGATGCTGATTCACACCTTTCATTGCCTGTATGCCATAAAAGTGGGTCAAGAGGCCCATGATGGCATTTGCCCAGACTACTTCAACTATGGTCGTGTGGTGATTAAAGGCAATTGAATCTAATGGAGAATGAGAACAATACAAATGAACAGGAGCACAGTCTCACAATGGGGGGGGGAGGGAAAGGAGAAAAATATCACCCCGATAAGCAAATGTATTCAGTACTGTTGAACATGTTCACTAAAAACAAAAACAACACAAAAACATCTGCATTGTATGGTAACGGTGTAACTATTAGACAGTGCCCATATAATAGGCAAAACACATAGTGTTGGATCCAGAGTAACGTAGTCATTTCCGTGTCCCCAACTGAAATCAAAGAGACAAGTTAATCGTAACTAACATAGGGTCCCTCCAGACCGGTGTTTTGTTTGTTTGTTTGATTGTTGCAGGTGTATTCTGTAACATGTCTTTGAGGTAATAATAGTACATTATGCTGGACTGTTTATGCATTCTGGTTTATTAGTAGTTCTGTGATGCTTCCACAATGTTATCAGATTGTTGCGGTCTAGAGGGGCACTGTTGCACTATAGCACAACAAAAGCAGAACAATCCCCAACCCCCCAGCAAACATCTGTGGCATGAAAAGTTACAGAGTTTCATCAGGAAGCTATGCGACATGCAGCGATTGGAAATGAAGCAGTACGTCTGCCCTTGAAACTTTTGCAAGCTCAAACAGTATTGAAAGTGGGATCACATATAATTGCCCCAATACCATCATGAGCACAAATCATCATTGATGCACAATAAAAAGGATGTCTGGAAGGGTCCCAAGGTCCCATTGATTTCAATGAAGTGAAAGTCTAACTAAGTCTAGATCCAACATGCAACCTTCAAAGAAAACCTTACTAGCACAGAATACTAAAGGAAGTGACAAACAGACAAGAGTATGGTGAACAATAGTGTAGCAAAGATATGTTAATTTAAGTTCATCTCTGAACAAACTTCCTGCCATCAATAAAGAAAGAGTGCATTGCTTTGGTCTTCTGTAGTCCACTGGAGTTCAGAGTTACATGCTCCCATCAACTGTCTCTTTAGCTAAACAAACAACTGCATGTGCCCTTTGACATGAAGATCTGTGGTTCAGTCTCTGAGCAAATAACCACTTTATGTAAGATAATGTCTGCAACAACAGTCTGTGGTACTGCCTCTTATCAACTCAAAGAGGCTGATTGACCTATGAATGCTGCCAGGCTAGAAAGAAGGATTTCTGCAAAATGAGCCAGTAGAACAAAACTAAGATACTTATTTACAAACAACTACACTGTACTGAAATGTCAGTGTATGCTGTGGGATAGGTACACAGTGTACAAAACAAGATGAACTGAGAAGTAAGATAGCAACAAGCCTTATTAGAGACTGGATACAAGCCCGATTCATGCATTATATGTTGAAGTACGAGTGGAACCACACTCCTAGCCCCACCACCAGAGTCACATGCATCAGCTAGCCCAGAACATTGAATATGGATTTCCATAAAGTAGGGGTGGGGAACCCATGGCCCTCTAGACGTTGTTGGACTCCAACTCCCATCATCCCTGACTGTTGCTCATGTTAGTTGCAGCTGATGGGAGTTGGGAGTCCAACAAAGTCTGGAGGGACACAAGTTCCCCACCCTAGAAGGGAACCCCCAGGCAAAGGAATGGGGAATCTGTGGCCCTCCAGGTATTGTTGGACTCCAACTTCCATCAGCTTTTACCAATATGACTAATGGTCAGGGATGATGGGAGTTGTAGTCCAGCAACATCTGGTGGATCACAGGTTCCTTACCCTTGCCCTATACAATAGGGCAATTATTCAGCCATCCCACTTACATGGACCCCTGCAAGTGAGCAGCTGCTCTTGCATATGGATCCCTTTACAAACATCTACATGGGAATCTGGGGGGATGGTTAGCACACTCAGGCATGCGACATGGAGACAGGGCCATCAGTACAGCTTTGCTCCTACTTAAACATGGGAGTACCCCAAGCATATGTAAATGTAAATAGGGCTAGACACTACAGTTCTATTCAGACATTTGCCCGAACATGCAAGGGATTAAAATGTGTAGGGGATATGGGCATGCTCGCATGTGCTGCTCTCAGCTTCCCGCAGTGCATGGACTCCTCTACAGACCTTTGTTTGTTTAACATGAGGGACTGAAGAGGGTTTTCTAACCTTCATTCTGAATGCACAATGAAAAGGAATCTGGAGACATTGGAACGAGACATGCATACTTCAAGCCCGCATGAGTTCAGGCAAATGCATGAATAGGGCTAATAAGTGGCAATCATGTTTACCATGTCTACAGTGATAAGATGCACAGCCCTCAACAGGCAGTTGACATGTCCCAGTGAACCACAGCAAATCAGAGCCAATACTTCCTTCTGGCTGGATGTTGCACTACTTATTAATCTTTGGGTGAATATTTTCTCATAAGTAAGTCCCATCATATTCAGTGGGATTTGATTCCATGTAAAAGATTTAAAACATTTAAAAATATTCAGAACATCTAAAAACAGTCACATATCCTCCCAGCTAACAATTGCAGGGTTGCCGGGAATGGTCTCTTTCAGCCATCAAAGTCCTGGGTGAACAGGAATGTTTTTAAATCCCTTCTGAATGTTACTCCTGTGAGTAGAGCTCCTCCATTCTTGAGTCTGGATCTCCTATTGTGTAAACTCTACATTAAGACTGTGTATGTCCCCTCATTTGACTTGGGGCCCAGTATGGTGATTCGGGGCACCCCGATCTGACCAGGGATGATCTGATCAAAATCTAGGTCTTGAACTAATTTGGGGACTGGCACATGTGGTTGGGATGGGGGAAAGAAACAGATACATGCAGGTTCCCTGCGTGCATCTCCTCCCCCACTCTTCTCACCACCAGACCACCACCACTTTGACATCCCTGGATTGCTCTGGGTGGACCTGTTGCAACCTGGGTTGATCTGGGGCTCCCTCAACCCATTCTGGCCAAACCCCCAATTTGGTTCAGGATCCAGGATTTGGCCAGAGCCAGGGTACAGCTCTGCTCTACATGTGTTTATTGGTGCACACCTAGAGCCCCTTTCCAAATGCCAAATGCACTGCCAATGTATGGTGGCCAGGTTTGTCAATGATGGAGGCAGGGCTAATCTGTACTTCCTTCCTGATGCACTTATGTGGGAAGTGGTCTGAACCCCTCTCATCTGTGATAATTCTGACTAAAAGTATAGTCTTTGCATCCTAGATAATGCCACTGTTTTAGTTAACAGTTGGGTCATGGACCATGCCGTGGAGTTGCTCACTGTTTTAAATGCATTGGCAAAAATGATTCCTGGGCAAAGTCTTTGGGACTGGTATCATTTAATAGAAATCTTTCTGTGTTCCATTTATATTGTTTTATCTTGTCTGTTTCGCTCATTCATTAGAGAGAATTCTGTTGCTAACTGAAAGAGAAAAAACAGTGAGGGATGTGAATCTCTGAGTAAAAATCTTATTAACAGCTATTCATTGAATTTAATTATTTCTGGAATTCTGCAACCAATTACTTTTTGGCATGCTGACTTAAATTGCATTTTATGCCACTAGTTGCCATACAGACACGTCATCAGAATGATGCTAATTGAGTAACCGTTGGAGGGTTTTAGCCTGACTTGATCTCAACTCACATTGAAGAAGAAAGGGAGGGGGGATTCAAAACATGAGATTTTGAATGTTTCTGACACACAAAAAAAGTTTTAAAAGCCCAGAGTGTCCTGCTTAACATCAGGGATGTATGCCTTAGGGGTGGGTGCAGGGAAATGACTGAAAATCACAATCATTTTCCTAAATTTCTGACTTAGATGGATTGACAGCTATAATAATTTACTATCTGCTGACTCTCAGAAACCCACATTCCTTTGATGCCGGAGCACAAAGTGAAAGGTGGTGTTTGACAAAGAGGCAGCCAAAAAAGAACAGAGAAGGAAAGAAGATTGTGGTTCACCATAAAATCCATTCTGACTGATCCTAACCCTGCTAAGGTGAAGCGAAAGAAAGAATGCAAGCTAATTTAGAGCCAGTTCCCAGAGTCTCTTTCTCCTGTTATGGGATCAGGCCTCATTGGTGATTAACCCCTCTTCATTTTGTTCTTTCACTTCCAGCTACTAGGAAAAATCAGCCACACTAGAGTAAATGAGGAAGGAAAAAGACCAGCCAGCAATCCTGTTTCTGCTTCTGAAAAAGAACTGTTCTTGTTAAGGCCAAGTGTGGTATATGAACTTTTCCTGTCCTACACTAGGAATAAGTCAATTTTGGGTCATCACAGTTTCTTATTTTTCCAGTTTTAGCTTCTATTATCCACATGTCCACATTATTCTGTGATTTTTTTAAAAAAAAAAGTCCCTAGGAAAATTCACCAGCATTTTAGTGAATTTTTCATATATTCAGATTTTTATGCCTTTTTGCCTGACATACACATTTTTGCAAGCAATTTACCCTAGTATAAAGCATTTTGTATATTATTTTCACTAGTGTATGCATATAGGACCTGTAAGACCAGGGTTTGAAGCCCCACTCAACCATGAAGCTCACTGGGTGACCTTGGGCCAGACACTGTCTCTCAGCCTCATCTACCTTGTAGGCAGAGCTTGGAAGATTACTTTTAAAAAGTAATAAATTACAGTTACAGTTACATGGCCCCCAAAAGTAGTAATTACCATTACAATTACAATAGCTCTGAAAGTAACTGATTACTTTTACTTAAAAGTAATTGCTACAATTACATTTCAGTTACTTTTTTAAAAAAATGCCTACAAGGTGCTGGCCTTGGCTACTGCACATCTGAGTAACCTAAAACAACATTAAAAATAAGCACACACACACAGAGGGTAGTAGAATAATTTTTTTTATCCATAAGATTAACAGAATGGCATAACAGAAACTCACATCCCCTCACCCCACCCCCAACACACATATTTTTTGTATATATATATTGCCTCCAGCTCTTTTCTCCTTCCACTCCTGTCGATTTTGAAACAATTGTTTTCTCCACACCATCTTGCTCTCCACCTCCTCCCTTGTTGGCCTCCTAAGCACCCATAGAGCATGAAGGAAGAACAACGCTGCACAGAAGCCCAATCTGAAGCACATGATTTTTATTCACAAATCAGTGGAGCTGAAGACTTCCCCTGCTCCCCCCCGAGTAATGCGCAAAAGTCATGCTGGAAACATTACAATTATTCCTCAAAAGTAATGAAGTTACTACTCGTTCTATTACCAGCAAAATGTAATGAAGTTACCCACTCATTACTTTAAAAAGTAATAAATTACAAGTAATTCGTTACTTGTAATTAGTTACTTCCAAGCTCTGCTTGCAGGGTTGTGGGGATTAAATGAGGAGGGTGAGAACTATCTAAGCCACCTTGAGGTCCTTGCAGAAAAGTTGGGATATAAATACAATAAATAATTGCATATTTTATGCTAGTGTATGCATTTTTGTATACATTACTGGGCTGGAGAATGTACTGCAAAATTCAGAGGGGTCCAAATGTCAAAGGATGGCTTAGTTTTTGTTCATACAGGAATACTCCGCATTAACGTACGCAATGGGGCCAGAGCGAGTACATAAACCGAAAATGTACTTAAAGTGAAGCACTAACTTTTTTCTCTTATCGATGCATATACTGCGCTGCAATCGTCATATACGGGCATAACAGATGTACAGTAAATAATGCATTTATAACTA
Organism: Rhineura floridana; assembly: GCF_030035675.1. Taxonomy (NCBI): domain Eukaryota; kingdom Metazoa; phylum Chordata; class Lepidosauria; order Squamata; family Rhineuridae; genus Rhineura; species Rhineura floridana. The sequence continues at coordinate 201,085,854 of NC_084480.1, read as the reverse complement.
AAATAAACACAGTACTGTAGGCCTTATTTTAAGAAAAAGGGTAAACTTACCTTTAATGTCAGCTGATTTTTGCAAAATGGATGAACGAAAATTTATTGTAGGAAGGATGAAGGAGAGGGAACAAACTGAACACAAGGATCTTACGAAGAGCTGGCAATCAGGACGCTTTCTTTGGGCCCCTTTTGGGGGGTGATTCTCTCTAAAAGGGGAAATGACCCACTCCAATGGGAGGCGCAAAACTGAGTAGGGGCTGGCCGCTAAAGGCAGCTCTTTCATGGGAGATGGCGCCCGTCGGTCTTCGCCACCGCCTTCCAGGCTTTCCCCATCGCAGTCTCCCAAAATCTCAGCCTTCCCTGAGAGTGCGGGCTCTTCGACCCCGAGGAAGGCCAATGCGCTAGAGCCACGGGCAGGCTGGAGTCGCGGCCTGGGCATCCAGCTCTCCAGGAAAGGGCTACCGCGCGGCTGCCATGAGCTTGCATCTCTGGACACTTTGGGGTTTCTTTTTTAATGGCGAAAAGCACACATTGCTGCACACTTCGGGCCTACAAAGCAGGCACCCAAGACGTTCGATGGCACAGAGAGGGCCCGGGTCTGTGAAGAGATGCGTGCACCCTTGTGCCCCAAGAGGATTCTTTTCACCTTTGGGGCCCAACCATTTGGGGGGGCTCTCCTTGGGCGCACTGAGGACGTGCTTTCCAAACTAAATAAAAAAGATGGTGGGCGCTGCAATAGCCCCCCTTTCGAGTCCTTTCTATTAAGGCTTTCTTGGCTCGGCTAGCCAACTTTGGAGACAATCCATTCTCCTTAGTCACCCCCGTCCCCTCCCAAAACCTTTTCACAGGCGCATGGTGCACTCTTTTGGCAGGGCCAAAGAGGTCTCCTTGGACGAGGCAACACGCTTGTTGACCTTTTTGGGGAGAGGGAGAGAGAGAGGTAGAGAGAGGGAGAGAGAGAGAGGGAGAGAGAGAGGGAGAGAGAGGGAGAGAGAGAGAGAGAGAGAGATGTGGTGAAGCCGGCCCAGCTTACCCTAGACCTCGCGAGTGCTCATCACCACTAGGAGAAAGGGCTCCGTTCCCAGATGCGGGGGTTTGCTTTTTTTTCCCTGAGAGAGGGCCACGCAGGGGGGTGACCTGTGGAGATGGCCGTGGAGAGATGGGTCGGCTGCTTCTCCAAAACCCACGCTCGCCACGCCTGCTTGAGAGTAGCCCTCCTGGATTGTGCTGGGGCAAAACGGGGACAGGGAATGAGAAGGATTTTTTTATTTGTTGAAAATGGAAGCTAGAGAGAAAATAAGAGTCTGGCGGGACCTTAAGACGTTTGATTGTGGCATTGGTCACATTGGATGTGGTCTCATCCAACGCATTGATAAAAATTCGCTGCAATCCTAACCTTGTTTCACCTGGGAATTAAGAGTGTCCACAGAAATATTTCTTGGGCGGGGGGCAAGCGTAAGCCCCTTTGAATTCACTGGGGCTTACTTCTGCGTAGACGCAAGTTTGTAGTTGGAAACTGATCGGGCGGTGGTGTCATGCCGTTAAGTGTCCGTTCTTGCGAAGCGAGCATACGTAAACAGGGGAATGGTGCTACTGTAGGTATGTCCGTACTTGCGAGTGTCTGTAAAGTGAAGGTCCGTATAGCGGGGTATTCCTGTATATTGTTTTGGAAAGTGTATATTAGGTAAATTCACCTTTAAATGTGAACTGAATTGAATTTCTCCATCTCTATTTCTACCACAGAAAAAGCCAAGGGACAATGCCAGCTTCAGGGCTTTTTTGGAGGGGTGTTTGTTGCTCATCTATCTATCTGCCTGCCTGCCTTTTATCCCGCTAATCATTTGCATTTCTAAGCAGTGTACATTTTTTAAAAATCTCTATACAGAGAATAAAACGATAAACATTCATCATCATATAACCTGAGCAGTACCTTTAAATGCCTGCTGAAATAAGAAAGTCTTTGTTATGATGACTCTGGAGCCAAGCAAGGAGGGTGCCTGTCTAATCTCAGCTGGGAGGAAGTTCCACAGGGTTTGGGTCCACAATAATGCATGCATAGCTTCTAGTAGTTACGAGCTGTGCATCTCAGCCATGGGAGACCACCAACAGAGATGCCCTCAAAGATGTCAGTGATAAGTCAGGGATATAAAGGATCAGGTAGTCCTTAAGATATCCTGAACACAGGTGGTTCAGTGCCTTGTAAATTAATACAAGAACCTTGAACCTGGCCTGGTAATGTATGGACAGCCAATGCAAGCTTTTGAGCACCAGAGGTATGTGGTCTCCTTGGTGTTCCCCTCTCTTCCTCTCTGCAATCACCCATTTGCTTTCTCTCTTCCCCTGGTGATAATCCCCAATACCATCCAGGAAGACAAGGCAGACAAGATATGAGGCCATCAGAACTGTCATTCCTTCTGTTTAGTCCAGGGTTGGGGAACCCATGACCCTCTAGATGTTGCAGGACTATAACTTCCATCATCCCTGACCATTGGCAATGCTGTCTGGGGCTGATGTGATCTGGACTCCAGCAACATTTGGAGGGCCACCGGTTCCCCGCCCCTACCTTAATACCATTGTTTGCTGGTGCTCTCTCTGCAGGCCAAAGGGACAGAGTGGGCAAATAGATGGCAATGGTAAGAGAACCAGCAACAGGGCCAGCAGGCTCTGGTAGTCAGCAATGGGCCCCCTGCTGAGCTTTGGGATCAGCTGGCAGCCAGCGATGCCAACTTCTGATGCCAGCCCTGGTGGGGGACAACTGCATACTTCAAGCTTTCCCCTGTCTATAGGCAGCCATTGTGAGGGAGCCTTCCAGATTCCAAAGCTGGCTTATCTGGCTTCCCAGCTGAGGGAGACTGGCTCGTATATGTCTCAATCTCTATATTTGCATGATTTTCACAAATGCACATTTGCTGAAATAAGATGTGGTTCCACCCCGAAAGGCACTGCTGCCTATGTGATTTGTGCTACACCACAAATGTATGAGCTGTAGGAGTAACAGAAGCAAGAGATGCAAAACTGCACAAGTATCGACACAATGTTCCTGGGGAGTACATTAATTTGGACTGCGTTCTCTATAGGTCTCACTAATATCCTAGTGTGCTGATTGGACAAGCAGAGGGTAGCATAGTCCCCAAAGTGGCTTCAGGCTATCAACGGCAAGAAAATCCTGGAAATGCCCTTAATGTTGTGTTTATATCTAAGACTAATATATTTGTTCAATCTAACATTTATTATATTGTGTTTCTTAGATGTATATGCGAACCGGGCATCTGTTCCAGGGAAACCATTGCACCTCAGTGATAGAGAACATGCTTTGTAGGCATCAGGTTTAACCTCTGGCATCTCCTGGTAGGGCTGGGAAAGACTCCTGTCTGAAAACCTGGAGAGAGAGAGAGATGCTGCCAGTCAGTATGGACTAGGGGTAGCCAATGTGGTACTCTGCAGATGGGCTCTGACTCTCATCAACCCCAGCCAGTATGGCCAATGGCTAGGGATGATGGGAGCTGCAACCCTCTAACATACGGAGGGCATCACATTGGCTGCTCTTGGTGTAGATAATACTGAGCTAAACATGTAAATGGACTGCCTTCAAGTCGATTCCGACTTATGGTGACCCTATGAAGAGGGTTTTCATGAGGCTGAGAGGCAGTGACTGACCCAAGGTCACCCAGTGAGCTTCATGGCTATGTGGGGATTTGAACCCTAGTCTCCCAGGTCGTAGTCCAGCACCTTAACCACTATACTACACTGGCTCTCAATACTGAGCTAGATAGACCAATGTTCTGACTCAGTACGAGGCAGCTTTCTAGTGGGAACCAGCTCTATAAATAATATGCAGAACCCCTATTGTTTCAAACACACGTTTGGTTTGACACGTAATAAGTAGAAAAGTACATTCTTTCTGAACCGCAAATCATCCCTTTCTATCTTGTCAAAAATCCCCGGCAGACTGATAAATGCCAGAATGTAGTGGTTTTGAGTGACAATGGCAGCTAGTTGAATAAGAGGAAGAAAGTGGGGATCATTTTGTAAAAAGAATGCTTCCCAACTTAATTGGACAAGTAATTCTAGATGAATAATTTCAGGAGCACTTGTAAGAATCCTAAATTTGCTTCTCATTTTAAAGAGAGAGTTTAAATGCATTTGGTACCACACAGCAGGTGTATGGCAGGTTACAAAAATGAAGGTTTATACAAAACCTATCCTCAGGGATGTATATATAATACCAGTTGTACCCTTTCATCAATGTCACACTGAGACCACAGTGAATATGAAAAATCCTATATACTAACAGTAAACTCATTCTCTTGAATGTCGGTCCTTATGCAGCCAAAAGGATGCCATCGATGAAGAAGGGGGAGGTATCAGCAGGCTTGTGGAAGATCTGCAGAGGCACTAAAATCTTTTTTTGGTGGGGGGGGGGAAACCCTAACAGGGAAACCTAAAACACCTCAATGAAGGTTGAGCACGGTTAGTGGACACGGGCTGCTGTCTGTTGAGGAGGGTGTGCAAGCAAAAGACTCTGGGAAGGCAGAATGGAATGGAGTATGCAGAAAGTAGGGCTGCCTGGCTACCTAGCATTCTGAACAGGAACTATCGATGCTGCCACATTTTGTGGCAGCAGGTGTCATGTGCAAATAAATCAAAGTAGATGGAGGACAGTTCCAGATAGGATATTGATTTAAGAGGCATAGTAAACACAAATGCCTTCCCTGCATCACCATCATTGCAAAAGATGCCCCCACATGGGAAGTTGAGGCATATTAGAGGAGGGAGAGTGGGAAGGTGGATGTGAAGATTTTATGTCAGATGTGATGGAGGGTGTTTTGGTGACTGGGGAGGACTTGCAGAGGAAGGGAGGAAGGGAGAGGCATGCAACTTTCAAACACTGGACTGGAAAATAAGCCAATTTGTTCCCTCTTTGTTTCTTTTTGGGAGGAAGAAATTACTCCACTCATTTCCTAGAGGGAGGGAAAACTTGTCCATCACTAGTTATAATAGATGTTCACTCTTGGTAACTATTATAATGCAGAACCTTGAAAACTGAGGGAAAGAAAGGGAAATATTAGCACAGGTGTTTATGACTCTAACTAGAATATAAAAGAAATGATATGTACTCGAGCTGTTAAAGGTCATTTCCTGAATATATTTCTCTGGTCACTTTAGGCTACCACATAATTGGGAATAAATGAGGCACTGGGACTCCACAGGGACCTTAAAAACACCTCAAAATTTAGGCATGCAATGCCAGGCAGCAGCCTATGTCTTTGGCATATAAATGAAGCACAGTTAGGGCAACAGGGTGAGAATGAAGGCTGCACATTCTGTCTCATTTATCATGCTTCTTTTGCTAGCTGGGCAACCTTCAATGGTAACCTTTGAAAATATGAACTTTCATCTCTAGACTTCATACCGGTGAATATCTCCTAAGCCGTAGCAGTTGGTAAGGCAATCTGGCATTTGTACCATGGCGGTCTTGCCATCGTCCTGCCTTTCTCCTTCCTGGTAAGCTGCAGTGAATAGGTCAGGTAAGCACTGCCACTCTGCCTCCTGCTACTCACTCTGCAAATCACACACATTTGGGTGTAACTGCTCAGTCCTATGCTGTATTGCACAGACCCTTCATCCCTCTGTAGGGCTGACCCCAGTTGTAAAGTTGCAGCATGAACAGAGGCTAATAAAACTGTGATTCCAAGGCAGGAGCAAGAATCTCAATAACCTCCAAGAGCCTCATATAAGAGGCTTCTGGGGAGAGGAGTAGAATTGGAGATCATTGGCAGTGGGTGACCTGACTGGGTGACCAAGACAGAAAATATAGGATGAGGAGAAGCCCATAGAGAATTTTGAAGAGAAAGCATTTGTGCTGGATGTGAAAAGAGACCAGACCGTTCTAGAGAGTCACATATATGCCGCCCTGAGCTCCTGCCGGGAGGAAGAGCTGGATATAAATCAAATAATAAATAAATATAGATAGACAAATATAACATCATTTCCTCCTGATTGTCTTATTTATTTCATTTTTATTTTATTTATAAATATATCTGTGTACCACTATTTCATTTAAAAACATCAGAGTGGTTTACAAGAAGTAAAAGAAAAGCCTGCAGTAAAAAAAACATTAAAAATAGAATAAAAACAAAGATCAACCATTGCAAGAATACATCTTATTAATTGCATGCACAAGCCTGGTGGAAAGGTTTTCAGCAGGCATTTAAAAGTTAAAACAGAAAGTGCCTGCTGAATCTCTGTTGGCAGAGCATTCCAGAGAACTGGGCCAATGACACGGAAGGCTCAATTTTGTGTCGATGTCGAGCCCCAGCTCCCTCAGGGGGATCAAGGAGGGGCAATGGATGAGCTTCAGCTCCCTCAGCTAGGGCAAGGGGAAGAATCAGAGGGTGTTGAGACTTTTGAGGACAATGAGGGAGGGGGTGTGGTTGACACTGTGCCAGTTCCCACAGACAGTTCTCCCACCGAAGAAGAGTTCACGCCACCTCCGGACACCCCAACAGAGCTGTTGGGGAATGTCCTGGCGCACACGCCAACTCCACCCCCCCTGAGCTCCCCTCCTGATACTTCAAATGCTTCTCCACCTCCTGAAGCCGAGCCGGCACCTATCGAGCCTGTACTGACAGACGAGCCAGCGGAGGCGTGCCCCCTCTTGCCCTGCACAAGAAGTTGCGAGAAGCGCTTTGGTCAGAGGGAGAGTCTTCGAAGGAGTCAGAGATTACGGGCGAAGACCTTTCCTACTTAAGGCAGCACCCCCCCTGAACTGGGTGCTGAGTCAACTTTCTTCACATGCTGCAGAGTGTGCTTAGGTAGCTTAGTTAGGGACAGTAGTGAGTTAGCATAGCTAAGTCTATTAAGCATGCTGCCTTTGATGTTTCAATTACTCTAATAAAACAAGAATTAATTTCATCCTCATCTCCATCTTGTGACTTGCACTCTGGGCCGGACAGTCAATGTTAAATGAGCCTCGCCAACTTGGGGGATGACCCAGAGCTTGGAAAAGTTACTTTTTTGAACTACAACTCCCATCAGCCCCAGCCAGCATGGCCACTGGATTGGGATGATGGGAGTTGTAGTTCAAAAAAGTAACTTTTCCAAGCTCTGATAACGACCAAAGCTGCTCCTGCTGATAATCTCAGTGACTGAGCTGGGATATAAGGGTTCAGGTGGTCCTTAAGACATCTGAAATAGGGATGGAATCCTTTGGCCAGAGCTGGTTCAAAAGCATTCTATCAATGTAGCAGGCTGGTATCCATTCAAGTTTGTTCTTTGTCCACTAACCACTGCTTTTACCAATCCAGCTTTTTTTCCTTCACAAAAAAATATTGTTATTAATGTTGATATTTCCTTTAAAATATTGATAAAATCAATAATTTTAAAGGAAATAACTATAAATGAAAGGAAATATTGATAAAATTATCATTCTTAATATCAATATTTTAAAGGTAGGATTTTTTAAAAAAGAAAATCCATTTTCAAAAATAGCTGCAGAAAATTGCTACATAAAAATCAAATTCACAACAATAGAGATTAAGAGAATTAATGGAAAATTTAGTACCAAATCTGAATTGGGCAGAATTCTAGTACCTCCCTAATCTCAAATAAATGTTTTGGGGAAATAGAACAGAACTAATATATAGGATGGGAATAATGCCTGTGTTGGGGAGCGTAGTTTTATCTCATATCAGGAATCTTCAGGGTGGATTGATGATGGTCATCCACACCATCACACCATACATTTAAAGCACATGACTTCCCCCAAAGGATCCTGGGAACTATACTTTGTTAAAGATGTTGGAAGTTGTAGCTCTGTGAGGGGTACAGTATAGTTCCTAGGATTCTTTGGGGGAAGCCATTTGCTTTAAATGTATGGTATGGATGTGACCAATGTTGCTATAAGCTTTACACTAAGGGAAGTATGTTTCAAAGAAAACCTCTCACCCGAGTTGGAGTGACTCAGGACTGCATAGCTGGTGACCCACCAAGCCATGCACTGGGACTCTTCTTAAGCCTAATTGTTCAAGCTCTAGTGATGATGTTGAAGGAGAACCTCTACAGCCCACCTCAGACAGAAACAGCCTACAGTTCCACCTTTAATCTGTGAAGCCTGCAGTTCTAAATAATAAGAAAGCCTCTTTACCTACTATAATTCACACCATACCTGAGGGAAACAGATGATACTTTATCTAAGACCTTTTAAGCGAAACAGTCTATGACACCATCAATAAAATAAATAAACATAATTGTTCTGAAAGCCTGGTCCCCGCCACACACAAAGAAACACACTTACACATTTGCCAGCAATGATTTTTTAAAAAAGGTCTCTCCCACTTAGCTATTCATGAAGAGTAAATCTCTTGTAGCTATTTGTTTGGGATTCACATACGATTATTCCTCTGGATGAAGATATAAACTTATTAAAGGTTCTGTTATACGAGGAAACCTATCCAGTGCTGGCATCTTTCATAGGGTGAACTCAAACCACGACCATAACAAGCACTTAGCAATCAGTTACACACCCTTGGCTCATCAAAGGCAAGACATTATCTAAACAGAGATGAAAACCATGAACAACTGATCTATAATTTCATAACCATTTGTTCTTGTCACTGCACTTTAAGAAAAGCAAGCAAGCATAAATCAGCATTTCTCAAGCTTCTGAGGCTCCATCTGCACTACAGATTTAGAGCAGTATAATACCACTTAAGTCCCTCCGTGGTGCAGAGTGGTAAGCGGCAGTAACGCAGCCGAAGCTCTGCTCATGGCCGGAGTTCGATTCCAATGGAAGGAGGAAGTTGAATCTCCGGTAAAAGGGGTCGAGGTCCACTCAGCCTTCCATCCATCCATGATCGGTAAAATGAGTACCTGGCATATGCTGGGGGGTAAAGAAAGGCCAGGGAAGGAACTGGCAATCCCACCCCATATATACGGTCTGCCTAGTAAACATTGCAAGACGTCACCCTAAGAGTCGAAAACGACTCGCACTACAACTGCAGGGACACCTTTACCTTTTTAATACCACTTAAAACAGTCATGGCTTCCCCCAAAGAATCATGGAAATTGTAGTTTGTTAGGGGTGCTGAGAGTTGTTAGGACACCCCTATTCCCCTCACCAGGGCCAGCTCTAAAAGGCAGCCAGGTGAGGCCCTGGCTGAGGCCCCTGCAGCCCACAGGGGCCCCTGAAGGGCCCCTTGTTATGGTGGGGGAGTAGTGCTCCCCTTCTGTGGCAGGCTGCTGCAGATCGCAGGGAGAGAGCTGCCCACCCACTGACCCACTCGTTCCCTCCCTCTCTCCCTCACCCTGCGCCCCCGCTGGCTCCCTCCCTCACCCTTTCCCCCTGCTCGCTCACTCGACCTCCTGCCCAATCTCCTGCTCCTCTGCCTGCCTGGTAGGTAGGTAGGTAGGTGGGGCATGTGTGTGTGTTCCAGGACCCAGGGCAGGCTGGTGCCCAAGGGTCCCAGCATGCCTGGGACCGGCCCTGCCCCTCACAGAACTACAATTCCCAGAATGGTTTAACAATCAATCCCTCTTCTCAAAGAACTCTGGGAATTGTAGCTCTGTGATGGGAACAGGGGTCTTCTAACAACTCTCAGCACTCTTAACAAATTATCATTCCTAAGATTCTTTGAGGGAAGTCATGACTGTTTAAAGTGTTATAATACGGCTTTAAATGTATAGTACACATGGGGTGTAAGAGCTGAGGCACACTTTATTTTTGAATTAATATCGGAAGCATGCTTCATTCTTACACCCCAAAAGGTATACTGTTATTTGGAACAGCGACAGGAGTGAAAGTAGTACTCCAGTTTCTCACTGTTGTGGTTGTATCCACTCTCCTCTGGGGACAGGTAATTCTGTCTGCAATTCTGCACCCGGAGCATGTGAAAATCCAATCACATATGATGTAGAAGTGTGACCTGCCCACAGCTGAGGATGAATGGAAGAAGATAAGTGGTGATAAGGGACTCAGTGGACAGCCTTCCCTGTGGTTGGCTATCTGGAGCTCAGAGGAGCTCTTAATTATTTGCTTACATTATTTCTTGGGGCACATAGTTTGGGAATTACTGGCACAATTAATTCTTCTTTGATTATGTCATCATTCTGACGTTGGCTTCTTTTCCCAGCCTCATATTCTACTTGTTATAATTTTAGCTAAGGGTTTTTTTTAACACACACACACGCACGTGCGCACGTGCACAAACACACACACACACATACACACACACATAATAAAAATACAAGATAAAATGCTACCCAACAGAATAAAACCACATTTCGGGGGGGGGATTATTTGTTTTCCTTTGGCTTTCTTTTTTTCTTGATTCACAGTAGCATTCTTTGACTTATGAGGTCCTGCAACAAATTATTCTATGATTCTATGAAATTAAGGCACTCTGCACTAGCTGAGAGGCCATTATATATTTAAAAGGATAGGCACTGTTTGTTTAAAGTTGTACCCTGCTTTTTAAACTACTGTTCCAAAGCAGCTTACATAAAAGAAATGTATCATAACAATCATGTATTTCTTTAATTGCTAACTATATTTATAGAAACCTGCCCTATTACATTGCTATCTGGGTGGCTTCCCACATGAAAATAATAAAATACAAGTAAAAACATGACATTATAAAATAACAAGTTGTGGTATAATGAATTCCTAGCAATGAGAAGAATGAACACAGATCACTAACAAATATACAACACATAAACTGGTTCAGAAAACAGCCAGATTTTTAAATGGTCCAGGAGAATTTGAAAAACGCCTTTACCTAGCACTGAAATGACCATAAAGAATAAAATAATACAATATTAGACATCAAATAAGGCACTAAAAATGCACAGCACCATTAAAAACTGAATAGGAAAAACAAACAAATCTATAGCATGAAGGCTTCCATAGGAGACTCTCAGCATAAGTGTTCCTCTTTCAGCCTTTTTTTTTCTCTCTTAGGGCCACAAAAGACTCAAATAAATAAATGAACAACGGCAAGCAGCCCAAGCCTTAGCAACTCAAAGTACTGGGTGTTGCAAATCAAAGACAGAGCAGATTTGCCTATTAAGGGACCTTAATAAACAAATGCTGTATGGAATGTCTGGCACTTCTGGGCTATAAGGTTGCCGGATGTTTTGCAACTAATAATGGAGTGGGGTACAGTTAAAGATATGGCTTCTCTTTTCCTACCTTGCAAAACTTTGATCTGCTCAGTTAACTTTTCCATGATGAACTCCTCCTTCCACAGGGAGGGCTGGTGGAAATCCTAAATAGATTTGCCACCCGTTTTTAACTGCCTTTTATTCTCAGCCCAAAGGCCATAGGTCAGTGGTAGAGCATATGCTCAGCTTGCAGAAAGTCCCTGATCCAATCCCTGGTGTCTCAGAGGATGATGGAGATGGAGGAGAGGACATCATGGGCAGGGATGTATTGGGATATAGTAGTGAGACATAAGGGGCAACAAGCCCATGGAGCTGCTTAATTCTGTATAGGAGTGAAGATGGAGTGAGTTTAAATCAGAGGTGGCTAACCTGTGGCCCTCCTGATGTTGCTGGACTACAACTCCCATTATTGGCCATGCTGGCCAGGGCTGAAAGAAGCTGTAGTCCAACAACATCTGGAGGGCCATAGGTTAGCCAACCTTGGCTTAAATACCCATCTTTATCATGTGATGACAGCAAGATAATAAAAAAAAGCTACCACAGATCCAGCCCCCATAGACAAAGTTGCAGTATTACATCATGTAAAAAACCAATCAGGATTGCCAACTCACACAAAGTACAAAACAAAACAAAACAAAATCCAAGCTGATCTGTTCTTCTGCCTATAAATGCAACCTGATGTGCAGAAATCAGCTGGTGAAGGTTTTCACAGGTTGGAGGCCGACATTATCATCATTATTAGTCGCTTGTTACCCGTATGTCTCTCCAAGCAACCTACAACACATTTTAAAACAGAAACATAAATACCATTAACAGAATTCATGCAAAACACCTTATCATGCATTTGCTTATGTATATGCTGATCAAGCTATTGTTAAGGTAACGATACATGGGTCTGCTGAAATGTTGTCAACCCAAAACTAGGGACAGATCAGTCTATTTCCTGTCAGAGTTAATTTTGCATGTGCTCAATTGTAATTCCATTCAATTCTGCTTTCTATAAAAAGGAAAAAAGTCATTTAAATTATACATGTTTTCCCCTAAAATACATATTTTTGTACTCATTTCCCTTAAAACAGGGGTTCCCAAACTGTGGTCCACATACCCCCAGTGGTCCATGAGCTTCATTCAGGTGGTCTGCAGCATGTCTGTAAAAAATACAACTAAGAATCATACAGTATCTAGCACAGAACATTACAATTGCTGCAACAGGCAGAAAAATTATTAAGTGATCCACCAAGATCCTCAGCCATTTTCAAGTAATTTGTGAAGAAAAAAAGTTTGGGAACCACTGCCCTAAAACAGACATTTTTGTTCCCATTTCCCCCTATTTGTGTATTATTACATTGATATCCCACTTTTCCTCCAAGGAGCTGAAGGTGGCATACATCGGTCTCCTCCCTCTCCATTTCTTCCTCACAATAACCCTGTGAGATAGAGTAGGCTGAGAGACAGTGACTAGCCTAAGGTCATTCAGTGAGCGTCATGGCTGAGGGGGCACTTGAACCCTGGTTTCACAGGTCCTAATCCAACACTCTGACCACTACGCCACACTGGCTCACATTTTTGTACAAACGTTCCCCTAAAGTGCACATTTGTGTACACATTTTTGTGTTGAAAACTCTGTCACAAAATCTGGAGAAAGGCACAGTCTGAAGAATAGCTGCATTCCAATCTGGGTATTAGTCCAGAAAGTGCTAGTTAATTTGGTCCCCTTAAAAATGGAAACCAAATGAAATTCTCCAGCAATCCTACCAAAACCACATTTTTATGTAATTTCTGTGTTCAGTTGAAAGTCCTTGAGTGATGTACTTCTGTATGTGAAAGAACACTTAGCTTTGCTTTCCCATTCACTATTTTTCCTGCCTTTATTGTTAATTATTATTTATTTCATTTCCAGGCTACATAGGCTCAGCACTGAGAAACAGAATCCAAATTATCCCTTTATCACAAAAATCTAACAGAAATTGAGTCTGATCTCTTTTTTATTGAACAAGGGGTAGCATGATTGCTAGTTTGGAGTAAAATGATTTTTTTTCGTATTAAGTATAATTGTTTTTCTTGTTAAATATAATTTAGTTCTGCAAATAATGCTAATATAATTGCTTTTCAAAAGAGATCAAAATCCTCACAATAGACCCGTGTAGTTTCCTCCAACTCAGCATTCCACAAATAGAAATTAGGAAACTCACACAAGAAAGTGCAAGCGGACAAAGAAATCTGTTGACAGACTTATGCATTATATGCATTTTAATTGCACTGGCACTTTAATTCCTCCGTAATTGCTCTTTAATTGCTTAGATTTTCATACATTTAAAAAGCAGTTAAAACCACATTGTGTTCTGCGAGACAATTTGAAGCATTTACTGTAGACATTTTAAAGAACAATTTCACATTCCCTATTATATTAAAGAGTTTAAAAATTACACTTGACTAATTTCATTTCAGGTATGCATATTGTAGAGAATTTTGGGTCCCCCCCCCTTCAAGCTACTGGGCCACAAGGGCTGGAATTTTGAAAATTATTTCATGCAAATACAAATAGCCATTGTAGAGAGCGGAATGTGGAGTTGAAAACACAGCAGTTTTCAAAGTGAAGCCAGTTTGCAAATTTGAATACACTTGCAATGAAGCTGGAAACAGGGATGGATGAATAACAGAGCAATCCTAACTCTGGAAAGCCAGCATAATTTATGATGCTTCAAGTTAAACTGGAGCAAGGCTGCTGCCAGTTGAGCCAATCCAAGCCTGACACAGAGAAAACAAACCTTTAAAATAGAGTTTGACTTACACTATCATTTTTGCTGATGTAAGTTCCACTGGATTGCCAGGTCATGTGACTGAGTTGAATGGAGTTAGGATTCAGTATAAGTCACCAGGGCCGGCTCCAGGCATGCGGGTGCCCTTGGGCATCAGCTTGCCCTGCCCCCCCGGTGGATGGGTGTGCACGTGTGCGCACACACAGCCCCCCTGCACCCCCATGCCCCCTACCTGTCTAGTCTTTATCATTGCCCTTAATGAAGATGGCTGTTGCAGTTTCCCTAAGGGGAATGAAGCCTCCACCGCCATCTTTGTTGATGGCACATGTGCGTGCTATGCGCGCACATCTCTGCCATCAACTAAGATGGCGGCAGCGGCTTCAGTACCTCAGAGATGGCTTTATCCTAAAACAAACAAATTTAAAAAGTATCCTTCTTATGTAAACTCTGGACTGAATTAAAAAATTTTGCAGCTGACTCTGAGATTGACTTGTCTGTATGAGACATTAGGTATTTCAGATACCAATCTGTAGATCTACCTGGGATAAATAAATAAATAAATAAATAACATGTTCACCCCTCAGACCATTTCTGCATTAATCTGTGATTTTTTTAAAAAAAATCTGCATAAAATGTGCATTTAAATAATATTGTACACCTATTTTTGGTCCAAATATTTATTTTTTAAACTGTACGATGTCAGAACAAAGGCAGTGGATGTACTCCGAAGTTTTTCTCCATCTCTCATAATTCTAGAGCTTAGAACCATCTCTCATAATTCTAGAATGCTAGGTTCCAAGATTGCGCCGTCACGAGCGCAGCTTCCTGCAGCCCTGCTGCCTCCATTACACGCTGGGGCTCTTCAAAGTCACAGTGGACTTGCGGAGCAGCGAGGAGCGCTTTCCGCCCTGCCGGGAATACCACCAGCAGTTTGGGCACTGGCCTTGCCTGGACTACCCACTCTGCCACCAACCACTACGCTACTACAACTGCGGTGGCGAAAGCAAGCTGTCCCAGCAGGCGCACCTGCTCACTGTCTTGGCCCCATTTACACCGTTATCCATGCCTTGGCCTGTGGCTTCTTTGAACTTATGCTGCCCAACGACAACAACGAGACGATGACAACTGGCCGACCAAGGTCTACATCTACCCGGTTTATTCGCTGTATCCACAGACTCCTCTGGGGAATCGTTTGGCCAGCCCAAGAGAAGCTTACATTGGCACCCACCGCCCCAGAAGAGCTGCAAGACTACGAGGCCTGGGAGCTACCGCTGTAGCATCAGAAGGCCTGTGGGCCAGACCAGTTGGTTGGCCTGCCAGTTGCTGCTGCCCTGTTTTCACTTTACCAGCAGCAGCGGCGGCATCGTCCTGGGCCAGGGCATGCAGACAGAGACCCCCAGCATTAAGCTACACTACTCCTGGTTTGAGCCACAGGCCATCGCTGTTTCGGACTGGCATACCGCCCCTTGAAATAGCTGTAAGTTCAGGAGAGATGAAATGCCTTTCCTAGATATTTTTCTTAATTAATGTTATTTGTTATTTAATTTCATTTTTTGTACAATATATTGCTTTATTGATGTATTGCTTTACTGATGTATTGCCTTGATGTATTTTTATATTTGTGTTTACTTTTTCTGTAAGCCAACTTGAGGGCCGTTTGGCCAAAAGGCAGGGTATAAATAAACATTAACTTAACTAACTTAACTAAGTTTTGACCTACGTGTTAGTCTGGGAAGTGAGAATCAGTTTAGTTTGTATTAAAAGTCACAAATATCGAATTCTTCAAACTTCCTAGCTGGTACAGCAAGGATGCTGTACCTCAGGCTCAGGGGCTAAATGTGACTCTCCAGGCCTCTCTACCTGGCCTTGGGACTCTTCCTAGGCCAAGCATAATCCCAAATCACACCCTTCAGTTCTCTTCCACACTAAAGTGAACCCAATGGGACTTCTAAGTAGATGTGTAAAGGGTTTGTGCTGTAAGCTGCCACAGGACACATTGTCCTGCATTGATGCTTCATTGTAAGTAGGCATGGATCACCCTTGAAAAATAAGATAGGTTGTTTTGTTTGAACTGTTTTTGCTTTCCTTAACATTTTTTTAGATGATTCAACAAAACAGGGACTTCCTAATATACAGTTTTAGGCAAACTTTGGTGGCACCTCTAGGTGTGTCGAGCCCCAGCTCCCTCACAAGGATCAAGAAGGGGGGCTGGATGAGCATCAGTTCCGACCACTAGGGCAAGGGGAAGAATCAGAGGGCATTGAGACTTTTGAGAAAGAGGGGGGGTGTTTGACACTGTGCCAGTTCCCATGGACAGTTCTCCCACCAAAGAAGACTATGCTCAACTTCCAGACGCCCCCATAGAGCCATCTTGGCATGCACGCCAACTCCACCCCCCTGAGCTCCCCTGTTGGCACTTCAAGCACTTCCCCACCTCCTGAAGCTGAATCAGCACCTATCGAGACTATTGTCAGATGAGCCAGCGGAGGCATGCCCCCTTTCACCCCACGCCAGATGCCAGGAGAAGTGCTTCGGTCAGAGGGAGGTCTTCTAAGGAGTCAGAGATTATGGGCAAAGACCTTTTCTATTTAAGCCTGCTCCCCCTTGACTTGGGTGCTGAGTCAACTTTCTTCACACTCTGCAGAGTGTACTTAGGTAGCCTAGTTAGGGATTGCAGTGAGTTAGCATAGTGTGCCTATGAAACGTATTGCCTTCGATGTTAGTTTAATAAAACAGGAATTAATTCCATCCTCGTCTCCATCTCGTGAGTCACACTCTGGGCAGGACAAGGTGATTACTTGTTTTCAGTAGGATCCATCTCATGACCCCAAAGCGTTCTCTATCTCTGGTGCATGAGGTAGTAGAAAAGATAATTCTCAAGATCTCCCTCTGGGTTGTGGGTGGTGCTGAAGAGCAGCCAGCATCTGAAGCAGTAGAGGGTGGGAAACATGAGACACAGTATATCAGAACAGTCCAAGGGTGAAACTAGAAGTTCAGAAGCCAATAGTGAATAGAATCAGCAAGAGGAAGTGTACGTCAGAGTCAGCCTCAGGAGTCAGGCCAGGATTGGAGGAGAGCATGGATTAGCAGCAGTCTAAAGGTCAAGCCAGGATTGGAATCAAGCCAATCTGCGCGCAGGTGCAACTAAGAACTGGTGTTGCCCCAATAATGTCCCCAGTGGTCTTTGAACCTCTTGTGTGATTTCCCACAACAGCAGATCAGTGGGATCAGACTCTACTTGTAGTGCTTGCTCTGGAACAGAAAGGACCCAGATCTACAAAGCACTATGTTCTAAGCCTACTGTAGCTCTGCACCAAAAGTCTGAAAGACCAAAATCTTGAGGCCAGTGGTTCAAAATCTCCCCCCAATGCACTATACAACCTGACAGATAGACCCCAGCTTTCTGTTGTTTTTTGAAAGAATGTCCTTATTTTACATCTAGTTCTTTATGCTAGATCCCAGTAAGAAAAGAATGGCCTCCCTTTCCCCACACTTCACAGTTCCCTAAACAGTACCATTCTCCCTCATTTCTCATACCACCTTTCCAAAGCTTTTAAACAGACATTGTTATTAAATTAGTTGCAAAAATGCCATGAAATGAAACACATTAATTGCAATTGTTATAGGCATCTAGGGCTGCTTCCACTTCTCTGACTTGATGTTTTGGGCTTTTATTTTCCTTTGAAAGCAGCTGTCCGATAACAGAAAACAGTCATTAAAAAGAAGCCACTGTTTCCTCTTGCTGCTTTCTCAACCCCCTCCCCCCAAAAAACTAGCAATATCCCTCCATCTTTTGGCACTGCTTCTAGTGCTGCTCAGTTCATCTTTGTTTTGAAATGCTGCAAGACAGACAGCATACTAGCAGCCCGTGTTTCTTTGATCTTGCAAGGTTTAATTATGGACACCAAGAAGGTCTCACATGTTTGAGGCCTGCAACTGGGAGGGCGGAAACTGTGTGAAGCCTAACAAATTGTGCATTTTTATTATTTTTTAAAATTGGATAGTGGGCCAGGGAGATGCTTTGTAGTCTTGCCGCTGTCAGATCCTGCCACAGATATTGTCAGAAAGTGTGATTAACATGAAAAGAGGAACCTTCTAAAAGAGATGTTTTCTACAGTTTTTTTTTTTTTAAAGAAGTCAGTATAGGTCTTTTCCATTGACACAATCTATCCCCAAAGCCTGAAAGCTGAGAGCAAATCACAAGTTCTACCAATCATTTTTTAAAAATAAAATAAAATAAAGTAAAATAAAATAAAGTAGATAGTAAAATGAGCTGGTGCAGACATTACTACAGGCAATCATCTCCTACAAATCATCGCTGAAGTGCATGTTGGGTTTACATGAGCATTGTAACATGGAAGAAGGAACTCAAGTGAGAAACCCTCCCCTCATCCCTTCCCGGCTCCTTGTGAACAGGAAAGAAAAGCAATACTTTCAAGAGGTACTCAGCTGTTGTAATGTCTGCCCAATCTCAATGTTTTAAGAAGTATTCTTTTCTGATCCTTGAGGGGAGGGAAGAATTGCTAGTATCTATAGCTGGGAGCGCCTCCAGGCTGTCGGCATTCTAATGGAGGGATTTGAGCACATACTGGGAAATTTAAGTTTGTGCAATTAAAGTGTATGAAAGCACTCTGTTGTCCTAGCACAACAAATCCACTTTAAAAAAGAAACAGATTTTTGCTGTTAGGAAAGTCACAGGGAAATGCCTTGAAGAGTGTGGGATGAACGAATGATTAAGGGGAAGACGTATATAAACACACTGCAAGCTAGGGATGGAATATGCAGCTGCCACTAATTCCCTGTCAATCCGCTCCATGCCCACCCATCCCTGCACAGGGAAAGAGGAGGCAGGAGCCCCACCCCGGATAGAATGATACAACTGAGGCCAAGGCAACAGCCTCTCCAGCAGGCCCAGACTGCAGAGGAGGAAGAGGAACAGGAAGAAGAGGCACCACTCTGTGGGGCAAGTGATGGGCTGCAGGCTGGGATGGGTGAAAAATCTACTAAATTCCAATCCCCCATGCTTGGAATTAAGTGGATTTTTCACCTTTGCAGCCTGCAGCCTGTCGCTTGCCCTGCAATGTGGCACCTCCTCTTCCTGTTCCTCCTCTGTAGTCTGGTCCTGGTCAGGGAGGCTGCTGTTGAGGCCTCTGCTGTATTATTCCACCCAGGGTGGGGGTCTGTGGGCTCCTCTCCTGCCTCCTTTTCTCCATGGTGGGCAGGCACAGAGTAGACTGGTGGCAAACAGGTGGCTGGTGGATTCTATTCCTGCCACAAACAAATCAGAATGAATGCTCAACAAAGGCGGTGCATATTTCTGTAAGCAAATTAGGATAAATGCTCAATAAAAAGGTCATCCGGAGGAGCCAAGTGTAAGAGTGACACCTCCCTCTCTTTTTCTTTTTTAAAAACCAGTTTCTAACATCCCATCCATATCTCCCAATATTTCATCACACTTTTGGGTGACCAAGGGACAGAATCCAGGCCAGGGCTCTGCAGAGATGAGGGGGCAGGACTATGAAGAGAGGAGGGGCGGGACTATGCAAATAGGAGCAGGCTTGATTTTCAATATCTGCCAACACTGGAGTGGTGAGAATGCAGGAACCAGTTTTAACTCTCACCTCAATGGTACTTTGCTTTACTTTTTCCATGTAAGGGAACAGTTGTCAATGCACTTGTGCAGTGCGCTGTAGGTCGTGAGTGAAAACCCTGCCTTTTATACCTGAGTGGCTTGATTCTCACTGGCAGTGCTGTCATGGGCAATACAATATGTTCCAGTGTCCAAAAGGCCCTCTATTCAATATATACACACCCTGCCCATTAGAATGGGAGGCATTTTGCTTGCATTTTATCTCAGTAACCTTGAAAGGCAAGCACTCTTGCCTAAGCATCCTTTTGCTCCTTTTTGTAGTGTGCAGCAAGGAGCAAGCCCATGTACAACTGGTTATCTGGCATTCATCATGACTGATGGATGGGCTACATTATCAGCTGGCTTGTCTGTAAAAAAAGCTGCCTCGTATTTGCCCACTTGGAATGATTACCGCCTTTATAGCAGGTTAATTTAGAAGGTTGCTTTATCAGACAATTTGCTATTGATAAAAATCTGTAGACAACCAATTATGTTTCGTTGACTTGGCTCACTAACCTGTTGTCAGACTAGTTCACTCATGCTGCATAATTGCAAGCAGAGAGGGAAGAGTCAGGTATATTATTATGATAGTGATATATAAATTGTGGGAGAAAACACAGACTGGTGGTCACATGAACACATACACACACACCCTCCATGGTGTTTCATAAGTTTGTTTTATTTGATCTAATTTTATTTAATTAGTTAGTTGTAGGAATTTTACCTGCCTTTCACTATAGATCCCAGGGTGGGTTACCTATAGCTGCACCATACATTTAAAGGTTAAAGGTTAAACAGTCATGGCTTCCCCCCAAAAGAATTGTGGGATGTGTAGTTTGTTAAGGGTGTTGAGAGGTGTGAGGAGAACTCTGTTCCTTCACAGAACTACAATTCCCAGACTGGCTTAACAATCAATCCCTATTCTCAAGGAACTCAATGAATTGGAGCTCTGTGAAGAGAAAAAGGGTCTGCTAATAAATCTCGGCACCCATAACAAATTATGGTTCTCAGGATTCTTTGGGAGAAGCCATGGCTGCAGATGGGACTAGGTATTTGCAGTGGGAACAGTACACCTCCTGCCTGCAAGTTTTTGCAGTACCCCATGAAGCTGTTGGCATCAAAGGTATTGGGAATACACTCAAAGTAGGGATGGAAGGATCTGTCCAGTTGAGTTCTCTCAGTTTCTCATTTTTCCAATCTGAAATCCACATTTCTGCAACAATTTGCAAATTCTTGTTTAAAAAATCCTCATGAATATTCTTCAGTGACAATTTCTCCTACTAAACACATTTTGTATGCAATAAAATGATGGCTAATTCCCCCCCTTCAATCAATTGCCTGCTTGTGTTAGTCAACTAGTTTGCCAAGCTAACTGTACCTTCAGCAGCTTGGCAACCCACCCACAGGGCTCTGTCATAATGTGTAGAGGTCTGGAAACGATCTCAGAGGAGACCTCCACGATAGACTGAAGGCAGCTGTTGAAACTCTTTATCAAACACATACAGCACCAGAACAAAAAGGGGGCTGTGCCATGCCTGAACTATACCAGAATGATCTGCCTGCATGGCTATACAGTCACAATGAACGAACAGATTTGATTTCCAAGACGGCCAAACGGTGGGTGGGAATTGTAACCTGAAGACAATTCTGTTTTTCTTCATGCTAAGAAGAATTTGGGAGGCTGAGCTGTAGTGTGCTGCTTAATTTGTTTTAAATTGCAGGAGAGGAGATTCCATTTGGAGGGCATTCCCAACCTCCCTCCTGATGCTCTCTGAAATACCCACATTCCTTCTTTTTGCACATGGCTGACAGTTCCTTCTAGCACAAGTCTTCTTAAAGGGAACACTTGTGGATTGAGATAAATTTTCCACAGCGTAAGGAAATTATTTTAGAAGTGGCCAGAGAAGAGAAACTTCTCTGATAGATAAGAAATAACAGGCAAGGAGCAACATAGTTTTGCCAGTTTCAAGAAAGCTGTGCTTCATCTATGTCAAAATGTTCTATTTGACTCATTCGGGTCTGAATAGAAAGCAATAGTTTCCTTTCCCACTACAAGCATTCATTCACTCAGCAATGCTAAGATGATTCTGTAATCACCAATCATTATTGCCATTGCGAAAGACCTGCCCTCTCCTGAAATCTCTGGCCCAAGGTCACCCAGTGAGCTTCATGGCTGTGTGGGGATTTGAACCCTGGTCTCCCAGGTCCTAGTCCAACACCTTAACCACTACACCACACTGGCTCTCATAATAATTGTTTATATTTGGGGTCTCCAACAGGAAAGACCTGTCCTCTCCCGAAATCTACTCTGCTCTGCCCTTACTCCACAACTTGTTAGTGCCATCAGCGTATTGACAATTCCATCTGCCTAACTTAGAGCATCAAGAAGATACAGGGCTGATTTCTCATATAAGCCAGAAATGAACCTCTGCATGGAGTAAGTGACTCCATATGGAGTAAGGGACTGTAGCAGCTGTCGATTCTAACAGCTGCTACAGCCATCCACAGATATCTCCCTTCCAATCTTATCAGCAATGATGCCGCTGCATAATTCCAGTGGGTATAGGTTAATATGAAGGAGTGAGGAAAGCTGCACCAATCAAACTTTTCTTCTTCTAAACAACTATTAAAGTACAAGAATCTCATCATTCTTCATCCTCCCTTCTTTCACTCCTCCTTTCCTATCACAGCCTAGGATTCAAGCTCCCTAAAGAGACACTGTGCAATGCATGGCTAAGGCTGGAAATTCTATAACCGCTTACCTGGGATTAAGCTTCATTGAACTATTTCTGAGCAGACATGCAAAAGATTGCTTTGGAAGTAGGGATGAGATGGAGGACAAATTTGATTCAGTTTTCATTTAAAGGCGAATCTATCTAATTCACACTTTCCTAAACAATACACAAACTGAAAAAGCACTTATCACTTGCTGAATTTTGCAGTGCAATTCTTCAGTCAAGTAATGTGTACAAAAATGCATAACTACATAAAGTGTGCATAAATGCACATCGCAGTGAAAATAATATACACAAGCACATTATGTTAGGGGAAACCTTTTTTTTTGCAAAATTATTTATATTAGGAGAAATTGGCACTAAAATGGTGAGGAGCACCTGACACCCACCCACTCCCACTCCTTCCCCTTCCCCTCTTTCTCCTCTGAATTCGGTTGGATCCTTCCCTCCCCAGCCCTGGGAAAAAGCAAGAGATCACTTTAATGCAAAGCAAACACACAGGCTTGAAAGTTTATCCATAGTACAGCAAAGACATAGGCTGGTCAGTTACACCTTTAAAAAACCTTCCTTAAAAGGAGCTTCATTCCTTGAGGATTCATTAGTTGAGATATTACTTTGTGTGCAGTTTTTGGAATGAGAACCCTCTGTTTTAGACTTCATAATGCAACACACTAAAAAGACTTTCATCTCTCTCCCCCACCCCACCCCCATCCCCTTGACAACTCCAGGGTGGATGCTAACATAGTGCAGTGGAAAGTTTTGTTTTAAGAAGTTCTACTTTTCTGAGTTCTTTCCTCCTCACAGTACAGTTCTTAATTATGAGTGAAGATTATACAATTTTGACTGCTGTCAGAGACTGTTGCCAAGATACTGTTCTCTGCAGCCTAAACAATTTGAGAGAGAGAGAGAGAGAGGGAGGGAGGGAGGGAGGGAGACCTGGAGTGCATTAGGGTACTTTATCACAAACTTTGGCAGAAAGAGAAACCAAGACTGGGTCTGGAACAGATCAGTAATTGGAGAGAGACAGATAGGAGTTGATGGTGGGGTGGGGGCATTAAAGATCATCAGATAAAACTTTCCTGTTTTTCCACTCCTGCTTTTATATGAAAAGAAAGTTTTCCTAAAGATAAGAAGTGGTGTTGAAGGATCATAGGGATGTTTTCTCTGAACATTTATAAGATGTAAGTCTATAGGATCCCCTTTTCCTCTCCTCGTGAGTTTTATTGCCATTTTTTTAAAAGGCAGTTGAAGTGTACATAAATATGTTCCACTATATCTACAGTCATAACATAGTCCAGGGATTGGGAAAAAAGTGTCCCTCCAGTTGTTGTTGGATTACAACTCACATCAACTTTTATGCTCCCAGGCATTTTAATCACTCTAATCTTTTTAGCTTTTTAATCTTGTATACTAAGTCTTTATTTTTATTTTCTGTTTAACTGTATTTGTTTTTATGTCATATATGTTTTTGTGATTTTATTATTGCCATGTATGTATTTTATCCTATGCTGTTTACCGCCCTGAGAGCTATTTGCTAAGGGCGGTATATAAATGTAACCAAATAAATAAATAATAAATAAACTTTGGCCATTGGCCGTGCTGGCTGGGACTGATGGGAGTTGGAGTCCAACACACCTGAAAGTCCAGCAGCTTCTCCATCCCTGGTGTTAGTTGCTAGCTCAAATCAGCAATTCAGGGAGAGATTCAGTATATGGCACTGAATAACTCACTAGTATGATTTCTGGTTTACATAGGACAAAGTGCCATGTGATGAGATGCCACTGATGGTTTGCCAAAAAATTATCCTGTGTTTTTTTTTCTTTTACCATCTTCCATCAATTAATGAGAAAATATATTGTATTCAAATATTTTCAAAGAGGAGAAAAAATGTCAGTGAAATCTGCATGAGAGGGGTGCAGGGTTTTTGATGCACTTACCTTGTTTTTGACATGGCCAAGAGGTGCTTGACAGTGTCCTTTCTTTCACGCTACAAAACATCTCACCTGTGGTCTGTACTCTGTGGCCTTCCTGGGTGACCACCCTTCAGTTAAAGTCCAGGAGAAAGTATCATGAGATTATTCCACTCATGCAGCATTTTCAGATCAGGAAGAGGGGGCAGCCAGGGAAGCTGCAATGTTCTGGAGAAATGTTTTCTGAAATACAGAACTACCCTTCTGTAATGATCCCTTAAACCATGGGTGGGGAACTTTTGTGACTCCACAAGCCAGATCCTTATCAGGATCAGCCTTGTGGGTGAAATTTGACAGGTGTGTACGGCTGCTTACCTGTCAATCACCTGACATCACAATGACATTAGGTATGAGGTATTTTGAAGTCCCAGTGTTTGCTACTAATTCCCTTTGTTTTAGCAGGGATGCTGACACAAATCCCTTACTGAATCAGGTAGGGGCCTGCACGGAATCTTGCTGAACTGAGCAGGATTTTAACCCCCCCCCCGATTATGGGCAGGGGTTAAAGCCTGCTCCTTTGGCTGTGCACCACTTTTACCTGCTGGGAACAGGCATACACACCCAATGCAGGATTTACCCCACTGTCTGGCCCATCAGGTGATGTCGCAAGTGACATCAGCTGATGAGCAGGTGAATGTGGTTTTGGGAAAAATGGCTTTCTGGGTCAACTTGGATCCTCTGATGGACCAAAACTGGAGGCTCCCCACCCCTGCCTTAAATTCAGAATCATGCACCGACCGAAATTCTGATGAATTTCTAAAGACATTTTCAAGTGCCCTGAGAATGAGGCAGCAAAATGAAAACCTCTTCCACAGAGGAAGAAAACTGTTGAGAAAATGAAGGGCAGATTTTGGCACAGCTTTAGATGCCACTAACTTTCCTGGGTCAGCCCAGACTTGCTTCATCATGAGGAATAGACAGGAATTAAGTGTCTGAATGGTGCAACAAGATTTTTTTTAAGTGTTGGTCCTAATGGGCTGGCGGGGTGTGTGTTGCAATTTGACCTCTGGTTTGGGCAACAAAATAGGACAAAATAAAAAGCCAGCACTGTGATAGAGGCCTGCACACCTTCTGACCCCCCAAAGCCCAAATGTAGCCCACTGCCATGCACGGTGCCAGCTACTGTGTGCTTGACAACATTGCTGCTTTTCTACAGTGCCAGGAAGACAGCAAAAATGGAGGTGGGGAGATCTAGTGGTGGGAAAACATCCCCCTTACTTGATTTAGATGATTCAGTAAATTGAGCTTTCCACCTCCACCTGCAAAGGTTTCTTCCCAAGTGCAATTCCAAATTCTTAACAGCTCATTGGTGCAATTAATGCATGTCTTCGTAACTACTCTTTCATGAAATCTCTGCATGGATTTTAGTGTAGTGGCCCTTCTCCTTTGGAACTATTACTATTGAAGTATTATATTATTATGATTAACATTTATTATCCACTCTTCACCCAAAGGTCACAGAAATAAAGAAAGGCACCTACAATCTTGGGCTTTCAGTACAGGCTGAAAATATATTTTCTTCCCTCCACTCCACAGGACTTTCCAGTTTAGCATTAGCATCATCCATTTCTGTCCCCAAACCAGCATTGTGGTCATGTGCAATTTGTTTTATTGTGTTTTTATGAAACAATATTGTTTAATGGTATGCATTTCTTTTCTTTTTGTATCTGGCTTGCTTATTTCAATATTAAGTGATATACAAATGTTACATAAATACATAAAAAGAATAAAGCAGAAAGTAGGACATGTGAGGACCTCTTATCTGGAATACTGCCTGCCTTGCCTTCTGGCCTAGGAGCAAATAAATGGTAACTAGAACTAAAAGTTCTAACCGCCTGCTTCACCAAACTATATATTATCTCGTTCTTCAATGTATGGGGTACTTGCATCACTCTTATGCATGGGTAGTGGCAAATTGAGAAGTGCAGGGTCCCTTTGTGAGTCATGCCACGCTTCCCACTGCCACCCCTTCTGAGGTTATACCACTGACACTATTGGGCCTGCATAATTGACTTGGATAGCTATAGCAATAAAGAAAAAAAAACCCATGATGTATGGAAGCTTCACCCTCTCATCTCAGGCCTCATGGATGGATCCCTTCCCCTTTCATTCACCACCAGCACACATAGATTAACCAACTCCCTTGCACACTCCCAAAATTACCCATCAGCCTCCCACAAGATCATCATATCTCCCCCTCCCCTCACCAGCCAAGTACTGTGGCCTGCGCGTACTTCACAACCTGCATTTATATAATTTCATATAGACAGCAAATAGGAGTTTTGTCAAGTTTCTGACAAACCACCCTGCACAGCTGATAGGCTTTTTTTGGTCACAGACTTCATAGGCCGGCCGGCCGGCCTTAGTCAGATGAGACTACTACAGGTAACTTTTCTTTTTGTTTTTTTTGGAGACAACTTTTTCTCAGTATATTAAAGAAAGAAGTTAAGCAAGTCTAGGAAGATAGAGAGGAAGACAGGAAACTGCCTTATACTGTGCCCATCTTGCTCAGTATTGACTGCACTGACCGGCAGCAGCAATCCAGGGTTTCAGGCAAGAGTCTCTTCCAGACCTACCTGGAGATGCCAGGAGTTCAACCTGGGATCTTCTGCATGGAAAGCAGATGCTCTGCCACACAGCTACGACCTAGCAACGAATTTTTAAAAAAGCATATTGTGGTTTTAGAAGCTCAAAAGGTCCTTCCATACCTGCTCCACCCAAGGTTATGCCCCTAGAATAATAAAATGACCTTAACTCACAAATTATTTAACTATCATTCTTTAATTATCCTTTTTGTCTCTAATCTTGTCACACAATCCAGCCAAAGAAAAATTAACAACCTATTTTATCAAGATAAATCTGCTATAGTATCATGCAACCCAATCAAATGCATGTTTCCTCATAAGTGAGCCCCACTGTGATCAATGAAGCTTACTCCCAAGTAAACCAAGTTAGCTTTAACATGTTGGTGTTGCTGCCTTCCTAGCTGAGAAAATTACTTCCTTGTTCACTCCTCCCACAGCAGCAGCATCCATTCAGCACAGGGAGCAGATTAAGGCTGCAATCCAATACACATCTACTCAGAAGTAGGAATAGGTGAGAATTTCGATTCAGTTCACATTTCAAGCAGAATTTATCAAATTCGCATTTTCTGAAACAATATGAGAACCGAAACACAGCCATCATTTGAAATTCGCATTTATTAGAAATTTGGGATGCAGTTTGCCAACTGAACATCTACAAAAATGAATATATTAGGAGTAAGTGTGCATAAAAATGAACACATGAGTGAAAATAACATGCAAAAAGGCATAAAATGATGAGAGAAATGGCTTTTGAAAATGTTGTCAAAACTGACTACAAAAATGTGTTTATTTGGAGAAATTCGCACTAAAATGGTGGAGAATTTTCATAAGGATTTTTTGAAAAAGAAATCATGTATTGTTACAGAAATGTAGAGAACTAAATTTAACACTGGAAAAATAAGAAACCGAGAAAACTGAAACAGTCAGATCTTCCTATCCCTACTCAGAAGTTCCATTGGATTCAATGGAACTTACTCCCAGGTAACTATGTATTGGATTTCAGCCTAAGTTTGTTAATGAGAGAGAGAGAAAGAGATAATTTTGTCTGGGCAGAATTTGACAGAGGAGGGAAGATATTTCTTTGAATAATCTGTTGCTCATATAACAAACTGAGGCAAGAAGCACCCATTTTCCTTCTGTGTTTGTAAATTATAATGCTTTGTGTCAGGAATATTTTCAGATGCGTGGGGAAGGGAATTGGAGGGGGGAGAAGGCAACAGGAAGATCTCACAAACTTCTAAAGCTTCTTATTTTAATAGAGAGAAAGGGTACAATTCATCCCTTTCAAATGCTTTGCAACTAATGTGCCCCTCCTCCTCTTCTGAAACCTGAACTGATCCATCACCTCTGGAAGGGGGTAAAAAACCCAAGAAGTAAGCTCAACATCCAATTCCTTCCTAGGCTGGGTGATTTGAGTCAAAATAGTCATTCCTGGGGTTGCAACTGCCTTCCACCCTCTCCTGTGTAAACTCCTCTCACCCTGTGTCATCCTCACCACCGTTCTCCTGTGTAAACCTCTCTCAAGTGCAGAGTCCCTTCACACCACCTTCCTCACATACACACTCACTCACACTGTGCCACACACTGTGCCACACACCCCGTTACCATGGAGAAGGAGGAGTCAGGAGCCCCCCCCGGCACATCCATACAGTGGAGGCCATTGAAATATCCTCCCCAGGAGTGCTCCTTCACCCTGGTGTGTGGGTGTGTGAGTGGGTGACAGATTGGAGGGGGCTGGCAGGGGGCCAGCTGCGGAAAAAGTAACAAACTCATCCCCTCTCCAAAACACACCTGAGGGGTGGGAAACCTCAGCCCAGGGACCAAATATGGCCCTACAGGTCTTTTTGCCTGGCCATCAGAACTCTCCAGAGCCACACACCTCACCCACAACTGGTTAGACTATGTTCTCAACCTCTGATAATGTCTAGATGGAAGATAGAGATGTGTGTTTGTGTGTGTGTTTGTGTGTATGTGTGTGTGTGTGTGTGTATGAACTAGCTTACTGTACAAAGGCCACATCCATTGATCTGCCCACTTTTGCTTCTGTCACTGCCCACCACTGCATGTGGCCCTCAGAAAGCTGCCCAGAAGGGAATGTGGCCCCAAGATTCAAAAAGGTCTCCACCCCTGCTGTTATGGATAGCCAGAGTTTGATATACATCTGCTGCCAAAAATATTCACCTCTCTTGGGCTAATCATGTGACATGTGACTCTTTCCTG
Source organism: Rhineura floridana (assembly GCF_030035675.1). Lineage (NCBI taxonomy): Eukaryota > Metazoa > Chordata > Lepidosauria > Squamata > Rhineuridae > Rhineura > Rhineura floridana. Next base: position 201,056,803 of record NC_084480.1, on the reverse strand, counting down.
ATACCTCTCTGCCCATGACCTGTCTTCCTCTAGCTGCAGCACACTCTTGTTCTCCCTCAAATTACTCCATCTTTTTCTTCCCTGCTGCCCCATATGCTTGGAACTCTTTCCCAGAATGTCGCCTTTCTCACTTCCTTCACATTCATCCCTGAGCCTTCTTTCCCTGATAACCCCTCACTCCACTTCCCTACCTTCCATCTCCATCTCCTTATGTCACATTTTAGACTGCTAGCATATTGGGCAGGGACCTACTGTTTTACACTTTGTGAAACACGATTCACATTCACTATTTGCCGTTCACTATTCACAAAGGCTTGTTTTTATAGGATCTGGGGACTAGCTTTGTCAGAGCACTTGTCTCAGTGTAAGAGGCACTGGAAAACATGTTAACAGTGAAAGATGGATAAAGTATCCCATGTCTGGCGGTGGAAGGTGGGGATCACCAATGTGGTGCCCATTTGCGCAATGGTGCCCCTGAGGTCTTGCCCTGTTGGCTACAAAGCCTCTGGGCTCCATCTCCCCTTGGTTAAAAGGTGACGAGGATAATCCAATTTTTCTCCCTTGTAAAATAAAGAGAAGTGAAGGGGGAAGTTGGAAGAGATATCACCTGGAGAGCAGACTGAGCAGGCACACATATGTACTTACAAGTGCATGGTGGGATGTATTTTTATTTAGAATATAGTAATTATTTCTAAATTTGCAGCTGTATGTAAAATTAGCATTTTTTGCATATTGGTGCCTGTGACGCCCTTCCCTGGCTCTCCCAGTCAGGTTCCTACCTGCTCGTGGCTACTGCCTGTCACTAGGCACCACCAGGAACTCCACCAGTCCGGACTGTCCTTTTTTATGGTTTCTCTCCCCGCTCTAGCACAGATCTCAACAGATCCCCCTGCTAGGCAGCACCACCATTCACGTCCTAATACCAGTATCCCCAGAGACTCAGAATACTTGTGGTGTTATTCTCTTCACCGCTGCCACCATTTGTTACAGTTTCCCTTCAGCCTTGGTCATTACCTTACCCTCCCTTCTGGTCTGTGAAACCCCAGCCAAGGATCAGGCCTTTGGTAAACCAAATTAAGTATTTATTAGATATAACAAAGATAACAAGATTTCTTCATAAGTCACATAAGCATATGGTTTTATCTAATACTAATCCGAACTCCACCCCCCTCCTTCTCCACACTCTCCTGGCAAACAACTCTCTAAAACCCACCAAAACAACCCACTCACTTTCATCACATCACATCCACCCAGATTCCACTGTCACTCATCCTTTTATACGCTCAGCCATTTTAAATACTCAGCCAATCATCCAGCATTCTACTGCCCATTCACTCCCCCTCCTCTTTCACTCCACTTACCATGTATCTTCTATTCAAACAGCACTTACCATATATACACTAATACAGGATCATCACATTTCCCCCCCCTTAACATAACGGCAGAGTATTATTCCTGTACCAGGATTTATACGCCGCGTTAACAAATAAAATAAGTCTCTCTGGGGAAAATGTCTTTCTTTGTTCCTCTGTCTGGTCACGTCACTGCAGTCCCAGCCACCTGCCTTGACAGTCCATCGGCCAATACATTGTCCTTGCCTTTGATGAACTGGAAGTCCACTTGATAGTCTTGTAGGGCCCAGGACCACCTCTGCAGCATAGTATTATGGTTTTTCATAGTCTGTAACCATAACAAGGCCCAATGATCTGTTGTTACCATGAATCTTCGTCCCCACACGTATGGGCGCAACTTGTTCAGTCCCCACACGACCGCTAGGCACTCCTTCTGGACCGACGAATAGTTTTTCTCCCTCGGCGTGAGCTTGTGACTCAGATACGCCGCTGGATGTCTGGTGCCTTCTCTCTCCTGCAGCAAGACGACTCCCAGCGCGAGGTCCGACGCATCTGTAGCCACGATGAATGGTTGCTCATAGTCTGGTGCTATTAATATGGGTCCTTTGCACAAGGCTTGCTTCAGCAGATCAAAAGCCTTCTGACATTCATCCGTCCATACCACACGCTCAGAACACCTTTTCTTTGTCAACTCATGCAAGGGGGTTGCTATTTCCCCAAAATCTTTCACAAACTTTCTATAAAAACCAGCCACACCTAGAAATGCCCTAACTTGCTTTTTGGTTAAGGGGATAGGCCACGCTTGTATTGCCTCCACCTTGCTCCATAAGGGGGTGATTTTCCCACTCCCTACCTTATGTCCTAAATAGACCACCTCCTTCAACCAAAACTGGCATTTCTTCGCTTTTATTGTGAGGCCTGCCTTTCTTAATGCCTCTAATACTGTTGTCAGGTGTTGGACATGCTCAGGCACCGACTTGCTAAAAATGGCCACGTCATCTATATAGGCCACTGCAAAATCTGACATGCCTCGCAACACAGTATTGATTAGCCTCTGAAACGAACTTGGTGAGTTCCTTAGTCCCATGGGTAAGGTCACAAACTCATATAACCCATCTGGTGTACTGAAGGCAGTTTTGGCTCTGGATTGCTCGTCTAGTTCCTTTTGCCAAAATCCTTTACAGAGGTCTAACATAGAGATAATGGTTGCTGCCCCCAACAACTCTAACATTGCGTCTACCCTGGGCATAGGATACGCATCTGGGACAGTAATTTTATTGATTAGCCGATAATCAATGCAAAATCTTGTCATTCCATCTTTTTTCGGAACCAGGACAATACTTGAGGCCCAGGGACTGATGGATTCCCTGATCACTCCTAGTTCCAGCATATCTTCGACCTCTTTTTTAATCTCACTCAAAACTTTCCCATTCACACGGTATGGCATAGATCTGATTGGGGCATGATCTCCAGTATTAATGGAATGTTTGGCTATACTGGTTCGGCCAGGTTTATTACTAAAGAGATTCCCATAGTTTTTCAAAACTCTCAGAATCTCTTCTTTTACTTCCTCCTTCACCTCCTCTGACCATTCCACTTGATCTACCCCTCCTTTGTCTTTGCTTTCCTGTACCAGATCCGGAAGTTCAGGCCCACTTCCCTCAGGGAATAAGGTAACTTGCAACACCTGTGCATCCCTGGTATGGTAAGGCTTCAACATATTTACATGAACCACTTTGCTTTTGTTTAATTGGTGTGTGGTGATTACATATGTCACTGTGTCAAGCCTTTCTCTGATGGTATATGGTCCTTCCCAGTTAGCCTGTAATTTGTCATGTTTCCTGGGTATGAATGCCATAACCATATCTCCCACTTCATACACACGTTCCCTGGCTGTTCTGTCATACCAGTAACTTTGCTTCTGCTGAGCTTGACTGAGATTCTCTTTCACAACTTCCATCATTGATGTTACTTTATTGCGGAATTCCAATACAAAATCTACTACAGATGTTTTGTACTCTCCCAGGGTTCCTTCCCATGAATTTTTTAACAGTTCCAAAGGTCCCCTCACTTTTCTAGTGAACATCAGTTCAAAGGGTGAGAAGCCTGTTGACTCCTGAGGGACTTCTCTGTATGCAAATAAGAAGCATCCCAAACATTCATCCCAGTCTTGTGGGTGATCTTGAACATAGCTTCTTATCATGCCCTTCAAAACTCCATTGAATCTCTCAGTTAGCCCATTAGTGGCGGGATGGTAAGTAGTGGTCTTTAGATGTTTTAGACCACAACATTTCCACATACATTGCATCACTTCTCCCATGAATACACTGCCTTGATCCGTCAGCACTTCATGAGGGAAACCCAGCCTCATAAAGATTTTTAATAAAGCCTCTGCCACCACAGGGGCTTCTACAGATCTTAGTGCTTCTGCGTCTGGGTACCTGGTGGCAAAATCCACCACCACCAATAGATATTTCTTGCCATGCCTTGTGGGTTTGGAAAAAGGGCCCACCAAATCTATTCCCACTCTATAAAAGGGTTGTCCAATTATAGGAAGGGGCTTTAAGGGTGCCTTAGTCTTTACTCCACTTTTTCCCACCTTTTGGCATATACCACAAGATAGACAATGTTGTTTTACATCCTTAGAGATATTTGACCAATAATAATGTGCAGCCAATCTCCTCTTGGTCTTTTTTATTCCCAGATGTCCTGCACATGGGACATCGTGGGCTACCTCTAGCAATCTGGTTCTGTATTTGCTAGGTACTATCAATTGCTTCACTGGTTCACATTCATCCTTTCTCTCATCAGGCATCCACAGTCTATATAAAATCCCATTCTCACACACAACTTGATTCCTCAGCTTGTCAGTGAAAGGAATCTGTTGGGTCAGGGCTTGTTCCTTTATTTGGTTCAAACTTATATCTTTATGCAGCTCTTCCCTGAATTGATCTGCTTCTTCCCCAGAGACCACTTGATACAGTTTGTCTCCTTTAGCAGGCCTGCTAGTGGTTGCTATGGTGACCTGAGGCTGGCTAACAGATTCCACCCTGTTCTTTTCAGCCTGTGTTAACATGGCTTCTGTTTCTTTGCCCAGCTGCTATCTGGTCACCACATATATTTTTCCTTGTGCCCCCATAACATCTCTTCCCAGTATCACTGGTTCTTGTTGTTGGGCATTAATACCGACTTTATATTCTCCCCCTTTTCCTCTCCACTCCATTTTCACTAGGGCCATAGGCAAGCTTTCTGGTTGTCCCCTCACTCCTTGGATAGTCACAGTTTCCTGAGGTAATATTTCCTCAGATTTTATTAAATCTGGCCTCAGTAATGTCTGAGCGGCACCAGTATCAAGCAATGCCCAATAATTTGCCCCTTGAACACACACTTCCTCTCTTAGACTCGAATCCAAGTCTGTTACTTTTGTCCAGTTTATCTGGCAGAACTGAACCTTTTTCGCTGTTTCTAAAGCCTTGGGCTCTGTTTTCACTGCCCTTGTCTGAGCAGGATTACTAATGGGGTTGGCAACCTCACATTGAAAACGTAGGTGCCCCGGTCTACCACATTTGTAGCATAATTTCCCCTCACTTTTAGGGTACACAGATCCACTCTGGGGTGTCCTGTGCCCTTCAGATTTTATTGGAGGACTCACTCGCTGTGGTACCACATCCCTTCTGCCAGCATTATATGGTCTGGGTTTAAAATCTCTTGATGTTTTCCCCACCCAGCCAGTTCTATTGGAGGCGAAGTGATCCGCCATCTCGGCGGCCTCCTGCACCGATGTAGGGGAACGGTCTTTGACAAGAAGCCTTATTTCTGGTGGTAACTGATGGTATAATTGATCCAGTATCATGAGGTTTTTCACCTCCTCCACAGACTGAGCTTTTGCACTTGTCAGCCATTTCCCAAATATGTCCATCAGTTTTGCCCCCAGCTCCACGAAAGACCTCCCTGTCTGTATCTGGCAGTTTCTGAAAAGCTTTCTAAAATAATCAGGCCCCAGTCTGAATCTTTTGTAGACTGCCTCTTTAAACCCAGCATAGGTGACGGGCCTGTCTGAGGGGAAATATTGGTATACCTCTGCCAATTCCCCTTTGATCAGGTTTGATAAATACTGCATGTATTTATCTTCAGTTAGCCCCCACAACTGAGCTGCCTTTTCAAAGGTTGTGAGATAAATTTGAGGATCTTAACCAGGCTCATAGACAGCAAAGTCCTTTGGAGTAATTTTTATTTTTGCTCCATCTCTGTCTTTCCTTGTCTCCTCAGAGTGAAATTTCTCTCTATCCAATTTTAATCTTTCCCCTTGTATCTCTGCATCCACTCTCATTCTCTCAGTTTCCATCCTCAATCTCTCAGCTTCCAACTCTCTCTGTTTATCTTTTTCCTCAGCTTCCATCCTCAATCTCTCAACTTCCAACTCTCTCTGTTTATCTTTTTCCTCAGCTTCCATCCTCAATCTCTCAGTTTCCATCCTCAACTTCTCAGTTTCCAACTCTCGCTGTTTATCTTTCCCATCAGCTTCCATCCTCAACTTCTCTCTCAAATACTCTATATAAACGGGATTGCTTAAGTATCCTTCTGGGGTCTCTTCCCTGACAGGTTGTTTTTGCTGGGCAGTTGCAAATCCTATAAGTACTACCCTCAATTCATCTACCCCTTTACCCTCGTGAGGTAAATTGAATGTTATGCACTTCTTCACCAGCTCCTCTCTTTTCATTTTTATATATTCAGCCATGGTGTTTGAGTTCACTCACTCTTTGCCACACACTCTTTGCCAGTCACTCTCACAAGTAATCTTGTTTTGTTATTTCTGTTTGCCACACCACTGTTAGGGATTCTCTAGTATTCGTACCACCGCTACAGCCAACACCTGTGACGTAGTCTCCTTTGTTCGATCCCACTTCTACCACCACATGTGACGCCCTTCCCTGGCTCTCCCTGTCAGGTTCCTACCTGCTCGTGGCTACTGCCTGTCACTAGGCACCACCAGGGACTCCACCAGTCCGGACTGTCCTTTTTTATGGTTTCTCTCCCCGCTCTAGCACAGATCTCAACAGATCCCCCTGCTAGGCAGCACCATCAGTCACGTCCTAATACCAGTATTCCCAGAGACTCAGAATACTTGTGGTGTTATTCTCTTCACCGCTGCCACCATTTGTTACAGTTTCCCTTCAGCCTTGGTCATTACCTTACCCTCCCTTCTGGTCTGTGAAACCCCAGCCAAGGATCAGGCCTTTGGTAAACCAAATTAAGTATTTATTAAATATAACAAAGATAACAAAGATAACAAGATTTCTTCATAAGTCACATAAGCATATGGTTTTATCTAATACTAATCCGAACTCCACCCCCCTCCTTCTCCACGCTCTCCTGGCAAACAACTCTCTAAAACCCACCAAAACAACCCACTCACTTTCATCACATCACATCCACCCAGATTCCACTGTCACTCTTCCTTTTATACGCTCAGCCATTTTAAACACTCAGCCAATCATCCAGCATTCTACTGCCCATTCACTCCCCCTCCTCTTTCACTCCACTTACCATGTATCTTCTATTCAAACAGCACTTACCATATATACACTAATACAGGATCATCACAGTGCCCTCTTCTGTCCTTTTTTTGGGAGGCAATGTGTAAGTGATCCCCTAAACAAGACGCACAGATGGGAATTTGGGAATTTCCATGATCCAATAGGCTCCTGCAGCAGTCCCACCCAAAGCTGTTCATCTTTTACTGTTTTATTCCTATATCTGGAATATTTCTATGCTACCTTTCAGTCAGGTTCTCTCGGGGTTTATATAACTGAAGGAGGCCTACATAACTCACGCATCAGGGCTACAGGTCCTTCATAGGTCTAGTATTGACTTGTCCAAGGCACAAGCTGAATTGATACAAACAGTAGTGTACTGGCAAATTCAGATGTGCAGGGTCCTTTCATGTTAGTCACAGCCATACCCCTCCCCCCTTTTTTCTGCTGAGATTAACAATTGAGATCATTGTTAATGCCTTCTCCCACAACAATAGACAACAACATGAAAGGGGAGAGCATTAGCTACTGAGCAGGGTCTTCTCAGTGGCTGACTCACCTCTTTTCACTCTGATTGGCTCCAATCAGCAGGAAAGGACAAGGAAACATGTTAGAAGACTCTTCTCAGTGGCTAACACACTCCTCTTCCATGTTGATTGACTTGTAGAATGGTGGAGACATAGGGACCCTGCTGGGACCTTGCTCCCCAAAGAGTAAGGGGTCTAAGAACCCCTGAGACCCTGGATGACTACACCCCTGGATACAAATACAATTTGACTAGAGAGTAAAGTGCAGCACACACAGAGAGAGATCATATATATTGTGGACAGTGATGGCTCTACCATACTGCCTCTAATTCCTGGGAAAGCTATAATGATCTGTAGACACACCAAGCACTATGCATAATTGCAGGGTAAGCCACTCCATAGCATTGGAGTGCCCAAGAGCTTGTCACTGTTTCATAGCCATGAGAAGAAAGTGGGCCTTCATCTTCTTACATTTTTGTCAAGCTTGATTCAGGCCTGATGACACTTTGAGAAGGGATCTCTGCTTTTTCTATTATTAGCCTCTGGGTAGTGCTTTTCTCCCATAACTTCATCACATAATACATCTGTTTTATTCCTCAATAGCTTCCCGCATATTTCTATGCCTCTTTTATTTTCATAAATAGAGGCCATTGTGCTCTTTGGCCATCTGGCACTTTTCCTCCTGCCATATGATATCACTCATCAAAGTCAATAAATAGTTGACCCGTCTCGCCCCAAGCACCTTTGATGCTTCAATTGAGATTTCCATCCAATCTTAGAGGCCTCTACTTCCCTTAGGTTATCTAAAGCCTTTCATTTTCCTTATACTTCCTTGATTTGTGTGTGGGGGGGATCATTTTCAACTCTATTTTGTCATTTCCATAAGTAGCAGTTGATCAAGCTCTCTTCCTGAACCATTATTTATAGCTTTTGAAGTAGCAGCTCTGAATGATTGCTGGGGCAAGTCGAGGTAAGCCCCAAGATGTGATTGCATCATGTTACAGAATAGATATGCACTTTCTTTAAATATTATATAAACTGAAAACAGGTGGCGGAACTCTAAAATAGAACAACACGATCATACTAGCAAATATCTCCACGCACACTTCCCTTTGTACGCCAAGAGTAGTGAAAGATGCTCACTTTAACTATTTTGGAAATATTTTATGCTTTCATTTGATAACTGAGAAGGCCACTTTCTACAGAGTTGTGTTGTATTTTACAACTCCCTAACAGAGTATTACTGGAAACTCTTTGTGATATAGGATACTGTAAGTTGTATCTGATGTTAGTCCTACTCAGAGTAGATCCAACAAAATTAATGAACCTGACTAACTTAGGTCCATTAAATCCAATGGACTTTGAGTCAGACTTTGTTGGAGACAATCCACAGAGTCCTGCAGCAGTGAGACCAGATTGGGCCTTATGCTGAAAGAGGCTCTCTCTGTAACATTCCAGATCTCTCAGAGTACATGAGTCTGCCCACCTCTGTCTCATAAGCTTACCATCTCCATCTAATGAGCACATGAATCTGCCCATCTCCCTTTCTTGAACTGCTTTGCCAATGTGGACACAAGAGGGACCATCAAAAACCTGAGAGGTAAAAAATGTAAATGTACTACCTTCAAGTTGATTCTGACTTATGATGACCCTATGAACATAGTTTTCATGAGGCTGAGAGGCAGTGACTGGCCCAAGGTCACCCAGTGAGCTTCATGGCTAGGTGGGGATTCAAACCCTGGTCTCCCAGGTCATAGTCGAACACCTTAACAACTACACCACACTGGCTCTCCTTTGAAAGGTAAGGGAAAGTAACATATTGTGTTTGGGAAACCTGTGACCATGGTGCTCTGCTCCATGGGTACTGGCCTGTGGGCTGCTGTAGGGTTCTATCTTGTCCCCCATGCCTTTCCACATCTACATGAAACCACTGGATGACATCATCTAGATATTGGGACGGAAGTACTATCACTACGCTGATGATACTCAGCTCAATCTCTCAGCACCAAGAACTGGGAGAGTAGGACTCCCTCCTCCCTTATCCACAAAGGTCTCAGTAATACACTCCAGGCTTATCCAATATCATCCTGGATGACAGATGGTCTCCCATTCATTGACTTGGAAGTCAGCTGCAACTCCTTAAGACCCTATGGGTTGCTAGCATGGGGATGTGATCAAGGGCCAGCAGTTACTTTTATCTCTGTGGATGGACTTAAAAGCCCCTAGATCAGATACAGACTTGCTCCGGAGAGTTTGCTGAACACATTCCACTATTATTTACTGAGCAGGCGTTGCCTTAATTAATTCCATATTAATTAGTTTAACCCAAGATTCTCATGGCATTTTAAAGATGAACAGATGAACTGTAATTCTCCGTCTATCTATGATCACACACACATAAACACAGCTACACAGCATATATGGGATAACAATTCATGTATGTGATAAGTAGACTCTAGTCCACGAACGTTTACGCCACAATAAATGTGTTAGTCTTTAGATGTCATGAGACTCTGCTCTAATTAAAATGGTAAAAGGAAGGCAACAGAACTAGAAAACCATATTAATGAGCAGACAGCCCCTTTTTACTTTTGTGACCAGCAAGGCTCCAGAAGTGCCAATGTGTAAAAATGAATGTGTGGCAGAACATTTACAATGAATGCCTATGTTGATAGCAGGGAACATTTGGGTTGTTATGTAAGTCTATAAGCTTTCTGACACTGTTTGTGAAAGGGGGGCAAAGAAATGTGATTTGCAGTTATTTACCTTTTCATGAGAACAAAGCGTCTAAATACAGCTCAGGCAGAAACACCCACATCTATGGAAAGGAAGGATGACACTTTATAATCTATCAGGCTTTGCAGAGAAAATAAGGTAGATTTGCAGATAGTCACTCTTCTGCTTAAGAACTGCTGAATAATGAAACCAAACACTGGATTCATTTAGCAACAGATATGATCTATTGGAATGTCCAGGTGTTCTTTCTTTATCCTGGAACAATCTACAGGATTCCTTTTATCTGAGCAAATATTTGCAAATGCCAAAATACTGGAGTTGTTTATGCAAAGGAAGAGTAACTGCATATTTTATCTCTTAGCCTTTGATTACATTAGCTTCAATGATGGCAAATTCTCTTTGAAGAAAGGCCTCTGTATGAATGTGAATCCAAAAAAAAAGAAAAAGAAAAACTCCAAAACTCAAAAACCTTTCTTCTTGCAATGTGCACTACAGTCCTAACCTCAGCTATTTGGCTCAGATAAAAAAATCTTTCTTCTAGTAGGAAATGTATGGTTTCACAGCTTTAAAAATGCCAATGACGTACACTTGTAGGTGACAGCTGCACAATTCATAGCCACAATTCTGACAAAACAAAAACAACTGAGGTACAAAATCAGGAATGCTTGCTGTTGTTTAGGATGATCCAGACTATGCCATTTGCACCCTAACATAAGAACATAAGAAGAGCCTGCTGGATCAGGCCAGTGGCCCATCTAGTCCAGCATCCTGTTCTCACAGTGGCCAACCAGGTGCCTGGGGGAAGCCCACAAGCAGGACCCAAGGGCAAGAACACTCTCCCCTCCTGAGGCTTCCGGCAACTGGTTTTCAGAAGCATGCTGCCTCTGACTAGGGTGACAGAGCACAGCCATCATGGCTAGTAGCCACTGATAGCCCTGTCCTCCATGAATTTGTCTAATCTTCTTTTAAAGCCATCTAAGCTGGTGGCCATTACTGCATCTTGTGGGAGCAAATTCCATAGTTTAACTATGTGCTGAGTAAAGAAGTACTTCCTTTTGTCTGTCCTGAATCTTCCAACATTCAGCTTCTTTGAATGTCCACGAGTTCTAGTATTATGAGAGAGGGAGAAGAACTTTTCTCTATCCACTTTCTCAATCCATTGTGCAATTTGAGAGGGTAGTACTTCTACTGCTTGATTGCAAATCCATATGCAGTCAACGTCTACAATCAATCTATAACATATCTTAGAAGTTGGAGAAGGTACCAGAAAAGTGTAAAAGAAATTTCATATTCTTCTTTCATCAAACTGCTTATGTATCTTGTGTGTGTGTGGGGGGGGGAGTGAGCTATGGGATTCCTCTCAAGAATAGCTTCACGGAATAGCTTCTACAGCAGGGATAGGCAACCTGATGCCCTCCAGATATATTTGTACTACAGTCCCCATCATCCCTGACCATTGGCCATAGTGTCTGGAGCTCATGGGATTTGTATTTCAACAATATGTGGAGGGTACCAGGTTGTCTCACCCTACTCTACTGGATGTCCTTGGAACAAATGGACCACATATTTAGGATATTTATTTATGGCTTGGTAAACAAAACCCAGGACTGTAGCCAGTGTTGATCCTACTCAGAGTAAGCCCATTGACGTGAATAGACATGACTAACTTAGGGTCATTCATTTCACTGGGTTTACCCTGCGTAGGATTTCCTTTGATACAACGCTCAGTTCAGATCAAACACATATGATAAACATATCATGAAATAGGGCTGGGTAGTGCTGCACAAATGTGAATCATCAAGTACCTCTGGCACTTGAAGAAGTTTCATAGAAATGGTTGTGTCAGGAAGCAAACAGTGGGATGCAGAGGAGGAGGGCAAGAGCCACAGGTGGGGTCAACAGGAAAGCAGAAGCTACCCACAATATTTGGAAAATGAAAGTGCATGCCCAGTGGTACAGTTAGGTAATTTTAAGCTCTGGATCTCATGGTCTAACACCCCCCTTCTTTAGATGGTAATGTGTGCCCCTTCACTTACTTCCAGATGGGGTGAGCCAGCCCTGCTGGGTTCTCCTGCTCATTCTACTGAATGGAGCCTTGGACTTCTGCCCCAAAGTCCTGCCCTAATGACACCAATGAGGATACCACTCATCTCTCTCACCGGAACTTTCTGACCTGCTACTCAGAGTAGGCTACTTTATAGAGACTCCCTGCTGTCTTGACAGATGATGAGATCTTTATAGAATGAGGCTTTTTGGAAAGTCCTAATCAAATGGAAAGTCCACAGGTTCAGAGCCAGTTCACATAGGCGCCAAACATGCTGTAACAACTATACAGATACAGTAGGGACTCGGAATGAAAGTTGCATGGCAAGTGGCACAATATTGTTAAGAGGACAGTCTTGAACAATCTTAATAGCCACAATCAGAATAGGAATATGGATAATAGGACCAGAGGGCTTCATATTCATTTGTGCTGAATGTTCTGATTACTTTTGATAGATGGTAGAGATGGATAGGAACAATGAATCTTTATAAATCATAGTGTTTATTTTGCAAAACATGTATTTCCAGTATTTTTCAAGTATCTCTCCCTCTCTCTCTCCCTCACTGCAATGCACTTTTCCCATTTTCTTCAAATACTATTGAAATAAAAGGATTGTGCAGAAGGATCACTGCAGGTTTATAATGTCAACTACAGCAGAACAGAAATAGGGAAGGATAAAGGAAGGGGCACCATACTGCAAGTGGTCATTTGAGGCCAATAAATTATGACCACAACTATAGCCAGTGTCATTTAAGCACTCTTTCGTTTCTGATGATAAAGCACTAGCTTATCCCCATGCTGACAACTGCAAACCTCTGTGGCCTCAGCGTACAGCCTGTGCATTTGTTACTCAGCCAGCCAAGCTACAGTGAGTTTAGTGCAACTCAAGTGGATCATGAGCATGAATAGGTAAAGCATTCACTGGGATTCCAAATGGCAGGTCAGAGGCTGGGGCAGGCTGTGCAGTGATATATGAGCACATCGTCTATTCTTCTTTTTGTCAGTTGCTGGAAGGGTTTGCCAACTGACCAGAAAAAAACAACACCCTGGCCTGGATGGGTGGGGTTTTTGGTTGTTTTTGCTTTCAGACCAATTGCCAGAAAATCAAGTCTTTTTTTTTTTTTGAGCTGCACGCCTTAGATTAGGGTGGTGAGTATTTTTCAGCTCAAGGGCCACATCACCTTCTGTGAAACATCTTGAGGGCCACATGCTAGTGATGGATGGGATAAGAGGCAAAAATAGGAGGAACAAATATAAATGTTAGCATTGTACAGTAGCCTGGTTTCTAGAAGTACAACTGTCTATCCTCCATCCAGGCAAGCAAAAGGCATGATGGGAATTCAAGGACAAAATCCAGGCAGGCAAAAACACTCAAAGGAGGGTCCAAAGCAGGGCAGGTGGGGGACATGGCCTGGGAAGTGGGTGTGGAAAATGTCCCAAGGGCTAGACAGAGCAATTTGAAGGGCCACACTTAGTGCCCAGACTTGAATTTCCCCAGCCCTTACTTAGATGTATAGGTAGATTTTTGCTGGCACTTCCTGGACAGCTTGTGCACATGGCTCCCAATGGAACCAGTGTTCAGCTGGGCCGGCAGCTCCTGAGAGGGAAGAGGATCCCGCGGAGCTTTCCACAGGCTTCTCCGCAGCTGCTCCCCCCACTGGCTTCCTGGCACTTGGATTGCTCTGTTAGACAGTTTTAGAAAACAAACTTATACTGCAGAGTTGTTTTAGAATGTATAGCTTTTTTAGCTGCTGGCCCGCATACTGCTGATTTATTTATTTTTATCAGGCCTATGTTTTGTTTCAAATGGCATTCTGCTTTTTGATAAGCAAGGCATCTTGTGGGCTATGGCCACAAAAGTGGTCAGTGATTACATAATACATACATATTAGAGACATGCATTTTCACTTCCAGAAATCAGCATTAATACTTTGGTCTGAAACTATTCATCAGCTGCTTGCTGCTGAATAATTGAAGCAAAAACTTTCCTATCTGGATAACTTGAGTTCTTGACTTTCTTATTCATTTGCGCTTGCATTATACTTTCTATTAGGTTTTAGAGTTCTTCTGTTTATGCCTTTCTCTATTGCAGATACTTCTTGATTGCAGACACATTTCTTTTATGTTAGAGGAGCTAGGAACAATGTTTGCACATGCTTATAGGCTGTTCATTTCAAGGTATTCACTGTGCACAACATTCCTCACTAATTCTGATATTTGCTTCAGACTTAATATTCCTCAGAATCTCAGCTTTTTAAAAACACATTGAAGAGATTAATTTGAAACTACACTGAAGTGTTTTGAGTGTCAGAATGTGCTCCAGAGAGATCAGCTGGGCATGACAGGTGACTAGTTTTTGAAGGCATAATTAAATGCTACTTGAAAAGTCATGCACCCTGATGGATATTTCAACAAAGGGGAAAAAAGCCACTCTAGGGGGTAGAATTTTAGAGTGGAGAACTGGCCTAAGAAGGGATTTAACATTATCCCCATTCACAGCAACTGTACTCCAAATCATTCCCCCCCAAGCTGTTTCCCATCCCCTTCCCTGAATGCTCAATACAAGCTTGGGAGGATAAACACACATTTGAAAACTTGCTAGGCAGAAAAGTGAATGGTGGTGATCTGGAGTGGAAAAATAACAGAGGAGGAAAGGGTTAAGAACTCCCTTCTCTGCAGCAAAAGAAGTGGTTTGGGAGAAGATTTGAAAAGCAGGTGGGTGTAAAAAGTGTTAAAACCTTCCTCTGACGCTTCTCTGCTCTATAGTGCCCTCTCCTAAAATAGTATTTTTCTACCCTCTCCCCAGACACACACTTTTAAAAAAGACTGTTGGGGTTTCAGTACATGCTTACTGAGTACCACTTAGATCCTCAGAATTCATTGCACCTATGCGTGGAGAACTACATTGGCTTCCACTCAGTTTGAAGAGCTATTATTAACCTTTACAGTCCTGCACAATATGAACCAGGAATTATGCCCTTTTTTTATATGTGCATCCCTTGATTTCAAGATATTTGGAAGAAGTCTTGCTCAGGGTTTTCTTAACTTAAGCAGCAGGGCTTTTTTTTTATTTATGGCATCCACCCTGCTTATGGAGGATCATTTGGCAAGTGAGCTATAATCTTGTTTCCTTGTAATTTTCTTATGAATGTACAAACATACAAAACACACATCAAAATATCACAACTGCACATTACATAAACATAATAGATAATACTCTGAATTAATAAAATGTTGTCATCAAAGGGCATTACCTATTTAATTTGCAATTATATTACTTTTTATTTTCCATAAAGATGAATATATACAATATTACTTATTAATCTGATATCTTAGCAACCAGCTGATACCAGGATGGCAAATACTTTATATTTATTAATATAATAATAATTGGCATTCATAGTTGTTCAAATGTTTGTTTCGTTTGTCTGCCTTCCTGTCTTCTGTTAACTTTGCCATTGAGGCTATATTCCGCACCTCATTCATTCATTCCTCTAATGGTGATATGCTGTAAAGATTCCATTTCATAGCTATAACTATTTTTGCTCCTATTAAAAGGCTTCCTACTAATTCCAAATCTTCCCTTCTTATAACTCCTTTAAAATAACCAAGAAAAGTATGCAGAAGATTAGTAGGCATAGGATATCTAATAATTTTATTTATCTGAGCTATAACCTTTTCCCCAAAACTGTTGTGGTTTTTTAACAAGTCCAGTATGTATGAATGAAAGCTGCATAATTCCCCCCCCATTTCCAACAAATATTGCTGACTTAAATATATACATTTGTCACTAGAATCTTTTGAGTAGCTGGTGAAGAAAACAGGTTTTTTTCAGAAAACATTTTTTCCTGTCTTGTTTTTGTTAATTTTCAGATGTTAGTCTGACTGACTATTTAAAGTTTATTGCCTGACAGCAGCAACAACAACACATTATATAGTGCTTTCAAATGTTCATAGTGCTGCACATGCATTATGTAACTAAAATTCTTAGAACAGGGGTAATCAATGTGGTGGTTCAGGGTGCCAGCATGCCTACCAGATCAGCCTCAGAAGACCTTCTCTGGATCCCACCAGTCAAAACAGCTAGACTGGTGAGGACTCGAGAGAGAGCCTTCTCAATAATAGCCCCCACCCTATGGAATCTTCTCCCTAGTGATCTACGCCATGCACCGTCTATAATGAGCTTCCGCCGGACCCTGAAGACCTGGTTTTTTAGGCAAGCTTTTGGGACGGATTAGTTTTTACTGTTTTTTAAATTTTTAACTGTTTATGTACTGTTTTATCTTGTACGTAGCCCAGAGGGCCTGGACAACCAGCCAGATGGGCGACTAACAAATTTAATAATAAATAAATAAAATAAATACCACTAAATGTGAAAGATCACAGTAAACATCCCCTCAAAAATCCATAATACATGAGAGACTGTTTGCTCTTCCTGCTCAATTCCTGGTTGCACTGACTTGGCCTGACCTATACTGAACAGAATGTCTTAGTGTCCTTAAACAGGCCAACCTTTCAATGGATGCCAGAACTGGATATCAACCTTCCCTTCTGCTCTGAACAGAGAAGAGATGCAAAGAGCTTCACTCTGTGAGCAAGTGTGTCAGTGGCTGATGTAGGTGCCTTTTCCCATTGATTGAGGGGGGATGCCTTCACCATTGCCTATTTTTCTGCTATTTTAGATGTGGCAGCTATTCTGTGTTATGCCAAGCTCCAATGGCAGCCATTTTGTCAATTTCCTCAAAATTCCAAATGAGCCCACTGGCCCAAAAAAGGTTGGTGTCCCCTGCCTTAGAATAACCCTGTAAGGTATGGCAGTATTACTACCCTCATTTTCAAAGATAGACTATGAGACCTACTCACCTAAGACCACTTAATGACTTCATGGCAGAAGTGAGATTAAGACTTCCTGATTCATAGCACATCGTCATAGCTGCTGTGCTATACTAGCTCTCTAGTACTTGTTGAATATTTCCAGAGATTGTCTATTGTTATAGTTTACCTTTTTATTGTTAGCTACCATGAGACCCTGTGGGCGGTGTTCAATGTTAGTCCTACTCAGAGTAAACCCACTGAAGTTAATAGACATGACTAACCCCCATTTCAGTGGGTCTACTCTGAGCAGGACCTAAATGAATGCAATTAGTCAATTGCCACTCAGCAACAACCACATGTATTAAACTAATTGGTAGGCTAAAAATTGTTCTCAGCCATGCTTTCAGATAAATGACTGGCTTACCAAGAGGCTTCCTGCATTCTCATGGCAATTGACCATTCCCTAAAATATTAATACTTTATAGAGGATGTATACCAAGAGCGATTTAGCAACTAAATCACCATTTCTATTCACCCTTGCCAAATTCTTGTGTTACATAAAACTATCCCTTTTTTACAAATTGTTTTATCCATCTTCAAGCAAGGAAGTCCCTCCATATCTGAGAAGCAGCTGGAGACCATCGAGAGAGGGCTAAGGTAGGATTACAGCTCCATTTTCATGTATACCACCAGTTCAAAGCAGTATCATCTCTACAACTGGAAAGATAAGATGGCTGACAGCACTAAGCTCCCTTCACTAAACAATGCTGAAGTCTGCCTTTTTGACAGCCTGGGGCATTCTTCATGATTAAAGAGCAGAGCGGGGAAATCCTGAAGTTAACGCAGCTACAATTGCTGATGTGTGTTTATTTATTTAAAAATGGATGCTAGAGTAATGTTAAATCTTACTTAATGCTGACCATTTCAGCGTATATCTTAATAACCTTAAACATCTCTCTTCGTACACGATTTAGATAGGAGTTAACTTGCCAAGCTGAATGTACGTCATTTAAAATAAGATGAACTGTTTGTAACCTGCGGACACAGTAGACAGTGGAACATAAGAAGTGCCTGTATACCAAGTCAGACCACTGGTTCATCTAGTTCAGGACTGCCAACACTGACTGGCAGTAGCTCTCCAGGTTTTCAGGCAGGAATCTTTCCCAGCCCTACCTAGAGATTCTCCAGATTGAACATGGGGTCTTCTATACACAAAGCATGTGCTCTGCCACTGAGCAACAGTCATTTCCCAAGAAACCTTGTTCTCTGCAGAACGGGCAGACAAGCCAGGGCAACAATCTTCAGCTGGGAGGCAGTGCAATTACAGAGGCAACGAGACGGCAGTTCCATTGCTACTGCACACAGGTGCTCTAGAGAAACACCAAGAAGAGAAAGTTACCCATGCTCTGCACAGTAATCTACAACTGTCCTTGCCGCCTTCACTAACCTGGTGCTGGCCAGGTGTTTTGGAACATGCCAGCTGGGGCTGATGGGAGTTGTGGTCCAAAACAACTGGATTGGCAAAAAGCTTACTGAAGGTGTCCAGAAATCACAGTTAGTTCCTTTGGGAGGAAGGGTGGGATATAAATGGTAACAACAACAGCACAGCCACTTGGCTATGGAGGGCGACCAGGCACTAGGAATAAATCTTGCCAGTCCTTTAAGAGCTCCTTTCCAAGCACAATTCAAAGTGCTGGTGCTTACCTTTAAAATACTCCATGGTTCAAGACCTGGACTCTTCAGGGAATGCCCTCCCACATCAACCTAGTTAAACCTATGAGCCTGTGAAGTTTTAGAACTGAGAGGTTTAGAATACTGTGTGGGGTCTTTTTTTGTTCTTCTTTACATTCTGAACCAAAGTCCCTTTAAAGTTCAGCTTTGCTCAGCTTGTACATTAGTCTTTCTCATTTCTCATTGCCTTCACTCCAGAGCTGGCTTCAGCTTCAAGGCGTGCATGGGCATTATGTTATTGTACACTGCTTCAGTTGCTTTTGGTTGTGAAGCAGTTTATAAATCTGCAAATAGACACATGAACAAATAAAAGATCCTCTAGTGGATTGCCTCCCCCACCGGTGTTCCCCCTCCTTTTTCTGTTGGCACCCATGGTGTTATTCAGTGAAAATCTAACTATCATTTCCATGCACAATGTCTGAAGAGAGACATTAGATTAGAGCATTGTGGGAAAGTTAAATAGCTGCTAGACTCATCAGAATTGTGACAGGTGAAATGTCTTTTAAGAAAGATCCAGGCCAGGTGTTGATGGCAGATCCTGCTGGAGGGCTGGAGTCCCAGAATCTACCTGAGGATTGTCAGTGCTGGCCATATTGCATCCTTTTTCCTTTTCCTAAAATTTCCAGCAACAGCCATAAGTGGGGCTAAAGTGTGCTCTCGATTATTCTTTGGCAAGTGGGCTTGTATTCAGTACCTTTTAAATCTGACATCAAATGCAGGCCCTGCAGGGATTTATTCCATTTGGGAGTTCCCAAATGGGAACAATATCTGCCAAAGCCCAACTGGAGTATTTGTCAGTGCCCCACTGCAAACCCCACTGGGACCAGGAGTTCCTGACTGTCTGTTGATTCCTGTTGAAAGCAAAGTTTGCAGTTAGCATCAATCAATGGTACCTGCAAACCCTGCTTTCAGCACGCATCTTCCTTTTCAGTCGACTTTGAGTTCAAGCTGGGCTGAAAAGGAAGTAATGAAAGAATGAGTGTACTTAGAGCATACTCCCAATTTTGTCTTTTGAGGTTGGTTCACCTAATGTCATAGTGACATCAGGTGATTGTCAAGAGGGCAACCCTGTACATTTGTCATAAGTAACCCTTGTGGGATGGAAGAGCTCAGGATCTGTCCCACTGGTTAGATCCTGTTCCTCATCCTTGATCTAAGGCTAAGCCATCAGATAACCAGAACGGACCAGTCCCCTGGTGGGCTACCACACATGGCTGTTGAGCTTGACAAATCCCAAGTTATGTGTGATTGGTTGACTGAAGGCAGTTAAAAAAAAAATCTTGTTCAATACTTAAAAGAGGTTGGTTGCTTCAGGAAAAGACCCTTTGGACTGAAATGATCTTTGTTTAAAATGACTTATTCTAGACCTGCCTTCCCAACCAGGTGCCCTCAAGATGGTTTGGGCTACAACTTCCATCAACCCCTGTGGCAGTCATGCTGGTTGGGTCTGATGGGAGTTGTAGTCAAAAACATCTGAAAGGCACCCAGTTGGGAAAAGTTGGTCAAGACCTTCAGGGTCTTGTTTTAAAGTAAAATCCTGAGAGCCTCTAAAGCCAATGTAATAGGGAGACAAATTAAACAGAGAAAGTGTGAGCTATTTTAAAGCAATCTCAGAGTTTCCTTTGTATCAAGTTTTCTCTCTTCTATAACATGATTACCAAGGATCAAATTGTTAAAATAGTCCCCCAAATTCTAGACTTGCTGAATGTAGTGAGGGTAGGAGAAAGGGGGGGAGGAGAACTGTTTCACTGAAGAGATAATTGGCATATTAAGCTAATCTTTTATTAATGTAACACAATTTTAAAATACATCTTGTCTTACCCAAAGTCAGCATGAAAGTTTTTATGTCATTATGATGTGCCTTCCCTTTTTAATAATTCTCTGCAGGATCCACCTTTTCATGGCAAAATTGAGATTTTATTCACTTACGTTTATACTGGATATCACACAGATTTTACATGGAGAAAATTGGGTCCTTGACTTTTTAAGAAAAGACTGCATCAATCCACTACATGTGTGACTAGTGTTTTTAAAGCAGCTAGGCATGCGCAGATAATCCAGAAATATGCACAGCAGGCTGCTCATTAACTGTTGAGCAGCTGGGCACAGACAGGTAATTGGGCAGCCTGCTGAGCAGATCTCTGGACCGAGGCTAAGAAGCATTTCATCTTTGGCACATGCCGATCCGCCAGGGAGTCTTCATGGTACAACATTTGCTTTGCACGCGGAAGGTCCCAGATGCATGGGACTGGAAATGTCCCCTGTCAGAAACCCTGGAGAGCCTTCTCCAGTCAGTGTAGACAATATTTACCTAGATGGTTATATTGGTTTGACTCAGTATAAGCCCGCTTGCTCTGTTTCTTCATAAGCCAATGGACCATTTTATTTATTACTGTGTCGACATTTGTGGAAGACTACAGGAGGGCATGATGCAGGCTTGTTCCCTTCGCTCTCTGCTGCGTGTGCACACATAAAGGCAAAACTCTCATTAGTCAAATGGGCTGGGGGTGAGGAATGTGTGGCCCTCCAGATGTTGCTGGACTACAACTCTCATCTACCCCAACCAGCATGGCCAATGGTCAGAGCTGATGGGATCTGGTGGCTAATAACATCTGGAGGGCCAAATATTTCCTATCCCTGAACTAGCAGGATGGGCTATTATAGATATAGATATAATCTGCTCTGCCTAAGCTTTATTTATGTCATGTGACTCAAGAGGCACAGTTCCTTGCTCCCAAAGCTCAGAAGCTTTCCTGTGAAATTGTGTGTGCCGTATCATGTCCTGTGCTGGTTGCTCTGAGACTGCTGTTTCCTGGGGCCCTATAAAGCAATACTTAGGTGCTTTTGCACAGCTTCTGAGTTGTACTTATATGAAATTTTGAGTGGCAGTTGATAACATTAAGGGCTGGGTGAAAGGATTCTTGGAAAACTGATGAGTTTTCCCCCCTGAAAATTCTCTGAAAACATGCATACATCCCAAGTCAATTCTGAATAAAAATGAATGTGAGTGGATCAGTGGATCATTACATACACCAGTGCTTGGAATGAACTAATTCAGATCAATTAATACACTGAATTAATTCAAATATATCCAATTCCTATAATTTCCTGCTGAACTGAATGTGAATTAAATTCCTTTTGTGGTGGAACTTTGGACGGTTTTTAATTCAATTCAATTTTAATACTAATTCAGTAATTTATATATATAGGAGTTTCATCACATTCAACTCTGTGTTTGTGGCCATTTATGATTTTACCTACCTGAAAAGTGATGCTGCTGTTTAAGCCTAAATATCATAATTGTTGGGAAAATAAATAAAACAATTGTTCATATTTATTTATTTTATTATTTATTATTTCATTTCTATTCCACCCTTCCTCCCAGCAGGAGCCCTGTTACCCCATGTGTGGGTTTTTTTTATGTTGTTTTAGTCTTCTTAAGTGTATTTTATACATTACCATAGCAGCCTGTAAAATTCTGAAGACTGGAAAAAATGCGGAGGACCATATGAATTAATTGTGAATTGAATTAGAATAGAATTGGTTCCTTTTTAGCGGGGATGAACTAGAACTGGAACAAATTCTTTTAAAAAAATATTTATTTATTTATTATTCCATTTATACCCTGCCTTTCCTCAAGTTGGCATACATATTTCTCTCCCTCTTCATTTTATACTCACAACAGCCCAGTAAGGTAGGTTAGGCTGAGAGATGGTGACCGGCCCAAGGTCACTCAGTGAGCTTCATGGCCAAGTCAGGATTTGAACCCTGGTCTCCCAGGTCCTAGTCTGACACTCTAACTGCTTTTCCATGCTGGCTCTCTTAGAAAGATGAACTTTTGAAGCATGACATATACCTATGTCAACAGATACTATTCTAATAGAAAAGGAACTTCCTTATCTATTGGTTCTAGCTAATAAGTGGTGCTTGCAACAAAATGTTGCAATATGGTGTGCTCCTCTTCTGGGGTCTACCCAGCCATGTCCTTTTCCAAGCTACTCTATTCCATTTCCCCTCCCACTCCAGTTTTCAGTTATCTCTGCAACAGTCAGGCTGTGGGCACACTAGTCACTTCAAAAGCAGACAGAATTATTATTATTTTGATTATTTGCTGTGTTTGGAAACGACTCTGCCCTTGGCTGGACACCTTCCCTTTCCCACTGCTGACTTCAGATTTTTCAGGAGTGCCCACAGCAAAGTGTTGGGCCAATCACTGTCTCTGCCTGAGCCTATAGCAAAGTGTTTTCATTGGCCACACCTGGAAGGGCAATGGGTTGATCTACCAATCAGATGCGAAATCTGCCTGAACCTGAATTTTTAAAAATGCCCTCATCCTGA
Source organism: Rhineura floridana (assembly GCF_030035675.1). Lineage (NCBI taxonomy): Eukaryota > Metazoa > Chordata > Lepidosauria > Squamata > Rhineuridae > Rhineura > Rhineura floridana. The sequence goes on along the minus strand of NC_084480.1, from coordinate 201,033,726 downwards.
TCCAACCAGATTTTAGAGTAAAAAGGGGTAGAGTTTGACTAGCATCATGTGGCCCTGTTTTCACAAAATAGAGGGAGACACACTTGAATGCGCACAGAGTAAGTGTGTCTCTATCCAGCTCGGGACCAGGATACCTGAAAGACAGTCTTACCCCTTATATACCCAGTCGATCACTGAGCTCTGCAGGTGAGGGCCTCCTGCAGATACCATCTTATCAGGAGGTTCGTTCTGTACAATATAGGAAATGGACCTTTAGTGTGGCAGCACCTACCCTGTGGAATTCCCTCCCTTTGAATATTAGGCAGGCGCCATCTCTGCTATCTTTTTGGTGCCTTTTGAAGACTTTCCTCTTTCAACAAGCCTTTTAGGTTGAGACCTATGCCAGTCTGCATCTGTGGTAGAATTGCTTAATATGTTTTTTAATAGTGTTTTTAACCCTTTTTAAAAGTTTGTTTTAAATGTTTTTAACGCTGTTTTGTTTTAATATATTTTGAGATCTGTTTTTATGATGTTTTATAGCGTTTTTAGCACTTTGTTTGCCACCCTGGGCTCCTGCTGGGAGGAAGAGTGGGATACAGATTAAATAAATAACAATAACAGTGTCCTCAATCTGTATTCCTTGGCACTGAGCAGGCTCAGTTTATATGTTTGCAAACATAGTGAGTTTCCCTGAGCCTGCTAATATCTCTGTCTTGTGGATGGGTGGTAGAATTTGGTCACATAAGGATCCATACTTCAAGAATGAATTTGCTATTAGTACAGTAATATCTCAGTTAATGAAGTACATGCATTCTTGGACATTACTTCTTTAACAGAAGCTTTGGTACCAGATGTAGGAATACCATGGGAAGAATAGGAATAAGTTCCTACACCACAAAAAAGAAGAGCAGTTCAATGTATTTCCACAAACTTTGCATTCAAAACTAACAATACACATGTCTGAAATGAAACAACCTGATCAGATAAGCCTTGCATGCAGATCACTTGAAGGATTCCAGAATGCATCCAGGGATAGCTGCCTTTCCTTTTTTCTTTTATCATGTAGCATCTTGCTATAGTAATCTAAAGCTTTGAGCACAGTTCTCCCCTCTGTATAGTCAAGCAGGCAGGCAAGGGGCAGCCATCACCTGTGTTTGCAGTCTCTCTCTCTCTCTCTCTCTGCCATCCTCCCCTACACATCTGCAGTAAACAGTGCTTCCAGGGCACCTGAAGCACTGTTTAAAGTGGAGTCACCTGTGCCACCTGGCAAGGAGCACCATTCCAGCCATGTGTCAGAGAGCTGCCTGCAATCCAGAAGACAAGGAGCCACATTCTGACTATGTCAGAGTGTGCGCCCACTGCCCCTCCACACCTCCTGCACCCAAAAAAGACTTAGTTAAAAGGCACTTGTTTCCTGGAGTATTTGTTAACTGAGGTAGAGGTATTACTTCACTAATTTGCCTTTGTCACACCAGAGGTCCACTTTGCCTAGTCTTTTATCTCCAGCAGTGGCAGAGTAGCAGTGGTTACCCTGAAAAGCTCACAGGTAAACTAGTGATTCTCCATTTCTCTCCTGAATATGCTAATGAGAGATCCTTAGTCAGGTGTGATGACTGTACAAACTAGCACCTGACTTTCTTCCCCCGAAAAATAAATAAATATGGGACAGCTGAGAAAATGCACACCTCATTATGAGATCCATTTTGTGTGATTGTTGCTTAATATGTGCACAAAATAGCATGAAGGAAAACTTTAGAAACTACCCACTGTTGCTTAAATGAATATGTTTGTATAGTTCTACTCCTACCAATTTAGAGGCAGATGTGTATAGCTAGTTCCAAGAATGTGACTGTTTTTGTTACACCAAAAATGGCTCTTTACATCTGGAGGAAGCTTCAAATACACACCAGATGGGAGACCAAGATATAAGACAACACCTTTATTAATTATCAATATCTTTTGCAAAAGGAGACTAGGTTGTTCGGCTCGTGCCTGAAAACCAGTCTAAAGCGTGATTACATAGTCACAAGTGATATATGCTTTCAAGCCCTCCTAAGACAGCCCCTCCCTCTTGTTAGTAACTTTCCAGGTTTCTCCATTGTGTTGCATTGAGCTAACGTCCTGGCCTTGAGCGCTCATCCGTGCTGCCTCTGCCTCCCCCGGCGCGATGCATTCCAGTGAGCCATTATCTACTTAGATAGTGTCCTGTTACATGGGATGGGTAAGCTAGCATTCAAGTATCAAACACCAACTGAACATTAGCATCCACAGGCACCTTGGAATTTTGTTTTTCTAGTTCTATGTTATCTCAAGTTAACACATTCTGTACTGTGTCAAATTAACACCATATGCACTATAATTCCCAAACTATGCCTTATTTCATTACATTTTGGTAGTGATACTTCATAGCACACCTGCATCATGAGAAAGAAATAGATGCCTAAGCTGCTGGTTCCATCCCAACATGAGTACAACAGATAAATATCTCAGATTCCTAGAGCAAAAAGCTGCCTGTAAACAAAGAAATCCAGATGTGATTTTCTCAAGAGAATATGAGAAACACAGAATCTATATAAACAGCATGGCTGTCCACTGTGTTGTTTGCTGGAGCGTCAATAAACACAACTTTAAGGAGATTGCCCTGCCAGAAAGGTATTATTGGTTAGATTTCCCCCTACTTTTTACCTTCAGTTCATTGCTTTCTTTTCAAAGGAAAAAAAAAGTGGTTCATTCATAAATATCTGTGACATGTGTCAGTTCTACAGCTACCTGGGCAGCTGGGAATGGTTTTCAATCTTTCTCTCACTAAGGTAGGTTTGGACATGCACACTTACCACATTTATCTTTTTCCTGTGCCATACAAATAAATGGTGAAACACATGCCTCTGGTGGTTTTTTTCCCCATCAACATACTTTAAATTAACATGTAGAGTTGTGCTGAAGGAGGACTGGATCAGTAGGCCAAGGTCTGTTCGGAAGGAACTGCAGAGAGACATCTAGGGACCAAGTAGCCCTCAGAAATACCTTTCCGTGACTTCCCCCAACTGACGTTTTGCCTGTGCAGTATATTCCAAGTTTATCTGTAAGTTTGCTTTAGGTAAAATTCTGTGTCAGTGGTATTATAATGCCACTGGAGCAGATGCTACAGTACGCATCAGATTTTGATTGATGAAGCTGCAGCCCACAATTACATTTGTAATACTTTCAGAATCCAGTGGCTGAGTGGAGTCTCGAGAATCGACCTTCATTCCGGATGATCCAGCATAAAAAAGAGCAACAGAGTGGTAGGGAATCACTGCATATGATATGACTATCAAATATAGGTAGTTTTACACTGTTCTCTGTAGAGCACATTAGATAGATACATGAACCAGGTGATTTTTCTTCATGCTGTCACCCTTTTGACTATATTATGCTAGTGCTTTGTTGGCTGAGCTAGTTCCCAGTTTACGAACCCAGTTCAAAGTGCTGGCCTTAACGTTAATGGCTTCAGAACAGGGTCCCTGAAAGTACGCCTTTTCCTTCATACATCGAATCTACTTTGTAGATCCTCTCCAAAGGCCTTGCATTGAGTGCCCCCATCAAATATGTGTGGCAGATGACTAGTAGGGAGAGAGCCTTCTTGGTGGTAGTACATTGACTGTGGAATAGCCTCCCCAACTCCCCTAGTGCCTTCTTTGTGATCTTTTTGCCATGAGGTGAAGATGTTCTACTAACTCAGGCCCTTGAAAGAATTTGTGTTCTTCAAATCTGGTATCTTCACTTCTGGTGTAAAATTTTACTGTGTATTTGTGCTGCTAAACTGTTTTAACGCTTTCTCTGCAAGTTAAGAAAATAATATTGCTATTTATTTATTTTGTTCTTGTATTTTAATATTGTGAGGATTTAAAAAAAAAATTCTTGACAGCCACTCAGAGAACCTAGGTTATAGGGAGGCCTATATAAATACAGCAAATAAATTAAAGTAAATGAGTTGTCAAATACACACACAGCCGACTGATGTAAAGCAACCTGTTTTGTGGTCATAGTTTAGAGTTCTTGCACATCCTATGCATTTTGGACTTCTAGGGTACTTTGTACAGGGGCAACTCCCACGTGTCTAAAGCCTTTTATAAAAATGCATCTAAAAGCGAAGGTTACATTTGGCAGGTGTGAAATCCACAGGCTGGATTTCAGTTTCAGTTCCCCCCCCTCACTTCTAAGCAGTGGATTGCAAGAATATATCATGCACATTTATGTAAGCATGGCCAGAAAGTGCATTCACTGAAAAGATAGTAAATTTGGGAATGGCACTTACCGTGTACAAATTGGGACTGAGAAGTGACAGGACTGCAATAAGCATTGCCTTTTCAAAAATAAATAATAAGCCATTTCAACATTAATGGCCTCCCCAAAGAACCCTAATTCTGGCAAAATGCATAATTAGCAACTCCAAACCACTTCCTAGAACTACAGTTCTCAATGTTCCTTGATGGTGAGTCATGGTTCAATCACAGTTGAAAGCCAGTTTATATTTGTGGTAAAGACAAGCCTAAACACCCCACCCCTAAAAAAAATATTTTTCTGAAACAGGTCTGAAAATTAAACAGCAAACACTCTAAAAATGCTCCCTTGAATTCATTAACAAAATTCCTGGGCTCAAGGCAAAAAATGACTCATTGTAATGTTCTGACATATGTCACACTGGGCAGCTTTATCCTTAAATAGCTACAGTATTTAATCAGGCCTACATACATGTTCTGAAGAGAACTCTCTCTCTCTTTCAGTGTCTCTCTCTCTCTCTCTTCAAGTCTTACTAATGAATAATGTCCTAATGAATAAAGACCATCTGTGTTGAATAAGAAATTTGGCACCACCACAATGCCTTGTATCACTGGCACTTTTTGAAACCTCTCAAGTTGGGTGGATAGTTTCATTACATAGTTTAGTCACAAGGTGGCTAGGGGTAGGCGAGAAATTAGATTCAGTTGGCATTTCAAGCTGAATCTATCAAATTTGCACATTCCACAATAATGTGAGACCCGAAACACAGCCACCCCTTGGAAATTTGCATTTCTTTGAATTTTGCAATGCAATTCACCAACCAATGTGTATAAAAATGCATATATTAGTGGAACATATGCATAGAAATTAAAATATGAATGAAACTAACATATAAAAATGAATTAGATGAGGAGAAATGGCTTGAAAAATGTGTACATTAGTTAAAATTGCCTACAAAAATGTGTTTATTAGGAGAAATTCACACTAAAATGCTGGAGAATTTTCTGAGGATTATTTTTTTTAAAAAAGCAGCAAATTGCTGCAGAAATGTGGCAAACCAAATTTAAGATTGGAAAATTGTGAAACTGAGAGAACATTGACAGATCTTTCCATCCCCAAAGGTGGCAGTGGATTCAGTTGTACCTCAATGGAGTCCAGAGTTGTATGTTGCTGTATTGTCTAACTTAAGAGAAACAATAGACGTTGCCTGACTGGTACATCCTAATCCTTTTATGACAGATATTTATAATGCTGCTCATCAGATCCACTGAGAGAAAATTACCCTTTAAATACCATACTGCAGACATCAATTGTTAGCTTTTTTTAAAAAAAATGCTTTTCTCCTTTTCTTTGCTTGATGTAGGCTCCTGTGTTATCAAAAACGTGCTGTACTGTTTTGTCTTCAGTGTGCTGCATTTAAATGGGTTTTTGATCAGATTTGGACTGAAATCCACAGCCGTTTCCACTTCTTTTGTATTCTTTTCAAGTTGAAGCACCTAAATTTGTACCTGCATATTGTATTACGTACATTTACCTCTCCCCCTGGGTTCCCCCCCCCGATGCTGGCAAGCTGCTAGGAACAGACTTTTTATGGAGTATTTGATTATACGTTGAGGGGGAAACAGCTTAGCACCATGTTGTGTAATTAGAACTTCTCAATAAAAGCAACTTGGTTTTGTAATATCATGTGTCCTGAATGTACAATTTGCCCTTTCCGAACAGACAGGAGATATGAGCAAGGTTATTGGATGTTTACACTATTGCAATATCAGAAGTGTCTCATTTTTAAATATCACACTTGTATCCTGAGAGACAGTGAGTCTGGACCTGAGATCACCCAGTGACTTTCATAGTTAAATGGGCATTTGGATCTGGGCCTCTAAGTCTGATCCTCTCTCACTGCATCACATTGATTTCAATGTGCACCCAAACTGGCAAGCCTGCTCTGTGCAACACATTTGTCCCATAGCTATATTCTGTGAAAGCAGATTAGGAGCCATTATTATTGTTGCCTGTGCACTATTATTTATTTATTAAACTTGTATACCGCCCCATAGCCGAAGCTCTCTGGGCGGTTTACAATAACTAAAAACAAATACAATTTAAAATACAACTTTTAAAAAACAATTTAGAACACAATTTTAAAAAATTAAAACAATATAGAACATATGCTAAAATGTCTGGGAGAAGAGGAAAGTCTTGACCTGGCACCGAAAAGATAACAGTGTTGGCGCCAGGTGCACCTCGTCAGGGAGATCATTCCATAATTTGGGGGACACCACTGAGAAGGCCCTCACTAGGTTTTGGGATGTCTCAGGAATGGGGAATCGGTGGCCCTCTAGATCAGTGGTTCCCAAATGTTTTTCCCCCAGACCCCTTGATAATTGCTGAGGGTCTTGGCAGACCACTGAATGACTTTTCTGCCTGTTGCAGGAATGGTAATGCACTGTGCTAGATATCTTTAATTGTATCTATATAGCTTCTTTTACTTCTTTTACTGTATTTTATTGTATTACAATTTGACACACACCACAGACACACCACAGACCACCTGAATAAAGCTCATGGACCATTGATGTTCCATACACCACAGTTTGGGAATCCCTGCTCTAGATGTTGCTGGGACACCAGGTTCCATCAACCCCTGCCATCATGAACAGTGATGAGGAAAGATGTAGCCTCAGATTCCAGATCTTGAAGCGATCTGGTGCCACATGTATCAGAACCATCATCATCTGAAGAGCCCACCAACTTCCCCCAATCACCTTGAATGCTAACTTGAATGGAAAGTTAAAACTCAATACTCTTTCAGAATATTGCAGCCCTTTTAATAACAGTTTTCCTTTTGATATATTATTGGAACACTCTCACTTGATGGTAATAAGCCATTTCCTCAGGCACAGGATGCCTTTTTGCTAGATTCATCCCTTTGAGAGCCATGCACTTCTTTGGGGCTTAATCCACCTCTATCTTACTTGTGGTTTTACTAGAAGCAGCTGTTGCCTCTTCCTTAATAATCTTGCAGGTCGCTGAGGAGCCTGAGGGAGCCCACCATCTGACATCCGCGCTTGCTTCTAAATATACACCTGCACACCATGTTTTCTTGGGGCAATAGAAGAGAAATGGGAATCTCATTTCCTTTGGCACAGCTGCACTTTTATCTTTTGCCTTCAAAACTTTCTTTGATTCCCACAGTTTTTAGAAACTTGTTTATTACTGTTTATCCTGTTTTTGACACAAAGGTCAGTTTCTATCCATGCAAACACCTCTGGTTCAGTTATTTGTGGCAGATTTTGGTGGATGAGTGTCTTGAAAAGAAAGCTACATTCTGAAAATCATAAGGAAATCATAATTATATTTGCTGAAGTCCTCCCTGTTTCCTATCCCAGAGAATTGTTCACAAAATCCCTCAGAAATATCTTCTGACCAGAAAGCATCTTCTGAGAGGAAACTGAGCTTGTAATCCTATACATATTTATCTGGAAATATTTGATTCTATGTTGAAGAATTAACAGCTAAGCACCCTGTTGTGCAATTAATTGAACTCAATGAACTGAACTCATTGGGACTTACTTTTGAGCAGTCATACTGTATATAAGATTGTATTGTGAGGGGCCCTTATCATGTAACATCTTTGTAGCATTGAATCTGCTGCAGTTTGGCTCTGTCTTATGTCACGATGATAATATCATAGGTTATGGGCCAAGTAGGGGAAGTGCATACTGTTGATCTTCCATGTGATAGCACTGCCCTAAATCACTGTAACAATGTTTGCATAGAAAGGAACCACAATATACACTCCTCCTGCATGGCATGGGGCTTATGTTGCAGCACATGAAAGAGGTGTCCTGCACTGGCACATACAGTGGAAAGGTAATGCAGAAAGAGGTGTGCTGAGGAGCCACTACTGAATCATCTGGGAATCATTTGCAGTTTGAGAGCTATGGTGGAGCAGCCAGTGCTCCTTGATTTTAGGGGAGAGAAACAATAGCCATAAAAACGCTATCCCTCTTATTTTTCCTTCTCCATTCCAGATATTAATACTTGACTGAAGAAGATACTATCCTTGAGGAGATACAAGAATGAGTTTCAGGCTCGTGTGTGCCCTCCCTCCCTCATCCTTTGCACCCTTCATTAAAAGGGAAAAACAACGACCATGGGATTCTATGATTTATACCAGATACCAAGGACAAAGGATATACTCAGAGCTTGGAAAAGTTACTTTTTTGAACTACAACTCCCATCAACCCAATCCAGTGGCCATGCTGGCTGGGGCTGATGGGAGTTGTAGTTCAAAAAAGTAACTTTTCCAAGGTCTGGATATACTGCACCTGAATGCCAATAGGATATATTCATTTTAGTCTATTTATAGCCCACCTTTCAATATGGGATATATGGATTTCTCAGGCAATCTCCCATCTAGGCACTCACAAGGCCTGCTTAGCTTCAACAAGGTGGCTGAATCTTGTGTCCTTAGGCCATGCCATCTCCTTTCTTCAGAATTTTCAGCTTTTTTCTTTCTCCAACTGTGCCCAAATTCAAGTTCTGTTTGCCAGCTTACTTATGCATTCAGCTGAGCAGAAGAGTTTTGTTTAAATTTCAGTTTGTAATAGTTTGTAAGGTTTCTTCACCCTTAAGTATTTTAAGGTCCATCCCCCTCTTTAAGTTTGACTCCTCTGTGCTAAATTTTTTGGGGTTTTTTTTGAAGCTTTTCACTTTTGGGAGCTGAAATTTTGAACGTCCTGTAACCTTTTGAACTTCCTGGTCAGAACAGCCTGTCAAACAGAAAACAATTTAGCAAAATGCAAAACGAATGAAAGAGTTTCACTCCTTTATGACGACCTTCCCCAGCCTGTTGACCTCCAGATGTTTTTGGACTCCAACTTCCATCACCCCCAGCCAGCATGGCCAAGGTCTGGGAAGAATAGAGTTGTAGTCCAGCAACATCTGGTGGATACCAGGTTGGGGTAGGCTACTTTGCAACCAGTCAATTGGCATTAGTTCATTGATGGAGACTTTGGAGAACATAAGGATTACCACAAAAACTAGAAAGGGGTTTTATGCAGAGATAAACCATTCTGGCCAAGTGAGGGAGGCAAGACAGTGAACATATCTTATTTTGTGTTAAGTCACAGGCCCAAATATGACTCACCATACGTCGTAATCGACTTGAAGGCACATAACAACAACAACAGGTGCCTCCTTCGGTGCCTACATATTGTGTGTATTAAGCTGGAAATAATACATACATATGAGCCCTACATTTTGGCTGATCTCAAAAGAAGATATGAAATCAATGTCATGCCACCTCTTCCACCACAGAAGAATACTTATTTGAAGTTTAAAACTTCCATGATCCCCTGGAAACACTCAGCAATATGATGTCTGAGTGATGTGTTTATTAGTTGCAAAATACAGTGGAAAACAATGAAGGAAAGAGAGACCTTAAATAGCTAGGCTACTGGCTGTGACTGCAGATTGTATTTCCATGCTTTTTGATTGCCAAATAATGATAGGTTGCGTAGCAGCCTTCAGCCACCTTCATGCAGCTTTATGTGAGTGAAAATTACTTGTGTCAGTCTTGTTGACACACCAAGAGAAACAGATATATTACTACTATGTCCTTTGAGCAGCCTCTCTTTATATATGTTTTAATGGGAAAGCTATAGAACTGGTTCTGAGGATGGATTCAGAAGACCAGTTTTCCCATCATATGGTTATTTTTTTAAAAAAAACACACATCACCAATGTGTAAGAACCATATGTAATTTGTGAAGGGCCCAATATGGCGGCTTCCTAGAATTTTGAGAGCAGGGTGACCCTAAGAGCCAATTATATGTGGAGCTGTTTGGATGAAACATGATCTTCATAGAACCTTGTCTATTACAGTATGAACTTTTTAAAAAAAAAATAGCAGAGAAATGTGTTGAATGAATCTACCCCAAGTTATGAGTTCCTTAAGTAATGAGTTGTAATTGTAGTATATTGTGCTACATTTGGTAGCAAGAACCATTCAGGAACTTTCCCCATCAATTCCACAAATTATATCACTGAATCCATATCACATTGCTGTGTCCTGCCATGCCTACCTGCTTTCATAGAACCTCTGTTTGCCAAAGGACAAATGCGGGTCAAGAAGTTACTCTTATAGAGTAATATCAGACTAATCCAAACTTGAATCGGGAATAGGCCTGATTGGAAGAGCTTCACTATATGCATATCCAGTTCATCTCATGGAACCACCAGCTGTTATGATCAAAAGCCCCCATTCCTGTGCCAATTATTATAAAGTATGCAGGATCCTCTTCTCTAATGGTAGCTGAAGCCCAATGGACTGGAAACCAGGCATACCGCTGGTGATGCTCTCACTAACAGAAGAGGTCTGGACTCTGGCATGTTGACATGGTTTATCAATTCACAAAAATGCAGAAAAATAGAAGTCAGTACCAAAAAACAGAAAAATCTATACAAAGAAAAAATAATGAGAAAGATACACACACACACATATTTATATAGATGTTGATTATAATGAAAACAAATAAACTACTGAAGCAAAAACATTTTGAGTCTGATTCCCATGTCTAGCATTGCAAAAATGGACAAATCTTGCCCACCTATGCCTGAACTCTGTGCCTTTGATGAACTTTCCCTCCTGTGTACAACGTCAGTTATCTTGTCCATAATTGCAAGTTCTAAGCCATTCATTTTCAGCAGGAAGATGCACCACCTTCCATGTTCTGGCCCAAGTAATTTTTGCAGCTGTAATAATTCTGATTAATGACTTGAGATTATCTGGAATCTCATCAGGTATAATATGAAAAAAATACTAGAATCAGGAATGATTTTGTAGGAGGACATATTATCTCTGAGATAATATGAAATATCCAAATCCAATGTAAACACACTATTAGACAATCCCACCACATAAGTTTAAGATTGGGGCTAACTAAATGGCACTTCCAATACCTGAAATAATTGACAGACATTTTACTTTACTAGGATTCTCAGATTGAGAGGCAGCCCTGTAGACAGCCTTCCTCATGAGGTGGGGCAGCCACATTTCTAGGTGGGGCATTTTTTGAGGGGGGAAGGTGCATAGCAGTGACCTTCCCCCTCATTTCTCCTCTATGGAGAGAGTGCGGTAATTTACATGAATGAAGTTTAATCTGTTAAATTATCTCACCTTTTCGTGATAGATCCCCAGGAATGCTAGACCTCTGCTGCTGGCCCTGAAAGTCTAGTTTTCCTTTCAGGGCTGGTGCCAGAAGGTGGCCAGCTTGGGCCCTGGCTGAGGGTGGGAGGGTAGTGCTGTCCTACAACCCAACCCTGTCATGGATTACCAAGAGGGAGCTCTCAGGCAGACCCCCAATGCAGACAGCATGGGCTTCAAGCCCACCCACATGCTCCACCTACCTCACCTGTCAGTGTGAATGCCATGCATGCTGTACACATGCAGCATGCAGGGGCTGATGCCATGTAGGTTGATGGCAGGCATGCACACCAGGTGTGCACATCATTCACACAACCAAGAGGTAGGTGGGGGCATGGGTGGTCTTATTAGCCCTGCACTGCCTGTATTGGGGGGTGTTGGGCTATGCTGCCATGGGGCTGGGACAGGCTGGTACCCAAGGGCCCAGTCATACCTGATGCCGGCCTTGTAGACTTTGCCTATAGCTATAGTCCTGTTTCACCTGTGGTCTGTCCTTGTGTTCTGATTCTTCGAAAACTGAACTACTTTGGTAATGACGGTGAGGGCCGGAGCTTGGCTTTAATGCTGGATTAGGCATCTCAGTTTTAGATTCCACAAAAAAAAACCTTGTCCATACTACAAGTTTAGGAAAGACCAAGAGAAAATAAATACTGTAGAGAACGTTTGTTAACTTTTCCTTGGGGTCCTACCTTCTAGTCTAGATCTGACCTTTAAATTTTCCTTCCTGTTGGACAATCAAGGGAAAACTTTTTAATTGGTTGATATGTAAAGGACTAACTAAGCAATTGGTTAATTAATTGGGGAAAGCAATTGGATTTTTTTTTTACTGGTTGCTTGGTTGATTTTCAGCCTAGAAACCCTGAAACGGCCTCATGCTGAGCTGCACATATTGAGAAAATCAGAAATTAGGCCTCAATTACAGCCTAGATGGTCAGACAGACAGCTAACTGTACTGTGCACAGAAATGTTTCTATTCCTCTAGGACTGTTTTCATCCTTTGCATTAAGCACTCAAGAAAAAGAAGAAGAAATAGCCACTATGATCGTGAGTATAGTGACTGCTTTAAAAGAGTAAAGGGTAACTTAGGGTAGATATTTTTTCAGATTACTTTAAATGATCTTTCATTCACCATTCAGCAATAAGCACCCATCATAATAACTACAGAATAAACAAATGCTTACTTTTTACTGCTGTCCTGCCCAGAGCCTGACACAGGAAATGGAGGCTAGACTGGCCATAAGTCTTGCTTTATTAGAGTCGCAGTTACATCAAAAGCAGTGCGCTTCATCGACCTATCTAGGCTGACTCACTACTGATGCTAATGAAGCATTCTCTGCAGCGTGTGGAGTAAGTTGACTCAGCACCTTAATTGGGGGGGCGCCACCTTAAGTAGGGAAGATCTTCACCCATAATCTCCAACTCCTGCATGGTTCCACCCTCTGACTGTCCCACTTCTCATGTCATCTCATGCGGGTCGAGTGGGGAACCTCCGACTGCTCATCAGACAGTAAAGGCTCGCTAGGTTCCAGCTCGACTTCAGGAGGCAGGGATCAAGTTGGTGGGGAAACATTTGAAGGTTCAAGCAGGGAGTCCTGGTGGGTGGAGTTGGCATGTGCACGGGATCGCTCCCCAACAGCTCTGGTGGAGTGCTTGCAGGTGGCAAGGAGCCTTCAAGTGGAGTGGGGTCTAAGTCATCCAGGGGATTGTCCAGAGAAACTGGAGGGCTGCTAGCGCTCCCCTCCCTCAAGGCTCTCAAAAGTCCCATCCTCTTCTGCCCACTCTCCCTGATGCGCTTGGGATAGTTGGAGCTCAACATCATCCCCCCTCCATGCACCATTCCCCTCCACTCCCTGGGCTTGGTCTTGTCCAGGTAGGCATCATGGAATTCCCTCACCAAGTCTGTGCATGAACATCATTCACTGCTTCACACAAGCATTCTGATGGATCATAGCTCTTCCAGTGAATTAAATACTGGAGTTTTCCCCCAGTGTTTCTGCAAGTCCAAAATCCGTTCCACTTTGTATTCCTCCTGGCCATCCACAATGAGAGGGCATAACGGCTCCTCTGGCACTCTGTGAGGATCTGGGGGGTGTTCTGGTGTCAGCAAGGAGAGATGAAACACAGGGTGTATCTTGAAGGTGGAGGGCAGTTTCAGACAGAAGGCCACTGGATTTATTTGCACCTCCACTTCAAAGAGTTCCACCCTGCAATCCTCTAACTTATGGCAACATCCCTGTGTTGGCAAGTAACGTGTGGACAGCAACATACTGTCCCCCAGTCAGATTGGTACCCCCTCCTGATGATGTTGATCCATAACCCTCTTGTAATCCTCCTTCACCTGCTCTAGTTGCTCCTTCAAAAGCTGTTGCATAGCCTGAAGTTCTTGCACAAAGTCCTCCACCACCGGGATGGCTGGACTGACTCGTGGGGTGGCAAATGCCCGAGGGTGGTATCCTAGATTAGCAAAGGATGGGGTTTGTTGTGTGGTCACATGCACAGCATTCTTATAGGCGAACTCCACCAGGGGCAAAAAGGAGACTGAATTATCTTGCTGGTAGTTGACATAACACCGCAGGTATTGCTCTAACGTGTCATTCACTCTTTCCATTTGCCCGTCCGTCTGCAGATGATGAGCCGATGACAGTCACAGTTCACTCTGTAAAAGTTGCCACATTGCATGCCAGAACTGGACTGTAAACTGTGTCCCTCGATTGGAGAACAAACTGTCTGGCAGACCATGTAACTGGTATACATGCTGCATGTACAAGCGGGCTGTCTCTTACGCATTTGGGAGTCCTGTGCATGGAATGAAGTGGGCCATCTTCATGAAAGCATCCACTACCTCTAACACAGTAGTCTTTCCTTGCAAAGCAGGAAGATCAGTGACAAAGTCCATGGTGACCATCTGCCAGGGGCCCTGAGGGATGGGGAGTGGCTCTAGAAGCCCCACTGGCTGCTCCATGGTGTGTTTGACCCAGGTGCAAGTGGGACAGGGCCAAATGTAGTGCTCCACTTCTCATTTCATCCAGGGTCACCAAAACTCCCTAGCTACTGCTTGTAAAGTCTTAAAGACTACAAAATGCCCAGCGGTGAGGGAATCATGGCACTGATGCAGCACCTTGGCTCTCATCTCTCTGGAGGACTCATAAATGATGTCCCAGTGATACAATACCCTCCTTCAGCATAAAGTCCTTTTTACCCTCGAGAAGCTGTGTTGCTAATTTGGAGAGATTCTCTTTGATGAATGGATACTGCTCTTGCGCCACCCACAGATGGGACACCCAGGAATCCTGGCACACTCTGGCCACCATCTTCTCAGGTGGTATAGTGAACTGTGGCAACTTAGGGGTTGGATTTTCCAGATACTCTGGTTTGTGGGACAATGCATCTGCCGTCTTGGGAAATGTAGTGGATTTTGAAGTGAAAGCTGGCAAAGAACTGGGCCCAGTGCACCTGTCTTTGATTGAACTTGCGGGTGGTGTGGAGGCTTTCCAAATTCCAATGATCAGTGAGCACCTCAATCTCGTGCTGCACTCCTTCCAGATGATGTCAGCATGTTTCAAAGGCATCCCAGATGGCCAGTAATTCTTTTTCCCACATGGTGTAATTTTGTTCTGAACTTCCGCAAGAAGTAGGCGCAGGGTCTCAGACCTCCCGCTCTCATTGCTGGTTGTAAAAGCACCACTCTGATTGTCATGTCCGATGCTTCCATCTCAACCACATATGTACACGTGTGTTGCAACATGGGTTCTGAGGTGAACCATTGTTTCAGTTCATCAAAGGCTTGTTGCGCAGCTTCATTCCAGTGAAAGGGGTGCAGGCCCTTCAAACAGTCTGTGAGAGGTGCCGTCCGGTTGGAGTAATTGGCAATGAATCAATAGTAATAATTTGCAAACCCCAGGAAAAGCTGTAGATCCTTCTTGGCTTTGGGGGGTTGCCACATGAGGACTCAGTGGACTTTGCCCAGGTCCATTTCCACACCAGCTGGCAAAATGCGATACCCCAAAAAGTCCAGTGTGGTCAGATCAAAATCACACTTCTCTAACTTGGCATAGAGGTGGTGCTCACACAGACACTGCAACACAACTCACATATGTTCTTCATGCTCCTCTGGGGAGTCCGAATAAATCACAATATCATCTAAATACACAATCATGAAATGATCCACATAATCTCTGAAGATGTCATTCATGAAGTTTTGGAAGACTCCTGGAGCATTTGACAACCCGAAGGGCATAACTAGATACTCAAACTGACCATAGTGCATCTTGAACGTGGTTTTTCACTCATCTCCCTCCTTCATCCACACCAGGTTGTAAGCCCCCCTCAAGTCTAGCTTGGTATAGATCTTGGCCGACCACAGTTGCTCCACCATCTCCTTGATGAGCAGCAAGGAGTAGCTGTTGGGGATGGTGATTTGATTCAGCGCTTGGTAGTCATTGCACGGATGTAACTCCCCACTCTTTTTCTTAACAAACAGGAAAGGTGCCCTGGCCGGGGACTGGGAGGATCAAATGAAACCCCTCTTCAGGTTCGTGTCCAGAAATTCCCTCAGTCCCACTAACTCCAGTTCCGACAGGGAGTAGAACCTTCCAGAGGGAATGTGCACCCTTGGCATCAAGTTGATGGCGCAGTCGTAGGGGAGATGGGTTTTTTTTGATCCGCTTCCTTTTTGTCAAACACGTCCAGATACTCCTCATACTTAATTGGTAAGAGAGCTTCCTCCTGAGGAAAGACCCCAGCCACCACCTCTGGACCAACCTCCTTTGGCGGCTGACAGTGCTGATGACAATACTTCAAAGTGAACACCACCACCACCTCATCCCAGATTGGTTGGATTGTGTTGGACCACCAAGGCATTCCCAATACCACAGGGAAATGGGGCAAGGACGCCACATAGAATGGCAGCTCCTCCTGATGCCTGGGAATCTCCATCCCTAACTTCTCCATTGCCCTGGTCACAGTCCCTGACTTTAAGGGCTGTCCATCTATGGTCTTGACAGACAAGGGCTGTTCAAGTTCTTGGATCGGGATGCCATACTCCTGAGCAAAGTCACTGTCCATGAAACTTGACAAAGCCCCACTGTTAATCATGGATTTGGCTTGAAAGCTCTGCCCTGAGGACAGAGTCAGTCAGACCAGCAGAAGCAGAGCACCCTGCGACAGGAGGGGTTGCTGAGGAGGCTGGGTTGTCATATTGTCCCCTACTTTTTGGCCTCTATGAGAGCTGGGATTTGGAGTTTTCCTGCATGGGGACTTTTCCTGCCTTGGCGGTGCACCCTTGGGCCAGGTGTCCCCCTTTTCTGCAGTATAGGCATAGCCCCTCCCTCCTGTGCTTCTCCCTTTCCTCCTTCGACAAAAGTGGTCTGGCCCTGCCGATTTGAACAGGCTCCTCTCCTGATGAAGTTGAGGTTCCAATGCTAGGTGGGTAGCGAACGCAGGGGAGACATAATGGTGCCTGGGAAAGGGATGTCTCTGCTCTATGTTCCAACTGACAGCCTTCAAGCTGACTGTCTATTTGCAAACACAACTGGATCAACTCTCTCAAGGTGCCCGGTGGGGAGGTGGACACCAATTCATCCAGCACCTTTGAACTAAGTCCATTCCAGTAAAAGTACATCAGAGCTGGGTCGTTGTAGTCAGTCTCTTGGGGTAAAACACGGAATACAATGGTGTAGACTCACATGGATTCTTTTCATTGTTTCAAAGTTCCCAACTGGCGGGCAACCATCTCCTTCCATTGAGGATCGTGAAACATGTCGGACATGACTATAATGAAGGCGGTGTACTGGCCCCAAACAGGGTTGTTTCTGATCAGGTATGAATTGGCCCATTTGGCCACTTCCCCTTCCAAGAGACTGATGATGAATGCCACCTTCATGTCATCAGTTGGAAACTCGACTTGGTGCACATGAATGTATAATTCACACTGGGCAAGGAACATGGCAAACTGGTCACTCTGGCTACCATAAAGGGAAGGTAGCCCCACGGGAGACTTGACTGCAACTGGTGCCGCATCCGGAGGCGCTGCATTTCCTGGAGATCAGAGCTCGGAGGTTCTGGTTCTCAAGTTGCAGGTTCTGGGTTATGACTCAGAGGTTCTGAAGCTCAGCATACAAGGTCTCGACAATTACTGGGAGTCCCCTTTCTGCGCTGCCACTTTCCTCCATGCTGTCAGTCATGGGAGTGTCAGTGAAGAGGGATGGTGGCTTAGTCAAGCTGTCCTGCCCAGAGCTTGAGACAGGAAATGGAGGTGAGACTGGCCATAATTCTTGCTTTATTAGAGTCACGGTTACATCAAAAGCAGTGTGCTTCATCGACCTATCTAGGCTGACTCACTACTGATGCTAACTATGCTAACTAAGCATTCTCTGAAGCGTGTGGAGTAAGTTGAATCAGCATCTTAATCAGGGGGCCACTTCCTTAAATAGGGAAGATCTTCACCCATAATCTCCAACTCCAGCGTGGTTTCACCCTCTGACTGTCCTGCTTCTCATGTCGACTCGCGTAGGGCAAGGGGGGGCGAGCCTCCGACTGCTCATTGGAGAGTAAAGGCTCACTAAGTGCTGGCTCAACTTCAGGAGGTGGGGAGTAAGTTGGCAGGGAAACATTTGAAGGTCCAGGTGGGGAGTCCTTCTCAAACTAAAGGGAGGTAACAAGTGGGGTACCACAGGGCTCGGTCTTGGGCCCAGTGCTCTTCAACATTCCTTTAATGACTTGAATGAGGTGCAGGGAATGCTTATCAAATTTGCAGATGATACAAAATTGGGAGGGATAGTTAATACCCTGGATGACAGACACAAAATTCAAAGTGATCTTGATAGGCTGGAGCATTGGGCTGTAAACAATAGAATTAAATTTAACAGGGATAAGTGCAAAGTTTTACACCAAGGAAAAAGAATCCAACTACACAGATATAAGATAGGGGATGCTTGGCTCAGTAATACTGCACATGAAGGATCTTGGGATTGATGTTGATCACAAACTGAATATAAGCCAACAGTATGATATGGCCACAAAGAAGGCAAATGCTGCTTTGGGCTGCATTAACAGAAGTATAGTTTTCAAATTGTGTGATGTATTAGTTCACCTCTATTTGACACTGGTTAGGCCTCATCTTGAATACTGCATCCAGTTCTGGACACCACACTTTAAGAAGGTTGCAGACAAATTGGAACAGGTTCAGAGGAGGGCAACAAGGATGGTCAGGGGACTGGAAACAAAGCTCTGTGAGGAGAGACCGAAAGAACTGAACATGTTTAGCCTTGAGGAGACTGAAGGGGAGTACTTGAAAGTACTTGAAAGGTTCCCACACAAAGGAAGGCCAGGATCTCTTCTCAATTGTCCCAGGGTGCAGGACACGGAATAATGTGCTCAAGTTGCAGGAAGCCAGATTTTGATTGAACATCAGGAAAAACTTCCTAATTGTTAGAGTGGTATAACAGTGAACCAATTAGCTAGGGAGATGGTGGGTTCTCCAACACTGGAGGCATTTGACAGGCACTTGGATAGCCATCTGTCAGGTATGTTTTTATTTGGATTTCTGAATTATACAGAGGGTTGGACTTGATGACCTTATAAGCCCCTTCCAACTCTACGATTCTATGATCTTAGCAACTGTCTTCATGTCCACAACCAATTTCTCCCCCAAGGTATTTTACAGGGTTTCTCCCTTTCTTAATCTAGAAGAGAAACAGCTGGTGGCTTTATGAAAAGCTCGTATTGACTAGATTGTGTACATCTTTTGGAAAGGATATTTTTGCTGGGGTCAGGGATTTTCCCTGATATTAAGAATATAAGAATTGCCCTTCTGGATCAGACCAAAGGCCCAGTTAGTCCAGCACTTTCTTTCCAAAGTGACCAACTGGATGGCTATGGGAAGCCCATAAGCAGGGTATGAGCGAAATAGCTCTCTTGTGCTCATACTGGGAACAACTGGTCATTGATAGTCTTGAATTCCTCCATGAATTTGCCAAAATCTCTTTTTAAAATTCACCCAGGTTGGGCCTTGTCTTAACAGGCTGAAGCTGAATATCTACATTACAAATAGGTTTTTGACAATGAAAGTGTTTCCTTTTTTTTGTCTTTCTTCTGTCTTCATGGTGCTCATGACTGGCATGAGGGCTGGAGATGTATTACTGAACATGTATGTAGCTTTCTGTATAGTGGGGATCAATATGCAAGAGCAATATGAAGTGTGAAGCCATTGCAAAGACACAATATGAAAGGATGGAGAAAAGTGCAACATGAAGATTTCCCCAGAGAGTACAAACAATGAGACACAAACCAAAACTATCCTTTCTTAGATTAACCAATTTTTTTAAATTAAGCAGGCACAGTGGGAAAGGTGATATCTTTCATTGAATCAGCTTCTCCCAGTGACAGCATGCATGTCAACAGCTGTTCCAAGGAAAGGTATTACTTCACAGTCTCTGTCTCATTCATTTTTTGTGGTCAAACACTCTATGCTAAAACCCTATAAATGAGTTTGTAGACTGTGGGTGCAATCCTGCTTTGAGTTATGTGTAGGAAAGCGCTATTGATTCCAAAAAGATGCTTGGATTAATCATTAAGGCTGCAATCCTGTGTGCAATAGTTCAAAGTCTGCAATAGGTTTTTATCCTGCCCTTCCTCTCAGTAGAAGCCCAGGGCAGCATGTTAGTTGCAACTGTAGAATGGGAAAGTGTGTCGTAATTCCCTCTGAGTACTCTGATTCAGACCAGGAGCGGAGGACACTTGAGGAAGAGGACTCAGTAGGGGAGGAAGGTGGGAATCAGACAACGGAGCAGAGCCATGTTGATGAAATCCCCCACTCTGCCTCCAGATGTGCCCCGATCTACTGATAAGGCAGGAGACCCAGAAGCTGTTTTCCCTTCACTCAGGGAGGAGAGGAGCCTGTGGAGGCAGCTTTCCTGCAGGAGGAAGAGGATGTGTGTCTGGCAATGTCTCCCAGGGAGAGGTGGCACATCAAGGAGGAGACTCATGTTCCTGTGGTGTGCCCACCTTCAGGCCAGGAATTCCCATGGGAACAAGGATTATCATGAGTAGCTGGACATTATCTGCCTCTGCTAGAAAGCTTGGCAGGGTGGGGGGCAGGGAAACTCATTGCAACAACTTCACAGATCCCATGCAGTTTTGAAATCCTTGTTACAGATCATGGATACCTGAATCTTGACCTTGATGCTGAACCAGACTTATTATTGCTACCCCTTGAAAGAGCATCTGGACTACATTCTGCTGTTTCCACAAAACTGAGGCTGCATCTACACAATACTGTTATGAGTATGGGGGTTGGAATGGATGATTCCTGTGGGTCCCTTTTCCAACTTCTGATTTGGAATCCTATGCCCTGGAATGAGGAACTCGCTCTGCTGGTCAGTTGAGTCTTTTGTTAGACAAATAGAGTGGCCAGGTAGGATAATGGGTCTATCAGTTGCCCAGCAACTGCTGAATGGGCCAGAAAGATCCTGTTGTCATTGAAACTCTTCAAGAGAGCCTTCCCCCCCCTCCTGGAGCCTAGGAGAGGTTTGTGTTGTTAGTTGTGGCTAGAGAAAGGCTGGTAACTGGAGGCAGGCAGAGAGACTGGGTCTCTGCACCATGGCATTTGGGGTGCCTCCTGTAACCCAGATGGGAAACCCAACCCTGGATGAGCGCAGGGACCCCTGAGATCTCATCGCTCGGAGATTGGAGAGATGCACAACAATATATTTAAAGCCGTATTGTACCACTTTAAACAGCCATGTCTCCCTTCCCCACGGAATCCTAGGAAGGGTGTTAAGGGTGCTGAGATTTATTAGGAGACCCCTATTTCTCTCTCAGAGCTACCATTCTCAGAATGGTTTAAGAATCCCTCTTCCCAGGGAATCCTGAGAATTTCAGCTCTGTGAGGGGAATAGGGGTCTCTTAACCACCCTCAGCATCATTAAAGGATTACAAGATTCTTTGGGAGAACTACCTGGATCCAGAGTACTTAAACGATTGCCTTATATCTGATACCCCTCCCCAATTTTTGTGAATTGCCACTGAGGACTCTCTGATGGTGTCTGGTGAAATCAATGCTGGCACCATCTGTAATGAGTTCTAGGTGCCAACTTAAGACTTAGTTGCTTCAGTAAGCTTTCTTATGAAAGTGATTTATTGTTTTTATAACCTTCATCTCATGACCCATTTGTACTTCTGTTTCCTTCATGTATTTTGCTTTGATTTTGCTGTGTTGTTTTGTTTTTAATTGATATATATATTTATTTGAGTTTGCAGTATAGAAATGCATAAAATAAGTAATAATGAAATAAATAAAAAAACCAAAGCTGAAATGCTTGAGCACAATTCATTTCAGTTAGGGTACAATGAATGCAAGAGGCCTTCCATTTAAATAAATGTATTTAAGACTGGGAAGACAGATGACACCTTTTGGATGCACTCATTACATTACAGGAAGTGACAATCCGCAAGTAGCAAATGCTCCGCTAGAGTACATGCCACAAGTAGCAGATCATTTGCTCAATTTACTTTAATATGACTTGTCAAAGAAGATAGTTTATCTCCATTATTAGGGGTGCTGTGCTTAATATTCTAGTTAACTTTTAAGTTAACCCCAAACAATCTACTCACAATCTTTGTCAGTGTGATTTTACAACTCTGCTAGACGCTCTTCCATAGGCTGAGTGCTTATTTGATTTCTCAACAGGTTAATCCTCTTAAGACAAAAAAGTATTTTATTTACAAGATGTTTGCAGTAAATGCCGTAAAGTGGTCTTGCATTTTGAAAGTCCTAAGCAATTTTCAAGAAACTGGCAAACATTCAATCCATTCTGTTGACGTACAATACCGCAGACAATAAAGAGAAAAGTACAGTGATCAGGTAGTAAGAAGATTGTTATGATGGAGCTAGAATCACTTTAGCAATGATTACGAGGGGCACCATTTAAGGAGGGTAAGAGTGGCAATCCATCCCATCCCACACTTCAGATCTCAGGTGGGTATTCCTCACTTTTATTTATCCCTCTGCTGTCAAATGGTATGCATTAGAGCTGAAAGTAGATTGTAGAAAAGTTTAAATTTTTTACAAATGTTCAAATCTAAATTTTGATCATTAAATTAAATTAAACAGTCACATTTTGGAAACAACATTTGGCATCTAAAGTTTAAGCTCACCTGTTCTGAGTAGTTCATATAAATGTTATATTATTCTGTTGAGAGTCATCAATGGAATCCTGTCAAACATTGATTGCTATGGCAGGTCAGCTGTCAGTTGTCAAGTGCTGACTGTTGTATGTCAGATACTGTTAAACACTGATTGCTACTGAATGTCAGCTGTCAGGTATTGGCAAATGTTGCCTGCTACTGTGAAATATTCGGATGTCCAATGCACGTGCTGAATATCAAACACTTGGTGAATATCTAGAAAATATTTATTTAGAACGTTTGTACCCCTGCCCTTCAGCCAAAAAGACTCCCAAAGGGGCTTATGTACAGTCAATACTGTACTGTACAGTCAAGACAGGCCCTGTGTGCAGGCTTACAATCTGCAAGACATGACACAAAACAAAAAGGGACAGGGAGGGAAGAGGAAGAAACTCACGCACCATTTGTTAAAGTTAAATAATAGTTATTTTAAACATCAGTTGAAATGGAAGTAATTGAGGAGGCACCCAATGCATACAACTCATGTTCCTTGCGGTGGAGCTGATGGCAGGAGCCCTCCTTCTCATCTCTCTCACTGAGGCAACCTGCTGGAATAGCTACTACCATTTGAGCTTGAGCAAATATTTGTTACCCAATTCTTCAGGTCTAGGATTTCACTATGGCTTTCAAAAAACACTAAAAATAATTTAAAAGCAGCAGCAACACAGACTCAAGGAAATGGACTAATAGTGCAGTAGTTGTTTTAAGACTGGTACTATGTGTTCTATCATTCAATTTGTAATTAGTCCCATTTAGTAATCTTGCTGCTATATTTTCTACTGACGGCTCTAACATGTATGCCAAAGGAACAAGACACTCCCCCCCAGAGGGTACCTCTGTTAATAACATTGCCATAATTAATTGCTCTACTGTAAACCGGAATTAGTATTTGCTCAAACCCACATGCTGGTGTTGGATCGGTGTGATTGTGAAGTACAAAACAGTTCACATCACACAATGATTTTAGTTATTTATTTGCAATTTAACCCTTCTATGTGAATCGGTCTATTTCCAGTCCCTTTCCCATGTTCTCACCCAAAGTTCGTTCCATCCTAGTTCCATATTAATCTGATATTTATTATTTATTTTGTTTTAAAACAAAAAATCCATATAAAAATTCACATTTAAATACATATTTATATTACAATTAACCTCAAACTTACCAGAATATATTTTTCTGATCATTTTATTTTATTTTTTTTAAAAAAATCCGTGTCTCATCATCACCATTCCAGAAGAAGAAATTTGTAATTCCCCCCCCCTAAATATTTTGCAGATTGCCATTGAATTTTTCAGGCATTACTACTTGGACCTTGTTGGATCTCACACATCGCATAGTGAAATGACAATCCTGATTATTACTATATATTATTACAATTCAGCATTTATTCAACGAAGCTTTTTTTTTGGCTGTGTGTGTGTGTGTTCTTCTCAATGAATTGCTTACACCTGCCTGTTCATATTAGCAATATATAATTTTTTTCCCAGCAAGGCATGAGTAAACTGTCTTCAGCTATTTTCCATACTTATATCAGGTATGCAGGAAATTGACAGAGTTCTCCCATGAGTCATATTTGGGTGCTGGGCACATGACTCTTCCCTCTCTTTGAGGAATCTCCAGAGAAACATTTGTGAAGGACTCTGAGCTCCCACAAGCACTGTTTGAAGGACAAAAGTCCCTTGGGTAACAAACCGGTATAGAAAAGGTATGGGTCATGGTTACAACAGGAAAATACAAACTAATACGAATTCCTCCTATTTTTCTCACATTTGTCTGTCCATACTTGATATGTCGGGACCAATGTCATTAGAAATCATGGCGGGGTTTCAGCAGAAATAAAATTGTGAAGAATTTTTCGACCACATTATCTATGTCTATCTGTCTTTCCATTTCAGTCACATGCCTCTCTAAATACTAAGGTGTGTGTGTGTGTGTGTGTGTGTGTGTGTGTGTGTGTGTGTGTGTAAGAGACAGACAGACAGACAGAGAGAGAGAGAGAGAGAGAGAGAGAGAATGCAGGCCATGTATCCTCTTGTGCTTTGTTTGTGCATTTTTTCCAGTTCATCAAGAAACTGGTTGAAGGAAAAGATGAACAATGCAACACATTCAGACATTCAGCCTGGCCACAGACAACATCTCCACTACACAAATCATGTTGTAGGTAAACTAGGCAATCACATCTATAAATGTGTGCATGATTTGCTAGACTTCCACTATCCTTTAGCTAATTAGTTATATTTGTATATCAATTCACACATCCAGAAATGTCTCAAATCTATTTACAATAATAAAAATGAAAAAGCATAAGAAATTCATTAAACAAGTATGAACAAATTCACTAATAGGCAAAAAACGTTGTGGTTTAAGAATGTACCTACAGCCCACAGATATTTCTATCAAACTTTAAAAAGCAGGGAAATTGGGCAGCTATAAGGAATGCACCAGGGAAGCAGGAGACCTGACCTCCTCTCAGAGATATTGTACTGTCCTACAAATTTGTAAAAATGCAAACACAATTTGGGTTGGTATTTCACAATCCAATCCACTCCCTTGGATTGTAGCTTGGAAGAATTTGGTAACGTGCCTCTCAGCATATGATGTAAACAGTCATTTTAAATCCAATCTGTGAATGCCTTCCTCCTTCCCAACATTGATGTCTAATCTAGGAAGCAGAAAGTGGAACCTTTTCTGTGAAGCCATAGAGGAAGCTTTTGTGAAGCTTTTCTTACTAGTGAGACTTACCCAGGGCTGTTTGTTTTTAATCTACCTGCCAAATTACTGAGCAGCAAAAGGTGGATTTTGGGAGCCAAGGCAGGATTTGTTCCTCCCTCACACCTGAATCAAATCCCACTTGAGACAAGTCTGCTTTTGAACTCCAATAGAAGCTCCATAAACGAGCCAAAGAAAAGCTATATACATTTCACACCAACTCTGAACTGAAGCCAGACATAGCAACAGTAACGCTTTGTGTGGCGGCAGTTGATGAGCAGATTGCATGATGAAGTTGGCCCAACATTCTTACCAGAAGATGTGATGACATGGGAATGTCAGGGGCATGGGGACTGAAGCTACTTCTGGTTAGGGTATTGCTTCTCTCTGTCTTTTTCTGGCACTCCATTCTTTCTGTCTCTGGTAGGGATGGACAAATCTGTGGGTTTCAGTTTCTCATTTTTCTACTCTTCAGTTCAGTTCTCCACATTAGATTGTGTGGTATTTTTTTTAAAGTCCTTATAAAAATTCATCAACTTTTTAGTGTAATTTTCTCCCAATATACACCTTTTGGCAAAGCAATTTCCCCTAATATAATGCATTTTATATGCTAGTTTTACTAAAATGTGCATTTTTATGCACACTTTACCCTAGTATATGCATTTGTGTACCAATTGCTTGGCTAGAAAACTGCTTTGCCAAATTTGTAGAAGTGCTAATTTTGAAGATTGGCTGCATTTCACTTCATGCATTGTTCCAGAAAGTGTGAATTGTATCATTTGAACTTTAATTGCAAACTGAATAGAATTTCTCATCCATCCCTAATCTCCAGCATCCCATTTCTTTCTCTCCTGACTCATGTGGCACCTGTGGTTTAGTGGCAGAGCGTCTTCCTTGCATGCAGAAGGCCTCAGGTTTAATCCCTGCCATCTCCAGGTAGGACTGGGAGAAATCCCTTCCTGAAATCTTGCAGAGCTGTGCCAGTCACTAGACAATACTGAGCTACAGGGCTGGATTAAGCTGAGGAGGGCCACTAGGCTGATTCTGAGCCACCCGCTGTCCCATCGCATCCCCCTGCTTCACCTACCTTTCTGCTTTTTTGCGGCTGTGCATACTGCACACACAGGTTTGCCATCAATCAAGATGGCAGCTGAAGTTTTCCTAAGAGGCTGAAGCCTCTGCCGCCATCTTGATTGATGGCAAACAGCAAAAAAACAGTGGAGAAAAAGGTAAGTGAAGCGTGGGGATGGCGAGTGGTTCAGAAGCTCTTGTCCCGCAATCCACGGCTCCTGTCCTGCTTCTGCGGATCGCGGGCCCCCAAGGGCTCCGGGCCCCTAGGCTTCAGCCTACTAAGCCTAATGGATAATCCAGCCCTGCTGAGCTAGATGGACCAATGGTCTGACTCAGTGTAAGGCAGCTGCCTATGTCCCCCTGCCCCGCCTGCTCTCCTTCCCCTCCACAGTCTCTCAGAGTGGCCCCTTTTCCTCTTACCCTCTTGGTCACTCAACTTTCTGTTCAGCTGCTCAGGTGCTAATGTGAGCATTGAAAATCATATAGAGCTGAAAGAGGAAGCAGGAAAGAGCATCACTTCTAAATTCCTCCTTCAGCAATAGGTACATTTCAAAAGAGGGAAAGGTAGCCACTTTTGCCATCTCATGATGAAGCCTTCATCACTCACACACTGTCCACTGGGTCCCTCTATCTCTTACACACACACTTCACTTGTCTTTCAAACAAAGAACATCTAGTAACTTATAACAAGTCTGCTCTCTGCTCCACACTCCTGCTGCCTTGCCAATTTTCAGATCTATTGCTGTGCTATACCCTGCACTGTAAAAGGTCTGAACAGTAGCATCAAAGTGCATGCTTGTGGTTGGCTGTGTGCATGCCCCAGGCCCACCCTATCCCTCTTGTTAAAGTTAAACAGACTGACATTCCTGTATCCTGATTGGCTAGTGCTGCCAATCAAGAGGGGGTAGGGATAGAAAAATCCTTATATACAGTAATACTTAGTTAACAAATCCTCCAGGAAAGAAACTTCTTTTAACAAAGTCTTTTTTGGGTGCCGGGGTGGGGTGCACATTCGGACATAGTCAGAATGTGGCTCCTTGTCTACTGGATTGTGGCTGTTGCTGCAGCTCTGTCATGTGTGGCTGGAATGGTGCTCCTTGCCAGGTGGCACAGGTACCTCCACAGTAAGCAGTGCTTCAGGTGCCCTGGAAGCACTGTTTACTGCAGACAAGTCTGCTTGAGTGTAGGGAATGGTGGCAGAGAGAGAAAGAGAGAGACAGACCAAGCACAGGGTGGTGGTGGTGGCTGCCCCTTGCCTGCCTGCTTGGGTGTACAGAGAGGAGAACTGCTCTCAAAGCCTTAGATTGCTATAGCAAGATGTTGCGCGATAAAAGAAAAAAAAGGCAAGGCAGCTATCCCTGGATGCATTCTGGAATCCTTCAAGTGATTTGCATGCAAGGCTTATCTGACCTGGTTGTTTCATTTCAGACATGTGTATTGTTAGTTTTGAATGAAAAGTTTGCTGACATATGTTGAACTGCTCTTCTTTTTTGTGGTGCAGGAACCTATCCCTATGTTATTCCTACCTCTGGTACCAAAGTTTCTATTAAAGAAGTAATCTCCAGGAATGCATCTACTACCTTAACTGAAGTATTACTGTATTATAGAGTTGTGACAGATTTTTCCTTGGATATGTGTGGGGAAAACCTGTCCATAGCCCTGTCTTGTGACTGGCTGTGCTGTGCAAAGAGCTGATTGGCCACAGCACAGGAGGTGAAGAGAAATATCTCCAGGAGTCTTTGTAAGTGGAAATTGGACTTGGATATTAGTGTGGGGAATAGGAGAGCCTGGACTATGAGATATGGAGAGGAAATATTCCCTAGAAGAGCTGCGCCACAGTTACCCTAGCTGAAAAAACACCAATGTGTGAAAAGAGCTGTGAGGGGGCTCAGAACCTTTGCAGGTGTCAGGGCAGTCTTCAAGGGCACCATTGTGTCCACTGGCATCATGTTGGCAACCCCAGCAGTAAATGAAGGTAAAATTAGGTATGAGATGTGATAATACTCTTCTTTCAGTTTAAACTGGCCACTACAAAAAGCACAGGGGAGAAAAGCAAAGCATGTAGAAATAAAACTCCATCACAGATATAGTAATCAATTTGTTGTTGTTGTTGTTAAGAATAATTAGCAATTGCTTTCCAAGGGTTCAAAGTACTCCTCATAGATCTTACAATGGTACGTACAATGATAAATAATGAGAATTGTAATCCAGAATATCTGGAAAGCACTAGGGTGGGGAAGACTTCTTTAGGCAGTATAAGAAATAAGAACTCAGATCGCAGGACAACATGAGCAACTAATAGATCATACTAGTGCTGTGGGGGAAATTATCCCACAATTTCTCAAAAGAGTTCTTCTTCTGTAAAAGAGGCTCCTTTTTTTCTCCCTTATTCTCAGCAGACTTCAGAATTTTAGTGAGTGCAGGGTTGAACTTATTTTGACTTCATCTGCACTATACAGTTCAAGCAGTGTGATATCACTTTAACAGTCATGGCTTCCCCCAAAGAATCCTGGAAACTTTCATTTGTTGAGGGTGCTGAGAGTGATTAAGAGATCCAATTCCCCTCACAGAGCTACAATTTCTAGATTTTCATGAGAAGATGGATTGGTTGTTAAGCCACTCTGGGAATTGCAGCTCTTTGAGAGGAATAGGGCTCTCCTAACAGCACCATTCACAAATGGTAGCTCCTAGGATTCTTTGGGGAAAGCCTTGACAGCTTTAAGTGCTATAACAGAGCTTTAAATGTATAGTGCAGATGGGGCCTTTATCATTGTGAGGTGTCCATGGTTGGTATTGGTTTTTTTCTTCACACTAAATATTTCTCCGGCTCTCTGCAGCCTTCCTGGATGCCTGAACTTTGTGATCTGAAAAAGACCCCTGAGAGGACTTTCTTCATGACATCCTTCAGTGGGCTTTTACTGAAAGCTGAGGGGCTCTTCTCATTTACCTGCTTTTAAAAAAATAAAAATAAAGATGTCACTTATTTTAAAAAGTGCATACAACAACAACAACCAGCTTTCAGGTGCAGAGTAAGCAGCCTCCCAGCCTTCCTGCACTTAGGGAGAAACCAAGCTGAGGATGCCAGCCATCTGCATAGATCGGAGCTTGGAAGATTACTTTTAAAAAGTAACAAATTACAATTACAATTACATGGCCCAAAAAAGTAGTAATTACCATTACAATTACATTTGCTCTGAAAGTAACTGATTACTTTTTCTCAAAAGTAATCACTACAGTTACATTTCAGTTACTTTAAAAAAATGCCTACAGGCTGCTGCACATATATAGCCTAAAACAACATTAAAAATAAACACACACATACAGAGGTAGTAGAATAATTCTTTTTATCTATAAGATAGCAATGGTGGTCTCTCCACTGGTAAGGGAGATGGGGAGGGAGGCAGACACCACTACTCAGATCTTTGCATGTCAAACCAAGTGCAACCCCCTCCCAGCCAGCAAGCATAATCTCTCTCACTTAACAACCTCCTGAACCCTGCCCTGCCACCAACTAAGAGACACTCACCCGAGCAAACATTTTCCCGAGATGCAAACAAGTTAAAATACTGCAAATGCAGCACAGTAGCCAGAAAGGGTGGTGGAGGCCACTTTGTGTGCCAAGTGCAAACACAGTATTCACACATGCTTACAAGCACACACCCACACACACTCCTCCACAGTTCTTTATCTCATTTCTGCTGTGGCCTCCTTCCCCTCCTTTATCAATGTTCTTGCCCTCCGGCTCCTTTCTCCCTCCATTCTTCTCCACCACTGTCCATTTTTTTAACAATTAGTTTCTCCACTCCACCCTGTCTCAGTCTCCACCTCCTCCCTTGTCACCTCCTACCCACCCAGAGAGCATGAGGGAAGAACGATGCTTGCACAGAAGCCCAGTTTGAGTCACACGATTTTCATCCATGAATCAGAGGAGCAGAAGACTTCCCCTGCTTCCCTTCCCCAAGTAATGCCCAAAGGTAATGCTGGAAACATCACAATTACTCCACAAAAGTAATAAAATTACTCCTAGTTCTATTACAATCATAATGTAAAGGAATGACCCACTCATTTCTCAAAAAAGTAATGAGTTACAAGTAATTCATTACTTGTAATGAATTACTTCCAAGCTCTGGGATAGATGATTTGTAGAATGAAAGAAAGGACACTCACAAAACCCCACTGGGCACCTTGAAGGTCAGGTAAACATGACATAACTCTGTACATAAGAACATAAGAAGAGCCTGATGGATCAGGCCAGTGGCCCATCTAGTCCAGCATCCTGTTCTCACAGGGGCCAACCAGGTGCCTGGGGGAAGTCCGCAAGCAGGACCCGAGTGCAAGAACACTCTCCCCTCCTGAGGCTTCCGGCAACTGGTTTTCAGAAGTATGCTGCCTCTGACTAGGGTGGCAGAGCACAGCCATCATGGCTAGTAGCCATTGATAGCCCTGTCCTTCATGAATTTGTCTAATCTTCTTTTATTTTATTTATTTATTTATTTATTGAATTTTTATACCGCCCCACTAGCATAGCTCTCTGGGCGGTGTACAACAAATATAATAAATACAATAGAATCAACATGGAACAATACAAAAAATATAAATGCAAATCCATAATTTAAAACCAGTTAAAACATATATAAGAAAAGCTAAAATGCCTGATAAAATAGGAAGGTTTTGACTTGGCGCTGAAAGGATAGCAATGTCGGCGCCAATCATACTTCTTCGGGAAGACTATTCCACAGTTTGGGGGCCACCACTGAGAAGGACCTAGTTCTTGTTACCATCCTCCGAGCCTCTCTATGAGTCGGAACTCAGAGGAGGGCCTTCGATGTTGAGCGTAGTATACGAGCAGGTTCATATCGGGAGAGGCGTTCCAAAAGGTATTGTGGTCCCGCGCTGTATAAGGCTTTATAGGTTGAAACAAACATTTTGAATCTGGCCCGGAAGCATATAGGTAGCCAGTGCAAGTGGGCCAGCACAGATGTTATGTGTTCAGACCACCTGATCCTCGTTATTAGTCTGGCTGCCGCATTTTGCAACCGCTGTAGCTTCCGAACCATCTTCAAAGGCAGCCCTACGTAGAGCGCATTGCAGTAGTCCAATCGAGAGGTTACCAGAGGATGAACAACTGAGGTGAGATCTTCTCTGTCCAGATAGGGACGTAGCTGGGCCACCAACCGAAGTTGGTAGAACGCATTCCGTGCCACCGAGGCTACTTGAGCCTCGAGTGACAGAGAATGATCTAAACGTATTCCCAGACTACAAACCCGCTCTTTCAGGGGGAGTGTAAGCCTGTCGAGAACAGGATAAGTATCCACCATCTGATCAGAGAAACCACCCACCATCAGCATCTCAGTCTTGTCTGGATTGAGCCTCAGTTTATTAGCTCTCATCCAGTCCATTATCGCAGCCAGGGAATGGTTCAGCACATTGACAGCCTCACCTGAAGAAGATGAAAAGGAGAAGTAGAGCTGTGTGTCATCAGCATACTGGTGACAACGCACTCCAAAACTCCTGATGACCGCTCCAAGTGACTTCATGTAGATGTTAAAAAGCATGGGAGACAGAACTGACCCCTGTGGGACTCCATATTTGAGGACCCACGGCGTCGAGCAATGTTCCCCAAGCACTACCTTCTGGAGACGACCCGTCAAGTAGGAGCGGAACCACTGCAAAGCAGTACCTCCAACACCCAACTCCACAAGTCTCTCCAGAACGATACCATGGTCGATGGTATCAAAAGCCGCAGAGAGATCAAGGAGAATCAACAGAGTTACACTCCCTCTGTCTCTCTCCCGACATAGGTCATCATACAGGGTGACCAAGGCTGTCTCAGTGCCGACACCGGGCCTAAAACCCGATTGAAATGGATCTAGATAATCGGTTTCATCCAATAGCGCCTGGAGCTGGCAAGCAACCACTCGTTCCAAGATCTTGCCCAGGAATGGAACATTCACTACTGGTCTGTAGCTATCAAGATTTTCTGGGTCCAAGGAAGGTTTTTTCAGAAGTGGTCTCACTACTGCCTCTTTCAGACAGCCAGAGACCACTCCATCCAAGCTGGTGGCCATTACTGCAACTTGTGGGAGCAAATTCCATAGTTTGACTATGCGCTCAGTAAAGAAGTACTTCCTTTTGTCTGTCCTGAATCTTCCAGCATTCAGCTTCTTTGAATGTCCACGAGTTCTAGTATTATGAGAGAGGGAGAAGAACTTTTCTCTATCTACTTTCTCAATGCCATGCATAATTTTATACACTTCTATCATGTCTCCTCTGACATGCCTTTTCTCTAAACTAAAAAGCCCCAAATGCTGCAACCTTTCCTCGTAAGGGAGTCGCTCCATCCCCTTGATCATTCTGGTTGCCCTCTTCTGAAGCTTTTCCAACTCTATAATATCCTTTTTGAGATGAGGCGACCAGAACTGTACACAGTATTCCAAATGCGGCCTCACCATAGATTTATACAATGGCATTATGATATTGGCTGTTTTATTTTCAATACCTTTCCTAATTATCGCTAGCATGGAATTTGCCTTTTTCACAGCTGCCGCACACTGGGTCGACATTTTCATCATGCTGTCCACTACAACCCCGAGGTCTCTCTCCTGGTTGGTCACCGCCAGTTCAGACCCCATGAGCGTATATGTGAAATTAAGATTTTTTGCTCCAATATGCATAATTTTACACTTGTTTATATTGAATTGCATTTGCCATTTTTCCGCCCATTCACTCAGTTTGGAGAGGTCTTTTTGGAGCTCTTCGCAATCCCTTTTTGTTTTAACAACCCTTGGCAATTTAGTGTCGTCAGAAAACTTGGCCACTTCACTGCTCACTCCTAATTCTAAGTCATTAATGAACAAGTTGAAAAGTACAGGTCCCAATATTGATCCTTGAGGGACTCCACTTTCTACAGCCCTCCATTGGGAG
This sequence comes from Rhineura floridana, assembly GCF_030035675.1. NCBI lineage: Eukaryota > Metazoa > Chordata > Lepidosauria > Squamata > Rhineuridae > Rhineura > Rhineura floridana. The sequence continues at coordinate 201,000,385 of NC_084480.1, read as the reverse complement.
AACTGTCCATTTATTCCTACTCTCTGCTTTCTGCTTCTTAACCAATTCCTAATCCACAAGAGGACCTCTCCTCTTATTCCATGACTGCTAAGCTTCCTCAGAAGTCTTTGGTGAAGTACCTTGTCAAACGCTTTTTGAAAGTTTAAGTACACCCAGGAGAATTTCACCAAAGTTTTCCCTTCGATAATTTTCAGATGCAGTTTCTTTTCTCATTAATTGCTGGAGAATGGTTGGGGGGGGGGAATGCATTTTTTGAAAAATGTTCATCACAGCATGAGCAGATACAAATTAAAAATAACGTAAATATTTGGAACCAGGTGTCCAATTTTGAATTAAATGCTATCTTGTTTTGGCCAGAACAAAGCAGAATAAATAAAACACACTTTGTCTGTTCTGTATGAGATCTGAGGCAACTTGAACTTTAAAGAAGAAACCACCAAAATAAGCTAAATTGTCTAATTTCTTGGGCAATCCCACAGGTCTGCCATGAGCTCATTGGCTAACTCATCCCTGAAAGGTGAAAAGCATTAACATTAATATGGTAACATCACTGCACCTGGACTAGGGTTGCCATATTGCCCGGATAGCCAGGTTTTACCCGGATTCTATGCATGCCACCTGGCGCCCGGCTAGCTCCTTATGTGGCCCAGATTCTCAGCTTTAATTTAAAAAAAAATTAAGTTTCTAGGTGGTCCGGTTCTCGAGATATAGATAAAAACGTCAGCCACCCCCTCGACTGTTAAATCTTTCTTTAAACAGTACTGTACTATAGCACTTTGTAGCTTTAACCCCACCCATTCAGCATTGCAGCCAATCAGGGATTGTGTTTCAGTTTCATTGACCTAGTGTCTAGAAAACAAAATGGTGGTTTCACCCACCCACCCCATTTATCTGAAAATCTCATAAATTGGGTAAGTATATACATTTCAGTTTTTTTTCCTCTTGTGTGCAGGAGTCAGAGCTTGGGCAGTGTTTTGAAAACCTTCCCAATACTTGCTTTTTGTAAAAGCAATGCTAATCCCATATGCCCAAAGTAAATCCCATTTAATTCAATAGGACTTACTTTGAGTAGACATGGTTATGAACGTGCTGAAAATCAATGGGACTTTGGAGTGAATGTAAAAAAGAATTATGTTTGTGTTCAAACTCTTTCTGTCTCCAGTCCAATTTTAAAGCAAGTAGGCAGGGCTTACATAGGTATTACAGTTTTTATTCTGTAGGAAAGTAATACTGATTTTTTAAAAACTAATACTGGTTTTTCTGCAATGACCCACTGGTTTGACAATAAACTATTATATGGGCTGTATGTATTTATACATCTGCTGTGTGTGCGTGTGCGTGTATGGAGTCTTTCCAACACCCCTGTGAGGTAGGGTTGGAAACCAATGCAGCTCACAACAAGAAAGCCATTTAAAATCCAATGACCATAAAACAAGTATAAACAGTTGCAAAACAGCGTAAAGTGGCATGATTCGGAATTTTGGGTTGTGTGAATGAAGTTGCTTATCACTTGAGGTTGCAGTTTTGTCCCTGTTTGAGTAAGCCCCACTGAATACGCTGGGACTTGCTTCTGAATAAATAAACTTAGGATTGCACTATAAATATCTTTACAGTTTGTGTAAATAATAAATATATTTGATAGTCATGCTTATATACATATTTCTTCATTTATCATATTTTTGGTTTTTGGTTAGGAATCCTGACTGGTTGTGAGATGCTTAGTTTTTTGCCTTACTCATAGGAATCTTGTTGTGGTTGGTATGGTATTACATTTAGGAAAGTGTTACTGCCTTCTGTGTTTTTTTTCCCTATTTGCATTTCACTTATCTTTAACACTCGGTTACAGCCATAGGAGCAACAGCAGCATATGCAAGATAATTAACTCCCATTAGTGATAAGAACAAGAATTTATAATTATTATTTCAATTAAAACAAGAGTCTTCTCAATACTTTGAAGAGGACCAGATATTTATTTTCTTTCTGAGGACTGGGTCTTTCATGATGCCCGGTGTGTGTGGGGGAGCAGGAGAGTAGTCGATAAGACAGACATCCTGGCATTGGTAATCTAATTAGCAAGGTATGTGTGGGGTTGTTGCACACTTCCAGGCCCAGTTTCATTTTGAGTAGGGAGGTGGAACCTGTGTAGATGTGGTTGAGAAATTTTGAGTTAAGCAAAGCTCTGCTTTTATAAAACCTAAGAAACATACAGATACTTTGAATGTCTGAGTGCCTGCACCAGTGGAATACTGGAGGAACTTGTAAAACTTGCTGCAACAGTATTTAGAACCGAGCATGTGGTGTGAAACATTTTGGCTTGTTTTTCTCCACCCACCACATCTCTGAAATATATTGTATATGTTATGGTTAACCGTGCTGCTGCCCTGACTTACTTTATGTTTGTTGCTATTTTATGTTTTTATTATGTTTTTATATTGATTGTGTATTTTTATTGTTTTTATTATATTTGTAAGCTGTGCTGAGCTCTGTTTTTAACAGCAAAAGAGCAGGATATAAATTCTCTTAATCAATCAATAAATACTCCATAGTGTTGGAAACTAGAGTCTAGGCATTTAAGGCTGAAAATGTTGCTTTAAAAAAAAAGATTTCTCACATCTTTCCCCAGTTTTTGGTGGTAATTCATAGGCACAAAAACAAAACAACTGGACAATCCAAATATTAATATGCAAATATTTGCATAATGTGCAAATAATTTGCAAATAATTTGCATAATATGCAAATTAACCTGCCCGGATTTGTGGAACTGGAATATGGCAACCCTAACCTGGACTCATGCCTGGTTCGATATATGGCCACAGGTCTGTCAAGAATGCAGGCCATGTAATTTACTTCCTGTTTCCTCTACTACAGGTGTGAGCTCTTGAGTGGAGCTTTAGAGAGCAAGGTTCTTTTCTACTTTGAAACCTACTAGGCTTAGAATTACAAGATAGCTTTCTCAAAGACTCCCAAAATGTTGAGCAAAATTGCCCAAATCAACAGAGCAAGAACTCAAGATGCCTCCTTGTCCCAATATTACACAATAAAATATAGGATCAGACTTTGGATGCAATCTGAATGATAGATTGTAAGGCAGCCTTTTGAGGATTGAGCAAATTTTATTCATTCTAAAAGGTATTGTGGTGTAGACAGTTCACACTCAGAGTTTCCACAGCATTTGCATTAATAATTCATCTTTCTTTTTTTTTAGAAAAAGTCAAAATAGTGTTTTGTTAACTTTGATCATAAAATGTTTTAAGTTCTATGAGCACACACATCTGCATATCCCATGTTTATTTTGGAGCGTAGGTGTTTTCATATTTCAGGGTGACAGAGTGATTGAAAGAAGTGGCTCTAGTAACTGGCTTCAGATAACATGAAAGAGGCTAGGCCAAAGTTCATTGTTTACCAGCTCAGGATCCCATGGTGGTCTGGAACTGAGGAACACTAGGCACAGATTTATACTGTGTGCTACTACCTAGCTCTGTCCAAAGTATGAAGAGAGACAACGCAAGGAAGCCCCATTATACCAACAGGCCAGAGGTGGTCAGGTGTTACTCCCTGACTCTCTCTCTCTCTCTCTCAAAAAAAAAAAAAAAAAAAAAGCCTTCCAGGTCTTGATGGCATGTCTAAGCAACTATGAGTTCTGTTCTTGCAGGATACAACTCATCTCAAGATGCTGAAGACTACTGTACTTTCTATTAAATGCCCAACATGTTTTGACCAGAACAGGCCTCCCTCATGGGTTTTTCTTCAAGAAATTTTCTGCAATTTTTTTTAAAAAATGGGTCGATTAATAAACCATACTTAAAAATATATATACCAGCAATATCCAAAAGTTTTTTTCATACTTGTCAAAATCGTGGCAAACGTGTTAACATTTTTGCAACGACAAAAAAAATGGTTTTTGAGGGTAGAAAAATGCACAATCATGTTTTGAATTATTTATTAATAGAATTAGTGAGAAATCTCATATCGATTAGGCTGCATCTCAACTCTGCCTCCAAATTTTCATCCAATATCTGTGACCTATATTTTGATTTCACCATTTTTACCACAGAAAAAAGTTGATTTGCAGAGCCACATTGAACCGTAAATTGAAAATAGTTTTGGAATAACTGTATTTAGAGCCATGAACTCATTTCAATTGAAAATATGAGTAACAACTAAATCATCTTTCAAATGTTGAGTGCTTTGAAGTAAAATCACATCTGTCTTGAAAAGGAGCCTCTCCAAAGAAAGAAGGCTCACAAGATTTTGAGATAGTTGAGAATTGCAGATATCGAAGTGCTTTTTGCAGTGTATAGGGCCCAAGGACGAATCTGTAATTGTTAAGAGTGGAGGACGGACACTTTTTTGAGCTGGTACAAGCATAAAAGAATTCTTTTAAAAATTTTATTTAAAAAAATAGGTGATAGAAATATAGTGCCAATTCACCACAGGTCAAGTGGTGACCGTGTTGAATACCATGGATATAAACCTTATAACTAGGGTTGTTATATTCCAGTCCCACAAATCCAGGCAGGGTAATTTGCATATTAGGCAAATTGTTTGCTAATTATGCAAATTAAGCATATTAATAGATTATTCAGTTGTTTGGTTTTTGTACCTAGTAATTACCAACAAAAACTGAAGGAATATGTGAGAAATCTTTTTTTAAAAATGTACATCTTCAGCCTTAAATGCGTAGGCTCTAGTTTCCAACAATATGGAATATTTATTTATGTATTAAGAAGATTTATATCCTGCCCTTCCGCTGTTAAAAACAGAGCTCAGGGCAGCTTACAAATGTAATAAAAACAATAGAAGTGTAACTTTTCAAGAAGAGTTTGGGAACTTTTGGTGTAAGGCATCTGCCTATGTTCCTATGCTGCTCTCACCCCTCATTTAGGGGCCTGGGATGCACGTATGTATAATTTATTTATTTATTTATTTATTATCATTATTTTTACCCCGCCCTTTTTCCAAACCTGGAACTCACGGCGGCTTCCAGATAAAAGCACACATATAATTAAAAACATACAAAAGTCTAGATTAAAATCAAATTAAACAATTTACAGTATTAAAACCATTCATACATACAGTTAAAATAGTTCAAACTCAGTTTAAAATAATACAATTAGGCAACAGCAATGCAGCACCCTTCAAGACCTGTCCTTAACATGTATAACCTCTTTACAGTTATGGAAAGTGATTCTTAATAATGTGTTATCTGCTCTAGGTCTCCAGACACAAGGTTGCATAGGTGTTTATGGGCATGACTGTAAAATATTCTGTTAAGTTCAAGTTCTATATAACATCATTTAGTAAATGTGCTTAGGATCACCCCAATAGCATTTCCAAATATTTACTTTCACACAGACTTTGGTTTTCTATAACACAGTGTTTGTCCAAACCTTCACACTTGGGGGGAGGCACTACTTGCACACTCCTTCCATAAGCACATCAAGGTTGGATACACACCTTAACCAAGGAACAGGCAACAGGGCACTCAAAAAAAAAAGTGCTTTTGTTTTCTGAGGAAGCTCTTCCTTGGGACATTAGTGTTGTTGTTGTTGTTAGCATTAGCATTAAAATATCACCTTTTCTCCAAGGAGTTCAAGGTGGAGTACACAGTTCTAGCCCTTCTCATTTAATTGCCACAACAACCTTCTGACAGGTTAGGCAGAAGGGCAGCGACTGGCCCAGGATCACCCAGCAAGCTTCATGGCTGAGTAGGAATTCAAACCCTAGTCTCCCAGCTCTTTGTCCAACACTCTAACCACTATGCCACACTGGCTCTCAACTTTGAAAACTCACACACATACACACAATTTCAAAGAAAGCAAGACCTGCAGACAACAGGTGATCCGCTTACAGGTCTGAGATGGTCAAGTCCCCCCCCCCGTTTCCAAAGACTGCCTTCACCCAAGACACAAAGAGAGACTTTATTACCACCACCAGCCTCCTGGGAAGAGTGAGGAGCTCAAATCAGGCAGAGGGAGGGAAGAGGAGACGAAGGGAAACCATACGTCCAATTTGCTGGGCAGGCCAGAGGAGGAGGAAAGTGGATGGAAGCTGCAGACACTTTAAAGCAAAGGTTACAGCTACTGCTGCTGCTTTGGTCTGGAGGTGACTCCCCCATACCTGGTTGCTTGTTTGGGACTGCGGTCTGCCTAGGCATGGAGCTCAGTGTGCACATGTGCACGTGCATGCACACACACACACACACAGAGAGAGGGAAGAATGTTTACTCCCTCCAGAGTATCACTAAAGCTAAGGGAGAAGGGGATAGGTTTTTTTTGTCAGTTTCATTTTTTCTTGTCAATTGCACACCTCTGCTGAAGTGGAGAGCCTGGGATGTAATTGACACAAAACTGATTAGAGGCAAACAGAACTCTGATGTGCTTGTCACATTACACATGTAAAGCCACAGTAGCTCCCTCTCTGCGGCTTTGTGCCCAGCCGGAAAATCCAGCCAGTCTAATGGGCTAAGCAGGTACCAGGTAGCAGGGCTATAATCCGGGTAAAACCTGGCTAACCAGGCAATATGACAACTCTACTTATAACGCAATCTCCAATTTTTTGTAGAAAACCTCTGAGGAAGGCCGGTTGTGGCTGAAACACAAGGGGCATTAATAAAAAGCACAGAAGTTAATTTTAGATTTTTTCATTGAATGCATCTCTCTCTCTCTCTCTCTCTCTCTCTCTCTCTCTCTCTCTGTGTGTGTGTGTGTGTAAATATAGCCATCTTCATAGGAATTGGATTTGACAATGACACGTTGTTACCATGTGTTTGCTTATTTAAAATATTTCTAGGCCACGTTTAAGGGTAAAACCCTTTTAAGGCAAGCCGCTGTAAAATTATAATAAAATACAATTATAATAATAAAATCATTTCTCAAACTCAGCAATAATAAAACAATAATATCCAGGCCCAAAATACTAAAATGCAGAATGTATCAATTTCCACACCTGAGAGTCACATCATATACCCCAGTGATATACCTCACTGATGACATATTCAGAGTAAATCCAGATTAAAGGTTTCTCTGTTTCTATAAGCATTGTATACATCTGTCAATTTTGGTTTCTCTTTGTTCCTCATTTTTACAATCGACTTGATTTCTGCCTCAGTTTGTATGTTTTAATTTTAAAAAGACAGCACAAAAATTTTGTACTCCATTTATCCCAACATGCTTGTTTTTGTATGCAGCTTTCCTATTATACACATTTTGCAAGCAATTTATACATATACTATTTGCACGAATATATGCATTTTAATGAACCCTTTCTCCTAATATACCCTTTTTTGTATGTATTTTGTTTTTTGCTTGAGAAATACATCACAAAAAAACAGAGAAGTGTGAATTCCAAAGGGTAGTGTTTGATTTGCATATTGGTTCAGAAAGTGAGAATGGGGTGGTGGTCCTGAACAAATTATTACCCCATCTCTAAGTGTGAGGGGTGTTTTTCTCTCTCTCTTTCTCTCTAAGTCTTCCTAAATTAAAAAAGGTGAAATGGGCCAAATGAAATAAAAGAAAACCATTTCCTGAAAAATCCCACTCAGTGACATCATGAGAGGATCTGAAACTAGGAGAATATCTTCAAGGCCACTAATTAGGCTACCTCTTCTGATGTCTAGCAGCGGCTGTCACTTGGAAATATAATAATGGCTACAAAATAAACCCCTGTAGATAGCTCACTCTGGGACTAAGTGCCTCAGGGTATTCTTATTCATTTAAAAATATTAGCATGTTCTAGCTTGATGAGTTTTTTTTCATTTGACAAAATGGAAAATGATAGGATCCTAGGAAACTGCCTTCTATTGAGTCAGACCATTGGTCCATCTAGTTCAGGATTGTCTGCATTGACTGGTAGTGGCTCTTCAGAGTTGCAGATGGGGGATACTCCTAGCCCTACCTGGAGATGCTGGGGATTGAAGCTTGGACCTTCTGAATGCAAAACAGATTCTCTCCCACAGAGCTATAGCCCATCCCTTAATACAAGGATCATATAAGCCCTTGAATGTGTTTCTATGTACAAAACAAACAAACAAACAAACTTCCTAGAGTTTATACTAGTCCAAAATCTGATCTATGGAAAGTGCTCCACTTTGGAGATGATATTACTTTGAAAAATAATGTTGCATCGGGGGTAATATAAGTAAAAAAGAGGGCAGGGACCCTCTTTTAATAGCTGTATACTAGAGGGAATTGTCTCACAAGCTAGACCAGCTGAAATTCTCTCTTCTGCATGTGAAGGAGCACATGTCCTTTTTTTGTGTCTTGCCACCCTAACAGCGATTCAAATCCGTGGTGTGTAACAAAAATGAAAAATAGCACAGTTGCTAATTGCTGCAAATAAAATTGTAAAAGATAAATGAATAAAACTCATGGGAAAATATGCTTTGTGATGTGCAGCAAGAAAAAATGGGAAAGGTCCTTCATAAACCATAGGGACTTTTAAGAGAAAGCTGCCTTATACCGAGTCAGACCATTTGTCCATCTAGTTTAGTATTGTCTACATTGGCAGGGGCTCTCCAGAATTTCAGGCAGGAGCCCTACCTGGAGATTGTGGAGACTGAACAGAAGACCTAAATGCAAAGCAGATGCTCTACCTCTGAGCTATGGCCACCCCCTCAGACTTCAGCCTATGCACACCTAATTTGGAGTAAGTCCCATTGGACATGGAACATAGAACATAGTAAAGTACTACTTCTGTGGAAATATTCATAGGATCATTTCCATTGTTGCTATTTCATCAACACTATCTCTCTGTAATCTTACCTCATTTGTTCAAAATATGTCCTATAGAACTAAACTGAATGAATCTTATTCCCAAGTCTGCTCATTTAAACTTCAGCCTTATTCATACAAAATGTGTTACAGCCCTTGTTTCATTCATCTTCACAATGCTTTGAAGGCCCTTAATGTGCCACATGCAACTGGATTCGTGCGAATGTGGTTTTATTGTAACATCTTGGCAAAACTACACAAAAAAAGAACTTTAAGTGCTTTGAACTATCAAAACAAGAGAGCTTTGAATGCTTAAGGCAACCTTAGCCAACCTGGTGCCCTCCAGATGTTTTGGACTTGTCCTGGATGGGGTTGTACTCCCCCTGAAGGAACAGGTTTGTAGCTTGGGGGTTCTCTTAGAATCATCTCTGTCACTTGAGGCTCAGGTAGCCTCGGTGGCATGGAGTGCCTTCTACGAACATAGGTTGGTGGCCCAGCTGCGCCCCTATCTGGACAGAGATAACCTGGCTTCAGTTGTCCATGCTCTGGTAACCTCCAAGTTAGACTACTACAATGCACTCTACATGGGGCTGTCTTTGAAGAAGGTTTGAAAACTGCAGCTTGTGTAAAATGCAGCAGCCAGATTGGTAACAGGGACCAGACAGTTTGAACATATAAAACCGATTCTGGCCCGCTTGCATTGGCTGCCTGTATGTTTCTGATATCAATTCAAGGTGCTGGTTTTAACCTATAATGCCTTACATGGCTTGGGACCACAATACCTGATGGAACGCCTCTCCTGACATGAACCCACCCTATGCTCAACATCAAAGGTCCTCCTCTGGGTGCCTACTACAAGGGAAGCTGGGAGTCTGGCAACAAGGGAGAGGGCCTTCTCAGTGGTGACTCCCAAATTATGGAATGATTTTCCTGATGATGTGTGCCTGGCACCAGTACTGTTATCTTTTCAGCGCCAGGTATCTTCTCCCAGGCATTTTAGCATGTGTTTTTAAATTGCTTTTTTAAAATGTAGTGGTTAAGGTGTTGGACTATGACCTGGGAGACCAGGGTTCGAATCCCCACACAGCCATGAAGCGCACTGGGTGACCTTGGGCCAGTCACTGCCTCTCAGCCTCATGAAAACCCTAAGTTGGAATCGACTTGAAGGCAGTACACACACACACATATCTGTTTTTAATGTTTTTAATTGCTGTAAACCGCCCAGAGAGCAAAAAATAATAATAATTAATAACTGGACTACATCTCCCATCAGCCCCAGACAGGATGGCCAATGATTGAGGATGATGGGACTTGAAGTCCAAAACATCAGGAGGGCACCAGGTAGGTGAAGGCAGACTTAAGGGGAGTGGATATGTCAAAGGGCTAGACATAGTTAATCAAAGCTTACTTAGAGAATTCAAATGTTCTCCACTTAATAAATAGTTCTGTTTTTTCAAGGGTTTAGTAGTCCAAATCCATGGCAAACACAACGCTCTTCTCTCATCCAAGAAAGCCATGTCTGCAACTACTTACATGGGCTGTATTGAATGTATTGAAATTAATAAACCTAAGTAAGTCATGTCTCTTAACTTCAATGGGCATATGCTGGGGGGGTAAAGAAAGGTCGGGGAAGGAACTGGCAATCCCACCCCATATATACGGTCTGCCTAGTAAATGTTGCAAGACATCACCCTAAGATTCGGAATGACTCACACTACAAGTGCGGGGACACTTTTACCTTTTTACTCTGAGTAGGTTTAGCATTGAATAACACCCATATTCTGTTTCTTCAGGGACTCAGGTGGGCCAATTACAGCAGCAAATCAGGAAATTCCAAGCCAGCACACACTTACCTTATTTAGATGTAGAGATATATTAAACATGATTGCATCACCTTACTGATCCTGCCTAGAAGTTGGGAATCCATGAAGGTCAGCGGATTCCCATTCAGATCCACAAAGTCAAGGGTCTTGTCCTTAATTAAATCATGGCCGGTGTTAACTTTCTTAGCTAATGGTACTGCCTCTAACAGCATGGACTAAAGTACAAGATCTCCATCTGCTACTACCCTGTTCTTCTGAGATAAAACAGATGGCAAACTTAATGAAACTGAAATTAAACATCTCAAGCTAGACTTAACATCTACTAAATGATCTCCCCCCCCCCGCTTCCACTTCATTGATAGAGGAATGGCAGAATACCATGTGCAATAAGCATGCAAATGATCAATCCATTCTCAGCAAACTTGCACAGGATCCCATTTCTTACCTCCCGGATTAAAAAGCAGAGAAATTCACTAATAGGCAAAAAATCTTGTGGTTTAAGGACGTACCTATAGCCAACAGATATTTCTACCAAATTCTTCCAAGCTACACAGGAAATGGATTGGACTGTGAAAGACCAATCCAAATTGTGTTTGCATTTTGACAAATTTGTAGGGCAATTCAGTATCTCAGAGAGGAAGTCAGGTCTCCTGTTCCCCTGGTGCATTCACTAGCTGCCCAATTTCCCTGCTTTTTAAAGTTTGATAGAAATATCTGTGGGCTATAGGTACATTCTTAAACCGCAAGTTTTTTGCCTGTTAGTGAATACTCTATATGCCTATTTAAATATTATGCCCTGGCTGTGGCCAGCTTTATATCTGTCTATGTATTATGCAATGGCTAAGGCCACATATATTCTATAAATCTGTTTTCAAATACTTTATGCACTGGCTATGGCCAGTCACTTGTATGTCTACTCCGAACCAGACCTTAAAATAGAAATTAAGAAAAAATCATATTTATATTATCCGCTGTGGAATCCTTCTTTTATTTCCTGATACATTCTCAGCTCCAAGGGTAACTTGGGTAGGATTTCTTTTTCTAGGGTTACCTACTCCAGTCATCCGCTATCGAGAACAGGACTCATTTAGGCAAGGACAATGTTTGACATATAGACTCTGGGTACACATAAGCCTAGGGAGGGAATCTAGAACCCTCATCCCTGTGCATCCACTAGGTAAGGGTCCGGGGGTAACAATCTGTAAGCTACTCTGGGAGTCTTTTCATCATCTGAAGAGTGGAGTAAAAAAGCTATATATAATAAAGACACATACATTTTTATACTGCATTTATATATCACTATTAGTTGCCCTAGATGCCTAGTCCTGAAAGATGGAGGGCATGCATAAGCAATTAAGTTTCAGGGGTGGGGGACCTGTGGCCCTCCAGATGATGTTGGACTTCATTTCCCATTGGCCATATGGGTTGTGGCTGTTGGAAGTTGGAGTCCAACAAAATCTGGAGGGCCCCAGGCTCCCACCCTTGATCTGTTCCATCCCTAGAAAACCTTGCCGTGTGCACACCATTTACAATCACTGTATATTGATCAACATAGATTGTGAAAGAAATGTTGGTGATGCCATCTGAGGAGACAACAGCTGTTGAAAGTAAAGGAAGAAGTAGCATGATTAAGTTTGGTTGCTGGTATGACTGACTGTGTGGATGTGTATATGGTGACTGTGTTGGTATGGAGGCCCAAGAATGGGAGGAGACGGAAGGCCTACTATCAGCTGCAAATGAACTAACCCCAAGTTGTGGGTGGAAGAGATGGTGATTATTTTATTTTAATTTTATTTTTCATTTTTATTTATTCTTATTTCTATTTTATTTTATTTTTATTATTTTATTTTATTTTATTTTTAATCTTATTACCTAGGGAGAAGGCCTGCCTGTCGGCGTACCGGAGGGAGCTATGTGTAGATCAGAGGGGGTTAGTGTGGGGAGGGTGGGGGGCCACAATATTGAAAGGCTAGGCGGCAGATTCTGTAGGGGCGTGGGTAGCAGGCCTAGCCGGCATCGGGGAACTAGGGATAGATGCTTAATATCCATCCCTTGTTTCGGGCCTGTTTACCACCAGAAAATAACTGGGGGAAGCAGAACTCCATTCAATCTTCGACTGCTGTTGTGTAACACCAGGTCTGTGGTACAGAAAACATCACTCATCCAGGATATGATCCTGGATGAGGACGCAGACCTGGTATGTATTACGGAGACATGGCTGGATGAGGCCTCAGCTCCTATACTTGAGGCCATGTGTCCAGCCGGTTTCCGATATGCACAGCAGCTGAGGATTGGTAGGCGGGGAGGGGGAGTGGCAGTTATCTACCGGGAATCTTTGTGTTTCGCCAGACCCCCTCTCCACAAGACCAAGTTTGTTGATTGCATGTACTGGAGGTTTGGCCCAAAGGGCAGTTTAGGGATTCTGCTTGTGTACCGCCCACCCCGCTGCACAGCAGAATCCCTGACTGAGGTGCTCGAGGTAGTCTCGGCTGTGCGGTTGCTCTCCCCCAATCTTGTGGTGATGGGGGATTTCAACGTACATGCCGAGGCTGTCCTCACAGGAGCCCTTCGGGATTTCATGGAAACCATGACTTTCTGAGATCTGCACCTTAGTAATATAGGGCCTACCCATGTAGCCAGTCATGCTCTCGACCTTGTGTTTGTCTCGGGAGGGGAGGATAGTGCTCTGAAAATGGGGGTGAATTCTTTTAACCCCGTGTCATGGTCAGATCACTATCTGGTGAATATAGATTTCTCGATGCCGCATGCCCTCCGCAGGGGACAAGGACCTATTAGAATGGTCTGCCCCAGACGCCTGATGGAGCCCAAAGGGTTCCTGAATGCGCTGGGGGATATGGAGCTGACTGAAGGTCGCCTGGTCGAATCCCTGGTGATGGAGTGGAATAAGGAGATCGCCAGGGTGGTGGACCGGGTGGCTCCAAAACGTCCTCTCCCCCTGAACAGAACTCAGACAGCACCTTGGTACACACCACGGTTGCGGGGTCTAAGACAGGAGGTGAGACGACTTGAGCGCCGGTGGTGGAAATCTTGCACTGAAGGCGATCGGACATGGGTTAGAGCAGCAATAGCTGCCTACCAGGTGGCAACAAAGGCAGCAAAGAGAAATTTCTTTGCTGCCTCTATTGCGTCGGCAGAGTATTGTCCCAGTGTTACAATGAGTTAAAATTGAAATGTTAAACTGAAATAAAATGAAATCAATTAAGGCAAAATGAAACATATGCTTCCAGGCCTGGTTCTTTTTGTAACAGAAACTGGCGTAGCCAAGCCAGGAGACTTTCTTGACGACCTCTGAGTTCTCATATGGAGCCGCAGAGATTGGATGAGAGCGCTCCAGGCTTCTTGGCCTGCATCCAGGACTGCAGGGGGCCAGCCGAGACACCAGAGCATCATCAACAGATCTCCAGAAAATCGAGACCAGAATCTTCTGATTGACAGCGCAAGCGGGTCAGACAGGACACCAGAAGACAGGTGAGAATATATCGAACCTTGGAGGGGAGTGCTGTATGTGTGAGTGTGCCTGAGACAGGACGTATCCTTAGTGGACTATCCTGAAGCGAGTGCGGAGTTCTTAGTACTGGGTTTCCCATCTTCCGCGAGGAAATGGGCCAGGAATAGAATGAAGCGACAGTCGCGAGTGTTGTTGTGCCCTAAAGAGTCCTCTAGAGCCCCCGGGGTGGGAGGAGCTGGATCCAAGGCCAGGAACAGGAGGCTAGGGAAGAGTCAACAACAGGACACCCCACTGCAGCTTGTCCTCAAATGGTTTGATATTATACAGGAAGAGACCCAATACCCGCTAGAAAGAGAGAAGCTGATATTTTACTGTCAAAGACTATGGCCTACTTTGGGGACTGGGTGGCCACCACAAGGCACCTTTGAGTTCCAGGCAATAGTTAAAGTGTTAAAAGTACTGACAGACCAAAAGCAACATGATTCCATTCAGTATGCCCTAATGTGGAAAGAGCTGGACCAAAATCCGCCTATCCCAATTGCACCGCGAGTTATGATGCAGAGAGGCTCCATCTCCAAGCCGGTTAAACCAGTTCTGCCACAGATCGAGGATGAAACCTTGCCTAGCGCCCCACTGCCATATAGACAACCACCGCCATATAGACGATCAAATGAGGAGGAAAGATCCACACCTACCAGTCCCACATCCACACCTACTAGCCTGTTACCCACTGACCAAGAGAGGCCTACTAGCCCCACTAGTACACCAACCAGCGCATTCGTAATATCCCAAGAGCCACCCTTGCTCTACCCTCCTGTATCTTCAGTAGCTACATCCCCGTTAGCTCCAACGGCAGTAGCAACTCCGTTATACCCACAAAGGTCTCACATAGTTGAGGTAGTAGCCCCTCCACCTGTGATGTCTACTCCACAAGGACCGAATATTTCCCCTCTTGAATACCTCCCGAACTGTTCCCAGTGCCTGACAGGCCAAGGTCCTTCTGTCATGCACAAATATTTGCATACAGCTCATAACACCCCAGCAGACACGCCTGAGGAGAAGTCCTTTAAGGAAGAAAGATTGCGTGTCTTAGATCGAGCTATGAAAGAGGCTTTTAAGACAATGGATGACCACAGGGAACATAGAAGTGGCAAGACTTATCTCCAGGCCCCTATGAGACAGGTCCTTGATGCAGATGGAAATAAGGCATATGTGTATGTCCGTTTCACAACGTCTGATTTGTTCAATTGGAAAAACCAAACAACCCCATTACGAGAGGACCCTGAGAAGGCTTATGAGTTGTGGCAATCAATATTTGTTAGTCACCACCCTACTTGGTCAGATATCCAAACCTTGATGAACATTTTGCTAACACCTGAAGAGAAAGGTTTGGTAATGGGACAGGCATGTAGGCAGGCCGCGGTAGATATGGCAGCTGCAGGACAGTATGCCCCGACCGTCAGTGACACCCTGCCAGAGACAGCCCCTAACTGGAATAATGAGCCTGGCAAATGCGCTGAACTTGAAAACTATCGCCGCCTCATCCTACATGGATTACAAAAAGCCATACCTAAGCCTACTAACATGGCCAAAATGTATGAGGTTAGGCAGGGGAAAGATGAAGATCCCTCCTCATTCCTTGTTCGACTTCAGGACACCATGAGAAAGTACACCCCCCTTAATCCAGCTGCAGCTGACAATCAGAGGCTGCTTGTAACACTTTTCATTGGGCAAAGTGCTCCAGATATTAGGAAAAAGCTACAGAAAGTTGAGGGGGCAATGGGGATGAACATGAGTCAACTGATGGACATTGCTTATAAAGTGTTTGTAAATAGAGAAGAGAAAGAGAAGAAGGAGGATCAGCGTATGTTTAAACGGCAGTGTGCGGTAATGGCTGCTGCTCTGAATGGAGGCAATAAGGGTAGAAGAGAAGAAGACAGAGGAAAGCGCCCTAGAAGAAGGTTGGACAAGGATCAGTGTGCCAAGTGCCTTAAAAAGGGACACTGGGCAAAGGATTGCAAAAATGAAGAAAGACAAAAACCCATAGCCCCCCTTCTTCCAGCCTTTGCTGAAGAAGACTCAGAATGAAGGTGGTCGGGCCTACAAGGTAGCGATCCGGGAGAGCCACTTATTCCTATAGTAGTGGGAAACCAAAAGCTAAAAGCCCTTGTAGATACCGGAGCTACCTATTCTATGCTACCAGGGGCGGCACCCCACCACTTAAGCCCCCAATATAGAACTATCTTAGGAGTAACGGGAAATAAGCAAAGATTACCCCTAACAGAAGCTATAGGAATACAAGCAGGAAGACAAGTCTTTAAGCATCGTTTCCTTGTTTCAGAACAGTGTCCCCTGCCTATCTTAGGAAGGGATGTTTTGGCAAAGTTGCAAGCCACCATTTCTTTTAAGAAACACTGTCTTGTCATTACCATTCCTAAGGAAATGGAAGCCGCATACCAGATGGCAATCCTATACCAGAGAGATGAGCTCCCCATTTATGATGATATAAGAAACAATAAATATATAAACCCTAAAGTGTGGGCTGCAGAAGGGAACCCAGCCAGAGCTAAATTTGCTGAACCTGTAAAGGTAAGGCTAAAACCAGGAACAAAGCCTACCCCTGTTAAGCAGTTCCCGCTAAGAAGAGATGTATGGGAAGGCCTTACAGTACTCATACAGCAGTTCCTTAGAGACAAGTGGATACGCCCAGCCACATCTCCCCATAACACTCCAATATTTGGAATTAAGAAGCCAGGCCAGCCAGGCAAATACAGGTTCCTTCAAGACTTGCGAATTATCAACAAGCAAGTACAAGAGGATGTTCCTGTAGTTCCAAATCCACACACACTCCTCTCTGCAGTTCCAGCTGATGCAGCAGTGTTCACTGTGATAGACTTAAAAGACGCCTTCTTTAGCATTCCCATTCACCCCGAGAGCCAAGATTTGTTTGCCTTTACCTGGGAGAACCCCCGAACAGGCGAAGCCTCTCAAATGACCTGGGCCGTGTTACCCAAAGGATTCGTGGGAAGTCCCTCAGAATTCACCAAGGCCCTGTGTAAAGATTTGGAGGATTGGCACCAGCAACCAAAGAAGACTGTCCTTTTAGTTTACCTGGATGACCTTTTGATCTGTAGTCCAGACCAACCCACCTGTGAGAGAGACTCTATCTCTTTGTTAAACCATCTAGCAGAAAAAGGGTACCGCGCTAGCCACCAGAAAGTCCAGTGGTGTCAAAATGAGGTTAGATACCTAGGATATAAAGTATTCCACCATGGCAGAATGTTGTCTCCCGAACGAAAGGAAGCAATTTGTCAGCTAAGCCCCCCCACGAGTGTAAAAGAGCTACGCACAGTATTGGGACTGTTTGGCTTCTGTAGGCCATGGATTCCTGAATACGCCAGGATAGTGCTGCCTCTTTATAAAGCATTCGAAACTGAACAATTAAAAGAGGTCTGGCATTGGACCAAAGAGCAACAGCATGCCTTCCAAACGCTTAAGACTTTGTTAACTCAAGCACCTGTGCTTGCATTACCAGATGGCAACAAACCATATCGCCTTTATATCTCAGAGAATAAAGGAGTAGCAGCCGGAGTGTTAACACAAAAATGGGGGCCCAAACAGAGACCTGTAGGATACTATTCCTCAAAATTAGACCCTGTAGCCCAAGGATGGCCTGCTTGTTTAAGGATCCTAGCAGCCGCCTCCATCCTGCTTAAGAAGGCTGACAAAATTATGGTCGGAAGCCCAGTTGAAGTCCTAGGACCACATGACCTGAGGAAAATAATGGGAGCTGATGCAGCCAGAGTTTTAAGCCCCAGCCGGCTAACCATGTTTGAGCAACAACTTCTTGGGAGACAGGGAATCACCCTTAGCACCTGCAATACGTTAAACCCTGCAACCCTGATGCCCCAACCAGGACAACTGTTGCATAATTGTGAACATGCCCTTGAAATTGCCACAAAGCCCCGAGATGACCTCTCCGATTTGCCACTCCCCGATGCCCATGAAGTTTTCATTGATGGCAGTAGCAGAGTAGTGGAGGGCCACAGAAGAACAGGATTTGCCATAATAGAAGGGAGCCAAATATTATCCAGTGGAAGATTGCCAGATGGCTATTCTGCACAACAAGCTGAGTTGACTGCGCTTGAAAAAGCACTCTCTCTGTTTGAGGGACAGAAGGTCAACATATATACAGACAGTAAATATGCTTTCAATACAATTCACGCTTTTGCAATGATATGGAAAGAGAGAGGTTTCATAAATAGTGTGGGGAAAACCATTAAAAACTTGGACATTGTTAAGAGACTTTTAAAAGCAGTCACCCTCCCTCAACAATTGGCTGTAATGCATATTTTGGCACATGGCAGAGAAAAGGAAAAGAGATTAAGAGAAGGGAATAATTTGGCTGATAAAGCGGCAAAGGAAGCAGCCCTCTCTGAAAGAAATCCCACAGTTGCTCTCCAGCTTACCCCTCTGAATGCTTTGAAGCCTCACTACTCACCCGCTGAAGCAGAGGATGCTGCCGTCTCTGACACCGGAAGGGTGGTGGAAGCTGCTAACGGGACAAGTTATAGTGCCACGACCCCTTCTGAGACAGGTTGTACTGGCAGCACACCAGAACACGCACCTAGGAGGAAGCGCTTTAGGAGATTTATTGGTCAGGCAAATAATGGCACCCGGACTGTATGTTGAAACTGCACGAGCAGCAGCATAATGTACCACTTGTGCAGCCATAAATCAGAAAGGGCCCACAGCACCTGTGCCAATGGGAGGCCGCCCTTCGGTGTATTACCCATTCCAGAGACTCCAGATTGACTTTTCAGAGCTTCCTAGGAAGAATGGATACAAGTATCTCCTTGTAATTGTAGACCAGCTGTCTGGCTGGATAGAGGCCTATCCCACGAGGCAAGCCACTGCGGCAGTAGTGGCTAAAATACTGTTAAAAGAAATTTTCCCCCGATATTCTCTTCCTGAAACAATAGACTCTGACAGAGGACCCCATTTTGTTTCTAAAGTGGTCCAGCAGCTTCAGCATCCCCTGGGATTCCAGTGGCACCTTCATATGGCCTGGAGGCCGCAATCAGCTGGGCAAGTTGAAAGGGCTAACAGATCTTTGAAAGCTACCTTGACTAAGCTTTGCCAAGAGACTAAACTAAATTGGGTGGCAGACCTACCCATGGCTCTAACTATTTTTCGTTCCACCCCCCGAGGACAGACTAAGTTGACCCCATTTGAAGTTTTGTTTGGGAGACCACCAGTGCTGGCAGCTCTCAAAACGCAGCCCTGTGAAATAAATCAAATTGTGGGAGATGCTGTGATCAAAGAATATGTTATTGCCCTGCAGTCTGTTCTCTCTAAACTTTATAGATACACCCAGGAATTCCACAGGTTGCCATTGGACGCAGCGATCCATCCCTTTAGACCAGGAGATTGGGTCCGGATAAAGACGTGGAAGAAGGAAACGCTTCAGCCCGAGTGGAGTCAACCAGTCCAGGTCCTGTTAACTACTGATGCGGCGGTAAAGATAGACGGCAAGGCCAAGTGGATCCACCACACCAGAGTAAAGAAAGCGTCAGCGCCTATCGAGGTGCAGGAGCCAGGGACAGGGGTAGTGAAGGACCCCTCAACAGGTGAGGAGCGGAAGAAGACTCCTGAAGAAAAGTGGCTTTCGAAGACAGTCCCCGGTCTTGGCCTGAAGCTGCGTCTCCACAGAGTACCCCGGACTTAGCTATTAACCCCATAACTCAGAATATAGTTAATCCATATAACATATGCATAGCCATAATTATAGCATGTATGGTCTTTATTATGTTGCTTTATCTTGCATTTTATTTCCGGCATGGACGCGCCCCTTGATCAAGAATGAGTCCCTGTCACAAACCAATACCTTCCTTAAGCTGGTGCAGGACATCGTGGTCCAGTTCAAGCTCTCTAAGTGTTGGGTATGTGCTCCCCTGCAAATACACCATGGTCAGATTCCATTATATCCCCTTCCACTCACTATCCTTGAGTTGGCTGTGGATCACCCAGCACATAACCAAACTTGGTCACAGAATGACCAAGTGGAAGTCATGAAAAGAAAGGGATTGTGGTGTTGGGAAAACAATGATGGCATAGGGCCCCAGTTGGGCTACTCCTCTTGTTTCTACACGCACAAAAGAGGCCCATGGCAAAAGTGGCCAGAGGGAATCCCTTGCCTTAATTTACAGTACAATGACACCCATATAAATAACACCAGATGCAATTGCACTCCACAGGGCATGAAATACACTTTCCAGAAAAATCCCCCTTGTCATTGTGGCCATGCAGGATTAGACAACTATTGGCAATGGTATGGTTTGACTTTATGTCGTGCTAACAGCTGGACCACCAACATCCCAGACCAAACCACTATGCTTAGATGGTACAAAGGAGATCAGCCTCAAGCTTGGTCTGAAGTTTACATAGCCTCCAACTCTTGGTATGTCAAAGATCGGAAGGGAAGAGGGATAGATACCTGTGTGCCTACAGCCCCAGGAGTAACCAGATGCAATGCTAGTGGCCCTATCTACACTGAACCATTGTTCATGAGCTGGTACTTTGCCCCACAGCATGGTTTTCAGTCCCACTTGAATGGAACCATGCAAGCCCATCATTCACAGATATGGCCCTTGGGTAAATGTGCGCTTAAACATCACTGGTTTGTTTGTGGAACAACTGCGTATACTTGCTTGCCCCCAAAATGGAAAGGGAGTTGTTATGTTGCCTACCTGATACCCAATGTCAATGTAAAGCCTAAAGGACAACACATCTTCAGGCCTCTATACACCAACACCAGAGATAAGAGGTATGCGTTACATGCAGGAGGCCACAGTTGGGGAAGTAAAATTTGGACCCCCCAAGATCTGATCGATTATTATGAACCACTAACATGGAGTGACGTAGGAATTGTCAGAGCTAGATCCATGACTAATGGCCTGTTAAGATTACAAGCTGTTGTAGAGGTGGTTACCAATGCTACAGGGGAAGCAATACGCACACTGACACAAGAGACTGAGCAAATACGTAAGAAACTGGTCATCCATCAGCAGGGTCTTGACCTATTACTCTCCAGCTCAGGTGGATTGTGCGCTACCCTGAACACTAGCAATGAATGTTGTGTTGAAATTGGAGATGAATCCCAGGTAATTAACCAATTAGTGGACCATGCGGAAACCATAGCCTATGTAGGTGACCAACATTGGAGAGGCTTAAATTGGGATTGGCTAACCAGCTGGTTGTCAAACTGGGTATGGCTGAAGCATTTGTTTGTTATAGGCTGCATTATATTCCTTATTTTAATGTGCTTACCATGCATTATATCCTGTGTATCTGGGATGCTTATCCGAGTTATGAAAAGAAAGGGCAAGTTAGTGATGTATCAGCAACTGGCCTTGCATGAAATGCAGGGAGAATACACTGAAATGTCACCATGTCGTGAAGAAGTATGGAACCAGACGGTCTATGCCCCCCAAGGGCCCCAAGTAATTCCTGTCCGAGAAGAAAATGTTTATGCCAGTATTGAAGACTAAAAAGATACTTTCTTTTTTGAAAATTAAGAAAGTATCTGAGGGGGAAATGTTACAATGAGTTAAAATTGAAATGTTAAACTGAAATAAAATGAAATCAATTAAGGCAAAATGAAACATATGCTTGCCTTGTGCAAAATTACGGGAATTTCGGCTTATCTGCTTCTTTTGCAATTAAAGATGCTATTCCGAGCTTGTAGGACCAAAGGTCAAGGATAGAGGAACTTGGGAAGAACAGGGAAGTAGACCTTGGGGAACAAATGCTAGACATTAAACAATTTTAGGAAAGCACCGCATGATGTATTCTTGATTAAGCTATGTACTTTGATCTTGTGATGCCTTAATGAGTATGTATGTGACGTATTGATTGCCTATGCATTAATAGCCTATAAATATGATGGTCGTCAGTCTGAAGGCAGAGCTCCACCCATGCGATGCTCTCCCTTTGCAAAGGTTTCAATAAAGGCAAGCTTTTGCACTTTGGCTGGTCTCGTCTCCATTCCTTATTGGCATCTCAAGGAATTGAGTGCCTTTCATAAGTCAGGCCATCCATCCAGGCCTGGTTCTTTTTGTAACACCAGGAGATTGTTCCAAGTGGTCTGAAGCCTGGTCGGTCCAGTTGCTCAGGAACCCATGGAACATTCTAAAATCTCCTGTGATACTTTTGCTAAACACTTTGCCAATAAAATCGAACGTCTGAAGAGCACACTTCCACTCGCCGTGGAGACAGGAAGTGGGCCAGAGTCGGCCAGTTGCATTCCGGTCTGTTGGGATCGGTTTCAGCCTCTTCTCTCTGAGGAAGTGGACAAGGTGCTCTGTACTGTGAAGCCAACCACCTGTCTGGTTGATCCTTGCCCATCATGGCTCATCATGAGCTGTAAAGAGAGACTGGGCGAAGGGATCAAGGCGGTGGTGAATGCATCCTTGCAAGAGGGTGGAATGCCATCAGCCCTCAAGGAAGCGGTAATAAAGCTCATCTTAAAAAAACCGTCCTTGGATCCCCAAGAGTTAAACAACTTTCACCCAGTCTCTAATTTACCATTCTTGGGCAAGGTGATTGAGAGGGTGGTGGCTGCGCAATTACAGACACACTTGGAGGAAACGGATTATTTAGATCCATACCAATCGGGTTTCAGGACTGGTCATGGAACAGAAACAACCTTGGTCGCTCTGGTAGATGATATGCGGAGGGCATTGGATAGGAGTGAATACACCTTCCTTGTCCTCCTGGACCTCTCAGCGGCTTTCGATACCATTGACCACAGTATCCTTTTAAATCGCCTAGAGGGATTAGGAATAGGAGGCACTGTCCTGCAGTGGTTCCGTTCCTATCTCTCAGATAGGCAGCAATGGGTGGCATTGGGAGATGAGGTCTCAGACCCTTGGCCTCTTCATTGTGGAGTGCCACAGGGTTCTATCCTCTCTCCCATGCTATTCAACATCTATGTAAAGCCGCTGGGAGCCATCATCAGGAGTTTTGGGTTGCAGTGCCATCAGTACGCAGATGACACTCAGCTCTATCTCTCCTTTAAGTCCTCACCAGAGTTGGCTGTGAACACCATGTCCAAGTGCCTAAAATCCGTAAGTGGATGGATGGGAGAGAATAGGCTGAAGCTGAACCCCGACAAGACTGAGGTATTACTTGTGGGAGATAAAAGGAAATTAGGAATTACTGACCTGATGCTTGATGGGGTAAGTTTACCCCTGAAGGACCAGGTCCGCAGTCTTGGGGTCATACTTGACTCCCAGCTGTCCATGGAGGCTCAGATTACAGCAGTGAGCCGGGCAGCTTGGTATCAATTACATCTGATACGGAGACTGCGTCCCTATCTTCCTGTTCACCTGCTCCCTCTGGTGATACATGCCCTGGTCTCCTCTCGCTTAGACTACTGCAATGCGCTCTACGTGGGGTTACTCTTGAAAACGGTCCAGAAATTACAGCTGGTACAGAATGCGGCAGCACGCTTGATTACGCATAGCCGTCGCTGGGAGCATGTCATCCCAGTGTTATTAGAACTTCACTGGTTACCAGTTGTCTACCGGGCCCAATTCAAGGTGTTGGTGTTGACCTTTAAAACCCTATATGGTTTCGGCCCAGTATATCTGAAGGAACGCCTCCAGAATCACCGATTGTGCCGCCTGACGAGATCAGCCTCGCAAGACCTTCTCTCGGTCCCACCGGTGAGAACAGCTTGGCTGGTGTGGACCAGAGAGAGGGCATTCTCTGTTGTGGCCCCCACCCTCTGGAACTCCCTCCCTTTTGATCTCAGACATGCTCCCTCCTTGTCCAGCTATCGCCGAGCCTTGAAGACCTGGCTGTTCAGGCAGGCCTACAAGATTGGGACAGATTAATTTATGTTATAATTGAATTAATGGATGGTTTCTTTAGCTTAAAATTTGATTATGTTGATGTATATGTATTGCTTTATTCTGTTGTTCGTTGCCTAGAGTGTCCCTAACCCCGGCAGATAGGCGGCTGAAAAATAAAATTTATTATTATTATTTATTAAGGTGAGGCTTGTGGGATTCTATCATATTCCTGGGACTAAGGAAGAAAGCATTGGGGTGGCCTGTTGACAGCAGGGACCTGTTGTCCGCCTATAGGGAAGATGCTGTTATAATGACCTGTTGGCTAGTCATTGGGAGACATTCAGACATCCAGTATCTAATCAGATATCTCTCTCCAGCCATAGATGCAATAGCTATCTATTCCTACATAGCAGTTGTCCAAGTATCAATATGGCCTCACTGTATCAGAGCCTCCATGGTCATAGATGTTTGGTTGACAGAGGCCACAGTCTACATTACTTTCTTCTTACCCTAGCATGTAGCAAATATAAATTTTCATACTCATCATCACAGATCCATGTGGTTTTGCTGTCACTGGCTCCTCAAGCCCTGTTTACCAACGTTGTACATTATATGCAGGGAAACAAGAATTAGTTTTTATGAAGGACTGCAGTCTGCATCTAGGGGAGCTTTAGAGGTATTTTGACAGCGGGCACAAGAGAGGCCCTTAAAACACTTGTGTTTTACTCTGAGATTTTAATTAAGATTTAGGGGCTTTAAAAGCAAGCAACTGATTTGTTAACTGAAATCTGAAGAACATTTTATTTCCCCTTCTCCCTGCCTCTTTATCTTCCTGATTTTGCAATTAATTTAATGGATCTCTGGAACATGAACTGTGCATACACCAGTGATAGCAACAGAATCCAACTGCAGAAAAAATAAATAAAACAAAGACCATATTGTATTTGCATGGGTTGAAAATGTGAATATTTTGATTAGGATTCTCTAAACGTGCCAAAAAGCATAAATTTATACTCAGATGTTCTTTATATTCAGTGGGAGAGAGATATCTGATTCTTACAATTCAATATGTGCAGAATTTATAAAGGGAGAAATCTTTACTGGACTCGCACCGGTCCTAATGGTGTAATTGGTTTAAGATCTATGGCTATAAGTATCCCAGTCATCATCCTGATACATTCATGGATGCAGGAGCTACGGCACTCGCATGAAACTTCCTTGGCTGCAGTGGAGAAGCTAGCTAGCTCAATATGCTTACCCTTTTAAGTATTTGTAGCACCAACAACCACAGAATGTAATGGAGCCATCTGTGCATAATAGGCTTCTTTGTGCCTTTTAGAGTTCTGGATGGGGGGTTTGGATTAAAAAGCACTTTGTACGTCAAGGACTTTGTTTTGACATACAAAACAGGAAGAAAGGATTTTAATGTCTTTTGTAGCAGATTGCTCAAACTCAGTGTGCTATTACCATTATGACAGGAACACACTTCAAATTTGTGTTTGAAAACAGCCATGGTTAACTTTTATCTACCTTATCACTGCTAAGCTTGTGTCATTGAAGAAACAACAACAACAAATATCAGAACTTATTCCAATAACCTTTGACCTCTAACTGAAACTCAATCACTCTGTGTTGTTAAAAAGATTTTGGGGCATCCTTAGGCCTTTTCTTTCTTAAACTGCCAGGAAAATGATACTTGCTCTCTTCTTTCTTCTAATAATGTTTATTTTGGTTTTCAGTCCAAGTGCTGTCTGTGTCAGAAGCTGACAAGCTACCTGTGCGTTAGCTTCTTTTGATAGATCATCTTATCTTGATGCCTTTGCAAAGTTTATCCATAAAATGCTACAGGGTGTGTGTGTGGGGGTCACTTTTCTCTTCAAAATCTCTGTCTTCACCTCAGTCTTCTGAGCATCAGGTAAACAATAAATCCTCCTGAGGCCTATGTTCTTTCAAGGGCCAGGACAATTAAAATGTTTCAAAGGAGGGCACAGCATTATTACAAGGCAATCTAATCAAGCATGAGGTGATGTCATTGACCTGAGCAGGAGACTGGCCAAAGGGATGCCACATTGCAATGACAATTGCTGGGTCCGTGGCTGGGTGAGCGGGAGCAGAGAGCTGACTTGACAGTGATTGGAAGATCAGAGCCAAAGTCATGCCTCTAAATTGATTATGTGCTGCCTAATGCTGTGGATAGAATGAGGTGGTGACTGTCATGCTGCCATGCAATGAGCCAGTGATGTGTACAGAAAAAAAGAAAGAAAAATCTCTTTAGGAACTCACTTGGATAACAGGTTGCTTCTGTTTGGCACTTCAGATGGTACTTCACTTTTATTTTTGATCAAAGTAGTGTTGCTGTGGTTCTTTTTCCCACGTTTCAGATGCCTTCCCAATTGGCTATAATAGGAAAATCAATAAATGGCTATACCTTTTAATTTTTTTTTTACAGATTGGGATGAAATTTGCCTCTTCTGATTAGATCATGCCAAAATTCAGGTGGACAAATTCATGCGGGAGGGGTTGTGTTCAAAGTCTACCCCCTGTTTTCCCCTTTATTCCTTTTACTTTTCACTGGAAAATGCACACACAAGAAAATATTTTAAGTAATACGTAAATGGTGAAGTGAGTTTCCCAAAAGCAATCCATTGCTCCTGGAAGACTCTCTATCAGGGAATATGATTTTGGGCTGAAAAAGACCCTCTCCCCACTCATAAAAACAATTCAATAAGGCTGACATTTCTCATGGACATTCTATGCATCTCTAGATCATTACATTTTCCCCAAAGTAAAATTCAAAGAGAATTTGGGATTCATCTTAAGGAGTAATATCACAGAATTTCACAAAGTAGCCAAAAATGCTTCAGAGGTTTCTCAGGAGAGTCCCCTGCGATCAAAACATTTGCACTACCATTCAAATATTGCAAAATTTGATGTGGATATTTTGTATCTGAAAGAAGTAACACATGAAGTGGCCTTCAGGAAAAGTGCTTTAGGAGCTATAACAGGAATATTTCATACAAATTACTCAGCCATTTTCTTGAAAGAAAACTAATTTATGAGTCATCTTGCTGGGGAGAATTTCTGAACATTGTTTCTTTATCTGTTTCAAAAAAACAGTTCATATGCGAAGTCAAAACTGAGGTTTTTTGAAGAAGCTATGTAAAGTATGCACTACACTAATATAATATGCTCTCTGTTTAACCCCTAAACATCTAGTCCATTTCTTGTGAGGAAATTTATGTTAAGAAGTGGTTCTGAAGGACTTGTTGACAGAAGATAATATGATTTATGCTTCAAAACCATCATGATTTGCAGACTTTGGATTAATGTCACTGTCTGTCAAACTGCTAAGCCAGGCAGAGCAAAATATCCGCTATTTTATACTTTTTCTTCAAGTTACAACCATCTGGACTCTATCCCTGGAAACAAACAGATGTAAACAGATAGTAACTTGGCTCCAAAGCTGTTCCCAAGTAAAGACCTCAGAAGCAGGAGCAAAGCAGTCGTACTATTAATAGGGTCAGTCAGCTCACCTCAGGTGTACCACTAAAGCGTGCTAAATTGTATAATATTTAGTTTATTATTGCATTTTTACCACCATGGGGATGCCATTTGGATTGTCTGCCTCATGAACCAAAATGTCTTGGGCCATATTCATGCAAAAGGATGAGAAAGAGAGGGGAATATTGTGAATGATCCATCTCAAGTGTTTGGGTGAAGGGTGAAATAAGAAATGTAGAACATTCTATATTATACAGCCACAAGAGTGTATTTTTCCCATTCCGCATGTTAAATTGAAAATACCCCCATGCCATTCTGATGCTTCCCATAAACTAATTTCAAAACAAAACCTTACCAAACTTATAGTTCTGAACTCAGAAACACTTGCTTAACAAGCCTTTAAGTTTTCATGGTGATATGCAAAACAGTCAGAGAGAATTGAGAATTCAAAGTGTAAAAAGAGGAGGGGGAAAACTAGACCCCTTTTGGACCTTTTTCTGTCAGAGTTTTCATAATTTGTTGAAATTAATTAAAAATCAGCTGTGTTCACAGAGTACCTGTAATCCTATTACTGACCTTGCCCCATACTCTGACCTTTATCTTCTGCAGTTTAAAAGTTGAAAAAATGCCTGGCTGGTTTTTAATTAATTTAAGGAATTTTACCTTGAACTCAATGATGTCAGGCATGCTCAGTAAGAACCAACTGTCAGTGTTCTAAAAGCCAGACTCACAGTTGTTGGGCTTGCCTAATCAGGGGCCCACACCCACACCAGACCTTTATTTCACTTTAGACAGTCATGGATTCCCCTAAAGAACATGCTCAGAGGCACATGTTACCAAATTCTTCCAAACTACACAGGAATTGGATTGGACTGTGAATGATCAATCCAAATTGTGTTTGCATTTTGACAAATTTGTAGGGTAATCCAATATCTCAGAGAGGAGGTTAGGTCTCCTGCTGCTCTGGAGCATTAACTATAGCTGCCCAATTTCCCTGCTTTTTAGAGTTTGATAGAAATATCTGTGGACTATAGGTACATTCTTAAACTGCAAGGTTTTTTTGTCTATTAGTGAATATTTACGTAAGTTAGCATCCAATTGCTGCTTTAGACCAGGGGTGGGGATCTTGTGAACCCCCTGATATTGACTACATCTCCCACCTTCCCTTTCCATTGACCATACCGGTTAGGTTGATGGGAGTTGGAGTCCAACAACATCTGGGAGGCCACAGACAGACACAAGGCAAGCCTACTGGGATTTTAAATCTTTTATTTAAATAGCACACACCCCATCATATCACAAACTACTTTTTAAAGTCTTCTCAGGCTGCATTCTTATACACACTTAGCTATGAGTACATTGAATTTGATAGAGCTCACCTCCAAGCAGGGATGGAAGTTTCACTCAATTTGGGCTCTCTCAGTTTCTCATTTTCCCAAACCTGACTTCAGTTCGCCACATTTCTACAGCAATTTGTGTTTTTAGTTTTTAAAAAAATCCTCTTAAAAACTATTCAGCATTTTGTGTGCATTTCTCCCAACAAACACACTTTGGTATGCAGTCTTGACTAATGTACACAGTTTTGCAAGCAGTTATCCTAATATAAACCATTTATGTTCTTTTTTTATGCACACTTCCCCCTAATGTATGCATTTTTGTAAGCATCGCATAGTTGGAGCACTGCATTGCAAAATGCTGATAGGTGTGAATTTCAAAGGATGGCTGTGGCTCAGTTTTGGAAAGTGCAAATTTGATACATTCGGCTTTAAATGCAAATGGAATTGAATTTCTCCTCCATCCCTACTTCCAATCAGTAATCACGTATAGGATTGCACTGTGAGCTTCAAAAGCAGTTTCCCATGTGGCATAGGGAGGGACAGCTGCTCAAGAAACACAAGCCCAAAGCCCCCTTGGGCGTACAGAAACATTTGTGTGGTTCTTTTGCTCTTCGCCTTATTTATTTAACCAATCTGTATCCTCATGCTTTCCAATCTCACAGCAGCAAACAGAGTAACCTGACTGATCACTTTACAATTCTTACACAATAATTAAAATCTAAAACCCAAAACTATTTGTTTACACATTTATGCCAGAAACAAAAGGTAACAGCACCAAACAAAGGGGAGGAAAGTGTTATGTTGAAGCTGTTTTGCCACGACTAGCACAATATTCAGTCCCTTTTGAGTCACACAGTACAATCTTTTAAGGTGTCAGTATTATGTCAAAGTTTAAGGATATAATATGACAACATTTTAAATTTTTTATTATGTCTTCTAAATGTTTGTAAAATGAGTCATATTGAGTGTGGCCTCTAAAATATCATGTTTAAGACCACAGTGTTGTCTCCACTATATTGATTTGAGTCTGTTTTAATGTTTGTAGCTCCTGAAGAAGGACAAGTTCTGAAACGTGTCGAGCTCACAATAAATTTCATCTAGCACCAGAGCTTGTCTCTCTTTCTTACACATTTATGTGTCAGAATATCTAAATCACTTTGCCATTCACAAGTATTCCAAGTAGTATACAACATATGTTCTAGGCTTCCATTGACAGCAGCAAGCTTTCAATAACCATTTAAGGAAAATATCTGGAGCTGGGAATTTTCATTTATATGTAGCTTGCTTTGCAGCTGACAGATAGTTAGAGGATTCACAGCAGCTATATGATTCCCACCTTTTTACTGCCTCCCAAGAAAATAAGAGTGAAATCATCATTACTGTAATCAACTGTAACCAGCTGAATTTATGTTGGGACCCATAGTAGCTAATCAGGGAGAGTGCTTCAGTGGCTACAATCCTATACGTTCTTCCATGGGAGTAAGTCCCCGTGAACTGAGTGGAGCTTACTTCTGAGTGGAGATTTAAAGGATTGCACTGTAAGCTTTCATTAGGGCTATGATTTTGACTTGGACCTAAGATGATGATGATTTGGATTTCATTCGACACTTTCCCAAAGCAAACAAATAGGCCTTATGAACCAAACTGATTCAGATATGGCAGGGATGGGAAACCTGTGGCCCTCCAGTTGTTGGACTATAACTTCCATCATCCCTGACCATCCCTGACCAGTTTCCAGCACTGACCTGCTGTCTGGAGCTGATGGGAATTGGAGTCCAACAACATCTGTCTCCCCAGGCTCCCCATCCTTTGAGGCAGACACAAGGTAGGCCAACTGGGATTTTCAACTTTTTTATTTAAATAGTGCACACACTACCATGTCACAAATGACTTTTGAAAGTCCTCTCAGGCTGCAATCCTATACACACTTTAGCTAGGAGTAAGTCCCATTGAATGTGATGGGGCTTATCTCCAACTGGTAATCACATATATGTGGCATGGACTGTTCAAGAAATACAAGCCCAAGCCCCCCTTGGGTGCACAGAAACCTTTGTGTGGTTCTTTCGATCTTGGCCTTAATTTATTTATTTAACCACTCTGTATGCTAGACTTGGAATTTTGGACCCCTTATCATCTTCCTGGAGAGCCAATATGGCATAGTGGCTAGAGTGCTGGACTTCGACCTGGGAGACCACGACCTGGGAGACCAGGGTTTGAATCCCCACATAGCCATGAAGCTCACTGGGTAACCTTGGGCCAGTCACTGCCTCTCAGCCTCAAAGGAAGGCAATGGTAAACCCCCTCTGAATACCGCTTACCATGAAAACCCTATTCATTGGGTCGCCATAAGTTGGAATCGACTTGAAGGCAGTCCATTTTATTTTTTCCATCATCTTCCTGTGTTCCAAGTGATGATGGACACTGGGAATATCTCCTGAACCTGTTCATCTCCTCCCACACACAAACCTCCAAAGCTGGCCCCCAGTATGCACCTTTCATGTTTCCATAGCAATTTTGTAGCAGTGAGATCTGGGATGGCACCCCAGCAAATGGTTTTCTTGCATGCATGGAAGTAAATAAAGCAAGGTTTTAAAAAAGGAGTACTTCCAAATATCCCCCCTTTATGTTTTTTTTCTGAAAAAGCTAACAAACTATGTAAGAGCCTCACTCAGACTTTTTTTCCCTAAAAGCTATTGGTGTCCCAAGGCAAAAGTGACATTTCATGTGTGATGGCAATCTCTTTTGCAGTGAAATTGTGACATTTTTCTGAAATGCAAGGGGCAAACAAAGCCACACGGAAAAGTGGTATTATTTGTAACTTTTCTGGTATTTTCCGTAATGGAATGGATCATCCCAACTGTAACTGAAGCAAAGCATTGGTCTGTTGGTTGAAAGTAGTAGGTAGATGGACAGACAATACCAAATCCATGCTGAAAGTCAGGGAGCATCAAAGAAAGCAGCAAGAGTTTACAGAACAGTTTTATTTTATTTTATTTATTTTATTTTATTTATTTTTAAAACTTATATACCGCCCGACTAGCAATAGCTCTCTGGGCGGTGAACATAGATACAATAAAATACAATATAATACAAAACATCAGTCTAAAATCAAATTTCACAATCTAAAAACAGCAAAGGCTAAAATCAAATTACAAACATTACAATCATTAACAAAAAATTAAAATGCCTCGGAGTAGAGAAAGGTTTTAACCTGGCGCTGAAAGGATGATAGTGTTGGCGCCAGGCAAACCTCCTCGGGGAGACTATTCCATAGTTCAGGGGCCACCACTGAGAAGGCCCTTGATCTTGTCACTGCCCTCCGGGCCTCCCTATGAGTCGGGACCCGGAGGAGGGCCTTTGTAGCAGACCGTAGTGTACGAGCCGGTTCATAGCGGGAGAGGCGTTCCGACAGATATTGAGGTCCCGCGCCGTATAAGGCTTTATAGGTTAATACCAACACTTTGAATTTGGCCCGGAAGCGTATTGGAAGCCAGTGCAAGCGGGCCAAAACAGGTGTTATATGGTCAGACCGCTTCGTTCTTGTTAGCAGTCTGGCCGCCGCATTTTGCACCAGCTGTAGCTTCCGAACCGTCTTCAGAGGTAGCCCTACGTAGAGCGCATTACAGTAATCCAAACGTGAGGTTACCAGAGCATGTACTACTGATGTAAGATCCTCCTTACTCAGGTAGGGACGTAGCTGGGCTACCAATCGAAGTTGGTAGAACGCATTCCGTGCCACAGAGGCTACATGAGCCTCAAGTGACAGGGAAGAGTCTAGAACGACTCCCAGACTACGAACCTGTTCCTTTAGGGGGAGTGTAACCCCATCCAGGACAGGATATGTATCCACCATCTGATTGGAAAAACCATCCACCAACAGCATCTCAGTCTTATCAGGATTGAGTCTCAGTTTGTTAGTTCTCATCCAGTCCATTGTCGCATCCAGGAAACGGTTCAGCACATTGACCGCCTCACCTGAGGAAGATGAAAAGGAGAAGTAGAGCTGCGTGTCATCAGCGTACTGGTGACAACGCACTCCAAAACTCCTGATGACCGCACCCAACGGCTTCATATAGATGTTAAAAAGCATGGGAGACAAAACCGAACCCTGCGGGACCCCACATTGGAGTACCCACGGTGTCGAGCAATGTTCCCCAAGCACTATCTTCTGGAGACGGCCTGCCAAGTAGGAGCGGAACCACTGCCATGCAGTGCCTCCAACTCCCAACTCCGCAAGCCTCTCCAGAAGGATACCATGGTCGATGGTATCAAGGAGAATCAACAGAGTTACACTCCCTCTGTCTCTCTCCCGACATAGATCATCAAACAGGGCGACCAAGGCCGTCTCAGTGCCAAAACCGGGCCTGAAACCCGATTGAAATGGATCTAGATAATCGGTTTCATCCAATAGCGCCTGGAGCTGGTCAGCAACCACTCGTTCCAAGATCTTGCCGAGATATGGAACATTTGCCACTGGTCTGTAGCTGCTGAAATCCTCTGGGTCCAGGGAAGGCTTTTTCAGGAGTGGTCTCACTGCTGCCTCCTTCAGACAGCCAGGGACCTCTCCCTCTCGCAAGGAGGCATTTATCACTTCCCTGGCCCAGCCAACTGTTCCCTCCTTGCCAGTTTTTATTAGCCAAGAGGGGCAAGGATCTAGTACCGAAGTGGTTGCACGTACCTGTCCAAGCACCTTGTCCACGTCCTCGAACTGAACCGACTGAAACTCATCCAACAAAACATGATAAGACTGTGCACCAGACACCTCACTAGGGTTAACTGCTATAAAATGAGAGTCTAGGTCCCAACGAATGCATAAGATCTTATGCTGGAAGTGCTCAGCAAACTCATTGCAGCGGGCCACCGAAGTATCTACAGTGTTCTGAAGGCCTAGATGGAGTAGCCCTCGGACAACTCTAAAAAGCTCCACTGGGCAGGAGAGAGATGCCTTAATAGTGGCGGCGAAATATTGTTTTTTCGCCGCCCTCACCGCTCCTATATACCGCTTGGTGAAAGCACAAACCAGCGTATAGTTGCATTCATCAGGAGTTCGTCTCCATCTCCGCTCAAGCCGCCTCCTATCTTGCTTCATCGCCCTCAACTCTGGAGTATACCAAGGAGCTGAATGAGCTCTGCAAAGGAGAGGGCGCGCAGGAGCGATCGTGTCGACAGCCCGGGCCATCTCCGCATTCCACAGATTAACCAGGGCTTCAACAGGAGCGCCGGTCCTATCAGCCGGAAAATCCCCCAGAGCCCTTTGAAAACCTTCAGGATTCATTTGTCTCCAGGGGCGGACCAATTTAATAGGTCCCCCACCCTTGCGGAGGGAAAAGGTCGCTGAAAGTCTAAACTTCAGCAAGCAGTGATTTGTCCATGACAAAGGGAGAGATGTAAAACTCCCCACATCCAGATCACTATCCCCATGTCCAGTAACAAAAATAAGGTCGAGTGTATGCCCCGATATATGTGTTGGGCCACTAACATATTGGGACAGCCCCATGGTTGTCATGGAGTCCATGAAGTCCTGAGCCGCCCCAGACAAAGTAGCCTCGGCATGAATGTTGATATCCCCCAGTACTAATAGTCTAGGGGATCTCAACAATACCTCCGAGACTACTTCCGTCAACTCAGTTAAGGAAGCCACTGGGCAGCAAGGTGGGCGGTACACCAAAAGGATTCCTAGTCTGTCCCTCTGGCCCAACACAAGGTGCAAACATTCCAGACCAGTAGTTGTATGGACATGGTGCTTGGTGAGTGAGATGGAACTCTTATAGACCACAGCAACCCCACCTCCCCGACCCTCAGATCTACCATGATGCTGAACCAAATACCCCGGTGGGCAGATCTGGGAGAGACTAACTCCTCCCTGTTCGCCCACTCAGGTCTCGGTTATGCATGCCAGATCGGCTGCCTCGTCCATAATCAAATCATGGACGAGGGGTTTTTTATTATGAACTGATCAGGCATTAAAAAGCAGCAGCTGGAGATCTGAGAGTTGGCTGAGAGGACAACCAACAACCCTGCGGGTATGAGAAGGACCGGAACAAGGCACAGCCACAACATGTCTGGGCCGTGTTCCCCTTTTCAAATATGGGGTCTTGAATATTGGGTTCCTAAGTAAAACAGATCCCCGCTCCCCCCTCTCTCTCATACACACATAAACACACACACAATTTTAAAGTGTTTGGGCCAGTACCTCCTAGTAGCTATGTTTATCAAGATATCAGAAAAGTATGGCTAATTTCGTGTTGTTTCCAGCAGGACAGTTATTATCCAACCAGGACAATTTTGGCCATTGTCTAGAGGACAGGGGTATAAAATGCAATTCTACTGGTGTGTGTGTGTGTGTTTTGGCCAGTCATGTAATGATTATTTGTATTTTTATTCTTCAGTTTTTTCATAAGAGTTTTATGTTTTAACATTGTACACTGCACAAGAATTTGTGATATGGCAGTATAGAAAGACTTTCATAAATAAATATGAATATTGTAGTCACCAAGTGGTAAATGTCCCTATGTGACTTAGCTTGTACAGAAGCTATGTGGGGTGGGGAAAAACACATGTATATCTAGTAACTCATATTCAGCAAACAGCACTAATCTGCCCAGGAAAATTATATATCAGTGTCTACATCTCATATTCAGAATTAAGCATGAAGTCTAAATAACATATCCAGAAATGATCCTGATACAAAACAGGAATTTCTCTCCATCAACTGTGGTTGATTTGTGGTATTAAGCAGCAACACAGCAAGGTTGTCTCAAAGATCTTCAAGCAAAGTTTATATCTGTCAAGTTTACCAGAAATGAATTGCCTACACCTTCTGTCTCCATTTTGGATATTGTGCACATCCATCTTCTTTCTCCTCCTCCTCCTTAATTTCATTAAGGAAATTACAGAACAAAATAGAGAAAGTGGAACTAAAGAGAATAATAGAACAGATGAGAAAATCACATCCAAGTACATCCTTCTTGAGTGATATTGTCAAGGGCTGTGGAGCTGGAGTACCCCATGGGGGTGCCACTGAAAAGGGCATCCAGTGACAATAGATCCCTCCTTTCTTTTCTAAAGTTTGGAATTATACATGCATGTATCTATGCATGTCCTCATTTAATTGAATTATATCCAGATATGGGAATAGGGGTCATCACACTGTGAGTCTCTTTATGTAGCTCAGTCCTGCATGCACCAATGTGACTGCCTTCCCCATCTCCTGTCTCAAGGGCCCAGTTACTTGTCTTGGGTCATGGAAAGGAGACAAGCAGCAGTGGTGGCAAGTGCTTCGGAAGACTTAGGGGAGTGGGTTTTCACACTGGAGATAGTAGTGACAAGAGCTATCAGTCCCATCATTCCTGGCATGAAAATGATGCTCTTTGCAGCATTTCCACCGAAGAAAAGGTTATCCAGTGTCCGGATGGTCTTTTCCCCACCACAAATGATGCAATTATGACACATGATGCAAAAGCATCTCTGGTGCACAAATGTTCTCCACCAGGACCTCCAGAGCATATTCTGCCACTGTGGTCATCTCTCCCCACTGCCTCATGGAAAGTTGTTTTAGGTTTGAGAAGGGAAGCGTGTGGAGGTGATGTTGATGGTGTTCCCATGAGCCTTTTGTGAGGCAAACAGCAAACTGATCACACTTTTGTGAGCGCCTGAACCAGGCGCTCACAAAAGCTCACCCCTTTTCAGGTCATATGTTTGTTTATTAAATTTACATCCTGCATTTCCTCCCAGTAGGAGCCCAGGGTAGCAAACAAAAACACTAAAAACATTCTAAAACATCATAAAAACAGACTTTAAACTATATTAAAACAAAACATTTTTAAACATATTAAAACAAAACATCTCTAAAAACATCTTTTTAAAAAAAGCTTTAAAGACATCTTTAAAAACAGTTCCAACACAGACACAGATTAGGATAAGGACTCTGCTTAAAAGGCTTGTTGAAAGAGAAAGGTCTTCAGTAGGCACTGAAAAGGTAACAGAGATTGCACCTGTCTAATATTTTAAGGGAGGGAATTCCAGAGGGTAGGTGCCACTACACTAAAGATCCACATGTTGAGATGCTCATGCCTCCTTAGGGCCAAGCACTGTGTTCTGCATGCACACATAGCATATTTCTAGACACTTCATCCCCACTGTAGCTCTTTGGCATCAATGAACCCACTCCTAAACATTAGGAATACTATTCAATGTGGGATGAGCAGTTGCAGTCCCATGAGAAAAATTTCATCTCATTGGTGCATGTCCAAAAGCAGCTTAGGTGCATGCTAGGAACTCTTTGTATCCTTGGCTGGTAAACTGAAATATTAGGGTGCAGAAAACTGTCACTATGTGAAGCCTGCACTCCCCATAGCTGAGTGACAAAACATCTGCTTTACATGCAGAAGATCCCAGGTTAATGTCTGGCATCTCCAGGGTACAAGAGACATTTGTCTAAAATCTTGGAGAGCCATTGTCAGTATCAACAATACTGAGCTAGATGGACCAATGGTCTGATTGGTGTAAGGCAGCTTCCTGGGTTTATATGCTCCTGTGTGCTTCCGCCATAGCTCAGTGGTAGGGGGAGAAACTCAGCAATAACTCAGCAATAGACTATAAGCTTTGCATTCAGAAAGTCCCAGGCTGGATTGCTGCCATCTCCAGCTAAAAGGATCAGGTAGAAGGTGAAGGGAAAGGCACCTGTCTGTATCCTGGAGAGCCACTGCCAAACAGTATACGTAGATAATACTGGGTTGGATGGACAAACTGTCTTATTTTGTATCAGACACTTTTATATGTTCCTATTATATTAAACCACAGGGTAGCCCTACTCCGAATAGATTCACTGAAGTTAACTGACATGACTAATGTAGGTTCTTTAATTTCAATGGGTCAACTTTGAGCAGGACTTAGCTGGATACAACTCAACAGCTTCCAGAGAAAGGAAGCAAAGGTGGTAAGACATATAGGATTCAAAATGTAAAATGGAAATGGACTGCCTTCAAGTCAATTTCGACTTATGGCAACCCTATGAATAGGGTTTTCATGGTAAGCAGTATTCAGAGGGGGTTTACCATTGCCTCCCTCTGAGGCTGAGAGGCAGTGACTGGCCCAAGATCAACCAGTGAGCTTCATGGCTGTGTGAGGATTCGAACCCTGGTCTCCCAGGTCGTAGTCCAGCACCTTAACCACTACACCACACTGGCTCTCTTTATATAGGATTGAAGAATCTGCCAAAGAAACCTACCAATGAAGAGCTTCATTTGTTCAGGGTTCCAAAATCAAAAATATATTTTCATTACAATTTCCTCCATTAATGAATGATTCCAGGCAAATTGAATCGAGAACACGCAAGCAGGGTTAATTATATACACACAATAAATCGGCAGGGGAGTGAAAAAAGACAGGAAGAATGAAAATGGCAGTATTTTGATTCTGAAGAAATATTTCTAGAAAGAAAGCTCTGCTAGAGAACAGAACAGTCTTTTGCAAGGAAGACAATAGCTCTTGCATTTCATAGCATTGATCGGTCACTGTACCTTAAATGTTATTTATAGAGTTTTTGTACAGTGAAACATATATCCATTTTTATATGACATGATGCACAATGATGTGGAAAACAGCTGACAGGTTCGAGCTTTTCACGTATGTTCAAGGGATGGCACTCCCATATATCAAGTGCCACTTCTGCAGTTCTTATGGCCCAATCCAATTATTTTTAGTGAGTCAGAGGGATGCTTTGCGAGCACTTCTGGGACAGGAGGAAAGAAGAGGTGGCAAGTGATTGCCTGTCTGTGGAAAGACTTGCCTCTAGAGGGTGCCATGGAATGGGCTACTACAGCTGGATCCAGTAGTAATCATCAGACATTCTAGAGCAGCAATGGGGAACCTCTGACCTTCCAGATATTGTCAGGCTCCAACTCCCATCAGTCCCTGCCAAAATGGCCAATGGTCAAGGATTATGGGAATTGTAGTTCAATAATGATAAGACCACAGTTCCTACCCCTGCTGTAGAGATACTTGCACCAGAGGAAAGCCTTTTATCGGGGCCAAATCATCACAATAGCGGTCGTCCTTCTCCTCCTCCTCATTTTAATTAGGAAATGCTTGAAGTTACTAGATGCCATACAAAACTTAGAAACCTATTGTTTTGCCTGCAGGTTTACAACAAAGAACTATATATACTATAAAACACACACACACACAAAATTGTCCTTGACTTTTCATAGCTAACTACAAAGTCAAATATGAATACACCCTGCTTAATTGGGGGTGTGCATATTTTGGACTCAACTATGTATACTTGCATATAAAAGCTAAAAGGAAAATCAGCCCAGAAGCAACTTCTATCCCACTGATGAATTCAAACCACAAACAATGCACTCTGGACTGCTGATGATTGGCACCCCTCTGCTTTCCTTAGTTCCATTTGGGCAATAAAATGCATGAAGCCTCTGATGGAATGCCATACATGTGCAGTGAGCTCCTCGGTGAGTGGCTTGGGGAGCTTCAAGTAGGGATGCGGGAGAAAATATTTCAGTTCACATTTAAAAGTGAATTAAGTTCATGATAATATCAGTCATAGGATCTTGGGAATTCTTTGAATAGATATTACAGACTTCATATTT
This sequence comes from Rhineura floridana, assembly GCF_030035675.1. Taxonomy (NCBI): domain Eukaryota; kingdom Metazoa; phylum Chordata; class Lepidosauria; order Squamata; family Rhineuridae; genus Rhineura; species Rhineura floridana. The sequence continues at coordinate 200,961,077 of NC_084480.1, read as the reverse complement.
TTCAACTTCTTTTTCTTGATCTAATCAATGAAGTATTTATTAACCAAATGGGTATAGAACCCCAGTGTGCCTACTAGAAATTTCATATATATTTCTTTTTATTATATAATTGAACATACATTTACATCTGATTACTTTTTCCTTTTTTGTAAAACCTTCGATAGCCATGACAGTTTTGTTGATCTGTTATGTTTGTATTTGATTTTGTTTTTAAAAATAAAATAGACGTGAATTAGGTAGATTCCTTACACCAGGGGCTCCCAAACTGTGGTCCGTGAGCTTCATTCTGGCATTCTGCTCCATGTCTGTGGATTTGTGTTAGAAGACAGGGGATGGCACTTCCATTGCATTAAATATTCATATTTATTTTCATTGTATTTTAATTGCTTCTTTCCCCCCTTATATTTTATCTTACTATATTACAATTTGAATTCTATCAAAAACAATGAAATGAAATATATAAGAAATAGGGGAAGCTCTAAAAATACAACTAAAAATCACATAGCATCTAGAACAGGGCATTACAAATGCTACAACACGCAAAAAAAATCATTTCCCAGGGTGAGGTTGATTCGTTGCATTTTGGGTGTGTTGACCACTGCGATTTCCCTAAATGCAGGAAACTCGACTGCAAGGTCCTCAGCAAGTTTCAAGTGGTCTGTGGGAAAAAGAGTTTGGGAGCCACAGTTTTACACTTTTCTGAAACAATATGCTAACTGAAATGCAGCCATCCTTTGAAATTTGCACTTCTGCAAACTTTGCAATGCAGTTCTTCAGCAAAATATTGCGTACAAAATTGCATATACCAGTGAAAGTATGCATTAAAAGGCACATATTCATCATAATATAACATTGATTGCAAAATATGTATATTAGGCAATAATGTATACAAAATGTGTATATTAGGAGAGATTCACATTGAAATCCTGTCAAATTTTCATGAGGACTTTAAAAAATCACAAACATGCAGAAATGTTGAGAACGGAATTTAAGATTGAAAAACTAAGAAACTGAAATTGACAGAAAAATGAGATACTGAAATTGACAGGTTCACTTGTGTATAGTCACAAGTTATGTAGACCTGGCCCTCTTCCCTGTAGGGGATGCTGAAGTAGAGGTTGTGACATGAGGACACCTAAGGCGAAGCCGAGAGCTGATTATATATATACAAGGCAGCAGAGACAACCTAGCTGGGACTAGCAGTAGCTGAACTGCTCCCTCCAATGACAATGACCTGAGATGTGAATTAGACTAACCATTCATGGCTCTGTGCAGACTTCAGTGAGTATGCTTTACAGGTCTGCCAAATGTCCTGCTTGGACTAAAATAAATTTGGTTTTCAATAGGGTTGGGTATTTACAGCCCTGTCAAATTCGGCAATTTTTGGTGTATATTGTGGCAGGGAGCATGCAATGATTGTGAGTAGGAAATAAAGGGGGGTGGACTTTCAGGAAGGGAAGAATTAGTTTGTTTGCAATTATGAGGTGGTCCAAGAGTTTCTTTTTCCACTTCTCTTCTCTAAAAAGGTAAAAGCCACTGCAAGCGGTTAGGAAGTGCAACTCCCACTGCACACTTTCAAAATGGGGACAGAAATCTTCCTGGGAATGATACTACATGATGATGTCATGCCATTTCCAGGAATATGATATGGGGGAGTGGAGATTCCACATGTATGTGCCAGAGGTTATCTCTATTTCTTTTCTTTCAGCAAGTATTCAGGTAATGTTATTTGGGCTAAATTACTGTGAATATTAAAATATATACCTTAGTGATTCTCTCTCCCTCCCCCATTTCTTGTTTTCTGCAAGAGTTTTAGAGTCAGGAAAGGGAAGTGAAACTCAGAACTCTTTTTTTAAAAAAAAAATCCTTGTTTTTGCCTTTCAAAAAAAAATTAGCTGTGGGCTGCAAAGTTTGTTTACTCATTGGCGAAGGCCTCCTTTGAATAACTAGTGAGTACATGCTGGCCTAACGAAAGCCGGGGTGTTGGCTACTGCATTCTTGTTCCACATGGTTGTTGATATCATAACTGGTTTATTAATGAGGGTTCTATACAACTCTCTGACTGGGCTCCTAGCACAGGGCTGCAGGAGGAATGCTTCTAGGCTGAGGGAAGTAGGTGCCTAGAAGATAGGCTGTCCTGAAGGCAACAGTGCAGCTATTTTGACTATATCTGCATAAAAGGGAAGGAGGGAGTAGAGGGACACCTGGGTTTGAATGCCTGCTCAGCCATCTGTGGCTAACCTTAAGAATTTTAGCTTCACAGTCCTGCAGACTATGCTACCTCATGGGGTTGTCGTGAAGATAAATGGGGTTTGCTACTTGTTGTCAGAGAGAGGATGGTATATTATTATTATTAATAAAGTTGTTCATGGCTATGGGAATTAGGCTAGGGTGGGAATAGGGATTATGATGAACTTTTATGTGAATCATTAAGGACGCTGATTTATCAGGTAGAAAAAGAGTATTCAAAAGCAGACATGCCACCATTGACTAATCACCCCTTTCCCTGTCTGGGCCTGTTAGTCCCATGCTCATATGAGCAACTCCTGACCCATTTCAGGAGAAAATTGAGGTTAAAGGGCCATCTCCATCGCGGTAGGCCCTGCCAAGTTAAAACAAATCTCATCTCCCTGTAGTTCATTTTATGTAAACTCTTTCTTGCTCTAAACGTCAATTTGAAGCATGGTTCCCGGCATTAGATCATCCCTTGGTGAGCTAAGCAGAGAAGCAGGGAAGCGTCTGTTATTAAAGTCTGGTGTTCTGATAAGTAAAACACATGGCTTCTTTTCATATCAGAAAAAGAAAAAAGGGCAGGGTCATTTGTATCTTATCAGTCTCCTTCTCCTTTCAGTGAAGATCTAAGCGTCTCAGAGAAATACTTTACTTGATAATGGAAGGTGGGGGCAAGGGAAATATGGGATTATAGTAGCTGATATGCTTTTCACCCCATGGCAAGATGTCTAAGTAAGCTTGAGAAGCCTGATCCCCAGGATATCTTACACTTTCAGGGATCCCTCTGTTGCTTTTTGAAATTATTTACAGGATTGCAGTTTATCACCAAAGCCCTGCTTTTCGTTACTGCTTTAATTTGCAACAGCATATGAATCCTGGTCTCTAGCCCTCCTATGGTCCCTACGGAGTTCTGGGTTTCCCCATGCCTTAGGACAGGGTGGGGAACCTGTGGGCCTCCAAATGTTGGTGACTCTAGCTCAGGCCTAGCCAGCATGGTCAGCAGCCAGGAATGGTGGCAGCTGTAGTCCAGAAAGTGCCACAGGTTCCTCACCTCAGGTTCCCCTTGGGCCCTAAGTGGTTTAGCACCTTGGACAGCTCCTTGCAAGTTCAGACTAAACCCCAGAGTGGATTCTACTGCCCAGCTGACATGGAGGCACTAGCCACCAAAGCCCTAAAGCTAAAGGAATGCTTCCTGCCAGGGATGGACCAAGGTATGTTGCTGCTGTCCATGATCATCACCCATTGTGGGAACAGGAGCTGAACCAGGGGGTTCTGGAGGTGCGTAAGTGAGATGGCCAACCCAAACAAGAGTCCAGAGGAGACATCTCCTCCTCCTCTCTGAGTCATCTGCTTGGCCTTTGTTCACAACTGAGTATTCTCCTTCTGCCTGAGTAGATATTTGCTGTCCACGTAAGAGGCAATGCTGCTGCTGTTGGGGGGCCTGCTCTGCAGCTCCACCCCACCATGCCACTATGAGATAGACAAGGCTGAGAGAGAGTGACTGGCCCAAGGCCACCTAGTCAGCTTTACAGATGAAGGGGATTTAAACCAGGTACCCTTAGTCCTACATTCTAACCATGACACCACACTGGTATACATTGTGTTTATACACACATTTACACCATGGTAGTTTATGAGAGACCAGGGTTGTATTCAACAAAGTCTTATTTCAGAGTAGACCCATTGAAATTAATGAAATAAGTTAGTTATATTAACTTCAATGGGTCTACTCTGAGTAGGACAAGTGACTGCTACTCCAAACATTTATTCAATATTGCTCAGATTATAGTATGGAGATAAATAGGTCCTTTCTTAAACTACACACACACACACACTGGTTGCCAGGTCTCCAGATTTTGCCTGGAGACTCTGGCTTTTGGGGGTCCTCTCTGGGTCTCCAGGTGAGTCACCTTAATCTCTGGACTCTTGGCTTTCTTTTTTTAAATTTAAGTTTCTTAAATTATATCAAAAGATATAAACCAAAATGTCATCCACCTCCCCTGCAACTTCTGTCAATATTTGCTGCTCTAATCCCTGCCCTTTCAGGTTCTTAGCCAATAAGTGAAGTCAGGGTTGTGATTGACAAGATTTGTTGCCCCCCAGGCAATAGCTAAACCCCATTTCAAGTTTTGAGAACAGTTTCCTTTTCCTGCTTGTCTCAAATCAGGAATTCAGTAAATATATAGCTTTCAGCAGAATAAAGAGTACTTTCCCTGTGCAGGATTGAGACTTGCTTCTGAGGAAAGATGCATAGGATTGCACTGCAACAGAAAATCACAGCAGGATCTTGGTAGGCATAAAAGTGTACATGCAGATTTTTTCATTACTTGCAAAAAATGGCATATTATACATTTTATATTTCAAATAATTTTTCAACAAAGGTTTAAAAAGTGTACCTGCTGCAGTGTTATACTTTTCTAATTAACATGTCAAACAAGCTTAAATTTTACTGGACGATTGAAGAGGGCAGTTTATTTGTGTTATTCATAACCTGTTTTGAAAACCTTCCCAATATGAAGCTTTTCTGAGAGTAAACTACAATGCTAATTCCACATACCTGGGAGCCAACCCCATTGAATTCAGTAGGACTTACATTTTAGTAGACATGGTTAGGATTGTGCTGAAAATCAGTGGGACTTTTGAGTGAACATAGAAAAGGATTGTGTTGTAAATCTTTCTCTCTCCCTCCAATCCTTTTTTTAAGCAGTAAGGCAGGGCTTACTGAGGTGTCACTGCTTTTATTTGGCAAGAAACTAATACTTTAAAAAAAAATGTTCTGCAATGGCCAACTGGGTTTGACAATAAACTATTATATGGGGTGTATATATATATATTATTTCATCACCAGTGTGTGTATATGGAATATTTCCAACAACCCTGTGAGGTAGGACTGGAAACCAAGGCAGTTCACAACAAGAAATAAATCCCCTTGAAATCCAATAACCATAAAACACAAGTATAAAACAGTTGCAAAACAGCTTAAAGTGTACTGATTCTGAATTTTGCATTGGGTGAGTGATGTTCCTTATCACTGAATTGTAGCCCTGTGCATGCTTCCCTGTCTGAGTAAGCCCATTGAATACATTGGGACTTGCTTCTGAGTAAACATGCATAGGATTGGACTATAAATATCTTCACAGGTTGTGTAAATAATAAACATATTTGACATTTATGCTTATATAAATATTTCTTCATACTATATCTGATTTCACATTATGTCTGTAAATAATTATTTTCGAATTATTATTTCCTCTACATTTTAAGTGTGCCCTTCTTCATTGGGTTAGTCATGGTCCCCCTCTGTTGTTTTCACCCTGCGGGTAGATTAGACTGAGATATGATGCATAACCCATGGTCACCCAGTAAACTTTGTAGCTTATTTCCATTTTAAAATCCAATTAAAATGATTTATGTGCTTCAAATGTATATTGAATGTGCTTGAAATGCATGGTGTGGATCTGCCTAGTATGCTGTGCATTGAAAAGAACAATTTTAAAAGATACTTTTTTAAAAACAGGGCTGTAGCTCAGTGGTAGGACACATGTTTTGCATGCAAAGGTCCAAAATTCAATCTCTGGAAGAGACTATTGCTTGGAATCCTGGAGACCCAATGCTAGCCCATGTCATCTCTACTGAGCTAGATGGTACCAAATGGCCTGATTTGGTATAAAAGAGGGAAGAGACCCAAGGGCCACAGTGACTCTGAAATTTATTTATGTATTTTATTAACAACATTTATATAAACTCGAAGCTGTTTATAGAAGGAATTAAAACAATACCATTATTGGCAAAAACAGTTGAAGACAGATATTTAAAAACATTCATTATAAAACCAACAATGTGTTAAAACAGATAAAAAACATAATAGCTTCTACATGCCTGGGTAGGCTTGCCTGAATAAAAATGTTTTTAGCAGGTGCCAAAATGAGTACAATGAAGGTGCCTGTATAATGTAAATAGGCAGGGAGTTCCAAAGCATAGGTACTGACACACTAAAGGATCAATTTCTTACAAGAGCAGAACAAGTACTATGTGGCATCCATAACATGGAAAGTGCAGCTTGAGCTTGGGTGGCAGCAAATCAGCAACCAGTGCAGATTTCAGAGCAGAGGTATTACTTGCTGACAGGGTCTCACTCATGTCAGCAATGATGCCACAGCATTTAGCACTAACTACAGCCCCTGGTCACATTGTGCTGCATGGGGATTTCTGTGACCTTGGCTGACTGGCTGCCAGGATTTTTTTAGTTTTGGTTAGGAACCCTGACTGGTTGTGGAATGATAAGTTTTCTTTCTTGCTCAAAGGAGTCTTGTTGTGGTTACTATGGCATTGCATTTAGGAAATCATCACTGTCTTTTGTTTTTCTATTTGCATTTCATTTACCTCTGACCTTACTCCCTTACATCCAAAAAAGCAACAACAGTGGTTCCATGTGGTCAGCTCAGCCCCCTTAAACCCACCGATCATGCATCTAATTCTTTGCATGGTGGTTTGTTTCTTGCCCAATAGTGGTAAAAGAGAATTCACATACTGAGAAATGTGGCTTCAACTGCTGTTGTTCCGAAGCTACTACTGCCTGTGAAGGTAGACCAAACTATGTGTGTTTTCTCTCTGTCAATTATTACTCACTGGAATTGAGTTGGCTGTCAGTTTATAGCAGCCCACAGAGTAGGCAGGAAATGGTAGAGAATCTTCTTAACTCTTACTCATTTCTTAAACCTCTCCCTGCAGTGAATGGTCAAGTCTGTAAAGAAGTTTGGAGTAGCCACATTAAAAGGCAGGGCATTCCAGGCAGGGGGTTGCCAGTCCTGCTTTGATATGGATATTGTTGCAGATGATCCCTAGTCAAGCCTTACCAACAGCACAATCCTAACCATATCTACTCAGAAGTAATTCCTATTGAGTTCTAAGGGGTTTAGTCCCTTAGTAAGTGTGTTTAGAACTGCAGCCTTCAGGGGCATCCATCTTTAGTCCTGAGTGCTCCCATCTAACATCTCCACTACACTAGGCTTTCTTTCTACAATGGAAGACTGGCCTGGCCTGAGGGCACTTACACCCTTCTCGCCATGAGCAAGTAGGCTAGATAAAATGTTCCTCACCCAGGCTCTGTAAGCAGGTGAGAAGGCTGATCCTGTCACTTCAGCTGGACCTGGAAACACACTCATTTAGCTAAGATTTCTATCCTAATTTTCAATCAGAGAAATTCTTTTTCTTTGCATGGTATGATCCAAGCAACTGTGATTGAGGCTTAATGTATCATGCTTAATGACATCACTAGGGCATACCCTGTATGACATCACTAGGGCACACCCCTATGACATCACTAGGGCACACCCATGAAATGTCAGGGTTTGAGATGCTTTTGATCTAGCAACACACACACACACAGGGTTGCACCCCTGCTTGCTCCACTTACCGACTCCCCTAGCCACCCCCGCACCCCCATAGGCACCCCACTTGTCTAGCCAACCCAATAGCCTTGCTTGTTCCTCTGTCCCCAGCACCCTCACTCCACCCCAGTCCCCTCTCCATTGCTATCCCCCAGGCACCTACACTCCTCTCCCCAGCCTGCTTGGCTCAGCGGTTGCACCACCCACCCATGCCTCCATGCACCCCATCTGCTCACTTCCTCGCCAACCCCCCAGGCACCCGCACTTCCCCACCCAACACACTTGCCTCAGCTGTTGCACTACTGTTGACCTCTCATTCACCCAGCCACGCCCGAGACCATGACTGGCCTCTCACCCACACATGCTGCCAACACTGCCTTTGGCCTCCCACCCAGACTGGCTGCCACCACAGTGTAGCCCACTCACCCAGCTGTCTTTGCCATCCCTTTGCCAGATGTATGTGTGTGTGATAGAGTTTGTTCATTTTCAGCAGATTAAAGGGCTAAATTAGACTGAAAGAATGTGAGGATTACATCAGATTCACAGCTACTCAGATCACTGGACCAAACACTCTGAAAGGTAAAGATGACATCCATCAGACAACCTTCAAACAAAATGGCCTATGTGCAATCTTGCAGACGTCTTATATTCCAGATAGACTGTAGAAGGTGAATAGTAGAGATGCCCACTGCCCTTTAGAGTGGCTAAAGTGGTGCCTTCCAGATGATGTTGGACTCAAGTCCCGTCAGCCCCAGACAATATGGCCAACGGTCAGTTGTTTTACCTAGGGAGGTGGCGGGCTCTCCAACACTGGAGGCATTCAAAAGGCAACTGGGCAGTTATCTGTCACTTGTGCTTTAACTTGGATTCCTGCACTGGAATAGATGGCCTTATAGTCTCCTTCCAACTCTACCGTTCTGTGATTCTTTGATTCTAATGGGAATTGTAGACCAACAACAGCTGGAGGGCACTACCTTGGATACCCCTGCTTTCGACAAACTAAAACTAGAACTATTTCTCAAAGCCAAGAAACACAAACAGAAACTGCCCCATAACAGGAAAGGTGCAAGACCAACAAGATACAATTATTATTAAGTAGGTCGTTTCCAGTACGTTTGGCTGTCTTGAGCTGCCATTATATTTGCCCCATTGATTTCAGAGGTGAGGTCTTCAACATGTTTTGATTCAGTTTGTTGCTGGCACTAATACACCAACCAGACAATCAAGGGGTGTTATCAGAGCCCAAAGACCCATCCCAGACAGGCCAAGACATTCAGGGTATGAAGCAAGGGCCAGTGAGCAATGGGGCCTGTGGAGAGGGGATGTGGCTTAGGGAGTGTTCTGAGGGGCAGACAGAGAGGAATGAAGGACTGCACGTGGCCTCCAGGCCTGCATTTCCTCAACCCCAACATAGTGGAGATGTTGAGAGACTGTTTCCAGCAGCCACACATCCCCTTCACACGTAATGTTAGGCCTAAAGTGATCTACCTTGCTATGATATGCTGATTTTTGTCCTATGCTTTCTGTCGTGTTGTTTTTAAAAAATGCCACCACCAATGCTTTACTTCAGTAGAGAAAAGTGAACACACACTATTGTTCTTTTACCATCCCCTACCACACTAGGTGGTTCGCAGATCGCTCCAGTTTTAATCTAAAACAGCATTTATAAATTAAGCTCTGCTGCTGCGAGACTGTGTAGGGAGCCATCATCCTGTAACTCTGCCCCTCCTTGATGAGCACACAATCCTCATTAGTGCCAATTAATGGGCAGTGAAGGGAAAAGCGAATCCCAGGGTGTTTATGGTTTTCATTTCTCACACCAGCGCATTTGAAGAAAGTCTCAGTGTTCCATAAAGGGGATTGCAAAGTTTCTTTTAAGCATATATCACCAATGGAAGTTAGAATTCTGAATTTGTTGCCATTCTTTAACATTTGATTGCGGCAACTGGGATGCTCGCAGCTCATGGCACATGAGCGAGTCCAGCAGCAAATCAGTACTATTTGCTCATACGTATGTGGAAGAAAGGGCCCCAGTGTGTTTCTTTTCCAAAGGGAAAAAGGGAATCTGCAAGGCACAAAAGTCAGTATGGCCAATAACATTATTTATTCATTTGTTTGATGGTGATGAGAATGGATGTGTTTTTAATCCTACTCCCTATCTTCCTCTAAGAAGTTCAGGGCAGTATATACGGTTCTTCTGCATCCTGTTTTAACCTTACAACAACCTTTTGAGGTAGGTTTGCAGGAGGGCTTTCTCGCAGTGGAAGCTGGCCCATGAGGGCAAACAGACCTCTGCCCCACCAACCTCAGTCTGCCCTCAGATAGATCCCCCACCTGCCTGCCTTCGTACTTACACCAGTCCAGAAGGTGGCACTGGCTATCAGCCTTTTCCTCACTCTCAGTGTTACCCTTGTACAACTCAGCAGGAAGAGGATGGGAGCAAAACTAGAATCACTTGGCTTTGCTTGTCATTATCTCTGGCTGCACCTACTGTTGGCCTCCCTGCCTACTAGTCCCAAGGAGCATCAGCCACCATCGCATTTTCTGCAGTAGCACCACACCTTTGGAATGGCCTCCCCTCTGAGGTGTGTCTTACTACCATACTGCTTTCATTTCATTGCCCAGACCTCAGAAGAGGAGACTAGTCAGAATGTCTGTCACTGCTGCTTTGTCTTAACTTGGATTTTGACGTTTGTAGTCATGCTGTTTAATATTGTTTTACTTTTTTTATTGATAGGCTTGATTTTGAGATGTAGGTAGCTCTGCCCTGGGATCTTTAGCTGTAGGTCAGATTATTGAACAAATATGTAATTAATAATCAAATGAATAAACACCTTAGGTTGAATGAGAGTGACTACAGCAGGGTGACCTAACCAGCTTCAAGCAGCATGATGAGGATAGGATAGATGATGGCCAGAACTGGTATCTGAATAGAGCAGTGGATCTTTGAAAGTGTTGGCCAGTGGTGGCTCACAAGCACGGAGAGAGGAGAGGCAGTGGTGTACTCTCAGCAGCAGAGGCACTGCATTCATTGGGATGGGGTGGAATGAGACAGCAATGAGGTTTAGGAGACTCCAGGTTTGTGGTGGTGGCCACTCTGGTGTGTGCACTCTTGTCACCAGGAGAATATCACTGCCTCCATCTCATGAGCCATCACTTGTGTTGCAAACAGCAGGGGCACCATTTGGGCTCTCCTTCAGGCAGCAAGATACCTTGAGCCAAGACTATCCAAGTTTACCCAGTGAGCTTCATGACTGAAAATTTAAACCTGGGTCTCCCCAGATCCAGGGCTATTGTTGATCCTGTGATGAGCTCAACGTGCTATCCCAATAACTATGTGTGTGACAATGCTGAAATTTATATTAGCAAGCCCTGAGTTTTTATCAATATGTAACAGACAGTGGTAAGCAGCGGTAACACAGCCGAAGCTCTGCTCACGGCCGGAGTTCGATTCCAACAGAAGGAGGAAGTCGAATCTCCAGTAAAAGGGGTTGAGGTCCACTCAGCCTTCCATCCATCCGTGGTCAGTAAAATGAGTACCCGGCATATGCTGGGGGGTAAGGCCGGGGAAGGAACTGGCAATCCCACCCCATATATACGGTCTGCCTAGTAAACATTGCAAGACGTCAACCAAAGAGTCGGAAACGACTCGCACTATAAGTGCGGGGACACCTTTACCTTTACCTTTATTTATATATCTGAGTTTCAAAATAAGAAATGACTCATATTAGAGTTTCGAGCTACAGCAGCAACTAAGTTCCACTTAAACATTTCAACTTCAGGTGAAAAAAATGAAATGGACCGCCTTCAAGTCGATTCTGAATTATGGTGACTCTATGAATAGGGTTTTCATGGTAAGTGGTATTCAGAGGGGGGTACCATTGCCTTCCTCTGAGGCTGAGAGGCAGTGACTGGCCCAAGGTCACCCAGTGAGCTTCATGGCTGTGTGGGGATTCAAATCCTGGTCTCCTAGGTCATGACTATTAATCACACAAGTCTCCCTCTACAAAAGTATGGCTTCACACAGCTGGGTACCCAAGTATATGTCTATGTGGAGAAAATTAGAGCTGCTCATTTGTGTAAGCTGTAGACATGTAGAAAATCTACAGGTGGAATTCCATCTCCATCTTCATCTCCATTGCTGCCAAAGAACCGTTAGTTAAACTAAAATCTGCCAAGTTCCCAACACACCAGGATCAGTCAATTACTTGATGCAATCTGGGTCCTGGATACTGGTGTTGTATATACATTTTTAACCACCGCTACATTGCAGCATAGGTACTGTAGTCTTAAACCTGCATATACATTAATGCATAAACATTTTGTCGTGACAGATATTGCATGGGACTCGTGTGGGTGTGGTTCAAAAAGGTCAACAAGTCTTGGTCATAAAATAATAATAATATAATAAACTTTATTTCTACCCCACCCTTTTTCCAATAGGACTCAGAGCGGCTTACAACTAAAAACAACACCACTAAAACATACAGAAGTATACAGTTAAAAAAGAATTAAACTATGAGAAAAATTGAAACCATAAAACATACGTTAAAAACAGCAGACAATTTAAAATAATAAAATATTAAAATATTTAAAATAATAAAATCATATAATATAGTCACCAATCCTATGACACTTAATCCTGGTCATTCTCTATCCCAAATGCCCGTTGAAATAAAACAGTCTTTACTTGTCGCCGGAAAGACGGCAAGGAGGGAGCTAATCGCACCTCACTCGGAAGGGAATTCCACAACCTAGGGGCGGCCACCGAAAAGGCCCTATCTCGTGTCCGCGTCATATGTACTTGCGAAGGTGTGGGGAGCACAAGAAGGGCCTCACCTGAAGATCTCAAATCCTGGACAGATTCATGTAGGGAGATACGATCTGTCAAATAACCTGGACCTGAGCCGTATAAAATCTGATAATATCATGGATTTGGATTGACCAGAACCATGTTAATCTGAAATATTTTTTCTGTCTTTAATCTCAGAGGAAGCTGAAAATGTAGACTGACATTTCAACTTTATCGTATTAGTTTGGAAGTTAATGAGAAGAATGGTATTAAGGTATCTGTCATGCTGGAATACACACCTAGGTTTTCATGCTTTACTACACATTTCTTGGCTTTTATTAGTATACAATGTAGCTGTTGGAACCACTTGAAATTCCTTTTTTATCACTATACTCAGAAATCATATTATTGTGTGGAAAAATAGAGACAATGAAATGTAAATACTTTCTCACAGGCGCTCCAATTGCCTGTTTAAGTTGAAAATTGCAGTCTTTAAGGCTCATTATTTACTGTATTGCAGCCATATATAGACAAGCATATGGTTAAGTTATTATTGTCTTATTAAAAAAGTAGATGATTTAACTAAGGTCTTAAAGCTTGTTTTCTCTGAAAAAAATTGAAATGTGTGGCTTCATGCCCAAATGGTATAATAATTACTCCTTTCAAAAAACTACAGATATATACATTAAAAAATAGGCTTTAAGGCTGCAATCCTACACACACTTAACGTTGAATTCACAGTTGCCTTGCATTCAGTAGGACTTATTTCCAGGGATTTGCTTTGTGACTTCTCCTGTCAAGTGACCTGATCCACGCCTCCTGGACTAATGTACAGATCAAAACTTAGTTATCCCGTTTTTGCACTTCCCAAACAGTCCAACATAGTTCTTAGCTCAAAAAAGCATCAAAAATGTATTTAAATACATAATTTGAGAGAAAAAAATGTAGATTGTATTTTTTGAAAAAAAAATGTATTTAAATCTATTTAAATTCCAATTATCCTGCAGATTTTTTAAATTTAAAAAAATCAGCAAATTAATGCAGAAATGAGATGGAAGAGATCTATGGGTTTGTCCATCCCTACTTATTTTGGATCAAACTTGCATAGGCACGATCAAACAATACGTTTTGCAGGAAACAAGGTAATATGAACTTAATAGTATTCACATTACTAGATAATAATTATTAACAGGCAAAAAACCTTGCGGTTTAAGAATGTACACATAGCCAACAAATATTTCTATCAAACTTTAAAAAGCAGGGAAATTGGAGAGCTATAGTGAATGCACCAGGGGAGCAGGAGAACCGACCTCCTCTCTGAGATATTGTACTGCCCTACAAATTGGTAAAAATGGAAATACAGTTTAGGTTGATTTTTCACAGTCCAATCCACTTCCTGTGTAGCTTGGAAGAATTTGATAACATGTGCTTCTGAGCATGTTATAAGTATAGGTATGTATAAGTTATGGCTATAGGTACTTTCTTAAACTGCAAGGTGTTTTTTCCCCCTATAAGTGAATTTTTCTGCTTTTTAATCCGGGAGGAGAATGGATTGATTATTTGAATGCTTACTGAGTTCAGTGGGATTTATTCCCATGCAATCATGCTTAGGATAGGTGAAACTGACCACAGGGGAAGAGAAGAGGGAGGGACGGAGGGAGGGTTGGAGTGGGCAGGGGAGGAAGAATGAAGAGGGGGAGGGGAGGGGGAGAGGAGAGTAAAAGCACATCTATTTATATGCTTATTGAGTTCAATAGGATTTAAATAAACCTGAGCATGGGGGAGGAGGTGAATGGGAACGGGAGAGGCGAGGGAAGGAGGGGAAGGGGAGAAGGAAGTGGCAAGAGGGAGGTGATAGGAGGGAGGAGGCAGCGAGGGCAGGTTTGATCATTTGCATGCTTTTTTATTTCAGTGGGATTTACTTCTGTAGAATCATGCTTAGGATAGGTGATAGATGGGGAGGGACAAGGAGGGGAAGGAGGGAGAGAACAGGAGGAAGGGTAGGGGTAGGGAGGAAGGTGGAGGGGACAGGGAGAGGAGGAGATTGGGTGGGTGGGCACTGGGCAGAGGGAAAGCCCCTGTTCTTTCCAAAAGGAAAACATTCTGAACAGTACCCTGTTTTTCAGGGTTTCCCCCACCTTTTTATTCTATAGCAGACACCTGTGGTCTCCCACCCAAATTTAAACTAAAGCTGTCCCAGGCCACATCCACACCAGACCTTTATTCCACATTAAATAGAAATGGCATCCTCCAAAGAATCCTGGGAAGTGTAGTTTGTGAAGGGTGCTAAAAGTTCCCCTCACAGAGCTACAATTGCCTGAAGAGACTGACTGTGGCCACTGGAGCTCTGTCAGGGGAATAGGAGTCTCCCAACACCTCTCAGCACCTTTCACAAACTATACTTCTCAGGATTCTTTGGGGGAAGCCACGCCAGTTTAAAGTGGAAAAAAATGTCTGGAATGGGTGTGGCCCCCTGATTAGCCAAGCCAAAAAGCTGTGAGTTTGGTTTTTAGAACACTGACAGTTGGTTCTTACTGAGCATGCCTGCACTATCACAGACTTCAATGTTATATTTCTTAAATTAATTAAAAATCAGCCATGCATTATTATTTTTTAGCTTTTAAACTGCAGAAGATGAAGGTCAGAGTATGGGGCAAGGGATACAGATATTCTGTGAACATGGCTGGTTTTTAATTAATTTCAACAAATTATGAGACCACTGACAGAAAAAAGCCAAAGAGGGATCTGGGTTTTTTCTCTTGTTTTACACTTTGAACTCTTGATTCTCACTGAGTGTTTTGTGTACTTCCTCTCTGTCACTTGAGGCTCAGGTAGCCTCGGTGGCATGGAGTGCCTTCTACCAACTTTGGTTGGTGGGCCAGCTAGACCCCTATCTGGACAGGGATAACCTGGCTTCAGTTGTCCATGCTCTGGTAACCTCCAAGTTAGATTACTGCAATGTGCTCTACGTGGGGCTGCCTTTGAAGATGGTTCAGAAGCTGCAGCTTGTGCAAAGTGCAGCAGTCAGATTAGTAACAGGGACCAGATGGTTCGAACATATAAAATTGATTCTGGCCCGCTTGCACTGGCTGCCTGCATGTTTCTGAGCTCGATTCAAAGTGCTGGTTTTAACCTATAAAGCCTTACAGGACTTAGAGAGGGCCTTCTCAGTGGTGGCCCCCAAATTATGGAATAATTCTATTGGTGAGGTGCGCCTGGCGCCAACACTGTTATCTTTTTGCCGCCAGGGCAAGACTTTCCTCTTCTCCCAGGCATTTTAGCATGTGTTTTAAAATTGTTTTTAATTTTTGTAATTGTCTCTTTAAATTGTTTTTTTGTGTTTTAAAATTTGTATATTTGTTTTTAATGTTTTTAATTGCTGTAAACTGCCCAGAGTGCTTCGGCTATGGGGCGGTTATATAAATGTAATAAATAAATAAATATTACCATGAAAACGTAGAGGGTTGTTAAGCAACAGTTTCTGAGTTCACGACTATAAGTTTTGTAAGGTTTTGTTTTGAAATGAGCTTATGGGAAGCATCAGAATGGCACAGGGGTATTTTCAATTTAACATTGCGGAATGCAAAAAATCCATACTGATTATAGTATACTGCAGCCTTTCCCAAGCAGTGTGCCTCCAGATGTTGTTGGACCACAACTCCCATCAGCCTCAGCCAGCATCGCCAATGGCTGAGGCTGATGGGAGTTGTGGTCCAACAACATCTGGACGCACACTGGTTGGGAAAGGCTGGTATACTGCCACTCTTGTGGCTATATAATAGAATAGAAAACTGAAGGCTTGCAATATTGCTTTGAAGTGCAATTGTTGCTGAATACTGCCAGTCCCAGATTTATTTATTTTGGTCACTCGCTACTTCGGGCAATTTTAGATCAGTGCTTTAACCAAATGTTCCATAAGAATATAAAAAGACCCCTGCTGGATGAGGCCAAAGGCCTATCTAGTCCAGCATCCTGTTCTTACAGTAGCCAATCAGATACCTAATGAGAAGTGTGCAAACAGGACAAGAGTGCAACAGCATTCTCTCTGCTTGTAATACCCAGTAAATGGTATTCAGAGGCATACCGCCCCCCACTCGGAGGCAGTACAAACCCATTATGGCCAGTAGCCATTGACAGCCTTATCCTCTGTTAATTTGTGTAAATCCTTTTTAATGTCATACAGCTTGGTGGCAATCACTTAATCTTGTGGTAGTGAATTCCAGAGTCTAAATATGTGTTTTGGGAAGAATATGTCTTTTGCTTATCCTGAATCTTCATTATTCAGTTTCATTGGATGGCCCTGGGTCATCTTTGTAGCCAGCCTTCCTTATGGGGGGGGCAGCCACAGTGGTATAGTGCCAGTCATTCCACTCCTTTCACATGCACACTCACTGGTGGAGAGGATGTGAGAGACAGATCAAGGGAAGGGAAAGGCAGCAACCTTCCCACTCACCCCTTCTCTATGCAGAGATTGTGTTAACTTACATAATGAGCTACGTAAAGGTCAAGTTAATAGAAAATTTAGTATGAACACCAGGTAGGAATTAAATGACTGACTTTTTTTGTTTCTTAAGAAAAAGGCTGTTAAGGATACAGGACCAATCGAATACCAAAAGGTGTTAGCTCCTCCTCGAGGATCCCTCCTTCTAGTCTTGTTCATGATCTCTAGATTTTCTTTCCTGTTGTGCAATCAAGAGCAAAGCGATTGGAAACTGACTGAGGAAAGCAATGACTGAGGAACTGAGGAAAGCTTTCGATAGGAATGCCAACAATGTGAATGGGAAGCAGTGGGTATGAAAGACTGTGGAAAACAATGTGTGTGAACATTTCAATTCTATTGTGATGGGAAAAGCTTCATATTCAATACGGATTTTAGCTCCCATGTGAACCAGCCCCTAGTGAGTACACATGAATAGGGTTGCACTGTAAAAAAACAAGCAAAGAAACTGCTGGTGGCTGTCCCTGGGGAATCAGTGACTTTATCTTGCCCTTATTTTCACTCTTGGGAAGATTTTGAAAATAGTCTTTTTACAAGCAAATTGTTAGTGTGTGCATCTCAGGCTGAGTACACACCATACATTTAAAGCACATTATTTCCCCCAAAGAATCCTGGGAACTGTAGTTTACCCTCTCACAGAGCTACAATTCCCAACACCCTTAACAAACTACAGCTCCCAAGATTCTTTAGGGGAAATACTGTGTTTTAAATGCATGGTATGTACACGGCCATACTTATTTATTTGGAATGTTTAACATCCTGCTCCTCCATCTCAGAGACCCTTAGAGCAGTTCACAACACATTAATAAAACACAAAGAAAACAATACAATTGTTTCAGCAACAGAGCAGCTATTGTCTCTCAGCATCCAAACGGAATTAAAATGGGAAGATCAAAAATTAAACCTAAAACACCCTGGACATGTGAAAAGACCTTTACCTGGTGCAAAAACAAACAAAGAAACAAAAACATTAGACTCAGAACCGAGCGATTTTCCCATTGGAGAGCATTCCAGTGCTGCATCTGTAAAGGTCCAACCATGTTTTCAACAATGGCTTGTTGGTACAAAACAGCAGACTGGGTGTGTATACTTTCAGCACCAGCAGACAGTCCTTGGGTTGCTTATGCAGGTGCTTATGCAGATGATGCAGGGCTCCTGCTGGGAGGAAGGGCAGGATATAAATCAAATAATAAATAAATAAAATAAAATTTACAGTGGTTTGGCAACCTAATCTTACATAGCTTCCTAATGCTGTTTTAAACTGTTTATTTCATATAGTTGTGACAAGTCCTGGTATCTTCTGGTGAGGGGCAGGTGGTGGTGGTAGTAGTAGTGATGATGATGATGATGAAAATAGGTATTTCTTAAAGTGCTTTTCTTGCACTGGAAGGAGGTGAATAATTGTGACAGCTCTGTACAACTTGTGACCCACCAAGGTGAACACAGCATACCCACCATCTATTGTGACCTGCCACGGTCCTTTTTGCAGACTCAAGACAGGACACAAAATAGGGAGGCTTGTTGAGCCTCATTCTAATGCAAGGGTAGGGAACTGCAGGCCTGGGACCAAATGATCCCATGTGAGCCTCTTTATCTGCCCATACCACACCCTTTCCCCAGCCACACCCCCTCTCACCAGGCCACACCCCTTAACCAGCCCACCTTCACACCCTCCTAGAGTGTTTTTGCTTAGCTGCAATGCGGGCTGGAACTTTGATAACTTGCCGGGGTGGAGGACAGAGAGGGAAGTGTGTGTGTAGAAACTAGCCTACTGTAGAAAGGCAACATTTCTATTTGTTGCTCTGCCCACTTTTCCCTCTGCCTCTGCCCCTGTCCACCACTAGCATGTTGGTTTTGGAAGGTTGGCTAGAAGGAAAGGCAACCAACAGGCTGAAAAGGCCTACTGGCTTGCATACTTGGTTAGTAGGCTGTGTTTGTCTTGGTGGATCACAAGGTTTGCAGGCTTGCATTAGTGACATTGATGACCAAATAATTAAGTGGCAAAAAGTGGGAGGTAGAAGCAACTGTAAAGGTTTCTGGTTTCAAATTAAGCTATTTTTTAATATACAAACTCTGAATTAGCCAAAAGCTTGTTTTCATGCAATTATTAAGGAAACAAAACTTTAGTTATGCCCACATGAGGGTATTAACTTTCAGAAACCTTTCCTTTAGAGCTTACGGTTCTGCTGGCTCCCTAGAAAAGTGCATGACATGCACTGCATAGCCCCAGTCTAATAAAAAATAATGTTATTAAAAAAAATTGCTGCATAGGTGTTTCTTTCCACTAGACTACACACAGCATTTTAAGTTCCTCTGTAACTTTTTCCTCCCCTTTGGATTGGAGGTGCTGGCCGAAGGCGTTTCATGCTTCAGGAAGCAAATATTTGCAGGCTGCTTGGGTAAACTAAGGGCGGCACAATGCAAAGATGTTGTTGATCAGGGGATCTATGGCAGTAACTTACTAATGAGCTGGGACTGTAAGAGGGAGAAGAGAAGCTCCTCACAAGGGTATGTTGTAATGTCCCCTGGTCATCACAGATGTCATTTTAGGAGGAGGGGAAGCCAAGCAGTCTCAATGAAAAGGGCAAGGTGCTCAAAGAAGTAGAAAGCAGGAGTGCAGGACCATTTTCAGCCCAAGGTTTCCCTTTGGGACAATCTTCAGATGGTCGCTTGTCAGATGTGGGTGGGGCCAGAGGCAAAAGAGGATGGAGCAACATATCTTTGTGCAGTATTCTACTTTCTACACACACACACACCCCTCTCTATCCAGACACACAAGAAGCATTACCAGAGTTCAAAGACATTCCAGCCAAGCAAAAATACTTGAGATAAGAATCAAGAGTGGATAAGGGGTGTGGCTTATAGAGAGGAGGTGTGCCCTGGGAAAAGATCAAAGGGCCAGATAGAGAAGGCTTGCCCCCTCTAGGATGCACACCTTAATGTGGTGAGGGGGTTTGAGAGTGTTGAAGAAGCAGAAAGCAATTCCATCAGGAGGCTAGACCAAGAGGCTAGACCCCTAGCAGAGGCATCCAAGGTGGAATGGTCAAAATTGAGATGCCAAACTAACATGCATCCAGACTCAGAGGAACACAATGGTAAACCACCTCTGAATACCTCTTATCATGAAAACCCTATGAATAGACTATCCAAAATGCAACATGAGATAGTGCTGGAAGATGAGACCCCCAGGTCAGAAGGCACTCAATGAGCTACTGGGAAAGAACAAAAAACAAGTATGAGTTGCACTGTGACTAATGACGCAGCTGGGTCAAAGCTGAAAGGAAGCCCAGAGGCTGATGTGCACAGATGAGAAAGGAGAGTCCGGAGTGGTATGAGGCACACAATAGGAACATGGAATGTGAGAAGCATGAACCAGGGAAAGTTAGAAATTGTCAAGGAAGAAATGGAACATATCAACATTACAATACTTGGTGAGTGAATTAAAATGGACAGGAATGGAACATTTTCAATCAGAAAACTACAAAATATTTTATGCAGGAAAAGAGAAATGAAGAAGTAACGTGTGGCTTTAAGAGTGAGGTAGCAAAAACAAGAGCTATAACACAAGGTCTGAGTGAGTTATATCACGGAGATTTAACGGGAAACCTATTAACATAACCATCATCCAAGTCTATGCTCCAAAGGCAAATGCAGGAAATGGAAAGATTTTATGCAGAAGTACAGGAAGAAATTGATCACACACCAAAACAAGATGTGCTGATAATCATGGGAGACTGGAATGCAAAAGTAGGGAACAGAAAAGAACTAGGAATTGTGGGGAAATGGGGCTTAGGAGACAGAAATGATGCAGGAGAAAGACTTATTGAATTCTCTGAAGCCAATAATTTGTTTTTTGCCAACACATTTTTTGAGTAATCAAAAAGATGACTGTACATGTGGACATCACCAAATGTTCAGTATAGGAATCAAATTGATTATATAATTGGTAGCAGAATATGCAGAAGCTCCATACTTTCTGCGAAAACAAGACCAGGAGCAGACTGCACTACAGATCATGAACTGGTAATATCGAAAATCAGAGTAAAGCTAAAGAAGAAGAACAAAGCAATCGTAATGCCAAAATACAATTTAAATTACATCCCAGAAGAATATAAAGATCAAATAAGGAACAGAATTGAGGCTTTAAACTTAGTTGAGAGAGAACCAGAAGAACTATGCATTGAAGTCAGAAACATTATCAGGGAAAAGGGGAAAAAGACAATACCCATAATTAAAAAGAGAGAAAAACCTCAATGGATGACTGAAGGAACTCTTAAAATGGTTAAAGAGAGAAGGAAAGCAAAATCAACAGGAGATAGAAACCCAGTTAGAACCCCAAATGCAACTACACAGTGACTAGTACGTGGGAACAAAGAGAACTCTTGCAATGGTTATTGTATAGAAATAGAAGAGGACAACACAAAGGGTAGAACAAGAGCCCTATTCCAAAAGATTAGAGAAATGAAAGGGAAATTTAAACCAAGAGTAGGGATGTTGAATAATCAACAGGGGCACACTGACTGACCGAGATGAAATAAAAGGAAGATGGAAGCAATACACTGAAGAACTCTATAAAAGAGATGACAGGATGACAGATTCATTCACGGATTAACCTTATTGTGAAGAACCAGAACATTTAGAATGTGAGGTGAAAGCTGCTCTTAAAATACTTGGAAGAAGCAAATAACTAGGAACAGATGGCATACCAATAGAGTTGCTACAAACTACTGAGACCAAATCTGTCCAAATGTTGACTAAAATTTGTCAACAAATATGGAAAAACTAAACAATGGCTCACAGACTGGAAGCGTTCAATAAACATCCCAATTCCAAAGAAAGGGGATCCCAGGGAATGCAGTAATCACCGAACTATTGCCTTAATATCCCATGCAAGTAAAGTAATGCTTAAGATTCTACAACAAAGGCTCTTACCATATATGGAGCGAGAAATGCCAGACGTCCAAGCTGGATTTAGCAAGGGAAGAGGTACCAGAGATCAGATTGCAAACATATGTTGAATAATGGAATGGACCAAGGAATTTCGCAAGGAAAACACCCTGCACTTCATAGATTACAGCAAAGCCTTTGATTGTGTAGATCATGAAAAATTATGGAATGCTTTAAAAGAAAGGGGGGTGCCACAGCATCTGATTGTCCTGATGCGCAACCTATACTGTGGACAAGAGACTATTGTAAGGACAGAATATGGAGAAACCGACTGGTTCCCAATCGGAAAGGGTGTGAGACAGGGGTGTATTTTATCACCCTATTTGTTTAATCTATATGCAGAACATATCATATGGAAAGTGGGATTGGACCAAGATGAAGGAGGCATGAAACTTGGAGGGAGAAATATCAAAGATATGCAGACTATACCATACTATTAGTAGAAACCAGTAATGATTTGAAATGAATGCTGATGAAAGTTAAAGAGGAAAGCACAAAAGCAGGTCTACAGCTGAACGTCAAGAAGACTAAAGTCAGAGCTTGGAAGATTACTTTTAAAAAGTAATAAATTACAGTTACAGTTACATGGCCCAAAAAAGTAGTAATTACCGTCACAATTACAATTGCTCTGAAAGCAACTGATTACTTTACTTTTCCTCCAAAGTAATCACTACAATTACATTTCAGTTACTTTAAATAAAAAGCCTACAAGGTGCTGGCCTTGGCTGCTGCACATCTAAGTAGCCTAAAACAACATTAAAAATAAACAAACACATACAGAGGTAGTAGAATAATTATTTTTATTCATAAGATAGCAATGGTGGTCTCTCCGCTGGTAAGGGAGGTGGGGAGGGAGGCTGAAGCCACTACTCAGATCTTTGCACATCAAACCAAGTGCAACCCCCCCTCAGCCAGCCAGCATAATCTCTCTCACTTAACCACCTCCCAGACCCTGCCCTGCCACTAACTAAGGGACACTCGTTCAAGCAAACATTTTCCCCTGAGATGCAAAAAAGTTAAAATACTGCAAATGCAGCACAGTAGCCAGAGAGGGTGGTGGAGGCCACTTTGTGTGCCAAGTGCAAACACAGTATTCTCTCTCTCTCTCATTCTCTCTCTCTTTCTCTCTCTCTCTCTCTCTCACACACACACACACACACACACACACAAACACACACACACACACACACACACACACACACAGAGTCATCTTTCACCTCCACAGTTCTTTATCTCCATTCTGCTGCCACCTCCTTCTACTCCTTTATCCATGTTCTTGACTTCCAGATCCTTTTTCCCTCCACTCCATTCTTCACCACCACTATCCATTTTTTTAAATAATTGTTTTCTCCACTCCACCCCGTCTCACTCTCCGCCTCCTCCCTCGTCGCCTCCTGCCCATCCACAGAGCATGAGGAAAGAGTGATGCTGCACAGAAGCCCAGTTTGAGGCACATGATTTTCATCCACAAATCAGAGGAGCAGAAGACTTCCCCTGCTCCCCCCCAAGTAATGCCCAAAAGTAATTCTGGAAACGTTACAATTACTCCACAAAAGTAGTAAAATTACTCCTAGTTCTATTACTATCAAAATGTAAAGGAATTACCCACTCGTTACTCAAAAAAGTAATGAATTACAAGTAATTTGTTACTTGTAACTAGTGACTTCCAAGCTCTGACTAAAGTAATGACAACAGAAGATTTATGTAACTTTACAGTTAACAATGAGGATATTGAACTTGTCAAGGATTTCAATACCTTGGCACAGTCATAACCAAAATGGAGACAATAGTCAAGAAATCAGAAGAAGGCTAGGACTGGGGAGGGCAGCTATGAGAGAACTAGAAAAGGTCCTCAAATGCAAAGATGTATCACTGAACACTAAAGTCAGGATCATTCAGACCATGGTATTCCCGATCTCTATGTATGGATGTGAAAGTTGGACAGTGAAAAAAGCAGATAAGAGAAAAATCAACTCATCTGAAATGTGGTGGTGGAGGAGAACTTTACACATACCATGGACTGCGAAAAAGACAAATACTTTGGTGTTAGAACAAATTAAACCCAAACTATCACTAGAAGCTAACATGATGAAACTGAGGTTATCATACTTTGGACACATCATGAGAAGACATGATTCACTAGAAAAGACAATAATTCTGGGGAAAACAGAAGGGAGTAGAAAAAGAGGAAGGCCAAACAAGAGATGGATTGATTCCATAAAGGAAGCCACAGACCTGAACTTACAAGATCTGAACAGGATGGTTTATAACAGATGCTATTGGAGGTTGCTGATTCATAGGGTTGTCATAAGTCATAATCGACTTGAAGGCATATAATAACAAAGAGAAGCCTTGAGGGCCACATTTAGCCCCAGGCCTAAGGTTCCCCATCCCTGGTTTAAGAGCTTGTTCTGGGATATGGTCAAGATTATTTAGAAAACAAAACCCCTGTTTTCTAATGCTTCGTAAAGGATTTGCTATGGTTATTTTTGATATTTCATAATAAATGTAGCAATTTTATTGACACAGTTCAGTCATCCATTTTTAAATCATTTTAGATTATTAAATTTATTAAATTTATTTATTTTATTTATTTTATTTTGTTGCATTTATATACTGCCCATAGCAAGTAGCTCTCAGGGCGGTAAACAGAATAGGATAAAATACATACATCATAATAATAAAATCACAAAACATAAGACACAATGAAAACAAAATACAATTAAACAAAATATAAGATGATAAAAGGATTAGTATTACAAGATTAAAAAGATAAAAAGATTAAAATGATTAAAATGCCTGGGAGCATAAGAAGGTCTTTACCTGGCGCCGGAAAGATAATAATGTAGGCGCCAGGCATACCTCTTTGGGGAGGCTATTCCGCAACTCGGGGGCCACCACAGAAAAGGCCCTAGATCTTTTTTTTTTTCCAATAATTTTTATTCAAATTTTCATAAAACATACAAAACAAAATCATAAAACATTCAAAGACAAAAAACAAAACAAAACAAAAATGATTTCTGGCCAGCTTGCACTGGTTGCCAATATGTTTCCGGGCTAGATTCAAAGTGTTGGTATTAACCTATAAAGCCTTATACGGTGCGGGACCACGATACCTTGCGGAACGCCTCTTCCGATATGAACCGGCCCGTGCACTACGTTCTGCTACGAAGGCCCTCCTCCGGGTTCCAACTCACAGGGAGGCCCGGAGGGTGATGACAAGATCTAGGGCCTTCTCAGTGGTGGCCCCCGAACTATGGAACAGTCTCCCTGAGGAAGTACGCCTGGCGCCGACTCTGCTCTCCTTCCGGCGCCAGGTCAAAACCTTCCTATTCTCTGAAGCATTTTAAGTTATACTGATTTAATTTTAAAAATGTTTACTGTGTTGGATTGTTGCTTGTATTTTAGTATTGTTTTGTTATTTATTGTATTTTTATGTTTTATGTTCACCGCCCAGAGAGCTATTGCTAGTCGGGCGGTATATAAATTTAATAAATAAATAAATAAATAAATAAATAAAGATTAAACAAAAAAATAAAATGTTGACTTCCCATTTGTTGCAGATCAAATCAGTTATAGGTCTACAATATATGACAATCCTGTCTCTTAAATTATATTATAAAATCACTTTCCTCCAGTAGTTATCTTAATTAATCATCAAATCTCATAAACATTACTTTATTCTTTCCACAAAAAGTCAAAGAGAGGTTTCAATTCTTTAAGAAATATATCTATCAATTTTTCTCCAAATAAACATGTCAATTAATCCATCTCGTTAATAATAATAATAATATTATTGTCATAACCATAGTCCAAATAAACATATTGATTAATCCATCTCATCAAAATCTGTTAGGTCCAATAATTTCAATAGCCATTATTCCATTATCCCTATTAATTCCATCTTCCATCTTCAATAGTCCTGTTAAGTCCAGTAATTTCAGTGTCCAATCTTCCATTATTAGTATTCCATAATAATCTTGCTGTCATAGCCATAGTCATATAATAAGAGTCTGATGGGAATTTCCTCTATCCCAAATATTTTCTTGCCATCAATTCTGAATAAGTTGCTGAAATATTGTTGTAAAGTTATATCTCTGTTCTTCTTTTTTACAAAATGCACTGGCTCATCTCTTGAGAGTTTTTCCATTGTCACATGGCTGCAGTTAATTCCATAGATTTTCTCTATATCAAGCTCCATCACGTCATTCCAGTCCAGAAGATTATCCAAGCTATTGATAACTTTATCTCTAATATCTTCATTAATTTCTTCAGAGATAACGTTAAATTCCAAACAGTAGATTTTATTTCTAATATCCATAAACTCCAGATCTTTTTCCAATTCCACATTTGTTCCAATCTCCAGGGCTTGTATCTTCCCTTTATTTTTTCTTTTCTCATCTCTGATCTCATTCTCCTCTCTCACAGGATCCCCTATTTCTTTAAGCTCCTGCGTCATTTTGCTCAGTTCAATTTTCAGCTCCTTACTGCCCTGTCGCAGGGTTTGTTTCGTTATCTCAATCTCATCCATGATTTTCTGAAACATAATTACTTCCAGATTCTCAGCCACTTTCTTGATTGCCATTTTTAAAACCACGAAAACAAAACAAAACAAAAATAAAGAAGAACCACTTCTTATTTCAGCAACAATTGGGTTAATATTCCAGGCTTGATGACATCACAGTATAAACAGAGCAGCCTGCCTTATCTCTCTATGTTCAAGAATACAAAACAAATTTAGTTCCCAGCATCAAAACAGTTAGTGGCGTCGTGAAGAAGCAGATTCGTCAAAATAAAATAGACCAAAAAGAGAATAGTCCCAGACAATATAATGTTCCTCGGAATAGAAATCCCTCTTCTGTTTATATCTTTAGAATGCACTTCCAGGACAGCTTTTTGCAATAGAAACAGAGATAAGCTGTTAATTTCATGAATAACAGAGAAGAGTTATAGCTCACCCAGAAGTTCTTTAAAGCTGATTCATTTGACAAATCTCTTTTTGCTGCAACAATTTAAACCAAGTAAAAAAAATAATAGAAAGAAGGGTGCTTGCCTGTTAGTCTGTTTCCTCTTTGAAGAAAAGATAAACGTATCGCATTAATCAGATAGAGCTTGTTCGGAAGTCCGTCCGGCATTGCTGGCTGGACCAGAAAAGGCCCTAGATCTAGTAACCACCCTCCGGGCTTCACGATGGGTTGGTACCCGGAGGAGGGCCTTAGATGCTGAACGAAGTGAGCGGGTAGGTTCATAGCGGGAGAGGTGTTCCACCAGGCATTGCGGTCCCACACCATGTAAGGCTTTATAGGTCATAACCAGCACCTTGAATCTCACCCGGAAGCAAATAGGTAGCCAGTGCAGGCGAGCCAGAACAGGAGTTATGTGCGAAGACTGACTGGTCCTCGTCAATAGTCTAGCTGCCGCATTCTGCACTAGCTGAAGCTTCCGAACTGTCTTCAAGGGTAGCCCTATGTAGAGCGCATTACAGTAATCCAATCTCGAAGTTACCAGAGCATGAACAACTGAGGCGAGGTCGTGGCCATCCAGATAGGGGTGTAGTTGGGCTACCAAAAGGAGATGGTAAAATGCGTTCCATGCCACCGAGGCCACTTGAGCCTCAAGAGACAAGGAAGGGTCAAAAAGGACCCCCAAACTACGGACCTGTTCTTTCAGGGGGAGTGTAACCCCATCCAGAACAGGATGCATGTCCACCATCTGAGCGGGGAAGGCGTTCACCAACAGTGTCTCAGTCTTGTCTGGATTGAGTCTCAGTTTATTAGTTCTCATCCAGTCAATTATCGCAGTCAGGCAACGGTTCAGCACATCAACAGACTCACCTGAAGAAGATGAAAAGGAGAAATAGAGTTGCGTGTCATCAGCATACTGATGACAATGCACTCCAAAACTCCTGATGACCGCACCCAGAGGCTTCATGTAGATGTTAAAAAGCATGGGGGACAAAACCGACCCCTGAGGGACTCCACAATGGAGAGTCCAGGGTGTCGAGTAATGTTCCCCAAGCACTACCTTCTGGCGACGATCCGCGAAGTAGGAGCGGAACCACTGCCAAGCAGTACCCCCAACTCCCAACTCCGCGATTCATGGGCCAAGGACCAGCCTATCACCAGAGTAGGGCAAATGGGTGCACTGCCCCCCTAGAGCTGTGCTTCACCCCTCTAGGATTTTTTGGGGGCGAAATGCCATTTTAATTTGTGACATACCAGGCAATGACAGCCTCCATTTGAAGAATGACAGCTTGTTTTAAAAATAGGTGCAATCCAAGAATAGGACCCTTTGAAAAATTCAGTGAATAAGGCAGGGTGAATGCACAAGAAAAGCCTCATCTGGAAGAGCTCCCAAAAGTCTGTTCATTCTCAAGACTTTTCATGACTGATTGTGGATTTTTCATGATCACAATCACCCTATAACTATGTAAGAGATCTTGAAAAAAATCAGCTTGTATAGTAATAGGACCCTTGAAGTGTTAAATATTAGAACTTTGCATTATGGGCTAGAGTTAGACTCCATCATTTGTTCTGCTTTCCACTTTCAGTTTCAATTGTGTTCTCTATTCAGCCAGCAATAAATAAGCATGTTTGTTTGCCTGCAGTAAGAAGAGCTTGTTTATTCTGAAATTATTATGATGAGTACAGCAGGGTAGGGTGCTTATTGCTAAAAGGCAGAATAAAGAATAAATAAATTAAAGTGCTCTGGAGAAAAAAATCTACCCTGAATTGCCCTTTACTCTTTTAATGCACTCACAGTACTCACAATTATTGTGACTATGTTTTCTTCTTTTTCTTGAGTTCTTGATGGCAAAGGGAGAAAACAGCTCTAGAGGAACAGAAACACTGCTGTGCACACTACAGTTAGCTGGCTGGCTGGCTGGTCACCTAGGTTGTAACTCAGGCCTAATTTCTGGTTTTCCAAATATGTGCAGCTCAGCATGAGGCCTTTTCAGGGTTTCTGGGCAGAAAAGACAGCAACCAGTAAAAATATACATATAAAAATCTAATTGCTTTCCACAATTAGTTTGCAATTACTTAGTTAATTTTTATAGAGCAACCAGTTAAAAGGTTTTCCCTTGATTGTCTGACAGGAAAGAAAATCTAAAGGTAAGGAACAAGACTAGAAGGAGGGACCCTCAGTTAGGAGTTAATAAACACACACTAAAGTTTTCTTTAAACACACCCTAATTTTCTCTCTGCCCTTCCTTAAACTTGTAGTATGAACAAGTTTGTTTTTCGGGTGGAATCTAAAATTAAGATACGTAATCAAGCATTAAAGCCAAGCTCAGAAGCTCACTGTAATTACCAAAGTAGTTCAGTTCAAAAGAATCAGAGGGATAGACACAGGGACACACAGCAGTGAAAGAGGAGTGTAGCTATAGGCAAAGTCAAGCATCTGAGTCTTTCCTGAGAATGTCTCAAAAAAAGGTGAGTCGTTTCAACTGTTTAGTTATAGCATAAACTATTTTGTTTTACACATTTTGATATTCCTTTTCACTGCATCCTTAACATCCTTTCAAGTATTCATACTAAATTTTCTATTAACTTCACCTTTACATAGCCCATTATGTAAGTTAACACACATAACTCTGCATGGAAGAGGAGTGAGGGGGACGGCCACTGCTTTTCCCTTCCCCTGGCCATCACATTCTCTCACCAGTGCGGGGGCGGGGGAATTAGCTGGCACTTTGTGCCTCCCCTGCCGAAATGCCCTACCTAAAAATGTGGCTGCCCCACCTAACAAGGCAGGCTGGCTACAGTGCTGGCAGGGACCTATCCACTCATGATTTCTAAATCACCACAAGCATAATGCTAAATCTATAAAAAATGAAATAATAAGCACAGGGGGTTGTATCTTTGGCATGCTTACCTAGGAAATGGGCCCATACAGTTGGTTGTTTTGCCAATAGTCTCTAAGGATGGAGAACCATTATTGGTTAGAAAGACAGGTATTCTGAAGAAATAATGCACTGCAGTTTTAAACATGGTGGAGGGCAATTGCTCCCACTCTGCCCTCCATAATAGCAACACTGGTTGCTACTGAAATTAGGCTTAAAGCAAAAATAAAATAATACAGAGTACATTTGCAGAGGCCTGCTCAGATGACAGATTTTTAGAAATGGAGTGTTAAAACTGATAAGAAGCAAAAGCTCAGAAGCTTCTTTTCATCTCTAGATGCTCCTCATCTCTGTTTGTAATCAAGTGAAGCTGATGGCGTGCCCAGCAATTGTTCAGATCTGTTGCTTTCTAATGTTTCCTTTAACTGGCAATGAATGGGGCTTTTTTTATACTGAGGGTAGAGACACACTTATTGTTTTGCCGGTTCCAGTGTGCCTCCACCTTTCTTTTCTGAAAATGGGGCACACAATGCCAGTCAAACTCCACCCCTTTTTACTTTAAAACACTGGTCAGATCAGCTGAAGTGTGTTTTAAAAAATTCAGCTTCAGACAGATTTCATAACTGATTGGTAGATCAACCTGTTTGTCTTCTAAGTGTGGCCAATGGAAATGATTTGCTGCAGGCACAGGCAGAGACAATGATTGTCCCAACACTTTGCTGTGGGTGCTCTTGAAAGGTCTGAAGTCAGCAGTGAGGAAGGGAGGTGTGCCAGCTGAGGGCAGAGTCGCTTTCAAACGCAGCCAGAAAAACCATTCTGGCTGCTTTTGAAGCGACTAGTGTGCCTGCAGCCTCAGATTTGACCAATGGCCTCATTTACACCCTGTCTTTCCCTTAAAAAGTTGAGGGCCATTCACAAAAAAGGATCCCCCCCTTCTTGTTAGGAAAGGTAAATTATAATCCTAGACACAGTAGGCAGTAAGTCTCAATGAATATAGTGTAGGAATGGGTGGAGGATTCTACCCTACTTCCTGCAACAATATGTGAAGCAAAATATAACTATCCTTCAAAATTCATACTTCTCTGAGTTCTACAACGCAGTTCTCCAACAACAACAAAATATGGGTAGAAAAATGTGTATGTTAGGGGAAAGTGTGCATAGAAATGTCTATATCCATGAAAATTACACACAAAACCACATTATATTAGGAAATTAGCATGCAAAGTCATGTATATTAGGTTTAATTGCATACAAAATCTGTATATTAACATGCTGATGAATTTTCATGAAGATATAAAAAATGCAAACTGCAGCACAGATGTGACAAGCTGAATTTAAGATGAGAAACTGAGAAACTGGGAGAAACTGAAATTCAAAAGATTTGTCAATCCATAACACATTGGAACTTATTCCTGAGAAATCATGCTGAGGGTCACACTATAAGGCAAGGATTTTTTTTTTTTTTTACTCCTTAGCTTGACAATGAGTGAACCTGAATAGGTATTTTTCCCCTGGTGGTGGTGGTGGGTCTCCTGCATCGTGTGATGTGGCTCACTTCTGGTGCTCTTGGGGTACCACACATGTTTCTGCAGTGCGCCTACTCAGCTCTAATGAGCACCACAATGCAGATTTGGATATGATCCACATTCATGGCTACACTCACAGGAGCCTGTTTACATCTGCAGAAGGCTGCTTCCACATGCAGATCTCTGCTTAGTCAAGATGTTTGTCTCTAAGGGTGACCCTTTCAAGGAACTCTTCCCTGGTGGTTAGAGGATGGTTAGTTAATGCTCTCTGGTTCTAAATCCCCTTCTCTCCCAAGCTGCCTGGAGCCCTTTGTAGATCAATGAAACTTGCAAACAGTTCCATCAGTGTTACACCACAGCCAAATTTAGGCACTTTAAAGCCAACTGATTTCAATAGGAAAGTCAAGCAAATACTCTCCAGTTAAAATTAATAGGGCTTAAAGGTGCTTTAACTGTGGCTGAACATGCCCGCAAGCTTCCTGGGGTTCTCTGAGCCCTGAGAGACTTAAAAGTTATTATTGGATTTGTTCACAGTTCATAAACAGCTCTATTTTTAAAAGCCAGGAACTCTCCATATTATTCCATATTCTTGCCTCTGGAGCTATCTGGGCACTCTTCCTGGCTTCTAGTCTGAGCTGTCTTGTGGGGTTTTCTTTTTGCTGGTTTCAGTGGCCACTTCTCACCAACAAAAGAGTGCCTCTTTGTAGCAACACCAACGAGCACACACCATCACTGACATGTTACATTATCCAAAGGGCTCGCAGTTAAGCAAATTGCACTAGTCATGTACATGCAGGGCTGGTGAATCATGTCACCTGACCACATATTATTGTGTTATAAGCAAGGTACATGAACCAATAGACTTTTAAGCTCATGTGCTGCACTAGTGGGGGAAATGGTAACAGGATAAAATACAAATTAGTGCAGGACTCGATGTGTAATTCAATTTCCAGAACTGGATAATGGAAGAGAGGTCACCAGACAGGCATGCAGTGAGTTACTTTGAGTGTTTTTCTCCCAAGTAGAGATAGGGCAAGAATTAGAGGGATTCCTCTTGAGGGAAGAACTCAGATTAAGATTGCTGGGAGAAACAGGTACGTGTCTGTCAGAGTGCATGAATTAATGTACACATTAAAAGCCTTATGAGTCAATGCAATTTATACATGTAGAGTTACATAGTGCTTGAATGCAAGGTCTTATCAGAACCCTACCTAAATGATGCTACATCCACTTATTATTCTTGATCTTGCTGTTTCAGGCCAAGGTGGTGGCAGAATGCTGTCATATTGAGATCTATTGATTGGTTGCTTTTCATCCAGGATCTTGCAGCTTTGGACCATTTGCATCATGACAGTTTGAATGGGGCACTTAGTTGAAAAGTAAGGAACCTACTGAGGTCATTTCCTCCCACCCACCCAACATACACACTCCTGCATTTGTACCTATTCTTATCTGAACTATATTATCTCCTGGAAAATGGGATTTGATGGTTTGTTAGTTTGTTTTGGTGATGGTGGTTTTTAAATCATTTTTATTTCAGTTTTGCTTCTCTGAGTTGTGTCAACTTTCCCAACATGGAACTTCATTTTCAAAGTGCCCTTCAGGTTGCCTGAAGCTGGGAGTGAAATGACAGGAGATGAATGACTCCATAAGCCACCTGGCAGCCTTCCTATACAGTTTCAGTAATCTCCCTATTCTGGCCACTGTTGAAGACAGGAGAACAAGCCAAATGCCAGCCAGCTTTTGAAAACTGAGATACAGTTGAGCCTCCTCCTCCTGACAGCCTAGTTTCTTACTTGTTGGGTTATTGCTGCTTTTGTTGCTCAAAGTTATGACTGCGATTGGAAGGTATTCATTGCTCAGAGTAGACCCACTGAAATTAATAGACATGTCTAACTTAGGTTCATTCATTTTAATGGATCTACTCCGAGTATGACTTAGCTAAATACCACCCATTTTCTCTGAACGTGTGTGTATAAGTAACCTCAGGATGGGGTGGCTTTTTACAATGGGGTGCAGAATCTTTTCAGCCTCAGAGCTGCATTCCGTTCTGAGCAACCCATTTCGATTTTTACCTTTCTACAGTAGGCTAGTTTCTAGCACACACTCACCAACACCTAGGAATGGAAGGATCTGTTAGTTTTGGTCTTCTCAGTTTCTCATTTTTCCAGTCTTAAATTCACTTCTCCACATTTCTGCAGCAATTTGCAATTCTTTTTTTAAAAATCCTTCTTCAGCATTTTAGTGCAAATTTCTCCTAATAAGCATGTTTTTATAGACGGTTTTGATTAATATACACATTTTTGCAAGCATTTTCTCCTAATATCATTTTTGTATGTTATGTTCACTAATATATGTACTCTTCCTCTTAATATATGCATTTTTCTAAAATATTGCCCCTCAACATTTGGAAAAGCAAGACTTGAAAGGTGGGTATGTTCCGGTTCTTGTATTGTTTCAGAAAGTGCAACTTTGATAGATTCAGTTTTAAATGTGAACCAAATCAAATTTCTCCTCCATCCCTACCCACATCCCTTCATATCCACCACCCAAGCAAGCAAAAAGCATTCTGTGAAGCAGCATTCCCATTGAGATATGACAGTTGCCCATCATGTGGACTTTCTGGAAACAACAGAAGACATTTTTCTTCCAACAAGCTGTCCCACCTGGATAAACAGCTTCCCTAGATGCTTCTGTTCTTTTTATAAGTGTTTTTAATCTGTTTTTATTCCATTGCATACATTGTCTTGGGACATATGTGGAAGGCAATTAATAAAACCAAAACAACAATAATAATCAGAGTTCAAGGTAGGGATGGAAAGATCTGTTGTTTCAGTTCTCCCGGTTTCTCATTTTTCCAATGTTAAATTCAGTTCTCTGCATTTCTACAGTGATCTATAATTTTTTTTTAAAAAATCCTCATGAAAATTCTCCACCATTTTAGTGTGAATTTCTCCCAATAAACACATTTTTGTAGGCAGTTTTGACAAAGGTACACATTTTTGTAAGCCATTTCTCATCATTTCATGCCTTTTTGCATGTAATTTTCACTCATGCATTCATTTTTATGCACACTTTCCCCTAATATATGCATTTTTGTAAATGTTGTTTAGTTGTTGAACTGTATCCCAAAATGTTAATAAATGCTAATTTCAAAGGATGGCTGTGTTTCAGTTATCATATTGTTTTGGAAATTGCGAATTTGATAAATTCTGCTTGAAATGCAAACTGAATCAAAATGCTCACCCATGCCTAGTTCAAGGACACCTTCCAGTCAGGCAAGGGCTGGGGATTATGGGGTTGCTGGGCTGTAGCCTGGAGGAGTCCCAAGGACTAGAGAATTAACTGCTCAGTCAAATGTATCAACATTTAAGTGAGCTTTAAAGCTTACCAATAGGTCAGGTAAAACTATCCAATAATTGCATATCCAAAAGTAGTCTCAACGGTGATGACCTTCATACCTAGCAATACCCACCATGCAAAAAAAGTTTATGCCTCAACCCCAAAGGCCAGAAAGCGTTCTTCTGAAAGCAGCTCCTTTATGAAAGCTCTCAAAGCTGCAGCATGGAGCAAAGTTGGAAACAGCCATCCCCTGGTGGCAAACACGGAGTTTATCTCTCTCCCCGCACCACATCTGGATGGCACTAGGTTGGTAAAGGCTATCTTAGCTGCTGACACCGCACAGAAGAATGCAAGAAGGAAGCAAAGTAGCCCAACTTAATGCTGAGATGTGCTCATACAGCACAAACAATACATACATTTTACAGAACTTATAGATAAGCAAAAAGGACAGGTCCCTGTCCCAAGGAGCTTACAATCAAAAATCAACAGTGGAGGGGGAGACAAAGGGAAGAGAGGGAGGAGACAAGAGTACAAGGCATGAATTTAACCAAATACAGTTGCATATGTCAGCTAAGCATGTCTGCTGTCTGCTTCTTGGGACTAGAGAACCTGGACATAGTTATTGGAATTGACAATGACTGATTTTCTCAAACATAAGAACATACTCACTAATAGGCAAACAACCTTGCAGTTTACGAATGTACCTATAGCCCACAGATATTTCTACCAAACATTAAAAAGGGGGGAAATTGAGCAGTTATAGTAAATGCACCAGGGGAGCAGGAGACCTGACCTCCTCTCTGAGATATTGGACTGCCCTACAAAGTTGTCAAAATGCAAACATAATTTGGGTTGGTCTTTCACATTCCAATCCACTTCCTGTGTAGCTTGGAAGAATTTGGCAACATGTGCCTCTGAGCATATGGGGAGTGGTGGCAACACCTGCAATCAGCCCAAATAACAGAAATAAGACATGTGCTGTGCTGATCTTGTTTCAGCAGGGAGGAAGCAACAATATTAAGACAGTTGATAGGGTTCCAATAGTCACTTTATATATGTTTGATTTACTTTGCAATTTTAGTGAAGTTTCCTATACTAAATCATTTTCTTTTGCTTTGTGTCTGTGAATATGTGAAGCACATCAACTCTGCAAAATATACACTAAAAAACTCCAAAAACAATTGTGGAATAATAGTAGTCACTATTCTGCAGAATAGTCTCCAGTGGACATTTCATTCATTCATTCAATCTTTATTGCAGGGCCACTGGCCAACACAAAATATGCATTTTACAAGAAAAACCAAGATATAACATTGAGGGATATAAAACTGTTAAAATAGAATAAATACTATTTATTAAAATAATATCTATATGTTTTTCCTGTGTCTCAATTCTAAAAACTCTGATTGCTGGCCTTGGCCAGATTAAAATGCTGGTCACTACATCGATAACATCTATTTGAGTTTCGATTTGGGGTCGAGTTCTGAGAGATATCTGGCTCTTAATTTCTTGGCTGCAGACGCGAATAGGGCTACATTATGTGTGACCTCGAAATTCTGGTCGGACATTAGAAATGATATTTTATCAGCAATCGGGGCCATTTCAAAAAGGTCTACCCACTTGGAAATAAGATTTATTCTAAGGTTATGGTAAATTGGACAATCTAATAAAATATGTGGAAGGTCCTCCACCCTTTGAGATCCACAAATACAATGTCTTTGTTCTTTGGGGACATTAGCAATTCTCCCTTCCCGTTCTGCATTAGGCAAAGTAAAAAATCTAATTGAAGTGAATGCATGCCTAAGATTGGTCGGGAAAACTATAGCGAGATATGGAGAGCATCTGTGATCGACTTTAAATCTCCAATACCATGGGACAGATCTGCAGTTAAGTAGATATAGTCGATCTAAATATTCACAATGATGGATAACTGCCTGTCGTAGTTTCTTATCTGAGCCAATGGTGTTAAATTGATGAGTAGTTAAGTGATACCTGTGTAATAGGTTTTCAAGTCTAACGCCCCATATTTTTTTGGAAGTGGGGTGAGTAAGGCATAAATATAGCAGTTCCTTATTTTGTAGGTGTACTGTAGATCTCATAAACCTTAAAAGAGCTAAATGAATATGAGCAGTCAGCGGAGGAAGGCCTGTTTCCGCTCGGAGCATTGCAGAAGGAGTTCCTGGGGGTAAGGTCAATAAACGCCTGAGAAAATCAGTTTGAATTGTCTCTAAGGATGATGTTACATCGATGTCCCACCCCCATATCGAGGCTCCGAATAGGACCTGAGGAATTACTTTGGCCTCAAAGATTTTTAAGGCAGGAGTGACCAAATTACCTCCAGTTAAGTGGTGAAATTTTAAAATAAATTAAAATTAAAATAATTTAAATTTTAAAATAAAATAAAATAAATAAATAAAATAGCTCCTGCTGTTTTTATTGCTGATTGTTTAATGAATTGTAAGTGGGTTTTCCAAGAAAGGGTATCTGAAAAAATCACTCCCAGATACTTGAAGATCCAACACTGTTCAAGTTGGTGGTTATGCATTGACCAGCGGTGGCTCGCATATCTTCTCCCAAAGACTAGAACTTTTGTTTTCTTATAATTTATTTTTAGTCCCTCAGTTGCGCAGAGATCATGAAGTCGTCTCATTAGCTTTTTCAGGCCTATTGGAACTAAAGAGAGGAGAACCATATCATCTGCGTAAAACAGTGTTGATATCTTCCTGTTTCCAATTGAGGGGGGAAAATATTGGGGGTCAGTTAAATCAGATATTATATCTGTTAAGAATATATTAAATAATAAAGGTGCAAGAGGGCACCCCTGCTTTATACCTCTAGTCACTGATATCGGGCTTGTCATGGCTCCGTTGGTATTCACTCTAACTTGGGCAGAAGTGTCTTCGTACAAGGCCCTTATTAAGAATAGTAATCGATGGTCTATATTCTTATTGTATAATTTGGACCAAAGTATAGTTCTATCCACTGAATCAAATGCTGTGGCCCGATCTACAAAAGCCATGTATAGATGTTTTGTTGGGCCTCTTATGGCCTGGTTTGCTATAAAGTGAAGGGTTAGGCCATGATCAATCGGGGAGGACCCTTCCTTAAAGCCAATTTGTTCAGGTGGAATAATACTATTTAGATTTACCCATTGTTCCAGTTTTAACAAAAGAAATGTGCTGTACAATTTTAACGCCACATTTAGTAAACTAATGGGGCGATAATTGGATGGATCGGAGGGATCACTCTTTTTATAGATTGGGTTGATGATACTTCGTCTCCATCCATCTGGTATAATGCCTAGTTCGTTAATCTTCAAGAACAAACATGCCAAAATTGGGGCCCACCTGTCAGGAAAGTTTTTATATATTTCAGGAGGGAGATAGTCTTCCCCGGGTGCTTTCCCATTTTTCAGTGAGTCTATTAATAATCTGATTTCGTCAGAAGAAACCGGGGGCCACGGTGGAAGATTTTTAAAGTCCAGAATTAGATAATCATGTTGGGAAAGTGGTACAGAAGAGTAAAGACTGCTGAAATGGGCATGCCAAACTGAGGTTGGAATTTGTTGTTGATTCTTACATTTAATTGAGCCCATTCCCATTTTAACCAGATTCCAAAATATACGCTCTTGTTTAAAAAATACTGCATTTGCTAACTTCTGCCATTGAGATGATGCAAAGTCCAATTTCTTTTGTCTCAAAAGGTGTCTGTATGCCATCTTTGTTGATTTAAAAGCTAAAGCTAAAGATTGGGCTCTTGGGTATTTGTGTAATAGTCGCAATTGTGATCTAAGTTTCCTTTTCGCGACTCTGCATTCGTAATCGAACCACGTAGATAGAGAGGGTGGCCTTTTGAGAATCGAGATTTTTTTGGTTATGATAGGGCTAAGCATAGAGAGGATGTTCTGGAAGGCTGATAGTGGGTCTAAAGTGCCTTCTGATATCCCTTGACTAATCATTTGGTATGAGTTATTCTTTAATTGAATTGCTAAATTGTCCCTCAAGCTGTCTGACCATTGGATTCTCTTCAAGATTTTAGAATGACTCTGTATGGGAGGTGAAATGGTGGAAAATTTAGGGAGGTTAATACTTAATTGTAGGGGGAGATGGTCACTTTCTGTTCTGCATAGGACCTTGAAATCTAGGATGTCCGATAATAAAGATTGAGATACAATCATATAATCGATTAAGCTTATCCCTGCATAGGAACGATATGTGAAGGAGCCATTAGAGGAATCTATTTTTGAGCCATTTAATATTTCTAAGGAGTGAGTTGCAACTAATTTTAATAGGAGAGGGCCCTGATTATTTGTCTTCTTATCTTGGAAGGTTCTGTTACTATTATCATTTTGGTATGATGGCATCCAGTTGGATGCACTAATATTATATAGCCAAGAATTCCCAATTCTGGCATTAAAATCGCCACATTTGGAGTGTCTCAGTTTTCACAAGATAAAACAGTGGGAGGTGAAATATATTCTAGCAAAATTCTAGGTGTGCTCAATGTTCTTAATTGACCATGCCTACCTTTCCTTAAGTGAAGTGATTTAAACATAGCAGGCTGAAAGAATGCATCTTGGGCAGGCCAAGTTTGTTTTTTCCAACACCTAGAGTCATTCCTGAAGTAGCAACATATGTAATCACTCTGATTTTACATCAAACTGCAGTTTCAGATTCAACTGTTAATGCACCCAAAATAGAAATAGAACATAACCTCCTGTTTGAAACACAAAAAAGCCGTCTTCACCATCATATAGCATTGGCAAAAAAAAAAAAAAAGGCTTTGAAATGAAAAAAATAAATTTGACACAAATTTCTAAGATGAATAATGAGAAATATATAATTTTCTAGCTTACATTCTTTGTAGAAACAGTAGTAACACAGGAAAGAAGCAAAGTAAGAAGAACACCAATAAGCATACAAAAATGTAATTCTCCATCTTTGGAGATGGCAGGTGTTGCCACCACTTCTTACCACTGAGAAGTGAGTTATTTTCTAACTGGTTCTGCTAAAAATATGAACAATTTTTGCCTGCTATATGCATTATTATACACACTATTTCATGCAGAAATATATACTCCAGGTTTCCTCAAGTAACCTGCAAGTAAATAGATACTTACAAAAATGCATATAACTTTTAAAATACTTATGCATTAATTCTGAAGAATTATCTTGCAGAAACATAGCAGCACATGGGGCTTCACTCCTGTATCCATATTATATGTACGCTATACATTTTTCATCATATAATCTTGTATATAATTAATTGGGCTTTTAAAAAATCAACAACTCGACAATGCAAAAGCAGCTCAGACACAATGTGGGCACACAATGCAAGAAGCGGTTTGATACGAGAGGAGCCCAATCAGGTCGGAACCATCAAATTCCACATAAAAATAAAATGGAGTCCTCCTCCATCTCTGCTTCCAAAGGCCAGGGTAAACAGGTGCTTCAGTTGACCTGATGCCATCTTTAGCATCATTTAGTGCAATGTGAAATCTATTCTGTTCTGTTAGGCTTTAATAGAATCAGATTAGGCTTTTATTGTATTTGTTCCCTGTTTTATAATGACTTCGTTTGTTAATTTGATTGTCTTACTGTAATATTTGATTACATTTGTTGTTTGTTGCTACTCTGGTTGTGATTATGTTGCATTTTATTTATCCATTTATATAGCCAGCCTCCTTGAATTCATTGTAAAACAGCAGGATACTATAAACCCTAGTGCCAACAAGCAAGCAAGTACATTTAGTTGCATTTGGGAATGAAGATTAAGGGGTTAAGGTTTTTAGTTTAGTTAACAGAAATGCTGGTGGCTCAGGGAGAGAAAAATTGGTGCTCACTAATTTCAGAAGATATGGTTTGACATAGTAGCAGATATACACATTAAGTAGCACAATATTCTGAGCTGAAAGCATTTGAGAAACTACACACTGAAAGTATCCTATATTCTAATTAAAAGAGGGGAAAAACGCAGCCCGCTTGACCCTAGCTGCTATCCTGTTTAAATAAATCTATACTACATTTAATTTGATGCTAGGGAGACAGGTATTTTAGACTGAAATTGTTATTTCATTTGGCTTCATCATTAGCCTCTGAGTTCTACAGTCTCCAGTTGCTTTAGAAGGAAACTGTCCTCTACAAATTATTGTACTTCACATCCCCACCTCTTGAAGGATTAAAGCCTAGAAAGGATGCACTGAAGTAAAATGTTGTATCCTTCATGCATAGTCCCCTTAAGCAGAAGTGCACCCCCAGACTCCCCCTCATCTCTCTCCTCAGTCTAGGAGAAACTGCTGCAGGGCTCTGTTATGAGCCCTGCCATGGAGATGTATTACATACTGGGTGGTATCCAACAAAGGAGTTTCATTCGTGCAAGGACTTCTGTTTGTGCAATGGAACTTCCCCTCCCTCTCCTCTCTCTGCACCCTACCAAACTATGCCCTGGAGGTTGGGAAAAAACCCAGAATAGATTTGGGGAGCATGGGGAGGGGTGTGGGGAGAGGAAAGGGAAGGGAAGTTCCACTGCACAGCCAAGGGTCCTTGAACTACCAGAATTACTTTGCTGGATGCTACTCTCTATTCAGGAACCCACATGGAGCATGACAATAGGCCCAAATCTCCTTTCTCCAGGGATGATATTCCTCCTCCCCCCTATGGGATGCAGCTGGCTCCAGAACCCACCCCATGACATAACTAGGGCCTGCCCCTGAAATCTCAGAGTTTGGGATGCTTTTGACCTGGCAACCCTAGTTAGCACATGCAGATAAATCTAACTTGTGTAAGGCACCAATGGTCTTAAAGAAGGGCTTCTACCCACAGAGTCTAGACATTTTACTTTCTGGGTGACTGTAGTAGCCTGGAAAGGGAGGTTGCTGCTGACCTGTTATTTGCA
Source organism: Rhineura floridana (assembly GCF_030035675.1). Taxonomy (NCBI): domain Eukaryota; kingdom Metazoa; phylum Chordata; class Lepidosauria; order Squamata; family Rhineuridae; genus Rhineura; species Rhineura floridana. The sequence continues at coordinate 200,919,613 of NC_084480.1, read as the reverse complement.
GTACTTCTGCGGCATCACAGCAGACAGATGGAAATTTTTATTACCAGTACCACCAATTAGGTTTCAGGTAACACAAAGGGCCACTAGGCTTTCCATAAAGCTGCTGACGGTAGCCTTATTTTCTCAGTCCAAGCAACATGTTTGTCAGATATAGTCTGTCTATCCCTGCTTCCTGGCTCACCTCTAGGGCGCCAGCCCTTATAGCATCGATCTGCCACCTCCATTTAAATAAAGTGTGGGGCCCTCGAAATGTAGTTAGACCACAACTCTCATCATTAGCCATGCTGGCTGGGGCGGATGGGAATCAGAATCTGACAACATTTGGAAGGCACAGTGATGGCTACCTCTGATTTGAATGATTAGGGAAGTTGTTAGAGTGGTGTGTGTGTGTGCATGAGAGAGAGAGAGAGAGAGAGAGAGAGAGAGAGGAGCCTGCTGGATCAGACCAGTGGCCCATTTAGTCTAGCATCCTGTTCTCTTTTGTTGGAGCAATGCTATAGCCCATAGAGTGAGTGAATTATTATCTGGCTTGCCAAAGCTAACTAAAACCAAAAGAATCCAAGCTTTGAAGCTTTCTATCTCTGTGATTTCATAGATAAATCAGAATATCAGGCCTCAGAAAAGAAGGCAAGAGGGGAAAAATCACAAATTCATTTAGTTTTTTAGATACGATTTTTTATGACCTGGAAAGAACCACAACACAAGTCATACTGTAAAAAAAAAAGAGGGGGAGGATGGAGGGAGGTACAGTTTACCCTAGGGTAATATTGCCTAAATGTCTATCATATATTCAACCAAAATTGTCCAACAGCACAGATTAGGCTAACCTGAGATAGAAGCTGTACATTACAGCAGGTATGGGGAACTTCTGGCCCTCCAGATGTTACTGAACTACAACTCCCATCATTCTTGGCCATTGGCCATGCTTGCTAGGGCTGGTGGGAGCTATAGTTCAGCAACATCTGGGGGGCCAAAAGTTCCCCACTCCTGCGCTACAGGGAGATGTGTGGGCACTGCATATCTGCATCTCCTGAGTAATGTGTGATATGACATCATGTTAGCATATCCTCACCCATTTATTATTTATTCATATTATTACATTTATATCTCATTTTTCCACCAAGGAGCTCAAGGTGGCATACATGGTTCTATCTCCCTCCACTTCATCCTCACAACAACCCCATAAGGTAGGTTTGTCTGAAAGACTGTGACTGGCCCAATGTCACACAGATAGCTTCAGGCCTGAGTGGGGATATGAACCCAGGTCTCTTACATCCTACTCTGACACTACACCAAACTGGCCCTCCCTTGTGCTGCTTCACTGGCTGCTGCATGGGAAGGGAGGGACGCGAATGAAACAACATCACAAGGTGGTGGCAAACATGGACTGGATTGGATGATAGGTCTCCCCCAATCTGGACCAATGCATAGAAGGGAGCAAGTACACTTAGTTCCTCCCTGCCCACCTGGCACGCCAGACCACTGGCATAAGGGCATTCAGAATGTGGCCTAAAGTGCCTTTTGGTGGATATGATGATGTGCTGTCCTCCCAGGGATCCATACAGGGGGAAAGATGGCTATCCTCATTGCCCCTATGAGGACAGCCATTTTTTTTAATACAAGTTGTCCCTGGGAGGACGATACACCGTCATATCACATTCTAAATTATGAATGCTCCCATTGTGTTCATGGTAGCAGCTGGGCTTTCTAGCCACTTGCAGTGTCAATTACCTTGGGAGGGTCAGAGAGACATTTAAACTTCATAGCCAGTTCTTAGATCACCTTGTACAAGCCAAAGACTGCAGCAGAAAATGTTGGAGATGTCCTGATGGAGCTGCAAAACTGTTCTGATCTATACAAGCATCCTGAAGTTGTGGATCTCATCAGTTCACTCTGGCATACGGAACAATCACTTTCCTCCAGCATCCCTAATTGTTACATGATGTCTTGTTAGGCAATTGGTACAAGATCTCTCTTGAGCTGCAGCCGGGGTCAGAAGAAGCTAACATTTCCTATTGGCTTGAAAAGGTCTTGAATTAGATTCTCCTTACAACAGGCTGGTGGGATTACTTGTAGTTGCATTAGCATGGCATCTCACAGCTCACAATAGGACTGCATAATCCCCCCTTGCCTTCCTTGTATTAATCTAAATAAATCAGATTATGTCTTTCCTGTCTTCTTTGCTGAGAGGATCATCTAAGTGTGTGGCATATGCCACCACATTGTTTCCAAAGCCTGCATTTCGATGCTACCTAAATATCTCCTGTTTGTGCTTAGACTCTTTGGGGGCCTAAGAACAATCGTTCTTTGCCCTGGAGGGGGACTCATCCTCCAGCAGAAGGTAATGAGAAGGCCTGTGCCCTTGGCGTTACTTTGTGTGGGTTGTGCGTGGCAGATGCTCTTGAAACAGCTGGAAGGAAACCATTAGCATTCCAAAGAGGCATGTTATAGTGTCACATTGCAATGTCTTCAGGAGCATCTGAGACCTGAGGCAGCAGATATCCAGACAATGAGATATATTTAAAGGGATGCTGTCAAGTTGGAAACTAGTCAATCTATTAAAGAGAGAGAGAAAGGGAGGGAGGGGAGTGCTCCTGAACATCATCCTAGACACTTCATCTTCTTTTTGAACTCCAGATGGATTTTTTTTACAGCCATGTTTTCACAACTGGAAAGTTTGTACAGACACAAGAAAGGCTTATTACCCTGAATGCTATCTAGAAGAGAAAAATAGGAAATTGGCTAGTGTAGGCGTTACTTCCAGGAGAAGCACGTAAAAGCAAAAAGATAAGCAGAAATAGAACATCCAATTCATTGGTGTTGCTTGAATTCTAGATAAATCCAGGTTTGGCATGTTGCTTTCTGTTTATTTAGATATTTGATTGATATGTGTGTGTAAGTGTTTGTGTATCTGCCATTTCAATATCAGAAGAAAGTATTCATGCCAGCTTCTGTTTTAAATTTATGTCATATATCATATTGTATTCTCAGGTTCTGTTTGTGAGCTTCCCATAGCCTTCTGGCTGGCTACTATGAGAACAGAAATTTGGACTATATGGGACTGTGGCCTGATCCAGCAGCCATGCTCTTTTGTTTTGTTTTTCCTTTATTGTTTTCTTATATGGCGCTGTTTTATTGCACTGTAATTGTAAGATCTGTCAGTTCTGATACTCTCCATACTCATTTTTTCAATCTTAATTTCAGTTCTCCATATTTCTGCATCAATTTGCATTTTTTTAAAAAAAATCCCCATGAAAATTCTTCAGCTTTTTAATGCAAATTTCCTCTACTAAACCCATTTTTGCATGCAGTTTAACTAATGTACATATTTTGTAAGCATTTTCTCCCACTTTAATGCATTTTGTATGTTATTTGCACTAATATATGCATTTTATGCATATTTTCCTGTGACATATGCATTTTTGTAAACATCGTTTGGAGAACTGCATCACATAATTCGGATAAGTACAAGCTTTGAAGGGTGGCTGTGTTTTGGTTCTCCCGTTGCTTTGGAAAGTTTGAATTTGAGACATTCTGCTTTAAATGCAAACTGAATCAATTTCTCCTCCATCGCAGGAGGCTGGGATCACATCTCCAAGTAGGGCTGGGAGAGACCATTGTCTGGAATCTTGGAGAGTTGCTACCAGTCATTGTCGGCCATACTGAAGTAGATGGACCAATGGTCTGACTTGTTATAAGGCAGTTTGCTTTGCTGCAGCTGGGAAGAGGTATAACATGTAGTTTGACCCCAATATTATGGAGAACTCCTGCCTGTAGAAGAGACATTACTGAGCTTCGATTGGCCAATGGCTGACTCAGGGGCATCACTAAGAAGGTGCGGGGGCTGTGGACTGCACCCGGGTGACACCGAGAGAGGGGTGACACCCAGAGCCGCCCCTACCTTAATCTCTGGACTCTCAGCTTCAATTAAAAAAAAACACCTAAGTTTCTAGGTCGTCTGGTTCCCGAGATATACACCAAAACGTCAGCCCCCCCTGCGACTGTTTAATCTGTTTTTTAACCGATCTGTATAGCAGCTTTTAGCCAGAGCTTGGAAAAGTTACTTTTTTAAACTACAGCTCCCATCAGCCCCAGCCAGCATGGCCACTGGATTGGGCTGATGGGAGTTATAGTTCAAAAAATAACTTTTCCAGGCTCTGGCCTCTAATCCCGCCCTTTCAGGATTGTAGCCAATAAGGGGAGCCAGGCTTGTGATTTGTTGACCCAGGCAGTGCTTAGGCTTCATTACAACATCAAAATGGTGGTTTGGAGGACTTCAGTTTGAGTAAGTAAGAATATGGGTTAAAGTTTTTTTTATCTTGTGTGTAACACGCAGTCAGACCCTGGGCTGTTGGAGAGGGCAGTGCTTTGAAAACCCGTTATAAATCTGTTTGATTTTTACATTTCATTTTGTCACTAGAGTGCCCAGATCCAAAATAAAGGGCAGGGTTATGTCACCTTTAAAAGTTGTGTAAAAGAAGGAATTTCAGCAGGTGTAGCTACAAGCCAGAGCAGCAGGAGGGAAAGAAGTAAGACCAGCTGCCTGAACTGAGAGACTGTGCTTGTTATTTGCTTGCTACCTCTTTGTGGCATCTTCTTCCTCTTGAGTAGACTTACTGAACTGGTCAGAGGGCTTCTGTTGGAGGGGACCACAAGTGAATCAGCAGTTTCCAGCAGCCCTCTATATTGGGCCATTGTTGGAGGCATGGCTGTAAGAGAGACACAGGTGGGGGTGGCGGCTTGCTGTCGGCTATGAGGGCCTGTACATGACACTGGGGCAATGAGACAGACTGGGGATGCTGTTGGTGTACTGCCCACCCTAACTGAGCAGGCAGAGATGATCTCAAGCTTGAGAACCCCATTACATTTGTTTTGAGGGACTTCAGTATCCACACTGAAGCTGCATTGGAATTTCATGGCCTGCAACCATGGGGCTGTCTGTCTGGGCCAAAGTGTAAGGAAGGGCATACCTTTGTTTTGGTCTTTGCCTCAGTGTGTGAACAGAGCAATCTGGACATTGAAAGGGGCTTAACTCACCCCATTGTTACTGTCAGACCACTCTCTGGTAAAGCTTGGACTTATAGTACTAGTCACCTTCAGTAGAATTGGGGGACCTATTAAGATGGTCTGCCCTTGGAGACTTATGGAATCCAAAACCAAAGCCGGTGGTGATCCTGTTGAGGTCTTTGTGTCACTATGGAATGCAGATGGGGTGGGCGCTTGACATGATTGCTCCCAATTGTCCTGCCCTGCACTGTAGAGCCCAGATTGCTTCCTGGTTTTCTGCGGTATACCAGGACAATGAAAACTAAAGTGCAAGTGGTGTAAGATTCAAAGTGAAGCCAACTGGACATGTGCTAGAGCGCATAATTGCACCTACTGCATGGCAGTGAAGGCTGCAGAGAAGCTTGTTTTGCTGCTTCCATCACAGCCTTGAGTAGCCATCCAGCATTGCTTTTCCGAGGGGTGCGGTGATTATTCTTATATACCCCAGCAAATTGAATGCTTGCACTCTTGAGTCATGCTGTGACAAATTTTAAAACACTCTGAAGATAAAACCTATGCTAACTTGAATTGATACTATTGATACAGTATCAGATGGATGTCCAATGGAGTCTTACCTAGTTTTATGGGATCTGTTTCAGTTTGTGAGGCTTGAGGGTACGGACAAGATGTTTGTTGTAATCCAGTCGTGCACATGTTACGCCTGTGCTAAAAGCACTGCACTGGCTGCCTATCAGCTATTGAACCATTTTAAAAGTTTTGTTGCTGATGTATGAAGCCCTAAAGAACTCGGGACTTGGATACCTAGAAGAGCACCTTATACAGACCTGCTAGGACATGAAGGTCATCAGAAGAGGCCTTGTTAGGGGCATCCCACTTTATGATGTGTTGCTTGTTGATGACCTAGAAACAAGCCTTCTCTGTAGTGGCACTCATGCTTTGGAATGCTCTTTCCCCCACTCCTATAGGGGAGGCATCCACAGTAGAGTGCTTCTGAAAAAGTGTGAAAAGTGTGAAAAAGTGTGAAAAGCTCAGGCTTTCCCCAGCTGGGTCACTGGCCTATTTTAAATACTGTGCATATCCCTGGCATTTGTTTGTTCTTTGCTGCTGATATTTTAATATTATATATATTTCAGTACTTGTTTGATTTTATGTTTTTAACATGTTAATGTTGGATTTTATTCTGTATGCCACTTTGGGATCCTGGATGGGAAGTGGTCTACAAATGATATTAATTAAAGGTACAGGAGGTCTGTCCTCTTTTTCATCTTTGTCTCCCTCATTGTTATTGCTTGTTTTTTATCCTCAATATTCAAGGCAGTTTTAAATGGACATACATTCAGACAAATTAAGGTGCAATCCAACTTGTATTTATGCCAGGCTGAGGGAACTAGGATATTCCTACACCAGCAGAAGCCCCTTACCCCAGCTGAGGTAGACCCTGCCAGCTTTGTATAAGCATGGCCCCTCATTGGCACCAAACAGGCACTGTCCTTTAGCCACTGCCTTGGGCTTCTGCAGCTACATATCCTCTTGCTAGGCCACACCTCTGAGAGCTGCAGGTGGAAACAATTCTGCCTGAAAACAGACTGACAAGCAGGTAGACCGATAAAAACAGGAAAGTACTCACAGGGTACAGCAGATGGTTGCTAGGCACTGCCTTGGGCTTCTGCAACTTAATAGTCTCTTTGCAGGGCTACACTTCTGAGAGTTGCAAGTGGGCCATTATGGGACAGCACTGCAGGAAAGAACATGAAAAAACAAATGAACCCCAAGCTTAGCTCCAGACATCAGTACATCTTAAAAAGTTCATGATTGAGGTTGTCTGAGGTGCTCTGACCCCAGAAAAACTGATGGTTGCTTCTTGCTTGCTGGTTGGACAACAAAAGAACATAGGAAGAGTCCTGCTGGATCAGGGCAAAGGCCCATCTAATTCAGCATCTTGTTCTCATAGTGGCCAACCAGATGCCTGTGGAAGCTAGGGTTGCCAGGTCCATGGCCTGAGACTGATCCTGTATCTTTAGGAGAAGAGAAGGTTAGCCAAGTGCAGGTGTTCTTGCAACTCTGTAATGGAAAAAACCTCAAGGTGGAATTTTCCCTTCCCCCTCCACAACTTTTAAAGATGCAGAAGACCTCTTGGAGGCCGGGCCTGGCAACCAAGAGGTCTTCTGTATCTTTAAAAGTTGTGGAGGGGAGAGGGAGCCCACCTTGTGGTTTTTCCCATTACAGAGTTGCAAGAACACTTGCACTTGGCTGACCTTCTCTTCTCCTAAAGCAGCCTTTCCCAACTAGTGGGCCACCAGATGTTGTTCGACCGCAATTCACATCTTTCCTGACCATTGGCAGTGCTGGCTGAGGCTGATGGGAGTTGTGGTCCAACAACATCTGGTGGCCCACTAGTTGGGAAAGGTTGTCCTAAAGATACAGGTTCAGTCTCAGGCCATGGACCTGGCAACCCTAGTGGAAGCCCACAAGCAGGACCTGGCTGCAGTAGCCCTCTCCCCCTACTTGTGATTCCCAGCAACTGGTGTTCAGAGGCATACTGCCTCTGATACTGGAAGTCGTAAATAGTCATCAGGACTAGTAGCTGTTGACAGCCTTATCCTACATGAATTTGTCCAATTCTCTTTTAAAGCCACCAAAATTGATGGCCATACTACATCTGTGGGCAAATTTCATAGTTTAACTGTGCACTGAAGAGGAAGTCACCACTTTTGTCAGGATACTTCAAAAACAAGGAGTAGAAATGACCACACAGAGACACACACCTCCAAGTTCTTCACTGTCAAGTGCTGCCCAGTTTTCAAAGTCAACTTTGACAAGCATTTTTCAGAGTCCCATCTCAGCTTAACAAGGCAATAGATCTTCCCAGGGCCACATAATAAGAATATGGGTTAAAGTTTTTTTTCTCTTGTTTGTAGCATGCAGTCAGACCCTGGGCTGTTGGAGAGGGCAGTGCTTTGAAAACCTTTCCAATATGAAAGCTTTAATCCAATACTTGCTTTTCTGGGAGTAAAGGAATGCTGATCCCATGTACCTGGAGTAAACCTCATTGAATTCATTAGGACTTACTTTTGAGTAGACATGGTTAGGATTGTGGTGTAAATTAATGGGACTTCTGAGTAAACATAACAAAGAATTGTGTTTGTGTTAAAATGAACCTAATTTTGATGTAGTTCTTAAACGTTTTTACTTTGAATTCTATTGTTTTCTTACCGAATTTTCACTTTAGCCACATGAAACTATGTATAAATGTAAATACATTTAGGCTGTGCATATGATATAGTAATTTAAAGGTGTAATTTTAATTTTGCTAGTTGTTTATGTCACTATTATTGCCATTACATTCAGTGATATACGGGAATTACGATTTACAAGTAACATTAGTACAAAAAACATTACTAAGGATTCTGTATGGTCTGGTACGGGAGGAGGTCCATGGGGGTGACACCATGAGTTACTGCACTGGGTGACACCAACCCTAGTGATGCCACTGGGCTGACTCTATACATTTTTGTTCAGTCATCCATCAAATTTTACCAGCCTCGGTGAGCACTGGGTTTGTGTTTGTTAAACCGGAACCTTCCTCTGATACCTTCACTTTTTAATCTGCTTTGGAGTTGTTGATAGTTTTGTTGTAATGCTTGCCACTTACTGTGGATTGTTTTTCTGTTTTATGGGTACACTCTTTTTAGCCTGCAAGCCACAAACGGGAGCCCTCCTCTTAAGGGGTGGGGATACACATTTTGTGTCAGGTCCTCCTTGTTTGTCATATATTTCTGAAGTAGAACAGATGACTGAGGAACTGGGATGGCAAGAAATCAAGAGGCAAGACAACATGAGCTGGAGTAAGCTAGAGCCACTTAAATGCAACAGATCTGCATGGAATGAGCAGTGCAGCAACCTTTAGCATGGACTCTAACAGGCTACTAACCTAATAATTTCATGTTTAGAAACAGACAATTTTGCCTGTTGGAGATGTGGTGATCATACCACACTTTCCCCTAGGCCACACTTCTTCAGGTGAAGCAGGAGGCCTTCCTGATCCATGCCCCCTTGGGGGTAGAACTCTGCGCTACAACTCTGAGCAGGTGATATAGGTTAACTCCAACAGTGATCCAAACCTTGCACATGGGTCCCAAAGCCCTGAGTCCAAGCCTCCAGAATCTCCCTTTGCCTGTAAAACTGCTCCAGAGTGCATACCCTATTTGCACAGAGCACAAGCCAAAAATTTATTTCTGGGACCCATAGGCCAATCCCGGACCAAATATTCAGGGAGGGTGGTATGGGTGCTGGCAGGATTCTGAAATGGCAAGGGCTAGGCAGGGCTGGCTTTTTTATCTCAGCCTGGTGTGGCCTTTTACCTTGCATTGACATAATGTGTGTTTGCACACAACTTCCCACACTCAGCTTAAAGAACTACTTCTGCCTGCAGACAGGTCTCTACTCAGATATCTGCAAGACTGAGCAGATGAAACACATTCTCCTTTATTTCCCTCCTTTTTTTAAAAAAAAAATAGAGGACTATGCACACACAATTTGCTGCATTTAGCTCACCCATTTCCCCATTGCAACATTACTGACATGCGCCCTTGCACTGATTAAGCATTTCACAAATTCAGTCTTGATGCAATTGTTCATGATTCTTTTTGTGTAGAGTGTGACGGTCCTTCCCCAGCTCTCCCTGTCAGGTTCCTACCTGCTCGTGGTTACTGCCTGTCACTAGGCACCACCAGGGACTCCACCAGTCTGGACTGTCCTTTTTTATGGTTTCTCTCCCCGCTCTAGCACAGATCTCAACAGATCCCCCTGCTAGGCAGCACCACCAGTCACGTCCTATAACCAGTATTCCCAGAGACTCTGCCTGAGTCTCTCTATCAGGTTACCTCTGTGACTGAGTGCTTAAGCTGTCCCACTCCCTTTGTATCAATGCAGATAATTCTGGTTTGCTCTGAATACTTGTGGTGTTATTCTTCCCTTCCCCGCTGCCACCATTTGTCACTCTTCAGCCTTGGTAGTTACCTTACCCTCCCTTCTGGTCTGTGAAACCCCAGCCAAGGATCAGGCCTTTGGTAAACCAAATATATTTATTAAATAACAAAGATAACAAGATTTCTTTATAAAGGCACTTAAGCATATGGTTTCATCTATTCCTGAGGTACTGGTCTTAATATTAATCCGAACTCCACCCTCTCCTCACATCCACCAACTCTCCACACAATCTCCTCTCAAAAAACCCACCAAAACAACCCACAACGTCCACCTTCCACCTCACATCCACCCAGATTTACCTGACATCCTTCCATTTATACTGTCAGCCATTTTAAACATTCAGCCAATCATCCAGCATTCTACTGCCCATTCACTCCCCCTTCCTCTTTCATTCCACTTACCATGTATCTCCTATACAAACAGCACTTACCATATTTACACTAATACAGGATCATCACATAGAGTTTTACCAGTGCACAAGTTCAAGCTGCAGAAAGGGCCAGCACAGGACAAAACAGGTGTGCTAAGACTATGGTTTGGGTGGATTGATGCAAAATGTTATGCATGGTAAACCTGTCATGTGACTGCTTCACCATGCACCCAGAATGCAATCTAATACACATATACTATGCTACCATCAGTGAGAGCAAAGGTGATAAAGTGGATAGAGTGATGGACATGGGATAGGGAGTGTTGAAACCCCCATTTGGTGTCCAGTTCAGAGCGAAAACCACCAGTCGGAGACGAGGGTGCAATCAATTCTTGTTTTATTAAAGTAATGGATATGTCAAAGGCTGTGCGCCTCATAGAAACCCCTATGCTAACTCACTACAATCCCTAACTGCACTCTAGACATGCTCTGCAACTTGTGAGAAAAGTTGACTCAGTGCCCACTTCCAGGTGCGGTAGCCTCAAATAGGAGAGGTCTTGGGGCATAACCTCTCACTCCATTGCACACATGCCTCCTTCTGCCCTGTCTGCTTCTCCCAACGTTGTGAGCGCAGTGGGGGGGGGCGAGCCTCCAAGGGCTCATCGGAAAGCACAGGTTCCTGATTGGCAGGTGGGAGAGTGGAGGGCGGGGAAGCGTCGGGCGTTTCTAAGATACTGCTTGGTGAAGGAGGAGTGTCTGCTTTCTCAGGAGCATCCCCCAACAGTCCTGTGGGAGTGCTGGGGGGCTGAGCACTGTCCCATTGAGGGGCAGGACCAGCCATGGGAACTGGCGGGGTGGGCAACTCGCTCTCTTCCCCAAGGTTGGGGTTAGACTCAACAATAGCTGGATTGTCCATGCTCCCTAACGGCTGAGGCTTCTGAATCTCATGCCTTCCCCCTCCTTCCTTGGGAAGGAGGCTGGGTCTGTCACCCCTGGGCCGAACATTTGGCCATGAATCACTGAGTGATTCTGGGCCTTATTTCTCAGGTTGGCCTGCCTCTTAGGGTGGTTGTGAGAAGTGAAAGTGGGATCCTATGTACACTGCCTTATTGGCTGGATATAAAAGTAATAAACATATTTCATGTTTGCCAAAGGAGGATATTACAGATGCTGTTAAGGTATGAGCGAGACTCGGTATTTCACCAAAGGATTGCTCTTTGGAAAGGGAGAAAAAATATTGGTGTTGAGTTGGCAGCCATTAAGATAAAAGAGCAAAGCAGCCATGGCTAAGGAAAATTCCATCCATTGACACTGAATAATGGATCCCCAACAATGAATATATTCATATAATATTTTGTCTTTATTTTTGTCTTCAAATGTTTATATGTGCCTTGCAAATCTTATGTTTAAAACCATAGATATTCATCAAAATGCCATTTACAGCAGTATGTCTCAATTCAGCAAAACTGTTTTTAATAAACATCCTAAGGAGATGCTTTACTACTGAAACAGTACCTAGTTCAGATTAAACCAATTTCAAAAACAAAAGCAAAAACCATGCATTCCTTTAACCTCTTAAATCTAAGCCATATGTGTTGGTCTGGAGTGAAGACAAAGTTTGTCATGTTTCCAGTTAACCGAACTTGGGGCGGGGGAGGGTTTTTTTGGTTGCAGTATCATTTTGCCCCACAATGTCCCAGAACAATGCTGTATCCAGAGAAAAGAAAATGGCAGCCAGGCTACTGCGAAGGACATTGTATTTTTTTTTTTCAATAATTTTTATTCAGATTTTCATAAAACATACAAGACAAAATCATAAAACATTCAAAGACAAAAAACAAAATCAAAAATAGTTAAACAAAAAGAAAAAAAGAAAAAAAAAACAAAAATAAAAAATAAAGAGTAAAATATTGACTTCCCATTTGTCAAAGATCAAATCAGTTATAAGTCTATAATATATAACAATCCTGTCTCTTAAGTCATATTATAAAATCACTTTCCTCCAGTAGTTATCTTACTTAATCATCAAATCTCATAAACATTACTTTATTCTTTCCACAAAAAGTCAAAGAGAGGTTTCAATTCTTTAAGAAATATATCTATCAATTTTTTTTTCCAGATAAGCATATCGATTAATCCATCTCATTACTAATTATGATAATCTTATTGTCATAACCATAGTCAAAATAAACATTTCAATTAATCCATCACATCAGAATCTGTTAGGTTCAATAATTTCAGTAGCCATTGTTCTATTATCTCTATTAGTTCCATTTTCCATCTTCCATCTTCAGTAGTCTTGTTAAGTCCAGTAATTTCAATATCCAATCTTCCATTATCAGTATTCCATAATAATCTTGCTGTCAAAGCCATAGTCATATAGTAAGAGTCTGATGGGAATTACCTCTATCCCAAATATTTTCTTGCCATCCATTCTGAATAGGTTGCTGAAATACTGCTGTAAAATCATATCTCTGTTCTTTTTTTCAAAATACACTGGGTCATCTCTTAAAAGTTTTTCCATTGTCACATGGCTGCAGTTAATTCCATAGATTTTCTCTATATTGGGCTCCATCACATCATTCCAGTCCAGAAGATTATCCATGCCATTGATAACTTTATCTCTAGAATCTTCATTCATTTCTTCAGAGATAACATTGAGTTCCAAACAATAGATTTTATTTCTAAAGTCCATAGACTCCAAATCTTGTTCCTGTTCCACGTTGGTTCCAATCTCCGGGATCTCCTCTCTCACAGGGACCCCTATTCCAGTCTCCAGGGTCTCCTCTCTCACAGGGACCCCTGTTCCAATCTCCGGGGTCTCCTCTCTCACAGGGACCCCTTCCAGGGTCACCTCTCTCACAGGGACCCTTATATCTTTAATCTCCTGCTTCATTTTACTCAATTCAATTTTCATTATCTCAATCTCATCCATTATTTTCTGAAACATAGTTATTTCCAGATTTTCAGCCACTTTCTTAATTGCCATTTTAAAAGAAAAATATAGGAAAACCACTTCTTATTTCAGCAACAATTGGATTAATTCTCCAAACTTGGTGACATCACAGTATAAACAGAGCAGACAGCCTTATCTCTCCAATAGTTAAGTAAACAAAATGCAGTTCCCAGGATCGAAACAATTAATGGCAATCGTCAAGAAACAGATTCGTCAAAATAAAATAGACCAAAAAGAGAGTAGTCTCAAAACAGTATAATATTTTTCAAAATAAAAATCTGGAATAGAAATCCCTCTTCTGTGTATATCTTTAGAATGCAAATCCAGGACAGCTTTTTGCAACAAAAACAGAGATAAGCTATTAATTAGTGCGTAGCAGAGAGAAGTTATGGCTCCCCAGTGAGATGTCAAAAACTGATCAATCTGGCAAATCTCTTTTAAACAGCAACAATTTAAGTCAAGTAAAAGAAAAATATAGAAAGAAGGGTGCTTGCCTGTTAGTGCGTTCTCTCTTAGAAGATAAGATGAACGTTCGCTTTAACAGATAGAGCTTGCTGTTGAAAATCCGTCCCACCTTCGTCGGCTGGACCTCGTCCCATAAATTAATGAGATCTGGTCGTCCCAACAAAAATAGGCTTTGAGGTTAATCTCTTCGTTTCTCCCTACCCGGGAGAAGTTTAATCAGTCAAAAAAAAAAGAAAAAACTGACTGATATATCTGAATAAGCTTCTTTTGAGGCAGGAGCCCGTCTCAAAAGCAGGCACAGGCTAAGTCACCCTTCCCGGAAGTCCTGCGAAGGACATTGTAGAAGCAAAACTGATGTTGTTTTAAGAAAAAAAGAAGCCGCCGCTGCTGCTGCTAAAGGCAAATCCTTCAGCCCATCAATTTGGCAGTAAATTTTGCTGCCCCCTATAGTGGAATGACCCCATGTTCAGATTCACTCCTTTCCTCATGAAAATAATAGACATTCCAATTTCAGCAATTGCACCTCATCCTTAACTTAGGCAAATTCATTTTTCTCACAGAATTTCAGTCTGCATGCAACATCAGGATTTGCTCTTGTGAGTTTCTTTCCAAGCTTCTGGGCCTGAGTTGAAGATTGGGTTGGACATCAAGGCTTATCCTTTATAAGCTACTACTACTACTACCATTACTACTACTAAATAACAGTAACAACATTCAATGATGTGTATGGAAATTTTGTTACTATATTGAAAAAGTAATATTAAATTGCCCTGATAAATTTTCCTAGGCTTAACAAGATCCTGGTCACTGTCTCCAAATCCTTCCGATGCTATGCCTCAGGAAGAGGCCTTTGTTTTGGTGAAGTGTCAGTAGTTGAAGTTTCCATCAAGATGGAAGTTCAATGGTTCCACTGCTGTCAATCTGAGAGTCCAAATACAAATTTTCAAATATTATTTATTATTTTATTAATTAGATCTGTATCCTGCCCTTCCTCCCAGTAGAAGCCCAGGGCTTGTGGAACCAGAAGAACTGGCTTTCAATATGATGAAAATCAAAATTTGCATGAATTTTGCAATAGTTGAGAAATTATCACTAAGGGCAGTCATGTGAAAAAAGACACAACATTGAACTTTTGGAGAAAGGGACTATTCAGCTTTTTTCAGTCTGTGTTCACTGCTATTGTGTCCCCTATCTGCTTCAACACCATTTTGTTGTTCCCATTATTGCTTCTTTTTCTGTCTCCTGGGTTAGTTTCATGGAAGATCCAAGCAAATCAGAGATCACATTCTGAACATGATATTATAACCACAATATACCAGATCTCATTATAATGTCACCAAGGACAAATTAAACTATTGCTGGGGGGGGGCTTATTGGATCAGTCATGTGACTGATTACAGTTGAAGATGGTATCATGATGCTCACAGTCACTCAGATTTGACTACATGATAGTCAAGTCATGACATCACTGAGTGAAACCAAAATTAGGACCAGCAAGAGAGGGCATTGTTCATGAAGAAGCAAACTTTGTTGCAAACATTGCCAAAAAACATCTTCAAAAGAGGCAGCATGGTTTGACACTGACATATTATTGATTGATTTACCGCTTACATGCCAGAATACAGTGAGCCATTTCAATGCAGCTTTAGTGAGAGGTTATTTTGATTTGGATTCATTCCAGGAAAATGGTCAGTTTTGTGTAATTTCCAATTTACAAGGTATGGATAAGGAATGTAAACTGTAACTTCTGTAAGCCATTTGTCATCTGATGGTGTTTCTGTTTTAAGTTCGCACACAAGAGTTTGCCTTTCATCCCATGATGAGATTCATGATACAAATTTGTCTTTAAAAAGTCAAAAAGCTGAGGCAGATCTTTCAATCCCTAAAGGGCAAATCTGTAGATCAGTAGCAAAAGAAAAGAAAGTAGCAAAAATTCTATCAGCTCTGCTGAAAACCTGACAGATATGACTCACACTGTCTACCTAATAAAAGATCTATACTGAAATGTCAAGAACAATTTAGAATATGCATTGGTTGGATACTGTCATCTTATACATACTGGAAGGAACCTTTGACTATGAAGTAATTAATGATCATCTACTGTTGCTTCTATATTTTTGCAAACCACCCTGGAAATTCTTCTGAAAGGTGGTATAGAAATCTTCTGAATACATTAAAATAAACAAATAAATAAGCCTAAAACTAGTCAATAAAAAGGGGCTTATAGCCTAGTCCTGTGGTCCTTTGTACTGACATAGAAGCTAAGATGACACATTCAATGGCCACTAGCCACAATGGCTATGCTATTTCCACTGTTGGAAGCAGTATGCTTCTGAACACCAGTTGCTGGGAATCACTGGTGGGGCTGCTGTGCTCTGGTTCTGCTTTGCGGGCTTCCCATGGGCATCTGGTTGGGCATCTATTTATTATTTATTTAAAATATTTCTATCCCACCCTTCTACCCTACAATAGGGCACTTGGGGTGACTCACAATAAAATCATGCCCAATAAAATCACAAAAACATTGAAGAATTACATTAAAAAACAATTAAGAGATGTAGGGGAGTGAACTAAAGAGGCAAAAACTGAAGGGGGGATAAAATCAGTTGCAGGCTCTACCTTCAGGCCCTTTGAGAAGGCTGGACTAGATGGGTCTTTGGCCTGATCCAGCAGGGCCCTTCCTCAGTTCAATTGTTCACAGTGACTGGCCTGACATTGAAACTTCCTGACCGATAGTATGATTTGACCCATCAGCATGAATCAGTGCAATTCCACTAGCAAGAATGAATGTGCAACACAGTGCAAAAAGGTTGCATTGCACAGAAGGAGAGGAACTCTGGAAGGGATTCAAAAAAGGGACAGGACTAACCACAGAGCCATCTGAAATAATGCTGTGATTAACATTTATTCTGCATTTCTTTTAAAAAAATGTTCTCCATCAATTAATGAGAAAAGAAATTGAATTTAAAAATTAACGAAGAGGAGATTTGTGTGTGTGTGTGTGTGTGTGTGTGTGTGAAATTCTCAAAGGTGGGGTACAAGATCTGGTTGTGCTTACCTTATGTTTGAGGTGGCTGAGGAGTATCTGCCAGCATCCTTTTGTTCTACAATTCTTCTCACCAGTAGTCTGCACTCTGCAGCCTTCCCAAATGCCCACAATCTCAAGTAAAGTCCAGGGGAAGATAAGAAGCAGGGCAGCCAGTGAGGCGGCAGAGTTCTGGAAAATGTTTACTGGAAAGAAAAGCACCCAGGCCACCCATGATCATCTCAGGACAAAAAGGTAAGCTCATAAGATTGCATCCTCCAACATTCTAAAGAAAATCTCATGTGTCCTGAGAATGAGGCAGAAAAATGTAAGCCTCTTTTGCCATTGTAGGAACAGTGTGTTTAGGAGCGGTGCAGTGCTGCAATCTATTCCGCAGTTTCTCAGAAGAAGAAAAAACAGGGTCATGTTGGAAGTATTGGTATTGCTGCTTGTCCCAGCCGTTGCCCA
Organism: Rhineura floridana; assembly: GCF_030035675.1. Classification (NCBI taxonomy): domain Eukaryota; kingdom Metazoa; phylum Chordata; class Lepidosauria; order Squamata; family Rhineuridae; genus Rhineura; species Rhineura floridana. The sequence continues at coordinate 200,902,333 of NC_084480.1, read as the reverse complement.
CCTCACCCCCCAGCAAGCTTGCCAGGTAGTAGGGATGGGGACAAGTGGCAGGGCCAGTTGGTGGTACTGGAATTACTGGTCACACTTTTTTTCTTTCTTTTGAAAGCTTGGTCTAGCACATGAAGAAGCACTGAGCATGACAGCTACATTTTACCCCAAACGCCTCTGGGCCCCAGTGCAGCATCAGAGAAGGATGTTATGCTGTGGGCAACCTTAGTGGCATTAAAGGAAAGGAGAAGTGAGCTGTCGCAGCCACCGACCTAGTGCTTCTCCACTGAGTGCTAGACCCTTAACTATGGCTTTAAAAATAAAGTGGCACCAGCACAAAGCCGTGATGGGCCCTCTCAGGCCTCTGTAGTTGCCCAAGTTTTTTTATGTGCTGATGCTGGACCTACTTGCAGATAGCAGGAAAACTCTGACTGTAAGGATGTAATTTCATACATCTTCTTTTACAAGAACAGCCTGAGGGTGAGTGGAGCCAGAGACAAAAGTGGGTGGGACAATAAATACGAATTTTACCATTTGTAGGCTTCTTTCTACACACCACCACTCACTATCCTCCATCCTGGCAAGCAAGAGGCATTATCACTGACAGTTGCCTGGTCAGAAGCATCCCAAATACTGACATTTCAGAGGTGGGCCCTAATGATGTTACAGGGGTGGGCCCTAGTGATGTCATTAAAAATTATACATTAAGCATCAACTACAGTTGCATGGAGCATAACACTCAAACAGACAAGCAACCCTCTGATTGGAAATTAAGATATAAATCTTAGCTAAATGAGAGTGTTCCCAGTTCCAGCTGAAGTGACAGGATCATTCTTTCTCATCTGCTTAGGGAGCCTGGGTAGGGAACATTTAATCTAGCCTACTTGCTTCTGGCAAGAAGGGTTTAAGTGCCCTCAGATCAGGCCAGTCACCAGAAAGCCATTATAGAAGGGAGCCTAGTGTTGTAGAAATGATAGATGGGAGCACTCAGGAGTAAAGATGGATGACCCTGAAGGCTGCAATTCTAAACACATTTACTAAGGGACTAAGGCCCATAGAACTTAACAGGATTTACTTCTGAGTAGTTATTGTTAGGATTGTGCTGTTGGTGAGGCTTGACTAAAGATCCTCTGCAAAGATATTGATATCAAAGCAGAGTTGGCAACCCCCTGCCTGGAATGCCCTGCCTGCCTTTTAATGTGGCTGCTCCAAACTTCTTTACAGATTTGACCCTTCACCGCAGAGCGGTTTGAGAAATGAGTAAGAGTTAAGAAGATTCTCTACCCTTTGCTGCCTACTCTGTGGGCTGCTATAAACTCACTTTGACAGCCAACCCAATTCCAGTGAGTAATAATTGGCAGAGAGAAAACACACATGGTTTTGTCTACCTTCACATGCAATAGCTTGGGAACAACAGCTATTAAAGCCACACTTCCCAGTATGTGAATTCTCTTTTACCACTATTTGGCGAGAAACAAACCATCATGCAAAGAATAAGGTGCATGATCAGAGGGTTTAAGGGGGTTGAGCTGACTGCATGGAACCTCTGTTGTTACTTCTGTTGATGTAAAGGAGATGAGAGAAAAATGAAATGCAAATAGAAAAAGAAAAACCAAAGACAGTGATGATTTACTAAATGCAATACCATACAAACCTCAAAACTCAGTATCTCTCATCCAGTCAGGGTTCCTAACCAAAACGCAAAACTAAAAAATCTGGCAGCCAGTCAGCCAATGTCACAGAGATTCTCATGCAGCACATCCTGACTTGGGGGTTGCAGTTAGTGCAGAATGCTGCAGCATGATTGCTGACATGAGGGAGACTCTGTCAGCACATAATACCTCTGTTCTGAAATCTGCACTGGTTGTCAGTTTGGTACCAGGCCAATTTCAAGGTGTGCTTTCCATTTTATGGATGCCACATTGTGCTTGTTCTGCTCTTGTAAAAAAAACCCCTATCCTTTCATGTGGCAGCACTTACACTTTGGAACTCCCTGCCTATTGACATTAGGCAGGCACCTGTTAGCAGTGGCCAGTCAGAACCAAGCAGGGTAGTCAGACACACACAGGAACTTTGTTAAGGAAGAACTTTATTTGCAAACGTACAAACAAGTCCTTGTATCAAGCATAGGTACACTTACGTATACAATACTGCGAGCACCGACACCTCATCGACATTCACTCCTACACTCCCACACTTGCTGCTACCTCCCTTCCTCTTTTATGGGCCCAGAGGTCTTCGGGTTAATCACTTGCAGCTGTGTGATTGATGCAACAGAGAGCTTCTGCTAATGCCCTCTGTTAACCCTTTTGTTTCCTGCTTCCTTGGGGATCAAAATACTCTTTGCAGAAAAAATGCAAGTCATCTGCCAGTAACAGCACCTTCATTATACTCTTTTCAGCACCTGCTAAAAACATTTTTGTTTAGGCAGGCCTGCCCAGGCATGTAAAAGATATTATGCTTTTTATCTGTTTTTAACTCATTGCTGGTTTTATTATTTTGAACGTTTTTAAATACCTGTTTTTAGCTGTTTTTGCCAATAATTTTATTGTTTTAATTCTTTCTGTAAATCGCTTTGAGGTTTTTTACAATAAAGTGGTATATAAATGTTGTAAATAAAATACATAAATAAATTTCAGAGTCACTGTGGCCCTTGGGTCTCTTCCCACTTTTAGGAACAAAGGAATCATCCTGATACCAACTCAGGCCATTTGGTACTATCTAGCTCAGTACTGATGACACAAACTAGCATTGCCTCTCCAGGTCTCCAGTCAATAGTCTTTTCCAGACACTGAATATTGGACTTTTGCATGCAAAAGCATGTGCCCAACCACTGAGCTACAGCCCTTCTCCTGTTTAAAAATGTATGTTCTAAAATTGTTCTTTTCAAATCACTGATGAATGCACATCATACCTAGGGCAGATCCACACCATGCATTTAAAGTACATTCAACATACATTTGAAGCACATAAATCCCACCACAGAATCATGGGAACTGTAGTTTGTTAAGCGTGGCAAGCACTATAGCTATGAAAGGGAAATTACATTTCTCAAGTTTCTTTGGGGGGAACCATGTGCTTTAGATATGAGGTGGATGTGTTTTAAAAGTATTATGTGGATCTGCCTTACTTCATAAACTTTGCCTGCATATGAATCATTTTAATTATTTTTTAAAATGGAAATCAGCTACAAGGTTTACTTGGTGACCATGGCCTACTCACCATCTCTCAGCTTAATCTGCCCCTCAGGGTAAAAACTATAGAGGGGGACTATGACCAACACAAGCAAGAAGGGCACACATAAAATGTAGATGAAATAATAATGTACAACCATTTAAAATCAGATACATATCGATACAAAGTATGAAGAAATATTTATATAAGCATGAATATAAAAGATGTGTATTATTTACCCAATCTGTAAAGATATTTATAGTGCAATCCTATGCATGTTTAGTCAGAAGCAAGTCCCAGTGTATTCAGTGGGTCTTACTCAGACAGGGAATTGTGCACAGGACTGCAATCTCAAATGATAAGGAACTTCACTCAGCCAACCCAAAATTCAGAATCATGCCACTTTAAGATGTTTTGCAACTGTGTTATACTTGTTTCATGATTATTGGATTTTAAATGGATTTATTTCTTATTGTGACTGCCTTGGTTTCCAATCCTATCTCATAGGGATGTTGGAAAGATTCCATACACACAGACTGGAGGTTTAAAAATATGTATACCTTATATAATAGTTTATTGTCAAAACCAGTTGGTCACTGTAGAACTTTTTAAAAAAACAGTATTAGTTTCCTACCAAATAAAAGTAGTGACACCTAAGTAAGCCCCACCTTATTGCTTACCAAAAAAAGGGGGGAGGATTGGAGGGAGAAAGATTTCCAACACAATCCTTTGCTATGTTCACTCAAAAGTCCCATTGATTCACAGCACAATCCTAACCATGTCTACTCAAAAGTAAGTCCTACTGAATGCAATGGGGTTTACTCCCAGGTATGTGGAATTAGCATTGTAGCATTCCTCCCAGAAAAGGTGAGTATAGGATTAAAGCTTCATATTGGGAAGGGTTTCACAACAGGCTATCAATTAGACAAATAAACTGCCCTCTTCAACAGCCCAGGAAAATTTAAACTTATGGCATCATATGCTGCAGCCTGTACACTTTTTCAAATTTGCATTCAAAAATTATTTGAAAGATAACATGTATAATATGCTGGTTTTGCAAGTAATGAAAAACACCTGCATGTACACTTTAATATAATTATAATTGAAATTGTTTACTGTTTGTGCATGCCTACCAAGATCCTGTTCTGAACTTCAGTCCTAGATTTCCTACTATATTATGTAGAAAGGCATTGTTGCTACTGCTGAAAGTTATATATTCACTCAACTTCTGATATGCAGACAAGCAGGAAAAGGAAACAGTTTTCAGGATTTGCAGTGGATTCTAGCTATTGCCTAGAGGTCAGCAACTCTCTCCTCAGTCACAATCCTGACTTCACTTATTGGTTAAAAAACTGAAAGAGCAGAGATTAGAGCTTCCAACTTCTAACAGAAGTTGTGGGGGGGACCTGACATTTTGCTGTATATCTCTTGAACTAGACCACCTAGAAAACTTTTTTTAAAAGAAAGCTAAAGTCTGGAGATTGGGGTGACTCACCCAGAGACCCGGAGAGGACCCCCAAAAACCAGAGTCTCCGGGCAAAAACTGTAGACCTGGTAACTCTATTAGTCACATTCCATCCAGGCAAAAGCAGAAGGGGTGTGAAGCATGGTGAGTGAGGGGTGTGGACTGGGAAGAATCCCATGTATGGTTCTTTAAACCCTTTAGAGCAGCCTTTCCCAACCAGTGTGCCTCCAGATGTTGTTGGACCACAACTCCCATCATCCTCAGCCAACATTGCCAATGGTCAGGAAAGATGGGAATTGTGGTCCAACAACATCTGGAGGCACACTGGTTGGGAAAGGCTGCTTTAGAGGGAGGATGAAAGATAAAGTAAATAATAATAATAATATGGATTTTATATGTGTGATGACCATAATGTGTTCAGTGTGATATGCTATTGTAATGCATTTCTTAGAATTTTCATTTCAGGCAGAAAAGAAAGATTTGAAGAAACAAAATAGACAGGGTTCCCCTCAAAAATGAAGGGGAAGGAGGTCAGCCAAGTTTGTCCTTCCAGATGACTTCATGAATAGCAACGTTTTCTTTGAGGTCTTTTGAGCGAGTTAATCACAGGATGTATTTCCCGTTACTTTGGCTTTAATAGTCCTCCTTTGTGTCCAGAATAAATGGCAGCTCTTCTGGAGAAGGAAACTAGTGTTGCTTCCTCTCTCTACGTTTCTCTCCAGGAACCACTAAAAGTAGTTTTGGACATTCTAAGAATCAGGAAATGCGAGTCAGTCATGCTCCCTGTTTTTTGTAATGTTCAACATACAAGCTCATGCAACTCCCCCATGCAGGGAAAGAATGCATTACAATGTCCAAAGCTGCTCAAGTAGAGAGGCCAAAATGGATTTAGCAGTATGGTACTCCTGATCGCTCATTACAGCTTTCTCAGAGCAGTTTTCACTGTCTGTTGATATACAAGGCACGTTCCAGAACCTGGCCATTATTTTTATACTAAAGTCTTGTTTCAAGACAATATTTCTCTTCCCCTCCCACTCCAATAGTTATATTAATCAATACTACTTATTTTGTAGAGTAAGGCATTCCCAACAGACACATGCAATTGAAGATTCAAAAGGGTTCAAGGACTGGAGTAATGATTAACAAAAAAAAAAGCTATAGAAACTGCATGGAAGGAAACAAGGATTCATCGTTATTTAATGAAAACTTAAATTGAGTTGTTAACTCAAAAGGGATTAATTTAAATTTTTAATCTCAATGTGTCCATATGGAGATATTCAACTCAACATTTCCACTCATAAACTCTGGGCAGGAGTGGGGAAGGGAAATGATAGAATATATTTTCTCAAAGGTTTCAACACTGGATATTTTTAGAGCTGCCTCTGCATCATATAATCCTAAATTTCTTAGCAATTCTGGTCCTTAGAAGGACAGGGAAGAAGGAAAAAGATTAAGTTCTATTTTTAGGATTCATTTCTGAAGAACCAGGGTTTTGTAGTTCACTACTATACATGTCTACTCAGTAGAAAGCTCCATTGAGTTCAATGGAACTTACTTCCAGGTAAGTGTGTATAGGATTGCAGACTTCATTATAATTCTAGTTTCCACTGTGCTCTCACAACACTGAGAATAAATAAATCCCAAATGATCACATAGCCCTTCAGGCCCAGCCTACTGGAAGGACTCAGAGTTGTATCCATTAATCATAAGCATCCACTTCTGCTGCAGGTTCTGGCAGGTGAATATCAGTATTTCAAAGGCATTTTGCTCATAAGTGGCATTTTCCCACAGTTGTCCATGTAAGATGTTTTAAAGAACAACATCAACTGAGAGTTTCAAATTAATCCAGCAGACAAGCAAATTCATGTTGTCAAGTTAACTTCTCAGGCCCACATCCCCCCCAATATGATTTTGTAAAAGTGTAACTATAATCAAAGAAATGGCAAAAGAAATCATTGAAAAGGATTTAGAATGGAGGATGGCCAACCCTGCCATTAGGCAGAGTGAGGCAGATTCCTCAGACAGCTGATTCTGGGTGTCACGAAGGGCAGAAGATTGCTACTTATTTAATGTATTGTTACTGACACAAGGAGGAAAAGTGATTTGTAGGACGTTCTGCCTCAGAGGCCAAAATAATTTGGCTGACTTGGATCCTATGCACCTTTATTGGAGCCAGAGGGGATCCCGGAAATTACAGGCCAGTTAGCTTAACTTCTGTCCCTGGAAAACTGGTAGAAAGTATTATTAAAGCTAGATTAACTAAGCACATAGAAGAACAAGCCTTGCTGAAGTAGAGCCAGCATGGCTTCTGCAAGGGAAAGTCCTGTCTTAGTAACCTATTAGAATTCTTTGAGAGTGTCAACAAGCATATAGATAGAGGTGATCCAGTGGACATAGTGTACTTAGACTTTCAAAAAGCGTTTGACACGGTACCTCACCAAAGGCTTCTGAGGAAGCTTAGCAGTCATGGAATAAGAAGAGAGGTCCTCTTGTGGATAAGGAATTGGTTAAGAAGCAGAAAGCAGAGAGTAGGAATCAACGGACAGTTCTCCCAATGGAGGGCTGTAGAAAGTGGAGTCCCTCAAGGATCGGTATTGGGACCTGTACTCTTTAACTTGTTCATTAATGACCTAGAATTAGGAGTGAGCAGTGAAGTGGCCAAGTTTGCTGATGACACTAAATTGTTCAGGGTTGTTAAAACAAAAAGGGATTGCGAAGAGCTCCAAAAAGACCTCTCCAAACTGAGTGAATGGGCAGAAAAATGGCAAATGCAATTCAATATAAACAAGTGTAAAATTATGCATATTGGAGCAAAAAATCTGAATTTCACATATACGCTCATGGGGTCTGAACTGGCGGTGACCGACCAGGAGAGAGACCTCGGGGTTGTAGTGGACAGCACGATGAAAATGTCGACCCAGTGTGCGGCAGCTGTGAAAAAGGCAAATTCCATGCTAGCGATAATTAGGAAAGGTATTGAAAATAAAACAGCCGATATCATAATGCCATTGTATAAATCTATGGTGCGGCCGCATTTGGAATACTGTGTACAGTTCTGGTCACCTCATCTCAAAAAGGATATTCTAGAGTTGGAAAAGGTTCAGAAGAGGGCAACCAGAATGATCAAGGGGATGGAGCGACTCCCTTACGAGGAAAGGTTGCAGCATTTGGGGCTTTTTAGTTTAGAGAAAAGGCGGGTCAGAGGAGACATGATAGAAGTGTATAAAATTATGCATGGCATTGAGAAAGTGGATAGAGAAAAGTTCTTCTCCCTCTCTCATAATACTAGAACTCGTGGACATTCAAAGAAGCTGAATGTTGGAAGATTCAGGACAGACAAAAGGAAGTACTTCTTTACTCAGCGCATAGTTAAACTATGGCATTTGCTCCCACAAGATGCAGTAATGGCCACCAGCTTGGACAGCTTTAAAAGAAGATTAGACAAATTCATGGAGGACAGGGCTATCAATGGCTACTAGCCATGATGGCTGTGCTGTGCCACCCTAGTCAGAGGCAGCATGCTTCTGAAAACCAGTTGCCGGAAGCCTCAGGAGGGGAGAGTGTTCTTGCACTCGGGTCCTGCTTGCGGGCTTCCCCCAGGCACCTGGTTGGCCACTGTGAGAACAGGATGCTGGACTAGATGGGCCACTGGCCTGATCCAGCAGGCTCTTCTTATGTTCTTATGTTCTTATGAGCAGAGCGGGTGCCATTTGAGGCTCTGCTTCAGGCAGCCAACTATCTTGGACCTGCCCAGGATGGAAGTTCATATGCCACTGTGGTAGATTAGGTAGTGTCAACCCATAAGAATGTATTACCTTCCACTAATTGTGGTTTACAGTGACTTTTCTAAAATGGAGCAATTCTAAACTGAATTGTTCCAATCTAGCAATACTAATCCCTGTGTGGAAGCAGATTTCTGTGTGCTGAAGCAGCCATGTAGTCACTTCATCATGGGGGTGGGGCTATTGGGCTGAGTGAAAATGCTCCCCTGAAATTATATACCCTATTTGAGGGTGATGAAGCTAGGGTGGCTATTTTTCTGAATGTCCTCTGCAGGACTTGGAGATGGAGAATTCTCCCATAGTTGGGATGGGAGGAAGTGGGGAAAATTCTCAATAAGAGTCTCTGAAAAGTCCCGTCTGAGAACTGTTGAGCTTAGTTAATACTGAGTGAAACTACATTATTAGTTCATAGTGATGGACAGAGGAAGCAGTGGAGTAGGAGAAGAGGACTGAAAGGAGCAGGGGCCATGTTCATTGTTTCCTTCAGCAATATTAAAATAATATTACACAAAATTAAAATGGGATCTCTTCTCGATGTGATAGCTTTCTATGTGTAGGTAAAGGGTTTTGTTTTAATCCAAAGAGGTACTCAAACATGTAGTTTCCTCACCTATTTTCTCATGTGGAAGCTGTACCACATGATTTATTTATTAATTATTTCCTTCCATCTTTGTCACCAGGAAACCACTCTATCTTGGAGCTGGCTGTGAGGGCCTGCACCTGGTGTTGGGACAAGGAAACAGTAAACTATAGTTACTGCTGGTTTAATGTCCCCCTCCGGCCCAGCAGTTTCTCTGACCAAGCTGCTGGAGGCTGTCTGGACTGTGGAATTGGAGGAACCCAGAATGATAATCCTGGCTGATTACAATGACCATGCTGAAGCTACCTCTAGTGTTCTGCTCAGGACTTCATGGCCTCCAAGTTGCCACTGGTCCAGCACATAGGGCAGGACACACTCTCAATTTGGTTTTTGCTTCAGATCGAGGAAAGGATAGTCTGGAGATGGGGGGATGGATGTCACCCCATTGTCATGTCAGACCATTTCTTGATGAAGTTTAGACTTACGGCTAAAATCCTCCCCTGCAGGGGTGGTGGCCAGATTAAGATGGTCTGCCACTGGAGACTAATGGAATCCACTGGATTCCTGAATGCCCTGGGGGAGTTTCCAGTAGATAGAGCAGGTGAACCTGTTGAAGCCCTTGTTACACTGCAGAACAACGAAATGCCTCAGGCTGTTAACACAGTTGGTCTTGAGTGCTCTCTCCATCATTTTGGATCCCGGCTTGCACCTTGGTACACCAGTGAACTAAGGGCAATGAAACAGGCTGGATGATGGCTGGAGCGCAAGTGGTGAAAGACATGTTATGAGGCTGATCAGGCATGAGTAAAACATTATAACTACTACTGTGTGGCAGGGAAGATGGCAAAGAAGGTCCCCTTCTCTGCCTCCATCGCATCCTCAAATAGCCATCTAGTGGAACTTTTTCGTATTGTCAGGGGTCTGTGGATATCAACTCCAGAAAATGGAATTTTAGACACTTCAGAGGCCCACTGAAATTGTTTGCAAGGCATTTTGAGGGTTAAGTTGCTTGCCTACATAGCAACATTGATGCCCCATCTACATCTATTGTAGTTCCCAGTAAGGTAACCAGTACAACTGGATAAGACGTCTGCAGCGAAGTCTTGGGATCACTTTCAGTTGATGAGGCCTGATGACGTGGACAAGGTGCTTGTGGTGATGTGACCAGCAATGTGTCATCTTGTTCCTTGCCCTTCTTGGCTGATTAATATTTGCCAAGGGGGTATGACCAAGTGGATCCAGGATGTGGTCCATATGTCTTTGCAACAGGGAGTGGTCACCGCTGCCCTAAAAGAGGTGGTGATCTGACCACTCTGAAAAAGCCCACCCTGGAGCCATCGGGTTGTGACAACTACTGCCAGGTCGCAAATACTCCCTTTTTAGGGAAGGTGATTGAGAGGGTTGTGGCACAACAATGGCAAGTACTTTTAGATGAAACAGAATATCTTGACCCATTCCAAATCATTCAGGCCTGGTTATGGAACTGAATCGGCCTTGGTTGCCCTAATGGATGACCATTATCGGGAAAAGGACAGGAGGAGTGTGACCCTGCTATTCTTACTTGATCTCTCAGCAGCTTTGACCATGGCATCCTTCTTTGCAGACTTGGTGAGATGGGAATCAGCGGCACTGTTTTACCGTGGTTCCGATCCTATCTCCAGGGTCGTTTTCAGATAATAGCATTGGGTGATTGTCTTTTGCCCCCCTGGCAGTTGTGCTATGGGATGCTGCAGGGAACCATCTTGTCCCCAATGCTATTACACTCCCCCTGAAAGAACAGGTTCGTAGCTTGGGGGTTCTTTTCGATCCATTCCTGTCTCTCGAGGTGCAGGTGGCCTCGGTGGCACGGAATGTGATCTACCACCTTCGGTTGGTAGCCCAGCTACGTCCCTATCTGGAAAGTGACGACCGCGCTTCAGTTGTGCATGCTCTGGTAACCTCTAGATTGGATTACTGCAATGCGCTCTACGTGGGGCTGCCTTTGAAGACAGTTCGGAAACTACAGCTAGTGCAAAACACAGCAGCTAGACTGTTGACGAGGACTAGGCGGTCCGCACATATAACACCTGGCTTGTTTGCACTGGCTACCTATCTGTTTCCGGGCCAAATTCAAAGTGCTAGTTTTGACTTATAAAGCCTTACACGGCGCGGGACCACAATACCTAGAGGAACGCCTCTCCCAATATGAACCTACCTGTTCACTACGTTCAACATCTAAGGCCCTCCTCTGAGTTCCGACTCACAGAGAAGCTCGGAGGGTCATAACAAGATCTAGGGCCTTTTCGGTGGTTGCCCCCGAATTATAGAAAAGTGTTTCCGATGAGGTGCACCTGGCGCCTACACTTTTATCTTTTCGGCGCCAGGTTAAAACCTTTTTATTCTCCCAGGCATTTTAATTCTATCTTTTAGCTTTTAATGTATATCAGTTCTTTTAATTGTTTAATATGTATGCTTTTACTGTTTTTGTGATTCTATTGTATTTTATCTTATGTTGTGCACCGCCCTGAGAGCCTTCGGGCTGTGGGCGGTATAGAAATCGAATAAAATAAAATAAAATAAAATAATAAATAATAACAACAATATGAAGCCTTTGGGAGCGGTCATCAGGAGATTTGGGGTGAGGTGTCAGCAGTATGCCTGGACTAGGTGGTGGGCTGGAAGAGGACCAATAAACTGAGTCTGAATCCTAGCATTATGGAGGCACTGTGGGTTGGTGTTTCCCAATATTTGGTCAATTGTCTGCTCTGGATGGAGTTGTATTTCCTCTGAAAGAGCAGGTTCATAGCCTGGGGGTGCTCCTGGATCCATCTTTGTTGCTAGAGGCCCAGGCGATCTCAGTCCGTTTTACCAGCTTTGGCTGGTAAGATAGGTGCAGCCGTTTCTAGGCTGGGATAGCCTGACCTCTGTTGTCTATGCACTGGTAACCCCCAGGCGGGATTACTGTAATGCACTTTATGTGGGACTGCCCTTGAGGTTGGTCCAGAAGTTTTAGCTGGTTGAAAATGTACTGGTGCAACTGCTCACTGGGTCAGTGTATCACTAACATGTTACCCTGTTGCTGCAAGAATAGCACTGGCTGTCCATTAGCTACTGGGCCAAGTTCAAGGTTCTAGTTTTGGTATACAAAGCCCTACACAGCTTGGGACCAGGATACCTTAAAGATTGCCTTACTCCGTATATACCCAGTCGATCACTGCACTCTGCAGATACCATCGTAGCAGGAGATCCATTCTGCACAACATAAGAAGTGGTGGCACCTACCCTTTGGAATTCCCTCCCCTTAAATATTAGACAGGCACCATCTCTGTTGTCTTTTCAGCACCTTCTAAAGACCTTAATCTTTCAACAAGCCTTTTAAGTAGAGACCTTATCCCAGTCTGTGTCTGTGCTGGAATTACTTTTTAAGACATTTTTAAAGTTGTGTTTTAAGTTGTTTTTAAGATGTTTTGTTTTAATGTGTTTTAAAGATGTCTTTTTTAAAAATGTTGTAAAGTCTTTTGTTTTTAAGATGTGTAAAGTGCTTTGTTTGCCACACTGGGCTCCTTCCTCCTAAATAAATAAATAAAATAAAATTTACATCCCACCCTTCCTCCAAGAAGGAGCCCATCTGTGCAGCTCTCAGACAGATAACTATGAAGTCACTCATTGCACTGATGTTAAGGGTATCTCAAAAGTGGTGGAGCCAGACCACAGTTTTTACTCAATACACATTTTAAAGACCTATTTTACAGCTTGTCTGTCATGTCTGTTTTCGACTTGGCCGCTTAATGTGGAGGACTGAGTAATGTCTCATTTGCTGGTTTCAGGCAGCCCTGTACCAGGCTATGCTCATTTTTTTACTGCAAGGCACAGGCAGTGATGGATTTTCCTCCACCTGTCTTATTTTTACATGTTTCTGCAGCAGCATTTTCATTATTTCATTGCAAGTGTCATTTCATTGTTAGCTGTCAGCATTTTCATGATGAACCCTGTTTTTCAGGGAATTATAATTATAACTCATCTGAAAGTATGTTGAACAGGAATATAACATATGGTATTTCATCCTGGAAGGCGCTTTCTGAACAAGTTTTCAGAATGTCTTTTTTGCTCACTGCACACTACGTATCACCTTATACCATGCCATAAAACATGTATGTGAATAAAAATTATTATTATTTCTGTGTGTTTCGTAACAAAAAATTGAATCAATCATATTGCCCAATTTCCAGTGCATTTCAGTTGAGTGGATGAGATTAACCAAAAAGGATTAGGAGGTTTCCAAAATTTGAGAAACAAACTGTTTTTCAAAAACTTCAAAAAAATATTGATCAACTTCACTTCTTTCTTTGGTCAAAATCTGAAAACTTTTTCCTCCCCCCACTTTATCCATAAAAAAGTTTAAAAGTTTTTTTAAAAGGCACACACTCAAAGGCATGTACACTCAAAGGTTTTTATTTTAATTTAACACTTTTTTCTAAGTCACTTTCTCTCTGAACTGTGGTCTCATTCCTTTCTTTTTTTAAAAAAACAGAAGCTCTTCCCATAACTTCTCAGTGACGTCTACTCTATGGAACAACCCACCCAGTCTCTTTTGCTACCAGCTTTTCAAGGGAAGGTGAAGATCTCATGGTAGTCAAAAGTCTTCCCAGATTATGTTCTTGAGTATTATTATTTTTAAAAGATTGGCTTTTAATAACTAGCTGAGTATTGCTGTTTGTTTGCTTGCTTTAAAATATTCAAATAATTTTCTTGCGGGTTTTCGGTAATTTTATATTTTATTTAGCTTCACCTTGAGCACTCTGTTGTAAAGGAATGGACAAAGAAATGTGCTGTTGTAGCTGAAACGTGGTCATCCCCTGCCTAAGAATTAGGCCTGCTGTATGATTATAAAATCCTACTCAATTAGTCATGTGTGTGGTATTTGATTAGTGGATTAATAAGTCAGTTGTATTGGCATACCTTTGCATATGAGTAAAATAATAGCTTTCAAGCAAAAACACATACTTTGTTCTTAGAAAATGCCTCACAAGCCCCCCCCCCAAAAATACTATGGCTGGCACTGTGCATCATGGCAGGCAACATCTTAGAGGAGTCATCCTCTCACATGTGAGGAGGAGGAATGCCTTTTCTGGCTTGACTCTTTGAACGTGCCATTTTCATAAGTATTTGTGAAAAGTACTTATTTCAAAGTCCTTTAAAAAAAAGAACTAAAAAGATGCCCCTTTCAAACTGAAATCTAACCAGCCATCATCTTACTAGGAAGAAGAACCGAACAAATGGTTTCTGCACATCTCCTGGGAAGCTCCTCAGAGCTTGGAAACTTTACTTTTTTGAACTACAACTTCCAATGGCCATCCAAGTTCTGCCTATCCTGACCTTTACAGCTAAATACAACCTAGCATAAACCTTTCCCTTACTAAGCTAAAAAGATCACGGTTTTGGATCTGCGCTCTGTTGCCCCTTGTAGTGAGCAGCAGACCACAAGGCTCCCTGTCATCCGCCAAGACTACAGGGTGTCTAAGCCTGCCCAGGCAGTCTGCAAGTTTTTCCTTCCAGATCAGGCTTGGACTTTGCCCAGGTAATTATTAGCTTTTACCATTGCCTCCTTCTTGTTTCCTAACCTGCTACCGTGCCTGCTATATTACCCCGAGGCTTTGATCTCCAGGGACTTTTGCTTACCTTTCCCCATCATGTTATGACTCCTCTCAGTATTTTGTGGTTTTGTGCAGGGCCACATTATGACTGTAGTGGGCCCTAGCCACTTTTGCCTTTGTGGGCCCCTCCCACCATAATAATATCAATATTAAAAATTATTTTTGATATAACTTTAAATACTTCAACATTTTATTTTTTTCTGTTTTAGGCAAAATTTAATAGATTTGCGGGGGCCCTAAAAGTTTTATTTTTTTCTCATGTGAGAAAAGAATTAAAACATCTTATTCGACCCTAAAAGTTCATTTTTTTCTTCTGATGTTAAAAAAAAATTAAAACATTTTTGTGGGCCCCTAAGAGTATTCTGGGCCCTAGGCACTGTGCCTACTGTGCCTAATGGATAAGTCGGCCCTGGTTTTGTGTGTGAATTTCTACCCTCCTCTTCTAATGCATATGCACCGCTCAGTGTGGCTTACATCAATTAAACACTGCAATATAATAATAAAATAGGGTGGTCATTATTACACATCACCAACAGGAGAAAATGCACTACTGAAAAAGAGGGCAAAGAGAGATTTACATTGAAAATGCACATACTAATTTATATGTATAGATGCAAATTTTGAAATAATTTTCATTTAAGTAGTAATATAATACATAGGGACATAGGAAGCTGCCTTATAATGCGTCAGACCATTGATCTAACTAGCCATGTATTTTCAACACTCACTGGCAGTGGCTCTCCATGTTTCACACAGGAGTGTCTCCTAGCCTTATGCGGAGATGCCAGAGATTGAAGCTGAAACCTGTTGCATGCAAAAGATGTGCTCTGCTACTGAACTATGACCTTTCTGCTCTGGTACATCTCACCATAGTGGGGAAAACCTCTCAGTCTGCTTGTCCAGGTGCTAATTGTTAGTATTTATTTTATTTATTTTATTTTATTTTATTAAGCTTATATACCGCCCGACTAGCAACAGCTCTCTGGGCGGTGAACATTAAAGTAGATAACTTCAAGGCCCCTGCTCTCTCTTTTTTATGGTTCTTTATCTTTAAAGTGGTATGGACTGGACAGCACTTCAAACAGAGGTTTGTTCTCTTTATTTATTTATTTATTTATTTATTTATTTATTTATTTATTATTTAGTTCTCTTTAAGGTTTGATGGCCGCCATATCATAAAAAACCATAAAATAAAATACAATGGGAGTAGGCAGGGCAGATCAAAACAAACATTAGATAAGAACTTCAGATTATGAGAAGGGCCAAAAAATCTCATCAGCAAAGGGACAGGACAGAACTTTTTCTTCTTGTTTTTTTTTTCTGTTCAAAAGTGAAAAAAGGACTTTTGCATGCCACAGCTCTCATCACCGTTGCTGGTCTTAGAAGTGGCTCACTGGGTAGGGAAGAGGCACTATGCTCAGTTCCTGGCAGGTGGGTTGCTGTTGCCGTTATGGAGAGGGAGAGGGAAAGGTGAGAAGCAGCAGGGAGATCAGTGCAATATAAACTTGTAGCTTGGAAGAATTTGGTAACATGTGCCTCTGAGCATATGGTGAGTGGTGGCAATACCTGCCATCTGCAAAGATGGAAAATTACATTTTTGTATGTTTGTTGGTGTTCTTACTTTCCTTCATTCCTGTGTTACTATTGTTTCTACAGAGAATCTAATCTAGAAAAAATTATTTCTCTCATTCATCCTAAAAACCTGTGTCAAATTAATTTTTATTAATTTCAAACCCTTTCTATTGGTCAATGTCATATGATGGTGAAGAGGGGGAGGGGGAGGGAATGGGCAAGAGGGAGAGGATAGGAGAGAGGGAAAGGGAGGGTGGGTTTGGTCACTTGCATACTTTTTGAGTTCAATGTGATTTATTCTTGTGCAATCATTTTTGGAAATGGACTGCCTTCAAGTTGATCCCGACTTATGGCAACGCTATGAATAGGGTTTTCATGATAAACGGTATTCAGTGGTGATTTTACCATTGCCTTCCTCTGAGGCTGAAAGGTAGTGACTGGCCCAAGGTCACCCAGTGAACTTCATGGCTGTGTGGGGATTCAAAACCTGGTCTCCCAGGTTGTAGTCCAACACTGACCTGGGGAGGGGCAGGGAGGGGAGGAGGAGGGGAGGATATTGGATGGGTATGCACTGGGCAGAGGGAAAGCGCCTTTCCTTTCCAAAAGGAAAACATTGTGAACAGTATCATTGCTTTTCAATGTTTTCCCCACCTTTTTATTCTACAGCAGGCACATGTAGCCTCCCATTCAAATTTAAACCAAAGCTGTCCCTGGCCACATCCACACCAGGCCTTTATTTCACTTTAGACAGTTATGGCTTCTCCCAAAGAATCCTGGGAAGTGTAGGTAGTGAATGGTGCTGAGAGTTGCTAGGAGACACCCTGTTCCCCCCGCAGACCTTCAATTAGAGCGGCTGACTGTTAAACCACAGTGGCCACTGGAGCTCTGGCATGGGAATAGGAGTCTCCTTTCAGCAGCCTTCACAAACTACACTTCTCAGGATTCTCTGGGGGAAGCCATGAATATCTCAAGTGAAATCAAAGTCTGGTGTGAGTGTGGCCCGCTGATTAGCCAAGCCAAGCAGCTGTGAGTCTGGCTTTTAGAACATTGACAGCTGGTTCTTACTGAGCATGCCTGACTAGTGTCAGTTCAATGCAAAATTGAAAATGCAATATTCAGTTCAATGCAAATTTTCTTAAATTAATTAAAAATCAGCCATGCTTTTTTTAAAAAAAACCTTTTAAACTGCAGAAGATGAAGGTCATAGCATGGGTTAAGGTCAGTAACAGGATTACAAGTCCTCTGTGAACATGGCTGATTTTTAATGAATTTCAACAGATTATGTGAACTCTGAGAGAAAAAGGTCCAAAAGGGGTCTGGTTTTTTTGTTTTCCTCTCTCTTTAGACTTTGAACTCTTGAATCTTTCTGACTGTTTTGTTTATTGCCATGAAAATTGAGAGGGTTGTTAAGCAAGCGTTTCTGAGTTCAGGACTATAAGTTTCATAAGGTTTTGTTTTGAAATGAGCTTATGGAAAGCATCAGAATGGCATGAGGGGGATTTTCAATTTAACATTGCGGAATGTGAAAAATCCACACTGGCTGTAGTATCCAGCCACACTTGTGGCTGTATAATTAATATAGGAAGCTTATACTTGGCAACCCATGGAGATGTATTTACAAGGATAGTACTATATTTATAGTGCTGAGTTCTCAGTTGTGGAGTTTCTCCCCACAGAGGGTGCCTTTATGATACAGCTTTCATTGTATGCTGAAGATACAGTTCTTCATCCTGGCCTTTGACACTTGAGATGTATGTTTTTAGGACTTTCTGTAGTTGTGATTGTAATTTGTTTTAAATTGTTTGCAATATTGTATTTTATATTGTTGTGACCCACCCTGGGACCTTTTGGTGCAGGATGGATGGTAATAACAACAACAACAACAATGTCCACATTACTGCTGCCAGGGCATGGAATATAAAGGAAGAGCTGTGACCAAGACAGGAAGGCAGAAGGCTAGTTTTCACTAGTAGGCAAGCTTGGGGAAATGAAGCAAAGCAGGCAATGAGCAAGACAGGGCAGTTGGTTAGAAGTTTGGTCAGGAGGCAAAGTTCTTTGAATAAGGGCCTAGGTCAGAGCCTGGGGATTCAGAGAGCTATGTAAACACATGGCAGTGTTTGGAGGATCTTGTTGTATTAAAGTAAGTCAACTATTGGATCAACTTGGTCCCTTCTAGTGATGCTCTCACCAAATGCAAACACTGGAGACCTGAGTATCTTTATGAATGTTACCTTGCTTTTTTTTAATGTGTATCTATATCTATATGTCTATACAGATATTTGGTCATTTGCACCAGCTAACAAGTGCCTTCTTCTGGCCAACTGCATTGGTGGTGCCCATTGGTGGTGCTTCAGCGCTTTCTGTCAGATTGCCATGATAGTGTGAAGAATAAGGTGCATAGGTCTAGGTATCAATTCGACAAACACACACACATACAAGTGCCCAGGACCATACAACTGCCTTCAAAAGGACTTGAAACATGATGGACCAAAATGCTGCACAGACTGTAAACTTATGCTTTGGATTCTACTCTCATTACATAAGGTCGACATTTGTTACCTGGAAAAATTACCTAAGAGGAAAAAATCCATCATTGCGGTCCTGAAAAATACCTTGGTCCTTGCAACAGCAAGATGGAGAAAGCGGGAACCATTACTTTAATTTGTTGTTATGATGTGTGCCTCAAAAGCAGCAGATTGTACCGACACACCGAACATTGTTGGGTTATTGGTAATTCAGCAGCAAGAAAACTGACAGTGATCAGAATTCCATCTGTTGTTTACCCTGAGGATGTCCTCAGCAGGAGAAAATGAGGATTTTGACCTTACTGTTTGACTTACTTCCTATGAGCAGGTTGTAATTACAGCCTACTTCTCATTTCTTCCTGCGTATTAAAAAATACAAGGTGGGGACTTCAGTACTGCTAATGAGAGTTTCAATCCAGATGCTGACTTCCCCCCCCTTTTTTCTTCTTAGTTAAAAGTATTACTTGAAATAATGCTACCCATTCTTCGGCTTTCTCTAGCAGTCAAAAAACTGTCCAGCAGTTAATGCACATTGGAGCCATAAAGGCTACAGATAAAGAGACGGGTTTTACAGCAATTCTGTGCCTGCCAGATGGTTGCCAGGCAGGTGATATTTACATGAAAGTAGAGCCAATTTCCTCTATGCATTTATTTTGGTTTATGCTTCTGATAATTAAGTTAGAATTCCATTTTCATATTAATGAAATGTATTCCCTTTAAAACAGTAGTACATCACAACAGGGGACATGATCTCTTCCATAGATCAGGGTGGGAGGCTGATCCTTCCTTTCTCAAAACTGGGGCAGATGGCTATGTTAGCTATTGTTCTTTTACTCATGGAAATTATAAGAACATACAAAGAGCTCTGCTGGATCAGGCCAGCATTTATTCCCACAGTGGCCAATCAGATGCCCATGGGAAGCCTGCAAGCAGAACCTGAGTGCAACAGTGCTCTCTCCATCTCCAATTATGTAGCTCCCTTCAGTACCATTTCCTGTCATATCATACAGGAAATCTTTTTCACATGTTAATCACGTGAAGAGGCTCCATGCAGTTAAAGGGGCATTGGAGCTGTGCAGCTCCACTAGCCCTGCCCCCAATGTTCACACATTGACCATGGACATCTGCAGTGGGGATGCTTATGCATGTATAACTCCACATGCACAGTGTTGTGCAGGAGTTGGAACCTTGATTGTGCAGAGTTCCAGCTCCTGTAGGTCTATGTGCAGCAGATGCTCACTGTATGGATATGAGCAGCATGGCCAGGGAAGCTGTGTGATGGCAGGGACAGTGATGCATCCCAGAGACCCTTTAATTGCATGGGGGTTGATTGCTGCTAAAATGGGTGATGCTTTGGGGCTGAAAAAATATGGAGGAATGAACTGGGGGTTCCATTTGAGGATCAAACCAGGATGCAAATTTGGTCCAAGCCTCCCCTAAAGGCAATTTCTGTTACAATTATTTATTTATTTATTTATTTATTTATTTATACCCCGCCCTTCCCTCCAGCAGGAGCCCAGGGCGGCAAACAGAAACACTAAAAATACTTTAAAACATCATAAAAAGACTTTAAAATACATTAAAACAAAACAAAAACATTTAAAAAGCCTTTTAAAACATTTTAAAAAGGGTTAAAGATATTAAAAGACATATTAAAAGCAATTTTAACACAGACACAGACTGGGATAGGTCTCAACTTAAAAGGCTTGTTGGAAGAGGAAAGTCTTCAAAAGGCACCGAAAAGATAGCAGAAATGGCACCTGCCTAATATTTAAGGGGAGGGAATTCTATAGGGTAGGTGCCGCCACACTAAAGTTCCTTTTCCTATATTGTACAAATTGTGATCGTTTGTAGACCACTATATTGTACAGAACGAACTTCCTGATAAGATGGTATCTGCAGGAGGCCCACACCTGCAGAGTGCAGTGATCGACTGGGTATTTAAGGGGCAAGACAGTCTTTCAGGTATCCTGGTCCCGAGCTGTATAGAACCTTGAACTTGGCTCGGTAGCAAATGGGCAGCCAGGGCAGTTATTTCAGCAGCGGGGTGACATGTTGGCAATATCCTGCCCCAGTGAGCAGTCTCGCCACTGCATTTTGCACTAGCTGGAGCTTCCGAACCAACCTCAAGGGTAGCCCCACATAGAGAGCATTACAGTAATCCAGCCTAGAGGCTACCAGTGCGTGGACAACAGTGGTCAGGCTATCCTGGTCCAGAAATGGCCGCAGCTACCCCACCAGCCAAAGCTGGTAAAAGGCACTCCTAGCCACTGAGGTCACCTCGGCCTCTAGCAACAAAGATGGATCCAGGAGCACCCCCAGGCTACAGACCTGCTCTTTCAGAGGGAGTACGGCCCCATCCAAAGTAGACAACTGACCAATTATCTGAAATCGGGAACCACCAACCCACAGCGCCTCCGTCTTGCTAGGATTCAGACTCAGTTTATTGGCCCTCATCCAGCCCACCACCAAGTCCAGGCAGCGGTCCAGGACTTGCACGGCCTCTCCCAATTCAGATGTTACGGAGAAATAGAGCTGGGTATCATCAGCATACTGCTGACACCTCACCCCAAATCTCCTGATGACTGCTCCGAAGGGCTTCATATAGATGTTAAACAGCATGGGGGACAAGATGGTACCCTGCAGCACGGCACAGCTGCCAGGGGGCTGAAAGACAGTCACCCAATGCTATTGTCTGAGAACGACCTTGGAGATAGGATCAGAACCACTGTAAAACAGTTCCTCCAATACCCATCTCACCAAGTCGGCCCAGAAGGATACCATAGTCAATGGTATCAAAAGCGGCTGAGAGATCAAGTAAGAATAACAGGGTCACACTCCCCCTGTCCTTCTCCCAATAAAGGTCATCCATCAGGGCAACCAAGGCCGATTCAGTCCCATGACCAGGCCTGAACCCATACTGGGATAGGTCAAGATAATCTGTTTCATCCAAGAGTACTTGCAATTGGTGTGCCACAACCCCCTCAATCACCTTCCCTAAAAAGGGGGTATTTGCAACCGGTCGGTAGTTGTCATAAACCAGTGGGTCCAGGGTGGGATTTTTCAGGAGTGGTTGGATCACCGTCTCCTTCAAGGCACCTGGAACCAATCTCTCCCACAATGATGCATTGACCACACTCTGTATCCACTCAGTCAAACCCCCTTGGCAAGCTTTAATAAGCCAAGAAGGGTAAGGGTCGAGAGGACATGTTGCTGGCCACATCATTGCAAGCACCTTGTCCATGTCATCAGGCAGCATACAAGAGACCTTCCTGAAAGTTCTTTTATATTGGCATTGGAACCCACTGAAACTATATCATATAAACAATCTAATTCTGCCACTGTGCTGGAGGGGGTGCAGATTAGTAGGCTCTTTCCTGCACATGTGGTGGAAATGCCCATTAGTACAGGTATTTTGGTTAAATATATTTGGGAAAATATCAGACATTACTGGACAATTCCTATTCCCTAATCCAGCTCTAGCTTTATTATCTATCATTTAGAGATTACAATTGCTCACAAGGATTTAGTGTTTATGTTATTAGCAGCTGCTAGATGAGAAATAGCAGCTCAGTGGAAAACAGCTAAGGAGCTCACAACCAAAAGGTGGCTAGACAGAGTATGGGAGATTGCACTCTGAAAGGCTGATGCAGCGCAGCAGGGTGATACATGGTTTGTCTTGAAAGGACAAATATGACCATGTTTGGTCCCCATTTTTGTCTTACATTAATAGCTCTATTTCTATGAGGTCCCCATCAATTCTGCAAATTTCACTTTGGAGGGGCTATTTATCCCAGTCTTCTGAAATGGTTTAATCTGTTTCTTATGCTTAGCTATTGTCATCCAAATAAAAATATACAGAAAATTTTGAATATACAAAGTAATGCATCCTGTTTTTTTGTTCTGTACACATTACTGGATGCACTCCAAGTTAGTTTTGTGTAATGTTTATGTATTTTATTAGAAATGAAATAAATCTTAAAAAAGAGAGGTCCCTTCATGCAATTAATATGTGACAGAGCAATAGACTTGATACACCATGAGGGCACTGCTGATGTGCAGTTTTAGTAGGAGTGTGTATGGAGGAGAGGAGTTATATATTAAGATACTTCACCAATCTTTGTGAGGCAGAATACTTTTTCACAACATGTGCAAGAGGTAGGGATGCTTATGATTGGTTTTATTTTATTCTTAGTAGGATGGCACTGGTAATGTTGGAATCCATAGTTCTTCCAGAGTTGGATGTCTGGAGTATGCTAAGTAATGATGAATAAACTCAGTCGGGATGGAAAGACATTGTTACATTAAGCTAAATACTGGAGCTGCATAGAAAGCAAAGTACAAGCCTCCTTTTCTTCTCTGGAAGTTGTATTATTATTGTTATAGTTTAATCAACTTTGGGGTTTGTAAAACTCAAATTTAATTGTGTACTGACAGCACGAATGACAAGTCAAGTCCAGGTAGAGCTATGTTTCTTGTTTTTGTTACACTGGCAGTACTAGCCAATCAGGGATCCATTTAACAGTTGAACCCTTTAGCACGGCAACCTCAACAAATAAATAAATCACCAAAATGGTACCTCTTTTGGTGCTAATGGAGATTTTCACAAAACACCCTCCTTTGGCTCATTCTAGCCACTATTCAAATTAATTAGTCAAAATGCTAACATATTGGAAATCAGTAGGTTGTACTCACAGTGAATTGTTCATACAATAGGTGAGTTTAGGAAAATACCCCACTTAAAAATGGCTAACCAAACTGAGCAAGACAAATTATAATTGATTCTATGTACTCTGATGAACAGATTGTTCTATTTTCCTACCAACACTTTCTCTGTTTTCTAAGTCCAATAATCAGTAAACACCATCTCCAGTACATTTAAGAATAAAATGCAATTTTATGGCTTTGGCTTTTATTTAAAGGGTAATGTGAACCTTATTCATTTGCAAATACCTCCTTTTGTTCTAAACCCCAGTCTTTTTTAAACAAAATACAGCATCTACAACTATATCTGAGCAAAAACTATTTAGACTTTTCCAAAATCAGCAATACTGGAGAATCCCTCCTCCTTTAATCATTTTCTTTTTTTTAATTAATTTTTATTCAGATTTTCAAAACCAAAACAATACAAAAAGAAAAAACACAAATCAAAAACTAATACAATAAAAAAAGAAAAAAATATTGACTTCCGATTTGTCGTAGTTCAGCTATAAATCTATAATATATAACAAGCCTGTCTCTAAATAGATTATAAAATCACCTTCCTCCAGCGGTTATCTTAGTTGGTTTCAAATCTCATTAACATCATATCATTTTATTCTTCCACAAAAAGTCAAAGAGAAGTTTCCAATCCTTGAGATATATGTCCATCAATTTTTTTTCTAGATAAACATGTCAATTAATCCAACTCATCAAGTCTACTAAGTCCAGTAATTTCAAATCGCTCTTCTTCCATTATCCATATTGGTTCCATCTTCCGTCTTTACGCACCTAATAATCTTGCTGTCATAGTCATATAATAAGAGTCTGATAGGAATTTCCTTTATCACAGATATTTTCTTGCCATCAATTCCGAACGTATCACTGAAGTATTGTTGCAAAGCCGCATCTCTGTTCCTCTTTTTTACATGATACACTAGCACATCTCTTGAAGATTTTTCCATTGACACAAAACAGGGATTTATTCTGTTAACTTTCTCTATTTCAAGTTCCATCAAGTCCTTCTAGTCCAGGAATTTTTTTGAACCGATAATATCTTTATCTCCAATCTCTTCAATTCCTTCAGGGACAGCGCTGAGTTCCAAACCGTAATATTTGTCTCCAGGATCCATCACAGCCAGGAAATCCAAATCTTTTTCCATGTCCATATTTAATCCAATCTCCATCGTTTGAACCTTGGCTTTAATTTCTCTTTCATCCTTTTTTGGTTTTCCAGATCTATCTTTATTCTCCTTTCTCATAGAATCCTGAATTTCTTTCAGCTCCTGTCTCATTTTGTCAAATTCAATTCTCCACGCTTGACAATCATTTCTCAGTTCTTGTTTTATTGACTTAATCCCATTCATTATTTTCTGAAACATGTCTAAAGATAAAGTCCTTTCTTGTACATCCATGATCTTCTTAATTGTCATTCTTAAAGCCAAAGGAACAAAACTCCTTCAATTTTCAATGTCCCAAGCAAAGAGCAGTTTATTTCTTTATCCAGTTACAAAGGAGTTAATCTTTCAAACCAACTAGCGTCACACTCTAGACAGCCCTTATCTCTTATATGCCCAGAAGTGCAAAAACAGCTTTAGTTCACAGCGTCCAAATAACTAGTAGCAGAGAGAATGAGCAGATTCGTCAAAAAAAAAGTAGATCAGAAAAAATAGTCCCAGACTTATATTACACAAAAGTCTTATAAATCAAAAAGATTTCTCTTTTCTCTTCCAATCAGAAACCCCCCATCCGTTGTAATCTTTATAATGCTATTTTCCATGTCAGCTTTTTGCAATAAGAAAAAAGATAGGGTATTTTTATATTCTTCCCCCTTAGTTCCGTGAGTAAAAAGAAAAAGAAAGTTTTGGCTTACCCAGGTTTTCTTAATTGCTGTTCCTTTGACAAATCTCTTTAACTGTATAGATAAGAAAGTGATAAGCATAGACAGGAGAATGCTTGCCTGTTAGTCCGTGTTTCTTTAAAGAAAAAAAAACGGATCACTTTTTCAGCTGAGCTAGCTAAAAATCCTCGCTCTGTCCGAGCTGCTGGGAGACCTTCTTTCACAGACAATTCTGACGAATTCCAGTCTCCAACAATCACAACAAAGCTATATGGGAAATCTCACGTTTCTTCCTTATCCGGAAGAAATTATCCCCAGTCAAAAAAGACCCTTCTGACTGGATTTAAGGCTGAAAAAGTTTCATCCAAGACAGGAGCCCGTCTCAGAGGCTGCACAGGCGGAGGGATCCTCCTGGGAAGTCTCCTTTAATCATTTTCTTCAGCACTCCTTGCAAAAATGTTTGCTCATTCATTCACGTTGCCCTCACTTTCAGTTGCCCTCACTTCTCCTCAGTGATGTCATCACAAAGAGAAACAGGGTTCTGTTGATTCTCCATGCATAAACAACTGCATTGGTTTTACACTCAGCTCAATAACAAATAAGTTAAATATGGGGAACCTTTGGACCTGCAGATGTTGCTGAACTACAACTCCCATCATCCCTGGCCATTAACTATGCTTGGTGAGGCTGATAAGAGTTGTAGTTCAGCAATATCTGCAGGGCCAAAGGCTCCTCACACCCAGGGCCGGGGCCATGCATGCCATCAACCAAGATGGTGGTAGGAGCATCAGCCCCATATATAAGCCTCTGCCACCATCTTGGTTGATGGCAACCCTGCGCACGCAGTGTGCGCTGCCTCAGAAGACAGGAGAGAGAGGTAGGTGGAGCAATGGAATGGGCAGGTGGTCTGAAAGCTCCCTCCCTGCGATCCATAGCAGGCAGCCTGCCGCAGATCACAGAAGGGGAGCGCTACTCCCTTACCCTAACAAGGGGTTCTTCAGGGGCCCCTGTTGGCTGCCCTTTCGTGCTGGTCCTGCCCGCACCTTATATAAGTCGGCATGCATGCATTTGCATTTTACTCTACTCTCCTTAGCAGTATTAGCCTTATTGGGTAGGCTAAAAATGTAACATTCAAAATTGCCCAACAACATTTGCCAGGAAGTTGCCACAAAGATCACTTGCATAAGTAGTTCCTTGCACTCCTACTTTCCTGCATCATGGAAGGCTTCAGCTTTTTACAGAAACAGTTTACTTGAAAAGAGAGAGTACTAGAAACTTAGGTTATTCACAATATCTATTTTTGGCCTATGTACAGTTGAGAAGGAAGGGGGAGGCAGGCAGGGCAGCACTGGTTCCCCCTAGGCAAGTGGGAGAACTCTATGTATGTACTAGATCCCCACACCCACAGCAGTTTCGTGAGAAAAAAATGTGTCACTTCCTTCTTACATTTTCAGCCTGATGAGTAAGTCCCATTTAACACAATGTCTACTTAGAAGTCTCACTGAGTTCAATTGGCACTTACTTCCAGCTAAATGTATATAGGATTGCAGCCCTTAGGGTATTAACAATGGACCAAAATTGTAGTTGCAACAGTTGTTTCCATTGCGTTGGTCTCATCTGCACTATACATTTAAATCAGTATTATATAATTCACAGAATTTCCTGGGAAGAGGAGTTGATTATTAAACCACTCTGGGAATTGGAGCTGTGTGGCATTTGGTTTCCTAACAACTCTCATCACCCTTAACAAACTAAAGTTCCCAGGATTCTTTGGGGGGAAAGCCATATCTTTTTAAAGCAGTATAATATTCCTTTAAATGTATAGTGTAGATGGGGCCTCAGTTATTTCAGCAATGAATCTTGATTATTCTGGAGGGCGTGGATGAAGTCTCACTGAACACTAAATAACAATGGGAATCAAACGCTTTGAGTTCCATCAGATGGGTCTTAAATAAATAATGGCTTTACTTGGTGGGGACAACAAATAATGAATTTTAATTCTTGTTCCAATAAAACTCTGCACAGCAAATTGACTTCATCTGTCTGAATTCCAAGCCAATTATAAGGCTTATGGAAACTCCTGCAGAAGAGGGTGAAAGGAGGATGACAACACAAGGCACAATTGATTAGAACAATCTAACTTCCAGCATTCTCTGCATTCTAGCATTGCATAATTCCAATCATAATGAGCTGCCTTGTTGGCATTCTGACATTCGAACCCTGTTAACAAACCAAGGCGTAGTCCATTTGAATAATCTGACTTCCAACATACACCGAGTTCTAGCATTTTGTAATTCCAGCCATAAAGAGCTGCCTCGCTGGCATTCTGACATGGGAACTCTGTTAACAAGTCCCCTGGGAATACGATAATATTCTGTGACACTTACACATAGTTACATTGTTAGGATTTTTTCAAAGCCTTTGAACACATTCCAAGTTGATATAGCATTAAGTAAATTGGATGCCAGCTGAGTCACTGTCACTTGCACTGTTTAATGGCAGCATCTGAAGAAGAAAACCAACACAATATGCTTCTCCTCATTCATCATCATCACCTCTGATTGGGAAGTGGGGGAGGCACTGGGGTTAGAGTAATATAACAGACTACTATAGTGGTAGATTTTTATCCTTTTCCACCAATAATCCAACAAAACATGGACATGGAGTCATTCAAGGATGTGTAGACAAAACTCTATATTTTGTTTTGATAATTCTAAGTGATGGCCTTTTGCCTGCAATACCGTTCCCTGTTCACCTCATTTGGAGGGAACAGTTTCTCTTCCCCACTGGGCCATCAATTATTACCTTGTTATTTGGAGTATCTTTATTATAGGTCTCCATTATTCAGAACATCATTTCTGCATTAGGTATCTTGGACAACATCCCTGGTGGCTCAATTGGGCCACATTACCACTATACATTTATTCCACTTTAGCCAGTCATGGCTTCCCCCAAAGAATCCAGGGAAGCATACTTTGTGAAGGATGCTGAAAGTTGTTTGGAGACACCTATTCTCAAAGAGCTACGATTTCCACAGTGATTTAACAGTTAGTTCCTCTTCCCAGAGAACTCTGGGAAATGTAGCTCTATGAGGGGAAGAGGGGTCTCCTCTCAGCACCCTTCACAAACTACACTTCCCAGGATTCTTTGGGGGAAGCCATGACTGGTTAAACTGGAATAATAGTGGAATAAATGTCTGGTGTGAATGTCACCGGGCCCGGATGGCATCCACCCGAGAGTTCTCAAAGAACTCAAACGTGAAATTGCTGATCTGCTAACTAAAATATGTAACTTGTCCCTCGGGTCCTCCTCCGTGCCTGAGGACTGGAAAGTGGCAAATGTAACGCCAATATTCAAAAAGGGATCCAGAGGGCATCCCGGAAATTACAGGCCAGTTAGCTTAACTTCTGTCTCTGGAAAACTGGTAGAAAGTATTATTAAAGCTAGATTAACCAAGCACATAGAAGAACAAGCCTTGCTGAAGCAGAGCCAGCATGGCTTCTGCAAGGGAAAGTCCTGTCTCAGTAACCTATTAGAATTCTTTGAGAGTGTCAACAAGCATATAGATAGAGGTGATCCAGTGGACATAGTGTACTTAGACTTTCAAAAAGCATTTGACAAGGTACCTCACCAAAGACTTCTGAGGAAGCTTAGCAGTCATGGAATAAGAGGAGAGGTCCTCTTGTGGATAAGGAATTGGTTAAGAAGCAGAAAGCAGAGAGTAGGAATAAACGGACAGTTCTCCCAATGGAGGGCTGTAGAAAGTGGAGTCCCTCAAGGATCGGTATTGGGACCTGTACTTTTCAACTTGTTCATTAATGACCTAGAATTAGGAGTGAGCAGTGAAGTGGCCAAGTTTGCTGACGACACTAAATTGTTCAGGGTTGTTAAAACAAAAAGGGATTGTGAAGAGCTCCAAAAAGATCTCTCCAAACTGAGTGAATGGGCGGAAAAATGGCAAGTGCAATTCAATATAAACAAGTGTAAAATTATGCATATTGGAGCAAAAAATCTGAATTTCACATATACGCTCATGGGGTCTGAACTGGCGGTGACCGACCAGGAGAGAGACCTCGGGGTTGTAGTGGACAGCATGATGAAAATGTCGACCCAGTGTGTGGCAGCTGTGAAAAAGGCAAATTCCATGCTAGCGATAATTAGGAAAGGTATTGAAAATCAAACAGCCGATATCATAATGCCGTTGTATAAATCTATGGTGCGGCCACATTTGGAATACTGTGTACAGTTCTGGTCGCCTCATCTCAAAAAGGATATTATAGAGTTGGAAAAGGTTCAGAAGAGGGCAACCAGAATGATCAAGGGGATGGAGCGACTCCCTTACGAGGAAAGGTTGCAGCATTTGGGGCTTTTTAGTTTAGAGAAAAGGCGGGTCAGAGGAGACATGATAGAAGTGTATAAAATTATGCATGGCATTGAGAAAGTGGATAGAGAAAAGTTCTTCTTCCTCTCTCATAATACTAGAACTCATGGACATTCAAAGAAGCTGAATGTTGGAAGATTCAGGACAGACAAAAGGAAGTACTTCTTTACTCAGCACATAGTTAAACTATGGCATTTGCTCCCACAAGATGTAGTAATGGCCACCAGCTTGGACGGCTTTAAAAGAAGATTAGACAAATTCATGGAGGACAGGGCTATCAATGGCTACTAGCCGTGATGGCTGTGCTGTGCCACCCTAGTCAGAGGCAGCATGCTTCTGAAAACCAGTTGCCGGAAGCCTCAGGAGGGGAGAGTGTTCTTGCACTCGGGTCCTGCTTGCGGGCTTCCCCCAGGCACCTGGTTGGCCACTGTGAGAACAGGATGCTGTACTAGATGGGTCACTGGCCTGATCCAGCAGGCTCTTCTTATGTTCTTAGTCCTGGTCTCTGTCCTCTAACATGATGAAACCAATGTGAAACATGCAGCCATCTAACCCTTCAAAAGCCACTATCTTAAGATCCAAGTTGAAAAGAGAAACATCTACAGCAGTCTTGAGTGTCTTGATTTCCTTTTGCTGTTTGTCAGCCCAGGTCAAGAACATATAATGCATTATTTA
Organism: Rhineura floridana; assembly: GCF_030035675.1. Classification (NCBI taxonomy): domain Eukaryota; kingdom Metazoa; phylum Chordata; class Lepidosauria; order Squamata; family Rhineuridae; genus Rhineura; species Rhineura floridana. Next base: position 200,872,020 of record NC_084480.1, on the reverse strand, counting down.
TATATAAAGGTGGGCATGTGTAGCATGTGACACTGCTACAAATGAGCATCTATCAAACCTTTCTTTTTTGTCAGTTGATATATTTTTTAACTAAAGTGTAGAAATTAATATAATCCAGGTGGACTAAACCAGAGATTCAGCCAAGAAATAACCCCTGAAGGGGACATTTTGAAGGAAAGCAAACAAACCTCATGCCACCCATAATCAGCAGTAGTATATTCAGCCAATGACATATTGACAAAGCAAAAACTAATGAAACAGAAATGATGTAGAGTATTGGCAGGGATAGAGAATCAATGAGAGGTTATGACAGCATTAAAATAGGATAAAGATAGACACCTGTGAAGAATAGTAATGGAGAGTCAGGATGCTGCAAAAGAGACCTCTCACATTAATCATGTGTGTCCAAATGGGTGGAAAAGATCTTAAGAGTGCACCCAGGATTGCTGCTTTGAGGGATTGATCAATGAAGTTTTCTGTTGCTTGAGATCCATGGGGGAGCCTTTTGACCCTTTTTTCTGTGCATTGTATGAAATTGTGCAGGGCTTTGTTAGTGATGGCTCTACGGCTTTGGAGCTGGCTACCCAGAACGACCAGCAAGCCACTTCATTATTAGAATTCAGTCACGACCTGAAACCTTTTTGTTTTCTCTGGTATTTTAAACTCAGGTAATGGGTGCCTGTTGCTACCCTCTGCTCTTTTTAGCTATCTCACTTTTATTGTGTTTTAGTCGATGGGTAACACAAAGTCATGTAGCAGTTGTCTCTGGTGAAGTGCTTTTGCTCTTTGTGATGGTCATATTCTGTGGCTTGCAGCAAGCAGACAGTAGAAAGTGTATTAGCCATAGACATAGCTGCAATAACAGCAGTAGCTGGAGGATTTCAGTGCCAGGAAAACATCTGGAAGCCAGGGGTAGGGTTATTTATTTTGCATCAGTCCTGGTGCTGTCCTTGGGTGCCATGGGCATTTCACAGTCAGCAGATCTGGACCAAGAAGAGGAACATGTAGACTAGGGTGACCTGATGAGGTGTCCTCTGGACACTGCTGGACTGCAACTCCCATCAGAGTTAATCACTGGCCATGCTAGCTGGGGCTGGTTGGAATTGGAGTCCAACATCTGGCTATCCCTGATCGAGAGAGTGTTCCAGGGAGAAGCCCACCTAGGCTGCTTGCAGACATGGGGTTTCTTGCATTAGTTTAATGCACTCAAATGGCAGCACTTCTGCCCCGATTTCTAACATTCCTTTCATACTGCAGTACCTGTTGTGTTAAGGAACAGTAGCTTTTTCAGCTGATATACTGGCATTTCACTCAAATGTCTTTCACACGGTTGCAATGAATGTGCACCGTAGTTCCCCACTGTGTAGGAGTTGCCATGCAACCCCTCTCCCTTTAGCATCTATCTATCTATCTATCTATCTATCTATCTATCTATCTATCTATCTATCTATCTATCTATCTATCTATCTATCTATCTATCTATCTATCTTCATCATCTTCATCATCTTCATCATCTTCATCATCTTCATCATCATATGCTGCCCTTCCTCCCAGCAGGAGCCCAGGGCAGCAAACAAAAGCACTAAAAACATTAAATCATAAAAACAAACTTTAAAACACACTAAAACTAAACATCTTCAAAAATGTTACTTAAAAAAGCTATGAAAACTTATTCTAAGATTAAAAACATTTTAAAAAAGAAAGTTTAAGAACATATTAAAAAGCAGTTCCAACACAGATGCAGATATATTAGTTGTATAGACACAGGGGAGAATACTGGCACAATTTTTGTCAGGCAAAAAAAGAGCTCACCTAAAGGTTGGGAATGCACTGCATGCAGGGATGCCTATCATGTGAACAGCTGCAGCTAGTGAAAAACTCCTGTGATTTTCTGGGTTCCCAAGCTTGTAAACGGATTATTTCTGGTATCATTTATCATGAAAATGTGCCCTAAACGTGTACTATATTCCACTAGAATTGAGATCAAACTTATAACAGGTTATCACTTTGTTCATGGTAGAGTATTATTGTCACAATGCTGCTCCCATTCTAGTGGCGGTGAATTTGCCACACATCCCTTTTTGGGAGAAGACTAGGGGAGAGGGCCTTGGGGATCACATGGGCTGGAGTGCCCAATAGGAATTGGGCAATCAGGCTGCTGTTTAAGCCTGTTCTGTCCCCGCTAATTCTTTCAATTTGCATTGTCCACCCTCCCCCTACAGTTTAGGCTTTTACTAATAATGTTTTCCAGGGCTGAGTAGCAATTTTGGATTGGCTTTTGGGATTCCTCTTTTCTGCCTGCTCCACACTGTAGTATTCTTTGACTTGATGTATATACCTATTTGGTCTGTTTGGCATTCAGTGTGGGCAGGTAAGGGAATTTAAGAACTTACTTGACAGTCACCCTGAGGCATCATTGGATTAAGGGCACTCGAGTCACCCTCCACAGCCTTTGGCTTGGGTGTTCTTGGGCCTGCCCTTTAGGGCTGGTATTCACACCTTGGTGAACATTGGACAGTGGGTCTGGGGGCACATTCATATATGCAAGGCTCACTTAGCAGGGAGGGAGAATTTTCTCCCAACCCTTGGCTGGGCAGCCGCAGAATGCAGCTGTTTACATGCCCAGAGGGGTGGAGGGATGCTTCCTCTCATATATGTTAATTCAAGGCCACCTGCCTGTACTTACATAATTTGGCTATTGTTTGGCAGATCTCCTATTGTTATATTTGAAAATAAAAAGACCTTTCCACCATTACTTTGTCTCACAAGTCTTCTAGAGTGTGTTGGCAATTTAGGGATATTAATGAGGTTAGTTGCCAATCAGGTAGCAAGAAATAACTCACTTCAGTTTTCATTTGGTTTATTTTCATTTTGATCGAGAGAGTAATTGCAAAAAGAGAAGAAATTTATCTTTTGATATTTTAGGAGCTCTTGACTTTCATCTGTTTCATTCTGGAGAATGCAATGCAAGAAGTAATGGATCATTCCCTGAATATATAGGACACAAATATAAATGAGTTGCAATTGCTTAAGAATACTGGTGAAGAAGAAAAAGTTCTACAATTCTCAATATTTTTCTCTCTGAATTTAAATCATCAATATTTTAATGCAGAAATGTTCAGCAAACATTTATTGTTCAGTATCAGTATTTGCCACCTGAAGATTTTGCAGAAGAAGCCAATGTTCGATAGTATTTGACAGCTGACATTCCACAGCAGTCTACAGTTAACAACATCTGACATATAGCACTCAGTATTTTGCTGTTTCTGACAGCTGGAATGCAGTAGCAGTCAGAATTTTACAACTGACATGCAGTAGCATTAGCAAATAGATTGCAAGTGTCAGACGTGTCAATATTTGTATCTGACAACTTGCATGCACGCACACTCAGTATTTGACAGTGCATAACAGATGGATTGAAACAAAGCAACTTTTGGATGTTGCCATTAAATATTGTTTCTAAATTGTGAAATTTGAAAAGTTGCATGATTCTGAATTTTTGTGCAATTTCATTCCAAAGCTACCTGAGAGCAATTAAAAAGTGTGAAAAAGAAAATATATTAATACACACTGGGTGTCCTTGATCAAAAGCCACAGATTAACAACTTCAAAGACATAATATATCCTTGATCAAGTAACCAAGCTCACTGTGTGAACAAATGGAGACTTTCCTTCAGTATACTAATACTGTTTCTTTTTTAAAAAGGTGCCGCAGAATGAACTCAGCTGGGCTCCAGGAATGAAGGGAAAATGCATTAAACCACAACAGCATCTCTACACTCAGAGTGCCCATTTCATGTTAATTACATTTGCAACCACAATGAGACTGCAAGATTACTTACCTAAGTGTGTGTTCTTGGTGATTGCATTCAACTGACATTAATGGTCCTGGCATCTATATACATATATTACAAAGCCATTTAAAGTCACCTACACTCCCTTGTAGATGTTTCACTTAGATCATAGTGAATGACATAAATCATCAGCTAGGGAGAGGCATGATTAAATGTTGGTTTCTTTTATTAATAGGAAAAAAGACTAATGAAACAATCCAATTTTGGAGGTTTTTTGTTGTTGTTCATACCTTTCTAAACTTATAATTTCTGCTGGCAATTTCTCCACAAAGATTTTCCTAAGATTTATAAAATTGCCAATGGATTTGGTTACTAAAACTACCTAGTGGCTTTGCTTGTTTGGAAGATAAATATCATTGCTCTTCAGTCATGCTAATGTACCTACATCACTTGATAAAACTAAACAAATCCTTCCTTCAATGGAATATACAGATTAGCAAAGGAGCTCTACTTTTCCAAGCACTTCTATCAGTGTATAAGCAAATGAAGATTGACCTAGGCAGCCAAATATCCACCTCTGACATTCACACCTCCCAATTCCCCCCAGTCTCATGCAAAAATTGAGACCAACTTCTTTCCCTGTAGTGAGGCTCCTAGTCGCAGGAAAGTTGTCTTTTAAACTTCAGGGTCTATATCAAATGCATTGTTTTATAATGGAGAAGAATACAAGTTAGAAATAATGGCCATAATCCATTACAGAGTCAGTATGCTGAAGTTCCTTGAAATAAATGGTCTTAAGAATTACTGCACTTTGGAGTGGTGTACACTGCTCTTTTCTCTCATGGCATGACTAGTGGCCTCTCAGATGGACATTGCATGCTGTACACATACACGATTGCTGTAGGCAAATATGCAAATATTCACCTGTACATGAGTCTGAGCCCAGCTCAAAGGATTTGACTTCTGAGATTAGTGCACATCAATCTGGGGCTTATTGGATGCAAAGGAGAGATGTTATCAGTGCCACTTCAGACCATATTTAATTTTCCCAAGCTATATGGCCAGGTACACATTTGTGACCAAATACTTTTCAGGTACTTCTACTGTGATAGAATCAACAATTTTCAAGAACGTAGGTAATATCCCAATTATTTGGTCATCACACTTCAGCCCATTCAGATGGCTGTTATTCACATGAAAATCTCAGTAACCACATGATAGCATAGTCATCTGAAGCTCTCAGCACATAATGACTATTCACTTAGATAACCTTTTGTCACTCCACTTGAAGTAATACAAGTCATTGGTAATAAAGGACTGAAAGCAATGAGATTTGATGATTATTAGGTCATCTAAAGCATTCATGGAAAAACATAAAATTTATTTTATTTATTTATTTAATTTAATTTTTATACCGCCCATAGCGAGGCTCTCTGGGCGGCGTACATCAAATATAATATATACAATCAATTTTAAAACCACCTAATCATCAAAGCAGCAATTTAGACATACTACAAAGACAAAATAACATAATAACCCATATTAAATACAAATCAAAATTAGATTAAAAAAAAGATAAAACATATAACTATCATTTACAACATTAATACAAATACTCAAATACTAAAAGATTAAAATATTAAAAGAAGCAACAGTTCCTGGTGCTAAGGAATTCATAAATGTGAGGGCCACACTTCACAAATCCCATGGAAAGGAAGCCTCTCTGTTATATTGCCAATGATCCGATTGGGAGCAGTGACCACAGTGCTATTAAATTAAACATACATGTAACTGGCCAATTGCCAAGAAAATCCAACACGGTCACATTTGACTTCAAAAGAGGAAACTTCACAAAAATGAGGGGATTGGTAAAAAGAAAGCTGAAAAACAAAGTCCAGAGGGTCACATCACTCGAAAATGCTTGGAAGTTGTTTAAAAACACTATATTAGAAGCTCAACTGGAGTGCATACCGCAGATCAGAAAAGGTACCACCAGGGCCAAGAAGATGCCAGCATGATTAACGAGCAAACTCAAGGAAGCTCTTAGAGGCAAAAAGTCCTCCTTCAAAAAACGGAAGTCATGTCCGAATGAAGAAAATAAAAAAAGAACACAAACTCTGGCAAAAGAAATGCAAGAAGACAATAAGGGATGCTAAAAAAGAATTTGAGGAGCACATTGCTAAGAACATAAAAACCAACAACAAAAAATTCTATAAATACATTCAAAGCAGGAGACCATCTAGGGAGACAATTGGACCCTTGGATGATAAGGGAGTCAAAGGTGTACTAAAGAACGATAAGGAGATTGCAGAGAAGCTAAATGAATTCTTTGCATCTGTCTTCACAGTGGAAGAGATAGGGCAGATCCCTGAACCTGAACTAACATTTGCAGGAAGGGATTCTGAGGAACTGAGACAAATAGTGGTAACGAGAGAGGAAGTTCTAAGCTTAATGGACAATATAACTGACAAATCACCGGGCCCAGATGGCATCCACCCGAGAGTTCTCAAAGAACTCAAATGTGAAATTGCTGATCTGCTAACTAAAATATGTAACTTGTCCCTCGGGTCCTCCTCCGTGCCTGAGGACTGGAAAGTGGCAAATGTAACGCCAATCTTCATAAAGGGATCCAGAGGGGATCCCGGAAATTACAGGCCAGTTAGCTTAACTTCTGTCCCTGGAAAACTGGTAGAAAGTATTATTAAAGCTAGATTAACTAAGCACATAGAAGAACAAGCCTTGCTGAAGCAGAGCCAGCATGGCTTCTGCAAGGGAAAGTCCTGTCTCAGTAACCTATTAGAATTCTTTGAGAGTGTCAACAAGCATATAGATAGAGGTGATCCAGTGGACATAGTGTACTTAGACTTTCAAAAAGCGTTTGACAAGGTACCTCACCAAAGACTTCTGAGGAAGCTTAGCAGTCATGGAATAAGAGGAGAGGTCCTCTTGTGGATAAGGAATTGGTTAAGAAGCAGAAAGCAGAGAGTAGGAATAAATGGACAGTTCTCGCAATGGAGGGCTGTAGAAAGTGGAGTCCCTCAAGGATCGGTATTGGGACCTGTACTTTTCAACTTGTTCATTAATGACCTAGAATTAGGAGTGAGCAGTGAAGTGGCCAAGTTTGCTGACAACACTAAATTGTTCAGGGTTGTTAAAACAAAAAGGAATTGTGAAGAGCTCCAAAAAGATCTCTCCAAACTGAGTGAATGGGCGGAAAAATGGCAAATGCAATTCAATATAAACAAGTGTAAAATTATGCATATTGGAGCAAAAAATCTTAATTTCACATATACGCTCATGGGGTCTGAACTGGCGGTGACCGACCAGGAGAGAGACCTCGGGGTTGTAGTGGACAGCACGATGAAAATGTCGACCCAGTGTGCGGCAGCTGTGAAAAAGGCAAATTCCATGCTAGCGATAATTAGGAAAGGTATTGAAAATCAAACAGCCGATATCATAATGCCGTTGTATAAATCTATGGTGCGGCCGCATTTGGAATACTGTGTACAGTTCTGGTCGCCTCATCTCAAAAAGGATATTATAGAGTTGGAAAAGGTTCAGAAGAGGGCAACCAGAATGATCAAGGGGATGGAGCGACTCCCTTACGAGGAAAGGTTGCAGCATTTGGGGCTTTTTAGTTTAGAGAAAAGGCGGGTCAGAGGAGACATGATAGAAGTGTATAAAATTATGCATGGCATTGAGAAAGTGGATAGAGAAAAGTTCTTCTCCCTCTCTCATAATACTAGAACTCATGGACATTCAAAGAAGCTGAATGTTGGAAGATTCAGGACAGACAAAAGGAAGTACTTCTTTACTCAGCGCATAGTTAAACTATGGCATTTGCTCCCACAAGATGCAGTAATGGCCACCAGCTTGGATGGCTTTAAAAGAAGATTAGACAAATTCATGGAGGACAGGGCTATCAATGGCTACTAGCTGTGATGGCTGTGCTCTGCCACCCTAGTCAGAGGCAGCATGCTTCTGAAAACCAGTTGCTGGAAGCCTCAGGAGGGGACAGTGTTCTTGCACTCGGGTCCTGCTTGCGGGCTTCCCCCAGGCACCTGGTTGGCCACTGTGAGAACAGGATGGTGGACTAGATGGGCCACTGGCCTGATCCAGCAGGCTCTTCTTATGTTCTTATGATCACTGCACTCTGTTGGAGAGGGCCTCCTGAGGATACCATCTCATCAGAAGGTCCATTCTATATGAGACAAGAATTGTCTTTATGTTCGGTGGTATCTACCCCTTTGAATTCCCTCCTGTTACATATCAAACAGGTGCTGTCTCTGGTGCCTTTCTGGTGCCTACTGAAGACCTTCCTTTCTCTTCATGCCTTGTACATGGAGACCTGTATCCCACTTTGCATCTGTATTCAATTTTAAATATTTTTATATGAAATTGTTTTATATAAGTTTTATTTCTGATGTTTTTGATTGTTAAATCATTTCGAGATGTTTCATAGGAAGCGATTCATAAATGGAAGGAAATAAATAAAAAATAAGAAATTTCTAATGTCATCCCACATTTATTTCTACTTCTGTTGGAAATGCACAACATCTATAAAAATATGTATCCATCCCAATTCTGTAAAGGTTGTTGATGCCATATCTCATGGCCTCCTTTACAAAAGAAAAAGAAAAAACACAAAAAAATGCACTTAGTCAGTAGAGATGACAAAGCTACAGATGACCAAGCTATTATGGGGTAATGTTTCATGGAGTAATGTTTCTTCCCCAGAGTAGTTTCATTATTTGCATCACCTTGACAAGCAGTAAGCAGAATTTTACAACACATCAGATGTAGATGTGTGGTAAAATACCTGGCTAAATAGTCATCTCTACAGGCTCAAAGTGCCAACCCTTTCATCCAAGAACAACCAACCATCTTTCCTTTGCATATTTTCTTGTTTCAGGGGCAGCATCTGAGTGTTCCTTCCATCTGTTCCATTTATTAACTGCAAGTTCTTTTTCTTTTCCAGTTCTCCTTACCAGTAATGGAATTAGTGTAATTAATTTATACTTCTTGGACAAAGCTTCAAAATCTATAGCTGGGAGGTTAGGTCACTTCCAATACTGTGCTACCAACATTTCAGCATCTGATCAACAATTTAAAATTAATCCAATCCATATCTGAGCAACCCATTACACTGTTTCCCCCTCGGCGTCTAGTAGAAAGTATATCTGAATCAAAGCACAACCAAATATCATAAGCATGATCTATGTTAACAAACCAAAGACAAAAAAGAAAGGAAAACATTCAGCAGCCAAGGAAACAGGCCTTTCTTTTGCCATGTTAGCAACTGTTTAGAAAGTATTCACTTAATCACTTCCATTGCTCTCACTTGTTCTTTTTCAGAACATATTTTATGTGCTCTCAGTAGTGTCATCATACAGCAACTCCCCCATTTGACAGTATCATATCCACTGTGTGGCCCCAACTAACTGGGATAACTCAAGAGGCATTGCCCTCACTCTGAACTGACTGCTTGCTTTCCATAAAGTTCATTCTTTGCCATATATTTGGCATCAGCATGCTCACTATGTGATTCCTGGCTAGCTGGGATTAACTATATGCTAATCCTGATAAAACAGAAACAATAAAAAAGGGGAGGGAAGCTGACCCTAGAAGCAGCTAAAGGAAATAATGGCACCATGCCCAACAGTCCTGCACAGGCTTCCCCATTGCTTCTGTTTACATAACAAAAAGCATGTACATTAATTGCATTCACACAATTAATGTCACATTAATTTTGATCCTCAGCATTTAGTGGTGGGCTGAAAAATCATTCCTGCAAAAGTGGTGGACCATTTTCTGCTGTTTTCAGAGGAGCAGGAGAATTTCCCCCAATCATGGAAGGGAGGAAGGGATCTAACCACACTTACCTTGCTTAACTTTATGAGGTTATCTTGCTTAATTTTACAAGGTAGCCAAGGATTTATTTACCTTCTTGCTTCATGATGGGGCTGAATTTCCTGTGGGCTGGGCCATTCTTAAAGTGGCAGGAAGGCTACATCCTCAACTCTGCCTACATTGCTGGTTGGCCAGCCTGATCCATGCTTTGAAACCACTCTCCTGCTGCTTTAAGAATGGTCTAGTCCATAAGAAATGGAGGTTTGCTTTGTACTTCTACAAGTACTCACAAGGCTTTTGTATTGTGGTTGAAGCAGCAGCAAGGGGCATATCATGAGTAACAAATCTTAACTGCCGTGACTCAGGATCTAGAATCAGAACAGGAAATGTTGGGACACAAAGTGGGGATGGTGTAAAAGCCGCAACAGAACAGGGCAGAACGGGCCCTTTATAAAAGAAATTGATGCCCAAAACACTGGGATGTGTTAGAGACACTTGAGAAAAACATTTAGGAACAAAAACCATTCCGACAGGATTTTTATTAACCCTTTAATAACCAAAATGCTCCCCAGAATGGAATGAAACAGCCCGGAACAGCGACTTCCCAGGGAGCCAGACCTACCAAATTCACCAACCACACATGTTGCTGCCTCTCCTTTTGTTGGGTAATGGGAAATAACACAGGATGACCCAGGAACCTCTGGGATGATCAGCAATACCATTTCTTGCTGTTTGTAGGTCTACTAAGCAGCGCTATTGGTGCTGCTACCAGGTTGCGAATGGCTGGTGAATTGGGGAGAGAGAAAGAGAGATTGGAGGGGCAAGTCGGCTGGCAGAAGGGGGAGAGAAATAGAGTTTGCCTTCTGTGAAATAGATGTGCTATCACAGGAAAAAAACTGGGTTCAAAGAAGTGCTCTTGTGTGCTTGGGCTCAGACTCCACCTCTGCATTGTATTCAAGTTCTGGGCCAAACCTCACCAGTTTGCTTTCTGTGAAATGAGTTTCTGACATAACTACTTTCAAAATCAAGGTTATTAAAGTCTGGAACCTGTGAGAGGGACTCCCTCTCATTGGGCAGAGTGCATGAGGTGGAGGCAGAAGAACTTTCCAGTCAAAAGGCTCTCAGGGAAGAAGGCTGGAGAACAGGACCTTGGACAGCCACTGCCAGTCTGAGGGCCAAGCTAGATGAGATACCAATCATGCAATAAACAATTGCACGATGAGCTTTGCAACACTAAATTGAAGGTGCAGGGCAGCTGATCCCTAGTGGGGTTCTGATATGTGGGCTTCAGTCCCTGCACATGCTATTTACATTGGGGAATAACAACAACAACAACAACAACAACAATAATAATAATAATAGTACCACCTCCTTTGCTGAAAATGCCACACCACTTTTCCTAACGAAAATGGGCCTTGTAATGTGGTTGCTGTGAAAGCTCGTGGCCCATAGCATTGACTTATACAGTTATGCATGACTGGTGCATTTGATTGACTTGGCTGGTTCAGATGTTGTTCTGGGCTCTGTTCAGAAAGATGTATTATTGCATGGAATGTGGCTTATGTGGAGGTTTTGTGACTTTTTGCATGAATCCCATCGAGTCATGTTGGACTGGTGAATTTGGTGGGTCTGGCTCATTGGGAAGTCGCCGTTCCAGGCTATTTTACTTAAAAGAGTATTACAGCCTGGAACTGGTATCGGAATGTGGTTTTCTTGGAAGTTTTGTGTCTTATTGCATGCATCCCATGTAGTCATGTGGGACCGGTGAATTTCAGAGGTCTGGCTCTCTGGGAAGTTGCTGTTCTGGGCTGTTTCATTCTGTTCTGGAGGGCATTTTGATTGTTAAAGGGTTAATAAAATCCTATCAGAATGGTTTTTGTTCCTAAATGTTGTTCTCAAGTGTCTCTAACACATCCCAGTGTTTTTGGCATCAACTTATTTTATAAAGGGCCCGTTCCGGCCTGTTCCATTCCTTTCCAGCTTTTACACCATCCCCATAAAGTGTGGGGGAAGGTGTTCTTCAGACTTCCTGTCCCAACACTTCCTGCCCCTTTCTAGATTCTGAGCCACTCCATTAGATCTATTATTCATTATACAAGGAGGGGGAACAGTTGGCCTTTTAAAAAAGTTATTAAAGGTTAAGCATGCTCCAGGGTTTTTTTGCAGGGGGAGTCTTCATCCCTCCCCCCCTCCCATTAATGACAAGAAACAATTGTGCTGGAAATTGCCACCCTACTTTAGTTCTACTTCTAGATTCCTTGCAGTCTGTGTCCAACTCCTGCACAGTCAGTTACATTTGAAAATCTTGCCCTTTCTTCCTGTGAGCTTGCTGGGTAGGAAGAAGCAGGAAGGCAAAGGGGAAAAAAGTTAAAAAAGAAGAAAAGGAAATTGCATTGAAGGATCTGTAGAAGGATGCAAATTAAATTATTACCTTCAGAAAAAAGGGGTGTGATGATCAATCAATGAATTGATTGTGTGTCACAGGACTTTAATTATCTCACTAAGATGTCTAAAGAAGGCCCATTAGTAATTGAATAATCTATTATGCTTGGAAGATTTATCAATGGCAAGTATAAATAGATGGCATTTTCCTGTTTTCTTTTACAAGGCAGGTTAAGCTATCTAACAAGTGGAAGGAAACAAAGACTTCAGCACTCCTGACACAGCATTTGACAGCTCATCTCTTCCCTGAAATCAGTTTCTGAAAGGCCTGGTACACACTGAATTCTATGACCTAAAAGCCTCCCATAAACCTCAGAGCACATGCAAATCATACATAAAGAGCTGAACTTGGCCCCATCTGCACAGTATATTTAAAGTAGTATCATACCTCTTTAAACAGTCATGGCTTTCCCCCAAAGATACCTGGGAAGTGTTGTTTGTTAAGGATGCTGAGATTCGTTAGGAGACAGTTTTTCCCTTCTCATAGCTACAGTTCTCAGAGGACTTTAACAACCAATCTCTCTTCCCAGGGATCGTAGCTGGAAATTGTAACTCTGAGGGCAACAGGGGTCTCCTAACAACTCTCAGCACCCTTAACAAACTGGACAGTACTGATGAATGTTCAAGGATTGTGATCCATGGTGGGATCACAGAGATAAGGGTGAGAGGCAGATGGAAGATGCCTCCCACCCGCTCACCCACAATAAGATAGTTTTAAATAATTCAAGTTGCCCCAATGAAGATTGTGTCAATTTAATAAAAATGTGGTCCTTTAATTTGCCAAAGCAACTGCATTTCTCTTCATTCCAGCCAAGCACAAGTGGAGTCAATACATTCAGAAACAGCACTGTTCCTTATCATTAATGGGAACTGCAAGCATATGTACACTTGGTTCATCTGAAAAATGTGGATGTGGAAAATGATTACTTTGAAGCACCATGGATCACATTGGTAGGTGACCTTCTGTTTCAGACAAGCCATTAATTAAACAACTGCTTCTTTTCATTGCTTCCCTTTAAAAACAAGAATAATTGTTGTTAACCCCCCCCCCCAAAAAAAACTTATTCCCTGTGAAAACCACATTAGTGGGGGAAATTGCCAGCTACAAATTAATAGGAGAAATCTCAAAGGTAAAAACATTATTGAGATCTGTGGTTTGATCTTCTGAGAGAGGGATAGTATTGTTTCGTGTCAGGCCACCGGCTCAATATCATTACTGTGAGTTCTGATAGTTATATTTTCCCCATCTATGAAACAAACATCTCCAGACAAGTATTCAGTCAATACTGAGCCTTTCTATGGATCCCAAGTCAATCTACTTGAGCTGAATAGTGTTGACATTCTCAGGGTGTATACATTCCCCACACACTGGTTTCTAACTGGCTGCACTTGGCAAAGGAGATAAATGGCCTTCTTTCAGTTGAGCAGCACCATGCAAACTTGGGTTGCAAAAGCTAATCAGTGAGGAGTGTAAAGCCATGCACTGCAGAAGAACAAAAATACAACAACAGTCATGAATTGGGATAAATTACAGCCGCAGCTTGATTTTTTGAAAAAAACCCAGATTTGCCTAGTTGATGTACCTAGCTGCTGCCCTGTGTGAAAGGGTCCAACATGGACTCAGCTTGTTAGCCTCCACATGTTCATCACCTGACACACCTAACAAATTGGGAGATATTTCACACATGGTTGCATACCCTTTAGTGACTCATGCATGATGACCCTCAGCTGATCTGGCACCTCCAAATCCAAAGGAGTGTGTCTCAAATAAAAACCACCTGGAAAAAAAATGGGCAAAATCATGGAGCATAGTTCTGTCAACTGGTTTATTATCCGTGATTGCTAGATGGAATGTTCACTGTCGAAAGCAATATAGCTCAGAAAACCAGATAGTAAAACAACAGTGGAGGGCTCTTGCCTGCCTGCCTACTTTGCTTGTGTTTTTTCTGGACACTTCTGGCTGGGTTATCTGAATTTTCTGAGTGAATCAGATTGATAGGTCTTCTTCTGATGCTGTGGCTCATTCACATATACAAGTCATCACTTAATATATAGACAAAAGTGCCATTTCCATATTTCTCATGTGAAGAGGCATGGATTAAAGAGGCAGTGCTACTGGTCCTGCCTTGTGCTGGTGGCATATCTTCCCTCTGCTAATGCCTGCTTATTATGCATGGACATCTGAGCTGGGGAGCTGGAATTCTGATCATACATAAGAATGGAGGGTGCCAGGGATGATCTGAAGGCACTTGATACAGCCACCTTGCTAAAGGTAAGCAGGCTCTGAGTCTGGTAAGTGCCTGGATGGGTAACTGCCTGGAAACCTCATGCATACCTCCTTGAGTCCCATGATCGAAGAAAGCTGAGATATAAATGTAAGAAAATAAAAAATAAAAGTGCAGGATCTTTCCCATATCTTCCATAATCAAGTACACATGTATTATAAACAAACAAGCAAATGAATAAATAAATAGAATACCTACCTATACACATACCTGCATTCACCAGGCTTAATTCCACTGCTTTAATAATGCATAACTTTGGATGTAGTCTTATGGGGAAATCAATAATGAAATAATAGTAATTAATAGTGGCTAAGATTAATGGAGTGATTTGTTTGCCTTCCAGATGAGCATTATCCTGTAGAAACATTTTAACACAGTAATGGATTGACCAGACCTCTTTAGACCCATTATAGTCCCTTTTGAATTACAGTACCCTTAGGAGCAGAGTGGTATTCAAGTATCTGTCATTTTTAAAGTATTTAACTAATTTCAAATGAAAATAAATCTACAGCAAATGGAAGAGACCTTTCAGGCTCTCTATATCTAATTTTGTTTTGTTTTCTAAAAGGCAATTAAGTCCATAATGTTAAATATGTACATTCATGACCAAGCCCAGTAGAAATATGTCTTTGGTATACACAGTGGGGATGAGAGCCTGGCTGGGAGTCTACAGTCTGTGAGTTCAAATTTCCACTCGTGGCTCCTGGGTGTCAAGGGCCAGCTAAAGATCACCCCCACAGTGAGTGGTTCAGGGGTTATGTGCCCTGCCACCTGTGCAGCCGTGGGCAAGCTGCATAGTCCCAAGGAGCCCAGTTGCCCCCCAGCTGGCAGTTGCGGACAAGGAAGGGGCTGGCTTGTGCAGCTGTGGCAAGCTGAGCAGGCCCAGCCAGCTGAGAAGGACTAGCCTCAGAGGGAGGCAATGGTAACCCCACCCCGAATACCGCTTACCATGAAATCCCTATTGATAGGGTCACCATAAGTCGGGATTGACTTGAAGGCAGTCCATTTCCATTTTTCTTTTAGTAACTGTATGAGAGCAAGGAAAAGAATGATTAAGGCATACTTTTGCTCAAGGCTCCCAGAATCCTTGCCAACAGGGGAATGGAAGTCTTGTATAATGAGAGGCATACATCAGGACCATGGGCAAAGACTGAAATCATATGTACCTTATTTTGGGAAAAATATTATTCCCAATAGAGAAAAATACCTGCTTTCCCAGAGTTTTTTGTTGTTCCAACCCACAGTGTTGGATACTGCTGGAAACTTAGCAGAGTATGATAGATATCTCTGGAATCTCTAAACAGCTACACATTCATGCATTTTTCATTGGGGAAAAAAAAGGTTCTTCCCCCTTCCTGCTTACACAAGAGTTTAAGCATCCAGCTGATAGTCCTGGAAATTTCAGAGCTAACTGTGCATTATATAGTCTCCATGTAAATGCTGCAAAGAACAGTACTGGGGAAACTATCTACAGCTCAATGTACAAACTCTTGTGAAAATTATTTTTAGAGAAAAATAATTAAATGTGATTTCATGTGCAATATCTTGCTAAAGCTCAGAGACATCTGTGCAAAGATGGCAACCCCCACTCCAGTTTTTCTGCAGATAAGTGCCTTCATCATAGAGGTGAAAATGGCAAGGATACATCAGTTTAACCTCAACAAGGAATGAGCTTCCCAGACACGCTTGACCTCGGGAAGAGTTTGTACCTACAGAATCATAGAAAAGCAGATCTGTAAAGGGCCTATAAGGCCATCGAGTCCAACCCCCTGCTCAATGCACGAATCCAAATTAAAACATACCCTATAGGTGTCTGTCCAGCTGGCCTGTTGAATGTCTCCAGTGCTGGAGACCTTACCATATCCTTAGGTAATTGGTTCCATTGTCATACCACTCTAACAGTTAGGGAGCTTTTCCTGATGGTCAGTTGAAATCTAGCTTCCTGTAACTTGACCCCGTTGTTCCATATGTCTGGGATGATCGAAAGGAGATCCTGGCCCTCCTCTATGTGACAACCCTTCAAGTATTTACAGCTATCATATTTCCCCTCAGTCTTCTCTTTTCAAGGTTAAACATGCCCAGTTCTTTCAGTCTCTCCTCATAGGGCTTTGTTTTCAGTTCCTTGATCATCCTTGTTGCTCTCCTCTGAACCTGTTCCAGTTTATCTGCCTCCTTCTTAAAGTGCAGTGTCCAGAACTGGATGCAGTAAGATGAGGCTTAACCAGTGCCAAGTAGAGGAGAACTAATATTTCAGATGATTTGAAAACTATCCTTCTGTTAATGCAACCTAAAATAACATTTGCCTTTTTTGCAGCCACATTACATTGTCAGCTAATATTCAGTTTGTGATAAATAACAATTCCAAGATCCTTCTTGAGCAGAGCTTGGAAAAGTTACTTTTTTAAACTGCAACTCCCATCAGCCCCAACCAGCATGGCCACTGGGTTGGACTGATGGGAGCTGGTAGTTCAAAAAAGTAACATTTCCAAGCTCTGTACTTGAGTGTAGCACTGCTGAGCCAAGTATGCCCCATCTTATAATTGTGCATTTGGTTTCTTTTTCCTAGGTGTAGAACTTAAATTTCATTCTGCTGTTTTCAGCCCAGTGCTCCAGCATATCAAGATCACTTTGAATTTTGTTTATATCTTCCAAGGTATTAGCTATCCCTCCAATTTTGTATCTTCTGCAAATTTGATAAGCATTCCATGCACCTCCTCATCCAAGTTATTAACAAAAATGTTGAAGAGAACTGGGCCCAGGATTGCCTTTTCTTTCTCACTTGTTATCATATTGCCATCCTCACAGAGTAGCTGAACAACCATTTCTTTTCTCTGTCTTTTACTATGGATATACCCAAAGAAAGCTTTTTTGTTGCTTTTAGCATCCCTCGCTAACCTTGGCTCATTCTCAGCTTTAGCCTTTGGGATGCCATCCCTGCAATTCTGTATTACCTGTCTGTACTCTTCCTTTGTGACCTGGCCTTCCTTCCACTTCTTATATGTGTCCTTTTTTTGTTGTTTTCAGGTCATCTCTAAGCATTTTGGCTTCTTCTTCTGTCTTCTATTTATTTATTTATTTATTTATTTATTTATTGTACTTATATACCGCCCCATAGCCTTTTTTCCTTGTTGGAATTGTTTGGAATTGTTTGCAATTGTGCCTTCAGAATTTCCTTTTTTAAAACTCCCACCCATCTTGGATTCCTTTTCTCATTAGGGTCGCTTGCCATGTGACCTTACTTATCATTGTTCTGAATTTATTAAAATCAGCATTCCTGAAGTCCAGGGTATGCATATGGCTACATTCAGCTTTTGCTTCCTTTAAAATGAAGAACTCAAGTATAACATGGTTACTTTCCCACAGAGTTCCCGTAAGTGCCACTTCATCCACCAAGTCATTTCTATTGGTTAGAATCAAGTCAAGGTCAGCTGATCCTTTAGTTCAGCCTTTCCCAACCAGTGTGCCTCCAGATGTTATTGGACCACAACTCCCATCTTTCCTGATCATTGGCAATGCTGGCTGAGGCTGATGGGAGTTGTGGTCCAACAACATCTGGAGGCACACTGGTTGGGAAAGGCTGCTCTAGTTCCTACCTGCACTTTCTGTGGGACACAGTTATCAGCAACTCATGTCAGGAATTTCTTGGAGGGGCCGTGTTTGGCATAAGCATTTGTCAACTGTTACCTCCAACTGTAGGTCTCTTTCATCAAACACGGTGGGTTCACAGTAGCTAGCACCTAATTAACAGATATCAGACATCTGCCAGACCATAAATCTGCTAGGCAGAAGGAACCAGGGGCCAGCCAGCATGTTTACCATTTGGGAAGCACCGAAGGAGGATGCAGGGGAGTCGCGTCCTTAAGGTAACCCAAAAGTCCAGAAACTGAGAGATCTGATCAGGCAGGACAAGGTCCAAGGCACGGGTCAACAGGGGAGCTAGAACAATGTCTGCAGCAAGGCTTGATGTTGACTCTAGCAAGAAGTCTCCCTTTTCTTCCAGTCTTTTATGCTCGGCGTTCGATGCCAGGTACTTACAATCAACATGTGTTCTTGCAAGCTCTCCTACTCCTTAATCAAGCTGATTGCCTTTGTTGCTGCAACACCTTCTCTCTGCTGGGGAAGGGGCAGCCTCCTGGTCGCTTCCTGACTCTGACAGGCAGGCTCCCTCAGGGGCTTGCCCCTTGTCTGGTGAAGGATCCTGAGCTGTCTCCCTGCTTGTCCCCTCTCCTGGGTCTGCAGTCTCCCATTCCTCTTCCTCATCAGATGAGTCCTCTGAGGGGGGCATGACATCTTTCTTCTATAGGATTCAGTTTAAAGCTCTCCTCATGAAGTTCTTCATGCCAAGCACATTCTTCCCAGTCCTTGTGAAATGCAACCCATCACTTGTCAGCAGTCCATCTTCTAGGGAGCGTAGTCCATGGTCCCAGAATCCAAATCTCTCATGTTGTCACCATCTTCGTAGCCAGTAGCTCACCCTGAATATTTGTCTTTTCCTTTCTACTCCTCTTCTAAGTACTGGAATGATGGATGAGAAAACTATCTGGGACCCAAAGTTCTTAAGTTTCCTTCCCAGAGCTTCAAAGTTTGATGTGATATCTTTGTAGCTCCGCTTAGCAGTATCATTTGTTCCCACATGGATAAGAAGAAAGAGATACATGTCAGTGGGCTTTATGAGTGCTGGCAACCCTTCCGTCACATCTCTAATCCATGCTGTAGGGAGGCAGCATACCTGGCGAGTCCATGGGTCTTCTCCAGGACACTTGGGTTTCAATCCCATGCAGTAGGGAGTCTCCACTAATACTACTCTCCTTGTTGTTGTAGTGCATGGTTTCATTGCCTCTGCTTTACTGAGCTTTAGCCTCTTCTTCACTGTCCTGTGGGATATTCTGTAATTCTTCTCCAGTAGGCTGTCATCCAGTCTCATCCTCAAGTACCTGAAAGCAGTTCCATAGTTACACTGGTGAAGAATGTCTTCTAGTTCTTCTGCTCCTGTCACCCTTTTCCACAGAGTTTCCTCCACTTTGTTGTTCCTCTCCTCAATTCTCTCCTCTTCTGCTTCAACTTGCTGTTCTTGTTCCACCTCCTGTACTTCTCCTGTACTTTGCTGCTGTTGTTCCAGCACTCTGTCTAAGAACTCTTTCTCTTCTCTTACACCCTTGAGTATGGCCATCCACCACTCCAGGCCTCTCACTTCTCCTTCCAAAAGTGCCACCAGCCTGCATTTGTTGCATGTATACACCATGTTGTTCTCAGGCAAGCAAACAAACACTGCACACACCTTGCAAGTCACCTTGGAGTGTCCTTTTCATCCATAGCCTCAATTACCTTTTTGTTTCTATCTTTCTACTAGTATTGGCAGGGCCGGTTCTAAAGGGTGGCCAGGTTGGGCACTGGCCCGATGGGCCCTGGAGTTACAGGCCCCCCCCTCAGCGTTCGCATTCGTGCCACCCCCACCTACCTGTCTCCTGTTTTCTACTATTGCCATTAACCAAGATGGCGGCCACGGTTTCCCTAAGGTACTGAAGCCCCTGCCACCATCTTAGTTGATGGCAGAGATGCACATGCGTAGCACGCATGCGTGCCATCAACAAAGATGGCGGCTGAGGCTTCATCCCCTTAGGGAAACCGTGGCCGCCATCTTGGTTAATGGCAATAGTAGAAAACAGGAGACAGGTAGGTGGGGGTGGCACGAATGCGAACGCACATGGTCACACATGCTGGAGCCCAGGGCAAGCTGATGCCCAAGGGCCCCAGCATTCCTGGAGCCGGCCCTGAGTATTGGAATGGCTTGTGCATTGTCCTCCTTGAAGGTTAACAGGAGAGTCCCACTGGTATATGATCAGCACTACAAGATTGTTTTGTTAGGGACCTCCCCCTTGACCTCTCGCATCAAACTCTACTGCCAGACTCCTGCTAGGTCTCTCTGTGTGATTGGTCTGTTTGCTTGTTCTGTTGTATATGTGTTTTTCCCCACCCAAAAAACATGAAAACACACATAAGTAGGATCTAAGAGACTTGTCCACATGAGTGGGATTATAATTTCTGCATTGAACATTGAACTCAATGGATTACCATGCCATCATGATCTGGGAATAAGCACCACTGAAATTAGTGGGGTCTGTGCCCCTCCCCAGTTAAAGTCAGTGGGGCTTGAATACCCTGTGTATCCCT
This sequence comes from Rhineura floridana, assembly GCF_030035675.1. Lineage (NCBI taxonomy): Eukaryota > Metazoa > Chordata > Lepidosauria > Squamata > Rhineuridae > Rhineura > Rhineura floridana. The sequence goes on along the minus strand of NC_084480.1, from coordinate 200,851,478 downwards.
CCCACCTTTGTGGCACAAAAATAAATGGGAGGATTCTGCTAAGAAAAATGGTCCAGCAGAAAAGTGATAGGTGTCACTCACTCCTTCTCCAAGGAAAAGCACTACTCACCATCATGGGTAGTTTGACTCCTAATTTGGACCTTAGTTTCAGAATATAAATATATCACTTGTGGTATTTCTCATAGTGTAATACTCTGCTCCCAGAAAGCTTCCAACTTGTTCATCTAAATTTCCACTGTACAGCTTTCCCCTCACATCAGAGGATAATTTTCTAGAAGGCATACTAATTCATGTCAAATCTCTGGCCATTTAATGTGAAAAATGGTTCTGGGAGAATACACAGAATCTCTATACATGAAAGAGCAAGTATTATGATTGTCAAGCTCTTGGAAATATAGTTAATATTATCCACAAAGCTAGTGAGTTAAAGAAGACTTTTACACACCTAGGGAAATCAAGAGATAATGGTTAGAATAATCCTTTTAGTAATACTGCAAGCTGCCTTTCAACTTTCAACCTTCACTTTCATGTTAAAAAGCTAGCTTTCAAAGCTTTTAGGAGGGAGCTGCCAATTTCAAAATGCATTTCTGTTGCATCACTTTTGTTGATTTATTTGGACTCAATGGCATGTGCTCTGGTCTATGTGTAATGCACAAGAAAAGTCTGCATAATGTCATTCAACACCTTGGCAATCTATTCCAGACACAGAGCCTGATGCTTGGGGCCTTATGTATGTGATTCCATTGCATACAGAGACCTCCTGCTTCTCTAAACTAGTTTTGCACTTCACTGGAAAGGACACACACGTGCACACAGCCACATATTCATTCCTACATAAACATAATTGAAGGGAATGGGAAAACTGGTGCACACATTGTTTCCATGTGCAAATCAAATTACACATGGAGTTTGGAATTGGTACCAAAGGCAGGCTGCACTGTGGAGATGTTATTGAGAAGGACTCCAGATGGACATAACCTGTGTCTACAGCTAGTCCCCAGCTGTGCTTTATATTAGTCTGACAGATAGCAAATCCCCAAGTCCCAAACAATGACAGAGATTCAGACTGGCCTTCTGGAGTTTTGTCCTGGTGTCGAGGCCATAAATTGGTCAGCTAGCAATAGAAATGTATTGTACAGAGGAGGTTGCGTAAAGATAAACAAACATAGCTCAACATTTAAATTTGATACATTACACATATCCTAAACTGTTAATTCAAATATGGACATATTGAAATATCCTCACACTGAGCAAAATACAAAATATGATGATCAAAACAGGGGTCATGGACACAATTATAAGCCAATGGTTTGGGTATCTTTCTTTGAACCTAAAATTAGTGCCCAACATTGAAATTTTGGAATGCTAAAATTTCAACATTTAAAACTTATTTTAAAAAATCTCATTGTTCCACTGCAGATTTACAGAATGAAATATAAAGTATTTGTATGCATTTCAGTTCTCTTCTGAATGTAGTTGCAGAAAGGATTTTAAATTCTTAGTTGAGGAGGAGAGCCTGGCTGGGAGTCCAGACTCTGTGAGTTCAAATCCCTGCTCGTGTCTCCTGGGTGTCAAGGGCCAGCTAAAGATCACCCCCACAGTGAGTGGCTCAGGGGTTACGTGCCCTGCCACCTGTGCAGCTGTGGGCAAGCTGCATAGTCTCAAGGAGCCCAGTTGCACCCCAGCTGGCAGTTGCGGACAAGGAAGGGGCTGGCTTGTGCAGCTGTGGCAAGCAGAGCAGGTCCTCGCCAGCTGGGGAGGACTAGCCTCAGAGGGCAGCAATGATAAACCCCTTCTGGATACTGCTTACCATGAAATCCCTATTGATAGGGTCACCATAAGTCGGGATCGACTTGAAGGCAGTCCATTTCCTTTTTGGGTTTAAGTGCCGCTTCAGAGATCAATCAAAGAGGAATCAAACCTAACTAGAACAAGAAGTCCATTCAGACAAGAGGCCCACGTTAGAGAAAAGAGCTCTTAAAATATTTCTGAAACATTTCTGAAACATTACCAGGGTCCTAGGGATGCAGAGGCATGGAATGAGGGGTAAGCAATATTATAATAAAAGAGTGGGGAGTAGACATTTGACACACATTGCCCCTGCTCAGCCTCCCCACATCAGAGACTTGGGTTGCCATGATAACCTGCCCTCCCACCTAGTGGTGCTGTTAATTCATGCTAGATCAGTCCACAACAAAACGACTCTCATCCACAATTTGATCATGGATGAGGTGGCTGATCTGGTGTGTGTTACAGAGACCTAGGTGGGTAAGCTGGGGGTGGGGCTGTCCTTTCCCAGCTTTGCCCACTTGGATATTTTAGTGCAACATCAGTCAAGGTCAGAGGAATGGGGAGGGGCATGAGAGTGATCCATAAAAAATCCATCATTCTCACCAGGAGGCCAGTCCATCTGGGACCTGGATGTGAGAGTTTGTACTTGGTGTTGGGAGGTACTGTCCACCACACTGCCCAACAACCTCCCTGACTGAGCTGGCACAGGCAGTCTGGGGGACTGTGATATCCATGTCAATTCTGCCTTGTCTGCGCTGTCTCAGGACATCATGGCTGCCACAACAACCATGGGACTGTCACAATATAGCATGCACCCAATACATACTGCAGGTCATACCCTAGATCTGGTTTTCACTGTGGAGGGAGTTGGAAAGGATCCAACAATCTGGGGTGTGTGTGAATATTACCCCATTGTCATAGATGGATCACACCCTAATGAGGTTTGGACTTGCTGTGACTGAACCCCCTCCCCAGGGGTAGATGACCAATTAGATTGGTCCTCCCCCAGATGAAATCAAAGGGATTCTGGGGGATTTTCCAGGTAACATGGCTGGTGCTCCTGTCAAGGCTCTAGTTTCATTGTGGAACAGTGAGATGGAGAGGGCCACTGATACGCTTGCTTCTATGTGCCCTCTCCAGCCATGGGATGTCTAAGAGGCTCCTTAGTTTCTTGAGGAGCTTCAGATGATGAAGCAGGCTGGATATAGGCCAGAGTGCAGGTGGCACAAGTCCTGGTGTGAATCTGATTGAAAAGAGGTAAATAGCTGTTCCTACCACATAGCAGAGAGGACAGTGAAGACAGCATATATCTCGGCCTCTATTGCATCCTCAGTAAATTGTTCAGCAAAGTGTTTAGCGTGTATACCAGCTGATCCAGAACAGTATGGTATCATCAACACCACACCATTTGCCTGTTATGAGAAATTTGCAAATCACTTTGAGGGGAAAATTACTTGGATTGATGCCGAACCTTATGCCACAATTGGTTCAGGCTTGTTGAAGGTCCCTAGAGCACTGTTTAATTATAGCTTGTGGGATCAATTTCAGTTGTTGCAGCCTGAGAATGTGGAGAGGGCACTTGCAGCCATGAGGCCAACTATGTGCCCTTTTCATCCTTGCCCATCATGGTTTGTAAGATCTAGTAGGAGGGGATTGAATGGATGGGTCCAGGGAGTGGCCAATGCCTCACTACAAGAGGGAGTTATGCCCACTGCCTTGAAAGAGGCTGTGGTGTGACTCCTCTTGATGAGGTCCTCTCTGGATACAGAAGTTTTAGAAAACTACAATCCAATACCTAATATTCCCTTCCTGAGCAATGTGACTGAGAGGGTGGTGGTTGGCCAGTTGCAGGCATGCCTGGAGGAAGCAGATTTTCTAGATCCATTCCAGTTTGGCTTCCGGCCTAGTTTTGGTACAGAAACAGACTTTGTGGTCCTGACTGATGACCGTTATGGGAAAGAGACAGGTGCAATGCAACCCCATTGGTTCTCCTTGATCTCTTAGTGGTGTTTTAAACCATTGACCATGGTCTCCTTCTAGAAGGGCTGAAGGAGCTGGAGGTACGTATTGCAGTGGTTCCTCTCCTACTTGCAAGGCTGCTACCAAAAAGTAGTACTAGGAGATTGTTGCTCAGCACCATGGCTTTGGGGCAGTGGGGTCCCACAAGGGTCCACTTCTGTCTCCTATGTCATTTAACATCTATATGAAACTGTTGGAAGCTGTAATCTGGGGATTTGGAGCATGGTGTGAACAGTATGCTGATGACACACAGCTCTATCTATTAAATCTGAATCAGGAGAGGATGTGAAGATGTTGGACAGGTGTCTGATACAGTGATGGGCCGGATGGAGGCCAACAAACTGAGACTGAATCCTTGTAAGACAGAAATGATGTGGGTGGGTGGTTCCCATCTCTGGGAATTAGGAGTACAACATGTTCTGGGAGGGGTTGTACTCCCCAGAAAGAACTGATTCATAGTCTGGGAGTATTCCTGGATTCCAGCTTGTCAGCAGAGTCCCAAGTAGCTTCTGCAGCTAGGAGTGCTTACACCCAGCTTAGGCTCATTTGCCAGCTATGGCTATTCCTGGACCAGGATAGCCTGACCTCAGTTGTTCATGCTCTGGTGACTTCCTATCTGGATTACAGCAATGCACGGTATGTGGGGCTGCCCTTGAAGATGGTCTGGAGGCTGCAGCTAGTGCAGAATGCAACTGCTAGGCTGGTAAGTGGGGCAGCCTGATGGGACCACCTGTCACTGGTCCTGAAAGAACTACACTAGCTGCCAGTGAGCTACCAGGCCCAATTCAAGGTGTTAGTACCACCAGATAAAGCCCTAAATGGCTTGGGAGAACACCTTTCCTAGTATCAACCATCTTGGAACCTATGGCAGACAGGTGAGACCTTGTTGGTAGTGCCACCACCGAGTGCTGCCTGCTTGGCAATGACATGGCCTTTTCAATAGTGGCTCCCCATTTATGAAGAGTCTTCCCAAGTGAAGTATATCTGTCTTCATCACTATTAACTTTCAGGAGGAATTTGAAAGCATTCCTGTTTACCCAGGCATTTGATGGGTGTAGATGACTGTTCCCGACAAACTGAAGATCACTGATGAAAGAATGTTTTTAACTGTGTTTTAGAATATTTTAACTGCACTTTAGAAAGTTTGCCACCCTGGATTCCTTCGGAACGGTGGGATATAAATTCAATTATTAACAACATAATTGTAATACTAAAAGTAACATGTTTGACCTCATTCCAGATGTGCATATGGTCAGAGCTTGGAAAAGTTACTTTTTTTGAACTACAACTTCCATCAGCCCAATTCAGTGACCATGATAGCTGGGGCTGATGGGAGTTGCAGTTCAAAAAAGTAACTTTTCCAAGCTCTACATGTGGTACAATCCCTCTTAGACTGTATCACAAGTTTAGATGCAGGTGGGAAATAGCTATGCATATACCTTGTCAAAAACTCACTGCATATGTCAAGGAGAATAGTTTTATTCCAGCCTTCTAGGATAACCCAAATGACCCTCAACTCATTTTATTCTCACAGCCCTGTGAGGTGGTTAGGCTTACAGGCAGTGATTATGATCTAACAGAGAACATCATTTTTTGGAAAATACTAAAAATGCCAATTAGCTGTTTGGCGGGGAAAGGGGAACTAGGGGCCTTGAATTCAGCCTCCTGCTTCTGAACAATTAGCAAAACTTTAGCTTTTTAAATGGATCTGAGTACACACAGCCACAGCTGTAGCATCAGGGAGGGGAACTATGAGCAAAGTGCAGGTGATTCCTCATCAGGGTAGAGATGCACTGGCAGAAGCTTGCTTCGGCATGCCTATAATTCATAATTGAATCAGGGCTAATGTCTGATCTAAGGCCACCAAACTAAAATTTATGGTACAGCAGGGATTTGAATTCAGATCTTCCCACTCAAAGCCCAACACATGTATACATTTCTTCTTCTCTTATATGGAGCTACTAGGGCCAGTTCAGGGGGTTAGGGGACTCTTGAGGCCTGGCTCAGACAGCAAATGGGGCACAACGATCCCTAGGCTCATGTTGTCAAACTTCCTCTGTTCCACTTTTGTGCACCAGAGGAGAACATGAAGAATACCCATTGAGAGTTGCCTCACAAGGATGTTCTTGGATGTTCCATATAAAGTGAAGCTCTTTTCAAGCCATGGAAGGAGTTGCCACATGGCTGGACTACCTTGATTTGCTCCAGTGGGCCAAATGAGATGGATGGTGCCCCACACAGAAACCAAAAATGATTCTCCCCCTCCAGCAGCTCAGTAGAGCCAATGGTTCCTACGGACTCAGTGGCACTATCAGGCCATGCCACTGGCACAAAGCCACCAATTGTTGGGATGCTGATATCCTGTGATCTGTCACTGCCCTCCTCTTATTGGGCTCTAAAACCAGCAGTAAAGGTTTTAAGGAAGATTTTAAGAGCAATCCCCGGGGATTGCATCAGAACTCTCATTACTTTCTTTACAGTGTTGTTTTGCTATCAGCTGTGATTGATAGACTTGCGATCTGACACAGTAGACGAATGTGCATGAGCTTTCAGTCAATGACAACTGCCTCGCTGATGAGTTTTTCTAGGTCCTTGTTTTGGACCAGTAGATGTTGGCAGAGGGAAGAGCAGAATGATTATTTTTAATAATGGCACTATCTTCTCCACTGTTACGTGTCTTTCCAAATCTAATCAATTTTTCATTCTTGTCAGTTTTGTTTCCAATAAAAAAATGTTCCAACTCTTATGTATTCTTACCATCAGCTGAGAATGCCTGAAGTACTGCCCTCGGCACTGGTGATCCTAAGCATCTGGACTAGTATTTTTTTTACCAATGAATTCCGAGTGACATGACGATAGATAAATAAATAAATAAATAGCTTATGGACTTGCATGCTGTCTATGCTCTGTCTTCAATGCTTCTTTTATCATCATTCTTGGGATTGATTCACCTTCAGACCATTAAGCTTAGGATGTCATTTCCTCCCTTAACTTCATAGGGTCTTGAATTTTCTTTGTAGCCTCTGGGACTACCATAAAATGTTAAGACACTTATCCCCAATAAAATGCCTTTCTGTTAACTCACTTATCTGTTGCACATAGATTTACTGAATATTTTGTACATGGCATGAGCCATGCACACAGGCTTAGCATGATTGGGCATCTGCTGAGAATCCACACCCCAGCAGGGGCCCACTAAGAAGAGAACCATAGATCTGTTTCTTCTATCTACTATTGCAACTTGCTTGCTTGTTCACCTCTTCCTTTTGGTCAAAGAACAGTAGTGGTAAGAAGGAAGTGCAATAGCTGCCTGTTTGCTCATTGGGTCTCTGCTTTACAATCAGAAGAACATGAGAAAAGCCTGCTGGATCAGGCCAGTGGCTAATCTAGTCCAGCATCTTATTCCTACAGTGGCCAAGCCTAAGGGAAGCCCACAAACAAGACCTGAGCTCAGAAGCACTCTTCCCTCCACTGGTATTCAGAAGCATGCTGCCTTTGACATTGGAAGTAGAACATATCAATCAAGGTTGGTAGCCACGGATAGTCTTTTCCTCCATGAATTTGTCTAATCCTCTTTTAAAGCTGTTCAGGTTGGTGGCCATCACTGCCTTCTGAGGGAGTGAATGTTATAGTCTATGTACTGTATGAAGAAGTACTTTATTTTGTTTGTCCTGAATCTTCCAGCATTCAGCTTAATTGGATATCCATGAGTTCTACTGTTATGAGAGAGGGAGAAAACTTTTCTCCACCTGCTTACTCTTTACCATGCATAATTTTATACACTTCTATCATGTTACCTTTTACTTGCTTTTGCTCTAAACTACAAGCCCTAATAGTATCACTTTTATTCGTAGGGGAATTGCTCCATCCCCTTGATCTTTTTGGTTGCTCTTTTGTAAACCTTTTCCAACTTTACAGTATGCTTTTTGAGGTGAGTCCAGAACTATATACAACGTTCCGTGTGCGGTCGCACCATAGATTTGCCCAGCATGGAATTTGCCTTTGTCACAGCTGCCACACACTGGGTCGACATCTTCATTGAGGCATCTCGTTATGACCTCAAGGCCTTGTTCTTGGTCAGTCACCACCAGATCAGATCCCATGAGTGTATATGTGAAATTAATTATTTTTGCCCTCAATTTACATTTATTTAGATTGAATTGTATTTGCCATTTTACTGCCAATTTGCCAAGTCTGGAGAGGTCATTTTGGAGCTCTTCACAATCTCTTTTTCTTTTAACCAGCTTGGACAATTTAGTATCAGCAAACTTGGCCACCTCACTGCTCACCCCCAACTCTAGATCATTTATGAGCAAGTTAAAAAGCATCAGTCCCAATACCAATACTTATGGGACTCCAGTTTCTGTCTCCCTCCACTGAGAGAATTGTCCATTTATTCCTACTCTCTGCTACCTGTTACTTAATCAGTTCCTGATCCACAAGAGGACCTCTCCTCTTATTACATTACTGTTAAGGTTACTCAGGAGTCTTCGGTGAGGTACCCTGTCAAAAGCATCTTGAAAGCCTAAGTACACTAAGTCTACTGGATCACTTCAATCACACAACATCAAAGAGAAGTACAGGAGGTAGAAGAACAGCAGCATGTTGAAGCAAAAGATCAGGGCCGGCTCCAGGCATGCCAGGGTCCTTGGGCATCAGCTTGCCCTGGGCCCCAGCATGTGCATGCAAGAGCGAGCGCGAACATGCCTCCTCACCTACCTGTCTCCTGTCTTTTACCATTGCCCTTAATGAAGATGGTGGCCATGGTTTCTCTAAGGGATGAAGCCTCCGCCACCATCTTTATTGATGGCACATGTGTGTGCTACATGTGCGCATCTCTGCCATCAACTAAGATGGCAGCCGTGGCTTCAGTACCTTAGGGAAACTGAGGCCGCCATCTTCATTAAGGGCAATGGTAAAAGACAGGAGACAAGTAGGCGAGGCAAGGGAATGGCGGGCAGGTGGATGGTGCCACAGATCGTGGAAGGGGAGCGGAGGACCCATCAGGGGTTCCTGTAGCTCCTGGGCCCTCGGGCCAGTGCCCCACCTGGCCGCCCTTTAGAACCAACCCTGCAAAAGATGACACTGTTGTGGACAGCAACAATGAAGTGGAGGAAACTCTATGGAAATGGTGATAGTCAGAAGCTGAAGAGCTGGAATACACCCTTCACTGGTGGAACTATGGAACCACTTCCAGGCACTTGAGGATGAAACTAGAGGACAGCCTCTTCAGGAGAAGAATAACAGGAGATCCCATGTGACAATGTGCGAGAGCTGAAGCTCAGTCAAGCAGACGCAATGAAAGCATGCCCCATGACAAGAAGAAGAGAAGAGCAATAGTAGTGGGAGACTTCTTACTGACTGAAACCCAAGTGTGCCGAGAAGATCCATGGACTCACCAGGTATGCTATCTCCCTGGAGGATGGATTAGAGATGTGATGGAAGGGTTGCCATAACTCATCAAGCACATTGACAGATATCCCTTTCTTCTCATCTATGTGGGAATGAATGATACTGCCAAGCAGAGCTACAAAGAAATCACATCAGACTTTGAAGCTCTGGAAAGGAAACTCAAGGACTTCGGGGCCCAAATAGTTTTCTCATCCATCCTTCCAGTACTTAGATGAGTAGAAAGGGAAAGAAAAATACTCTGGGTGAATGACTGGCTATGAAGGTGGTGCCAACATGAAAGATTTGGATTCTGGGACCACGGGCTACGCTTCCTGGAAGATGGGCTGCTGGCAAGTGATGGGTTGCACCTCACAAGGACTGGAAAGAATGTGTTTGGTCACAGCATGGACGACTTCATTAGGAGAGCTTTAAACTGAATCCTAAGGGGAAGGGAGATGTAAACTTGGCAGTAACAACTAACAAAGGCTTATGCACAGTAAGAGGAACTGAGGGAATGGCTCTAATATGGCCCAGTAATAGTCTCCATAAAAATGTAGGAAGGAAGTCAGGCCATAAATCATATGGTTTTTGATATCTGTATACTATTCTCAGAGTATGGGAAACAAACAGGACAAACTTGAAGTCTTAATACAGGAGAGTTAATTCAAATTGATAGATATAACTGAAACTTGATGGGATGACTCCCATGACTGAAACACAGTGACTGAAGGATATAACTTGTTTCAAAAGCACAGAAGGAATAGAAAGGGAAGCTGAGTTTTTAATATATGTTAAAAGTATATATCCCTGCACAGAATTACAGGCCCCTGGTTCCTTCTGCCTAGCAGATTTATGGTCTGGCAGGTGTCTGGTATCTGTTAATTAGGTGCTAGCCACTGTGAACCCACCGTGTTTGATGAAAGAGACATAAAGTTGGAGGTAGTTGACAAAGGCTTATGCACAGTAACAGAAACTAAGAGAACAGCTCTAATGGGGCCCAATAATAGTCTTCATAAAAATGTAGAAAGGAAGCCAGACCATAAATTACATGGGCTTCAGTGTCTATATGCTAATGCCCAGAGTATGGTAAACAAACAGGATGAACTTGAACTCTTAATACAGGAGGGTAAATATGACTTGATATGTATTACTGAAACTTGGTGGGATGACTCCCATGACTGGAATACAGCCATTGAAAGATATAACTTGTTCAAAAAGAGCAGAAGGAATAGAAAGGGAGGTGGAGTCACACTATATGTTAATAATATATAGTTCTGCACAGAAATACAGGAGGATGAGCTTGGTAGCTCCACTGAGAGTATCTGGATTAAAATAAATGGGGCAAGGAATGAAAGGATCATGGTGGTTGGAGTCTACTACCAATCACCCAATCAAGGAGAAGACAAGAATGTAAGTTTTGAAAAGCAAATTGCTAATGTTTCGAGGAGGCATGATGTAGTAGTAATGGGGGACTTCAATTACCCTGATATCTGTTGGGAGCCAAATTCAGCCAAACTTGGCCCCTCCAACAAATCCTGACTTGTGTTGGAGATAACTTTATCCTACAGAAAGTGGAGGAAGGAACTAGAGGATCACCTGACCTTGACTTGATTGTAACCAATAGAGATGACTTGGTGGATGCAGTGGCACTTACGGGAACTCTGGGGGAAAGTGACCACGCTATACTACAGTTCTTGATTTTAAAGGAAGCAAAAGCTGAGAGTAGCCATATGCATACCCTGGACTTCAAGAAAGCCAATTTTAATAAACTCTGAACAATGATCAGTAAGGTCCCAGGGCAAACAACCCTAATGAGAAAAGGAGTCCAAGATGGGTGGGAGTTTCTAAAAAAGGAAATTCTGAAGGCAAAATGGCCTTTAGAGATGCCCTGAAAACAAACGAAAAAGGGCATATACAGAAAGTGGAAGGAAGCCAGACCACAAAAGAAGAGTACAGACAGCTAGCATGGAATTGCAGGGATGGCGTCAGGAAGGGTAAAGCTAAGAATGAGCTGAAGTTAGCAAGAGATGCCAAAAGCAACAAAAAAGCCTTTTTCAGGGACATCCATAGTAAAAGACAGAGAAAAGAAATGGTGATACAGCTACTCAATGAGGATGGCAAAATAACAGTTAACAAAGAAAAGGTAGAAGTGCTCAATTTCTACTTTGGCTCAGTCGTCTCCCAAAAGAAAGTCTATGACTCTCCTGACTCACATGAAGTTGAAGGGGCAGGATTGCAGATAGAGACTGATAGATAAATGGTCAAGGAATACCTAATCACTTTGAACAAGGTCAAATCTCCAGGGCCCGATGAACTGAATTCTCTAGAGTATTGAAGAAACTGGTTGAAGAACTCTGGGAACCACTGTCTATTATCTTTGTGAAATCGTGGAGGATGGGTGAAATGCCGGATGACAGGAGGAGGGCTAATGTTGTCCCTATATTCAAAAAGGGCAAAAAGGAAGAACCTGAGATCTACAGACCAGTCAGCCTGACATCGATCCCTGGGGAAAAAACTCTGGAGCAGATTATAAAGCAGTCAGTCTGTAAGCACCTTGAAAACAATGCAGTGATTACTAGGAGTCAACATGGATTTATCAAGAACAAATCCTGCCAGTCTAATCTTATCTAATTTTTTGATTGGGCAATCTCCATCGTAGACTGTGGGAATTCTGTGGACATAATATCTTGATTTATGCAAAGCTTTTGGCAAAGTGACCCATGATATTCTGATTAGCAAACTAGCTAAATGTGGGCTGGATGGAACAACTATCAGGTGAATCCACACACCGTTGGCTACAGAATTTTACTCAAAGTGCTTATCAATTGTTCATTCTCAAGCTGGGGGACAGGTAACAAGTGGGATACCACAGAACTCTGTCCTGGGTCCAGTGCTCTTCAACATTTTTATTAATGACTTGGATGAGGAGGTGCAGGGAATGCTTATCAAATTTGCAGATGATACAAAATTGGGAGAGATAGCTAATACCTTTGATGACAGAAACAAAATTCAAAGGGTTCTTGATAGGGCTGAAGACAACAGAATGAAATTTAACAGGGATAAGTTCTACACCTAGGAAAATGAAACCAAATGCACAGTTATAAGATGGGGGATACTTGGCTCAGCAATATTACACTCAAGAAGGATCTTGGGATTGTTATTGATCACAAGCTGAATATGAACGAACAGTGTGATATGGTTGCAAAAAAGGCAAATGCTATCTTAGGCTGCATTAACAGAATTATAGTTTCCAAATTGTGTGAAGTATTGGTTCCCCTCTATTTGGCACTGGTTAGGGCTCATCTTCAGTAGTGTGTCCAGTTATGGACACCACACTTTATGCAGGATGCAGACAAACTGGAACAGGTTCAGAGGAGGGCAATGAGGATGATTAGGGGACTGGAAACAAAGCCCCATGAGGAGAAACTAAAAGAACATGTTTAGCCTTAAGAGGATAAGAGTCACGGGAGATATGATAGCACTCTTCAAGTACTTGAAAGGTTGCCACACAGAGGGCCAGAATCTCTTCTCGATCATCCCAGAGTGCAGGACACGGAATAATGTGCTCAAGTTGCAGGAAGGCAGGTTTTGACTGAACATCAGAAAAAACTTCCTAACTGTTAGAGCCATACAACAATGGAACCAATTACCTAGAGAGGTACTGGGCTCTCCAACACTGGAGGCATTTAAGAGGGGATGGGAAGGAATAGGCTGAAGCTGAACCCCGATAAGACCGAGGTGTTGCTCGTGGGAGACAAGAGAAGATTAGGAGATATAGACCTGGTGTTTGATGGTGTAAGATTACCCCTGAAAGACCAGGTCCGCAGCCTTGGTGTCATTTTAAACTCCCAGCTGTCCATGGAGGCTCAGATTTCGGCAGTGAGCCGGGCGGCTTGGTACCAACTACATCTGACACGAAGGCTGCAACCCTACCTTCCTGTTCATCTGCTCCCACAGGTGATACATGCCCTGGTCTCCTCTCGCTTAGACTACTGTAATGCGCTCTACGTGGGGCTACCCTTGAAAACGGTCCGGAAATTACAATTGGTACAAAATGCGGCGGCACGGCTGATTAAGAACAGCCATCGTCGTGATCACATCACTCCGGTGTTAGTAGATCTACACTGATTGCCAATTGTTTACCGGGCCCAATTCAAGGTGTTGGTCTTGACCTTTAAAGCCCTATACAGTTTTGGCCCAGTTTATCTGAAGGAGCGCCTCCAGCATCACCAATTATGCCACCTGACAAGATCAGCCACACAAAACCTTCTCTCGGTTCCACCAACTAAAACAGCAAGGTTGGTACGGACCAGAGAGAGGGCATTTTCAGTTGTGGCCCCCACCCTCTGGAATTCCCTCCCATTTGATCTTCGTCATGCCCCCTCCTTAATTGGTTTCTGCCGGGCCTTGAAGACCTGGCTATTCAGGCAGGCCTATGGGATTTCTGGGATGGGTTAGCTGTTAACGTGTTATTAACTGGAAGAGTGGGTTAGATGTTGATGGTCTGATCTATTTTATATTGTATTTTATTGTATTAATGTACGTCGCCTAGAGTGGCCGTTAACTCGGCCAGATAGGCAACTCAGAAATAAATTATTATTATTATTATTATTATTATTAAAGAGGCAGCTGGACAGGCACCTTTGGGCATGCTTTAATTTGGATTCCTGCATTGAGTAGGGGGTTGGACTCGGTGGCCTTATAGGCTACTTCCAGCTCTACTGTATTGTGATTCTATGATCACCAGTATTTGCTTCAGTTCCTCAGACTCCCTTCCTGTCAAAGGTAATTCATGCACAGGGATCTGCCATGTATCTTCTGCTATGAAGGCAAAATGCAAAGAATTCATTCAGATTTTCTGCAATCTCCTTTAGCACACCTTTGATTCCCTTGTCATCACAGGGTCCAACTGCCTCCCTAGCAAAAAAGACACATACAGGAAGTGGAAAGAAGGCCAGGCCACAAAGGAAGAGCACAGGCAGGGTCACGGAATTGCAGGGATGGTGTCAGGAAGGCTAAAGCTGAGAATGAGCTGAGGTTAGCGAGGGATGCTAAAAGCAACAAAAAAGCTTTCTTCAGGTATATCCATAGTAAAAGACAGAGAAAAGAAATGGTGGCACAGCTACTCAATGAGGAAGGCAAAATTATAACAAATGACAAAGAAAAGGCAGAAGAGCTCAATTTCTACTTTGGCTCAGTCTTCTCCCAAAAAAGGGTCTATGACCCTCCCGGGTCAGGTTCAGAGGAGGGCAACAAGGATGATCGGGAGTAGAAACCAAGCTCTATGAGGAGAGACTGAAAGAACTGGGCATGTTTAGCCTGGAGAAGAGAAGACTGAGGGGAGAAATGATAGCACTCTTCAGTAAAAGAAAGGTTGTCAAACAGAGGGGGGCCGGGATCTCTTCTCAATCATCCCAGAGTGCAGGACACGGAGTAATAGGCTCAAGTTTCAGGAAGCCAGATTTCGACTGGACATCAGGAAAAACTTCCTAACTGTTAGAGCCATATGACAATGAAACCAATTACCTAGAGAGGTAGTGGGTTCTCCGACACTGGAAGCATTCAAGAGGCAGCTGGACAGCCATCTGTCGGGAATGCTTTGATTTGGATTCCTGCATTCAGCAGCGGGTTGAACTTGATGGCCTTATAGGCCCCTTCCAACTCTACTATTCTATGATTCTATGATCTATGGTTCTAGCCAGTCTCATGTTGTTCCTGTATTTAAAGATTTTGTTGTGGGTAGTGGTTAAGCAGGTAAAAGCAATTTTGAGGAAGAAGAGAGACTATGACCAAAATGGATAGAAACCCAACCTGGACAACCTCTGAAAAACTCAGTTGGGCTAGGGAATATATTTATTAAAACATCTAAAGTAATAAATGTAATATATATTTAAAACATTGTTAAAAACAATCATATAGAGCAATCAAATATCCTTAATGCATTCCATGCATTCACATCTTGAACTAGATCTTTTCCAACTGGCTGACAAATAAGTAATTCAATTGAATTTGAGAGGCCTACATTATTAAGGATTTTCACCATTCGTTCGCCAGTCCAAATAAAGAGATTGAGCAAGATATACATCTATATAATATAGGATGTAGGTCAGATCTATTATCTACAAAATCTAAAAACACCAAAGTTGCTCAGTAACATCCAACCAACAAAAATCCAAAGTGCCCACTGAAGAAGACCTTCAGAGGTTGAAATGTGTTTGGGAAAGATCTGTATGAATGGAATGGATTGAGGGTATTTTATTGCAATGTTTTTAACAATGCTTTATGAGTATTAGTTATTATATATATATTACATGTATTAGTTTAGTTGTTTTAATAGCCCATTACCTAGCCCCAACTGAGTTTTTTTCAGAAAAAGTGACAACAGATGGTGATAATGGCAGTGTAGATGGAAGGGGAGCCATGGATGGTGTCTTTCAAATAGACCTACCAAATCCTGGATATTCCACTGAATATACATATGGAAGGTATTGAACATGGGCAGTGCAATCCAACTCCTGGGAAGCTGGTAGAGGGGAGGGGGGGTAGTGGAGAAGTTGTCAGAAAGTGCTGCAGGATCCTCCTCCCACTTGGGAGCCAACAGCCTGGCTGAATGCTGCTTCTGTTGGGAGCCACATGCACTAGCCAACCAGGAAGCGCCGGCTCCCACGAACAGGCCACTCAGGGAG
Organism: Rhineura floridana; assembly: GCF_030035675.1. Lineage (NCBI taxonomy): Eukaryota > Metazoa > Chordata > Lepidosauria > Squamata > Rhineuridae > Rhineura > Rhineura floridana. Next base: position 200,835,591 of record NC_084480.1, on the reverse strand, counting down.
TAAGTGCTCCCCGTAGGCTGCAATGAGGCATATTTAAGATTATTTTACTCTGCTGGCCAATTTTGCACAAGGATCGGGACCAGGGGGAGAAGTCTGAATGTGAGGAGGATCTCTCATAAGTCCCCCCTGGCTCCTCCCCTGTGATGCCCCCAGAATACCCCATTGTGGGGGCTTTTACTGGCTTTGGCTGTACCTAGAGGAGCCCTGAGGGTGCCTGTAGGGTCCTGGTGCAGCCACATCTCCACCACAGCAGACAGCTGCTCCCAGCTGAGGCCAGCAGAGACCGGCATATCCAGGAGCCTTCCAGTCAGCTGGCACTCCATGACATCCAACTCACCCTAGCCCAGCGGAATGGTGAGTTGGATTGCGCCCTTAGTGTATAATCTATGCCTGTATTGTGGTTTGCAAGCATGCTTAACTCATGTGATCCATCTTTTTTTTTTTGAGACAGAAGTCTTGTAAGCAAAGGCCTACTCACATTCAAATGTATGCATGTTGGCCTTGATATGCATTGGTTTGTGAGATGTACTTTTTACATTAAGAGTGGTGACCAAACCACTATATTTAGAACTATTAGGGTTGTGCACTGGATTCGGCTGGAGCCCGGGCCAAATCAGGCCTATTCGGAGATTTTGGGGCCTCGGATGAGTCAGGTTGAGACAGCCAGCAGTCGCTACAGGTCAGGTTGGATGGCCCATTGTGATCTGGGGATGTCAGAGGGCAGGGCATTAAGCAGGAATAAGCAGACATACGGCAGGAAAACCTGTGAAAAGGCTGAGACCGACCTGCTACATATTCCATGGAAAAGATAGGCCCAATGCCACAGCTCTCCTTCCTGCCTGAGCACCATGCTGGCTTTCTTGATGAATCTTTCTTCCTGATAAATTTTAGCTTTGTGAGGACAACAGGGGTCTCTTAACAACTCTCAGCATCCTTAACAAACCACAGCTCTCGGGAATCTTTGGGGTAACCCATGAATGTTTAAAGTAGACAGTATAATACTGCTTTATATATATAGTGCAGATGGGGCCACAGACTGCATTCCCTTAACATTACATTCACATGATTACTAAACACAGCAGTGGCTCCACAAATCCAAGAGTCACTCCTGGGCCTGCCAAAAATAGAGTGTACACATCTGAGATCAGTATGAACTGGACCTCAATGGCTTGTTTTAGTTTTTGCTTAGAGTTTGATATATTTGGTGTGGGAACTTCAGTCACAAAAGCAATCTTAATCTATTGTTCTATATGCAACTCTTGCAGCACATCATGCCAATGTTCTTAATTTACATAATGAGCACAGGCTGCAGAATTCATCTTTCTTTATTGCAGAATATGGTTTACAACAATGCAGAATTTTGTTTTTGCTTTAATGAGGCTACAGCACACATAATATCCATGCGAGCCAGATCACTGTATCTCATAATAACTAATGCTTCTTCACACATGCTCACTTGGCTTACAGAAACTGTATTAAATCTCCCTCTTGACAACCCTATGGGAAAAAAAGAGAAATAACTCACTTCCCTGCTTTGAATAAGCCACTCTGTATTTCCCAAACCTTAGTTTTGTTTTGATATACAGTCAATGCAAGTTGAGGGGAGTCATTCCCCCCTTGTTGACTTTAATATCTGTAGTTCAGGCTCTGATTTGCTATAGTAAAGAAGATTAGCAAACATCTTAGAGGCATGTGAATTTTTAAAAATGAAACAAAAATTCACAAGACGGAGAGGCACCAGGCGATGGCCCTTTATCTTTCCCTGTGCCTAGCCTCGTTCAGGCTTCAGTAACATATAAATAATCACCAAGTTACATAGGCTGAGAGGCAAATAACTCTGAATGGTCCAAAAGGGGAAAAAAACAAGTGCAGTGTCTTAGAGTGAGTGAGTGATCCCCCCCCTTTTTTTCAGTCCTTCTGGCACATTCTGGGACAAAGTCCATGTTATGCAGAAGAGACCTTTTAGGACATGCCAGCGCATTTGTTCCCATCACCTCAAATGGGAAAATCCCAACCATCCGTGAAATCAAATCTCAGGCACGTTCCTCCTACGAGACCACATTTGTTATTACACTGTTTGGGAGCAACGTTTTATCTGTTTATCCTTCTCTGGAGCATTTTCTTGTGATCCTTCATCCAGTTTCATTATTAGAGGGTGCCGAAAAAGAAAAAAAAAGAAAAATTAAAGTGTGGAGCAGGAATAAATGCCAAAAATACAACACTTATCTGAGAGAGTCTGAGTACAATGGGAACATTCTTCAGGCTCAGGCCTGCACAATATACATGAGCCACCACCAAGGCAAAGGCAGCCCAGCAACATGGCTGACTCCATGGATGAAGTAGCCCAACTAAGTGGTTAGTTTTAGAGGACACTAAATGGTGGGGAATGGGAGATCTATTTGACTGAAAACTGTGTTAGAAGTGTTTTTATGCTAAAGAAAGAGAATGTGGATTTTCTGCCTCAGGCCCCCAAATGTCCTGAACTGTATCTGCCCCCCAGTTGTGTATTGGAGCTTGCCAGTGCTTCGACAAACCTCTTTCTTATGTTGTTGGGTTTTTTTTGCTTTTTGCTAGCAACTATAAAAATAGGACTCTCATCATCTCCAGTAGCGAACAGTGTGATTGAGCAGAGGCACTTAACTGACCTCCTGGCAGGTGAGTTGCTGCTGCTTGTTGGGAGGGTGAGAGGGAGTAGAGGGGCAAGGCAGCAGGGAGGGAGGCACAGCGCAAACACACCTGCAGGAATGCAAGACTGGCTCGGCTCATGCGTTTGCACTCCACCAACCTTATCGCTGCCTCTCCTCTTCCCCTTTGTGGTAAGCAGCAGCGAATCACCAGCTGGGAGGTCAAGTAAGTACTGCCACCCCAACACACTGTCTGCTACTAGCCACAATACATGGCTGGCAGGTCACATGTAGCTTGGTGTCTCATAGGGATGTGAGAGAATTTTGATTCAGTTCACATTTCAAGCCAAATTTTCAAATTTGCACTTTCTGAAACAATATGAGAACTCAAACACAGCCATCCTTTGAAATTCACACCCATTCATATTTTGCAATGCAGTTTGTCAATCAAATAATGTTTACAAAAAAGCATATATTAGGGGAAAGTGTGCATAAAAATGATTATATGAGTGAAAATAACATACAAAAATGCATTATATGACAAGAAATTGCTGGCAAAAATGCATACATTAGCCAATACTGCCTACAAAACTGTTTTTATTAGGAAAAAACCACACTAAAATGCTGGAGAATTTTCATGAGGATTTTTTTTAAAAAAAATGAAAATCTCTGCAGAAATGTGGAGAACTGAGATTGGAAAAATGAGAAACTGAGAGAACAGAAATTGACAGAACTTTCCATCCCTAGCGTCTCACAAGTTCTGCATGCCTAATCTCCATGTGGGATATTGCTGTGTATTCAATGTGCAAATTCCAGTTATCACCGTATGCACACTGTCTCTCACACACAGAAGAACATATGGTTCCAGAGAAATAATATGAAGCTTGCTATTGATTTCTATAGGATAGGGATAGCACTCCAAAGGTATATCAGTAATAAAGATTTAAATGCCGTGAGCTGTACTTCTGTGAGAAACAGAACATAATTTTCAGTACCTTCACAAAAATGGGCAGTCCATGGAAAGCTGTGAGAATTAATGTGGTATAGAAGTGATATTTGTGACAATAGGGGTAGCCAACATGGTTTCCGCCAGATGTTGTTGGACTACAACTCTCATCATCCACGACCATTGAGTCAACCTGCATGATAATTCACTTCTAAAGGGATTTTCCTGCCAAAATATGCTTCTCCGAATGTGCTTTCTCACAAATACCCAATAATGGTGTTGGAAAACATGAGAGTATGAAAGCCAGTGGATAACTGATCTGCACATAAGTTCAAGAGGGGTTGATCACGTCAGTTCATCATAACAGAATTCACAAAGACTGGATTCCTTAGGCATCTCTAATCATACATTTGGGAGCACTTTGCAAACACTTTACTTGAGGAGGAGCCCACACATCTCCAACAGTAGCAGCAAGGCTGTGTTGTGCTCCCAGCTTCCCAACACAGCACAGGGCAGAGCAGGTGGGGTTGCTTGTTCCAGCTTCCGAACACCACATGTCACATGCCAATTATCGAGAGGGGAACGGCGAGGTGCTGGGAGCTCAACGTGGTGGTAGGAGTGGCGGATTAGCTTCACCGCACTGTGCTGTACCACGCTAAGCACCCTGTCTCTCGCTGCTCCCTCTCTTGGGAAGCTCTGGTGATGAGTGGTGCTGGGAAGCAGGGAGAGCAATGCAGCCTTATTCACCCTGCCACTGCTTCAGTGGCACTGCCACTGCCACTACACTGCCAATACTAGAAAGGTTACTGCAATAATTCAGAATTAAGCTCATGATTGAAAGAAGGCAACCTATGTATCTGTCATTACACGGACAATTTATAGGAATGGCCCTTTTCAAGCTAACCATGGTATATTCCCTTATAACCTGTACCCTAGTATTTTACCCTGGTTACATCCAAGGCTAGTCCTACTCAGAGTAGACCTATTGAAGTTATTGGACATAAGTAACTTCAGTTCATTAATGTCAATGGGTCTATTATGTGTATAACTTAGTGAGATTCAACCCTCGAACTGTGTTCCCTGTACAATTCTGAGAGACGTTAAATCGCAGACGTGAACTACTTAACATATCACTGTCTAATGACCTGCAGTCATGAGAAATCCTAACAGTATTACTGTGTGCCTGTACTTATAGCCATTTATATCAATTATGTGCAGTTCTACTTCTGTTCCTACTGCTTAATGTAATTTAACCCATTAAACAATCAACTGGGCTGAAATCTGGAAGTTGCCTGGTTGATTACAGGAGTATATCACAGCGGTGTGCTTTGCTGTAAAGGTTATGTTTTTAAGCACAACCCTTCAGACACAGCTGTGACACCTCAGGAAAGAAACTGAGAGCCAGGAGGGCTAACTGTGTGTGTGTGGGGGGGAGAGAGAGCTACATTAGACTATGGAACATGTGTTGCAGCCTTAGGATTTGAGGACTGATACAGCATCATGGCTAAGAGTGTCAGCTGGGAAAACCTGCATTTTAAATCTCACACTAGCTACAAACTCACTAAGCTTCCTTAGCTGCCACTGTTCTCTCAGTAGGAACAAAAGAAGGTCCTTGTTGGAACAGATCAAGGACCCGCCACCCTATTTCCAAAGGCAGGCAGTGAGATTACTATGGGCGCTCACAAACAGGGTCTGAAGACAACAGCCATCCTTGGTAGTTTGCCACAGCATTTGGTAACTATAGGTGCAATTGGAACCTGCAACATAATTGTTGCAGTAGGGAGTGCTCCTGTTCAGCTTCCAACCAGCCGTGGTGTTTCCCATGATCCTCCATTCCATTTCCCCTTCCCCCAAGGCCAAGGGAATGCCAGCATGGTTAATGAGCAGAGTCAAAGATACTAGAAAGAGGCAAGAAAGTTTCCATGAAGAAATGTAAGTCTTATCCAAATGAGGAGAACAAAAAGGAACACAAACATTGGCAAAAGAAACGCAGGCAGACAGTAAGGGATGCTAAGAAAGAATGTGAGGAGCACATTGCGAAAAACATAAAGACCAACATCAAAAAAATTTTTAAACATGGGTACATGTAGCCGGTCATGCTCTCGACCTTGTGTTTGTCTCGGGAGGGGAGGATAGTGCTCTGAAAATGGGGGTGAATTCTTCTAACCCTGTGTCATGGTCAGATCACTATCTGGTGAATATAGATTTCTCGATGCCGCACACCCTCCGCAGGGGACAAGGACCTATTAGAATGGTCCGCCCCAGACGCCTGATGGAGCCCAAAGGATTCCTGAATGCGCTGGGGGATATGGAGCTGACTGAAGGTCGCCCAGTCGAATCCCTGGTGATGGAGTGGAATAAGGAGATCGCCAGGGCGGTGGACCGGGTGGCTCCAAAATGTCCTCTCCCCCTGAACAGAACTCAGACAGCACCTTGGTACACACCACGGTTGCGGGGTCTGAGACAGGAGGTGAGACGACTTGAGCGCCGGTGGCGGAAATCTTGCACTGAAGGCGATCGGACATGGGTTAGAGCAGCAATAGCTGCCTACCAGGTGGCAACAAAGGCAGCAAAGAGAAATTTCTTTGCTGCCTCTATTGCGTTGGCAGAGTGTTGTCCCAGGAGATTGTTCCAAGTGGTCCGAAGCCTGGTCGGTCCAGTTGCTCAGGAACCCATGGAACATTCTAAAATCTCCTGTGATACTTTTGCTAAACACTTTGCAGATAAAATCGAACGTCTGAAGAGCACGCTTCCGCTCGCCGTGGAGACAGGAAGTGGGCCAGAGTCGGCCAGTTGCATTCCGGTCTGTTGGGATCGGTTTCAGCCTCTTCTCTCTGAGGAAGTGGACAAGGTGCTCTGTACTGTGAAGCCAACCACCTGTCTGGTTGATCCTTGCCCATCATGGCTCATCATGAGCTGTAAAGAGAGACAGGGCGAAGGGATCAAGGCGGTGGTGAATGCATCCTTGCAAGAGGGTGCAATGCCATCAGCCCTCAAGGAAGCGGTAATAAAGCCCATCTTAAAAAAACCGTCTTTGGATCCCCAAGAGTTAAACAACTTTCGCCCAGTCTCTAATTTACCATTCTTGGGCAAGGTGATTGAGAGGGTGGTGGCTGCGCAATTACAGACACACTTGGAGGAAACGGATTATTTAGATCCATACCAATCAGGTTTCAGAACTGGTCATGGAACGGAAACAGCCTTGGTCGCTCTGGTAGATGATATGTGGAGGGCATTGGATAGGAGTGAATACACCTTCCTTGTCCTCCTGGACCTCTCAGCGGCTTTCGATACCATTGACCACGGTATCCTTTTAAATCGCCTAGAGGGATTAGGAATAGGAGGCACTGTCCTGCAGTGGTTCCATTCCTATCTCTCGGATAGGCAGCAACGGGTGGCATTGGGAGATGAGGTCTCAGACCCTTGGCCTCTTCATTGTGGAGTGCTACAGGTTCTATCCTCTCTCCCATGCTATTCAACATCTATGTGAAACTGCTGGGAGCAATCATCAGGAGTTTTGGGTTGCAGTGCCATCAGTACGCAGATGACACTCAGCTCTATCTCTCCTTTAAGTCCTCACCAGAGTTGGCTGTGAACACCATGTCCAAGTGCCTGAAATCCGTAAGTGGATGGATGGGAGAGAATAGGCTGAAGCTGAACCCCGACAAGACTGAGGTATTACTTGTGGGAGATAAAAGGAAATTAGGAATTACTGACCTGATGCTTGATGGGGTAAGTTTACCCCTGAAGGACCAGGTCCGCAGTCTTGGGGTCATACTTGACTCCCAGCTGTCCATGGAGGCTCAGATTACAGCAGTGAGCCGGGCAGCTTGGTATCAATTACATCTGATACGGAGACTGCGTCCCTATCTTCCTGTTCACCTGCTCCCTCAGGTGATACATGCCCTGGTCTCCTCTCGCTTAGACTACTGCAATGCGCTCTACGTGGGGTTACCCTTGAAAACGGTCCGGAAATTACAGCTGGTACAGAATGCGGCGGCACGCTTGATTACGCATAGCCGTCGCTGGGAGCATGTCACCCCAGTGTTATTAGAACTTCACTGGTTACCAGTTGTCTACCGGGCCCAATTCAAGGTGTTGGTGTTGACCTTTAAAACCCTATATGGTTTCGGCCCAGTATATCTGAAGGAACGCCTCCAGAATCACCGATTGTGCCGCCTGACGAGATCAGCCTCACAAGACCTTCTCTCGGTCCCACCGGTGAGAACAGCTAGGCTGGTGCGGACCAGAGAGAGGGCATTCTCTGTTGTGGCCCCCACCCTCTGGAACTCCCTCCCTTTTGATCTCAGACATGCTCCCTCCTTGTCCAGCTATCGCCGAGCCTTGAAGACCTGGCTGTTCAGGCAGGCCTACAAGATTGGGACAGATTAATTTATGTTATAATTGAATTAATGGATGGTTTCTTTAGCTTAAAATTTGATTATGTTCATGTATATGTATTGCTTTATTCTGTTGTTCGTCGCCTAGAGTGTCCCTAACCCGGACAGATAGGCGGCTGAAAAATAAAATTTATTATTATTATTATTATTATTATTATTATTATTATTATTATTACTAGCAGGAGACCATTTAAAGAGGTGGTTGGATACTTGAATGACAAGGGAGTAAAAATATGTGAATAGAAGATAAGGAGACTGCAAAGAAACTGAATGAATTCTTTGCATCTGTCTTCACAGTGGAAGATAAAATAGGGCAGATCCCTGTGTCTGAAGTAACTTTTGCAGGAATGCGGTCTGAGAAACTAAGGCAGATAGTGGTGACAAGCCATGAAGTTCTAGGCAAACAGACAAAATAAAAACTGATAAATTGCTGGGCCCAGATGGCATCCACCCAAGAGTTTTGAGGGCTAGACAGAGAGGCCTAGAGGGATTCTTACTGTCCCGCCCCTGAATAAGGACAAAGTAAAATGTAAAATTCCAGGCAATTGCAAACCCTGTCCTTTGCAGACTTGCTCTCGGCTTTGCTGGACTGGAGCAGCAGGCTGAAGAGCAGGCAGCTTGTTAGAGAGAGGAAAAAAAGCATTAACAAACTTTCAGATGTTCCATTTCCCCCTTTGCTGATTTTAATCCTTGCCACAGATTGCTGGTCCTTGATGTTGAAGTTCTTAATCTCTCCTAAGCATGTGGCAATGTGACATAATGTCCATTAACCTAAAGAATGGTCCCTTAGGTTGTACAGCCATATCTGGCACTTGCAGATAAATTTATTTACACCAACTTTCTCTTTAGGTTTTTTTAAAGCATTAACTTTCATTCTTTTATCTCTGCAAACAAACAGAAGGAAGACAGAAGGGACCTATTTCCACATAGTATTTTGACCTTTCTGAAAGGTGTGCCGAATTTGAAGGGCAAAGATGGCTGGAAAAAAAGGACATCTTTGATCAGTTCTGGGTCCGTTCTAGCAGAATTATTCAATGGTAAGATTAGGGCCAGTCTATATGGTCACATCTGCACTATGCATTTATTCCACTATGATTCCACTTTAAACAGCCATGGCTTCCCCCAAAGAATCCTGGGAAGTGTAGATTGTGAAGGGTGCTGAGAGTTGTTAGAAGACTAGGGTTGCCAGGTTCAATCCCTGAGACTGATCCTGTATCTCTAGGAGAAGAGAAAGTCAGCCAAGTGCAGGTGTTATTGCAACTCTGTAATGGGAAGAACCACAAGGTGGTCTCTGTGATGTTCCTGTAAGTTAGCATCTGTAAATATGGTAAGTGCGGGTCTATTGGGTGATGTATGGTAAATGACTGAGAGAGAAAGGGGGAGTACATGGGTGAGAAGCTGAAGTGTGCTGGATGATGATTGGCTGATTGGCTGGTAGGCTGAAGGTATAAATGGAGGTTTGTGAGTGATGAGAGGAGGTCGGTTGGAAGGTGGGAGAGAGAGTTGGTTAGAGAGAGGTTGTTGAGTTGGTTGGCAGAGTTCTGAGGGAAGTTTGGATTGGATTTGGCTGATATTTAAAGAGGATATATATGAACAGAAACATAAAGAGTAACCATATATGAAACCATACGCTTGTGAAACATTCCTAAAGTAATCTTGTTATTTCCTGTTATTAGTAAATAAATACTTCTTTGGTTTACCAAAGGCCTGATCCTTGGCTGGGGAATATACAGACCAGAAGGGAGGGCAAGGTAATTACCGAGGCTGAGCAGAAGCAGTATCTAATGGTGGCAGCGGTGAAGGGAGGAATTGTAACAAGTCAAGTATCCAGAGCAACCCAGAGTTGTATGCTTTTTATATAAAGATACAAGGGGGTTGGAAACCGCATAAGCACGCAGTCGCAAAAGTAACCAGCTAGAGAGAGACTCAGACAAAGTCTCTGGGAGTATTGGTTATAGGACATGACTGGTGGTGTTGCCTAGCAGTGGGATCTAGTGAGATCTGTGCTAGAGCGGAGTGAGAAACTATATAAAGGATGGTCCGGACTGGTGGTGTCCCTGGTGGTGCCTAGTGAAAGGCAGTAGCCACAAGCAGGTGGGAACCTGACAGGGAGAGCCAGGGAAGGGCGTCACAGTCTCCCTCTCCCCTCCACAACTTTTAAAGATACAGAAGACCTCTTGGTTGCCAGGCCTGGCCTCCAAGAGGTCTTTGGTATCTTTAAAAGTTGTGCAGGGAGAAGGGAGAATTCCACCTTGTGGTTTTTCCTATTACAGGGTTGCAAGTACACCGGCACTTGGTTGACTTTCTTTTCTCCTAAAGATACAGGATCAGTCTCAGGGATTGAACCTGGCAACCCTATAGAAGACCCTTATTCTCCTCACAGAGCTACAAAAACAAAGCGGTTTAACAGTCAATCCCTCTTCCCAGGGAACACTGAAAATTGTAACTGTTATATAACCAAACGATCACTGCACTTTGCAGAAGAGGGTCTCCTGCAAATACTATTGCATCAGGACAGGGGCGTCACTAAGCAGGTGCGGGGTGTGTGGACCGCACCCAGGTGACACCAAGAGAGGGGTGACACCCAGAGCTGCCTCTACCTTAATCTCTGGACTCTCAGCTTCAATTAAAAACAACTAAGTTTCTCGGTCGTCTGGTTCCTGAGATATACACCAAAACATCAGCCCCCCCCACAACTGTTTAATCTGTTTTGTAACCGATCTGTATAGCAGCTTTTAGCCAGAGCTTGGAAAAGTTACTTTTTTAAACTACAGCTCCCATCAGCCCCAGCCAGCATGGCCACTGGATTGGGCTGATGGGAGTTATAGTTCAAAAAATAACTTTTTCAGGCTCTGGCCTCTAATCCCGCCCTTTCAGGATTGTAGCCAATAAGAGGAGCCAGGCTTGTGATTTGTTGACCCAGGCAGTGCTTAGGCTTCATTACAACATCAAAATGGTGGTTTGGAGGACTTCAGTTTGAGTAAGTAAGAATATGGGTTAATTTTTTTTTATCTTGTGTGTAACACGCAGTCAGACCCTGGGCTGTTGGAGAGGGCAGTGCTTTGAAAACCAGTTATAAATCTGATTGATTTTTACATTTCATTTTGTCACTAGAGTGCCCAGATCCAAAATAAAGGGCAGGGTTATGTCACCTTTAAAAGTTGTGTAAAAGAAGGAATTTCAGCAGGTGTAGCTTCAAGCCAGAGCAGCAGGAGGGAAAGAAGTAAGACCAGCCGCCTGAACTGAGAGACTGTGCTTGTTATTTGCTTGCTACCTCTTTGTGGCATCTTCTTCCTCTTGAGTAGACTTACTGAACTGGTCAGAGGGCTTCTGTTGGAGGGGACCACAAGTGAATCAGCAGTTTCCAGCAGCCCTCTATATTGGGCCATTGTTGGAGGCAGGACTGTAAGAGAGACACAGGTGGGGGTGGCGGCTTGCTGTCGGCTATGAGGGCCTGTACATGACACTGGGGCAATGAGACAGACTGGGGATGCTGTTGGTGTACTGCCCACCCTAACTGAGCAGGCAGAGATGTCTCAAGCTTGAGAACCCCATTACATTTGTTTTGAGGGACTTCAGTATCCACACTGAAGCTGCATTGGAATTTCATGGCCTGCAACCATGGGGCTGTCTGTCTGGGCCAAAGTGTAAGGAAGGGCATACCTTTGTTTTGGTCTTTGCCTCAGTGTGTGAACAGGGCAATCTGGACATTGAAGGGGGCTTAACTCACCCCATTGTTACTGTCAGACCACTCTCTGGTAAAGCTTGGACTTATAGTACTAGTCACCTTTGGTAGAATTGGGGGACCTATTAAGATGGTCTGCCCTTGGAGACTTATGGAATCCAAAACCAAAGCCGATGGTGATCCTGTTGAGGTCTTTGTGTCACTATGGAATGCAGATGGGGGTGGGCGCTTGACATGATTGCTCCCAATTGCCCTGTCCTGCACTGTAGAGCCCAGATTGCTTCCTGGTTTTCTGCGGTATACCAGGACAACGAAAACTAAAGTGCAAGTGGTATAAGATTCAAAGTGAAGCCAACTGGACGTGTGCTAGAGTGCATAATTGCACCTACTGCATGGCAGTGAAGGCTGCGGAGAAGCTTGTTTTGCTGCTTCCATCACAGCCTTGTGTAGCCATCCAGCATTGCTTTTCCGAGGGGTGCGGTGATTATTCTCATATACCCCAGCAAATTGAATGCTTGCACTCTTGAGTCATGCTGTGACAAATTTTAAAACACTCTGAAGATAAAACCTATGCCAACTTGAATTGATACTATTGATACAGTATCAGATGGATGTCCAATGGAGCCTTACCTAGTTTTATGGGATCTGTTTCAGTTTGTGAGGCTTGAGGGCACAGACAAGATGTTTGTTGTAATCCAGTCGTGCACATGTTACACCTGTGCTAAAAGCACTGCACTGGCTGCCTATCAGCTATTGAACCATTTTAAAAGTTTTGTTGCTGATGTATGAAGCCCTAAAGAACTCGGGGCTTGGATACCTAGAAGAGCACCTTATACAGACCTGCTAGGACATGAAGGTCATCAGAAGAGGCCTTGTTAGGGGCATCCCACTTTATGATGTGTTGCTTGTTGATGACCTAGAAACAAGCCTTCTCTGTAGTGGCACTCATGCTTTGGAATGCTCTTTCCCCCACTCCTATAGGGGAGGCATCCACAGTAGAGTGCTTCTGAAAAAGTGTGAAAAACACATTGGATTGCTCAGGCTTTCCCCAGCTTTGTCACTGGCCCACTTTAGATACTGTGCATATCCCTGGCATTTGTTTGTTCTTTGCTGCTGATATTTTAATATTATATATATTTCAGTACTTGTTTGATTTTATATGTTTTTAACATGTTAACGTTGGGTTTTATTCTGTATGCCACTTTGGGATCCTGGATGGGAAGTGGTCTACAAATGATATTAATTAAAGGTACAGGAGGTCTGTCCTCTTTTTCATCTTTATCTCCCTCATTGTTATTGCTTGTTTTTTATCCTCAATGTTCAAGGCAGTTTTAAATGGACATACATTCAGACAAATTAAGGTGCAATCCAACTTGTATTTATGCCAGGCTGAGGGAACTAGGATATTCCTACACCAGCAGAAGCCCCTTACCCCAGCTGAGGTAGACCCTGCCAGCTTTGTATAAGCATGGCCCCTCATTGACACCAAACAGGCACTGTCCTTTAGCCACTGCCTTGGGCTTCTGCAGCTACATATTCTCTTGCTAGGCCACACCTCTGAGAGCTGCAGGTGGAAACAATTCTGCCTGAAAACAGACTGACAAGCAGGTAGACCGATAAAAACAGGAAAGTACTCACAGGGTACAGCAGATGGTTGCTAGGCACTGCCTTGGGCTTCTGCAACTTAATAGTCTCTTTGCAGGGCTACACTTCTGAGAGCTGCAAGTGGGCCATTATGGGACAGCACTGCAGGAAAGAACAAGAAAAAACAAATGAACTCCAAGCTTAGCTCCAGACATCAGTACATCTTAAGAAGTTCATGATTGAGGCTGTCTGAGGTGCTCTGACCCCAGAAAAACTGATGGTTGCTTCTTGCTTGCTGGTTGGACAACAAAAGAACATAGGAAGAGTCCTGCTGGATCAGGGCAAAGGCCCATCTAATTCAGCATCTTGTTCTCATAGCGGCCAACCAGATGCCTGTGGAAGCTAGGGTTGCCAGGTCCATGGCCTGAGACTGATCCTGTATCTTTAGGAGAAGAGAAGGTTAGCCAAGTGCAGGTGTTCTTGCAACTCTGTAATGGGAAAAACCACCAGGGGGAATTCTCCCTCCCCCCTCCACAACTTTTAAAGATACAGAAGACCTCTTGGAGGCCGGGCCTGTGTAGCACACAGTCAGACCCTGGGCTGTTGGAGAGGGCAGTGCTTTGAAAACCTTTCCAATATGAAGGCTTTAATCCAATATTTGCTTTTCTGGGAGTAAAGGAATGCTGATCCCATGTACCTGGAGTAAACCTCATTGAATTCATTAGGACTTACTTTTGAGTAGACATGGTTAGGATTGTGCTGTAAATTAATGGGACTTCTCAGTAAACATAACAAAGAATTGTGTTTGTGTTAAAATGAACCTAATTTTGATGTAGTTCTTAAACGTTTTTACTTTGAATTCTGTTGTTTTCTTACCGAATTTTCACTTTAACCACATGAAACTATGTATAAATGTAAATACATTTAGACTGTGTGTATGATATTGTAATTTAAAGGTGTAATTTTAATTTTGCTAGTTGTTTATGTCACTATTATTGCCATTACATTCAGTGATATATGGGAATTACGATTTACAAGTAACATTAGTACAAAAAACATTACTAAGGATTCTGTATGGTCTGGTACGGGAGGAGGTCCATGGGGGTGACACCAACCCTAGTGACGCCACTGCATCAGGAGGTCCATTCTGTATAATGCAGGAATTGGGCCTTTAGCATGGCATCACAAATCCTTTGGAGCTCTCTCCCATTACACATCAGAGAGGCGCCATTTGTATTATCTTTTTGACACCTATTGGAAGACCTTCCTTTTCAACAAGGCTTTTAAGTGGAGATTCTTATCACAGTCTGTATCTATACTGGATTTGAAATAGGCTTTTTTAATATATGTTTTAGTGATGTTTTGGTATATTGATGTTGTTATTGTTGATTGCTTTGGGATGTTTCATGGGAAGTAATTCATAAATGAAATAAATAAAATTCACCTATTTACATTGCAATCCGTACATGGGTTTGGATTTGGAGAAATGGGCAGGTTCACTCCAAAATGTAAAGTGAGTGAAATTCATCTGTCAGCCCTATATAGCAGTGAACAAAAGGAGAGCAGCTTGAGGTCAGGCCCTCTGGTCCCGACTCCCACTCTTTGCACATAGTGTAGGATCCTGTATGCATGATCCATATCCTTTCATTTATCCTAGGTCAAATCACACATATGGGAGTTTTACAAGCAGGCCCACATGGGGGGCATGAATACATGGAGCTCATGCGGTAAGAGAGATCAGTGACAAAACCCAAATCCTCACCATGCAATCATTCTCCACGCATTAATACCTGAACAAGGCTAGTGTGCTGTGTGGCAGAAAGGGGAGAGAACAGAGAACATGTTAAAAAGAAAACACTGTAATAATGTGTGTTAATAAAATGATTTCCACTGTTGATATGATGATGCAATCCTCCAGAATCAATAACAAAACAAGAAGCAGATAGTGAGGTGGGGTGGCAGTACTTATCTGGCTTCCCAGCAAGTGCGTCAATGCTGTTTACTTGGAGTAAGAGAAGCAAGCTGGCATGGGGGTCATCACTGCAAGCACACTGGCAGGAGTACCATATTGGCTCTAGCAATGCATTTGCACAGTACCGACCTCCCCACCACCTTGCCTTTCCCTCTTTTCCTCTCAGTAAGCAGCACTGACCCACCACCCTTCACTCGGAGTGATTTGAGTTATGCATTCCTGCTGCAGATGGACAACAGCAGACAGCAACAGGAGCTCCTCTGCTTTGCTCAAGGGTTGGGAAAATATGCTGCTCCCTTTCTACCCTCTTAATCAAGGGCAGGGTGGGAAGAACCCCATGGAGATGAGTAGAGTGCTTAATTTGGATGGATTCCCTAGCCTTTCTTGGTGTCCCTTACCCTGTTTCTTGAGCTGATTTTTATATTGCATGTAAACATCAGCAGCATATGGTTAGCACAGCATATGGGTAGAACCGCATGTCTGAGAAAAGAAACTGCAGCTCTTTCTTCACTTCATAATTACGGCATTAAATATTGTGTTTATTTTACAGCTTTTTGGTAACCTTTGCTCACTGTGTGTACTATTAACAGCCTCAATGCCTGTAATTCAGTGTGTGTGTGTGCGTGTGTGTGCGTGTGTGTGTGCGTGTGTGTGTGTGCATGTTAGGGGTAGTGTATGCAGAATGGTTAAGGGAAATAACAATTGGCCATTGTGCACATTCACTATGTATTCATGGAGAAGATTTATTTACGTCAATATACAGAATCTCTGATACATACTTAGTGGTTTATTGCCTTTTGAGATATGCACAGTTCTCAAGGTATATTGGAGACTATGCACAGTGTCCAGAGACTGTACAAAATGCAATCACAATATGCACAAGCCGCATGGCATGTGGGAGATTATGCATAATCACCAGAGAATGTACAAAATGCAGTCCAGATATACACATTCCTTAAGGCCTGTTGGAGATTATATATATTTATAGGGAAATGTGCACACTATCCATCTGATGGATCGATTATGTGCATATTATCCATGGGGTGTGGTGAATGTGCACAATGATTGGTTGTTATGCAAATTAACTGCTCAACTTAATACCCAGCTCTATTTCACCATAACATCTGAATCGGGAGAGGCCGTGCAAGCCCTGGACCGGTGCCTGGACTCTGTGGTGGGCTGGATGAGGGCCAATAAACTGACTCTGAATCCTAGCAAGACGGAGGTGCTGTGGGTTGGTGGTTCCCAAGTTTGGATGATTGGTCGGTTGCCTGCTTTGGATGGGGTCATACTCCCTCTGAAAGAGCAGGTTCATAGTCTGGGAGTGCTCCTGGATCCATCTTTGTTGCTAGAGCCCCTGGTGACCCTCGTGGCTAGGAGTGCCTTTTACCAGCTTTGGCTGATAAGACAGCTGTGGCCATTTCTGGACCGAGATAGCCTGACCACTGTTGTCCACGCACTGGTAAACTCCAGGTTGGATTACTGTAATGTGCTCTATGTGGGGCTGCACTTGAGGTTGGTCTGGAAGTTGCAGCTGGTGCAAACTACGGCAGCGAGACTGCTGACTGGGGCAGGGTATCTCCAACATGTCACTCCGCTGCTGAAAGAATTGCACTGGCTGTCCATTTGCTACTGGGCCAAGTTTAAGGTTCTAGTTCTGGTGAACAAAGCCCTATAGAGCTTGGGACCAGGGTATCTGAAAGACTGTCTTACCCCTTAAATACCCAGTCAATCACTACGCTCTGCAGGTGAGGGCCTCCAGTAGATACCATCTTATCAGGAGGTCCATTCTGCACAACATAGGAAACAGACCTTTAGTGTGGTGGCACCTACCCTGTGGAATTCCCTCCCCTTAAATATTAGGCAGGCACCATCTTTGTTATCTTTTCGGCGCCTATTGAAGATTTTCCTCTTTCAACAAGCCTTTTAAGTTAAGACCTATCCCAGTCTGTGTCTGTGTTGGAATTGCTTTTAATATGTTTTTTTTAAAAAAAACATTTTTTTCCTAAACAATATGTTTTTTAACCCTTTTTATTTAAGATGTTTTTAAAGCTTTTTTAAAGAATGTTTTTAAAGTTGTTTTGTTTTAATGTATTTTAAGGTCTTTTTTATGATGTTTTAAAGTGTTTTTACTGCTTTTGTTTGCCACCCTGGGCTCCTGCTGGGAGGAAGGGCGGGATATAAATAAAATAATAAATAAAATAAATAAACTCACATTACCCCAATGTGTTTGTGTGTGTAAAGGTGTTTGAAATTAATTTTCCATTACATTCAGCTTCCATCAAGCCTATATAAATTAATGTGTCAAACTATCATTTTTACACAGGAAGTTTATTTATGAAAAGTGTTCATGAAGTTGGTAAAATCTTATAAGATTATAAATAACTGTTCTTATTCAGCTTATAACAATTCATAGACACTAAAATGCACAGAGACACTTGGGCCGCATTCAGACAGCACTTTATTCTGTTTTTCCAACGTATACAGTAGGGCCCCGCTTTACAGCGCTTCGCTTTACAGCGTTCCGCTAATACAGTGGTTGTCAATTGCAAAAAGGCCCCGCACCTACGGTGCTTGTTCCACTTTTACGGCAGTTTTTGCTCATCGCACGCCATTTTTGCGCAATGTGCACCATTATCTTCAATGCGTTCTGCTTTACAGCAGTTTTTGCTTTACAGCGGAGGTCCGGAATGTAACCCGCTGTATGAGTGTGGCCCTACTGTACTTACCTGTTAATGTTTGCATTTTATGTGCTCTTTCACACAATGTAAAAGGCCCTTCTGGAAAGTTGGAGAAAGCAAGTGGGAGTTTAGCACTCATTTCCATGTTGATTGCTTCTAGAAGAAATCTGTTTACAACCCATTAACCTGGAAAATTGTAGGAGTTTAGTGTTTTGTTTTCCCCACAGTTTTCTTGGGATCATGCTATCATCACTCACATAATGAAATTTGGAGCATTATTCTGGCATACAGAAGCGTGCATGTGAAGAAAGAGTGGAGAGGAGGTGACATGTCTGATGACATATGCTGCTGTTGTATCATACCACACCCACTGGTACAAATGAAATTGAGCATGATGTGGTGGTATATTGATGAAAATATGACAGTTCCATAACACAACAGACATTGCAGTGTGAAGGAATATTAGTAATCAGGACACAAGGATCAGAACACACATTATAGTTAGGAAAAATAACACAATAAGCCCCATATCTGGATGCAGCCTTGGACTTGGAGCAGGTTCTGTGGCTTATGAGACCATCACAGATTTGAAATTAATTTGCTTGTGCCACTTGAAAATGGTACTGTTTGAAATGTATGCCATTTTGACTAATATACACATTTATGCAAGCGGTTCTCCCTAATATAATGAGTTCTTAATGTTAAATTCATGAATATACACATTTCATGCACACTTCCCTCTAATATATGCATTTTTGCACACACGAGTTGGTTGGAAAACTGCATAGCAAAATTTGGAGAACTGTGAATTGGTTCACAAATTGATTCAAGAAGTGTGTGATATAGGCAGTTAACCATTAAAATGCAAACAGAATCAAATTTCTTCCCAATTCCTAGTGCCAGTAGCGGAGCTTTCCCCAACCTTGTTTGGACTTCTGCAAACCTCATGGGTTTCCCCAGTCTTGCTGCTACTTCCTTTTTGTGTTGGTTGTCCCCATATTGGCTCTATTTCTGTCGGTACTCACCACACAAGATGTTAACACCATTTTGTAGGAGATCAACAAGTTTCTTTTGAGAAAACTAGAAACTGGGGGAGTGATTGCAGAAGTATGTTTGAACTGGGAAAAAATGGCCAGCTGCCTACCTCTATGAGCTGGGATCTATGAAAATACACTTTTTCAAACATCCATTTCAATTTATACAGACAACAGAAAGCCATTGAAAAGACACACACACACACAGGAGTCAAACTGCATTGAATATGTAGGTAGAAAGTCTGTGCAAATCTGTGAAGCTGGAAACATAATATTTTGTAAGAGATACTCAGTAATTGAGTTTTGTATGTTTCAGGAAAGCATTTGCTATTTTGATATTTTTCTAGGACATTCCTTCTAGTACACTGTCACAAATTTTAATCTGTACGATGTCCCCAAATTTCAGGCAGTTGCCACTTACTGTTTTCTTCTGGAAACAAACAAAAATACTGAGGGCCAAAAATACTCCAGCAAAAAGCCCAGGGCTCAAACTTCTGCTTATTATTGTGTAATTTACACATTAGTAGACCTACAGGGTACTCCTTCTAGATTATTATCACATGTATAATTGTCCCCAAATTTCAGCCAGTTACCACTTGCCATTTTCCTTCTGGAAACAAAAAGAAACAAACAAAAGCTCCACTGGGGCCCAAAAATACCCCAGAAATTGTCTTGTTTACTCAATACGCATGGAGAAAGGGCCAACATATATGGCTCAGAAACTTCTACCCCCTCTGAATAAGAGTTTTTTTGGCTCAGGGTGCTTTAGCAGTGTCAAGCATACTTGTGGTGACCAAGAGAAAAGATATCTGTACTTTTCAACTTGTTCATTAATGACCGAGAATTAGGAGTGAGCAGTGAAGTGGCCAAGTTTGCTGATGACACTAAATTGTTCAGGGTTGTTAAAATAAAAAGGGATTGCGAAGAGCTCCAAAAAGACCTCTCCAAACTGAGTGAATGGGCAGAAAAATGGCAAATGCAATTCAATATAAACAAGTGTAAAATTATGCATATTGGAGCAAAAAATCTTAATTTCACATATACGCTCATGGGGTCTGAACTGGCGGTGACCGACCAGGAGAGAGACCTCGGGGTTGTAGTGGACAGCACGATGAAAATGTCGACCCAGTGTGCGGCAGCTGTGAAAAAGGCAAATTCCATGCTAGCGATAATTAGGAAAGGTATTGAAAATCAAACAGCCGATATCATAATGCCGTTGTATAAATCTATGGTGCGGCCGCATTTGGAATACTGTGTACAGTTCTGGTCGCCTCATCTCAAAAAGGATATTCTAGAGTTGGAAAAGGTTCAGAAGAGGGCAACCAGAATGATCAAGGGGATGGAGCAACTCCCTTACGAGGAAAGGTTGCAGCATTTGGGGCTTTTTAGTTTAGAGAAAAGGCGGGTCAGAGGAGACATGATAGAAGTGTATAAAATTATGCATGGCATTGAGAAAGTGGATAGAGAAAAGTTCTTCTCCCTCTCTCATAATACTAGAACTCGTGGACATTCAAAGAAGCTGAATGTTGGAAGATTCAGGACAGACAAAAGGAAGTACTTCTTTACTCAGCGCATAGTTAAACTATGGCATTTGCTCCCACAAGATGCAGTAATGGCCACCAGCTTGGATGGCTTTAAAAGAAGATTAGACAAATTCATGGAGGACAGGGCTATCAATGGCTACTAGCCATGCTGGCTGTGCTGTGCCACCCTAGTCAGAGGCAGCATGCTTCTGAAAACCAGTTGCCGGAAGCCTCAGGAGGGGAGAGTGTTCTTGCACTCGGGTCCTGCTTGCGGGCTTCCCCCAGGCACCTGGTTGGCCACTGTGAGAACAGGATGCTGGACTAGATGGGCCTCTGGCCTGATCCAGCAGGCTCTTCTTATGTTCTTATCTGGAGGACAAAGTGAACCCATTCTTCCACTGGAAATCTCATTGGAGTCCAAATATGTCCCAAGGCAGTCAGCGTGATTTTTTTGCCAAGTCTGCACAAGGGTTAATAGATGCATTTTTTTTTTACACTTTATATATCTGTATATATGCATTTCTGTACAGATTACTTGTCTGGAGAACTGCATTGCAAAATGCAGAAAAGTGTGAATTTCAAAGGATGGCTGTGTTTCAGTTCATGTATTGTTTCAATAAGTATGAACTGGGTAAGTTCGCCTTCATATGTGAACTGAATCAATTTTCTCTCCCATCCCTATCCTGGAGGCAGCATCTTGAAGGCACTATGACAAATACGTATGTATTGCATAAGTGCATTCTTGAGTAGTGACACTATGATCTGGACTTAGTGGTGGCGGGAGGGACACCCATTGATAGAACTGTCCATTTATAATATTCCAGACAAGTAAGATGACTAATCATGGTCAACAAAAGGCAGAGTCATGTTTGCAATCAGAGTAAAAGCCCAAGAGAGGCTGGCACAGCGAGTAGCGTCAATGGAACATTTTGCCTCCAGGTATCCCAAACTGGTTCCATTCTGAAATAATTCAAGCAATCATAAGCAACGGCAGCTTTTTAACCTTTGTAGAATACTTTCTTCCCATTACCCTTGAAATCATATATTACCGTGTCGCTGTGTTGGCTCTCAGTGGAGCTATAACATGTGCATAACATATCGCCTCTGTACGCCATGGCTGCTATTTTCATCTTTGCAAAGGGCATTTTCTCTCTCCATCTGAAGTTTCAAACCTTGCAAATTGACATTGCACAAAAGGGGTTATGGAGGTCTTTTTGACCTGAGGAATGGGTGGGTAGCGGTGGTGGAGACGGAACGACCACTTTGCAGACCCATGAGGTGGAAAGGCAGAGTAGAATATTTGGAAAATGGAACAACAAGAAGAAATGGCAAACTCTTATGTATACACACTATTCCCACTTCCCATTTAGATTTTACCCAAAATGACACTGGGCAGCTATGGGAAAAGGGAAACTTCTCTCTCCCAGCTGTCTCATCCCCTTAGTGCAGCTATTCAGTGCCTTACAGGCAGAGGTAGGGCAGACTGGATACACACCAGTAGTGAGGCAGCGTGGGTGGGGCTCCATTGCTCTGCTGGCTTCCAAACATGGCTGACTGAGAGGCAGGGATGAGGCACAAGAAGGTCGGTGCAATACGGCATGCAGCAACAAGAAAATGGGATTGCCCTATCCATGCTGCCTCACCAGCCGCTACTGCACACAACCCTTCTGAAGGTATTACTTAGGTCAAGGATGGGGAACCTCTGGCCCAGGGGCCAAATGCGGCCCTTCAAGCATCTCTATCTGGCCATTAGGACTCTCCCCACACATGACACTCCCTCTCCATCCACACCTCTTCCCAAGGTACATCCCTCACTGACCCTCCTCAAATGCTTTTGTCTTGTTGGCATGAACAAGGCCCACAGCATGGTCCTGCTTGTAAGGCAGGCCTGGAACTAACCTACCACAGCCAGGGGCTGACTCAGCAGTTCCTGGTACGGCAAGCCTGAAGGGCCAATACACCACAGTATCAGATGCCTGAGATGCATCAGAACATTTGCACAATTGGTCAGTGTACTGAAAATAATTCAGTTCATGATGTGGCACAGCACTGGAATGGTCATGCACAAGGAAACCAAACCCCTCTTCTGGCAACTCTGCAGCTTGTCTCAGTGGTCCCTTCTGAAATGACAGAAGTCTTTGTCCTCCTGATGGA
Organism: Rhineura floridana; assembly: GCF_030035675.1. Taxonomy (NCBI): domain Eukaryota; kingdom Metazoa; phylum Chordata; class Lepidosauria; order Squamata; family Rhineuridae; genus Rhineura; species Rhineura floridana. Next base: position 200,812,988 of record NC_084480.1, on the reverse strand, counting down.
TGAAGCCTTTCCCTTTTCTTGGCTGTGTTCCCCCCCTTTTTTTATTTTATTTTCTCATTATACATAGGTGAAGGGATGAGGAAAGTTGGAATTGTTCTAATATTCAGTCCATAAATATAGCAGGCAGGCAACCTTGGCTCCCAAGTCCCAAGTAAGGCATTGCTTTGTTTTTATGTCAAGCTTTTCCACTTGGAATAATTATTTATTGGGAAGTCACAAAACAGGTGCTATCCAGAGGTGTATGGGTGCAAACAGTATTGACATGTGTATCTAATCCCCCCCCCCCAAGATATTTCTTCAGAATTGCTCCATCTCTCTCTTTTGGACCTTCCACACATCATTCCACTTTATTAGTCCTGCAATGCTTCCTCAATGTTCCCACATTAGTGATCTCTGGAGGGGTACTCTTGCACTATTGTACAACAAAATGGAAATGGACTGCCGTCAAGTTGATCCCGACTTATGGCTACCCTATGAATAGGATTTCCATAGTAAGTGGTATTCAGAGGGTGTTTACCATTGCCTCCCTCTGAGGCTAGTCCTCCTCAGCTGGCTAGGGCCTGCTCAGCTTGCCACAGCTGCACAAGCCAGCCCCTTCCTTGTCTGCAACTGCCAGTTGGGGGGCAACTGCGCTCCTTGGGACTATGCAGCTTGCCCACGGCTGCACAGGTGGCAGGGAACGTAACTCCTGAGCCATTCACTGTGGGGGTGATCTTTAGCTGGCCCTTTACACCAAGGAAACACAAGTGGGGATTTGAACTCACAGACTCTGGACTCCCAGCCAGATTCTCCTCCCCACTGCGCTATACCAGCTGTATTGTACTACAAGAGTGGGGGGGGGAAATAAAATAAACATACATTTGTGGCATAAGATGTTACAGGATTTCAGCAGGAGGTTATGGTGCATGCACTGATTAGAAACAAAGCAGTATGCCTTAGCCAAAACTTCAGCAGGCACAAACAGCATTAAAAGTGGGATCACACGTAAAACCGCCCTTATACTATCATGAGCACAAATGATCCTGAATGCACAATAAGAAGGACATCTGGAGGGGCCCAAATGTTCTTGCTTATCCCATTTATGTTGTGCTGTGGTGCAAGAGTGCCCCTCCAGATGGCAATAATGAGGTATCGTTTGTGAAGCATCACAGAACAACTAATAAAGCAGAACAATGTGTGGACAGTCCATCCCTTGTGTTCATTCTATAGCTAGGCCTTGTATAACTCTCTTCTCAAGGTCGTATAAGCCATTTTAGGTCAGCCTCCAGTTTTCTGTTCTTTCTTTAATTTTGCTTTATTATTTACATTCTCTCTCTTGCTCTTCTTCCTTTCTAGTTCCAACATGAGTCATCCACCTACTGAGATTAGTTTGACCAGCTGTTTGGCCATTTGGAAAGAAAGACCTTTAACAGGACCAGAGGAAGTTTTAACAAAGGGGAGTTTTGGAAGATTTCCCTCCTTACCCTCATCTCCATGGAAAAGGCTTCTGGAAGAATCTCTATGGGAAAACTGGACCTTAATCCAGAGGGATGCACAAACAGGTTGCTTCTGTCTATTCAAATTTTCCAGTGTTAAGGATTTTTATTTATTTATTTGATTTATATCCCACCCTTTCTCCCAGTAGGAGCCCAGGGCGTCAAACAAAAGTGCTGAAAACGCTTTAAAACATCATAAAAACAGACTTGAAAATATATTAAAATATAACCATAAAAACATATTAAAACAAAACATCTTTAAAAACATTTTTTAAAAGCTTTAAAAACATTTTTTTAAAAAGAAGGTTTAAAAATATTGGCTTATTAAAGCTTGCCAAGGAGGTTTGACCAAGTGGATCCAGGGTGTGGTCAATGCAACACTGTGGGAGGGAGTGGTTCCAGCCATTTGAAAGTGGCGGTGATCCAACCACTCCTGAAAAAGTCCACTCTGGACCCATCGGTTTGTGACAACTACAAAGCAGTCTCAAATACCCCCTTTTTAGGGAAGATGATTGAGAGGGTAATTACCGGTCTGTAATTGTCGTACACCAATGGATTCCAGGGTGGGCTTTTTTAGGAGCGGTCAGATCACCACTCTTTCAAGGTGGCTGGGACCACTCCCTCCCGCAACAATGCATTGACCACACCCTGCATCCATTCGGTCAAACCTCCTCAGCTTCAGTAAGCCAAGAAGGGCAAGGGTTGAGAGGACACATTGCTGGCTGCATTATCGCAAGCACCTTGTTCACATCATCAGGCTGCATCAACTGAAACCATTCCCAAGAAGTTGTAGCACTGGACACCTCACTGGTGACTACAGCAGATATGGATGAGGCATCAAGATTGCTATGGAGGTGAGCAACTTTACCCTCAAAGTGCCTTGAAAACAATTCACAGTGGGCCTCCGAAGGGTCTAAAACTCCATTTCCTGACAATACGGAAAAGCTCCACTGGATGGCTTCTTGAAGATTCAATGGTGGCACAGAAGTAGGCCTTCTTTGCCGCCCTCACCACTGCACCATAGGCACTGTTATGATGTTGTACTTGTGCCCAATCAGCCTCACAGCATGTCTTTCATGTGACAAGGGCTTCAACAGAATCACCTGCTCTATCTACTGGGAAATCCCCCAGGGCATTCAGAAATCCAGGGGATTCCATTAGTCTCCGGGGGCCAATAATCTTAATCTGTCCATCACACCTGCAGGGGAGGATCGGAGCCACAAGTCTAAACTTCACCAGGAAGTGGTCTGACCATGACAATGGGGTGACATCCATCCCCCTATTTCCAGACCACCCCTTCCTCCATCTGGAGCAAAACCCAAGTTGAGGGTGTGCCCTGCCCTATGCATCGGGCTGGTGACAGCTTGAGACAGCCTATGGTTGCCATGGAGGCCATGAAGACCCAAGCCAGAACACTAGAGGCAACGTCAGCATAGACATTGAAATCACACAGGACTATTGTTCTGGGCTTCTTCAATATCACAGCCGAGACAGCCTCTGCCCACTCAGAGAAGCTGCTGGGCAGCTGGGTGGATGGTACACCAGCAGCAACCCTATTTTACTGTCTCTTTGGCTCAACACCAGGTGTAGGCCCTCAGAGCCAGCTCCAAGACAGAGTGGTTTCCTGGTGACAGAGAAGAAAATTCTGTAGACCACAGCAACTCCTCCCCCCCATTCCTGCAGCCTGTGCTGGTGTTGTACTGAGTATCCAGATGGGCAAAGCTGGGTCAGATCAATTCCTCCTAGCTCACCCACCCAGGTCTCGGTAATGCACACCAAATCGGCACTTTAATCCATGATAAAATCATGGATGAGTGTGGTCTTTTTTGTACCGATCTAATGTTAAACAACAGCACACACAGGCCAGGGGGGACACCAGATGAGCAACGAGGAACCCATCCATGAGCGGAATGGGAGTGAGGAACAAGGCGTAGATAGCCTTGCCCTCATCTTCTATGGTAGTTCACCACCTCCCCATGGCTATACCTTCCTCAACCCATGATCACTGAAATTGGGGTGGCATCACCCATGTTCCTCCTTACTAAGACTCCTCCTAAATACCTGATATGAACCCAACAAGAGCCCGCCAACAAAACCTACTTGAACCAATTATCCCAGTAGTCCTCTGAGAAAATTGAGAACAGTCAGACCCACTCAATATTTTTCACACAGGGCACATCTACTCCTCTCACCATCTCACACCCAGGGAAGGCCAGCATTCTGCCAGTTACAGACTCTCACTCTGAAGGCATCTGGTGACTTTCGCCAGAGCTTGGAAAAGTTACTTTTTTAAAACTACAACTCCCATCAGCCCCAGCCAGCATGGCCAGTGTATTGGGCTGATGGGAGTTGTAGCTCAAAAAAGTAACTTTTCCAAGCTCTGCTTTCTCCTGTCATTCAGTTCACTGCGCAGGCTCTCAGCCTAAGCAGAAACTACACATGCTCCATACACCCTCCCCACTACCAATCTCCTCCAGATTGGTTTTTCTAAAAAAATAGAAGGGGTAGCACCCTCGTCATTGGGACTCCTCAACGGACAGCCCCTTTGGTGGCAGCCCAACTGGCAGCAGACACATCATCCAAGGGCAGCTGATCTTTTATGCCCCCTGACCCAGCTGCATTGACTGCAGCCTCTCTCTCTGGAGTCAGGGTTAGGCAGGTGGTCCCAGTCCTTGCAGCACTTACCAGGGACTTCAGCTATCTCGAGAGACAGCAACCCAGAGCACCAAGCAAGCAAGCAAGCAACCACCCAGATGCTCAGGAACTTACTTCCATGGCAGGTCTTCTCTAATCCCCCAGTGCTGCAGCTGTTCCCCCCCTTTTTAAGAAGGAAGCATGAATTTTTAAGAACGAAGCAGGAATCCCAAGTCTTATCACATCACAGCTCAGTACTAGGTACAGAGGAGGAATTCATTTGGTCTGCTTTTCACAGCAAACAGATCCAATCTGATGCTCCCAGACTTGCTTGCATTTTGGAATGCAACTCCCAGTCAGATTACTTACTTCTCCAGATTTTGCAATGCATTCTTGGGGCAAAATTGTACGAACAATACATACATAAAATATCCATACAAAATGCATATTTTACTGGTGAATACACTGAAAAGCATTGAAAAGTGTATATTTTATTTTAAAAAGTGCTTATTTTATGTAAAATGTGTGTGATGGGACAATCCTACGAATGAGTGCCAGTAAGATCAAAATGGAATAGAATTAGCCACTCAGCCCATCCCTACTGACTCACATTTCTTTCAAAATTTCCATGGCTCTTTATAGCAGATCTTGGAGTGCTATGGCAGATTGTGAAAATAATATCCCAGGCACAATGAAATGGTTGCCCAATGCCCTCTGTGTTCATGTTTCAAAAGAAGCAATGTTGTAAACATAGTGATGGTACACTGTAGTTCTAATGTGTTTCATTATAAAGTATCAAATAAAAACGGCATCTGCAAATATATCACACATTAACTGAAATATATTGCTTTTGATGGCAATAGACTCTTCTTTGGGGGGTGAGTTCCAGTGACAGCATGAGGAACCTTTGGCCCTGCAGATGTTGCTGAACTACAACTCCCATCAGCCCTAACAAGCATGGCCAATAACTAAGGATGATGGGAGTGGTAGTTCAGCAACATCTGCAGGGCCAAAGGTTCCCTGCACCTGGCGTAGTAAGATTAGATTGTATGTGAAAGAGACAAAAGCCAGAGTGTTATATTTGTTCTCTGCAACCCTTTTACTTCAAACAACTATTCTGAGACAAAAATGTTGCAATTTGAGCTAAGCAATTTCAACAGGCAATTTCACATATGCAATCTGGAGGCCTCAGTGCAAACTGCTACAATTGCAGTGATTTCGTTATCTCATTTCAGCTGCATATCCATTTACAAAATGCTGTGCTCCCTCACCTCAATGTTTGGTACATAGAGTAAGACAAGAGCCTTGTCAAAATAAGCAGTGTGTGTGTGTGGGGGGGGGCTGATAGCTATGTTAAAGAACTACTTCTTAAATATGTAGAATGTGGCCTTGTATTTCTGACTTCAAAGACCAGATTACACCAGTTAATGTTTGAGACTATATTTTGTGTTCCTTCTTTAGCCTTCAGGTTGTAGCTATCCTCTGACAGAGGGTGCCATATTACAGTACAGCTTGGGCCAATTTAATACATTCAGCCTTCATTCAAGTTACTTTCACACTGCTAAGACCCGCATTCATGCTGTGATTATCTCTTGTCTGGACTACTGAAACCTCCTTATTGCTAGCTTTCCTTCCTGAAACATTGCCCCTCTTCAGTCCATTCAAAACATTTCTGTTGACATAATACATCTCCATTCGTTACTGCAATTATATCATTTTTCTCCTTCCATCTCTGTGCTGGATCCCAGTCACCATTTGCCTTAATGTTGAGATTCTAGTCCTTAAAACACCCCATTTTTTTCTTTTTCTGATTGGGTCAGGGCTTGTTGTTCTGGCCATGGGATGCCTCCCAAAATGGCATTCTTGTGAAGAATTCTCTAGTGTTGGACTGTACATTTCCCCCTTTCACCAGGCTAGTTGTCACTCATGAAGAGGAGGGGAGTTGGAACTTGCAGAGACAGGCAACTGAACATTATTTTTGAGGTGACTGAGGGTTTCTGTCTCTGTCTCCCTCTCCCATCCTTTGTGACTACTTCAGCAGCAGCAGGGGAGCCTGGCAGTACTCTCTTTTTGGCTGGGAGAGACAGTCCAGATGGAAACAGTGCATTCCTGAGGAGAAAAGACAGGGCCCCCCATTGTCCAGTTGTTGTTGTTGTTGTTGTTGTTGTTGTTATGTGCCTTCAAGTGGATTATGACTTATGGCGACCCTATGAATCAGTGACCTCCAAAAGCATCTGTCATGAACCACCCTGTTCAGATCTTGTAAGTTCAGCTCTGTGGCTTCCTTTATGGAATCAATCCATCTCTTGTTTGGCCTTCCACTTTTTCTACTCCCTTCTGTTTTTCCCAGCGTTATTATCTTTTCTAGTGAATCATGTCTTCTCATGATGTGTCCAAAGTATGATAACCTCAGTTTCATCATTTTAGCTTCTAGTGACAGTTCTGGTTTAATTTGTTCTAACACCCAATTATTTGTCTTTTCCGCAGTCCATGGTATGCGCAAAGCTCTCCTCTAAAACCTCATTTCAAATGAGTTGATTTTTCTCTTATCCACTTTTTTCACTCTCCAACTTTCACATCCATACATAGAGATTGGGAATATCATGGTCTGAAAGATCCTGACTTTAGTGTTCACTGATACATCTTTGCACTTGAGGACCTTTTCTAGTTCTCTCATAGCTGCCCTTCCCAGTCCTAGCCTTCTTCTGATTTCTTGACTACTGTCTCCATTTTGGTTAATGACTATGCTGAGGTATTGATAATCCTTGACAAGTTCAATGTCCTCTTTGTCAACTTTAAAGTTACATAAACATTGTCCAGTACTTCAGCCCAAAGCTAGACTTCTCAGCCTTTTACCTGTAAAATGCAGAAGGTCTTATGAAAGCTGCTGGTAAAGTGGAGGGGAAAGCATGGAAATCTTCCACATGAAGGTGGACATATGTAAGACCTTTAGTAACAGTTGAGTATTTGTGGAAAACACAAGTGGGGGTCATGGATGCCATTTTAAGGTGAGCACCGATGTAACTCCTCTGTTCTACCAGCACTCTTACGAAGGTTTGCTCTGTGCCTTCTGTTATGGTGTTCCCTACATCTCAAACAGCCTCCCCCTCTCAAGCCTTTTAAGACCCTCCTCAAAACCCATTTCATCAGCAAAGTTGTTCTGCAACCATCCTGGTCTAACCTTATCTGACTCTACCCTATGCCGTACCTATTGCTCACTTGCCTCTCAACCAATCTGCCATGTCCATATAATGTATACTATGAGTCCATCCCCATTATTATGATCTGCTCAGCCCCTAGCACACTCCTGGTACTAAAGAAATACTAAATATGAATAAAAGTACATTTCTTGGAATGGCAGTAGTTCGTGAAAGCCCTCAGAAACATCTGTGTGTTGCTTCCAAAGCACACCAATGTATTACTGCTCCTAGTCATTCGTGAGTTTGTCTAATCCCCCTTTAAAGCCATCCATGTTGGTAGCCATCACTACATCTTGTGGGAATGAATTCCATAGTTTAAATATGTTCTGTGTGAAGAAGTACTTTCTTTGTTCAATCTTGAAACTCCCACCATTCATCTTTATTGGATGTCCCTGGCTTCTAGTATTATAAGTAATGCTGTGCCAAAAAACGTATCCCACAAAAAACAACAACAACATTCTCTGTCAATTAGCAAGAAAAGAAATTGCATTCAAAAATTAGCAAGCTAGCGAGAAAAAATGGTGAAACTCTTACGGGTGGTATGCAAGGTTATTGTTGTTGTTGTTGTTGCCAGGCTTATTTTATTTCTGAGGTGGCCGAGGGGTGTTTGTGAGTGCCCTTTCTTTCATTCTACAAATAATCTCACCAGTGTGAGACAGGTGCCCATATTTCAATCAAAACCTAGGGGAGTATATCATGGAGTAACTGCTTCCATTGGGTTTTTTTCCAGATCAGAAAGTGTGGGCAGCCAGGGAGACTGCAGAGTACAATGAACTGCTTACTGAAAATAAATGCCCCTACCTCCAGTTGCCTCACATTGATAAATTAAGCTCCAAACCCAATACAGAAACAAAATTCTTTTTTTTTCAATTAATTTTTATTCAAATTTTCAAAACCAAAACAATACAAAAAGAAAAAAACACAAATCCATAACTAATACAATAAAAAGAATATATATATATATAAAAAAAATTGACTTCCGATTTGTCGTAGTTCAGCTATAAGTCTATAATATATAACAAGCCTGTATCTTGATAGATTATAAAATCACCTTCCTCCAGCGGTTATCTTAATTGGTTTCAAATCTCATTAACATCATATCATTTTATTCTTCCACAAAAAGTCAAAGAGAAGTTTCCAATCCTTGAGATATATGTCCATCAATTTTTTTTCTAGATAAACATGTCAATCCAACTCATCAAGTCTACTAAGTCCAGTAATTTCAAATCGCTCTTCTTCCATTATCCGTATTGGTTCCATCTTCCATCTTCCATCTTTATGCACCCAATAATCTTGCTGTCATAGTCATATAATAAGAGTCTGATAGGAATTTCCTTTTTCACAGATATTTTCTTGTCATCAGTTCCGAACGTATCACTGAAGTATTGTTGCAAAGCCGCATCTCTGTTCCTCTTTTTTATATGATACACTAGCACATCTCTTGAAGTTTTTTCCATTGACACAAAACAGTTAGCTTTCTCCATTTCAAGTTCCATCAAATCCTTCCAGTCCAGGAATTTTTTTGAACCGATAATATCTTTATCTCCAATCTCTTCAATTCCTTCAGGGACAGCGCTGAGTTCCAAACCGTAATATTTGTCTCCAGGATCCATCACAGCCAGGAAATCCAAATCTTTTTCCATATCCATATTTAATCCAATCTCCATAGTTTGAACCTTGACTTTAATTTCTCTTTCATCCTTTTTTGGTTTTCCAGATCCATCTTTATTCTCCTTTCTCATAGAATCCTGAATTTCTTTCAGCTCCTGTCTCATTTCGTCAAATTCAATTCTCGACGCTTGACTATTATTTCTCAGTTCTTGTTTCATTGAGTTAATCCCATTCATTATTTTCTGAAACATGTCTAAAGATAAAGTCCCTTCTTGTACATCCATGATCTTCTTAATTGTCATTCTTAAAGCCAAAGGAACAAAACTCCTTCAATTTTCAATGTCCCAAGCAAAGAGCAGTTTATTTCTTTATCCAGTTACAAAGGAGTTAATCTTTCAAACCAACTGGCGTCACACTCTAGACAGCCCTTATCTCTTATATGCCCAGAAGTGCAAAAACAGCTTTAGTTCACAGCGTCCAAATAACTAGTAGCAGAAAAAATGAGCAGATTCGTCAAAAAAAAAAGTAGATCAGAAAAAATAGTCCCAGACATATATTACACAAAAGTCTTATAAATCAAAAAGGAAACCCTCATCCGTTGTAATCTTTATAATGCTATTTTCCATGTCAGCTTTTTGCAATAAAAAAAGATAGGCTATTTTTATTTTCTTCCCCCTTAGTTCCGTGAGTAAATGAGAAGGAAAGTTTTGGCTCACCCAGGTTTTCTTAATTGCTGGTTCTTTGACAAATCTCTTTAGCTGTGTAGATAAGAAAGTAATAAGTGTAGACAGGAGAATGCTTGCCTGTTAGACTGTTTTTCTTTAAAGAAAAAAAAACGGGTCACTTTTTCAGCTGAGCTAGCTAGAAATCCTCGCTCCATCCGAGCTGCTGGAAGACCTTATTTCACAGACAATTCTGACGAATTCCAGTCTCCAACAATCACAACAAAGCTGTGTGGGAAATCTCATGTTTCTTCCTTATCCGGAAGAAATTATCCCCAGTCAAAAAAGACCCTTCTGACTGGATTTAAAACTGAAAAAGTTTCATCCAAAACGGGAGCCATCTCAGAGGCTGCACAGGCGGAGGGATCCTCCTGGGAAGTCCCAGAAACAAAATTCTAAATGCATTCTGAAGTGCCGTGAGAATGAGGGGAAAAAATTGAAGCCTCTGCCAGCCCTGTAGCCAAGGTGGGGCAACTGAGTGCACTGCCTCCCCAAGCTGTGCTTCACCCCTCCTAGGATTTTTTTGGAAAATTATTTTTAATTTGTGACAATGACAGCCTCCATTTGAAGAATGACAGCTTGTTTTAAGAACAGGAGCAATTTAAGAATAGGTCCCTCTGAAACATTCAGTGAATAAGGCAGGGTGAGTGCACAACAAAAGCCTCATCTGGAAGAGCCCCCCCCCAAAGTCTGCTCACTCAAGAATTTCTCTGACCAAGGGTGGATTTCTCATTATCACAATCACCATGTAATTACTTAAGTGATCCTTAAAAAAAACCTTGACTTTTGAAGAGTTAAATATTAGAACTTCGTATTATGAGTGAGAGTTGGATTTCCTTTGGGCTTTCCTTTGAGTACTTGATGGCAAAGGATGAAAACAGCTCTAGAGAAATAGAAACATTGTGCACGCTACAGTTATCTGGCTGGCTGCACTTAGATTGGCTGCACCTTGGTTGTAACTCAGACCTAATTTCTGATTTTCCCAATTAGCATGATGCTTTTTCAGGGTTTCTGGGCAGAAAAATCAAACGAGAAACCAATACAAAACAATCAGGTATCTTTCCACAGTTAGTTTCTAATTGCTTTGTTAGTCGTTTATACAGCAACCAGTTTAAAAGTTTCCTTTGATTGTCCAACAGGTAGAAAAATCTAAAGATCAGGAACAAGAGTTGGGACCCTCAAGGAAGAGTTGTTAAACTCACACTAAAGTATTTATTTTTTCTCTGAAAAGGTGTATTGTGAACCTACCATTTTTATTGCATGTTTATCAAACATTTTTATACATTTATGAAAGGAAATCTATTACGCAGTAAATATTTTACAAAGTTAAGGACTCAATCTCATTTACTTCAACAAGAAGATTATGCATATTATTCTCAGTGCAAGTCTCCCTAAATGTTTGACTATGATTGCATTGTAATGTGCTCTTACTTTTTTTTCTAAATCTGTTTTTTTTCCTTTTTGTGCTGGTGTTGTGATACAAGATTAACACTGAATTTTTGAGAAACCCAAGCTCTACACTAGTTTTTAGCTTCTTAGTTATATCATAAACTATGTTGTTTGTTTTACATCTTTTGCTGTCCCCTTGTTCACTGTATCTTTAACATCCTTTTTTGTTACAAAACAAAAAAACATGCCAGTCATTTAATTCCTGGAGTTCATACTAAATTTTCTGTTAACTTTTACATCGCCTATTATGTAAGTTAACATAGTCTCCGCATGGAGGAGTGAGGGGGAAAGTCACTGCCTTTCTCTTCCTCTGGCCTAGTCCTCATATCCTCTTCACCAGTGAGTTGGGGGGGGATTGGTTGGCACTATGTGCCTTCCCTCAACAAATGTCCCACCCTAGAGATATGTCCTACCCTAGATATATGGCTGTCCAACCTAACAAGGAAGGCTGGCTACAATGCTGTGCAGCTCTCACAGGAGGACAAACCATTCAAGAAACTAGAGGACAGATTTTGGCACAGTAGTAATTATGAAGAACAACTTCTCTCTGTCCACTTTCCCCCCACTCACAATTTTTCTAAACTTGTAAGCCCCACATGTTGCAGTTGCTCCAGCCCCTTGTTCATTCTGGCTGCCTTTTTCTGAACCTTTTCCAATTCTACAATATTTTTGAGTTGTGACAATCAGAACAGTATTCCAAGTAAAGTCACACTATAGAGTTGCATAAAGGCATTACAAGACTGGGACTGCAGTTTTATTTTCAATTCCTTTCCTAATGATCTCCAATACAGGGTTCACCTTTCTCACAGCAGCTGCACATTGGGCTGATGTTTTCATTGATTTATCCACAACCCCCTTTTCTGATAAGTCACTGCCAGTTCAAACTCCATCAGTGTGTATGTGAAAGGGTGGATTGCCCCGATATAGATCACTTTATGTATGTATGGTAGTGGTGTGTGCTTAGGGTTTTTCAGCCTTAGCCTGCCCACATTAGTATGTTTAAGTAAACTAATAATTGCCTTAATTATTGTCAAGATGTATAATGCTTAGGAAGGGATGTTTGGGGATGCAACCATCCTTTGTTGTAGCCACTGGCTATTCAGGAGAAAGATTAATTAGAGCAATTCAATTCAATTACTGAAAATGATTGGTGGTGGACCCACCAGTCTTGTTTGGGAGCCCAGATGCACGAGGTAATGCCTTCCTTCTCAATCAAAGGGAAAAAAGCTATCAACTAGTTTAGGCCTAGAAAAGAAATCCACAGATCACTCATTTGTGGAGAATTTGATGTTTATATATTCACCATTGCCTCTATAATTATTTGGAATATAGCCCTGTTTGAGTGAGTTGGTTCTTAGCAATTCTGTCTCCTGCTGGAAATATACATAAATCAATAAGGCTGGAGTCTTCTGAAGAAGTGCTAAAAGTATGAAGACAACTCTGGGAAGGTTTATTCTGTCCCACTTGCCAATCAGAAAACCAGAAATAAAAGACGTTTTCAATGCACCCCCTCACCTCTTCCTCTCCCCCCCACCACATGCACACACAATGCAAAACAAAAATAATGTGTACAGTAATTGTTTTAGAAAACAGAATTTCTAGTATGGGACACTGGGAATGGGAAGCAAATCAAAACTTTCCCTCATAGCCCAACTTGCCTTCCCACTCAAATGTTTTATTACATTCCAGATTTATCAGTCTCACTGAGTGAAGGTTGCATGTCCATTTTGATAAAATATTCTCCCGTGAATTTCAGAGTACTAATATCTATTTTCAGTGAGGGAGGCAAGGCTTTCTTTTTTCATCTTGGTCCCAGTCAAGGTCACACTATATAGACCTTTTGCTGCCTCCCTAACATTACTATAGCTCTAGTATCCTGAACAAGGATAATTACTTTCCTCCCCTCCCATTCTTTTCTCTCCCACCCCATCCTCCACCACCACCACTTAAGCTGTCAGCTTCACTACTCACAGCACTCGCAAATGTCCTAATAACAGACACTGACGGTCTCCAGTGTCACTGAAGGTCACATTTTGCTTTGTTGGAGAGTCCTTCTATTTGTATAGGGGTAGCGTAAGCACAATTTTGCAGCACATGTAGAAACACACACACAGGCCCCATCTGTACAATACATTTAAAGAAGTATCATACCACTTTAAATAGCCACGGTTTCCCCCAAAGAATCCTGGGAACTGCAGCTTGTTGAGGAGGCTGAAAGTTGTTAGGAGATGCCTTTTTCCCTCACAGAGCTACAGTTCCGAGAGTGGTTTAACAATCAGTCCTTCTTCCCAGCAAAGCCTTTGACTGTGTAGATCATGAAAACCTATAGTATGCTTTAAAAGAAATGGGAGTGCCACAGCATCCAATTTTCCTGATGCACAACCTATACTCTGGACAAGAGGTTAATGTAAGGACAGAATATGGAGAAACCAATTGGTTCCCCATTGGAAAGGGTGTGAGACAGGGGAGTATTTTATCATCCTATTTATTTAATCTATACGCAGAACATATCCTACGGAAAGCGGGATTGGACCAAGATGAAGGAAGTGTAAAAATTAGAGGGAGAAATATCAGTAATTTAAGATACTACAGACCCTCCGTGGTGCAGAGTGGTAAGCAGCGGTAACGCAGCCGAAGCTCTGCTCACAGCCGGAGTTCGATTCCAACGGAAGGAGGAAGTCGAATCTTTGGTAAAAGGGGCCGAGGTCCACTCAGCCTTCCATCCATCCATGGTCAGTAAAATGAGTACCCGGCATATGCTGGGGAGTAAAGAAAGGCCGGGGAAGGAACTGGCAATCCCACCCCATATATACGGTCTGCCTTGTAAACGTCGCAAGACGTCACCCTAAGAGTCGGAAACGACTTGCACTAGGAGTGCGGGGACACCTTTACCTTTACCTTTTTAAGATACTACTAGCAAAAACCAGTAATGATTTGAAACAAATGCTGATAAAAGTTAAAGAGGAAAGCAAAAGTCAAGAAATCAGAAGAAGGGCAGCTATGAAAGGGGAGGGCAGCTATGAAAAAACTAGAAAAAATTCTCAAATGCAAAGATGTATCACTGAACACTAAAGTCAGGATCATTCAGACCATGGTATTCCCGATCTCTATGTATGGATGTGAAAGTTGGACAGTGAAAAAAGTGGGTAAGAGAAAAATCACCTCATTTGAAATGTGGTGTTGGAGGAGAGCTTTGCGCATACCATGGACTGCGAAAAAGTTAAATAATTGGGTGTTAGAACAAATTAAACTGGAACTATCACTTGAAGCTACAATGATGAAACTGAGGTTATCATACTTTGGAAACATAATGAGAAGACATGATTCACTAGAAAAGACAATAATTCTGGGGAAAACAGAAGGGAGTAGAAAAAGAGGAAGGCCAAATAAGAGATGGATTGATTCCATAAAGGAGGCCACAGACCTGAACTTACAAGATCTGAACAGGGTGGTTCATGACATATGCTATTAGAGATCGCTGATTCACAAGGTCACCAATCACCATAAGTTGTAATCAACTTGAAGGCATATAACAACAACACAACCCTGTTCCCAGGGAGCTGTGGCATGGGGCCACACATAGACATATATTGTATGTCCAGATAAGCATTCTTTACATCCCATACTTTTTTTGCCTTACTGTTCATCAAACTGAAAACACATGGCTAGCCACTGTGCAATTTTCATTCCAGCAGACCAGAATTTTCACTACCTTGCTGCGAAGTCTTTGATAATATTTCATTGGATGGTTTTATTTTTCACCATTCTTTTAAAACGTTTTTTTTAACTACCGCAAGAAACTTTGGCTGAAAGATGGGTTATAACTTTGAAAAAGCAAACACACAGACACACAAGTTGTTAACCAGTTTTTGCTTAAACCAAAATTAAAACAAAAAATTGGAGTTTGTCCTCAGGCAAAACACGTGCATTCAGTATAGTGGGCTTAGCAGGTACCCTCCTTACTGAACTTCAGATGAATGGCTATGGTTGGTTTTATGATGATTTTATTGTTTCAATTTATGTAAGACTTCTTTTTATGTACACTGCTTAGAAATGTAATGCCAAATTTTACTATTTTTAAATTGGTTTTGATTCCTTTTTATCTAGCAGTATGATTGGTTTTAATATTGGATGTAGTTTAATTTCATTTTAATGTAGATTCTGTATGTTTTAATTATATGTGCTTTTATCTGGAAGCCGCCGCGAGTTCCAGTATCGAAGGATGGCGGGATATAAATAAAGAATAACTAACTAACTAACTATTAAGCAGTATATAAATGTCTTAAATAAATTAAAAAAAATAGATGTGAGGAAATAAGTTTTAGAGAATTTCTCAGGGTTCCTTTCTAGTGAATAATTCTTGTGCTTGCATATACTTGAGACAAATAAGTTGACTCCAAATGCACCATCAGGGTGTTTTAAATGACCGTCTGGTGGCAACTGGTCTCAAACCCTGTTAATGCTATAAAAGAGAACCCTTTTAAAAATATACCCCTGAAAACTTGTTATGAACTCTCCTGGGAATTCCCATTCATATCCAATTAAGTGAATAGATTCACTAATTGGTAAAAATCCCTTGCAGTTTAAGAATGTACCTATACGCAACAGATATTTCTATCAGACTTTAAAAAGCAGGGAAATTGGGCAGCTAGTGAATGCACCAGGGAGCAGGAGACCTGACCTGCTCTCTGCGATATTGTACTGCCCTACAAATTTGTCAAAATGCAAACACAATTTGGGTTGGTCTTTCACAGTCCAATCCACTTGCTGTGTAGCTTGGAAGAATTTGGTAACATGCGCCTCTGAGCATTTGGTGAGTGGTGGCAACAAGCGACCGAAACCATAGAATATTGCATTAGTTCAACAAGCAACCAAAACCATAGAATACTGCATTAGAAAAAAAGTGAAGGGTATGTACATTTTGTATGTTAAAGATCCATGCTGATTATTACAAGGATAGCCTTTTCAGTTTGCTTTGTTTAATAAAGTTACTAATGTCATTGCAGAGAAACTGACACACAGACACAGATGAAAAATGTGCACTTTATCCTTTGAATAACCCCCAAGGGGTGATTTATATGCCACCCCACTAAAAGTCATTGGCTGCTCTGGTCTCCATTCCATGAACCAGAGATCACTGTCCACAGGATCCACCTGGGTACCTGGATTTTAAGGACCACTTGCATGTGCCTAGATATGGGAGAGAAATTTGATTCAGCTCACACTGAAAACAAACCTAACTTATTTGCACACTCTGAAATAGGATGCAAATGAAACCATAGCCACCCTTAAAAATTAACAGTTATCCAAATTTTGCAATACAATTCTCCAGCCAAGTAATGTGTATAAAACATATTAATTTATTTATTATTTGATTTATATCCCAGCCTTCCTCCCAGTAGGAGCCCAGGGTGACAAACAAAAGCACTAAAAACACTTTAGAACATCATAAAAACAGACGTTAAAATATATTAGAACATCTTTAAAAACATTTTTTAAAGTTTTAAAAAAATGTTTTTTAAAAAAGGTTTAAAAACATGTTTGTTTGTTTTTTTAAAAAAAGGTTTAAAAACATATTAAAAAGCAATCCCAACACAGACACAGACTGGGATAAGGTCTCTACTTAAAATTATTTATTATTTATTAATTTGATTATTTTTATTTTATTTTATTTATTTGTTTCATTTATAGACCGCCCATAGTGAATAGCTCTCTGGGCGGTGTACAAAAAGGTTAAAATACAAAATACGACAATAAAATCAAACTACACACAATAACGTTATAAACATTTAAACATTTAACAGTTAAAATGCCTGGGAGCATAGCCAGGTCTTAACCTGGCGCCGGAAAGACAGCAGCGTAGGTGCCAGGCGTACATCTTCGGGGAGGCTGTTCCACAGTTCGGGGGCCACTACAGAAAAGGCCCTGGATCTAGTAACTATCCTCCGGGCTTCCCGATGAGTTGGTACCCGGAGGAGGGCCTTAGATGCTGAGCGAAGTGACCGGGTAGGTTCATAGCGGGAGAGGCGTTCCACAAGATATTGCGGTCCCACACCGTGTAAGGCTTTATAGGTCAAAACCAGCACCTTGAATCTGGCTCGGAAGCAAATAGGTAGCCAGTGCAAATGGGCCAGAACAGGTGTTATATGCGCTGATCGGCTAGTTCCCATCAACAATCTGGCTGCCGCGTTTTGCACTAGCTGGAGCTTCCGAACTGTCTTCAAGGGCAGCCCTACGTAGAGCGCGTTACAGTAATCCAATCTAGAAGTTACCAGAGCATGAATAACTGAGGCGAGGTCATCCCTGTCAAGACAGGGACGTAGCTGGGCTACCAGCCGAAGGTGGTAGAACGCATTCCTCGCCACCGAGGCCACTTGTGCCTCAAGAGACAAGGAAGGATCGAAAGGAATCCCCAAGCTACGAACCTGTTCCTTCAAGGGGAGTGTAACCCCATCTAGAACAGGGTGAACATCCACCATCTGGGCAGGGAAGGCACTCACCAACAGTGTCTCAGTCTTGTCTGGATTAAGTTTCAGTTTATTAGCTCTCATCCAGTCCATTATCGCGGTCAGGCAATGGTTCAGCACATCCACAGCCTCACCTGAGTCAGATGAAAAGGAGAAATAGAGCTGCGTGTCATCAGCATACTGATGGCAACGCACTCCAAAACTCCTGATGACGGCACCCAGAGGCTGCATGTAGATGTTAAAAAGCATGGGGGACAAAACCGACCCCTGAGGGACTCCACAATGGAGAGTCCAAGGTGTCGAGCAATGTTCCCCAAGCACTACCTTCTGACGACGATCCGCCAAGTAGGAGCGGAACCACTGCCAAGCAGTGCCTCCAACTCCTAACTCCGGGAGTCTCCCCAGAAGGATACCATGGTCGATGGTATCAAACGCCGCTGAGAGATCAAGGAGAATCAACAGAGTCACACTCCCTCTGTCCCTCTCCTGACAAAGGTCATTATACAGGGTGACCAAGGCTGTTTCAGTGCCAAAACTGGGCCTAAAACTGGATTGAAATGGATCTAGATAATCGGTCTCATCCAAGAGCACCTGGAGTTGGCCGGCAACCACCCGCTCCAAAACCTTGCCCAAAAAGGGGACATTCGCCACCGGTGTATAAATGTTCAAGTTATCTGGGTCTAAGGAAGGTTTCTTTAAAAGAGGTCTCACTACTGCCTCCTTGAGGCTACCAGGGACTACTCCCTCCCTCAAGGAGGCATTTATCACTTCCTTGGCCCAGCCGGTGATTAGTCGCCCATCTGGCTGGTTGTCCAGCCACTCTGGGCGACGTACAAAATAAAAACATACAAATACATTAAAAGGCTTGTTGAAAGAATAAGGTCTTCAGTAGGAGCTGAAAAGATAACAGAGATGGCACCTGTCTAATATTGAAGGGGAGGGAATTCCAAAGAGTAGGTGCCACTACACTAAAGGTCTGTTTCCTCCAGATAAGATGGTATCTGCAGGAGGCCTTCACCTGCAGGGCACAGTGATTGACTGGGTATATAAGGGATAAAACGGTCTTTCAGGTATCCTGGTCTGAAGTTATATAGGGCTTTGTAGACCAAAACCAGAACCTTAAGTTAGCCCGGTAGCTAATAGGTCGCCAGTGCAATTCTTTCAGCAGACGGGTGACATGTTGGTGATACACTGCCCCAGTGAGCAGGCTTGCTGCAGCAATTTGCACCTCATACAGCTTCCAGACTAACTTCAAGGGTAGCCCCAAACAGAGCACATTACAGTAATCCAGCCTGAAGGTTACCAGTGCATGGACAACAGTGGTCAGGATATCCTGGTCCAGAAACGGCCACAGCTGTCACCAGCTGAAGCTGGTAAAAGGTACTCCTAGCCACAGAGGTCACCTGGGCCTCTAGTGATCAAGATGGATCCAGGAGAAACCCCAGAGTACTGACCTGCTCTTTTAGAGGGAGTATTACCCCATCCAAAGCAGGCAACTGACCAATTATCAGCAACCACCAACCCACAAGGTCTCTGTCTTGCTAGGATTCAGACTCAGTTTATTGGCCCTCATCCAGCCCACCATCAAATCCAAGCAGCGGTCCAGGGCTTGCATGGCCCATCCTGATTCAAATATTACAGAGAAATAGAGCTGGGTATCATCAGCATACTGCTGACACCTTGCCCCAAATCTCCTGATAACCACTCCCAAGGGCTTCATGTAGATGTTAAACAGCATGGGGGACAAGATGGCACCCTGCGGCACACTACAGCACAACTGCCAGGGAACAGAAAGACAATCACCCAATGCTATTCTCTGAAAATGACCTTGGAGATAGGATCAGAACCACTGGAAAAGAGTTTCTCCAATGCTCATCTCACCAAGTTGGCCCAGAAGGATGCCATGTTCAATGGTATCAAAAGCCACCGAGAGATCAAGTAAGAGTAACAGGGTCACACTCCACCTGTCCTTCTCCTGATAAAGGTCATCCATTAGGGTGACCAAGGCCAATTCAGTTCCATAACCAGACCTGAACCCAGACTGGAATGGGTCAAGATAATCTGTTTCATCCAAGAGTACTTGCAATTCCTGCTCCACAACCCTCTCAATCACCTTCCCTAAGAAAGGGGTATTTGTGACCAGTTGGTAATTGTCGTAAACCAATGCATCCAGGGTGGGCTGTTTTAGGAGCAATTGGATCCTCTTCTTTCAGGACAGCTGAAACTACTCCATCTTGCAATGATGCAGTGACCACACTCTGGATCCACTCGGTCAACCCCCCTCAACAAGCTTTAATAAGCCAAGGAGGGCAAGGGTCAAGAGGACACATTGCTGGCCGCATCATCTCAAACACCTTGTCCACGTCATCAGGCCGCACCAACTGAAACCATTCCCAAGAAATTGCAGCAGACATTGCACTGGACATTTCACTGGGGACAACAGTAGATGTGGATGAGGCATCAAGATTGCTACGAAGGCGAGCAACTTTGCCCTCAAAGTGCCTTGCAAACAATTCACAGTAGGCCTCCGAAGGGTCTAAAACTCCATTTCCTGGAGTTGATGACAACAGACCCCTGACAATATGGAAAAGCTCCACTGGACAGCTACCTGAGGATGAGATGGTGGCAGAGAAGTGGGCCTTTTTTGCCGCCCTCACTGCCACACAGTAGCCATGGTTGTGATGTTTTAGTCATGCCCAATCACCCTCACAGCATGTCTTCGTCCAGCCTGTTTCAATGCCCTTAGCTCACTGATGTACCAAGGTGCAAACTGGGCTCCACAGTGCCAGAGCGGGTGCTCAGGAGAAACATATCAAGAGTCCAAAGCGTCTCACTGTTCCACAGCATGACAAGGGCTTCAACAGGGTCACCTGATCTATCTTCTGGGAACTCCTCCAGGGCATTCAGGAATCCAGTGGATTTCATTAATCTCCAGAGGCAGACCATCTTAATCTGTCCACCACCCCTGCAGGGGAGGATGGGAGCCATAAGGCTAAACTTCACCAGGGAATGGTCTGACCATAACAATGGAGTGACATCCCCCTATCTCCAGACCCCTCCCTTCCTCCATCTGGAGCAAAAATCAGGTTGAGGGTGTGCCCTGCCCTATGTCATCAGGCCGGTGACAACCTGAGACAGCCCATGGTTGCTATGGAGGCCATGAAATCCTGAGTCGGAACACTAGAGGCAGTCTAAGCATGGACATTGAAATCACACAGGACTGTCATTCTAGACTCCTCCAATACCACAGCCAAGATGGCCTCTGCCAGCTCAGTCAGACAAGCTGCCGGGCAGCAGGGTGGATGGTACACAAACAGCAACCCTAGTCTACTGTCTCCTTGCCTCCTTGCATAGCCAGCTCCAAGGCAGAGTGGTTTCCTGGTGACAGAGATGGAAGTTCTGTAGACCACAGCAACTCCTCCCCCCCCCCGCATTCCTGCAGCCAGTGCTGGTGTTGCACTGAATATCCAGTTGGGCAAAGCTGGGTCAGATCAACTTCTCCCAACTTACCCACCCAGGTCTCGGTAATGCACACCAAATTGGCACCTTCATCCACGATCAAATCATGAATGAGTGTGGTCTTATTGTGCACCTATCTTGCATTAATCAACAACACACACAGGCCAGTGGGCACAGCAGATGAGCAATGACGAACCCATCCATGAGAGGAGTGGGAGGGGAGAACAAGACATAGATAGCCTTGCCCTTGTCTTCTATGGTAGTTCACCACCTCCCCATCTCTATACTTCCCTCTATCCGTGTTCATTGACATTCGGGTGGCATCACCCATGTTCCTCCTTACTAAGACTCCTCCTACACACCTGATGTGGACCCAATAAGAGCCCACCAACAAAACCTATCTGAACCAGTTATCCCAGTAGGCCTCTGAGAGATTTGGGAACAGTCATACCCACTCAATATCTTTCACACAGGGCACATCTACTCCCCCCATCTCACACCCAGGGAGGTCTAACCTTCTGCCAGTTGCAGACTCTCACTCTGAAGGCATCTGGCAACTTTCTCCTATCATTCAGTTCATGCACAGGCTCTCACCCTGCGTAGGAACTACACACATGCCATACACCCTCCCCACTACCAATCTCCTCTAGACTGGTTTTTTTTAAAAAAAGAAATAGAAGGGGGTAGCACCCTTGCCCTCCAGAATTCCTAAGGGACTTCCCGAGGAGTGAGCCCCTTTGGTGGCAACCCCACCAGCGGCAGACCCGCCCCCCAAGGGCAGCTGGGCTTTTATGCCTCCTGACCCAGCCAGGAGTTGATGCAAGAGGTTGCAATATTAACTACAGCCTCTCTCTGGAGCCAGGGTCAGGCAGGGGGTCCGAGTCCTTGCAGCACTTACCAGGGACTTCAGCTGTCTCAAGAGACAGCAACCCAAGAAGAGCAAGCAAGCACGCATCTAGATGTTCAGATACTCACTCCTGACTGCACACACTAGGATAAAATGTGCATAAAAATGAATTAGTGAAAATAACTTCCAATAATGTATTTTATTAGGTGGAATTGATTTGCAAAAATGTGTATATTAGGCAAAAATGCACACAGAAATGTGTACTTAAGGAGAAATTAAACACTAAAATTTTGTTGAATTTTCATGAGGACTTAAAACAAGCAATTTCAAAATTGCGTTGAAACTGTGAACTTAAGTTAAGACTGGAGCAACAGAAATGAAGAGAAATCAAAACTGTCAGATTTACACCACCCTACACATGGATTGCTAACACATTTGGGGATCTCCTGCTCAAGCAAGCAATTTTCATAAATAACCCCTTTAAATGAGAATTTCTTGATATCAGTTGCACATATGACTTATTATTCAAAGAAACTGTATGTTAAAACATTATTTCCTACTAAGGTAAGGCTGGTACTGTGTACCCAAAGCAGATACTATTACAGCAAACCAGTAGTATGTCTGATATTTTTTTTAAAAAAGAAAACATTTTATTTATTTATTTTGGCTGCTTAAAGTTACTTGTTCATACTATCTGCATAACAAATTGTCCTCTTAGAGGTGATAAATTATTTATTAGAATAATGAACAGATCAATCAGGGCAGCCATGTAGCTGCAACACAGAGCTGTTGGCAAAGTGGGGCCTGGATGTTTACATTTATCACCGGAAAGCCTTGACTTTGATATAGACCTTTGAGAGGCATTTATTAATCATGATCTCATTACAGTTTGGGGTGGACTAATAGCTTTTTATTTGTCAGAACAGTGTCTAATGATTTAGCACTGTTGTCCAAAACTACAGACCAGGTTCTGCTATTCAACCTTCTATACAAGTTTTGAAGATCGTCTTGTATTCATTTAGGCATAGCTTGCTTTGCATCTGCCGTGCCCTCCTATGGCATCTGTTTAAAGGGAATGAATGCATGGAACGAATGCATGCACACAGAAAACCTCACGGGGCTCATCTGAGATAACACTGTCAAAAAAGTCACCTCCTGTGCTTGCAAGAAAGCAAGGCGGGCCTATGCAAGTAAAGGGGCAGGATTATGCAGATAGAAGCTGTCAATACAGGCTGCATTTGGCAAGACTATTGAGGGAGGTGAAACAGCGATCCGTAGGAACAAGGAGAACACTTTAGCTTCCACCCTAGCAAAACCCAGACTGGCCAGAAAAGATGACAAGGCACTTGCACCTTTAATAGTTGTGTAGAAGAGGGGATTTCAGCAAGTTGTATGAGCCCTGTCCTCTTTTGCTGCTGATCACTCAATTTATTCCCTTTCAGTCCCATCAGACATGAAAAGCTTGCATTTGGACATACCTGCTATGGAAAAAAATCCTCCCTCCTGCACACTAAGTGGTCATAATGCTAATCTATATAGTGCTTCAAAAAACAAAGCTTTCTGTAAAAAATCCAGCAATCCAGTAAGAGGAATCCATGGTATGTATATATAATGCAGTGCAATGGGATTCCTGATATACAGGTTCTCTCTCCTCTGTTCCTTACACCTATTTTGGGTCTGTCTGTCTGTCTCATCTTGTCTCCTCCCATTATATAACCAGTGCTTTGGTCTTGTCTTCTTGGGGGAAAAAATTACACAAGTTCAGAGATATCATCTGGTCTGATGTGGCATTTCAGTTATTGTACAGGAAGCAAGAAATATGGTGACCCTGTTGCCATTTCTGCAACTTTCCTCACCTCACCACACAGTAGTTACAGGCAAAATAAGGAAGTTGCTTCCTTAGAAGGCAGACTGAAGAAGGTAAGCATCATAGTAGCTAAAAGGCAGAGGTGTAGCGGAGGTAGAGCACAGGGGATAGCAGCTCCAGGATTTTTTAATGAGATATTTCCCAGAGTGCCAAGGTAAATCGATGGGTCCTCTTTGCTCTAGCAAGTGAATGAGGTGATAATTTTTTTTTTTAATTTAATTTCTATACCGCCCAAAGCCAAAAGGCTCTCTGGGCGGTGTACATAAGAGTAAAACAGCATAAAATACAAAAACATAGAAATAAATAGCAAACTCAACAGAACAAGTAATTAAATAGCATTAAAATACAATAAAATACAATAGCAGCAGTCCAGCAGGAAGGGTGGTGGTGGTGACCGCCAGGGGAAGCAGCACAGCAGCAGCAGATGACAAGGGGCTCTCCCTCCCTGGCAGCGCAACGTTCCTCTTCCTGCAGGCAGAAAGTCTCCTGAGGCTTTTAAGTGTGTTTGTGACAGATTAGCACAGTGGAAGTACAGAATAATCAAGCAGTTGCTTCTTTTTTTCTTTGATGGGGTTCCTACTTCATGCTAGCAGTTTAAATGGGAACACTTCTTTGCACGATTGTTTGCATTTCTAATTGAAAGTTAAAGGTTGCATTTCAGCTGACTGAAGATCTTTTATTAAAGCTCAATGTCTTTCCTCAAGTTGAATCTATGCAGTCAGAGGTAACTACTGAGTTCAGTGGAGCTTGCTCCAAGGAAACTATGCACATGATTCCAGTTTTGCTGATCCTAATTCTCTCAGCCTTATGCCATGGAATGCTGCTTTAGAGTAGGGCATGCACACATGCATGCATCTGCATATTATAACGGCTGAATAGAGCTGCTTGCATCCCTTGACTCTCTTTGGTGGTCTGGCTATAGACCTCCCTTCAGCCCAAGGGCTAATCAGGGACAATGGGATCAGGGAGGATGGGAGAACAACCTCTGGAGGGTACCACATCAGCTATCCCTAGTTTATTATAGCCAGGCCACCAAATAAAGCCAATAAATGCAGGCAGCTCTGTTGAGCCATTATTACGCTCAGACTCCTTGGGGGTTTGATTATGGGGGCTGTCTTGATTACTGTCTCCACTTCAAAATCTACCATGCCCCTGTTTAAACGTTGTCCCCATCACTGGCTTCTCTGAACTGTTTGCCTTGCTGCCCATCTCTGCCTTCCTGCTCTCCTTCCCAGTGCACTAATCCCCCTTTAAAAGGTTGCAGCATGCAGACCCAATAAGGGCGCATCCACACAGGGTTTTACTGTGTGTCTGGTGCTACTGGCATCCCCATTTAATCTGCATGGCTCACATGACGTTACTGGCAAACAAGCTATTACACAGTTTCCCCCCTGTAAATCTGCACTAACCCAATCCTTTGATAATCTGAAAAGGGAAGGAAAAAAATCTTCACTCTGTACATCTAGTGTTGCTGATGCTGTGCTCTGATGCTTTTAGGTAGGTGTATCAATCGTTCCCCTTTCCATGCCCACTCCCTCCTCCTCCCTTCTTTCATTACATTTCCTGTGGGCTGAAGAGAAACTTCCACTGCTCTCTCCTGTTGTGCAAGCCTTTTTCATGTTGCTTCAAATGGTGCCTTAATTTTCTTTACCCCCCCCAACTTGTGTGCAAAATAGGGTTGCCAGGTTCAATCCCTGAGACTGATTCTGTATCTTTAGGAGAAGAGAAAGTCAGCCAAGTGCAGGTGTTCTTGCAACCCTGTAATGGGAAAAACCACAAGGTGGAATTCTTCCTTCTCCCTGCAGAATGTTTAAAAATGCAAAAGACCTCTTGGAAGCTGGGCCTGGCAATCAAGAGGTCTTCTGTATCTCTAAAAGTTGTGCAGGGGGGAGGGAGAATTCCACCTTGTGGTTTTTCCCATTACAGGGTTGCAAGAACACCTGCACTTGGCTGACTTTCTCTTCTCCTGAAGAGCTCCATTTGCTCTGAGGCTGGCTTACTTTTGGCTTTGCAAAGGTACTTTTGCCCTGTAAGGCATCCATTTGTTTTTCTGTTGCCCCAAAATCTTTCATCTGTTTTGCAGTCACTTCTTCTGCCCTGCATATATTCACTGCACACTCAAGGGTTAAATCACTCTCTCTCAGTAACTTGGCTCTCAATCTGTCTTTCTGAATGCCACACACTATGCGATCCTTAATAACAGAATCACACAGCTCCCCAGATTCACAGGTCTGAGCCAAAAGCTTCAAATCAGTCACATATTGGTCTATACTTTCTCCTTCACTCTGTGTTCTAGTGAAGAACCTGTGCCTTTCATAAGTAACATTTCTTCTGGGCACACAATATACTTCAAATTTATTCATCAAAACTTGAATTTTATTTTTATCTGCATCATCATCAAACTGGAAAGTATTAAATACCTCTCTTGCTTCTTCATCTGCCACATGCAGAAATAATGCTGACTGGAGTCTCTCATCTTTCTTATCTGCTCCACTTGCAATGCAGTACAATTCAAACCCTTGCTTCCATCTTCTCCAGTTCTCTGCTGCATTTCCTTCAAACACCAACGTTCCTGGAGGCTTTAGCTGGTCCATCTTTCACTGCCTTATGTTTTTAGGTAGTCTTCCAGAGCTTGGAAAAATTACTTTTTTGAACTACAACTCCCATCAGCCCCAGCCAGCATGGCCACTGGATTGGGCTGATGGGCGTTGTAGTTCAAAAAAGTAACTTTTCCAAGCTCTGCTTCTGACACCATGTAATATTTGCAAGATTTGAAATGAACCACAAATGCTGGTTAGAAGGAACAAATTTTACTTCACAGTGTGTTGCTGCGTAACCAAAAACTCTACTTTCTTTTTTCTACTGGTCCACCCCCAACTGATTCCCCCATACAATTACTTCTAATTCACTTGAGTTCCTACTCACATTACAGAGAGGATGAAAAGGAGGCTAAAACCCTGACTCTGCAAATCAAACCCGCGATTTGAAAACCCTAGACCCAATTGATGCTCAATGAATGTTGCTTCTGAGAATATGCCCTAGGGAATGCAGCCTTAATTACTTCCACAACCAAATTGCATAAAGGAAGGCAGGAGTGTAGAAATCATAGTTATTTCAGGGCTTGGCTTTAGATATTATGGATCCCAGGTGCAGCTCCTCAAAATACCTGGCAAAGGGACTGCTTCACAGTCTAAATATTCTCAGAACTGTGCATATTACTCTGGGAACAGACCCAACTCTTTTAGAATATGGCACCAAGCCCTTAAGTGTGGGAAGATACATATTAGGCACATTAAACATCTTTTAGAGCTTATTAGAGACAGCGAGAGAGCTGGGATTTAAGACAAGTGTGTAGTTAGAAACTCATCTAAATACACCTCTGCCTGAAAGGTGAAACTGTGTGTACTATATCGCTTGAAAGCAATGAGAGGGAATTAGTAGCTATGCCACAGGCTTACAAATTATTCACATCAGATTTGGCAGTGCACTCATTAGAAAAAGAAGATACCAAAGGAAATTAAGAGAAGAAATTCCATTAAGCTTGCTGAATGCCATTAGGCTCAGCCATAGTTGTGAGGTTATGCGCTGCAAGCCACAACGGCTCTCAGAATAGCCCAACCCCATTATATTGAGCCAATGGGAATGAAATAACTTTAAACAGCAAGGGAGCTGTCTGACCTGATCTGTGGACTGCATTGATGAAAGTCAGTTACTTTCATTTGGAAATTGCATTTTATTTTAGATGGCAAGCTTCTTGGGGTAGGGACCTGTCATCTTGCTTTTACTCTGTCCTGCAGAAGTGGGGGACCTGAGGCCCAGTGGCTGAAGGCAGCTTTCCAAGTTTTTGTCTAACTGGCTGTCTGGACTCTGACCAGGACATCCCCCTCCCCAGCCACACCCTTTGCTGTTTCTCCTCTGCACCCTCATCAAGGATATTTGCCTGGTTGTGAAATGTTTTTGAACTGTGATCATGCATTTTGTTGCATGGATTGAGAGTAGGGTTGCCAGGTTCAGGGCCTGAGAATGATCCTGTATCTTTAGGAGAAGAGAAAGTCAGCCAAGTGCAGGTGTTCTTGCAACCCTGTAATGGGAAAAAACACAAGGTGGAATTCTCCCTTCCCCCTGCACAACTTCTAAAGATACAGAAGACCTCTTGGAGGCTGGGCCTGGTAACCAAGAGGTGTTCTGTATCTTTAAAAGTTGTGCTGGGGGAAGGGAGAATTCCACCTTGTGGTTTTTCCCATTACAGGGTTGCAAGAACACCTGCACTTGGCTGCCTTTCTCTTCTCCTAAAGATACAGGATCAGTCTCAGGCCTTGAACCTGGCAACCCTAATATGTATATATGCAACACATACTACAAAACAGCCCAATGAAGACTGAGCATGTTCAATAAGTATGGAATGTTAAGAGTGGTAGCAGGCCAAATTTTCATTTGCCATTATTTGTGACAGTTTAGGGGGGTGTATGTGTGTGAAGTGAACATGCCCTTAAAGAGAAATGCTGTCCTATTTAAGAGGGGCAAGGGGGCTGTGTTTATCTTATTTTGTTGTACAAGATAGCCTTCGTTGTTCTTATCACCTTTAATCCCCATGATCCTTGCAGCATCATGAAGATCTCTGCAAGCTGGCATCTAGCCCGGGAGTGCTTCTTGGGATGCCCATGTGACTACCCTGCATCATGTAGTCACATGACATCCCAGAAAGCACACATAGGGTTTATAGGTATTAAGAACAATGAGGATCCTCTTGGCCACCTTGTACAATAACATAAGGTAGAAACAGTGTCCCCCTCCACCCCTTGAAAAAAGTCTCAGACATTCAGGCTGGTCTCCTAGAAGTTGAACAAAACATTCCCCTCCCTATTTGCATGGAGGCAAATGGCCCTGCAAAACTGAGGAGCAAGTTTCATTCCAGCACAGGTTAAGAATCAGCTGGAAAACAAAACTGGAGTGGAGGGCATGGAATGAATGAATGAATGAATCTTTATTTTTACCCCGCCCTTTTTCCAAAACTGGAACTCAGGGCGGCTTACAAATAAAAACTACACATAGGTAAAAAAACATACAAAAATATACAATTAAAATAGAATTAAACTATTCGTAACATTAAAACCATGAAACATACACTTAAGATACTAAGACAATTTAAAACATTAAGAATAGGACCATAGAACAATACAACAGACCTTATGATGTCCTATCTTAAACATCTTCTAGTCCAAAAGCCTGTCGGAATAAAAAAGTCTTTGCCTGCAGGAATGTCCTGCTTGAGCTCTTTACTGTTTATAATAAGGTGCTCAAGCAGGGCATTCCATGCAACTAAGGACCACCTGAGCTCTATATTCCAGCTCAAACCCTGAGATCATCCGGAGGAGCATTGTTAGTTGTCCCTCATGTTACAGAAGCTGAACAGGCCTCAATTTGATGTCAGGCATTTTGTGTCATGCAGTCCATGCTGTGGAACATTCTTCCAGTAGAAATTCAGCAGATGTCTTTGCTATTGACTTTCAATTTTTTAATTAATTGCTTAATTATTATTTTTATTTTTAATTATTATTTTTAATTATTTTTATTTTTAATTATATTTTTAATTATTTTTATTTTTAATTATTATTTTGCATTGTTTCATTGTACTTGTGTATATATATATATTATATTGTTGCATACAGGCCTTGGTATTTTATATGAGTTGGTGATATAGAAATATTTAAAGAAAGAAAGAAAGGAACATCTGGGAGAAAAGGCATGGGTGCTTGGAACCCTGAGCAGCAGCACTCCTGCAAGGTGATGAGGACACACAGCAACATTTTGTTGTTGTTCCCACTTATCTCCATGTAATTCTGAACAGGGTTTTTCCCCCCCTTCCTTAGGGAATTAAATTTTGTTGAGCAACATTCAGATAAAACACTGAGGGATTCTTCCTTTGTGTGAAGCGTTTCCTGGAACACATGAATTCTTCTTATATGCACAAGCACAACCCCTGTCATGTTTTGTTTCTCTGTTTCCATTCCCATCCAGCTTGCCATGTTTTTCAAAAGTAAAGTGAACAAAAGTCCTCACATTTAAAACTTAGTGACACACTCCTCATTTTGCTCTCCTCCTTATTTGGCTCTAAAACTAGGTGGATGGGAGACCTCCCTCTCTACTCCCCAAGCCTCCAAAAGGCTTAGAATGTAAACACAGACATAATTTGATTCAGAGACAACAAATGTACCATGCTGGTTAACAGAGATAAAAGCATAATTTATATCTGTCATATTATAGCCACTCCTTCCTCTCTGTCTCTAAGCTTTAATTGAACCAGGGAATTAGCACAACTCAGCATGTCTTCCATAAACTTGTATCCATTTCATTGTATTAGCCTCCAAAAGAAAGATTTAAAGATCAAATGATCCTCATGGCACATCTAATGCCAATGATGCAGTATTGCTGAAATGATAAGCAATTGGCTTTGCCCAGTTTTTCAGAGATGATATATAGACCAAAACCAGAGCTTGGAAAAGGTTTTTTTTTTTTAACTACAACTCCCATGAGCCCAATCCAGTGGCCATGCTGGCTGGGGCTGATGGGAGTAGTAGTTTAAAAAAGTAACTTTTCCAAGCTCTGACCAAAACAGTCTACCTCCCTATGAGTAAACCACTGGGGCTGAAATCACACAGAAGCTTTCAGATGCAACCAGGCTACTTAATACAAGTTCATTGGCAACAGTTTACCAAAGTTTAATATTACCCTGAAACGTATGATCAATGGACTACCCTCCATTCAATGATTCAGTCCTCAGGAAAAAAATTGTACTCTGTCAAAATCACACATGCTGTTTTTGGAGACCTAGTTGAGACTGTATTAAAATGTCCACAGAGAAAGCCAAATCATGTTTTATTTTAAATAAACCAACAGCACCAATCTCCCTTCATTTCCACTTGAGTAAACAGTCTTCAGATGGAAACAAGCCGAATCACACTTTACTCTAAAAGAAAGAAACCAATGGCACATTGGTCTCATGGGTGTGCTGTTAGGATGGGCAGGGGAAGAAAGGAGCAGTTCTGGCTTACACTAGCATGTGCCTTTGGTTGACTTGCCTCCTTGTTCTGGAGGCATCCTACAGAGATGCACAGACTCTTCTGGCCTGGGGTTTACAGATACATTAGGAATAGGAGGTTGTGAATAGATCCTACCCCAAACTAGATGGTCCTTCCTTCATTAATCAGGAACTGAACCCTAGAACAACAGGGTTTTGAGCTAAGGAAAGAAAACTTTTTCCTGTCCAATAATTTCCCTACTTACTGACTTTCTTTGATAGCTTGCACTTTTTGCAGGTATGCATGTAATTCATGTTTCCTGTTATGTTTTACTAAGAAACAAGGAAATACTTTCCAATCCTGGATGAAATGGGGAAAAGAAATTGCCTATCAAAATAATGAGTAAAATGGAAATGGACTGCCTACAAGTCGATTCCTACTTATGGTGACCCTATGAATAGGGTTTTCATGGTAAGCAGTATTCAGAGGGGGTTTACCATTGCCTTCCTCTCTGGCTGAGAGGCAGTGACTGGCCCAAGGGTACCCAGTGAGCTTCATCGCTGTGTGGGGATTCGAATCCTGGTCTCCCAGGTCATAGTCCAACACCTTAACCCAGCCTCTCCCAACCAGTGTGCCTCCAGATGTTGTTGGACCACAATTCCCATCTTTCCTGACCATTGGCAATGCTGGCTGAGGCTGATGGGAGTTGTGGTCCAACAACATCTGGAGGCACACTGGTTGGGAAAGGCTGCCTTAACCACTACACCACACTAGCTCTCACAAAATAACGAGTAGGTACATAATATTTTAAATAGAAACCATCTAATTCACTTTTTGATTTCTGTGATCATAGCAATGCTTTTTCCAGCCCCTGTATTAAGTATCTCTGTGGCTATCTATGTATATAGAAGGAATAGTCAATGTGGTTCCCCGCCAGATGTTATGGACTGCATCTCGCATCAGCCCCAGCCAGCATGGTGAGGGATGATGGGAGTTGCAGTCCACAACATCTGGAGGCCATCATGATAGCTACCTCCAGTATGTAGCCTTTTTCAAATATAACTAAAGGTAAAAGAAACATTGTCAGCTCATGTTAACAAAAAACAATCAATCTTGAGTTAAACATATACAGTATGTTAATATAAGCAGTCCATATATCCAAATAGATATCCACATGAGATTGATGATCATAAGATATGGGATCTTCAGGCCACTGAGGAGTGAATGATGGATATTTATCCTTCCAACTTTGAAGCATAGATTTCTTTGAAGCCATAAGGGCTCGCAGGATCCACTTTCTTTCTACATCTGTTAGTCCTCACACCATAGAAATATAATTTAAAGGAGTGTGAACATCCACAAATATCAAGGATTTTTCCCCAAAACAAAGTTAATATGAACAATAATTTCTGATCATAAAGAAGACACCTCAGCGCATACCCACATTATATGCCTCAAAGAGTCATTACATCATTACATCAGCAGCATCTATCTGAATGATGCAGCATTGCATCAGCAGTATCTATCTGAATCAGTCAATTCCTTCCTGTAAAGGTGTTGTGGAGTCCAATATACCCAGAACA
Organism: Rhineura floridana; assembly: GCF_030035675.1. Lineage (NCBI taxonomy): Eukaryota > Metazoa > Chordata > Lepidosauria > Squamata > Rhineuridae > Rhineura > Rhineura floridana. Next base: position 200,780,655 of record NC_084480.1, on the reverse strand, counting down.
ATTTTATACACATTAATTGACTGGAGAACTGCATTGCAAAATTTGGAGAATTTGGAAATCACTTGGCTGGAGAAATGCATTGCAACATTGCATTTCGGTTTGTGTATTCTTTCACAAGGTAGGTTAGGTAGGTTTAGTTTCAGAAGGTATGTTAGGTAGGTCTGCTTTCAATGCAAACCATATCAAACTTTCCCCAACCCTAGGCACATCCAAGTGGTCCTAAAAAATCATGGTACCTGAGTGGAACCTATGGTCAGAGGCCTCTGGTTCATGGAATGGAGCCCAAAACAGCTGATAAAATTTGATGGGTTGGCATAGAACTCACCTCTCTAAGGACCAGTCTAAGGACAAAGTGCACAGTTTTCATCTGTGTCTCTGCGTGGGTTTCTCTGCAATGACATTAGTAACTTTACCAAACAAAAGAGCCAGGACCAAAACTGGTACCAAGTGTGCTGAATAAGGCTGAATGTGATTTTTGTGTTTGCAAGATCTATACCTCAGTAGTTGGAAAATCAGTGATGATCTTGCATTTATCACTGCCTTATTTGTTTTTTATGATGCTGAATTTGGTGCCCAGTTCCCAGTTCCTTTTTCAACAAATTGCTGTTCTCAGGTCCATAAAGTATAATATGAACTCGTGCATTTACATAAATGTAATAATGTAGTGCAGGTGCCTACCCTGTCCTGTACAATATCAGGAGAAACAAATGCACACACCTGCGTTAGAAAATATCATATGCAGTAGTACACCAGCAGTGCAGCTGTGTGAGCTTCCAAGCTATGCTTTTTGAACAGAGGAAGGGAACTGAATCTTGCAGCCAGAAAACCCCATGCCAAAGCACCCTCCTCATCCTTGACAATCACCTGTTAGCTCAGAGCTCTCTTTCCAGGTTGTGGGACTTGTTGTGCCAAACCAAAGAATGTTGGATTTAAACAGTCACTTCCTGTTAGCCCTGCAGGAAGTCTCTGTTGTGCTGTAAAGCAAAGTGGGAGCTGTCAGGTGATCAATATCGGTACTTTGGGACTTTTACTTTCCCTCCTATAGCTGGAAATTTCATCTTGCTGCATAGCAGAACCCATCCCAGTGATTAATATGGAGAAGTTGTTTTGAGAAGGACCTGAGAACGCCAAGTCCTGTGGGCAGGGACTGGAAGTTGGAAGTCAGAGATGGGACTGAGCAGCTAGTTGTACACTTGACAGAGGGTCTGCCAGCACCTCAGGCCATGTTTGATATACTAGCTTGCAACTGCAGAAAGAAGAGTGAGCTACCAAAATGTGTGTGCATGAAAAATGGGCTCATGTGCAGACTCCCTGTGGTAACCAGGACTTGGGTACACAGGATGGTGTAGATCTATTTGAAGAGGAAAAGGATTATCATTATGATGACTAATTTGAAAATGAACAAGTTAGACCATATAAGCCCAGGAGAAACGAAATATACATTTCAGTTAACGTGAAATTGTGCAGCTTTTTGTGAAGTTGCTATAGTTGACAGTGCCTTGAGCAAAAAGAAAACAGTGGGGCAGACTCAACCCTATGGCATGTTCTAGTGGATGTTCCCCTGGTGGTGTGAAAGTATCATTTGGGGTGGCATAATGCTTATTTTGGGGTGCACAGCTACAGTTCCCTTATTCATAACTGGGAACTGTGGTCATTGCACATTGATGTGTTTTGTGAAACACAACACCTTTTGCCCCAGGAAATGATGCATCTTGAAGGGGAGAATTTCCTGGTGATAAAGATTTGTGGTACTGGGTATCATAACTAATATTTTGTGGTGTAGGGTCAAATAAACTATCTAGGCTATTCACATAGCAATTTGTTGAAAAGGGAACTTGGAAATGGGCACCAAATTCAGCATCGTAAAAAACACATCAGACAATGATAACTGCAAGGTTACCACCTATTTTCTAACTGCTGAGGTGTAGATCTTGCAAAAAATCACATTCAACCTTATTCAACATACTTGGTACCAATTCACAATTTTTGGTGGCATGGCTCATGTACAAAATGTACTTATCCTACACTTTTCTTCTAAGGCAATGTTCTCCTGTGGTTTTGGTGGCTTATTTGACTGTGACAAAGGGATGAACAGAACAAATTAGAAGCTTTAGTTGTGCTGTAGTTGAAGATAGTGTCATCCAGCCAGTCACTGTGTATAATGGGGCCTACTCCCAGGTATGTGTTTATAGGCTTGCAGTGTTAGCGTATGATCTGGCTCTATCATTTCTCACTATAGGCCCAATTCACATGACCGTCTTAAGGAGATAGTTACTAATGCCTTCCATTGATGGCTGACATAATAAATATATCCATAGCTGATTTGCAATAGCATTTCTTCCACAGAAACAAACTATCATAAGAATTACAATTGTCATTCAGCTTGGGCAAGTATGAAATTTTCCTGCTCAGGCAAAACATCTGAGGCATGGAGGGGGAGTTTGGATGACCAATCAAATTTCTCAGGCTACTGAGCTTAACCTGAAGCAAAGTTTCAAGACATACTTGGAGGTCCTGCTTGGGCAAAACAACTGAGGAATCCTGAGGGAAGTAAATAGATTTTGTTTCAAAGACTTCTGAAACATTTTATTGGAGCTTGGCACATCCCTGCATGCCTCTTGGTATATTCAAGAATTCAAATAAGAGTACATCCAATGGAAGGATGAATAATTGAATGCTGCCTGTTCTGTTCTGTTTTAAGAGTTGTAGAATTGTTTTTATTATATTTGATACACATTTTAATGTTTTTTTATATATTTTTATTGATGTAAACTGCCCTGGGTACTTATTTGTGAAGGACCAATCAATCAGTCAGTCAGCCAGCTTGAGTTCCTTATGCTCTGCACACAAATATCACATGTATAATTTATGACCATGTTCTTATTAGAGGTAAGCACATTGACCTTCCTGCTGCATAATGGGAGGTGTATCTGCCAGCTTCCTGTTTGTTTTCCTCAATAAAATATTTAGAGCATGAACAATGTGTAAACTGAATGTCCTTTTCGCAGTATGCTTATCTATACAATGTGAAAAAGGATTTGCTTACTCCCTTTTGGTGTACTCCCTGTTCTTTGTTATATTATTGGGAAACTTCTCTTGAGTAATGAGTTTATTCATTCTTCCCCAATAGGGATATCTATGGGATCTTCTCATCTGTAAAATCATATTATTAAAAAGTCTGTTCATGGAAATACTTATTCCTTTCTACCAAATGATGTTGGAAGGCTTGATATACAACATAGTCTGAGAAATAACCAAAAATGAGAAAAAAATCATTGGATGTGTAGATCGGGGGGGGGGGGAGAGACAAGACACAAACAAGTGTTTTGGGTAAACTAGGGCCACAATTTTATTCCCTTAAATTTAGGAAGAACTATGACTCAAAAACTGTGCAGGGCTTTACTAAAAACTCTGCAGCCACTTAGGGCTCATCCAGACGACTGCAAAATGGGTGACACGCCTGCTATGTGTGTTCATTATTTTTCGGTCGTCCAAATGACGTCTCGTGCTGTTACACATTTTCGCGGGTTAAATCCACTCCTCGCAATATAGGCAAAAATGCGATTTGGTGTTTAAAATCGGGAAGCATCCGCTGTGCCTTCAGGAGTTCGGATGCAATACCACGGACTTTACAGCTGATGGGCAGTTCTTGGGCATTTCCCCTTGCCCCTTCTCCTCATTCCAGCCAATCACGTATCTGCACTTTTGCGCATGTGCAAGAATAAGCCTGGGAAAATTGAACCAATCATCGCAATGGTGGGGTGTTGGGGGGGTCTGCAACTACTGCACGTATGCATTTTATTTTTTGCCAGCCTGCAAACTGGGCGGCCGCTCTGGGTGAGATCTGCAGTGCACAGCAAGTGAGAAAGGGGGGAGTGGTCGGTTTCACGCCTGCCTCCAGAAAGCTTTGTCAATTTCATTCTACTTGCTGGGGTTTTTGCTTCAAATCAGAAAAGCATACATTCGTTTAAGTGTAATATTGCAAATACAAACAAGAAAAGGACTCCTGGTCAGTTTCACCTGCTCCAGAAAGCTTTGTCAATTTCATTCTCCATGGGAAGGAAAGGGAGAAGGGGGGGTGACAGGTTTCTTGCTTTTTTGGAGAAATAAGTGCAATTGCCAGCATGTGTATCTCCTTAAATATCCATAAAGGCAGAAAAGCATACATTCGTTTAAGTGTAATATCGCAAATACAAACAAGGCAGGCGTGAAACCGACCAGCAGCCTTTCCTTCCGAGGTGAGAACTCCTTTACAGCCATATTGTGCTTCGTTGCAAAGGGGGAGAGGAGCATATGTAATTTTTTGCTGACCAATTGGTTGATAGGGGGAGGTTTTAGAGGTGGAGCTTGGAAAAAGTGAAAAGAATGTAGGGGTCTTACCGCTGTGTGTGCGGGTGCAAAAAAGCATTTTTTTTAATTGGGAAAGAGCGAACTAAAAGGCAAAGTGAGGACTATCAGATGACAAACCAAATATGGAAACCGTGGATTATCCCGCTCCGTTTGGATAAGCCCTTAGACTCAGTTTGTTTATTTAATTATTATTACATTTATATCCCATCTTTCAGCCAAAGAGTTCAAGGTGGCATACATGGAGCACCCCCCGGTCCATGCTAACAACAACCCTGTGAGACTGAGAAAGAATGACTGTCCCAAGATCACCCAGTGAGCTTCTTGGCCAAGTATATATTTGATTCCTGGGGCTCATTCACACAGGAGATGAACTTCGTATTAAAGACACAGCTTTTGCCATCGTGATAGATTTGCAAGGTTCACACTTCCTACCTTCCAATCTGCTGTTTTCCATTTACGCTAGCTGGCATTCCTCTGGAAAGGTTTAGTATCGCTGTTTCCTTGTGGCTCTGCCCCCAATTTACATGTTTACTTCCTCTGGTTGCTCTACCTCCTGCCCCCAACCACTTCTGGAAGTTTGCCAGTAGAAAAGAAGTGGGGTCATCTGCCACCCATTTCTCTGACAGTCCTTTTTTTCAGAGTAAATTTTCCCCCTTGCCTTGAAAAAACAATTTGTAATCCCCATGACTGTTTGGGCTTCAAGGCTGAAGCCAGGAGAGTGCTTCCACATGAAATTGACATGATACTGAATAGACCCCTCCTCCTCTTCTGTCATTCCCCACTCCTTTCTGTCTGTCAGTTTCCTTTCCTGACATATTCCTAGTAAAACCATTTCTTCCTTTTTAAAAAAACTAGCTAGTCAGAGACAGGTTGTATGTGAGTGTGAGAGAGACAGACTGTGCCTCCTGTCTCATCACTGGTAATTGATGGATAAAACTATCTTCCTTCGCAAGAGTTGCAGGATCGCCTGCAAATCATATGAAGGAACTTTCTTAGGAGAGAAAAAAATCATGCAGGATAACCACATGTGCATGTAAGTGGGGGGGGACCCTTAAGGAATGGTCCAGGGCTAGGGAACGTTGTGGTTTTGGGGAGATTTAGAGGTGGCTCAGGCTACCCCAGAGCTGCTCCTTTCCCCCTCCGCTGGGCTGGTGTACAGCAAACTGGAAGGGAAAAGTAGCACCTCATGGTCTGAAGAAACACTTGTACAGTGCACAGGATTATTTTCTAATTACCTTGGGACAGTCACTCTATGTGGAGCCAGAACTTGCCTTTCTCTTTCGCCGTGTAAGGCCAATGATTCCCCCCCTCCTGTTCTGCCTGCTTTCTCTCCCCTCCTTTCCCCTCGGCCTTGCCATGGAAAGCAAAGTCTTAACTGTGGGCCCCACAATTTCCCTTTTCTCTTTCAGTTATTGCTGATCTCTGGGAAAAGGTGATGGAGGGCAAGGGAGAGAGATCAGCATAGGTTATGCATGTGTGCACGGTTGTGTGCAGCTGCCAAAGTTGTTAGCCTGGGTCATAAAAGTGATTTCAGTGGAACTCATTATGTACTCTGGGGTGCAAGTAGCACCAATCTCACAGTAAGTCACCATGTGACCAAGCCCCTGGTCCTCCAGGTCCTAGTCCAACACTCTAAGCATTTCATCACACTAGCTCAATAGAATAGGGTGAGGTCACCTGGTTCCTGGGTTGGGGAGTAATCATGCTACTAGCCCCATTCCCTTAGCTACATCTTTTCAGGTGTCAAGAGATCTTTTCTGCGATATTCTCCTCACAACGCCAGGTAAGTGTAACAGGTTCACCCCCAGAACAATCCTTACCCCACTCCCCAGGTTCCAGAGTCCTTAGCGGCAATTTCTTAGAATACCTAATTATTTTAAAGGTGGCACTGGGTGCGCTGGGTCTTCCCATAGTCCATTGTGACCATCTAATCACCTAGTTAATACCAACAGTCCCATCAAAGTCTAGCTGCAATCAAAGTGGCTCACCATCAGCAAGCCACAGAGAACTTTTGAATTTGATCAAGTACCTAATACTTGATGGGACAAACTAAAAACCAAAAAAAAAACCAAAAGGAAAGCTTTTTAAAAACATTATAGACATTACATTGCACATTCACAAGTGTTTTTGTTACTTTTTACAATAAGTAAGATATTCCCACCGAAAGTTATGGCCTAATGTTAAAAGCCAATGTCTTTGTTTCAGATATAGAGTTATATTCAACACAGTGGTAAGTAGATCGTTTCCTCAGTGCAATGGTTTCTCCTTGCACAACAGAACGATCTCCCCCTCTCCTCCCCTTGCATACCCCTTAAGAGGTTTCCCCCAACCCTCTGGAGTAGATTTGGTGATGGGTGGGGCTGGCACAGAGGGAGAGGGGGGAAATCCTGTCATGTTAGTGCTAACCCTTCAGCTACCACAACGTTTTGTTGAGTCCCACCCCTAGTATATGCCACTGACTGCTTTTAGTTTCTCAAAATAACGTGTGTATTATTTTGTAATTTGTTATATGAAATTCATGATTTCAGGGTTATGGGTCTCTGTGGGAATTGGGAGTGACTTATGGGCTACTTGAAATGCACTCATTCACCTGTGGCAGCGACCCTTCATAAATAGCACACTGGGCTATCTCACAGAAAACTGGATGGTCAATATGCCTTCCTCAGATCTTACTTCCGATATTACTCCAATTCTCCTCCCATGACCCTACCTTTCCTGTGTAGTTTATACAGATCTACACTGAATATTTTGATCAGTTTCCACTGAAATATATTGTGTCTTGAGATGATTTGAAACCACTTTCTAAGCTCAGTCTGAGATGGCTGTTTCACACTGTTGTGTTTATTTAGCAACAATAGAATACATTGCAGACATCAATAGATACAAGTGTGAATTCATCATCGAGGGTTACAAGCAACAGTTGATGTTGGTTTCCTCATAGAAAAGAGATCCAGTGCCTGCAGGAGGAAGGGGGACACCACCATCCCTTCCAGGGAAAGAGAGCCGTTTGCTGCTGCCTGCCTGCCTGCCTGCCTGCCTGCCTGCTTGCTGCTGCTGCTCGGCTACCACCACCACCACCCTTTCCCGGTTGGACTTCTGCTCTGTGGGGGTCACACCTTGCAGGACCAGGCCCCACGCACTCAGCCAGCTGTGGCTGATTTTTTCTTCCACCTGTCCCTTCTCTGGTGGGGATACATAAGCCGGCTGGCTGATGTGGCTTGGAAGACCCAGTGCCTGGAGGAGGAAGGGGAACACCACCATCCCTTCCAGGGAAAGAATAATAATAATAAATAATAATAATAATAAATTTAATTTCTTCGTCGCCTATCTGGCCGATGGCCACTCTAGGCGACTTACAAATTTGTTAGAATACAATTGATAAAATATAATCGAGCCGTTGCTGCTGCTGCTGCTGCTGCTGCTGCTGCTGCTGCTGCTGCTGCTGCTGCTGCTGCTGCTGCTGCTGCTGCTGCTGCTGCTGCTGCTGCTGCTGCGGGACCACCACCTCCACCGCCCTTCCCTGTGGGACTTCTGCCTGGCAGGACCAGGCCCCAGGTACCCAGCCAGCTAGGACTGATTTTCACCACCTGTCCCTCTTTGGAGGGATACATAAGCCGGCTGGCTGAGGTGGCCTGGGAGACCCAGGGCCTGCAGGATGAAGAGACCATCGCCCAAGGGAAGGAGAGGCGGTGGTGGCGGCGCCACCCCCCCCTTTCCCGGTTGGACTTCTGCTCTGTGAAGGTCACACCTTGCAGGACCAGGCCCCCATATACTCAGCCAGCTGTGGCTGATTTTTTTCCACCTGTCCTTTCTCTGGAGGGGATACATAAGCTGGCTGGCTGAGGTGGCTCCTGCTTTGTCTGCCTTTTCTTTTCGTTTTTCTTCTGGGTCTTCAGTTATGTGCCTGGGAGAGAGGACTCAGAGCCAAGTGGGGAGATATGAGGGGCCCCCAATTAGTGTAGTGACAGGTAGAGGAAGATATGGCGTTGTGAGGAGGACTTGCCAGGTAAGGGGAACGCAGCCCAGGCACTTAATGTCTGTGCCTTGTTCCAGTCCTCCGCACACCTGCAGGTTTGTTGGTTGCCCTATCAGCCAGCTCTCAGGCCTCCGGATGCTGCTGCTAAATGCCAGATCGGTGCATGATAAGATCTCCCTCATTCATGATTTAATTGTGGATAAGGCAGCCAATCTGGTATGTATAACCGAGACCTGGGTGGGTGAGCAGGGAGGAGTCAGTCTCTCCCAGATATGTCCACCAGGGTACCTGGTCCAGCATCAGGATAGACCTGAGGGTTGGGGAGGGGGGTTGAGACCTGAGGGTTGGGGAGGGGGGTTGCTGTGGTCTATAGGATCTCCATCTCCCTCTGCAAGGACCCTGTCCATGTGACTACTGGTCTGGAGTGTTTGCACCTTGTGTTGGGTCAGTGGGACAGACTGGGGATTCTGTTGGTGTACCGCCCACCCTGCTGCCCAACAGACTCCCTAGCTGAGCTGACTGAGGTGGTCTTGGGTGTACTGTCGAGGTCCCCCAGACTGTTGGTGCTGGGGGATGTCAACATCCATGCCGAGGCCACCTTATCCGGGGTGGCTCAGGATTTCATGGTCTCCATGACAACCATGGGACTGTCCCAATATGCCATTGGCCCAACACATGTAGCAGGGCATACTCTAGATTTGGTTTTTGCATCTGGACATGGAGTTGGTGATCTGAATGTGGGGGGCCTTACATCAGTCCCTCTGTCATGGACAGGTCACTGCTTGCAGCTTACAGCAGCTTTTCCCCTCTGCAAGGGTGGGGGACCTATTAAGTTGGTCCACCCCCAGAGACTAATGGATCCAGATGTTTTCCAAAGAGCTCTGGGGAGTTTTCTGGCTGATAGGGCTGGTGCTCCTGTCAAAACCCTGGTTGAACTGTGGAATACAGAAATGACCCGGGTGGTTGACATGATTGCTCCTGAGCGCCCTCTCCTGTGTAGAGCTCATATGGCTCCATGGTATACTCCAGAGCTGAAAGCGATGAAACAATATAGGAGACAGCTTGAGTGTGGATGGAGGTGAACTCCTAGTGGGTGCAATTATACACCGGTAAATGCCTATGGTAAGCTGCATTTAGGGGCAGTGAGGGCAGCAAAAAAACAATCATCACTCTGCCGCCCAGCGGAGCTCTTTAGAATTGTCCGGGGGCTATTACACTCTGGCCCCAAGGACATGGTAGAACCATCTGAGGCCCGCTGTAATGAATTTGCTAGGCACTTCCAGGATAAAATCTTTAGCATCCGCCAGGACTTAGACTCCAGTGTTACAGCAGGTGAATCAAGCGAGGTATCCAGAGCACAGCCTTGTCCCGATTTCTAGGATGAGTTTCAGTTGGTGCAGCTTGAGGACGTTGACAAGGTGCTTGGACAGGTTCTTGCAACCATTTCTGTGCTGGATCCTTGCCCTTCTTGGCTAATAAAAGCTAGCAGGGATGGAACAGCCAGCTGGGCCAGGGAAGTGATTAATGCCTCTCTGTGAGAGGGAGTGGTCCCTGGCTGCCTGAAAGAGGCAGTAGTGAGACCACTCCTGAAGAGGCCCTCCCTGGACCCAGAAAATCTTAATAACTATAGGCCGGTAGTAAATGTTCCATTCCTGGGCAAGGTCCTTGAACAAGTGGTTGCAGGCCAGCTCCAGACACTCTTGGATGAGACCGATTATCTGGATCCATTTCAGTTGGGTTTCAGGCCTGGTTTTGGCATGGAAACAGCCTTGGTCACCCTGTATGATGACCTTTGTCAGGAGACAGACAAGGGGAATGTGACTCTATTGATTCTTCTTGATCTCTCAGCAGCTTTTGATACCATTGACCATGGTATCCTTCTGGGGAGACTAGCTGAGTTGGGAGTGGGAGGGACTGCATTGCGGTGGTTCTACTCCTACTTGGCAGGTTGCCTCCAGAAGGTGGTGCTTGGGGAACATTACTCGGCACCCTGGACTCTCCAGTATGGGGTTCCGCAGGGGTCAGTTCTGTCCCCCATGCTGTTCAACATCTACATGAAACCATTGGGTGCGGTCATCCGGAGCTTTGGAGTGTGTTGCCATCAGTATGCTGATGACACACAGCTCTATTTCTCCTTTTCATCTTCAACAGGTGAGGCTGTCAATGTGCTGAACCAGTGCCTGGCTGTGACAATGGACTGGATGAGGGCTAATAAACTGAGGCTCAATCCAGACAAGATTGAGATGCTGTTAGTGGGTGGTTCTTCTGACCAGATGGTGGATGTCCAACCTGTTCTGAATGGGGTTGCACTCCCCCGAAGGAGCAGGTTCGTAGCTTGGGGGTTCTCCTAGAACCATCTCTGTCACTTGAGGCTCAGGTAGCCTCGGTGGCACGGAGTGCCTTCTACCAACTTCGGTTGGTGGCCCAACTACGTCCCTATCTGGACAGGGATAACCTGGCTTCAGTCATCCACGCTCTGGTAACCTCCAAATTAGATTATTGCAATGCACTCTACGTGGGGCTGCCTTTGAAGACGGTTCGGAAACTGCAGCTTGTGCAAAATGCAGCGGCCAGATTGGTAACAAGGACCAGATGGTCCGAACATATAAAACCGATTCTGGCCCACTTGCATTGGCTGCCTGTATGTTTCCGAGCTCGATTCAAGGTGCTGGTTTTGACCTCTAAAGCCTTACACGGCTTGGGACCACAATACCTGATGGAACGCCTCTCCCGATACGAACCCACCCATACACTACGTTCAAGATCAAAGGCCCTCCTCCGGGTGCCTACTTCAAGGGAAGCTCGGAGGGTGGCAACAAGGGAGAGGGCCTTTTCAGTGGTGGCCACCAAATTATGGAATGATCTGGTTGACGAGGTGCGCCTCTGCTCCCAGGCATTTTAACATGTGTTTTTAAATTGTTTTTATATTGTTTTGAATTTTTAAATTGTGTTTTATATTGTTTTTAAAATATGTGTTTTAAATTGTATATTTGTTTTAATGTTTTTGATTGCTGTAAACTGCCCACAGAGCTTCGGCTATAGGGCGGTATACAAGTGCAATAAATAAATAAATAAATAAATAAATATAAAAGTGCCCAGTAAGACCTGAGATCCAGGAAACCAAAACAAGAAGCAATCTCTCTGCAGAGTCATAAAAAAATGAATTCACTTGGCTATTTCCCTCAAAATCTATTCCTGCCTAGCCTTACTATGTCTGTCTCCCAGCACCAAATAACAAATGGACCGTAGCAGAGATCAACCTCTTATGTGCAACAGAGCCAAATGAAAAATGGATCTGTTCTATCCTGACACTTTGCATTCTTTGTAAAATGGCACCACACTGCACCAGCAACAGCAGGTTGGGTCCATATCCTCATTTCCCTCTATCTGCCACACACACAATACAATTAATAACCTAACAGTTTTAAAAAGTGCTTTGATTTGCCACACTTGAGCCATTCCTCCACCCAACCAAATTTGCTTTTGCCCTCTCTGAGTTTTCAAATTGAAACTTAATGGAATGGAGGATGGGGATCCTACTTGTCTTTCACTGCTGCCTACAATTCATCCAGGGCAGGGCTAGGAATGGTAGGAATTGAATTGGACGTATATGAACTCATCCTTTTTTAATGGGGTTGGGAGTGGCTGCTTGAGTATGCCAGAATAAGGAACAGCAATTTGTGAAGAGGTAACAAAGTGGAGAGAGCAATGGAGACAAACCTATTTGTGGCCATGCTCAAGGAATGTTGCCTCTTTATGAATGTTCAAGATTTGTTGACCAGTTCCAAGGAGGAGAAAAAGAAACTGGCTCACAAGTTATGAAGAAGTAGGTGGTCAGACATTCCTTCCTGATCTCATCAGGATGAGGCCTGTTCTATACACATAGCAAAATGAAGTGGTGCTAATGAGGAGGGAAATAATGTGGCAAAGTCCTCAGGTGGTAGAATTTTTTATTTATTTATTTATTTATTTCGATTTCTATACCGCCCACAGCCATAAGGCTCTCAGGGCGGTGCACAACATAGAGTAAAATACAATAAAATTACAAAGGTCAGTAAAAAGCATACATATTAAACAGTAAAACAGTCTGGTATAAATTGAAAGCTAAAAAATAAATTAAGTTAAAATGCCTGGGAGAATAAAACGGTTTTAACCTGGCGCCGAAAAGATAAAAGTGTAGGCGGCAGGCGTACCTCATCGGGGAGACTGTTCCATAATTCGGGGGCCACTACTGAAAAGGCCCTGGATCTTGTTACAGCCCTCCGAGCCTCTCTGTGGGTCGGGACTCGGAGGAGGGCCTTTGATGTTGAACGTAGTGAGCGGGTAGGAATGTGGCACTTTGTAGCAGTGGGGTGTGTGTGTGTGTGTGTGTGTGTGTGAGAAAGAGAGAGAGAGAGAGAGAGAGAGAGAGGCATTGCTTCGCTATGTATAAACCCCACCACAATGGGCTGAATTCAAACTTCACTTTCTAAGAATGTAAGTTTCCTTCCATCCTTGGAAAGTGTTTGATCCACTATGGAAGGTAACTTTTGCCAGTGTTCCCTTCCACCTGCAGCTACTTGTACCTTCTCCACCAACAGGAGTGAAATTTGGATCCAACCCAATAACTTCTCCCTGGAGCTAGAAAATTGGCATAGTTGAGAATAAACTCGGTTATTTTTTTTTTAAAAAAATGTTGTTATGCTAGATTCTTTTTTAAAAAAAGCCTACAAGTAGGTTGCTTTCCAAAACAGACATTCCCTCCCACCTGCAGTCTCACATGGTGTGGCATTCTATCACGTCCTCAGAAATCTGTTGCCTTATTTTGTTGCCTCTGCAAACCAGGCCTCTGCTTCTGTCCTTCTTGCTTGATATTTGACTGAACAGAGAAAACCTGATCTTGATATTGGAATGCTAATCACATGGCTACTTCAAGATAATATGGAATATTTTCAGAACCTTTGAGGAGCAGTGGTAGTTTCTTATGGTTAAGCTTTGAGAATAAGTGCTTAAGTAAAGAGACAAAATATCTTCAACCTTTACTGTGCATTTCATTAACAGAAGAAGTTACTTAGGTCAAATGGATTTTCATTTCAAAGCAGCAGGTCATGCCAAACAAAACCCACACTGGTGTAGAGAGAGACGTTTTATGGATGAGCTATTCTCTTTGATGTACTGTTTGAAAGTCATTCTTGCTTCCAGATTAAAAAAACAACACCCTTATTACTATGCGACAATCATCATTGCCCTCACAACCACCACTTGATTGGTTGGCAAGCTGACCATAGCCTTAATAGATGGAGTTCTCACTTTCACCCCATCCCTTCCACAAACACATACAACATATCCACAGTATACATTTAAAACACTATTTTACCAGTTTAAACTGTCATGACTTCGTCCAAAGGATCCCGGGAACTATAGCTTGTTAAGGATGCTGAAAGTTGTGAGGAGACCACTGTCCTCACAGAGCTACAGTTCCCACAGTGGTTTAATAATCAATTTTTCTTCCCAGGGAACTCTGGGAATTGCAGCTCTGTGAGGGGGAAAGGGGGCTTCCTAATAACTTTCAGCACCCTTAACAAGCTACACTTCCCAGGATTCTTTGGGGAAATAATGACTTCTAATGTGGTATAATGGTGCTGTAAATGTATGGTGCAGATGTGGCCATACATTTTGCAGTTTTCAGGAGGCTGGACATGTTTTACCTAACAGTTAATCCAGCCCTGAGGATTCTCTGTCATATATGTTGGATGTTAATGGGGACTTTTCTTTTAAACCAGATACAACTTTGGCTTACAAGTGTATACTCCATTTATTTATTTCATTGGAGAATCCCTTCCCAGGAAACATCCTGAAGCAATTAACAATAAAAACACCAACAATAAAAACATATATCAAAACAATTTCAAACCCAATCTAATATTTTCCCCTTAAATGTAAGAAATTGGCTCAGAGAAACACTTGAGGGCCTCTCCAAGGAGGGGAGAAGATAGGTCTCTCTCAATGGCTTTCAGTTACGATGGCTAGATGGAACCTCTAGCTTCAGCAGCATTATGCTGTTGGAAAGGAACATCTCAGCAATATCATCGGCCGCATGAGAAACAGGTCACTGAACTGTTTTTATTTATTTATAATAAATACTTACAGGTGGTCTTTCTGGGCTAATTACAATAGTAACATGTTTAAAACTTTAAAATTAAAAAAAGCCAACAATATCATTCAGCCAGTATAAAACAATATCCAAAACCACAGCAACAAAGCAGCTAGATGTACCACTGGTGTGATCCAATGGGCCTGTCTTATAGTCCTTTGTCTTTATGAGTTTGTTCTAGTGACTAGAGTCTAATCACAGAATTCTAGAGGCAGGTCAGTAAAACGATGGCTGCACTCCATTAACAAAAAAGACTTTAACATGTACAAAATGGATAGCTGGGAAGGAAACGTAGATCAAGTTAAACAGAGAGGCTTTGCATTGATCTGTTTGGACTAAGAGAAAACAGAATTAAGTAAGTATCTAAACCATGTGGATTCTTTCAATGTATCATAATTAAAGAAACACCTGTATTAAATCTCTTTTGAGCTGATTTGCTGTGAAAATGTACACATCATTCAGCGACCCTTAAAATGCCACTGTCAGCAAGCCACAGGTGAACATCATAAGATCACGTGCGAATATAATTATGAAGAATATGGCAATTGGTGTCAGTCCATAAGACACCTATTCCAAATTTTCCCCATGCATGTGTGGCCTATCGTCATAGTTGGATTTACACCAGAGTCAATAAAATTGCTTTGTGAGGAACAAATAGAGAAGTAGCACATAAACATATTTATAGCCAAGTTTTGAAATTCATAAAAGCCAGTTTAAAGAAGGTGAACAAATAACTTGATCATTTTCTAGGAACAAAACAGAAATGAACTTTCATGAAAAGCTACAAGGGGAAGAAATGGTAAAAGAACATGCTTTACAGCAAGTGCAGGGAACCTTTGGCCCTCCAGATGTTCATAGTATCATAGAATAGTAGAGTTGGAAGGGGCCTATAAGGCCATCAAGTCTAACCCCCTGCTCAATGCAGGAATCCAAATCAAAGCATTCCCGACAGATGGCTGTCCAGCTGCCTCTTGAATGCCTCCAGTGTCGGTTGTTGATCAACTACAACTCCCATCCACCACAGCAAGCATGGCCAAAGGCCAGGGATGATGAGAGTTGTAATACAGCAACATCTTGAGGGCCAAAAGTTTCACACCCTTGCTTTAGAGCTTGGGGAAGTTATGGCTCTCCAGATCTTGTTGATACCAGTTGCTGGGGAGAAACAGTGGGAGAGGGCTATTGCCCTCATGCCGTGCTTGTCTTTCTAGAGGTATCTGGCTGGCCACTGTTTAACACAGGATGCTGGACAAGACAGACCTTTGGCTTCATCCAACAGGACTCTTGTTATGCACTTAAGTTGCTTTTTGTTTTCTCCCAGCTGTGTTCACTTGTGGTTGTCCAGTGCTGCTGGGAGAAAAAAAATACTTTAGGAGGTGCAGAAGAAAAGCAGCATGCTGTGTGCAGGGGAGGGCACCCCTTGCCCATGCATTCCTTTTCCACTTCAAATTGAAACAGCACTGCTTATTTAATACATAATTGGGGCAAACCAACATTCAAACACTACAGGTCTGCCCCTATCACATATATAAAAAAGGTAAAAGTGTCCCCGCACTTATAGTGCGAGTCGTTTCCGACTCTTAGGGTGACATCTTGCATCGTTTACTAGGCAGACCGTATATATGGGGTGGGATTACCAGTTCCTTCCCCGGCCTTTCTTTACCCCCCAGCATATGCTGGGTACTCATTTTACCGACCACGGATGGATGGAAGGCTGAGTGGACCTCGACCCCTTTTACCGGAGATTTGACTTCCTCCTTCCGTTGGAATCAAACTCCTGCCGTGAGCAGAGCTTCAGCTGTGTTACCACCACTTACCACTCTGCGCCACGGAGGGCCCCTATCACACATAGTTTGATCCTTAATAGAGGATGGGCAACTATGCCTGTGTGATGTTCCATGCTTTTATGCTAATGTTTGACGTTGTTATCTTATAATATTTATAGTGAGTGGGTGATATTATAGAGTGTATTCTGTAATAGTGTTGGGAGTGAGTGGAATATTGGTGTGAGTCATGGTGATCAGTTGTGTGTCTGAGAGTTGAATGTTTATATTGTGAAGCTTTGATGGCTGACAGACGGGAAAGCTTGAGATTTAAACAGGTAAAAGTTTGTGAGTGGGAAAGGGCAAAGTTCAGGAGCAGACATGGAAAAGTTAAGACAGGTCAAGGTCTATGGGACAGGATTTGAGTGATTTATCTCGAGGTAGTGGAATAGGTTATTGGCATCATAATTAACTTTTAAGTGTATTATCTTTGAACTAAAGAACAACTCACTGTAACTACACTCTTGAGAACTGAGTTAAGGTAATCTCGTTTATTTGGTCTTTCTGTTCAATAAAATCTGTTTAGTTTTCAAACACGCCTAGTTCTTAGTCATTTGTCAAAAAGGGTATAAGTGTTGGCTAAACATAAACAAAGGTTTTGGAACAGTATCAATGGTGGCAGCGGAGTTTAGCTCAGAGAAACAGTAACAGGTTAAGGAAGCAGCCCATAGAAGCCCAAAGAAAGGCGCAAAGGTACACAGAGGGGTGAGGCTTGCCTGTAAACCTGGTTGTTTATAGCAAGGGCTGAGAGAATAAAAAAGAGGACCTAGTAGTAGCATTGCTATAAGAGTGTGTTGGGTAAATAAAACATGCTCCCATCCACTACAAACAGTGTGGTGGTGGGTGAGGGCATGACAGCAAACATTTTATACTTTTATTAGAACTCAGATAATCTCTGCAAACATTTCTGTCAATCTGCTGTTGTCTGGCCAGTTGGCTCTCTGCACCACTCAGCTAATTTTGATCCAAAAGCATAGCTGTGGCAAAGAGCTCCCTCCTAGGACTGCCTGCTTTCTAGACCTGCTAGAAAGGCTCCCACTCCATCTGTTATTATGAGGCCTATTTAGCACAGCCACTATAGCAAATTAAGGAGGAGTCAGGACTGCTTGAAGAACACCCCATGTGGCAGCCTTAGCCTATATCAGAATCATACATTTGTTCTGAGCATGCTCTGAGCTATTTCCCTGAAGGCCAGATCTCATCATAGGTAACCAGAGAAGCAACAGGGAGTGTTTCTTATTTTGAGGAGATTTTTGTTTTTGTTTTTAGGATTTATATATAGCCTTGCTAGAGTGGGCCAGCAAACAATAATGAGTCTCTTTCTATAATAAATATCTATTTTTTATGTAATCACTTTGAATTTGGGGGGGGGGGAATTGGGAGAAGAAATAGTGGTTAGCACTATAGAGTTTAACAAACTCTATATTAACCATTTCCCAGAGCTTGGAAAAGTTATTTTTTTGAACTACAACTCCCATCAGCCCAGTCCAGTGACCATGCTGGCTGGGGCTGATGGGAGTTCTAGTTCAAAAAAATAACTTTTCCAAGCTCTGCCATTTCCCTGCATTCATTTGCTGCCCTGGGCTCCTTCTGGGAAGAAGGGCTATTTATTTATATATATATTTAATTAATTAATTAATTAATTATCATCATTATCATTATTAAAAGCTGCAGCAGCTGCTGGGAGTGGGCAAGGGCAAGCTGATCTAAGCCACATGCAATTCCAGAGTATTTTCCAGAGTATTTCCAGAATAGGTGTGGATCCAACTGCCTCTCCTCAGCTTATCTTCAGAATATCTTTAATGCAGAGGAATGAAGGAAAATGCTAGTGCTATTATTTATAGCTTGCTTTTTTGTGAGTTTTTTCAGTGCATTTCTAAAATGAAAAGTTTGGGTTCTAGGTGTGTCTGGATATGACTCTACATCCTTCCCCAAACCTACAAGATATTCTCCCTAATACCAGCCATAAGAGAGGCTGGTTATGATTAGTCTGGTGTGATATACTCTGCACATGAGCAGAGATTATAACTTCACATTTTTAGGACTGAGCCATGCATTGCAAATATATTCTGCCGTGCTCTAATGTGACCTGGCTCAAATGAAACTGTTGTTGTTGTTGTTTTGTCTATTGGTTGCAATATTTTGTTCTTTAAAGAAAAAATGTCTTGGATAATAAAAAGTCAAATTGTTTTGGAATGAATAAGGAAAAGTACATGTACCCAGAAGCAAGTGTTCCTCAAATTTTAAGAGGTTATATGTGTGTGTGTTTAGTTTTTTGACAATGGATATGTAGGTGCAATCAATGCATTAATTCAAAAACTCATTAATTCATGTGGTAAGGCTTAATTTCTAAATAAGAGGCATGGAGTTAATCTTGTCTAACATATACATGACACAATGGCACTGTGAATCACATACTTTCTTAAATAAATGCTGTACAAGTCCTATTGTGATGAATACAGCAAGGTTAAAAATTGCAGCCCTACCAAGTCAAAATGTTACAAACCAATACTGCCCAACTATATAAACAAGATAACTTATTTTTACCAGAGCCTATTTTGTTTCCTGCGTGAAGCCTGGCTCCCATTTTGCATGGAGGCTCAATGTACAACATGGGGACCCCAAAGAGAGTTATATTTCTCCACTCTTTTCCCCCCCAAAAAGGCATGTGGCCTTTTGTATGGGAACGTGCAGCCAGCATGCAATCTATACACAGTGTGAGAGATAATGCGATTTTCATGCTGACCTTGTAATGAGATGTTTTTGATGTCTTGCTGTTTCCTGTAGAAGCAAATGGGTTGTGGCTTGGAGAATTCACATTGTTAATGGGACTGTATGTTATCTGCTGACCACAGAAAATGGGTTAATGGAAGACCATTTTAACTGCATGCATAAAAACTGTTTTTATGACCCCCATAAACACTGCTAATCACTGTGAAGTGATCGGTGACTTTGAGTTCATTTTGATCTCTTTAGTGTGCCTGGGAAATCATGCTGAAACACTTCCAAGACTTCCCCCACACCCTTCAGACAAGAGGATGGCACTGGTAAATTTCAGGAAACCTGAATGATGAGGGAAATAATGGATGCAGGTAAGTAGCATTCAGCAATAATCTGCCCCACACTTCTGCAGATTAATTTCAAGTTTTTGCCATTGAGACTTATTGCCCAATCCTCACCATGCTTGCCCTCACATGACTTTCATTGAATTTAGGGGTGCTGACTTTCAAGGCCATATGTAGGATTGCATATTGAGGGCCAATTCATGTGACCCTTTGCCCATGTGCAATACACAGTGCATGTGGGAGCATGGCAATTATATAGTTTTGCTATGCATCCAACTACCAAATGGTGTATCATGGGCCAAATGATGGATGGGTTAAAACCAGTAATCTCCAGTGTTTTCAGTCCTGGCACATGCATTTTCCAAAACATGCATTTGGGGACCCAAATATTCATATGGTGGTAGCACTCCCATTGCAACCCATCTTAGATCTGGCCACAGCTCAGTAGTGGGTCCCAACCCACCAGCTGAAGGCACAGGGACATAGGAAGGTGCCTTATACTGAGTCAGACCATTGATTCATCTAGTTCAGTATTGTTGACAATGCCTGACAACAACTCTCCAGGCAGTGTTCTCTCCCAGACCTACCTGGAGATGCCAAGAATTGCAGCTGGAACCTTCTGTATGCAAGGCAGATGGTCTACCACTGAGCCATGGCCCTTCCTTTGAAGACCAATGGTCTAAATGACTTCCCTGGATGTAAGGCTAAGCTGCCAGATAAACACTTTATAACCTCTCTGCATATAGTACAGATATCTTCCAGGGGTAAATGAAAATATTAGGGAAACTGTGTGTATGTTGAGCAAGTGTTTGCATCATTCACATATAAAGTGGAACTGGAGGGTCTAATCTTTATACAGCAAGTAGGGCATGAGAGAGGAGAGTAAAACCAGCCACCTCCCCCAGCTTACTTCCCTGCTCTATGTGACTTATTTTCTTCCTGTCCAGCTAACTTCCAGTTCTGGAACTGGGCTTCAATGTAGTGGAGCATGGTCAAACAAAGAAGGGGCTGGTTTCCCATCTGCTGCTTCTTGTGCAAAGAGCAAAACCTTCATCTCTGCTTTATGGTGAATGGGACATGCAGAAATGCTTGAGGAATTTCGTCTTTGTTAATATGAACTGACCTGATCAGCACTTCTCAGACATGTGTGGATCAGAACTTATTTATAGCAACAAGCTTTGGCTCATCCCAAATGTCCTGGCATAGATAGTTCTTGGCTTAAAAACAAATTTAAAAAGTGTTTTAAAATGCATATTTTTGGAGAATGCACATTTAGAAATGTGTATTTACATCTGGATTTTAGGGCAGATTAAAAGAAAGGTTTACAGATTTAACATGAAAATGGGATAGAAAGATCTTATGGGTGATCACTTGCAAAAGTTTTGTGGATCAGAAATAGCCTTGTTGTGTCGGCTTTGGTCCTCACTGGACCCCATGATTAATTCCTTATTTTGTCAGTTAAAATAAGCTACATGAACAAATAAAGTCCAGTTTAATTCACAAATGTTTGAAAGTTTCAGATTCTAGGATTATTGATGTTGAAGCATTAGAGGAAGTATGTTAGCAAGTATATCTTCATGCCAACTGTTCAAATTCACACAGAATAGGGCCTTTTCAGTGGCTGCCCCTAGATTGTGGAATTCCCTCCCTAGCGAGGTTCGACTGGCTGCCTCACTTTCATCCTTTCGTGCCCAGGTTAAGACTATTTTATTCAGACGGGCTTTTAACTAATATTGACTTTTTTAACTTTTACTGATTTAATCTATTTTTAATTGTTTTAAACTGTATATTGCTTGTTTTTAATTGATTATGGTTTTTATTTGTAAGCTGACCTGAGTTCCTTGGAAATAGGGCGGGGTATAAACATTTTAAATAAATAAAAATAAATAAATAAATAAATAAACGTTTTATTCATGCCTTTCCATAAACTCCATGGATTATCTGCATGCTTTTTATTGCTGCAGCCCTATAGCATTTGGCATGCCATCTCTCCTTTGCTTGCCACTCTGCCTATGTTCTTCAGTCATAGCAAGATAGCAATAGGGAGGAAAAGCCCTGTTCCAGTAGGAGTCCTGCCCACGACAAAATACTTCTTTAGACCATTGCCTAATGGAAAAGATGGTCCTGCATTTATTGTTGAAATAATAACAAAACAGAAAATGCTGTGTGTGCTTCACAAAAAGAGAAGGGGCTCTAGCTCAGTGATATAGCACATACTTCCAATATTCACTTCTGGGGTCTCCGGCAAAAAAGAGGAGTGGGGAACCTCAGGGCCAGAGACCAAAAGTGGTCCTCCAGACCTCTCTGTCTGGCCGTTTGGACTCTTCCCAGGCCATGCCCTCCACTGACCCTGCTCCACAGGCCCATCAAGTGCTTTTGCCTGGCTGGAAAGTATCATTCAAATGTGATGATGCCTCTTGCCTGCCTGGATGGAGGATAGAGGTGGATGTGTATGTATGCTGTTGTATAGCTACAATGTAGTGTACAGAATAAAGGTAAGAGTCACATCTGGTGCTGCACTCTGTTGTGCCTTTGGCCCCTCACACAACTGGCATGTGGCCTGCAGAAGGTTGTCAGTGAGGGAATCTGGCCATTGGTCTGAAAAATGTTACCCAATTCTGTGCTAAAAGGAACACAGATAGCAGAGCCAGGAGACATTGGCCTCAGACCCTGAAAAGTTGCTGTCAGTCAAAGTAGACAATTCTGGTTTAGAAGGATCAATCATCTACTAGTTTTAAAGAAGCTTCATATCTTCAAAATGTTTTTAAAGAAACACTTATGGAAATCAGGGCTGTCAATTCAGGAGATTTTTAATTATGAATGTCCCCATTTTACAGATGCCCGAAAGCCTGGAGCAACAACATTTTACAATACACCCACAAGCCACTTAGCATTTTTCTTCTTACCCTTGTTCTTAACAGAAAAGAAAGCTTGAAAACATGGCTGTGGCCATGCAGAAAAAAATCTCTGAAGTAAATAATAAAGAGGAACTAAATATAGCCCAAATTATTTTGTATATTAAGTCAGTCTCAAGGTTCATGGAGGATTTTTTTAAATCACTTGGAGCTGTCTGTGCTTGAAGCACTGGGTTAAATATTATATTGGTAGATTCTTTAGATGTGTGCCATGCCAAGGAGAGGTGATAAAAAGAATATGCTGACATTCTGACTAGTCACAAGATTTCTGAGAAAAGCCTTTATCTGGCACGCTAGCATAGTGACGGCATACTGCATCGTTATTACTTGTGTCTTTTTCTCATTCATCCACCCATTGCCTCCTCCAGATTCTCATCCATCAATTGCATCCTCTTTTTCTTCCTCCTTTCCCAACGTTGGTATGCGGTGACTTATCCAGAGCCATGATTGTTTTCCCAATGAGAGATGTGGAGGGGGACTTTTCTAAGGAAGAAAAGCCTTGAAGGAACCCAATATGGCCTGCAGGCTTTATGTTGCCTATTCCTGGATATAAGCACAAGCAAGTTTGTCCTGATTGTGTTCAGACGGTAAGCTACTCTGTACATAACAAAAAGGGAATAGCTCAGTGATACACCACATGCTTTTCAAATTCAACCTTTGGAGCTCCTGCTAAAAGAAGGGTGGGGAAACTCAACCCCATGAGCCACATGTAGCCATGCAGACCTCTCTGACTGGCCCTTGGGACTACTTTCTTCAAGAATAGCTAAAAAACCTTGCATGGTTAATACCTTGGGATTGATGCACATGATCAATGAGAAATTGTTAATTCCTCTGGCCCACATTCATTTTACTCATAACACATATAGTATTTATGTTGGGTGCCAAACGTGTGGTCCAGTCCAAAGCACTGTGATAAAAACCCAGATGTAAGTGGCTCAAGGTGATCAAGTAAAACATCTGGGTGGGTTTCATAAAACTTCTGGGGCTCCATCAGAAACCATGATGGCTCAGAGAACCACAAAGCTAGTTCAATAGTTTCCAAAAGGAGAATTGCAAAAAAAACAAAACACAAAAAAAGCATTATGTGTGAACTCTGGCAGCATTTACTTTAACTTCTTCCTCCTTTCAACTTGGATCCCTTTACCTCTATCTTGGACTGTGGGCAAACATTGTCATAAAAAAAGTTAAATAGCTGCGGGAAGTGGAGGGTTCAGTTGGGATGGGACTGTGGCTGTTCCCCATGCCATTTTCCAGTGAGTACCACCCACGCCTCTGCTCCTATTTGATACATAATGAGAAAAATACAGAGACACAATGTTGGGAACCTCCAGCGGTGAGCTCTTCCGCCCTATCTGGGACCACCTCCCTCCTGCCCACCTGGAAGGTAGCAGCCTGATGCTCTATGGCAGCAGTAGGTTAACTCCCAATCTGATGTCTCTGATCTACTAATTTTGCAGTGTCAATAGCAAAGGGTTGTATTCAACTTAGTGTAGAGACACACTTATGGTTGTGCCAGTACCAGTGCATCTCTACTTTTCTTTTCTGAAAATTAGGGCACAGAATGCTAATCTGAAACCTGGTTGCATCAGCTCGAGTGCATTTTTTAAAATCCAGCTTTACAGAGATTTTGCAACTGATTGGTAGATCAACCCATATGCCTTCAATTTGCCATCTGTGGCCAATGGAAAAACTTTTCTGTAGACTCAGGCAGAGACAGTGATTGGCCCGACACTTTGCTGTCAGTGGTCTTGAAACGTCTGAAGTCCTCAGGGAGAAAGGAGATGTGCCCAGATGAGGACAGAGTGGCTTCAAAACGCAGCCAGTAAAACCATTCTTGCTGCTTTTGAAGCAACTAGTGTGCCCACAGCCTAAGTCCTACCCAGTGAAGACTCATTGAAATTAATGAATCTATGTTAGTCATGTCTATTCACATCAATTGGTTTACTTTGAGTAGGACTAGCAGACACAACTATATACCAGTTGTGCTCTCCACAGTCCTCACATTGATCATTTGATGAAGGGAGAGGGAGTGATGACTTCTTTTGCCCAGCTCATCTGCACAGATCAGCTAGGGAGGGGGCTGTGTGCCTGTGTCTCTGTTGCCTGTGTGTGCTGTGTATGTGTGTGAGCTGTGTACACTGTATACCCATGCATGAGAGAGTGTGCATGAGAGAGTGTGAGGCAGCCATACCAACCAGTGGTATGTGGCCCCCAAAACACTGGTCAAATATATATGCAGCCCTTGGGTCTAAAGAGCTTCAGCCACTCCTACTTTCTCTCTCTCTCTGACAATTCTGGAAGGACTGGTTTTTGCTTTTGGGAAGGATATGTTTGGATTTTTAGACTCCTACTCAGAGTAGATCCATTGAAAATCATGCACAGTATTCTGTTAATGTCTCATCAGTGCAAGGATTACCACTAGCGCAACAGGACATCTCCCCTTTCTACCACACGTGTGCCCAGAACCCTCCCCAAATCTGTTTTGGAGGGTTAGGGAACCCCTAGAGTAGATTTAGGGGCATGCAAGGAGAGGAGGGGTCACAAGCAATAATCCTTGCACTGATGGGCCCCTGATTTAGCACTACATTAGATACAACCCAAGGGATCCAAGTCATGTCCATTAATTTCAGTGGCAAAACTCTGAGTAGGATAAAGACCTTTAAACTGTTTGCGAGTTGTGTTTGTGTTAGCCTTTGTGAGCTGCCATGAGGCTTCTCTCTCCCTCCCTCTCTCTCTCTCTCTCTCTCTCAAAAGGTCGCAGAGCAATAAATTCTAAGATTACATGCAGCAAACAACACCTTCAGCTGGAGGATTTTCACTGGGGAAAGGGTTAACAGCCTCCCCCGACAGCACCACAGTCCAAACTGGGTACAGCCACACAAACACACTTCACCACTGCTGTTAAACTTTAAAAACAACAACAGTGGTAGAGCCAATCATAGATCCCCCTCTGCCGTGCCTAGTTGTGCCTTGAGGTGCATAATAAAGGGCCCATATGCCTTTGGCTCAGCTAGTGTGGAAGACAGCAGCTGAGGTGTGCAGTGAGGTGGGAGGGTCTTTGGGAACTGAGCCTACACTGGAGGCTAGTTAGGCGGCCTTCTGGGGCCAAATACAGCTGCCTGCTGACTATCTCTAGCATAAGATCAGAATACACTAAGAACATTATTGCTTGGCAGAAGAATTTGCCAGATGCTCTCAAACTGAAGTGTGTGTGGTTTGTGAATGGATGTCTAATGTACAGGTTGAAGGAAAAGCAGAGAAACAACAGCAACAAAAAAACACAAATTACAGCAGCAAAGGAGGCCGACAATGAAATCTTAAAATGCCCATCAATTTTCCTTTCCTCTCTCCCTTATAATTCTATACACCAGTGTTATTGGGTTAGGGCACTGTACAACTGAGCAGCTTCTGTTCCACTGTCCCGCCCCTCTGTATAGGGCTTTTGATTGGATTCAAAAGGGAAGAAAGCATCACCCAATTCACGCATGATGTCTCTGACATGCACTTGCTGCCGAAGGTAAACCGACTGAGAAAGATGATATGCCAGTTATCTCAGGGAAGATTAGCAAGACAAAAAAAAAAAAAGCCTTTTCCATTTGCGAAATCATTGAACTGCTACTGGAGCAATTAAAGGAGACAAAGCTACAAAGGATTCCCTTGGAGCAAACTGCTCAAGACTTCTGACTCAGCCACCCTAACTCAGTCAAGGAGGTTGCACAAAAGGAGAGGGGGTGGTGGAGCTTTGCTTTGTTTTTGGCCAGGAAGTAATTATTACCTTTCATGTCTCATTTGTAACTGTCTCTTTAGGAGTGATCTTACAAGCCTAAACAGCAGAAGACAGGCTTGCATGGCTTGTGATCTAGTAGATGAATGCAGCCCACTATCTATGTCAGCCTTCCCTAAATCTGTGACCCTTCAGATGTTGATGGAGTGGACTCTGGATCCCAACAGCCCCAGCCAGCATGGCTGAGTGTCAGGGATGATGGGAATTGTATTCTAAAATATCTGGAGGCTACCAGGTTGGGGAAGGTAGACCTATATATTGTGGCCTTCAATTGCCTGACAACCTCTGCCCCATTTTTGTATTTTTTTGCAGGTAGCAAAAACAATGGATGGTTTATCAAACCCCAGAAGGCCTCTCTTTCTTTGGTTAAAGTTAACATATTGCTGTAATTTATTTATCATAACATTTATACTGACTTTGGGCCAGTCACTGTCTCTCAACCTAACCTACCTCACTAGGTTTTTGTGAGGATAAAAAGGAGAGGGGAGAACAATGTGCACCCCTTTGAATTCCTTGGGAAAAGGTGGGATATAATTGTAATAAATAAATACCCCACTTTTCACAAAGATTTTCCTGGGTCACTTTACAAATATTATTTCACACATAACGTTAAAGTACAGTTTGTGCTAACCATAATTTGGAGCCCAAACCATGGTTTCAGCTTCTAAACAAACAAAACAACAAACTCATGGTTTCAACCCCATGTATTATTTACGTTGGGACTCACTTAAAAAAACAAAAACAAATGCAGAACTTAAGGTTTAGCCCTAACTTCCAAATGTGTTGCTCTCTTGGGAGGAATAGTGGGATATGAATTCAATAAATAAATAAATAAAATATTGGAAAGAAAGCCATCAGCAATGTTGCAAAATAACCACACGGTGCATACCTTGCTGGGATAAGATGTATAGAGTCAGTCAGAATTAGAACACTTTTGTCTCCAGTGACAAAGTGGAATCCAGGAACAAGCCCCTACTATGAATGTGCTCTTTCAGAGTGGGAGTGAGTATAACCCTGTCCAGAATAGGCCACCTCTCTAGTTGGAATCACCAACACCCAGAGCCTCTATTCCAGGATTCAGTTTCAGTTTATGAGCCCAATCCAGCCTATCACTGCATCCTGCCATGAAGTCTGAGCCACCAAAGCTTTGCTTTATTCAGGAAACAAAGAGAAGAAGAGCTGGGTGTCATCCACATACACCCTCCTCCAAATCCCCTGAGGACCTCACCCAGAAGTTTCATATAAAAGTCAAACAATACTTGGGGGTAGGGTGGGTAAGGTAGAACTTTGCAGGGGCCCACAGCACAAGTGTCCTGCAGTTGCTCAGTAATCCTCCAGTGCAACCTTCTAGAAATGGTGTAGGTAGGAGTGTAATCTCCCTGTCACTGTGCCTCTAATTCCCAACCTACAGAGCTGGTCCATACTAGGGTTGCCAGGTCAGAACCAAACCTGAGATTTTAGGGGGGGGCGAGTGATGTCATGGGGTGGGCCTGAGTGATGTCACCGGGTGGGCCCGAGTGATGTCATTAAGCATGATACATTAAGCATCAATCACAGTTGCTTGGAGCATACAATTAAAAAAAATCTGACTGGAAATTAAGCTAGACATCTTAGCTAAAAGATGGAGCCTGGGTAGGGAACATTTAATCTAGCCTACTTGCTTTCGGCAAGAAGGGTTTAAGTGCCTTCAGGCCAGGCCAGTCACCAGAAGGTCACTGTAGGAAGAAAGGAGCCTAGTGTTGTGGAGATGTTAGATGGGAGCATTCGGGAGTAAAGATGGATGCCCCTGAAGGCTGCAATTCTAAACATATGTAATGACTAAGCCCCCATAGAACTCAACAGGACTTACTTCTGAGTAGATATAGTTTGGATTGCGCTGTTGGTAAAGCTTGACTAGGGATCCTCTGCAAAGACATCCATATCAAAGCAGGGTTGGCAGCCCCATGCCTGGAATGCCCTGCCTTTATCATTTAATGTGGCTGCTCCAAACTTCTTTACAGATCTGACCCTTCACTTCAGAAAGAGGTCTGAGAAATGAGTAAGAGTAAGAAGATTCTCTACCCTTTCTGTCTGCATAGATGCCCTCATCCTTCTCCTGCGCCCAGCAGAAGCTCTGGGCCAGGCAGGATGCAGTGGCATCTCATAGAGGACATCCTCCCCTTTCTTGGGGTGTATGATTTGTCCTGTCCCAGAGCAGATTTTGGGGTGGGCACCCCCAATTACTTATTTTTCCTGTATGTCTTTTTCTGCTTTGATTTTGTATAGATGCCCTCTTCTGTGCCCTGCGCCCAGCAGATGTTCTGGGCCAGGAGGGACGCAGCGGCATCTCATAGAGGACACCCTCCCCTTTCCTGGGGTATATGATTTGTGCTGTTCCAGAGCAGATTTCGGGGTGGATACCCCCAGTTACTTATTTTTTCTATGTGTTTTTGTCCATTTTGATTTTGCATTGATGCACCCGTGCGTGCCTGGTGCCCAGCAGAAGCTCTGGGCTGGATGGGATGCACTGGCATCTCATAGAGGACACCCTCCCCTTTCCTGGGGTATATGATTTGTGCTGTTCCAGAGCAGATTTCGGGGTGGATACCCCCAGTTACTTATTTTTTTCTATGTGTTTTTGTCCATTTTGATTTTGCATAGATGCCCTCCTCCGTGCCCTGCACCCAGCAGAAGCTCTGGGCCAGGCGGGATGCAGTGGCATCTCATACACCCTCCCCTTTCCTGGGGTATATGATTTGTCCTGGCCCAGAGCAGATTTTGGGGTGGGCACCCCCAGTTACTTATTTTTTTATGTTTTTATGACATCATTGTATATTTATGATAATATCAGAAGCCTGATGATTTTGATTGCATAAATGTATTGTTATTCTTGATGGGGAGAGTCCCCCAATCACAGTGATATATCATACAGGGTATTCTAACACATATATTGGGGTTCAGAGACATGTTAAGTTTGGTTTGAAGTTGCTGTAGTTGTAAACTGTTCTTCCTTTTTAGTGTTTTGAACTTTCAAGCAAATAAGGAACTGGGAACTAGGAACCAACTTCAGCATCGTATCAGTTAAATACATTAAACAGTTGCGGGGGGTGGCTGATGTTTAGGTGTATATCTTGGGAACCAGACCACCTAGAAACTTAATTATTTTTTAAATTGAAGCTGAGAATCCAGAGATTAAGGGGTGCTAGCCAGAGAGCCGGAGGGCCCCTCAAAAACTGGAGACTCCAGCCAAAAACCAGAGATCTGGTAACTCTAGTCCATACTATGGTTGTTGGTACCAAAAGTTACAGATCAAGCAGCAGCAGCAAGACTGCCTTCCCTGTGTCCTTCTACCAGTACTGTACAGACCATCCATCAAGGTGACCAAAGCTTCTTCAGACCAAAACCAGGCCTGAACCCAGATTGAAATAGGTTAAGATAATTCTCTTTGCAGTGTTGGGAGACAAGGATTGTGGGAGGCATCTCTCTCTCCCTATATATATATGGGCCAACCCTATTTTTTGTGGCAAAATTTGAACCATGACTGCCTTTTTAGCCCCATGCTTCCCTGGTCACCACTGCTCCAAAAAGTTAGCTAATCATTCTTAGAAATATTTAAACTCCATTGGAACAAATCCACCAGACCTTCAGGACAAATAAGACCAGCTTCACCTTTCATTGTATTTATCCTTAACCCATTGATTTGCTATCATTATTATACAACCAGCTGCTATGTTAATCAATGGTTTTGAGACAAGAACAGAATATACAGTCTATACTGTTCACACACTCAAGGCATCTTGGAAAGGACCATTAAGTTGAACCTTATTTCTCCATCTTTCTTCTGTAATGGTGCATTGTATATAGTATATATCCCATTAATGGAGTGATGATACAATGGATCCTTCCCTTTTGCTATGTACTGGGGTTACTTGCATCAACTGAAATTTGATAAAGGTGAAGAGTAATTTAACTGTTATTAATAGGCTTTGGAAGGCTCCCAAATCAAATGACATGTGAGTTCTTTGTGCCACAAAGAACAAGAACCAAACATAAGGTAGAATGTCACTCTTGAATCAGCGTGTGCACACATCCACATCCATGCGCACCACAGAAACTGATTGCCACAGAAAAAAAGTAGGTGAGCAAAGAGCATTTCTATAACCCAGTATAGGAGCTGGAATTTGAACCGGGGCAAAGATCGCAGGAGAGTTAGGAGTAGAACAAGGAAGTAAAGCAGGGGCTCCATCCTTTTTGGACCCATGGGCACATTTGGAATTTTGAGAGAATGCTCTGAGTGCAATCACCATTGTGAATTTTGTGCAGAGAGGAACCACAGCTCTATTGCCCTCTTGTGGGCTGTTCATGTGTTTCTGGTTGGCCACTGTGGAAGCAGAATGCTAGACAAGGTAGGCTTGATCCAACAGGGCTCTTCTCATATTTTTCTGTGCATGATCTGGCACAGAGTGAGTAGATTGTCTGGCAGGTGCCCTGGTGTGTCTCTGTGGGCATATTTGTGCCCAGAACACAACAACTGGGAACCCCAGAAGTTAAGGGTTATTTGACAGTCTAAATATTCTGCTTAGTGGTTATACAGGCTATGATTTGTTTCAGTGTTTTCAAGAATTATTCATACATTTTTATGCAAAACAGAATTAACCTCCTCTTTGTCTCTGGATTATAATTTGCCAGCTGTTTGTGCAGTTAAAGCCAAGATGTGAAAAAACTAAGTCAGGGCCCTCCAGATAACCTTTTTATTGTGCGTCTATGATGATTGGTTTTCATGATGGTAATGGAACAGTTATACACAATTCTGCTTTCAATATTATTTCCACCTGCAAACGTTTCTAAGCAGACATACAACTTTATTTCCAGTTGGGGCCTGGCCTGTAGCTTCCTGCTATATTTTGTCCCACTTTTGTTGTGCTGTAGTTCAGGAGTGCCCCTTGTGATAGCAATAATGCAGTAACCTCAGGGAAGTATTGCAGAACAACTCCTCTCTGAGATACATGTTTTTTAGGACCCACGCTATTCTGAATTTTAAACTGTTGTAACCTGCCCTGGAACCTTATGGTGAAGGTTGGGTGAGAAATAACAACAACAACAACAACAATA
Source organism: Rhineura floridana (assembly GCF_030035675.1). Lineage (NCBI taxonomy): Eukaryota > Metazoa > Chordata > Lepidosauria > Squamata > Rhineuridae > Rhineura > Rhineura floridana. Next base: position 200,749,521 of record NC_084480.1, on the reverse strand, counting down.
ATAAAATGTGAGGACAGACCAGAATAAACCTACCATTAATGCACTAATATACAGCTGTAAAAACCACTAGTCTGGAGAGACCCTAAGAATATATTCTGATTAGTGTTTTATGACAGATATAGTGTGTTTCATAGAAGACAATATCTGTATACCAAGGGTTGCCAACCTTTCTGAACCAGAGGGCACATTTCAAATTTTGAGGGCATGCTGGTGGCATCAGTCACAAAATGGCTACCATAGGGGATGTGGCATAACACAAAACTAGGGAGTAGTCATGGTGAAGTTTTTCAATAACTATTTCCATACAACAAAAGGCTTGACCTGTTCAATTTCTGCCTGCCATACAGCTGTTAAAGGCACAATAACCCTATTTTCCCCCAATATCAAGCCCAAACCAAAGCCTAGGCTGCCATTCTGTACCCACTTACCTGGAAGTAAGCCCCATTACACATATGCCATTGTACTATAATTTAACTGTACAGTGAATTCTTAATGGGTTCCTGGTCTTTAGCAAAGTTTTTACATTTGTCTTTTGATGGGAGGAGGATTCTTTAACATTCACCCATGCTTACGGGGTAGTAGTAGTTGCAGAAAATAATTTCTAGGCAGTACCTGGTCTTAGGTGAACCCAGCACAGGAGAGATGCATCCTGAAAGCTAGGGAAAAATAAGGGCAAACTATGGAGATTCCAAGGACTAGGAAAAAAGACAGAAGCAAAAAAAATACACTAAAAGGTAGTGTAAGTTTATAGCTCTATGACACCCCAGGGATTCCTATTGCCCGGTGTTCAAACAACTCACTTATCAGTCACAGATTTGACTTCACTCATTGGCTAGTAACATTGACAAGCAGGAGGAGACACGCTGGTTCATTTTACATAAATGGCTTAGAAGAGTACCAGTATGTTTTGCTCCATAACTTTCTTTCTAGGAGGGCTAGAAATTATTTAAAAAAAGAAGAAGAAAAAAAGAAAACTCAGATTCGGGGCTACCTGCTGGGGGTGCCACAGAAGGCATTTGCAGACACCATGATGCCTGTGGGCAACAGGTGTGTGACCTCTGTTCTACGTTATTCATTTTTCAATAACTGAATTTCAATAACATTTATACAAAACTGAATCAATCTCCTCTCTGTATCTGGGCTATGCTTTACTAGGTATTTGTGCAAGTTAAACTAGGGTGTGGGGATTATTCAGTTAGCTGTCGGCCAACACTTTGGGTCAGATGTGATGATCAGGGTTCCGAATGATGGGGGGAGGAGCCTATATGTATGAAGCAGCCTCCACCTCTATAGACCTGCCTCTCAAATGCAAGACAGTGGAGCCAGCAAGGACATTTCCATGGAGGTAATATGTCAATGGGGTTCATGTGTATCTGTGCACATATATAGTACCTAAGGGGCAAGATCTTGTTTAAACCAATAGCAGTGTTATGCATGCATTATATTTCACAATAAATTAAGGCAAATCCTGTTATATTTTTAAACCAAAATTATTATTAATAATTTCTCCAGTCTCTTTTGTCAAGTGGGTCATTTTCATTTGCAACCTAATTACTTTTACCGTCTACATTTATCCTGCATTTGAGGAAAATATTTAAGCAATGCTCTTAATGAAAAAGTGAAATGCAATCCACAGAATCAAATCTTAAGTCTCACAAGCCTTTGCATATATGGAAATCATATTATTAACCAGGGGATACATTTTGAACTTTTATTGCTTATAAATTGTAGGCTTAGTGCAATTGGGGATTTTAAATTAATTCTCTTGCTCATCATCCATATTTTTATATCATATTCACAGAGATATTACAAATGCCCTTTAGTGACCAAAATGATCCTTGTATGAATTCTCATAACAGTCAACTACAGCCTCCACTATATATACAATATTAAACGTTTGCAGAGAGCTCTGCATTAAAATCACAACAGATTGCCTATTTGTAAAGAACAAACATCTTTCTCAATGTGAACAATGAAAATCATACCATGTGATAGGTTGTTCATGTATTCCTTTTACTTACAGGTTACTGATGGGCATGGTCACAAATAGGAATCTTGATGCAATCCAATGGGATTCCTTTCTGTACAATGATTTAATCAGTGCACTTGTGCTCTGCCTGAAAAAAATTTCTTGTATGCGTACATGAATTGATTGTTAGAACAGAAGGTAGAAATCATGATATTTAAGGAATATCTTGTGACTACTGACCAGATGTTGATCTACACAAGCCCTGGAGTGGGCCACAGTAGAGTTTATTGGGGCCTTTGCTGAGCAGAATCTTACATACTGATAGCAGTGTGGATTCATATGTAGTTAAAATAGCACCATTTATACACAAGAGGGAGAGATAAGCAGGGCTGGCAATTTAGGCAGAGTGAGACAAATGCTTCAGGCAACAGATGAAGGGGACAGGGGGCAGCAGTAGCCCTTCAGCTATGCCTCCTGAGATCCCTGCAATTTCTCCTTTGTTGAAGATCAGAACTATGTATGCCACAAGTGTTTCATGTGCCCCCTAAGCAGGGATGGAAAGATCTTTCTGTTTCGGTTCTCTCAGTTTCTCATTTTTCCAATGTTAAATTCAGTTAAATCCATGTCTGCAGCAATCTGTGAATTTGTTTTTTAAAAAATCCTCATGAAAATTCTCCACCATTTTAGTGTGAATTTATCCAAATAAAACACATTTTTGTAGGCATTTTTGACAAAGGTACACATTTTTGCAAGCCATTTCTGATCATTTCATGCCTTTTTGAATGTTAATTTCACTCATGTATTCATTTTTATGCACACTTTCCCCTAATATATGCATTTTTGTAAATGTTGTTTAGTTGGCGAACTGCATCCCAAAATTCTAATAAATGTGAATTTCAAAGGATGGCTATGCTTTGGTTCTCATATTGTTTCGGAAATAGCGAATTTGATAAATTCTGCTTGAAATGCGAACTGAATTGAAATTCTCACCCATCCCTAACCCTAAGCTAGCCTGTTATCCTTAGGTGTCCTGGAAGATGCTACCCTGTTGCCAGTGTGGAAGTAAGATTCAGCTGCCAACATGGAATGGGAGGGGTATGAATTTTGTACTTTGCCTCAGATGGTGAAATGTCTTGGGTCAGCCCTGGGTATAAGTAGGACCCCCCCCCAAGTTTGCAGAAGTACAAACACCCTAAGCAAAGGGGCAAAAAGCAGTCCAATGAGGGCTAAGCATGCCATGGAGTGCTGCCTGACCATTGGAAGACGGTGGGGCAGAAAGAAGACTACAGAAGAGGAGGAATAGAATGGAATATCCTGGAAAAGGGTGCAACTGGCTGGGTGGCATCTTGGATAGGTGGAAACCACACCACAACATTTTGTTGAAGATCCCACTTTGTATGAGGAAATGCTAAGTTAGTTGGAAGAGACAGTTCTTGCCCTGTCCTCCTTAAAGCAAGGCAGGCTCACATATTGTCCCAACAGATGGGACAACATTTTTAGCATGACCTCCATGCAACCTCCATGGATACATTTGTATACTTTTGCTCTATCAATGTAGCCGACCCAGCCGTTTTGTTTTCTGACAGCTGGATCACATGACTGGGGTGCCTCCTTCAAATGAACTTGCATAGGCCTCATTTCACAGTCAAACATTTCTCACCATGTATTTTCCCATGCATGCTTAAGGCTGTCTTGCTTGCTGCACCACTTGTAGAACATACATGTGAATAGACCCTTAGAGAAGGATTCCCAATGACATTGCCATTTTAGTCTATTGAACAAAAGCAGAGAGTTGTATGGCAGTCGAAAGGGTAAGAAGTGCATTGGAAGATAAGCCACAAAAGCTCACACAATGTATTTATTGGATCACATTCACACCATACACTTACAGCACATGGCTTCTCTCAAAGAATCCTGGGAACTGTAGTTTACCCCTCACTGAGATACAATTGTCTGCACCCTTAAAAAACTACAGTTCTTAGGATTCTTTGGGGGAAACCATGTGCTTTAAATGTATGGTGTGGATGTGACCTTAGTCTTTATGGTGCCACAGAACAGCTAGTCCTTCAGTTACTACTTGCAGCAGTCCTTTCTAATCCTTTTCCAGAGACCACAGAGATGTTATGACAGGGCCTTTAACAACAAACCTCAGTTACCACCTTTAAGGTCTCTCATTTATTACAAGGACAGAACATGTCCATTAATGTCTAATGTTTATAACTGCCTAAGCAATTAACTAATGGCATTTAAAAAAATTCCATCCTCAGTCACCATCATTTAATAAGTTTCTTTTGTGAACCATTTTTATGATGCATTAAACCCCTGCCACAATGACTACTACTATGTTTTCTGTTTGTTAGGATTCCCTTTAAAGCTGATAGTAAGGAAATAAAGGTAATAAACCCTATGAAAGAAGATTAAAGTTGTTCTATTTAACTTGCTTATTGATTTTTCTTTCAGTCTGAATACCCAAAAGCATCCAAGACTGCAATAAACAACTGTGCAGAATAAAGGATCACTTATCTGGGCTTCTCTAATCCAGATCTTTCATTTATCTCTATCTAGCAAGTTACCATGGCAATAGCTCATTCTTGTTATTATACCCATATTGGGGGGGGGGTGGTATGAGACAGCATACAGTACATCAGCCCTGTAGTGCAGTCCAAAATAATTATCCAGTACCCTAACATTTTGGTGAGGGGTTCTTTTATAAGGAAATTTAATGAAGTTAAAGAAAGGGTTGTATTCAACGTTAGTCATACTCAGTGCAGAACCCTTGAAATGAATAGGTATGACTAACATAGGCCCATTACTTTTTATGGGTCTACTCTAAGTAGAACTTAGTGGGATACAACCCCAAATCTTTACCTCACCATTCTGCTCAAAGAATACAGCACTTATAGCACTTAAGGCAGCTACGGGGACAGGCAGGTTGCAAAGTTGACCGCAGCAGTGCTTGGGAAGTAGAGATGGAGGGATCTGTCAAGTTTGGTTCTCTCAGTTTCTCATTTTTTCCAATCTTAAATTCGGTTCTCCACATTTCTGCAGCAATTTGCCATATTTTTTTTTAAAAAATCCTCCTGATAGTTATTCAGTATTTTAGTGTGAATTCCCCCTAATAAACACATTTTTTGTATGCAGTTTTGACTAATGCACACATTTTTGTAAGCAATTTCCCCTAAAACAATGCATTTTTGTATGTTATTTTCACTAATATGTATGTTATTTTCACCCTAGTCAGAGGCAGCATGCTTCTGAAAACCAGTTGCCGGAAGCCTCAGGAGGGGAGAGTGTTCTTGCACTCGGGTCCTGTTTGCGGGCTTCCCCCAGGCACCTGGTTGGCCACTGTGAGAACAGGATGCTGGACTAGATAGGCCACTGGCCTGATCCAGCAGGCTCTTCTTATGTTCTTATGTTCTTAATATATTAATTTGTGCGCACACTTTCCCCTAATATATACATTTTTGTAAGCATTGTTTGGTTGGAGAACTGTATCTCCAAATTTAGATATGTGCCAATTTTGAAGGATGGCTGTTCTCATACTATTTCAGCAAGTGCAGATTTGATAAACTCAGCTTTAAACATGAACTGAATCCAATTTCTCCCCCATCCTTATTGGGAAGACATGATTAAACCCTTTCCCCTACAGGGTCAACATCTCCCACATGACACGCTCCCCAGAAAGCAGCCAAAGTGAAGCTCATTAAATTGCACCAACCTTAAACTCTGTTACCCCATCCAAATCGAGTACATAGTTGCACACAGAACCCCTTTACTCCATTGATTTGTATGTAGCCATGTTGCACTGGTGATTTAAAATGATTAAGAACCATAAATAAATAAAATAATGTTTTCACATGAAATAAGACCAGAGTTAGAAAGAACAGGAACCCTTCTCCTTACTGCCGCTTTACTGGGGGAGTGGACTATGGGGGAAGGCAGTAGGGTTGCCAGGTCAGAAGCTTCCCAAACCTGGAGACTTCAGGGCTGGGGTGGGCCCTAGTGATGTCATTAAACATGAAACATTAAGCATCAACCACAGTTGCTTGGAGCATAGCACCCAAAAAAAAATCTCACTGGAAATTAAGATAGAAATTTTAGGTTAAAAGATGGTGTTCCCAGGTCCAGCTGAAGTGACAGGATCATTCCTTCTCACCTGCTTAGAGGGCCTAGGTAGGAAACATTTAATCTAGCCTACTTGCTTCTGGCAAGAACGGTTTAAGAGCTCTCAGACCAGGCCAGTCACCAGAAGGCCATTGCAGGAAGAAAGCCTAGTGTTGTGGAGATAGGGTTGCCAGGTTCATGGCCTGAGACTGATCCTATATCTTTAGGAGAAGAGAAAGTCAACCAAGTGCAGGTGTTCTGGCAACCCTGTAGTAGGAAAAACCACAAGGAAGAATTCTCCCTTCCCCCTGCACAACTTTTAAAGATACAGAAGACCTCTTAGAGGCTGGGCCTGGCAACCAAGAGATCTTCTGTATCTTTAAAAGTTGTGCAGGGGGAAGGGAGAATTCCACCTTGTGGTTTCTCTTATTACAGTGTTTCAAGAACACCTGCACTTGACTGACTTTCTCTTCTCCTAAAGATACAGGATCAGTCTCAGGCCATGAACCTGGCAACCCTATGTGGAGATGTTAGATGGGAGCACTCAGGAATAAAGATGGATGCTCCTGAAGGCTGCAATTCTAAACACATTTACTAAGGGACTAATCCCCATAGAACTCAATAGGACTTACTGCTGAGCAGATATGGTTTGGATTGTGCTGTTGGTAAGGCTTTACTAGGGATCCTCTGCAAAGAAATTGATATCAAAGCAGGGTTAGTTTTTCAACAGCTATTGAAGCCACACTTCCCAGTATGTGAATTCTCTTTTACTGTTATTGGGCAAGAAACAAACCATCATGCAAACAACAAAGTGCATCATCAGTGGGTTTAAGGGGGTTGAGCTGAGCACATGGAACCACTGTTGTTGCTTCTATGGATGTAAGGGAGTAAGGTTAAAGGTAAATGAAATGCAAATAGAAAAAGTAATACAAAAGATAGTGATAAGTTCCTAAATGCAATACCTTATCAACCACAACAAGATTCCTATGAATAAGACAGAAAACTCAGCATCCCGCAACCAGTGTTCCTAACCAAAACTAAAAAAAAATATTGGCAGCCAGTGAGCCAAGGTCACAGAAATCCCCATGCAGCACAACCTGACTCCGAGGCTGCGGTTAGTGCAGAATGCTGTGGCATGATTGCTGGCATTAGTGAGACCCTATCAGCACATAATACCTCTGCTCTGAAATTTGTACTGGTTGCCGATTTGCTACCAGGCCAAGTTCAAGGTGTGTTTTCCGTGTTATGGGTTCCAATTAGTACTTGTACTGCTCTTGTATGAAATCAGTCCTTTAGTGTGGCAGCACCTATGCTTTGGAACTTATTGTCATTAGGCAGGCACCTTCATTGTACTCTTTTTGGCACTTGCTAAAAACATTTTTGTTTAAGCAAGCCTATCCAGGCATGTAGAAACTCTTACGTGTTTTATCTGTTTTTAATTCATTTTTGGTTTTATTATTTTGAATGTTTTTAAATACCTTCATATACACACACACTGGAGATGTAAAAATACATACACCTAATATTATAGTTTATTGTCAAAACCAGTCAGTCATTGCAGTTTTTTTTTAAAAAAATCAATATTAGTTTTGTACCAAATAAAAGTAGTGACATCTAAGTAAGCCCTCCTAATTGCTTTAAAAATAGGATTGGTATAGGAGAGAAAGATTTACAAGACAAACATAATCTTTTCCTATGTTCACTCAAAAGTCCCATTAATTTACAGCACAATCTTAACCATGTCTACTCAAAAGTAAGTCCGATTGAATTCAATGGGATTTAGTTCCAGTATGTGAGATTAGCATTACAACTTTACTCCAAGAAAAGTGTGTATAAGATTAAAGCTTTATATTGGGAAGGTTTTCAAAATAGGCTATGAATTAGACAAATAAACTGCACATTTCAACAGCCCAGGAAAATTTAAACTTGTTTAACTCCTCATAATTAGAAAACTATAACACATTGTAATGGCATCATCAGCTGCATGTACACTTTTAACTTTCTGTCCAAAAATTGTTTGAAAGATAAAATGTATAATAAGGTATTTTTGCAAGTAATTTTAAAAACACTGTATGTACACTTTTATTATAATAACTGAAATTGTTTACAGTAAACAATTGCCTACCAAGATACCGATGTGATTCTTTGTTCAGTTATTATTGTAATAAAGTGTACATACAGGGTTTTAAAAAATATCTTCACAGGTTGTGTAAATAATAATATTTGATAATCATGCTTATATAAATATTTCTTCATAGTATGTCCCAATAAGGATCTGATTTCATATTATTGTTGTACATGATTATTTCCTCTATATTTTAAGTGTACCCTTCTTCCGTTGGGATGGTCATGGTTCCCCTCTCTTGCTTCTATCAGGAGGGGCAGATTAGGCTGAAAGATGGTGAGTAGCCCATGGTCATTCAGTACAATTTATAGCTCATTTCCATTTAAAAAAATATTTAAAAAGATTTACATGCAGTCAAAGTTTATAAAGTAGATCCACACAATACATTTAAAGCACATCCAACTTGCATTAAAAGCACATGGCTTTCCCCAAAGAATCCTGGGAAGTGTAGTTTCCCCCTCACAGTTATAGTTCCCACCACCCTTAACAAACTACAGTTCCCATGATTCTGTGGTGGGAGTCATGTGCTTCAAATGTGTGTTGAATATGCTTTAAGTGAATGGTGTGGATCTGCCCTAGGTATGATGTGCATTCAAGAGTGAACTGAAAGGAACAATTTTAAAAGATACTTTTTTAAATGGGAAGGGCTGTAGTTCAGTGATAGGGCACGTGCTCTGCATGCAAAGGTCCAAAATCCAATCTCTGGAAAAGACTATTGCCTGGAATCCTGGAGAGCCAATGCTAGTCCATCTCATCAGTACTGAACTAGATGGTACTAAATGGCCTGAGTCGGTATAAGGCAGATTCCTTTGTTTCTAAAAGAGGAAAGAGACCCAAGGGCTACAGTGACTCCAAAATTTATTTATGTATTTTATTTACAGTATGTATTGTATATAGAAAGCTGCAGTACAATATCTCAGAGAGGAGGTCAGGTCCCCTGCTCCCCTGGTGCATTTGCTATAGCTGCCCAATTTCCCTGCTTTTTGAAGTTTGATAGAAATATATGTTGGCTATTGGTACGTTCTCAAACCGCAAGGGTTTTCTTTGTTGCCTATTAGTGAATATTGTTTTACAGCTTACAGTTTCACACAACCTATGAGATTGTTCCCATCCATCAGTTAATTACTAGGAATTATAAAGAATGTAAGAAATGAATAAATGTTCAGAAGTCCCCAAGTCATTACAAGCTGAATCCCAACCTTCTCTGGATTTCTCTCATCTAGTTTCATACCTCCTTTTTCCCTCACACTTTCAAAAATTGCACAGAAGGGAAAGCCAGCTAAAGGCAAAAGCTGCTGTTTAGCATTTTCTGCCAGTGTAAGCTGCAAATTTTAGTGGACCATGAGGGTCAGCAAGATGAAGAAAGAGAGAGAGAGAGAGAGAGAGAGAGAAGAAGAAGAAGAAGAAGGAGAAGAAGAAGTCCCTCAGGTAATGAATAAAAAATAGTTACTATAGTAAAACAATGGGAGATTTCTAAGCAGTTCTTCAGATTGCAATGCAGACTTCTGACAATGCTCACAGCCTGGTAGTGTATATGTACCGACGTATGTGAGTGAGTGGGTCGGTGTGTAGGAGGAATGGGGAAGAATATCAATTCAATCAGACTTAGTAGTGGATTTCAACTCAATCCAACAGTCTGCTCTCTTTTTGGACCATCCCTGATTTCTTGCAGCAGATTGAGGTTGTCATCGGTACGTATTTTTAAAAAAAAATCCACTCCAAATTTTATGTTATCTTTGTAATTGGCTATCCTCTAAGTTGATGCATTCTTAACAGCTACCTAGGTGATAACGACAGCCATTTATATCCATTAAACTCTCTCCCATTTTTTGTTAATTCTCAGAAATGGCTATTAATATGTATTTTATTTTTTATTTTTTCTGTCCATTCTCTAATTCTTCTTTCCCTTAAATAATGTTTTGCTTAAGTAATCAGTTCAGTCATTATTCATTATCAATTAAATTGCAGAAGAAAATGTAGTTTTCTCAATATATGAAATGAAGTTTCAATGAAATGCATTTTTTTTTTCATCTTTGAAAGACTATGGAAATTTTTCTTCTAAGTGGCAACAACATCATCACAGATACCGCACACAGCACAGAAGACACTCTGTGTGGGTGTTCTGTGGAGGACTTTAAATAAGACTTTGTTGCAGAATGTGTGGACTGAGGCAGTTGGACATTGCATTAAAGTTTGCAAACGAAGCGACATCATTTTATTACAACAAACAATCTGTCAATTGCAGTAGTTTCTCACACTGGCTTATTTAAATGCCGTTTTACACATGCATGAAAAAAATTGACTGCTTCTCCTTCCTTCCTTACTACTATTATATAATTGGTCATGTCTGCCCACTGTGCCAATTAGAAAAATAACTATGTTTTGCTGCATTGCAGTGAAGGACACTACTTTTTGAATGTAATAGGAGGGATTCACTTCATTCAAATCTCAATACTCAGTCTATTTCTTTGGCTTTCTCTTGTATGTTATACGCCTGGGTGATACCGCCAGAGGGGGAATGACAGTGCTTACTTGTACTGCAGTGCATGCTGCATCTGCCATTAGGGGTGGGTGAGAATTGTGTGTGTGTGTGTGTATGAGAGAGAGAGAGAGAGAGAGAGAGAGAGAGACTGTGTCAATTAAGTCAGGAGCTGTGTTGTGAAATAAAGGATGCTTCCTCTGTGAGGTGGTAGAGTGGATTGGTATATAAATCACATAAGCAGCATTAATGGCAATGTCATTATATAAGTTTAACCTCACCTAACACAGCAACACACTAGCAGTAGTAACAATAGAATAAAAAATAAAATGTCCACCCCTCCCATGTTAAAACTTCAAAATTAATTACATTTCGAAACTTCTTACTGTAGGCTGGAAGGAGCTCCAGAGTCCAGAGCCAGAGAGTTGACCAGATTTGGCTAGAAATATAATGCACAACATTTCTGCCTGCCAGCTGCAGCAACTTGACTCTTGTCTCACAGTACCTTTTTTATAATCACAACTTTTAAAATTAATTAAAAAATGACTAAATCGCAGCAGCTTGAGTTTGACTCTTTAGTTTGAATAAGGGGTGTTTGTGTGTGTGTGTGTGTGTGTGTGTGTGTGTGCATGTGCGTGTGTGTGTGAGAGTGCATGCACTGTGGGGGTGGTCCTTTAAAATTGTGGTTACAAAATTGACACTGAGCAGTTGATGCAAAAATCAATGCAGCAAGCAGACAGGAGAAGAAAAAACTGCAACTAATCCCTAGTTCTTCACATTCATTGGGTAAAAACACACAAACATTTATGAACAGATGTGGTGTATAAGGCATGGCTTTTCATTTTCAGATTTTTAATCATCGCACATTCAACAGCTCATCCTTTTCTTCTTTCTGCCGCCCAGTACACTGTAGTACAGAGCAACCAGACTTGGACAGGATCTCCAACCCAGATTTTTAAATCTGTACTGCTAAAATTTAGCAGGAAAAAATATGTTAAAATAAGCAGTAGTTGTCAACTTTTCAACAGAAAAAAATAAAAAGTACCACAAAACAACAAGAATGGCAAAAGGGGGAAAGATCATTAAGCAGCACATCAGTTAGCCTGAGGCAAGAGACAGACTCAATGGGCAATTATCTGCATAATTGATATGTAAATAGGAAAAAACCATGTAGAACATCATAAGCATTTTCGTTAAAAAATTACTTAATTTTTTTCACAAAAAATAATCAGTGGATCAGCAAAAGGGAACAAAAAAAGGTGGATTGGGAAGGAAAGATGGACTCTCGGAATCCAAGCGGATCAAAACTCGGCAGTGAACCTCATCCTTCGGGTGTACACACACACACACACACAATGAGCAATTCTTTAAAAAGTACAATTTCCAGAGCTTGTCAACAGTGGTGGGTTCTAACATGACCAGATATCTTTATTATATCAAGCTGGAAACTTAAAAGAGAACCTTTGGGTTTTGCATACCTTCTCAATGCCATTTTTTCCTCCTCACTGCTTGCAGTTTATAAATCTGGAAATGATGGGGAGGGGGAAGGGAAAATGGCTGACAAGAGATCTGGTGTTTGTGAAGGAGCCCTCATGAAAGGAAGTTTTTTAAAAAAACAAAGACAAAGAAACCCAACACTTCAAATCTTCCAAAGTGTCAAAGGCAGGCACCAATGTCCCTGGGATGCACTACACCCCACTTTGCAGCTCTGACACAGTTAGGAGGCATGTTTTTACTGACCCCTCAGTGTATCACTGGGCTTTGGACCTTGAATGTGGAGCCCACTTTTGCCCAAAAGATATCACTGAATGTTTCTGCTGTGGTGAATGGCTGATAAAACCACCCCCTGACTGTAATAGCAGGAAACTGGAATGCAAGGTAAGAACATAAACAGAGCCCTGAAGCTGGCCCAGGCAGGAGGCCCATCTAGTCCAGCACTCCATTCTCACAGCGGCCAACCGGATGCCCATGGGAAACCCGCAAGCAGAACTTGAGTGGAACAGCACTCTTCTCCACTTGTGGTTCCCAGCAACTGGTATTCAGAGTGTGACAAATTTCTCTGGGCCATGAAAGATCCCCACTTGAGTGCTGGGGATTTTGTTTGTTTGTTGAAAGACCCCTCACTATGTGCAGAATCTTTGGACTGCACAAAGGAACATTGCATTCCATACCGGCGGCTACAGCAGAAAGCTGGCAGGTTTTTCACTGCCTCTTTCCATATCAGAAGAGATAGGCATGGAGGATGGGTGTCTAATATGGCCCAGATATAAAACCTAGCTGTAACAGAACTCAAGGCCTCTGAGGCAGGGCAGAGAAGCTGAAACATCTCCTGTGCCTGCATTAGAGGCCTCCATTCATTTTCTGAGTAGTCCACAGAACAGCAAGTCCTGGACCCCCTACGCAAATGATTCTGCCCCCCTCTCAGGTTCTTGGTTCAAGCCCAGATTTCTTTAGGGGTAAAACTGTACCATATGCTTACATGGTCCTTCCTTGGCACTGCAAACATAATCTGAACAGGAAGCAAACAAGCTTAACAAGGCTTACTTTTCAGCTCTAGAAAAAAATGAAATTGAAGCATGAAGAGAGAGAGAGAGAGAGAGCAGTTATAAACAAATGACTCCATTTTATTCTTACTCTGGGAATAGAGAAGTAGAGACTATTAAGATCATCACCATGGATCAGCTCCTTCAAAAGATATTCTTCTAACTAAAAATTTGTTATAAATAACTGTAGTGTTGTTCTAGAAGTGATGACAGCTGTGCAATGCTTGGCCTCTTTTTACTAAAACTGTAGGATTCAAATGACTAGATGATGGACAGCTTGTGATTACAGGTGGACTGCAGCACTGGGAGGGGACTCGTCTTAAGATAAGTACATAGAAACTGCCCTTGAGAAAATTCAATGGCACTTCAGTTCTACACAGTTGTTCTTCAGTGCATTGGTCAAAGGATGGAGTGGGGCCACACCTCCTGACCACATCAATGATACTGTGCAGTGGCCCTCAATCCCCCCAATCCATGCATTGAGCACAGACATCTGAAAGAGCAAAACCTATGTGCATACAGCTGTGTGTGTAGGTTTTGCTGCACATTTGGGATCCCTGTGCAACTGGGATTCCTGATTGCATGGAAGCCTATATATGTACACTTGTACACACAAATGTTCTCCCTTCTGCAGATATCTACCCTAAACACATGGGTACTGGAGGACAGGACCAATATGAAGGATGGGCAAGTACAAGGACAGCATTAGGAAATCCAGGCCAGAAATCTTGGCCCTGCCCTCCATGTGTTTATCTTATCTGTGGAGGACTGTCTTCAAGGGCTAATATTACTGGAAAATGGGAAGAAAGCAACTGGGTAGAGAACTGCAAGAAAAACACTTCTTAATGTGACATTTGCTGCTCTCCATGTGTATTCTCAGTTATGATTTTTTATATTAGCTTGTTCAGTTGAGAAGTTCTGTATAGCTCTAGTTGAGTACTTAGAACTAGCTGTGAAAGCCCATATTCTCATCTGCCCACCTTGGAGGTTTCTGAAGAGCCTGCCATCTGAGGAGATAGTAGTGAGAAGAGTAAAGTAGATAACTTTGACTAAGGCCATAAGCCCACTTTCAGTGGTAAACATAGGCCAAAGGCCAGACTGATATGAAGCTGGTGTCTAGGTATTTCTAAACTTAAGTTGGAGATAGAACAGCAGCTGGCTGAAGAATACACATTTATATAATGAGATACGTTTTGAAAGAAAACTGAACCACCACAGTTTAGGGTCAATCTGGTCCCCAGATTGAAGTGCTAGTGACGCCAGCTGGCAAGAGACCCTGATTCTCCCAACTTTCATCATGCATAATGTCCAACAACTCACAAAAGGTCACTTTCATTCTACTTAGCACATCCTCCATTTCAGCAGGTGACATTGAACACAATGTATCAACAGCTGATCCAGACAAAACTTAGTCACCCAAATCTTGAACTCTGTGGTTAGACTGGAAATTACCCAGGTAGAGCTGGATCCAATAGCTTTTTATTTAAAAGTGTGTGTTCATCAGATAAAATAAAAGACCCTTAGTCTCTAATTGGAAACACACCAGCCTCAACAGGCCCTTCATTAACCAGAAAGGGAGCACAACAGAAAAACTCCTTTGTCTTTGCCATAGGCATCTTCTTTTAAACAACAGCTGTGCCCTTTTTTTGCTTCCATTCATATTTTGTCTGCCCCAGGTAAGGAAATCTTTAGTAGTGAAATGGTGGTTGATGATTTTTGGGAACTATTGTGATGATGTCATTAGTCAGCCTTCCATTTCACTGCACTAGAAGGACAACCACAGAAATATTTAAAATCAGTGGGGGTTACTCCCAAATAATTCTGGATTTCAACTAATTCCATGGGTTTTTGGTGGCAGACCAACCCAAATGCTCCACCATCTCAGCAGGGATTTGGAAGGTGGTAAGGTGTGCATTCAAAAAATAATGATCAGACCATTGTGCCAATGTTGTTTATACTTTCCATGTAACAGGATCCTAAATTATTCCTAGAACTACTTCTATTTCTATTGTAAAGCTTCTAGAAATGCTGCAAGAGGATATCTTCTTTCTCTACCCCCCTCAACTTAAACAGGATTTATTTTCAGGATAACAAGTTTAGGATCTGGATATTAGATTGCATACAACATATGGCTCATTACATTAAATGGCATTCTAGTCTGTGACATGAGAAACCTGGTTCTGTTCCACAATGCTGCCATCAAAATTACTTTTGTAGCATATGCCACTGCAACTTTCCTTTCCTTAGGCTATCACTTTAGCCCATCTGCTTATGTTTGTCTGGGTCCATCATCATCATCACCATCAACCATCATCACAAGCTGTTGTGCAATGATGAATCAGACAGAGATATGCTGGAATGTGAAGATGTTCTTGGAGTTGAAAGCTGCAGATTGGCTTGGAATGGAGATTTTCTTCAGGCTGCAAATGATGGCATCCAACCTCTATGAAGGCTCTATTCCAATGTAATATTTTGCCATTGGTTATACCAGAATAAATACCACCCCTTTCATTAGTGATTAAAGTAATGACATGGGATCGGAAACTGCTCTTCTAGGTTCATTATCACAAGTAGTTATAAGTTTTTAGTTTTCTGATCATTTCACTGAATACCTAGATTTGCACTTCATTGCAGTTTGACTCATGACAATCTAATTCATTTGTTTCAACTCTAATGAAAACTCACCCAAATATCACAAAGCTTGTTGGTACACATCAGGCATGTCCCCTTAAACACACTGGTGAGAGAGGTGAATCTTTTGCATGAGTCAATTGTTCACTGCCCTAGCAAAGTCTCTAAGGGAATTCAAGAATTCACACCCGCACCAAAAGTTCTGTTTGAATGCACATAGCATCTCTGTATTAAGGTGGGGTAGGGAAGGGAATTCAATTACATTCTAGATAATGTGGTGCAGCATATAAACATAAATTCATTTGTACATTTCATCTAATGCCCTATTACATTCACAACTCTAAAATAAAAATATAATAGGGAAAAAAAGCCTTGAGGTTTAAGAACGTACCTGTAGCCAACAAATATTTCTATCAAACATTAAAAAGCAGGGAAATTGGGCAGCCATAGTGAATGCACCAGGGGAGCAGGAGACCTGACAATCTGTCTGAGATATTGTACTGCCCTTACAAATTTGTAAAAATGCAAACACAATCTGGGTTGGTCTTTCATAGTTCAATTTTGTTTTGAAATGAGCTAAAGGGAAGCAGCAGATCACAGCCGAGGGTTGAAATAAACACATGGACACAAGAGCTGAGTTGAACTAAGGGCCACTTTATTAAAGTTTTAAACCCTTAATATAACCTGCAAAGGTAAAACATAGATGTGGGAGCTAGGCTATGATCAAATTGAATAATTACAGCTATAGGGTGACCACCTTTGCTGGGACAAGGGCAAGCCATTCTGCTTATGCCCCAAGGGTGTAGTAGGGGGGCCTTCCCACAACACCACCCCCTGGGGCCCTACAACTCCGGGTGGATTAAATGAGTTGGCCCCAAAGGCAGCCCATATTATGTCCCCAGGCCCTATAGCCCTGAACTGCAGGCCTCTGGAGAGGCCAATCACCTCCAAAGGTTCCTAAGGGGGCCACCCAGCTGTGTTTACCAGCTTGCCTTCCACACCTTCCTGCCAAAGTGACCAACTACAACCAAAATACAAACAATCCCATTAAGAACTTTAGATATGCCAGATTAGCCAAATTAGCTGAAACCACCTGTTAAACAAGGACGCCCTCTAACCCCATTCCATCCTACTACCACAGTGTGGAGTAGGCAAAAAACCTGCCCACCAACAAGGGTGAACAGGGCAAAAATTCCTACTCAACC
Source organism: Rhineura floridana (assembly GCF_030035675.1). Lineage (NCBI taxonomy): Eukaryota > Metazoa > Chordata > Lepidosauria > Squamata > Rhineuridae > Rhineura > Rhineura floridana. The sequence continues at coordinate 200,732,465 of NC_084480.1, read as the reverse complement.
CTGAAGCGACCAGGTGATCACACCATAACAAGGGGAGGGGGGATGAGTGTCACATGCCAAAGAGGGAGGATTGTGGGTGGCATGGGTTTAAGTAAGCTCTGCTGCTCTGCCCCTTCCATGTGGCCATGCATGGCACACAAGTGCCAGCCATGGCTGCATCTGCTACCCCAAAACTAAAATGGTGGCCGGGACTTCAGTCCTGGACCACAAACATGTCCCGCTGTCCTAGGCTTTGTCGGGAGTGTGGAGTGGGAAATGTCAGGGGGGTATTTTCAATTTAACATGGTGGAATATGAAAAATCCATGCTTGCTATAGTATATAGCCACTCTTGTGGTTGTATAATAAACTCTTAAAAGAAAAAAGGTACTTGTACTAAAAGGTAAAGGAAAAGGGTTGGGATCATGCCCATTTGACATGAAAACTCCAGAAAATAAAGATTGACAGTTTACCTATCCAGTCCTCCAGAGACCTCTTGCAACTTGGTTGATGGGATGTGTGTATGAGAGGGGGTCCAGAGTATGCACCCCCTCCCTTTTTAAAAGAATTTGGTTTCACAGAAGTGCATGGAAGAGTGGGATAGGGATTTCCCATCCTTTCTTAGAGTAAGCTTGAGATAACAATCAAGTCTAGGGCAAAATATCTTATGTTGCTTGTCTGGTTTTTCAGGAAGTCTGACATAAGCAGTATTGTTCTGCTTGCCCAGATAAGTAATTGAAGCTATGATCTTCTTTATGGTTGGGTTCTGTCTCTGGTGAAAAAGAAAATCTGCTTCCTTAGGCAATTGGATTATCTATTGGCGGGGGGTTGACAAAGGTGAATTGCCAATTCTGAGCAATTCCTATCAAATAAAAAATGTGTCAGAGTTGAGCTTCAGGTCACTTGGTCTTAAAACTAATGTCAGTGTGTAAGAGTGTGTGTGTATGGGGGTATTTCAAGCATGCCTCACTGGTCTTCTCATCCAATATAATATCTGAACCCTAAGAATGAGCTTCCAGGGGCTGTCATGTTACAGAAACGTTAAGCAGTCATTTAGCATCTATACAGGAAAATTGGGTTGCATCTAGTTTGGATGACATGGCTTCTCCCATATAATCCTGGTTGACATCCAGCAAAACAGCTGAGGAGGTTTTGTTTGAGTCTCCAGACATTTCATTGGACTACAGTTCCCAGATGTTAGTGGTATGAACCATGACCATTGAACAGGTTTGAAACTGATGAACATTGTATAAGTATATGCCTTAATACAACCACAACCTATGCCTGCTGCTGTGCAGAGGCAAGGATTCCAGTGCTGGTACAAATGGATGACTCAACCTACTGTATGAGTGTTCACCTCTTATTTCTCTCTTTTGCACTGCTCTCTCAGATGTTTCTCAGTCTACATGAAATAAAATTGCATCAGTGTTTGATAAGGCAATTTTCCTTGTTTGTAAATAGTACTGGGAGGGGGGTCTTAACAGCATTTTTGTGTAGGACAGGTGGCCATAGCTTAGCCAAAATTGCCTGGTGGAGGAGGGGAGGCCTGGCAGGCCTAAATTAGGCCTATAGACTGGAAGTTCCCAACCTCTGCTTTAAGATATGCAAGCTCAGGATGGAAGGGTAGAAAAACACTCCTGAATCTGAATCCAGTGTGCCAACACAAAGAAGGGGTATTCCCCAAAGCAGTAACTGGTCTTTCAGCAACTTAAATTAGCCTCTCCCTAGTGACTAGAGTGATGAGTCAAGTCAGGCAGATTGCAAATTGGTCAGAACCAAATTGGAATGAATTGGGGACCAAACCTAATATTGTGGTCAGTGCACACCCATAATACATAGCTCTTGATGCTAATTTATGTAAGCAGCACCAAGATATCAGAGTCCATTAAAATAACATATTGAATTATTAACTATAATAATAAAGCCCAGAGACAATCTTTCTCACTTGCACAGTACAATACCATTCCGATCACATTAGCAGAACAGAAACAAATGTGGAGATGAGGTTTATTATATCTGGCCCCTTGCTCCATAGAGCAACCAATGTGAATCTGAATCCCGTGTGCCAACACAATGCTGCACCCTGAATTCCCCATAGCAGAGTACTCTTAGGCTTTGTCAGTTGCATATGAGTCAGAGTTCTCTCCTCCTACCAGAAGTAGGAGGATCCCGGAAATTACAGGCCAGTTAGCTTAACTTCTGTCCCTGGAAAACTGGTAGAAAGTATTATTAAAGCTAGATTAACTAAGCACATAGAAGAACAAGCCTTGCTGAAGCAGAGCCAGCATGGCTTCTGCAAGGGAAAGTCCTGTCTCAGTAACCTATTAGAATTCTTTGAGAGTGTCAACAAGCATATAGATAGAGGTGATCCAGTGGACATAGTGTACTTAGACTTTCAAAAAGCGTTTGACAAGGTACCTCACCAAAGGCTTCTGAGGAAGCTTAGCAGTCATGGAATAAGAGGAGAGGTCCTCTTGTGGATAAGAAATTGGTTAAGAAGCAGAAAGCAGAGAGTAGGAATAAACGGACAGTTCTCCCAATGGAGGGCTGTAGAAAGTGGAGTCCCTCAAGGATCGGTATTGGGACCTGTACTTTTCAACTTGTTCATTAATGACCTAGAATGAGGAGTGAGCAGTGAAGTGGCCAAGTTTGCTGACGACACTAAATTGTTCAGGGTTGTTAAAACAAAAAGGGATTGCGAAGAGCTCCAAAAAGACCTCTCCAAACTGAGTGAATGGGCGGAAAAATGGCAAATGCAATTCAATATAAACGAGTGTAAAATTATGCATATTGGAGCAAAAAACCTGAATTTCACATATACGCTCATGGGGTCTGAACTGGCGGTGACCGACCAGGAGAGAGACCTCGGGGTTGTAGTGGACAGCACGATGAAAATGTCGACCCAGTGTGCGGCAGCTGTGAAAAAGGCAAATTCCATGCTAGCAATAATTAGGAAAGGTATTGAAAATCAAACAGCCGATATCATAATGCCGTTGTATAAATCTATGGTGCGGCCGCATTTGGAATACTGTGTACAGTTCTGGTCGCCTCATCTCAAAAAGGATATTCTAGAGTTGGAAAAGGTTCAGAAGAGGGCAACCAGAATGATCAAGGGGATGGAGCGACTCCCTTACGAGGAAAGGTTGCAGCATTTGGGGCTTTTTAGTTTAGAGAAAAGGCAGGTCAGAGGAGACATAATAGAAGTGTATAAAATTATGCATGGCATTGAGAAAGTGGATAGAGAAAAGTTCTTCTCCCTCTCTCATAATACTAGAACTCATGGACATTCAAAGAAGCTGAATGTTGGAAGATTCAGGACAGACAAAAGGAAGTACTTCTTTACTCAGCGCACAGTTAAACTATGGCATTTGCTCCCACAAGATGCAGTAATGGCCACCAGCTTGGATGGCTTTAAAAGAAGATTAGACAAATTCATGGAGGACAGGGCTATCAATGGCTACTAGCCATGATGGCTGTGCTCTGCCACCCTAGTCAGAGGCAGCATGCTTCTGAAAACCAGTTGCCGGAAGCCTCAGGAAGGGAGAGTGTTCTTGCACTCGGGTCCTGCTTGCGGGCTTCCCCCAGGCACCTGGTTGGCCACTGTGAGAACAGGATGCTGGACTAGATGGGCCACTGGCCTGATCCAGCAGGCTCTTCTTATGTTCTTATGTTCTTAAGTCTCACTCAAGAGGCAAATGAGGAAGCTTTAGCTACAAGGGAACAAACTTCTGCTTGGACCACAGCTAGGGAAGTGTCCCTATAGGTTTGGACTGTGACTCACTAATAGGCAAAAAACCTTGCAGTTTAAGAACATACCTATAGCCCACAGATATTCCTATCAAACTTTAAAAAGCAGGGAAATTGGGCAGCTATAGTGAATGCACCAGGGGAGCAGGAGACCTGAACTCCTCTCTGAGATACTGTATTGCCCTGCAAATTTGTCAAAATGCAAATACAATTTGGGTTCCGGTGTAGCTTGGAAGAATTTGGTAACATGTGCCTCTGAGCATATGGTGAGTGGAGGCAACACCTGCCATCTCCAAAGATGGAGAATTACATTTTTGTATGTTTGTTGGTGTTCTTCTTACTTTGCTTCTTCCCTGTGTTACTATTGTTTGTACAGAGAATCTAATCTAGAAAATTTTATTTCTCTCATTATTCATCCTAGATTATTATTCAGTCCTAGATATTATTCAAATATATTTTTTTATTAATTTCAAAGCCTTTTTATTGGTCAGTGTCATAGGATGGTGACAGCCTTTTGTGTTTCAAATTGAAGGTTATGTTCTGTTTCTATTTTGGGTGCATTAACAGTTGAATCTGAAACTGCAGTTTGATGTAAAATCAGACTGATTACAATTAGTTGCTATTAGGCAATGACTCTAGCTGTTGGAAAAAATAATCTTGGCCTACTCAACATGCATGTTTTCAGCCTGCTATGTTTAAACCACTTCATTTAAGGAAAGGTGGACACAGTCAATTAAAAACATAGAGCACACCTAGAAATTTGCTAGAATATATTTCACCTCCCACTGTTCTATCTTGTGCAAACTGAGACACTCCGGATGTCCACTGGAGACTATTCTGCAGAATAATGAGTGCTATTATTCCACAATTGCTTTTGAAGTTTTTTAGTGTATATTTTGCAAAGTGTTGCTGTGCTTCACATATTCACAGAAAAAGAAGCAAAGGAAAATGATTTACTATAGGAAACTTCACTAAAATTGCAAAGTAAATCAAACATAAAGTGACTATCTGAACTATATCAACTGTATCTTAAGATTGTTGCTTCCTCCCTGCTAAAACAAGATCAGCACAGAACATGTCTCGTTTCTATTATTTGAGCTGATTGCAGGTGTTGCCATCACTCACCATATGGTCAGAGGCACATATTACCAAATTCTTCCAAGCTACACAGGAAGTGGATTGGACTGTGAAAGACCAAACCAAATTGTGTTTGCATTTTTTACAAATTTGTAGGGCAGTACAATATATCAGAGAGGAGGTCAGGTGCTTTCTTTACAGTAAACATTTCTCCAGGATTCTGCAGCCTCCCTGGCTGCCCACACTTCCTAATCTGAAAAAGTCCCATGGAAGGAATAACTTCATGATGTCTTCACTGGGCTTTAATTGAAGTGTGCACACCCAAAGGTGGTAGAGTGCAGACCGCTGGTGGAATGATTTAAAGAATGAAAGAAAAGACATTCACAAAACCTTTCAGTCACTTCAAAACTATGTTAAGTGTGACAAAAACCCTACACACCAACCATGAGAATTTCACCATAGTTTTCTCTCCTTGTTGATAGTTTTCCAATGCAATTATTTTTCCCATTGGACAATCATAACCTGAATTGTTTTGATATATAGACTGCTTTTTTAGAATATTTTACTTTTGACAGGTTGCACCAGTGTTATGGATTGGAAAAAACCCTATATTACAGCTAAACTGAAATTTCTGAGAAACTAATTTTCTGATATTTTTAACAAAATAGTGTCTCTAATTTTTGGTGTCCCCAAATAGGATGGAAAATTTTAGGAAGGCATTTTTCCTCAGGCCTAGACTATATCATCTTACAGGGTATTAAGGCTATACAAATAATTCTGTGTTAAAGCTCAGAGATATAGTTAGCAAGTCTGTATTAAATATTCATATTTATGTTAATTGTATGTTTCTTGCTCCTTTTAGTTCTTATATTGCATTTTATTACATTACAGTTTGAATTCCATGCAGTGCAAACTGTAATACAGAAAAATGCAACGTATAGCATCCAGCAATGCAATTACAGACGTACTTATTATTATTATTATTATTATTATTATTATTATTATTATTATTATTATTATTATTATTATTATTATTATTATTATTTTATTTTTAAAACTTATATACTGCCTGACTAGCAATAGCTCTCTGGGCGGTGAACATAAATACAATAAAATACAATAAAATACAAAAACATCACAATCTAAAATCAAATTTCACAATCTAAAAAACTGGATTACCTAAAATCAAATTACAAACATTACAATCATTAACAAAGAATTAAAATGCCTCAGAGAAGAGAAAGGTTTTAACTTGGCACCAAAAGGATGATAGTGTCGGCGCCAAGCGCACCTCCTCGGGGAGACTATTCCATAGTTCAGGGGCCACTACTGAGAAGGCCTTGATCTTGTCACCGCCCCCCGGGCCTCCCTATGAGTCGGGACCCGGAGGAGGGCCTTCGTAGCAGACCGTAGTGTACGAGCCGGTTCATAACGGGAGAGGCGTTCCAACAGATATCGTGGTCCCGTGCCGTATAAGGCTTTGTAGGTTAGTACCAACACTTTGAATCTGGCCCGGAAGCGTATTGGAAGCCAGTGCAAGCGGGCCAGAACAGGTGTTATATGGTCAGATCGCTTCGTTCTTGTTAGCAGTCTGGCCGCCGCATTTTGCACCAGCTGTAGCTTCCGAACCGTCTTCAGAGGTAGCCCTATGTAGAGCGCATTACAGTAATCCAAACGTGAGGTTACTAGAGCATGTACTACTGATGTAAGATCCTCCTTACTCAGGTAGGGACGTAGCTGGGCTACCAACCAAAGTTGGTAGAACGCATTCTGTGCCACCGAGGCTACATGAGCCTCAAGTGACATGGAAGAGTCTAGAACGACTCCCAGACTACAAACCTGTTCCTTTAGGGGGAGTGTAACCCCGTCCAGGACAGGATATGTACCCACCATCTGATTGGAGAAACCATCCACCAACATTATCTCAGTCTTATCAGGATTGAGTCTCAGTTTGTTAGTTCTCATCCAGTCCATTGTCGCGTCCAGGCAACGGTTCAGCACATTGACCGCCTCACCTGAAGAAGATGAAAAGGAGAAGTAGAGCTGCGTGTCATCAGCGTACTGGTGACAACGCACTCCAAAACTCCTGATGACTGCACCCAATGGCTTCATATAGATGTTAAAAAGCATGGGAGACAAAACCGAACCCTGCGGGACCCCACATTGGAGTGCCCATGGTGTCGAGCAATGTTCCCCAAGCACTATCTTCTGGAGACGGCCTGCCAAGTAGGAGCGGAACCACTGCCACGCAGTGCCTCCAACTCCCAACTCCGCAAGCCTCTCCAGAAGGATACCATGATCGATGGTATCAAAAGCCGCTGAGAGATCAAGGAGAATCAACAGAGTTACACTCCCTCTGTCTCTCTCCCGGCAAAGGTCATCAAACAGGGCGACCAAGGCCGTCTCAGTGCCAAAACCAGGCCTGAAACCCGATTGAAATGGATCTAGATAATCGGTTTCATCCAATAGCGCCTGGAGCTGGTCAGCAACCACTCGTTCCAAGATCTTGCCCAGATGAAGTGAACTACCTTGACCCATTTCAATTGGGATTCTGACCCAGACATGGGACAGAAACAGCCCTGGTAGCCCTGGTGGATGACATGAGAAGGGCACTAGATAGAGGGGAGCATACCCTCCTTGTTCTCCTGGACCTTTCAGCGGCCTTCGACACTGTTGACCACAATATCTTGTTAGATCGCCTTGAGACTCTGGGGATTGGAGGCACCATTTTACGGTGGTTCCGCTCCTTCGTCTCTGGGAGATACCAGTGAGTGGTACTGAGAGAGGAGGTCTCGGAGCCTTGGCCTCTTACATGTGGGGTACCACAGGGCTCTATCCCCTCCCTGATGTTATTTAATGTCTATGTAAGGCCACTGGGAGATATCATCAGGAGATTTGGACTGCAATTCCATCAATATGCAGATGATACCCAGATTTTCCTCTCATTTAAGCCCCCCCCACCGGTGGCGATAGAAAGGCTATCTAATTGTCTGGAGGCTGTGAGGGATTGGATGAGCAGGAGTAAACTTAAACTGAATCCCGATAAAACTGAGGTTCTGTTGGTGGGTGATAAGAGAAGCTGGGGATTACGGATTTGGTGCTTAAAGGGATACAACTGCCCCTAAGAGACCTTTCCGGAGTTTGGGGGTCATTCTTGACTCCCAGCTATCCATGGAGGCACAGGTAGCAGCTGTTGGTAGGGCAGCACTTTACCAACTTCACCTCATTCGTAGGATACTCCCTTACCTCCAGAACCACCTGCTCTCTAATGTGGTACATGCTCTGGTTCTGTCCCGGCTGGACTATTGTAATGCGTTATATGTGGGTCTTCCCTGGAGAACGGTCCGTAAGCTGCAGCTAGTGGAGAATGCAGCGGCTCGCCTGATTAAGGGCTGCCACCGCCGTGATCATATTACTCCAGTACTTAAGGAACTGCACTGGCTACCAGTGGTTGCTAGGGCCAAATTTAAGATCCTGGCTTTAACTTTCAAGGTGCTCCATGAGGCTGGCCCACTTTACCTAAAGAGTTGCCTCCACTCGCACCAGGGGCGCCGGCTTACAAGATTGTCCTTGAATGGTTCACTTCTTATTCCCCCAACAAAAGCAGCGAGATTGGGGAAGACATGGTCCAGAGCTTTTTCAGTAGTGGCTCCCTCACTTTGGAATTCTTTGCCAACTGACCTCCGTCAGGCCCCTTCCTTGTTATGCTGTCATCGGGCCTTGAAAACCTGGCTCTTTAACCAGGCTTGGGAAGGGGGTTAGGGTGGCAGAGGGTAGTTCTATGGAGATTTATTCAGTTTTTAAATTTTATACTGTTTGCTTTTTGAATTGTTTTTACATGGATTGTATTGTATTTTGTTGTATGTTGCCCAGAGTGGCAGATTAACCTCTGCCAGATGGGTGTCTAACAAATCTAATAAATAAATAAATAAATAAATAAATAGCACAGCACATTACAATTGCTACAACAGGCAGAAAAATCATTAAGGCTGCATTCAGAGATGGGTTTTTTTCTTGAGTATGTTAGCACTTCTGTCCTGATTTTTAATGTTCTTTTCACATTGTAGTACCTGTTGTACTATAGAACTGTGGTGGTTTTCTTTCATCAATTTACCACCATGTTGTGCTTAGGGATGGGCTGAAATTAATAAAATTAAATTCAATAAAGCCACAAAAATAAAATGCACGAGTACAGGATGGAAAATACCCGGCTTAGCAGTAGTGCGTGTGAGAAGTACCTTGGAATTGTAGTGGATCGCAAGTTGAACATGACCCAGCAATGTGATGCTGCGGCAAAAAAGGCAAATGCGGTTTTGGGCTGCATAAACAGAGCTATAGTTTCCAGGTCGAGGGAAGTAATAGTCCCACTATATTCTGCATTAGTCAGGCCTCATCTGGAATACTGCGTTCAGTTCTGGGCACCTCATTTTAAGAAAGATATAGACAAGTTAGAGCGGGTTCAGAAGAGGGCGACGAGGATGATAGCCGGTATGGAGAACAAGTCTTATGAGGAAAGGTTGAAGGAACTTGGCATGTTCAGTCTGGTGAAGAGAAGGCTGAGGCATGATTGCACTCTTTAAGTACCTGAAGGGCTGTCACATAGAGGAGGGTACAGATTTGTTCTCTGCTGCCCCAGAGGGTAGGACTAGGTCTAATGGTTTTAAGTTGCAGGAGCGTAGATTCAGATTGGACATTAGAAGGAACTTCTTGACAGTAAGGGCAGTTCGGCAATGGAACCGACTGCCTAGGGAGGTGGTGGGATCCCCTTCGCTGGATGTCTTCAAGCAGAGGCTGGACAGCTATCTGCGGGAGATGCTCTAGCTGTGGATTTCCTGCTGTGAGCAGGGGGTTGGACTCGATGGCCTACAAGGCCCCTTCCAACTCTATGATTCTATGGAAAGATCTGTCTGTTTCAGTTCTCTCAGTTTCTCATTTTTCCAATGTTCAATTTAGTTCTTTACATTTCTACAGTGATCTGCAATTTTTTTAAAAAAAACTCATGAAAATTTACCATTTTAGTGTGAATTTCTCCAACTAAACACATTTTTGTAGGCAGTTTTGACAAAAGTACACATTTTTGTGAGCCTTTTCTCATCATTTCATGCTTTTTTGCATGTTATTTTCACTCATATATTCATTTTTATGCTCACTTTCCCCTAATATATGCATTTTTGTAAATGTTGTTTAGTTGGCGAACTACCACCACCGCTCTCTCCCTGTTGGACTTCTTCTCTACAGGTGTCACACCTTGCAGGACCAGGCCCCCAGGTACTCAGCCAGCTGTTGCTGATTTTGTCCACCTGTCCCTTCCCTGGAGGGGATACATAAACTGGCTAGCTGAGGTGGCTCCTGCTTTGCAGATTGGCTGGCTTTTTGCGGGTCTTGAGTCATGTGCCTGGGAGAGAGGACTCAGAGCCAAGTGGGGAGACTTGAGGGGGCCCCAATTAGTGTAGTGATGTGTAGAGGGAGATATGGCATTGTGAGGAGGACTTGCCAGGTAAGGGGAATGTGGCCCAGGCAGTTAACAACTGTGCCTTGTTCTGGTCCTCCCCACACCCACAGGTTTCTTGGTTGCCCTATCAGCCAGCTCTCAGACCTCCGGATGCTGCTCCTAAATGCCAGATCAGTACATAATAAGATCTCCCTCATTCATGATTTAATTGTGGATGAGGCAGCCGATCTGGCATGTATAACTGAGACCAGGGTGGGTGAGCAGGGAGGAGTCAGTCTCTCCCAGCTAGGCCCACAAGGGTACCTGGTTCAGCATCAGGGCAGACCTGAGGGTCGGGTCAGGGAGGTTGCTGTGGCCTATAGGAGCTCCATCTCCCTCTGCAAGCACCCTGCCCATGACACTACTGGTCTGGTGTGTTTGCACCTTGTGTTGGGTCAGCGGGACAGACTGGGGATTCTGTTGGTGTACCACCCACCCTGCTGCCCAACAGACTCCCTAGCTGAGCTGACGGAGGTGGTCTCGGGTGTACTGTTGAGATCCCCCAGACTGTTGGTGCTGGGGGATGTCAACATCCATGCCGAGGCCACCTTATCAGGGGCGGCTCAGCATTTCATTTTCTCCATGACAACCATGGGACTGTCCCAATATGCCATTGGCCCAACACATGTAGCAGGGCATACTCTAGATTTGGGTTTTTGCAACATGGAGATGGTCATCTGAAAATGGGGGGCCTTACATCAGTCATTCTGTCATGGACAGATCACTGCTTGCTGAAGTTTAGACTTATAGCAGCTTTTCCCCTCTGCAAGGGTGGGGGACCTATTAAGTTGGTCCACCCCCAGAGACTAATGGATCCAGATGGTTTCCAAAGTGCTCTGGGGAGTTTTCTGGCTGATAGGGCTGGCGCTCCTGTCGAAACCCTGGTTGTACTGTGGAATACAGAAATGACCCGGGCAGTTCACATGATTGCTCCTGAAAGCCTTCTCCTGTGTAGAGCTCATATGGCTCCATGGTATAACCCAGAGTTGAGAGCAATGAAACAATATAGGAGACGGCTTGAGTGCAGATGGAAACGAACTCCTGGTGGATGCAATTACACACGGGTAAGTGCCTATGGTAAGCTGTATTTAGGGGCAGTGAGGGCAGCAAAAAAACCAATATTTTGCTGCCACTATCAAATCATCAAGCTCTTCAGAATCGTCTGGGAGAAATTTCACGCTTGCCCCAAGGACATGGTAGAACTATCTGAGGCCTGCTGTAATGAATTTGCTAGGCACTTTCAGGATAAAATCTTTAGCATCCGCCAGGACTTAGACTCCAGTGTTATATATAGCAGGTGAATCAAGCGGGGTATCCACAGCACAGCCTTTTCCCAATTTCTTGGATGAGTTTTAGTTGGTACAGCTTGAGGACATTGACAAGGTGCTTGGAGAGGTTCGTGCAACCACTTCTGTGCTGGATCCTTGGCCTTCTTGGCTAATAAAAGCTAGCAGGGATGGAACAGCCGGTTGGGCCAGGGAAGTGATTAATGCCTCTCTGCGAGAGGGGGTGGTCCCTGGCTGCCAGAAAGAGACGGTAGTGAGATCACTCCTGAAGAGGCCCTCCTTGGACCCAGAAAATCTTAATAACTATAGGCCGGTAGTAAATGTTCCATTCCTGGGCAAGGTCCTTGAACGAGTGGTGGCAGGCCAGCTCCAGACACTCTTGGATGAGACCGATTATCTGGATCCATTTCAGTCGGACTTCAGGCCTGATTTTGGCATGGAAACAGCCTTGGTCACTCTGTATGATGACCTCTGTCGAGAGAGAGACAGGCAGAGTTTGACTCTGCTGATTCTCCTTGATCTCCCAGCGGCTTTCAATACCATCAACCATGGTATCCTTCTGGGATGACTGGCTGAGTTGGGAGTGGGAGGGACTTCATGGCAGTGGTTCCACTCCTACTTGGCGGGTTGGCTTTAGAAGGTGGTGCTTGGGGAACATTGCTCGGCACCCTGGACTCTCCAGTATGAAGTTCCGCAGGGGTCAGTTCTGTCCCCGATGCTACTCAACATCCACATGAAACTGTTGGGTGCGGTCATCCGGAGCTTTGGAGTGTGTTGCCATCAGTATGCTGATGACACGCAGCTGTATTTCTTCTTTTCATTTTCTCAGGTGAGGTTGTCAATGTGCTGAACCAGTGCCTGGCTGCGACAATAGACTGGATGAGGGCTAATAAACTGAGGCTCAATCCAGACAAGACTGAGATGCTGTTAGTGGGTGGTTCTTCTGACCAGATGGTGGATGTCCAACCTGTCCTGGATGGAGTTGCACTCCCCCTGAAGGAGCAGGTTTGTAGATTGGAGGTTCTCCTATAACCATCTGTCACTTGAGGCTCAGGTAGCCTCGATGGCACAGAGTGCCTTCTACCAACTTTGGTTGGTGGCCCAGCTATGCCCCTATCTGGACAGGGATAACCTGGTTTCAATTGTCCATGCTCTGGTAACCTCCAAGTTAGATGACTGCAATGTGCTCTATGTGGGGCTGCCTTTGAAGATGGTTCGGAAACTGCAGCTTGTGCAAAATGCAGTGGCCAGATTGTTAACAGGGATCAGACAGTTCAAACATAAAACCAATTCTGGCCCGCTTGCATTGGCTGCCTGTATGTTTCCGAGCTCAGTTAGTTTTAACCTATAAAGCCTTACACAGCTTGGGACCACAATACCTGATGGAGCACCTCTCCCAACATGAACCCACCCATACGCTACACTCAACATCAAAGGTCCTCCTCCGGGTGCCTACTCTGAGGGAAGCTGGGAGTCTGGCAACAAGGGACAGGGCCTTCGGAGTGGTGACCCCCGAATTATGGAATGATCTCCCTGATGAGGTACACCTGGTGCCAACACTGTTATCTTTTCAGCACCACATCAAGACTTTCCTCTTCTCCCAGTCATTTTAGCATGTCTTTTTAAATTGCTTTTTAAAAGATGTGTTTTAAATTTGTATATTTGTTTTTAATGTTTTTAATTGTTGTAAACCACCCAGAGAGCTTCGGCTATGGGGCAGTATACAAATTAAACAAACAAACAAATATTATCTAAATTCAGCCATTAAGTGGTCCACCAAGACCATCAGCAATTTTCAAGTGGTCTGTAGAAAAAAGCTTTCCCAAGAAGCAGTTCCCACATCACTCCAATGCTGGGTGAATTGGGCCTTATTAATTTATTCAACCGGGTGGCTCCTTATTTTCTTTTCTTGAGCCTGGGGGAACCTTGAATCCATCCTGCTTCAAATGCTTTTGCATCTCACATATTTTCCAGTGTGCATTAACACATTTTAGAATAGGTAAACAGAACAATATCAGATCTGAAAACAAGTCTGATCTCTTTCTACTTCAGAACATTATGATTTATGGAATCACAGTGTGCTACCTCTTGTCAGTTTGCTGTATGATGTTATTCCACATTAACTATAGACATCACCTTTGAAGTCAGCTACAATATGCACTTCTCTTTTTAACATGTGCTGATAACCTAAAAGCAGCCTAGAAGCATTATGGAACAGTGACAATGATGGTTACAGATTGTAAAGAAAAAAGAGGGTTACAGTTTTGTTTTGTTTTTTCACCAGGCGAACATTCATGATGTGTGCGTATGTATGTTTTGACATTGCTTCCCACAGATGGAAACACTTCTAAAACAGAAATTCATTAGAGACTTCTCTCTTCTTACCACAGTGGAGACTGTAGTATCTTTATGAAATATGGTTTATTTATTTACACACATTCCAACCTGAGCTTAAGATGGAGGGGTTCAAAAGCATCAGCAGTCCAATAGATCTTGGTTTCCCATCAGGCTTATAGGAGACATTCTAAAGCCATGGCACAGGAAGCCAGCCTGCAGTTCCCAGCCTTTCCTCTGACTCAACTCAAAACACAAGCCTCTCTTAGGCCCCATGAGTAGGGGGCTCTCCTGAAGAGTTTCAATAACAATAGGATCTCCTTGGCCTATTCACAATGTTATCAACATTGTTCCCAAGACACTGAGAACAAAAACAGTGAGTTTTTGTGAAACTTTGTGAGTTTCACAAAGGCATCCCCTCATACAGTGGGCTTCAAGATCAGACGGCCTTTGGTCTGATGCAAGTTTTCTTAGAAATAGAGAACAATAAATTAAGTGGTGCGCACTCACAAGTAAACATGCATACAATTGCAACTAAACTACTTCTTCTTCCTCCAAAAGCAAAGCAAGTCACATCCGCTCACAAATCAACATACCTTTGGGGGCTTTGTGCCTAGGGTATCCAGATGCCAAGAAGTACAAGGATCCTGTACCTTTAGTACAGGCAGGGCCGGTTCTAAAGGGTGACCAGGTGGGGCACTGGCCTGAGGGCCCTGCAGCTGCAGGAGCCCCTGAGGGGCCTTCTGCTCCCCTTCCACAATCCACAGCAGGAGCCGCAGATCACAGGACAGGAGGAGCTTCCGAGCCGCCCGCCATCCCCCCGCTTCACCTACCTTTCTCTACTGTTCTTTGCAGCTGCATGCACTGCGCGTGCAGGGTTGCCATCAATAAAGATGGCGGCTGAGGTTTCCATAAGGGACTGAAGCCTCTGCCACCATCTTGGTTGATGGCAGCAATGCGCGTGCTGCGTGCCATCAACCAAGATGGCGGCAGAGGCTTCAGTCCCTTACGGAAACCTCAGCCGCCATCTTTATTGATGGCAACCCTGCACGAACAGCAGGGAAAGGTAGGTGAAGCAGGGGGGATGGTGGGTGGCTCAGAAGCTCCTGTCTTGTGATCTGCGGCACGGCTCGTGCTGCGGATCGCAGAAGGGAAGCAGAGGGGCCCGGGGCAGGCTGATGCCCAAGGGCCCCGGCATTCCTGGAGCCAGCCCTGAGTACAGGGATGGTGAACCTTTTTCATTGCCAGTCAGTGTAGACAGCAATACCTAGCAGGACCAATGATCTGATTCAGTTTAAGGCAGCTTGATCCCAAGGCTTGCTGAATAGTAGGCTGGTGGACCACTACCATCCAGACAGTATGGGCAGTGAAGAGCACAGATAGGTTATGTCACAGATCCAGTGCTTGGATTTTGGGGGGTAGAAGAGCAGGAGACATAATTATCTCCTAGCTCTTAGCTTGGCAGCAAGTATATTGACAGAGTTAGGGGATAAATAAATAACAGAGCCTTAGCTGAAAGACTGCTATTACCTCCCACATTCCATCTTAAGACTGAGTGGATGCAGATTCCAACCATGGCTCCAGCATCAACCTTTTTTTAAAAAAAATCTCCCACCCACAATTCCTTTGTTTACGATCTAACCTAATTACGAGTTCAGCAGGACTTGAAAACTTGCACACTATTTTATAACATTTCGGTTGGTCTAATAAAGGCATTGTCTTAAGGCATTTTTTCCATTAACTGCTTAACATTTGCTATCAAATCTTCACTCTGCCAAGTCTTCTGACTGCAGGGAACTTCACTGTGTATCAGTGCTTACATCATCTTGATTAATATTTTACATTTGCTTTGCTTGGTTTAAGTGTATGTCACAGAGCAAAGGCTGTTGGATTCTCCCTTTGATATGTTGAATTATGGACATAGACAATTGCTCATTTCTTTATTGAACTTGGGCTATGAGGAAAAATGCAGAAACATGTAGCCAGGTATAAAGCAAACTATGACCAGGCAATTATCCAGTACTATTCAAATACATATCTATATTTAGGTGCCACCATTGACCTATAATGTCCACTAGTAGTAATAATAATAATAATAATAATAATTTATAAGTCGCCTATCTGGCCAATGGCCACTCTAGGCGACGTACAACTCAATTAAAATACATCATAATAAATACAGTACAACAATAAAACAGTAAAACAGTGACAGTTCAGAGTAGCAGGCAATTAGTCAAAAAGATTAACCCTCCCTGGAAATCCCGAAGGCCTGTCTGAAAAGCCAGGTCTTCAAGGCCTGGCGGAATACATTCAGGGAAGAGGCATGTCGAAGATCATATGGGAGGGAGTTCCAGAGAGTGGGGGCCGCCACTGAGAAGGCCCTCTCTCTAGTCCCCACCAGCCTAGCTGTTTTAGTTGGTGGGACTGAGAGAAGGCCCTGTGTGGCTGATCTTGTCGGGCGGCATAATCGGTGGCTTTTGTGTGTGTGTTTTTAGCCCTACTTCCTAAGGCTTTTGTTCCATTTAACCTGTCTGAGCTTTTCTGCAAAGATCTCCCCTGATGGACTGGCCTGAAAAGAAGCAATAGCCCTTCCCTAAATGAAAAGGATGCAGTTTTGGGCATTCTGCCTTTACAAGCACCATCAACATTTCTCTCAAAGATACCTGCTGTTACAGATCAACCACAACCTGCAGAGGTCTGAGGCAAAGCTGGCATCCTTCCTTCCCCTTTTGCAGTTTGTTACATGAGAGTCCTGAACTGTATGCAGGCAGCTATTAATTTACAGTGTTCTCACTGAAACTCATTTCTTTGCCCTCCAGACTCATTAAAGAAACAACTCACTAAGTTCTCTTGAAGCCTTTGACAACATGACACAAGGAGCTAACTTTGTTCAGGAATCATCCACTTACTTCTCCCATATAAAGATCAGAACATAAGAAGAGCCCTGCTGGGTCAGGCCAGAGGTCCATCTAGTACAGCATTCTGTTCTCACAGTGATCAACCAGATGCATAATGGGAAGCCCAGAAGCAGAACTTATGCACAACAGTGCTTTCTCCACCTACACTTCCCGGCAACTAATATTCAGAGGCATGCTGCCTCCAACAGTGGAGGTAGAATATAACCATCATGATTTGTTTTGTATTGCTTTTAAAGGTTTTTTTATGTTGCTATACACTACCCTGATATTTTGTGAGAGGTTGATATATAAATACTTTTATAAATAAAATAAAATTAGTCATGCTTTTTTAAAGCCATCCAAGTTGGTGGCCATCACTACCTCTTGTGGGAGTGCTGGGTGAAGAAATGCTTTTGTCCTGAATGTTCCAGCATCCTGAGTTCTAGTATTATGACAGAGGGAGAAAACTTTTCTCTACCCACTTTCTCCACACAATGCATAATTTTATACACCTTGTAGCATGTCGCCTCTTACTCATCTTGTCTCTAAATTAACAGCCCCAAATGTTGCAACCTTTCTTCAAACAGGTTTGCTCATTTTGGTTGCACTTTTCTGAACCTTTTCCCAGCTCTGTTGTTGTTATGTGCCTTCAAGTCGACTACAAGTTATCTACAATATCATTTTTAAAGTGTGGCAACTAGAACTGTACATAGTATTCCAAGTGTGGATGCACCATGAAGTTGTATAATGCCATTATGATAGTGATAGCTTTATTTTCAATCCCTTCCCTAGAATGGCATCCAACTTTGGATTTCACACATGCATTTCTAAACAAAATACAAATTAATTTGTTAAATATTTTCCTTTGTATCTAATTTTGTGTTAGAAAAAATAAATTAGAAGCAACTTTGGAGATTAAAAACCATAGGAATTTTGAGGGAAATTAAAAGTATCTTGACATGTTAGGCAAACATTCTCATGTTGTGACCAAATTTATCTAAAGCAAATTTTGTGGTAACTTTGGAAGGCCCTACTATATTATACCAAATGTAAGAAAGAGGCAAGTGAACTATGATTCTGAGGGAACTTTGAGGGAAATTAAAGTATTTTAATTACTTTATCTAAATCTACTGGGGATTCACATTCTGATAATCAAAATACAGTTAAATGGTTTCTAAAATGCAGAACATGATGGAATAAATGGAAATCATTTCTCAATGTCAGCAGAAACAAGGGCTGGTGACTTAATGGATACATTTGCAGAATAAGCAAATGGACAGAATATTTAAAGACACATCAAAAATTGACCCTTAACACTGATATTGAGAAAAAGCTTGGTCTAAAAAGCTTCTGGAAAAAAATTCAAACTGAGAGGTCATAGTTATAGTCCTAAATCTTACTCAAGAGGAATGATTGTCTTCCAAGAGGATGTTGACATTTTTGTCTAGGTACAAGGATATTGTAATGCTAGCCTAGTTTCAGTTTCATGCAGACCTGAAGGAAAGTCTTTTTGCCACTATTGGACTGTGGAGCCTTCGGATCATTTTGAGCACCAGAAAAGTTCCAGGATATGGTCTGATGGCACAGGAAACCATGGCCTTTTTGAAGTAAATAGATTTGGGTTTGGTTAGTGCCTGGTTCGAAGATCTCCTGAAAACCTCATGTATATCTCCTTGGGTTCCATGATGGAAGAAAGTTGGGATATAAATGTAAGCAAATAAAATAAAATAAAATGTATTGCTCTAACAATGGGAAATACTACTAGGAAACACCACTACCAAAGTTTCTGTGGTATGCCCTTTGCCCCCATCATCACCACCCCATTATATACTGGATATCTTCAATGGTGGCTGGTGACCATTGGAACTAGAGACCAACAGTAGTGAATCCGAAGCCAATGACAAGAAGAGCCCCCCCCCCAATTGGTTGGGAGTAAGAAGGCAGGTAAGTGAGGGTTGGCTGAGAGCAGACTTAAGGTGGAGGGGCAGTGCCACATTTGCCCTAATGGATTCGCATCCACTAAATGTCTTACCATATGGCTGATCACCATAATGCCAATAGTCTCTATACCTGGTGAGTTTTTTAACCCATTCCTGAAAATCCCTAAAATGCTCCGCATCTCTCAATTTCATCACCTATTTCTAAAGTGCCTAATATTTTCTAAGTGCTTTATATTTACAATATATTGAAAGGTAAGTCAGTCCTTGCCCTGCAGATTCACAATCTAAGAAATGTGATACAAAAGGGGAAAAGTAGGGTGGAGGGAAAAGAGAAAAACAACAATGGAGCAGCTGATCCTTTACTGAGCAATGCATGCAGCCAGTTTCATTCCCACTTGCCACAATGATCTTCCTAAATGGCAGGGGGATACAGCATCCAAGTGGCCCTTGGTTCTCTGCCCAGTGGCAGAAGCCACAGTGTGGTTTCCTTTGAATTGGATTGGATAATGGGGGGAGGCATTTTGGCCCAGCCTTAGAAAAGCAGGATATAAGTGTTTTATAATAGACCCATAAATCATTTTGACCATGGAGACACTACTGTCAGTTAATGTGTGCTTTAGTTCTAAGCTTTAGTTTTGAATGTAGTGGGTTCTACCACTGACACCACTTATAAAGTGCCTCTGTTGTCATTGCCGCCGTCACCGCCATCTTCTTCATCTTCTTCTTCTTCTTCCTCTTTTCCCATCATGTTGTCTGGATGTATGAACTGATTAAGGCTGCAAGTTTTTATCAGCAAATTAATCAGCAAAAGACAACTTTAAAAATTCATCTAGACTTGCATGACAAAACCATACTCCTGGCACACTTTTCATTGTTTAATGTACACATAAGTAGATCTAAAGGGTAGTCTTTCTAGGAAATTGTCACCCATGCAACGTCCCCAAATTTTAGCCAGTTGCCACTTACCATTTTCCTTGTGGAAACAAACACACAAACATAAAACATCTGGGGCATAAAATGTCCCAGAAATGCATTGAATTTTGCCATTGGGGTGTATTACTATCCTCGGTCAATGTTAGCTGATTGGGACAGTAAAAACACCCCACCGGTTTTTAATAGAAAAATGGTCAGGGACAGGTCAGCAAAGAGCACTGGAGTCAAAATTCCTCCTCCTAAGCAAACAAGCTTGCAGTCACATGACAGAGGAGGAAAGAAACTTGCAATCACATCTTTAAGGTCCCATTGTTGCAGAAGGACACAACTTTGGCTCTTGGAAGAAGAAAAATGGCTTCTACAAGCAAAGTAAGTTTTATTTTACAAACGGTGAGAATTATAAATGCCAGTTAAGAGTTATTAACATCCCCTTCCACTCCCTTCATGGCATCCAAACCCCTTTCTTTGCCCGGGCTATTCCCCACCCCACCCCATTTTGTTGGAGAAGCTGGGCTGGGAAGGGAAGTAACTAATCTGCATCCATCCAGAGCTGATTCCAAGCATCCCTCATGAATTATTGGCAAGGCTGTAAGATTAATTTTGTGCCTACTTGGGTTCTGATGTGTAATTGTAATGAGGAATGAAAGGAAAGATGATATTTAGTCCTGCAAAAAAAGGGGACAGCTTTTATTTATCAAATGGTAAAGCATCCTATTTTTCATTCTAAATTATTTTTTTAAAGGTATTGACATTCAGGTTTTGGTAATATGCATATTTATTTAGCTACATAGGAGACCAATGAGTATGGAAAGCAATGAGCATGGAAGGCATGAGCATGGAAGGCAATTCCTAGGAGGAAAGTAGAAGGAACTGGGTAGCATTGGTTTAGAGGTCATTCTAGGCTCCTTCCAACTCTATACTTCTATGAAAATATTATTTATTGCATTAAAAAATAACCAGCCTCAGAAATGGACAGCCCTAATACATATACCATGGATTGCCCTCCAGATATTGTTGGACTACAACTCCTATCATCCCTGACCATTGGCTATGCTGGCTGGGACCAACTGATGGGAACTGAAGTCCAAAAACTTCTGGAAGACAACAGTTCTCCATCCCTAATCATGCTGTGGTTTATCCTCTTATATGCCACTAATGATCAAGAACTATTTTCTATATATGCCCCATTCATTACTATAGCTTAGGGATGGGGAAACATGTGACCCTTCAGATGTCGCTGGACTACAGCTCTCATTGTCCCTGACCGCTAGGGTTGGAAGGATCTGTTGATTTTGGTCCCCTCAGTTTCTCATTTTTCCAATCTTAATTTCAGTTCTCCACATTTCTGCAGTAACTTGCTATTTTTTTAAAAAAAAAAACTCATGAAAATTCCTCAGCATTTTAGTGTGAATTTCTCCTAATGAACACATTTTTGCAAGCAGCTTTCCCTAATGCAATGCAATTTTGTATGTTATTTACACTAATATATACTAATTTTTATACACACTTTCCCCTAGTGTATATATTTTTGGAAACATTGGTTGGAGAACTGCATTGCAAAATGGGATTTCCTGACACTTGTACAATGTTGAATAATATTGATGAAAAATCTTTTTGATTTTTACATTATCTGTCAGCATCTCATCTCCTTCTTGTATCTTTAAAATAATATTTTTTGACGTTCTTTTCTTAATTTATATGCTAACCATTTTCCCGGTTTATTTGCAAATTCAAAAGTCCTTTGTTTAGCAAAATTTAGTTTCCTTTCAATTTCTCTAACTGTCAGCATTGATACTTGATTCTGTAACATTTTAAGTTGATTTACAACAGAAACTTCAGTTGGATTCTTTTTCAATTCTTCCTCTTTTTGTTTTATTTCTTCCAAAATTAATTGCATTTTCTGTTGTTTCTTTTCTTTTTAATTCAGAGTTACATTTAATAAAATATCCCCTCATAAATGCCTTACCTGTATCCCAAACAATATTTTCATTTGTTCCTTTATGTAAATTATGTTCAAAAAACTCTTTTAATTTCTTCTTACATTCTTGTACTACTTTGTCATTCTGTAATAAAGATTCATTTAGTCTCCATCTAAATCCAAGATTTTTTTTTTTTGAAAGTTAATATCACAGGATTGTGGTCCGAAAAAGTTTTTGGTAATATATCCATTTTAAAAATATCTTTCACTAGATTTTTAGACTTCCAAATCATATCAAAATCATATCCTCGAAAATGTTTTATGTCTTTCTGAAAAATAAGTAAATTCCTTTGCGTTATCATTTATATATCTCCAGGTATCCACCAATTCTAAATTTTCCATCAATTCAAAGCAAATCTTTGGTAATTTACCCTGTGTCTCTTTAATATTTTTTTCAGAAAGTCTATCAATTTTTGGTGAGATTACCCCATTCCAATCACCCATGACACACCAATGATCATATGAAAACTCTGACAATTTTTCCATAATTCCTGTGTAAAACCTTGTTTTATCTTCATTGGGGGCATAAATACCCACTATCAAAATTTTTATGCCCTGTAAAGTAATTTCAACCCCCACAAATCTACCACTATCATCCAGTAATATCAATTTAGGAAGCAATTCTGGGTTAATGTAAAGAACAACTCCTTTTTTTTTTAATCCAGCCGAAATAAATTCTTCATCCAAATTTTTACAAATCAAATATTTGGAATCTTTCTTCTTAATATGAGTTTCTTGTAAACAAATTATATCCAATTTTAATTTTTTCAAATAATGAAACACTTTCTTTCTCTTCTGCGCTGTGTTGGTTCCATTTATATTCCAAGTTAGATATTTGTAATCCATCTTTAAGCGTGTATTTTAAAATGTACCTGATGCTCCCTTTAATCCATCATCTTCCTTCCCCTCCTCTGCATGTTCCTGTTGACTTTGTTTCCCAGGAATTATATCCATATCTTTAAGTTTATCTTCTTCCATGTCTTTTGAAGCTTTTCTCAAGAAATCCCTTGCTTTTTGAACAGTATTCAATCGATATTTTTGTTGTCTGAATGTAAAAATCACTCCTTCTGGAACATCCCATCTAAATTGAATTTTGCATTGCTTAAGTTTTTCTGTAAAGAAAGCATATTCTTTTCTCTTACATTTCTATAAAATGATGTATCGTTGGTACATGACTCCAGAAAAGTTGTCAAAAATGTATAGTAATGTTTCTAATGTTTGTTGGAAATGTAAACAACAAGAAGGATCATTTTATCATATGTGGTGGCTGTGTAAAAAGGCAAAATCATTTTGGGCACAGATAGGTAGGATGATGCAAAAAATTCTAAAGATAAATATTCAGTCAAAACCAGAATTTTTTTTATTGGGTTTTATGGATAAACAAATAGAAAAGAAATATGGAAGAATAATATTATATATGATTACGGCAGCAAGATTATTATATGCACAAAAGTGGAAAATGGAATCAACACCAACAACGGAAGACTGGCTATTGAAATTAATGGACTTAGTAGAGATGGATAAATTGACATGTTTACTTAGAGAAAAATCGACAGACACATTTCTTAAGGAATGGAAGCCTCTCTTAGACTTTTTGTTGAAAGATCAAAATAAAATGATGATATTGGGATTTGACGATTAACTAAGATAGCCTATGGAGAAAAGTGATCCTGTATGTATATATTAAGGGACAGGTTTGATATATATTATATACTTATAGCTGATCTGCGACAAATCGGAAGTCAACTATTTTATTTTTTTTCTTTTGTTGTATTGTTATGTTTTTGTTGTTTGACTTTGTTTTGTTTGTCTTTTGAAAAATTTGAATAAAAATTATTTTAAAAAAAAGGAGAACTGCATTGCAAAATACGTGCAGATTTTGAAAGATGGCTGTGTTTTGGTTCTCACATTGTTTTGGAAAGTGCGAATTTGACAGATTCAGCTTTAAATGCAAACTTTAATTGTGGACTTTAAATGCGAATGTCTCCCCCATCCCTATGGACTACTGGCATTGCTGCCTGGGCTGTTGGAGGCTGGAGTCCAACAACATATATAGGGCCACAGATTCTTTATCCATGCTGTATATATCGTTGCTTATATTTTTTGTATAAAAATTATTTATATTTCTTGTTTTTAAGGGAGGGTTCTCGAAGGCTGCCTATATTCTTTCCTTTTATATGGAGGGAAAGGGAGGAATCAGTGGGAAGGTACTGCCCTAACTTCAGGCAGAGCAGACATAACATGAGAAATATACTTCCCTGGAAAGAGCAATATTGATTTTTATAGCGATTGTTCTGCAAGGGTTTCAGCCTATTCCTAGCAGCCATTCAAAATCTACATTTAAACAGAACAACTTTTACTTCTCCTTTTTAGGAGCGATGATACTGATCCATTTTCCCCATGTCAGGAAACAAGTGTGTATTCTTAATGAAAAAGGCACTCTAAGTATAAAATATTTAGAGATTACATGCTGGAATACTTACTGGCTTTTTTTTTTCTACTGAGGGACTCTCATGTTTGTTTCTTTTTTCTGCAGATCAATGCCAATGAGTATATCAACCAGTCCAACATTTTTTAAAAAAATTGCATGGCTCCTCCATCCATTAGGCACACATCTTTTATTGAGGAAGACATTTGAAAATTATTGATGAGTCAAGGTGGGGATGCTGGTAGACGTTTTCTGTATAATGAGTGTGTCGCCATAATATTGCTTTTCTATTATTCTTTCATTATATAGTGATTTTTTTTCATTCAGAGAAATAACACCAGTCAAGATCTACAATCCATCCAGACCTCCCTAAAATTTTCCTCTCCTCCCCTAAGCAATAACCCTGCCTGTTTATAAGCAGCCAGCATCTACGGTTCTTTCTTTTAGGCGCCAGGTTAAGACCTGGTTATACTCCCAGGCATTTCAATGTTTTTATGTTTAATGTTTTAGTTTAATTTTGTTGCTCTTTATTACTGATTTTATTCTAATATTGTATTTTAATCTTGTTTTGTACACCGCCCAGAGAGCTATTAGCTATGGGCGGTTTAGAAATGAAAATAAATAAATAAATAAAATAAATACAACATAGAATTAATACAGATGTTTTATAAAACTCCAACAAATTAAATAGACAAAAACACCAAGAGACAAAAGGGAGGAAGAGAGGGGAAGGTGACCTCTGAGGAACAGCTTTTATATCCCCTCACAGATCTAGATTCATTATTGAGCAGTTCCAGCAACTCGGGCTAAATACAAAGATATTTCTCATTTGTCTCTCATTTATTCAACACCACTTTCTTTGGATGCCCATACTGCTAAGTTTGTTTCTGTGACTAATTCAGACTCCTGGTTTTTTTTTTTTGTTTTCTGTTCAGACTTAAAGCTTAAAACATTTTCAGGGGCAATGTAAATCTGGAAAGGTTACAAACCAGGGCCAGCTTCAGGTTTGAATGGACCCTTGGTATAGTCACTTTTATATCACTGGGTGCTCAATGGCAAACCACCATGTTGAATTTCCCACAATTGCTCAAAATGATGCAACAGCAAGGGCATTGTGAGAAATGTAAGATAGTTTGTAGACCCAGCCATCTGGCTCAGAGGGCCCAGGGCAAGTGTTGGGTACTGTCAGGGCACTGTGAATACAACAGCTCTCTGAGAATACTGGGTGCTGATGCCAGGCCAGACACAAATGATAACCTGGACCAGATTTGGATTGGATTGACATACCAAACTGAACACAACCCACAAGTCATGTAAAATGCCCTGCCGCTTGGGAAGCAACTCCAGACAGACAGCAGGAACTGGTAGTTTATAACAGTAATGGAAGGCTGTAAGGCATGGCTTGTGTACAGGATATGGCTTTGTGCAGGAGTAACTCACCTGGTGGGGCAGAGCCACAACAGCAGCCTCCCAGCAGCAGAATTGCTGACGCTTACTGGGAGGAATGAGGTGCTGCCAAGGTCAGGTCTGCACAGGTGCACCAGCAGGAGTGCCAGATCGACTCCACTAAT
Source organism: Rhineura floridana (assembly GCF_030035675.1). Classification (NCBI taxonomy): domain Eukaryota; kingdom Metazoa; phylum Chordata; class Lepidosauria; order Squamata; family Rhineuridae; genus Rhineura; species Rhineura floridana. Next base: position 200,706,806 of record NC_084480.1, on the reverse strand, counting down.
GCACCCATGCAGCCCCAACCTCATCTCCACCTCAACCCTCTCCTCCTGGTAAGCTGCACCAGCTCCACTGCTGGGAGGCAGTTGCTGTGGCTCTGGCCTATCAAATGAGTTGTTCCAGTTTGATGAGTCACAGGTTGTGCAGGCCTCATCTAGGCCTGCCTCCCCTCCCTCTCTTAGGGCAAAGGCTAGACACCCTCTACTTAAAGCATACCCAGAAGATGTTTGCTATAATTTCTAGAAGACTTCTGTGAATTTTCCCATGCTACCTGTCCCAGTCTTTTTCTACATTTGACTTTAGTTTGTCCTCATACGGAGCTACTTCATCACTTATCTTTGTAGCTTCCCACTAAATTCTTTCTTTCTCCTACCCCACCTTCATTTCTCCACTTCTTTCTTAAACTGTTGTACCAAAAGCTGTAAAACAAAGCCTTGGGGCGTATTCATGCATTAGATTAAAAGTGCCTTCCAGGCTTTTATGTACTATTGGTACACACATGAGCACTGTTGATGCAGGCAAAGGAAGCTGGTCTACTGGGGTGCATCCCCCTCCGGGAATGTCAAGTGATTTTTTTTAGAAAAATCCCTTCCCCAAGTCTCAAAACTACACACTCTTTCCTATCACACACACATTTTGTACTTCTATTTGAACTCACAAGAAGTTTTGCAAACATTTCTGTCAATCTGCTGTTCTCTGGCCAATCTGGTATATGGCTTCTGTATGCATTTCAATTTTCAACACTTGTGTGTTGAGTTTGTGTGCCTCTAGGCTCGCGTGAAGTATGGAGGTTTTGCATTCCTGTTTCTGTGCTCTGTGTGCCCGTGTGTTCCTTAAGTTTGGAACTGCAGGTATAAATATGTGTGGCTTTTAGGTTTGAAAGAACTATGGAGGTTTTGCATTCCTGTTTTACTTTAGTTCTGTGTATGTTTGGTTGGTTGGCTACTGTGAGAACAGGATTCTGTACTAGATGGGCCTTTGGTCTGACCCAGCAGGCTGTTCTCCTGTGGAGATTATAAGATGTACTGTTTATGCAAAGGACACCTGTTGTGGAATGACCTTATTAAATACAAACAGAGGTTCCTCATTGGTGAGGCAAGTGCACTCTGTGCATGTTCATGCCATTTTTTTCCTGAGGCGTATAGTTCCTAATCATGTCTTCTCTGCTCAAATCTGTGAGAGGCTATGTTTGTGAGGAGGGGTTGGTGGTGCTAATAGTTAACCCCCTTAGGCTGCATCATACTTTGATTGCATAGAATATTCCTGCACATTTTACTTTTCAATAAGCCAATTGGCAAGAGTTTCCTTTTCTTTATACCTGTAAAAAAGCAAGTATACCAAAGGATCTGGAGACTTAACTTAAGAATCATTTTTGTCTGTTACTGGCTGATAGTGTAGTGATGGGTACATTGGTATCCTCTTAATCAAAGGAGTAGCCAATTAGCTATGGCTTGCAACAGAAATGAAATAATATGCAAGTAGAACTTTAGAGGATAGCAAATATATAATTCCATAAGTTTACATGGATTACCAAAAATGATGCATCCATTTCCAAGGCATTAGTACTGTTCTTTTTCTTGTTCTGTTAAAAGTACACTATGATCTACTTTACAGAGTTGTTGTGAGGATAAAAGGCCTGTAAAACATTTTGGTAAACTTAAAACTTTATTTTAAAAGTAGAATGGTACAGAACATGGTGCAGATGAGAACTCAATGTGCAGAGCCTATATATACTATGGAAGCAAGGATTGCACCCTGCTTGCACACCCCACCCAGGCAAGCTTGTCCGAGCAGATAGCCACACATGAGATTTGCCAAGGACCTACATGTAAAGTCCAACAATTGTATTTATTCATTTATTGCATTTATATACTGCCCCATAGCCGAAGCTCTCTGGGCAGTTTACAACAATTGTTTATTTATTTATTGTACTTATATACCGCCCCATAACCGAAGCTCTCTGGGCTTTACAGTAACTAAAAACATTAAAAACAAATATACAAATTTTAGAAACACATTTTTAAAAACAATTTAAAAATACATGCTAAAATGCCTGGGAGAAGAGGAAAGTCTTGCCCTGGCACCGAAAAGATAACAGTGTTGGTGCTAGGTGCACCTCATCTGGAAGATCATTCCATAATTTGGGGGCCACCACTGAGAAGGCCCTCTCCCTTATTGCCAGACTCCCAGCTTCCTTTGGAGTAGGCACCTGGAGGAGGGCCTTTGATGTTGAGCGTAGTGTACAGTGGGTTCGTGTCAGGAGGGGCTTTCCATCAAGTATTGTGGTCCTAAGCTGTGTAAGGCTTTATAGGTTAAAACCAGCACCTTGAATCGTGCTCGGAAACATACAGGCAGCCAATGCAAGCGGGCCAGAATTGGTTTTATATGTTTGAACTGTCTGGTCCCTGTTAACAATCTGGCTGCTGCATTTTTCACAAGCTGTAGATTCTGAACCATCTTCAAAGGCAGCCCCACATAGAGTGCATTGCAGTAATCTAACTTGGAGGTTACCAGAGTATGGACAACTGAAGCCAGGTTATCCCTGTCCAGATAGGGGCATAGCTGGGCCACCAACCAAAGTTGGTAGAAGGCACTCCATGCCACCGAGGCTACCTGAGTTCCAAGTGACACAGATGGTTCTAGGAGAACCTCCAAGCTATGAACCTGCTCCTTCAGGGGAGTGCGACCCCATCCAGGACAAGTTGGACATCCACCATCTGGTCAGAAGAACCGTCCACTAACAGCATCTCAATCTTGTCTGGATTGAGCCTCAGTTTATTAGCCCTCATCCAGTCCATTGTTGCAGCCATGCACCGGTTCAGCACATTGACAGCCTCACCTGAAGATGATGAAAAGGAGAAATACAGCTGTGTATCATCAGCATACTGATGGCAATGCACTCCAAAACTCCAGATGACCACACCCAAAGGTCTATGTAGATGTTGAACAGCATGGGGGACAGAACTGACCCCTGTGGAACCCCATACTGGAGAGTCCAGGGTGCCAAGAAATGCTCCCTAAGCACCACCTTCTGGAGCAGACCCGCCAAGTAGGAGTGGAACCACTGCCATGAAGTCCCTCCCACTCCCAACTCAGCCAGTCTTTCGAGAAGGATACCGTGGACAAAGGTATCAAAATTCGCTGAGAGATCAATAATGTATGTAGACAAGAACACCAGATTTTTTTCTTTGATTATTAGGTTAAGCTTTTTTTGTGATTCCAAATCTGGGTTCTCTCCTCCAATTCAAAATTGGGAACAGAAAGGCCAGAGGAAAACTTTATTCCTTATTTATCCATATTATCTTTATATCCATTCTACCTTTCTTCGAAGTAGCTCAAAGTGGCATTCATGAGTCTCCTTTTCCCCATGTTATCCTCACAGCACCCCTGTGAGGTAGGTTAGGCTGAGAGACAGTGACTGCCCAAAGGGCACACAATAAGTTTCATGGCTGATTTTAACCCTGGTCTCTCAGGTCCTAGTCCACTTAATATCCCTCTAATGTATTCCACATTCTGGGAAAAAAAGATGTAGAAGTTAAGATGGATAATCTTTTCCCATAGGCATGGGGATTTATTTTTTATTTATAAATATTTTTGTATACCACTGTTTCATTTAAAAACATCAAAGCACTTTACAACATGTAAAAAAAAAGGACAGTAAAAAACATTAAAAATACAGTAACAACAGAGATCAGTGTGATGTCCACCCCATGCCTCTCTGGAATTATATGTCCTGATACCTCCTTCTTGGATCAGGAAATCCCCCACAGGATGTCTGCCTCAGCCTGTGTCAGATATACCCTCTAAACCAAAAGTTCCAGCCCACCACCTTTCTCCTTAAAAGGTGACCACTAGAATACACTGATAGCATGCAGGGAATGCAGTAATTATCGAACTATTGCCTTAACATCCTATGCAAGTAAAGTAATGCTCAAAATTCTACAACAAAGGCTGTTGCCATATATGGAGCGAGAAATGCCAGATGTCCAAACTGGATTTAGAAACGAAGAGGCACCAGAGATCATATTGCAAACATACGTTGGATAATGGGACCAAGGAATTTCAGAAGAAAATCACCCTATGCTTTATAGATTACAGCAAAGCCTTTGACTGTGTAGCTCATGAAAAACTATGAAATGCTTTAAAAGAAATGGGGGTGCCACAGCATCTGATTGTCCTCATGCACATCCTATAGACAAGAGGCTACTGTAAGGACCAATTGGTTCCCCATCGGAAAGGGTGTGAGACAGGGATCATAGAATCATAGAATAGTAGAGTTGGAAGGGGCCTATAAGGCCGTCAAGTCCAACCCCCTGCTCAATGCAGGAATCCAAATCAAAGCATTCCCAACAGATGGCTGTCCATGTATTTTATCACCTTATTTGTTTAATCTATACACAGAACATATCATACGGAAAGCAGGATTGGACCAAGATGGAGGTGTGAAAATTGGAGGGAGAAATATCAATAATTTAAGATATGCAGATGATACCATACTACTAGGAGAAACCAGTAATGATTTGAAACAAATGCTGATGAAAGTTAAAGAGGAAAGCACAAAAGCAGGACTGCAGCTGAACATCAAAAATACTAAAGTAATGACAACAGAAAATTTATGTAGCTTTAAAATTGACAATGAGGACATTGAACTTTTCAAGGATTATCAATACCTCGGCACAGTTATTAACCAAAATTCTCGCCATCATCAGATCCAAGGGCTCTGGCGATGGTGGGCCTTTGCAGTCATGCCGGGAAAGACCTGGCATGGCTTCAAAGCCCTTTCCTTTTTGGGTGTGGCATGGCCACGCATGCATGTCAAGTAGAGGGTGGAGCAGGGTGGCTATTTAAGCTCTACTCCACCTCCCCTCGGCCTCTTTCTGGCCCAACTTGACAACGGAGCAGGTCACTACGACAGAGCAGGTTGCTAGGCCACGTTAGGTGCTTTGGGCCTTGGACAGAACAGGTCGCTAGGCCACTTTAGGTGCTTTGGGCCTTGGCTGGTTATCTGTTTCGGCGGCACACAAGGCGGGAGAGAGAGGACCTGGGGGGGCTGTTTCTCAGCACTGGAGCATGAGAGAGAGGCTTGTGACAGTTGAGGCAGGAGCGTCACAGCAGTTGCAGCAGCACTTTGGAGCCTGGGCAGGGAGAATCTCTGCTAGGCCTGGCTGGCCTGCTTCACTTGGCAGCCTTCTGTGCAGTCTGGCTGGCCTGTTAAGGGCCTGAAGGGCTGGGATCACAAGGTTTGGAGTCCGGGCAGGGTGAGTCTCTGCTAGGCCTGCCCTGCTTCATTTGGAGGCCTCCTGGCTGGCTTGGCTGGCTTGTTAAGGTCCTGGTGGGCTGGGGTCAGAAGGGTTTAGAGTCGGGGCAGGGAGAGTCCCTGCTAGGCCTGGCAAGCCTGCTTCATTTGGCAGCCTCCTGTGTGGCCTGGCTGGCCTGTTAAGGGCCTGGAGGACTGGCATTGCAAGGTTTGGAGTCGGGGCAGGGAGAGTCTCTGCTAGGCCTGGCAAGCCTGCTTCATTTGGAGGCCTCCTGGGTTGCCTGGGGATTGTTGGGGCCTGCAGTTGGTGTTGGAGAGTGGGTGGTAGTTAGGGGCCATGTGAATGGGCCTTTTTTTTGTGAGGTAGCCATTTTGGGAAGGTTGTCATAGGTGGCCATTTTTATAGGTGATTGGCAGCCAAGTTGAAAAGGTCATCTGGAGGATGGCCATTTTGGTAAGGTCATCTGGAAGGTAGCCATTTTGATAAGGTCACCTAGAAGGTAGCCATTTTGGTAGGGTCTTCTGGAGGGTGGCCATTTTGGTAAAGTCATCTGGAGGGTAGCCATTTTGGTAAGGTCTTACACGGGTGGCCATTTTGGTAAGGTAATTTTTAGGTAGTAGCCATGTGGGTTGTGGGCCATGCCTCCTAAGAAGGGTGGGGGTGGCCCTAGGAAGAAGGGCAAGGCCCTGAAGTGGCCTACTGTCAGGCCCAGGATGTGACTCAGGAACCAGACCAACGATTGTAGTTAATTCGTGTTTTATTAGGGTAATGTCCAAACAAAGACTGCATTTTCTCATGAATCAATACAGGGATACAGGTCCTGCGGCATTGGGAGAAAGTTGACAGAGCAAGGGACTTCTTCCCGCCTGTTCTTTAAGAAGGGGCCAAACGGGTGCGCAATCTTTCGCTCCTCCTTAACTGCCCCTCAGGTACTGCCCGCCTTCCCCCCTTCTCTCCTGTCTTTTCAGCTGTCTGCATGTGCGCGGTGAGGGGGGAAGCATCACCCCCTCCTCTTCTGAAGTTTCCAATTCCAGGATGGGGGATAGGGGAGGGCTGATGGTAAACTGCCTCCCCGCTTTTTGGCTGTGAGCAGCCCTCCCTCTTCCCCCTCTTGCTCTGAGCCTGAAAGAGGGGGAGGCGTGAGAATGTCCAGGGAGGGCTCAGGCTCCCCATTGCTAAGCGAACTTATCACTGGCAGTTCCTCTGTTTCGTCTTCGCTCCAAAGGGGGGAAGTTCCTCCCCCTTCCCTCTGCCATCCATCTGAATACTCTTCTCCCAACTCTCTGGGATCCAGCTCCCCGGGATTGGGACCCCAGCTCTGCCTTCCGACACCATCCCCCCTCCCAGGCTGTGCCCCCCTCCCCTTGTCTGGCTTGGGACGGTAGGGAAAACGTTGATGGAAAAGTTTTACCAATTCTGGAGCATGCACATCAGCTGCATCTTCCCATGATCTGTCAGCCACCCCATAGCCTTTCCAGTGAATCAAGTACTGCAGCTTGTGGCGTCTGATCCTGGAATCTAAGATCTCCTCAACTTCAAACTCAAGCTGCTCATTTACCAGGAGTGGAGCTCCGGGAGGTTCCTCCGGCCGTAACTCACTGGGAGGGGCGGCTTTCGTTAAGAGGGATCGATGGAACACAGGATGTATTTTAAACATGTCAGGCAGCTTCAGTCGGTACGCCACGGGATTGATTTGAGTTTCTATTTCGAAAGGACCCACCCTCTTGTCTTGTAATTTTCTACATTTGCCCGGCATCTGGAGGAAGCGGGTGGACAGCCATACCTGGTCTCCCGGTTGAAGGGGGGGGCCTCCTTCCTGTGCAGGTCAGCAACTCTCTTGTACTCCATTTTGGCTTCGTTTAACTGCTGTTTCAGTGTCTGTTGCACCGCTTGCAATTCCTTAAGGAAGTTCTCAGCTGCCGGTACCAGCATTCCTTCTGAGCTGCTTGGAAAGACTTTAGGATGGAATCCATAATTAGCAAAGAACGGGGTTTGTTGAGTGCTGGAGTGCAGAGAATTGTTGTAGGCGAACTCTGCAAAATGCAAATATGATACCCAGTCAGTCTGTTGATAGGACACATAACTTCGTAAATATCTTTCCAAAACGGCGTTCAAGCGTTCCGTCTGCCCATCTGTCTGGGGGTGATGGGCGGAGGAGAGTTTTAATTCCGTCTGCAACTGTTTCCACATTGCTCTCCAAAATTTGGCTGTGAACTGAGTTCCTCGGTCTGAGACTACGCTGTTTGGCAATCCATGCAGCCGGTAGACTTCTTTTATGAATAACTTGGCCGTTTCTTTAGCCTCTAAGGCCCCTGCACAAGGAAGAAAGTGTGCCATTTTGGTAAATAGATCCACCACTACTAAGATGGCTGTCATTCCTTGGGACTTGGGTAGATCAGTTATAAAATCCATGGAGAGGTCCTTCCAGGGTTCGTGTGGGACAGGCAACGGTTGTAACAGTCCTGCTGGTGTCCCTGTTTGTGTTTTTGTCCGCAGACAGACAGAGCAGGACTTTACATAACTCTCAATATCCCGACGCATTTTAGGCCACCAGAAGTCCTTGGCCACGTTCTGAATGGTCTTGTAAATCCCAAAGTGTCCCGCTGTGATGGAATCATGACACTGGCGTAGGATTCTGAGCCTTAATTCCCCTTCTGGCACATATCTGGCGGTTTTGAACCATAACAGTCCATTTCTCCAGTGAAAGGTTACTTCTGAGTCTTGACCTTGTCCCGTCTCCTGCTGATATTTTAGCATGTCTGCATCTTCTTGTTGTGCCTTTTTGAGTTCCTCTTCCCATGAAGGCTGGCATACTCCCAACGTTAATTTCTCTGGCGGGATTACGTACTGAGGCTGGTCCTCGGATTCACTTTCTTTGTATTGTGGCTGTCTGGATAAGGCATCCGCTCTCTGGTTTTTGGCTTGGGCATGGTAAGTAATCTGGAAGTTAAACCTAGTGAAGAACTGGGACCATCTTATCTGTCTCTGGTTCAGCTTTCTGGCTGTTTGGAGGCTTTCAAGATTCTTGTGGTCGGAGCGCACTTCAATTCGATGAGAGGTCCCCTCTAGGTATTTTCAAAAGAGTCCTTGATGGCCAGCAGCTCCTTCTCCCAAACTGTGTAGTTCTTCTCTGCAGGCTTTAACTTCCGAGAGAAGTACGCACAGGGGTGCAGCTCCTTCACTTCTTGGTCTAATTGTAGCAGGACCCCCCCGATGGCAAAATCTGAAGCATCTGCTTCCACTACGAAAGGGCGGTTCGGATCAGCAAAGCGCAGAATGGGCTCAGTAGCAAACCTTCTCTTCAGCTCCTCAAAGGCCTCGGTGGCGTTCTCTGTCCATTGAAACTTCTTCTTCCCCCTTAAACAGTCAGTCAGAGGAGCTGTTAATTTGGAAAACCCTGGAATGAACTCTCTGTAATAATTGGCAAACCCCAAAAACCGTTGTTCATCCTTTTTGGTGACAGGTTGGCCCCAGTCCAATATGCAGCTTACTTTCCCTGGGTCCATCTCCACGCCTTCCACTGAGATTCGATATCCAAGGAAGTCTAGAGACTTGAGGTCAAATCCACATTTCTCTAATTTAGCATACAGGTGATTTTCTCTCAGTCTCTTCAACACCGTCTTCACATGCTGGTCGTGGTCTTCCTGGTTCTTTGAGAACACCAGGATATCATCTAAGTAACAGATTACATACGTGTCCAACAAGTCTCTAAACACGTCGTTCATGAATTTTTGAAAAATTCCTGAACTTCCACAAAGCCCGAACGGCATGACCAGGTATTCATACTGTCCGTAAGCGGTCAAGAATCCTGTTTTCCATTCATCTCCCTCCTTCATTCTGATCAGATTGTACGCTTCTCTCAAATCCAACTTCGTGAAGATTTTTGCAGAGCGCAGTCGGTCCAGCAACTCTGAGATCAGGGGCAGCGGGTAGCTGTTGGGGATGGTGATCTGGTTCAATGCGCGATAGTCGTTACAGGGTCTGAGTTCCCCCCCTTCTTTTTCACAAACAATAGTGGCGCTCCAGCAGGGGATTGTGAGGGGCGTATGAATCCTCGCCTCAGGTTTTTATCCAGGAATTCCTTCAGGGCCTCCCTCTCATTCTCTGTGAGAGAGTAGATTCTCCCTGATGGGATGCTGGCTCCTAGCACTAGATCAATCGCACAGTCATAAGGGCAGTGGGGGGGTAAAGTCTCTGCCTCTTTTTCATCAAACACATCTTTGAATTCTTCATACTTTGGCGGCAGGGTCACTTGCTCGATCTCTTGCACTGCCCCCGCTAAGGTGTTCTTGATTCCTTCAGGTTGACAGTTCTCCTGGCAATACTGTGAGGTGAACCACACCACCGCCTCCTTCCAACTTATTTTGGGTTCATGCTTTGCTAGCCAGGGCATTCCCAGAATCACCTCAAAGTTCGAGAGATCTGACACGTATAGGGAAATGAACTCTTCGTGCCCTGGGATTTGAAGTTTCACTTCCTCCGTGGCTTGTGTCACCCCTCCTGACTTCAGGGGTCTCCCATCGATAGTCTCCACAGCTAGGGGAGCGTCCAGTTTCCACCGGGAAATTCCATGATGCTTGACTAACTTTGCATCAATAAAATTTGTGGAGGCTCCACTATCAATTAAGGCAGTGGAATTAAACACCACTCCTCTGGAAGTTGTAATCCGAATAGGCAAGACCAACACCCCCTTTGAGGGAGGTTGGATCGTTGGGGGGCCTTTATACAACGCTGCCCCCAGTCCACCGGCCTGCACGTGGAGTGGGTGTTCTAGTTTCCCGACAGCTCGGCTTTCCCCCCTTTCAGTCCACAGTCTCTGGCCACATGGCCCGGCTTTGAACAATAAAAGCATAAATGTTCCCGGCGGCATCTTTCCTTTTCTTCTTCCGACAGTCTTGGCCTAGCCCCTCCCTGTCCCTCAGTTGCATTACCTGCCATCCCTGTAGTGGGAAGGGTCTTGTTGCGGGATGCCAAGGCTGAGTATCTCGGGACCTCCTGCTTCCTTTCCAGGCGCCTTCCTTCCATCCGGTGATCTATCTGTAGGCATAGCCGGATGAGCCCTGGTAGGTCAGTGGGGGGGGAGGTCCTGGCCCAGTCATCCAGGATTTCAGCATTTAATCCACTCCGGTACATAAACATCAGGGCGGCGTCATTGTAACCAGTTTCCTGGGACAGAATTTTAAAAGCGTTAGTGTACTCGGAAACAGTCCCTTTAGCTTGCTTCAGAGCGCCTAGTTGCCGTGCTACTGTTTCAGCCCTTTGCGGGTCTTGCAACATCTCGGTCATCTCCTGTATAAATCCTCTGTACCTTCCTAAGACAGTATCCTTTCTCACGAGATACGGAGTCACCCATTTTGCAGCTTCTCCCTCCAGGAGGCTAATCACGAAAGCTACTTTAGCCCCATCGTCTGGAAATTCCGTGTGCCTGACATCCAGATATAACTCACATTGAGCCACGAAGGTTGCCAACTGATCACTTTGTCCCGCGTATTTTGGGGGCAATCCAATGGGAACCTTTACTACGGCAGCTGGAGGGGCTGTTTGCATCTGGTCTATCGTGGCCTTCAAGGTTTGATTATCCGTCTTCAGCGCCTTGACTGCTGCTAGCAGGGCTTGAACATCTGTCTGCAAATCAACTACCTTAGTCCTCAGGAGTTCCACTTCTTCCATCTCAGAAGTAGGGTTCGTCCCCCCCGCTGCTCCCTTTGACATCTTGTCCCCGTCAAGTGAAGAGAGCGTTGAGGGTGATTTAGGTGGCTCTGTCAAGCTGTCAGGCCCAGGATGTGACTCAGGAACCAGACCAACGATTGTAGTTAATTCGTGTTTTATTAGGGTAATGTCCAAACAAAGACTGCGTTTTCTCATGAATCAATACAGGGATACAGGTCCTGCGGCATTGGGAGAAAGTTGACAGAGCAAGTGACTTCTTCCCGCCTGTTCTTTAAGAAGGGGCCAAACGGGCGCGCAATCTTTCGCTCCTCCTTAACTGCCCCTCAGGTACTGCCCGCCTTCCCCCCTTCTCTCCTGTCTTTTCAGCTGTCTGCATGTGCGCGGTGAGGGGGGAAGCATCACCCCCTCCTCTTCTGAAGTTTCTGATTCCAGGATGGGGGATAGGGGAGGGGCTGATGGTAAACTGCCACCCCGCTTTTTGGCTGTGAGCAGCCCTCCCTCTTCCCCCTGTTGCTCTGAGCCTGAAAGAGGGGGAGGCGTGAGAATGTCCAGGGAGGGCTCAGGCTCCCTGTTGCTAAGCGACCTTATCACTGGAGTTCCTCTGTTTCGTTTTCGCTCCAAAGGGGGGAAGTTCCTCCCCCTTCCCTCTGCCATCCATCTGAATACTCTTCTCCCAACTCTCCGGGATCCAGCTCCCTGGGATTGGGACCCCAGCTCTGCCTTTCGACACCTACTCAGTGGTGGCCTCCTTCATCTTAGGACATGTCATCCTCTGGATTAGGGCCCTGATGTTGTATTTGCATATTCAGGGGCAGTACTTGCTGGATATGGAAGAGGTGTTTCTTCTTCTGCTCAGCAGCAGCCTATGAGTGATGCTTGTAGATAGGTTAGGGGCCCCGTGGGCACTCCTGCTGCAGGGGGAGCCTACCTCACTGCCGACCTGTTGTCTTCTGTCCAGGTTGGTGCAGTTCCATTTGGGGAGGCGTCAGTTCCTCTGGGGGCCCATTTGCTGTTGGCAACAAGAGAGCATATTTGAAAGGGAGAGTGCATGAATGTGTTTTCCCTGTTATACTGACAGCCAGAGCAGAAGGGAAAGGATAAGCAGGAGGAGAGAGAATGAAAAATTGTAAAAGGAAAAGGTAGATAGGACCTGGGGTAATTGGATGGCAGGATATTTAATTTATATGGAGGTGGTGATTCAGTGCCAGCTTATGAGGGCAGCAGCTTTCGTGAAATAACTGGACATAATATTTAGGGCACATATGGAATTCATGGGGTCAGCATGGATGGCCTATGATACATCTTTTAGAATGAGAACGGCAGTGGATATAAACCTACAGTGGGACAGAAAGGACCCGGGTTTTGGTTGCAGCTCAACCCATGCAAGGGGATAGGACAGACAGTGGGCATTTACTGGGTCAGTCTGCCACTGTGGTGCCTTCCTGTGGGTCCACGGGGTAGGGGATTCAACCCCGCCTACTCTGTTGGGAGTTCAGTGCTAAGGGCTTTTGCAACAGGAACCAGTGTAAATTTAGACATGAGTGTTCCATCTGCACTGGCTCCCATCCTTTTACCAGCTGCTCTAGAGCTGAGGGGTTTAAGAGTTTTCAGAAGGGGAAAAAGCCAGGATCTGGAGGGCAGCCTTCAGGTAAGGGGTCCGGATTCACTCTACTTGGGGAAAAGTTTTTGGTTTGGTTTTCGGATTTCATTTGTTGGAGAGCATAGCCCTTACATGTCAGGGAAATTGAAGTCAGTAGTTGGAATGGAGCTAGTGGTGCAGGAGAAAATAGATGAGGAAGTAGCCGAGGGAAGGGTACTAGGTCCATTTGACTTCCCTCCTATGCTCGCTCATAGCAGTGTTTTGACCTATGTCTGTATTTTGACTGGCATCTGCTGAGCTAGGGGTGCCTTGGCCATGGGAAAAACTGAAGGCCCTTTCTCCTGTGCTTACCTTTTTTGGGAATTGAGCTTGACTCAGTGGTGCAAGCTTGCCATTTACCAGCAGTGAAGTCAGGGGAGTTGAAGCATAGGGTGGCCAGCTTTAGAAAATCTGAGACTGACCAGAGGGGCTGAGGTTTGGTCACCACTTTGGCCTCTCCCCTGTACACAGGCTGTGTCCAGTCTGGGCTTTAGGCTCATTTTTGCTGCTTAGAGGTAAGTCTAGAGGGTAGTTATTTTGTCACCAGGATAGCCAGCCTTTGACTAAGTTTCAGTTTTGGTCCATAGTCAGACAGGCCTTATCACTGTAACCTGACCAGTTTCTGAGACAGGGGAGGAACAGAAATAGCCATCTTTGAGACTTGTATCAGGAGTAGCAAACACACCTGAGAAGTAGAAGGGATGGACTTTGCACACGGTGCATTTTGTCCAATACTGTTGTGGCCATGATTTATTAGTGATAATTTCTTCAAGTCTTTCCACATTCATAACATACTATATCTAATCCCAACTGATCTACTGTTATGCTGAGCCAGCAAGGGCTGCTCTGATAATAAAGATGCAGATTACCCAGTATGGGACATTATGGAAACTACTACTCACATTATAATAGAGTGACCACTCTCTGCCTTTGAGGAGCTGACTGGAGCTTCTAATTACTGTCATGTTTGGGGTTGGATCCCAACCAGTTCGGTATGCACTCTTTTCAGATGGGTGTGGCTTCTATAGTAACTATATTGGGCTGTGGAAGCACAGCCATGCAGGCAGTGGGGCACTGGCAGTAGGCCTTAACCGTTGTGCTGCTGAGCATATTGTTAATTGTTGTTTCTGTTTTAACAGGTTGGAGGGTGCTGGAGAGAGTCAAGGTACTCATATGTGGCCACATATGGTATTCTGGGCCAAGAGGAGGGTGTCGCAGGCCAGGCATGGAACCCAGTTGGGGCTCAGTCATTGCGTTTTGGTCCAGTGGCTGGGTAGACATGGCATGCTGTGGGAAAGCCTCCTGCCAATGCTGTTTGATTATTTGTTGGTGCAGCACCCTCTGCATGTTTTGGTGATACATTTGGGAGGCAATGACCTGGGACTGTTGAAGGGGAAAGCCCTTGTCATTCAGGCTTGCCTGGACTTTGTGGCCATATGACGGAGTGGCCTGGGACTATAATTGTCTGGTCCGATATCTTCCCCAGGAGGAGTTGGAGGGGTGGGATTGACCCCAGGGGCCTGAACAAGGCTTGTCAGAAGGTAAATAGGGAAGTCCAGCTCGCCCTTGCTGGTTGGCAGGGCGAGGTAATACATCACCCAGAGGTGAAGTGTGGAAGGGCTGATCTTTACCGGCCAGATGGTGTTCATATGTCTGACTTGGGTAATGATCTGTTTTTGATTGATCTGCAGAGTGCCCTGCACATAATTATTGTCACAGGTGGGGGAAAAGGGACTAAGCTGAGACTTGTCCTCTTCTGTGGCAGATAGGTGCGGGAATTTCACAGGATAGGGTTTGGTGACCACCCTTAGGCACCCTTTAAGGTGATTGGTGGGTTCTGAGGCCTGCCTTCACGGTTGTGTGGCCTGTTGGCAGGATAAGGCTCACCTTTGGGGCTAACCTGTAACACCCACTCAGGGGTTGTGGGGCCCTGAGGGGGGGTGGAGCAGGAAGGCCTCCCTAACCACCTTGTGGGAATGGGGCCCGGAGAAGGGGATTGGGTTTGGACCACCCTTTTTCCATGGCAGGGTGTCCTCACCCTATTGGGTAAGAGTTAGGTCCCACACTTGTCTCTGCAGATCATTTATTATATAATCAAGCATTTAATTGGCTTTATTTCAGTAAACATGACCCTTGATTTACCCACACTTCATCTTGTCTTGCCTCTTCATTTCCTGGCTATGCGCTGCAATGGAGACAATAGTCAAGAAATCAGAATAAGGCTAGGACTGGGGAGGGCAGCTATGAGAGAACTTGAAAAGGTCCTCAAATGCAAAGATGTATCACTGAACACTGAAGTCAGGATCATTCAGACCATGGTATTCCCTATTTCTATGTATGGACGTGAAAGTTGAACAGCGAAAAAAGTGGATAAGAGAAAAATCTACTTATCTGAAATTTGTTGTTGGAGCTCTGCAGATACCATGGACCACGAAAAAGACAAATAATTGGGTGTCAGAACAATTTAAACCAGAACTATCACTAGAAAAAAAAACGATGAAACTGAGGTTCTCATACTTTGGACACATGAGAAGACATGATTCACTAGAAAAGAAAATAATGCTGGCAAAGGTAATAGAAAAAGAGGAAGACCAAAGAAGAGATGGATTGATTCCATAAAGGAAGCCACAGACCTGAACTTACAAGATCTGAACAGGGTGGTTCATGACAGATGCTACTGGAGGTCGCTGATTGATAGGGTTGCCATAAGTCATAATCGACCTGAAAGCATATAACAACAAATTGAATTGGACCCCTTTGTGGTAACATACGTGATCAAGCTAACACACAGGCTTTTGAACAAACAAAATAGACTTTATTAATTACAAGATGTTAAATATTATAAATAAATAGTGTTATAGTCCCTATCCACCCTGTCTACTCTACCCCTCTAATCCTAATAAAATCTTCCCTCAACACTCTCCCAGTCCTATCCTTCCTAAAAACACACCCTAACTCTTCAAGATCTAATCCCTGTCTCCTAATTGACAAAACAAACCACTTTTCTATTCAAAACTCACTTGGAACTCTCACTCATACACCCCTCCCACATGTCACTTGCATCATCCACACCTCCTAGCATTGCATTAACTATTTCATAAGAGAACACATTTTAAAACAAGGTTAAACAGATGGAAGGATGGAGCATGATCTCACCAAGGTCTATCTTGAGTATTTGTGGAGAGTCCAACCTCTTAGTGAATTCAGTATTTTTAAAAAAGTCCCTGTGGCATGATGATCATCTTTGTAAGAAAACCAAACCCACCCCAAACCAAAATTATACTTTAGTCCAAGTTACCAGTCCACAGTCCCATGTTGCCTGAAGGGTCTCATTTGATTGCAGAACTCACAATCACACTTCTTGACACCCTATCTGCCATGACATTTTGCTTTCCAGCTACATGCTGGGTGTCTGCATGGTATTTCTGCAACTTCCAAGACCATTGTTGCAATAGCTGATTCAAATTCCTAATGGTTTGAAGCCACATCAAAGCATAATGATCCATCTGTATAATGAACCTCTGGCCCCATATGTAAGGTTGTATCTTCTTGAGTGCCCTGATAACTGCCAGACACTCTTTCTGAATGGATGAGTAGTTTTTCTCTCTTTCAATTAACTTTCAATTTAAATAGGATATTGGGTGTTTTGCTACATATGATTTAATCATGTTTTTTAGTGTGCCATTATATGTCTCAACCAAGCCATTTGTTTGTGGATGCTACACTGTTGATGTGAGATGCTTTATGCCATGACACCTCCACAAACTTTGGACTATATCTGACAGGAATACAGTTCCCAATCAGATATTAATTCATGAGGCAATCCTAAACATGAGAATATCTTTAACAAAGCTCTGTCACTGTCATAGCATTAATATTTCTGAGAGCTTTAGCATCTGGAAAGTGAATTGCAAAATCAACCACTGTGAGCACAAAATGTTTTCCACTCTGAGTATGTTTTGTGAAAGTAATAATAATAATAAAATTTTATTTATGAGTTGCCTATCTGGCCGAATTAACGGTCACTCTAGGCGACGTACATTGACACAATAAAATACAATATAAAACCAGAAAACCACATTCAATAATTAAACTAAACAGCATTAAAAGCTAACCCATCTCAGAAATCCCATAGGCCAGCCTGAACAGCCAGGTCTTCAAGGCCCGGCGGAAACCTATCAGGGAGGGGGCATGACTAAGATCAAAAGGAAGGGAATTCCAGAGGGCGGGGGCCACAATCGGAAATGCCCTCTCTCTGGTCCGCACCAGTCTAGCTGTTTTAACTGGTGGGACCAAGAGAAGGTCTTGTGTGACTGATCTTGTTGGGTGGCATAATTGGTGATGCTGGAGGTGCTCCTTTAGATAAACTGGGCCAAAACCATATAGGGCTTTAAAGGTCAGCACCAACACCTTGAATTGGGCCCGGTAGACAACTGGTAGCCAGTGTAGATCTACTAACACCGAAGTGATATGATCACGGTGACAGCTGTTCTTAATCAAACGTGCTGCCGCATTCTGTATCAGCTGTAATTTCTGGACCGTTTTCAAGGGTAACCCCACATAGAGTGCATTACAGTAGTCTAAGCGGGAGGAGACCAGAGCATGTATCACCCGTGGGAGCAGATGGGCAGAAAGGTAGGGTTGCAGCCTCCGTATCAGATGAAGTTGATACCAAGCCGCCCGGCTCACTGCCGAAACCTGAGCCTCCATGGACAGCTGGGAGTCAAGAATGACCCCAAGGCTGCGGACCTGGTCTTTAAGGGGCAATTTTACCCCATTAAACACCAGGTCTATATCTCCCAACCTTCTCTTGTCCCCCACGAGCAACACCTCAGTCTTGTTGGGGTTCAGTTTCAGCCTATTTCTTCCCATCCATTCACTTACGGAGTCCAGGCACTTGGACATGGTATCCACAGCCAACTCTGGTGAGGACTTAAATGAGAGATAGAGCTGAGTGTCATCCGCATATTGGTGACACTGCAGCCCAAACCTCCTGATGATGGCCCCCAGCGGCTTTACATAGATGTTGAATAGCATGGGGGAGAGGATAGAACCCTGTGGCACTCCACAATTGAGAGGCCAAGGGTCTGAAACCTCATCCCCCGATGCCACCCATTGGTGCCTACCGGAGAGATAGGAACGGAGCCACCGTAAAACAGTGCCCTCTATTCCTAATCCCTCCAGGCGATCCAAAAGGATACCGTGGTCGACGGTATCGAAAGCCGCTGAGAGATCCAGGAGGACTAGGAAAGTATATTCTCCTCTATCCAATGCCCTCCTCATATCATCCACCAGGGCGACCAAGGCTGTTTCAGTTCCATGTCCAGTCCTGAAGCCCAATTGGAATGGATCTAGATAATCTGCTTCATCCAAGTGTGTCTGTAGCTGTTTGGCCACCACTCGCTCAATCACCTTGCCCAAGAATGGTAAATTAGAGACTGGGCGAAAGTTATTTAACTCTTGGGGATCCAAGGACGGCTTTTTCAAGATGGGCTTTATTACTGCCTCCTTGAGGGCCGATGACATTGCACCCTCTTCCAAGGATGCATTTACCACTGCCTTGATCCCTGCGCTCAGTCTCTCTTTGCAGCTCATAATGAGCCATGAGGAGCAAGGATCCAGCAGACAGGTGGTTGGCTTCACAGTAGAGAGCACCTTGTCCACTTCCTCAGAAAGAAGAGGCTGAAAATGATCCCACCAGACCGGGATGCAACTGGCCGACTCTAGCTCGCTTCCTGTATCCACGGCGTATGGAATCATGCTCTTCAGGTGCTCAATTTTATCAGCAAAGTGTTCAGCAAATATGTCACAAGAGGCTTTAGAATGCTCCATGGGTTCCTGAGCAACTGGACCGACCAGGCTTCGGACCACTTGGAACAACCTCCTGGGACAACACTCTGCAGATGCAATAGAGGCAGCAAAGAAACCTTTCTTTGTTGCCTTTGTTGCCACCTGGTAGGCCACTATTGCTGCTCTAACCAGTGTCCGATCGTCTTCAGAGCGAGATTTCCACCACCGGCGCTCTAGTCATCTCACCTCCTGTCTCAGACTCAGCAACCGTGGTGTATACCAGGGTGTTATCTGAGCTCTATTCAGGGGGAGAGGACATTTCGGAGCCACCCGGTCTACTGCCCTAGTGATCTCCCTATTCCACTCCATCACCAGGGCTTCGACCGGGCATCCTTCAGCAGGCTCCAAGTCTCCCAGCGCATTCAGGAATCCTTGAGGATCCATCAGGCGTCTGGGGTGGACCATCCTAATAGGTCCTTGTCCCCTGCGGAGGGTGTGCGGCATTGAGAGGTCTATATTCACCAGATAGTGATCTGACCATGACATGGGGTTAGAAAGAACAGCCCCCATTTTCAGAGCACTTCCCTCCCCTCCCGAGACAAACACAAGGTCAAGAGCATGACCGGCTACATGGGTGGGCCCTATATTACTAAGGTGCAGTTCCCAGGAAGTCATGGTTTCCAAGAAATCCCGAGAGGCTCCAGTGAGGACGGTCTCGGCGTGCATGTTGAAGTCCCCCAAAACCAATAGGTTGGGGGAGAGCATCCATACACCCGAGACCACCTCAAGCACCTCGGTCAGGGAGTCTGCTGTGCAGCGGGGTGGGCGGTACACAAGCAGAATCCCTAAACTGCCCTTTGGGCCCAGCCTCCAGTACATGCAGTCAACAAACTTGGTCTCATGGAGAGGGGGTCTGGTGAAGACCAAGGACCCCCGATAGATGACTGCCACTCCCCCTCCCCGCCTACCACCCCTCGGCTGCTGTGCGTAACAGAAACCGGCTGGACACATGGTCTCAAGCGTAGGAGCCGAGGCCTCATCCAGCCAGGTCTCTGTAATACACGCCAGGTCTGCGTTCTCGTCCAGGATCATATCATGGACGAGCGCTGTCTTTTGCACCACAGACCTGGCGTTACACAACAGCAGTCGAAGGTCGGATGGAGTCCTGCATCCCTCAGTAATCTGCTGGTGATGGACAGGCCCGGAACAGGGGATGGATATTATGCATATCCTACTATGTCCATAGCCACTCTGTAAAAAGCTTTCCCAATTAAGGACAATGACTGTAATGGTGCTTTAACCCTTCCTCCCCCTTTTCTTCACGTGTTGGCATGTCTCACAGGATTTACAGTATTCTGTAACCTCTCTGGAGATATTTGGCCAATCAAAAGTGAGTGATAAACGTCTATGTGTTTTCCCAATTCCCTTTTGCCCAGCCACAGGTATATCATGAGCTAATTTCAACAGCTGAACTCTTTCTTTGGAACCACTAGCTATTTTTCAACCACACAACACCTATCTCTGTTAGCTAGCAGCTGTTTCCTATACAGTAAGCTATTCTCCCAGAAGATTGTTCTCTTTGAGATTTACTAAAAGAACTTTCTTCCTTCTGTACTAGGGCTCTCAGAGATTCTAAACTCTCATAATCTAAAGAAGTGTTTTTAAACTATATTTCCCTGAGCTGCGACTGCAGAAGATACCAAGTCATTTGTATCACAAGACTATGCCTCTCCCTGGATCATAGGCAACAGAGTCAATTTTGGATTTGCTCCTGTTACATTTTTACAGGCCTCAGTTTCCTCAGCAACACTGAAACTTTCTTTCCTCTTTCCTTCTGGGACCTAGTGACAATGTATACCTGTCGATTACAAGACGTAATGTCTGTCCCCAGAATGAAAGATTCACTCAGTTCATTGTTAATCCCTACCTCATATTCTCCCTGAAAACCTCTCCATTTTACTTTAACTCTGGCCAATGGTATTTGAACAGGCTCTCCCCTTATACATTTGATGGTAATGGTTTTCTCAGGTAAGATCTTTTCAGGATTAACCAGATCTGAGTGTATAAGTGATATTTCTGCCCCATGTCCAAAACTGCCAAGTAATCATTTTCATTTATAGTCTCTCTCTGAGAGTATTATCAAACTCAGGTGCTTTATCCTATTTCAGTATATAGCACTGTAACCCCTCAGGTTTGTTTGACAAGGTGTTATTCTGAACCTGAACACGCCTCACTGAGGCAGTTTTCCCTTTATTAACTCCCAGTTGGGGACGTGAAGACTTAATATGTCCAATTAATCTGCAGTGAAAAGATGTTTTGTCTGTGTTGCCAAACAGAGGTGTAACAGACAGCTGTTTCTCTGGACTAGACAGTGTTTGCTGAGTTTTGCTCTTGCCTATTTCTCTTTTAAATCCCCCAAGTTTATTCAGAGCAATTTTATGTTGGTAATACTTACTTATTCCACCAGGAAGGTTAAGACCTCTATTCATAGAAAAATTGTCTGCTAATCCAGCAGCTTTTCTGACATTCTTTGGATTCTGATTCCTCACAGGCAATCTTATTTCCTGAGGTAACTGAAAAATGAACTGATCTAGAATCATAAGATCTCTAATGTATTCTTTTGTTTGGGCGTTGCCACTACCAATCCATTTATCGAAAAAGTAAATAAGTTTAAAACTAAATTCCACATAAGATTTAGAAGAAGTTACTGTGGTATTTCTGATTTATTTTTTTAAAAAATCAGGTCCAAACCTAAACCTTTGATAGACAGCAGACTTAAAGATGTCAAAATGTACTGCCTCCTCAACTGAAAAACTATTCTATATTTCAGATAGTTCTCCTTTTAATAATTTTGGAATATACCTCATATATTCCCTAGAATCTAAATTCCACATTGGAGCAGCTTTCTCAAAAGTGTTAAAATATTTGGGGATCCCACATTTGTAGGAACTGAAATCTTTAGGAGAATTTTTTGCAAGTCTGGCTGCCTCTCACTCTCATACTCTCTTCCCTCAGCATTTTCTATTTTTCAAATTGGAGTCTTCCAAATTCCAATTCTCTATCCTTTTCCCTTTGTTTGATTTGGTCTTCATTTTGTCTTAGTCTTTCTAATTGTGTCTGTCTATCCATCTCTGTCTGTTGCATTTCTGCCTCTTTCTGTTGCATTTCAGCCCTCAGTTTCTCTCTCTGGAACTCCAGATATTAAAGATTCATTTCCATAGGTGTGGGTCTATCTACCATTCTCTCAGTCTTCCCAGCACCTTTACCTCTGAGGTGATTTAAAAGGATCATTTTTAGCGCATCAGTTGATTTCCCTTCATGAGGAAGATTTAACTGTTTACATTTGTCAATCAAGCTTTCTTCACTGACATAATCTCCATTTTCCCAAGAGATTTTTTCCTTTCCTTTTCTCCCTCACAATGTTTCAACTTCACTTTCACCTGCCTTGGTTAGGTTTTGATGTATTGTTTCACCAGTGCACTTCTTGCCTGTCATCAGCTTGTGACTAAACAAGATTCAGCCTTTAGCTGACCACAAAATAAAACCCTTGTATTTCAGATCCCACTGCTACAGTTGCCACTTGTGATGTCCACCCCTGTGCATCTCAACATTCTGCCTCCTGATACCACATGCATGGATCAGGAAATCACCCATGGGACATCTGCCTCAGTCTGTGTCAGATACACCCTCTAAACCACAAGTTTCAGCCCACCACCTTTCTCCTTAAAATGTGACCACTGGTGTACACTGATGGCATGATTGGTATAGGTATGTTATGGAATTGGACCCCGTTGTGGTAACATACATGATCAAGCTAACACACAGGATTTTGAACAAAATAAACTTTATTAATTACAAGATGTTAAATATTATAAATAAATAGTATTGTTATAATCCCTATCCACCCTACCTACTCTACCCATGTAATCCTAATAAAATCCTCCCTCAACACCCTCCCAATCCTATCCCTCCTAAATACACACCCTAACACTTCAAGATCTAATCCCTGTCTCATAACTGACAAAACAAACTCACTCAAGGAACTCTCACTCACACATACCCTCCCACCTGGCAGTCTTACATCATCCACACCTCCTAACATTGCATTAACTATTTCATAACAGAACACATTTTAAAACAAGGTTAAACAGATGTTATAGTCACCTATTGCAAAAATACATTTATGGGGGGCCTTGTTAACAGTCTTGCGTGGCACCTTTAAGATTAACCAATTCAGATTGCAATCTTGTACATACTTATCAGGGCGCAATCTCCATGGGATTCAGGGGGCTTACTTCTGAGTAATGAACAGTTTCTTTGACATGAACCCACACTACAAATTGTGACAGCAGGGATCCCTTCTGAACCAGGATAAGTCCCTTAAGTGCTACATATAAATAAAACTGCAATGTTTAAGTGTCCAGTGTGTGTTTACAAAGTAGGAAGATAGGAAGAGAACCAGAACAGGTGGGGGCCACATCACTTTTCTCCTAGCAGATAAACAACTGTGACAGCAGGGACCTCTTTTGAACCAAAGTAAGATGCTTTTCGATTTAGGTAGGTGCTAATTATTTGTGAAATTGTAATACGGAAGTATCCACAGTAGCTTTGCAAGGGAGGAAGATGGGGAGAAAGCCAGAACAATTTGGCCACACCCCTGTGACTGCCATGATCTCCTAGCAACCCTACCAGGTCTAGTGGGCATCAGCCACCACTGGATAGGAGACAGAAATGGAAGGAAAGAGGCATTTAAAAAATGAATGGAAAATCCAGTTGACTAGAGCCATTCATTATATTATCTTATGCAAATATATCTTAGGAACTTTGTTGGGAGTGGTGGCTAGAACTTTGCCCAGTTTGTAGTCTTCATGGTGTTTGGGAGCACAGAGCACATTTTACCTCCCTTCAGCTGGGTCCTAGATTGAAGCCTGTTTATTTCACAGAGCTTAGAGGAAGTCAGAGAAATCTGAGGTTTCTCCTATCCACATTGCCCATCTTATATTCATGCTAAAGTCTGACAAAGAGCCATAATTAAGGTACTGGCTTTTATATATTAGTAGCTAACTAGCCTTATAAATATGCATATCGGTGAACTCACATGAGCTTAATGTCGGGAGGAGAGCAGTAGTAGCTAATGTCCATTGAGAACGGTAGAGTGGGAAGCAGGGAGACCAGCAGTAGGTGCAGCCTGAGCTAATAACAGGCAGAGCCATACCCTCATTGGTTGTAAATAAAATGGTAGGCAGGTAGGAGCTGGCTGAAGTCAGACTGATTGTGGGGCAATGCCCCATTTGACCTAGTAGACTCACCTCCATTGGATAATTGGAAAGTTGAGCTGGGGCTTGAGCAAACCCTAATTCCTCCTCAATTAAAGCCCACACAAGTCCATCCCAAAAGTATGAATAGGGCTTATTATCGTTTTGTGTGTGTGTGTGCAAACATGTGCTTTAAAGCCACAAGACTGTTGCCACCACAAGATTTGAGAGACAGAACATTTGGTATAAGGGTTATATTTATTCACTAAGGGCTCTGGCCCTGCTCACTTTGCTTTTCAACCCCATCTGCTGTCACCACTGCACCCTCCATGGGTTGCCAGCACTTCCCCCTCCCTTCTCCCACAGGTCACCAGTGCTCCCTCTCCCTCCCCTGCACCCAGGTTGCCAGTGCTGTTCCCTCCCATGGATCAGCAGTGCTCCCCCTCCTCCATATGTTGCCAGTGCTCCCTTCTTCTCTCTCATTATGGGTTGCCAGCCCTCCTCCTCCTCCAAAGTGTTGCTAGCCTTCCCTCCTTCCCCTCCCATTGGTCACCAGCCCACCCACCCTCCCCCCATGGAACAATAGCCCTACCGCCTCCCCCATGGGTCACTAGATCTCCCTCCCCCTGATGGGTTACCATCCCCACCAACCTCCCCTCCCATGGGTCACCAGCCCTACCACCCAACCTCCCTCCCCATGGGTCACCAGCCCTCCCACCATGGATCTCCCCTGCCTCCTACCCCCCCATGGATTCCCCCACCAGCAACTGACTGCCTGCTTCATCAAGGGCTTGGCCCAGCCAGACCAAACCCCTCCTGGGCACCTCGCTCACCTCTGCTGCCACCCCATTAACTCACTTCTCTGTTCACCATGGGCACTGCCACTGGGCACCTCAGACGTCTCTTGCACCACCACCGCCCCCTTGCCTTACAGCATCATGCTACTCTTGTTCCTGTGCAGAAGCATGTAGTGCGACACTTACAAAAATATAGGAAGGAACATAACAGTTGGAAGATCTGCAAAAGGATAAGCCAATTAGATAAGTACAGGCATCTGAGGTTAATTAACAAGGATAAGGGAAGCATCTATCCAAAGCCCTGGCAATGTAACATTGTCAGATTCCTAGCCAAGAATTGGGAGACAATTATCCCCCCTTGCTAAGTGAGCCTTGGGTATTCCCAGAGTAGTTTAGCAGTCAATCTCTCTTCCCAGGGAACTCTGGGAACTGTAGCTCTGTGAGGAGAATAGGGGTCTCCTAACAACTCTCAGCACCCTTAGGAAATTACAGTTTTCAGGATTCGTTTATGTTTATGACTGTTTAAAGTGGTATAATAATGCTTTAAATATATAGTGCAGATAGGGCCTTAGACCCATTACAGTTTTGTCTGATTCAGCAAGGCTAGTTCTTACATTCCAAACTATTCTCTCTCTCTCTCCCCTCATTCCCCATCCAACATACATGCATACCAATTTCTAGTTTCTTTTTTAAAAAATATAGGAAAGCACAGTCCTGAATCATTTTGTAGAATGCATAATCAGTTAGCAGAACTCATATGCTATTGCAATGAGGACACCAACAGGTTTACCACAGCAGGGAACCTCTACAAATCTGCTTTCCAGAAAACTCTATGGAAACGTGTTACCCAGCTAACTAGTCTCTCAAACATTTTGGCTTCTTCAGATTTTTCAAAAATAAGTCCAGTGTGCATATCTGTTACTTCTGTCTATGCTCTAATCCTGTCCCCACCACTGTAATAATTCAATGCATGCCCTTAGCCTGTTAACAGGAAAAGAACAAGCACCCAGAAAATGTTGCTTTCTTTCTTTCTTTCTTTCTTTCTTTCTTTCTTTCTTTCTTTCTTTCTTTCTTTCTTTCTTTCTTTCTTTCTTTCTTTCTTTCTTTCTTTCTTTCTTTCTTTCTATTATTAAGTGTTCCCTGAGATAGTGTCCTAGGAAATGAATCTTTATGCTTTTTCATCTTTTGGTCTTAAAGAAGCATAATTGAAATCCTCCATCTGGAATAGAAACAGAGTATGTTGTACCTCACCAAGCAGACATGATTACTGTTGCTCTGGTGAAGCCCTGTGGTTTAAACTATCTTGGGCTTTCAAATCACATTATATATCTTTTCTCTCCACTACTCTGTGTGTGTGTGTGTGTGTGTGTGTGTGTGTGTTTGAAAAAGATAGAGAATGAGAGATGATAAACAAGGCAATAGTGAAGAGATACCCCTCCACACCTTGTTGGTCAAGCAGAATCATCAGAGGTTGAAGCTGACAAAGCATATAAATCCCCTCAGGTCCCCATTCTATTAGATAAAGTAGCCTAATAGAGAGAAGTGAAAACTGGGATGAACTTCTCAAAGGATGTTTGATAAATTGACATCATTCCAGACAATTTGAGGTAACACAATTTTGATGTCTGAACAATGTAATTACTAGATACGTTGTTGCCAGCACCTCTCAAACATTTTGTATCAATCACCAGGAACCATTTCCTAAGGATCAAATATGAGTTTGCTTCAGAAAAAAAAAGTGTAGCGGAGAAGTGCTAAATTTTGGAGTTGTTTTTCTTCCTGCATTAAGGAATTGAAATAATTAAATTTTATCTTGGTTAAAAACAGACAGAGGGCAAGGACAATGGGAAAGACTGGTGTTTTGTTGAACATATTTGAATATCTTGTTGATATTTTGAGTCTATTATAATTACCACCTTTAGTGTATTTGTTGTTGTTCTTATTAATACATACAATTTATATAACATTTTAAAGTGCTTCACAACCTGTAACTCAGAAAACCTCTGTGGAAATGTCAGAAAATTATACTTACCAGTAAATCTCAAAAGAAACTCCAATTTTCACCCTCATTTCCATCATCTCTTAGCAAGAGATAACTATTCTAATCTCCCAGTCATAACTATCCAAAACAAGTTCTGTGACACAAATATTTACTGAAGGCTGTTTAAGTGCATTTGACTAATGACCATGTTTCATCTGATTTCCATTATTTACCAGTAAATGACAACACTTACTATGCAAGACTAAGTATTACGTTTTGTGACCCAACGATTTCTGACATTTAACTGGTATATATTAAGAAATATGCACTGCATTCAGTACATTAGGCCAAGTTACAATTACTTCCCATTTTGGTGGAGTTTTGGTCCCAGAAGGAGATGGAGTGAATTTCAGGCACTTGGTGCATGGGTGGGGGAATTATAAATGTTTTATGACTTTCAAGTGAGATGTCCAAGGGATTTCATTTTCCCCTTTTTATTTTTAAACTTTAAAATAGCAAAGACCCTGTTCCAAGTGGTAGCTGGACAGCCTTGCCAAAAAATGGGGCCAGGATGCCCTGGTAACAATGCTACATGCTGATGAAACATCAATCCTAGCAGCATTCCTGGGAAAAAGATGGCTCTCCTCATCCTTGAACCTGGACCATCCAATAAAGCTGAATGTTGAAAGAATCAGGACAGACAAAAGTGAGTACTTCATATAGCACATGGTTAGACTATGGAATTCACTCCCAGAAGATGCAGTGATGGCCACCAATTTGAATGGCTTTAAAACAGGATGAGACAAATCCACACAATATGAGGATATTCACTAATAGGCAAAAAACCTTGCGGTTTAAGAATGTACCTATAGCCCACAGATATTTCTATCAAACTTTAAAAAGCAGGGAAATTGGGCAGCTATAGTGAATGCACCAGGAGAGCAGGAGCCCTGACCTCCTCTCTGAGATATTGTACTGCCCTACAAATTTGTCAAAATGCAAACACCATTTGGGTTGGTCTTTCACAGTCCAATCCACTTCTTCTGTAGCTTGGAAGAATTTGATAATGTACTTATGCTTTCACTTGCAAATACTGTTTTTCAGAAGTTTACACCAGGCCAGAAAAGGGCATCTCTCTCTCTCTCTCTCTCTCTCTCTCTCTGGCACCTCTTCATTTTTTAAAAAAGCACTAAAAAGTTGTGACTAAGGGGTCCTTTCAAAATAGCCCCATTTCTCTTAAAATGCTATTTCAGTTTCACCCACAATAAACATCAAGCAAATCTGTATTCAGATGCAGTTCCTCCATATATGCTCATATCATGAGAAGAATGTGCCTTCAGAAAGCCAAATGATGTATTTTTAATCGGCCAAGTAATCTGCCACAAATTTAGGCTGGGGGGAGGGAATCTTGCACTCTTCATCAGGCAATAACATGCAGGTTATATTAGATGCTTAATTTTTCATGTCTTGCTGATGTTGTGAGATTATTCTGAATAATGTTTTGCCTCATGTAATGGTCTTTGTGGAGGCAGTTTTATTGTGCTATTCATTCCTTTTGTTCTAACACCTTGATTTTCTAGGTATATAGTTACCTTCAATGACAAACAGTAATTTGTGCCAACATAACTATGCCTGCATTGTGTGTTTGGCAAGCTTATTCTGTTCTGTTACCTAACATTTGCAATCTCATCATAGAGATTACTGTCAGTTAACAGGCATGTAGAGTATATTGAATCCCGGTCTTCTGACCACATCACTCACTTATTGCAGCACCCTTTATGGCCAATTTAGGGCCACTTAAAATGTACAGGCAGCAGAATCAAGTGGTTCCACTGCCTGTATCCTAGACTGTACTATCACATTCTGCAAATTAATGGTTGAATCTTGTAAGTATTCTCTGGAGAGGGGGGATCCTTCTACACAGAAAACTAGCATGTCAAAGACTAGATAGCAGACTAACTTTCTTCCTGACTTCAATAGTTTACTATGTGCAATGAATTTTTTAAAACAAACTTGGAGACCATCCAAATGTACAGTTAATGTCACCCACAATAACAGACAGTTCAGAAAAAACTTTACCACTTGATTTTGTGGCATGTATAAACCAACTCTTAGTGTTACAAGCAACACTCCACGCTGCACCAGCTCATGCACCTGTGATAGGGATGGGATAAAACTCTGAAGAGGCCAAGCATGAAATGCAAATTCCTCTCACCTAAAAGGTCTGTATCCATTTGGAGTTGGGTACAATCCCCTTCAAGTTGTGCCCAACTTGAAGTGAGGTTCACACTACCATGTCCACTACCCTGCCCTCTCTGTCAGCTAGTCTCCACTTTTGCCAAAACAAAAACCTTACATTGGGAAAGGGTGAAGGAGTAAGAGGCAGTGAAGATGAGGAAGGGGTTCACTTTGACACTGCAAAGGCCTCAGAAGACTTCTCCTTAGCTTAAAATATTCTGCGGAACATCAGTTCTTTCCAGGGATCATGTTGGGCCTCAGAAAACTTAAGAGGCCTATGTTCCCAGCCATCGGTACACCTCAACCCATTTTAATCAATGGATTTTAAACATGCTTAATCCTTCATGGGATTGCAACATATGGTAAAGTTCCTATATGCATCCCTCTAGTGCACTCGGCAGATCCACACCATACATTTAAATCACATTCCACACACATTTAAAGCACATGACTTTTCCCAAAGAATCCTGGAAACTGTGGTTTTCCCTCCCAGAACTACAACTTACTTATTTATTTTATTACATCTATACCCACCTTTCTTTCATCAAGCAACCCAAGTTGGCATACATGTGGTTCTCAGGTGGTTTCCCATTCAAACACTGACCAGACCCAGAGCTGCTTAGCTTGAGCAAGGTGGTGGCCTCATGTACCTTCAGACCATGACCATACTCTGGGACCAGAACCCTTAACAAAATACAATTCCCATGATCCTTTGGTAGACATTAGGCTTTAAATGTGCATTGGATGTGGTTTAAATAGATGATGTGGATCTACATAAGCCCTGAGATGTCAGATGAACACTTAGGGCATGCATTCTACCAATCACATTTTAATCAAAGAAGGATAGAGGACTGTGACACTGTCAAATCCTAGAATATTGTATCTGAAGCTGAACCTTCTTCATCCTATGCAGCCCAGAAGGAAGAGGAGAGTGCCCCCCCGCAAGCAATCCACTGATTTATTGAAAACACCCTAAAGATTTATCTGAGCAACACTTGCACTGTGATCAAAAGAACATCATACCCAATTAAAGCACAAAGCAATTAACTGGAAGCTTTCAGAAATAAAATTTCAAATATAAATCACTGAAGGTTGGGATCCAAAACCCCCCAAAAGTAAACACCCACCACCACTCAAGCCTAGCAGCTGCTACAATCTTTTTTGTTACCAAACCCTTCAGCACTGATAAGATGCCAATGAGATATCAGTGATTTACAACTTAGTGTTAATAAACATGTAAAGATTTTTTCCTTTTTCTTTTTTGCTGGGAGAGGACTTTATAAGCTCGCAATCTGCGATGCAGATCTGTAAAAAAATGAAATGTAATTAAAATGATTTAGTAGCTTTCAGCTGTCCACTTGTGGTGCACAGATTGGCTGGTTTGCATGAACAATCTGGGTGGTTTTACCCATGTTGGCCATTTTGCAACCAATTGGGAAGGAGTTGGCTATTGATTCCTGTGCTGTGTTTTGTAGCCCACTATCATCTGAAGGAAATACAAAAGGCACAAACCTAAAAAACATATGAAAATAAATGGTGGCCATTTCAGAATCTAGGACTGGAGGGTATGGAGAAGCTGGAAGTGATGGGGAGCTTGAGTTTGAAGGGAAGCAGGCAGCAGCGGGTGGCATGGTAGGGTTGCACAGCTCCCCTGATCTCCATCTGGCTGAGTCACTGCAGCATACTGGGACAGAGAGGGGGAGGGCCACAATGGCAGTGAGGTTGACATAGTGCAAATGTGCTGGCAGGAGTGCAAGATTGGCTGTGCCGGTGCATTATGTACTGTGCCAACCTCACCACCGCCACACCTCTCCTCCTCCTCTCTGTCCAGATATACTGCAGCAACTTGACTGGACTGAGATCACAGGAGCGGCAAGTCCCTCCACACCGTCTGGGGCTGGAAGCAGGCAATAGTCCAGGGATAGCCAATGTGGTGCCCACTGTCAGTCTCTGTTGACTGAGTGGAATGCTTTATGGCTGCAGTATCGTAATTAGCAGATAACAGCCAGCAAACAGGCCATAAATCTGTCAGGCTTGAGGTAAAGAGGCCCTCAATGACAGTCAGTGTAAATACCGGGTGGGGAAGAGCCTAGAGAGTGAAGAACAGATGAGTCTGGGGAAGTTCAAAGTTAAGGTAACAGAGATCCAATGAGACGAAGACATGCAGGGTTGAAGACATGGGATCACAAGCCAGGCTGGCTACAAGGAGTCATTAAAAGTCAACATTGTTTCCAGCAAGAGCCCTAAGCCACTCACAGCCTTTTAAGCTCCCTTCCCTGGTTCAGGTGCTAGTAATCAGCCCTCTGACTCCCAGGAGTTTGCAGCCTTAAACAGCCAGAATGCCTGCATTGCTGTGCTACTCTCAGGCACCTTCACTCTGCAGGGAGTGAAGGGGCCTCCTGTTCACTCTTTGAGTCTGACTGAGGGTCTTTGAGTCCAGCTGTATTCTGGACATCTTCTAGTGATGGGTGGGTCTTCTGGGGTGGGTTTACTTGTTCCCTCTCCTGGGTCTGCTGTGCCAATCCCCTGCGCCTCATCTCCTCTGAGGACTCATCCAAGAGAGGCATGGCACTGTCTAGAAAAGGGACCCCCCACCCAGCCCCACCTGGCATGACCAATAATTAAAGATGATGGGAACTGTAGTCCAACAACTTCTGCAGCAGGAAAGCAGGAATGTGCTTGCTAACCTCACTCCCTCTGTCACATCCCTGTGCCTCTCCCTGCTACCCACCACATATTGGAGGAGGAAGTCTGCAGTGGGGAGCCTGCCTGCTGTACACATTGAGGCTTTCTATGTGATTGAGAACCCTGCACAATCAACATTCTAAATCACACTGAGAGCCTGCATAATTACAGCCGCTGCCTCTCCGCCCCAGGTATTATTTGTTTCTTATGGAGGAACATTCTATTATGGGAGCCCTCACTGCAGTATGAAGTACATGTAGATTTACTGCTTTACTCCCAAGTACTTGGTCAAAGTCTTACTTTTTTTTAATTTGGAAGACGGAATAAAGAGCACTTGGTAAACGCTTCTAGGAGGAAGGGCGAGATATAAATTTAATAAATAAATAAAACTTGACATGCTGTGTTACATTCAGTCATGATTCAGAAGCAAGGAGTTCAAGGCCATTGTAAAAGCTAGTTTGGAAAGTTGAGGCAGCAGAAGTTCACTGGTAATTTCTTAGTTCTGTGGTGTTCCAAGAGTTAGTTCAGTACAGCCATACTAAGAGCAAGCTAATTTCAAAGTCACCTAGAAATTTCACGGTGGAAAGGCAAAGATCACTATGTTTAAAGGCCTACTTTTGGATATATTCAGGATTAAGAGAAAAGAGGAAGGCAATGGTAAACCACTTCTGAATACCTCTTACCATGAAAACCCTATGAATATATCCAGAAAGATTCATAGGGTCACCATAACTCGTAATTGACTTGAAGGCATATAACAACAAGAGAAAAGAGAAATTTAGCTGAACAGCATATGTTGTGATTGCTTTTATACCTCATAATAACTATAGCACAGGTCAAAGTCACATATAAAGAGTTTGTATGATACCCAGCCATCATCTTTAGCAAGGATGAGGCTCTCATCTGTTTTGTGCTACTTTCTCAGGGTGGGAAATAAAATACCAGAAGGGTTTTCATCTTTGCTGTGAAAGATGGTGGGCCAAAGGAGGCCTTGGGATCTGCCACACGTGTAGTGCACTGAGGATGGTTGGACTTCATGGGAATAGCATTTCTTACAAAGCCCAAACTTCCTACCTATGTCTATCCTTCCCAAAATAAAATACCAGATACCCTTGTCCTCCTCGATCTCTCAGCGGCTTTTGATACCGTTGACCATGCTATCCTCTTGGACCGCCTGCAGAGGTTAGGTATTGGGGGCACTGTATTGCAGTGGTTCCATTCCTTCCTCTCTGGGAGATACCAAAGAGTAGCATTGGAGGAGGAGGTTTCAGATCCCTGGCCCCTCACTTGTGGGGTGCCACAGGGTTCTATCCTTTCTCCAATGCTCTTTAACATCTATATAAAGCCGCTGGGAGAAATCATCAGGAGATTTGGGCTGCAATGTCATCAGTATGCGGATGACACATAGCTCTATCTCTCATTTAAATCTTCACCAAGGTTGGCTGTGGAAACCCTGTCCAAGTGTCTGGAGTCGGTGAGTGGCTGGATGGGAAGGAATAAGCTGAAGCTGAATCCTGACAAGACCGAGGTGCAGTTTGTGGGAGACAAGGGAAGGTTGGGAGATATAGACCTGGTGCTTAACAGGGTATGATTGCCCTTGAAAGACCAGGTCCGTAGCCTGGGGGTCATTCTTGACTCCCAGCTGTCTATGGAGGCTCAAGTTTCATCTGTAAGCCGGGCAGCTCTGTATCAACTCCATCTGATACGGAGGCTACGCCCCTACCTTCCCAATCATCTGCTCCCACCGGTGGTACATGCCCTGATCACCACTCGCCTAGACTACTGTAATGCGCTCTATGTGGGGTTACCCTTGAAAACGGTTTGGAAGTTACAATTGGTACAGAATGCAGCGGCACGTCTGATTGCAGGCAGCTGCCGTAGAGATCACATCACTCCTGTGTTGAAGGAGTTGCATTGGTTACCGGTTGTGTACCGAACCCAATTCAAGGTGTTGGTTTTAACCTTTAAAACCCTATACGGTTGTGGCCCAGCCTATCTGAAGGAGCGCCTCCAGCATCGACAGGGATGCCGCTCAACAAGATCAACCTCAGAGGGCCTTCTCTGGATCCCACCAGTCAAAACAGCTAGGCTGGTGAGGACTCGAGAGAGGGCCTTCTCAATAGTGGCCTCCGCCCTTTGGAACTCTCTCCCTAGTGACCTACACCATGCCCCGTCTATAATGAGCTTCCCTAGGACCCTGAAGACTTGGCTTTTTAGGCAGGCATTTGAGATGGGCTAGTTTTCTACTGTTTTTAAATTTTAATTGTTTTATATACTGTTTTATCTTGTACGTCGCCCAGAGTGGCTGGACAACCAGCCAGATGGGCGACTAACAAATTTAATAATAAATAAATAAATAAAAAAGGATGGGACTTGTCTCCAGTCCTTTGTGCTACTTACCTGAGTTGAGGTAAGTTGGGGATAGAATACATGGTAAGTAGTATGAAATGCAGAGAGCCAGTGTAGTGTAGTGGTTAAGGTGTTGGACTATGACCTGGGAGACCAGGGTTTGAATCCCCACATAGGCATGAAGCTCACTGGGCGACGTTGGGCCAGTCACTGCCTCTCAGCCTCAGAGGAAGGCAATGGTAAAACCACCTCTGAATACCGCTTACCACGAAAACCCTGTTCATAGGGTTGTCATAAGTTGGAACTGACTTGAAGGCAGTCCATAAAGAAAGAAGTATGAAATGCAAAGAGTTGACAATGTGGCCTTGGTGAGAGAGAATTAAATTCAATGGGCTCTATGAATCTCATGGTTAGATCAGGGCTCTCTCCCAATCTACCCTGACTTGAAGGCAGTCCATAAAGAAAGAAGTATGAAATGCAAAGAGTTGACAATGTGGCCTTGGTGAGAGAGAATTAAATTCAATGGGCTCTATGAATCTCGTGGTTAGATCAGGGCTCTCTCCCAATCTGCCCAATCACTACAGGCAACTGGACATATCCAAATGTGACTTGTAGCATTGCACTAACTGTCCACCTTGAGGAGCTGCAAGCCTGATTGTGTTGAGAGACAAAAACAAGAGAAACATTTGAAAGCCACTAAGGGAGCAAAGGGGAACTGAAAACATCCTCAACTCATTTCTGCTTTTCTCTCTCTTATAATCCATAATACCAACTCTTCCATATATAAAGACTTTCATTTGTTCAGAAGTAAATGTAGAGAGATGGAAATTAAAACAAAAAACATTCCATTTTAGTGTGGTATTCTGGATTCATGTTAAAGAGGAAGGGCAAGAGGCTTCCGTTCTTCCTAGAAAGGGAACATATATCTCTTCAGTTTTCACCTCTTGTGGGAGAGCTGTGCATTCAAAAGCTCTCAAGGTTGCTTCTTGGCTAAGCACAACAGGCTGGTCTCTTCAAAGCTTCCCTGGTACGTATCACTGCTATGTCCACATATTACAATGATGATTAAATAAATAAATAAACCATTCACATATCTAAGTTTTCCACACTCATCTCTCAAAACAAAGAACATTCTATATATGCACATTAAAATAACTTTGCTAGAAGGATAAATAATCCCATTCTAATGAATAGCATGCAGATTTTCATTACATACTTGCAGTTGTGTGCTTTAAAAAAGGAAGAAAAAAAATGTGTTCCCCCTCTTCTCCCCCACTTTACTATAGGACAACAACTTCAGGTCAGCCAGGCTGCATTCTGACAGCAGTTATTCAATTTTCCTGAAGTTTTCTTGCCTGAAAAATCCCACATTTGGCAACCAAGAGGTCTTCTGTATCTTTAAAAGATGTACAGGAGGGAGGGAGAATTCCGTCTTGTGGTTTTTCTCATTACAGTGTTGCAAGAAAACCTGCACTTGGCTGACTTTCTCTTCTCCTAAAGATACAGGATCAGTCTCAGGCCATGAACCTGGCAACCCTAATCCTGGTCCCAAGCTGTATAGGGCTTTATACACCAAAACCTGAACTTTGAACTTGGCATGGCAGCTAATGGGCAGCTACTAGACACCGGAAGCAACAGTAGACAAATTATTGCAACAGCAAATGCAAACAATGCTACTTATATACAGAATTAGTTAATGCCTCTCTCCAACAAGGCCATTTTCCAGGTTGCCTTAAAGAGGCTATTGTAAGACCATTATTAAAAAAAAATCTTCCTTAGACCCCCTTTGTTTAAACAACTTCCGCCCAGTTTCCCATTCTTAAGTAAAATCATTGAGCGAGTAGTCGCTTCTCAACTCCAGCGTTTTCTGGAAGACATAGATTACTATGATCCATTTCAATCTGGTTTTAGGCCTGGACATGGGACTGAAACAGCCTTAGTTGCCTTGGTTGATGACCTGCGCAGAGAAGTAGATAAAGGGAATATATCCCTGCTGGTTCTCCTCGATCTCTCAGCAGCCTTCGACACCATTGATCATGATATCCTCCTGGACCGCCTCTCCATGATGGAACTTCGAGGCACTGTTTTACAGTGGCTCCGCTCTTTTCTAGAGGGTAGGACCCAGAAGGCGGTACTCGGCGACTTCCAGTCAGACCCTTGGCCCCTAAACATGCGGGGTTCCTCAGGGTTCAGTGTTATCTCCGATGTTGTTTAACGTCTATATGAAGCCGCTGGGTGAGGTCATTTGGAAGTTTGGAGTTTGATACCATCAATATGCTGATGATACTCAGCTTTACTTCTCCTTTCCCCCAGATACTAAGGAAGCTGTCCAGCCCCTGAACCAATGCCTGTCATCAGTGATGGGCTGGATGAGGCTGAATAGGTTAAAATTAAATCCAGATAAAACAGAAGTGCTCCTCATTAGTCGCACGCCTGATTTGGATACAGGGAATTTACCAAGATTGGATGGGGTAGTACTCCCTCTTAAGACACAGGTTCGCAGTTTGGGTGTGATTCGGCTTTGAATCTAGAGGCCCAGGTTCCGGCAGTCTCCAAGAGCGCGTTTGCCCAGTTAAGACTGGTTTGCCAACTGCGTCCGTTTTTGGAAACATCCGATTTGACGAAAGTAACACACGCTTTAGTCACATCCCGGTTAGACTATTGCAACTCGCTCTATGTGGGGCTTCCCTTGAAAACAGCTCGGAAGCTTAAATTAGTTCAAAGAGCGGCAGCTAGGATGTTAACGGGAGCTGACCTGTGGGCCCATACAACTCCCCTTTTACAACAATTACACTGGCTGCTGATCTGCTTCCGAGCTCAATTCAAGGTGTTAGTCTTAACTTTTAAGGCCCTACATGGACTGGGCCCTCTCTATCTGTCTGATCATATGTCCTTTTATGAACCCTCCCAGCCCTTGAGGTCTTCTGTTGATCCCCTCCTTGTGATTCCCTCAATTTTTCAAGTTCATTTGGTGAGAACTAGAACTAAAGCTTTTTCTGTGATTGCTCCTAAACTTTGGAACTCTTTACCGGCAGAGGTACGGTTATCTCCCACTCTTGCAGTATTTCGTCGCCAGGTCAAGATGTTCCTTTTTCGTCAAGCGTTCAGTTAATCATTATATAGGAAGTTATATAGGTTGTTTTTAATTTCTGATACATTCTTATTGTTGATTATTCGTATTTTAATACTGTTGTGATTATGCTAATGTTATTTATATATGACTGTTTTTGTTCACTGCTCTGAGTTCTTTGAAAATAGAGCGGGCTACAAATGTTTTAAATAATAAATAAATAAATAATTAGGATGTGCTCTTAACACTATTAATTCTTTTCATCATGAGCTGCCAGGCAGGGGCTACAGTGGATTGGGGTGGGGATAGCAATCTCTGCCTGTGCTGAATTACTTTTGTTTTCTGCTGCTGGAGACATTCCAAAGTGTCCATTAAGGCTTATTTCTTTAACTGTTGTGCCCGGCCTTGATCCTAGCATAAAGTTCTCAGCAGCCAGTTGAGCTGAGGAAGGCTGGCTGAACCTTTCTCAGCCACTTTAGCATCCAGCTTTAAGGTTTCTGGAGACACCCCCTCTGTAACCCCCTCATTTCCATTGTCAGTGCTGACAATATTCTCCCCAATGTCTGTATCCCACTTACCATTCTCCCAACCTTTCCAGGGGTTCTCCTTGGGTCCCATGACAATATGTAGAGAGTCTGAAAACCACTGACGTAAAACAAAATGTCAAGTCACTGATGGTGGTGTGGGGAAGAGTTAGATTTGCAGAGATGGAGGCATGTTGAGTATTGTGGAAAGAATGGGAGATAGTGTGTGAGAGCACTGGATAGGAAACCATTTGAAGTTACAGATAATTTGAACCAAGGTCAGCACCAGCATCTGGCATTCTTGGGGAGCAGCCAAGGCCTGCTGCTGATGCCTACCCTTGGCCCTCATTATTTTTTTCTGGCCCTACAGTCCAAGTAGCTTCAGGCAGCTAACTGTAGCCATCTTTTGGGTTTCCCACAATGTCCCCAATCTAGCATTGCTCTAGGCAGCCTTCCTTAACCTGGCACCCTTCACAACTCCTTTCACCCCTGACAATTAGCTATGCTGAATGAGTGTTATGGGAGTTGGAGTCCAACAACTTCTGGAGAACACCAGGTTGTGGAAGGTTGTGGGTATGGTGGGAAATTAAAAGGGTTGCCAGACCAAGCCAACCCCATAGCTGGCCTTCCTTATTAGGTCGGGCAGCCACATTTCTAGGTGGGGCATTTTGGTGGGGAGGAGCATAGAGGTAGCCAGTTCTCCACTCACATTGGAGATGATGTGAGGGCCACATTTAGAGAAGGACAGAGGAGTCTGTTAACTCCTCCCTGGAGGTTCCTCCTAGTTTTGTTCCTGACCTTTAGATTTTCCTTCATAGACAATCAATGGAAAACTTCTTAACTGGTTGCTATATAAAGGACTAACTAAGTGACTTGAAACTAATTGTGGAAAGCAATTGGATTTTATTTTATTTATTTTAGGTTTTTTGCTGGTTGCTGGTTTAGTTTTCTGACCAGAAACCCAGAAAAGGCCTCCTGCTGAGCTATACACATAGGGAAAATAGAAATTAGGCTTAAGTGGCCAGCCAGCCAGCTAACTGTAGTGTGTATAGCAGTGTTTCTATTCCTCTAGGGCTGTTTTAATCCTTTCCATCAAGAAAAAATAGCCACAATGATTGTGAGTATAGTGAGTGCTTTAAAACAGTAAATAGTAACTTAGGGTTGTTTTTTCTTCTCAGATCACTTCATGTTATATCTCTATATTACCCTTTAGCAATAAGCACCCGATGTAGCTCTACTGCAGAATAAATAAATTCTTATTTCGTACTGTAGGCAGGCAAGCATGCTTCTTTATTGCTGGCTGAGTAGAGAACACAACTGAAACTGAAAAGAAAAGTCCAAGAGATGGAGTCTAGCATATATTTAATGCTTCAAGTGCCATGTTACTAAGCAGGCTGTGTCTGTCCCCCCCCTCCAGATCACTTAAGTCATTACAGGGTGATTTGTGATCATGAAAAATCACTCAGTCAGGGAAAGTCTTGAGTGAGCAGACTTTTGGGGGCTCATCCAGATGAGGCATTTGTTGTGCACTCACCCTGCCTTATTCACTGATTTTTTTTCCAGAGGGTCCTATTCTTACATGGTTCTTAAAACAAGCTGTCATTCTTTAAATATAGGCTGTCATTGTCCATCATGTCACAAATTAAAAAGGCAAATTGCCAAAACAAAATCCTGGTGTGTGTGTGCGTGCGTGCGTGCGTGCGTGCGTGCGTGCGAGAGAGAGAGAGAGAGAGAGAGAGAGAGAGAGAAGCACAGCTCTAGGAGGTGTTCACCCATTTGCCCCACTCTGGCTACAGGATTTGACCCAGCCATCCAACACTTGGTAGTAGTCCTACCACTAGAGCCGTATAAGCTCTCCATGGGTGACTGGGAGAAAAAAGGCCCTATCAGAAGACACTTTGCTCAGCATCTCCAAATCTGGAGCTAGCCCTGATTTAGATTTGATTCCACTAAATACCCACAACTTATATACATGTGATCTTTGTGTATGCAGGTAATTATGAAGTATGATAGATTATAGGAGTAAAATTATATTTTATATCATTTTTAAATAAAAGCAACTCATTTCTTCACAACTGAGATTTCTCACCTCATCCAGGGAACTTTACCATTTACAACCAAGATTATTTATTTAAAAGACTGAGTAATTGACAGAAATAATTGCCCCACTAGATTTCCTTGGGACATTTACCGGTATGCCTTTGTAGAGTTGGTCTAGAAAGGATGAAAATAGGGATGAAATCTGATCAATAGTGAAAGGCACTTGGCAGGAAGTGCAACCCAAAAGTATAGGAAGACAACAGAATTTACACCGGTTTAAATTAAGCTGGCAAAAGTTACCCCCTTCAAATTCCATGCAGAAGCATGACTACTGCTGGCTGAGCCAGCCCAAGCTTGGCAGAGGGAAAACAAGCCATTAAAATAAAGTCTGACTTGCACTACCCTTTTTGCCACTTTGCTGGTAGCATATAGGCTGTCATTGTCCATCATGTCACAAATTAAAAAGGCAAATTGCCAAAACA
The DNA here is from genome assembly GCF_030035675.1 of Rhineura floridana. Taxonomy (NCBI): domain Eukaryota; kingdom Metazoa; phylum Chordata; class Lepidosauria; order Squamata; family Rhineuridae; genus Rhineura; species Rhineura floridana. The sequence goes on along the minus strand of NC_084480.1, from coordinate 200,667,033 downwards.
AAATCCTGGTGTGTGTGTGCGTGCGTGCGTGCGTGCGTGCGAGAGAGAGAGAGAGAGAGAGAGAGAGAGAGAGAAGCACAGCTCTAGGAGGTGTTCACCCATTTGCCCCACTCTGGCTACAGGATTTGACCCAGCCATCCAACACTTGGTAGTAGTCCTACCACTAGAGCCGTATAAGCTCTCCATGGGTGACTGGGAGAAAAAAGGCCCTATCAGAAGACACTTTGCTCAGCATCTCCAAATCTGGAGCTAGCCCTGATTTAGATTTGATTCCACTAAATACCCACAACTTATATACATGTGATCTTTGTGTATGCAGGTAATTATGAAGTATGATAGATTATAGGAGTAAAATTATATTTTATATCATTTTTAAATAAAAGCAACTCATTTCTTCACAACTGAGATTTCTCACCTCATCCAGGGAACTTTACCATTTACAACCAAGATTATTTATTTAAAAGACTGAGTAATTGACAGAAATAATTGCCCCACTAGATTTCCTTGGGACATTTACCGGTATGCCTTTGTAGAGTTGGTCTAGAAAGGATGAAAATAGGGATGAAATCTGATCAATAGTGAAAGGCACTTGGCAGGAAGTGCAACCCAAAAGTATAGGAAGACAACAGAATTTACACCGGTTTAAATTAAGCTGGCAAAAGTTACCCCCTTCAAATTCCATGCAGAAGCATGACTACTGCTGGCTGAGCCAGCCCAAGCTTGGCAGAGGGAAAACAAGCCATTAAAATAAAGTCTGACTTGCACTACCCTTTTTGCCACTTTGCTGGTAGCATATACACTCAAATGCTTCCGTATCATCTTCAATCTGTACATTTTGCTCTCAGAAGATGCAGTTGCGGTTAATGATACCAATCAATCTGTTCTCTTACGACTGGTTTCATTTCCGCTTAGTGGCTTCGTTAATGTCCCAAGAAGCATTAAGGCACTAATTCATCAGGTAAGTATTTACCTTTCTTTCTCTTTGGACAAACACACACACACACACACACACACACACACACACAGCCTCCTTAGGAAAAAAAATAAAATGTACCTGAGAGATAGAATGAATGCTAGTTACATTCAAATTGTGATTGGCCGCCTGAACCTATAGCTGTTGATTTTTTGGGGGGCGGAGTAGAACTAAGGAGAATAAAAGCCAAACCAAGGAGAGCTTCAGTGCTGTCACTCATCCCTAATCTCAGTATAAAACAGGGGTACCTAGTGTGGTGTCCTCCAGATGCTGTTGGACTATAACTCCCATCATCCCTGACCTTTGGCCATGCTCTCTGCAGTTGATGGGCATTAGATTCCAAAATGTCTGGAGAGCACCAGGTTGGGGAACACTGCCATTTGGTGTGCAAGGGGAAAGCACCATTTAGTTAGAAAGATATGAACTACAGGTACTGAAATAAAAACTGTGTATGCAATTCTGAAGTCACCTTTGAATATGTTATCCTTTAATACTGGTTTCCTTCCAACTTTCGCTGTTTCATTTTCATCATTTTTTCTAGCTTACGCTTGTAGAATATACAAAGTAGCAAATCCTTTTCAATCAATCAAAAATTAGCAGCAGTTGAAAATCCTTGCTCATTCCATCTGCTTCGTAAGGCTGATCTTCAAAATGCAAAATAGAAACTGCCTAACTTTTGTTTTGAACGCTTTAACGCCTACCGTTTACATCATACCTCTCAGTGACTTTTGAATCATTCACCGCTCACATCCACATAATTATTGTCACAGTAGTAACCATACTATGTTTCTACTAACATAAGTATTATTGAGATATTTTATTAGGGATGTGCAACTGCTTTCTTCTGGGGCTGAATAATGAGGTGAATTGGGATGATTTTACCCCTCCATAATTCAAACCACAATATTAATCAAGCATCCTAAGTTGGATCAGGGCAAAGCCTTGTGTTACTCTGTTTTTGTTGTTGTTTGTATTCTCTTCTTTTCTTTACACTAAATCTCTGTGTTTTGCTTTGTCTCTATGCTCTAGGTGAGTGGTTCTTAACCTGGGATGCTTGCACCCCCGGGGGTATGAGACACTTTTTCTAGATAAACTGTCATTTATCTTAGCTAAGTTAAGCTAAAACACACATTAAAATTAAATTAAATTAAAAATGAACAGTATTTTTTCAGGCGGTGCGAGAGCATATTTTGGAAATCCAAGGGGTGCTGGCAGTGGAAAAGGTTAAGAACCATGGCTCTAGGTTAATGGACTTTGCAAGGAGTGAGACTGTCTAAATGCTCCCTATGGATTCTGCATGAATTTTTGTTGCTGCTGTTAAAGCAGTATTTTTTTTTTTAAAAGTTAGAAGCTTAATTAACTTTAAAAAAAAATAATCCACTCCTCTGACTGGGAAAAAAAAATCCCCTGGAGTTTTTCAGCTCTTTGAAGGCAGTATTAGGGACAGCCTCACCTTGTTATACATATTTCAGGTTGTCCCCTCCCAACACAAACAAACTAAGCATGACAGCATGAATGCAGTTCACAGGGGTATACAGTGTGATTTATGGCATGTCTAGTTTTTGCTTTTTTATGGATTCTTTTATTGAATTATTGCACTTTTGTATTTGTATTTACTGTAGTTGTATTGGGCTCCTGAGCTCCTACTGGGAGGAAGGGCAGGATATAAATCTAATAAATACTAATGCTACTACTACTACCAACTACAACAACTACTACTACAACAATAATGTGCTTTCTTTCATAATAAACTGTTCAGTCCTTTGGGGGCCTCTGAGCCAAAAAGGAGCATATAAATTTAAATTTATTTGAGGATACACGCTGCTTAGTCATCTCTTAATTATTTTAAGGTAAGAAACAGCAAGAGAGAAACCCCATATCCCCCCCCCAAAATTTGAAACTAATATGGATTTTGGAATTTTGTCTGGCCTAATAAAGATATTGCCCTAATAAGGGTTATGGAAGAAAGTGAACCCCTTTTATTTCCTTTACAGAACCTCTGGGATTGCCATCTAGCAGGTTTACTCTACTCTGGAGGAGCTCCTGTGCCTGCAAATTTTACCTGCTTCTGCCAAGAGCGGGGTGGTGGTGGTTATAGCTATTTTTAGATTTCCCGTAAGAATGAATGGGGAGCACAGACCTTTGTTTTATGCATCCAGTCTCTGAACCTGAATCAGAGATCAAAGTGAACAGAGTGACTCAGAAACAGATGGGTTTTTTTTAAAAAAAAAAAGCCCAGAGGGAACAATTTAACTACGGACCTCTTGAATTCTACCTCAATCTCCTACCCACTACACAACACCAGCTCGCACCAGCACTTATTGTGTGGAAACACATCTAATGACTGGATTATAAAAGGTATATATTTTGTCTCATTAATGACACAGTAAATTTGTCTCACTATTGGTGCATGGTAGGGATGGATCTGTCCAATTCCATCCCTTCATGTATCCACATGAGGATACTTAAAGTCCATTCTGCCCTGCCCCCCTCCCCCCCAAAAAAAGTACTCACAAAGAAAAGTACATCAAATTAATCTGTAGAACCTCTTATGAAGTAGGCAAAGGACTACTTTCCATTTGTCCTTTCTTTAACAGTGAAAAACTGCTGGGATGAGCTTTAAAGCATGGCACCTGATTCCCATCAGGAAAATTTTTTTTTTAAAGGCTACAGGAAGTGGTTGTAACTATAAGTACAACTCTGTGTTCAAATGAAATGAAATGAAATTTTATTACGGTCATTTGACCAGCATTATTATTATTATTATTATTATTATTATTATTATTATTATTTATTACATTTATATACCGCCCAACTAGCAACTGCTCTCTGGGCGGTGAACAACAGAAATACAATAAAATCACACAGTATAGTACAAAAGATATAAAGATAAAACAGTCTAAAAACATTACAGCGAATTTAAAATTAAATAGACTTGAATTAAATGAAATTAAAATGCCTCAGAGAAGAGGAAGGTTTTAACTTGGCGCCGAAAGGATAACAATGTTGGTGCCAAGCGTACCTCCTTGGGGAGACTGTTCCACAATTCAGGGGCCACCACTGAGAAGGCCCTAGATCTTGTCACCACCCTCCGGGCCTCCCTATAAGTAGGAACCCGGAGGAGGGCCTTCGTAGTAGACCGTAGTGTACGGGCCGGTTCGTATCGGGAGAGGCGTTCCGACAGGTATCATGGTCCCGCGCCGTATAAGGCTTTATGGGTTAATACCAACACTTTGAATCTGGCCCGGAAGCATATTGGCAGCCAGTGCAGGTGGGCCAGAACAGGTGTTATGTGCTCGAACCGTTTGGTCCTTGTTAGCAATCTGGCCGCCGCATTTTGCACTAGCTGTAGCTTCCGAACTGTCTTCAAAGGTAGCCCTACGTAGAGTGCATTGCAGTAGTCCAAACGCGAGGTTACCAGAGCATGTACCACTGATGTAAGGTCCTCCTTACTCAGATAGGGGCGTAGCTGGGCTACCAATCGAAGTTGATAGAACGCATTCTGCGCCACCGAGGCTACTTGAGCCTCAAGTGACAGGGAAGAGTCTAAGATGACTCCCAGACTACGAACCTGCTCCTTTAGGGGGAGTGTAACCCCATCCAGGATAGGGTATATATCCACCATCCGATCGGAGAAACCATCCACCAACAGCATCTCAGTCTTGTCAGGATTGAGTCTCAGTTTGTTAGCTCTCATCCAGTCCATTGTCGCGGCCAGGCAGCGGTTCAGCACATCGACAGCCTCACCTGAAGAGGATGAAAAGGAGAAGGAGAGCTGCGTGTCATCAGCATACTGATGACAACGCACTCCAAAACTCCTGATGACCGCACCTAACGGCTTCATGTAGATGTTAAAAAGCATGGGAGACAGAACCGACCCCTGCGGGACCCCACATTGGAGAGCCCACGGTGTCGAGTAATGTTCCCCCAGCACTACCCTCTGAAGACGACCCGCCAAGTAGGAGCCGAACCACTGCCAAGCAGTACCTCCAACTCCCAACTCCGCGAGCCTCTCCAGAAGGATACCATGGTCGATGGTATCAAAAGCTGCTGAGAGATTGAGGAGAATCAACAGAGTTACACTCCGTCTGTCTCTCTCCCGACATAGGTCATCGAACAGGGCGACCAAGGCCGTCTCAGTGCCAAAACCAGGCCTGAAACCCGACTGAAATGGATCTAGATAATCGGTTTCATCCAATAGCGCCTGGAGCTGGCCAGCAACCACTTGTTCCAAGATCTTGCCCAGGAATGGGACGTTCGCTACTGGTCTGTAGCTGCTGAAATTTTCTGGGTCCAAGGAAGGTTTTTTCAGAAGTGGTCGCACCACCGCCTCTTTCAGACAGCCAGGGACCACTCCCTCTCGTAAAGAGGCATTTATCACTTCCTTGGCCCATCCAACTGTTCCATCCCTGCTAGTTTTTATTAGCCAAGAGGGGCAAGGATCCAGTACCGAAGTGGTTGCATGTACCTGTCCAAGCACCTTGTCCACGTCCTCGAGCTGAACCAACTGAAAGTCATCCAATAAAACATGACAAGACTGTGCTCCGGACACTTCGTTAGGATCAACTGCTATAAAATGGGAGTCTAAGTCCAGGTGGATACATGAGATCTTATGCTGGAAGTGCTCAGCAAACTCATTACAGCGGGCCACTGATGATTCTACCGTGTCCTGTGGGCCAGGATAGAGTAGCCCACGGACAACTCTAAAAAGCTCCGCTGGGCGGCCAAGGGGTGATTTAATAGTGGCAGCGAAATGTTGTTTTTTCGCCACCCTCACCGCTCCTATATACAGTTTGGTAGAAGCACGAACCAGCGCATAGTTGCATCCATCGGGAGTTCATCTCCATCTCCGCTCAAGCCGCCTCCTATCTTGTTTCATCGCTCTCAACTCTGGAGTGTACCAAGGAGCTGTATGAGCTCTACACAGGAGAGGGCGCGCAGGAGCGATCGTGTCAGCAGCCCGGGTCATCTCTGCATTCCACAGATCAGCCAGGGCTTCAACAGGAGTGCCAGTGTTCAAAGGACCAATGTGTGTGTAGGGAGGATTATTTTCCATATGATAAATAAATATTATTTAACAGGCAGCACTGGCATGATATGCATCTGATAAAGGGCATGACTCACCAACCGGGCTGCAGTGTATGTACAGGATCTCCTTAAAAAAAAAAAAAAAAAAAGATAGCTGTCCCCATCAGTTCAGGAGGCAGCCATATTTTCTTTCTGTACAATGGTCCTTTGGACGTACCACTGTTCATACAATTATACAGGAAGCAAAATGAAGATGCTTCCTAGAGCCTTTTTAAAGGGGTCACTTAGAACCAGAGTGGGAAAGATTCTTTTCTCCCACAGTATCCATTCTTTCAAGTCATCAGCCTATGTTAGGATGTAATTATCAACCAACTAGGGAATTCGTCAAAGCTAGTATGTGAAAAAATGTGGATTAAAGTGGAACTATCTGCATTATAGCATCTATAGTATCAGGGGATAAGAGCTGTGCACATTTCATTTTCAACACGCCCAGTCTTATTTGATGACTAATACTGCACAGCACAGAATTGTGCATACCTAACTAATCCACTTTTTAAAATTACTAACAAATGCAAAATACAACTGCTCATAGGCATGGTGTGTATTGATCAATGCATCCTGAAAGTCTCCTTTGGTAGTGTGGTTAAGGTACCATGGTTTCAATTAATATATATAGGGAGGGAGACATGGTTGTCTGCAACATGCCTATGTGTGCCCAAGTGCAGCCACCATCCTGCCACTCCCTGTTGCATGAGCATTTGCTGTATATGCATTCATTGTATCCATGGAGGAACCTGAAAAACTGCCTTGTACTGAGTCAGATGGTAGGTCCATCTAATTCATGTTGTCTACACTGCCTGCCGGTAGTTCTTCAGGTTTTCAGACAGAATCTCTCTTTCAGTCCTACCCAGAGATGCCAGAGACTAAACCTTAGATCTTCTGCAGACAAAGCATATGTTTTAACAATGAGTTATACAGAGCTTGGAAAATTTACTTTTTTAAACTATAACTCCCATCAGCCCAATCCAGTGGCCATGCTGGCTGGGGCTGATGGGAGTTGTAGTTCAAAAAAGTAAATTTTCCACGCTCTGGAATTATGGCTGTTCCCCTGAATCCTATTTCTTGAACAGAACTACTATGGTTATGTATTTCTCTAGGAACTAACACAATTCAGTAGTAGCCAACCCCAAACACATAAAGCTGCAAGATAGAGACAAATTAATACAGGTACAAATCTAACATATTTGACTTTCAAGATAAAATTTCACATTCAATATTTAAATTTAAAATCTCACCTAACAAAATGGGGAAAAGGGAACATTTCAATTTTTAAAAATTACATTTCAGCTGTAATGAAGTATGGAAAAGTGCTGTCATGAAACATCTTAGCATGTGCCTGTGTCCCCCCCATCCAGATTTGAACCCTTTCACAAAAAGGTGGGGAGCTCACACATCTATCTTTTTGTTGTTCTATAAAGTTAGGTATTAGGCTTGAAGAGCCACTGTTAGTAGGCTGATGTGCTCAATCAGTTGAACATTCTGAATGGATAAAGCTGACACACAGCTTGTCAAGTTATGTGGTGGAATATTTGTAAGTTACGTGACAGGGTGTTCAAGTGGTTGAAGACATCATCATCCATATGGTTGCGAACAGCAAGGAAAGATCATGTCTAGTTCAGTTTATAGCACAACATCTCTACAGATATCTGGACAATCATTTAGCTACTTCTGCTGAAGTGGACTGGCAGTCACCTATATCATAGCATGCAATGGTTTGGACCTTATAGCAGAATGCATGGAATAGATGTTAAATCAATGTCAGGCATCTGTAGCTGGAGAACAAGAACAATATAGCAATACATGAGAAGGTCGGCGAGATAGTATGATATATTTGGGTTGGCAAATTTGGCATCTGCTTTGGACTCATCAAAATGTAGGAGACACTAACTTGTGGAGACAGATAACAAAGACCTGCAAGTCCTTCCTTAATTATTACATGAAGAATATACTAGAGAATTTATGTTAACTACATTGATACATACAAAATAGTTGCCTTGCCAACCATTCTCAGGCATTTGTTGTAAATATGAAAGTTGTCCAGTGAATTCTAAGCTTGGCAATTTGACATTTGAAACTCTTTCCAAGTTGCTCCAGCATACTTGGAGCAGAAAGAATTCCTCCTAGTGACTAGACCAGGGGTGGCCACTCTGTGGCTCTCCAGATGCTGCTGAACTACAGCTCCCATCAGTCTCAGCCAACACAGCTCATGGTCAGGGATGATGGGAGCTGTAGTCCAGCAGCATCTGGAGAGCTTGGGTGGACTTTTCCCCAGTTGTAAAATTCTAACTTCTTTCCAAGCTTACTACCGACCATTGTGGGTTGCTATAGCCTGAAACCCCTTGAGATCACCAGGAGATCTGGGAGTTCCAGGATGTGAGGTACCAAAGCTCAGTGGTACAGCACATGGTTTTTTATGCAAAGATCTGAAATTCAGTTCCCTGCACGTCCAGTTAAAAGGATCAGGTCAGGGGGAAAGTAGCTTGAGACCCTGAAAAGCTGCTGCTCATCAGAGTAGACATCATTGTGCTATGTGGACCAGCAATGATCAGACCTGGTATAAAGCAGTTTCCCTATGCATCATATGAAACTGATGTGGATCTGGAATACTGCTTGGCTCTTCAGTTCTGGAACTTGCTTGTAAAAGAGCCCAAGGCCCTCCTGGTATAACTGAATGCTTGAGTCATTTTTTCTCCCCAGAAGCCTTACTAACTTTTAAAATGGCTTGGTTGTGCTGTGGCACTAAATACTGTTGTGATTGTGATCTTTAGTGAAGATTGAATGGCCAATTCATAAGTTACCATTGTAAAATACTATTCAGTTCAATAATGCCCTGTTAAGGTCTGTCAACAGGAAACACTGAGGACAGGAGGAGAATTACCTAGTTTCTTTGCAAGCCATTTTTGCCCCTCCCTGGGGGCCATCAACACTGAAATGAAATAACTATGCCAATCACTCAAGCCACATGGCTTTCTGACACCTCTGGCATTGTGTATGTGACTGGAGCGTGTGGAAGTTGCTCCCTCAATTGAACGGAAATGTAGAAAGAATTGGTCCAGAATTATTCAGTCATGGTAAGCTAACCCAGCTCATCTGCACACACAACTCTGTCCATCAGTCCAGTTTCATTATTGAAAATGAAGCACCAGAACTGGCAACCCAGAATAAATAATGTGTAGCAGTAACAGTCTTCCGTATATCTGTAACACTTCCAGCTTGAAACCTGGAAAGTTGTGTGTGGGTGGTTCCTATGTCCAGAAGATAGGTCAATTGTCTGTCCTGAATAATGGGGTTGCACTCCCTCTGAAGGAGCAGGTATGTAGTTTGGGGGTACTCTTTGATCCAGCAATGGCACTAGAGGCTCAAGTGAACTCTGTGGCTAGGAGTGCTTCCTGCCAGCTTCAGCTGGTACGCCAACTGAGACTGTTCCTGGACTTTGATAGCCTGACCACAGTGGTCCATGCATCGGTAATCTCAAGACTTGTTTACTGAAACACACTTTATGTAGGGCTATCCTTGTATCTGGTCTGGAAACTGGAACTAGTGCAGAATGCAGGGGCTAGACTGTTCACAGGAGCAGATTACTTGCACCATGTTACCCTGCTGCTGGAATAGCTGCATTGGTTACCAATTTGCCACTGGGCCAGGTTTAAGGTACTTGTGTTACTTCACAAAGCCCTAAACAACTGAGGCCCAAAATACCTTAAGGACTGCCTGACTCCCTATGTTCCATTTCAATCATTGAGAAATTCTGATGGGGCACACTTAATGGTTCCTCATTTAGAGACCGAGCCTTTAATGTGGTATGTCCTTCCCTGTGGAACTCCCTACCAATAGGGGTACTTATGGATGTTTTTATTATTGTTTTTAATGATGTTTTTATTTGTTTTTAACTCTATTGTGTTTTTGTGTGCTATAATGCCAACGTGACATACTTTTATGAAAAGTGTGGCTTATACATATTTTAATAAATAAAGACATACATGTGAAGAACACTGGAAATGGTAGGATAGGATCCTTACTAATGGTGGAAATTTCCTACTTTTGCATAAAAATAGCAGAACAATCCTACAGTTTCCTGATGACTAGAACCAGGGCCTTTTCAGTAGCGGCCCCCGAACTGTGGAACAGTCTCCCTGATGAGGTGCGCCTGGCGCCGACGCTACTATCTTTTCGGCGCCAGGTGAAACCCTTTTTATACTCCCAGGCATTTCAAAGTGTATTTTAAACAGCATTTCCGTATTTTGGATGTTGTTTGGTTCGTTATTGTTTGTTTGTTTTGTTTTTTGATTTATTGTATTTATTGTATTTATATATTGTGCTTGTTTTTATCTTTTTGTACACCGCCCAGAGAGCCTTCGGGCTTAGGGCGGTATATAAATTAAACTAAATAAATAAATAAATAAATACAGTGTCTAGCAAGACCACCCTGAACTGCCGCAGGTGAGAGATGAGCACATGCCTTTCTCTCTTGATGGTTAGAAATACCTCTGGCATAGCATGGCTGCTAGTCCGCTCTCATGGAAGACTCGGATGGGCTGATCCTAAAACATATGCCATCTCAGCCGGTATAGCCTTGCTGGACCCCTTTGTCCATCAGCTTCATAAAGCTACTGGACAAAAGGAATATTTGCCAGGCAGAAGCTGCATCCTAAGCTCTCTTGAGGAAGACAAAGGGAAGAAGAGGAGGGAAGTAAGATAAAGACTAAAGGGTGGGGAGTTGGGAGTAAGAACGGAAAGTTCAGTCAATTTTGGTTCTCCTGCATTTCACCATTTTTAAACTAGGGTCTGCACCCCTGCTCACTTCGCTTGCCATCCCTGCCTACCTCTCAACTTTCTTACCACCTACTGCCTCCCTTTACTACTTGCTAAAGCTACCCACCCCCTATCTTTGCAAGTCGTCAAAGCTACCCACCCCTTTCTTTACTCCTGCCTGCCTGCATCTTTGTCTCTTCCTCCACAGGCTCAGCAAGTCTCAGAAGTCAGTTTCACAGTGTAGTTCACTACCCCACTTGTTGGCAGCCAAACAAACTGCTGCACAACAATAGCCTTACCTTTTTATTTATATAAGAAAAATCCTCATGAAAATTCTTCAGCATTCTAGTGCAGATTTCTCCAAATACACATTTTCATATGCAGTTTTGGCTAATGTGCACATCTTTACAAGCACTTTCTTCATATTAGGAGTGCCTTTTTGTGTGTTATTTTCATGAATATATTTATATTTGTGAACACTTTCCCCTACTATATGCATTTTTGTAAACACTGATTGGAGAACTGCCTTGCAAAATTGGGATAACAGCAAATTTCAAAGGATGACTTGTTTCAGTGCTCATACTGTTTCAGGAAGTGCAAATTTGATAGATTCAGCTTTAAATGCAAACTGGATCAATTTTTGCCCCCAATCCTAGTTTGGAAGGAGGACTGAGGATGGAGGGTGGGAAGGAATAAGAAAGGAATCGGAGGCAAGAGAGATAGGAGGGAGATGTAAAGATACTTGAGGAATTTTACCCTTTTCAAAAATTAATGTGAACTAACCTTATCCATACCTTTCAGGCTAGATTGGAACTTATATATGTTTTCTTATATTACATACACTTTTTCTTCCATTATGGGACCCAAAGTGGCCTGTGTGTGGTCCTCAGGTGATTTCCTATCCAGGTGCTGACCAGAGCCAGACCTGCTTAGCCTCAGTAAGGTGGCTATATTATGTGCCTTCAGACCATAGCTTCACCAAGGGTTGAGAGAGGAAGGCAAGCAGTGGATAAATGGGAGATCCTGGGAAGGAGGAGTAACTAGATAGGTTAGGGGTTGAGAAGGCTTACTCCCTTTGCAACACACTCCCTCTCCCACCATAAATGTTGTGAATCTCTAATTTTGCTAAAAATTAATTCTGATTGTCATTTATCCAAACGATTGCTTTGCTCACACCAGCCTGCACAATGTTAAAATAAAAAAGGGAATGGTAAGTCTGGAGCAGAAACTAGTAAACTGTTGGTAATAGCAGAAACCACTAAAGTTGTAGTAAGTAGTATTGTTGTGCTTTGATGTTTTATACGTTTTTATCTTTTGAAAGTAAGTCCCATGAGGGCAATTTGCCTGAAAGGCAAGGCAGAAATGTATTAAATAAACAAGGTGGTGTTGTGCCAAGCGTTTCTCCTACTCCCACCCTACTTTATTTTTTACTGTTCTCCATCAGTTTATGAGACAAGAAATTCCTGCTGAAAATTATGAAAGGGAAGAGAAAAAAATAGTAAAATTCTAATGGATGAAGTGCAGAGCTTTGTCATGCTTACCATACTTTTTTAAGGTGGCCAGAGGATATTTCTATGCTTTCTTTCATTCTATGGATCATCGCTCCAGTTTTCTGTACTGCAGCCTTCCTGAGTACTTGCCTCTCCCAAAAAAACCATGACAAAACTCCTCAGCTGAGCTTTCTTGTAAGCAAAGGGAGGTGGGGAGGCTGTTTATTGTGCACCTGGCAGCTTCTCATTGTAGATTTTAAAGTCATTTTTGGTGTTTTTTAAAGTAAAAAGAAGGAATTCCTTTAAAAAGAAAATCAGCACTGATATCTGATACCCAGTAGCCAACTTCCCCGGGCTTCCTAAGTTTCAATTCAAGCTCAAAGGAAGATGTCATGCAGTAACTTCTCTCATAAGCCTATTTTTAAAATCATCCCGTGGTCCCCCCACCCCAGATCAGGATGTTCAGGCAGCTGGGGAGGCTGTAGAACACTGGAGAAATGCTCAATAGAATGAAACACACACACACACCATGGCTAACTTGCAACAATACGGTAAACTCAGCTCCTCATCAGGCAGAAAAACAGAATCCACTTTAGCAATTGATGGAATCTTTTGAGAAATTGGAGGATTGGTTTTGGCACAGCACTTAAACTAAATAAATATCCATTTCACTACTTCATTGAAAAAAAATACACACACTGATAGTTTCAGTCCTCATCACCACAGGGCAGAGCTTTTGTTCCAAGGGGTTCTGCATCATACAACCATTCAGTAGTAGCTTGCACAGAAGGGGTAACAACAGTGGTCATGATTATACAACCTTTTATCACAAATGTTCATTCATTCATTGTGAAGCTTGCTTGAAACCAACCATTTCCCTCTTAGATTCCTATCTCCTTGTCGCCATTCTCAGTTACACATGCTTTTAAGGTAGTGAATAATATAATCAGATAAGAAATCAAGAGGCCAGAAAAGATGTATTACATTTGCATCACTCCCTCCCCACAGAGCAATTTACACAGATGCTGGTGCTTCAGTATTGGGTGAGGGTATAGTATTTTATATTTTGGAGAGTTTAGATGTTGTTCCTCATTTCAAATCTTTGCAGTTCATTTTGGGTTAGAACACTGATTACTGTTAATTGCCTTTGCTATTTGTTTTGCCCATGTTAGATTTTTTTTTTAATCAGACAACAATTCTACAGGAAAATATAATGGGGAACCAAAAATAGCTGTGTGACAATGAGATAAAAAAAATCACACACACAAAAAGCCAATCTGACACTCCCAAGCTTCCTTGCAGATTGGATTGCAACTCCCCATTGGAATACACACTTCTGTGAATATTGCAATGCAATTTTGGTGGGAAAAGTGTGAACAAAATACTTATTTACTATTCTATAAAAAATGTATTTCACTGATGAATGCATTGAAAAGTGTGCATTTTACATAAAGGTGTGTATTTTATGGGGAAAGTGTGCACAAATACATACAAAATACGCATACAACAGGAATACAACAGGATGGAATGAAGCGGAATGTCACATGATAGGATGGAATGGGTTGGAATGGGTTGGAACAGACCTATGTCTGAGAGCCGGTGAAACTGAAATGGCATGGAATTAGCTGCTCAGCCCATCCCAAAAACACACACCCCAGTTCAGTGGAAGCAGCTTCCTTTTGATGCAATGTCATCCATGCAGGTGCAATGTTTGACTATTGTAACCACATGGGTAGACAACACACATGGGTAGTAGTGGCCTGCGAGGCAGCACAGTGGGGCTTCATTGCCCTCCCAGTGTTCAAACATGGCAGGTTGCTACTGCTGACCAAGAGGGGGATGGGCAAGGCGTGGGGAGTTCAGTGTGGTATGCAGCATCAAGAGCATCGGATTGGCTCTGGCACATCATACTGTACTGTGCTGAGCTCTCCACACCTCAGCTGCAAAAGGCATGCACATTTTTGGGGTTTTATTCTTTGGTTTATGTTAATGGATAAAGGCATAGGAGTGTCGTTATGGTGAACTCTGAGATACAGCCCTCATGACGTCCCCAAATGGCCAGAACTGGTTTTCTGACCTCAGGAAAACATGTATTGACTAAGGTTCCAAGAAATAAGACAAGTTCTAAATTGAACATTTACCTAAGGAATAATCCCTCTTACTGAACAAAGACCCACAGCCTGATGTAGAGTACAGATCAATAAAACACACGCAACATAAGCACATTCTTCCCAGAACCAGCAAGTTATCCTCATACATGGCACTGGAGACAGCAGGTATAATCTCTGACTCCAACTAGGTAATGCAAATGTTCCAAAGGAAATTTGTCATGTCACTAGATCACTCACCTGTATTCCCTCCCAGTTTACATCCAACCCTATACAGTCTGAAAACACATTTGCAAAGGTCAAATCAGCATGTTTGTGGCTCCAAAGATTTCCTGAATGCTTCACTTCACTTCACGCTTTTAGGAACACCAACTCCCTGCATGGGATATTGGACCAAGGAAGGGTGAGATCTTTTGTGTCTGATTGTTCATTATTTAGAAGGGAGAGCTTAACTCTCACTAGGTACAGAAATCTTATTCCTAGCTTTGAGTCTCAATAATCTTCAGGAAAAGTATTTTTTTATCTTTTTATATTTTATCTTTTTACCTTTTTCTTTTTCTTACTTTGTGTACTTGTGATCTTGGTTGTCAATAGTTGTAAGGTCTTTCTATACTCTTCTAGCTCTATAGATAGACGCTGCCCATATTTTTACTGTAAATGAAATGCTATATTTTTCCTATTTCCTCTTCTAATAAATCAACCTTTATCTTACCTTTTGTGTGTGGTTTCTTGGGTTGTTGTGGGTGGAGTCATTATACAGCCACAAGAGTGGCTGTTTACTATAGCCAGCATGGATTTTTCACATTCCTCAATGTTAAATTGAAAGTATCTCCCCATGCCATTCTGCTGCTTCCCATAAGCTCATTTCAAAACAAAACCTTACAAAACATTTCTCCTAAACTCAGAAACACTTGCTTAACAACCTTTTAAATTTTCACTGCAATACACAAAACAGTCAGAGAGAATTGAGACTTCAAAGTGTAAAACAAGAGAAAAAAACAGACTCCTGTTGGACATTTTTCTGTCAGTGTTCTTATAATTTGTTGAAACTAATTAAAACTCAGCCATCTTCACAGAGTACTTGTAATCCTATTACTGACCTTGCCCAATTCTCTGACCTTCATCTTCTGCAGTTTAAAAGTTAAAAAAATGCCTTGCTCAGTAAGAACCAACTGTCAGTGTTCTAAAAGCCAGACTCACAGCTGTTTGGCTTGGCTAATCAGAGGGCCACACCCATGCCAGACTTTTATTTGTTTATTTATTTAAAATATTTCTATCCTGCCCTTCTACCCTATAATAGGGCACTCAGGACAGCTTACAAAAATAAAATCAAACACATACACAATAAAATTGTAAACAATAAAATCACAAAAACATTAAAATAAATGACAATACATAAAATACAATTAAAATACATGAAATACAATACACATACACATACATACATTATGCAATTACAAAATATATTACATATATTTCATTTTAGACAGTAATGATTTCCTCCAAAGAATCCTGGGAAATGTAGTTTGTGAAGGGTACTGAGCATTGTTAGGAGTTCTTAATAAGAAGAGCACCAACAAACATACAAATATGTAATTCTCCATCTTTGGTGATGGCAGGTGTTGCCACTACTCACCATGTGCTCAAAGGCCTGTATTACCAAATTATATATTTAAGGCAGGGTGGGCACAGTCAATTAAAAACACAGAGCACACCTAGAAATTTTCTAGAATATATTTCACCTCCCACTGTTTTATCTTGTGCAAATTGAGACACTCCTGAAGTCCCCTGGAGACTATTCTGCAGAAATCAGTGCCATTATTCCACAATTATGTTTGGAGTTTTTTTAGTGTAAATTTTGCAGTGTTGCTGTACTTCACATACTCACAGAAATAGAAACAAAAGAAAATGATTTACTATAGGAAACTTCACTAAAATTGCAAAGTAAATCAGACATATTTAAAGTGACCATCTGAACTATATCAGCTGTATCTTAAGATTGTTGCTTCCTCCCTGCTAAAACAAGATCAGCACAACACATGACTTCTTTCTATTATTTGGGGTGATTGCAGGTGTTGCCACCACTCACCATATGCTCAGAGGCACATGTTACCAAATTCTTCCAAGCTGCACAGCAAGTGGATTGGACTGTGAAAGACCAACCCAAATGGTGTTTGCATTTTGACAAATTTGTACAGCAGTACAATATCTCAGAGACGAGGTCAGGTCTCCTGCTCCCCTGGTACATTTACTATAGCTGCCCAATTTCCCTGCTTTTTAAAGTTTGATAGAAATATCTGTTGGCTATAGGTACGTTCTTAAACCGCAAGGTTTTTTGCCTCTTAGTGAACATGCATTAGGGTGACATGCAGGTCTTAAGTCAAGCAAAAGTCTCCACTACACTTTTGGGGGTACTTTTAGACCTCTGGTGGGTAAACACACATTAGAGCTTGAGACATCTACATGTAACACACCCTTCCCCCTCTCCCTCTCAGTCAGTGGCAGCAATTTGCCATGTTTGGAAGCTGGGAGAGCAATGGAACCCCATCCACTTTACCTCACCCACTGCTATTGCACAAAGGCCTTTCCCACTTCATCAGCATTATCTCTTGTGAAGGACTGTCAGGGACTGCCCCACTTCCCCCTTGGCTTCAGTCCTGTGTGGATGCAGAATCAGGTCCCAGTCAACTGAACTGGCTGAGGAAGAAAGGCTGGGAGACAAGCCAAGTGAGGAACTGCTGGGGAGAACCCCAGCTGTTGGTAGGGAGCCTTCAGAAGCCCGTATAAGAGAAAGCCTGAATGAATCTGGGGAGGGTCTTCAGTCACAGAGGGAGAAGGGACTGTCAGAAACGTTGAGGGGCTGGAAGGCTACAGGATGAAGGATGAGGTCTCAGCTTAGCCCTCCCCCAGGGACTGGGAAAGAACCCTCACTGGGGAAATGTGGAGTGATGTAACTGCCTCTCCTCAATAAAGTATAAGAAGCCAAGCTGTGCTGGGTCTGTGATTTTTTTCCCATTTCAAGAGGGAGACTGAGGCTATGGGAACTGGGCCTTTTGACATTCTCCTACCCATAGATACCCAACATTCATTAATTCATTCATTTTTTATTGTTATCCCATCCTTTTTCCAAAACTGGAACTCAAGGTGGCTTCCGGATAAAATGGATACATATAGTTACAAACATACAAAACTACCTTAAAATCAGACTATTTGCAACATTAAAACCATTTAAACATACAGTTAAAATGAATCAAACTCAGTTAAACAGTAAAAAAACAACAACACAGCACCCCCTGCAAGCCTCGTCCTTAAGAACCATCAGTCTAACAGCCTGTTGGAATAAAAAGGTCTTCACCTGCTGATGGAAGGACTGCAAGGAGGAAACCATTCTTACCTCCCTGGGAAGGGAGTTCCAGAGCCTAGGGGCAGCCACCGAAAATGCCCTATCTCTTGTCCCCACCAATCGTGCTTGTGAAGGTGTTGGAATAGAGAGAAGGATCTCTCCTGATTATCCTAGGGCCCGGGAAGACTCATATAGGGAGATACTGTCTAACAAATAGCCTGGACCCAAGCTGTATAGGGCTTTAGGTTAAAACCTTTCTCTTCTCTGAGGCATTTTAATTCCTGTTAATTCTAAATTATTATATTTTGATTTTAGACTGTACAGTTTTTTGTACAGTTTTGTATTGTGATATACTGTATTGTGTTATTTTTATTGTATTTTTAATGTTTACCGCCCAGAGAGCTGTTGCTAGTCGGGCGGTATATAAGCTTAATAAAATAAATAAAAATAAATAAAAATAAATTTATAAGTCATAACCAACACTTTGAATTGTGACCGGAAACAGACTGGCAGCCAGTAGAGCTGTTGTAACAGGGGAGTTGTATGATCTCTTTAACCAGCCCTAGTCAGCATTCTGGCTGCAGCTCGCTGCACCAGTTGAAGTTTCCGGACAGTCTTCAAAAGTAGCCCCACATAGAGCGTGTTACAGTAATCTGAACAGGACGTAACTAAGGCAAGTGTCACCGTGGCCAGTTCTGGCATCTCTAGGAACAGGCGCAGTTGGTGCACTAGTCTTAACTGTGCAAAAGCACTCCTGACCACCACGGAGGCCTGAGCCTCCAAGTTTAAGGCTGAGTCCAGGAGCACATCCAAACTGCAAATCTGCAAACTTCAGGGGGACTGTAACCCCATCCAGCACAGGCTGAATCCCTATTCCCTGATCTGCCTTTCGACTGACCAGGAGCACCTCTATCTTCCCTGGATTAAGCTTCAATTTGTTCACCCTCACCCAGTCCACCACTGATTCCAGACACTTGTTTAGAACCGAGATAGCTTCCTTGGAATTAGGTGGAAAGGAGAAATAGAGTTGAGCGTCATCAGCATATTGATGACACTGAATCCCAAACCTCCAGACAACCTCTCCCAGTGGTTTCATGTAGATATTAAATAGCATGGGGAACAAAGCTGAACCCTGTGGGACCCCACAGGCCAACAGCCAAGGGGTCGAACAGGAATCCCCCAGTACCACCTTCTGGGTCTGCCCCTCCAGGAAGGAGTGGAGCCACCATAAAACGGTGCCCCCGAGTCCCATCCCAGCAAGGCAGCCCAGAAGGATACCATGGTCAATGGTATCGAAAGCCACTGAGAGGTCCAGCAAAACCAACAAGGACACCCCCCCATCCAGTTCTCTGTGTAGGTCATCCACCAAGGCGACCAAAGCCATCTCTGTCCCATAACCAGGCCTGAAACCAGACTGAAATGGACCCAGATAATCCATTCCTCCTAGCAGGGTATCAATGTGGTGAGTAAAGCCTATGTAAACAGCTCTGCCCGTTTGAACAGTGTGGAATAGTACCCCAGGGAAGCTGTTCCAACTTGGAACAGTATGTGTGTGGACCAATG
Organism: Rhineura floridana; assembly: GCF_030035675.1. Lineage (NCBI taxonomy): Eukaryota > Metazoa > Chordata > Lepidosauria > Squamata > Rhineuridae > Rhineura > Rhineura floridana. Next base: position 200,647,716 of record NC_084480.1, on the reverse strand, counting down.
ATATATCCTGTCTTGGGCGCTACATTACAACACCTCAAATCTATTACATTGCACTGGTAGTTGCTGAAAAATATTAAGGCCAGAGATAGGGGGAAGTGACTTTCCAGATGTTGTTGGACTCCAACTCCCATCAGCATTAGATATCATGGTGAATAGTCAGGAATGATAGGAACTGTAGTTGAACAACATCTGGAAGGTCTCAGGTTCCCCATCCCCATGGTCAGGTATCTTCAATCCTCCTTATGCAATATTCTGTGGGAAATCTGTGGCCCTTGGTACAATGGATGAAAACACAACCACTGCTGTTAGTAAGGGTGCAGATAACCACACCAGAACTGAACAGTCTCTGCCCTGCTTTCCAGATGCATATTTGGACTTGGGATACAGTGATGCAAAACTCTGCAGTATTCAGAATCACTATGGTCTCATTCAGCAATTCTTCACAATATGCATTTCTCTGAATTTTGTGATGCAGTTCTCAACCCAAAATTGTGTATATTGGGGAAAGAGTGCATATATATGTATATATAACTGAAAATAACATGCAAAATGCATTATAATAGATAACATTACTCACAAAAAATGTATTAGACAAAAGCATAGAAAAATGTTTATATTATTTATTTATTTATTGTATTTGTATACCGCCCCCAAAGCCAAAGCTCTCTGGGTGGTTTACAGTAACTAAAAACATTAAAAACAAATATACAAATTTAAAACACATGTTTTAAAAACAATGTAAAACACGATTTAAAAAATTTAAAACAATTTAAAAACACATGCTAAAATGTGTGGGAGAAGAGGAAAGTCTATATTAAGAGTGATGCATGCTGAGATGCAACACAAACTGATAGAGAAATGTAGAGAGCTAAACTTAAGATTGGAAAAATGTGAAACTGAGAGAAACTGAGACTGACAGATGAATCCATCCCTATATGGTAACTCATCTACTTTTTTTTCTCCTTTGGGAAATGGGGATAGGCTTACAGGAGGTGAAACACTAGCGTAGATCAGATTCTTTGAGCATTCCTTTCAAGTGCTTTTTTAAAAAAAAAAAATACCCTTCAAGGTGTTCTGTAAGAATGCTCAAAGGGTTTGATTTTAGGGAGAGCCCCAGGCTGCTTGCACATCCTCAAGGATACAGCAAGTGAAGTGGGTGTATATATAATTCTTTTTTGCTTTCAAACTGAAGGTAAAAACATTTTGAAATAAGTTTCCAGTGTAGCAGAAACAAATTCTTATTTTTCCAACTTTCATGTCCAACTGGGGTGAAAGTAAAGGTTTGGGATCAAATGCACCTGTAAGTGATGGTCACATTTGGGGGAAAAAATTATGTGACTTCCAACCATCCAACAGATGAACAATTGAGAACTTCTAGCCCATTTGAGTTTGACATTCATCCTATAATGCATATTGTTTGTTTTCCCAAGACCTGGTTAGATGAGCTAGGGGGCTAAGCACAAATCCAGTTCTGTCACTCAGGGTACACAGTACAGGATCAACACAGGGCAGAAGGCACAAGTATTGTCATCCATATAAGTTCCAAGAGGAGACCAGACTCCTTTGTTACTAGATCTGAGGGTTTGTTCCTGGTTCTGGGTCAAAGACAGAATATATATGCTGCTGGTGCAGTGCCCACTCTGGTGCCCGGAAGCCTTCCTGGCTGAGCTGGCAGTGGTGGCCAGGGAGATGTGTGGGGAGACTTCAACATCCATGCCAAAGCTGCCTCTAAAGGTCCAGTTTGGGGCTTCATGGCCTCCATGACAATCACGGGGTTGTCTCACTTCATCACAGGTCCAATACATGTGGCAGAGTCTACCCTCAATCTGATCTTTGCTACAAATGCATTAGTGGGAGATATATAATGAGCCCATTACCAGTGACTGATCATGCCCTGATGAGATTTGGATTGACAGTGGACCCCTTCTCCCACCAGGGTGGGAGATCTATTAAGATGCTTTGTCCCTGGAGACATATGAACTTAATGGATTATTGGGGGGGTGTCCAACTGCCATAACTGGCACTTCTATTAAGGCCCTAACTTGATAAGGAATTGTGGGATAGAAAGAGCCATTTACATGATCACTGCCAAGTGCCCACTGAAGTACTGGGGAGTCTGCATGATCTCATGGTGTTCTAGGGAGCTGTGGATGATGGACAAGAGCTAGATGGCATAGATTTTGAAGGAAATATGACCAAAAATGGGTTGAAGCAAGTTATTGTGTTTATCATGTGGCAATGATGACAGAAAAGAAGGATTATTCCTCTGCCACCATTTCATTCTCAAGTACTACAACAGCAATCTTTTCCTGATGAATGGGCTTATGAAATCTGAGTGGAATGTGGAGGGGTTGGAACCACTGAAGGACTGTTGTGACAAGTTTGCTAGGCACTTTGATAATAAAGTTACTGATCTGCATTGAGGTGGACACAGTTGGGACAAGCCCAGTAGATGTATTTAGAGTACTGCCAAGTCAAGCTGTATTGGTTCAGTTTCAATTATTGTAGAAAATGGATGCTTAAAGGAGATTAGCTTGTCAAATGCGTGCTCAAACTTTGCACCTCGTAGCTAAAAACTGATTAGCTGAAGGGGATTGACTGGGTGGTCCATGAAGTGGTAAATTCTTAATAACTCATTGTGAGAGAGGGAGGTGCCAGCTGCCCATATAATAGACCCAGAAGTGTAGGGAACTATTTCCCGGTTGTTGTTGTTGTTGTTGATGATGATAATGATTCCCTGTATAGTCAAGTTAACAGACATACCTCTGTGGGGAGGGAGGTCTACAACTTAGGGGCTGCTGCAGGGAATGCCCTCCCTTGGGGCACCATCTCCTGAACTTCTGAGGACACATAACATCTTTATTTTCAGGATTCACTCTCAATGTTTTGGCTGACATCCAACCCATCAGTACCTCAAAACATCTCAATCATCTATCCTGATTCAGACAGCTCACTGTCATCTGCATATTGATGACACTTCAAATCTCCTGATGTCACCTCCCAGTGTCTTCAGAGAGTCAGTGTGCTGTAATGGTTAGGGTGTTGGTTATGACCTGAGAGGCCAGGGTTTGAATCCCCACTCAGCCATGAAGCTTACTGGGTGATCTTGGGCCAGTCACTATCTCTTGTCCTAACCTACCCCACACAGATGTTGTGAGTATAAAACGTGGAGGAGACAATCATGTACACCACCTTGAGCTCCTTGGAGGAAAGGTGGGATATAAATGTAATAAAAATTAAAATAAAAAATAAATAGCTTGGGGGACAAGATGTAACCTTGTGGAATACTACAGGACAATTCCCATGGTACTGAACAATGTCATTCCATAACTGCTTTCTGGATGTGCCTTGAGAGGTAGGAGCAGAACTACTGAAGCATAGTGCCACCAACTCCCACCACTCTGAGATGCCCCAGAAGGATACCATGGTCAAGTGTATCAAGTGTCACCTGGAGATCAAGGAGAACAAGCAGGGTCATACTCCTCTCTCTCTCCTGACATACGTCATCAACCAAGGTGACCAAGGCAGTTTCAGCGCCATGACCAGTCCTAAAGTCAGTTCTGAATAGATCCAAGTAGTCCGTTTCTTCCAAGCATGTCTGAAGCTGGACTTTCTTGAGCAACTTGCCCAAAAAAGGTGCCCCCTCAAAAAGTGGATATTTGTCACTGGGTGATAGTTGTCTACCCCTTCTGTGTCCAATGAGGTGGTCTTAAGGAGGGGATACACCACCACCTCTTTCAAAGCAGATGGTACCACCACCTCCTGCAATGAAGCATTAATCAATCCCTGGACCCACCCAGTCAACCCCCTCCAACTACCTCTGGGCAAGGGTCAATGGGGCAGGTGGTCAGTTGCTCTTCTTCAACCAGCTTGTCCATATCCTCAGGCAGCAATAATAAAAACTGATCTAGTAGAGATGGGACAGACAGTGATCTGGATGACTCCACTGGACTTCTTCTAACTGCAGTTGCAATATTGGCTTTCTTTGCCACTGCCACCATCACGTGGCAGGCACAGTAATACAACCTTACCTGTGTTTGGTCAGGTTCGGACTGAGATTATTTAGAAAAAATGGATAATCTAGACCTATTTCAATCTGTCTTCAGGCCCAGCAATGGTCCTGAAACCACCTTGGTCAACCTTCCAGGGGCCCACATGGAGTTGATGGGTGGGGCCAGAAGCAAAGGGGGATGGAGCAACTAATGTTCCTTTTACCTTGGCACAGTAGGGTTGTTTCTACACACACTGAAACATCGCTCTCCAGATAAGCAAGAATTATTATTAGAGTGAAAGGATGCATTCTAACCAGGGCAAAACATAAAATAATAAAAAAGCAACAACTCTCAAGGAGGGTGCAAAGAAGGGATGTTGAGGGGCGGGTCTGGGGAGGGCATGTGACTTGGAGAGAGTTCTGATGGCCAGACAGAGAGGACTGGAGAGTTGCATTGGGCTCATCACTGATTCTGAAGATGTTTGACAATGTTGGGGTTAGTGTGTGTGTATTTATACATAGATATAGATATAGCGTTGATTTTTTTCTTTCTGCCCTCACTTTTTCGTCTTGGAGCAGCACACTTGATATATTGGGATCCCATAAGCTTTAAGGCTTGCCCTGACTCTGAAAGCTGTTACAATTGGTCTCTCATAGATTTATGTGCATAACGATCTGCAGAGCAGTAACCTCTTCCACTCTCAGAGGACAAAACTCTAGATTTCCTGGGCATTTTATCTGACCTTCTATGTCCATTCACTCTGTGCAGTCAATTCATCTTTTCCCATAGAGTCGACAAGTGGGACTCTATTGCACCAGTTGACTTGTGTCAAGGATTTCCCTAGCTAGCTACCCCCCCTTGCTCACTTTTCAGTGCTGTCACAGCAGAGAAATGGCTACAAGGCAGAGGAGAACTGATATTTCATGAGGAAGATTACAAATTGACTAGAGGAAGGAAAAGAAGTGAGTGTTGCTTGACAGTTGGGAAATATAAGCTGTTTGAAGTGTTCAGCGGGCCAATATGGTCTCTTATTTTCACCCCTATGCAATTTAGGGTTTCACTGTGAAGATAAATAAAATTAGGCAAAGCCAATGCATTGCAACTTTCACAGTAATATAATGGACTTTTGAAGATCTTGGCAGGCTTAATACAAGTATAAACTTTTTCCCCCTTCAGCAAGATTAGGTTACTTGCTTGCTAGACATGGTAGTATAGCTATTGTTGAAATGTTACATTTATCAAATATCAGCGGAAACGGCAAACGTTTAGAGAAAACGCATTGGTTATGTTTGGAGTGCGGTAAAGCATCATTCCAAACCAAATGGACTCAGCAGATAAAGATTAAAACTGGGCTGCATCAGTGCAGAATTATTGCAGCTGTTTTCTAGAAAGGAAACTGAAGAGTATCCATTCAGTGCAATATAATATTTACATTATAAAACCTACCTGGCAATTAGTTTTTAAATTATATACAGCTTGTGAAATATGAGTTCCAGTAAAAAGTTTTCCCCTTCAGAGTTTTCAGAAGCTCCCTGCGTGTGCTCTTGTGGCTTAGATTTTTTCACACAAAAGGTTATATCAGATTCATGATGTATCTTGGAAGGATCATGCAACTGTCACCCTCACAGCAACAGCTGCCATGGGGAGTAGAACGTTGGGGGCGGAATGGGGGAAAGGAGGTTGACAATCTAAAAAGGGCAGCTGGAGCAAGAGTTGGAGCTGCTCCATGAGAAGGAGATGGGAGAATAAAAATCTAGGAAGGGAGATAGAGAGAGAGGGTCACCATGGGCTAGAATGGCTATGAGGAGCAGGGGATCTGGCAACCTGCAATGTGCGTGTTAAGGAAGAGATATATTATTCCATTTACCTAGGGAACAGGCAGGGTCCTGCAGAAGAACAGAGAGATTAAGTAGCAGGACTAAGCAACTGAACTTTATTCAGGACTTGGTTGCTTTTATGCGACTCCAATATTTGTGAGTGTGTTGTCTAATAATAAAGTAATTGTTTCCCCTCCCCCTAAAAGTATTAAGTGTTTGCTTGGGTCCAGCGTATATTTCCCAGATTCTCTGGGCCTTGGTCACATAACCATGCAATGCCATGTAGTCAGAGGGTCAGTCCAGGAGGTGCTGCAAATATATAGAACGAATGAGGTTTTTTACCACAGGTGCACAGATAGGCCATCCCAAACATCCATTGCAAACATTCCAAGTGATGAATTGTTATGTACCTTCAAGTTGATTACGACTTATGGCAACCCTATGAATCAGTGACTTCCAATAGCATCTATTATAAACCACCCTGTTCAGATCTTGTAAGTTCAGGTCTTTGGCTTCCTTTATTGAATCAATCCATCTCTTGAGTGGCCTTCCTCTTTTTCTACTCCCTTCTGTTTTTCCCCAGCATTCCATTTCTTGCTTGACAATTTCTAACTTTCCCTGGTTCATGCTTCTCACATTCCATGTTCCTATTTTGTATGTTGTACAACTCCGGACTCTCTTTTTGCATCTGTGTGCATTGGCTGCTGGGCTTTCTTTTGGCTTTGACCCAGCTGCGTCATTAGTCACAGCACTACTCATACTTGTCCTTTGTTCTTTCCCAGTAGCTCATTGAATGCCTTCTGACCTGGGGGTCTCATCTTCCAGCATTATCTCGTGTTGCATTTTGGATACTCTGTTCATAGGATTTTCATGGTAAGTGGTGGCTTACCATTGCCTTCCTCTGAGTTTGGATGCATCTTAGTCTGGTGTCTCAGCTTTGACTATTCAGACTTGGGTGCCCCTGCTAGGAGTCTAGTCTCTTGGTCTAGACTCCTGACGGCATTGCTCTCAGCTTCTTCGACATTCTCAAGCCCCCTCACAATGTAAGGTGTGCATCCAAGAGGGGGCAAGTGATGAATAACCTCCTCTTATTCCTTATGACCATTTTGAGTAACTTCCTATCCCTAACTATCTTGATTCCAAAGCTCCATTTCATTTGAGAAGGAAATGGGAGGTGAATTTTAAGGAACCTTAGGGATGTTCACTAACTCTTCTTCCAGACACTGGCAAAGTGGTTAAGGTGTTGGACTGTGACCTGGGAAACTACAGTTCAAATCCACACACAGCCATGAAACTCACTGGGTGACCTTGGACAAGTCACTGCCTCTCAGCCTCATGAAAACCCTATTCATAGGGTCTCCATAAGTCAGAACTGACTTGAAGGCAGTACATTTACATTTATGTTAATTTTTACCTCAGTAGTCCCTTCAGCACCACTCCCTATATATGCATATATGTGTGTGTGTGTGTATGTATGTATATATATATATATATATATATATATATATATATATATTATACAGCCACAAGAGTGGCTGTATACTATAGTCAGTAGGGATTTTTCACGTTCTACCATGTTAAATGAAAATACCCCCCACACCCCTTTCTGGTGGTCTGTATAGTCCCAATTCAAAACAAAAACTTACAAGTCTTATACTGTTGGATTCAGAATCGCTTGCTCTACAACTCTGGAAGTTTTCTTGGTGATACACAACCCCCCCACAGAGAATCCACAGGTTAAAGTGAAAAGCGGGAGAGAGAAAAATTAGAAGCCGTTTGGACTTTTTTCTTGAGAAATTGTCATAATCTGTTGTCATTGATGACAACTCAGAGATGACTGTAAGGTATCCCTGATCAAATCCCTGAGCTTGCCCCAAACACAGTACTTCATCTGTAGTAGGTTTAAATGTAAAAAACGGCATGGTTTATTTTTAATTAATTTATTAAAAAATGCATAACCATGGGTGATAACATACCACATGCACAGTAGAAACATTTCTTTGTTTCACTCCCCCTCCCCCTCCCCTTCCAGTTACTTGGAGGAAGCAGGGGAAGTCTGCTCCTGTGATTGGTGGGCAACAGAGATGTGACTCACACTGGCCTTCTGCTGAGCTTGCTCTTCCCTCGTGCTCTGTGTGAGGAAGCACAAGAGAGAGAGAAAATGGCCAATGGAGGGAGAAAGCAGCAGTAGAATGGAGGTGAGTGATGGTGATGTGTGTGTGTGTGTTCCCACCCCCGCTGTCTCCCACAGCCTGCCCTTTCCATTGGCTCAATTGCCCTGCCCCCACCCGTGCTCTTTCCCACTGCCTGCCTTCCCCACTCGCTCAATCAAGCTTGAGGGAAGGAAAGAGTCAAAAATGGGGGGAGAGCTTTGAAGGACTCTGCAATTTTTAAAAAGTCTACTCGGAAGTAAGTCCCATTGAGTGCAGTGGGGCTTACTCCCAGGTAAGTGGAGCAGTGCTTCTGTGTGCTAGCAATGAGCTTGAAGGGAAGGAAAGTGGTAAAATGTCTACTCAGAAGTAAATTACACTGAGTTCAGTGGGGCTTACTCCCAGGTAAGTGGAGCGGAGCATGTGTGTGCTAGCAATAAGCTTCAGGGAAGGAAGGAGGAAAATCATCTACTCAGAAGTAAATCCCATTGAGTTCAGTGGAGTTTACTCCCAGGTAAGTGCAGCAGAGCTTCTGTATGCTTGCAATCATTTTGAAGGGAAGGAGGAAAAAGTCTACTCAGAAGTAAATCACAGTGAATTCAGTGGGGCTTACTCCCAGGTAAGTGGAGTGCTATTTTGAGAGAAGGGCAGAAGAGAGAGAAGGGGGAAAGATTCTGAGGGCTCGCACTGTAATTCTAAAAATGTCTACTCAGAAGTAAATCTCACTTATTCAATGGTGCTTGTTGTTGTTGTTATGTGTCTTCAAGTCAGTGACCTCCAACACCATCTGTCATGAACCACCCTGTTCAGATCTTGTAAGTTCAGGTCTGTGGCTTCCTTTATGGAATCAATCTATCTCTTGTTTGGCCTTCCTCTTTTGCTACTCCCTTCTGTTCCCCCAGCATTATTGTCTGTTTTAGTGAAACATGTCTTCACATTATGTGTCCAAAGTATGATAACCTCAGTTTATTATTTTAGCTTCTAATGACAGTTCTGGTTTAATTTGTTATAACACTCAATTATTTTTTACAAAATTAAATTTGATTACATTCATAGTACAATCCTAACCCCAAACCTAGTCTAAAGTAAATCCGATTCAGTTTGGTGGGACTTAGTCCCAGGTAAGAAGAATTAGGATTCCAGCCCCTTAGAAGAAACAGTTGGGGGACAGAGAAAAGGAGGGGAGTTTGGCTATGTGTCTGCTCATGTTGTTGTGTTGGACTGCCTTCAAGTTGATCCCGACCTATGGCGACTCTATGAACAGGGTTTTCATGGTAAGCAGTATTCAGAGGGGTTTTACCATTGCCTTCCTCTGAGACTGAGAGGCAGTGACTGGCCCAAGGTCACCCAGTGAGCTTCATGTCTGTGTGGGGATTTTCAAAAGTGAGTCCCACTGAGCTCAGTGGAACTTACTCCCAGGTAAGTGGGGTTGGGATAGGATTGCAGCATCATTTTGAGGGGAATGTAGGAAGAGGTGAAAGAACAACAGAAAGGTAATGAAGAAAGAAAAGGCTTGTGGGGGGGGCTAAGACTGAAGCAGAACTTGTGTGGCCTCTGTGGGCTGAGACGAGTGAAAATTGCTATCTTGAGAGAAGGTGGGAGAATGTACCAGTAATCTAGTAAAGGGCATGGGGAGAAAGACTTAGGAATCTGAAGTTACAGTGCAGTTCTAACCATGTTTAATCAGAAGTAAGTTCCACTGAGTTTATTGCAGCTTACTCCTGAAGTGAAAGTGAACATAGAATTACAGCCTTTAACTTCTAAATTCAGTCCTTTCTTTAAATACTAGGTGATTTATCAATAAATATTACAAAATTTATGTCTGTTAAATGTTCAGTGTGTCATCATGTGACTCTTATTGTTGCTTGTTAAACACCTGCTGTTCAGGATAGTTCCACAAATAGATTCCAAAAAGTCTGCTTTAAACTTGCTCCAAACCCCCTGTGGCATGCAATGAATGTAATGACTGTTCCAGTTTGTCTGCATCCTTCTTGAAGTGCGGAGACCAGAACTGGATGCAGTATTCAAGATGAGGCCTAACCAGTGCTGAATAGAGGGGAACTAATACTTTATGCGATTTGGAAACTATATTTCTGTTAATGCAGCCTAAAATTGCATTTGTGTTTTTTGCAGCCACATCACACTATTGGCTCATATTTAGCTTGTGATCAATGACAATTCCAAGATCCTTCTTGCAAGTATCCCCTATCTCATAAATGTGCATTTGATTTCTTTTTCCCAAGTGTAGAACTTTGCATTTATCCTGGTTGAATTTCATTCTGTTGTTTTCAGCCCAATGCTCCAGCCTATCAAGGTCCCTTTGAATTTTGTTTGTCTTCCACGGTATTCACAATGTTTTCCCAAGGTTCTCCATTTGGAAAGGAAAGGGACTTCCCCTCTGCCCAGTGCCCACCCACCCAATATCCTCTCCTCCCCTTCCCCTCCCTTTGCCTCCCCTGGGTCAGTATTGGACTATGACCTGGGAGACCAGGGTTTGAATCCCCACATAGCCATGAAGCTGACTGGGTGACCTTGGGCCAGTCACTGCCTCTCAGCGTCAGAGGAAGGCAATGGTAAAACCACCTCTGAATACCATTTACCATGAAAACCCTATTCAAAGGGTCACCATAAGTCTGGTCGACTTGAAGGCAGTTCATTTCCATTTTCAAATATGATTGCATAGAAATAAATCCCACTGAACTCAAGAGGTATGCAAATGATCAAACCCAACCTCCCTTCTCCCTCCTATCCTCTCCCACTTGCCCCTTTGCTCCCCCTTCCTTTGCCCCTCCCTCCCCATTCTCATCCCCTTCCAATCCTCTCCTCCCCTTCGCCTTCCTCCTCCCCATGGTCAGTTTTACCTATCTTAAGCATGATTGCATGGAAGTAAATACCATTTAACTCTATAAGCATGTGAATGATCAAAACTATGGTCAAATTTCTACCATGGTGGGAAAACTATCAGGAAGTTGTATAAAAAGCTCTGGATATTAAGTCCCACCCCCACCCCTGCCATCTTAATTTAAAGTTTATTGGAACCCACTTAGTTAAGACTAAGGACATATGAACTAGGCCTGGGGAACAGACAATTGTTCTTTCACTGTCTGAAGATAGTATAAGCATTACTGCTTGTGGTCTGCAACTCATCCCACTATCATCTGCGGTAGATAGGTTGTAAAGAGCTTTAAAGTGTTTCAGAACCCTACGAAACTTTGACCGGAGATAATAGCAAGATAGAAGAAAGGAGTGTGGACACTACGGGCCACAATACCTCCTTCAGTTCTCTTTAAAAATATTGTCTGCCACCAGGAAGGGAATAATAATGGGAAATGAGCCCTCCACAATGAAAGCACCTTGAGTTTTATTACCAAAACTATTCTTTCTGCAATTTTGTTTCCTTATTCAGATAAACAATATTTCATATTGTTTACCAGTCACTCTTTTCCTCTAAATAGTGGGTTGGATCCAGATCGACATTTCTGTTGGCATTTCTGTGAATGGAAGGGCTCCTTTCATTCATGGAAGCACTGAGATCCTGCTGAAGGTTCTCCATAAAAGACGTGGGGGAAGCTAGTGCCATCCTTTCTCCTTCACTTCACTCTATCTCTCATAATGTTTGGAGGGATCTCCTAACGCCCTAGAGCAGCTTTTCAGGAGGCAGAGGGTACTGCAAGGGGAGGCAAATATCAACAAAGACTGCCTTCCTCCAGTGCCAGCAGGCCTTACTTGGCAGAGTGCAATGTTGGATCCAATCCATTGTCTTAATTCCAAGACACAGTTCCCATATCACATAATATTACCTCAATGCTTACGAAAAGGAATCAGTTCACACATTCACCTGCAAGTCAAATGTCAATTAAATCAAGTGATAAATATGCACGTGGGAACCAGCCTCAAGGGTTATACTTCAGGACAATTTTTCACATCCTCTTCTGTTCAGTGTCTAACGTTTCAGCAGAGTAGAGGAGTGTGAGATGGCAACAATAAAAAATCAACCATCATGACCTATCAAAAGGCCCAATATCATCACCTAGGCACGAAATCTTGGTATACAATGTCAGTAAATGCAATGGAACAATCCAGCCCTCAAAGCCCCAAGCCACATAGATGGAAATTCATGCTGCTGTCATCCTCAAAAATAGCAGCACTTACGCATGGCACGGCATTCTATCATTGGATCATAATGGAATAATTATTAAAGCATTGCTAAACAAATGTTACATGCAGAAATGGATGATCTTGTAAACTTCAAGCTCCTGCTGATCTTGTTTACTCAGCTGCATGTAAGCTACAGTCTTTGTTTAATCTCCTGAAGGAAACAGAGATGGCATATCAAAAGTCAGGAAAATCATGGGTAGCATATATCCGAAGGGTTTTTTTTTTTTAAAAAAATTGATCAAGGATTTTTCTGTCTGTGCAATATGCTACAATGTCTTTGGTGTGTTTTGCTTAGGAAGTCTTCCTGTCTCTAAGTATTCTAATTATGTCTCCTCCTCTGGAAAGATACATTTACTATCTCTTTGTAAATATTAAAATGAGATGTCTATTATAGCTACTTCTGCAATTAGCGCAATATATTCAGAGATGTAAAAGTGATAATAAAGGAAACCAAATAGCAAATATGCTCTAACAGAGATAGGGAAACTGGGTTCAATGCCAATCAAAGGGTGAGAGGCTAATTTACAATTAATTAGGAAGAAGACAGTACAGATCAGACTGCAGATCAGATGCAGAAAAGAAGTTATGAATGTTAAATTATTGTGCGTTATCCTTAAATGGTCAACATTTTCTGTACAAAGCCTTTTTTAAAAAAATAAATGAAGGGTAAATGTATTTTAATGCAAGTCTAATATGCACAGTGGAGGCTGATCTTTTAGGGCAAATGGGGCACTGCCCCATCAACCTCAATCTTGATTCCTCCAAGCCTTCTTAATTACAGATAGGACAGATGGTGGCCCTGATGCCTGCTTCCTCCTCCTAAATCTCAGCTTTGCTCTTCTAGAATTCAGCAGGGAGGAGGATGGAGACAAAATAGACTGCAATTGGCTCTGTCTCCACCTACTATTGGCCTCCCAGCCTTCTGCTCTCCCAATGGAAGCCAGTCACCACTGAATACACACACATATATAATAAAATATGTTCATAGGCATAAATGTCTAGCAGCAAATCCTATGTGTCTACTCCATAGTAAGACCCAATGAGTCCAATGGGACTTATTCCTAGGTAAATACATAAAGGATTGAAACTTAAGATAACTAGGATTTGACATTGCATTTCTTATAGAATAATGCCATTGGCTAGCTACTATGGTGTCATGTAATGTTCACAAATGTTCTAAGGGCTCATCCTAATGTGTCGCAGTAGACTTTTATTGCATAGTGCCAATTCTGTGAGGTAACAGTTTGGAAAGGAGGAAAAAAAACACATACAGGGCCTTGAAAGACAAGAGGTTTGAGCTGTCATATTTATTCAAAATAGCCAAATTTGGGACTGCATTAGGTGTAATTATAATTGTCAGAGGGAAATGCAAATTCACACAGGCAGGGACTAAAGGTCTCTGTTGTTCACATTTGGTTTCCTTAAAAAGCTCAATTACAGGATTCTTGACGTTTCTTGAAGACTCATTTCAATTTCAGTGTGGATGGGTCCACCCATCACTGTTTTTTTTTACCTTGTCATGAAGTGATATTGTTGGTTGGAAACCCTTAGCTGTAAAAGTGGCTATCTCGCTTTGGCAAGCCTTCCCAAACTGTCATTTCAAATACCAACTTTGCAAGTTACAGTGCAATCCAACTTAGGGGTAGCCAGTAGGAGGAAGGGCCGGAGGAGGTAGAGTCAATGGGAAGCTCTGAGGCATCCGACTACTGCTTGGGAGCCCCGGGCCCAGCTGAATGAAGGCTCCATTGGAAGCTGGATGGGAAGAGCCAACTCCCATACACCACAGTTGTCATTATTTCACTCTGCTGGCCTTTTGGCAGGTGGAATTCTTGTGTGGAGTATGACCCAGGGCAGTGCTCTGAGGGGGACTTGGATTTTGCATAAGCTCCTCCCTGCCACACACCCAGAATGCCCCATTTTCAGGACTACCAACAGCTTTCCATCTGCCAGGATGGCTGTCCCCAGTGGACTCCTGGTGGCACTGGCAGGGTCCTGGTGCCACTGTGGCTCAGTTGGGATGGGGGGGCTTCTGCTGGCAGAGCCCAGTGGCACTGGGAGCTGCCAGCTCAGCTGGGGGTCCCCCTCATCCAACTACCCCCAGCCCAGTGCAAAATCAAATTGGATTGTGCCCTTAGTCTGGAGATCCACTGCTCTATTGGGGACACTTATTCACAGCTAAAAACATGTCATTTCTGCTCCTGAAAATGACAAATGTGGTTAGCCACTGAATCCCTAGCAAATGGTTGACAGTAGTGATTAGTGATCATTAAAGGAAGGTAAGTAACCCCATAACCTCTTTTTATGGGAAAAGTATCATTGGCACACTTACCTGCCACCCTGCTGTCTCAAGGCATCTTGAAAATAATAGGGCACTGCATTTCAACATCCCTTGATCAGAGCCTGCAATAGCCACAGTTGTCTCATTCTTTTCCTGGCAGTATGGAAATTACACTTCTATCATATGAAAATGGATGCCCAGCAGCTACAGTAGGGAATATTTTCTGCTATTTTTGGAACAGCACATGAGAGTTCATTTCTGTTTCTAGCAGAGACAGAGTGCACAACTCATAACTACATTTAAAATGTGTTTAGCTCTAGATTGTACTGCTCACAGCCACGTATATGTTCATGGTAGTTCATGGGTAGCACACTGTTCTTCATCCTGGGTCCTGGGATGTTGTTGGACTACAACTCCCATTATCCTTTGTCATTGGCTAAGCTGGCTGAGGTTGATGGGAGTTGTAGTCCAACACCTGGGGACTCCATACTGAAGAACAGTGGGGTAGCATATAAAGGATGAACTCTTTTAACATAACCTTAGGGATACTTCCAAACATTTTCTTATCCAACATTTTAGAGTTTAGACTAGTGTTGAATTACCTGTTCTTGCAAATTAAGTGAGATCAATGAATTTAAAGTCCTCCATTTAACTTCTAGATTTGGTACACAATGCTGTGCATGCAGTTTGCTCACCCTTCTGTAACCTGGTGACTGTTCTCCCTTCTGCATTACCAACACACGTGCACATGTATGCACTAAGCATGAACACTGGTTCTGTGTGTACACCATACTACTAAGGGGACTGGGGTGATCTGGGTCTGAGTCCGATTGCACTGTTAACAAAGTGTCTCAAGGTAGATCAGAGACTCCCTAAGCCTCCCAGTGGCTCTGTGGCCTGAGTTATCAAAAAAGATGCATGTTTGTTCCTCCCTGTCCACCCAAGAAACAAAAAAGCTTGAGTGACGAGAGGGTGGAGGTGGGGGAAGGATGTTTCATTTTGATGGATAGGTCTAGTTTTTAATCTCAGTGAATTATTTCCCCAGGGCACTCTAGGGGAAACCTACTGGAAGACTATTGTATCAAGGAGATAGGATGACATGTGACAATTGTCCCCTCACATGTGAGAGTCTAGCAGGCCCAGTCCTTTAAGAGATTGCAAGCTTTGCCTTAATTTGTTGTTTTCTTAAAAGTAGCTGTCTACTCAGGATGGTGCAACCTTGGCATTTGGGAGGATCTCATATATATGTATCCTGGCAATTTGCCACTTGCTAGGTTTATCTTTGGAATAAATAAATGGTGATAAGACTAAGAACATGATCATCACAGCAGGTACAATTGATGAGATTGTTGTAGAGAATCAGCACATAGCCAGTAGAGCTTTTAGCTATATAAGTACGCAAGATCTTGCCCAAGTGAACTTTGATGCAGACCTTGGACTGCTGAGATGTTGCATACTGGCCATCAGCTAGGAATCTCTCTGTTGTCATTCACTTGAAATGAACAGAAAAAGTAAGCTCAGTAGATTTTGCAGTCTTGCATGCTTTTGCCTGCTATTTAATAAAATCTTTGACTTCCACCTACCAGTGTGTTCATTGCCTCTGAATCCACAAAGAACCCTTGCCTCTTGGCAAGACAGGCACTCCAATCATGGTGATCTCAGGGAGGGATTAAAAATTGTGTTTCTCACATGAATGCATCTCTTTCCCTATGCAAGTCAATGGAGAGCATTTCATTGTATTCCCATAAAGCCATGGGGAGTGGGGACAGAAGCCCACTAATAACTCTTGGGGTAACAGGAGTCTTGCTGGGATAGTGATATTTTCCCCACCCCAGCCTTTCCCGAGAATCCGTGGTCTTTCTTCCACTCCCCCCTTCCCTTATGCAAGTAAATGAAGTTCCCCCGTCCCCCGGAGAAGAGGCTGTATCTCCAACAATCAGTAGGAAGCAGAACTAGAACTGGGCTGTGACAAGTATTTGCTAGCTCTATAAAGCAGCTTTTGGAAACATTAAAGGGCTAGGTTCAGTGCCGATTGGGGGGCAAAGGAGAGAATTAAGGAAAATTAGAGAAGCACCCTGAAGTATCCATGCAGTGAAAAGTGGCTTACATACACTGATCTTTTGTAGTTTACCATCTCAAAGGGATGTGCAGCAGTAATAACAATAACAATAGAATTTATATCCCTCCCTTCCTCCCGAAGGAGCCCAATGCAGCAAACCCATCGAGGAAACAATTTAACAATAAAAAGAAAAACAGTTGACATTCTAAAAAGAAGTGACAGATAAAAAACATTCTAAAAAAACCCATTACAGATGAAAATATTCGTTCATCCAGTGATTTCGAGGTTGCTAGGAACAGTCTTATTCAGTGTTCAAGTGCCTGGATAAATAGTAAAACAAGATCAGCACAGCACATGCCTTGTTTCTGTTATCTGGGTGGATTGTAGGTGTTGCCACCATATGCTCAGAGGCACATGTTACAAAATTCTTCCAAGCTACACAGGAAGTGGATTGAACTGTGAAAGACCAACCCAAATTGTATTTGCATTTTACAAACGTGTAGGGCAGTACAATATCTCAGAGAAGAGGTCAGGCCAGCTCCCCTGGTGCATTCACTATAGCTGCCTAATTTCCCTGCTTTTAAAAGTTTGATAGAAATATCTGTGGGCTATAGGTACGTTCTTAAACCACAAGAGGTTTTTTTGCCTATTAGTGAATAATGTGTACGTTGAAAATTCACCTTTTGCAATGAAAAAAGAAGTGGTCCTAGTTCAACCCATAATTCTGATATCTCATGTCCTTATTCCAAGATAAAAATAAGGCATTCATGGGCCTAGCCCAGTAGATAGACCTCTATTGTGTTGTCCCATAGAAGAGACCTTTCTGCAGAGGAGAGCATGAGATGAATTAACCCAACCCCATTAAAAGGTTGCTTGGTGTTTGTAAAAATAGCCCCAGTTGCTCCAATTAGCTTTGGGTAGGAGAGAGAAGGCTAAGGCTACAGTCCTAACCAACCTCTGCATCCTGTCAGGAGGTCCATTCTGCATGTTGTCTGAATTGGGCCTTTAATGTGGTGGTGCTTACCCTTTTGAACTTCCTCCGACTGAATATCAGGCAGGCACCTTCTCTCTTGTCCTTCATGCATCTGTTCAACAAACCTTTTAAGTGAAGACTTTTTGTCCCAGTTGGTTTCTGTAGAGATTTGAATTGATTTTATGTATGTAGTGTTGGCTTTGTTTTCAATTGTTTTCCATTCTTTTTATATATCCAAATGTTTTAGCTGTTTTTATATACGCAATTATTCTGGGTGTGATTTTATTGTATTGTAAATTGCTTTAGAATGCCTCAAGGGAAGTGATTTGTAAATGAAATAATGCCCACTTACCTGGGAGTAAGCCCCATTGAATTCAGTAGAATTTACTTCTGAGTAGTCATGGTTAGGATTGTCTCCTTGTTCAGAAAGTCTGACTGATGCATCTGAATCTATGCCTACATGAGTGCTGTTGGATCTGGGCCATATATATAATAAATATGTTTATTACTGTTTTTGAGAAGATTGAAATTCTGCAAAGAAGAAAAAGCATTGATAGCAGTTTTTTCTCTCTCTCTGTTTGGTTGAGGAAGGATATATGGTGAAGAGCAGAAGCAGAAGACAAGCGATTCCACAAAACCAATTGAATAAATTGAACATGATTAATGAGTGCAGTCAAGTAATATTCATAATCTCAGGGTAAATAATATCCCATGGATTTACAGCAAATGTACCACAGGGCAAGAAGCCAGTTGGCCTGAAGCCAGTTTTCCTACCACTTGTCCCAAAAGCAAGATCCATTTAATTAGTTCCTTTCGTATGCTGCACTTCCTTGTTCCAAAGTATAGGGCCCAGATCCAGGGTCTCACAGCTTCACAAATGGATCAACACCAAGTACCTTCTTCCACATGCTATTCTATAATGAACATAGATGGCCTGGAGGTGTGGGGAGATTCACAGAAGTCAAAGGAAGATTAGAGTGAAAGTGCAGATTCAAAAACTTTAAGAAACATGGCCCTGCAAGAAATGCATTTGTTAGAAGCCACGATTAACAAGTAATTTCAGAACAGTTCCCCATGTTGTGTTCCACCCAGAATCTGAACCTTATCTCGACACAGAGCCTCAAACTGTTGTAAGAACATGATAGTGCAATGGGAAAAAATAAGACTCTAGTTAAGGGCCATTTGGTACTTTACATAAAATTATCAACACTACCGTGTAGGCATTGATCACTCACCATCATCTGTACCTGCGTGATACGTATTTATAAATGTGTTTGTCATATTCGCATGCTATATTTGAGATGCAGGCCTTAGAATGTAGGGTTGGCATCAACATTAGTCATGCTAAGAGACGAACTGAAGAAATTAATGAACATGATTAACTCAAGTCCATTAATTGTAATAGATCTACTCTGAGTAAACCTTAGTTGGATACAACTTGTAATGTGCAAAGTGGTCCTAGCCAAACATGTATCGACTTCCTTTTGCACTATCATTTCTCTCACACAGTTCATTTATCGCAAGGACAGAAGGATTTACTTCTTTTTTATTTTATTACGTCTTTGTGTGGTGTGCTAGCATTCCACAAGAAGCTGAGGCTAGCAAGAGACTTAAAAAAAAAAAAAGGTGTTAAGTGTTTACCATCAGAGAGTTAATGTCAGAAAACAAAATCCTTTATTTTGACAATGACAGTAAGACCTATACCAACAGCTATGCATGCCCATTGTCTTATTGTCATGTTGGACATATATTCCAAGAAAGATTTATTTCTAGTTTCTGACATCGGGTAAAATAATGAACAATGTTTATTCTTGAAAAACCTGTTGTTTCATAACTCCTGTCGATTATTTCTTCCAGGAGCATGTCAGGAAGAATGTGATTTGTAATGTCAGCCATTTATGAACATAGGAAGTTGCCTTGTACTGAATCAGACCATTGATGCTTCCTGCCCAATTATTTTTATATATAAAAACCAATCTGAGATCATATGATGGGAAGGACAACAATATTTATTAGTATATTTGTTTAAATAAGCACCTTGGGTTGTACTCAGTTAAGTCCTACTCAGAATAGAAACATTGAAATTAATGAACCTAAATTAGCAATGCCCTTAACTTCAGTGGATCTACTCTGAGTAGGACTAGCATTGAATACCACCCTTGAATTCAAAACTAATATCCATGTAGTCATGCACTTCAATTCATTGATTGCCTATTGCCAGTGGCCTAGTCAGGGATGGGCAAGTGGGATATTGTCTGATAGGTATGGAAGCTTGTGTAAACGAGAGGTCCCCAGTTGTCCAGACATTACATGCTCCTATTATCCTCTTCTGCAGACCACCACCTTTTCGACCCATGCCTTTCACATCTTAAATATTGTTCCTCTTTTTGTGGATGTCCTTGGTCTGTGGTCTTGGCAAAGTTATGCTGAATTTGCTGATCTTCAGCCTTTGCCAACAGTTGGTATTTTTCAACAATGCTCAGTGTCAGCATGTTCTCTGGATGACTGCTCACACATAAACATTCACACAGCATCTTGCAAAAAACAAACAAGCCCAACAACTATAGCTACATTGAAGCTAATGTACAAAGTATACAATAAAAATATGAAGCTAAAATAGTTATGGTTGTATATTACAGAGGTAGTTTTTTAATGGTGAACAAGTTACCTTTCTGGGAAGGTTGTTTACCATTGCTGATTTTTTTTTTTGAGGAACCTCTCGTAAAGGTCTCGGGGAACGCCAGGTTTCCCTGGAACCATTTCCAAACCATTGTTCTGTAAGGTATTTTGCAGCATTGAAACTTCCTGTAGTTCTTCCCTCCTTCAAAACTTGGACTTTAGAAAAGCCATCCCCATCTGCTAGGAACAGTTGGCTTTAAGCAGATAACAATTAGATGTCCCCCCTTCCTTTTAATGATGCAGTGTTTTTAATTTCATTTTGTGCAATAGAACCATTAATGCTTCATTGTATGGGGTTAAATTATTACAATGAGATGCTTCCACAAATTAAATCCCCATTTTAAGTGTTTGTTTAGCATTTGCTGATTGCTAGTCTGGACACTATAGACATTTGGGTTTAGACAGAGCTAAATTGAATTTGTTAGAAAGTTAGCTCATACTATCTCTCCCTTAGATAATATGGAGAGCTTTAAGGCTATTTTTGTGCCTTCTGACAGCTTGGAGCTTGACTAAAAATATCAAGCAGCCTCTCACTTGGTACTACTCTGTCCTGTTTTGGTGCCCCTAGGGCAAGGCAGCTTGGCAGGGCAGTTGTTGCAGCACCATGGAGAGCTCCCAGTGTGCAGCTTGCTCCAAGAAGAGTTGGAAGTGAACTAAGACCTCATGAACCTCTGCCTCCAGTCCACCACTCCTCAACTGTGCCCCTTTGGGCAAATGGGAGGGTGGTAATCAATGCTAATCCTACTCAGAGTAGACCTATTGAAATTAATAGGCACAACTAACTTAGGGTCATTAAATTCAATGGGTCTACTCTAAGTAGCACTTAGCTGAATGCAACATATGTTCTCTTTAAAAACTCTTAAAAGTGCAGATGGGTGTTTCTCCTGCATTTCATAGACTCCTACCTGTTGTGCTACATGAACTGTTGGGCTGGTGAGGTAGTGAGGGAGACACTTGGTTCCCTGAGAGCCCAGGATGAGGTGCCCAGAAGTATCACGGCTCTGACATCTGATTCAGTGGGTTTAGCACTGTCAGCCTCCGGTTCAGTGGGTCCCTAATCACCAGCATCAGGCTCAGAGCCAGGAACCTGCTCTGGCTCCTTAGCCAGTGACACTGTAGCCTCCCAGTCAGTGTCTTGGTCACTTCTGGATTCAGGGGTCATGGCATACCCCCAAACTGTACGAGTAGGAGGAGCATCAGCCTGTGTCATAATCAGTGTGCCAGGTTTTTTAAAAATATATATATGTTAAAATGGTGCAAATGAGCGAAAATAAATTAGAGAAAAATCCTATGCTTCCCGAGGATATAGAATAGAGCAGATCACCTTCTCCAATCATGGTAAGGATATGTGGGCATAGAAGAAGGTCTGCCCTAGCAAGCCTTCCCTTTTTGAGTTCAGAAACCCCCATTGCCCTTGCCACTCTACAATCACTGCTCTGATGGCAGTAATGGCAAAAAAGGGGTGTATGCCAGGGGAGGCTTAGGTTCTGTTGGGTCCAAAGCCCTCCCATTACTCTTACCAGGAAGAGGTGGGAAAGTATGCTAGCTCTGACACAATGGGGGTGTGGTGTGGTAAGATGATAAAAAAGTGAAAGAATCACCCCAAAACTTCTTGTGATTTGGTATGAACCTGGCAGGGCTTTGGATTTGGTGGTTCTCTTTTCCCCACCCCATAGGGCTCTGTCCAAGACAGTAAACTGTCCCATTTATATGGCTGGATTCAGATTTCCCTTTCTGTACTATCTCCACCATTCCTCTAACCCTCCAGAGAAGATTTCTGGGAGATATTAGGGGCTGTAAGTAGAAGGAGAAATCTGCACACATTATCTGCCCCCTTCCTCCAATGGATGTACCCCATCAGTAGAGTCCTATTCATAGGGACCCAAATTGCTGTATTTAGAATGGAAACATTACAGCTTAAGGGTATAGGTCAGCCAATGGTAAATGTTTTTAAAATCCTATTGATATCTGTAGGAAAGAGTCAGACACACATTAGTCTCTTCCTATGCACTCAGTGGCATGGGTTCAACCCAATCCTACATGTGCATGAAGCAAGGCCTCACGTGTTGACCTTAGAGGATGGGGGAGCTCAGAGAGGAGATGTAATTTGGCAGAAGGCATTCCTCGGGTAGCAAATCTTTAGGTTTCTGCACATTCTTGAGCCAGATGAGTTCAATTTTTACTGCAGGATTAGATACTGTGGGCTGATGTTCTGCTGCCTATAGAACACACTGTTTCAGCATGTCAGGGGATGGGGGAAGGGTAATTGGTTTCCCCACTGGGCTAAGAATACTTGGAATAATCACTCTGGATAATGAGTACCCATTTATCTTGTTGGTGTGCTCTCTCATTTTCTCACTGGTTTAAGACTCTTCCTTGCTACACAGCATGGGTTACAGTCTTTCCGATACTCAACACTCTGCCTAGATTGTTCTCACCATGTAGTTTCTAAGAGTCGTTCTCAAGTGTTGTTCACTTCTCCCTCAAGTTATCCTGCCAATTGTTTTTGAGTCCAGCACGCCTGTTCTTGCATCACTTTGGTTTGAAAAGTTTTATGAGTTAAGTCTTCCTCTTTTCTCCCCACCTCATACTTTTCCATAATTTCACTAAGGACTTTGTCCACTTCTGCATAATTCCTCTCATCTTGTGTACACTGTTCAATATCTCACCCACATTATCTACAAAAAGAGAAGGTGTACAAAATCACTGGCAGACAGACAGAAACACACACACACACACACTTAATGTCTGCTTTGTCTTACCTCTCAGGAAATAAAAGGGTTTCTAAATATAATGGCATTGTGTATAGAGAGGCTCAACATGACATGCTTAAGGATCCCTGCTCTGTGATGTATTACCAATGTAGCTGAAGTCTGTGTGATTAAGTGGAGCTTTCCTCTGCCCCATACCTCTTAAGCATTTCGATTGTTTAAAACAGGGATGTGGAATGTCAGGTTCAGGGGCCAAATGTAGCTCTCTTTAGCTGGTCCTTGTGACATCCTTCTCTGGTTCTCCCTGTCAGGTTCCCACCTGCTTGTGGCTACTGCCTTTCACTAGGCACCACCAGGGATACCACCAGTCCGGACCGTCCTTTATATGGTTTCTCACTCTGCTCTAGCACAGATCTCACTAGATCCCCCTGCTAGGCAGCACCACCAGTCACGTCCTATAACCAATACTCGCAGAGACTTTGCCTGAGTCTCTCTCTAGCTGGTTACTTTTGTGACTGCGTGCTTATGCTGTTCCCAACCCCCTTGTATCTTTATAGATAATGCATACAACTCTGGGTTGCTCTGGATACTTGAATTGTTATTATTCCTCCCTTCACCGCTGCCACCATTAGATACTGTTTCTGTTCAGCCTTGGTAATTACCTTGCCCTCCCTTCTGGTATGTATATCCCCCAGCCAAGGATCAGGCCTTTGGTAAACCAGATAAGTATTTATTAAATATCAGAAATAACAAGATTAGTTTTAGAATGTTTCACAAGCGTATGGTTTCATCTATTCCTGTTTTGTACTTGACTTATTATTAATCAGAACTCCAACTCCCTCTTTCTCCACACTCCTGACCTCCACCCTCAAACACCTCTTTCTCCACACTCCCAACATCCACCCAGATTCAACTGTCATTCTTCCA
This sequence comes from Rhineura floridana, assembly GCF_030035675.1. Classification (NCBI taxonomy): domain Eukaryota; kingdom Metazoa; phylum Chordata; class Lepidosauria; order Squamata; family Rhineuridae; genus Rhineura; species Rhineura floridana. The sequence goes on along the minus strand of NC_084480.1, from coordinate 200,623,972 downwards.
TTTATACTCCCAGCCATTCAAACGCTCAGCCAATCATCCAGCATTCTACTGCTCATGTACTCCCCCCTCCTCTTTCACTCCACTTACCATATGTCTTCTATATAAACAGCACTTACCATATTTATACTATAAGCAGGAACATCACAGTCCTCTGGACTTTCCCTAGGCCATGCCCACTCCTTTGGCTACACACCCTCTCCCCATACCACACCCCTTACTGGCCCTGCTCCACATCCTCATTTTTTTGGGGGGGTCTGGCTGCAATGTGTCTTGAACTCTTATAATGCATCATGCTTGCCTGGATGATGGATGGAGAGATACATGAGTGGTGACTTTTGCATGGGCGTCAGAAGCACAGCTATTGCTCTGCCCACTTTGGCATCTGGCCCATATCACCGCAGGCATGCAACCTACAAACAGTTGCCAGTGAGGAAATGTGGCTCACACAGTGAAAAAGTTTCCCCAGTCCTGGTTTAAATGTAGTGTTGTTCTGAAGTTTTCACTGCAAACCTTCGGGGGATTGGGAGTAGATAAAACTGGGAGGCAAAAGCCAAGGTTGTGTCCAACGAAGTTGCCCCATTTGAGCAAGAACCTCCACTTGTGTAACCAAACTTCCCCTCTCTTGCATCCCCCAGTCTGTTCTGGTGGTTCCCCCAACTCTCAGAAGCGGATTTGAGGATATGTGGCATGTATGAAGAAAAGTCCAAACAGAGGTCTTTGGGACAACTTTCTTTGGTTAGAACCACAACCACTTTTCCAGGGGCAGGAGACATTGGTGTGGTTTTAAGAGACGGAGTAAAAGCAGGGATGGCAGTGCCCTTATAAGGAGGTTTAAAATAACATGTTGAGTAGGGTAGAACCCCACATTTGTAAATGCTTTCTGCATGTTCCATTTGTCATGGAAATGATGGCCACCACACAGAAGCTTCTGGAAACCCTTCCACATAGCAGCAACCCCATAGCCCTATGCGGGCATTCTGCTCATTTGTACTGTAACACTTACCACAGAAGCTGTGAAAGCAGGGATGAATGCATTAAGTCCACCTCCCCAAAGTCACTGTCACCCTTCAACTGCCCTCATGGAGGCTCCCCATGCAGGGTTAGACAAATCCTGATTATGCAGGGTGCTCAGCTGCATGGGAATTTGGTGGACGAGAGGAGCAGACCGTAGCAGTCTCCTCCCCATTCTCCCTGCGTGCAGGTAGGTTTTACATGTAGGCAGAATGCTTTCATAGGGCTCGTGTGACAGCTTCAAGGTGGGAGAGCTGCTCATTGCTTCCACCACTACCCTTCCCCACCGCTGCCGCCAGGGACATGCAGCACATTCAAGGAGACATTTACTGTGATGGTGTAGTATGCCTGGGAAACGGTTTGCAAATATCGTGTTCGCTGTGTGAAGCATCGCGTTGCACAGAAACATTTGCAGTTCCTTTCAAGCACAAGCTGGTCTCTGGGTAGGGCACAGCCACCCCACTAGCTTCCTGGCAGGTGACTCATGGCTGCTCACCAGGAGGGAGAGGCAGAGGGGCAAGACAGCAGGAAGGCCGGTGTGCTTCAGACACTAGCAGAGACAATCCAGGGCTCCTGCCACTGTGTGCTCCAAACCTCCTCACCATTTCTCCCAGTTAAGCAACAGCAACCCACTTGCCTGGAAGCTTGTGCAGATGCTTTGCCCCGCCCAGGAGGCTTCTTCTGTTTCCAAGTAAAAAGAGGTCCTTAGAGCTTTCTTTCACGTATATTAAACCTCAGCACTTATGGGTAAGGGTTGCATGGAAGGTCATGTATTGATCTGCTGTGTTAGTGAACTTTAATGGAAGCTGTTAACATTTCCATTTTAAGATGCTGCTGCTTATGGGGTTGTTTTAAAATTAAGAGTCCCATGGCCAAATCTGTTCTGTTCTCCTTCTGTATTCAATGTGGTTAGCTAGCAATAAAAAGATCAATTTAGGAAGGTCAGAGTAATCATCTATAGTACATTTATGTACCGAATGCATCACTCTCGTCTAATGTATGCAGATCAATAACTAATCCAAACAGAAAAGTAAACAAAAACAAAGCCAAACTTCATATCTGCAATATGCAGGTTATGATATCTTTGTGGCTAACTTCTGATTTTAAGAGGATAGGAATGTTGGCTGATAAGAATAAACATTTTTATACACCTGTAGAATAATAATATTTTCTCCTGCACAAAGCCACCTCACTTCCCAACTGCTGAGATTTGAGGTGCTTCATCGTTAGGGGTTGAGGTGTGAAAACGTCTGAGTGAAAGAGCGAATCTAGCATGAATTCTTTGAGACCTGGTATGGATGAGCAAATCAGTCTATCCACTCCATGTCACTTTTGTATGTGTTCATCCATAACTCCATCCCATCTTACTTCCGTAAGAGTCCACATGTGCATGTGTATGTGTTTTAATCCACATGAAAATTCACATACACATTTCTAAATCATTTCTCTTAAAATATGCATGTACATATTAGACTTTCTCTGGTTGACTAAGGAAGCCAGGTTTCCTTGGGGGATCATTTTGTGTGTCAGGGGGATGTGAAATCCACTAGATAGTTATGTTGCAATCCACACAGTAGTGAGACCCATGTGGATCATGCCAGTTTGTATCAGAATTGGCAACAATCAAATTCCTCTGGCAAACCCTGGGGCTTGGTGAATCCTGTTTCAGTGTGGACAGGGAAGCATACAACAGGGAAAGTGGCAAAGGATCTGTCTGGAAGCACAGAGGCACAATCTATCAGCTTTCCTCAACAAGTTAACCAGGCTAAGGCAGTACAGGTGGCTTTGGAGCGATATAGAAGGAAGTGGAACCAGCTATTCTGAATCATGTGTCTGGCCCTATCATTACACCAGGTGTGGGGAACCTTTGGCCCTCTAGATGTTGCTGAACCACAACACCCACCAGCCCCAGCAAGCATGGCCAATGGCCAGGGATGACGGGAACTGTAGCTCAGCAACACCTGGAGGGGCAAAGGTTCCCCTCACTTGCATTTGACAGAATACCACAAATGGCAGGTGCTGAAGCAGCAGCAGTCCTTTGACCATTCCCCTCTTTTGGAGGACAGCGCTCTGTGTGCCGTGCAATTTGCCCTGTGTCCACTAAGCTAGCTTGGTGCCCTCAGGTGTGGCAGAGGATGCTGTCCTGTCAGCATTGTTGAACAGTAGTAGATGGTGTGGTATAGCAGTGGCACCCACCTGACCTCTGGTCGGTCATGTCACTGATGTTTACCAGGAGGTAGAGGGGGAGGAGCAATGTGGCAGTGAGGTCGGCATGGTGCAAACCTACTTGCGGAACCAATCCAGCACTCTCACCTGTGATTTTGCACCATGCCAAGCCCCCTTCCCCCCGTGCATCCTTGTAAGCAGTAAATGAAACAACTGACTGAAGGTAAGATAAGTGCTGCCCCCCTCCTATGCCATCTGCTACTGTTGTTGAAGCAATAACTAATCTGATCTATTTCTGTACATGGAAGAAGAGGGGAAGCCATCTTGCCCTTAGCCTCAGACAGCAAAACATCTCAGGATGGCCCTGCAGAGGAGGCTTCTGAATCTATGTCCCAGTTCAGGCGCAGAGAACTTTAGGCCCAGGGGCCAAATGTGGACCTCCAGGCCTCTCTGTCTAGCCCTTGGGACTGTCCTCAGGCCATGTCCACTCTGCAGGCCACACTTCTCACTGGCTTTGCTTGATGCCCTCCTCGAGTGATTTTGCATGACTGAAATGTGATCTTGGCCTGTGATAATGCCTCTCGCTTACTTTTATGATGTGTGCAGATAGAAACCTCTGACTCTTGCATGGCTGACTTTTGCCACATCTGTTGCTCCACCCACTTTTGCTTCTGGCTCCTCCTACTACTGGCCTGCAGCCCTTGGAAGGTTAGTCAAGCAGCAAGGTTCCCCACTCCCATCCAAGTTTGAAACACCTGCACTTCCCTCCTCCAACTATCAGCCCTATACTGTAGGCCACCTTTGCCAGCTGGTGCTTGACCTGCAGGCTCCCATCTAAAGTCTCAAGGCACCAGAGAGCACTCTATATTTCTGCAGTTCAATGAAATAACATGGCAACAGGCTGAAAGGAAATACCAGATGAAGCACTCACAAACACATATGCACAGCAGTATGTATATGTGGATTGCAATATGCCAAAGGAAGATAAAGACATACATAAATAAAAGTAATCATTGGCGTTCACTGTATTCTTCCTGGGGTCACTTCACAAATAACTTTGTATTAAATCTTTTACACATATATTGGACTTTCTCCGGTTGACTAAGGAAGCCTGGCTTCCTTGAGGGATCATTTTGTATGGGGGGGGGCAAAAAAGAAAACCAGCTGACAGGGATATTAAGTAATTTGTTAAAGGTCACATATTAACTCAGCAGAGGTCAGTGGATTGAATGCTCAATTCACTTTGAGTTTTCACTGAAGATTTTTCATTGCAATGCCCTGAGCTACCAAAATAACTATCCTTCCCCCACTCGGTAACCTTTCTTTTTCTGCTGTGATCTCATCAACTATCAAATCTCACAGTGGGGACAGACCAGTTTGAGATGAAAAACGTTCCAGTAACATGCTTGTGCAGTGGGAGGTCAGCACTGACAATTCAGCAGGTAGTTTTCTTCCCATTCTGGCCTTGCAAAATTCCAGCATGAACAAATTCCACACTTTAAGCTTAATTCCTGTGTATGGAATACATACTGATACACCGATGTCCTCCCAAGCTGCTGCACTTGCACATAGTAATTCCATGGGGGTAACAAACTGCTGCTATGGATTACTGCAGCATTGTCTGAGCAGCAGTCATTAATAAAGAGGACACATCCATTTATTACTTGGAAGCCTTTTGAACACTTCAGATGAAAGATCATGCTTTTGGCTGCTTACTGCTCATGAATCCACAGAAAAATATGAAATGGGTCTCTCTAATTTACTTACATAAAACTCTTCTGAGGTTGCCTGCAGGTTGTCACTATTTTGCGAGAGGGATTCAGCTGTATACCATAAATATATGTTTATGCAAAGTGGATTAAAGCAATCTGTTGCAGCAAAACCATTGAAAAAAAACAAAACTGAACATTTTGCATTTAGGGAAATGCCCTAAAAAGTGTGGGATAATGATCAGTGGATGGTGAGGCATATGATCTCCATGCAAAATAATGAATGTTCATTGTTATCTATCATCCCTGCAAAATAAATAAATAATAATTAAATAAAATCGGAATGAGTGCTCATAAAGAGCGGGCATTGTATAACCTCCACGTAAACTTTGTGCAAGCAATCAGGATGAATGATCAATAAACAGGTTGTCTGGAGGGCCTTGAGATCTTTTTGGTTCTGTCCTGGCTTTACACTAGAGGTTCAGCTTTAGATCTCTCACAGCAGGACAAATGAGCTGGAAATCCAATGGCATCTGAAAGGCCACAGTTAACCACCAATATCCAGATTCCCTGGTCCTTACCTCTAATAATGTGTCTAAGGGTTTAACACCAAAATTCTACTTTTATTGTGTGCTGAGATGAGGTGCTCGAGGTGGTCTTGGGCGTGCGGATGCTCTCCCCCAGCCTATTGGTTTTGGGGGACTTTAATGTACACGCCGAGGCCGTCCTCACTGTAGCCCCTCGAGATTTCATGGAAACCATGACTTCCTGGGAACTGCACCTTAGTAATACGGGGCCCACCCATGTAGCCGGTCATGCTCTTGACCTTGTGTTTGTCTCAGGAGGGGAGGGAAATGATCTGGAAATGGGGAATGTTGTTTCCAACCTCGTGTCATGGTCAGATCACTACCTGGTGAATGTGGACCACTTAATGCCACACACCCTCCGCAGGGGACAAGTACCTATTAGGATGGTCCGTCCCAGACGCCTGATGGATCCTAAAGGATTCCTGAATGCGCTGGGAGATTTGGAGCCAGCTGAAGGCCGCCCGGTCGAAACTCGTGATGGAGTGGAATAGGGAGATCACTAGGGCAGTAGACCGGGTGGCTCCGAAACGTCCTCTCCCCTGAATAGAACTCAGATAGCACCCTGGTATACACCACGGTTGCGGGGTCTGAGACAGGAGGTGAGACAACTAGAGCGCCGGTGGCGGAAATCTCGCTCTGAAGACGATCGGACACTGGTTAGAGCAGCAATAGCTGCCTACCAGGTGGCAACAAAGGCAACAAAGAAGGAATTCTTTGCTGCCTCTATTGCATCCGCAGAGAGCTGCCCCAGGAGGTTGTTCCAAGTGGTCCGAAGCCTGGTCGGTCCAGTTGCTCAGGAACCCATGGAGCATTCTAAAGCCTCCTGTGACACATTTGCTAAACACTTTGCTGATAAAATCAAGCGCCTGAACAGCATGACTCCCTACGCCGTGGATACAGGAAGTGAGCCAGAGTTGGCCAGTTGTATTCCGGTTAAACGGTGGGATCGGTTTCAGCCTCTTCCCTCTGAGGAAGTGGACAAGGTGCTCTCTACTGTGAAGCCAACCACCTGTCTGTTTGACCCTTGCCCTTCATGGCTCATTATGAGCTGTAAAGAGAAGCTGAGCGAAGGGATCAAGGCAGTGGTAAATGCATCCTTGGAAGAGGGTGCAATACCATCAGCCCTCAAGGTGGCAGTAATAAAGCCTATCTTGAAAAAGCCCTCCTTGGATCCCCAAGAGTTGAATAGCTTCTGCCCAGTCTCTAACCTACCATTCCTGGGCAAGGTGATCGAGCGAGTGGTGGCCAAACAGTTACAGACACACTTGGATGAAGCAGATTATCTCAATCCATTCCAGTCGGGCTTCAGGACTGGACATGGAACTGAAACAGCCTTGGTCGCTCTGGTGGATGATATGAGGAGGGCGTTGGATAGGGGAGAATATACCTTCCTCGTCCTCCTGGACCTCTCAGCAGCGTTCGATACCGTTGACCACGGTATCCTTTCAGATCGCCTGGAGGGATTAGGAATAGGGGGCATTGTTTTACAGTGGCTCCGTTCCTATCTTTCAGACAGGCACCAACGGGTGGCATTGGGGGATGAAGTTTCAGACCCTTGGCCTCTTAATTGTGGAGTGCCACAGGGTTCTATCCTCTCCCCCATGCTATTCAACATCTATGTAAAGCTGCTGGGGGCCATCATCAGGAGATTTGGGCTGCAGTGCCACCAATATGCGGATGACACTCAGCTCTATCTCTCGTTTAAATCTTCACCAAAGTTGGCTGTGAACACCGTGTCCAAGTGCCTGGAAGCCGTAACTGGATGGATGGGAAGGAATAGGCTGAAACTAAACCCCGATAAGACCGAGGTATTACTCGTGGGAGACAAGAGAAGGTTAGGAGATATTGACCTGGTGTTCAATGGGGTAAGACTACCCCTGAAAGACCAGGTCCGCAGCCTTGGGGTCATTCTTGACTCCCAGCTGTCCATGGAGGCTCTGATTTCGGCAGTGAGCTGGGCAGCTTGGTATCAATTACATCTAATACGGAGGTTGCAACCCTACCTTCCTATCCACCTGATCCCATGGGTGATACATGCCCTGGTCTCCTCCCGCTTAGTCTACTGTAATGCACTCTATGTGGGGTTACTCTTGAAAACAGTCCGGAAATTACAGCTGATACAGAATGCAGCTGCACGTTTGATTAAAAACAGCCGTCGCCGTGATCATATTACTCCGGTGTTAATAGATCTACACTGGCTGCCAGTTGTTTACCGGGCCCAATTCAAGGTGTTGGTGTTGACCTTTAAAGCCCTATATGGTTTCGGCCCAGTTTATCTGAAGGAGCGCCTCCAGCGTCACCAATTATGCCGCCCGACGAGATCAGCCATGCAAGACCTTCTCTCGGTCCCGCCAGTTAAAATAGCTAGGCTGGTGTGGACCAGAGAGAGGGCATTTTCGATTGTGGCCCCCAGCCTCTGGAATTCCCTTCCTTTCGATCTTCGCCATGCCCCCTCCCTGATAGGTTTCCGCTGGGCCTTGAAGACCTGGCTGTTCAGGCAGGCATACGGGATCTTTGGGGTATATTAGTTTTTAATGCTGTTATTAACTGGAAGGGTGGTGTTTAGATTAATTATTGATTGTGGTCATTGGTTTTTATATTGTATTTTACTGTGTTATGTACGTCGCCTAGAGTGACCGTTCATTCGGCCAGATAGGCGACTCATAAATAAAATTTTATTATTATTATTATTATATGGGTAACTGTGTGATCTGAAAAGGGTCTTCAAAATGTATCTTGGTAATGCTATTTCAGAGAGCATCTGGTCCTCCTGTTGGAGCTAGGACCAATGTGCTGTTTCTGAAAATACACAAGAGTCAGCTTTAAAAATTATACACGAGTCGCACTTAATGCCTGCAATACTCCATTGCATGTCTTTTCTACATTGGTTAGGGTGTAACATTTGTGGGAAGTAGACTTGTGGTGGGAATGTGACCACATGACAATGGTCTAGGAAGAGATATTTCATGAGATGTCTCCGATTTTTAAGTAAATTATTGAGCCTGATCTAGAGGTGGAGGAGAAATTCAGCTCACTTCACATTTAAAGATGAACCACCTAACTTGCATTTCCAGAAACACAGCCATCCTTTGAAATTCACACTTCGCCAGCCAAGGGATGTGTACAAAAATGCATATACTAGGCTAAAATATGTATAAAATGCATATATTAGTGAAAATAATAAAGTGTATTACATTAGGGTAAATTGATTGCAGAAATGTGTATATTAGGAGAAATTCACACTAAAATGCTGATGAATTTTCAGGAGGACTTTTTTTATAAAGAAAAATCACAAACTGATATGGAACTGAACTTGATTGGATAAAAGAGAAACTGACAGAAACCAAAACTGACAATTCTCGCATCCCTAGCCTAATCCCAGGTCAGCACAGTTAATGTTATTTGCTGACGATCACAAAAGTGTCACAAAGGCCTGATCATTTTCTTGATGGCTGCAGCTATTCAGGTAATGGTTCTTTAGAGATGGTACACCCTTGTGGCCTTATTAGAAAAAAATTGACTCACGAATCCAACTTGTAAAGTTGTGGCCAAATGATGACTTCTACACAACAATTATTTTCCATGTGCATGGCAATCTTTGTGTTCCTAGATCACCAAATTTTCAGATATTCTAGACAGGCACTCTTGAACAGGGGTGGATAACCTGTGGCTCTCTTGATATTATTGGACTACAAGTCCCACCAGCCTCAGCCAGCATAGCCAATAGCCAGTGATAATCTGGAGGACCATGAGTTAGCCACCTCTGCTCTAGAAGAAAAAGCCCATGGGCATTGTGTGAAAATGCTACACATGAGGTATGATTTGCATCACATAATCTCTTTTGTTTATTATTATTTCTGAATTATGTTTATGAAGTAGGTAGGCAGAATCATACTTTGATATCACACAGTGCGCCAGTCCCACTTTTGCACCTTCCAGATGTCCATGCACTGGACACAACTTTTGCATATGGAGGGAGGGCTGTGGCTGGGGAGGGGGTATTTATTTATTTATATTTAACAAAATGTATATACCACTTGATTGTAATAAAACCTTAAAGAGGGTTACATACCCAGGGGGTATTATTTATATTTATTATTTATTTATTACATTTATATCCCATCTTTCCCCCAAAGAGCTCAAGGCAGAAAGTCAGAGCACCCTAGCGAGGGAGCCTGCTCCACGAGCTAGAGGGAGCCCCAGCTGACAAAGCGTCAAGGCGAGTTAAGCAGCAGAGCGAGTTCGGCAGCAGGGCGAGGAGGCCAGGGCCCCCCACTCTGCCCGTCTGTTCCCTGAGCTCAACTAAACCGCAGTCTCCAACCCATTGACGTAATAAACCTTAAACAAAACTATGCAGGTAAGAAGCCAGCAGGGGTGTGGGGGCTTTCCAGTGTTTTGCACCGCCTGCAGTATGTATGACTATCTGCCTGTTGGGCAGAAGTCGTGGGTGTGCTCTCGGTGCAATGAGCTCCTGGCTCTCCGGGAACGACTTCATTTCCTTGAGGCCAAGGTGGCAGACCTGGAAAAGCTGAGAGAGGCAGAGAGGTGTGTGGAGGAGGCCTTCAAGGACGTTATAGCTGTGTCCCACTCCAACGATGATAGCTCTCCTGCTATCATGGAGAACGATGGTCTCGGGGAAGGAGAGCATCCAGCTGAGGAAGAGGGAAATGATCCCTTAGAAGGGACCCATTCCTTGGGGGATGAGCAGCTATCCTCTCGTGCCGAGGATATATCTCCAGGGGGTGGAGGGATCCTTGTAGTGGGTGATTCGATCATTAGGAACATAGACAGTGGGGTGTGTGATGGGCGTGTAGACCGCAAGGTGTTTTGCCTGCCTGGTGCGAAGGTTGCGGATATCGCCCATCGTTTAGATACTTTGGTAGACAGTGCTGGGAAGGAGTCAGTGGTCGTGGTGCACGTTGGCACCAACGACATGGGGAAATGCAGCCGTGAAGTCCTGGAAGCTAAATTTAGGTTGCTAGGTAGGATGCTGAAAGCCAGGACCTCCAAGGTGGCCTTCTCTGAAATGCTACCAGTTCCACGCGCAGGACCAGCCAGACAGGCCCAGCTTCGCAGTCTCAATGCGTGGATGAGACGATGGTGTCGGGTGGAAGGGTTTGGATTTGTTAGGCACTGGGGAACATTTTGGGACAAGCCGGGCCTGTACAAAAGGGACGGGCTCCACTTGAACCAGAATGGAACCAGACTGCTGGCACTTAAAATTAAAAAGGTAGCAGAGCAGCTTTTAAACTGACTGAGGGGGGAAACCCGACAGGAGCTGAGAAAGGTCCGGTTCGGAATAAACCTCCCCCCTGGGATAAAAACCAAAGAAATGATGAATTTTTAAAAGGGGTAGGCCTAGAAGTAGGCATTGTGAGAGCAGGGGCACAGGATATAAATTCAGAAGAGCAAAATTACCACAGGCCTAACCACAAGTGCCAAAGACACTTGAAGAGAGACACTGCTTACAAGTGCCTGTACGCTAATGCTAGGAGCCTGCGAACCAAGATGGGAGAACTGGAGTGCTTGGTCTTAGAGAAGAGCATTGATATAGTGAGCATAACCGAGACCTGGTGGAATGGTGAAAACCAGTGGGATACGGTTATCCCTGGATATAAACTATATCGGAAGGACAGGGAAGGACGTATTGGTGGCGGAGTCGCTCTATACGTGAAAGAAGGCATTGAATCCAGCAAGCTCGAAACCCCCAAAGAGGCAGACTCCTCCACAGAATCGTTGTGGGTGGTGATACCATGCCCCAGGAGGGACTTAATACTGGGAACGATCTATCGTCCCCCTGATCAAAATGCTCAGGGAGACCTTGAGATGAGATATGAAATTGAGGAAGCATCCAAACTAGGAAATGTGGTAGTAATGGGTGACTTCAACTACCCGGACATAGACTGGCTGCATATGTGTTCCAGTCATGACAAAGAAGCAAAGTTTGTAGATATTCTAAATGACTATTCCCTAGATCAGTTGGTCATGGAACCGACCAGAGGGACGGTAACCCTGGACTTAATCCTCAGTGGGGACCGGGACCTGGTGCGAGATGTAAGTGTTGTTGAACCGATTGGGAGCAGTGACCACAGTGCTATTAAATTAAACATACATGTAACTGGCCAATTGCCAAGAAAATCCAACACGGTCACATTTGACTTCAAAAGAGGAAACTTCACAAAAATGAGGGGATTGGTAAAAAGAAAGCTGAAAAACAAAGTCCAGAGGGTCACATCACTCGAAAATGCTTGGAAGTTGTTTAAAAACACTCTATTAGAAGCTCAACTGGAGTGCATACCGCAGATCAGAAAAGGTACCGCCAGGGCCAAGAAGATGCCAGCATGGTTAACGAGCAAAGTCAAGGAAGCTCTTAGAGGCAAAAAGTCTTCCTTCAGAAAATGGAAGTCTTGTCCGAATGAAGAAAATAAAAAAGAACACAAACTCTGGCAAAAGAAATGCAAGAAGACAATAAGGGATGCTAAAAAAGAATTTGAGGAGCACATTGCTAAGAACATAAAAACCAACAACAAAAAATTCTATAAATACATTCAAAGCAGGAGACCATCTAGGGAGACAATTGGACCCTTGGATGATAAGGGAGTCAAAGGTGTACTAAAGAACGATAAGGAGATTGCAGAGAAGCTAAATGAATTCTTTGCATCTGTCTTCACAGTGGAAGATATAGGGCAGATCCCTGAACCTGAACTAACATTTGCAGGAAGGGATTCTGAGGAACTGAGACAAATAGTGGTAACGAGAGAGGAAGTTCTAAGCTTAATGGACAATATAAAAACTGACAAATCACCGGGCCCAGATGGCATCCACCCGAGAGTTCTCAAAGAACTCAAAGGTGAAATTGCTGATCTGCTAACTAAAATATGTAACTTGTCCCTTGAGTCCTCCTCCGTGCCTGAGGACTGGAAAGTGGCAAATGTAACGCCAATCTTCAAAAAGGGATCCAGAGGGGATCCCGGAAATTACAGGCCAGTTAGCTTAACTTCTGTCCCTGGAAAACTGGTAGAAAGTATGATTAAAGCTAGATTAACTAAGCACATAGAAGAACAAGCCTTGCTGAAGCAGAGCCAGCATGGCTTCTGCAAGGGAAAGTCCTGTCTCAGTAACCTATTAGAATTCTTTGAGAGTGTCAACAAGCATATAGATAGAGGTGATCCAGTGGACATAGTGTACTTAGACTTTCAAAAAGCGTTTGACAAGGTACCTCACCAAAGGCTTCTGAGGAAGCTTAGCAGTCATGGAATAAGAGGAGAGGTCCTCTTGTGGATAAGGAATTGGTTAAGAAGCAGAAAGCAGAGAGTAGGAATAAACGGACAGTTCTCCCAATGGAGGGCTGTAGAAAGTGGAGTCCCTCAAGGATCGGTATTGGGACCTGTACTTTTCAACTTGTTCATTAATGACCTAGAATTAGGAGTGAGCAGTGAAGTGGCCAAGTTTGCTGACAACACTAAATTGTTCAGGGTTGTTAAAACAAAAAGGGATTGCGAAGAGCTCCAAAAAGACCTCTCCAAACTGAGTGAATGGGCAGAAAAATGGCAAATGCAATTCAATATAAACAAGTGTAAAATTATGCATATTGGAGCAAAAAATCTTAATTTCACATATACGCTCATGGGGTCTGAACTGGCGGTGACCGACCAGGAGAGAGACCTCGGGGTTGTAGTGGACAGCACGATGAAAATGTCGACCCAGTGTGCGGCAGCTGTGAAAAAGGCAAATTCCATGCTAGCAATAATTAGGAAAGGTATTGAAAATAAAACAGCCGATGTCATAATGCCGTTGTATAAATCTATGGTGCGGCTGCATTTGGAATACTGTGTACAGTTCTGGTCGCCTCATCTCAAAAAGGATATTATAGAGTTGGAAAAGGTTCAGAAGAGGGCAACCAGAATGATCAAGGGGATGGAGCGACTCCCTTACGAGGAAAGGTTGCAGCATTTGGGGCTTTTTAGTTTAGAGAAAAGGCGGGTCAGAGGAGACATGATAGAAGTGTATAAAATTATGCATGGCATTGAGAAAGTGGATAGAGAAAAGTTCTTCTCCCTCTCTCATAATACTAGAACTCGTGGACATTCAAAGAAGCTGAATGTTGGAAGATTCAGGACAGACAAAAGGAAGTACTTCTTTACTCAGCGCATAGTTAAACTATGGAATTTGCTCCCACAAGATGCAGTAATGGCCACCAGCTTGGATGGCTTTAAAAGAAGATTAGACAAATTCATGGAGGACAGGGCTATCAATGGCTACTAGCCATGATGGCTGTGCTCTGCCACCCTAGTCAGAGGCAGCATGCTTCTGAAAACCAGTTGCTGGAAGCCTCAGGAGGGGAGAGTGTTCTTGCACTCGGGTCCTGCTTGCGGGCTTCCCCCAGGCACCTGGTTGGCCACTGTGAGAACAGGATGCTGGACTAGATGGGCCACTGGCCTGATCCAGCAGGCTCTTCTTATTTTCTTATGTTCTTAAGGCAGCTTACATGGATCTCCCCTTCCCATTTTATCCTCAGAACGACCCTGTGAGGTAAGTTAGGCTGAGAGGCAGTGACTGACCCAAGGTCACCCTATGAGCTTCATGGCTGAGTGGGGATTCGAACCCTGCTCTCTCAGATCACAGTCCAACACCTTAATCATTACACCATATTGGTATGCCCTGGGGAGTGTTCCAAGGGCCAGACAGAGAGGCCTGGGGGGGCTGCATTTGATGGGTTTCCCATCCTCGTTCTAGAGACACTGCAAACCCAACACACATAGGTCTGAATTAGTGCCAACTGTTATAAAACCCATAAAACGATAGTGTGGTTTTCACTCAGGTACAATTAACATGTTGTGCATGGGAGGATCTTTGCAGAGATTACATCCAATGTATGGATATCTGGAGGGCCTAGAGGCAGAATGGGAGGGGCAAGAGAATCCCACTCCTTTTTTATCACAATGGACTCTATAGCTCACAGTACAATGTGCTCTTTAAGCAGTGCTTCCACTTATCTCCATTTTTACATTCAGACTTCAGCCCACTTGGACACATATAGTTGCCCTGTATATGCCTTTCCATAATGATGATACTTCTAGAGTTGGGTGGGGAAGCTTTTTCAGTCCAAGGGTCATATTCCCTTCTAGGCATCCTTTCAAGAGTCACATATCAATGGTGGGCAGGGCCAGAGGCAAAAGTGGATGGAGAAACAAATGTGAATTTTACCTTTGTTCTGTACGCTAGTTCCTACACACATTTACACACACCTCTCTATTCTCCTTCCAGGCAAGGAAGAAGCATGATCAGGGACCCATTTCAATGAGATTCAAGGACACATTTCAGTCAAGCAGAAACACAGAAGGTGGGTGCAAACCAGGGCTGGTAAGGGGTATGGCATGGGGAGAGGGTCTGTGGCTGGGGAAAGTACCAAGGGCCAGGTACAGAGGCCTGGAGGCCACAATTGGCCCCTACGCCTGAGGTCTCCCATCCCTCTTCTAGAGGTATTGCAAATCTGAAGCTATGTTTGAAGAGCAGTTCATATCTTGCAATCCCCTGGCCTCCAGGCTTATGCATCTTTTGAATCCAGTGGAACAAGAGGTAGTTAATGTACAACCCTGTCCAGACCTGTACTTCCCACCCTCCCACCCTCCTGACCCTCGCCAAGCACTTGCCATTGCCAATCTTGCCACTGGAAACAATGCAGTTTCCTTGGAAGGTGGTGCTGGCAGTTATCAGGGGGTGGGAAATGCACAAGGACCTGAACACACAAAAGTTGGGAAGGAGATTTTCCCTTCAAAACAATGAGTTGTATCACTAAATATAGCTTTTAAAACAGACTATGATCATTTTCACAAAGAAGTTCTGATGACTGTCAAGAAAGAATTGTTAGCAGAATAAAAAAATTAAGCTGCATTTCATTTTTTTTTAAAAAAAATCAATGCTATGAGTCATTTTATTAATTATGATTTGAGATTAGAAGTTTCTAAAGTAAAATGATGACAGGGAGCTCTTTACAGGATGATTCCCCCAGTATTTGTGTCATTATTAGGATACAAGTCATGATGTTTAGTTAAGTCTTTCAACATCAGTTAAAATTCTTAGCCAAGACTTTGATTTCATCGACAGGACTACATGAAACATTCAACCCTCTGCCCATCTGGAATAATTTCAGATCTTTCATACACTCAGTGAATTACCAAGGTCCGCGCACACATCCTTTGTGCACCTATGCATTCTTTTTTTACTTCACTCCACCTGCTGTATGTTGCCAATACCAACACCACACAGATTTCTAATGTACTGTTATGACATGCATAGAAAAATTGTACTCTGGAGACATCTCAGAGGCTGGCAGAGAACTGGGGGGAGGGGAACAACACCTGGAGTGGTACTTCAGAAGATGATCTCAGGCAATGTGCAAGTTCATATGGGAGCAGGTGCTTCTTCAGCCTTCCCCTCCTTTCATCAGCAAAGAGACATGTAAACATCTAGGCTTCAAAGGTCGGGGGCTTTCCTCAGATAAGTGCATTGTAATGTTCATTCAACACATGTGTATTTCTTGAAACATGCAGGTCTGACGTGATGGAATGTACTTGGCTCTTGCAGAAGACGTCAGGCTATCTCCAAGTGTCACTGAGCAGTAGCCAATTCATCAGACTGCGGTACAGAGGAAGAAAGGAGAAGCAGAGCTGTGTCACTGCCTCGGCTGAGAGACCAGCTGCCTTTGATCCTAGCCCGAACTGTCACCTAGCAGCAGCCATCAGAGGTGGTTGGCAGGGAGAGGTGCCATGATGCATCTGCCCTTCTGCTGGACATGTCACTGTGAGGTCAGGGCAGGACGGGCACAGCAGCAGAAGCAATGGATTGGTTTTGCCACAGCACTTGCATCGTGGCAACCTCCCCACCACCTCACCAACCTCCCCCCTTCTGGAAAGCACAGCGATGTGGAGGATCGGAGGACAGGTACACAGTACCATCCCTCTTTATTGGCTGCCAATGCATTCCATCTGGATACCCAAACTGTTTCCATTCCAGCTGCTCTTTATAACAACCTGAACCTTTCCCCCTCCTCCTCCTTTCCCATCCCCTTTTCCTCATGTGTCATGTCCCTTAGATTGTAAGTCTTACTACCTATCTGTCTACTACTTATCTATGAAAGCTGCTTTGGAACCTTTTTTGATTGAAGAGTGAGGTACAGTCACTTTAAATAAATAGATAAAATAAATGTGAGAAATGATCCTGTGAATATTTAAAGATGAACACACAGAGACACACACATCCAGGGATCAGAGAGAACGTCTAGAAGCAGGTGCCTAATTTTGTCCATCTTTCCGTTTCTCCATGACTGTCTGGAGAAATGAAAATAAGAAATGTGGTTCTAAAACAAACAAACAAACCCAGCAAGCAGCATCGATGCCACAGGATAGAAAGAAACCCATCCACGACCAGCTGCAATTACCCAGATGGCACATACTGATAATTAAACCTTGCCTGGACCTCTAGTAGCTGTAAATCACAGTCTGTGCAATAAACAAACAGCATCCTAAGATTGATCTTACACAAACAATCACCACATATGCCTTACCCTGCTTGTGTGAATGCTATTTTTTTCATTGCACAGTGTTTGCCATGTCAGAATGACTGATGGCCGCTTTGAAGCTTGATGTTGTGCTTCGTTTTGAACCAGCACATCACAAAATGAGATGTTTTCCTGTACATCACAAAAATCAAAACACCTTAGCTCCCCCACCTGCCCTTTTTTTGAGTGACAGCTGTCAGCACTTGACAATTCATGAGACATCTAGAAAGCAGTCTCCTGATCTGTTTTTCCTTCTTTTTCCCCAGCATTCATTTCTATCGTGTAGAGTCTGGTGTATAATGTATATATGTATATGATGATGATGATGTACTGCCTTCAAGTCGATCCTGACTTATGGCGACCCTATATACAGGGCTGAATTCAATGCTGACCAAGGGGACTTTCACTCACACAGTGGGAATTTCCCTTCCTGAAGCCCCCCATGTGCCCTCTAAATCCACTCTGGGGTGCACCTTCCTGGAGCCAGGCTGGAATGTGCCCTTGAACTCTGGTAATGTGTCTTTGTGGATGATGTGCAAGTGCATGTAGAAAGTAGCCTACTGTACAAAGGTACATTTTGCATTCATTGCTCTGCTCACTTTTGCCTCTGGCCCTGCCCAGCACTGGCTTATGGACCCCAGAAGGTTGTCCAGAAGGGAATATGGTCCTTGGGCTGAAAAAGTTTACCTGCTCCGATTCTAGAGAAAAGCAGGAAGATGGCCATGCACACTTAAAAACAGGAAGTGGACCCTCTGATGCATGTTGTAACTAAATGATGATCCTGGATCTGAAGAGGTTGAAGAGGTCTTTTCTAATGCCTACATTAATCCACTTGGAGACATGGACGGACATACAATGATAGGGCTCTACTGTATATTTGTTTTCTCTCTCTATATATATAGAATCATAGAATCATAGAGTTGGAAGGGGCCTTGTAGGCCATCGAGTCCAACCCCCTGCTCACAGCAGGAAATCCACAGCTAGAGCTATCTCCCGATAGCTGTCCAGCCTCTGCTTGAAGACATCCAGCGAAGGGGATCCCACCACCTCCCTAGGCAGTTGGTTCCATTGCCGAACTGCCCTTACTGTCAAGAAGTTCCTTCTAATGTCCAATCTGAATCTACACTCCTGCAACTTAAAACCATTAGACCTAGTCCTACCCTCTGGGGCAGCAGTGAACAAATCTGTACCCTCCTCTATGTGACAGCCCTTCTGGTACTTAAAGAGTGTAATCATGTCGCCCCTCAGCCTTCTCTTCACCAGACTGAACATGCCAAGTTCCTTCAATCTTTCCTCATAAGACTTGTTCTCCATACCGGCTATCATCCTCGTCGCCCTCTTCTGAACCCGCTCTAACTTGTCTATATCTTTCTTAAAATGAGGCACCCAGAACTGAACGCAGTATTCCAGATGAGGCCTGACTAATGCAGAATATAGTGGGACTATTACTTCCCTTGACCTGGAAACTATAGCTCTGTTTATGCAGGCCAAAACCGCGTTTGCCTTTTTTGCCGCAGCATCACACTGCTGGGTCATGTTCAACTTGCGATCCACTACAATTCCAAGGTCCTTCTCACACGCACTACTGCTAAGCCGGGTATTTCCCATCCTGTACTCGTGCATTTTGTTTTTGTGGCCTAAATGCAGAATCCTGCATTTGTCTTTATTGAATGTCATTTTATTAATTTCAGCCCAATTTTCTAGTCTATCCAGGTCCCTTTGGATTTTATTCCTGTCTTCCATTGTGTTAGCTATTCCTCCCAGTTTTGTATCATCCGCAAACTTCATAAGGCTTCCCTCCACCCCATCATCTAAGTCATTGATAAAAATGTTGAAGAGTATCGGCCCCAGGACCGAACCCTGTAGCACTCCACTCGAAACCTCCTTCCAGTCCGAAGCAGAGCCACCGACGACCACTCTTTGAGTACGGTTTTCCAACCAGTTGTGAATCCACCTGACAGTGTTTCCATGTAGTCCGCATTTGACGAGTTTGCTAATCAAAAGGTCGTGGGGGACTTTGTCAAACACTTTGCTGAAATCTAGATAGATGACATCTACAGCATTTCCACCATCTACTAGGCTAGTGACCCGATCAAAAAAAGAGATGAGATTAGTTTGACAGGATTTTTTCTTGACAAACCCATGCTGGCTCCTACTAATCACAGCATTGTCATCTAGATAGTTGCCAGTGGACTCTTTTATTATCCGTTCTAATATCTTTCCCGGTATTGAAGTCAGACTGACCGGCCTGTAATTCCCCAGATCTTCTTTTTTACCCTTTTTAAAGAGCAGGACGACGTTTGCCCATCTCCAGTCCTCCGGCACATCTCCCGTTCTCCAGGATTTCTCAAAGATGATGGCAAGAGGTTCCGAGAGTACAACCGCAAGTTCCTTCAATACTCTGGGATGCAGTTCATCAGGCCCTGGAGATTTGAACTCATTTAGGTTAACTAGGTATTTCCTGACTATCTCCTTATCAATCTTGAACTGCAATCCCGACCCCTTACTGAGATTGCTACCGATGCAAGGTTGCACACTGTTTCCTTTTTGGGAGAAAACGGAGGCAAAATAGGTGTTGAGCAGTTCTGCCTTTTCCTTGTTATCTGTCAACATTTTGCCATCCTCATTGAGCAGCAGTCCCACCGTTTCCTTGGTCTTTCTCTTGCTTCGAACATATCTGAAAAACCCCTTTTTGTTGTTCCTCGCTTCCCTCACCAGCCTCAGCTCATTCTGGGTTTTAGCAGAGCTTGGAAAAGTTACTTTTTTGAACTACAACTCCCATCAGCCCAATCCAGTGGCCATGCTGGCTGGGGCTGATGGGAGTTGTAGTTCAAAAAAGTAACTTTTCCAAGCTCTGGGTTTTAGCTTTCCTTACGCTATTCCTGCAAGCCCAAGCCGCTTGTCAGTACTCTTCCTTGGTGATGCGTCCTTCCTTCCATTCTTTATACATGCTCTTTTTTACTTTTACCTCCTCCACCAGTCTTCCGTGTAGCCACATTGGCTTTTTCCGATGTCTTCCGTTTTTCTTTCTCTTTGGAATTGTTTGCGATTGCACTTTTTGTAATATGTTCTTCATGAACTCCCATGCTTCTTGGGCTCCTTTTTTCTTTAGTCTATCTAGCCATGGGATCCTACCCATCATTTCCCTGAGCTTGCTAAAATCGGCTTTCCTGAAATCCAAGGTCCATATTTGACTATATTCTTCTTTGGCTTTCCCCAGAATGACGAATTCCAGCATTACGTGGTCACTTTCCCCCAAGGTACCGACCGCTTTAATTCCCGTGACCAATTCATCCCTGTTAGTTAAGATCAGGTCCAGGATTGCTGATCCCCTTGTTCCTTCTTCTACTTTTTGAAAGAGGAAATTATCAGCAAGGCCCATCAGGAATTTGTTGGAGGCTTTGTGCTTTGCAGAGTTTGTCTCCCAGCAGATATCCGGGTAGTCCCCCATCACTACTACTACTTGCGTCCTTGAGATTTCAGAGATTTGTTTGAGAAAGGCCTCATCTACCACCTCTTCTTGGCCAGGGGGTCTGTAGTAGACACCTACTACCATGTCAGTTTTATTTGTTTCTCCATTTATTTTTACCCAAATGGTCTCTACCGGACCCCTTTGTTCGCTCTGTTGGATTTCCATAGAGGTGTATTTGTCTTTGACGTATAATGCTACTCCCCCTCCTTTTCTGTTGCTTCTATTCTTTCTGTAGAGTTTATATCCTTGAATGGCTATATTCCAATCATGGGAGTCATCCCACCAAGTCTCTGTTATCCTTGATATTTGCCTTGATGTGTATATATATATATATATATATATTTTCTCTAGCTTTTGCAGACTAGATTGATTTGAGATTTGAGCTGGTTTTGTGATATTTTGTGGTGCTATTTACTGATACTGTTGAAGTTTTTTATTATTATTTTCTGAATTGTTTTTATTATATTGTTTTATTCTTGCTATGAAAGCCACTTGGAGGTCACCTGGTGATGAAAAGTGGCATAAAATGTAAATGTACTGCCTTCAAGTCGATTCTGACTTATGGTGACCCTATGAATAGTGTTTTCATGAGGCTGAGAGGCAGTGACTGGCCCAAGGTCACCCAGTGTGCTTCATGGCTGTGTGGGGATTCAAACCCTGGTCCTCCCAGGTCGTAATCCAACACCTTAACCACTATACATACAAATATACTAAATAAATAATAATTATATACACCAGGGGTAGGGAACCTTTCTGGCTCCATGGGCCAGATCCTTATCAGGATCTGCCTCATGAGCCAAATTTGACAGGTATGCAGGGCAGCCCACTGGTCAATCATCTGATGCACAAAGCTTCAGGGGCTCCTGAGCTTGGGAAGCTGTGCCATAGCACAGTGTTACAGCAACTGCTTTGCATGCAAAAGGTCCCATGTTCAATCCCCAGCATTTCTAAGTGGGGCTCATAGAGACTCCTGCTTTAATTCCTGGAGAGCCACTGACAGTCAGTGAAGCCAATACTGAGCTCGATGGACCAATGGTCTGACTCCATGTAAGGCAGTTTCCTATGTTCCTAAAGGGGTTTTGCAGGCACTGCCAATTGGCCAAACCGCACTCTTATCTATCCCACACCTGATGTCATATATGATGCCCACTAGGAGGAAGGGTGGAATATTAATCTAATGAATGAATGCCAGGTGTAGGATAGGTGGACATGGCTTGCCCAAAGCCTCATGGGCCAAATGGGAAAGGCTGGTGGGCCAAGTGTGGCCTGTGGTCCTGAAGTTTCCCACCTCTGATATACACCTTTGGAGTGGGTATCCCATACAGTAAGCTTTCCCAATCACTTCAGTTTGAAGGAGCAGCTCCACATGCACAAAGAGGTACATGCACGCAGATGCCTGCTCCGCTGTAGTCAATGAGTAAGTTTTGCAAGTGCAGGAATTCAGGGTGGATTTAGACGTTCTTATCCATGAAAGCTGACACTAAGTGTTTACCTTGGATAAAGAATTTCAGTTCAAATTCCAACACCACTATGAAACACATTGAATTCTTGGGAACATACTCTGCTTCATGTGTTTCCTGAAGTATCTGCAAAAAAAGATTGAGATATAAATGTGATTATAACTAGCTAGATAGGAGAGGGCAACAAGGATGATCAGGGGAATGGAAACAAAGCCCTATGAGGAGAGAACGAAAGAACTGGGCATGTTTAGCCTTGAGAAAACAAAAGTCAGGGGAGATATGACAGCACTCTTCAAGTATATGAAATGTTGTCACACAGGAGGGCCAGGATCTCATCTCAATCATCCCAGAATGCAGGACACAGAATAATGGTCTCAAATTGCAGGAAGCCAGATTTTGACTGAACATCAGGAAAAACTTCCTGTTACAGTGGTATAACAATGGAACCAATTATCTAGGGAGGTGGTGGGCACCCCAACACTGCAGGCCTTCAAGAAGCAGCTGGACAGTCACCTGTCAGGTATGCTTTAAATTGGATTCCTGCATTGAGCAAGGGATTGCACTCAATGGCCTTAAAGGCCCCTTCCAACTCTACTATTCTATGGTTGGACCCACATCATATTGGACTGTATCCAACTAAGTCCTATGCAGAGTAGGCCCAATGGGTCTGTTCTGAGCAGGACAGATATGGAACACAACACATTGTTAGTAACCAATTACAATACATGCCATGTTAAATATAAATACAAGCTGTTTCTTGTTTTCAGATTGTTCCTGATTTCAGACTAAATGGAAATGGAAAGCTTACCTTACACTAAGATTTGCTAATCTGTAAAAGTTCATCCCTTCTAAACATTCAAATGTATTTTGCTCATGAATATAAAAGTTAATCATTTATTTATTTAGAAGGAAAGCTTTGATAGCGTATAATAAAAATAAATAAATAAATAAATGTCTATGGCCACTTCTCATATTCATGCAGATGCTCCCTCTAGTCAACTCCTGCTCCTATGTTTGGAAATATAAAATTTTGAACCAGATGATCAAATACTTTGTGGTTGGAATAAAATTAAAACAGAGTTCCACTGTATTTTGGGGACATTGAGAATCTGACAATATGTTCCATGCCTCATTTGGCACAAAAGGTATTAGACCACAGTCACAGCTCAATGAGTAAATCCACACATTTTATGGTTAGTGACCAATGTAATTTGTCATGCCTCTGGCCCTGCTGGTGGTTTGGCTTTACCTGCCTAAAATATTGACTCAGCAAGCAAAGGGGCTTATGCTATTTCAGAAAAACAGTCCATATTTTCCAGCTGGGTTCCATCTATCCAGGTAAAATGCTAACGCTGATAAATGTTGTAGTACCAGAAAAAGCCTGTCTCGTTCACATATTATATTATTGCCCATTGTTTGTATCTTTCTGCAAAGACCTTTATATTCATTCTAGTCACTTATTTTGCAGACAGCCAGTTCCTTCTTGTGTATACTGGCCCACCTATTTGGGGCTTGCTTGAATTTCATCAAAGCTAGCTGTGCAGAAGATTTCTTGTGGCTAAGAGGATGGACATGGAATGTGGTCCACTCCTAGGGCACCATGAAATCGTAATACCCCAATGGAAAGCAGATGGAGGCTCTGGCAATGACAAACATCTGCCCAGAGCATAAGTCAAAATAACAGGTGAGGGCAGACATTTCATCTTGGTTCTTGAGAAAAATGAACCATTAATACAGGAGGTCCTGTTAACCAACTTAACCACACTGCCTGCAGAAGTTCACCATATGATGGTATGGAAAAAAGCCTTCTCTGTGGTGGTACTTACTCTATGGAATGATCTCCCTTTGGAGATTAGGCAGGCACTAACTGCTGGATGTTTCCAGTGTGGTTTAAAAATGTTTAAAAATGCTCAGGCCAACAACATCCGGAGACCCAAGATTGAAGTAAACTGCTGCAATTGATGTTAATATTTTACTGATATGTTTTTATGGATATGTTTTATGATTCATTGTTATATTGTTGCTGTTTTATTGGTTGTAAACCACTTTGGTACTCTGGAGTGAAAGGTGGTATAGAAATAGTTGTTTTTAAAGATAAAAAATAATCTACTGGAAATTTAATCTTTCTCTAGATATAGGAGTGACTCCAGGTCCAAGGAAGCCCTGGGAAAAGTATCCTCCCATGGGCCCCCTACTTTGTCATGAAGCCCTAGAAACTTATTTGCTTAGCACTGGACACTGGACAGCTGTACCTAGGTACCCTTTTAATTTCTCAAAATAATTCACAGCAGTGCTAGGTCAGGGCCATTGTAGGAAATATAAACCCAGGCTGCTGGCACTGCTTGAAGTGCCAGGCCAGAAAATAATTAAGGTGGCTCAAGTCAAGAATTAGTAGTGGGCCCTGTCAGGATGCTGGTCACCCTAGTGGCTGCCCACGGATACCTGGTATTGACACCATCCCTGTTTAAGCTTTTCATGAGTGATTGCAACAATTTTTTTCTTAGCAGCTTTTGAAAGAAACAATTTTAGAAGCATGGAGAACAAAAATATTTTGCAAATTATGGTTCCCCTTTAGGAATGTTTTGTAATATAAAAAGCACATTCTAAAGAAGATTTGGTTCCTCCTCCACTAACTGATTCTCTCACCAATTGCCACTGAATAAAAAATCAGGAATGTGAAATCTGATCATTTGAGCAACAGCTATACTTGGTAAAAACAACCATAGCAGGTGAATGTAAATAATTTTGTTGCCTGACTTCATGGTATGTTTTTTGCTACAATGTTGTATAACTTGAATATTTATTTATTTTTATTTATTTATTATTTGATTTATATCCAGCCCTTCCTCCCAGCAGGAGCCCAGGGTAGCAAACAAAAGCACTAAAAACACTTTAAAACATCATAAAAACAGACTTTAAAATACATTAAAACAAAACTTCTTTAAAAAATTTTAAAAAAACTTTCAAGACTTTTTTTAAAAAAAGGTTAAAAACATATTGTTTTTTTTTTAAAAAAAAAGGTTTAAAAACATATTAAAAAACGATTCCAAGCCAGAGGCAGAATACTTGTTTTGTATACTCCAGCACCACAAAACTGAATGAACAAACACACACACGTGCACACACACACACATTCAGGTATTATACTTTGCTTTTTAACCTGAAAAGGGTTTCCAGAACAGATTGTGATTAAAACCAACACTTTAAATCAGCTATCGTGACGTTAAAACAACAGAGCTAAAAAAAAATAGCAATAGTGGCAGATATTTAAACAATTTAAAACTCCATGTCTCTTATTCAGTTCTCATTCTTCTGACCTTCCACTGCCTTTTGATAGCCTTGATCACACTCTGCTACTAGATTTCCTTTACTCCCTAGGTTTCCCTGATTCTGTCCGTAGCCACTTCTCCTCTTGTCTGTCTGGTTGTCCTTTTAAACTTTCAATAAGTACAAACTCTTCCTATGCCTTTCCTCTTTCTTGTGGGTCCCTCAGGGATTGGCTCTTGGTCCTCTGCCTTTCTTTAAATATATGCTGTCCCAGGATGACTTCATCAAATTCTATGGCTTTCAGCGGCACCTGTATGCAGTTGACACCCAGCTCTTCAATCCCACATTTCCATTGCATCTCTGAAATTTCTGCTTGGATGCTTCCTTGCCATCTCAAACTCAATATGTCAAAAACTGAGCTTCTCATCTTCCCTCCTAAACCCTTCTCTCTTTATCCATTGGAAATGTTATCGTTCACCCTGTTCATCAGGTACATAGCCCTGGCTTTATATTTGAGTCTTCTCTCCCCTTTATTTCCATATTCAGTCCACAGTCACATCCATTCACTTCTCCCTTTACAATCTGGCAAAATCTACAGTCCTTCCACTCTGTCCCCTTGGCAAAAACTCTGGTCCATGCCCTGACCTCTCACCTAAACTAATGCAATCTTCTCCAGTCTTCTGTCGCATCATGTCTATCTTGCACCCTGCTGTCAAAATCACTCACCCTCCTTCAATCCCTACACTGGCTTCCTCACCATTTCAGGGTCCAACAGCAGTTTCTTGTCCTTGCTTTTAAAGTCCTTTGTGGCCTTCTCCCCTTCACTCTTGATATATTGATATATCCCTTCTCATGTTCTTCTCTTCTCCAGCTCTACCATCTTCTGAAGGTCTCCTGCTTCCCTCAAAAGACTCTGCTCTTTCTCCTTTATTGCCCATTATGTTTAGGAATGCCACCTAGAACATCTGTCTGATGCAACCTCTCTCATTTCCTTGAAATGCCTCCTCAGAAGCAACTATTCCCATGAAGCCTTTGGCACAATCCCTCACTTCCCATGCCCTACTGTTACTCAGCCTGTAGCTAAGGCCAAACACATGCAACTGAAACAACTACATATTGCTTCTCTCTTTATCCCTGCCTACACTCCTCTCCATTTCCTATGTTGGTTTCTCATGTTGAAGTTTAGACTGTAATCTCCTCAGGGCAGAGACCTGTGCTCTTGTACTTCACAACGCGGTGTACACAGTGATATAAAGTGAAGGGAGAGAGTGGCAATGGACCACACAGGGAATTGCCAGAGGGGAAGAACACACAAAGGCAGAGGCACACAATCCATAAGTGCAGGGATGGCTTATGAGAGCCCACAGAGAGACAACACCTTATTGGCAGGGAGATAAAATGGCAGCTGATGACACAGGCAGGAGGGAGTCTTAGGAAAACAAAAGACAGTGACACCATCCAGCATGAAGGACCAACAGTGCAAGGGGGTATGAGAGAGAAGCCATACAAGCAAGTGTGTGAGTGGGGAAGAGGGAAGGAAAATACACTTCTGAGTGTAGAAGAGAAAGGGAGAGGAGGTGAGTTTGTGTATGACTACTTGAGAAGATACAGCTGGGAGAGTGGCAGAGCAAAGAATTGGGAGAGAATGGGCAAAAGAGATGTTAGGTGATGGAAAGTGTGCTGACGAGCATGCAGGGAGAGAGAAAACAGTCTCTGTCTAGAAAACTAAGGACACAATCCATCTCACCTTTCCACCAGACTGGGGTGAATTGGATGCTGAAGATCTCTGGCTGTGCCGGAAGCTCCCAGCTCTGCTGGCAGCAGCCCTTTGCTGCAGCTGAGTATTCCAGGGGCATGGTGGGGGTGGAGCCACAGGGGGGACTTATGCGAGATCCTCCTTGCATTCAGAGCCCTCCCCTGGGTCCCGCTCCACCTGGAAACTCTGACAACCAAAAGGCCGGTGCAGTAAAAATATTTTAATTATTCCCCATTATGGCCTACAGGGAGTGCTTACTCTCTGGGAGGCTTCTTTGTTGGAGGCAATGCTTCCCAGCCAGCTTGTGTGCATGGCTCCTGACAGAACTGGTGTTCAGC
This sequence comes from Rhineura floridana, assembly GCF_030035675.1. NCBI lineage: Eukaryota > Metazoa > Chordata > Lepidosauria > Squamata > Rhineuridae > Rhineura > Rhineura floridana. Next base: position 200,596,646 of record NC_084480.1, on the reverse strand, counting down.
CAGGCTGGCAGCTCCCAAGCAGGAGGAAGATCCTGTGGAGCTTTCCACCAGTTCCTCCTCCGCTGGCCCCTCTTTTGCCAGCTCCCCAACATTTGGATTGTTCTACTCAAAGGGAAGCAAAAGGAAAATAATGCAGTCAGGTATGGGGGTTGTTTCCTCAGTGGTGGACCAGGGAACAGCAAAAAAAAAAAGAGATTATAATGATAGAAGAACATTGAATATGTGCTGGACCACAGTGTGGCAGTAACCCTGAATCTAAAGATATTATTGATAGCATGTGTCTGATGATGACAAGAGCTCTGAGCTTCAGAGAGTGATGTGCTCACCTGTGATGTCTGCATGTAAGAGAAACTGGTGCTATGAAGACACATGAGCCTGTAGGACGAAAAGGGAGAGGCAGATTAAAGTCAAAAGACTTACAACAATATTTAAGGGGTCACAATAAACAACAAATACAACATACAATTGCAACATAACCCCATATATAGATGTAACAAAAAGGAGAGGCATTACTAGACAGTAGACTGGTGGTAGAAATGTGTTGACTAACATAAAACATCTCAATGCATGCAAACTTACTTTAGAGCTGTAGCATCCATCCATCTCCCCCTCTAGGATGCACATCTTAACATGGTGAGGGGGGTTGAGAGTGTTGAAGAAGCTGAGAGCAATGCCGTCAGGAGTCTAGACCAAGAAGCTAGACTCCTAGCAGGGGCACCCAAGGCCAAATAGTCAAAGCTGAGACACCAGACTAAGATGCATCCAAACTCAGAGGAAGGCAATGGTAAACCACCTCTGAATATCTCTTACCACAAAAACCCTATGAACAGAGTATCCAAAATGCAACACGAGACAGTGCTGGAAGATGAGACCCCGAGGTCAGAAGGCACTCACTGAGCTACTGGGGAAGAACAAAGGACAAGTACGAGTAGAGCTGTGACTAATGACACAGCTGGGTCAAAGCCGAAAGGCAGCCCATTGGCTGATGCGCACAGATGCGAAAGAAGAGTCCAGAGTTGTATGATGCACACAATAGGAACATGGAATGTGAGAAGCAAGAACCAGGGAAAGTTAGAAGTTGTCAAGCAAAAAATGGAACGTATCAACATGACAATACTTGGTGTGAGTGAATTAAAATGGAAGAGAATGGGACATTTTCAATCAGGCAACTATAAAATATTTTATTTATTTATTTTATTATACTTGTATACCGCCCCATAGCCAAAGCTCTCTGGGCGGTTTACAGTAACTAAAAACATTAAAACAAATACAATTTAAAACAAATCTTATAAAAACAATTTAAAACAGAATTTAAAAATTTAAAACAATTTAAAAACACATGCTAAAATGCCTGGGAGAAGAGGGAAGTCTTGACCTGGTGCCAAAAAGATAACAGTGTTGGCACCAGGCACACCTCGTCAGAGAGATAATTCCATAATTTGGGGGCCACCACTGAGAAGGCCCTCTCCCTTGTTGCCAGACTCTGAACTTCCCTTGGAGTAGGCACCCGGAGGAGGGCCTTTGATCTTGAACGTACTGTATGGGTGGGTTCGTGTCGGGAGAGGCGTTCCATCAGGTATTGTGGTCCCAAGCCGTGTAAGGCTTTAGACGTCAAAACCAGCACCTTGAATCGAGCTCAGAAACATACAGGCAGCCAGTGCAAGTGGGCCAGAATCAGTTTTATATGTTCGGACCGTCTGGTCCCTGTTACCAATCTGGCTGCTGCATTTTGCACAAGCTGCAGTTTCTGAACCGTCTTCAAAGGTAGCCCCATGTAGAGTGCATTGCAGTAATCTAATTTGGAGGTTACCAGATCATGGACAACTGAAGTCAGGTTATCCCTGTCCAGATAGGGACGTAGTTGGGCCACCAACCAAAGTTGGTAGAAGGCACTCCGTGCCACCGAGGCTACCTGAGCCTCAAGTGACAGAGATGGTTCTAGGAGAACCCCCAAGCTACGAACCTGCTTTTTCAGGGGAAGTGCAACCCCATCCAGGACAGGTTGGACATCCGCCATCTGGTCAGAAGAACCACCCACTAGCAGCATCTCAGTCTTGTCTGGATTGAGCCTCAGTTTATTAGCCCTCATCCAGTCCATTGTTGCAGCCAGGCACTGGTTCAGCACATTGACAGCCTCACCTGAAGATGATGAAAAGGAGAAATAGAGCTGCGTGTCATCAGCATATTGATGGCAACACACTCCAAAGCTCCAGATGACCTCACCCAACGGTTTCATGTAGATGTTGAACAGCATGGGGGACAGAACTGACCCCTGCGGAACCCCATACTGGAGAGTCCAGGGTGCCGAGCAATGCTCCCCAAGCACCACTTTCTGGAGGCGACCTGCCACATAAGAGCAGAACCACTGCAATGCAGTCCCTTCCACTCCCAACTCAGCCAGTCTCCCCAGAAGGATACCATGGTCGATGGTATCGAAAGCCGCTGAGAGATCAAGGAGAATCAGCAGAGTCACAGTCCCCCTGTCTCTCTCCTGACAAAGGTTATCATACAGGGTGACCAAGGCTGTTTCTGTGCCAAAACCAGGCCTGAAACCCGACTGAAATGGATCCAGATAACTGGTCTCATCCAAGAGTGTCTGGAGCTGGCCGGCAACCACTCGTTCAAGGACCTTGCCCAGGAATGGAACATTTGCTACCAGCCTATAGTTATTAAGATTATCTGGGTCCAGGGAGGGTCTCTTCAGGAGTGGTCTCACTACAGCCTCTTTCAGGCAGCCAGGAAATGAGAAATTAAGAAGAAATAGGGTTGCTTTAATAGTGATGTAGCAAAAGCAATTAGGAGCTACAACGCAAGGTTTGAGCGAGTGATATCAATGAGATTAAATGGGAAACCTATTAACATAACCATCATCCAAGTCTATGCTCCAAAAGCAAACACAGAAGAAGAGGAATTGGAGAGATTTTATGCAGAAGTACGGGAAGAAATTTATCACACACCTAAACAAGATGTGCTGATAATCATGGGAGACTGGAATACGAAAGTAGGGAACAGAGAAGAACTCAGAATTGTGGGGAAATGGGGCTTAGGAGACAGAAATGAAGCAGGAAAAAGACTTATTGAATTCTGTGAAGCCAATAATTTGTTTCTTGCGAACAGATTTTTGATCAACCAAAAAGACAAATGTACATGTGTACATCACCAAATGGTCAATATAGGAATCAAATTGATTATATAATTGGTAGCAGAAGATGGAGAAGTCCATCAAAATGGAGACAATAGTCAAGAAATTAGAAGAAGGCTAGGACTGGGGAGGGCAACTATGAGAGAACTAGAAAAGGTCCTCAAATGCAAAGATGTATCACTGAACACTAAAGTCAGGATCATTCAGACCATGGTATTCCCAATCTCTATTTATGGATGTGAAAGTTGGATAGTGAAAAAAGCAGATAAGAGAAAAATCAACTCATTTGAAATATTGTGTTGGAGGAGAGCTTTGCGGATACAATGGACTGCGAAAAAGACAAATAATTGGGTATTAGAACAAATTAAACCAGAACTATCACTAGAAGCTAAAATGATGAAACTGAGGTTATCATACTTTGGACATATCATGAGAAGGCGTGATTCACTAGAAAAGACAATAATGCTGGGAAAAACGGAAGGGAGTAGAAAAAGAGGAAGGCCGAAGAAATGTAAATGTAAATGTAAATGTAAATTTAATTTTTAGGTTGCCTATCTGGCCGAAGCCACTCTAGGCGACGTACATATTGAATTCCAATAAAATACAATAAATACAGTAAATACAATAAAATATGATATACTCAGCAATAACAAAAATAACAACATATGCAGTACATAACAACGGGCATCCAGTATGTAAATTAGCCCACCCCAGCGGTCCCAAAGGCCTGTCCAAACAGCCAAGTTTTTAAGGCCCGACGGAAAGTATCCAGGAAAGGGGCATGCTGAAGATCGAACAGGAGGGAATTCCAGAGAGTGGGGGCCGCCACTGAGAAAGCCCTCTCTCTAGTCCCCACCAACCTTGCTACTGTTGTTGGTGGGATTGAGAGAAGGCCCTGCGTGGCTGATCTTGTCGGGCGGCATAATTGGTGATGCTGGAGGTGCTCCTTCAGATAAACTGGGCCGAAACCGTATAGGGATTTAAAGGTTAACACCAACACCTTGAATTGGGCCCGGAAAACTACTGGAAGCCAGTGTAGATTGAATAACACTGGCGTAATATGATCACGGTGACGACTGTTTGTAAGTAAACGAGATGGATTCCATAAAGGAAGCCACAGACCTGAACTTACAAGATCTGAACAGGGTGGTTCACAACAGATGCTGTTGGAGATCACTGATTCATAGGGTCACCATATGTCATAGTTGACTTGAAGGCACATAACAACAATCCTTCCATGTAGTCTCCTGCTTGGTGGCCATAACAGAAGATGAAAATATGGCAGGATGAACAAGACTAGTTGTTGGCAATGCAACAAAGCTTAAGAAGAAATGCACTAGAGCAAAGTAGGTCTCCTTCAAAGAGCTCCACGCCCCTGAAAATTATTTAGTAGTAAACTTCAGAAAAGGCTGCACCAAGTCAATTAAGACTACAATTATAACTGCAAAACACATCTTGGGAGTTAGTTTTAGTCATTCAGTTAAAAACAAAATAGAGACATGCATGTGTTTGTAAATAAAATGAATTATTTAAAACACACACACTGACAGTTCTGTCTTCAATGTATTTGGTAGATCAAGAGTGGAAATAACATAAATTATGTCTGTTATATTACAAAAGGAATAGATGAAGCCACTATATACAAACTGGTTTTCTTAACAAACCAACTTTCAGATAAGATTTGCATTCTTCAATCAAAAACTAGCTTGCCTAATTATTGGAACAGCTCAAAGCATACATGGATTGTCAAGATAAATGGATGTCAAAGTACCTCAGTCCCCCTTTTTCCTCCACCGAACTATATTGAAAAGTGGAAAGCTCTTCTATAAAGACATCTTAGCTAGGCATTGGAAGTCAGGACAGCATGACCAAGTGGGCTTCCCAAGGGCAGGAGTCCCACAACCTGGGTACAGCCACAGAGAAGGCTCTCTTATGTGTCATGACCAATCTAGCCTGAACCATGGTTAAGATACAAAGAGCTTCCCATCAGATCTTGGGGCAGGGATACCCAACATGATGTCCTCTTGGTGCTTTTGGATTACAACTTCCATCACCCCAAACCATTGGCCATGCTGGTTGGGGTTGATGGGAGTTGTTGTACACAAACATTTGCAGGGTACCCCATTGGTTACCCCTGTCTTATGGAGTGGGCAGAATACCCACTCATTTCAGAAGTTCAAATGCAAGGGCATCTCGCAGATTTTGCACACTGAATGGCTGCTGTTAGACGCAATGAAATGGGCCCATATACTAAGCATACATGCCAAAGGTTAAAACAAGCAAACACCCTTGTTTGGGGAGAGGAGGGGGAAATGTGACTTGTATTGATAATATTGCTAGAGTTCTAAGTAGACATTAAAAAATCCCAACGAATTTGTTAAAATTCCCCTTTCTTTTCTTGAATATATCCCTTAATGGGATATATTCCTTACTGTGTATGCTATCCTTTGATCCTTGACTACTGAAATCAGGTGCCACTCAAGAGTTGGTAACTAAAGGACATACACATGCAGGCTGTACCACCAGTTCCAATGCATCTCCGCCTCTTTCTTCTGAAAATGGGGGTACACGATGTTCGTCAAACCCTGCCCCCCCTTTTTTTTTACTGTTGAGCCATGCCATGGAGCACTTGAGTGCTTTTTAAAAATTCATCTTCAAAGAGATTTCACAGCTGATCGGCAGATCAACCCATTCCCCCTCCAGGTGTGGCTAATGGAAACGCTTTAATCTGGCAACTAGTGTATTGACAGCCTCAGTCCCCTCCATAAACATGCAGAGAGGGATCACAGAGCTGTGTGGGCTAGCCCAATCCACTGCTGTCACTGTGCACTGCTGCCATGAATCTCCCCTCCTCCCGGCTGAAAAGATAGTTATTTGTATTGGTCAGGTCCCCCTTTGCATGTAAGATCTCTCCATGCATATGTATGTACACACAGAGAAATATTTATGACAAATGACCACTGGATGTTCATTGTGGGAGCATGAGGGCAGTGCATGGCAATGGTGTTGGGCAGGGCTGGCTTGCACAGTTCCACGAGCATTCTGCAAGTTCATTCAACATCTGGAGGAGGTTGTGTGTATCCCCTTTAAACTGATTTAATTACAGGTTTACATAAAGTTCCCTGACATGGCTCCTAACATGGGTCTGTGGTGGGATTTTTCTTAATCAAGGGATGAGAGCAAGAGGAAAGCCTGATGTCTGGGTTGCACTCTGAAGGGGGCAGTGCAGAGTTAATTCACTGTGCCTGAATACAATACACTGTGGATCTTGCCCTCCTTGCCACCTGAAAAGATGCCACTGAGGACAGCAGGTGGAGCTCAGCACATGCAAAGATATCCTTGCTCTCATAAACAAAAATGGAACATACTCTGAGTAAGCAACAATGAATCTTGCAGGTAGAATGTTTGTCTTTATAGAAATATAGAAGGGGGGATGGCACATCTGTGTGCTTATACAAAACAATGTATTATACCTACATTCTGAAAATATTCTGCCAAGCATTCCATAAAATGTGCTTCCTAAATAATCAATAATTTTAAAATAGGGGTGTCTTTAAAGTAGCCAGTATGCTAGTTTTACTGATTTGAATTGTCATATCTGTCCAGTTTAAGCTATGTAAATTACCCAGCTAAAGCAATTATTGTATCCTATTGTCATCACATCATTAATTCTCTACAGGTTAAACAAACCTGGCATCATACTTGCAGATTTCATACTGTATCAGCAACTTTCCCAGCAACTTGTTTTAATACAAAGTAATTGAATCAACCAACTTCCATTGCTGGAGTGCAGCATAAGCAGTGCATTTGGCCAAAAAAGGCAGTCATTTGGAATAAATACTCTTGTTATCTGAAGCTTCCACCCTACTGAAACAGGCAATTGAAGAGCCCTCTTTTGCATCTTTTTTGGGGGGGGTTGTTGAGGATGAATTTTGATGATGTGGGGGCAAAAGTCCCTGGCGCTCTTCCCAGGTCCTTGCTGATCCAACTGAAAAAGGCATATAAAAATGTGTATATTAGAAGAAAGTGTGCATAACCATGAATATATTAGAGAAAATAACATATAAAACTATATTAGGGGAAATTGCTTGCAAAAATGTATTAGGCAAAACTACATACAAACATGTATTTTAAAATATATTTACATTAAAATGCTGATGGAGTTTTGTATACTTTTTTTTAGAAATGGCAACCTCATACAGAAATCTATGAAAAAATGAGAAGAAACCAAGATCAGCAGATTGCTCCCTCTCTAACCACAGCCTTATTTGATTGCTCTCTGTGCCCCTGTAATAGGGATGGTGGTGAAAAATAATTTGAAGAGGGTGCAATCCTAACCATGTTTACTCTGAAGTAAGTTCTATTGAATTCAATGGGGATCACCAGGGCCGGCTCCAGGCATACCCCATCTACCTACCTACTTACCAAGTGGGCGGAGGAGCAAGAGGTCAGGCAGGCAAGCAAGTGCGAGAGCAAGTGGGGAGGGCAAATGAGTGGGGGGAGAGGGTGAGTGAGTGAGTGAGCTGGTGGGGAGGGCAAGCGAGCAAGCAGGTGGAGGGGAGAGCAAGCAAGTGGGCGCAGGTGGGCCAGTGAGCAACTCCCACCATGCAATCTGCGGCAGGGAGCCTGCCACGGAAGGGAAGTGCTACTCCCCCACCATAATGAGGGCCCCTTCAGGGGGCCCTGTGGGCCATGGGGCCCTTTGCCAGGCCCCACATGGCTGCTCTTTGGAGCCAGCCCTGGAGATCACTCCCAGGTAAGTGGGATTAGGATTGCAGCCAAAATAAACAAAGGAGTGGGTGTTGGTAAAGAAAGAAAATGTAAAATCTATGGGAGACAGCCAATAGAAAGGTACTATGTGGAGAATGAAAACACATCTAACTAGGCCACTATGTATATTGAAGACAGTTACACACACCTATCCTTAAGGGAAACACATGCTGAACTTGGATCTGTGCTGAGTCTAATTCTTGCAGAATCTTTTTTTTTTTAAGGCTAAAGGCCTAGTAAGTCGGTACTTGGGAGGAGGGATGGGTGAATCTTGTCAATTTTGCTTTCTCACTATTCCCCCCCCCCCAATTTTAAGTTCACTTCCCCACATTTCTGCATTGGTTTGCTTTTTTTAAAGCCCTCATGAGATGTTTTAGTGCAAATGTCTCCAACTGTGCACATTTTTCTATGAAATTGTGAATAATGTAAACATTTTTGCAAAACCATTTACTGTATTTTTGTATGGTATCTTCAAGAATATATGCATTTTTCACCCTTTCTCCTAATGTACGCACATTTGTACACATTACTTGGCTGGAGAACTGCATTACAAAATTTGGAGAAACTCAAGGATGGCTGTGTTTCTGTTCACATATTATTTCGGAAAGTGCAAATTAAGTAGGTTTGCCTCTAAATGCAAAGTGGATTGAATTTCTTGCCCATCATTACTTGGGAAAAACAATGAGCTTAAGATTCAGCCCCTTCTGTTGCTTCGTGTTCCTCACTAAACACTGCTTGGCAAGATTTTAGCTTCTTCTTAACAAAAAGAATCACACACAAAGCTTCAGTTACTCTGAATGCCCTTGTGACGATCCCACCAGCTGGCTCTACCTGTGATACTCTCACCAGGGCCACCACTTCCCAGGATCTCAGTTTTTATTTGTTCTGTCACATGCTCTAGCACAAGTCTCTCAAGACTCCACTGCTAGGCACTTCCTGTAACCAATACTGCCTGAGACTGCACCTTTAGTCTCCTTCTGGCTTCTTGTTACTATGTGTCTGAGTGCCCTTGCCATACACAACCACCCTTGTATTTTTGTCTATAAAGCATACAATCCTGGGTTGCTCTGGATACTTGACGATGTTACAATATCTCCCTTAACAGCTGCCACCATTTATTTGATACTGTTTCCCTCCTGCCTTGATAATTACCCTGCCTTCCCTTCTGGTCTGTGAATCCCCAGCCAAGGATTGGGCTTTTGGTAAACCAATAAAAGTATTTATTTGATAACACCAGGAAATAACAAGATTACTTTAGGAATGTTCAACAAGCGTATGGTTTCATATAGTGTCACTCTTTATGTTTCCAGTCTTATATATTCTGCCTAAATACCAGCCAAATATAATCCAAACCTCCTTCAGAACTCTGCCAATCACTCCTCTCAACAACTCCCCAACAACTCCCCAACACTCAACTGTCATCCTCTCATTTATACCTTCAGCCATTCAAACACTCAGCCAATAATCATCCAACATTCTCCAGCATTCTAGCCCATGTACTCCCCCCTCTCACTCAGTCACTTACCATATATCGCTTAATAAACCCACACTTACCATATTTACAGATATTAAAATACAGGGACATCACAGCCCTCAACTGGATGACAGGAATCCTTGTTTTGTATCTGTTACATAATATAAAAGAGCCAATATTGTAAGAGATCTGAAAAGGCTAAGCCACCCACTGCTATGAAAACCAGGAGGGGTAAAAAAGAGGAAAGGCACTGCAGAGTGTTAAGGAGAAGGAGGAGCAGGAAAATGCAGAGCTTGGAAAAGTTACTTTTTTGAACTACAACTCCCATCAGTCCAATCCAGTGGCCATGCTGGCTGGGGCTCATGGGAGTTGTAGTTCAAAATAGTAACTTTTCTAAGCTCTGGTCAAGTTTCACACCCAGTTTCACCAAATGTGAAGCATTTTTTTGGATTCCAATCTGAACCTGACCACACCATCTCACTACCGGACAGGTATGCAACATATTGACCCTGCTTGAAATGAGACCATATTTCCTCAGACCTCTTTTATGGAGGGAATCTCCATCTGTCTGCACGTTTTGAAGTCCAGACTCATTTGGCTTAAAATTTTTGCACACTTTTATATCATTTAAGACCCAATCATCTAGCCATTGACATCTTCTACCAGGAATGCTTTTAAAAAATGAACTTCTGTATCTTGTGCTGTAGTACGGAGGGGTGAAGCGAACAACACCTGTTTTAAAACATTTTCATTTTTAAATGGTTATTGCTCTTTTTGTCATATATAATACTGAAGTCATTCTCTCAGTGTGTCTCTTTATGTCAGGGATCATCAGCATGGTGCCTGAAGATGCACATGCTCCCATTGAGGCCTTCCATTATGCCCACAGGATCCCCTCCCTCTGTTGAAATTAGGTCTGAAAGAAGCATTCTATCATAGCCAACAGAATATGGTTGCTTTTTGTGTTTGGTTGTGGCATGTGTGTGGTGCCCAAGACAGTTTCTCTGGTTTGCAGATGCGCCTATGGGCCCGTGGTTTGCAGAAGCACAAAAATAAAATAGAAAAAATACATGGGAAAACCCTCATCCCCCCCCCCAAAAAAAATCCCAGTGAAGGGACTGAGCATACTTAAAGGCCACAGAACACTTCCTGACTGCTGTGTTGAGGGGGGAGATGGAAAATGAGGGTGTGAAGATGGATTGAAGTATCTGGGGAGATGACACCACTAGTTATATTATTTATTTATTTATTACATTTATATCCCACCTTTCCTCTAAGGCACTCAAGGTGATGTACAAACATTGTTCTTCCCCTTCCAATTTTATCCTCACAACAATACTGTGAGGAAGGTTAGACTGAGACACAGTGACTGGCCCAAGATCACACACTGAGCTTCATGGCCAAGTGGGGATTTGAACCCTGGTCTCCCAGGTCCTATTCTGACACTCTAACCACTATACTACACTGGTATCTTTCCTCCAGGAAGGTCAGAATGTTAAACACAGGGTTCCTGGTTGGTTTCCCATTCCGAAAAGTGCCAGACCCAGACCTATATAGCTCCAGATCAGATCATGCCCTGTGCCCATGAAAACTCAGATATGTGGGTCAAATGAGGCCTGATACAAATTCTCTACTCTCCAGGGAGGGCTGGTTATGTCCACTGTATGAAAACCTGGATAACTGCTACCAGTTAGTGTAGACAACACTGTGCTAGATGGAGCAGTAGTCTAATTCAGTATAGGACAGCTTCCTATGTTCCAAAAATGATTTCATTAAATATATGATCCTTGCCCTGCTTTTTTTTTAGCTTCCATCTTTGAATTTCCTTCATTGTAGAGCACATTTCATTCTATCCTTTTGAAATGAGTTAGTAAATGTTTCATTTAGTTATTAGCCTGCAAGGTTCTTTTATACTGCCATAGTCTTACATGAAGAATAGCCTTAATTACTGTAAACTCTGGATCACTCTACATAGCCAGCCCAGAGCTTGGAAAAGTTACTTTTTAAAATGACAACTCCCATCAGCCCCAGCCACCATGGCCACAGGATTGGGCTGATGGGAGTTGTAGTTCAAAAAAGTAACTTTTCCAAGCTCTGAGCCAGCCATTGGTTACAGTGCCATCTAGGGTCACTAACTACAATTAGATTCAGCCATGTAATGACACTCTGGGAAAAATCAGTTTCAAAAAGGACACTACACCAATTTCACAATGTAATCCTATGCATGTCTACTCAGAAATTAGATCCATTAAATTCAATGGGACTTGAAAATGGAAATGGAAATGGACTGCCTCCAAATCGATTCCTACTTATGGGCGACCCTATGAATAGGGTTTTCATGGTAAGCAGTATTCAGAGTGGGTTTACCATAGCCTCCCTCTGAGGCTGAGAGGCAGTGACTGGGCCAAGGTCACCCAGTGAGCTTCATGGCTATGTAGGGATTTGAAACCTGGGGGATTGAAGCCCTCAGAATCTTTCTAAGGAGCTTCCTGTAATTGTGTGACATCAACAACTCACTCTTCAAAAAAAAAAAACCCTTGGAAGATTTATTTTACATATAATTCGTCGTGTTTTGGACAGAGACAACTTGGGCACAGCACTCCATGCTCTGGTAATTTCCAGACTGGATTATTGCAATGTGATTAATGTGGGGCTGCCGTTAAAGATGACTCAGAAAATTCAACTGCTCCAAAATGAAGCTGCCAGATTACCGGCTGGGGTTGCTTTTAGAACTCACATAACCTCTGTTCTAAAACAGATGCATAGGTTGACAGTTCGTTTCCAAGCCTGATTTAAAGTGCTTACACTTGTGTATAAAGCCCTAAATGACTCAGGCCCCCAAATATCTGAGAGACCGTCTCCTTCCCTACTAGGGTTGCCAGGTTCAATCCCTGAGACTGATCCTGTATCTTTAGGAGAAGAAAATGTCAGTCAAGTGCAGGTGTTCTTGCAACCCTGTAATGGGAAAAACCACAAGGTGGAATTCTCCCTCCCCCCTGCACAACTTTTAAAGATACAAAAGACCTCTTGGAGGCTGGGCCTGGCAACCAAGAAGTCTTTTGTATCTTTAAAAGTTGTGCAGGGGAAGGGAGAATTCCACCTTGTGTTTTTTCCTGTTACAGGGTTGCAAGAACATCTGCACTTGGCTGACTTTCTCTTCTCCTAAAGATACAGGATCAGTCTCAGGGATTGAACCTGGCAACCCTATTCCCTACAGATAATCTTGGGTATTAAGACCAGCAGAAGGGGCCGTCTCGGTAGTTCCACCACCCTCAGAAGTTTGGGAAGGTGGCCCAAGAGGGGGTGATCACTGTGGCAGCCTCTAAATTGTGGAATTCCCTCCTCACAGAGGTGCACCCAGAACCTGTGCTGTACAGTTTTCAGTGAATGCTACAGATGCACCTCTTTACCCTGGCCTTTGGCACATGAGATGTATGTTTTCAGAACCCATTCTGTTGTTCTGAATGTATTTTGTTTTAATTGCTTTTAATACTAAATTTTATACTGCTTTAACCCACCGTGGGATCTGCAAGTAAGATGCAGAATGTTAAGACGACATTTGCAGACAATTGAAAGCATTGCTTTACATTTTAAAGATACAGAAGACCTTTTGGAGGCCGGGCCTGGCAACCAAGAGGTTTTTTGTATCTTTAAAAGTTGTGCAGGGGGGAAGGAAAATTCCACCTTGTGGTTTTTCTCATTACAATGTTGCAAGAACACCTGCACTTGGCTGACTTTCTCTTCTCCTAAAGATACAGGATCAGTCTCAGGCCATGAACCTGGCAACCCTATACATGAGCTACACTTTTTTTTAACTGTGTGCAGTATGGACATACCTTAAAGGTGTATTTCAGCTTCAAATGAAAAGGGCACCACCAATTCACAGGATAAGGACCTTCTTGGCTTTCAGGATTTTGCTTTTTTAAAAAACAAAGGACAAACCTACATATGAAAAACATACTGAAATGTTTAAAGGGGAAAAATGTAGATAACATTTAAATTTCTGGTATCACTTCCTTGTATCACTATAAACTCATTACTGCAAATTGCTGTGTTGTAGTTTTTCCTCAAAGAGCATCTTAATGATGCAAATAAGCACAGCCTTTTCCCTTTATTTAATATAATTCCAAAGACAGAGGAAATTTTCTACATTTATTTTATATGGGAAGCTAATGTCAAAAGTGCAATCAAATTAAAAGCTGAATGCAGGTGGAACATAAGAGCACTCTTCAACCACCTACTGATCAAATAATTACCATGTGAGTGTTGCTATTACTGATTCCTTATTTTTTATATATAAAAAATCAGATTTCAGGTGATTACCAAAAGTTACTTTTACCATTCCTGCATTTAGAGGAAACACAAAAGGCACCTGTTCTTTCCAATGTTAATGCCAGAATAGATGTTAATGTGGCATATCTCTCCTTTTAATAACTAAATGCCCAAATAATAAATAATTGCTTTATTCCTATCATACTTCACTTCATAGCAGAAGGCTCTTTGAAATATTGGGACACATGAATTAATTAAGGCAATTAGAAAGAGGTATTGTGCTTTATTATGAAGGACTCGTAGGGTTGGGAATGGTCTAAAGGGGCCTGCAGAGCATTCTGTAAGTGGTCCAAACCTGCCAAAAAAGGGTTATATTTGTGTGTGAGCATAAGACCACAAGTACCAAGTTTGCTCTAGGCCCAGAACATCCTACTTTAGCCCCATAGAGTGGAATGAGGATAATGAGATGCCATGTAATTCAGCCTGTCAGACAATGATATTTGTTGTAACAATCAATATTGATACCTTCAGTACCAATTGGCTGAGCCAGTCTGACATCACTGCACATTCATGAACATTCTAATTGTCCCTCACCCTCACAAGTTCAACAGGAACTGGAACTTGCCAGTTCAGCTAAATCAGGCTTCCCTAACCTAGTGTCCTCCAGATGTTTTGGACTGCAATATAATCTCTATTGGCCATGCCAGCTCGAGCTGATGGGATGGGATCAGCTAGAGCTGATAGTTGTCATCTACAACATCTGGAGGACATCATGTTGGCTACTCCTGGGTAGAATGAAAGGCACACAAGAATCCCACGGACAGGTGTGCACAACAGCTCCTGGAAAAGACAGACTCTAACTTTCCCTGACAGTTTTAGCTTTTTAGAAAAGGTCTGTGGAATCTCAGGCCTTGGGGGTGTGTGTGGAACAAATGCAACCCGCCAGAACTCTCTCACTGGCCCTTAGGATTCTCTTCAGGCCACATATCCTCCTCAATCACATCCCCTACTGGGCCTGCTTTGTACCTCGGTGAATGCTTTTGCCTGGGTGAATTGTGTCATTGAATTCTGATAACTCCTCTTGCTTCTCTGGATGAAGAATAGAGAGGGGTGTGCAAGTGTGTGTAGAAGCTGGCCAACTGTTCAGAGGTAATATTCACATTGGCTGCTCTGCCCACTTGTGTCTCTAGCCCTGCCCACCACTGGCATATGGCTCTTAGAAGGTTGCCCAGAAGGGAATATGGCCCTTGGGCTGAAAAAGCTACCCCATCCCTGTTTTTGGAGCATTCCTCCCCCACCAGTACACTTGTGTGCTCTGATTTCTCTGTCAGGTAATCTATTGGTATTTTGTTCCTTACCTGAAAACACACATGGAGACAATGTCTATATAGTTTTTAATATATTGTCAACTTACTATGAACTTATCCAACTTATGAGCAGTGAAACAGTGTCCATCCTAGTCACATGAAGATCCCAGATTCCTCAACTAGCAATGTCCTCCCAGTGCTGAGTGCCAATTGGTAAACTTCCACAATCGCAGTATGAGGAGATCAGAACTCAGCCACATATGTTATTTTATTTAGAAAATGTGTAAATCATTTACTTAAAAAACACAACTCCAAGCAGAGTACAGGTCCATTTATATATAAAACATTACTAAAATACACAAACCAATGAATAAGAAAAACACATAAAACCATCCTTAGAAGCCTCCCCAAAAATAACACTAGGAGAAGGTTCAGAAAGTACTATGCTTCTCTCTCTCTCTCTCTCTCTCTCTCTCTGTCTCTGTCTGTCTCTCTCTCTCTCTCTGTCTGTCTCTGTCTGTCTCTCTCTCTCTCTCTCTCTCTCTGGTGGGCTTCTAATTATACCAACATGTAGAACAATGGTAAGTAAACATGATACCGATCAAAGGCATATGATTATCTCTCATAACCATAAATGTAGACGAGGATAAAAACTGACCTGAACAATTCTGCACAAATGTAGACTTTATTCCATGAGGTGCTAAATTAGGTTGTCAAGTGTCTTGTAAGAACTGATTATTATTGATTCACTGCTGTCAGTAAAAAAAAAGTGGGGGGAGATGAAAGCTTTTTGATGGGAGCAAGCCATGAGCTGACTATTTCTCAAAGCTGTTTCTAGAGCTGATTGACTATATCTCAGTTTTTGTTTGTCTTGTAAGAGAAAGTTATCTTGTTTTGTTTGAAAAAAAACACAGGGTGTATGACTGACAAATATCAATTGTGTTTGGAGGTTTCACTAAACTATAGTTTGAAGCTGTGACCCTCCAGATGCTGTTGGACTACAACTCCCATCATCCTTGATTGGTGGAAGCTGGCCCATTAGGGTTCCTGGGGCACTGCCCCATCAGCCTCAGTCTGCCTTTGCCTTCCTACTTACCACCAGTATAGGGGATGGCAGCACCTATCAGTTTCCTTCTCCTTAGTGTTGCCTTGTAGAACTCAGCAGGGAGGATGATGGGGACAAAACTAAAATTAGTTGGCTTTGCCTGTCAATGGCTCTGGCTCCACCTATTGTTGGCCCTCCCTGCCTTCTACCCCATCACTCTCAGTGGGCACCATCCACCACTGTCCTTGACCATTATGGGCTGGGGCTGTTGGAGTCCTACAACATCTGGTGGGCCATGGATTCCCATGCCTGATTTAAAATTGAGAAAACAGTAGGGCTGTGCACCAGATTCAGACAAATCATAAATCACAAACTAAATCAGGCTGATTCAGGCTCATTTGTATCCTGTCCAGATTGGGCTGAAGCAGCCACAAATCTCTACAGAGCCGGTTGGCTAGCCCTGAATCAATTTGTAGAGATTTGTACAGATCTGTAGCTCAAAACAGTCTCTAATAAGCCCAGACAGGTTGTCTCTGAAATATAACAATTTATTAGTTACAAAACTATATAAAGGAGAATGCAAAGGGAGGCTGGGCCTGGCAACCAAGAGGTCTTCTGTAGCTTTAAAAGTTGTGCAGGGGGAAGGGAGAATTTCACCTTGTGGTTTTTCCCATTACAGTGTTGCAAGAAAACCTGCGTTTGGCTGAATTTTCTCTTCTGTTAAAGATACAGAATCATTCTCAGGCCCTGAGCCTGGCAACCCTAATAGAACCCCCTGGAGCTACCCACCTGAAACTTGGGAGGTTTAATCCCCTCAATAGGGATTACCATGTCCCTAAATTTCATGTTCCTATTTTTTTTTAAGAAAAGAAAGAAAGTTAGGTCATTTATATTTTGTAACGCAAGTTACTTGGATTTGTGGAGATTTGTAACATCCGGATCCAGACTGTGTGAGATGGGGTGTGAAATTGTTCAGACCAGATTAGGATCTATATTTACAAATCAGGGACACAAATCAGATCAGGGGGTCTGTCTGTGTACACCTCTAGAAAACAGTCCTCCAATAGGGTGGCTAGATGCAAAAGAGCAAGCAGTACTATTATGATTCAAGGAGCTAGGTACAAGCACTCAAGGAGAGTGCAGAGCCGAGCCAGTGAGGCATGTAGCTTCAGGAGAGGGTCATGCCCTAAGAACAATCCTGATGACTCGATAGAGAGGCCTAGAGTGCTTCATTTGGTCCCTAGGCCTGAGGTTCCGCACTCCTGGTACAGGCAGTCCTTCAAATAACCTGGTCCACACAGTAAAGGACTTGAAAGATGAAGCCAGCATTTTGAATTGAAACTGGAAGCATGTAGATATGCACGGTAGCTGTTAAAAACCAGTGTTTTATGCTCAGACTGTTTGGCCACCCACAAGTTTTTGTTTTATTTATGATTATATTTAGATCCCACCTTTCCTCCAAGGAGCTTTAGGTGGCCTACAAACATGTCTCTCTATTCCCCATTTTATCTTCACAACAACCTACTGAAATAGGTTAGGCTGAGAGACAGTGATTGGCCTAAGGTCACCCCATGAGATTCATCGCCGTGTGGGGATTTGAACCCTCATCTCCCAAGTCCAAATTCAACACTCTGTCAAGAAAACTTGAATTTAAAATGGTTCTGTGGCAAAGAACTGTGGGATTTCACCTTGTCTAAAATGGAGCCTCTGTGTGAGAGCAATACTTCCGCAGTTTTGTTTCCCAGCTGAAGCTAGTTAGAAGGCCTGAGTGAGAACACCTGCTTATCAGCTAAGGGCCTGGTACTCAAAGTCACAAGGCCTGGGAAGCGTTTGGGAGGATGTGTCAGTTAGGCATGAAAGCTTGAAGAGAATTACATCATGAGAAGGACCCCTGATTGGCTAATTAATTCTTGACTGTTACTAAGGGTTCTTCTATAAGAATAGTATTGGGAACTTGCCTACAGGTGGATACCTGTGTGGGTTCCATTTCTATCTTCTGCCCAGACTATGCATCTCTGAGGAGATGTGGGACTATACAATCAATACCTCTTCCATAAGTATAGAATAGGTTAATTAGTTTTCTTGTTTTTTTTTGTGATTGAACTCTCTGTATTTTAACGTGCCCCTTTTGGGAGTGGGTTTTAAGGAACCACTTTGCTGCTATTTATTGTGCACTTATATTTAATAAAGCTACTTCTTATTTACTAGTGTGTGGTCATTGCAGGAAAAATCTGGCTCTGAATCTGGTACCTTGGCTACTTGTCCACAGACTACTGTGTATTTGGTTATTTGCCTAAGGCTCCAGGACAAGGAGTGCTCTTTTGACTCTTGTCTTTTGGAATCTTTGGCAGGTTTAATTCTGGACTCTGGGTTTCCCCTTGACTCAGATTAGTTGACCAGATTAAGTGGTGGTGGCAGTCTACCTACCTTGCAGGATTGTTGTTTGTTTACTCAGCCCTGATAAGGGAGATACTTGCCAGGATCAATTGCCCTAGGTTTGGGAGTTGAGTCCTGGGACAAACCGGATCTGGTCCAGGACAGGTTCATAACACTAACCACTACACCGCACTGGCTCTCTGTATTCCATCTGAAGCTTCTGGAGTGTCTTCAAAGGCAGCCCCATACTGACTAATATGCATTGGGCAGGAAGGCTGGTAAACACATGTCTGGCCTAGTGGCTTCAGTAGACTTGTTTGCAAGGCTGATATAAACTAAGCCTCCCTTGTGAAACACATTGAGGCTGCAATCTTACATGTACTTACCATGGTGATATTAAGTCCCGTTGAATGGCTCTTA
Organism: Rhineura floridana; assembly: GCF_030035675.1. Lineage (NCBI taxonomy): Eukaryota > Metazoa > Chordata > Lepidosauria > Squamata > Rhineuridae > Rhineura > Rhineura floridana. The sequence continues at coordinate 200,577,840 of NC_084480.1, read as the reverse complement.
TTTCTGAGCAGAAAAGTATAGGGTTGCACCATAACTATGCTGAGAGAGAAGAAGTACATGAAATAACAAGGGCTGTGGGGCATGTTTCCATGGGTAAATGCAAAGAGGCACAAACAAACTTCAGTCATGCACATGTGTCCATGGAGGAGCATAGCGTGTGACCCAGCCTGTCCATCACTGCTACCACAGTAAGACAGCAGCTTCCTATTACTGCTAGTGTGTTGTTTTTTCTGAAACTGCATTCATTGAAATTGCTGCAAAATCCCTTTATTTGTATCAGTGGACAAGACAGACCACATTTGGTGGTGGTGGTGATGATGATGACGGCATCCTTCCCTCCTATAAGATGTATCTATTTACATGAACACATTATGTAAAAGTAAAATTTGAGCAGGTGAACTGGCCCACAGATACAAGGAAATACTCTTGAAGAAGACTTGATAACTTTGAAAAAGTTGTATGAGTATCAGACATTATTTGGCCAAATACCATAAACCTCATGACCACAAAATATAGGAGCCAAGTGCCTAGTTGGGTGGAGAAAAGAATCACAGACGGCTGATGAGAACAGATTAGAGAGGATAAAAACTGCCAGAGCCATAAACCCATAAGCTTCAGGGCATAAGTCATCTGCAAATTGACAGAAATAAAAAGTAATCAAGCTGTAATAACCAATGTGAGACTTAATTGAAGCTTCCCATAAACAGAATGGAATGATTTTCCTCAGTCAGTAGCATGCTTTTTTCTATGCTGCAAATAGAAATACCCTCTTTTAATGTCCTCATGTCCTGGTTGTGAGCTTCCCATAGGGAGCTGGTTGGGCGCTGCAGGAAATAGGCTGCTGAACTAGGTAGACCTTTGATCTGATCCAGGAGAGCTCATCTTAATGGCTGGGATGACTTGTTCATGAGAGACGGATGACTCTATTTTTGGTCCATGTCATTTTCATATGTTTTTACCCATACTTCTATTCCTTTCAATTTCTGCATTAATCCGACACCTTTTTAAAAACAAAATAATAAAAAACCAACTATTTAGATGTGAAGTTTCTTTCAAAATATACATACTGTTGTGTGTACCCCAGTCCCCGAGTGGTGAGAGACTTCCAGAGTTCTAGTGCTTACCCAGGGTTCGGTTTCCTTGGAGTGAAGGTCAGCGGAGACTGTGGTGTCTTTATAATATATAGTTTTATTCACACAAAAATACAGCCTAAGTGTAAGATGGAGGGGCTCACAGCATTAACACTCCAACAGATCTTGCTTTCCCATTGGATTTCTAGGGGAGTTCCCAGAGTAATAGCTTGGAGTTCAACAAACAGAGCAAGCCTTTCTGGGTCTTTCTAGCTCCCAGCTTCACACCAAACTCACTGACACATGTACACAACTTCCTGGCCCCAGGAATGGGGGGGCTACCCATATTCCCATGGCAAGATATATTTTCTTGGGGGACTACCCATATTCCTATGGCAAGATATCTTCTCTTGGCCAGGTGTTTAGACATGTAGACTGGATACATGACAGACCTGGACAGTTCTAATAGCTTAAGAAAGAAACTGGATTGACCAGAACTATTACCTTTTGAAAGGAACTGGTTTGACCAGTTCAGCAAGTTTCTTTAATACAAAACTGCATTTCTACAGACAGCAAGATCACAGCCTGGAAGAGAACCAAAGACATCATCCACACCAATCCTCCATTTAACATTTTAAATGCAATGAACCACATTATAACATTAGGAGAGGTACATATTTTTTTTGCAATGTTTTATCAGTCACTGGTTACAATTGTGGGTCCATGAACATGCTGGCACTCTGCTTGGGACTCCTCACCATATTATCACCCAGCCTGCTTGCTGGGTTGCCTCCATCAGCGCCTTCCTGCTGGCCTGAACCACTCCCAGTCCCATGTTGGGTGACAACCATCAGAGAGTTGGCTAGCAATCAGGGCCACCTCAGTGGAGCTGGTGGTTCCTGACATCAACCTGGGTTTGTGAGTGGCAGCAGCCCCATAAACTGGAGCTGGGACCATTGTGTGCCACATGCAAGAACTCAAGACAGTCAAAGAATAATCCCATCAGTCCAGGTACTACCTTCTGGGACAATAGAAAACAAATTTGATCCATCATCAAGGTATGAGAAGAGAAAAGGCACAGAAAAGGCTATTGCAAATCACACATACTCCACTTCTGAAAGGAATTTTAGAAACTCTTCTAGTTAAACCACAATTTAGGAGGTGTGGAACACAGTGCAGAAATAAACAATGAAGGAATGGAACAGAGGGAAATCCATTTGTCCTTAGCCCTATTTTGGCATTCTAATCCCCACATGATTAGAATTATGATATGGGAGGGCAGGGATAAGTTTGCTAGCTCCAACCTGCATCACCATCTTTCTTCCCTGAATGAGTAGGAGGCAGATGTCTTCAGTGGGAAGACCAGGAAGAGCAAGGATTAGAATGCTGACTGAATAAGGCTCCTATGCCTAGTATTTATACAGAAGCAGCTAGAGGGACAGGGGCACTTACCTGACTTCCCATTGCAGTTTACCAGGAGGGAAAGGTGGTGATGAGGTCAGTTTGGTGCAAATGCACTGGTGGAGCCAAACCTATTCTCTTGCCAGTGAGTTTGCACTCTGCCGTTCTTGCTGCTCTTTCTAACCTATTCCCCTCTGCTTCCTGGTAAGTGGAAGCAGTGCTGATGATAGGAGGCTAGGTGAGTGCTGCTGCCCCGTTGACCACTACTGTATTTGTATAATCTGCACTTTTTGTATACAAGTATGGGTGAGCCCTGATCAATGAAATGGATCTCCTCACATTGTATGGCTGAGCAGCCTATTTAAAATCACTCTGCAAAATGAGGTGGGCTGCTCTGGGGCCAGTGAACAGTCTGGGAACACTACATGCTACAATGATACTGAGACTTAAGTGAGTTTTAAACCTGCTGTATTATCCAATTGGCAGACCCCTGGGAATCACACATTTAGAACAGGATATAAATATAATGAATCGATGTTCATAAAAGAACTGGGTTGCTTCAACACAGGGCCAGTTCAGTGCCTCCACTAATATCACAAATTAATCTCAGATAACCTGGCAAGACTCATATAAGAAATAATGTCACATTTGGATATAACACCAAACAATGGTTTACAGCGACATGAATGAGCATAACCTCCTCACTCCTCCATACTCTGCCTTCCATGTGGTCAAGAGATGTTTAGAATCTTCCATTTTTGAATTTTCTTTAATTGTGGCTTCCTGTGTCATCCATAATTATGTTTAATTTCATCAAACCAGCTTCATACACCATGGTTATGGGGGGGGGAGAGAGGGGAAGCATGCATGAACCAGGGAGGAGGTTAAGCTCATTCCTGTAGCACTAGACCATGGTTTTAATATTACATCCAAATGCAGCCCCAATGGTTTGCTATAGGGTGCTATACTAAGTGGAGATATTAAGATCACTTTCTTGTTGTGGTTGCATTCCTACATTATACAGCCCCACATATCAGAGATATGCCTCCTGTCCAATATTATTTATTCACTAATAGGCAAAAAAACCTTGTAGTTTAAGAACTTACTTATAGCTAACAGATATTTCTATCAAACTTTAAAAAGCAGGGAAACTGTGCAGCTATAATGAATGCACCAGGAGAGCAGGAGACCTGACCTCCTCTCTGAGATATTGTACTGCCCTACAAATTTGTCAACATGCAAGCACAATTTGGGATGGTGTTTCTTAGTCCAATGCACTTCCTGTGTAGCTTGGAAGAATTTGGTAATGTGCCTCTGAGCACCCTCCTATACAATCATGCAAAGGATAGGTGAAACTGATCTGGGGGAGGGGAAGGGAGGAGGAGGAGAGGAGATTGGGTGGGTGGGCACTGGGCTGAGGGGAAGCCCCTTTTCTTTCCAAAAGGAAAACATTGTGAATAGTATCATTTTTCAACATTTCTCCCCTCTTTTTATTCTACAGCAGGCACATGTACTCTTCCACCCAAATTTAAACCAAAGCTGTCCCTGGCCACATCCAGACCAGACCTTTATTTTACTTTAGATAGTCATGGCTTCCCCCAAAGAATTCTGGGAAGTGTAGTTTGTGAAGGGTGCTGAGAGTTACTAGGAGATGCCCTGTTCCCCTCACAGAGCTTCAATCAGAGCAGCTGACTGTTAAACCATTCTGACCACTGGAGCTCTGTCAGGATAATAGGAGTCTCCTCTCAGTGGGTGTGCCCCCCCGACTAGCCAAGCCAAGCAGCTGTGAGTCTGGCTTTTAGAATACTGAGAGTTAGTTTTTACTGAGCATGCCCTGGGTTATTCTTGACTTTAATGTTAAATTTCTTAAATTAATTAAAAATCAGTCAGACATTTTTTTAACTTTTAAACTGCAGAAATTGAAGGTCAGAGTATGGGGCAAGGTCTGAAATAGGATTACAGGTACTCTGTGAACATGGCTGATTTTTAATTAATTTCAACAAATTAGGAGAACACTGACAGAAAAAAGTCCAACAGGGATCTTTTTTTCTTTCTTTTTACACTTTGAGCTCTTGATTCTATCTGACTGTTTTGTGTATTGCCATGAAAATTTAAAGGCTTTTAAAGCAAGTGTTTCTGAGTTCAGGGCTATAAGTTTTACAAGGTTTTATTTTGAAATGAATTTATGGGAAGCATCAGAATGGCATGGAGGATATTTTCAATTTAACATTGCAAAATGTGAAAAACCCATATTAGCTATAGTATACAGCCACTCTTGTGGCTATATCAATATTATTCATGCATTATTTATTATTATTATTATGCTGCACATCACACTTTACAGACAGTAAGAAAGAAAACTCCCTGCCCTGACAAGCTTACAATCTGTTTTGACAATGGTGGAGAAAATGGAAGGAAGGGTAGCATAATTGCAACAGGCCAATAAGTGACTTAGGCTGCAATCCAATACATGAATACTCAGAAGTAAGCCTGGTAGCAAATGGGCAGCCAGTGCAATTCTTTCAGCAGCGTGGTGACATGTTGGCGATACCCTGTCCCAGTGAGCAGTCTCTCCGCCACATTTTGCACCAGCTGCAGCTTTTGGACCAGCCTCAAAGGCAGACCCACATAGAGTGCATTACAATAATCCAGCCTGGAGGTTACCAGTACATGGACAACAGTGGTCAGACATGCTTGGAATTGCACTGTTAGGCAGCTTTCAGAAGAGTTGTATAACTTTAATTTAGTTGGGTTTTCAGTGAGTGAGCATACTGGTGTACCTTTAAATTGTTATTGCCCATCATGAGCCTGTGGGAGGATAGGCCAAGTTTGAAATTCAAAAACCCAATAATTGTATTTGTTGCTGCTAATATTTACCATATGGCATGATGAAAGTTTCATGTTAAGCTTTCCTGGCTTGATTGCTAACTGCATAATAACCATGCACCAATTGTACATCATTTATCTCCAGAAGCAATAATACACTGCTTCTCCTATGTGCAACAAGCAAACAAATTCAGCACAAAAATGTTAACGATCCACTTTTTTATATAGCCAACAGTGTGTGTACTCTTGGGAAGTGGGATGGAAGTAAACTTTCTCAAGGTAACCTCATAACCCACATTCTGCACCAAGAAAAGCTGGCTTTTCCGGTCCATTTCCCCCCAAAAGCTTGCATGCATTTCTTTTAGTGGTGGACCAAACGTCTCTCTCAATTTTTACAGGTACATTCAGACCCTGTGATAATGGAGAGGTAATTCCAGATCTTTTCTCCATGGGGGGAAATATTTCTAAAAACATGCTTGCCACAGGATTCGGGTTGGACTGCTTTATTTTCAGATGAAATGTTTGAAGGTAGTCGTCCCGCCCCCTCCATAGCCACTCTCACTCTTTATGCAGCCACCAGATATTTTTCTGGCCATGTTGGTGGTCTTGTGAAAGATTACAATGGGAACAACTCTAGCTGAGACCAGAAGCAAGTTGCAAGGCAGCTGCATGGCTGGAAGGAAGATATGGAGAGATGGACGGCCTTGCTGGCTGCTGACCATGGTTGGTGCATTTTGTTTTAAAACAGGGATGGGATTTTTTTTTTTTTGCCCAAGTGCCACAGTCCCTTCTGTGCAACCTTCCATGGGCCACATGCCAGTGGTGAGCTGGGTCAGAGGCAAAAATGGGTGAAGAAACTAATGTAAATTTTATCTTTGTACAGTAGGCAAGTTTCTAAATACACATACGCACTTCTCTGTCCTCAAAATTACCTTCAGTCACAGGCCCAGTTCCAGCAATGAGTAAGGTGAGGCACTGGCCGAGGGCCCAGGAGCTCAGAGGGGCCACTTACTGGTCCCACCCTACCCCACCAGCAAATCCACCTTATGGATGTTGCTATAATATCAAATATTGTTTATTTACATGTGTTGCCTGTAGAAAAATATTTAATTTTTATCTCCAAAAAAAAAGAGGAAATGTGATATGAGATTATAATAGACACAATGGTTACTTTTAGATGTCTAGAAGTGGTGTTTCCATTCAGTGATGAAGACATGGTGCTCATCATTTAAAAAGTTCAAAATGTATTGTTTTTCTTTCAGAATAGGGGATTGTTGCCACATTGGTCAAGACTTGAATGTTTTCCATTCTTCCTCTAAGGCAGGGGACGCCGACCTTTTCAGCATGCAGGGACATTTGCAGACTAGAGAACCGGTTGTGGGCATCATCCACACCCACAAGCATGCACCACAACCTATTCAATTAGCTACAATAGAGTATTTTTTCCCACATCTAATTTCAGCAGGGATGATCCTGTGGGCACCAGAGAAGGCCTCTGAGGGCTCATGTGCCTACAGACACCACACTGATGACCCCTGCACTAAGGAAATCAAGGTGACACAGGATTCCCTCTCCACCCCTTCTTTATCTTCAAAACAACTCTGTGAATTGGGTTAGACTAAGAAATAGTGACTGATCAAAGGTCAACCAGGAAACTTCATGGCTAGGTCAGGATTTGAACTCAGTTCTCCCCAGTCCAGGTCCGACACTCTAATCACTGCACCACACTATCTCTGGATTTTTGACAGCTGGACCCACATGATTTTAGGGCATTTGTTGCATCCATATGGATTGCAAATTTGTTTTCTTTAACAAACAGTGAGAGCAGAGACCCTGAGGGTGCTGAATTCAGAAGCCAATGCAAAATTCAGTGGATTTTCGACAGTTGTCCTGAATCCTAGAATGCAACACCATGGATTTTCCCATGACTAACTAGTACAGACTTTAGCTCAAACTAGATTGGTGCACAGTGACAGGGGTGATTCTGGGTTCTTTTAACAGTTGTTTCTGCCTGCAAACATGAATCCCCTCCCCCCTCTACACCCCCGCACTGTGTTTTCAGTCATTCCCTCCTCATCGTTTAACTTATTGATTTCTTGACTTTATGAAAGAAATCATATTCTTTTTGATCCATTTAGAAAATAGCTTCAGAGAAAATAAAGTGTGCCAGATTTACAATAAGGATGGACTGGAGTGCAGAATATCAAGTTACTGACACAAGTGTATAAACAAAGGACTCTGGAAGATTGTATTTGGAAGTGGAGTGGACAATTGGCACAAGGGAGTGCCAACCCTTATTATCCCATCCTCATTGTGATATCTATGACTTTGTTTTTCTTCCTGCTTGGGCCTTCTTGCTATTAATGTGCAGACCCCTGGATCTCCTGTTGCTTACTCTTTGCCTCCCATCTTCTATTGATGATCCCATCTAACCTAACCTTTATGTTTGAGGGCAAACAAACTCTCTGCCTTGAAATAAAGCTGGATTTTGACCCCTCCCCTCCACACACATGCAGACACTGTTGTAGCTTAATATAATATTCCAGAGATTCTTATGAATCCTAAAACCAGTGGTTCCCAAACTGTGTTTTATAGACCAACACTGGACTGTGAGTTTCATTCAGGTGGTCTGTGACATGTCTGTGGCTGAAGACAGGAGACAGCACATCCATCACATTGAATATTCATATTGATTTCAATTGTATTGTAATTGTTTTGTTTCTTATATTTTATTGCATTGTATTACAATTTGAATTCTATGGAATATAATGAAATGCAAAATATAAGAAATAGGAGAAGCAATAAAATGCAATTAAAATCATACAGCATCTAGCACAAGGCATTACAATTGCTACAATAGGCGGAAAAATCATTAAGTGCCACCAAGTCTCTCAGCAATTTTCATTGGTCCTTTGGAGTGGGGGGGGGATTGGGAACCACTGCTGTAAGCTTACTGAAGGCTTAATATTTTCTCCCAGAGATTGATTGTTATGAATCTTATGACTGAATGGTTCATATGGAACAGCCTATCACAACGCAAATCCTGTATGTCCGTACACAGGGTGGTGAGTACAGGATCACAGCTTGAACATGAAGCCTGTCCTGCTGACTTTATGTAGAAGGACAGCCTTCCCCAGCATGGTACCATCCAGAGGTTTTGGACAGGAACTCCCAACATCCCTGACCATTGGCCATGCTGGTTAGAGCTGATGGGGATTGCAGGTCAAAAACTCTAGAGGGCACCAGGCTGGGAAAAGCCACACTAGAAGATATTATTTGTTAATAGTTACACTTCATTTTGGAAGTGAGTCCTTTTGGTTTCTACAACTTTACATCAATAAAGTCCTGCTGGATCAGGCCAGAAGACCATCTAGTCCACTAACCCATTTTCACAGTGGCCAACCAGATGCCGATGGGAAGCCTGTGAATAACACCTGAGTACAACAGCTCTCCCCACTTGCGATGCCAAGAACTGATATTCAGAGGCATCCAGCCTCCAACAGCGCAGGCAGAGCCATTGATAGTCTCATACTCCATGAATCTGTCTAATCCTCTTCTAAAGACATACCAGCTGATGGCCATCACTACATTCAGAGGGAAAAAATGGCTTATCTATGTGCTGTCCGAAGGACTTTTTTTGTATGTCCTGAATCTTCTACCATTCAGCTTTGTTGGATGACCCTGGGTTCTACTATTATGAAAGAGGGAGAAGAACTTCTCCCTATTCATTTTCTCCACATCATGCATAATTTTATTTAAAAAATTGGTGCAGTAGGGGTGCTACGTTTAATTGGTCCTGACTTCTCACTTGTTCCTTGATCCTGCTCCCTAATTTCTCCTCTGGTTCTGATTTGCTCCTCAGTCCTGACTTCTAGTTTCCCCTTTGGTACCGACTTGTTCTTTGATCCTGACTGATGAGTCATGCCATAGTTTCCAGCTCCTGGCTCACCTCATATTGTTGCCCATGGCTCAGCCCTGACAGTGCCTGACCTAGATTGTTACTGGGTTTGCCATCTCTACCTGGACTGAAGATTTCTGTTACAATTTCAGCCCTGACACTTCCAAAAAGCTTAAGGGCCAGTTTCCCAGTCATGCAAAAGCTGCTCCCACCTGGCTGGAAGGATAGCTAAAAGGCAGTCAAATGGGCAGATGACCTCATAGAACAGGAGAAAGCCAAAGAGATGCCCTCCAGATCTTGATGGACTCCAGCTCCATCAGCCCCAGTCAGTATGATGATGATGGAATATGTAGCCCAAAGGGCTACACACAACTAAGAGTAACTTGCTGGTCATGGACCGAAATAAACATTCAATTCAATTCAACTAAGAGTAATTTTTTTCAACAAAAAAAGTAGTTAGGTTTCTTAGATATATTTGGTTTCATATTAATGTACCATGTTTGATGAAAATATTTATTTGATTTAGCAAGAAAAAATGGATTCTGTCTTTGCTGAATAGCACTACACACACACACAACCTCTCCTATGATGGATGATATAGCTAATTCAGTGTAGCAAAATGTTTATTCAGCAATGTCTTGTCTCCATCTCTGAGAATGTATCAGCTTTAGTTCAGACTAGCTCATTTGTGATATGAAGGTATGTTTGGCCTCAACTATCTCAGGCCCAGAAACTTAATGCAGCCCTTCAGTCTTCTCTATCATCCTCTGGGACTCTCCCTGGACCACAGCCCCTCTCCACGTCCACCCCTATCAGCCTTGCTCTGGACCATTATCAGGTGCTTTTGACTGGCTGGAATGTATCCCTTAAATGTGCTAATGCCTCTTGCTTGCCTAGATGAAGGATGAAAAGAGGTGTGGGTGCTTGTAGAAACCTTTCACTTCTCTGTGTCTGTTCATATCTAAGAGTCACATCCATTGCTCTGACCCCTTTTGCCTCCAGGCCCATCTGTTGATGGCATGTGGTCCCCAGGAAGATTGCCCATGAGAGAATGTAGCCCTCAGGCTGCAAAAGGTTCCCCACCAGTGCTGTAGCCAAACAACATCTGAAAAGCACCAGACTGCCTACCCTTGTCCTAAAACAAAATGTGACTCCCCTATGTAGTTAACCCTGACCTGCAGGAACCTAATCTGAGAATGCTGTGACTATGGATGCTGGAAGACTATACACAGGGGAAATTGGCTGTAAAAGCTATTATAGGCCTGGGTCACAGACCCAAAATAAAATAAAATAATAATAATATTAACAATAATACTAATAACTTGAATTTACTGTTGCCAGGCCTGGCTCCCAAGAGGTTTTCTGTATCTTTAAAAGTTGTGGAGGGGGGAGGGAGAATTCCACCTTGTGGTTTTTCCCATTACAGTGTTGCAAGAACACCTGCACTTGGCTGACTTTCTCTTCTCCTAAAGATACAGGATCAGTCTCAGGCCATGGACCTGGCAACCCTAGTCATGACCCATACAAGCCTCAAGGCTAACCAATGATTTCTCTCTCTCTTTTCAGATGTTCTGGTATGGCCTAGGGAAGAAAATACTCTTTTGATAAGAAGGGAGGCTGTGAAGGAGAAGGGGGTGGGAACCAAATCTGCACAGAGTAAGACTTTCAATTTCAGTCTGCTTGCCTGTCGATGAGAGAAGGAGGGAATGGACTAGGCAGTATTTGATTAGAAATAGGAATTGTCTTTTTATAATCGCTACGTCATAATCTTTTTTTCCTCCTGACATTTACCAATATATTTCTGGTATATTAATAAAATATCAACACTTGAAGGATCCTGAGCCTTAATTTTGTCTTGGTAATGTCCCATTAAGGGTCACCATTGCTGAGCAAGGCCTTTATAGCTTTCTGGAAGTCTGAGGCCTCCTTCTCTTATTAGAGAACCTCTCAAGTTCGAGCATAGAAGCTTTTTACTCATGTAGGTGGTCAAACCTCTGATGGCTGTAAACTCCCATTTGCTGCATAACTGCCAAGAGGTGAGAATTTTAGGGCAACCATGACAGACACCACCAAGATGATCACAAGAAGCATGTAGGGCAAACACTCAAGAGATCTAAAAGTTGAATGATGAGATGGGTGCACACAAGCTATAAACTGAGTCAGTGAATCATAAGATTTGAAGTGGGTGCATGGAAAGGGCCCTGGGGCAAAACATCTTATAAGTCTATGGCATGTTTTTGACTGACCAGTTTGACGGACGTGGGAAGCGAGCTCTGTGGTTTAAAACTGTTTTAGTCCAATGCTTAGCACACCAGAGAGCATATCAGGGGACTGTCATGAACTCGTGCCCCCAATGCATGCTTCAGACCCAATTCCCACCCTTTGGGTAATTAATCTGGAACCCAGTCACCAAATTCCCCTTGCCAAGGCTGTGCAAACCAACACCAACCCTGCAAGGTAGAAGATAGGCTGCCACCACCCCTTCACTGGTTCAACTCTGAGCTAGGGTAACTCAGAGCCCAGAAATAGGTAAACCAAGGTTCAAAGAGACAAGAGCCAAACAAACACTCCTTGTCCAGAAACCTTTGGTTACACCAAAATACACTCCTGCTTAGCTTCTTGGTAGTTTGTGGTCAGTGGTCAAGGTGCTGGATTCAGAACCAACTTTCCCACTCAATGAATACACCAGGTTAATAAGAAGTAGCTTTATTAAAAATATAAGTGCACATTTAATATAGATATAGCAGCAAAGAATTCTTCAAAACCACACACCCAACCAGGGGTTTAGGTATAACATAAAAGAATTCAACACACAACAGAAAATAACAAACTATCTAGCCTATTCTACTTACAGAAGACATAGTTGTTGGTAAATCTCATCTCTCCTCAGAGAGAATAGCATCAGGTTGATAAGAAGCTGTGGAACCCCGCATAGGTAACCACCCATCAAGATGGAATCCCAGGGAAACAAAGGCTATGGGTCTCAGACCCTATACTTAAGGGAAAAGACACATAATGGTCCAGGATGAATTAACCAATCAGGGGCTTTCTGATGTAATCATGTTCCCAAAGCTTCTTCACTTTTTCACGCCTTGCAGGCCCCCCTCCCATCTCTGATCTCAACCTTCTCAGGCCTGTATGACCTTGAGTACCAGGCTCCCAGCAATTAGCAGAGATAAACAGGTGTTTCTGTTCAGGTGTCCCAACTGCTTGCAAATGGAAACAAAACTTAAAATTTTCCTCTCACAGAGGCCTGCCTTCTTCCAAGATGTAACTCCCACAATTCTTTGTAACTGAGCCATGATACAAGAAAACCAGGTTAACGATTTTACAGAAATTTACAATTTCATCACAGGGACCACATTCTATTCCCTGCTTTATCCCTGCCTTGACAAATGACCTTATTGCACCTCAGGCAGGATAATAGCTGCCCACTTCTGTAAAGTGCTTTGAGAGCTTAGAGGGGGGAAATCAAACTATGCAAAAATGCAAAGTACTTTCTTTCTTTACTTACAAATCCCTTAAGCGGGCAGATATAGGCTCAATCATATTATCTCAGATGATAATGGCAGCCAATACCCCTCTGCAGTATTTGAGGGGGCTTGCAGATGTTTGTGCATGTGTTTCTAGGACTGACCTTCTGAGCATCATCACCCCTTGAATTTATAACTGTCTGCAGCAATCCATTCTTGTTCCTCCCCCCCACTAAGCTAAAAAGCAAGACTACATCTGGGTCGGGAACCTCAGACCTGCAGGCCAAATGCAGACCTCTGGGTTTCTCTCTCCAGCCCTTAGGACTCCCCTTAGGCCATGCCCCTTCCCCAAAACACATCTTTCCCAGATCTGCTCTGTATCTCCTCAGGTTTTGCTTGGCTTGGAATGTTTCCTTGTTTGCCTGGATGGAGGTCAGTGACTTTTATGTGGCTGGGATGTAGCCTACTACACAAAGAAAATAATCATATCCTTTGGTTTGAGTGTTGGACTACGACCTGGAAGATCAGGTTTCAAATCCCCACACAACCATGAAACTCACTGGGTGACCTTGGGCCAGTCACTGCCTCTCAGCCTCAGATAAGGCAATGGTAAAACCACCTCTGAATACCACTTACCACAAAAACCCTATTCATAGGGTCACCATAAGTCGGAATCGACTTGGAGGTAGTCCATTTTCCATTTTTTTACTCTTCATACAGTATCAGCCTAGATTTTGGGAGAGGGGTGGACTTGCTGTTTTCTGTAATGGCTCCATCTCTCTGACCAGGTGCTTTATTCAGCAATCTGCCAGCTTTGAGTGTTTCTTCCTGAAGAGAGGTGGTTGGGACAAAATAGAGATTCTCTTTGTGTACCATCCACCCTGCTGCTCAATAGTCGCTAACCTGGATGGTCTCAAGTTTGGTGTCAGAATCCCCCAGACTAATGATGCTGGATGATTAAAATCCATACAGAGGCCACCTTGTTGGGAATGGACTCAGAAATTCACAGCATCCATGGCAACCATGAGGCTTCCCCAAATGATATCAGACCCCATTTATAGAGCAGGAGATTCCCTAGACTTTAAAAAAAAATAGACAGAAGGGGATGATCTGGGTAAGGAGAGGTAATGAACCTGGCAAAGTTAGATTGACAGGAGCTCCTAACCTTTGCAGGCCCCACCTTCTGTGCCTCTGGCCTGTCCACCACTGGCATATGGCCCCCAAAAGGTTCATGAAACCCTCTGGCTGAAAAAGATCCCCCACCCTTGCTCTGCACAATTGGGTGGGGGAGGGGGTATGAGCCCTGTTACTTCAATATAGAAGTACAGCTCAGTCTAGTCAACAGATACGTTATATCTCGTAAAAATTGTATGCCACAAACTTTGGCACCAATTTCAACTTTTCTCTATGCTTCATAGTAACTTTTTTCTTTTTGAAGGGTGGGGGATCAAACCTGAAGGGAGTCAATAAATCTACCTTCCCTATGCGCTGTGATCCTGATAACAACCAGCCAGCTACACACCTATAGTTAATTAAAGACTAGAACTAGACATAGTTGTGTGAATTCAGTGTAACACATAGTTGGGGTCTGAGGCTTGGGTTCACTAGGCTAGGTCCCAGAGCTTGGAAAAGTTACTTTTTTGAACTACAACTCCCATCAGCCCCAGCCAGCATGGTCACTGGATTGGGCTGATAGGAACTGTAGTTCAAAAAAGTAACTTTTCCAAGCTTTGCTAGGTCCAGACCCTGAGATTCCCAGTGCAAGCTCTTGAGTCCAGACAGTCAGTTGCATTTAAACTGGGAGTGGTCAAAGGTGGTTTGAGATGAGCAGGCTTTGTAAATAAACTTTAGGTGCTAGTTATAGCACTCTTAGGCAAAACACTCACATGTTGAATCAACTCATGAACAGGGTTGTATTGAGCTGACTAGCCTTGTCCCCAATGTATGTGCTGGTTTGCCCTGCCCTGACTTTTATCCGCAAAGCACAAGCATCTGCAGGCAGGAAACATTCATGGGGCAAACTGACATGTATCACATTGGGAGCAAGGCTAGTCAGTACGGCCCTGCTCCCCTGTTGATTCCACATATTGATGTGATACTTGAGGATGACATCTGAAGAGGGCTCAGTCAGGCTACCAACCAGTGCACATTACTGTACACTTCCGTCCATTGAGATCAATGGGGCTTAAGCACCCATAAGCAATTCTGTGCTGAATTGTGGCAAACAGCAATAAGCCATCCTGCAGTAGATTAGCAACATGCATCATGTCTGGGAACATCAGGTCTCTTTAGCATGAGGGCAAGAGCTTTCCTAGCTCTAAAAACAGTGCATAATTACGGTACTTTGACTAATCAGACATCAAAGGGCAAAAGACACAATGTGGAATTACTTATACCTTGAAAGAGCCAGACAACTGTAATGCAGAGGCAGTGGGGAAAGTTAGCTTTGAATCTTAAATGAAATGTATATTAACTGGCCACTCAACAAAGGCAGCAATCCTCCACACGAGAGGTTTCATGACAGCCTGGGGTCTCTTTGACTTACCTGTCAAAGAAGGAGGGAAGGTGTAACAGAAATATGCATGGCAAATCTCAGCATGGAGCCCTCATCGGTAATCTGACTACTGCTACCAGACTGACACATGCTACAGATTGGCACATGCATAGGCAGAAATGGGAGAGAGTCTGAAAGGGGTCACATAATGAGTTTCCAGGAGGCCTTTGAGTAGGAAGGCTTTAAAGAGAGCCTTGGATCTAATATATCTGAAGCCACAAGTGGAGAAGCTGAGGACTGGGGGCCAAATGCGGCCCTCCATGCCTCTTTATCTGGCCCTAGGAACTCTCCACAGATCACACCATCTCTCACCAGACCACACCCCTTGCTGAGGGCTCGTTTACTGAGCAGTCACCATGGGATGTTCAGGAAATACCCAGGAAGACAACTGGAGAGATTGTTTGGATATTGAAAATGGACCCTCACAAATACCTCTTGGCCACCTTGAAAATGAAAGTAAATGCAGCAACTTGGCATCCCACCCATGAGAATTTCACCAAAATGGTCTCTCCACTTTGATAATCTTCAAATGCAATTTGTTTTCTCGTTAATCAATGGAGAATGGTCCAAGGTATGGAGTGGGTGGGGGAATGGGATAGGATTTTTTTTCCAGCAAAGCATAACGTGCAACAGTTCTATCCTTTGCTGTATGTGAAGAGGGCTCTTTGGCTGAGCACACCCAGTCTCCAGCAGCTCCTTAACCAGGTCCAACTAAAGTGCCAAACCAGCAGCTGAGAAAGCTGGCATAGGCTTAGTTTTGCAGCCCTCAGGAACTGAGGCTAGTAAGAGACGTCTCTACAGAACCAACCCGTGCTTCCCCATCAGCCTCGCTCAAGTCCATTTGGTATGACATTCATTCATTGTAACTCATTGCTAATTGCCATATATTAAATCCTTAAAATATAAGCTTCTTTTCAACTGGTGTCCTGCCCTTCCTTCAAGGAGTACATGCAGACTGGTCATCTCATTTTAGCCACACAGCAATCCTAGGCCAGGTATGGAAATATGGCAAATAATTCTCAAGCTCTCACCACCATCCGCCCACAGTCCACTTGCAAATTGCAGAGGGTCTCAGCAGACCACTTAATAAACTTTTTTCCTTTCATCACTGGCATCATCATCATCATCACCACCATCAGTGTCATATTATGAAAACCATGGGTCTTAAGCTGCTGAGAAAGTCTTCTCTAATTGACAAATCTCTCTCTCTTTCTCTCTCTGTCTGAAATAGTAGACTGCACCAATATCATATGATGAAAACCACATGTCTTAGACCAGACAATCTTTAGCCTGTTTGATAATCCAGACCTGGTCAAAATAGCCTTAATTGTCAGATATAAAATAAATCAAGTGTAGAGCCAAGCACTAATATTCTTGACTGTGGGCTACCTGTGTGGAGGTTGCAGACCACGAGTGGTCCATGGACCACAGTTTGAGAACCTCTGAATTAGCTGAAGATCACACAGTTATCGTTTTCAAGGCTGAAGATGAATTTGATAAAAATACACACTGTGACAGTCTCATAACAATATTCTGCACAACAATATGCTAAGGTATAGAGAACAGTAAACAATAGAGAATGGACCCTTTCCTTGGGCCAGTAAAGTGAGGGGAGCACTTCAAATGACTTGTATTCATTGAAGCACAGTTGGTAACCAGAAACAAATTTCTTATAAAAGAAGATACAGTAAGTTGGAAGAATTATATTTCACACACAGCTATTTTGGAAAGACTAATGCTCTTCATCATTCAAGCTGGAACCTGGTTATGAACTTTCCCCCAAGGAATTAGACTGTATCATTCATTTGTAGGAACTTGAAAAAGACTGTAGAAACTGGTGTTTTACTGGTGATCTGTAGTTGTTTGCTATTTATCATTTTTATACCCAGCTGAAAATTTATATTAGTATTGGAGATGTGTGTGTGTGTGTAAACATGAACTTGAACCTCAATGAGTTTCCAGTATTCAGGCCCAACACTCCAGTTTCTCTCTAGACCAGGTGTGAGGAACCTTTGGCCATCAGATGTTGCTGAATGTTGGCCATGCTTGCTGGGGCTGTTGGTTCTTGTAGTTCAGCAACACCTGGCTCTCTAATCCTGCACTAGACTGTCTTTAGACTAAAGGGATACTAAAGGGATACTCAAGATGGTTAAACTACAGTAGTTTATGTTCAGATATGTTCCCTAGCTAAGGGTTTGTCAAATTATACAAGACACAGGCAACAGGCAAAAGAAAGATGCTTGTACAAAGGGGGGGTAAAACAGAGAGGTGCCCCATCTATATTTAGCCACATAGTTTATTTATTTATTTACATTTATTCCCCACCTTTCTTTTCATGGAACCCAAGGCAGCTTACATATGGTTCCCAGGCAGTCTCCTATCCAGGCACAGACCAGACCTAACCCTGCTTAGCTTCAGCAGGGTGCTGGCCTCAGGTGCCAAGAGGTCTTCTGTATCTTTAAAAGTTATGGAGGGGGAAGGGAGAATTCTACCTTGTGGTTTTTCTCATTACAGTGTTGCAAGAACACCTGCACTTGGCTGACCTTCTCTTCTCCTAAAGATACAGGATCAGTCTCAGGCCATGGACCTGGCAACCCTACCTGGGACATAGTTCTGCCATTGTATGACAGTGTAGTCATTTGAAATGCCTGCTAGGTCAAAGCAGCATTACTGGAGAAAAGAGATTCTCATTAAAATCTTTTGGTGAGATATCTTTAGGTTTTTCTGCCCCCCCCAACAAAAAGGGGAACAGAACAAGCTGATCAGACATGCAATTTCTGCCATGAGTGAAAATCCAGTATAGCATTAGAAAACTAAACTTACAAATATAGAGTTTATCACCTGCTCTCTGTGCTTTCTGTTGTGTGTGGGGAGGAGTGGGAGAACTAGCAACACCCCACTGAAAATGTTATGTTTAAAAAAGGCAGCATATTCATTTTACTTGTAAAACATAAGGCAGTTAAAATAATATTTCAGTCAAAAGATTTCCAGCCTCTCGGTGCTACAATTAATCAATGGCTTATTTTTTTAAAAACTGATCGACAATATAACCCAAGGGCGTTGAAAAAAATCCCAAAACAGTAGAAGCTGAGGGGAAATATGATAGCACTCTTCAAGTACTTGAAAGGTTGCCACACAGAAGGGGGCCAGGATCTCTTTTCTATCGTCCCAGAGTGCAGGACACAGAATTATGAATTCAAGTTATAGAAAGCCAGATTTTGACTGAACATCAAGAAAAACATCCTGTTAGAGAGGTATGACAATGGAACCAATTACCTAGGGAGGTGATGGGCTTTCCAACACTGGAGGCATTCAAGAGACAGAGGCAGCTGGACAGCCACCTGTCAATTATGCTTTAAGTTGGATTCCTGCTTTGAGCAGGCGGTTGGACTCAATGGCTTTATAGGCCCCTTCCTATTGTGCTATTATATGATTCTATGATTATAAGCACACAAAATGGCATTTTTACAGATGTGAAAGGATCATTGAATTGCATGCACAAAGAAATAGATTGGGGTCATATGAATTTTAATATTTCTGGTAATTTTGATGCTTCTAATGAAAGTTGTATTAAGGTGCTAGATTTGAAGTATCTTGGTCTGGCTGGGTTAAGTCTCAGCCCTAGGGCACTGGTTGGATAATTCCACACAACTAAGTCAACTGGGATCCAGATCACAAGATTTTATTGATGCTTCTAATAAAAGTTGCATTTAGGTTCTAGAAAGTAACTTGGTCTGGCCGGGTTAAATCTCAGCCCTAGAGCACCGGTTGGATAATTCCACACAACAAAGTCAACTGCAAGCTGGGATCCAAATCACAAGAGCATCAGCCAAGGGGAATCCAAACAGCAGTGTCTAAGCAAAGCCAAGGGCAAAACACACACACAGTCGAGAATCAAACATAGTCCAAAGGCAGTAGTCAAGAGGAAGGTTGCAAACATTCAGACACTAAAAGACCTGTGTTATTCCTGCAGCTACCAGACCTCAACTCAGGGCTTATATAGTCCCCCTACCCTCCCTAAAGAGCACCCTGGGCCTTTTCTGGACATAGTTTTCAAAACAACTAGAAAAGAAAGGAACAGATCACCTATTTCCATAACAAAGCTCCATGTGCAATTTTATACTAAGCCACTGAGCCGTAGTTGGAAAGCAATAAATGTTTAAATAAATGTGTGCATGTTGAATTTCAGCTAGACTTACAGAGACAAGTCTATCATGAGACTGTACTTTAAGAAAAGAGAAGAAAAAAAAGCCCTTAAGATACATTATTTGTAACTCACTCAATTAAAGATACATGTTTTAAAGTGCTAGTTGTTTTAGAAAGGTAAATCTGCAGTTGCAATATTATCAGGAAAAGTAATAGAGTCAACTCTGCCATATAAAGTTGAAAGTTAAACCATTTTATTGTTGTTGTTGTTGTTATTAACTACTACTACTACTAGCAGTAGTATTAGTATTAGTAGTAGTAGTAGTAGTACCACTCCAGTTCTGATTCAGCTGCAATTGGAGTTGTTCTTGTTTGTTTCCAATTCAGGCCAATAAAGATTCAGTAAGTGGTTTGGCAGTTCGGCACATCTAAACCAAACAGTTCCATTCTAGTCCACATTGCTTTTATTTTCCATTACATTGTTTGCTAGGAATAAAGCAATAATAAAAGGGTAGAGACTAGGGATTTGGGAGAAATTCTATTCAGTTTGCATTTAAAGCCAAATTTATCAAATTTGCACTTTCCAAAACAATATGAGAAATGAAACAGCCATCATTTGAAATTCTCACATATTCAAATTTTGTGATGCAGCTCATCAACCAAACAATGTTTACAAAAATGCATTATGTTAGGGGGAAGTGTTAATAAAAATACACATATTAGTGAAAATAACATACAAACCTGCATTGCATTAGGAGAAATTGCTTGCAAAATGCATACATTAGTCAATAAACACAATGTGTTTATTAGAAGTTCACACTAAAATGCTGAGGAATTTTCATGAATATTTTTTAAATAAACATTTGTAAATTGTCGCAGAGACATGGAGAACTGAATTAAAGTCTGGAAAAATGAGAAACAGAGAGAACCAAAATTGACAGATCCGTCTAACCCTAGTAGAGATACAGTGATGGGGAAACAGTTTAAAAAAAAATCTGTCACAAAACGTCAAGAAAAAAGCTGGCAAGTTTTGCTCATCCTACAAAGGTAGGCGGCAGTAATGCAGCCGAAGCTCTGTTCACAGCCAGAGTTTGATTCCAAAGGAAGGAGGAAGTCGAATCTCCGGTAAAAGGGGTTGAGGTCCACTCAGCCTTCCATCCATCCGTGGTCGGTAAAATGAGTACCTGGGTAGTAAAGAAAGGCCGGGGAAGGAACTGGCAATCCCACCCCATATATACGGTCTGCCTAGTAAACGTTGCAAGACATCACCCTAAGAGTTGGAAACGACTCGCACTATAAGTGCGGGGACACCTTTACCTTTACAAACAGCATGCATGTGCTCTGAAAAAATATCTGGAGTTGATGGGAGTTGTAGTGCAAGACATCTGGAGGGGACCAGATTGGCGAAGGTTGTTTTAGGGGCGAAGGTTGCCTTGGGGGCAAAGCAATTACTTTAGTTTAGTTTGGTTTCACTTTATTTTTTGTTGTTTCTAGTTGGTAGTTAGCCTCCCCCCCCCATTAGCCTTGGCTCTGACAAAGTTCTCAACCCTGTTTGACTGCCTGGTTGTGAAATTATTATAGCTAGGCTTATTAAAGAAGGGAAGTTCTCAAACTCTTCCATTGACCTCCATGGAACACAAATAACAATGGGCCCCCAACCTCCTCCAGTGTCCAAACTGCTGTGCCAGTGTAAGGTCATCCAAATAATGCCCCCAGCAATCCCTCCCCCTTGTAGGGTTCCCAATCCATATTTACTCTGGTGTATAGAAAACCCACTAGGTGGGGTAAGGTGGAGATGGGAAATGGTGGGCAAAAAAATGGTTCCTTAATCATCTCTTTACAAAGCTGTTTTTCTTAATAGAATTTATGTATAATGTGTAGTTTGTCCTTCATGCCAGCTGAGCTTTGTCAGAAGTTCCTAGTGGATTCTGCCCATCACTGTTAGTATTAGCATCTCTTATTCATTCATTTGCACCATGAAGGATTTACATTCTGTCCCACTGATCATTACTACAATTCGCCTTGTAAAGCTTTCATTAAAAAAAGAGAAAGAGAGTTTGCCCTTTCATGCCCCAGCTGTATGCTTGTCACAGCACACATGCAGAAGATCTAAGTGAATGGCTTCCTTTGATATCCCGCCCTCAGAATATTGTGCCATATCTAGCAGAGTGAAGAATAAATAAGAACCTGGGCTTCTACTGGGAGGAAGGGTGGGATATAAATCTAATAATAAATAATACAATATCTCAGAGAGGAGGTCAGGTCTCCTGCTCTCCTGGTGCATTCACTATAGCTGCCCAATTTCCCTGCTTTTTAAAGTTTGATAGAAATATGTGTTGGCAACTGATATGTTCTTACACTGAAATGTTTTTTTGCCTAATAGTGAATATATTCATTTTTATGCACATTTCTCATAGTATATGCATTTTTGTAAACATTGGTTGGAGAACTGCACTGCAAAATTCACCTATCTGCAAATTTTGAAGGGTGGCTGTGTTTTGCTTTCCATATTGTTTCAGAAAGTGTGAATTTGATAGTTTTTGCTTTAAATGTAAACTAAATATAATTTCTCCAAGCCTGCTGATGCTTCCTTCTTGTCCATGGATGGTGCTGCTTTGTCTCTATAAGGATCCATGCTCACCTCTGATCTTCAGGAATGATTAACCACTTGATTCAACCCATCAATCTTGTCAAAATCCTAGACTCATCCATAGCAATCAGACCTCTACTCACAAGCCACTACAAGATATGAAGCCTCAGTAATAATTGCAATGGCAGCAGAAGGCTCGACGGGCTCCCAAAGAGCAACTACGAGCTCCGAGAGGTCACAGGGCGAGTAAGGGCAGCCACCGTGGGGGGGGGATTCCCAAGCATCTTCAGTCCTGGCCCTCCTTCATGCCTCAGTCTAGCACCACCCTGGGGAGCCCCTCCTCCTCTTGGGGGCTTTGTGCCCCATCCCAGGCTTTCCTTGCCTTCCATGGAATGGCGGACCTCACTAGTCTCCCTCCCTCCCTGCAGAGGCGGGCTGCAGAGCCCAGTGACTAGCTCGCAGCAGCATCTCGCTGGTGATCCTGGGCCACGTTGCTGTTGCTGTTGCTGTTGCTGTTGCTGTTGCTGTTGTTGTACCCTGCCTTTTGACCAAAGGCCCTCAAGGCAGCTTACAAAGAAAAATAAACACAGGTATAAAACACAATAAAAACACAATAAAAACAATATAATTTACAAAAATTAAATTAAATAACAAATAACATTATCATAATATTGTTAATTAAAAGCAGGGAGAGCCCAGGGTTCCAATCTGAAGAAATTATTAGTTAAATCGAAAGTACTGGGGAGCCCCAGCTTCAAGTCCCCGCTCAGCTCCCTAGATGACGTTGGGACCATCATCTTCCCTCCAGCTAACTACTTGGTGCTGGGGGCCATCGTCCACAGCTCCCTCCTGTGCCACATGGCCTGGCCCGTGCACACCTTCATCTCGGAGTACGCTGTGGCTGATGTCGTTGCGGCGGCTTCTGGGCTCTTGAGCATTGCTGCCAGTGTCCTGGCGATTCTGGTGTCCTGGAGCTTCTCCCACCATTGCCTGCCTTGGATCCTGGTTGTTATCTCCCCATCTCAGGAGCCTGCTGTGTCAGGGGGCCACACCCACTGAAAGGAGATTCTTATTATCCTGACAGAGCTCCAGTGATCAGAATGGTTTAACAGTCAGCCACTCTGATTGAAGCTCTATGAAGGGAACAGGGCATCTCCTAGTAACTCTCAGTACCCTTCACAAACTACACTTCCCAGGATTCTATGAGGGAAACCATAACTGTCTCACATGAAAACAAAGTCTGGTGTGGGTGTGGACCCCTGATTAGCCAAGCCAAGCAGCTGTGAGTCTGGCTTTTAGAACCCTGACAGTTGGTTCTTACTGAGCATGCCCGACATTACCATTCAGTTCAATGTAAAATTGATTAAATTAATTAAAAACCAGTCAGGCATTTTTTTTAACTTTTAAACTGCATAAGATGAAGGTCAGAGTATGGGGCAAGGTCAGTAGCAGGATTACAGGTCTTCTGTGAACATGGCTGATTTTTAATGAATTTCAACAGATTATGAGAACTCTGACAGAAAAAAGTCCAAAGGGGGTCTGGGTTTCTCTCTCCCTCTTTAGACTTTGAACTCTCTATTCTCTCACACTGTTTTGTGTATCGCCATGAAAATTGAGAGGGTTATTAAGCAAGCATTTCTGAGTTTAGGACTATAAGTTTTGCAAGGTTTTGTTTTGAAATGAGCTTATGGGAAGCATCAGAATGCCATGGGGGTATTTTCAATTTAACATTGCGGAATGTGAAAAATCCATGCTGGCTATAGTATACAGCAACTCTTGTGGCTATATAATATATGCTGCTAGACACTGGAAGACTGACTGTACAACACTGGGCTAGATTGACCATGCCTACTCAGAAGTAAGTTCTATTGAGTTCAATGGGACTGACTTCAAGGTAAACAGGGTTAGGATTTCAGCCTTAGTATATTTGTTGACTTGCATGGGACTTAGAAAAGTGGGATATAACAACAACAATATAGGATCACAATGGATCCTGGATTGGCAGACTTCATGTGGGAGGCAACTAAATTCAACTGCAAAAGCTTTGTTTAATTGGGAGGGGGATTTAGTTGACTGTCGTTGGACAGACAGTAAGCCTGAGGCAAGAGACAGATTTGCAGGGCAATTGTCTGCTTCATTTACATTTGAATACAAAAACAAATAGAGCAGTGGTAGAAAGTAGGAAAACATCAGTACAAAGAATGATAACAATGTTGTTCTGGGAGGGAAAAAAATGGTAAAAGGAAAAGATAACTGAACATGAATGAACATGAACCATACCAACCTGCCAATTGTTGATGACATGGGAACCGAATCACCAACCTGTGAACTCCAGCCCTAGCAGAAAGTAGATCAGGATCTCTGGGTGGTGTGCTGTAGATCAGTAGGAGTTTCTAACTTCCAACTATTTAACAATAGCAACAACAAAATAACATATCCCAGCTAAATTAGGGTGCTGAAATGTAGAAAACTTGTAAGGCATGACTTTTGTATAAAGGGCTGCAAATTCAGTTCAGTTCTAGTACTGAAAATGAAGTTCTCAGCTTAGAATGTGCTCAGAGACACATTAAGAAAATAAGAAGAACCTCCTGGATCAAGCCAGTGGCCCATCTAGTCTAGCATCTTGTTCTCACAGTAGCCAACCAGATGCTCATGGAAAGCCTGCAAACAGCACATGAGTGCAAGAACACTCTCCCCTCTTGTGGTTTCCAGAAACTGGAATTGAGACACATACCACCTCCAACACAAGGTATGTTCTGAAGGTATATCTTTTGCAACTGGCTTTAAGTTATAAACAAAGGAGATCTGGCAAGTCTCAAGTCTGTCCAACCCTAGCGTAGACAACACTGAGCTAGATGACCTAATGCCCTGACTTAGTATAAGGAAGCTTTCTATGTTCCTAGCTGGGTATATACATCCTTCAACTCACTACAGCATAAAACTGAAGTGGGATGAAAAAGGTTGGGTGACACTGGCAGTGGAAGGAAGAGCAGTGTTCAGCCAGCCTATAGTTTTGGAGTAGCAGTGACCATAGAGTAACATCTCCCATGCTGCTTCAGTGATTATTAATTGGGCCATAAACAACACCAATGTAGTTATTTCAGGCATTAGAACATCACAGCTACAACTAAGTTTCCACTTAGACATGCCATCTTCCCCCAAACCCGAATCTGCTCCTGTGCTGTTAACAGCAGACTTGTCATTAACCACAACTGGATTACCTGTTCACACATGCTGTCTACCTACATGAGAAATGAAACCTACACACACACACACACACACACACACACACACAGAGGGCTCATGGAAAATTGCAGCTACTGCATCTCTGGTTTGTAAAATCACAAGATGAAGTTGCAAGATCCCTAGCTACTTAATTAGAAACAAACTGCAAAATGCAATTTGTTCTATTTATGGAAGTAGGTCCTGAAACTCAGCCCTTCAAGGCCATATCTAAAACCACCCCATAGATGGTGAACTTGATCTTTCAAAGCGAGTGTAACCCCATCCAGAAGAGGCTGAACATCATATCACAGCCCAGACAAACCAACTGCCAATAATGCTCCCATATAAGATTCAGGTGGGAAATGGTGGCTGGTGCCCATAGGGACTGGTAGAGCAGAAGGCAGAGAGGTAGGTGGAGCCATATCCAATAATAAGCAGAGCAAGCTGACTCTGGGTTTGTCCCCATTCTCCTCTTTGCTGATTTCTACAAAGGAGGAGGAGGCTGGCAGACAATACTACCCCCTAAACTGGTTGTAAGGAAAATGGCACCAGGTGAGGGCTGGCTAAGGATAGGCTGTGCTTGGGGCGCTGTGACTACTCCATTTGTCCTAATAAACCAGCTTCCACAGCAGGTGGAGTTGGGCCTCAGTAAGGGCCTTTTGATCTAGCCAGCTTGGTTTGTTCAAAACCAAAATAGGTCAGGTAAATTTGTGGGCACTGCTAGGCCTGTGCTGTTACTATCAAATCAATGCAAGCCCTCATTGTCTAGTCAGGTTCTCCACCACTATCCCAATTTTGTCTAAAGACCAAACCAGAGGCATAAATCACAGGAATACAATTAATGTGCATGCCCTTGTAACAAAAATAGGAGCCATCAGAGCAGCCTGCATAGCCCAGGACAGCAGGAGATGAGAAGGGAAATTTGACTTTTTTTCTCTCCTGGCTGCAGTTCCAAAAAAAATGTCTCTCTGAAGGTGCTATTTGCATTTCAAGGGAAAGCTTCTATTGGAATCAATTAAAGCTTCCTTTGAAATGGAAGCAGCAGCTTCAGAGAAGGAGGGGTGGATTAGTGTCATGGTTGTTAGAGAAAGAGGAAGTGTTAAACTTTTCTTTCCCAACAGTCAGCCTGAGCAGTGGTATATGGCAAATTTAGAAGTGCAGGGTTCCTTCATGCTACACTCCCTTGGGCAGCCATGCCCCTTGCAGCCCCCCTCTCTCTTTCACATGCAGACATGTTATAAACAAAACGCCCTGGCCCCTTTTAGGGGTCCTGGTGGCTGGAGGTTCACTCCCAGATACTCACCCAATAGAGCTCAAGAACGAACAAAACAAGATGGAGGATGGAGTATATTTATTGCTAACACGTGCACATGGAGAAGTAGCAAGCTAGTTCTGACTCAACTAGGCACAGTCAAGTCTTTTATCAACTTTGTTTTACTAATTATTCATACATCATAATCATCATAACTACATCACTTTTGTTTTCCATACATCACTTAATCCATGCCCACTTCCTTCTGGTAACCATATTTGGAACTTGTTTTTCACACTTGTTATATTCATTTTGACCTTGTATCTGCAACAAAGTTTGATACTTTTCTACAGTACAGCTGGACATTGAAACAAAAAGCCTGAGACCTTATTTTTGCAAACGCAGCTTCAAACAAACAATGATAATGCAAGTCAGCAAATTAGCATTTCTTTTAACACACACACAAGTAAATTAACTGTCAGCAAATTAATACACAAGCAAGTTAACTGTCAGTTTGCTTATGCTATAATTCTAAACAGGCCTAGCACCTTTTACTTTAAGCCACAAATAAGCAAAATACATTTTTAATTCAAACAAATAAAGTCCAGTGTCACAATTCCCCCCTTAGAAGCTTTCTGATATTTATATCATATAGCTTCTTCATTTTGGATAACTTGTTGATACATAATTCTACCATACATTTGCATACTATTCTTAGCTGCATTATCTGCTATACTACGAATACTGTTCATAATTATGGGCATTAAGCAAGGCAAAAGCATACATCCCATTAAAATCAGAATAACCAATACAATCATTGTCTTCATTCCTCCAAACCAATTGAACCAACTTCCCCAAGCTCCAAGATTTATTCCTTTCCAAGTTTGCACTGGGACATAAGCAAGCTTTTTGATCTTATTAGCAATATCTTTTATTACTTCGCCATTGTCATCAATTTTCACACAACATTCTGTCAAATTAAGGAGTCCGCAAACCCCTCCTTCTTTGGCTAATAAATAATCCACGGCCAGTCTGTTTTGGAGTATAGCCTCCCTCATTTGAGTTGATTGATCAGCAAGCAATGTTAAGGCTTTAGCTGTTTGATTGGTTATTATCTGTAATACCGCCTGGAGTCTAATAAGGCGATTCAAAATATATATTGGGCCACGGTATCCCGCTGTGCCATCATGTGCCCATGAGGCAGGATCATAAGTTGCAATGATACGTTCTGGAGGCCAAGTATCTTCCCAATCATTCCCTTGGCCCTTTGTCAAAGAAAGATCAAGTGCCCTTTTCTTTCTTTCAGACTGTTCTTCATCAAACACTGGGACTAAAGGATTTAGATTTCCACCTTTTATGGTATACATTGGCTGTATAATTCCAACATAGCAAATGCCAGTCCAATTTAAGGGGAGAATTGCATAAGCCTTTTGACCACAAATCCAATAGTGTCCTTTTAGTGCAGGCATAGTAGCATTATGTAGAATTGGAGAGTCTTTATTATAAGGGATGTAATAAGTATCCTTTGAACCAAGAGGGCCTGTGACAATACGATACCCTTGTCCCAGAACAAAACTACATTTCCATAATTGGGATTCATTCCTGTAAATACAATTAGTATCATTACTGGTTTGGTTCCATACTGCCCAATAATTCTGAAATCCCAAAATGACAGTCCCATTAAGGTGTTTCCATAACCAACCTTGATCTTTCAAGACTACTGGAACCGTTAAGTTTCTTTCTTGGCATTCATTCAATTGAATATCTGTGGATTCACACTTGGATCTACATGAACTCCGATTACGTGCATCAGGGATACATGAACACCATGTTCCATTTATGAGTTGGACATGTGTATTGTTCCATTGGAAGACAAATGTAGTACAATTCGTAACTGGACAGCCATTAATGGAACAATACTCACGCCATCCCAACGTCCAATTACATTTACTGATTCCAACATACCTGCCTCTAGAAATATTCTGTTGGAGGCAATATTTGCCCAAACTTGATTTGTACAACTCCCATTCATGTGGCTTTGTCCAAGTGCTTAGATTAACATGTACCTCACTTTTATTACTCAAAAGCCAGTGAGGTGCAAGGGGAAATCCTATCCATGGCCATTTTAAAAATCCTTTCGGACTTCCACAGATCCAACAATTTGTGAGGTTAAACCCCTTGGCTACCTCTTGAGCGAGTTTAACAAACACATTTTCCCTTTTCTCCTCCTGGAATGAGCGCCTTTGACTTCTACGTATTCTCGTTTCTTGCATGGAAAAAGGAGTTGGGAAGCAGATATATACCACAAATAAAGAAATGAGACACAAAACAACACCAAAGATAGACTTAAAGCCCAAAGAGCTAATATCTGCAGAGTTTCTTCCCATTTTGACATAAGATACAATCTAAGCTAATACTTAAAAATGTCTTGAAAACAAAAAAGTCTTCACAACTATATACCACCGCTGGACTTCCGGGAAGGGTGACTTCGCTTGTGCCTGCTTTTGGGACGGGCTCCCGCCTCAAAAGAAGCTTATTCAGATATAAATCAGTCAGAACATTTTTTTTTTTGACTGATGAAATTTCTCCCGGGCAGGGAGAAACGTAGAGATCAACCTCAAAGCCTGTTTTTGTTGGGAGGACTGGATTTCATTAATTTATGAGATAAGGTCCAGCCAACAATGCCGGACGGACTTTCTAACATGCTCTATCTGCTTAAGTGATACGTTTATCTTTTCTTCAAAGAGAGAACGGACTAACAGGCAAGCACCCTTCTTTCTATTATTTTTTTTACTTGGTTTAAATTGTTGCAGCAAAAGGAGATTTGTCAG
This sequence comes from Rhineura floridana, assembly GCF_030035675.1. NCBI lineage: Eukaryota > Metazoa > Chordata > Lepidosauria > Squamata > Rhineuridae > Rhineura > Rhineura floridana. Next base: position 200,548,574 of record NC_084480.1, on the reverse strand, counting down.
ATTGATCGGCTTTGGACAACTTCTGGGTGAGATATAGCTCTTCTCTGTTATTCACGAAATTAACAGCTTATCTCTGTTTCTGTCGCAAAAAGCTGTCCTGGAAGTGCATTCTAAAGATAATAAACAGAAGAGGGATTTCTATTCCTGATTTCTATTCCGAGGAATATTATATTGTCTGGGACTATTCTCTTTTTGGTCTATTTTATTTTGACGAATCTGCTTCTTCACGACGCCACTAACTGTTTTGATGCTGGGAACTAAATTTGTTTTGCATTCTTGCACAAGAGAGATAAGGCAGGTTGCTCTGTTTATACTGTGATGTCATCAAGCCTGGAATATTAACCCAATTGTTGCTGAAATAAGAAGTGGTTCTTCTTTATTCTTGTTTTGCTTTGTTTTCGTGGTTTTAAAAATGGCAATCAAGAAAGTGGCTGAGAATCTGGAAGTAATTATGTTTCAGAAAATAATGGATGAGATTGAGATAACGAAACAAACCCTGCGACAGGGTAGTAAGGAGCTGAAAATTGAACTGAGCAAAATGACGCAGGAGCTTAAAGAAATAGGGGACCCTGTGAGAGAGGAGAATGAGATCAGAGATGAGAAAAGAAAAAATAAAGGGAAGATACAAGCCCTGGAGATTGGAACAAATGTGGAATTGGAAAAAGATCTGGAGTTTATGGATTTTAGAAATAAAATCTACTGTTTGGAATTTAACGTTATCTCTGAAGAAATTAATGAAGATATTAGAGATAAAGTTATCAATGGCTTGGATAATCTTCTGGACTGGAATGATGTGATGGAGCTTGATATAGAGAAAATCTATGGAATTAACTGCAGCCATGTGACAATGGAAAAACTCTTAAGAGATGAGCCAGTGCATTTTGTAAAAAAGAAGAACACAGATATGACTTTACAACAGTATTTCAGCAACTTATTCAGAATGGATGGCAAGAAAATATTTGGGATAGAGGAAATTCCCATCAGACTCTTATTATATGACTATGGCTACAACAGCAAGATTATTATGGAATACTGATAATGGAAGATTGGACACTGAAATTACTGGACTTAACAGGACTATTGAAGATGGAAGATGGAACTAATAGGGATAATGGAATAATGGCTATTGAAATTATTGGACCTAACAGATTCCGATGAGATGGATTAATCGAAATGTTTATTTGGACTATGGTTATGACAATAAGATTATTATAATTATTAACGAGATGGATTAATTGACATGTTTATTTGGAGAAAAATTGATAGATATATTTCTTAAAGAATTGAAACCTCTCTTTGACTTTTTGTGGAAAGAATAAAGTAATGTTTATGAGATTTGATGATTAATTAAGATAACTACTGGAGGAAAGTGATTTTATAATATGATTTAAGAGACAGGATTGTTATATATTGTAGACCTATAACTGATTTGATATGTGACAAATGGGAAGTCAACATTTTATTTTATTTTATTTTTTTGTTTAATCATTTTTGTTTTGTTTTGTTTTTTGTCTTTGAATGTTTTATGATTTTGTTTTCTATGTTTTATGAAAATTTGAATAAAAATTATTGTAAAAAAACAACAACAACTATATACCACCGCTGAAGTATTTGTCCAGGAGGTACACGAGCTTGATGTACCACCACTGAGGCACCTGTGTTCAGCCTTACTGCTGTAGGATTTGTTGTAGCTCTAAGAGGAGAAGGATGCATTGAGCCACTCATTACCCTACTACGCTATTTTATGTAGCAATTAAGGGCCTTGGTCTAGAATGTATCGATCTGCCCATCTACGCCACACACGTCGTCGATGTGTGAGATTCGTTTTTAAAATAAGATTATAATCTTGAAAAGGACTTTTATGTGTATCAACAATTCTAGGGACGCGAGGCAAAATAACAGTTACTGTAACACGTCCCCAGGTGTCTCCTCTCCAATCACTGGGAAACACTTCCGGTGGTGATGTTGGTGGAGACCCTCCCATCTACCACCTCAGGCTTACAGTTCTGAGATCAATATCGGGTGGAAGAACAGAATTCAGAAAGGTTCGAGCAATAGTATGTAGATGTTGTTTTCTATTCTTAGTACACGTATCTACAAATTGGACTACTGTTATTGGAACCTTCCTTCTAGGATCTCCTAGCACTTGTGTACTAATAGCCTGGATGGGAAAAGGCTCTCTTGATCCTCCCATACAATCTCAGTCTCTCTGTCTCTTCAACTTGAGCTTCAGGTTGAAACCCAGCACGGTTTCCGACAACCACTTTTCTTCAGGTGCTTGATCCTTCACCCCTCCAGGTGGGGAGTCCTTGGCTACTCCCTTCTCTGGTTCCTCAGTAATGACAGGCTCTGCTCTCTTTATCCTGCTAGCGTGGACCCATCGCTTGTGACCTACGAGTTTTACTGCCGATTCGGTAATCAGGATAATCTGCTCAGACGGTCCCCATGTGGGCTGCAAGGGCTCTTGCTTCTACTTCCGGACTCGTACCCAATCACCGGGTTGATATTGATGGATCGCCACATCCAAGGGTAACCTCTGAAACTCACGATTGTGCCTGTGAATAGAGGACAAAACACCCTGCAAGGCAGTAACATACTCCAATAACTGTCTGTTCCCCAATTCCCCACTAATCTCTGTCTGGGGCCCAGGCTCAATGGAAGGTCTGCCAAACAGTGACTCAAAAGGAGTCAATTTCGTTTTTCCCCTTGGAGTATTTCTCATGATGGTCAAAGCCAATGGCAATGCTGTTACCCAATTCAATTTGGTTTCTTGACATAATTTAGTCAACAAAGTCTTAACCGTCCGGTTTGCCCGTTCAACTTGACCGGATAATTGTGGTCTCCAGGGAGTATGAAGGTTCCACTTGAACCCTAAGGCCGCACTTACAGCACAAATTATCTTGCTCACAAAATGTGGTCCTTGATCTGACTCAAATGTCTCTGGCATGTTGTATCTTGAAAAAATCTCCTTTAACAAAGTCTTTGCAACTACCGTAGCTGTTGCGTTTCGAGTTGGAAATGTCTCCACCCATCCAGTCAACTGATCAATAATTACTAACAAGTATTTGTACCCTTGACACCTAGGTAACTCTGCAAAGTCAATTTGTAGTCTCTGGAAAGGATAGTAAGCCCATGGTCTTCCTCCCATAGCTGGTGGTGGCTTTGGAGCAGGATTAGTCGCTGCACAAATAGTACATCCATATACTGATCGCTTTGTCTCTTCATATAATCCTGGTGCAACTACTTGTCTGATCAAAAGATCTCCTAAAGCGTTGCCTCCAAGGTGAGTCTGTCTATGTGTCTCCGTTACAAGGGCCCGAAGTACTGTTCTTGGGACAAAAATTAGTCCTGTGGGTAACTGCCACCAACCATTAGGTAACTTCTGAGCCCCATACTGTACTGCAGTATCTTCCTCCTTCTTAGAATATTGAGGAATCAACTCTCTCCATGGGATCATGATGTTCATTAAATTCTTCTCCAACGACTGTCCACTCAGCGCTGCTTCCTTTGCTGCCTCATCCGCTTGGTGATTTCCTTTCCGCCTAGCTGGATCTGTTTCTTTCCCATGGGCCTTCACATGGATAATAGATACTTTCTTTGGTAGTTGAACACAGTCCAAAAATTCCTTTATCATCTGTTGATGCTCAATTCTGTGCCCATCACTTTTAATGAAACCTCTTTCTTTCCATAACATAGCAAAGGCATGTGCCGTTTGGAATACATACTTGGAATCAGTATATATATTCCCTTCCTGCTGGTCCAATTCCTTTAAAGCATCTATGGCCGCAGCCAATTCTGCCATTTGTGCTGAATAAGTGGCTGGTAATTTAACACTCTTTATGGCCTTCAAATCCTCACACACGGCGTAACCTGCATACTGTTGTCCATCTATCACCTTCGAACTTCCATCTATATATATGTGTCGCCCAGTTATTGGCTGATCCGTCAAATCTACTCGGGGTTTCAATGAGCATTCCAGTGTCTGGATGCAATCATGCACCAATTCTCCTGGTTGAGGCAGTAGTGTCGCTGGATTCAGAGTATTACAAGCTTTCAAACGTAAGCCTTGTCGTCCCAGCAACTGTTGTTCATACTGGGTAAGCCTACTTGGACTGAGAACCTTAGCTGCTTTCTCTCCCAGGATTCTTCTCAAATCATGCGGTCCCAGCACTTCCACAGGGGCTCCCATCATGATCTTTTCAGCTTTCTTCAGAAGGATTCCTGTGGCTGCCACAATATGTAGGCATGCTGGCCATCCTTTTGCTACAGGATCCAGTTGAGATGAGTAGTAGCCCACAGGTAGATGGTCAGGACCCCACTGCTTTGTCAAAACTCCACTCGCAGTTCCCTTGTTTTCTGAAACATAAACTCTGTATGGTTTGAGCCCATCTGGTAAGGCTAAGGCTGGTGCTTTCTGCAAAGCTCGTTTGATGTTTTCAAAAGCTTGGTTACATTCTTTAGTCCATTTCCAATCTATTTCCTTCTTCAGTAACTCATACAAGGGAGTGGCATAACTACTGTAATTTGGTATCCATTGTCGGCAAAAGCCAGCCAAACCCGAAAATGATCGTAGTTCTCTGACATTCGTTGGTGCTGGTAAACCACAGATCGCCATCCGCCTTTCAGTTGACAACATTCGTCCCTCCTGTGATAGCTGGTATCCTAGGTACGTCACTTGCTTCTGGTTCCATTGTACCTTATCCTTGGACACTCGATATCCACACGCATGCAAATGATTCAATAGGCTCACAGCATCCTGCTCATTGCTCCTCTCATCTGGGCTACAGATCAAAAGATCATCCACGTAGACCAGCAATGCTGACTTTGGTTGTTGTTTATACCATGGTCCTAAATCTTTCTGCAAAGCCTTTGTAAATTCAGATGGGGAACTGATAAATCCTTGAGGCAATATGGACCATGTTAGCTGACACTGCCAATGGTCAACTGGATCTTCCCATTGAAACGCAAAAAGGTCTTGGCTGTCCTCATGAAGGGGTATTGAAAAGAATGCATCTTTCAAGTTGATGACAGTAAATCGGGTAGTATTGCCAGGTACATGAGCCAACAAAGTATGTGGATTTGGTACTACTGGGACATCTTCTAGAACTTTTTTGTTGATAATTCGCAAATCTTGCACCATCCTATACTGTCCTGGGCAGCCTTCCTTGGAAACTCCAAATATGGGGGTATTGTGTGGACAATATGGGGGTATTGTGTGGACAATATGGGGGTATTGTGTGGTATTGTGTAGTTTGATGTAACCATTGGTATCGGATGAAGTCTGTCACTAATTCCTTCAGGCTCAAGCATACTTCTAGTTTCAAAGGAAATTGATGTACTGGAGTTGGGCCTACCCCAGGCTTCAACCTGACCTTCGCTGGTTCAGCGTTAACCGCACGAGCAGGATTATTCTTCCTGGCCCAAACATCAGGGTGGATTCCTTCTGGGGCCTCCCATTGTTGTTTCTCTTTGACCTCTAACTCCCCCCTTAAGATCATTTGAAAAGTGCATTCTTGCTGCTTTGGTATCACCACTTCCAAGGTGTTTCCTCTAAAAGTGATCTGGGCCTGAAGTTTTGCTAGAAGGTCCCTTCCAAATATTGCAATGGGGCATCCGTCTGAAACCAAAAACTGATGTGTAAAATATTGTTGCTTATCTTCCTTACCAGGAAGGTGTACCTGTATGGGTTGGGACAAAGGGATTTGACGACGCTGTCCTTCTATTCCCATTACATCTTTAGTTTCTTTAGTGAGGGTCAAGGGTAGACGGGACATTGCTCATGGAATCATAGAGAAGGCCGCTCCTGTATCCACTAATCCTTGGACCACCTAATTATTCAGTGTAAGGGACACATATGGTTCTTCCCACGAGCCGCCCTCATATCCTGTCCACCTTCATTCTGACTCCTCCTCCTGCCCTCTGACAACCACGATCCGGGCATGAGGTGGATTTGGATCAGAACTTAAGACTGTCCTGGGTTCCCTATAGTTGTCCCGAGAGCCAGGGACTTCTCTATAGCCATACAAGCCTCTTCTCTCATCCTGGCGAACCCTAGGAACCCTCTCATTTCTGCAGTCTTTCGCCCAATGACCTTTTTTCAAGCATTTGGCACACTGGTCCTTCTCTATTCTCATCCTTGGCCCTCTTTCCTTGCCTCTTTGGTTTACACCAACCACTGCCGCAATCAAATCGCATTGCTTTTCAAGCATGCTGCATTGCTTTTTCATCAAATTTTCTTCTTCCTTCTTACTTGCTTCATCCCTATTTACATAGACCTTGAACGCAATGTCTATTATTTGCCCAAGTCCCATCCCCATAACTCCTTCCACCTTCTGCAGTTTCTTTCGAATGTCTGAAGAACTTTGGCCAATAAACAAGGAAATTAGAAGCCATTGATTTTCAGCTGCCTCGGGATTAAGGGTAGTAAATCTCCACATAGCTGTATTAAGGCGGTTAAGGAAGGAAGAGGGAGTTTCCTCTTTCTCCTGATGAATTTCATATAATTTTGCCACATTCATTGGCTTGGGGATGGCATGCTTAAGTCCATATAAAATCAGTCTTTTATACCTAGTAATCTCAGGGGCTCCTACTCCTGGAGTTTGAATCCACCTACGAGGGTCCACAGTTGGTAAAACATGTACTGGGGCTAGACCAGGTGCGTTGCCACCTTGTCTTTGCTCTTCCAATGCAAGAGCCTGTCATGGCCCCGTCAGAGGACTCCTCAGATGAGGACGACTCGGGAGTAACAGCAGCAGACCCAGGAGCAGCAGACTCAGAAGGAGACATGGAGGAGCCTCCTGAGAATCCAGCTCCTTCTCCCCCTCAGCTGCAGAGCACCCCAGATACAGCAGAGGCCCTGCAGCCAGACACAGACAGTGAACAGGATACTCCCCCCTCACCTGCAGAATGTAGACAGCAGAAGGTCAGGCAGAAGAGAGGCAGGCCTGTCTCCTTAAGGCCCAAACGCTGAGGACTCACACCTGCTGTCAACCTTGCTCTTTATAAGGCACACCTTGACTGCAGCTTGTTGCTGACTGCAACGTCAGGTGTGGCTTTGTGTAGACCTAGTTTCTCTGCAGCATCTCTTTGACTGACCCCTTGGCAATTGATCCCGGACCTCCACTGACCTTGCTTCTGGACTTCTGACTCAGCAAGTACGCTTTGGATAGGCCTGGCAGATTTACAACCCAACTGCTGGCTAAGGACTTTCCTTCCCTGCCAAAGACCCAGGAATTTCCAGCCCCCCCTGGCACTGCTGATGCAGTGTAGAGCTGACAGAGCCATGGCTTGGGAGAGTACTAATGACTTTTCCTCTGAACTGAGAAGAGTATTCATCAATGTCTGTGTATCCGCCCAAGTAGGGTGGTGGCTAGCAAAAATAGTCTCCCACAATTGGCAATGTTTATCTTGGTCTTCTCTCAGGCCTGGCATCTGATTTTTCCAATTATATAAATCAGAGGTAGTAAAGGGCACATGTACATAGGCAATTTGTCCCTGGCCATCTAGCATCTCTCGCATTGGTGCCATAAAGTGAGAGGCATCGGCCAAAATATCCTGTGGTGCAGGGTTATTTCTGTCTGCGTCTCTACTTATGGGAGTGGAACTATATGTCCGCCCACTCTGCAAGGTGTGTCCGTCCACTTCTTGATTCTCCCTCCTAACTTCCTCAATCATCTGGAGACGTGGGTTAATCATTTGGGGCAAGGCTCCTAAACCTTGGCTTTGTAATACAGAATAGGCATAACGGTCCAAAATATCATATTCTTGTCTTATCCGCCCTAAAGATTGACTTAAATCCTGGAACGCTGCTGCAGTTCCGGATGAAGTTCCAGCAATGGGTGATTGGCTTAAGTCTTGGAACGCTACTACAGTTCCAGAAGGAGTTCCAAAACTAGTGGACTGGGTCTGCGAGACAGTAGACTGCTGATACGTTGGAGGCTGTATTTGAACTGATGGCACAGCCTGAACTTGGGCGGGTGACACAACTTGGGCTGGTGGCAGTTGGACCATCTGTGGTGGCTGAACTGTCTGCGGTGGCACTGGTGGTACTGGTGGTGCTGGTAAAGGAATGGCCAGAGGTGGGGCCGTAGGCGAAACCAGCCATTCCGCTTCTTCTGCCTGGAGGACTGGGGGCTTTATTTCCAATTTCTTCCCCTTATTAATTTGGCATTGAGCCAAGGCCATCTCCAGCGCACACTCTTGTGGTGGGTCTAGGCAGATGTTTCTCCACCCCCTAGCATACCACCATGAGGTTATCTCATCTGGCAGCATATCATAGAGGGTGGCTTCCAACTGCCGAGCCCTTGTAATGTTAAACATCCCTCCCAGCGGCCAATCAATACCCAACTGCACCCACTCTTCATTACAAAATGTTAACAATTGCTCTTCATTCGGGACCGGCCCTCCAGAAGAAATAACACTTTTCTTAAACCTAGAGAAATTTTGCAAAATACATTCAAGGGGGGTCATTTTCCAATCACCCTTTTTCTTCTGACTCTTTCTGGACCCTTTCTTGACTGTCCCCTCTGTCCCCTCCTGTTTCGAAGCACCATTCCCCATCTCTCCCGTGTCCAGTCCCCACTGCCCTTTGCAGACGACATGTGACACTCGGGTAGCCCTTCTTATCTACCAGGGGAAGTGTCTAAGACGAAACAACAGACAGATGACTTACAACACCCACTTCCCTCTGTTCGTGGCCCAGCCTCTCACGAGGACGTGGGAAACGCACTACTGGAGGTCCGCTCTCGCTTCAGGGTAAACCGCTGCGGATAAGCCCTGTCTCATACACACACTCTCACACACCACTCTCTGCACATTTAAGCCCACTGGGCTCCTTACCACTGCCAACCAGGAATGTTGAAATGTTCATTCCCCTGCTCCGCTCCAACCTTGTTTCGATTTAAAAGGGAGTCATCCCAGCAATACCTCGTCACCCCGATCCGCTCCCACAGGCTTGGGCAGGCTGAAGATAGCCTGGAGCGCTCTTCCCAACCCCCTGCAGAGACCACGTCCGAGGCAAAGAGGAATGCCAGCAAAATGATGTCCCGGTGGAATGTCACCAAATTGTTATAAACAAAACGCCCTGGCCCCTTTTAGGGGTCCTAGTGGCTGGAGGTTCACTCCCAGATACTCACCCAATAGAGCTCAAGAACGAACAAAACAAGATGGAGGATGGAGTATATTTATTGCTAACGCGTGCACATGGAGAAGTAGCAAGCTAGTTCTGACTCAACTAGGCACAGTCAAGTCTTTTATCAACTTTGTTTTACTAATTATTCATACATCATAATCATCATAACTACATCACTTTTGTTTTCCATACATCACTTAATCCATGCCCACTTCCTTCTGGTTACCATATTTGGAACTTGTTTTTCACACTTGTTATGTTCATTTTGACCTTGTATCTGCAACAAAGTTTGATACTTTTCTACAGTACAGCTGGACATTGAAACAAAAAGCCTGAGACCTTATTTTTGCAAACGCAGCTTCAAACAAACAATGATAATGCAAGTCAGCAAATTAGCATTTCTTTTAACACACACACAAGTAAATTAACTGTCAGCAAATTAATACACAAGCAAGTTAACTGTCAGTTTGCTTATGCTATAATTCTAAACAGGCCCAGCACCTTTTACTTTAAGCCACAAATAAGCAAAATACATTTTTAATTCGAACAAATAAAGTCCAGTGTCACAGACACATATACTGTGGATTCACCGGTGGTGCCAATCCACCCACCACCACCACCCCTGTTACCATGAAGAAGAAGGTGACAGGAGAGAAGGCCCCTCCGGGTTGAATGACAGAGTGGAGGCGACAGCAACAGCCTTCCCAGCAGCACCAAACCATGGAAGATGAAGTGGAACAGAAGAGGAGGCACCACTCCGCAGAACAGGAGACAGGCTGTAGGCCGGGGTGGGCAAGTATCTGCTTAATTCCAACCCCCAGTGGTCAGAATTAAGAAGACTTGTTTGCCTGCCCCAGCCTGCAGCCTATCTCTTGCCCTGTGGAATGGTGCCTCCTCTTCCTGTTCCTCCTCCATGATCTGGCTCTGCTTGGAGAGGCTGTTGCAGAGAGCTTTGCTGTATCCCCCTCCTTTCCTGCATCTTCCTTCTCTGTGATGAAGGGTGGCAGATCAGAGGGGGACAGGAAGGGATTGCCTGCAGGAAAAGTAACTGGACGTCATCCCAATGTGTCTAGCCAGGAAAATACACCTTGTCCTGAGGCTACATAGGTTTCACTGTGGCTACTATTTGCATATGTATTTTAAAAGGTGCATTATTTCCATTCCCCCAATTTGCATTAGGCCTAAAACTGGCCTTGAAATGGTACATTCTAGGACCAGTGTTATCACCTCTTCAGTTGTTTTGTGCGAACAAATGCCCCAAAGAAAGAAATGGGATTTCACTTTGCATATGCGGATTTCATTAATTAACTTGTGGAGGAGGAAGAAAGAGAATGGCTAGCTTTAATTTAACCATTGTGCAAACCTGAACTTAACTTTTGATTTTCTGTATTGCTGCTTTACCTGAAAAGTTTTGTTACAGCACTGTGATGTGCTTTTTGCTAGGTTAATTTTGCTCACACTAAGTCCACAGCACAGTCGTTTTATTATGGTGATTCTTCTTTGACAGAGCAGGATGGACATGCCTTATATCTTTGTGGCATGGGAATTAAACTTAATCTGAAAAGAATAAAATGCTGCCCCCTTTGTCCAAAACACACTTGCTATAAACTGCTGCTGTTAGTGTGAAAATGGGTCATCACATGATCTGTAAGGCAATGACTGGTGCACCAATACCAAACACATTAACTTGGAAATAAATCTTGCTGAGGTCAATAGAAGTGGCCCACTGAGTTTACTAACTTTTCAGAAGAAAATATTGGTTTTATTGGCTGGATCTGCAAAAAGAATTCTGGGCTTGCAGCGTTGCTGATCAATTGTGGTTTTCCCATCAAAATTAGGTACACCTGGTAAAACCAACATGTATATCCATGCCATCTGATGCTATGCACACAAGGTACGCAAAAGGTATATGAATACCATATAGGAACTTCATCTTGCATATCTGAAGGGACTCTTACTTAAAATTATTTTAATGTGCCTTTCCAAAGGCTCAGGGCAACTGCCATTAATACATGTAAATCCATAAACTAATTCTACTTCCTCCAACCAAATATATAATCCAACCAAATTTTAAAAATCACAACAAAAGTCAGCCACCAAATGCCTTCCAAATTCATTTTATAGTCCCTATAGAAGGGTGTCAAAGAAGAATGATCTTGTAAAGCACTCTGTGAAGTATTTTGTGAAAAGCCTTGTGTGCAGCCTGTTTTACAGCAGATCCCGGACTGGCAGACCTCTTTGCCTTATAGGAAATCCTAGCCATGCCTACTTGGAAGTAAGTCCCACTGAGTTTAATGAGACTTACTTCCAGGTAAGTGGGGCTAAAATCCCAGCAGGGCTGAGGGGGCACTGCAGTGAGAGAGAGGTTGCTGCTTCAAACTTCACACTGCTTCTTCTTTGCCTTAGAGTGCTCACTATGAAATCCTAGTGATTCTTACTCAGAAGTTCAATGCCTCTGACTGAGTCCAATGCCGCTCGCCCGCCTGCTGTCTCCTTTGCTCCCTCCCCACTTCGATCATATTTTACTCAAATGGAGGAGAGAGCGAAAGAGACTTTTCATGTGAAACTACCTGACTGTGACTGTATACAGGCATACCCCCCTTTAACATACACAATGGGACCGGAGCATGTATGTAAAGTGAAAATGTACTTCAAGTGAAGCAATTATCTATGCATGTACTGCACTGCAATTGCCACTAGATGGCAGTGGCGTCATGCCATTAAGTGTCCGTTATTGCAAAGCGTGTACGTTAAAGTGGGGTATGGAGGAGTATGGAGCATGTACTTTATAGCGAGGAGACTTTAAGTGAAGCGACTTTAAGTGGGGTATGCCTGTAAATGACTGCTATACTGCCTGTGAGTTAAAAAAAAAAGAAAAGATACAAGGGTGACAAGTTAAGAATAAACCCACGAATGTTCATGGCTACCATCAACACCTCATTGAGAGAGGTTAAAGGGAATACACACTTCAGCTCATTTCAGCATTTTAGTTCAAGATTGACATCAGTAACAATATCATTCTCAATACCATTATATTCAAAGCATTTTTTTTAAAAAAAAATCTGGTGTCAGGAAAAAAACTGTGGAAGATCACAGCATATAAGATTAGTCCACAAACATAGCAACCATACAAACTATAAGGAAATCTACTGCCATTCTTCCCTTGTTGTATGCTGCTAAGAAGTGGTTCTCCAGGGTTTCAGGCAAGGCCCTTTTCCAGCCTACTTAGATATGACCCTGGGATCTTTTGCATGCAAAACATGTAATCTACCACTGAGCTTTGGCCCTTCCCAGGGGTTACTAGAAAGAAATACAACAGCTATTTCTTGTCACACCAATCAAAGGGTAAAGTCTCAAATCCTTTGTGCACTGCAGTCATTCCTAAATTGTGTCCATGAGAGAAATACTAGTCAGAAATAAATTAGTTTTAAAATATAAGTCTCTTGGGAGGCCAAAGTGCTCACCTCAAGAAGATGCTTATCTAATGCATTTTTGCATGATTAAGTGCTCTGCCCTTGCTTTCTTACAGTTATGCTCCATTGGGGGACATATAATTTTTTTTCATGTGTCCACATCAGATACAGTCAGATTTCCCAAACCCTCCTGATTAGAGATGCTGGCAAAGCTCTCCGGAGTTAGATTTGGTAAAGAATTTGGCATGTTTGTTAAAGCCAACTTCCAAGGAGAGAAATTTTTTAAGTTTCCAAGTCTTCTCCAGCTTGGATTTCAATCTGAACTGAAGAAGAATTTACTGTTTCACTTCTACATGGTTTTTCCCACACCCATACAAGCTAATGGAGTGGCTTCAGGCAGGGGGTTCCCTGGAGGAGAAAAATCCAGAGAGCCCACTCCCCACTAAGGATATCCTTGCAACGTTCCAGTAGCCCCCCTCAATGTTTGGTCCCTGGAACTGTTGCCACACCCCATAAATGCCAGAGGAGCCATTAGTTTCTATGAGAGCAAAGGAAAAGCTCCCAAGACCTCAGACTGGCTTGGGGAAATTATCCTATCTTCCAATGTTTTTGGGGTACATTCAGAGTTAATCCAAGGGGAGCTTTGGAAAACTTATATGTTTCTGCTTCTGGTTCAGAGAAGCAACAGGATTACCTGTCTACAGAGAAAGCATACATAGAACAATGGATTTATGCAATGGATGTCTTGGAGAACAGGTAGGTCTCATTCTTGTACTCTCTAAAACAGGCATGGGAAACCTCTGGCTATGGGCGCATGTGCCTTATGTGGCCCTTGGGGGCTTCCCATCTAGCTCCAAGACCTCTACTCCTTGGCCCCATCCCCTCCTTCTTGACTTTTCTATTGGCTGTGGCAGGTGGGGGAAAATAATAAATTGTAGCTGCTGGGGGCCTGGCCTAGACTGAGACCTGGGAGGGGGATGTGGGACTTTAACCCTTTGCCTCCATTGCAATACCAAACTGGATCAGAATTGCCAGCACAAATTGGAAGTGCAGGGGAAGCGCACAATCTGGATTGGGAACACAATGGAAGGCAAAGGGTCAAAGCCCTCCTACCCCCATGCCAAGATACTAATCTAGATTAAGATCCCAAGACCTGCTTTTTGAATTGGGGGGACTCCTGTTGCAGCCAATGAGTGGTTTCTCCCTCAATGAAAATTGCTTTGTGTGTGTGAGGATGGTGTATGGGTGCACACATGAAAGAATGGATGGTTGATTGGGGCGTGCTTCTATTTGTGAATGGCTGGATGCTGTAAAATACATGTGTGTGTGAGGGTGGTGTGGTCATGTCCACTTCTGGCTCCAGCCCTGCCCAATTAGGGCACTTTGCCCTTGAAGGAATGCAACCTTCAGGAGGAAAAAGGTTCCCTCGGCCCTGCTTAAAAATTAAAGCTTATTCAGTGAAATAATGACTTCAGTTTTAATTAAGGAAAAAAGTACTTTCTATAGCTATAAGAAGATTATGAAGTACAGCTGTGAAGTACAGCTCTGAAAATGCATCAACTCTGGTGTCTAAGGAGTGGTCCCCATCCTTTTTGCCCCTGTGGACATCTGTGGAATTCTGATAGTGTTGTGGGTACTGGTCACAAAATGGGTTCTGCAGGGTATGGAAAAGAAAGAACATAAAAGTTAAATAAAAATGGATCCTCTTACATTTGCACTATTTTTACATGGGATTTTCCCCAAGTCAGCTTGAAATTGCAAATCACATCTGTCCGCATGGACTGACCTGTAGCAATTACAGAGCCCAGATATAAATGGTCACAATGATAATATTATCATTTCGGTGTTTTTTCAGGTTAACATGCCAAATATGAATTTGAGATCAACATTTATATGAATGGTATTGCAACTAGCAGAGGAGATTTTTATATACGTATAGATATAGATGAGAGCCAGTGTGGTGTAGTGGTTAAGGTGTTGGACTGCAACCTGGGAGACCAGGGTTTGAATCCCCACATAGCCATGAAGCTCATTGGGTGACCTTGGGCCAGTCACTGCCTCTCAGCCTCATGAAAACCCTATTCATAGGGTCACCATAAGTCAGAATCGACTTGAAGGCAGTACATTTACATTTTATAGATATAGATATTAGCATTGCTAGCTTTCCAGATTTTACCCGGAGACTCTGGGTTTTGGGGGTCCTCCCTGGGTCTCCAGAGGATTCACCCCAATCTCTGGAAAAGTGAGGGGTCACAAGGTCATTGCACAAGAGGGCACAGAGTAGCATGGAGTCATGCAGGGTTGCGAGAGAGGTTGCAATGTTGCCAGAGAGGTGGTGATGGTGGTGATAGCAATGAGTGAGCCCAGGCCTCCCTATAGGTTGAGCAGAAGGGAGCCAGCAAGCACCCAACACAAGGTGCCAACAAAAGAAAGTGGTTGTGGGGTTTAGGAAGCAAAGTGCCTGGAGCAGCAAGTGGGGTGGGGGTAGGAAGGAGCCTGGGGGAGTGAATGGAGGGATAGGAAAGTGCATGGGGGAATGAGTGGGGTAGGGGTAGGAATGTGCCTGGGAGAGTGAGTAGGATGGGGGGATAGGAAAATGCCTCAGGGAGTGACATCACTAGGGCCCCACCCTGTGACATCACTAGGGCCCTACCCCTGAAATCTCAAGGTTTGAGATGCTTCTGACCTGGCAACCCTAACAGATATAGCTATATACAAAGTAACCCTAATGAGAGGAGTCATATGGTGAAGGAGGAACAAGTTGAAACCACAAGTTTCTTTCTTTTTTTAAAAAAATGAACCTAAAATATGATCAGAATGAATTGAGCAAGTAAGTGCAGAAATAAAAGATCTGTTGAAGTGTTTAAAACAACAGGAATAATGCATGTACTCTTCACCTTTTCAAAAATAATTCAAGACTGATGAAAAAGGGCATTCCACAAGAGCTCCAGATAACAGCAAAAGGAGAGACAAGCCAATGAATTATGTATTGGAGCCCCCAAAAGCACTTAAGTGTTTTTTCTTGTCTTTTCCAAAAGCACCCAAGAGGCCACAGGAATGTGTACAGAGGCTGATGGTGCTCAATCCTTTTCAACAGCAAGCAGGCTAGCACGGACCAAGTAGCTTGTTCGTACTGTTGCATGCACATGACCTGACTAGATATGTGCCACCTCTCAGGGGCTATAATAGGAGAGATTTGAACTGAAGGGCGATACTGACCTCTCAGGAGGCAAACAACATAAAGGTCAAGATGTATGACAGAAGCATGACTCACCGCAGGGATTACAAAAGAGCTGTCCCAAATCTGAACGTGAAATGTAATCTCTTCACTATAATAGGCCAGTAATACTTTACTTCCAAACCCCCTTTGCCCAGGGTTTTTATCTCCGTGTTTTCATTCTAGGGTAGAATTTCTGCAGCATCAATATTTAGACCAGGGCTGCAGCATGCATCCAACAAGCCCACCAGGCAATCAATAGACCTTCTGTTTTTGCTATGGCTGTCAAAGGCCCCATCTGTGCTATGCATTTAAAGTAGTATCATACCACTTTTAAAGAGTCATGGCTTCCCCCAAAGAATCCTGGGAAGCGTCCTTTGTGAAGGGTGTTGAGAGTTGTTCAGAAACCTGTCTTCCTTTCACAAAGCTACAACTGCCAGAGTTTTGGCTCAAGATGGTATTTAGCCCAATAGGTCTGGCACCCTATATCCTGCAGGACAAATTTCATTCATCGTGGGAAAAGATGATTATTAATAAAATAACAATCCTGGGGTTTTCAATCCCCATAGTTTTAACTATGGGTTTTGCAAAAGCCAAAGAGCAAATTTTTCAACGAGTTAAAGACGTGGATCTTCAACAGCATTTTGTACTGGTAAAAAAACACATGTTTAACACCAATCCTCAGTTTCCTATGCCATATCTGTCAAATCTATCTATACCCAAATATCAGAAGGCGTTTGCGCTGGCTAGGTTAAATTGCTTACCATCTGCGATCTTGGAGGGCAGATATAAAAAAATACCATATAGCGATAGGAAATGTCCTTGTGGTGACGGTGAGGTAGAATCATTAATCCACGTCTTCTTACATTGCACATATTATGGTGAGATTAGAAACCAACTGATAAGGCCTCTAATTACCTATTTGCCAGGAAGAAGCAAGGCTTTTTATGTTAAGTATTTTCTTGCTGACCAATCTGCCCATGTAGCTGAATCTGTAGCAAAATTCTGTGCTATAATTATTTCCATTAGGAAAAGCTTAACTTCTTTCACTTAAATAATAATAAATCGGAACTTTATTTCTTTGAAAGAAGTGTATATATTAAGTATCCCTGCTCTTTTTTAACCAGTATGTTTAAATCAAAATTGTAATTAAATATTGTATGCCTCACCATTTCTATTTCAGAATTTTAACTTCATATTTTTAAATTTTAATGAATTGTTATCATTTTAATTGATTGCATGTCTATATATTTGTATACTTTTTGATCTGTGACTGCAATAAACTGATCCATCCATCCATCCATCCTTTGGAAGAGGGATTGACTGTTAGATCACTCTGCTCACTGGAGCTCTATCAGGGGAATAGGAGTTTCCTAACAACTCTCAGCACCCCTCACAAACTACACAATTCCCAGGATTCTTTGGGAGAAGCCATGACTGTTGAAAATGGTATGCAACTGCTTTAAATGTGTAGTTCAGATGGGGCAAAAGATCAAGCAGGCCACAAAATGGGGCAGGTGTGTTTAAACTGTTTGTTTGTTTTCTTTTTAAAACCAATGAAAATTAGGAACATTGTTTAGTCCTATTTTCCAGCAGAAGTATTTAGTAACAACAGCGAGTTTGAGAATAAAACAGCCAACCTTCCCCTCAGACATACTAGTCAAATAACTCACAGACAGAGTCTTCTTAGGTAAGAAAAGATAAAGAATGTTTACTCACGACCTTTCATGTGTTCAGGAAACATAGGCTCTAGCTTAGATGAAAAAATAGGAGTTTTTTAGTCCATTTAGTTCTTGGTAATGATGCTCCCAGGAAGAGCATCTGCCATGTTGCCTCTGCTAGAGGTTAAAAAACTCAGTAATGGTGGATATGCAGGAAACTACAATATCCCCAGACAAAGGAGGAAGAAGAGAAGCCAGGTAACCCCATCCTTTAGGAAGTTGAACAGGTACATAGAGATATTCCCAAATATCCCTTAGAGGGAACATCTCCCTTTTTACAGGGGAACATGCAAGTTTACTTATTCTAACACTCCTCCTTAAACTGGCATGCAAGAACCCAACAGTCCCATCTTGATACAAAGTCTCTGGAAAGTGTCTCTTGGGAATGGTTTTGTCAAGATATCCGCTGTCATTTCTGTAGTTGGACAGTAGTTCATCTTGATGAATCCTTTCTCTGTCGGCTCATGCACAATATGGTACTTTATCCCTATATGTTCAGTGCGTGGTGTGATTCTCTCAGTCTGAGAAAGTCTAATACAACTTTGGTTGTCTTCCATCATCTGAATTGGTCTTTGCACTCTTATTCCAAAATCCTAAGCCAAATGGCTTCTTTGCATGCTTCTGCAGCAGCTACGTACACAAAGTCTGTTGCCACGGGCGTTGCTACAGGATAGGCATGTTTGAGTTCTAGAGTCTCTAAAAGATCAACAATATTTTGCCTTTGGTTGAGTAGATAGGAGCCATCTGCTTCTTTTTCAATCTGAATGCCTAGGTAGTATATTGCAGTGCCTAACTCTTTGATTTCAACTTCCTTGTTTAAATGATGTGCAATGTCTATGTAGACTTGATCTCTTGAGTTACTAGGATCAAGTCATCAACATAAATCAGAATATAAGTCAAGTGTTCATCTTTGCTTCTGGTGTACAGGCATTGGTCTATCCAGGGCCAGCCCCAGACATGCCAGGACCCTTCGGGCTGTGGGCGGTATATAAATTGAACAAAATAAAATAAATAAATAAATAAATAAATAAATAAATAAATAAATAAATAAATAAATAAATAAATAAATGTGTGTGTGTGCCCAGGGCTAGCCCCAGACACACTGGAGCCCTTGGGCAAAAGCCTGCCCCAGGCCCCAGCGCTCCCTTCCGTGACTTGTGCATGGCGAGAGCTTCAGGGCTCTGCCATTCCCTTCCTTAACTTACCTTCATGGCAGGGATGCGAGCGCACAGCACACATGCGTGCCATCAGCCAAGATGGTGGCAGAGGCTTCAGTCCCTTAGGAAAACCTCAGCCACCATCTTTCTTAAGGGCACTGCTGCGTGCTCAACTGCAGAACAAGGTAAGTTAAGGAAGGGAATGGCAGAGCCCCGAAGCTCTCATCCTGCAATCTACGGCAGTGATCCTGCTGTGAATCACGGAAGGGGAGCAGAGGGCCCCCCAGGGACTCCTGTGGCCTCAGGGGTTCTCGGGCCAGTGCCCCACCTGGCTGCCCCTTGAAACCGGCCCTGGGTCTATCTCACCTTGCTTGAAGCCTTGCTCCTTCAGCATTTTATCAAGTTTCTCATTCTAAGCTCTTGCAGCTTGTTTGAGTCCATACAAGCCCTTTTAAAGTTTACATACAAGATGTGCTTGCTTCTGGTTCACAAAGCCTGGAGGTTGTTGCATGTACAACTCTTCTGTTATTTCTCCATGCAGAAAAGCAGTCTTGATGTCGAGGTGTCTCACTTGCATCTGCTTGGAGGCTGCCACACTTAGTAGCATCCTTACTGTGCTGTGTTTGACAACAGGAGCAAAAATAGCATCATAATACTCTGCAGGAAACAGGGCCAGCCCCAGGCATGCCAGGGCCCTTGGGCACCAGCCTGCCCCAGCCCCTGGCACTCCCCTTCTATGATTCGTGGCAGGATTGGTACAGCAGATCTCAGGGTGGCAGATCCCAAGCCACCTGCCATTTCCCCACCCTACTTACCTCTCTCTGTGCTGTTTTGAAATGAAAATTAGGAAAATTGTTTAGTCCTATTTTCCAGCAGAAGTATTTAGTAGCAACAGAGTTTGAGAATAAAACAGCCAACCTTTCCCTCAGACTTACTAGTTAGTCAAATAACTCACAGACAGAGTCTTGTTAGGTAAGAAAAGACAAGGAATGTTTACTCATGACCTTTCATATGTTCAGGAAACATAGGCTCTAGCTTAGATGAAAAAATAGTTTTTTAGTCCATTTAGTCCTTGGTAATGATGTTCCCAGGAAGAGCATCTGCCATGCCACCTCTGCTAGAGGTTAAAAAACTCAGTAATGGTGGATATGCAGGGATCTACAATATCCCCAGGTAACCCCACCCTTTAGGAAGTTACATCATGGTAAACAGGTACATAGAGATATTCCCCAAATATCCCTTAGAGGCTGTGGCATCAGATCCTAGCCAAAGTGGAAACTGTGTTACAGTGTAAGTATCTGAGAACTCCTCTCCTGCAGGATTGTAAGAAGGCACCATTCTCTATTCTGCCCTGCATTCATTGCATGCAGCACTATTTCCATTCCACTGCAGTTCATCTTCCATCAAAAACTACATTATTCACCTCTCAGTCTACTGTGGCATTTTACATAATTATGTAAATTGTGTAAGTTATATTGTTATTACATTATTTCACTCCATTCATTTCAGTGCAAAGGAAACACAACGCAAATGGATGGGCATGTAATCAATGTTGTATTTTTTTTTTATGAATCCCAATCATATTCACTGGAGTGATTTTTATTCCGGGCATGGGATGAATAAGTGAACATCGGCAACTTCTGCTCCCATTTCTGTCTGTCAGATTTCTCGGGCATTCCTACTCTCCTGTGACAGAAAAGTCTTTTCTTCCCGTCTGAGCTTTCATTCAACCTAGAACACGGCAACGGTTTTATATTTACATGATGGGTAGAACAGAAGACCCTCCTTACCTCTGTGCAAGATGAACAAAATATATTGTAGCAAAATGAGTTTGTTTTTAGGTGAGGGGTTATTACTCTGGGCAGCCCTGTTTTTATCTGTGAAATGTCAGGAAGGTAATCAGGATCCACAATGTAAAGCAAAGCTCAGGACTTCATGAAGCTCTGCAAAGAGTCACTTGTGCTGATGATGTTGTGTAGATCATACACCATCAAGTGATAATTTTCTGATGAAGTTTCCTTCCTTTGTGTGTTGTTTTAAAACATACATTATCTTTTTGAGAACATTGGGCCATACTGTGAAATGCCCTCTCTATTAATGTATAGTGCCATGAAAAAGTATTTGCCCCGTGTCTAATTGGCAGTGAATGTTTTCAGATTTTGAACCAAACCTAATACTAGGGAAAAGGGAACCTGAGTGAACAACTAACACAAAATTTTGATACTTATTTCATCTATTTATTAAAGAAAGTTAAGCAACACCCAATGTCCCTGTCACCTTTAGCAGCAATGACTGCAACCAAATACTTCCTGTAGTTTTTGATCAGTCTCTCACAGCTCTGTAGTGGAATTTTGGTCAGTGGAAAGTTCCATCTGTTGTTCCAGACCTCTTGATGATAGTCCAGGTTCTTTGAGGCAAACAATGTTTTATGGACAGATGAGCCAAAGATGGAACTTTTTGGGCAACATGGGTCCCATTATGTCTGGCGAAAACCAAACACTGCATTCCACACGAAGAACCTCATACCAATGGTCAAGTATGGTGGTGGCAGTGTCATGGTTTGTGGATGCTTTGCTGCGTCAGGACCTGGATGACTTGCCATCTCTGAAGGAACCATGAATTCTACTTGTATCAGAGAATTCTACAGGAGAACGTCAGGCCATCCATCTGTCAGCTGAAGCTGAAGTGTGGCTGGGTCATGCAGCAAGACAATGATCCGAAACACACAAGCAAGTCTACATCATAATGGTTGAGGAACAAGAAATTTAAAGTTTTGGAATGGCCTAGTCAAAGTCCAGACCTAAAACCCATTGAAATGTTGTGGCAGGACCTGCAAGGAGCAGTTCATGCTCGAAAACCCACTGACTTAAAGCAGTTCTGCATGGAAGAGTGGACCAAAATTCTACCACAGAGCTGTGAGAGACTGATCAAGAACTACAGGAAGCGTTTGGTTGCAGCCATTGCTGCTAAGGTGACGTAACCAGGTTTTGAGTCTAAGGGCAATTACTTTTTCACATGGGGGCACTAGGTGTTGCTTAACTTTCTTTAATAAATAAATGAAATAAGTATCAAAATTGTGTGTTATTTGTTCACTCAGGTTCCCTTTTCCCTAATACTAGGTTTGGTTCAAGATCTGATAACATTCAGTGCCATAAATATGCAACCACACAGAAAATCAGACAAGGGACAAATATTTTTTCACGGCACTGTACAAAGGCTTTTAAAGAATGCATTTTAAAAAAAATTTTAGTTCTCTCTCTCTTATCTGCGTGACTTGTTCTGCATGAAACCACACTGCTTAGATTCAAGTATCTTATTTCTGTAGCTACATACAAAGACAGAGCTTTAATCTGTTCCTTTCATAATGTACGAGTCTCAAGAAGCCCCTGCAGCCTGGCATTAAGAAGCCATTCAATTCATTTGCAATCTTAATTACTTTTTTTAAAAAAATGAAA
Organism: Rhineura floridana; assembly: GCF_030035675.1. Lineage (NCBI taxonomy): Eukaryota > Metazoa > Chordata > Lepidosauria > Squamata > Rhineuridae > Rhineura > Rhineura floridana. The sequence continues at coordinate 200,526,481 of NC_084480.1, read as the reverse complement.
ATGATGATTGCTTGTTTGTTAACGAAGGGATGCTGTGGTTAGCCACTGGAAAGACGATTAAGCATCATAAAATTGCCCTTGAAGTTTGACACTTCAAATATCTCATCTGACATGTTATGTACCCATTTGCAAGGAAGGAAATGGCAGGAAGGGGGAGAGAAACCATAAAGCTATTGCCAATTACAGCACAGTGATTCATTAGATAGTTCACTAACATTATTTAAGAAAGAGATGAAATATCCGGGCAAATAAAATCAATTAAAGGTAGAAGAGGACTGAACTGAAAAAGTGTCCTCAATCCAGTTCCAGCTTGCAACAATTAGTCTCTCATAGGTAGATAACAGTATTTCTAACCAAAGAACAACATTATATGAATTGTCTTGCTGGAGCAAACCAAAGGTCGATCTAGTGCAGAGGTGTAGAGCCTGTCCAGCCCCTACCCCGAGGTTGCTGGACTACAGCTCCTATTATCCCTGAACTGCTTTGAGAATGATTATGGGTGAAAAGAAGTAGACCCAAATATTGTACAATTTTTTTAAAAAAATTGCACAGCCCCAGAAAACAATGGTGGTACCCTTTGAAAACAGGGAGAAGCCATGTCCAATTCACTGGATTGCATCATGAGTATCACTGGTTTGATCTCCAGCACACCATGAGGTAATCCTCTGGCTTAATCAATCTCTACATTGCCATCAAATTTCAAGCCTTTTTTTTTTTTGCAAAGCAACTTTTAATGGGTCAAATTTAGAGCAGAGAAGCAGTGGGGAATGAACGGAGTCCTTAACACTTTCCCTGCCATTTCTCGATTCCAAATCACTCCCAACCAAACAACTCCCCCCTCACAAGGTTGAAAGCATGCTTTTTTTACTAAAATAAATTCCAAGGGAAATTCAGGCTTTTATGCTAATTTTCTAAATACATCTGCTACATGTCCAAAATTATTAATTCATCTGATATTATTCCACCTAGATTTAGCTTTAGGTGCTACACGAAGACACACTTGCTCTACTTGTAACATGGAACCAAGTTGAAATCTATAATCCTGCCACTGAAAGTGGCACAAGCTGGTAAATATACCAAGTGTGTCTATAATTAACAATTTCCGGTCGACTTCCCAGGAGGATCCCTCCGCCTGTGCAGCTCTGAGACGGGCTCCCATCTTGGATGAAACTTTTTCAGTTTTAAATCCAGTCAGAAGGGTCTTTTTTGACTGGGGATAATTTCTTCCGGATAAGGAAGAAACGTGAGATTTCCCACACAGCTTTGTTGTGATTGTTGGAGACTGGAATTCGTCAGAATTGTCTGTGAAATAAGGTCTTCCAGCAGTTCGGATGGAGTGAGGATTTCTAGCTAAGCTCAGCTGAATAAGTGACCCGTTTTTTTTCTTTAAGGAAAGACAGACTAACAGGCAAGCATTCTCCTGTCTACGCTTTATTATTTTCTTATCTATACAGCTAAAGAGATTTGTCAAAGGAACAGCAATTAAGAAAACCTGGGTGAGCCAAAACTTTCCTTATCTTTTACTCACGGAACTAAGGGGGAAGAAAATAAAAATAGCCTATCTTTTCTTTTATTGCAAAAAGCTGACATGGAAAATAGCATTATAAAGATTTCAACGGATGAGGGGTTTCTGATTGGAAGAGAAAGGAAAAATCTTTTTGATTTATAAGACTTTTGTGTAACACATGTCTGGGACTATTTTTTCTGATCTACTTTTTTTGACGAATCTGCTCTTTCCTTCTGCTACTAGTTATTTGGACGCTGTGAACTAAAGCTGTTTTTGCACTTCTGGGCATACAAGAGATAAGGGCTGTCTAGAGTGTGAAGTCAGTTGGTTTGAAAGATTAACTCCTTTGTAACTGGATAAAGAAATAAACTGTTCTTTGCTTGGGACATTGAAAATTGAAGGAGTTTTGTTCCTTTGGGTTTAAGAATGACAATTAAGAAGATCATGGATGTACAAGAAGGGACTTTATCTTTAGACATGTTTCAGAAAATAATGAATGGGATTAAGTCAATAAAACAAGAACTGAGAAATAATAGTCAAGCGTTGAGAATTGAATTTGACGAAATGAGACAGGAGCTGAAAGAAATTCAGGATTCTATGAGAAAGGAGAATAAAGATAGATCTGGAAAACCAAAAAAGGATGAAAGAGAAATTAAAGTCAAGGTTCAAACTATGGAGATTGGATTAAATATGGACATTGAAAAAGATTTGGATTTCCTGGCTGTGATGGATCCTGAGATAAATATTACAGTTTGGAACTCAGCGGTGTCCCTGAAGGAATTGAAGAGATTGGAGATAAAGATATTATCGGTTCAAAAAAATTCCTGGACTGGAAGGATTTGATGGAACTTGAAACGGAGAAAGTTAACAGATTTAATCCCTGTTTTGTGTCAATGGAAAATTCTTCAAGAGATGTGCTAGTGTATCATGTAAAAAAGAGGAACAGAGATGCGGCTTTGCAACAATACTTCAGTGATATGTTCGGAATTGATGGCAAGAAAATATCTGTGATAAAGGAAATTCCTATCAGACTCTTATTATATGACTATGACAGCAAGATTATTGGGTGCGTAAAGATGGAAGATGGAAGATGGAACCAATATGGATAATGGAAGAAGAGCGATTTGAAATTACTGGACTTAGTAGACTTGATGAGTTGGATTAATTGACATGTTTATCTAGAAAAAAAATTGATGGACATATATCTCAAGGATTGGAAACTTCTCTTTGACTTTTTGTGGAAGAATAAAATGATATGATGTTAATGAGATTTGAAACCAATTAAGATAACCGCTGGAGAAAGGTGATTTTATAATCTATTAAGAGACAGGCTTGTTATATATTATAGATTTATAGCTGAACTATGACAAATCGGAAGTCAATATTTTTATATATTTTTTTCTTTTCTTGTTGTGTTAGTTATTGATTTGTGTTTTTTCTTTTTGTATTGTTTTGGTTTTGAAAATTTGAATAAAAATTAATTGGAAAAAAACATTTTCCTTCTTTGAGGCATCATCTTTCTGTCACTAATTTTCTGCTTCTGAACAAATAAATACACATTTCTCTGTGTATTTGGGGGGAGGTTCTCCCCTAAACAACTGTTAGGATACTGTTTTCACACCCTCATCATCCAAACTGTAAGAAAAAAAAATACTCCGAAACAGACCTATAAAAGGGAAATGTGTAATATTAGATTTGAATTCTTTCAAAGAGGCAGTGTGGTCAGAATGGTGCACTAGAACCTGGGAGACCAGGGTTCAAATCTCCACTCAGCCATGAAGATCATCGGGTTGTCGTAGGCTAGTCACCATCTCTCACCCTAACTTACCTCACAGGATTGTTGTAAGGATAAGCTGTAGAAGGGGAGTATGCCACCTTGAGCTCCTTGGAGGAAAGGTAGGATATAAATGTAATAAATAAATAAATATTTAGGTATCGTTCAATTTTAGAGACTTTACAAACATATATTTGTTTTAATGTTTTTGATTGCTGTAAACCGCCCAGACAGCTTCGGCTATGGGGCGGTATACAAGTGCAATAAATAAATAAATACTCAACAATTTATTATTATTTCCATCTTCCCTTTTATGAGGACATCTCAATAGATTTCTTCCCAGAAAGAGGTAAAACTAGATGAGCCCATTCGGACCAATAAGAAGGCATCGGTGCTGGCCTGTATGTATGTGGCACCACCGTTATGCCATCCTTCTTTCATCCCATCCCCCTTTTAGGAGTGTGGGATTAGCCAGTCATTTTCTGGGGTTGGGTAGGAATTTCAGGGGTGTCTTTTTAATTGGTTGTAGGGGAATATTCTTTTACCTCCTTTGCACTGACCTGCAATTGGACCTCAAGAGGCTTGGTCGGTCATGATTTGGCTAATTGGCTGGATTTGTCATAACATTTAGTGTGGGCAGCAAAGAAAATTAGTGTGGAGTTTGATAAGAACCCTGAGGCACTATGGGGTAAGGATTTTACCAATGTCCTCCTATCGTTGACCGGCGGGGGGGGAATTGCTTGGTGTGATGCTCTTGGACCTGAAGGGGTCACACTGAATGCTGAACATCAGAGATGGGATCTCAACAGGTCCCCATCTGCTCATCTTCACAGTGGACAGGCAATGAGAGGCTGACATCAGTCAGTAACTGATAAGGGACTTTGAGCCAGGGTGGTTTTGCTCATCAACACAAACTGGGAGGCTTTAGACCCCTAATCCAAGAGACTTTGGGAATGCCAATTTATAGTTTAAGGATTATTATTATCATCATCATCATCATTATCATCATCTTTATTTTTATCCCACTCTTTTTCCAAGGACTGGAACTCAAGGTGGCTTCCAAATATAAAAGTACATATAATTACAAGCAAACAAAAAATCTACATTAAAATACAATTAGACTATGTGCAATAATAAAACCATTTAAATACACAATTGGAGTAATTCAAAACTCACTTTAAGATAGTATAGATAAAACAGTAAAACAATACAACACCCTCTTCAACCCCAGTTGGTTAAACTGCAGATCCTCAAATTATTAATTAGTAAAGTTATGAACTTGTTTTCACAAGTTTTGTCTCTCAAGTCTTATTTTGCAGTGTGCAGGCACTGTTTTTTAATTTATCCTATGTATACTCTGACCTCTCTCCACATTGCTCAGACATTGCTCAGACATTCCCATTTCATACATGGGAATACCTCAATGCATCCTCACAAGGACTTTGCAAAGTACGTTAGCCTAAAAGTGTATGACTTGCACAAATTCATTTACTGACCTTTAAAATTAATCACATATCTGAACTCAGGTTTCTCCATTCCAAGTCTAATACACTATGCCAGAGATAGTCTACATGGTGCCCTCTAGATGTTTGGGACTCCAACTCCCATCACAACATCTGGAGGGCACTATGTTCACTACCCCTGCCCTATTCAATAGACCAGTTACGGACAACTTCTGCATTCTCCAGGGCCATTCAGCCCTCCAAACACCAGAGCAGGGTTGTATAGTGTGACTACTTTGTGGGTTGTCTGGCTCTGTGATAAAGTTGGCATCTCCATAGTTCACTTAGATAACATGAGGTTTGATGTGTTTCCTGCAAGATCCACTCAAGAGAGAGTTTAGCAGCGATTTTGCCTTTCCAATATGTGCAGTATAAGAAAGAAAGAAAGAAAGAGAGAGAGAGAGAGAGAAAGAAAGGAAGAAAGAAAGAAAGAAAGAAAGAAAGAAAGAAAGAAAGAAAGAAAGAAAGAAAGAAAGAAAGAAAGAAGAAGAAAGAAAGAAAGAAAGAAAGAAAGAAAGAAAGAAAGAAAGAGAAAATACACATGGGACCTCATTGCTATTTTTTTTCCTGATGAGTGAAACTATGAAAGAACCGTCCACCATTTTAGATTTGTTAGTGCTGCTGAGAAACTGGATAAACTTGCTTTGTGCTGGGCCATCTGTTCCCCATTTTTGCACTTCACCACTCTGACTCCATTTTTTTCTCCAAGGAGTTGAGAAGATGCTATAATAAATACTTCTCTATTTGCCTTACAATTCCAAAGAGAGATTATGCTATATTAAATATTTGCCTTGCAAATCCCACAAACTGAGACATACAATTAGGTAATATACATATTTTGACAGAGCAATTGTAGGTGTAAATCATCATTTCTCAGGGTAACATGCTTCACAAGATACAGCTTGTTCAGGTGTGAGGGAGGACACAGACATTGATCTAAGAAGGCATCCCCTGTTTTTTATCTTGGAATAAAATTAAATGGACCAGGATTAAGTGACCTGAAATAATAATTGCTACTGAAATTTGCCCAAGATGCTGGTTGGAACATGTGTCAAGCCCTTGATAGAAAATCATGGGAGGCCATGACTTGGGAAGTGAAGCACAGAAGAGGTGGTGCTAATAATTGAGTTCAACAAGCAAGAAAAGCACTGCTAAGCAGCATCAAGGAGGAAGGACTCTGGAGAGTAATGGGTGACAACTATGTTAATGGGAAAACAAAAATGGAAGAAGACGTCTGACAAAGCAGCATAGAAATTTAGAAGAGGAATGCATTAAGATGGAAGGCCAGGTGCTGCTTTAAATTGGAGATCTAGCCAAACGTGGGTGACAGTTACAAGTGGCTGAACAGAGTCCATCATGGTTCAGCAAACCACCAGGTCTTTTAGGATGGTTGGTGGGGAACATCAGCCTCAGATGCTGAAGATACTTAACTTATGGTCCCATCAACACCACTTAACACCTCTGCAGAGGCATCTGCACTGGCTATCAATATGTGTCCTGCCCAGAGTGTGAGACACGGGATGGAGGCAAGATTAGAAATAATTCCTGTTTTATTAAAGTAATGGTTACATCAAAAGCAGTGCACTTCATAGACCTAACTGTACTGACTCACTAATGATCCTAACTAGGCTAACTAGACATTCTCGGCAGCGTATGGAGTAAGTTGACTCAGCACCCCAATCAGGGGGGCACCACCTTAAATAGGGAAGGTCTTAGCCCGTAATCTCTGACTCCTGTGAAGTAGGACCTTCTGACTGTCCCACTTCTCACGTCGTCTTGCATGGGGCGAAAGGGGGCGAGCCTCCATCTGCTCATTATTTATTTATTTATTTATTTATTTATTTATTTATTTATACTCCACCCTTCCTGCCAGCAGACAGCAAACGCTCGCTAGGTGCCAGCTCAATCTCGGGGGCAAGCTGCAGGTTGGCAGGGAAGCATTTGAAGTGCCAGGTGGGGGATCCTGTCGGGGGTGGAGTTGGCGCATGCACCAGATCACTGGCCAATTGCTCTGTTGGAGTGCTTGCAGTTGGAGTGGGAGCCACATCAACAGAAGGGCTGTCAGTGAGAACTTGCGGGCTGTCAGCATCTCCCCCTCCCTCAATGTCCTCGAAAACCTCCTCCTCCTCTCTCCCTGATCCACCTGGGGGAACTGGGGCTCAACAATATGCTACCAGGAATAGTTCAAGATTTAAAGCCCCTAACAACTTGAGACCAGGTTACCTAAGGAACTGTCTCACCCTATAGATCCCTGCCCAGCAATTGCACTCTTCAGGTGGGGCACTGCTGAGAGTACCTCATGCTGCAGAGGTGCACTTAATTTCCACTAGAAACCAAGCTTTTAGTGCTTCAGCTCCAGCTCTCTGAAATCAATGACCAACCAAAATTAGACAGGTACCAAATGTCATGTTGTTTAGGTCCCTGTTGAAGACATTTTTATTCAAGAAGGTTTTCCCTGATGGGTGACCCAGTCAGGAATCATTTATGGAATATTGATTGAATATTTGCAGATATGCAAATGGTTTTATGGTCTGACGACATTGTAAAGGTGGAATTTCTTTACAACCCCTCTTTAAAAACATCCATTTTACTTACCTTTAAATCATCTGCCGCAACAGCCAGGATGATTGCTAATAAATCATTTCTTGGAAACCATGGAATATCTATCCAGAGACATTTTACCAACCTAGCCAAGCCTGCCCCTTTATTTACAAAGAGATTAACTCCATCGGAAATAACTCCCCCAAATGTGAGCGGAAATTCCCCTCTGAGCAAAAAGAACAATCTGCTAAACCCTGGAAACATAGATCCACCTCTGGACCGGCTTCCCCTCATTAATCTGCCTAATTTAAACAGCCCTCAATCACTAACAGGCTCGACTATGCAGACAAACAACCTAATTCCTTCGTTCCCTCTCTCGCAGAAAAAACAAGCACCTGAAACGGCCTTATTGCCGTCTTCCTCTGGTCTGGTAAATATTGAAGCAAATCAGGAAGTACCTTTTGACTTTACATGTGAAGGGGAAGATGAATTAATAAACAGCTTCCATACATTCACAGATGCCGAACAGAGTGAAGTTATTAACAAAATGCAAAATCTTTTAACAAATCTCAGGGCAAAAAGGACTAGCTCTAGATTCCTAGAAGACTCAGAACTAGGTTCACCACCTACAACTCAAGTGCTCTCTCCTAAGACTCCTTTAAATGAATGGCCACTTTTCCACCCTAATGTCTGCAGATCCAGTATGCTTTGCGATGCAATAGTGCACGAGGCACCTAAACCAATTTGACAATTTTCATCAATACTTAAGAACTCCTCTCTAACTAGTAATCTACCTGGGAAAAGGGCAATACATTATAACTACACAATAGACTATCCTCACTCACTTGTAAAAGAGACTACCGATCATAGCGTAGAGTCTGACCCCTTTACAAGGTCAGTACCCACCTTGCCCTATGAAAACTGGCAAAGGAGACTAAACATCAGATCTATTCCAACACTGCTTGGTAAAGGGAAATATAAAGGATTAAACATCATTAAATCTCCTAAGGATACCACCTGTTTACGCTGCTTAGTAACCCCCACTCGAGTTCACCAGCAAAAGGGACAACCCACCTCTGAAGGAAAAACACGTACTGATTATTTAATATTATTATTTAATGCCAGATCAGTCAATAATAAGACTACAATAATCTATGATCTTATCCTAGACGAACAGGCTGACATCACCTGTATAACAAAAACATGGCTTAACAACTTAGGTGGAGCCAATTTAACTGGTATTTGCCCCCCAAACTACGCTGTTTACCATCAACCTAGACTTGATCATCGTGGTGGTGGAGTAGCTCTAGTATATCATAAATCTATTCCCTTGTGTAGAATTTTCCTTCAGTCTTCCCCCGGTTTCGATTCTTTTTGTCTGAAGCTTGGCCACTATAATTCCATTGTGATTCTTGTGATTTATCGCCCCCCCAATTCCCCAAGCCGTTTCCTGTCTGATTTGTCTAATTTAATTGCTGGTTTATTATTGGACTCTCCTAGACTCTTAATTCTGGGAGACTTCAACATTCATATGGATTCCCCTGCCTCAAGTGATGCTCTTGACTTTCTAACCGCAATGTCCACCTTGGGGCTGCAGCAATTAATCTCACCCCAACGCACATTGCAGGTCATACCCTAGATCTTATTTTCCAACTGGAAGTAGGTACCTCTGATCTTCGTATAGAGAATATAGTCTTTACTCCACTATCATGATCGGATCATTATCTAATTAGTTTTAACCTTCTTGTGTCACCTGTACCCCTTAAAATCAGAACCCCCACTAAGTTATATCGCCCTAAGAGACTATTAGATCCCGACATATTTTTAACAAAGCTTAAGGAATACCCATGCCCCCCTATGGGAGCTCCAACTGACATTCTGATTTCCTCTTGGAATAACATTATGGTTGAAATTATGGATTCAATGGCTCCCCTTCGTCCGTTAAAGACTACAAGATCTAAATCAGCCCCCTGGTTCTCTAAAGAACTGCTAGAAATGAAGCGTACTTATCGAAAGTTGGAACGCCGATGGCAAAAAACTAGGAGCCCATTCGACCGAGCCCAAACCAAGGAATCTGTGAAAGCCTATACCTTGGCTAGACATGCTGCCCAAAAAGCATATTATTCCGCTGCAATTACCTCAGCCGGAAATCAATCAAAACAACTCTTTCTGATAGTTAACAATCTACTCCGCCCTAAACAATTGGATTCTAATATAGTCCATTCCCAAACCCGTTGCCAAGAGTTCGCTACCTTCTTTGAAGGTAAGGTGGATCAGATTCGCTCCACCTTGGACTCTATCAAAACAACAGATTATACTGATACTTCACCAGAAATAGATATAGTCATATTGGCAGAATCTAATAACACTCCAACAGAGACTGCCCCCCCATCTCAACTTGCGAGCTTTCAACTTATCCAACCAGCTGGCGTCCTCCAACTTCTCACTAGTATGAGACCGACAAATTGTTCACTAGACCCATGCCCTTCATGGCTTATAAAAACATCAAAAGCTGAACTTGCGAATTGGCTCAGTGTGATAATCAATGCCTCACTCCAACAAGGCCATGTCCCTGAAATCCTGAAAGAAGCAATTGTAATTCCTTTATTGAAGAAGCCCTCCCTCGATCCTACACTTCTTAGTAATTTTCGTCCAGTATCCAATTTATCTTTCATCAGTAAAGTCATTGAACGAGCTGTAGCCATGCAACTTCAAACATTTATGGATTCAAATGACTGTTATGATTCTTTCCAATCAGGTTTTAGACCAAAACACGGGACTGAAACAGTGCTAACAGCACTGGTAGATGATATGCGACTTGAATTAGATAGAGGAAATCTTACTTACTTAGTTCTGTTAGACCTTTCAGCCGCATTTGACACCATCGATCATACTATTCTTCTGGACCGCCTTTTCAGTATGGGATTCCGAGGTATAGTACTACAATGGCTTCGCTCCTTTCTGGAGGGCAGACTCCAAAGAGTTGTCCTTGAGAACTTTTCATCTAAAGTTTGGCCATTACGATACGGTGTCCCCCAAGCCTCCGTATTATTGCCAATGTTATTTAATATTTATATGGAGCCCTTGGGAAGGATCATCCATGAATTTGGAATACATTACCATTAATATACAGATGATACCCAACTTTACTATTCTTTCCCTCCAGACGCCTTGGAGGCGGTTCATCCCTTAAACCAATGCCTGGTTGCTATTCAAAATTGGACAAACAGGAACAAATTAAAACTCAACCCAGAAAAGACCGAGGTTCTACTAATCAGACAGAAACCCTCTCATGAAGTTAAAAATCTACTTACCTTAGATGGGGTTCCACTCCCTCTGAAATCCCAAGTTCGGAGTTTAGGCATTCTCCTTGATTTGGCTCTGACTCTTGAACCCCATATTACAACAGTATCCAAAAGCGCTTTCACTCAATTAAAACTAGTCTGCCAACTTCATCCGTTTCTAGGATCATCGGACTTGAGGCAAGTGACACAGGCCCTTGTGACCTCCAGATTGGACTATTGTAATTCTCTTTATATTGGACTATCGGCAAGATCACTCCGTCCGCTTAAGCTAATACAGAGAGCAGCGGCCAGAATGCTGACTGGAGCTGGCCCACAAATGCATACCACACCTCTTCTTTATCAACTTCATTGGCTACCGATTTCATTTCGTCACCAGTTTAAAATTTTGGTATTAACTTTCAAGGCCCTACATGGATTAGCCCCAACATATCTATCAAACTGCATTCTGGAGTATAAATCTCAGCGACCGACAAGAGTATTTTTCGAACACTCTCTTATTATCCCTTCTACCTTTTTAATTCGCCGTTCCAATACTAGGAACAAAGCCTTCTCGACCATAGCCCCTATCTTATGGAATAATCTACCACCAGAGATCCGACGTTCTCCCTCACTCATGGATTTTCACCGCCAGTTAAAAACATTTTTGTTTCGTCAAACTTTTAAAGTTAATACTTGAATTGTTTTATTCTTCTTAATTTTATATCGGATTGTATTAGACTTGTCTTATTTGTTCGCCACCCTGAATTCTATGAACTAGGGCGGGGTATAAATTGTTTAAATAAATAAATAAATGAAAAATATGGTTTCATTGTTTTCTAGAATTTGTAAAATACTATACAGCCACAAGAGTGGCTATATACTATAGCCAGCATGGATTTTTCACATTCCACCATGTTAAATTGAAAATACCCCCATGCTATTTTGCTGCTTCCCATACATTCATTGCAAAACAAAATCTTACAAAACTTGTAGTCCTTAACAATCCTCTAAGTTTTCATGGAAACACACGAACCACTCAGAGAGAACCCAGACTTTAAAGTTGGAAACACAAGTAAAAGAATCTAGACCCCTATTGGACTTTTTTTCTGTCATTGTTCTCATAATTTGTTGAAATTAATTAAAGATCAGCCAAGTTCACTGGGTACCTGTAATCCTATTACTGACCTTGCCCCACACTCTGACCTTCATCTTCTGCAGTTTAAAAGTTAAAAAATACATAGCAAATTTTTAATTAATTTAAGAAATTTAACATTGGAGTTAAGAAATTTAACACTGGAGTTAAGAAATTTAACATTGTGATAGCACAGCATACTCAGTATGAACCAACTGTCAGTGTTCTAAAAGCCAGACTCACAGCTGGTTGGCTTGGCTAATCAGGAGGCCATACCCATGTCAGGCATGTATTTCACTTTAAACACTCATGGCTTCCCCCAAAGAATCCTGGGAAGTGTAGTATGTGAAGGGTGCTGAGAATTGTTAGGAGAGTCCTATTCCCCTGACAGAGCTCCAGTGGGCACTGGGCACAGTGGTTTAACAATCAGCCGTCTTCTGGTGATTGTAGCTCTGTGAGGGGGAAAGTGTGTCTCCTAACAACTCTCAGCACCCTTAAAAACTATACTTCCCAGAATTCTTTGGGGGAAGACATGAGTGTTTAAAGTGGAATAAATGTTTAATGTGGATGTGGCCAGGGACAGCTTTGGTTTAAATGTGGTGGGAGACTACACATGTCTGCTGTAGAATAAAAATGTGGGAGAAACCCCCCAAAATGATGCTGTTGACAAGGTTTTCCTTTTGGAAAGGAAAGGGGCTTTCACTCACCATATGCTAAGAGGCACATGTTACCAAATTCTTCCAAGCTACACAGAAAATGCATTGGACTATGAAAGAGCAACCTAAATTGTTTGCATTTTTATAAATTTGTAGAGCACTGCAATATCTCAGAAAGGAAGTCAGGTCTCCAGCTCCATTGATGCATTCACAATTGTCCTGCTTTTTAAAGTTTGATAGAAATATCTGTTGGCTATAGGTATGTTCTTAAACCATGAGGGGTTTTTTTGCCTATTAATGGATATTTTTATTGTTTTTAGAGTTTTATAGAAACAATGGTTTTGCTGGTAAAAATTGGGTTTTGTGTTTTATCCTAATTTTTTCATCTTGTACAACACTTTGATGGCCTCCAACTGGGAAGCAATTTATAAATCTATTAAAATAAATAAATAAATCATCAGAGGACCCAAATGTTGAAGACCAATCCTGGACTTAAAAACACCCCCAAGATGACTTGGTGTTTTAGCCACAACTTTTGATTATTGACAAAAAAAGACTGCATAGCAAACAAAAGTGGGCATGCAACAGTAAGAAACACAGAGGTTGTTGCTGGTTTTTAAAATTAAATACACAGCCTATATTAAAACAATAACTCATAATAAGCATAACAAATTAGTAATAGCAAAGTGAGAATATAAAACAGTAGGGGACAAGGAATTACGCAAGAATAATGTGTAAATCTCTCAATGTATCTTGATTTTAGGTGTAGTTTTTAGTAGTAATAGTACTATTAAATATTTAATAGTATTATTAAAATAGTAATGTGTGGTAGAAATGGGCTAAATGCCTTTGTAAGGACATTTTTACCTTATATATAAACTCTGGGCCATCATTCATGAAGTAAGTGAAGATTTACACTGGATGTTCCATGTTTCATTAACTACAGTGAGTATAAAAATCACACTGCTCATATATTGGATTGTTGTTATTATAATACAGCAATACAGTCTTAAAGAAGAAGCCATCTTTGCTGTATTGCTACCAAGTTCTGAATTACCACTCCATATTTTAGGGTGTGCTTTTTAAAGGAAGCCCACTGTTGGTTGTTCTTTTAAGAGGTAAATCTCCAAAACTGTAATTAAGGAAAGAGTTATGAATTATCCATGGCCCAAAAGCCCCTGTTGAATATCCAGGCTGGTTAATTATCCAGCCCATTGCATTCCAACTCACAGCACCCAAGCTTTTAAATCTAAAACTATAAACTCTAGTTGGGGAGTAAATATTTCCCAGTGACAACCTACTTTATACAAATTGCCATAAAATATTTTAATTACATGTTTGATAGATTAAAAAAAACACCATGGAAAATAAAAAAAACCTAAAGATGTCAGTGGCAGATCCATCTCCAATGGCTGTGAGAAGAAAATGTTAAAATTGCTTTTCCACGTGCCCTGTGTGTGAGCACTCAAGCTACTTTGGTTTATACACAGCCTGTATTAGAAAGAAAACTCAGGTCAAATTACCCTGGGACTTTAGAAGTATGCTGAAGGACAGCTAGGCTAAACCTTGGCCTAGCAAGAAAGCATGAGCATGCAGGCTCCTGGAATTTGTTTCTGGTTAGTGACGAGAAAGGTTGAGCATGAGTCCCAGTTCAGATGACACCATCTACGTCAAAGCTTGGTTTAATTCAGCGTGGTGGAGCAGCAGAAAGGAAAGAGGAGGGGTAAAGTGGCTGCCTCTCCTGGAGGTTTGGCTTAGTATGTTATGTGAAGCAGGCCTGTCTTCTCCAACTGGCTGGAGGACCAAGGCCAATGGGAGTCTGCACCCCCTGTCTCCCAGAAATAACATCAAGGAGAAGGAGACCAATCTGGCCACAACCATTGGCTTGGGGAAATGCAGCCGCAAATAGCTTGCTTCCCTGCTCCCTGCCAGAAAGAGCACTCAATTCCAACTGTCTGTTGCCATGGGAGTGCAGAAGAGAGGGGAAAGGACACTCTGGCCCCATCTATCTGCCAAAGGAATAAGAGCCACCAATTGCTATTCAAGCAAGAACACTTGAAAGGGGGTGGGGGATTAACCTGGCCTGAATATAAATGCTCACCACATATATATCTCACCACTTTGATGTGGCCTTGAAGAACTGACCTTCCTCCTACCTTTTCCTTCCACTGAGGTGGCCATGTCTCCTACTTGACAGACAACAGTCCTCTCTTCAAAAACCTGCCAGAGAACAGTCCTCTCTGTGAAGGGATTCTGTATTTGAAGATCCAAGTCCCATTTGAAAATAAAGGGGGTCATCCAGTGCTCTGTAAGCAGAGCTCTGCTCATGCAGTGGGACTTCGCCTTCCTCCCCTCCTCCTGCATTCTCCCAAATCTGCTCTGGAGAGTCCCCCAGCCTGTAGGGAAGAGGAGAGGAGGGGAAAGTTCCATTCTGCAAGCAGAAGCCTCTTGGATTAACAGAACAGGAACATTTGATGCCACTCAGAGACCCCTAAGAAGGTAGAACAAGGGTCCTGAAGTTGCCCATCACCTTAGGCTCTCATCTAGGGCCCAAACAAACTCATAGCTCAACCACTAACTCTCACAACAAAGGAGTTCCTGGAATTTGTCTCTCACACTAGGTTTGCTTTTATGGGCAGGCACCAAGGTTGATAGAGCTTCCTCAGGCTGCTTACAGCTGTTTCCCATTCAGCTACTCACCACACACCCATTTCCAGGCTACAGCATTTTTGGTTTGGTTTGTCCCTAATGTCCCCACTCCCACCATCATGTGGCCACACACTGTCCATCAACATGCCCCACTTCTCCCTCTTCCAGACACAAATGATGCACCCCACTGGCAGCTTTTTGCCAGCTATAAGGGCCATTCCATATTGTATAAGACAAACTTGAAAGTCGCTTTATTCTTTCTTCGCAATGGAAACTCTTTGTTGTTACTTATTAATATATGATTTGACTCTTAAATTCATTGCAACACACTATACAAACATTCCATAAACAGAGTTAAAAACTTTTTAAAGTACAAACAAAAAGAAACTAAACATGATACAAAATGAACAGCTAAAGCAGAGATATTTTAAGGAAAAGGTTGTTGAAACAAAAATGCCTTCAGTTGTTTCTGGAAAGTACAGATAGTGGGTGCCTGTCACATCTCAACAGGGATGCTGTGTCATAAATCAGGGGCAGCCACACTGAAAGCCATGTTCCAAGTTGCTGTGGAGTGGCCTTCTGATATTTTGAGGACTTTAAGGAGAAACTTTCCTGCAGACCACAGTGACCTACTGGGGATATAGGGAGAATGCAGTCTCTCAAGTAGGGATGCAGTTGGGGGTGCATGAGCATGAGCAAGGGAATAACACGCTAGATCCTTGGCTCCGCTAACCCGACCTAGTTTAAAACACCTTTTGTGCCATTCCAAGATATGATATAAACAATATAATACATGGACCTTACCTGGGATATGTTCCCAGGCATCTTGGGCAACAAAAATAATCAAATAACCACTTTTAAAAAAACTGATTACTGAACGTCCAAAAAACAACCCCTAGGGACAAATGGCCTCAAGATGGTGGCAAGAATGGTCAGAATGAACAAGGAAGATCAAATGCAAATGATGGAGCCTGAAAATGAACCAGTTGCAATACAAATTGCGGTGCTTCAAATCAACTTATTAAGGAAATGGGATGAAGGCTTCAAATCACTGGAAGAAAAGATTTCCTCATTAACAAACAGCCTGGATGAAACAGCCAAACAGGAGGCAAAGTGCCAGAGATTGGAATTCAACATGCAGATGTGCTTAAACATATCATACGTAGCCAGAGAGACCTGCTAAACTGTATAGATGACCAGGAGAATCGAGGCAGTTGCCAGAACATTCGTGTCCATGGGATTAAATAATGGCAAGCTTACTGAGACCTTATTCAATTTTTAATAGACTGGTATAAAAATATAATCCCGGATTTAGAAATCACCAACTCGTGACATAGAATGGGTTCATCAGAGTCTGGGCCCTTGCCCTAAGAATAATTATCCTCCCAGGGATATATTGGTGGCTTTATAATTTTGCTAAAAAAGAAGCACTCCTTAAAGCTATTTGTGAAAAAGGCCAGATAGAATATGATGAACATCCAATACATTGCCACCATAAACATTCCGTCCTGCTATAGATCTGCTACAGGAGGCAGGTATCAAGTACCGCTGGGGTTTCCCATTTGCTTTTATAGTAGAAACCAATGAAATCCAGCATAGAGCCATAAATAAAAAAGAAGTGGTGAGTCTGCTAGCATTTTTAAATATAACATCACCATGGGATGAAGAAGATATTGAATCTAATGATTTAATCAATAGGATTTTGGTGGGAGAAGATTGGAAGGCTTTCCCTCAAGCTACCAAATGTAGAAAACACCAAAAAGGAGACTCACCTACCACAGTTTCCAATCTTCAGAAAACCACAAGATCAACCTCTACAAAAAAGAAATAATTGCTAAGTTATATGTTGACAACATCATTTATTTACAAAGGAGTTCTAAAAAGGAGGCATACATATGAGGGAAAATAATCCAAATATGTACTTCAGATAACATAGAATCCTTAAAGTTACATAAATCTTACTGCGTTTGTTTTATAATATCAATTTGTAAGTGAGTCTTGGTGCAAAAGGTAAGTCTGTGCTATTCTTGTTAAGGCAAGGGTTGGCGGAGGCAGGGGTTACCCACATGGTATTGTTGATATTTTTAGTATAGTTTGGAAACCCAGCACGTCTTCATGCTATACAAAGCCCCAAAAGTTTGGCCCATTAAAAGCAGAACTGCCTCAGGTAATACCCACAAGCAGGGACATGTTCCCTTTCTTCATTTAGTTGGGCACTGGGGTTGGTTGGGGGGTGAGTTTTAGATTTGAATGGGGAACTGGAAGTCATGAACGAGGTTTACATGGTTATAATGGGTTATCTACGTTATGCAGTTCTTTAGGAACAATAAGAGGAATATACAGGGGGAAATTACCAGGTTCTTCATAAAATACAAATAACTGAATTTCATGCCTTAACATTGAATGTAAGGGACTTGGGAGATGTTACCAAGCGATGGAGAGCCTCTGATTGCATTAGGATTCAGAGGCCCTCTGTCATTTTTCTTCAGGAAATCTATAAATCAAAAGTAAACAATCATTTATTACCACATTAATAGTTTGGGTCCCATGTTTTGGCTCCAGCATCTACTCATTCCAGAGGAGTGGCAATTATTTTTGCTAAAACAATGGATTTTCAGGTTCAGATTGATGCAGAAGGCAGATATATTTTTATTTCTGGTTTGATTTATAATTGTAATTTCATCTTTTCTTTGATATATTCTCCTAACTCTAATCAATTTAATTTCTTGGCTAAAGTATTAAAACACCTTTTTAAATTTGCAGAGGGGGATATAATTATTGGTGAAGATCAGACATGATATGTGATTTTAGATTAGATAAAAGTAATGGGCATCAAACAACCCGTCACTAGAGCAAAAAAATACTATCAAATTATTACAACGTTACAGGTTGGTTGATGCCTGGAGACACATAAATCATGGAATTAAGGGCTACTCTTATTTTTCATCCAGATTTAATTCATTTTCATGTTTAGATTATGTCCTGTTGTCCTCTACTTTAGCACCAGGTGTAACTAAAGCAGATATACTTCCTAGACTAATTTTGGATCATGCAGCAGTTGGAATAATTATGGATATTTTACCAGACAGTCATTACTCCCCTATGTGGAGGATTGATCCATTCCTTCTGTCAGTTAGCCTCAATACATTAAAAGATACATTGGTGGAATATTTCAAAATAAATACCACTCCAGAGATTAGCTGTAACACCATTTGGGATGCTATGAAAGCTACAATGAGAGGGCAATGTATAGCAGAAGCAGTAAAAAAAGCACATAGAATTGACCCGATTAAAGATAAATTATTAAAAGAAGTGGAATTATTAAGAACTCAGCATAAGAAAAAAGAGTCCAAATATTTTTGATAAATTGCAAAAAAAGAGAAAAGAATTAGAAGCCTTAGATTCTACAAAAATAGCCAAATCACTTTAAATATAAAACAAAAAGATTATGAATCGGGCAACAGGAATTCTAAATGTCTAGCTCATGCTCTCAAAACATGTCACCTATCTTCTCAAATTTCAGCAATATCCCATCTTGACAAAGTAACATACGATACCAGAGGAATAAATAAATATTTTGCAGATTATTATAAAGAATTATATAATTCTAATCCCAACAAGATGGGAGATATCAAAACATATCTCCATAGTTTTTCTTCTCCCAAACTTTCACATGCTCAACTGATGTTCTTAAATCAAGCTATCTCTGAAGAGGAAGTTTCTGCAGCAATCAAAAGGCTTAAACATAACAAAGCCCCAGGACCAGATGGGTTTAATAGCTCATTTTACAAAACTTTTAGGGAAATATTTACTCCACATTTAACACATTTATTTAATTGTATTCGGCCCGGCAGCTCTGTTCTGGAAACATGGGGATCATCACATATAATAGTTCTTCCAAAATTAGGTAAAGATAAGAAAAAAGTAGAGACCTATAGACCTATAAATCTGTTGAATCAGGACCAAAAACATTTCACTGCTATCATAGCAACCCAGCTTAATTCAATGATAACTGAATTAGTACACCCAGACCAGACAGTTTTCATTACAGGAAGGCATATAAGATCCCATCAGATGACTACTTAATGTTGTACACCATGCTAAACATTCTCGGAACTCGTTGGGAATATTTTCTTTAGACATGTACAAAGCCTTCGATTGTCTGAGTTGGGAGTATTTAAAAAAAGTCCTGGAGAAATACCAAATGGGAAAAACATTTTTTAAATGTGATAGAATGACTGTACTCCAAAACTACAGCTGTAGTTCACACTAACAACCTAGATTCTGACCCAATACTAATAAAATGTGGCACGAAGCAGGGTTGCCCTTATCACCATTGCTCTTCACCCTCTCCCTGGAGCCTTTGGCAACAAGAACTCATAATAAGATAGCAGGATATTGGGGAGAGGGCGAAGAGGAACACTTGCTGAATTTGTATCCTGATGATATGACTCTAATGCTAGGAAATGCATCCGAAGCAGCCCCTGATCTCAAATCAGAACTAGACAAATTGGCAATAATATCACGGCTTAGGATCAATTATGATAAATCCACCATTAAGTTTTTTCATACTCATCTTGAGGATCAATTGATAGTTTGTAAATTGTTAGGAGTCACGATATCTAACACTGCCTTTAGAGTTTTAACACAATTTTTTCAAGATTATTTTCAATTAATTACTGCCCATTATTAAGTAAAATGAACAAAGATATAAAAAATTGGAAAAAACTTAATTTAACTATTTTGGGTTGAATAGCTTCAATACACATGAAAATAGTACCCAGATTTGTTTATTTATTTCAAGTACTCCCAATACTTATTAATTCTAAAACAATGAGTAAATTAGTCCCAGGCTATGGTCTGAAGGCAAATGAGGCCAGCTCCCTGCTGAAGCAGGGTCAGGTCTGGTCAGTACCTGGATGGGAGACTGCCTGGGAACCATATGTAAGCCGCCTTGGGTTTCTATCATGAAAAGAAAGGTGGGGTATAAATAAATAAAATAAGTAATAGTAAATGGCAGAATAATTTAAATACATTTATTTTTCAAAATAAAAAACCAAGATTGGCTTGGTCTCCATTGTATATAAAGTATTAGTAGAAAAATATTCAGGAGGTCTTCTCGGTCTTAAGAATCAATGGGAAAAGAATCTGGGATTTGAGTTGGACTCACCTGATTGGACAACACTTTATACATTTAAACATAGTAAAACAATTTCTGCCAGTCATAAAGAAATTATGTTGAAAATATTCCATAGATGGTATCTCACACCAGTTCAGCTGTCTCACATATCTTCAACTATATCAACAACTTGCTGGAGATGTTGTATCCAAAAAGGAACATATTTCCACCTTTGGTGGACGTGTCTAAAGATTAAATCATTTTGGAACATAATCCACACTGTACTCAAGAAAATTACTAAAGATATTCACTTAAATCTGGAACTGTTTTTACTCTCTTTATTCAAGGGTGAAAATAACAATTTGAAATCCAAAAGCCTTATTTCTAAATTATTATTAGCAGCAAGGATATCGGTATTACAACAATGGAAAATTTTGATTGATTTAGACATACAGGCTTGGCATAGGAACATCAGGATGATCATGATTCTGGACACACTCGCGCTACACCTTAGATTCCTGCAAGGCAAAACAAAACCAGGATACTTCATGACCGTGTGGTGGACATTTATAGAACATACAGCTCAACATGATTTACATGATCAACTTTCCAAAGTAACCAGGTTTATTTAGCTGTCATGAACAAACATTCTAGATCACTTACTTGATGGATTAACCCTGTCCTATAGTTGCTTTTCAGTTCCAGTGTTATTTACTGTATTAATATTTTTACTTGTATGATCTGAAATTGTATTTATATTTGTTAGTGATAATTTGTGATAGTCCATGGCTCTGAGGTGGAAGGGATGGAAGGGGTTGTTGGTTGGTTGAATTTTTGTTGTTTGTAAAATAAGTAAAATATATATATATATATATATATAATATAATAAAGTAAGGATCGGGTTCGTTGTCTAGTTCCCATCTGCTTATATTCCAATATTTGTTGTTCAGTCCTGATCTGCCTTTTTTTTTTGTTCCGGCATGTTTTGCACTTACTGATTTGATCTGCTGGGTTTGTGGGGGGGGGGGGGTTGCAGCGAAAAAAAATATGTAATTTTAACATAAATGCTTATGTAAATCCATGGAAATTAATGGGTAATAGCGATTGTAATTGTGAAGATAATTACATAAAATTGAGGGGGGGAATTTAAAAAAGCCATGCCGATTACAGCTGCAGCCCACTGCAAAAAAATCAGTGCCAACCTGAAAAGACAGCGGACTGTCAGATTCAGTCCAAATCTGGTACTAAGTCCAATTTAGTGGATATTGTCCCCCATCCCTACTCTCAAGCAACCTGGTCCTGGGTTGTAGAAGCCCTTATATGTTATCTCACCCTAATCCTAACCTCACCACCTTATAAAGCATCACATCCATTTTGCCTCTTTCACCTTGCTACTATTAAACCAAATGCAGAAAGCATGAGACAATAACCATCCATTCTTCAGCATAAAAATTGGTTTTGTACCTTCATCTTGGGGAAGAGCAAAAAAGTGAGGGCAATATGTAATTCATTTTTTAAAGAACACTTGATGCAATCTGCTTCCCCCACTGGTGACTTGGACAGCGTCAGCAAGATTTCTCACTTTCCATATTAAATAAAAGATTACTGTTCCCAGACTTCTTATTTCCTGTTGCTAATGAAGCTTTTGAAAACCTCTTTTTACAAGTGTAAATGGATTAAATCTCTAACAAAAATGTCCTAGAGGTACCAATAGATTTTGTTCCTTTCCTGCTGATAATCTCTTTCTGTCTTTGACATCCTGTGCAATAACTTTTTCTCAAATAGCCATTCACCTCTCAAAATATCTTATCCTTGCTTAGGTGCTATTTGAGACAGCAGTGCACGGTTGAATCCCCTGCAGTTTGTGTGTGCACCTGTTTTTGGAGTTGTAAATCTCAATCAACTAGGTTTTCCATGTTCTGAAGCCCAGTAGAAAGGCAGTCACTCAGACACATCCATATACCCAAGTATTATAATGGTAAGACTTCAAAACATCTATTCTATTTCCTCCCTTATGACATGCAAAGCACATTTTTCATCGTATCTCCTTACCTCATGCACACACACACTTTTAAATAAAGTCTTATAAACATGAGAAACACAAACAACACTTTAAAGTTGAACTACAGAATGGATGGCTATTTACATCCATTCATTTGTTTTTGCTTGGCTGCTCCTGTTTCTTTGACTATAAACCATCAGTAATGGTTTATAGTCCTGCACACAGAAAAGTAATCCACTAAGGAAAAAGCTAGAGCACTTCTCCCTGAGACTATATTTTTCTATTTGCTGACTGAACCAGCTGCAGTTTGTAGAGTCTAGCAAAATGCGTGCCACTTGATTCTGCTCGTTGTGTAAACTTTTAGACCAGGAGGCTGGGTTATCCACTGCAACTCACCTTTCAGCATTCAGAATCACGCAGTTTGCCACAAGCAAAGAACAATTTCAGATGGCACAATTTTGGTATATTTTGACATTTCTATGGTTGTAAACCACCTTGAGTGCAGTAATGTAGAAAGGCAGTATACAAATTAAATGTGAAAGGAAAGGAAATGACTGGCAATGGACAGGGGGATAAAATTATCAATGTGTAGTCAGGCCAGACTGTATTAGAAACAAAAGGCCCTGTTCCAAGTGCTTCCAGTACATGCATGCATTAAAGTTCCCATGAATTGTAACAATGCTGTGTGATCCATGCCAGCATCCTCAGTCCTATAACCCAGTCCAACAGGGCTGTACACAGAAACAGCAATTTGTCTGTGGAGCACCATCTTCCACACATAAACAGGGCTTCCCTGACTTAATGTCAAAAAGAAAGTTCCATGGTCATGCCTACTGTAATAAGCTCATACACACACCCTATCCGAGGCCTGTCCAACTTGTGACCCACTGAATCAAATGCAACCCACTAGCTATGCATTATGGGCTCCCATATCTGGCTGGTGTGTTGTGTTTAGCATGGTGAGTCTCAAGCTTTCCAGGTCTTCCCCACTTGCACTGGCAATGGTTGCAGACTTTGGGCATACTCCAGACACTGGCACTTCCACGGGTTTCTGGTTTAATGAAGAGAACCTATAAGTGATCCTTAGAACAACTGGATCTTTAGTTCATTCAAGAGCGCAGTTATCCTTCCTTTAGGATCATGGTTTAAAATGCTAAAAATATTTTTTTTGGGGGGAAAGGAGATGACCAGGTTCTTCCCCTTCAAAATTAAGTCAGCTATAACCTTGATTTCCTCATTTAAATATTATCAGGGGGACAAAGAGCCTTAAGACAAGTGAGCTAGGTTGTCATAACCCTGGCCTGAGATCAGTGTCAGAGGATAATGAGCTGGTCAAGTATGAGACTGATGTGCTGAGGAATTGGAATGGATTCCCAGTATGTGGAATTTTTACTCATCACACTACAACCTGACCCTACAGAATATGCCTGTTTCCCACACTGCACCCTTTTTGGCATTTTCAGCCATTGCTCCTGCACTGTGAAATACCCTTCCCTCTATCAGTTGCTTCAGATGTTTTGTAAAGATGTATCCTTTTCCCCAGGCGTTCCCTGACCCATAGAATTGGGCCCTGTTATTACTGAATTCCTGTTTTTAACCATTTTTATAATATTATTTTACTGGATTTTAGGTTGTATCTATCCACAGGTCTAATTCCCTAAATAAATAAAAGAAACATTGCTCTGCAAAATGACACAGTTTTTTTTCACCCTCCTATACATCCCTGTTTATATAAACACAATATGAGCCAGAATCACAAAAATAAGGTGTTAAATATTAATCTTCCAGAGAGATGCTGCTTCAAGACTGTTTTTTCAGAGATGAATTGTTGTTACATGGGGAGATGGTATGAAATACTACCAGAAAGGAAGAGTCCATGTTGCATGAATGTTTGTTTGTTGATTTATTGTTTGTTTGTTTGTTACCTTTATACCCCACCTTTTTTTCATCATGGAACCCAAGGCAGCATACATGTGGTTCCCAGGCAGTCTCCCATCCAGTCACTGACCATAAAAAAACATTTTGGGTACAGTGAAATATCAACAAAAATATTAGCAGCAGTCAGTTCTTCTTTTTCATGTTTGGAGAGGTGTAAAGTTACCAACTTTAAAACATCTTAAAAACTAAAGACTTTAAAACATATTAAAACAAAGCATATTTAAAACATCTTTTAAAAAAACAACTTTAAAAACATCTAGAAAAGGAATTCCAGCACAGATGCAGACTGGGATAACATCTCTACTTAAAAGGCTTGTTGAAAGAGGAAGGTCTTCTATAGGAGCTGAAAAGATAACATTAGGAGTCTGTCCAATATTTATGGGGAGGGAATTTTATGAAGGCTATTGTTGCCCCTTATGCCCAGGACCTTTTCAACATAGCCTTTCGCTTAACCCACCCCAACCAAAATAAAACCTATGTATACTTAACTGTATCTGTTCCCATTCATCCCTTTTTATGCGTGTGGACTTTCACTTCTGGTCTCCCTTTCTGTAAGTTCCTTGGGACTTTTCTAATGTTTTCAGAGAGAGAGAGGTGGTGATGGTGATCATGTACCTCCTTTGGATCCTGGACCTCATGCAAACATTTACAAAAGAAGAAAACTGAAGATTTTTGGCAGCATCATATTGTTTGGCTGATAGGGTAGTCATCGGTTTCTAGTCTAAATAATAATAATAACAACAACAACAATTATTATTATTATTATTATTATTATTATTATTATTATTAAAATGTATGCATGAATACCTATAAAATAATGTCTAAAACATTTCAGAGGAAAATAATATACATAAATACAGCAATCAGAACTATTTGAGCCAAAGGTTCATGGAAAGGGTGGGTCTTAAGGGGGCTTTGAAAGAAAAGAGAGAACATTGGCACCAAGTGGGTGTTCTGGGAACACAATGAGAGCAGCAGGGGTGGGGATGTTATAATTGTAATATTAAACAAATGTATAGATGAAAAAATAATGTATGAGTCTTAAATGTCAGCTGTAAGCACAACTAGAAAAGAATAAATGGCCAATGCAGGTGCAATTTATCGATCAACTTTGCTCAGTCTAAAACACACTGTTGGCTATTTGCATTTTCTGTTCATAGTAATAAAGTTCTAACTTTTTCAATCTCAGCCTTCTTCTGGCATTAGTGTGTGTCTGCTTAATTTACCATCCTATTGAAAATGAACTTGGAGGGAAGGGAAGGGGCACAAGAGAAAAACATTAAATAAACAATTTTGGTACCTGTTAACATGTTCAGAAATAAAAATCAGTCTTCCAAAATGACACAATAATTCAAAGGAAAGTATTTATATAAGAAGTGCTGCCGCATGGACATATATATTTTGGCTGCAGTCTTATTGAAAAATCAGATTTACCTCACACTAAGGAGAAAAAGTGGGAGGGCAGTCCTCCCATTCAACTAACAATAATTCCAACAAGGGGTATCTGTGCACTGAAATAGTTTCCACTCACGTGTCATCCTTGCTGGCTTGAGTTACAATATCACAAATGGCAATCATCCATGACCAATTCACTGTGCAGCTGGGTATGTCTTTGTTACAAACAACAGCCCATATGCAATATGACCATATGCAATATGACATGGCCCTTAGAATTGCTTCAGGTATGGATGTACATAGAATGGCAATGTCATGAAGAGATCCCTCCTTCCCATCCTGTATCTCTTTGCATATTCTCCAAGAGTGCACTGATAACAATACCATTGATGACACATGCTTGAATTCGAAGGGTGCATTTAGAAAGTGCTGATGGCTGTCCACAGCTATGATTGGCTCCAGGTATTACTAAAGCAGCCATGCTAGCTGAGTAAACAGCCAAAATTGCATTTGACTGGAAGCACTTCCTGTGATGTTTGCCTCTGACTGGGATACACAAGTCCTCCTTTGAATGTTATAAAAAGCACTGTCAACTGAATGCAGAACTGCACATTTGGTTGAGTGGTGCTTCTCTGATAATGCCTAAAGATGTTCTTTTACATGATCTCCTCATGAAAACTTAATCAAGTCCAAGCCTAGACAGCTTTCATAAAAGCCAGCAACCTAACATTTTGAAAAGTTGGAATGCTGTTCTGTGGCTCTCTCAGTAACTGAATTATTACATACCCCTCTTTGCTACCTAACAGAAAGCAACTGTCTCACATGTCTCAATAGAACCTTTGGGTTAGCTCACAACAATAATTCTGCAGAACAACAACTAATATAAAAATGTCCAAGAGTGGTTCAAATCCTGTAGTAAGGAACCAAGTGAAGACAACAGGACCATCAAAATCAAGATAAAAATTACAATGATGGTGAGGGGTGTGGCATCCTTCCCTGGCTCTACCTGTCAAGTTCCCACCTGCTTGTGGCTACTGCCTTTCCCTAGGGACCACCAGGGACACCACCAGTCAGGATCGTTGTTTTTATGTTTTCTCCACTCTGCTCTAGCACAGATCTCACTAGATCCCACTGCTAGGCAGCACCACCAGTCACTTCCTGTAACCAATACTCCCAGAGACTTTGCCTGAGTCTCTCTATAGCTGGTTACTTTGTGACTGAGTGCTTATGCTGTTCCCAACCCCCTTGTATCTGTCTCTATAAAGCATACAACTCTGGGTTGCTCTGGATACTTGACTTTGTTACAGTATCTCCCTTCACCGCTGCCACCAGTAGATACTGTTTCTATTCAGCCTTGGTAATTACCTTGCCCTCCCTTCTGGTATGTATATTCCCCAGACAAGGATCAGGCCTTTGGTAAACCAAATAAGTATTTATTCAATAATACCAGGAAATAACAAGATTACTTAGGATTGTTTAACAAGAGTATGGTTTCATTTAGTGCCACTCTTTATGTTTCTGTCCATTTATATACTTTCTAAATATCAGCCAAATATAATCCAAACCTCCCTCAGAACTCTGCCAACCAACCCTCACCAAATGACCTCACTCCAACCAACTCAACTTCTCCCCCTCTCATCACTCACAAACCTCCATTTATACTTTCAGCCAGCCAGCCACTCAGTCAATCATCATCCAGCATACTTCAGCTTCTCACCCATGTACTCCCCCTTTCTCTCTCAGTCAATTACCATACATCACCTAATAGACCCACACTTACCTTATTTACAGATGCTTAACCTACAGGAACATCACAAGGGGGTGGGAGGGAATCTACCACTATTTATTGTATTTTGTTCCCCAAAACCTGCCAGAGTAAGGTCTGTATGATCCCCCTAAACTGCACAACAGAGAAGATTGAAAGCTTCCATGAGAAGGGAATTTTGAAGTATAGGCACCACCACTGAGAAGGTCCTGTGCCTTGTGTCTGGCAATCTAACCTCAAACATGGCCAACATCTGGATTAGAACCTCATCTTAGGAGGAACTGATAAAGTGAACGGTATACTGTAAGGCAAAAATGTGGAACCTCTGGACCACAGGCCTAATTAGACTCAGCAGAGGTCCTAATTTGACATTTGATGCAGTTTCCCCAAATCATGCCCATGTGCCCCCTGGCCCCCCCAGGGGTTCAATTTGCCCATGAGTTTATTTTCCCCAAACCATGCCCACCTCACGTCACTGGTGATGTTAGCTGATGGATGGAAGGAGATAGTTTAATCCTAATTGGCTGCACAATCCTGTTTCCAACATGGAAACAGTCATCTCTGCTCAACCAGCTAAGTGGACATTAAAGCCCTGTGAAAATGTGCCCTTTGAAACAGTGCATGCACAAGCTACTTCAAAAAGTATTTTGCCTAGGCTTTAAGACAGCTCCTGCCCTCCTATTTCCTCAATCAGCAGCACAGTTGTCTTAAAGTCTCCAGGAACAGGGAGTAAAAGGGGGAGGGAAGGAGACTTGCAGAAGTGTTTTCCAAGTCTCCTCACATTTTCCTTTTAATTTTCCATGAACAAAGTCTGAAAGAGGGAGGGGAAGACTTGGAATAAGCTTTTTCAAGTCTCCCCCTCCCTCTTCACATCCTTGATTATAGAGACTTATGGGGAGTGAAAGGAATTTTGCCCACCTACCAATCATGTGACATCATATTGACACTACGCAATTGACAGGTGGGTGGCCCCACCCAACTCCTGTCAAATTTGGCACACGAGGCAGATCCTGTGGATCCAAAAATGTTCCCAATCTCTGCTTTATGGCATCTTGGCCCCAGAGGGTTGCATTGAACATTGTATATGCAGAGTTCCACTTATGCAGTGGGTCTAACCATTTTTCTCCTCTCCCTGTGCACCCTAAAAATGTGCTCTGGAGGAGTGGAAAGTTCCATTGCACAAGCAGAACAGTAGCACTGGATATGACCCATGGCTTTAAAGGTCAATGGCAATACAGCTCATAACAGAGATAATTCAGTCATAAGAAGTAGAATTTTTCATCCAAAGATATCATTTTATAGATCATTACAGGTAACTTAGCTCCGTGTTTGTGTCCCTACATGTTTACGATTCTCTCCTAATCTTTATCTTTTGTGACCAATGTTACTGAATGTAAATACACTTTTTGCTCTGCTCCATTCACTTCTGTTCCAGGAATTTAAAATCACATGGCATCAGCCTCTGCAACATAAAATGTTTTGCACAGATAAAGGTACCACTGTGATCCTGCAATAATGAGTAATGGGTTTCCAGTGGAGCCTTGCCCAAACCTCTCCAAACTTGTAGAAATTGTCCAAATGAAATTCTCACAGGGTGAGCCAAGGTTAAAATCTGGCTGAGATCAGAAGTGAAGAGAATTCCATTAACTCCATCTGTGGGTCTGTTATCACAAACCACCATTTGATCAGGCCTTGTCTCAGCTCTGGGAGGTTGGCAGTGGGATGAAAGGTTTTCACAAGTTGGAATGAGTTGTGAGTGGAACTCCAAATTAATTTTTCTCTATGCGGAATTAGTCTGCCAATCACTTCCACAGAATGTTACGAAAATGCTCCAAATTCCAAATGCAAGAACACTTCATGGATTTTACTAGCTGCTAATTACTTCATCCATTACTTTGCCGCTTTCACTGTGTTGATGAAAACAGTCTTATGCCCCTGAGAGTATATAAGAAGATGGTCATGTGGAATAAACTTGCTAGTTATGGTCATATAACAATTTACTTGGATCCTGTGCTTCCCTCTACATTGTCAGACTACAGCTCACACCATCCCTGACCATTAGCCATTGGCTGTTGGAAGCTGGAGTTCAACAACATCTGAGAACCACAAGTTCTCCATATCTGCTCTACATTTAGGATGGAAACCAACATGAGATTTGTGCTATACTTATTTGTGTTTAGAAAATAATTAAACCCTGCTTGAGGTATTTACATAGGACTTGATGGGACCATTGACTTTGTATTCCAGCAAATTGTAGAGATGGGCCACAATCCTGTAACATCAGCTTCAAGATGTATGGAATTTAGAGACATTTGGGAAAGGTGGCAGTCTAGGAGTTTTAGATACAATGAATGGATCTCTGGGATTTGATGTACTATAGTGACTAAGAAACTGAGCTGTGAATTAGGAAGTCCCCTATTCAAATCTTGCTTTTCCCATGAATTCAGTAGAAGATCTTAAGCAAAACACTACTGTCTCCTCCTCAGCCCTCTATGTGAAATATATGGATGATGATTCTAAGACATTAGTGAGATAATGCATGTGAAGCCCTTGGAAGGATTATATCAGTGATATATTAGGGGTGGCATGTGGTACTCAGTCTAATATCATGCACATGGCAAGGGTGGTGGGAGAGGGAAACAGAGAAAAGAGGGAGTTGGACAGAGAGAAAAGGAGGTGCCCCACTCATTTTGGGCTCTGGACCCACCACCACTAGCATGCAGTCCTTGACACATTATCTCTGAGGGAATGTGGCCCTCAACAGGAAAAAAAAAGTTTTCCTATCCCATGTTACTACAAAACTTGGTTCTGTACATGCCCTGAGACAATGGCTGCCTCCCTGGTGACCTGTTTATGGAGCATTCATCTTGGTTTGTTTGCAGGGAGATTAGATGATGTTAGCTATTTAATCAGCATTTATTCTGATTTGTTTGCCTGGAGGTTAGATGATTTTGTGTCAAAGCAAGTGTTATTCAACACTTTCCAGTGTATTTTTCTGTCTCTTTCCTTATTTGAAAAAGCCTCATATTTTGGGGAAGCAGGTCTGTTGTGCAAGACCTTCCAATCAACTATAATTGTGCAATCTGAATTTTCCAGTATGTGATGGAATCCCACCCAAAAGTAGCAACAGTATGGAAACACACTATCTGTGTGATTTGGCTCTTCTGCTCTGATCAAAAGATATGAGTACAGACATTGTAAAGAGAGAGAGAAAGATCCTCCCCAATAGTACACCCAGCACTGACCCCAGTACAAATCAGGAATTGCTTGCACATGCATAATCAAATCCCCAGAGCAAAATGCCATACCTAATGCATGTAGTATCTAGGATTTGTCCATTAATTATACCTTGTGAATGAACGGATTCCATCCAGCAAGCCTATCTGGCCTTGATTAAACTGAGTGCCCTCTTTTGCATTTCTTGAGAAATGTAAGCATGTTGCTAATAGCAATGGCAGGACCACCCATTAAAAGCCAAATCTAAGGAGCAGACACTTGTATGATTTTATCTTAATCCAACGGTGAGAATCTTGACTGATGTGACTCATGACCTGACAACGTATGAAAACTCATCATGCCCATCTCATGGAAACTCATTGCGTCCATCTGAAACTTGTGAAACCTCCTTTTCAAAATCACGTGAATGTTTGCTGATAATTTAATTCCTGTCACATTTTCATGTCATTTAGTTTTCCAGGACCCCACCAGAAGGCTGCTCCAAGCTGATCTTTTTCAGGTGCTCCAATCCTGCAGATTAATGCAGGAGCTTCTCCTTTAACGCCTCCTGCCCCATCCCTTAACCTCTGTACCATTATTGTTATTTTCTTTGGAATTATAGGATCACAATGGTGACCCTGTTATGGATGAATCGACCAAATAACATCCAGCCATTATAATGAGAAATCCAGGGTGGGGGTAGGGAGTAGATTCTATGTCTTATAGCTAGAAAATGGTTCAACTGAGTAGTTTGAAACTTAACAGTGAAGGGGAGATAAGTTTAAGAATGGTTCATGTTGAATTTGAGGCAGAAAGGGTAAGAAATTGCTTATTTTGAATGAGTTAAACATTTGATGAGGAATTCTGGCATGTTGAGAGGTGTACACTCTTCTTCCATAGACTTTGCTGGGGTGGTTTCTTTCAGAAAGATTTCTCCGTTTGTAATGTGTCTTTTGGGAAATAATTTATTGTTTTAGGTCAAGGGGAACATTTTAAATTGTTTTTATTGTTGGACTTTATATTGTTGTGACCCACTCTGGGAACCTCTTGTGAAGGGCAGGTAATAAATATAACAACAACAACAACAGCAACAACATCTAATATGTGCTTTCGTCTAATCTTAGTGTAACATATTTGTAATTTCTGTTAAAAATGCATTTTATGACCGATGTTATGCAATGGGATTTCATACACATGCTCAACTGCTTGTGCAAAACTACTGTGAGAGAAGGTTAAACCTGGGTTGGGGATTGAATGGAATGTTGTGAGGCTGAGGGTGAGTGTCAAGCAGAGGCGGTTGATTGGAAAATGCCAATGTGGCTATATGAGGGATTGCTGAAAGGCTGGGAGGGGAGGAGATGAGACAGAGAGAGGTTTAAGGGCCACAGTAGGGGCCCTATTGTTAAGGGTAAATTGGATGAATCACATTCTGAGCATCCCCCCTCTCCTTTTTTTTTTTTCAATAATTTTTATTCAGATTTTCATAAAACATACAAGACAAAATCATAAAACATTCAAAGACAAAAAACAAAATCAAAAATAGTTAAACAAAAAGAAAAAAAGAAAAAAAAAACAAAAATAAAAAATAAAGAGTAAAATATTGACTTCCCATTTGTCAAAGATCAAATCAATTATAAGTCTATAATATATAACAATCCTGTCTCTTAAGTCATATTATAAAATCACTTTCCTCCAGTAGTTATCTTACTTAATCATCAAATCTCATAAACATTACTTTATTCTTTCCACAAAAAGTCAAAGAGAGGTTTCAATTCTTTAAGAAATATATCTATCAATTTTTTTTTCCAGATAAGCATATCGATTAATCCATCTCATTACTAATTATGATAATCTTATTGTCATAACCATAGTCAAAATAAACATTTCAATTAATCCATCACATCAGAATCTGTTAGGTTCAATAATTTCAGTAGCCATTGTTCTATTATCTCTATTAGTTCCATTTTCCATCTTCCATCTTCAGTAGTCTTGTTAAGTCCAGTAATTTCAATATCCAATCTTCCATTATCAGTATTCCATAATAATCTTGCTGTCAAAGCCATAGTCATATAGTAAGAGTCTGATGGGAATTACCTCTATCCCAAATATTTTCTTGCCATCCATTCTGAATAGGTTGCTGAAATACTGCTGTAAAATCATATCTCTGTTCTTTTTTTCAAAATACACTGGGTCATCTCTTAAAAGTTTTTCCATTGTCACATGGCTGCAGTTAATTCCATAGATTTTCTCTATATTGGGCTCCATCACATCATTCCAGTCCAGAAGATTATCCATGCCATTGATAACTTTATCTCTAGAATCTTCATTCATTTCTTCAGAGATAACATTGAGTTCCAAACAATAGATTTTATTTCTAAAGTCCATAGACTCCAAATCTTGTTCCTGTTCCACGTTGGTTCCAATCTCCGGGATCTCCTCTCTCACAGGGACCCCTATTCCAGTCTCCAGGGTCTCCTCTCTCACAGGGACCCCTGTTCCAATCTCCGGGGTCTCCTCTCTCACAGGGACCCCTTCCAGGGTCACCTCTCTCACAGGGACCCTTATATCTTTAATCTCCTGCTTCATTTTACTCAATTCAATTTTCATTATCTCAATCTCATCCATTATTTTCTGAAACATAGTTATTTCCAGATTTTCAGCCACTTTCTTAATTGCCATTTTAAAAGAAAAATATAGGAAAACCACTTCTTATTTCAGCAACAATTGGGTTAATTCTCCAAACTTGGTGACATCACAGTATAAACAGAGCAGACAGCCTTATCTCTCCAATAGTTAAGTAAACAAAATGCAGTTCCCAGGATCGAAACAATTAATGGCAATCGTCAAGAAACAGATTCGTCAAAATAAAATAGACCAAAAAGAGAGTAGTCTCAAAACAGTATAATATTTTTCAAAATAAAAATCTGGAATAGAAATCCCTCTTCTGTGTATATCTTTAGAATGCAAATCCAGGACAGCTTTTTGCAACAAAAACAGAGATAAGCTATTAATTAGTGCGTAGCAGAGAGAAGTTATGGCTCCCCAGTGAGATGTCAAAAACTGATCAATCTGGCAAATCTCTTTTAAACAGCAACAATTTAAGTCAAGTAAAAGAAAAATATAGAAAGAAGGGTGCTTGCCTGTTAGTGCGTTCTCTCTTAGAAGATAAGATGAACGTTCGCTTTAACAGATAGAGCTTGCTGTTGAAAATCCGTCCCACCTTCGTCGGCTGGACCTCGTCCCATAAATTAATGAGATCTGGTCGTCCCAACAAAAATAGGCTTTGAGGTTAATCTCTTCGTTTCTCCCTACCCGGGAGAAGTTTAATCAGTCAAAAAAAAAAAGAAAAAACTGACTGATATATCTGAATAAGCTTCTTTTGAGGCAGGAGCCCGTCTCAAAAGCAGGCACAGGCTAAGTCACCCTTCCCGGAAGTCCGAGCATCCCCCCTCTCCTGATTGCTTAATACCAGGGTTAGGGAACCTTTGGCCTTCCAGATTTTGTTGAACTATAATTTCCACCACCCTCAATAAACTTGATCAATGGGGAGGGACGATGGGGAAGTTGTAGTCCAGAAATATCTGGATGGTCATATGTTATCCCACCCCTCCTTTATATGCTGTGCTGGCAGTATAATGCTAGATCTCCTAGAACAGCCTTTCCCAAATAGTGGGCCACCAGATGTTGTTGGACCACAACTCCCATCAGCCTCAGCCAGCATTGCCAATGGTCAGGAAAGATGGGAATTGTGGTCCAACAA
Source organism: Rhineura floridana (assembly GCF_030035675.1). NCBI lineage: Eukaryota > Metazoa > Chordata > Lepidosauria > Squamata > Rhineuridae > Rhineura > Rhineura floridana. Next base: position 200,492,241 of record NC_084480.1, on the reverse strand, counting down.
CATCTGGTGGCCCACTAGTTGGGAAAGGCTGCTCTAGAGCATTCTGATCCACCTCCTTCTTCCTAATCAGAATAGACAATCCCATGCACTCACACAAGAAGGATGCAGACAAACTGGAAAAGGTTTAGAGGAGGGCAACAAGGATGATCGAGGGACTGGAAACAAAACCCTATGAGGAGAGACTGAAAGAACTGGGCATGTTTAGTCTTGAGAAAAGGAGACTGAGGGGAGATATGATAGCACTCTTCAAGTACTTGAACGGTTGTCATACAGAGGAGGACCAGGATCTCTTCTCGATCATCAGCAAGGGAGAGACCAGCCAGGGCACATCCCAGAGCTTGGAAAAGTTACTTTTTTGAACTACAACTCCCATCAGCCCCCAGCCAGCATGGCCACTGGATTGGGCTGATGGGAGTTGTAGTTCAAAAAAGTAACTTTTCCAAGCTCTGCCCCATCCATTCACCAAAACAGCTTCAAGGAGCTTTATTCCCCCATTTCTGTAGAAAAAACACTTATAAGATCCTTGTAACTTAGGAACTAGTGTCTGAGCTTGCTTTTTTTCCTCATCCATTCCAATCCCCTTGCCCCTTGTGTCATGTATTCTAGATTGTAAACCTGACAGCAGGGATTGTCTTATTATGGATTGTTGCAAGCCACACTGGGAAACGTTTTTGACTGATGAGCAGAGTAAAAACATGTTAAACAAATAAACCTGCTTTGGAGCAACAATCGCCACACTCTCACATCACCTAAATTCATTTCCCTTCCGTTAGGAACAGAAGAAGAACCCTGTTGGGTGAGACCAAAGGTCCATCTAGTCCAGCTTCCTGTTTCTTGCAGTGGCCAGCCAGATGCTTCTGAGAAGCCCCCAAGCTTTAAGCAGGGCATGAGGGCAATAACTCTCGCCTGCTATTTATTTACCTCTCAACATCCCATCTTCTGTTCCATTAAGTGTTAGGCATTTTATGATTAAGTACTGAGCGTTAAAAAAATTCCTAGCAAATTCACAGAAAGAATAGTGTCTAATCAAAATCCATCCTGAATCTGGTTAGCTGCTGTGTACAGTAGGAGTTATTGGAGACTGATTGTCTGCTAAGGCCTGCCGGGGGCCCTTTTGCTTTTACCTGACTGCTTTATCTGGGGAACATGAATAATTTGTCATATGCATAAAGCTAATTGTCTTTGTGTTTATTTTAGGAGCTCATTATAAAAAAACTACATAAATGACACTGAATGAGGGGTAGACTCAGCATGAACTGTTATGGGGAAAAATCCACAACATTGTGGAATTGCCTTTTGCATGGCAGGCAGCAATGAGTAATGAGTGCCACTAATGAAGTATAGCAAAGAATCATTAAGAGAAAAAGAGACTGAGGCGGGGGGGGGGGGAGGAAGAGAATGCCTGCTAATTATTTTATTTATTTTTGAATATCTAAGTCATTTATCACTCTTTCATCTGGGTTGCCGTGTAGTACAAATAAATCCAACATGAATGAAGCATTCACCATAATCTGTGAGCCTGTCAGGGAAAAAATAGCTACATATTAAATACATGGTATGTCAATGCATGATTCCCTCCTGCCTTCCCTTTAAACAGCAGGTGTTGGTGGGTAGGATCAGGATGATGGACAATGCCAAAGGGGACTATGCCGTTTACTCTCACATTGCAATCCTAATGAAAAACCCCCATCAGCTCTTTATTTTAGGAGAGAAGCTGCCATTGGTGCTAATGACAGCAGGTGGGTCTGTGTAATTTTCATTAGGAACATTGTGGGGTAAGAGGTTAAAAAATCCCTCCCTTACATGTTGTGGTTGTTATTATTTCCTGCCAGTAGGAGCCCAGGGTGGCAAACAAAAACACTAAAAACACTATAAAACTTCATAAAAACAAATGTTCAATATATTAAAACATCTTTAAAACATATTAAAAAACAACTTTAAAAACATCTTTATTTTTTTTTAAAAAAGCTTTAAAAACATCTTAAAAAAGTAATTCCACCACAAATGCAGACTGGGATAAAGTTTCTACTTAAAAGGCTTGTTGAAAGAGGAAGGTCTTCAGTAGGCACTGAAAAAATAACAGAGATGGTGCCTGTCTAATATTTAAGGGGAGGGAATTCCAAAGGTTAGGTGCCATTATACTAAAGATCTGCTTTCTATGTTGTGTGGTATGGCCAATCCTGCCAATCCTGAACACTCTCTCTCTCTCTCTCTCTCTCTCTCTCTCTCTCACTCACACACACACACACACACACACACACACACACACACACACACACACACACACACGCACGCACGCACGCACGCACACACACACACACACACACACACACACACACACACACACACACACACACACACACACACACACACACACACCCCATGGCTGCTATTTAAAGTTTATATTTAAAGGGGCTGCACAGGAAGAACTAGGAGTGCTTTAGCCGTGGATTGAATTTGCAGTCATATGACATCATATGGCATTAAGTGATTGACTGGTGGGCCCACAGCCCACCTGTCAGAGTGACCCACAGAGGTCTCTGGAAGGACCAGTTACCCACTTCTGATGTAATGTGTAGTTTGGTCTTCAAATGTAGCTGTTGCCAATAAAAATCAATTTCCAACATATTTGTGTTACATTGAGTGTGACCAAAAAAGAGGCTGAGGTGTAGAGAAAAAGCCTAGTGCCAGGCTGGGCAACTTGTGGCCTTCCAGATGTTTCTAGACTACACTTCCCATCACCCTTGACCATTGGCCATATTGGTGGTGCTGATGGTAGTTAAGAATCCAACAATATCTGGAAGACCACAGGTCCCCCACTCTGCCCTAGTGCCATCCTTCCATCCAAAATTATTACTTCTCCATCTATGAAATCCCATAGGTTTTCCCACTGTAATAATAACTGGAATTGTGTCATGGCTAAGATGCTGAGCTATGAAACAGGAAGTCTCAGGTTTGAATGTCAGCCCCGTGCGATGAATTCACTAGGTGGTTAGGGAAGCCACATTACTCCAGGCATTCCGAATAGGGTTAATGGAGGGAATGGTCATCAAGGACTAGAAAACTCATTACACCCCCCTCCATCGCTCATGGAAGGTGACTGTTTGCATTGAGGGAGCATTTTGTATCTGTGGAGCTGGAATGCAACTGAAATGGTGGATCCGCCATGCTGATCCACATTGCCCCTCCTTACATGTTGAATTAATTCTGTTTGGAATGCCTGAAGAGAACTAGTGCCCAGAAGCAGCTGGCCGACTGGGGCAGAGCAGCTATTACAGCTGCTTGCCAGGTGGGTCTCTCCCTGTTGCTTACCAGAAGGGACAGAGGGAGGGGTGAAACATCAGAGAGGTTGGCACAAGGGAAATGCACCAACAGGAGCCCCAGATTGGCTCTATGGCTGTTTGCACCACACCAACCTCCCCACCGCCTTGCCCTCTCCCTCCTGGTAAGCAACAGTGACCCGCCCCCACCTGCTGAGAAGCTGGCATAGTGGCTCTGCGCCGCCTAGCAAACCACTGTTGCAGTACCTGCCCCACCTGATTTACAAGGCTGCACTGGTTACCGGTTTGTTTCTGTTAGGATCTATGGATTATAATGGTATTTTGCAGAATTAAGTGCATGCAGTAAAGACTAAGCAGTAGCTACACTTCAGCTTGGTTGTAATTGCACTGAGAGTCTGGTATAAGAAAAAATAAGAAACCAAGTTTATTATAGGAAATACATTTAGATAGAAAAGACCTACATCTGACTGACTAGATAGGAGATGCTGCAGAAGAGATGTCTGCTGCATCTGTGCTCCTTCTCAGAGAGCCACGCTGGCGAGAAGAACGAAAGGAAGACTGAGATCAGAGGAGGAGCAGGAAGGGAGATTTGTTTCCTCTGAGGATATCAGTTTACACCTGGAAGGAAAGGTGAGCTTAGGTGAGAGTGGACAGAACTGTCTAGGAATTTAGGAAGACTTCTCTCTACCTCTCTACTTCCCATATAGCATGCAATCCCCTCCCAGGCTTCAAGCTGAGTTCCACTGTTACATTTCCAGCAGCTTCCAGGCACACTGACAACCTTTAAAACCCTGAGTAGGCTTTAAAGTACCAGCCTTCTCCCATACAAGCCTGCCTGGCTATTGAGAATTATAATCTTCAATGACCCTTCAGCAGTCCCAGAAATAGGCTTAGTTGTGTTAAGGGTTAATTTCTTTTACTGTATAGCACCACCTTTAGGATGGCATCTGTTATAACTTAGCACATCCAGTTTCCAACGGATGCCCTGCATCCGCCAACATTTGTAATATAAGCTGATCATGCACTATAGCCGGAAGCATGACTCAGGGAATACACTGGTGGAACCAGTTCAATGTAACACACTGTAATATTACCATATATGGAGTTCCTACTGTAAGCTTCCTGTAAGTTGTTTACTGAGGGGTATAAATATCGGGGGAACAAGACAGTCTGGGTCGACCGCACTCACTCTGAATTGCTGGTGTGAGTGCTGCTTTTTTAAAATAAACTATTTTTAAAGTTTTTATCCTAAACTGCTGTTAGCGTCTTGCTTTGACCAGAGCAAGAAACGAACATTATTTTCTCACAACAGTTGGAGAATGGCTTTTTCTTCGCTTTGGAACTCCCTTCCAAGGAAAGCCAGTCTTACATCTTAATCAATGGCCTTTCAGAAGCTGGTAACAAAAAAAATGCAGGGTTGGAATCACATTTGAAAATGTCACACACATACACACATGGCAGTCTGAAGTGGCAGAGTCCAATTTACTATCTTCAGGTGTAGACCAGCCTGAAATGTATTTATGTATGTCTGCATTTGATCTGTAATCTGCTTTTTAAAAACTGTATCTGGTTTTTGATTACTATTCTTTATTGCTGCAGTATTTTTGTTATTTTTTGCCATTGTTTTGTTGCTTTTGGGGGTGTTAAATGGTAAACAAGTTTTTAATTGTTAATTTGTGGTTATTGAGGGTTGGGTCCTCTCTTTTTTTGTTAGCTGTTTTGAGTTCTCCAGAGGAAAGGAAGGGTATAAATGGGTTAAGTAATAAATATATAAAGTTATCAGAAGGGTTACTGCAGTAACATAATCTGTGGTGTTTTGAACCCTTGAAAGCAGTATACAAATGTTAAGCTAAATAAATAAATAAATAATACAGTCTAATCATTATTTATATAGCACAAGCCAGAAACGTCTCTGTCCCAAGCAGCCTACATTCCGAAGGTTAAAACATAAGAAGAGAACAGTGCCTTTCCTATAGCTCTGTTAAGTCAGTGCCCTTAAATGTCTCTCCTTTTCAAGTCATCTTCTGCATCAAAATACAGTATTTGTTGAAACCTGAAAATCCTAGTAAGGATGGCTTTTTAAACAAATGTATCATAACCAAAAGCCACATTGTGCTCTCTATCTCATGCCATCACAAAACAAGCACACCGAGCCTGTGGAACACAGGGAAGAAAACAATTAATATTGCCACGGTTGCTTTGCAGGGATTAAATAGGAGGGGAAGTGAAAAATAACAGCAGGTATGGGACACATAATCACTGCCTGTGTCTTAAGTGAGAGGAATCTGAGCTGACAATGAAAAATCAGCTCCCCACAAGGTTTTCCTATTGGTTTCTTATTGTTACCTAGTTAACTTTAATAATAGCCAGCCAATAAGAAAATAAAGCAGCGGGAGGTGGCATTCCTGTGAGTCAAGCCAATCTTCAATGAGGCCTTGAGCCACCACCCGCCAGCTTTTTCCTGGCACCAGCAAAATGAGGAACTGACAATAAGACACAGACAATGCTAAAGAACACTTTAGACGGTATGAGGTTCTCAAAAGGTTGGTCACATCTGAGAACTCATCTTTCCAGGCTCTGTTATCGAAGTCACTTTCACAAACACATGAATTTTGATTAGATGGTTTCTTGGCCTTTTTGTTCTCTTGTATTATTTTATTTTTTTAAAAGGACTTAAAAAAAACAGGCCAGGAAAGCACTGATACCTCTCTCAAAGTAACTGAAGTATACTTTGCAAATTCCTTCAGACAAGGAGCTCAGAGAATGCCCTTTGCCACTTAATCAGCATGCTTAAAGTTTGCCAGTAGAACAAAAGCTTTTCCTGATTGCTTCCTCTTTGATATTGAAAACAATAAGGGGAGAAATCATGATAAGAATCCCAGACTGATTATGCTAGTTCAGAGCACAGTGTATATTAAGAAGTCAAACTTTTTAGAATCATGTCTTACAATAGTGATGGGGGGGGGTTCTCTTGCAACTGCTTGATTAAAAAGAACAGGCCTGGATGATTCTCAAAGTGGAGTGTATGAGGTCAAAAGCATCAGTTAGGGTTGCCAGATCAGAAGCATCCCAAATCCTGAGATTTCAGGGGCAGGCCCTAGTGATGTCATGGGATGGGTCCTAGTGATGTCATGAGGCAGGACTTAGTGATGTCATGGGGTGGGTCCTAGCGATGTTATTTAGCATGATACATTAAGCATTAACCACAGTTGCTTAGAGCATACCACTCAAACAAAAAAATATCTGATTGGAAATTAAGATAGAAATCTTAGCTAAATAAGGGTGTTCCCAGGTCCAGTTGAAGTGATGGGATTATCCCTTCTTACTTGCTTAGGGACCCTGGATAGGGAACATTTAATCCAGCCTACTTGCTTCTGGCAAGAAAGGTTTAAGTGCCCACAGGCCAGGCCAGTCACCAGAAGGCCATTAGAGGAAGAAGGGAGCCTAGTGTCATGGAGATGTTAGATAGGAGCACTCAGGAGTAAAGGTGGATGCCCCTGAAGACTGAAATTCTAAGCACACTCACTAAGGGACTAACCCACATAGAACTCAACAGGACTTACTTCTGAGTAGATATCATTAGAATTGTGCTGTTGGTAAGACTTGACTAGGGATCCTTTGCAAAACTATTGATAGCAAAGCTGGGTTGGCAGCCCCCTGCCTGGAATGCCCTGCCCTGCCTTTTAATATGGCTGCTCCAAAATTCTTTATGAACTTGACCCTTCACTGCAGAGAGAGGTTTGAGAAATGAGTAAGAGTTAAGAAGAATGTCTACCCCTTTCTGCCTGCTCTGTGGGCTTCTATAAACTCATTTTGACAGATAACCCAATTCCAGTGAGTAATAATTGACAGAAAGAAAACACACATGGTTTGTCTACCTTCACAGGCAGTAGATTGGGAACAACAGCAATTGAAGCCACACTTCCCAGTATGTGACTTCTCTTTTACCACTATTGGGCAAGAAACAAACCAACATGCAAATACCAAGATGCATCATCAGTAGGTTTAAGGGGGTTGAGCTGACCACATGGAACCACTGTTGTTGCTTCTATGGATGTAAGGGAGTAAGGTCAGATGTAAATGAAATGCAAATAGAAAAAGAAAAGACAGTAATTATTTCCTAAATGTAATAACATACCAACCACAACAAGATTCCTATGAGTAACACAGAAAACTCAGCATCCCAGAACCAGTCAGGGTTCTTAATCAAAACTAAAAAATCCTGGCAGTCAGTCAGCCAAGTCACAGAAATCCCCATGCACCACAAACTGACCCGGGGGCTGCAGTTAATGCAGAATGCTGTGGCACAATTGCTGACATGAGTGAGACCCTGTCAGCACATAATATCTCTGCTCTGAAATCTGTACTGGTTGCCGATTTTTTACTAAACCAAGTTCAAGGTGTGATTTCCATGTTAAAGGTGATACATAGTACTTGTTCTGCTCTTTTAAAAATTGATCCTTCAGCGTGGCAACACCTACGCTTTGGTACTCCCTGCCCAATAACATTAGGCAGGCACCATCATTGTTCTCTGTTTGGCACCTGCTGAAACTGTTTCTTTAAACAAGCCTACCCAGGCATGTAGAAGCTATTATGCTTTTTATTTGTTTTTAATTCATTGTTGGTTTTATTATTTTGAATTTTTAAAAATACCTGACTTTAACTGTTTTTGCCAATAATTGTATTTTAATTCCTTCTGTAAACCTCTTTGATTTTTTTTTAATTAAGCAGTATATAAATGTTGTAAATAAAATACATAAATAAATTTTGGAGTCACTCTGGCCCTTGGGTCTCTTTCCACTTTTAGGAACAAAGGAATCTGTCTTTTACTGACTGAGGCCATTTGGTACCATCTAGCTCAGTACTGATGACATGGACTATCATTGGCTCTCCAGGATTCCAGACAATAGTCTTCTCCTGGAAATTGAATTTTGGACCTTTGTATGCAAAGCATATGCACTACCACTGAGCTACAGCCCTTCACCTAGTGGTAGAAAAGAAATGACAATGTCCCTCCAGCCCCCACATGAATGATGCTACATGAGATGTACTAAACGGATGGGAAACTTGTAGACCTCTGGGTGTTATTTTTATTTATTTGTTTACATATTGTTGAATTTATATCCCACCTTTCCTCCAAGGAGCTTAAGGTAGCATACATGGTTCTGTCCCTCTCCATTTTATTCTCACAACAACCCTGTGTGGTAAGTTAGGCTGAGCGGCAGTGTTTACTAGGCCACAACTCCCATCATTCCTGACCATTGGCCATGTTGGCTGGGTGGGATGGGAGCTGGAGTCCTACAACTTTCAGAGGGCCATGGTTCTCTATCACTGATAGAGTGTTGCTAGGATTATAGCTTCTAAAGATGAAATGGTGCCCTCCACAGTCACCATTTTCCATAGTAGTAGTAGTGGTAATAATAATAATTTAAAAATGGGAGCTTTAAACAAAAGGTAGCACAAGAAAAGCCCAGTTTATGGGTGAATCAGGCAGCCAACTGTCTCTCTTAAAAAAGAAACTGTTTCCCTCATTCGTTCTATCTTGCTCGCCAAGAAATCTCTTCCAGTTCCCCCCTTATGTTTTACATAGCAGCTGTCCTTCCTCAACATCTATTTTTAGCACCCTAGTTCACAGCTGCTGTGACATCAGCAAAAACAGTGGCTATCACCAGTCCTGCCTGAAAGAAGTCCAGTAAAAGACCATCAACAACCAAAAAGCAGAACAGGTATGCCAAGGCACTGCTAATTAGCAGCATATGTTTTAAGTTAACAATCTTAATTTGAAGCTTCCCCCACCAGACAGAAAAAGCTTGGGAGTTGGGTTAACCGGTGATTAGTGATTCTGCTAGTCTAGTAGTGCAGGATTGAATTCTGTTCGCTTGCCAATAAACTGTCAGGGCAGCTATTTCCTTGTATTTTTGACATTAACATGTGTGATGCCACTGTAGACACCTCATGTTCTTCCAATGCTGTCAATTAGAAGAAATCTGCTGAGGGTTGTAATTCAGGGACTTCTAACTGTTGCTTAGCTCGATATTCACAGCTCTGGCAGTTCCTGATCTCTCCCTCTCAATCAACATGTACATCAAAGCCGACAGTTTTGCACTCTCAGTGAATAAGGATCTTTAATGTATGCCTCTGATGAGGTCTTGTTACAGAATTAAGCACAAAACCAGGCAGGGTATGGAAGGTACAGGAGTGCTTGTCTAGCCCATTGCCTTGCAAAGGAATGAACTTGAAAACGGAAACACTTTCTAAGAAGTAGTAGTTGCTGTTGATTATGATTATTATGATTAGTAATAGTAGTTAATACAAACTATGGGGCTACATTATTTGTGCAGGCAAAGAAAAATGGATTGTCTTACGTCATTGCAATGTCAGGTGACTGACAACAGCATCACTGTCAGAGTTAGCCCACAGGAGGTGGGGCAGGTAAGGATCTGGCCCACCAGCCAAATCCAGTGCCCCACCATGATCTAACAGGTATGTGGCCAACAGAAATATAAAAACTGAAGCTTGCCTAATCACATCCACCTACCGCAAAAGAACTTCACTTTCTGCATGTCTGCTGTTTAAAAAAAAGAGAGAGAGAGGCACCGCCGGGGTGGGGTGGGGAATTGGCAACGAATTAAAACATCATGCATCTGTGCCTTCACAGCAGCAGGTGATTATACCTGTCCCTATGCTGTGACAAGCTTAATTTCTGCAGATGAAGTGACTGTTGAAAGCACAGAAGTAGGCCAGCAGGGCTGGTTCTAAAGGGCGGCCAGGTTGGGCACTGGCCCAACAGCCCCTGGACCTACAGGGAGCCCCTCAGCTGCCCTCCATTCCCCTTCTGTGATCCACGCCCCCCACACCCCCATCTACCCCACCTACCTTTCTGCTGTCTTTTACCATTGCCCTTAACGAAGATGGCAGCCACGGTTTCCCTAAGGCACTGAAGCTCCTGCCGCCATCTTAGTTGATGGCAGAGATGCACGTGCGTAGCACACATGCGTGCCATCAAAAAAGATGGCGGCGGAGGCATCATCCCATTAGGGAAACCGCAGCTGCCATCTTCGTTAAGGGCAATGGTAAAAGACAGCAGAAAGGTAGGTGGGGGCATGGGGGTGCATGCGTGCATGCGCGATGTGTGCACATGTGCACACACATGCCGGGGGCCAGGATACGCTGATGCCCAAGGGCCCCGGGATTCTTGAAGCCGGCCCTGTAAGCCAGCCATTTATTTAGGCAGTTGGCAATCCTATTTCTCTTGGTTACAACCTAACAGCACAACTCATAGCTGAATGGCTGATCTGACTCCATGGGGGACAATGGGGAGGATGATGGCACATGGTATTTGAGATGATATACAAAGTTCTATCCCTGGGGTTTCAACATCAGTGGCTTATTCATACATGCAGATCATCATTGGATTCTGTTGTCATCAAGTGAGAAGCATGGATGAGTAAACCAGTCCCTCTAGGACTCTTCTGCAGATTACAGCATAATAAGCTAACAATTCTGTGTTCCAGAAATAACATGCATTTTTTTATTTTTGAACCCGAGCAAACAATCACCTTTGGAATTAATTAGATATGAGATGTCTCTTCTCTAACAAAAACAGTCCAGGAATACCATTAATATTAAGTACTGGTGACATGACAGTGTCATGCAAAGCTACCCCTATTGACTAGGGTTGCCAGGTCCATGGCCTGAGACTGATCCTGTATCTTTAGGAAAAGAGAAGGTCAGCCAAGTGCAGGTGTTCTTGCAACTCTGTAACTCCGGGCCTGGCATCCAAGAGGTCTTCTGTATCTTTAAAAGTTTTGCAGAGGGAAGGGAGAATTCCACCTTGTGATTTTTCCCATTACAGAGTTACAAGAACACCTGCACTTGGCTGACCTTCTCTTCTCCTAAAAATACAGGATCAGTCTCAGGCCAAGAACCTGGCAACCCTGCTATTGACTATCAAAAAAACCTTTAGTGACTAACTGACATCAAAGGAGGTCTAGGAAGAATAGTTAGTGGTCGATATTTGGGGAAAGTGGAGCTATAGGACATTGTAGTAAGTCAGGTGTGATTCCCATAGTTTTCTTCTTGGACTTATTTCTAACCAAGATGACAGTTCATTTTTAACCTGGTTTCAACCAGTATGTGATTACTGGTCATGTGAGTCATTATCATTGTTTTATTTCATATTTATCTGCACTATCATCCAACTACAGTGTGTTTGATATGGAGACATGTTCTTGGCCTGCCCCTGGGGAGCTTACAGTCAAAATTTCCATGGCCCTATCTTCACTATACTGTTGTGCACCTCTCCCAATCTCCGAGCGGTGAGATTTTGGGGGTCCCTGCGCTCATCCAGGGTTTGGTTTCCTTTGGGGAAGAAGGTCAGCGGAGACTGCGGTGTCTTTATGAAATATGGTTTGTTTATTTACACACATTCCAACCTGAGCTCAAGGATGGAGGGGGTTGAAGGCATCAGCAGTCTAATATCCAGCTTTTCCATCTGGGTCGCAGGAGGCACCCCAAAGGCCATGGTCCAGAGAGGCAGTCTCTCTGCCTGCCTTCCAGTTCCCAGCAATTTTCTCGACACACCAAAACTGCAAACCTCTGCTGGGCTTCAGTAGGGGGGGATGCTGTCCTGAAGAGTTTCAATGACAAAAGAGTCCCCCTGGCCCATTCACCATTGCTGGGCAACTGATCAGCCCATTATCTTACCTGGCCAATCTATTTGGTTAACAAAGGACTCATTTGAGCAGCAGAGAGTTCCTCATTCCAAGGCACAGGATTCCAAATCAGAGGTTGGAAAGGGGACCCACAGGGATTATCCATTCCAACCCCCATACTCATATCAATACATTTATAATAGCTCTTTAAACAGTCACGGCTTAAAGGATCCTGGGAACTGTAGTTTGTGAAGGGTGCTGAGAGTTGTTAGGATACCCCTATTTCCCACACATAGCTACAGTTGCCAGAATTCCCTGTGAAGAGGAATTGACTGTTAAACCCCACCGAGAATTGTAGCTCTGTAGGGGAATAGGGGTCATTAAGGTGCTGGACTATGACCTGGGAGACCAGGGTTTGAATCCCCACACAGCCACAAAGCTCACTAGGTGACTTTGGGCCAGTCACTGCCTCTCAGCCTCAGAGGAAGGCAATGGTAAAAACCCCTCTGAATACTGTTTACCATGAAAACCCTATTCATAGGGTCACCATAAGTTGGAATCGACTTGAAGGCAGTCCATTTCCATTTTTCAACCATTCTAACTATCCTTAACAAATTACAGTTCTCATGATTCTCTGGGGGAAGCCATGGCTGTAAAAGTAGTCTAATATTGCTTTAAATGTAAGATACAGATGGAGCCAAAGGGTGAGAAAGACTCCCTATACCTCCTCTTTGCCTGAAGGAGCAGACTGCTGGTGCGCCAAGCGTTTTACAAACAGGTGAGTTTTATAGTTTGCACCAAGCACTACTCTTAACACTCTGTGTGTATGTGTGTGTAATATAGTCACACAACAAAGAACACAACATATTGTGGGGAAGGGAAAAACAACTTGTTAAAGATTCCCGTTACACTATATTATAATTCACTAAACACCAATGCACATGCAGAGAAGAGTGATGGTGGAGCTGAAGTCAGCAGAAAGCCTTGGGGGTCATGCAGCATGAGAGGCTGAGTGTGCCTATCACCTCTCTCTGATGGCTCCCAGGTAGCTCACTAAGGGTGAAGAACAGCACCAATGCATTTGCTTGTCTTGAATCAAAGGGCAGCTTCCTATGATTCTAATGACTGCATCCATCCTTCTGAAATGTTGCAGGTAACTTAGAATCAAAGTTTGGAAGGGTCCTATAAGGCCATCAAGTCCAACCCCTGCTTAATGCAGGTATCCAACTTAAAACATACCCGACAAGTGGCCATCCAGCTGCCTCTTGAATGCCTCCAGTGTTGGAGAGCCCACCACCGCCCTACATAATTGGTTCTGCTGTTATACTGCTCCAACAGTTAACAAGTTTTTCCTGATCTTTAGCTGAAATCTGTCTTCCTGTAACTTGAGCCCATTGTTCCGTATCCTGCACCCTGGGATGATCGAGAAGAGACCTTGGCCTTCCTCTGTGTGACAACCTTTCAAGTACTTGAAGAGTGCTATTATATTATGAGGGGAGCCTCAGTCTTCTCAAGGCTACACATGCCCAGTCTCTCCCCATAGGGCTTTATTTCCTGTCCCCTGATCATCCATGTTGCCCTCCATGTTGTTCCTCTAAACACTTTGTCTACATCCTTCTTAAAGTGTGGTGTGTCCAGAACTGGACACAGTATGCAAGATGTGACCTAACTAGTGCCAAGCAGAGGTAGAACTAGTACTTCACATTATTTGGAAATTATACTTCTGTTAATGCAGCCTAAAATAGCATTTGCCTTTTTTGCAGCCACATTGCACTACTGGCTCATATTCAGCTTTTGGTCAACAACAATCCCAAGATCCTTCTCACATGTAGTATTGCTGAGCCAAGTATCTCCCATCTTATAACTGTGCACTTACCTAGGAGCATTTCTATGTTGTATGTCATGTTCAAATAAATTCACCACAACAAATCTTTTTTTAAAAAAACCTGCAGAACTTTAAAGATTTCCCATGCATAATGCAAATTTCACTGAATTATGCCAAAATTTTTTTTAAAAGTTTTAGGTGTCACCTTTTTCATTAAAAAAAATAAAGAAAATCTCTCACACTTTAAAAACTCATTGCACAAAACCCACTTCACTTACCTGTCTTAAATTTGGCAAGAATCTTCCCACAGAAGGGGCTATTATGCCTACAAAGTGCAATTTTGGCAAAACATCAGACATTATAGCCATTTGTTGACTTCTCCCTTACAGACAAAGGGGAGATATCCAGAGCTTCGGGTTTTCAGAATCTGAGATGGAGTGGATGTTGTCTAAATCAGTTGAAAATGAATCAGCCTCCTGCCCATAACATTACAGTGGCATCTGAAGCTATCTCTTCCCCCCTGCCCCATGCAAACCCCTGTTAGCAGTTCTGCCTTGTGTTTTGCGTTTTTTTGGTTACATCAGTGTGTGACACAACCTATATAATCACGAATCTCTACTTCAGGAACCTCCCTGAAATTTCATGAGTTGCATGGCTGATGTGGCTGATACTTGTTTACACAGGCTGACTTGCAGCAATGGATTTCTTTTGCTAGAGGGGAGGACAGGCAAGAAGCAGCAAAACATACACATTTATGTATTTCCTCCCTTTCATTTCCATTTTTAAGTAAACATTCCCCACCATCACTGAAGAGATGAATTGCCTGTTATGTGATAGCTTTAAAATATATTAAACACAATAAATCTTTGCCTGCAAGGATAGTATTCAGCAGACACTGGGTTTGAAAAAGGGGATGGCGGTGATTTTTTTTTTTAATGTGAAGAAATTTAGTCCAGTCATGATTTAAACAAACCAACACACTTGTTATAAGCATCACACAGATACAACATTTTAGCTGGGGCAAAAGTAAAAATACTGCTCACTGGTCTAATTTACAGCTAAGATATAGCGAAAGGGAAGGGACAGCAAGAGTTTAAGAAAAATATATCAAAAGCATACGTTAAGTATAATTAACAGCTGAAAACAGAAACTGAGAGAAGAATCTTTTAACCCCCCAATAGTATATTGAAAAAACACACATTAATACTTTATTGTATTATTATTATATTATGCATAATATAATATAATATTATTATATTATTTATAATATATTATTATATTATTAAATATAACAAATATTATTCAAGCTGAGTGTGGGATTCTGTGTGTCTCAGCTGGCCATTCCGCAGGACTTTCAGTGTAAGTGTTATTCTAGAAGTGTCTATTGACCATTGGCTCTCCAGACATTGCTGAACAACAAATCCCATCATGCCTTGCCATTGGCTATGCTCGCTGGGGCTGATGGAAGGCCAAAGGTTCCCCCACACCAGTGATGACTACTCACATGAAGACTGATGCCTTGTTCAGGTAAGACAGAGAAAGTGTAGGAGAAAAACATGGGGTGGAGGAATCAAACCATGAGAAAAACTTGGTCAGGAAGGAGCCGTGAATGAGGAAATTGCTGCTGCAGACTCGGATACATTGGCTTACTACACTGATGGCACTGCAGGCATGAATATAGTCAAACTTGGCTTCCAGCCAGCATGTCCATTGCTGGAAGTGAGGCTACATCATACATTTAAAACACATAACTTAGTTCAACAAATTTTAGGACCTGTAGTTTGTGAAGGGTGGTGGGAATGGTAGCACAGTGACAGATAAACTAAAGTTCCCAAGATGCTTTGGGGGAAGGCATGTGCTGTAAATTTATGATGTGTACACAGCCTGAGATAGCCCCATATACTATGAAGCAGTATAAAAGGAGGCATGGTGTTTACAAAGATGTCTGAAATGATTCATGTGGCATTCAGCGCTTTACAGGGGAAGCCTTGCATTAAAAGGGTGGTGGTAAGTGTGATAGAAATACATAAATGTGTATCACATAGGAATTCACTCAGGAGCACCATTAGGGTGCAGTTAAAACTGCCCCATGCCTCTAATGATCCCAGTTATTAAGAATCAAGCCGAATCCTCTCTGCATTGGCCTATCCTGGGCATGGTAGGATTTGAGGAAACACTGAAACAGTGGACAAAATTCTAGGAATTGGATTTGAGATACTACATAGACCGACAAATAACCAACGTTAGAGCCTGGTCCATTAGAGTGAATGGGCACTGCCCAATCAACATGAACCTGCCCCCCTTTCCCTACATTCATACCTATAGCAAATCAGGGGATGGCTTTTTCTGTCATTGGCTCTGGCTTCACCTACTGTTGGTCTCCCTGCCTATCACCCTGCCAGTCCCAGTGGGCATGAGCCACCACTGATAACCATGTTGAAAGCAAATAGTTAACCCACTTCTCTCTATGTGTGTGCTCCTCTACCATCCTATTTATTTACTCTCATGTAAACACAGGGTTGCACTGAGATGCATAGTCAGTGGCACACATATTCATCTCAACTGCCCTGTCACTTTGTGCCTAGAATGTGCAGGGTGGCTTTCCTGCCAGACTGTGTAGCGTCAACCATGTAGCTATTTGAGATTACCTAAATAATCCAATTTGTGGGAAAGCAGCTAAGGGGGAACAGTACAAATCCTGTATTCATCTCAAGAATAGAGTGTCAGTAGAAAAATCTATTAATTTCCCTGCAAAGGTGGAACAGCACAGATAAGAAAGACTAGGGACACAAAAGCTGCCGTTCTGGACTACAGCTATGTACAACTCATTGCCTTAGGCTAGTCCATATCTGAGCAAACATGTCCTGAAGTAACAATGTGTCTCCTCAAAGGACATGTTTTTGTCAAGCTTCTGGCTACTTGTCCTTTTTATTTTCCCCTCTCCCTCTGATGAATTTGTGTTTGTACATGGCCAAATGGTAATTTGAGTTTGCATTATCTCTACCTAGAAGCTAAGATTTTGCTGGGGAATGTCTTCTGTTTTCCTGACAAGCTCTTTGCAGACTCCAGAAGTGTCAACCCATCTCAAGCTGCCAAGTGCCAGCCCTTAAGGCAATATTGACACCAAAAGGGAATTGCAGAGAGTTGTGATTTGTTTTCCCATGACATGCCACTGAAGAACAAGGATCACTTTCAAATACATATATATATATCTGCCCCTGAAAAATACAGTCAGATGAATTTCAGCAAATATATTGGAGCAACTGAAAATGACTACTATCTGTACCAGTAGGTTGGTGGCATTTAATTAAATAATGCTTTCCAGCAGCATGCCTGGACATCCCCCTGTGACAGAGCCTTGGCCAAGAACTGTACTTGTTAAGAATCCTATTTCACAACATGCTGCAAATGTGGTTTGAACATCTCCCCACATTCTACTCATTCATCAATTGGGCCACAGGGGTAAGACTAGAGGGGAGTTCCCCAAAGAAGTTTATTTCAAAAAGAAATAACACACACACATACTTTGGGATACAGAGCGGGATGAATAGTGGATGACTTAATGTAACACAGACTCTAATACATTTTGAACCTACTGGCACAATTAGTAAGTTTATGCACATGCAATATGAACTGCTATAGAAGAACATTCTGATAGTACAGGCTGCAGCCCATTCTGTGGGAGGGGAGCCAACCAACTAACCCAGTGGCTTCCAAACGTTTCCCCCCCCCCCCGATTACTTCAGAACTGCTGAAGGTCTTGATTTTTCTGCCTGCTCTAGGAATTGTAATGTGCTGTGCTAGCTATCATATGGTTTTAAATTGTATTTTTACAGCTTCTTTTATTATTCTGTGTTTTCTTGAATTACAATTTGAATTCGATATAATTCAAATTGTAAGTGTTCTTCACAGACATGCTGCAGATCAACTGAATGAAGCTGATGGGCCACAGGTGGTCCGTGGACCACTCTTGGGAGCCCCTGAGCTAACCCACTCCCTCCTCTGGTCCGCACTGCTGACACCAAGCGGTTTTATTTTTTTTCTGCTCTTCATTAAACAATCCTTTAATTTGCAAAATTTAGCCCTCTCACTGTACTAAGGCAATTAGGCATGCGGTGAAACACAAAGATTAGATCAAAGTTAACCCAAAACAAATATAGCTTTTACTACAGGCAGAAATTCAAACAATTTTTTTTCCAGAGGGACAGGGCAGATATCAAAATAGTTTTAACAGTTAACCATAAGAGTGATAAGGACATAAAAAATGGGGGAAACACATTGTTATTAACCCAGTCTAGACTATCTCCCTGCTTATGTCAATAAAGCAAATCAGTTTCAGCTCATCCTAATCCATTGTCCAGCTGAGCTTCTTTTGCCTCTGGAGACTAGATCCTCTGCAACTCTCTCTATACCGATTTCTTTCTTCGAATGTCAGCTCTTTCTTCTTCCTCTGTGACTATTCCAATTCTTCTCCCATTCACTACTTAGATTTATTTATACACATTATTTCAACACCCCCTCCCAATCTCTTGGCTAATCAGAAGGGAAGTAATGTTTAAGTTTTTTCCCCCATGATATTTTAAGGTTTCATTTCCTTCTTTATATTTTTCAGTTTCTTTTTGATCTAAACTAAGTGCCAGTTTTCTAGGGTGAACTTATAAACTTCATGTGACATTTTGAACCTACTGGTCAGAACAGCCTTAAAAGAGAAAGCAATTGTATCCTCTATTGCTAAATAAATACTGATTTATTTTCTACTTTTTGACAAGAGTCCTCAACAAAGCTTACAACACTATTAACACACAAGAGTTCCAAAAACAAAACATTACTAATTCAACATTGAAATGAATAAAACTATCCCCAAAGAAGAAATTGCTCCAAAGCCTGCCAAAATAAAAACATTCTGAAGGCTAGTGGGAACTAATGGTTAGAGGGTTGGATTAAGACCTGGAAAACACTTCTCTGCCTACACTGCATCTTCAAGTAGCTGTCCGGTGGAGCTTTTCCGTATTGTCAGGGGTCTGTTGACATCAACTCCAGGAAATGGAGTCTTAGACCCTTTGGAGGCCCACTGTGAATTGTTTGCAAGGCATTTTGAGGGTAAAGTTGCTTGCCTCCATAGCAGTCTTGATGCCCCATCCCCATCTACTGTAGTCCCCAATGAGGTGCCCAGTGCAATGTCTGCTGCAACTTCTTGGGAACAGTTTCAGTTGATGCGGCCTGATGATGTGGACAAGGTGCTTGTGATGATGCAGCCAGCAACGTGTCCTCTCGACCCTTGCCCTTCTTGGCTTATTAAAGCTTGCCGAGGGGGTCTGACCAAGTGGATCCAGAATGTAATTTTTGAAAAGCAAATTGCCAATGTTTCAAGGAGGCATGATGTAGTAGTAATGTTGGATTTCAATTATCCTGATATCTGTTGGGAGACAAATTCTGCCAAACACGGCCCCTCCAAGAAATTTCTGACTTGTGTTGCAGATAACTTCCTCCTACAGAAAGTGGAGGAAGCAACCAGAGCAGCCTTTCCCAACCAGTGTGCCTCCAGATGTTGTTGGACCACAACTCCCATCAGCCTCAGCCAGCAGTGACAATGGTCAGGAAAGATGGGAATTGTGGTCCAACAACATCTGGAGGCACACTGGTTGGGAAAGGCTGAACCAGAGGATCAGCTATCCTGGACTTGATTCTAACCAATAGAGATGATTTGGTGGATGAAGTGGCAGTTACGGGAACTCTGGGGGAAAGTGTCCACACCATACTTGAATTCTTGATTTTAACAGAAGCAAAAGCTGAGAGTAGCCATACATGCACCCTGGACTTCAGGATTTGGATTCCTGCATTGAGCAGGGGGTTGGACTCGATGGCCTTGTAGGCCCCTTCCAACTCTACTATTCTATGATTCTATGATAAACAAATATGGAATAGAAACCAGCTGACAGTTTTGATGGAACACAGTAAGAATGAAAACATCAGTGGATCCGAACCCTAACCCCAGTTAGAACTTCCACAGAGCTACATCCATGAGGCTGTATTGCAGGGGCAAATTCCAAATATCTGAGGTGATTCAGTGTCCTCCCATAAGTAAATCATTCTCAGTAGCTCTTGCTGAAATATTGGGAAAGATGGGAGGGAATTCAGAGGATGGTTACTTATTTTTCCAAGCAGCCCAAATTCTTTCTGCAAGTGAGTTCTTCTAATAATAGGTTTTTTGGGGGGGGGGGTTGAGGTGGAGGAGGTAGAAATTTCTCAAGTATTTTTCTATTAAAATATGGTTCCAGAACATTCCCACAGGAAACAAACTCCATTCATCTGAGTGCTCCTCTGCAATCTGCCCTTTAAGAAGAAGCACTCTTCCAAACTCTAGTTTGACTGGATGTTTAACAAGTCAAAGCTAAATGGAAGTTTTCACCTGAGCAAATCTCTCCAAAGACAACAGGGAATTAAGGTAGCTAATGAAGCTTTTGAGTAATAATTGGAAAACATTTGATTTGAATTAGACATCCCTCTTGGTGTAAAAAGTGCCAAATCATTACCATCAACTATGAAATGAAAGCTGAATTTTATTAACTCCTGAGGAAGAGTGACTTCTAACATTTGGTTATGGGATGTGATTCTTCTCTTCTGAAAAGCTGCTTTAAAAAACTCTTCCCCCCCCCCCGGACCACTTGAAAATTGCTGAGGGTCTTGGCAGACCGCTTAGTCATTTTCCCACCTGTTGTAGCAATTGTAATGTGGTGTGCTGGATGCTGTGTGACTTGTAATTGTATTAACAATCTTCTATTTCTGATATTGTGTTCCATAGAATTCAGACTGTAATATAATAAAATGTGATATAAGAAATAAAAGAAACAATAAAATACAATTAAAAATCAATATGAATATTCAATGTGGACATGCCACAGAACCCCTGATTGAAGCTCATGGACCGCAGTTTGGAACCTCTGGCTTAAACAGTTTAATGCAATTAATTTAATTAATTTAATGCAGTTGATCTACCTATCAGCTGTGGATGCTGATCTTTATTTTTTTATTTTTTATTTTTTAAATGCACTTAGGTTGATCCGTCTATGGTTTTAGAGTAAAAAAGGGCAGAGTTTGACTAGCGTTGTGTGCTCCTGTTTTCAGAAAAGAGAGGTGGAGATGCACAACAGTAAGTGTGTCTCTGCCCTTGATGCCCATTAACTTTCCTTTTCCAAAGGTTTCCTACAGCTTCCATGCCATTGCTTCTGCTTCCTGAACTGCTTATATTGTCAGAACTGCTGTATGCACTTTTATGAGGAGCTAAATGAACATGAATGTGTGCGTATGGAGGGGAAACAGTATCACAACATCATGCTCCTCCCCTGACCCTAGTACATTTATTAAAATATACAGGAAAATCCGTTATGTAAAACTCTGTGCATGGAATTCTGCATGTACATTCTAAGGAATGAGAGTAAGTTGGTTACAGCCTGTTACCACAATGGTACTCTCCCTCTCCTAACCCCATTGCATGGCCAAATAACCCCCATAACATCTGAAAAGAGCTACTGTACATTACAGCACTACATCCCAGGATGCATTTACGATACCACCTGTGCCCTTGTTTATTGTTGGTGAAGTCTTGGAAAAACTTTGTCTTAATGCAACATAAAACCTAAATTAACCCACACACCCCAGTACTCTCACCTGGAATTTCAGCACAAATGTATGCTGTATTCCCAATAATTCTTCCAATTTAATAGCCCCCCGACTTAATATAATTTCTTATTTCTTGTGTGTCTGCAGAAGGCACAGCTCTGACTGGACTTGACTTAGTCAAAGTACAGGAAAATCTTCTTTGTGGTCTTTTAAATATAGTCATATGGTGAGGAAAAGGTCATTTAGAAATGCTTTCATTTTTTAAAAGTAGGTATTTTCTGCCTTGATTATAGCCTGTAAAGTAAACAGCCGTGCTCAGACAGCAACCTCCTCCTTTAACATTCTTGTTACACCTAAGCATGCTTTTATTTTCTTCCCCCTCATCTTTACATGTTAAATCCCTTCATTACTCAATCACTTATGTACTGCAAACCACTTCCACTCATTACATGTGATGGAAGAATAATTTATGAATGGATTTGTTTGTCACTGTCAGAGGGCTTACCACAGTACTGGCCTCTTCAGCAAAGTACAACAATTGTCCATACTTTTTTAAAAGAAGGATTAAGGCATATTTCTTGTGGGTGTTTTATTCTGCAAGGCAAGTATAGCAATTGACTACAATTTTAGAAGGATTTATTTTTCCTTTCTTGGTTCTAAGAATTCATTTTCTGTTATTACTGTAAAGTAAAACTGACTGCAAACACTTCTTGCATAGGCCCTATTGAGATGGTGTTGAATTTTGGAATGAGGGAGGTTAAATATGAACTCCCTTCCTTGCCAAAGTTTGGCTCAGCTCAAAACTAGCTTCTCTTGGTGCCAGCCATCCCCAGCCTTCCTCAGTGCCTAGTCTTCTTCTCTTCCCCTTTTCCCAATGTACGTTGTAAGGGAAAGTGGAAACTGAAGGTGTGTGAAGGTGCACAAACTGTTTCAAAATGAGGTGCTATATTTTACCTGGCCAATATGGAGAACCACCAGTTGATATCAAAGAATATGAACAACATTCATCTATGCAATTTGTGGACATTGACAAGGCAATGTGCACAGTTCCCTATTTACATATAAGGTGGCCACATAGAGATCATCAAAAAAAGAGAGAGGGAAGAGAACAGCAGAGAATTAGTATTATTATTAGCATTTGTCTGCCCTTCACCCAGAAGTACCATGGTCGGTTAGAACCACTTTAAAATACAGTGTTAAAAACAATTTAAAACAACCAGAATCACAACATAGGATGGGTCCTAAAATATATATGTCTGAAGAGTTAAAGGACAGGGTGAAGAGGTATGTCTTCAGCATTCACCTAAAGCTGTACAATGAGGTTCCCAGACTCACTTTGGTGGGGGGTTCCACCACTTAGGGGCTGCCACACAGAATGTCCTCTCCTGGGCTACTTCCCCCAAGCTTCTGAAGATGGTGGAACTACCAAAAGGGCCCCTTCTTCTGATCTCAATACCTGACAGGGTCTGTAGGGAAGGAGGCAATCTTTCAGATATTTGAGAACTAAGTCATTTAGGGCTTTAAATGCTAGTGTGAGCACCATGAATTGCATAAAAATTGCCCAGGCTAATTTATATGTATAGATGAAGATTTAAAAATAATTACTATAATTTAAATAGAAATACAACACTGTGTTCAGGAATATTATTAGCTTCAGTCACTGAGCACTACTGTATCCCCTTATTGGGCCCACCTTCTATACATCAGTGCTCAGTGGCAGAGGCCTAGTTGTCAGGGTTCACTCTGTGTGTGTGTGTGTGTGTGTGTGTGAGAGAGAGAGAGAGAGAGAGAGAGAGAGAGAGAGATGTGGGGGGAGTATTCACATTAGGAAACATCCATTTTGACCACATTTATGGACACCTGCATTTCGGTCAATACTTTTCAATTAGAGTTCCATGGAATTCTGGGGTTCTGCAAAATGTTACACCCTCCCATCTCAGGCATTTCATTTTCTCCTCTTGCACTGGCAACTCACTCCTCCCACTCTGAGAATATAAGTGCCCACAAATACCAGCTTGCTCTGTCTAGTGTTTGCAAACTTCTGTCAATTTTGGTTCTCTCCATTTCTCTTTTTCCCCCTTATCTTAAATTCATTTCTCCATATTTTTGTAGAAATTTGCATTTCCCTCCCCCAAAATCCTCACGAAAATTCTTCACATTTTAGGGTGGATTTCTCCTAAGAAAGATGTTTTTGTATGCAGTTTTGACTTGTGTACACAATTTTGCAAGCAGTTTCTTATAATGCATTTTGAATGTTATTTTCATTAATATATTCATTTTTATGCATGCTTTCCCCTAATATATGCATTTTTGTAAACATTCTTTGTTTGGATAAGTGCATTGCAAAATTCAGATAAGTATAAATTTCAAAAGATGGTTGTGTTTTGGTTCTCATATTTTCCAGAAAGTGCAAATTTGACAGATTCAGCTTTAAATGCAAACTGAATTGAATTTTTCCCCATACCTACCTTCAATATTGAATGTTCAAAACCAAAATACAACAGTCTGTATTTGTTGTGACTAGTGTAAGAAAACAGGTAGTGGATGATTGTGTTTTATTTATTTTGCTCAGGTTACTAATACCAGCTTTTAATTGGGTTTTGGATCCACAGGATATCACATCAATCCACGGGATTCCTCAACCACCCCCACCCCTCACTGGGTTGTGGTTTCATAACTGATCATACATAATGTATGTAATCATTAATATGTTACATTTTTCTTTATATTTTATTTATTGAAATTTTTATATACCAATGGGGGGGTGTAAGCATTTTACTGTTTCCTAATCATGCTTTATGATGTCAAACAGTAGTCTGAACTCTTCCGCAAGAAATCTGCTTGGTAAACAAAATTAATCTTCATTATGGTTAAACTATAACAGCAACCACCAATGTCATTGTTTTTAACTTCACCCACACTGAAGAAAGAAAAAGAAGAAGCAAAATTACAAAAGGAAAAACAAACCCTAATTTTGAAGCAAGGAGATTAACTATTTTTGGCTACCACTACAAAGCATGTCACTTTGTTAGGAGCAGCTTATCTAAAAATAAAATGCTTTCAACACCAGAATTCTTTGTAAAGAAAGCCACTCCCAAATTCCTCATGTACGTGTGGGAGGAAAGCCTTGAATGAAAGTAGAGAACAGGCTTCTGGGTTTCCCATAGGTATCTTGTTGACCATTGTGAGAACAAGATGTTGGACTCTGGCTTCATCCAGCAGAACTCTTATTATGTTAGTATGCTACTTCTGAATACTGAAATGTACCAAGGCATGTGGAAGAGAGGATCAAGGTTCATGAGGCCATGGAGTCAACTGGGTTCCTTCAAGCATCAGGCTACAAGAACTGAAATGTTATTGACTCTGACTTGGAGCCAGTGGTCAGAGATCATGGAAGCTGGAGTCCAACAAAATCTGGAGGACCACAGGATCCCCATACCTGCCTTAGGGGACAAAGCAGCAGCTTTAGGTTAGTTTCGCTTTCCATTCTGGTTGGCTGCAATTGTTAATTATGTCCAGGCAGAGACACCCCCCCCACTGGATTAGCACTCTTGAGTTCCCCTACCTTCGGAAGCCTCCATTGCCTTTGTGACACCGGATCAATTATACAATCCTCCACCGTCATTTCAGACCTGTGGACATACACAGTGCACAACCAATATGCTAAAAAGGGGGGCAAAGATTGTCATGCTTAAAATGCCTAGAAGGAAGTGAATGATAAAGAGTTAATGTGGGCACAGCCATAACCAGCTCACCTATAATTTAGAAACACAATGGAGTGGGGTTGCAGGGACAGTGATGAAAATCCTGTAGGATTTACAGAGTGAGGAAAAGTGAAGGGAAAAACAGGTTGGGTCAAGTGAGCTGGGAATGAAGATTGGAGCTGGCACCCTGGGCCAGTGATGGGAGTAGGAAGTGTTGAGCAGCTGCCAAGATCCACGCCCCAACATGGGGCCCTTTGGCAACCCTAAAGCTTTCTGGTTCTGCTGCACCTCCTTTCTGCTGTTACTGCCTGTTCACTTGTCCCTTGACAAGAGTGAGGAGATGGAGAAGTATCCTCCACTTGCCCCAACCTCTTCTTCTGGGAGATCCAGTGCCTGCAAGGGAAGAGGACCATCACCGCCCAGGGAGGGAGAGAGAGCCATCTGCCTGCTTTGCTGCTGCTTGGTCAACATCTCTGCTCTCTCCTTCTTGGGCTCCTGCTCTGCACGTGGGCACCTTGCAGGACCAGGCTCCAGGTACTCAGCCAGCTGTGCCTGATACTGTTCCACCTGTCCCTTCTCTGGAGGGGATATATAAGCCGGCTGGCTGAGGGGGCTTGGGAGATCCAGTGCCTGCAAGGGAAGAGGACCATCACCGCCCAGGGAGGGAGAGCCATCTGCCTGCTTTGCTGCTGCTGCTTGGTCAACATCTCTGCTCTCTCCTTCTTGGGCTCCTGCTCTGCACGTGGGCACCTTGCAGGACCAGGCTCCAGGTACTCAGCCAGCTGTGCCTGATACTGTTCCACCTGTCCCTTCTCTGGAGGGGATATATAAGCCGGCTGGCTGAGGGGGCTTGGGAGATCCAGTGCCTGCAAGGGAAGAGGACCATCACCGCCCAGGGAGGGAGAGCCATCTGCCTGCTTTGCTGCTGCTGCTTGGCCAACATCTCTGCTCTCTCCTTCTTGGGCTCCTGCTCTGCACGTGGGCACCTCGCAGGACCAGGCTCCAGGTGGCGCTTTTCCCGGGAAGAATGGTTTGAGAGCTGCGTTGGTGCGCATGGAGCACGGGACTGTGGTTGTTGTGCAGACCTGAATGGAATGAGTGGATGTTTGTATGACTGTATGTTGTGAGTGTGTGTGTATTTTTATTTTATTTTATTATGTGCCTGGGCGGGAGGATAGGGTATTGGGAGGGGGGACCAGAGGGGGCCCCTGTTAGCGTAGTGACGGGTAATGGGAGGTATGGCGTTGTGAGGAGGACATGCCAGTTGAGGGGAACTCGGCACAGACAATTGGTGGCTGTACCGTGTTCCGGTCCTCCCCACATCCACAGGATTGCTGGTAGTTCTATCAGCCAACTCTCGGATCTCCAGTTGCTGCTTCTTAATGCCAGATCGGTAAATAATAAAGCTTCCCTCATCCATGATTTAATTGTGGATGAGGCGGCCGATCTGGCGTTTATTACTGAGACATGGGTGAGTGATCTGGGAGGCATTAATCTCTCCCAGCTGTGCCCACCTGGGTACTCGGTTCAGCATCTGGGTAGATCCGAGGGTCGGGGAGGGGGAATCGCTGTGGTCTATAGAAGTTCCATCCCTCTCATTAGGCACCCTATCCAGGTAGCTAATGGTCTGGAGTGTCTCCATATTACGTTGGGCCAGCGAGACAGACTGGGAATACTGTTGGTGTACCGTCCACCCTGCTGCCCAACAGCCTCCCTAACTGAGCTGACGGAGGTGGTCTCGGGTTTGGTGTTGCGATCCCCCAAATTTATGGTATTGGGGGATCTCAACATTCATGCCGAGACCGCTTTGTCTGGGGCAGCTCAGGACTTCATGGCCTCCATGACAGCCATGGGGCTGTCTCAATTTGTTACTGGCCCTACGCATATTTCGGGGCACACTCTAGACTTAATTTTTGCTACTGGAGCAGGGGATGGTGATCTGGGAGTGAGGGATTTTACATCTATTCCTCTGTGATGGACAGATCATCGCCTATTGAGGTGTAGGCTCACAATGTTTTCTCCCCTCTGCAAGGGTGGAGGACCTATTAAGATGGTCCGCCCCCGGAGACTAATGAATCCTGAAGGTTTTCAGAAGGCTCTGGGGAGTTTTCCGGCTGATAAAACTGACGCTTCTGTCGAAACCCTGGTCAATCTGTGGAATACGGAAATGACCCGGGCAGTTGACACGATCGCCCCGGTGCGCCCTCTCCTCTGCAGAGCTCAATTGGCTCCGTGGTTTACCCCGGAGCTAAGAGTGATGAAGCAAGAAAGGAGACGGCTTGAGTGCAAATGGAGACGAACTCCCGACGGCTGTAGTCTTGCACTTGTGAAGATCTCTACCAAGCTCTATGTGAAGGCGGTGAGGGCAGCGAAGAAGCAGTACTTTGCTGCCTCCATTCAGTCATCTTCTAACTGCCCAGCGGAACTTTATAAGGTTGTTCGGGGACTTTTACACTCTGGTCCTCAGAACGCAATAATACCTTCAATAGCCCGCTGTAATGAGTTTGCGAGACACTTCCAAGATAAGATCGCAAACATCCGCCGGGACCTTGACTCCAATATTGTAGCAGTTGAGCCTAATGAGGTGTCCAGAGCACAGTCCTGTCCTGTTTTATTGGATGAATTTCAGTTGGTTCAGCTCGAGGACGTGGACAAGGTGCTTGGACAGGTGCGGGCGACCACTTCTGCTCTGGATCCTTGCCCCTCATGGCTAATAAAAGCTAGCAGGAACGGAACAGCCGGATGGGCCAAGGAGGTGATCAATGCCTCTTTACGAGAGGGAGTGGTACCACCCTGCCTGAAACAGGCGGTGGTGAGACCGCTCCTAAAGAAAACCTCCTTGGACCCTGAAAATCTTGACAACTATAGACCGGTAGCAAATGTTCCGTTCCTGGGCAAGGTTTTAGAGCGTGTGGTCGCTCACCAGCTCCAGGCTCTCTTGGATGAAACTGATTATCTGGATCCATGTCAATCGGGCTTTCGGCCGGGGTTTGGTACAGAAACAGCCTTGGTCGCCCTGTATGATGACCTCTGTCGGGAGAAAGACAGAGGGAGTGTAACTCTGTTGGTTCTCCTTGATCTCTCAGCGGCTTTTGATACCATCGACCATGGTATCCTTCTGGGACGTCTTGCGGACTTAGGAGTTGGAGGCACTGCTTGGCGGTGGCTGTGCTCCTACCTCAAGAATCGTCTCCAGAAGCTGGTGCTTGGGGAGCATTACTCGAGTCCCTGGATACTCCAATATGGGGTCCCACAGGGTTCAGTTCTGTCCCCCATGCTCTTTAATATCTATATGAAGCCGCTGGGCGAGGTCATCAGGAGATTTGGAGTGCGTTTCCAGCAATATGCTGATGATACGCAGCTCTACTTCTCCTTTTCATCTTCTTCAGGTGAGACTGTTGATGTACTAAACCGCTGCCTGGCCGCGATAATGGACTGGATGAGAGCTAATAAACTGAGACTCAATCCTGACAAGACTGAGATGCTGTTGGTGGGGGGGCTCTCTGCCCAGATGGTTGATGTCCGACCTGCCCTAGATGGGGTTACACTCCCCCTAAAGGAGCAGGTCTGTAGTTTGGGGGTCTTATTAGATCCGCTCCTGTCACTGGAGGCTCAAGTAGCCTCGGTGGCACGGAATGCGTTCTACCAGCTTCGGCTGGTAGCCCAACTACGACCCTATCTGGATAGGGAGAACCTTGCCACAGTTATCCATGCTCTGGTAACCTCTAGATTGGACTACTGTAATGCACTCTACGTAGGGTTACCTCCGAAGACGGTTCGGAAACTTCAGCTGGTGCAGAATGCTGCGGCCAGAGTTCTTACTGGGACAAAAAAATTTGATCATATAACACCTGTCCTGGCCCAGCTGCACTGGCTACCAATATGTTTCCGGGCCAGATTCAAAGTGTTGGTTCTTACCTATAAAGCCCTTAACAGCATCGGACCGCAATACCTGGCGGAACGCTTCTCCCGCTATGTACCTACCCGGTCGCTGCGCTCGACGTCGAAGGCCCTTCTCCGTGTCCCAACGCATAGGGAGGCACGGAGAATGATAACTAGAGCTAGGGCCTTCTCAGTGGTGGCCCCCGAACTATGGAACGCCCTCCCTGATGAGATACGCCTGGCGCCTTCTTTGCTATCTTTTCGGCGCCAGGTAAAGACCTACCTCTTCGCCCAGGCATTTTAAAAATTTTAAAAATTTAAAAATTTGAATTTAAAATTGAAAATTTTTAATTATGTTTTATTGTGTTTTTGTATTTTAACCTGTTTTATTATGCTGTACACCGCCCTGGGAGCTTATTGCTATAGGGCGGTCTAAAAATGTAATAAAATAAATAAATAAATAAATTCTGGGTGGCTGGGCAGATTGTGCCAAAGAAAGAGGACAAGCAAATAGGCAGCTGTGACAGCAGCAAAGGGGAGAATGGCCTATTCAGGGAATCTTGCCCATGGGACCACAACCAAGCCTGGCCTGGCAACCAAGAGGTCTTCTGTATCTTTAAAAGTTGTGCAGGGGGGAGGGAGAATTCCACCTGGTAGTTTTTCCCATTACAGAGTTGCAAGAACACCTGCACTTGGCTGACTTTCTCTTCTCCTAAAGATACAGGATCAGTCTCAGGCCAAGAACCTGGCAACCCTAATCTCTGTTGATTTCATAACTATTCAGAGTAGGGCTAATGTTGGATGCAACCATTCTCTTTTGAGTGTTACATTATACCATTTCTTTCTTTTTTTTACCATGATTCAGTTCAGTTTTATCTTTCAAAAACAAAACAAAACTGTTTCATCAGTGGTATTCATGATTATATTAATAATGCAATCCTATCACACTTTTACGGTAGTAAGTCCTATTGTAAATGGGACTTACTTTTGAGTAGATGTGCTTAGGCTTGTGCTGTTACAGTATTGATTTAGGTAATCCTTTTACAATGTAATCGATGTTGGGATTACATTCATTATATACATTGAATTCATGCTTATTGATTACGCATTTTTGATATATCTTTATTTTAGTACTTCCTCTGACAAAGAGTATTTCTGGCTCAAAGTGGATTGGGATAAATTGCCTGCAACACTCCTATGTTAGAGACTTTTGCATCTTGGTTGTTGCATATTTTGTTTGCTCAGTATGGCCTTACATGAGGCTTCTTCACCCCTTGTGCTGAACACTAGTCAAGGGTGTAATCATCCAGGGTCTCAGGGGGTCTTAAACCCCTTAATTTTTTGGGAGCCAAGTTCCAGCAGGGTCCCTATGTCTCCAGCATCCTATGAGCCAATCTGCTTGAAAGGGGAGAGTGTTGGCCACTAAGAAGAGTCTTCTAATTTGCTTCCTTGTCCTTTCCTGCTGATCAGAGCTAGTCAGAGTGAAAGGAGGTGTCAAGTGGTGACATTGACAGGGAAGCAGAAAGCAGTATTCAAGCCTGGCCAGACTATTCTGTAATCTTAGAAAGCTATATAATCTTAGACAGGAGTGGCTATGATGATCATCACTTCTGAATTTGCCACTACACTACTGACACCAGTAAGATTTTGTGTGAAAGAGTGTACACTTGCTGATTTGTGCAGCTTAGTTATTGTGTACATAAGTAGACAGACTGTACACTTATGGAATGTCATATGTGAACAACTGTATAGTGTACAATTAACTATTTGTGTATGCAGGTACAGAGATTGTACACTTATCAAATGTCACCAGTGACATTGGTGACATTGGGTTTTCATTTTCTCAGATTCTAGCGTCAGCAGAAACACATTGCTAACCTGGGAGATATTTTAAGGAGAGATAAATATTTATTTGTAACCGTTATTTATATGTCACTTTTCAGTAGTAAATGTGGCATGCAAAGCGGCTTTCAACTAATACAATAAAATTAAAAACAAATTACTACAACAAGAAATATAAAACAAAATTTAATTTAAAATACAGTGATGAAACAGGCAAAATAAAGAAAATGGGAGTCAGATAATATTAAAAACATGCTTGAGGAGACTGTGAAATATGGATGGGAAGGTGAATTCACAGCATCTACTATGAACATTATTCTGAATAGATACAGAACAACACATTGATTCATTTGACTATTTCCAAACTGGGACTTTTTAAAAGTAAAAACACGATCACCATCACATGTATGTGTGTGGAAGAGTAAACTTATTTTATTTATTTATTATTTATATCCCACCCTTCCTCCCAGCAGGAGCCCAGGCTGGAAACTTCACAAATATTCTAAATGGCATTGACACATCCTATTCTTTTAGCAATGAACTCACATAATTTGGCTTTCCTCAACATAGAACACTGGCTTTTCGTTTTCAGTAAACCATTTGGTTGGATCCAATGGCCTCTTCCACTCAGAGAAGTAGGGTTGCCAGGTTCTTGGCCTGAGACTGATCCTGTATCTTTACGAGAAGAGGAAGTCAGCCAAATGCAGGTGTTCTTGCAACTCTGTAATGAGAAAAACCACAAGGTGGAATTCTCCCTTCCCCCTGCACAACTTTTAAAGAAACAGAAGACCTCTTGGTTGCCAGGCCCGGCCTCCAAGAGGTCTTCTGTATCTTTAAAAGTTGTGGAGGGGGGAGGGAGAATTCCACTTCGTGGTTTTTCCCATTACAGAGTTGCAAGAACACCTGCACTTGGCTGACCTTTTCTTCTCCTAAAGATACAGGATCAGGATCAGGCCATGGACCTGGCAACCCTAATTAGAGAAGTAATCTTCCTCTGATGAAAAGACTGCTTCACCTGAGCAGGGCAAGTGGGGGAAAGCACACTAACCCCATGCCACTGTCCTTGTTGCCCTCCATGTGGGTGGGTGAAGTCTGTAATGGGACTCCTGGAGGTTCTGCATGCACCTTAACCCTGAAAAATCAGAGATGTAAATTGCTTGGGCAGTCTTTATGAGTTTAGGACTTAAGGTTAGGGCCTTGCTTCAGTCTTCACCCTCCAGCTCATGAAGGGGGATGGGGACAGCGAGGTGGGGGTGAGGTGGACCTTAATATGCTTGTCCCCATTCATCCTGCTTGTGTGTAAAAGACATGAGCAACACATCCAAATTGGATTAATGTCCATGGAAGCAAAAAAATACATGCCCCAAAGAATTTATAATCTCAACTGTGAGAGTGGGGAGTGGGGAAGGGAGAACAATGTTCTAAGGCACAGTCATCTCCTCTTATTCAGCTGTGGGACTTAAATGGATAAACCCACAGGCTAGCAAGAGCACTAGGAAGACAAGGAAATATCCCACATCATATTCTTGACACAGTAGGAGATATGCTGATAATTGCAAGTGTGACTGTAACATCTCTCAATTTACACATCTTACACAAAAAATAATTCCAGAGCCTGTAAATATTCACACAACTAACGAGATATCTAGTTTGACCCTGAGTCACACATTCATAAAAATGACTGCTTTGTAGCTTTTACCTGCACCGAATATCAGCAGGACAGCTCAGGGTGAAATGAATATAGGCCTTTGAAGAAAACAGCTGTGGATAATTCATGATATACATGCACACCATCTATTCAGAAGAGGCCCAAGTTTAAAATTACAGCCAAAAGCCTGTTTCGGATTGAGACATACTGGCAGATGATTACACACATTTTGCACAGTGTGTGATCAGTAAATTTCCATTATATTTGTGTACATAAGCAAAGAAAGAGCAGGAATTTCTTCCCAATTGGAAACAGGATGAAACAGGTAGATAAAGTTCCTGCTTCATTTGTCAAGGCATCTGAGTGTCTTATGACGTTACGGACCATAACTACCAACAAGCAACACACCAGAGAAGATATCAGAGAAGGGTAGGTTACATGTTTTATTGAATCTGTATCTGAGTGTGCCATTTAGAACATCTTCAAGCAAAATAATCTTTAAAAAAGAAAAGGAAATATATTTTAGTTGATGGCAAAAAAAGGATGCTGTTTCACACACGAAGGTAAAGCTGTTCCACATGTATACTAATGAGTGGAGGAGGAAATGTGGTCATGTTTGCTGGAGCTGACAATAGCCACATCTCTACAATACATTTAAAGCAGTACCATACCACTTTAAACATCAAAGAATCCTGGAAAGTGTAGTTTGTTAAGGGTGTTGAGAGTTGTTAGGAGGCTCCTATTCGCCTCACAGAGCTACACTTCTCAGAATTCACTGAGAAAAGGGATTGATCGTTAAGGTATTCTGGGAATTGCATTATGTTAGGGAACTTTGCTTGCAAAATGTGTACATTTGTCAAAACTGCACATAAAATGTGTTTATTACCAGAAATTCACACTAAAATGCTGAAGAATTTTCATGAGGACTTTTTTTTTCAAAAATGGCAAATTTCTGTAGATTCTTTCATCCCTAGTAGTCTCCAACTGAGTCATACTTGGAGGAAACCCATTGAAATCAATGGACTAACTGTAGTCTATTGAATATAACTTAGTGGGATGCAAACCATTATAAGCAAAGGGAAAAGGAACGTCAGCAAGTTTCTAAAAAAAAAATCATTTGACTTTTTCAGATTAATGACCATCAGAGGACTGCTGCATTTTCCTCCAATATTTTAAATCCACCCTCTGACTATTTTTGCTGATATAGCTTGTGAGCAGGTCACTGTCGAAGAGAGTATGGGACCCAGGGCTTCACACTTCTAACTGCTGTTTGGGTCATCATCTAGCTAGATGGAAGCCACTCTTCAGCAATAGAACTAAGGAGCACAGGTAGTAGCAGAAGAAAAAAACCTTGAGTCAAGTTGTTGGGGAACAGTTGCAGAAGCTGTCATTTCTCCATGGAAGCAACAAGAAAAATAGCTATTGTCCCACATCAGTTTCTAAGAAGTAGGTGTCAGGGTGAGAAACTGGCATACAGAGCATAGACAAGGCAGTGCTTGGATTTAAGCTCCTGAGTGGCTGCTAAACCCCCCCCCCCAAAAAAAGTGAAGTGAAAATAATTTGAGTCACAGCTTTAAAAATGTAAATAGCTGCCTTCCCTTATAATGTTTCTTGCTAGTGGAAACAGAATTTTGGTGTTATCACAGATCCATTAAGTTAATCTTAAAAAGAGAGAAGAAACAATTATTTTCATAGAGGAAATTGAGCATATTCATGAGACTAATTAATGAATTATTTATATTCAACAAGTAATTTATAGGGCTTGCCCCTTCATAGAGCTGGACAGATAATTAGAAGCAAAGTCTGAAAACATTCTAATGAGCAAAATCAGAATGCTCATCTCCTCCACACCTTGCAACAGGGACCTGATTCAAGGTCCTCTGGAAGTGTTTGTCCAAAGTGATATATCCTCTGAGGGGTATTCAGATTTTACCTCTTGGCGAAATAAGAGTCTGTCAGGAAGTAAACATCTCATAACTGATGAAAATGTAAATATCAAGCTATGGAATCATAGCTGGAAGATATATCAAGAGTTATCTTCTTCCTGCAAGGACTCTATAGACAATGTCAGGCTGATACCCACATTTCCAACATATTATTTCCCGCAGATGCAATGAGTTATTTTTAGGTGATCAGATATGGTCATAAGAAAGCAGCAGCGCTACTCTGAAGCATGTCTATTCTGAAGTAAGTCCCACTGCGTTCAGTGTTACTTCCACACAGGGATAGGGGAAATTTTCATTCAATTCACCATTCTAATAGATACATTCACCACTTACATAATTCACGTTTCCCTAACTAATATGCAGATGGAAATGTGGCGCACTTCTACAAATTTTGCAGTGCAGTTCACCACAAAATGCATACCAAAAAATACGTATACTAGAGGAAAGACTGCACAAAAATACTTATATGGGAGGAAATGTATTGTAAAATGTATATGTTAAAACTGCGTAAAAATGTATGTATTAGGAGAAATGTGCATGAAAATGCTTACAAATTTTTGTGCCTTTTTTGAAAAAAAAATTGCTAACTGACATGCAAATAGGGCAAATTTAACTTAAGACTGGAAAAATGAGAATTGGTGAAAACCTGAAATTTACAGATTTGTCCATCCCTGCTCCCAGAGAAGTATTATAGCATTGCAACCAAAGTGCTTTAGAATGAGTTATCCATTGTGATACACCATTGTTTATGTGCATACTGGATATGGCATTACTGCAGACAGCGGTAGCTAGTGCCCATTGGGACTGGTAGAATGGAAGGCAGAGACACCAACAGTAGGTGCAGCCACAACCAATGGTAGGTAGAGCCACTTGCTGATTGATTTTAAGTAAAAAGGCAAACTGAGTTTGGTGGGGCAGTACCCCATTTACTTATGGACCAGCCTCCCCTGATTGTAGGCCAGAAATGATCTGGGGACATAGGCAACTATTTTCTTTATTTATTATTAAATTTAAATCCTGCCCTTCCGTCCAGTAGGAGCCCAGGACATAGGATATCCCACCCCCAAAGAACAAATCCCAACAGCTCATGGCTGAAGGAGGTACACTGAGGGTGCATCTGGGGAAAATAATCAGAGGATGAATTAAAATGAGGATAAAAATGTAACAGTCCTAACAGGGTAATTTCATTTGAAGAAGTTGAAGGACTGATGATTCTTTTTAGAATTTGGCAACATCAGCATCGTAACATCAAGCTATGAGCCAGCACCTATTGCAGGAGTGGGGAACCTTCTTCAGCCCAAGGGTCACATTCCCTTCCAGGGGCCACATGCAGTGGTGGGCAGGGCCAGAGGCTGGTGAAGGGCATGGCCTGGGGAGAAGAGGTGTGGCTGTTGAGGAGCCTGTACAAGGATGGACCCTGGAAAATCAGATTCTGCATTACACAGGGAGCCTACATAAGTAGGAACCCAAGAAGTTGCTTTATACTGAGTCAGACCATTGGACCATCTGTCTCAGCACTGTCTACACTGGTTAGCAGCAGCTCTCCAGGGTTTCAGGCAGAAGTCTCTCCCAGCCCTACCTGGAGATGAGGGGATTGAGGATTCAAGGCAGATGCTCTACCACTGAGCTCCAGCCCTCCCCCAAGCCTTCGAGGCCCATCACTTCAGATAGTTACCCTTCAACTCACAGAGTGTGATGGGTCTGGTGGTGGTGAGGACCTAGTTAGCACACTCAGCCCCCATGTGGAATTTCTGAATTTCTATAACATCTGAATAGAGTGTATACTTTTATTTTCCCTCCATCAGAGGAGGGGACATGGCCTTCCAGATGTTGCTGGACTCCCAACTCCCATCAACCCCTCTTGGCCCATTGGCCATGCTGGCTGAGCCTGATGGGAGTTGGAGTCCAACAACATCTGGAGGGCCACAGGTTCTCCTTCATTGTTCCAGAGTGACTTGAGTGGGTTTTTAATTTTTCTTTCTTTGGTGGAGGCAGATGGCATACATTCTGGAAAAAATCATTTTAATGCAACCACCAGCAGCTATCATTGGCTGATAAACTAGTGATATTGACCAAAAGGTAACAGCAGGTGACCACATACCTTCTGGTGATATGCAGCATGCTATACAAATGGACATTATAACATGGGGCCAAGAGGCATAGGACAGCACACTGAATAGTGATTGGGATTAAATGGTGGATGTCGGGGAAATGTGGAACAAACCCTGACACTACAGCCTATATCTGGAATTGCCTTCTTAATTATAATTGATTTCCAGAGGATGCGGAAATAGCTGGGAGGTGAAGAAGACTATTTAAAAGTTTAAGTCATCATTAAATCTCATTCACCAGTACACATGGAACTTCCCACCAGTGGTCTTCAAAATGGGCAACATGTTATTATGCTAGAGCTCCATCTAGCTGATTCATGAGGTAACTTACAGCCCTACATTTCTCACCTACCCCCATTATTGCAGCTGAAGAGGGGTATTTTTTAACAAGCAGAATTGTGATCATAAGCACGCTTGGGTAAGAAACAGTGCCAGTGAAATCAATAGGAGTTGCTGTGACATGCTGAAGATCCAGGTATAGATATGCACAAATTAATCAACCTGTCTGATTCTAGGATTAACACACTATACACTGTATGAAACACACTATACGAAAAGCACAGTGAACCCTAAACCAGCAATGAGAAAACACAGAATTCATTATGGAGGATCCAATTATTCCTATTTTAACTGGTGAAAATAGTCCTTGCACTTTAGTGGTAATTGCTCAGTCTTGTTTGTTGATGTTTAGGTATTCTCACAAAATCTAGTAATCCCTGCTCCTACTTTCCTTGACAGCAGCAGTACGTGAATTAGTTGCCATAATGTTCCCAAATATAGAGTGAGCATATTATTACTCCTATCCCCAATCACCAGCTATACAGTCCAGTCCTTCCTGTTTCTTTCATTTTTTTTTAGAACAAAGGATAGTGAAACAGCCATGAATCCAGAATTCAAAACCAAGCATAGTGATATCAGCTACTCAGATATCATATAGTGACCATGGATGCTACATAGCCAATCAGATTTGACAGCAAGGCAAATGAAGCCCATTCAGAATGATAGCTATTCATTCTGAACAGGGAGAGTGTGTTTGCTTTAAAAGCAATAATTTAAAATTGCCAAACAAAGAAAAGTGTGTTTTTTTGGGGGGGGGGACGGGACTCTTTCCACTGAATTATTCTCAGCTGCATATGCACATTCTATGCATAATTTGTCATATACTAGGCCAGACTTTGAGGTGCCAGCTGGTACAGAAATATTTTCAAGACTCTACCTGTACGTGAAGATGCAAGGAAAGTGGTCTGACATGGTCTAGTCTCTAGAAATTATGCTAGGGTCATGCTGGAGCTCCCCTGACACACTTTGAGACCTCCAACACAACAAGGAGATGGAGAAAATATTGATTCCTTGCTGCTTCTCAAAACAAAATATGAAATATAAAGAATAACAAAGAACCATAACAGTATTTGCTATTGAAATCAGCATTAAATAATATTTTAAATCAGCAGCAATAACATACTCTTGTCCCCTTCCTTCGGTATTGTTCTGTGATGAAGGGCAGGTTAAAATACTTTAAAGAAACAAAAGTTGGAGCAGCATCATAAGCCAAGGTGTTGGCTGCTCCACACCACTTCTGGCAAAATCACATTTAGATTGGCCAAGCCAATCTAAGGTCCATAGGTCACATTGTTTTGGCCCTTAAGATAGAAAAAGCCATGTGCACCTTGGGAGCAGAAATACAGGATGATGAGCAAACTTGTGCAAGCAGTGTCTGCTCACACAACAGGACATCTTCTTCTCCTCTCTCCTGTAGCACCCTCCTCCAAATCTGTCCCCAGATGTATGTGTGGGAGGCTGCAGAGGGGGAGGAGAAGCCCTGTTGCTCAAGCAGACATCTGTTCTGCTCATGGATGGATGCAATTTGATGTCACCCAGAAGAGTAATCCTTTTTAAATCTAACCATTTGCTGCCATTACAAAGTACCCCAAATAATCTGCCTGAATCAGCCACCTCACTCTAATAACAGGACAGACTCTGGCTGATCCAGTTGTGCTATTGAGCCACTGGAGAGCCCTGCTGCCTGGCTCCCAACAACCCATTTAAAGCTATGCTCAACTTGACCATTGACAGAAGTATGACCTTTTCCTGAATAAAAATGCCTTGACACTGGAGAAATGTGTATAAAAGGATGGGCAAGAATTTCAATTCAGTTCACATTTCAAGACAAATCTATCAAATTCACACATTTTGAAACAATATGAGTACCGAAACACAGCCATCCTTTGAAAATTTGCACTTATTTGAATCTTGTGGTGCAGTTCACCAACGGATGTTTACAAAATGCATGTATTAGGGCAAAGTGTGCATAGAAAGAATACATGAATGAAAATAACATGCAAGAACGTATTATATGATGAGAAATGGCATGCAAAATGTGCAGATTAAGCAAAACTGCTTACAAAAATGTGTTTATTAGGAATAATCCACACTTAAACGCTGGAGAATTTTCATGAGGATTTTTTTAAAGGAAAAAAAAGTGCAAAGTGCTGCAATAATGTGGAGAACTGAATTTAAGATTGGAAAAATGAGAAACTGAGAGAACTGAAACTGACAGACCTTTCCATCCCTAATAAAGAGGGAGCCTGGCGCTCTTACTGAGGCAGAAACTTCCACAGTGAAAGTTTCACAGTTGTGAACACCCTGCTCAGATTGGGCCTGATGCCAGTCAGCACTAGTTGTGAGAGTGGATCTCAGGCTGGTTCAGTCCAACCTTCAGAATGCCCCATTTGGGGGCTTTCCACTGGTGGGGAAACCATCAGTGGACCTTCCATTCGTACATTTGGTGGCTGGAGGAGGCTGGCTGAGCCATCAAAAGTGTGCGGAAGGGCACTTCCATTCAATCTACCCCCACCCTCAGCCTAGCAGGGCTTCTGCTGGGAGGAAGGGCAGGATATAAATCAAATAGATGATGATGATGATGATGATGATAGACTCAATAGGGCAAATACACAACATTTGTAACATCCAAAACTGGAATTCAAATATTTCTGAATATCCTGTATTATAACAAATTCATTTAACATTTTCCAGGGGAAAAATACAAAGAAGTTTTTGTAACACGGCCCGATTTAACTCTTTCAGAATTCTTTCAGAAAATACTTAAGTCACTAAAAACATTTATTTTTTTAATTAAAAAGAAGATAAAAAGTATATATTTGCATT
The DNA here is from genome assembly GCF_030035675.1 of Rhineura floridana. Classification (NCBI taxonomy): domain Eukaryota; kingdom Metazoa; phylum Chordata; class Lepidosauria; order Squamata; family Rhineuridae; genus Rhineura; species Rhineura floridana. Next base: position 200,452,563 of record NC_084480.1, on the reverse strand, counting down.
CTCATTTGCTAACAGGTGCTCATGGACTTCTAATGCTATGGTAACTTAGCCTGCCTCTATTTCTCTGGGGGACAGCAACAGCTAGTAAACAAATGTCTGGTAATCAATGCTATGATGAGAAAGAGAAGCCTATGTCTTTTAGTCTTGGTGTTCAGATTCGGTGTATTTATTTTAATAACAATTTTCATGTGATCATCTCATCATTTTAATATCTGGTTAACACTAGAATTATCATTTGTCTGTTTTTTTCATTGATGGGACCAAACATTGTTGCTATAAAATAGTGTTTCCCAGATTTTGTCGGCTGGAACATTTTTTTTTTATTATTATCATCTGGTTGTTCTGTATATATTTCTTGGAAAACCAATAAAATATATTTGCAAAAATAAAAATAAAAAAATTAAGACACTTATAACACCTGAAAAGTTTTGATTTTGAACTGTGGAAGATTAAAAATTCCCTGTGTTGTCCTCAGAGGAGCATGAAAACAATGGGGCTGCCTTAAAAACAAGTTCAGAAAATGTCAGCTTGTCCAAAATGTGGCAGCCAGACTTTCATTTCATGTCTGATGTTCAGAGCATGCCTCTAAATACCAATCATGGAGGAACAATAGTGAGGCAGGTCTAATGTGCTCATGTCCTCATGGTGGGCATTCTAGTGTGGGGAAATGGGATGCTCAACTTGATGGTCAAAATTTTATTTTTATATGGGACATTGCTCTGTCAGATCACTTGGCTCAGCACAGAAAGGTAGTCATGTGAAGGTCAAACCATGATAAATTTGACACAACCTGGTTCACCTTCATCAGTCATATGTATAGGGTGAACAATGTTCCTAGACCCCGCAAACACACACAATGCTCTGGAGAGGTTTTCTGATGTAGGTTTGATAAGGTCTGGATCCCTTGAATTTGGAATCAGTGTTAAAATTTTGTCTATACTCCAAGAATGTTTCAAAACAAATTTTGCATGTTTAAGAAGCACTCCACCACAAGTACTCCTGTATACTTCTAGATTTCCATCAGATATTTTTTAAGCATAAAAGCCTTTGTGCCATTTCCTCTTTCCACTCTCATATATCACACATTTTTACAACACTTTTTATTGCTCTTTTTACAGCCAGGCTGGCCACTTCACTGTATGTAAAACCTTGTGGTGTATATAATGATAGAATAAACAGAGATAATTTATGTATTATGGAAGGGGCATGGCCTGAATGGTACTACAAGACAGAGGAAAAGGAGTTCGTTCCATTGGTAGGTGGAGAGCAGTAGGTTGTATCAGCTAAGTTCTACTCAGAGCAGACACATGGAAATGAATGGTCCTAAGTTAGTGATGTCCATTATAATTTCAATAGGTATACTCTGAGTAAAATTTACACCCATCTGCATTTTACATTTAAAACACTATTATACCACTTTAAACAGTCATGGCTCCCCCCGCAAGTATCCTGGGAACTGTAGTTTGTGAAGGATGCTGGGAGTTGTTTGGTGACCTCTATTTCCCTCACAGAACTACAATTCTCAGAGTTCCCCAGGAAGAGGGATTGACCTCCCAGGATTCTTTGGGAGAAGCCATGACTGTTTAAAGTGTTATGATACTGCTTTAACTGTATGGTAAAGATGGGAGCCTTAGTTGGATACAACCCAGTATTACAAGAGGCATTTTGTTTTAAAAGTTACACTTTTGTGGTGATTTACATATCAATGAAAAACACTGGACTGTAGACTGGAACCTGAGAGGATTTCTGTATTTTCCTTAGCAGCTTTGACATAGGGACTTGCCTGGTGATCAGCGGTGGGGTGGGGACAGTTATTTTTGTCAGGAAATTAGAATTCCCTGAGTCTAGATTAGCCTTGCCCAACCTGGAGCCCTCCAGATGTTTTAGACTACAGCTCCCATCAGCCCCTAGCAGAATGGCCAGGGAGTTATAGTCCAAAACATCAGGAGGACCCCAGGTTGTAGAAGGCTTGGTGTACCTAATTATGCATATGATCTCGTGTTTCAGCAGCAGCAGGTGAACAGTGGCTGTTTAAAGCACATGTTGTGTTTGTATTGGGTCAGAAAGGAGAAGTTGTGATTGGTGCTTAATGGAGAAAACTTTCTTTAGCAGGAAAACAAAGCTGTTGCAGTCCAACCCAAGCATGTGTTTGTATTGCATGCATACCCCTCACCCCCACAGAGGGAGAGAGTACATTCCTACTGCTTGAGCATGTAGGGAGAAGGTGCAAAGCAGCCTCCTTTGCCCCTGAAAAGGATTTTCTTTTCTGCTCACAACAAAAATTTAGAATTTTATGAGTTTATGAGACCTGCAGGGTCTTCGTTCCTCAAACTGGGCATTGCAAAAAGCAGCTGCCATATGGGTAGTTGGTTGGCATCTTTAAGTGCTGAAACTGATCTCAACTTTTAAAAAGACAGATAATTTAGAAAGCAATACTTTTCATCCCTGCACACAACTCAAGGGTGGGAATGTCACCTTTACAAAGCACCCTAGTGTGTGTAGAGTTGAACCAAAATTTCTCAGAAGAAACACGTTCTAGGATTTTCCTTTGTAATTTCTCCACACACACACCCCAAATAAAATCTGGGAAAAGTCCACTTTTCAGAATTTCCTACAAATATTCTCTGTATGCCCCCCTCCACAAGGCCCTAGAGTGATGCTAGATCTGGGACTTTGTGGAGGGGGCAAAACAGTAGCTAGGCTGCCAGCACAGCTGCTGCTATTGCCACTTGCAGCAGCAGTAACAACAGCAGCAGGAAGGGAACATGAGAGAGAGAAGATGTGTACCATGCCACTGCTAATATAGAGTCCCACACTGAAACACTGTTAATTCCTCTCATGGAGAAATTTGACAGAACGGTTCCCCAAATTTCTCTTCTCACTAATAGGTGGAGAATTTTGAAAGGCCATTTTCACATAGTTCTAGTATGAAGTTGCTTTCTCATTTGTTTCCATGTGTCTTCTAGGGAAGGAGTCGGATATTGTTCTGGTCCCCCTCTTGCTCCTGCTTCAGTCCCACAAGAGGTTTCCTAGGAAATTACTGGAAAGACTCTTGTTTAGGGTATGGGTTCACTTACAGGTGCTTTGCTTATCTGAGTGATGTGGTATATTTATGGGGGGGGATCAAATCTTGCTTTAGTTAGCTTTAACCACACCAGAGCCTGAGGAGATGGGATTCTCTCCCATTGTTAATGGTTGTTTTGCTTGTAAGCCAGGTAGCAGCGGGGAGGGGCATGAGGGTGGCTTTGGATCATGGTCCAAGGTATCATAATGAATGACATATGAGGAATAAAAAGGCTTGTTGTGCAGTTCCCCACCTGGCTCTCTTCCTACAGTTCCCAAGTATAGCACAAGAATGCCTATGCAGGCACATAGCAAGCCCATGCAGAAAAAAAGCAATATTCCACACATATCCCTGAGGGTTCACAAATGATCTTCCCAGTTGCTATCCCTATAATGATTTGAGCCTAGAGGAGTTTGACCATCCCCACTCTAGTCATCAAAGAAAGAAAGAAAGAAAAAGAAACAGGATTCTGCTTCATACATCTGAAATATTTTTACATCCAGGCCAGGGGGGACCCAAAGCACTGTTCTTTATATATAAGCCTGTATATAGCTTTCCCAAATACAATTGCCTCACTAAACACTGTCAATATTTGATGTCTCCATTAACAATCTTCTCAACAGGAGAAGCCAAGACATAAACCGACAGTGTTGAAAAGAAAAGAAATGTTTATGACATCAACAACATGAAAATATAACCTTCCAATTTCCTGAACACTTTACGGCAACAGGTGCCTATTCTGAAATCAGGCACCAAGTGTAGAATTTACTCTTTGGATTTGATTTTTTTAAAAATTATTTTTGTACTTTTACTTTAATCTTGAGCTTGTTAACACATTTGAGAATTTCCGATTTGGTGGCTTAGAATTCTCAAAAATCATTGAATCATAATTGATTTTAACCAGTCCTAAAGTATTCTGCACGAAGCAGTAGTATCAGCCAGTCAGGACTTGGTTGTAGTCCACATGCTGTGTGTGTGCTAGGTGCAGATTCCAGGAACATACATTCATACATTGGTAGTTCCAGTTCATAATCCAATAAGCAAAGTCAAGTTAAAACAGAGATCAGGTTCCAGCCTGTCAAGCTCAGGCAAAGCAAAGGATAGGTCCATATAAGCAAAGCAAGACAAAGCAGAAGGTCAGGTATGGATAAGCAAAGCAGGTAGCACTCTGGATAGCTCCAAATGTTGCCCAAGCTGGAAGTCCAGGAAATGGAGTCTTAGACCCTTCGGAGGCCCACTGTGAATTGTTTGCAAGGCACTTTAAGGGTAAAGTTGCTTGCCTCCGTAGCAGTCTTGATGTCCCATCTACATCTACTGTAGTCCACAATGAGGTGTCCAGTGCAATGTCTGTTGCAACTTCTTGGGAATGGTTTCAGTTGATGAAGCCTGATGACATAGACAAGGTGCTTGCGTTGATGTGGCCAGCAACGTGTCCTCTTGACCCTTGCCCTTCTTGGCTTATTAAAGCTTGACGAGGGAGTTTGACTGAGTGGATCCAGGGTGTGGTCAACACATCATTGTGGGAGGGAGTGGTTCCAGCTGCCTTAAAAGAGGCGGTGATCCAACCACTCCTGAAAAAGCCCACTCTGAACCTATTGGTTTGTGACCAACCGGTCGCAAATACCCTCTTTTTAGGGAAGGTGATTGAGACGGTTGTGGCGCAGCAATTGCAAGTACTCTTGGATGAAACAGATTATTTTGACCCATCCCAGTCTGGGTTCAGGCCTAGTTATGGGACTGAATCAGCCTTGGTTGCCCTCATGGATGACCTTTATCGGGAGGACAGGGGGAGTGCACCCCTGTTATTCTTACTTGATCTCTCAGTGGCTTTTGATTCCATTGACGAGGGTATCCTTCTGGGCCAACTTGATGAGGTGGGTATTGGAGGCACTGTTTTACAGTGGTTCCGATCCTATCTCCAGGGTCTTTCTCAGAGAATAGCATTGGGTGACTGTCTTGGGCCACCTGGCAGTTGTGCTGTGGGGTGCTGCAGGGTACCATCTTGTCCCCCATGCTGTTTAACATCTATATGAAGCCCTTGGGAGCAGTCATCAGGAGATCTGGGGCAAGGTGTCAGCAGTATGCTCACGATACCCAGCTCTATTTATCCATAACATCTGAATTGGGAGAGGCCGTACAAGCCCTGGACAGGTGCCAGAACTCTGTGGTGGGCTGGATGAGGTCCAATAAACTGAGTCTGAATCCTAGCAAGATGGAGGCACTATGGGTTGGTGGTTGCCGAGTTTGGATAATTGGTCAGTTGCCTGCTTTGGATGGGGTTGTACTCCATCTAAAAGAGCAGGTTCGTAGTCTAGGAATGCTCCTGGATCCATCTTTGTCGCTAGAGGCCCAGGTGACCTCAGTGGCTAGGAGTGCCTTTTACCAGCTTTGGCTGATAAGACAGCTGTGGCCATTTCTAGACCAGGATAGCCTGACCACTGTTGTCCACACACTCTATGTGGGGCTGCCCTTGAGTTTGGTCCAGAAGCTGCAGCTGGTGCAAAATGTGGTGGCAAGACCGCTCACTGGTGCCAGTATCACCAACATGTCACCCCACAGCTGAAAGAATTGCACGGGCTTCCCATTCACTACAGGACCAAGTTCAAGGCTCTAGTTTTGGTCTACAAAGCCCTATACAGCTTGGGACCAGGGTACCTGAAATACTGTCTTATCCCTGATATACCCAGTTGATCACTGTGCTCTGCAGGTGAGGGCCTCCTGCAGTTACCATCTTATCAGGAGGTCTGTTCCGCACAACATAGGAAACAGATCTTTAGTGTGGTGGCACCTACCCTGTGGAATTCCCTCCCCTTAAATATTAGACAGGCACCATCTCTGTTATCTTTTCGGCACCTACTGAAGACTTTCCTCTTTCAACAACTCTTTTAAGTTGAGACCTATCCCAGTCTGCATCTGTGTTGGAATTGCTTTTTAATATGTTCTTAAACTTTCTTTTTAAACATATTTTTAATCTTAGAAGATTGTTTGATAGCTGTTTTTAAGTAACGTTTTTGAAGATGTTTTGTTTTAATGTGTTTTAAATTTTGTTTTTATGATGTTTTACTGTTTTTAGTGCTTTTGTTTGCCGCCCTGGGCTCCTGCTGGGAGGAAGGGCGGGATATAAATAAAATAACAAGAAGAAGAAGAAGAAGAAGAAGAAGAAGAAGAAGAAGAAGAAGAAGAAGAAGAAGAAGAAGAAGAAGAAGAAGAAGAAGAAGAAGTCAGACAAGGCAGGCTTAAATGTGGTCCAGTAACTCCAGATTGAGCCTTAAATCGAAGTGTAGCTTTATTTGGGCACACCCTTGATGCGTGGAGCCTGTACTCTTAGAGGGGACCAGCTTGTTTTAGGACCTGTTGTCCCCAGCAGCATGGAGGAGAATGTGGGGTTCTACTATGGCTTCTGAGATGGAGTCCTTATAGTTTGAAGAAAGCATTATTATTATTATTAGTAGTAGTAGTAGTAGTAGTAGTAGTAGTAGCAGCAGCAGCAGCAGCAGCAGCAGCAGCAAATTAATTACCCGCCCTTCACCAGCAGGTCCAGAACAGATTACAACAGTTTAAAATTCAATATTAAAAACACTTAAAACAAATTATAATCACCGGAATAGAGTGGCAACTGAGATCATATATCTCAGGTGTCAAAGGCCAGGGTAAAGAGGTGCATCTTTAACTTTCACTGAAAACTGTACAGTAGCTGTGCCAGGTACACCTTTGTGAGCAGAGAATTCCACAAATTAGGGGCTGCCACATGAAATGACCTCTTCTGAGCCACCATCCTCTGACCTTCTGAGAAGTCCCCCCTCTGCTGATCTTAACACCTAAGAGAGTCGACAGAGGGGAGGTGGTCTTTCAGATACCTGGGGCTTAAGTCATTTGGGGCTTAAAAATTAGCACAGGGACCTTAAATTGAACCAATGCAGCTGTTCTAAAACAGAGGTTATATGAGTTCTAAATGGAACTGCAGCCAGTAATCTGGCCACTGCATTTTAGGCCAGTTGAAGTTTTGAATCATCTTCAAGGCAGCCCCACACAGAATGCATTGCAATAATTCATTTTAAACGTTACCAGAGCATGGAGCACTATAACCAGTGTATTTCATAGAATCACAGATTGCGGCCTATTGCGGAAGTAAAACACAAACACCATTCATTGGGTGAAATCATGGGCCACTTTATTAAATGGAATCAATTAGAATAATGAACCTGCAGAGGGGAAATCAAATGCGGGAGCATTCTGATGATCCAGGCAAAGCCTGCTTGCAGCCATAGGGCGACTAAACCTTGCCTGAGCCCGGGGCTGCCCTATGCCAGACCCCAGCTCAAGCCACACCCTGAAGATGTGTAGGGGGTCCAACCTGCATCACCGCCCCCTGGAGCCCTGAAACTCAGAGTGGATGAGGCATGTTGGCCCCAAAGGCGGCCTGTGTTCTACCCCTGGGCCGTATAGCCCTGAGCTGCAGGCCTCCGGACCGCCAATCACCCCAATGGTGCCTAAAGGTGTCACCTAGCTGCCCTTTCCCTTTCAACCTTTTCCCCGCACTTCCTTGCCACAAAAGGGGAAAAGCCTCTGCTTAGTCTCCCTTTACCCCACACCCGATAAGAATCTTGTGCACACCCCTCTGCAGGTCCATCAAGAAGATGCCATTGTTGCCTCACAAACTGCATGTCCCCACATGCCTGCCAATGAGGGCCTTGCCCTCCAGCAGATGACCAGAGGCTATCGTAGCCTCAACTGCATGTCCTCACATGACTGCCACTGAGGGCCTTGCCCTCCATGTCTGACGACGGCAGATGGCCAGAGGCTATCGTGGCCTCAACTGCATGTCCTCACATGCCTGCCACTGAGGGCCTTGCCCTTGAGTAACCAAGGTCATTCCCACCCAGGGGAATGACCACCACCTGCGGGGCCTTCCACACTCAACCCTGCTGGAACAACATGGGTAGGAGACCATCCCAGTGCATACTCTGTCAACCCAGCCACCAAACCGTGGCCCACCATCAGAGGCCCAGCTGTGAACCAATGTGCGCTTGTGGCCCCACGGCCAGCCTATAAGATCATGCCATGGCTGCAGAGTAGGCTGCACATCTGCTCCGTCCCTGTCCAGCAACCTGCCAAAAACAGAAACAATCATGAACAGTTGGGTCCTGGACCTTCAGACCTGCCCCAGGGGTGAATGTACCCCATGTGCCCCATAATTCCACCTTCCAACGGCCTGCACCTGCATATACAAAAACCAAACAGACCGCCCCAGGTAGGCAATTCCCCTGTCAGGTATGCAGCCCCAATTCTGTAGGAGCATGTCCCCCCAAAACCCCATGTGTCTGCTCCCAGGCTCTGCGATGCTAGACCAAAACTTTATGACGGGAGATCCCTCCCCCTGAATATCAGGCAATCGGGCCTGTAGCTACAGGCCAAAAAAACACTATGACGCCCTCATGGGACGAGTGTCTAGTCCTGGGGCAGGATAAAATAATGGTGTGCCTCTTGCACCCCTGGTCTGCCTGGAAACAAACCTTGGACAGCTGGATGGCTCATAGGGAAGTCTGACCTGGACCCAAACACTCCCACCCCCCATCCGGGAGGCTCCAAAATTAAGTGTGAGGGCCACTGCATGCAACTGCTGGTCACAGGGCACCTCCCTGACCAACAATCCCAGGCGGGTCAGGTGAACACGGAGGATGAGTATAACGGGTATGGTGGTGTGCATGGGCCGGCCGGCCAGCACATGACGTATCCCAAGCCGTCTGAATGGTCCCAAAGGCCCCCTGCCAGCCTACCTTGCAACACACTGACAGACGGGCTTAACTCCTCCCATACATGATGAACACCTGCACGTGATTCATAGGAATAGGCCACACTTTGCATAGCCCCTGCTGGCCCCTAACTCCCAGAAATCCCCTCCTGCCCTCTGATAGCTGGTGATCATATGGCCATCTCTGTCTCCCCTCCCCCATCTCCCAGTGTGTAGTATGGGACTAGCAGTTCTCCCCCCCAGAGTCAGTCCCTCCTGTAACTGAAACACTATTGACACACTGCAGGAAAGGGCTCACCACAGGTTGGCGCACCAGGCAGCCAAAAACAAAACAAAACAAACCCTGAAGCTGTGGTAAGTCTGTGAAATCCCTGTTATGACACATAAACCCGGTGAACCCTGGGGCAGGGTCCTCCATTTTCCCAGCTGCCAAAGGAACCCCCTAGCTCATAGCCACGCTATAAATGGTGCCGTCAGGTGCTAACCTGCACCCAAAGTCTGCCCTACCCGTGAACCGTAAACCATGAAAATAGTGCCCCACTGCTTCTGAGCCCTCTCATCTCCTGACTGTCCCTTCCAAGAAGGAGCTGAAGTGCTCCATACCAGAATACAGCAGCCCATAGGTAATGCTCTGCTGCATAGTCGACCTAAAAGGCAAAGCTCAACAGCCAGCAATGCAGGCAGATTAGCTGCCACACTTGCCCATAAGGCCCCTCTGCCACAGGCGTGCACCATATTGAATGCAGTGTAGTGCACTGTGCATAGACTATCCGGTATGAAGCCATTACTGACTGACCCCACTTGTAGGGATAATGGGAAGGGGCCAATAACCCTGCCCAACTGTATGTCTTTATCAATCGTCCCCTGGACCAGTGTGTCCGTACCTAAGACTGATTTAAGATTGCCGGCCATAAGGGCAAGCCGGGGGCCACAGTATAGGATCCAGAAAAACTGCCTAATAAAGAAAAACCGCATCATAAAATGAGTCTCCCCATAAACTGGACAGTCTACCAGCAAGGTCCATAGCACCTCGAGCTTAGCTGGGAAGGGACACTTTCCTTGAGCAGCGTCTGCTATCCTTCTGGCTTGTTTTATTGTGGGTTCATATTCAGCGGTTATTGGATGGCATGGAGTTGAGCAATGTCATATTCTAATGTCTGCAGATCAAATGACTCTTAAAAGCACAGGACTAGCGGCCTGTAAAAAAGGTGGCCACCTTATCTACAGCCAGTTTGTAAACTAGCTAAAGAGAAGATGCAAGCAAATGTGCAGCGTGCACATGATTACTGAAAGGAATTCCATTATGTTTAAATAATTTACTCAGAGAAATATGACTTGGACCAATTCTATGCATACTTACTTACGAGAAAATCCCACCGAGTGTATTGTTACTTCTTCCCATGGAAGGGTGCCCGTGATTGCACCCATACAACAGAATCCTAAGTATGTTTACTCAGAATATCACAGGTTAAATGGGTCTCTGGACTGAGGTTTATAGGACTTAACTAATGGAAAGGTTTGTACATTTTACCTGGGTTTGAAGAACTTATTTGAGGAGGAGGAGCTTGACAATGAAAAGAAGGGGTGAGCTCCCTTTGCATTAGCGGGGTTGAGGTAGTTTTGGAGGTGAGGTTGCAGCACTAATTGGAATCCCTACTGGCTCCAGCAGCCTCCTTTCTGTCTCCAGCTGCCACCTGCCCTCCCCAAAAAGCCTCTGCTCTTTGTAATTACATTTCATTGCTCTAATCCAAATGGCTTCCAACTGATGGCCACCATATGTTTCTCCCCAAATGCTCTGGGATGAAACATCACCCACAGCGCTCGCTGCTTGCGGCTGCCATTGTAATGGTGCATGCCATAGAGGCCACCATTATCTTTAGAATATATCTCAGAATATTGCTACGTTATGACAGAACATCTTTCTAGGGTATTCTGCAAAAACAAGTGGCAGCCACGGGCAGCAGGAGGGTGTGGGAGTGCAGGCAAATTTTGCCCCTCTCATCCACTAGTTCTCCCTAATTGATTAACCCCCTCTCCAAACTTTCCTGGTTTGCAAAGACAGTGTGGAAGTGGAATGGCCTTTTCAGTACATCCCTTAATAGAAGCATCCCCACATATGGCTGTCCAGCTGCCTCTGGAATGTCCCCAGTGTCAGATAGCCCAGTACCTCTCTAGGTAATTGGTAAATGAAAAGAAACAGTTGGTTTAAACTAAAAATACACTTCAGTATCAAGAAAAGGAGTCTATTCCTATTTCACTTTCTGTAGTGGGTGAGGGGGCCCCAATAGAAGTATCTCCTGGCCCCAACTGGAGGTGCTGAGGGCCGAACCCGAGGACCCTCTGCATGCAAAGCAAGTGATCTGTCACAGAGCTACAATCCTTCATCTCCAGGGTCCAAGATCCCTGTAAATGGTAAAATAATCCTAGCAATAACATGAAGTGCATTGGCTATGTTCCACTTCTCCGCAGCTGGGGGTGGGCGTCTACCCTCTGCCCTGGGGGCCCTGCCCTTCCCTTTCAGCCCACTTTGCCCTTTTGGGTGGCATCCTGAGATTGAGCATGTAGCCAGGTCTATTCCCTTCCGCTAAAGCCCCCCCCCGGCCTATGCCGCATTGCAGAAGCAAGGGGAGTGCCTCCTCCAGAAAGGAGAGGTGGCAAGCATGAGGAAGCACTAAAGGGGGCCCAGTACCTTCACAGCCCAGCCGGACTGTGCCCTCTTCTCACCCTGCACCCCCCAGTCACCAACCAATAGGCTCCCCTGTCCAGCCCCAGACAATCCAGGCCTCCTGGGCCACCAAGTGACCTAATGGGGGGTGTGATGGAGCTGGTGCCCGGCACCCAATTCCCCTGTTATGTGGTGGGGTGAGGGGCTGATGATCTTCCCACCCATCCCCATGGGGATCCCCTTGGGGAACCCTCGAGGAAAAAACACAGCCAAAGGCCACCTCGCCTGTGCTGTTGAGCCTCCTGTAAGGCCTTGGATCCGCCGCCACCTCTAGGCCTTGCCGCCATGGGAAGTTGCTGTCGCTGCTGCCGCCTCCGCCAAGCCCCACGAGCCTCGATACCTCCGGAAGTCCTCCCCAGCCAGGGGCCCCGCTGCCACCGCTGCTACCGCTATGGGAGGGCTGAAGCCACCGCCACCAGAAGGCCTCTCCGCCGCCGCCGTTGGGCCTCCTGTGGCCGCCGCTGAAGGGCCTCCCATGGCTAAGGGCTCACCACCTCAACGCCGCCGAGCCAGGCGCCTTGCTACAGGTTGTGCCACCGCCGCCAGGCCTCAGCGAGCCAACGCCCCCCCGAAGCCTCATAGCCGCTTCAGCCGCCTGTGCTTGTGCCGCAAGGCCTTGTTGAAGCCTCGCTGCTGCCGCCGGTCCAGAGAGGTCCTGCCGCCATCGATCTCCACCGCCGATCACCGCCAAGCCTCGCGCAAGGCCTCGCTGCCGCCACAAGGCCTCCTGTGTCTCGCCGCTGCTGCTACTGCCGCCTCAAGGCCTCACCGCGCTGCAGGCCGCCAAAATTCAAAGGAGGGCCTGGGAGGCTGGTGGAGTGGCCTTAAATGGCCTTCAGCCACCCCGCCTCCTTCCTGTGTGTCACAACAGTGCGACGGCGCACTGCATGCACACACACACACACACAATGGTGGCCTGGGCTTCGACTGCGGCCACAAACTCGCCCCTTTGCCCGGCAGGTACCGGGCACGGAACGGGAATAGTAGAGTTGGAAGGGGCCTATAAGGCCATCAGGTTCAACCTTCTGCTCAGTGCAGGAAACCAACTTACAGCATACTTAACAAGTGGCTGTCCAGCTGCCTTTTGAATAACTCCAGTATTGGAGTGCTCACCACCTCCCCAGGTAATTGGTTCCATTGTTGTACTGCTCTAACAGGACGTTTTTCCTGATGTTCAAAGGAAATCTGTCTTCCCATAACTTTAGCCCATTATTCTGTGTCCTGCACTCTAGGATGATCAAGAAGAGATCATGGCCCTCCTCTGTGTGACAATATTTCAAGTACTATTATATCTACCTGTCTTCTCTTCTCAGAGCTAAATATACCCAGTTCTTTCAGTCTCTCCTCATAGGGCCTTGTTTCCAGTCCCCTCATCATCCTTGTTGCCGTCCTCTGAACCTGTTCCAGTTTATTTGCATCCTTCTTAAAGTGTGGGGTCCATTACTGGATGCAGTACTCAAGATGAGGCCTAACCATTACTGAATAGAGGGGAAGTAGTATGTTACAAGATTTGGAAATGATGCTTCTGTTAATGCAGCCTAAAATAACATCTGCCTTTTTTGCAGCCACATCACACTGTTTGTTCATATTCATCTCATGATCAACAACAATCCCAAGATCTTTCTCGCATGTAGCATTGCTGAGCCAAGTATCCCCCATCTTATAACTGTGCATTTGGTTTCTTTTTCCTAGATGTAGAACTTTGCATTTATCTCTGTTAAATTTCATTCTGTTGTTTTCAGCCTAGTGCTCCAGCCTATCAAGATCACTTTGGATTTTGTTTCTGTCCTCCAGGTTATTAGCTATCCCTCCCAATTTTATATCATTTGCAGATTTGATAACCATTCCCTGAACCTCCTCATCCATGCCATTAATACAAATGGTGAAGAAGGCTGGTCCCAGGTCAAAGCCCTGCAGTACCCCACTTTGAGAACGAACCATTGATAAGCACTTTTTGAGTATTATTCTGTAGCCAACTGTGGATCCACCCAAGAGTCGTTCTATCCTGCCCACATTTAGCTACATGCTAAACAGAATATCATGGGGCACTTTGTCAAAAGCTTTGCTAAAGTTCAGTTATATTGTGTTCACAGCCTTAGAGTCTACCAGGGAGGTTACCTGATTGAAGAATGAGATAAGGTTAAACTGGCAGGATTTGTTCTTGACAAATCCATGTTGGCTTCTAGTAATCACTGCACAATATTTAAGGGATTTAAAGACTGACTGCTTTATAATCTGCTCCAGAATTTTCCTAGGGATTGATGTCAGTCTGACTGGTCTGTGGTTCTCAGATTCCTCCTTTTTCCCCTTTTTGAAGATAGGGACAATGTTAGCTCTCCTCCAGTTATCCGGCATGACATCCTTCCTCCACGATTTAGCAGAGATAATAGATAGTGGTTCTGAGAATTCTGCAGCTAGTTTCTTCAATACTCTAGGATGCAGTTCATCAGGCCCTGGAGATTTGAAGTTGTTCAAAGTGATTAGGTATTCCTTGACAATTTGTCTATTAATCTCAAACTACAATCCTGCCCCTTCATCTTCACATTGGCCAGGAGGATCACAGGCCCTCTTTTGGAATAGGAATTGAGCACTTCTGACTTTTGTTTGTCTTCTGTTACCATTTTGCCATCCTCACTGAGTAACTATACCACCATTTCTTTTCTCTTACTTTTACTATGGATGTACCTGAAGAAAGCTTTTTGTCGCTTTTAGCATCCTTCACTAATCTCAGCTCATTCTCTGCTTTAGCCTTCCTGATGCCATCCCTGCAATTCTTTAAATGTCAAAAGTAAAAACCTTGAACCTAGCTTGGTAGTTAATAGGAAGTCGGTGCAAATCCTTCAACACTGATGTAATATGTGTGAAGCTGGACGCCCCACTAAGAGCCTAGCAGCTGTATTTTGCACTAGCTGCAGATTCCAAAGCAGGCACAAGGTTAGCCCCACATACATTGCATTATAGCAATCTAATAATGAGGTTGCCAATATTGGGCTGCCCTTGTTCCTGGCAAGATTATTCCTGTCCAAGAATGGCAATATGACCTCTGAGCGCTAATGTCATCTGGGGCTCTAGCACCCTCCAGCTATGCGCCTGCTTCTTCAGAGGGATTGTAACCCCATCTAGAGGTGAGGCAGAACCCATATCCTGGACCTGGGAACCACCCATCCATAGGGTGTGGCCATGATTCAGTTGTTTATTAGCCTTCATTCAGACGAAGACTGCATCCAAGCACCAGTGTAGGATGCACACAGCTCTCCTGACGCAGATGTTACAAATATAGCTGGATATCGTCAACATACTAGTGGCATCTTGACACAAATTTCCTAATGATCACCTCCAGCAGCTTCATATAGGTATTAAATAGCATTGGGGACAAAGTGCAAAGGCATACTCACCCAACACTACTCTTTAGAACTGACCCTGTATATACATGTAAAATCACAAAATGGTATCTCCAGCCCTCAAGTCATGGTGCTGGTCCATGGCGATGGTCCATGGGCAATGGTATTACAAGCCACTAGATACCACATAATTGATAGGGTCCCTGTCCCTCTCCCAAAGAAGACCATCCATCAGGGTGACCAAGGCCAATTCTGCCTCAAAACCAGACCTGAACCCAGAGTGGAATAGATAATCAGTTTAATTGAAGAGCTTCTGCAGCTAAACCATAATCACCCTCTCAATGTCCTTGCTCAAAATGGTGTATTGGTAACCAAGTGGTAGTTGGCATAAACCTTTGGGTCCAGGGTGGTGTTTCCCCCCCAAAAAGTAACCATACCACCACCTACTTCAAGGCAGTGGGGACCAACCATCCGTCACACAATGATATGTTCACTATACTGTGGATCTACCCAGTCAACCTTCCATAGCTGGCACAAAGCAGCCAGTGTGGGCAAAGATCAAAAGAGTGTTCAATAGGCTGCACAGGTGCAAGCATCTTGTCCACATCCTCAGGCACTGATAACTGAAAGTGATCTTACAAAATCAGGCAGGATGATGCATCAGACACCTCAACAGATACTGCATCAGTGGTGCCACTGAAGTTGCATGAGGGTGGGTGATTTTGTTCTCAAAGTGCCTTTTAGCAAACAAATAAAACTGACTTAGTTTATATTCATACTAGATAACTAAGGCGCCATATGCATTTAATGTCTAATGAAATCACTCTCCTTTTATGTGCCAGTACAACATGGCTCAAGTGCCATTAACCTCAGTGAGAGCAGTTATGCGTGGATGGCCTTCAAATGTCCTATTCTATTTTGAAACTCTTTCTGTACAAGTTGCTTCCTATAATATGATTTCCATATAAGTGAAGGCCATTGCAGTGGGAGAGCTTTAACTGAATCTTACTGCTAATATAAAAGAACTTTTCGTTTCCAGAAGAATTGTACATATTAATACGACAGTTTCTTGAAGTGATGATGAAGTTATGAAAACTTGGGCCAATAAAAAAAAAGTAAAATGCTTTTCAGAATGATTGAAATAAAAATTAACTTCACAGTCGAACAGAAGACATTTTCTGCCCTCCAGATATTGAATCCCATACTTCTAAAAGAGCACATGCAATTTTCATATTTTATAATGTCTAATGAGTAAAATATGAAAAAGTAATGAAGACTCTTAAATATTGATATATTTGCTAAATTAAATCTGGATCCAGTGAGTCAGAGGGAACATGACTGAATATGGAAGAAATTCTGATGTGAAAATGGACCCCCATCTTGCTGGTTCTTAGAACTGTAATATGGATCTATTTTAATTCAGTACACATCAAATAAATGAGGCTGTATCCTCATTAGAGCGTGAGACTATAGTCTCAAATTTAGAGGGCCCCATAAATCAATATTTTCAGCCCTTGTGAGTGACTAGCCTTGGATTATTAACTCTCTTTTCTCCGAGGGGCTTCCATCTCATCTCAATGGTTTAGTTAGGCCAGAAATGAGGAACCTGTGGCTCTCTAATTGTTGGTCTCCAGCTCCCCTCGGTCCTAGCTAGGATGGTCAGTGATCAAGGGTAATAGGAGCTCTAGTCCAACAACATATACAGTGCAGCAGGTTCCCCTTCATCCCTGGTTTAGGCCATGCATTTTGTTTTTCCATTTACAACCATGAGCTTGTGGTATTGAATTTGGAAGTCACTATTTCTAAGGGGAGTGAGAATGGTACCCTGATTTGGTAACTTCTTTATGATTATTGTGTGTGAGAGAGAGAGAGTTTGTTTGGTGAACCATCTTAAATGCCTTGGGTGGCAGAAAGCATTAAGAAAAAGATTTCTTTGGTTCAGTAAAATGGTTCCCTAGGAAAAGGAATTGATTGTTAAACTGCTCTGAGAATTATATCTCCATGAGAGGAATAGGGGTCTCCTAACAACTCTCAGCACCCTTCACAAACTACACTGCCCAGGATTCTTTGAGGAAGCCATGACTGTTTAAAGTGTAATAATAGTAGAATAAATATATGGTATGAACGTGGACTAAGCTTAGCAGTCATGGGATAAGAGTAGAGGTTCTTTTCTGGATCAATAACTGTTTAAAGAACAGGAAGAAGAGGGAGGAGTGTAGTCTACCCTAGCCTTCTCGTCCTGCTGCCAAACTCACTTATTACCTTGCTGGTTAGTCATTGGCACCAAGATGCTTCATAGACTGGGGCTCCCTTCTTGTTTGTGGAGTGGGTTACATTGTGGCGGATGAAATGTTGGCACCTGGTTTTGACATTTATAAACACAACCCCCCTGTTCAGGTATTTGTGAGCTGTATAAATGGATGGGCCACAGCCCACAGGGTTGTACCCTCTCCACCCCCAATCTCCTCTCATTGAGTGGCAAGACTTTGAAGGGCATGTGTAAGCATGTTCATCTGAATGCAGTTGCAATCTTCCCTCTGATTGGGAACCCTGTGTTATCAGGGTTGCCAATCATGGGAGGGCTGTAACCATGTTCACTTAGTAGTGTTCACAACCCCCCCTTCAGACCTTTACACTCATTATAGGAAGGGTAGAGAAGGAGGGGTGGGACTGGCATTCACAGACCCATGGCCCATCCACAGATACCATAGGGCTAGTATCTACCTTTGATGGTATAGTGACACTACAATAATATTACTTGTATATAGCTGTTATGTTAATTCATTGGAGTCGGCTTTAAGCCATCCATCCATAACTAGTTAAAAGTGACTCCTTTGATCATTTGCACAAGGAAGAGAGTAATAACAATTACAGGAATCTTTTATATGCATTATCTCATCCAATGCATCTTATCTAGTAATTTTCATTTTATTGAAATGATCTGAAATAGCAGCCTTTCTATTCTAGGCTGTGATCTTTGAAACTTAACAATGCATTATAAAAGAAGACTTTCAAATGTTTGATTCCTCATACTCTCAGGAAACAGGAGTCTTCTGCAATTTGAGAGTTTTAAATAAAGGAACACCCATCTCCGATAAAACATGTAAGTCTCATTGCCCAAATTAGTTCAAATTCAACATCAATTAACAAAACTGAACATAAGCCTTAAGACTAACCCTGAGGCTGCAATCCTATGCACACTTAATTCAGAGGTAAATCCCATTGAATTAAAGGGATTTATGTTTGAGTAAACGTGAAAAGTCTCAGGCTGCATGGGTTACTGGAACCAAATTGAAGGATACATTATACTGATGTACAAGCCATATTCTTTTATGTCAGGTTAGTGCAATAGAACTAATCCATCGTTACAGTAGGTGTAGATTGTTAGTTATCATTATTTTTGCCCTTTTGAGCTCTACAGCAATATAGAGGCATAAATTAGTGGTTGCATGTGTATCAGAGATAGGATTGCCAGGCTCAGGGCCTGAGAATGATTCCGTATCTTTAAGAGAAGAGAAAATCGGCCAAGTGTAGGTTTTCTTGCAACACTAATGGGAAAAACCACAAGGACCGGGCAACCAAGAGGTCTTCTGTATCTTTAAAAGTTGTGCAGGGGGAAGGGAGAATTTCACCTTGTGGTGTTGCAAGAAAACCTGCACTTGGCTGACTTTTCTCTTCTCTTAGAGATACAGAATCATTCTCAGGCCCTGAACCTGGCAACCCTAATCAAAGAAAGAGACTGGATAGCAGTTAATGGTAGCAAAACATTATGGGCACATTCCTGAAACTTCCATAGGACAGTAGCTGGTCACCTGTTTAGCCAGATGCCATTTAATTCATCCAACAATCCCAAAACAGACCATGTCATTCCACTAAGGCATGAGGTTAAGGCCTCTTCCAGAATAATTCAGTAATAGGCAAAAAAAATCCTTGTGATTTAAGAACGCACCTATAACCAACAGATATTTCTACCAAACTTTAAAAAGCAGGGAAATTGGGCAGCTATAGTGAATACACCTGGGGAGCAGGAGACCTGACCTTCTCTCTGAGATATTGTACTGCCCTACAAATTTGTCAAAATGCAAACACAATTTGCGTTGGTCTTTAACAGTTCAATCCACTTCTTGATTAGCCAAGCCAAACAGCTGTGAGTCTGGCTTTTAGAATACTGACAGTTGGTTCTTACTGAGCATACCCGACACTATAATAGATTTCAATGTTAAATTTCTTAATAAAAAATCAGCCAGGCATTTTTTTACACTTTTACACTGCAGAAGATGGTCAGAGAATGGGGCAGTCAGTAATAAGATTATAGGTGAACATGTCTGATTTTTAATTAATTTCAATAAATTAAGGCACCGCTGACAGAAAAAAATGTAACAGGGGTCTGGATTCCCCCCCCTTTTTACAGTCTGAATTCTCTCTGAATGTTTTGTGTATCACATGAAAATGTAAGAGGGTTGTTAAGCAAGCATTTCTGAGTTCAGGACTACATGTGTTGTAAGGTTTTGTTTTGAAATGAGCTTATGGGAAGCAGCAGAATGGCATGGGGTGGTATTTTCAATTTAACATGGCGGAATGCAAAAAATCCATGCTGACTACAGTATACAGCCACTTTCATGGCTGTATAATTTATCCATATTATTTGGATCAGTTTCTTCAATCTTGTTTCCTCCAGATGTTTGGGCTACAATTCCCATCAGACACAGCTAGCATGATAAATGGTTAGGTATGATGCGAGTTACAGTCCAAAACATCTGAAGGGCACTACGCTGAAAAAAGCTGGTTTATTTATTTATTTAATTGTATTTCTATCCTGCCCTTCCTCCCAAAGGACCCCAAGGGAGGCAAACAACAAGAAGTAGAGCAATAAAAAAAATCTTTAAAACAATTCCAATACAGATGCAGACTGGGAAAATTCTCTACTTAAGAGGCTTGCTTCAGTAGGTGCCAAAAAGACAACAGAGATGGTGCTTGTATAATATTTAAAGAGAGGGAATTCCAGAGGGTAGGCCATAGCAATAAAGGCATGATTCCTATATTGTGTGGAACGGACCTCCTGATGAGATGGTATCTACAGGAGGCCCTTACCTGCACAGCGCATTGATCAACTGAGTATATAATGGGTCAGATGATCCTTCAGATATCCTGTCCCAACCTGTATAGGGTTTTATACACCAAAACCAGCACCCTGAATTTAGCCCAATGGTTTAGATGGACTAGTGGTCCAAAGCAGACTGGAGACATGTCCTGTGTTGATCTTTAAGTTAATAAGAATGCCGATAGGGGTTGTCTGCTAAGAACAGGCTCATTTATGTTAGGCCACATACATAGGGCATCTCTGCACTTACCAATTTACATTACCAGTTGAACGTTCAAGCTTCTCGTCATTTGTGAGGTTGAGAGGCCACCTGGGGTCACAACTTGGTACTTTTTTCTAGAACAGCTTTTGCCAACCTTGGGTGCCCAAATGTCCTTGGAGTACAACTCCCATCAGTCCTGATCACTGGTTATGCTGTCTGGGGTTGTAGTTCAACAACATCTGGGGACCCAAGCCTGGGAACAATACTGTAGAGGTGGGGAAAAGCTAGTTGTTGACCAGATTAGTATAGACAAGTTTACTGATCTGCACAGAAATAATTGAGATTCTTGAATCATATGTTTGTACACATCATGACAGATCCACTTGTAGCAGATGTATGGGTGGGAGCTGGGCAACACTTCAGTCCCAGGTGATTCAGATTCTGTGACCTCTAGCTGGGAGGCAAGCTCTTTGAAAAACCCCTGTGCATCATTTTCCCACAATGAAAAATCAATTTCATTAACAGAAACGTACAAGAAAACAACCAGCACCACTGAGCTATAGTCATATCTGTGCATGTTTAATACCAAACCCTAGAATTTGAAATGGGCTAATTAAAGACATTAGCAAATGTCAATACAGCAATATTTTAATGACTTCAATATAATCCCACAGCAATCAATTTAAATCAAAATGAGTTTATTGTGAAGTGCCAAAGGTGGGAAAAATGCTTCCTTTGCACTAGAAAGTACAGTTTTCTCAAATGAATAATGCCTGTGCAGAATTTAACTAGATAATTACTTCATTTGCATTTGGTAAAGTGATAAGAGGAATGGAAAACGACAGCTCAGTGGGAAATGTTGTCAAGCGTTAATAGGTGACATGCGCAAGACAGTAGTATTCAAACTTCTGTCATTTTTAACAGGGTTCATTTTTTAAAAAAATACATGTATTAACCTCAGTGCCCTAGTGGAGGTGAAACAATGAAGAACAAGGTATAACAGATGAATTAATAGATCATGTCATGCCTGGATTCAGCATACCTTTCAGATCCTGAGGAAACATGACATATAAGCTTCTTTAGAATATATCATAAATTGCTGGGTTAAGCTGACAGGAAAATATTCTGTTGCAGACTGTAGAGCACAGGCTGTAGTTAGGCTACAACTGTGAGCGGGAAGAGAGGCAAGCAAGCAGGCAAGCCAACCCTGTCTTCTTGATAAACAGATACTTCTCCCTCCTTTTGCCTGCCTCCACTAAACAGCCCTTTAACCTTTAACTGGCCCAGCCTACTCCCTGTACTGTGTAGACATGATATGGCACTTGGAGTGGAGTGAATAACAAGGGCCCAGACCAATTTCACCCCCCAAAAAACAAAACTATGGTCGTATCTGCACTATGCATTTAAATGATCACTGTTTAAATTATACAGTCATGGCTTCCCCCAAATAATTCTGGGAACTTAAGGGTGCTGAGAATTGTTAGAAGACTCCTATTCAGAGCTTGGAAGTAATTTTTTTTAGGAAAAATTAATTATTCGTAATTTATTACTTTTTTGAGGAAAAAATTGGTAATTTCTTTACATTATGATTGTAATGAGGAATATTTTTATTACTTTTGAGATGTAATTATAATGTTTCCAGCATTACGTTTGGGCATTACTGGGGGGAGGGGTAACAGGGGAAGTCTGTTCCTCTGATTCATGTGCCTCAAACTGGGATTCTGTATAGCGTCGCTCTTCCCTCATGCTCTGTTGGTGGGTAGGAGGCGACGAGGGGAGGGAGGAGTTGGAGAGTGAGATGGGGTGGAGTGGAGAAAACAATTGTTTTAAAAAATGGATGGTGGTGGTGAAGAATGGAGTGGAGGGGGTGGAGTGGAAGAAAAAAAATCTCTTGGTTTCTGCTATAATGCCCATCTATGCTATTGTAATGCTTTCTAGTATTCCAGCCCTCTTAAAGTGTTTCAGTCCCTTTTCTCTCTGATAGTACTTTACCCCTTAAAATTTCTCACTCCTTATTTTCTAACTTGACTTATATGCAGTATATTGACTCCCCCTCACAACCTTTTAGCTACCCAGGAGGAGAGTGGAATCTTGGTTAAATTTCTGTTTCCCCTCAATTGCCAAGTTCCTAGGCTGAACTTTTGACTCTCCTATGCACAACATCCCAAACAAAACATCCCCTTCTATTTACAACCTCTCTGTGAACATTTTACCCTACTATGCAGAAGAACCAATAGAGGAGGGAAAGCAACTATTTTGCAACCCATATTTTACAATGAAGCTCCTAATACAAAATGGGTGAAATTCTTACTCCTTCACACAGATCATTTTCCTTTTTCATAACTTGGCATTGAACACGTTCTCTGTGGTAATTACTGTAGAGGAAGGTTGTGGTTAAGGGGCCAAAGAAGGGCATGATGAACATTAAGATCAGGGCTAGGGTTGCCAGGTTCAGGGCCTGAGACTGATCCTGTAGCTTTAGGAGAAGAGAAAGTCAGCCAAGTGCAGGTGTTCTTGCAACACTGTAATGGGAAAAACCACAAGGTGGAATTCTCCCTTCCCTCTGCACAACTTTTAAAGATACAGAAGACCTCTTGGAGGCAACCAAGAACCTGAATCTGGCAACCCTAATCAGGGCTATTCATGACACTTGCTACGAAGGATCTCTATGGCAATTTTTGTGCCTTCCTGCATGAAATGTCCTGCATGACATTTAGTACAAATCCTCTTGAGGCCATTGTGTAGTCACTTTGCCCCTGTTCAAACATTACATTTAAAGAGTGTACAGTCTGTGTACCCAGGTACACAAGTAGTTGGGCTTTGCACTCGTACAGTTATTCACATATAACATTCAATGAATGTACAGTCTCTGTTATATACACATTTGCTGCCAGGAAAAGAAAATGGCTTCAATGACACTCATTAAATGCACCACTGAAGCAATTCCCTGGCAACAAGGCAAATTATGCTGGGTCTGTTATACTTCCTGAAACTCTTTCCTGTCAAGGTATACATTCAATAGAGTGAGTTTTGGTGGAAACAGGAATGTAGTTTTACTCTTTTCATTTTTCCTGCAGATCCTTAAGTTTTTAAAATCAAAACACCAACTTTAAAAAACAAATACTAACTTCTGTAACTATCATAATTATAGCTATTAAAACACTGCATTTTTCATTGCCTGCTATTCTTAATGTACTGTATGTATGGTTGATGCAGGCTTTCATAGAACAATCCTATACATATCTACTGAGATATATGCCCTATAGAGTTCAATAGGACTTACTCATAAGTAAGTCTCCAAGAGCTCTTCTGTATCTTTGTGCAGGGGAACCACACCTTGTGGTTTTTCCCATTAGTGTTGCAAGAAAACCTGCACTTGGCTGAATTTTCTCTTCTCTTAAAGATACAGAATCATTCTCAGGCCCTGAGCCTGGCAACCCTAGTAGGGAATGCTTATCAAATTTGTAGATGATACAAAATTGGGAGGGGGGTAGCTAATACCCTGGAGAACAGAAACAAAATTCAAGGGGATCTTGATATGCTGTTCGTTGGAAAACAACACAATGAATTTTAACAAGGATAAGTGTAAAGGTCTACACATAGGAAAATGAAACTGGGTGCAGTTATAAGATGGGGGATACTTTGCTCAGTAATACTACATGTGAGAAGGATCTTGGGATTGTTGTTGATCAAAAGCTGAATATGAGCCAACAGTGTGATGTAGCTGCAAAAAAACCTAATGCTATTTTAGGCTACATCAACAGAACTACAGTTTCCAAATCATGTAAAGTAGAAGTTCCCCTCCATTTGTTACTGGTTAGGCTTCTTCTTGAGTACTTCATCCAGTTCTGGACACAGCACTTGAAGAAGGATGCAGAACAGATTCAGAGGAGGGCAACAAGGATGATCAGGGGACTGGAAACAATGTCCTCTGGGGAGTGACCGAAAGGTTGTCACACAGAGGAGGGCCAGGATCTTTTCTCAATCATCCCAGAATGCAGGACACAGAATAATGGGCTCAAGTTACAGGAAGCCAGATTTTGACTTAACATCAGGAAGAACTTCCTAACTGTTAGAGCAGTATGACAATGGAACCAGTTTCCTAGGGAGGTAGTGGGCTCTCCAACACTGGAGGCATTCAGAAGGCAGCTGGACATCAACGTGCTGATTATATTTTAAGTGGGATTCCTGCATTGAGCAGAGGGTTAGACTCAATGGCCTTATAGGCTGCTTCCAACTCTACTATTCTATGATTCTGTTTGTGGTCCTTCACACAGATCTCATTCACCTCAAACAAGTCCAGAATCCCTCTAAGGCAGCCTTTCCCAACCAGTGTGCCTCCAGATGTTGTTGGACCACAACTCCCATCTTTCCTGACCATTGGCAATGCTGGCTGAGGCTGATGGGAGTTGTGGTCCAACAATATCTGGAGGCACACTGGTTGGGAAAGACTGCTCTAAGGAATCCCACTTCAATTCAGGATTTGGGAGTCATACATATCTGGTGCATATCCTCAATGATCTCAAGCATTATCTACAATTGGAATGGGGAACCTCCAGCTGAAGGTCAATCATGATCCACCAGACTTCCTCATTTGGCCTGCAAGACCATTTTACACAATCCACACTCAACAAACTTACATCATACAGGTAAGGGCACATCTTGTCCAAAAGGGCAGGTCTTAGCCAAAGCCCCCTTGTGCAGCTTCCAAAGCACCCAACAAACAGCTGGTTGTCAGGAGCTTTTGAGGTTCTGTGCAAAGCAGAAACCCAGTGTGAAGAAAGATTGCCCTTCCTGCACATCAATTGATGTGAAGGGAGGGCAACTCTGCTTAGTCCAAGTGTTTAAGAGAGCTCCATGCAGGGATCTTGTGTGCTTTTGAATGTAGTGCTAAGCAGGATTGCCCTCCATGCTCCTCCCCCCCGCATCAGCTGATACAAAGGGAGGGTGATCCTGCTTGGTCTGTGTGTGCGAGAGAGCTTCCTGCAATTAACTCTCTTGCACACCCACACCCAGTGCTCAGCAGGATCTCCCCCCCCCATTGGCTGAATGCTCAGTAATGGTCAGATAGAATTTAACCTCCATGTAAGCTTTGTGCAAACAAATCAGGGTGAATGCTGAAACAGGTCATCTTAATCTATTTATTTATATACCACATTTTCCACAAACACGTCTTTGCTCAAACAGGTCCATATAAAGGACAAACAGTTTAAATACAGTAAAGTAAAGGTAAAGGTGTCACCACACTTGTAGTGCGAGTCATTTCCAACTCTTAGGGTGACGTCTTGTGATGTTTGCTAGGCAGACTGTATATATGGGATGGGATTGCCAGTTCCTTCCCCGGCCTTTCTTTACCCCCCAGCATATGCCGGGTACTCATTTTACCAACCACGGATGGATGGAAGGCTGAGTGGACCTCAACCCCTTTTACCGGAGATTCGACTTCCTCCTTCCATTGGAATCAAACTCCGGCCGTGAGCAGAGCTTCGGCTGCATTACCACCGCTTACCACTCTACAACAATAATACATAACAAAAAGTACAATATCACCATGATATAACACTAAAAATCTCAAATAAATTAACAGCTCATTTAACATATATAAACATTTAAATTAACATAAATGGACTGCCTTCAAGTCAACCCGACTTATGGCAACCCTATGAACAGGGTTTTCATGGTAAGCGGTATTCGGGGGGGGTTACCATTGCCTCGCTCTGAGGCTAGTCCTCCCCAGCTGGCAAGGGCCTGCTCAGCTTGCTACAGCTGCACAAACCAGCCCCTTCCTTGTCTGCAACTGCCAGTTGGGGGGCAACTGGGCTCCTTGGGACTATGCAGCTTGCCCATGGCTGCACAGGTGGCAGGGCACGTAACCCCTGAGCCACTCACTTTGGGGGTGATCTTGAGCTGGCCCTTGACACCCAGGAGACACGAGCGGGGATTTGAATTCACAGACTCTGTTAACAGCTCATTTAACAATATAAACATTTAAATTAGCATAAAGCTCACCAATAAGTCAAGTCAAGTATTCAATAGCTCTTGACACAAAAATAGTTTGAGCTGATGGCATTAGTACCTGGCAATTGCCCATCTTTTAACCAACCCCCCCATTTTTATGCCTGAACCCGAGAAAGTCAGACTGTCTCTTCAGATTTCTTCTGGAAGCAGCTTAGGCCCCTAGGGCTGGAAGGTGGAGCAAGACAGGTAGAAACAGCCATCCCTTGATGGAAAACACAGTCTCTCTCTTTCTCTCTCCTCATTGTGAGAGAGATTTTACACAGATGTACAGGAGGAAATTGATCACACACCAAAACAAGATATGATGGGGGACTAGAATGCAAAAGTAGGGAACAGAGAAGAACTAGGAATTGTGGGGAAATGGGGCTTAGGTGACAGAAATGAAGCAGGAGAAAGACTTATTGAATTCTGTGAAGCCAATGATTTGTTTCTTGCGAACACAGTTTTTGAGCAACCAAAAAGACGACTGTACATGTGGACATCACCAGATGGTCAATACAGGAATCAAATTGATTATATAATTGGAAACAGAAGATGGAGAAGTTCCATACTTTCTGCAAAAACAAGACCAGGAGCAGACTGCGGTACAGATCATGAACTGATCGTATCAAAAATCAGAGTAAAGCTAAAGAAGAACAACAAAGCACTCATAATGCCAAAATACAATTTAAATAACATCCCAGAAGAATATAAAGATCAAATAAGGAACAGGTTTGAGGCTTTAAACTTAGTTGACAGAGAACCAGAAGAACTATGGACTGAAGTCAGGGACATTATCAGGGAAGAATGCAAAAAGACAATACCTCTAGTTAAAAAGAGAGAAAGACCTCAATGGACGACTGAAGAAACTCTTCAAATGGTTAAAGAGAGAAGGAAAGCAAAAGCAAAAGGAGATAGAAACACAGTCAGAACCCTAAATGCAACTATACAATGACTAGTATGTAGAGACAAAGAAAACTATTACAATAGTTATTATATAGAAATAGAAGAGGACAACAAAATGGGAAGAACAAGAGCCGTATTCCAAAGGATGAGAGAAATTAAAGGGAAATTTAAACCACGAGAAGGGATGTTGAATAATCCACAGGGGAACACACTGACTGACCGAGATGAAATAAAAGGAAGATGGAAGGAATACACTGAAGAACTCTATAAAAGAGATGACAGGATGACAGATTCATTCATGGAGGAACCATATGACGAAGAACCAGAGCTTTTAGAATGTGAGGTGAAAGCTGCTCTTAAAATTCTTGGAAGAAACAAATCACCAGGAATAGATGGCATACCAATAGAGTTGCTACAAGCTACTGGGACGGAATCTGTCCATATTTTGACAAAAATTTGTCAAGAAATATGGAAAACTAAATAATGGCTCACAGACTGGAAGCGTTCATTATATATCCCACTTCCAAAGAAAGGGGATCCCAGAGAATGAAGTAATTACTGAACTATTGCCTTAATATCCCATGCAAGTAAAGTAATGCTCAAGATTCTACAAAAAGGCTCTTACCATATATGCAGCAAGAAATGCCAGACGTCCAAGCTGGATTTAGAAAGGGAAGAGGCACCAGAGATCATATCGCAAACATACATTGGATAATGGAACAGACCAAGGAAATTTCAGAAGAAAATCACCTTGTGCTTTATAGATTACAGCAAAGCCTTTGACAGTGTAGATCATGAAAAACTATGGAATGCTTTAAAAGAAATGGGGGTGCTGCAGCGTCTGATTGTCCTGATGCACAACATATAATCTGGACAAGAGGCTACTGTAAGGACAGAATATGGAGAAACAGATTGGTTCCCCATTGGAAAGGGTGTGAGACAGGGGTGTATTTTGTCACCCTATTTGTTTAATCTGAATGCAGAACATATCATATGGGAAGTGGGATTGGACCAAGATGAAGGAGGTGTGAAAGTTGGAGGGAGAAACATCAATAATTTAAGATATGCAGATGATACCATACTACTAGCAGAAACCTATAATGATTTGAAAAGAATGCTGATGAAAGTTAAAGGGGAAAGCACAAAAGCAGGACTACAGCTGAACGTCAAAAAGACTAAAGTAATGACAACAGAAGATTTATGTAACTTTACAGTTGACGATGAGGACATTGAACTTGTCAAGGATTATCAATACCTCGGCACAGTCATTAACCAAAATGGAGACAATAGTCAAGAAATCAGAAGAAGGCTAGGACTGGGTAGGGCAGCTGTGAGAGAACTAGAAAAGGTCCTCAAATGCAAAGATGTATCACTAAACACCAAAGTCAGGATCATTCAGACCATGGTATTCCCGATCTCTATGTATGGATGTGAAAGTTGGGCTGTGAAAAAGGCGGATAAGGGAAAAATCAACTAATTTGAAATGTGGTGCTGGAGGAGAGCTTTGCACATACCATGGACTGCGAAAAAGACAAATAATTGGGTGTTAGAACAAATTAAACCAGAACTGTCACTAGAAGCTAAAATGATGAAACTGAGGTTATCATACTTTGGACACATCATGAGAAGACATGATTCACTAGAAAAGACAATAATGCTTGGGAAAACAGCAGGGAGTAGAAAAAGAGGAAGGCCAAACAAGAGATGGATTGATTCCGTAAAGGAAGCCACAGACCTGAACTTACAAGATCTGAACAGGGTGGTTCATGACAGATGCTCTTGGAGGTTGCTGAGTCATAGGGTCGCCATAAGTCGTAATCGACTTGAAGGCACATAACAACAACAAATCTTAGAAAAAGGGAGAGGACAAGATGGATGACAAGGGAGAAGAAGAGAGGACAGGAGGAGATTTGGTTAGTTTATTTCTTTCAAAATCTTTACAGGAAGGCAACCTTGTTTCATCTCCCCACTTTTTTGTTTGTGAGAGGGGGTGAGAAACCAATTAGAAATGTCTACCACCAAGCTAAGGCTAACCTCCTGATCACACAACCCATTTTGATAAGGCTTCTGTAAAAGGAAATTTGATTCTCAGAACTCCACTGGAATTCTTTAAATGTGTCAGCAAAATAAGAGAACTGCTGAGATAATTTACTTTGCTGGAACCTTTTTTTTTTTGTCAAAGTTTCACATAAGAAATGACTAAAGAAACTATATAACTTCAGCAAGAGATTAAAATTAATGCTGCCATAAAACTAAAGGTGATGGATAAGAGTGCCACCCATGGGCACTGCAATCTACAGTCAATTTGAGGCTGATGGGATAGAGCTCTGCTTGAAGACCGTGGACAGTCGATACCACCAGTAAGAGTAGTACTGTGCTAGGTAAAGCCATGATCTGTCAGTAGACAGGGTGGTGCAAGGGGTTAGAGTGCTGGACTAGGACTAAGGAGACCCAATCAGCCATGAAACTCACTGTTTAGACCTTAGGCTACTCACAAACTCTTAGACTGACCAACCTCACAGGGTTGTTGGGAGGATAAAATTATGGGTGTGGGGGGAAGAACCATGTATGCTGACTTGAGCTCATTGGAGAAAAGGTGGGATATAAATGAAATGACTAAATAAATAAAAAGCAGCTTCACATAATGTGGAGACTGCACCGTAAGGACCTTTTGAGACAATCAGAAAAAACAGAGTTTCCAGAAGCTTCTGTTATCCCATATAGTACTAGGCTGCAAATCCTGTGGCATCCATAAACCAGGGATGGGGAACTTGTGATTCTCCAGAGTTTGTTGAATTACAACTCCCATCATCCCTGACTGTTTGGCCATGCTGACTAGGACTGAAGGAAGATGGAGTTCATCAACCTCTTGAGGGTCATAGGTTTCCCATCCCTGCCATCCATTCTTTACATGTAAGAATACGTTCTTCACAAGAATTTTCAAGTTCAGTGAAGTCAACATTATCACTGTATGATTATGATAATGGCGTTGCCGCCTTCTGCAGGGGCGTGTTTGCTGCCACCCTCATTTTGGAGAAGGCTCATGAAGGTTCTCGAAGGTTTCAAATGAGTCAGGTGTTGTCCTTCTACCAATCAGGTGAGGGATAGAGCGGGTGTATATAAGACCGCTCTGCCCTTAGAACTTGCCTTTTTTGCCTCGCGGCAGCTGCTTCATTCCTATGTGTGCATAGGGGCTTTGAGCAGTATCTGCCTGGTGCTTCATCATCGCCTTCCTTGCTCACCGGTTGATTCTCTACCTCCTGATTGAATTACTGTAACGAGGTTTGATTGCGGCATTTCCCGCCTCGCCGCCGTGTGCGCAGGGGCATCACTAAGGGGATGCGGGAGGTGCGGGCCACACCCGGGTGACATCATGAGAGGGGTGACACCCAGAGCCGCCCCGCCCCTAGGCATTGGGAAGCAGGTCAGCCAAGCAGCCGAATCCTCCCCAACCCAGCTGCTTAGCTCGTTGGCGCTCCAGCTCTGGGTGCCTGGGGGGAGTCCGGGCTAAGGAGGAGCCAGCCCAGCCTGGCCTGGCCTCCACCGCCTCCGCCTCTTTGCGGCTCCTGCTGAGGCTGCCAGGCCGCTTGGGTGCCGTCTTGGGAGCGGGCAGGGCCAGGTGCGGTTGCTAGGAGACGGCGCCCGAGCAGCCTGGCCAGGGCCGGCGTAACACAGTAAGCAAAGAGCGTGGCAGGAAGGTGCAATGCTTGAGGGGTGCCACAGGTGCCCCTAAACCTGGAAACAGGGGTTGGAGCCGGAGCAAGTGCCCAGGAGAAGCGGGCCATGGCAGCGCACCTGAAAGCAGCGCTCAGCTTCAGTGCTGCTGAGGACAGTGAGGCTGCTGGGGAATTGCAGGCACTCCTGGAGCGGGTGCTGAGCCCTTCGGCGGGCAGCGGTAGTGAGGCAGTGTCTGAGGCGCTGACTTGGTGCCATTGCCTGCTGGTGGGCGGCGAGCCCTGGGACAGCTTCGTGCAGGCGGTGAGGGCCTACGACCCGGCCACGCTCTGCAGCCTGGTGTGGATGGCCAACTTCATGGCCTACTGCTGCCGAACCTGCAGCATCTTGCCATGCATGAGCCTCCGCGCCGAGTGCTTTCACCAAGGGGCGAGGGAGGCGCGCCGGCATTCCCAGGCCTGCTTCTCTGGCTGGATGCCCCTCCGGTGCGTGCCCTCCCATGATCACCAGGAGATTTGGGGGCTCGCCAAGAAGCTACCGCACTGGGTGACACCAACCCTAGTGACGCCACTGTGTGTGCGGCTTCCAGCCTTTCGAGCCAAGCCAATTGGCTCAGGTGCAGAGGGGTGATTTAACGGTGGTGTTCTTTCGTTCACCCCTTCTCCCCGCCAGTCAGCTGGGCGTTTAGCCAGCTTTGATTAATCTTGCCTGCTCTTTATTGCTGTGGTTGTTCTTCATTGGCTTTTTTGCCTGCTCATTATCACTGCATTTGTTCTTCGTTGGGGGGGGGTTCGTTTTCATGCCGTTTAGTCAACTGCCCCCCCTTAATTTTCCCTGCTCATCAGCTGAGCTGCGAGGTCAGTCAGGCCTGCGCAGCCTCTTGGCTGGGTTATGGCTGCTGTGCCTATTTTGCCTCCGTCTGCTGCTTTAATTCTACAGTCCTTTTGCCTGTGTGGCATAGGGTACAAGTTTGGGAGCAAATTTGCAGCGGATTGTTGGCAGATTGTGAGTGAGTGGTTCTCATTGTTTAGAAGTGGTTTATCTGTTTGATATTTTAATAAAGTAAATTTAGTTAAATAGATATTTAAATAATATAAATAATTGATTGATATCGCCCCTCCCCTTATTACATACCCCCCCGATATTATTTTTTCTTTGGGTAGCTTGTATTTGTTTGATTGCTTTGTGGCCTCCTGCTTATATATTTGATTTGGTCACTTAGGTTGCTGCTTGGGATATAATTTATTTATATTTTTACTTGGTTTTGCCATAGTTTCTTTTAAAGTGCTTTCTGTTGACTTGTCTCCTGTGAGTATTTATTGATCTTATTGTTGTTGTTGGTGGTGGTGGTGAAAGTGTAGTAAAATTACACCATGCCACCCAAGAAGGTTCAACAAAAAAGAGGAGTCCGGGTGGTGAAGCAGACTTCTAAACGCCCACTATTGCAACAGGATCGCCTGTCTTCTGATGAAGAAGAAGATATGGGAACAATTTGTGCCTTGGTGGCAAGGGTGGAGGCACTTGAGAATGAGTGCAGGCATCCTGTGGAGCCGGGGGCTGGTCCAAGCTCCGCCCCTTCAGGTAAGAAATCGGCACAATGGGCTGGTAAGCTACCTATATCTCATATTCTTTCTGATTTGGTTTCCAGGATTCATGTTCTTGAATCAGCTGCTCCTAGAGATGAGTCTACGGTCAGTGCAGGCCTGCCCACCTGGTGCTCCTGAGGCCTCATCTTCCTTCTTACCAGTTTCTACTGCTGCTGGTGTTCTTCAAGAACAGCTCCCTCTTTCTATACCAACTGGAAGTTAAACACTACCTACTGCATCCACTGGTGTTGTCCCTCCTGCCATAGTTGCATCACCAGCAGCCTACACAGGTGAGAGGTCTGCACCAACACATACTGTAGGTACAATGGTACAGGCACAATGTGTGGATATCCAGCAATCTACCCATATTGCTGCTCCTCAGGTACAAGAGGGTGCCGCACAACCTCTAGTTTATATGGGAGGCATTTTGGTTCTGCAGCAGCCTCAGCTTCCATGGCCTGCTGTGGCGGTAGCTCCATGGCAGCCATCTTTTGCTCAATCTAATCAACCTGCTGTTTCCTTGCCTCTGCCTCCTGTTGTTTACCCTCAGGGTGACACTTCCTTGCCATTGGGTGATCATTTATTGCCTGCCACGAAAGAAAAAATTTGGCGTGGGGAGTATATCGATATATTTACTCTCCTCTTTTATGAATCGGAGACGAAATCCAAAGAGAGTCATGATCAGAATGATCGGGAGGTGGTCATAAAAAAGAAAGTTGATCGCATATGGCCTAATTGGCTTAATGCATTTATGGTATATATGGGCGTGATGACTCAGGCATATCCGACCAGGGCAGTGTCCATGATTAAATACCAGGACATCATTCACTGTGCCTGTCAGGAATTCTCTGGCACCGCTTGGTTACGGTATGATGAGAAATTTAGACAACAGGCTGCCTTAGACCCAACACTTCATTGGGATGTTGAACATCCAGGTCTATGGCTGCATTCTATGACTTCAGCCAGACCTTCATTAGGTGATTGGGTGGATAGTGGACATCTGTTGGTGCGTGGGCAGATTTCAGCCTCTGGTTTTGGCCAAGGCTGGCCGTGGGTTCAACCCATCAGGTCTGTTGGACCTTTAACAGCACCGGATGATGTTATAGATGCCCATGTTGATTCCAGCATGCCTGTGGAGCATGCTGTGGTTCTCACCCCAGCTCCACCTGCCAGCGAGCCCACCAGGCTCACCAGGGATCAGGGGAACAGCAGCACTCTAAACATGGGTCTGGCAACAGCAGCAGTACATCGCAAGGCCATAAGTCCTATTAAGTTGCTTCCCCTGGCGAGATTTTTGAATAGTTACCCCAAAAGACAGGCCACTCAATATATTTGGCATGGTTTTTCAGAGGGATTTCATATTCCTTTTGTAGGCCCCAGAGTTTCCACCTCCTCAGTTAATCAGCCTTCAGTCCTTGCTATGGCCCCGGTAGTTTTGTCTAAATTGAATAAAGAGATAGCTGCTGATAGGATTTCTGGCCCTTTTCCCTGTCCTCCTTTGGAAAAATTGAGGATCTGTCCTCTTGGTATAGTTCCCAAGAAGCAGCCAGGTGAATATCGCCTTATTCATAACTTGTCTTTCCCTAATGATGCCTCTGTTAATGATGGCAGTCCATCATTCTATGCATCAGTTAGATATACCTCCTTTGTTGAGACCATTAAGGTAGTCAGGAAAGCTGGTAAGGGTGCTTTGATGGCGAAGTGTGATATAAAGTCGGCATTTTGTTTGCTCCCAGTATATCCAGACGATATTGATTTGTTAGGTTTTAGGTTTCAGGGTCAGTATTATGTGGGCAGGGCTCTTAACAGTCAAAAATTAGTTTTCTCAAATTTTCCTAAACCTAAAGGCTGGCTCCCTTTTCACCAACGCAAGGCCCACTTCCTGAATTTGGTGGGCAAGATTGCTCCCCAGTGTGGTATGATTAATGATATCTCTGAGATTGTGTACCTGTTCTATGATTATCAGCATGCCCATGCTATAGTTACATTTATGTCTTCGGCATCTGCGTCTCTTTTACATAAGTGGAAAGATTTATTTTTTAACGCAAATATTGTAATATCTAGACGGTTTGTGAATCAAAATCTTATAGCTTTATTCCATAAAACCCCATGCTGCTACCAAATGGTGAATACTTGCAACTCTCTTATTCAGCTGGATGACTGTAAAGCTTCCCCGCATCCTAACTCTTCTGGACAGCATCTGATATGCTTCCATTCTGACCATTCTATTGCTTCTAAACTTGCTTTTGTTCCA
The DNA here is from genome assembly GCF_030035675.1 of Rhineura floridana. Classification (NCBI taxonomy): domain Eukaryota; kingdom Metazoa; phylum Chordata; class Lepidosauria; order Squamata; family Rhineuridae; genus Rhineura; species Rhineura floridana. The sequence continues at coordinate 200,417,960 of NC_084480.1, read as the reverse complement.
GAAGAAATAGAATTACTACAATCCTTTCAGTCCTTGCCACTTCAATCCCAACAGGAAATTATTGCTAGGCTTGTGTCCCTAAGTGACACTCTTACTCAAGCCCTTTCCCATAGCAAGGCCATCCCGCTCCACCCTCAGGTCTTGATTAATGACCATGTAATACCCAATCCTATATCCCGTGAGGCGGGGTTGGAGATCTATCAACATAATCAGATAATTTCCTCTAACTCTCTTTCTTTCCCCCAAAACCTTGCCTCCTGAACAGAAATCATTTAATAGTCCCTGTGTCTCCCCGACATCTATTAAGAACCATTACTCTAAGGTCTCACCATCGGCCCTAACATTGGGCCCCCAGTGGCTTCGCTCTAGATATCTTGATCCCAAGGAACTGGGCCATTATCCTAATAAGGTCCCCCCTCCTGTGCCTACGCATCTGATGGTGGGTAAGCCCATGAGTGGAATTGGCCTGGTATTTATTGACAAGGTGGGAGAGTTAAACCAGATCACTCCTTTAGAATGACAAATCCCTATTTATATAGTCCCCTCTGCTGGCCTCACCTCCGAGTACCATGTAGCTTCCCCGAGGGTTGCACAGGGAAGGGTAGCTACATCTAATGATTCCCTTAAGTTTCTTATGTGGAACATTGCTGGATGGTCTTCTAAAAAATTCTCCCCGGGATTCCTGGATTTTCTAGGAAACTACAAGGTGGTCTGCCTACAGGAAACATGGTCTAATAAAAACATCAATTTGAATGGTTTTTCTACAACTGACCTATTAGCTGTGCCTGCCAAAGGCAGAGGTAGAGCTAAGGCCGGTTTGTCGATTCTGATATCTACCTCGCTCCAGGCAAATTTTATGGTTCTGGGTTCATGTGATAATATTGCCCTTGCGGGTCTATTGCAATTTACATCTAAATCTCTTCTGTTGGTCAATATATATATCCCTCCTGCTGCTTCTAAGAGGAATATAGAATTGATCTGGGATAAGCTGGAGAGATTCATATTAGATCTGAAATTTTCACATCCTAGGGCATACCTTATTATCCTCAGTGATTTTAATGCAAGAAACAGTTCCAACAATAATGTTCTTTCTTCCTCTCCCATATGGGGCGAGGTTGACCCAGTCAATTATATCCCTAGCCATGAAATAATCTCTAAAGATCCAAAGGTAAATTATACCAGAATTTGTTTGATACAATTGGCTGCTCGCCTCAATTTGATGATCCTGAACAGCCATGTAGAACTAGCCAACAGTGCTGAATTCACATATGCGTCTACCCAAGGCAGTAGCGTGATTGATTACGTTTTAACCTCCCAATCTTTGTTTGCACAGATTTCTAATTTTGCCATAGTTGACAAACTTGATAGTGACCATTTTCCTTTAAATTTTACATTGACACTTAGTGAACATGGTCATTTGGTCTCTTACCAGCAATATGCAGATAAGGACCCTTGCTCTAGCTACATGAGGTTTTACTGGTCTATTGAGTCCTCTAACAAGGCTGCCCGTTTTCTTGCTTCTTCCTGGGGTATGGGCCTTAGATCTCGAATTGTGAATGCTCATCTTGGGGCCTCCCCCGATGTTTCTGATGTTTCTGCTGTTTTAGATGATTATTCACTTTTCTCCTCTGCTCTGTATGAGGCCTTAAGGCCCAAGCCGCATCCCTTTAGTTCCTCTTCCAGATCACTTTTTTCTTACTGGTTTGATAAGGACTGCCTTGAGGCTAAGAACCAACTGAGAATGGTCTATAAGCACTATCGGGATAACAAGGTTCATGTATTACCACCTGAATATTTTACTACTAAAAAGAAATATTAAAAAGAGATTAGCAGTACAAAATCAATGGAAGGCCTTGATAGGTGCTTCCCTAAATAAAAATTCAAAACTTTTCTGGGCTTTAGTGACTGATGCCTTAGGTTCATCTAACTCTTCTCAATGCAATATCCCATCTGCAATCTGGGAACGCCACTTTGCTGCTCTGTTCTCTGATGATGGGAGTCGGTCGCTCGGTCCTTTGACTCATGTAGACTCCTCCCCTTTGCCTATTTGGCCTCCCACAGTGTCATCGGAAATAGCCTCATTGATAAGAAATCTGAAACCTGGCAAGGCTCCGGGCATTGATGCCTTACCATCTGAACTGCTAAAGCTCCATATTGATTGGTGGGCTCCCTTATTAGCCAATTTGTTTCCCCATATTAATTACTCAGGGCAATTCCCTATATCCTGGCTAGAGGCAGTAATTATCCCAGTTTTTAAGAAAGGGGACAGAGGCAATCCCTCTAATTACAGGCCTATTAGCCTCTTATCAATCGTGGGTAAGCTATATGCCAGCTTTCTCAACACTAGGCTGTTGTCATGGATTGAGGAGGAAAACATTCTGGGCAGAGAGCAAACAGGTTTTAGAAAGGGAAAATCTCCCTTGGATCACTGTCTAATATTGCTTCATCTGGCCAAGAAGTATACAAGCTGTCATGGCAACGGCTTGACAGTTGCTTTCATGGACCTTAAAGCAGTCTTTGACTCTATCTCAAGGGCCAAACTTTGGTCTAAGTTATCTCGTTCCACAATTGATAAGAGACTGCTTTTTCTTATTAGTCACCTCTATCAACATACCACTCTTCACGTTCGCTGTGGCACCGACGGCAGCATGACAAGCTCCATCCCGTCCTCCAGCGGGGTTCGCCAGGGATGTATTTTGGCCCCTATTCTATTTAACCTTTTTCTTAACGATTTGAGAAACAGCTGCTCATCTGATAACTTCCATCCCCCTAAATTGGCAGGGGCCGAATGCCCTCTTCTTTTGTATGCTGATGATGTGGTTTTAATGTCCATATCAAATATAGGTCTAAAACGCCTTTTATGTGCTTTTATGAATTATTGTAATAATAACACCCTAACTATTAATTTTAGTAAGTCAAAGATCATGGTATTCTCCCGGCGCCTGTCTGTTCACCCATGGAATGTTAAGGGTCAGACAATTGAACAAGTTAAGCTGTTCAGATACTTGGGTTTTTTATTTCAGGCAACTCTTTCCTGGTCTTCTCATATCCGCTCTGCGGTCCAATCCGCGTCTAATGCTACTAAGGCTATACTTCGCTTTTTCTTCACTAAGGGCAGGCAGTATATCCCAGCAGTGATTCAAGTGTTTAAATTTAAAATTCTTTCTCAACTCCTTTATGGGGTTCCAATTTGGGCTCCGTGCTTTAATGCTAAGGTTGAATCTGTCCTATCTTCTTTCCTCAGAAGAATTTTTGGCATCCCTCGCTGTGCATTGGTTGCCAGCCTCCACCTGGAGGCAGGCCTTTTTTCTACTGAATGCACTGCCCGGCTTTTGGCCTTCTGATTCTGGATTAAAGTAGCCTATGCCAATCCTGATATGGGCTTCTTACACCTGCTATGGAAAGATTCATATACCAGCTCATGGATAAAAAAATTTCAGGACAAACTAAAGATGCTTAGCCTCTCAATAGATCTCTTGTCTTCATTGGGCTCCGGTTCAGCCAAACACATCATTGAGCAATGCATTAAAGATATTGATCTTCAATATTCTAGATCTAGGGCCCGTAACACTTGCTCCCCTATGTTTTTTGGTTTGCAATTTTCATTCCCTGCCCATGCTGCCTACCTTGTAAATTTGTCTATTCTGAAATATCGCCTTCTGTTTTCCAGAGCGAGATTTAACTGTTTTCCCCCTGTGATCCTTGAGGGCTGCTTCCAAGGTATCCCTTATGTGAATCGTGTCTGCCCTTGTTCATCGACTAAAGTTGAATCACTGACCCATATCTTTTTCTTCTGTAATTTTTATCATGCTGAACGTCTTAGTTTTATTTTCCCTATAATTAATCGCTTTCCTGGAAGATCCATTGATTGGTATTTACCATTTCGTATGTCTGATGCCGATAAGATAACGACAGAAGCTGTTGCTAAATTTCTTAATTTAGTCCAGGCAAAGCGAAAAAATGCTCCCTTTTAATGTGACTTTCTGATAATATTGTTATTTTAATATGGTATGCTTTTATTCCTTTTATACTGTTGTTAAATTCTTTGTACGATCGGTCTGTGACCGTATAATAAAAAATTCACTCATTCATTCATTCATATGTGGACAGGGCAATGCCAATGGGATGCTCAGTGTCCTGTGCTGCATTTGAGGCTTTCAGTACTTTTCTTGAGTGGGCCTTAAGAAGGAGGGCTTGTTCTTCCTCCTCTGCTCATTATTGAGATGATTTCTTGTTTGTGGGACTCTCAGGCAATTCTCAATGTCTACATTTGATGCGGACTTTCAAAGATTTAACTAATGATTTGGGCGTCCCTTTAGCCCCCCAAAAGTCTGAGGGACATACTGCTTCCCTTGTATATTTGGGAATTCTTTTGGATACTCAGGCACAGTCTTCCAGCCTCCCCCAGGATAAGTTATTCACCTTGCAGCAGAACCTTAGGTCTGCTTTGGCATTGAAAAATATTACACTTGCTCAGTTACAAGAGCTTGTGGGACATTTAGTCTTTGCTTCTAAAGTCATTTCCCCAGGTCGCACATTCATCCAGCGTCTCTGTGACGCCATGAAGGGAGTGCACTCTTCTTTTCATCTTATTAGAGTCACAGTTGGCATGCGGGAAGATCTTAAAATGTGGCTCACCTTTTTGGAGGAATTTAATGGCCTCTCCTTCTGGCGTGAGAATTTACTCTTGGAAGCTGAGCTACAGGTACATTCTGATGCTTCTGGTGAATTGGGATTTGGTGTAATTTTTAGATCTCAATGGTGCGCTGAACCATGGCCTCATCAGTAGCAGTCTTTGGGACTCACATCCGATATGACATTTTTGGATTTTTTTCCAATTGTGGTAGCTGTATATATATGGCCTGTCACATTTAAAAATTGCACTGTGCACTTTTGGTGTGACAATTTGTCCACAGTGTGCATTGTCAATGCTCAGACTTCTAAGTCTCCTCGTGTGATGTGCCTGGTGCATGCCTTTGTATTGCAATGCTTACATTTTGATATCTTGTTTGTAGCTCGGCATGTTCTGGGCTTACAGAATAGTGTTGCTGATGCTCTCTCCCACTTACAGATGGTGCATTTCCAGGAATTAGCACCTGGAGCAGCTCAGGATCCGATCCCGTTACCATCTTTCCTGTGGAGCCTTGGCAAATAGAAATTGGGCTCCCATAGCCTCTGCTCTTGCTCCCAGCACTCAGAGAGTGTATTATTATTATTATTTATTAAATTTGTATACCACCCGACTAGCATAGCTCTCTGGCCGGTGAACAACAGATCAATACAAAATACAATAAAATCCAATAAAACAAACCACAAAATACAGAGAATGGGAGATCTAAAAACAATTACAATACAATTTAAAACAGAATTAAGTTAGATTAAAAGCCCTGGAAAAGAGGAAGGTTTTAACCTGGCGCCGAAAAGACAGCAGCGTCGGTGCCAGGCGTACCTCATTGGGGAGACTGTTCCACACTTCGGGGGCCACCACCAAAAAGGCCCTAGTTCTTGTAACCACCCTCCGAGCCTCCCTGTGGGTCAGAGCTCAGAGGAGGGCCTTCGATGAAGAGCGCAGTGTACAGACAGGTTCATATTGGGAGAGGCGTTCCAACAGGTATTGTGGTCCCGCGCCGTATAAGGCTTTATAGGTCAAAACCAGCACATTGAATTTGGCCCAGAAGCAAATTGGAAGCCAGTGCAAGCGGGCCAGAACAGGTGTTATATGTTCGGACTGTTTAGTTCTTGTTATCAGTCTGGCAGCCGCATTTTGCACTAGCTGTAGCTTCTGAAGTGTCTTCAAAGGCAGCCCTACGTAGAGCGCATTGCAGTAGTCTAATCGCGAGGTTACCAGAGCATGTACCACTGATGTAAGGTCATCCCTGCTCAGATAGGGACGTAGCTGGGCTACCAACCAAAGATGGTAGAATGCATTCCGTGCCACCGAGGCTACTTGATCCTCTAGTGACAAGGAAGGATCTAAAAGAACTCCCAAACTACAAACCCGCTCCTTTAGGGGGAGTGTAACCCCATCCAGGACCGGGTATGTATCCACCATCTGATCAGAGAAACCCTTCACCAACAGCATCTCAGTCTTGTCTGGATTGAGTCTGAGTTTGTTAGCTCTCATCCAGTCCATTATCGAGGCCAGGCAACGGTTCAGCACATCGACAGCCTCACCTGAAGAGGATGAAAAGGAGAAGTAGAGTTGCATGTCATCAGCATACTGATGACAACGCACTCCAAAACTCCTGATGACTGCACCCAATGGCTTCATGTAGATGTTGAAAAGCATTGGAGACAAGACCGACCCCTGCGGGACCCCACATTGGAGAACCCACGGTGTCGAACAATGTTCCCCAAGCACTACCTTCTGGAGATGACCCGCCAAGTAGGAGCGGAACCACTGCCAAGCAGTACCTCCAACTCCCAACTCCGTGAGCCTCTCCAGAAGGATACCATGGTCGATGGTATCAAAAGCCGCTGAGAGATCAAGGAGAATCAACAGAGTTACACTCCCTCTGTCCCTCTCCCGACATAGGTCATCATACAGGGCGACCAAGGCTGTGTCGGTGCCGAAACCAGGCCTGAAACCCGATTGAAATGGATCTAGAAAATTGGTTTCATCCAACAGTGCCTGGAGCTGGCCAGCAACCACTCGTTCCAAGATCTTGCCCAGGAATGGAACATGCGCTACTGGTCTGTAGCTGTTGAAATTATCTGGGTCCAAGGAAGGTTTTTTCAGAAGTGGTCTCACTGCCGCCTCTTTCAGAGGGCCAGGGACCACTCCCTCTCGTAAAGAGGCATTTATCACCTCCCTGGCCCAACTAGCTGTTCCATCCCTGCTAGTTTTTATTAGCCAAGAGGGGCAAGGATCCAGTATCGAAGTGGTTGCACATACCTGTCCAAGCACCTTGTCCACGTCCTTGAGCTGAACGAACTGAAACTCATCCAATAAAGCATGACAAGACTGTGCTCCGGACACCTCATTTGGATCAACTGCTATAAACTGGGAGTCTAAGTCCCGACGGATGCATAAGATCTTATTTTGGAAGTGTCCAGCAAACTCTTCGCAGCGGGCCACCGATGACTCAGACATGTCCTGAGGGCCAGAATACAGTAGCCCTCGGACAATAGTGGCTGCATAATGTTGTTTTTTTGCTGCCCACACCGCCTTTGAATACAGTCTGGTGGAAGCACTTACCAAATCATAATTGCATCCATCGGGAGTTCGCCTCCACTTCCACTCAAGCCGTCTCCTATCTTGTTTCATCGTTCTCAGCTCTGGGGTATACCATGGAGCTGTATGAACTCTACATGGGAGAGGGCGTGCAGGAGCGATCGTGTCAACAGCTCTGGTCATCTCCGCGTTCCACAATTCGACCAGGGCTTCGACAGGAGCGTCAGTCTTATCAGCTGGAAAAGCCCCAAGGGCCCTTTGGAAACCTTGAGGATCCATTAGTCTCCGTGGGCAGACCAATTTAATAGGTCCCCCACCCTTGCAGAGGGGAAAAGCCACTGAAAGTCTAAACCTCAGCAAGCGTTGATCTGTCCATGACAAAGGGAGAGATGTAAAACTCCCCACATCCAGATCACCATCCCCATGTCCAGTAGCAAAAATAAGATCTAGAGTATGCCCTGATGTATGTGTTGGGCCACTGACATATTGGGACAGCCCCATGGTTGTCATGGAGTCCATGAAGTCCTGAGCCGCCCCAGCTAAAGTAGCCTCGGCATGGATGTTGAGATCCCCCAGTACTAATAGTCTAGGGGATCTCAGCAATACCTCCGAGACTACTTCCGTCAGCTCAGTTAGGGAAGCCGTTGGGCAGCAAGGTGGGCGGTACACCAACAAGATTCCCAGTCTGTCCCTGAGACCCAGCACAAGATGCAAACACTCCAGACCAGTAGCTACATGGACATGGTGCTTGATGAGTGAGATGGAACTCTTGTAGACCACAGCGACCCCACCTCCCCGACCCTCGGCTCTACCATGATGCTGAACCGAATACCCCGGTGGGCAAAGTTGGGAAAGGCTAACTCCTCCCTCTTCGCCCACCCAGGTTTCGGTTATACATGCCAGATCAGCTGCCTCATCCACAATTAAATCATGTACGAGGGAGGTTTTATTATGTACCGATCTGGCATTTAAAAGCAGCAACTGGAGATCCGAGGGCTGGCTGAGAGGACAACCAGCAATCCTGTGGATGTGAGAAGGACTGGAACAAGGCACAGCCATTACATGTCTGGGCCGCGTTCCCCTTACCTGGCATGTCCTACGCACACCACCATACCTCCCTCTGCCCGTCACTGCACTAATTGTGGCCCCCTCAGGTCCCCCGATCGATGGTAAAACCTCCTTCCCAGGCACATAATAAAACTTAAAATACAACACAAATCCCCAATCACATCAGACAGAATAACATATACCCCCCAACAATCATTCAAAAGAAAAAAAAGTCAAATACACCAACACAATCCCCCACACTCTGTAACAACAGGCCTCAGCACTTCTTCTATCCTGCTCCACCGTTAGAGTCAAAGGGAGGCATATGAGATTGCTCTTATTTCTTGTGATCGTGTCTCTCTTGCCCACAAGGTGGGGTTGGGGCGCCAGCAGCCAGTAGCCTCTTATCTCCTGCCACCAGGCCCCCATCACTGTTACCGTCTCCTTGTTGCCCTCCAGCGCACCTCGTCGCGACCGAAATGACCCACCGTCTTTCTCCCTTCTCGAAGTCTGCACTTCCAGAGCAGTCGACAAAAGGCGCGCCGTCGACCCCACGGGCCAATGGAGGCGTGTCACGCCACTGATGTCGCCGACGTCGCGGACTGATGGAGGGTGCGTCTCACCGTTCCTTTGGAAAACTCCAGGCGTTCAGAGCTGGCAGCGCTCTGCCTCTTGCGTGGCCAATTCCTGTATCACATTTGCTGCAGTTTATGTTATATTTAAAAGGGCAAAATATTTCTGTTTCAACCATCGCCAGACACCTCTCTGCGCTAGCCTTTATTTCCAAGGCAAGAGGAATGTAGGATCATTCTGTAGATTTTAGGGTCAGAAAGGTCCTTGAGGATTGGTCGCGTTCCACTCCCAGGGCCACTTACTGGAGGAGGCCAATCTCGCCCGATTTCCTCCTCCAGATCCTGCCTTTGTTTAGTTTATTTATTTATTTATTTATTTGCATTTTTAGACCGCCCTATAGCAACTGTTCTTTATGCTCATGTCAGTATGAGTCACACCTTTTCGCCACAGTAACTCTGACGATGTTCTATGGTGCTTTTTGCCCTAGTGAAGTATTAGTTTCCTCGAAGCGCGATGTGTCCCATTGTGCCTTATGCTTTTGCGATTGCATGTTAGGTGCAGATTTAGTGAGATTCTCCCTAAAAGTCTCTAAGACTGATCAAAAGGGCCGTGGCAGTATTGTATCTTTACGTAATTGCCAGGTACCTGAATTATGCCCCAGTTTCTGCTATGCAGCAATTTCTGTCTATCAGGCCAGCAGGCCACCGTTATCTCTTTATACATGCAGATGGTTCTGCCCTGACTCAGTTTCAATTTTGGGGCTTTGTTCGGCAGACCTTGTTGGCCAGTGGTCACGATGTAGGAGTCTATGGGCTGCATTACTTTTGGATTGGAGCAGCCACGGCCGCTGCCCTCATGGGCATGAGCGTTGACGATGTCCAGGTGATCAACAGGTGGCATTATTCCGCTTTTAAGTCATATGTGAGGTTTTAACACTAAAGTTTTGTTTTCTGTTTTCCTTAGGTGTGTGCAGCCTTCCAGTCCCTCCGAGGATTGTCCTGTGTGGCCATTCGATTGTATTTTTGGCCAACCAGAGGGCCTTCTCTTCTCTTGCCGGGACGCAGCTGCAGCTTTCTGCTAGAGCAACTGTTAGCTGGGAGGCTCAGAGGGGCATGCTGTGGGATGTATTGATGCCTGTGGTGTGCTGAATTATGTCTTCGGCTGCTCAGCCTCACATCTTGGTTGTTCACTTAGGTGAGAATGACTTGGTGCAGTGGCCTGGTATGGACTTGCTGCTCAAGGTCACTGGGGATTTCACTGGGCTCATCCAGTCATATCCGGATCTCATTCTAGTATGGTCTGATATGCTGGTGAGAAGAGTTTGGAGGGGTGCGTTGAACCCCAACAGGATTGATAGGTCTAGGAAGTAGGTGAATAGCAAGGTTAGGGACCTAGTTTTATCTCTTGGTGGGGCTTTCATTCCTCATGATAGGATTCGGTTTCATTCTCCACATTTGTTTCAAGATGATGGGGTTCATCTCTCAGACTGTGGGTGTGATCTGTTGTTGGAGGATTTTAGGCTGGGCTTGGGGGCTTTGTTTTCTTTGGGGTGAGGGGACCAAGCTTCAGCTGATCCCCTCTTGTGGCATGGAATTCGGGCAGGTGAGGTAATTGGGCTTAAAATTGAGGCAGCTGAGGCATTCTGGTAAAGGGCACTCCCTAGGGAAACATCAGAGCTTAATGTCTGGTGTGGATCTGGGGAGTGTCCTTTGTGGAACCTGCTTGTGCATAATGGTGAATGCCTGTATGGGGGGGTCAGGATGCAGAGACTGGAACCACATACCTGACTCCAACAGCAGGGAGATATAATTTTTCACATCCTTGACTGGGGAGTTACAGTACAAGGTGACTGACTTGTCTTCAGGGCTTGAGGGTCAATTTCCTCACAGTTAGGTGAGCCTCATCTGTCTGAAGTATTTGGAAATTTAATCAATTGTCTGAATTGGATTTAAATTGAATTTGACTTATTATGTGTTATATTTTAATAAACATAACAATATTCCATATCTGTGTCATGAGTCTTCTTTGGTGTGGTGGCAATGGTGATATATAGCGTGCTTTCACACTGCACTTTATTCCATTATTCTGATGATTTATTTCCAGTTAAATTGCACATAAAATTTGAGCTTTCACATGACATAACGGGTAGCTCCAGAATTCTGGTGGAAAGCAGTGGAAGTTTAGCGCTAATTTCCACAATAAATGATACCAGAAAAATTCTGATAGCAGGCTGAGAGCCTGGAAGATTGCAGGAGTTTTGAGCTAGCTGCCACTGCTCACATGACAGCCATCCCAGCATGCAGTGCATTCCCGCCCTTACCAACAGCCCTCCCAGCATGCAGCCTTCGCTTAGCCTTTGCTGCTGCTGCTTGTGCTCAACCAGAGCCTCTGCTGCTGTGCTGCCATGCCTCTCAGCTGATCACAATCGCACCTCTTTCAACCCCCCTCCACGCAGAAGGAACAAGCAGAGCTTTTGAATAGAAAAGGCAGGAAAAGAAGCAGTCTTCTAATGGCCACGGTAGGTGAGAGTGCTGTGTGAAAGACCATTGCATGAAATGCTGCTAAATCGGTACTGCAGTGTGAAAGAGATTTTTGAAATCTGGAACGATTTTTAATCCGTTAAACTAGCGCTATTAGCCCCATGTGTGAAAGCAGCCATAGTATGATGATTAAATTTATTATCTGACTTTCACCATAAGATCCTAGGGTGGGTCACAACAATATAAAATACAATACTAAACACAGATTAAAACAAACTACATTCACAATAGACAGCATCCTAAAATATACATATATCTCAAGTATCAAACACCAGGCTGAATAGGTCCATCTTCAGCATACAACAAAAGCTGTATAATGAAGGTGCCAGACACACTTCTGTGGGTAGGGAATTCCACAACTTAGGGGCTGCCCTACAGAATGCCTTCTCCCAGGCCATCACCACCCAAAAATTCTGAGTGTGGTGGAACTACTAAGAGAGTTCCCCTCTACAAGCCCCCTGTACCTGGGTTCATCTGCTCTTGATAAGGAGTCTACAAGGGGTGATTTGAAAAATCACCCCTTGTACCAGTACCCTAAAGAAAAAGGTCTTTTGTTCACATGTTGACTTTTCCTGCATGCTGTCCACTTGGAGCTGATCAAGAGCAATTCGTTTTCTTTCCCAGGGACAGCCTGAGGCTTTCTTGTAGCAACAGTAGCTGCTGCCAATCAGAAATGAGCTCAAGGAAACATCAATTGCTGGAGCCACACAGGGAAAGAGGAACAAGACTAAAATGGAGGCAAGAAAGAGAGAAAAGAAAACCAGCCTTAAGCAGAGCTTCTGTGTGCTGGCAATGAATGAGCTTGAGGGAAGGAAGGAGGTAAAAATGGAGGGGGGACTTTGGAGAACTCAAACTGCAATTTTTAAAAAGTCTACTCAGATGTAAGTCCCATTAAGTTCAGTGGGGCTTACTCCCAGGTAAGTGGAGTTAGGAGTGCCTAAAAATGTGAAAGATTCTGTCAGGGAAGCTAGAGCTAGGAATGGTCTGTCTAAATAGTTAATTATAAAAAATTAAGTTTCTTTTTCAAATTGAATGGAGTTCAAGCCTCTTGTGGTCTCAGAGAAGTGAAAATTGCTGTTCTGAGAGAAGGCAAAAGGAGATATGGAAGCAGAAACGTGGTGGCTAGGGTTGCCAGGCTCAGGGCCTGAGAATGATTCTTTATCTTTAAGAGAAGAGAAAATTCAGCCAAGTGCAAGTTTTCTTGCAACACAGTAATGGGAAAAACCGCAAGGTGGAATTCTCCCTTCCCCTGCACAACTTTTAAAGATACAGAAGATCTCTTGGAGGTAGGGCCTGGCTCCATACCTGTGTGCCATGCAACAATAACTTAATGGCTAGGTAACATATTGTTCAGAAGACAGTTATCAATAAATAATGTAAATTTTGTGTCTTAACAACATAATCCCAAGCAGTTTTAAAGTAACTTTCACTGTTCAGTGGAGCTTACTCTCAAGTAAATGTGCATAGGATTGTAGCCTTAATTTTATTAATGCCTTATTTCCTTTATGTCTCAACTTTCCTGCAAAGTAGGGTTGCCAGGTCGGAAGCATCCCAAAACCTGAGATGTCATGGGGTGGGCCCTAGTGATGTCATGGGGTGGGCCCTAGTGATGTCATGGGGTGGGCCCTAGTGATGTCATGGGGTGGGCCTTAGTGACATCATGGGACGGGCCCTAGTGACATCATGGGGTAGGCCCTAGTGACATCATAAAGTATGATACATTAAGTATCAACCACAGTTGTTTGGAGCATACCATTCAAACAAAAAAAAATGTATTTCCTGTCCAAAACACCTTCTCTTGACTTCTGTGCAAGAACCCAGTAAATTCTTTGCAAACTTCAAGAGATGGGCACCTAGGGATACTGGGAGGGGTGTGTGGAGAGAGAGAGAGAGAGAGGTTCCCTCAAGGACAGATCTGTCCTGTTTACTTGCCACCCTGGGCTCCTGCTGGGAAGAAGGGCATGATGATGATGATGATGATGATGATAATAATAATAATAATAATAATAATAATAATAATAATAATAAATGAACATTAACACTAGCTCCACCAAATAATATAAATTAATGAATTATTTAAATCACTCATTGCATCTTAGAGGAATACAGGAGCATGAAATATAGTCTATCCAGATAATAAATCCAATCTCTTGCACAAATACCTAGAAGTTCAGATTTGATGAAGATCAAAGTACTGCAGGAATTATTTTAGGTAACTGTGATAATCCTTAGGAGAAATAGTTCTTCCACTATACACACCACGTTGTACATTCCCATTACCCTCTGCTTAAGCCAATGACATTTTTCTAAATCCTGTGATGTTAAAATCTAAAGCTCTCCTATAAAATTTTACATTTTATAAATGATATATTATTGATTAATTACAGAACTTCTGAAATATATTTTCCTTATGCTGGAAGCACTAGTTAGTCTCATTTAAAAACCCCTCCACTTTTTCCATTTTCTAGGTTTATTCACTCTCCCACACATGCTTCTTATTTTAAAATGTGTTGTCCTGGAGTGCTCCAAGCCCTAGAGGCTTGTCCCAAGTATGGAACACATTTCTTCTAGTCTAGAACCGGAAAGCACACCAGGGCAGTTGTTCCACAGAGTCTACAATCCTATAATAATTATAGATATGCCATGCATTAATTAGTGCATGGTGTGTGCACATCACCAGCAGCATCTTAAGGCAAAAGGAGGGGCCATGTACCTGAGCCTCAGTGTATGAGGTGCAGTCAATGATGGGGGGGGCATAGGGAGCTGCCTGCCACCAAGTCAAACCATTGGGTACATCTATCTCTGTACTGCCTACACTGACTGACAGCAGCTCTCCTGTGTTTCAGGCAGGGAGTCTTCCCAAGCCCCACCTGGAGATGAACCTGGGACCTTCTACATGCAAAGCAGGTGCTCTGCCCACTCAGCCACAGTCCTTCCCCAGGGAGTGTGGGGAGTTCCAGAGGGGGGAGAAGATGCCAGGGGTGGCTCAAGGCATGTTTGAGGGAGAAGGTAAGCTGGGGGAAGGGGGGCTCTTTTGGCAGGAGCCCAAACTGAAGTCAACCTGCAAGAAGGTGTGGCATGAGGGGGTGCCCACCTGCATTGATCCAAGTGTGCGAGGAGGGTTTGGTTCAGTTTTGTTTTTTGGGATGGGGGGGTGGGAGACTATTAGATGGTGGTTAATCCAGGCAGCACCCTATCAGTTTTTTATGTTTCTTACAAACATTTCCCAACAAAAAAACCAATGTCACCTTACAATAATTGATTCTGAGTTTCAGTGTTTCAAAATAAAATGTCATACAGAACAAAATTACAAAGTACCATTTGTAATTCGGTAATATGAGAGCATTGGTCAGGGGTCTGATTACTTTTGTAAGGCACTGTATTTAGGTCTGCACTTATACAGATTTATCTATGAGTAAATCCTATTGATCTTTATAGGACTTTTATCTCAGTAGACATGTACAGGATTGTTCCATGAAAGGATGCATCAAAAACCATATATACTTTAAGAATAACATGCAATGAACATGCAGTGTTTTAATAGCTATAATTATAATAGTTACAGAAGTCGGTGTTTTGCTTTTAAAAACTTAAGAATCTGCAGGAAAAATGAAAATAAAACTACATTCCCATTTCTGCCAAAACTTTCTATTGAATGTACGCCTTGACAGGAAACAGTTTCAGGAAGTATAACATACTCAGCGTACCTTGCCTTGCTGCCAGTAAAAGGGAATTGCTTCAGTGGCACATTAATAAGTGCCATTGAAGCCATTATCTTTTCCTGGCAGCAAAGGTGTATATAACGGAGACTGTACACTTGTTGAATGTTACATGTGAATAATTGTACAAGTGTACAGCTCAACTACTTATGTATCCAGGTACACAGACTATACACTTGTTGAATGTGATGTGTGAACACGGCCTGGGTCTATAGGAAAGGAGGCCTTCTTTCAGATAATTAGGACCTAAGTCATTTATCCCACTCTTCCTTGTACAGAGCCCAGAGCAGCTAATAACATTTACAAAATACCACCATAAAATACAGTAATGAAAAAGTGAGTGTGAGGGGTAATCCTACATTTCTCCTCAGCTGCAGTTTCCCTTTTAATCTTCAAAAATGTGTGTTTATTTATTTATTTATTTATATGTTTGAATTCTTCCACTTTGCAGGAATATGCTAAGGGCACAAACCAACTCGTATTTATGCCAGCTGATGGGAGTTGGACGTGGCAACCCCCCAGCTGAGCTGACAGAGTCCCGTCTCAGCCAGGCTATGCCAGCAGAAGCCCCTCACCCCAGCATAGCCACGGTGGAGCCAAAATCCTACCAGCTCAGCTGGGGGTTTGCAAGGGAAGCCCAGCCCATCAGAAGGCCCCCAAAAGGGGAATTTGGGGGGGGGTGTTGGAGAAGGGGCCAAGATGGGAGGACTTATACGACATCCAATTGCCATTTGGGCTGCTCCTCTGGGTCCCGATATGGGCCAAAGTTATGCCAAGATAAAGGTCTAAGAAAATAATTACAATGGAAGTCTATGGAGAGCACTTACTCCCCAGTAGGGGTATTCATGACAGCTGGCTTTTACTGTCTGGTCCCTGTGCACAGCTCCTGGCTGAGCCCACATTCAGCCGGCCCAGAGGCTCTTGAACAGCAATTGGATGCCACAGACCTTTCCATCAGGGCTTCCTCCACTGGCAGGCCTTCTGCCAGCTTCCCATGAATTGGATTGCTGTGTAAGTCTTGTTTGGCTAAACAGCTATTCTGCCATTTGTCTATAAGGTGGTAATAAAAACAAAACTTTCAGAACATTACAACCCTCAGAGTTTCTTCTCAGAGGATGTAAAATGTCCTTTCAATGGTCAAGAGATCCATCTGAGGGTGTAGTATGGATCTACTCTGGTAAAATTCATATGAACAAACAATTTAGGGTTAGGTATTACCTTACTTTTAAGAGGATTTCATTCTCCAGCTCTCTTTTCACTTAAAGTTTCTCTTAGTAAATTTCCATGGTGAAATTCCCATATAATGTGAGCATAAGAGGAAGCCAAAGGCCTATCTAATCTATCATTCTGTTCTCGCAGTAGTCAGCCAGATGTCTATGGGTAGCCCACAAGCAGGACAAGGGCATAATGTGATCTTGCCTTCCTAATTTCTCATAGAGAACATTATTTCTTATGGTGTCACTCAATCAGACTGACAACTTGCCATTTCAGCATCAAGTGATAAGAGGCAAGACACCCTTCAGATGAATGTCCCAGCCATATTCAGATGAATCTCCCTGCATTTCCATAATGTCTTCTTATACAGTGGCAGCACATCTGAATGATATGATCATGTGGGCTTTCTCCACAGCATTATCACTGATTCCATAGGAAAGGCCCATGCAATTGGTTCTGCCTACACGGAGTTGTGTCCTTCACATGTGGCAAACAGCTGGGGATTGCATCTGTAGGACATTTATTTATTATTTAATTTGTATCCCGCCCTTCCTCCCAGCAGGACATCAGAATGATATGCTTAATAAACACCAGCTATCAGAGTGGGAATGTATACAAAACACTTCCCAGGAGAAATATGGAAGGTAACATCATCTTGTAGAACTTTACTATGCCAGAAAGTCTCAGTGAAAATTCAGCCTCTATGAGAATAAAAATTGCTTCTTGGCTTTTTGGTTAAAATCAAGTGCTGTAAGTATGTATTCTTTATTTGAAGGAATTTATGTACTGCTTGATAGTAATAAAATCTCAGATTGGTTTACACACAAAAAATGAAACATTAAAATTATCAATAAAACAGTTAAACAGGTTTTTAAAACATTCAAAAAGTAATTAAAACCAACAGTTAGCTAAAAACAGATTAAAATACATGTAACTTTTACATGGCTAGATAGGCTTGCCATACAACAAAAGTTTTAAGTAAGCACCTCAAACAGTACAGTCAAGGTGCCTGCTTGATGTCAATAGTGAAGAAGTTCCAAAGTGTAGGTGCTCCCACACTAAAAGATCTATTTCTTACAACTTTGGAATGAATATTATAAGCACCGGTAACAGTGCCAGTTCTGCAGATCGAAGTGTTGCTAAGTGTTCTTAAGCTACCAGTGTCTGAATATGATCCCAATATCTTAGCCATTTTCAAGTATTGTATGAACTAGGAAATGAACACATGTGACTGGGAAGAGTGCCTCAGCTAGTTACCATTCAGCTAGTGAAGAGTGACAGGGAAAGGTGGAGCTGGCACACTCATCCCTGCTCATGTATTTTATTTCCCAGTTTGTACGCATCGTAATAGAGCTCTTGGCATATTAGCAAATTACAATGGCTGGAATCCATTTCCAGAGAATAACATTGGGTGATTGCCTTTTGCCCCTCTGGCAGTTGTGCTATGGGATGCCGCAGGGTACCATCTTGTCCCCCATGCTGTTTAACATCTATATGAAGCCCTTGGGAGTGGTCACCCGGAGATTTGGGGTGAAGTGTCAGCAGTAAGCTGATGATACCTATCTCTATTTCTCTATAACATTGGAATTGGGAGAGGCCGTGCAAGACCTGGACTGCTGCCTGGACTCGGTGGTGGGCTGGATGAGGGGCAATAAATTGACTCTGAATCCTGGCAAGACGGACAGTCTGTGGGTTGGTAGTTCCCAAGTTCAAATAATTGACCAGTTGCCTGCTGTGGATGGGGTCGTACTCCCTCTGAAAGAGCAGGTTCATAGTCTGGGGGTGCTCCTGGATCCATCTTAGTCACTAGGGGCCCAGGTGACCTCAGTGGCTAGGACAACTGCAGCCATTTCTGGACTGGGATAGCCTGACCACTGTTGTCAATGCACTGATAATCTCCAGGCTGGATTACTGTAATGAGCTCTATGTGGGGCTGTCCTTGAGGTTGGTCTGGAAGCTGCAGCTGGTGCAAAGTCCAGTGACGAGACTGCTCACAGGGTATAGCCAACTTGTCACCCCACTGCTGAATGAATTGCGCTGGCTGCCTATTAGCTACTGGGCTAAGTTCAAGGTGCTAGTTTTGGTATACAAAGCCATATACAGCTTGGGACCAGGATACCTGAAAGATCATCCTTATATACCCAGTCAATCACTGCACTCTGCAGGTGAGGGTGTTTTAACGATATTTGTTTTAATATATTTTAAAGTTTGTTTTTATAATGTTTTAAATTGTTTTAGTGCTTTTGTTTGCTGCCCTAGGCTCCTGCTGGGAGGAAGGACAGGATATAAATCTAATTGATAATGATAATGATGATAAAAATAATCCAACATACTTGTTTTATTAGTGCAAAATTTTCAGTTTGCACAGCAGAAACTTATCCTTCTCCTCTTCCTGTGTGTGTTCCTCAACCTTCCCCAATCTGTTCCAGAGGGTTGGGGGAAACTCCCAAAATGATTTAGGGGCACATCGACCACAGGGAGAGGAGGGGGGGATTCCTGTCTTGCAGCCCAAAGTCCTTGTGCTGACAGAACAACTGCATTGAATACTGCCCAATCCTTTTCTTAGGGTACCTCTGCCTGATTTAGGGGGATTCTGCCTGTGCTACCTCCTTTAGTAGAGGTTTTCAGGGGGGGAGCAGCCTGGAAGAGGAGAAAATGGGAAGGTCAGCTTTCACAGCCCTTCTGTTGAGTTTTCTCTGGATCCTCTAGCCCACAGCATCTTTCTACCAATGAATTTACATGGAAATCACCATCTCTATCTAAGGTACAGTATCGAGTCAATGTGGAACAGTTTCTTAGACTGCTACTGATACGCTACTGATTAGATTTTTTGTTCTTGAGGGGGCTGGCCTAGGATGTTTATAAAACCATAAAATTGGTTTGATTGGGAGGCATACATAATAAATGAGGATGAAGATGATGCCAACAAAATTGTCCACAGTTGATTGATAAATAATTAGAGAGTGTATCAGAGCAGAGTATGGCTGACCCTCATCATGCATTTTAATTATGTTCCTTAATTGCCTTTTGAATCCTATAAAAATAAGTGGCCCACATCTCTTTACCAGCCACACCAATTGAGCCAGCATTTATCACTTGTAAAAGAGTAGAGGTCGTTCCATCTTTTAACAGAGGTGCCCAGAATATATTCAGCTTTTCCTACTAGACAACTAAAATTATGTATTGTCTTTGAAAACAGCTTATTTGGATGGCAGTATTGTTGGGAATTTTCACCTGCTTAAAATAACAGTGTCCGGGGAAGTACAAAGCTAGTTTTGAAGAAAATATGTTCACTTTTTACTTTGTTTTTTACTTGGTGCTGTAAACTTAATAGCGGTGAAAGGCCACAATTAAAAGAGGACTCCAGTTGCTTTCTAGCTCCCCTCAAAGCCACAATTTTAATGGCTCCTGCAATCCTTTCCAGGGATTTGTTGTTGCAGAGACTCAAGGGAGTTAATTCTGTGATGCTAAAGATGCAAGAGAAATTGTGGCAATTCAAAGCCCACTCACCCCCAGGGTACTATATATCCACAATGGATCTAATCTAACATTCATTAGGCAAGAGAAAGGCAATAAGTATTTGCTTTTTTTAAAAGGGTGGGTAACCTCAATGTATCCATATGGGTTAGATTACCTCCATCCAAAGGTAATACAAACTGTTCTTTTATTTCCTAACAACTGAGCTCTAATCTGTTAATCTACAATAAAAAGCTAGTCTAAGATCGGAGACCTGGCTGGACTGCCTTTGTAAAATTTGCCATTAATTCAGATTTTTGAGTCCTTTGAAATGGGGTGGGGTACTTGTGGCCCTCCAGATGCTGCCAGACTACAGTTCACCTCATCTCTCACCATTGGCCATGCTGGCTGGGGCTGATGGGAGTTGAGTTCAGCAACATCCAGAGTGGCACACCTTTCCCCTCCCTAATTTACAGTCAAAACACCTGGTCACAATCTTGTGGTTAGTGCAGACCTCTAATCAGTGGAGCCTAATCAACTTCATTCTGCCCTCAGTCAGCCGTTACCTACCTGCCTCCTTGCTTACAGCTAGATGAGGGGTTGGCTCTGCCTGTCATCCTCCTCCTCCTTAGTCTTAGAGTTGCCATTTGTAGAATTCAGCAGGGAGGAAGATGGAGACAAAACTAGAATTAGATGGCTCTGCCTGTCATTGGCTCTGGCTTCACCTACAGTTGGCCTCCCTGCCTTCCACCCTACCAGTCTCAATAGGCACCACCCACCACTGCCTCTAGTACTTGTTTATTTAATTGATGTTAAAGTGCTGAATATTAGGCCTCATATATGGCTTCTGGTACCTGGATTGATTGCTGCTGTCATTGAACCTTGGGGAGAGGAGAGAGGGAGAGAGAGACTTCCTTCCCGGCTGCTGTTGTCAGAGTGAGTGGGTGGGTGCTGCTAGGATGAGATTAAAATCTCATCCAGAGAACAAACCAGAGATTGTTATGCTCACCTCATATTTAAGGAAACCATTATGAGTCATTCTACTTATAATAAACACTTTTATCATAATACTTATAATGAACACCTTCCTTAAATAAATACTGTTTTTTTTAAAGATAGACTTATGGATAAGTTTATGCAATCCATATGAAAGTTGAATATAATGGAAAATTAATTACAAAAAAAATGAACTAAATGTCTGCTATATATATACTGTATATATGTTTTGCCTCATAAGTATTAAGGCTGTTAATAGCACACAGTGAATAAACTGTAAAGCAACCACAATATTTTATGCTATAATTATGCAGCGAAAAAATAACTGCAGTTTCCCCCCACTTAAACATGTGATACTTGCATACTAATACAAAAAAAGAGGTCAAGAAACAGAATAAGGATACAATTAAATCAAAGTTAGGCACTTTGAATGGAAGAGTAATGCTGAGAACTTGCTTAACATCCTGTTGATTTCAATAACCATTAAAAATACTGTTTGCTGGACAATTTTGTATATATGTACAGTATGTGAGAACAAAAAAATATGTAAGTTATCCCACATCTGTTTTAAGCACTCTGCTATGTAGTTTGTAATAATAAAGGGTTATTTTACCCCATAATAAAGGTGATCATGATTTTAAAACCTTCCTGGACCCAGGACTGAGTCTTCAGTGGGGAGAGCTGAACATGTGAGACAGGTAAAACCCAAGAGATGGGCTTTTTGGTAGTGACCCCATGTTTTTGGAACTCTGTCCCAGGTGAATTACATAGTACATCATTACAGGCTTTGAAGCTGGCCTTAAAAAGTCACTTATTGTGGGTTGGGGTTTTTTTTCTTAAAGACTTTATTGCTCTGGTAGTCTGCAGCTGTTTCTAAGTTAACTATAATTACTTAATTATGATGAAGTATTGTTGGCCTGTGAGTTGTTTTTGGACTATTTTAAATGCTTTTATTGAAATACGATATTGCATTTTATGGTTTTTATATAAGCTGCCTTGCGAAAGCTTTGCCCTAAAATATAGCCTAGCCAATGTTTAGATGGCCTAGAAAACAGATAAATAAAATAACTTGGAACACTTCGATCTGGAGGATGTGAGTATGGGCGGGGGGAATAGCAGCAGGCGCTGCTCATTTCTTTTCCAAAAATGTTCTTTCTTATTCTAAGAACAAGATATTATTTAAATAGAGCTAGCCCATGTTCTAAGATCTGTGGGAGGGGTCCTGTACATAGTTGTGTCAATATCCATAGTTAGGGTTGCCAGGTCAGAAGCATCTCAAACCCTGAGATTTCAAGGCCAGGTCTTAGTGATGTCATGGGGCATGCCCTAGGAATGTCATATGGGGAGGGCCCTAGTGATGTCATGGGGGGCTCTAATGATGTCATTAAGCATGACACATTAAGCATCAACCACAGTTGCTTGGAGCATACCACTCAATCAAACAAAAAAATATCTGATTGGAAATTAAGATAGAAATCTTAGCTAAATGAGGGTGTTCCCAGGTCCAGCTGAACTGACAGGATCAATTCTTCTCACCTACTTAGGCAGCCTGGGTAAGGAACATTTAGTCTAGCCTACTTGCTTCTGGCAAGAAGGGTTTAAGTGTCCTCAGGCCAGGCCAGTCACCAGAAGGCCATTGTAGGAATAAGGCCTAGTGCTGTGGAGCACTCAGGAATAAAGATGGATGCCCATGAAGGTTGCAGTTCTAAACATACTAAGAAGCTAAGCTACATAGAACTCAAAAGGACTTATTTCTGAGTAGATATTGTTAGGATTAGCAACCCCCTGCCTGGAATGCCCTGCCCTGCCTTTTAATATGGCTGCTCCAAAATTCTTTATGAACTTGACCCTTCACTGCAGAGAGAGGTTTGAGAAATGAATAAGAGTTAAGAAGAATGTCTACCCCTTTCTGCCTGCTCTGTGGGCTTCTATAAACTCATTTTGACAGATAACCCAATTCCAGTAAGTAATAATTGACAGAAAGAAAACACACATGGTTTGTCTACCTTCACAGGCAGTAGATTGGGAACAACAGCAATTGAAGCCACACTTCCCAGTATGCGACTTCTCTTTTACCACTATTGAGCAAGAAACAAACCAACATGCAAATAACAAGATGCATCATCAGTAGGTTTATGGGGGTTGAGCTGACCACATGTAACCACTGTTGTTGCTTCTTTTTTTTTTGTAATAATTTTTATTATTCAAATTTTTATAAAACAGACACAACAAAATCAAACAACAAAAACAATACAGCAAAAATAAAAAGAAAAAACTTGACTTCCGATTTGTTACAGATCAGCTATAGGTACATAATATATATCAAACTTGACCCCTAAAACATACAAAGTTCACTTTTTCCCATAGTCTATCTTGATTAATCATCAAATCCCATTATCATCATTTCATTTTTTTCTTTCAACAAAAGAGGCTTCCATTCCTTAAGAAATGTATCTGTCGTTTTTTCTCTGAGAAGGCATGTCAATTTGTCCATCTCGACTAAGTCCATTAGTTTCAATAGCCATTCTTCCATTGTTGGTATTAATTCCATTTTCCACTTTTGTGCATATAATAATCTTGCTGCCGTGATCATATATAATATTATTCTTCCATATTTCTTTTCTTTTTGTTTACCCATAAAGCCCAATAGAAAAAATTCTGGCTTTGACTGAATATTTATCTTCAAGATTTTTTGCATCATCCTACCTATCTGTGCCCAGAATGATTTTGCCTGTTTACACGACCACCACATATGGTAGAAAGATCCTTCTTGTTGTTTACATTTCCAACATACATTAGAAACATTACTATACATTTTTGACAACTTTTCTGGAGTCATATACCAACGATACATCATTTTATAAAAATTTTCTTTAAGATTATAACATAATGTAAATTGCAAACCTTTTTTCCACATATTTTCCCATTGATCCATTTGTATATTATAGCCAAATTTTTTTGCCCACTTGACCATACACTCTTTTACTTGTTCTTCTTCCATATCCATTTTCAATAAAAATTTATACATTTTTGCAATTATACATTCATCATTTGTACACAAATCTACTTCAAAATCAGATTTATTTATTTCAAACCCATACATTTTTTATCCATTTTGTATCTTTCTAACAATTGTAAGTAGGCAAACCATTGAGAACTATATCCTTCCTTTATTAGTTGTTCTCTCTCTTTCATTATATATTCTCCATGCACATTTTCTAATAATTCTTGGTAAGTTAACCATTTCTCTTTTCCAGCCATTTCTCTTCTATAAAATGCTTCTTGACTTGAAACACATAGTGGTATTTTCGAAAAGAATCTTGTTTTGTATTTATTCCATATTTTCAACAAAGGACATCTTATAAAATGATTGTTAAAATCCACATTAACTTTTACTTTATCATACCATAGATATCCATGCCATCCCCACTTCAGGTTATGACCCTCCAAATCTAATAATATTTTGTTCCTCAATACAATCCATTCTTTTATCCAGACTAAGCAACAAGCAGCAAAGTAAAGTCTCAAATTTGGTAAACCCAATCCTCCTCTTTCTTTGGCGTCTTGTAGTAATTTAAATTTAATTCTTGCCGAAGATTTGTTTTGAATTGATGGAAAATTTGGAATTGGTGGATGCTTGGAGACATATAAATAATAATGCAAAGGAATTTACTTATTTTTCAGAAAGGCATAAAACATTTTCGAGGATTGATATGATTTGGATGTCTAAAAGTTTAGTGAAAGATATTTCCAAGATGGATGTATTACCAAAAACTTTTTCGGATCACAATCCAGTGATATTGACTTAAAAAAAAAATCTTGGATTTAAATGGAGACTAAATGAATCTTTATTACAGAATGATAAAATAGTGCAGGAATGTAAGAAGAAATTAAAAGAGTTTTTTGAACACAATTTATATAAAGGAACAGATGAAAATATTGTTTGGGACACAAGTAAAGCATTTATGAGGGGATATTTTATTAAATGTAACTCTGAACTAAAAAAGAAGAAACAACAGAAAATGCAATTAATCTTGGAAGAAATAAAACAAAAAGAGGAAGAATTGAAAAAGAATCCAACCAAAGCTTCTACTGTAAATCAAATTAAAATGTTACAGAAACAAGTGTCAATGTTGACAGTTAGAGAAATTGAAAGGAAATTAAACTTTGGTAAACAAAGGACTTTTGAATTTGCAAATAAACCGGGGAAATTGTTAGCATATAAATTAAGAAAAGAACGACAAAAAAATCTTATTTTAAAGATACAAGAAGGAGATGAGATGTTGACAGACAATGTAAAAATCCAAGGGGTTTTTCATCAATATTATTCAACTTTGTACAAGTGTCAGGAAATTCCCTCTGAAAAAATAGAAGAATATATATCAAAACAGAATTTGCCTAAAATTACAGATTTTCAGAGACAAGCTATTAATGGTCCTATTACATCAAGAGAAATATGTGAGGCTATAAGTAAAATTAAATTGGAAAGGCGGCAGGACCGGATGGACTATCAGCAATGTATTACAAATGCTTGGAGGAGGAACTTCTATTACCTTTACAGTACACAATGAATTCTATTTTGCAAGAAGGGAAGATACCGGATAGTTGGAAAAATGCCAATATAACATTAATACCTAAAGAAGAGCAGGATCTAACTAAAACAAAAAAATATCGACCAATATCTTTATTGAATAATGATTATAAAATTTTTACAACGATTTTGGCCGAAAGAATGAAAATAGTATTGCAACAATTTATTCAGGAAGATCAAGTGGGGTTTTTACCTAAAAGACAATTACGTGATAACGTCAGGAATGTTTTAAATGTGTTGGAGTATCTTGAACAACAAAATGACATACAAGCAGCCTTGATTTTTCTGGACGCTGAGAAAGCATTCGATAATCTGAATTGGAAATTTATGTTTAAGGTTCTAGAGCAAATGGACTTTGGAGATAATTTTATAAAATGGATCACATCGATTTATACATCACAGAAGGCACAGATAATTGTCAATGGGGATTTAACGGACTCATGTGAAATACAAAAGGGCACAAGACAGGGATGTCCACTGTCCCCTCTCTTATTTATTTTGGTTCTAGAAGTGCTGCTTAGAGACATAAGGCAAGACAAAAGGATTTCGGGAATAAAGATAAAAAAAGAGGAATATAAATTGAGAGCATTTGCTGACGACTTGATAATTGTATTAGAAAATCCCTTGGAAGGAATCAAAATATTGATGGACAAATTAGAAGAATTTGGACCATTAGCAGGATTTAAGATCAATAATCAAAAAACGAAGATGCTGGTGAAAAATTTATCTTTAAGAGATCAAAAAGAGTTAATGGAGAAGATAGATTTTAAAATAGAAGAAAAGGTGAAATATTTAGGTATCATTATGACAAATAAAAATTCAAAGTTGTTTCATAATAATTATGAAAAATTATGGTCAGAGATTAAGAAAGATTTGTTAAGATGGGATAAATTACAGTTGTCATTAATGGGCAGAGTATCTGTAATAAAAATGAATGTATTGCCAAGAATGATGTTTCTATTTCAAACAATACCTGTCATATCCTCTGATTTACCTTTTAAACAATGGCAAAAAGATATTTCTAAATTTGTTTGGCAGGGGAAAAAACCACTGTTGTTGCTTCTATGGATGTAAGGGAGTAAGGTAAGATGTAAATGAAATGCAAATAGAAAAAGAAAAGACAGCAATAATTTCCTAAATGCAGTAACATACCAACCACAACAAGATTCCTATGAGTAAGAAAGAAAACTCAGCATTCCACAACCACTCAGGGTTCCTAACCAAAACTAAAAAAATCCTGGCAGTCAGTCAGCCAAGGTCACAGAAATCCCCATGCAGCACAACATGACCTGGAGGCTGCCGTTGGTGTAGAATGCTGTGGGACAATTGCTGACATGAGTGAAACCCTGTCAGCACATAATACCTCTGCTCTGAAATCTGCACTGGTTGCTGATTTGCTACCAGGCCAAGTTCAAGGTGTGCTTTCCATGTTATAGGTGCCACATAGTACTTGTTCTGCTCTTGTAAGAAATCAGTCCTTTAGTGTTGCAGCACCTATGCTTTGGAACTCCCTGCCTATTTACATTAGATAGGTGCTTCATTGTACTCATTTTGGCACCTGCTAAAAACATTTTTATTTAGGCAAGCTATTATTTTTTATTTTGAATGTTTTTAAATGCCTGTCTTTAACTGTTTTTGCCAATATTTTTATTGTATTAATTCCTTCTATAAACCGCTTTGAGCTTTTCTACAATAAAGCAGTATATAAACGTTGTAAATAAAATATGTAAATAAATTTTGGAGTCACTGTGGCCCTTGGGTCTCTTTCAACTTTTAGGCATAAAGGAATCTGCCTTGTACCAAGTCAGGCCATTTGGTACCATCTACCTCAGTACTGGTGACATGGACTAGCATTGGCTCTCCACGATTCCAGGCAATAGTCTCTTCCAGATATTGAATTTTGGACCTTTGCATGCAAAGCATGTGCCCTACCATTGAGCTACAGTCGTGTTTAAAAAAGTATATTTTAAAATTGTTCTTTTCAATTCACTAATGAATGAACCGCATACTAGGGCAGATCCATACCATTCATTTAAAGTATATTCAATATACATTTGAAGAACATGAATCCCACTATCGAATCATAGGAACTGCAGTTTGTTAAGGGTGGTAGGAACTATGACTGTGAGGCAGAAACTACACTTCTCAGGATACTTTGGGAAAAGTCATGCACTTTAAATATGAGTTGGATGTATTATGTGGATCTGCATTACTTCATAAACTTTGCCTGCATATGTATTTACTGGATTCCTGGTGTGAGACAAGCAGGAAAAGGAAACTGTTCCCAGAACATGAAATGGTGTTCAGGTATTGCCGGGGGGTGGTGGTCATCAAAGGCTATCAATCACAACCCAGACTTCACTTATTGGCTAAAAACCTGAAAGGGCAGGGATCAGAGCAGTCAGTACTAACAGAAGTTGCAGTGGGGGCCTGATATCTTTTGAACCAGACCACCTAGATTTTTTTTAATGAAAGCTACAAGTCTGGAGGTTAAGGTGACTCAGAACCCAAAAAATCCAAAGTCTCTGGACAAAAACCAGAGACCAGGCAACCCTAAAGTTTACGACACAGTGGTGTGGAGCAGGGCCTGCTCTATTATGTCACTCTTGCAACAGAGATTCACTTGTCTTTTTTACAGATCAAGTAAATATGTACCTGTTTTTTTCAGGCCTACAGTACCGGTTGAGAGGTATTGTCTGCTGAACTGTTCGCCGTTTTTGATTTTTGTATTTTCAGATTTCTGTTTTTTGATACCTGGTTTATATTTTTGCTTTATGGTCTTTGCATTATATATTTTATATCTTGTCATGTACTGCCCAGAGAACATTTGGGTTGAAGGGCAGAATATAGATTTAATGATAAGTAGGAGCTGGCATGTCACAAATTAAAAAGCCTGGGCTTTCCCCCGTTTTGTTTTAAAAACCTAGGTGGGGCAAAGCAGTGTTCTAGATAAGGGGGCACATTTGTTTTTAATATTGTGTTTGTTATTGTGACCTGCCCCAGGACCTTCTGGAGCAAGGCAGGTAATAAATCTAACAACAACCAACAATAATAAAAACAGCAACAACAACCCATTGGCCCTACTTGGGCTACAGCCCTGTGAGCTCTGCTGTGGCAAACATATAATATATGATCTATTGTTTATGTGATTTTTTTTTTTTTAAAAAATAGTCCGCTGAGATTTAAATTGTTAAGATAAATAACTCTTGACCACAAAAATACAACTGTCTATAGTAAATAAGCATTCTCTTTATTATGGGCAGGATTCCTAATATTGGTCAGTTTATTTAAAAGCATTTATATGCTGCGTAATATTTCAAAAATTATGTATAGATGTGAATGCTATATCAAAAAGATAATTCAAGTAATACAATTAAATAACCTAATGTTATCTTTTTCACAGATGAACAGGAGTCCTTTCCCTATAACAAATACTCATTTGTGAGAAATTGCTATCTATAACAGTGGAGGAAATTTCTGTCTTGAGGAAACGATAAGAGAGATCTCTTTCTTCTGGTTATTATGTCCTAACAAGCACTCAGTCACCATCAACTTTAATAAGAGGGCTCACACATCTAAGCAGGTTGGCAGAAATAAAGACTATCCT
This sequence comes from Rhineura floridana, assembly GCF_030035675.1. Taxonomy (NCBI): domain Eukaryota; kingdom Metazoa; phylum Chordata; class Lepidosauria; order Squamata; family Rhineuridae; genus Rhineura; species Rhineura floridana. The sequence continues at coordinate 200,389,042 of NC_084480.1, read as the reverse complement.
TCTTTTAGGACTTAAAGATTTTAATAATATTTGTAGACAAGGGCAGGGAAATGTCAGGGCTTTCAAGATTTATGTGGGACAGCTTCTGTATACCTTTACTCACTATTGCAGGAGTCCAAGGACAAATGTAAACTTTAAAGTCAATTAATTTCACCTACTGAAACTAATATCACTTTGAAATGTGTGGGCTTCACAAGACTATCCATGCAGTCCACTGCTGTATGTAATTTGCCAATGAAAAGTAGGTGACAGTTGACTGTCTGATTGTGCAGACTACAGAAACAGACCAAAATGTTCCACACACTCTCTTGGCCATTGATCCTGCTTGTATGGTGGAGCAATGGAACTATGCATGTCACTGCCAAAATTGTTTGGACCAAAATTGTTTGATATTTCCCACCCTTTTCTGAGGGAAAAGGTGTGTGCAAATCACACCTGCACATATACAGCTATACATAGTAGTCCTCTTCAGACGTTACAGCTGTGAAGGGGCAACATGGGTAGGAAAGACCTGTGGAGCTCTGCCTTTAGTCCCACCACCTCTGTCATGTGTCTTATGCTGGCTTCCCCATACTCTAGCTGAACTTTTCCACTAATGGAGGCTTCCTTCATGGGTACGAACCCTGGAAAGACCCCTGGAAAAGAAGAGTTCTTAGTAGCGCAGGGAGCTTCCATGAAGTTGCACTACAACACAGGGAAGCCAGAAAGAGCCACAAGATGATGGGAACAGAACTAAAGGCATAACCCAGTGCTATAGTGAAGGTGTAGGGACCCTTTGGCCCTCCAGATGTTGCTGAACTACAATTCCCATCATCCCTGGTCTAGATATGCTTGTGAGGGCTGATGAGAGTTGTAGTTCAACAACACGTGGAGGGCCAAAAGTTCCTTGTTCCTGCTGTAATGCATGAAGAGGACTGTCATCTTAACAACGTGGTGGAGGTGTTACCCTTATCTACCACCACCAAACAGGATTGAAAACTCCATGACCTAGCTCAAAGTTTGGCTGCATTCAGACAGCAGTTTATTCATAGAATCATAGAATAGTAGAGTTGGAAGGGGCCTTCAAGGCCATCGAGTCCAACCCCCTGCTCAACGCAAGAATCCAAATCAAAGCATTCCATTTTTCCAACTTTTCCTACTTAATAAATTCCACATTTTATTTGCACATGACATAAAAACCACTTCTGGAAATCTAGTGAGCTATAGTGGAAGTTTAATGCTCGTATCTGTGTTAATTGCTTCTGGGGAAAAAATCTGTTTGTAACCCCACTAACCCAGAAAATCATGGGAGTAAAGTGACAAAATTTGGGATGGTATACTGGCGTACAGTTCTTTCCCACCAGTTCTATCAGAAAATAATTGGGGAACAGAAGTGCGCATGTGCAGAAGGGATGGTAGAATAGTGGTATGTCCAATGACATTCACTGTTGAGTTACACCACTCTGACTGGTGTGAATTAAATTTAGGGCAACATGGCGGTAATAGGTCATAAAGCCACAGTTCCATAAAACAATGGGTACAGTAATGTGAAAGGAATGTTGGAAATCTATACAGAAGTGCTACCATTATAATCAGCAATACTAATGCAATAAATGTCACGTCTGAATGCAGCCTTTGGGTTTCGATCTTTGCCAGTCAGTGAAATCTGTGTGCCATATGAATCAAATTAGTGTATTTATTTGTTTGCTTACACTGGTAGCCCCACCCCCAATTTGGATAATTTAATATGAATTGATATGATCAGTAATTTTAGAGTGAAACATCACCACAAGGGTAAAATCTGGTAATTCCTCTATTAACAAGTAACAGTGACTTTCCTGTGACACCTCCATTTCACAGGACAGAATTTCACTATTTGTCATTTGCAGTGGCCAATCACTTAACTCAGCCACTGAAAAAACTTCCTTCAGCCAAACTTTTTCCCATAGAAAGGAAATTTCTCCAAACATTTCCCATCTTACAACCTTCTCCCCTAAAGCATCAGCCATTTTACATCTACTACTGCTTACATCTACTAAGTTTATTAAATAAATGCATAGTTCTTACATATACTGGTTGTATTTTATTTTATTTTCCTTTGCCTTGCCCTGAGAACGATGGGATTATAAATGAAAGATGGCCTTTCATATGTCTGCCCCTAGATCTGCCTATATCACCAGGCCAAACTTGGCATACTCAAAAGCACCTGCTCTGTCTGCAAACAAGCTAATATTTTAACAGCTGCTCCCACCCGATTTGGTTAGTTCAGCATATCTGTACCGCTGAAAGCATTCCACCCATCTGCAATGCCAGTCACAGTTGCTGGCTGCTTCGACTGAGGGTCACACTATATTAACTTGTCTCCTGTGATAACGAAAAGAGAGAGAACTCAGCACTTTAATGTTTTCTTCCATTTTGTAGTCAAGATTTCCCCCCCATTTACCAGCTTCTTTTGTGTCCCATTCTGCTTGCAAGTTGTGCAAAGTCACCTTACTTCTCTCTTTTGCAAATCTAACAGAAGGAAAAGGGAAAAAAAGAAATAAAAACAATGCCAGCTGACATTAACAATCAGAATATTCCATCAATCCTAATTTAAATATATAAATTAATATACACAGACCATATGCCCAAACAGGTACCTAATCAAGATTGACTATTATAAGCCATGCATTCAAATGAGAAAAGGGCAGTGAGATCTTCAGACCACTGAGTAGTAGATGGCAGAGGCTTGCAATGTAAGTCTCTTTGCCACCATAAGGGCTCACAGGATCCACTTTCATTGCCCATGTGTTAGTCCCCACACCACAGGAATATAATTTAAGAGTCTATGAACAAATATGGTCTGAAGGCACATGAGCCAGCACCCTGCTGAAGCTAAGCAGAGTCAGGTCTGGTCAGTATCTGGATGGGAGACCGCCTGGGAACCATATGTAAGCCACCTTGGGTTTCTATCATGAAAAGAATGGCAGGGTATAAATGTAATTAATAATAATAATGAATATCAAAGATTTGTGTAAAACAAAGTTAATACAAACAATAATTTGTACTAGAAAAAGACAACACAGAAAACAGAGATCATGGCCACATCTTATGCCTCAAAGAGGCATTTTCAGTATTATATCACCAGTATCTATCTGAACTTCCTTCCTATAAAGGCACTGTAAAGTACAATATATCCAGAGCATTGATCTTTGTTGAATGACTCAATTCCTTTAAATCTAAGGAAGCACATTTAAATGCTAAGCAACTTTCCATTGAATAAGCTGAAGGGGATATTCTTCATCTCTAAGAACACCCAATTTACAACATCCTAATAATCCCAATAAACATAAGCTATTATGGTTTAGCTTTCTGCAGAGATCTAATTATTGCTTCAAACAATTAGGAATATGTTAGAATTCTGCCCAATTTGGATTAAATTAAATTTTCCATTAATTTGCTTATTCTCTATCATTGTGGGTCAGATTTTTATGTAGTGATTTTCCATAGCTGTTTTTAAAAACAGTTTTTTTTAAAAAAAATCTGCTTCTAAAATATCAGTATTAAGAATGATAATTTCATTGATATTTCTTTTCATTTATCTATATTAATATATATATATATATATATATTTGAGAGAGAGAGAGAGAGAGAGAGAGAAACAGATTGGTAAAAGCAGAAGCTAGCGGACAAAGAACAAAGTCAAATCAATACCAGCCTATTAGGTAGATGGAATGCTTTAGACTCAGCACTGGTCAATGGATCCCATCCCTACCCACAATATAGAAGATACCGAGGCACTCAAATCTGATGGTCTGTACATTTATTTTATTCGTTTATTTATTATTTTATTTATACCCCGCCCTTCCTCCCAGCAGGAGCCCAGGGCAGCAAACAGAAACACTAAAAACACTTTAAAACATCATAAAAAGACCTTGAAATACATTAAAACAAAACAACATTAAAAACATTTTAAAAAAAAAAAACTTTAGAAACATCTTTTTAAAAAAGTGTTAAAGATATATTAAAAGACATATTAAAAGCAATTCTAATACAGACGCAGACTGGGATACATAGGCACTAAATGGTGCTATAGTTGAAGATATTGCCATTCAGCACTAGCAGGTAAGTGGTGCAATTTTAGAACCTCTGAAACCAAGGAAATAACTAAGGAACTATATTGTCTGAATGCGATGCTACTTTAAAACCCTAGGTGGGCTGGTTCTTGTATACTATAGCCAGCATGGATATGTCACATTTTGACATGTTAAATTGAAAATACCCCCATGCCATTCCGCTGCTTTCCATAAACTCATTTCAAAACAAAATCTTACCAAACTTATAGTCCTGAACACAGAAACACTTACTTAAGAATCCTCTAAATTTCATGGCAATGCACAAAATACTCAGAGAGAATCTAGAGGTCAAAGTGTAAAACAAGAGAAAAAAATCTAGACCCCTGCTGGACTTTTTTCTGTCAGTGAGGTCCCATAATTCATTGAAATTAATTAAAAATCGGCCATGTTCACAATGTACTTGTAATCCTATCACTCACCTTGCCCCATACTCTGACCTTCATCTTCTGCAGTTTAAAGGTTAAAAAAAATGCATGGCTGATTTTTAATTAATTTAAGAAATTCAGCATTGGAGTCTAGGATAGCATGGGCATGCTCAGAAAGAATTGACTGTCAGTGTTCTAAAAGCCAGACTCACAGCTGTTTGGCTCGGCTAATCAGTTGGCCACATCCACACTAGACATTTATTCCACTTTAAACAGCCATGGCTTCCCCCAAAGAATCCTGGGAAGTGTAGTTTGTGAAGGGTGCAGAGTGTCAGTGGTGTCACTAGGGTTGGAGTCACCCAGTGCAGTAACTCATGGTGTCACCCCCATGGACCTCCTCCTGTACCAGACCATACAGAATCCTTAGTAATGTTTTTTGTACTAATGTTACTCGTAAATCGTAATTCCCGTATATCACTGAATGCAATGGCAATAGTAGTGACATAAACAACTAGCAAAATTAAAATTACACCTTTAAATTACAATATCATATGCACAGCCTAAATGTATTTACATTTATACATACTGCCTAATTGTTTTAAAAATAGGATTGGAGAGGGAGGGAAAGATTTACAACACAAACACAATTCTTCGTTATGTTTACTCAGAAGTCCCATTAATTTACAGCACAATCCTAACCACATCTACTCAAAAGTAAGTCCTAATGAATTCAATGGGGTTTACTCCAGGTACATGGGATCAGCATTCCTTTACTCCCAGAAAAGCAAGTATTGGATTAAAGCTTTCATATTGGAAAGGTTTTCAAACCACTGCCCTCTCCAACAGCCCAGGGTCTGACTGCGTGCTACACACAGGAGAGAAAAATTTTTTAACCCATATTCTTACTTACTCAAACTGAAGACCTCCAAACCACCATTTTGACGTTGTAATGAAGCCTAAGCACTGCCTGGGTCAACAAATGGCAAGCCTGGCTCCCCTTATTGGCTACAATCCTGACAGGGTGGGATTAGAGGCCACAGCTTGGAAAAGTTATTTTTTTTAACTATAGCTCCAATCAGCCCAATCCAGTGGCCATGCTGGCTGGGGCTGATGGGGGCTGTAGTTTAAAAAAGTAACTTTTCCAAGCTCTGGCTAAAAGCTGCTATATAGATTGGTTAAAAAACAGATTAAACAGTCGCAGGGGGCCTGGTGTTTTGGTGTATATCTCGAGAACCTAGAAACTTAGTTTTTTTTTAATTGAAGCTGAGAGTCCAGAGATTAAGGTAAGTTAGCTGGAGACCCAGAGGGGACCCCCCAAAACCAGAAACTCCAGCCAAACATTGGACACCTGGTAACCCTACTCCATCTTGCACTCCCTGATTGACTGTACCCCATTCCCCCCCCTTGGTACGCCACTGCTGCTGCCTCTGTAAATCCACTGCGTGCAGTGGGTATTCAGAGGAAGTGCTTGCCTGAGCTGGAGGTTTGAATCTCCTGCTCTTTGGCTGCAGAACAGTTTTTTCCCCATCCTGCCTGGGAAGCAACTCAGGCAAGCAGCCCAAGAGCAGGCAGGGGATTCAAACCTCTCGCCTAAAATTCACAGCTGATGAGCAGGCAGGCTAGGCAGGATGTGGGGGGGGAACCGCTCTGCAGCCGAAGATTGGGAGATTCCCCAAGAGGGAAGTGGCTTGCAAGATGGCCGCTGCAGGGCTGAAGATAGAGAAAAAAACCCACCGCAGCCCAGTTTCTCTATATCACCAAGCATGGGGCCCAGGGCAACTGCCCTGCTTCCCGGTGCCTAGGGGAGGCTCTGGGTGTCACCCAGTGGTGTGCTGGTAAATATTTAACAACCGGCTCTCTGGAAAAATAAATCCAAGATGGATTTAGAAAGGGAAGAGGCACCAGAGATCATATTGCAAGCATATGCTAGATAATGGAATGGACCAAGGTATTTCAGAAGAAAATCACCCTGTGCTTTACAGATTACAGCAAAGTCTTTGATTGTGTACATCATGAAAAACTATGGAACAGTTTTAAAAGAAATGGGGGTATGAATGTGCTGTAAATTAATGGGACGTTTGAGTGAATGTAAAAAAGAATTGTGTTTGTGTCCTAACTTTTTCTGTCCCCCTCCAGTCTGTTTCTGTCCCCCTCCAGTCCTGTTTTAAAGCAAGTAGGCAAGTATTACAGTTTTTATTCTGTAGGAAACTAATACTGATTTTTCTGAAATGACCAACTGGTTTGACAATAAACTATTATATGGGCTGTATGTATTTATACATCTGCAGTGTGTGTATGTGTATGTAGTCTTTCCAACAACCCTGTAAGGTAGGGTTGGAAAACCAAGGCAACTCACAATAAGAAATAAATCCCTTTAAAATCCAATAACCATAAAGCAAGAATAAACAGTTGGAAAACAGCTTAAAGAGGCATGGTTCTGAATTTTGGGTTGGGTGAATGAAGTTTATTTATTTATTATTTGATTTATATGCCGCCCTTCCTCCCAGTAGGAGCCCAGGGTGGGAAACAAAAGCACTAAAAGCACTTTAAATCATCATAAAAACAGACTTTAAAATATATTAAAACATCTTTGAAAATATTTTATAAAAGCTTTAACAAAACTTTTTTTAAAGCTTTAAAAAAACTTTTTTTAAAAAAAGAAGAAGAAAAGGCTTGAAAACATATTAAAAAGCAATTCCAACACAGACTCAGACTGGGATAAGATCTCAACTTAAAAGAACAAGTTGAAAGAACAAGTTCCTTATCACCTGAGGCTGTAGTTCTCTGCACACTTCCCAGTTTGAGTAAGCCCCATTGAATACATTGGGACTTGCTTCTGAGTAAACAAACATCGGATTGCACTATAAATATATTTACAGATTGTGTAATTCATAAACATATTTGATAGTCATGTTTATATAAATATAAATATTTCTTCATACTGTGTCCCAATAAATATTTGATTTCACACTATGGTTGTAGATGATTTTTCCCTCTACATTTTAAGTGTGCCCTTCTTCCTGGGGGTGGTCATGGTTCTCTGTTGTTTTCATCCTGAGGGGAGGATAGGCTGAGAGATGGTGAGTAGCACATTTAAGGTCTCTTCACCTCCCCCCCCTTTTTTTATTTGTATTTATTTTATATTTCTCCAATATCTTCCCCTGGTTGTTTTTATGTATTTTAAATATTTCTAGATGAAATAAATAGGAAATCATAATTGTGAACCTCCCTAAAAGCAATTTACCTATCCTTATGTGTTGGAAATGTGCATGTGTTCTTTCAATCTACAGGTCTCAAAAAGGAATGTGTGACAAAGTCCTCAAACACCTTAAAACATGCCTCAAACATGGTCTCTTGTTCTACCAGCATGCCTTCACACCATCACTTTGCCAAAACATAAGGACTGCCCTACAAATTTGTCAAAATGCAAACACCATTTGGGTTGGTCTTTCACAGTCCAATCTACTTGCTGTGTAGTTTGGAAGAATTTGGTAACATGTGCCTCTGAGCATATGGTGAGTGGTGGCAACACCTGCCATCTCCAAAAATAGAGAATTATATTTTTGTATGTTTGTTGGTGTTCTTACTTTGCTTCTTTCCTGTATTACTAATGTTTCTACAGAGAATCTAAACTAGAAAATTTTATTTCTCTCATTATTCATCCTAGAAATCGGTGTCAATTTTATTTTTATTAATTTCAAATCCTTTTTATTGGTCAGTGTCATATGATGTTGAATACAGCCTTTTGTATTTCAAATTGGAGGTTATGTTCTATTTCTATTTTGAATGCATTAACAGTTGAATCTGAAACTGCACTTTGATGTAAAATCAGACCGATTACAGTATGTTCCTACTTCAGCAATGACTCTAGCTGTTGGAAAAAAGAGGATGCATGTTTTCAGCCTGCTATGTCTAAACCACTCATTTAAGGCAAGGTGGGCACAGTCAATTAAAAACATAGAGCACACCTAGAATTTTGCTAGAATATATTTCACCTCCCACTGTTTTATCTTATGCAAATTGGGACACTCCTGAGGTCCACTGGAGACTATTCTGCAGAAGTCAATGCCATTATTCCACAATTATGTTTGGAGGTTTTTTTGTGTAAATTTTGCAAAGTGTTGCTGTACTTCACATATTCACAGAAATAGAAACAAAATAAAATGATTTCCTATAAGAAACCTCACTAAAATTGCAAAGGAAATCAGATGTATTTAAAGTGACTATCTGAACTGTATCAACTGTATTAATAATGTTGCTTCCTCCCTGCTAAAACAAGATCAGCATAGCACATGTCTTCTTTCTATTATTTGGGCAGATTGCAGGTATAGCCACCACTCACCATATGCTCAGAGGCACATGTTACCAAATTCTTCCAAGCTACACAGCAAGTGGATTGGACTGTGACAGACCAACCCAAAAGGTGTTTGCATTTTGACAAATTTGTAGGGCAGTCCAATATCTCAGAGAGGAGGTCAATTCTCCTGCTCCCCTGGTGCATTCACTATAGCTGCCCAATTTCCCTGCTTTTTAAAGTTTGAGAGAAATATATGTGGGCTATAGGTATGTTCTTAAACCGCAACACTTTTTTTTTTGCCTATTAGTGAATTTCCCTGCTTTTTAATCTGGGAGGTAAGAAATGGGATCCTGTCCAGGTTTGCTGAGAATGGATTGATCATTTGCATGCTTATTGAGTTCAGTGGGATTTACTCCCCTGCAATCATGCTTATAATAGGTGAAACTGACCACAGGGGATGGGGAGGGGAGGAGGAGGAGGAAGGAGGGGAGGAAATGCAGAGGGGAGGACTGGGAGGGGAGCAGGCAGGAGCGGGAGGGGAGGAGAGGACAATGGTTTGATCATTTGTATGTTTATTGAATTCAGTGTGATTTACTCCTGTGCAATCATGCTTAGGATAGGTAAAACTGACTAGGGGGAGGGAGGGAGGGCTGGAGTTGGCAGGGGAAGAGGAGGAAGGGAGAGGAGAGGGGAAGGAGGGGGAAAGCAGGTCTGATCATATGCATGATTATTGAGTTCAATGAAAGTTATTCCTATGCAATCATGGGTAGGATAGGAAAAACTGACCATGGGGGAAGAAGAGAGGGAAGGGGAAGGGGAAGGGGAAAGAGCAGATTGGCAGGGTGCAAAGGAAGGGGGAGGGCAGGTTTGATCATTTGCATGCTTATAGAGTCCAGTGGTATTTACTTCCATGCAATCATGCTTATGATAGGTAAAACTGACCATGGGGAGGAGTAAGGGGAGGGGAAGGAGGGGAAGGGGAAGGAGGGTATTGGAAGGGGATGGGGTTGGGGAGGGAGGGGCAAAGGAAGGGGGAGGGAAGGGGGAGGGGATAGGAGGGAGGAGAAGGGAGGGTGAGTTTGATTGTTTGCATACTTTTTGAGTTCAATGGGATTTATTTCTGTGCAATCAAGCTTGAAAATGGAAATGGATTGCCTTCAAGTCGATCCCAACTTATGTTGGCCCTATGAATAGGGTTTTCATGGTAAACAGTATTCAGAGGTGGTTTTACCATTGCCTTCCTCTGAGGCTGACAGGCAGTGACTGGCCCAAGGTCACCTAGTGAGCTTTGTGGCTGTGTGGGGATTCAAACCCTGGTCTCCCAGGTCATAGTCCAACACTGACCTGGGGGAGGGGCAGGGAGGGGAGGGGTGGAGATTGGGTGGGTGGGCACTGGGCAGAAGGGAAGCCCCTTTCCAAAAGGAAAACATTGTGAACAGTAACATTGCTTATCCACATTTCCCTCACGTTTTTATTCTACAGCAGGCACATGTAGCCTCCCACCCAAATTTAAACCAAAGTTGTCCCTGTCCATATTCACACCAGACCTTTATTTCACTTTGGACAGTCATGGCTTCTCTCAAAACAATCCTGGGAAGTGCAGTTAGTGAAGGCTGCTGAAAGTTGCTAGGAGACGCCCTGTTCCCCTCACAGACCTTCAATCAGAGTGGCTGACTGTTATCTAGTCTGGCCACTGGAGCTCTCTCAGTGGAACAGGAGTCTCCTCTCAGCACTCTTCACAAACTACACTTCCCAGAATTCTCTGAGGGAAGCTATGACTGTCTCAAGTGAAATAAAGGTCTGATGTGGGTGTGGCCCCCTGATTAGGCAAGCCCAGCAGCTGTGAGTTTGGCTTTTAGAACACTGACAGTTGTTTCTTACTGAGCATGCCCAACGTTATCATAAGGTGCCACCCAAAATTTCTTAAATTAATTAAAAATCAGCCAGGCATTTTTTTAACTTTTAAACTACAGAAGATGAAGGTAGAGTATGGGGCAAGGTCAGTAACAGGATTACAGGTCTTCTGTGACCATGGCTGATTTTTAATGAATTTCAAGAGATTATGAGAACACTGACAGAATAAAGTCCAAAAGGCGTCTGGGTTTTTCCCCTCTCTTCTTAGACTTTGAACTCTCTATCCTCTCTGACTGTTTAGTGCAGCCTTTCCCAACCAGTGTGCCTCCAGATGTTGTTGGACAACAGTTCCCATCTTTCCTGGCCATTGGCAATGCTGGCTGAGGCTGATGGGAGTTGTGGTCCAACAGCATCTGGAGGCACACTGGTTGGAAAAGGTTGGTTTAGTGTATTGCCATGAAAATGGAGAGTGTTGTTAAGCATTTCTGAGTTCAGGATTATAAATTTTGTAAGGTTTTGAAATGAGCTTATGGGCAGCATCAGAATGGCATGGGGGTATTTTCAATTTAACATCGCGGAATGTGAAAAATCCCTGCTGGCTATAGCATACAGCCACTTTTAAGTCAAAGTGGGGGAAAAGGCGCACAGGAATACAGTATCTTCCATCTAGATGCTTTAAAAATTACTATCTATTCTGAAGAAACCCAAATGCTTGCAAGTTCCCTGACCTCTGTAATGTGCAGAGGTGAAAAAGTTCAGAGTAGAAAACAAATAGATAATCATAACCAGAAACCTTATGTTTATTCATAAATGGCAGCTCTTGGTGAATTCTCATTAACCACACTCATTACTCATTAGGTGATGATCCCTGGTTCTTTAGGTTGAAGAGTGTTTTGAACTGTTTCTTCCCCCTGTTTTTAATTAATCTTTGGGTGGGTGAATTCAGTAATTTCCTTTAATGTAAGTGGTTGTGGAGCCAAGAAGGAAAACACATGCTACTTTAGACAGTGAAAGTTTGCACTCATGGTAATAGCTGTATAGATAATCTGACACTTGGAGAGAAGTCTGATCAATCATGCAGCAAGTCAATAGCCTCCACATCGGGGCACATACCTGGGACTTATGCTGAATGTAGGCTACTAGCATGTCTTGAGGTATGCCAAGTACTTGATGAACCCCCTGTTTGTTTCAGTTTGTTTTACAGACCCAGCCTGGAAGATCATGGATCTCCTCAATGACCACACAATAATTTGCTGATTGCTTCCTATGAAGAGGGCATCATTTTCAAGGTTGTTGCCAGTAGCATGGCTGTCCGTAAAGGCAGGAAACACAGAAGTGGCAGAGAACATTAGGTTGTTGGTTTAGATACAGATATATTTCTTTTCATTTTATTTAATGACCAGTTCTGGTGATACCCCTTACACTGAGGAAGGCGTTCAAGGCCAGTTCAGGCCCAATGGCTGGCAGTTCTCCATCCCTGCTCTAGATGCTCACACTACTGGCAGGTGGGTCACAATTTGTGCTACACATCACAGCTGAAGTGTCCAATTGTGGAATAGTTTGGAAATATAATAGTCAAGTAGACATTAAGGCTGACACACATCATTTATGGGAAAGTTACCAGATCCAACTGGTAATGTGATGCTTACCTTTAAAGCTTGTCTGGGTTCTACATGTCATAAATTCTTCTTAGAGCACAAAGGTTAGGAGATAAAGCATAGCTCAGCGATAGAGCCCACACTTCTCATGCAGAAGGTCTTTGGTTAAATTCCTGGCATCTCCAGCTGAAAAGAACAGGTCACAGGTAATTGGAAAGCCTTCTGCTTGAGATCCTGGAGAGCTTCTACCAGCCAGAGTAGCAATACTGGGTGAGCTAATTCACACTTGTTATAAGGTAGCTGCTTATGTTCCTGTTATTCAGTGAGGTTCTGCTATGTACTCCATACTCGACAGTGGAAAGTTCTGCTAGGACACAGAAATAGCCTTTTCAGTAGTAGTGTCACCCAATGGAATCCCCTGAATAGTTGAAAGATCAGTTTATCCCTGAGAATGTATGCCTAACTTTTTTTTCTCATATGGGAGAAAACTGATCATTGATTGGTCTTCAGTTCAATGATTTACTGTTATTCTTGGTCTTGTTTCTACTTATTTTCAGGGCTTGGATTTGTATATCAATATTAGTTTAGTTTTGTATGTTGCATTGCAGAAATATGACTCACACATTTTGGGTTGTATACAACGTTGTCTAAACAGAGTTCCACTTGTACAACAGGACTTCCCCTTCTTTTCCATTCCCTCAACTCTCTGGAGCAGATTTTGAGGTGCTTAGGGGAGAGGCTTCAGAGGAGAAGAGAGGAGAGAGAAGTTCTGTTGTACAAGTGGAAATCTGCTGCAGGAACAGAATATCAGCATTAAATATAACCCTTGATTAATAAAGTGGAGCAGACAGCATAATGTCTATCTTTTCCACATAAGCCCCAGGCATAGAGCATGTCCACACAATGTTTACATTTGTATACTGCCCCACAACTGAAGCTGTCTGGGCGGTTTGCAACAATTAAAAACATTAAAAACAAATATATAGAAATATGCAGATTTAAAAACACTTTTAAAAAACCAATTTAAAAACACATGCTAAAATGCCTGGGAGAAGAGGATAGTCTTGACCTGGTGCCGAAAAGATAACAGTGTTGGCGCCAGGCACACCTCATCAGGTACGTCATTCCATAATTTGGCAGCCACCACTGAGAAAGCCCTCTCCCTTGTTGCCACACTCCGAGTTTCCCTTGGATTAGGCACCCGGAGGAGAACCTTTGATGTTGAACGTAGTGGGTTTGTGTCAGGAGAGGCATTCCATCAGGTATTGTGGTCCCAAGCCATGTAAGGCTTTATATGTTAAAACCAGCACTTTGAATCGAGCTTGGAAACATACAGGCAGCCAACGCAAGCAGGCCAGAATCGGTTTTATATGTTTGAACCATCTGGTCCCTGTTACCAATCTGGTTGGTGCATTTTGCACAAGCTGCATCTTCCGAACCATCTTCAAAGACAGCCCCACGTAGAGCGCATTGCAGAAATCTAACTTGGAGGTTACCAGAGCATGGACAACTGAAGCCAGGTTATCCCAGTCCAGATAAGGGCGTAGCTGGGCCACCAACCGAAGTTGGTAGAAGGCATTCCGTGCCATCTAGGCTACCTGAGCCTCAAGTGACAGAGATGGTTCTAGGAGAACCCCAAAGCTATGAACCTGCTCATTCAGGGGGAGTGCAACTCCATTCAGGACAGGTTGGACATCCACCATTTGGTCAGAAGAACCACCCACTAACAGCATCTCAGTCTTGTCTGGATTGAGCCTCAGTTTATTAGCCCTCATCCAGTCCATTGTCGCAGCCAGACACTGGTTCAGCACATTGACAGCCTCACCTGTTGAAGATGAAAAGGAGAAACAGAGTTGTGTGTCATCAGCATACTGATGGCAACACACTCCAAAGCAGATGACCACACCCAAGGGTTTCATGTAGATGTTGAACAGCATGGGGGACAGAACTGACCCCTGTGGAACCCCATACTGGAGAGTCCAGGGTGCCAAGCAATGTTCCCCAAGCACCACCTTCTGGAGCCGACCCGCCAAGTAGGAGCGGAACCACTGCAATGCAGTCCCTCCCACTCCCAACTCAACCAGTCTTCCCAGAAGGATACCATGGTAGATGGTATTGAAAGCCGCTGAGAGATCAAGGAGAATCCACACAGTCACACTCCCCCTGTCTCTCTCCCGACAGAGGTCATCATACATGGCGACCAAGGCTGTTTCCATGCCAAAACCAGGCCTGAAACCCGACTGAAATGGATCCAGATAATCGGTCTCATCCAAGAGGGCCACCACTTGTTCAAAGACCTTGTCCAGGAATGGAACATTTGCCACCGGCCTATAATTATTAAGATTTTCTGGGTCCAGAGAGGGTCTCTTCAGGAGTAGTCTCAATACTGCCTCTTTCAGGCAGCCAGGGACCACCCCCTCTCGCAGAGAGGCATTAATCACTTCCCTGGCCCAGCCAGCTGTTCCATCACTGCTAGCTTTTATTAGCCAAGAAGGGCAAGGATCCAGCACAGAAGTGGTTGCACGAACCTGTCCAAGCACCTTGTCAACGTTCTCAAGCTGTACCAACTGAAACTCATCCAAGAAATCGGGACAAGGCTGTGCTCTGGATACCTCGCTTGATTCACCTGCTATAACACTGAAGTCTAAGTCCTGGCAGATGCTAAAGATTTTATCCTGGAAGTGCCTAGCAAATTCATTACAGCGGGCCTCAGATGGTTCTACCATGTCCTTGCGGCCAGCATGTGATAGTCCCTGGACAATTCCGAAGTGCTCCGCTGGGCGGCAGATTGATGTTTTGATAGTGGCAGCAAAATATTGTGGGTTTTTTGGCTGCCCTCACTGCCCCTAAGTACAGCTTACCATAGGCACTTACCAGTGTGTAATTGCATCCACCAGGAGTTCATCTCCATCTGCAGTCAAGCCGTCTCCTATATTGTTCCATTGCTCTCAGCTCTGGGGTATACCATGGAGCTGTATGAGCTCTACACAGGAGAGGGTGCTCAGGAGCAATCTTGTCAACCACCTGAGTCATTTCTGTATTCCACAGTTCAGCCTGGGTTTCGACAGGAGTGCCAGCCCTATCAGCTGGAACACTCCCCAGAGCCCTTTGGAAACCATCCGGATCCATTAGTCTCTGGGGGCAGACCAACTTAATAGGTCCTCCACCCTTGCAGAGGGCAAAAGCTGCTGGAAGTCTAAACTTCAAGTAGTGATCTGTCCATGACAGAGGGGCTGATGTTAGGGCCCCCACATTCAGATCACCATCTCTACGTCCAGTTGCAAAAACCAAGTCTAGAGTTTGCCCTGCTACATGTGTTGGGCCAATGACATATTGGGACAGTCCCATGGTTGTCATGGAGACCATGAAATCCTGAGCCGCCCTGGATAAGGTGGCCTTGGCATGGATGTTAACATCCCCCAGCACCAACAGTCTGGGGGATCTCAACAGTACACCCGAGACCACCTCCGTCAGCTCAGCTAGGGATTCTGTTGGGCAGTGGGGTGGGCAGTATACCAACAGAATCCCCAGTCTGTCCTGCTGACCCAACACAAGGTGCAAACATTCCAGACGAGTAGTCACATGGACAGGGTGCTTTCAGAGCGAGATGGAGCTCCTATAGACCACAGCAACCCCCCGCCCTGACCCTCAGGTCTACCCTGATGTTGAACCAGGTACCCTGGCATGCCTAGCTGGGAGAGACTGACTCCTCCCTGCTCACCCACCCAAGTCTCGGTTATACATGCCAGATTGGCTGCCTCATCCACAATTAAATTGTGAATGAGGGATACCTTATTGTTAAACACCTTAGTGTTGAGCTACTTTAAATATTGCATCTCTGTGAGGAGAATTGGGTTCTCCTAACTCTCAACACCCTTAACAAGCTGCAGTTCCCAGGATTCCTTAGGCGAAGCCGTAACTGTTTATAATAAGTATAGTGCAGATGGAGCTTTACAGTCCAATCTCCTGGAATCCAAAACCTAAACCATACCTACCTTCTTTTAAAATTGTACAGTTAACACTACATTCTGAGTACACAAGAAAAAATGCATCAGTTCTACATCGATAGGCCAAACCCATCCTATAAGCAACAGTTTTGTCCTGTTGCCATCTGAAGGTAGATAGCACTGAGTTCTAAAATACAAAAATTAATGTTTCATTTAATGAAGGGGCAAACCACTTATTCAAATCTCCCTTTCCACCTTTTGAGAATATGTAATGTTGGAAGTTGGAAAGTGGCTTTGAGCTGAAATAAAATGGTTTTAATTAAACTAAAGGCAAAAATGGAAAAAGCAATTGTCTGTACTGCAGGGAAATTGGAAGATTTCCATCATCTAAGACAGCAAACACAAGTGAATCACAGGCTAAATAAAGATGAAGTCTCCAGCTTTGCAATGCCAAAGCAGAGAGCAATTCTTTCCTCCAAATTAGGCTGTAATGTTTTTTTAAAAAGCTTTCCCTTTGTGATCAGCATGTGTTCAGCTGCTTTTAAAAAACAGTGTGTTTTCCCTAATAAAAATTCTTAGATTAAAGCAATTTTGTCTCTTTTACTTTCTGAGCTATGACTGTCATTAGGTTTTGTATAAAACAGGACTAAATATATGTTTGTGTGAGAAACTCATTATCCTGATTGTAGTTTTGATGCCTTGGTTCCTCCAACAAGTTGGGGGGGGGCACAATCCCAAACATCAGGGTGCCAAAGAACATCCTTACATGCTCAGAACTATATAGCTGAATTCTGATAATCAATAGTATAGGTTCATTAGGGAAGCTAAACCAGTCACTGCAGAAGCTGAGAATTATAATAACTGTAATTAGTCAATTATACAGTACATTAAATGGGCAAAGTCCTTCAGGATGTTTAGCATGCTTCCTCACAACAATCCTGTGAGCTAGCACACTGTTTGTCTCAGGGATCAGCAACCTTTTTGGATCAGAGAATACATTTCAAATTTTGAGCAAATGCTGGGGGCATCAGTCACAATATGACTGTCATGGGGGCATGCCATAACACAAAATTTGAGATTACCCATGGTGACGCTTTCCCATAATTGTATGCCAATACTAGAAAAGGTTTGACATATTGAATTTCTGCCTGCCATACAGCTTTTAAACCCTGTTTTTCTCCAATGTCAATCCTAAACCAAAACCTAGGCTGCCATCCTGTACCCACTTACCTGGAAGTAAGCTCCATTAAAGACCAAAAACTTACTTTTGAGTTGACATGCTTACCATTGTACTGTAAATTATCTATACAGTGAAGTCTTAATGAGTCCCTGGTCTTTAGATCCTGCAAAACTGCAGACATGCCTAAGCCTCTTTGAAAAGTGTTCACATTTGCCAATTGTGGGGAAGGGGATTCTTTAAAATTCACCCACACTTATTGTGTAGTACTTGCAAAAAATAATTTGCAGGCACTGCCTGATCTCAGGTGAACCCAGCACAGGAAAGATGCATCCTGGTTGCTAGTAAAAAAGGAAGGGCAAACTATGGAGATTCCAAGGCCTTAAAAAATGACAGAAGCAGGAAGAAGAACACTAAAAGGGAGGGAAAACTGCAGCTCTTTAGGACCCCAGGGATTCCTATTGCCTGCTGTCCAAACAACTCACTTATCAATCACAGCTCTAACTTCACTCATTGGCTAATAACACTGACAGGAAGGAACAGCCAGACTGCCTTCTTCACAGAAATCTCTTAGAAGGGTACCTGCACATTTTACTCCATAAAAGAGAGACTTACCTTTTTAGAAAATGATTAAGATTCAGGGCTACCTGCTGGGGGCACCACTGAAGGCCTTTGTAGGTGCCCATGGGCAATGGGCTGGCATCCCCAGCTTAACTCTTAACAAATAGGAAGTTCAATATTTTTTTTATATTATATTTTTATCCCACTTGTTATCCAATTAGTTCAGGGTGGTTTACATGGCTCTCTTCTATCCAACAGTTTATACTCACAACAATTATGTGAAGGAGGTTATGCTGAGAACTATTGACTTGCCCAAGATTATCCAGTGAGTTTCAATGCTGAATGGAGATGTAAACCCAGCTCTTACTGGTCCTAGCCCAACACAACACTGTATTGACTTTCACGTTTTTGAAGGCCACCCATCAATTTTATGGGCAGAGCCGTCCCTATCATGAGGCAGAGTGTGGTAATTGCCATAGACAGCTTGTGAGAACCCTCTAAGCAGCTTACAAATTTCTTGAACATTCCCCTTACATAAAAAGAAATCATAAATCAGTACATCAAAAAAGGGAGAAAGGGTAAGATGGCTGTGTGGAACACTATTATTATTATTATTATTATTTTATCACCTTATACCACCTTCTACAAGTCCATTCTACACAATGTGATGCTTGGCTATTATCTACAGCTGATCCTTCAGTGATCAAGCAATGAATGTATGAGTTATATTCACCAAAGTCATATCCAGAGCAGACCAACTGAAATTAATGAACCTAAGTTAGTCATGTCTATTAACTTCAGTGGGTCAACTCTAGATGCGTAAACCAGTCCTGATTGGCAATAGGGTTGCCGGTCTCCAGTTTTCACCCAGAGAATCTAGTTTTTGGGGGTCCTCTCTGGGTCTCCAGGTGTCATTCCAATCTCCAGACGCTTAAAAAATTACATGTCTGGGTGGTATGGTTCAAGAGATATGCACCAAAATGACAGCCACCTCCCCACCCTGCAACTTCTGTTAGCACTGGCTGCTCTAATCCCCGCCCTTTCAGGTTTTTAGCTAATAAATGAAATCAGGGTTGTGATTGACAAGAGATTTGCTGATCTCCAGGCAGTAGCTAGAGGTGATTGCAAATCTTGAAAACATTTTCCTTTCCCTACTTGTAGGAACATCACAAGTTGAGTGAGTGTATAACTTTCGGCAGTAGTAAGATTGCCTTTCTACAATAATATAACAGGAAATCTAGAGCTGAAGATCACAGCAGGCTTTTGGTAGCCATGCACACACAGTAAACAATTTCAGTTACGATTATAATAAAAGTCTACATACAGGTTTTTTTAAATACTTGCAAAAATACATTTTATCTTTCAAATAATTTTTGAACAGAAATTTGAAAAAGTGTACATGCTCCAGCATATGATGCCATTATAATGTGTTATACTTTTCTAATCATAAGAAGTCAAATAAGTGTATATTTGTCTGGATGTCTTGCCAAAGGATTTTGCCCTTTCGTGAGGCAAGAGGTTCGAGTTCAAGATCTGAATGACCATGAAACATCCTGATGAGAAAGGAAAATGTAGTGATTTTATTGAAGCAAGTTGTTCACTCTAACAAGCTGAGAATCCTAACAAGCAGGCATTAATCTCTTACACTCAAGCAACTGATGATGACAGCTTTGATCTTGCATTTGCCTTCATTTCTCCCTGCTGGAAACCTTGTTATCATCAAAATGCAGAGGGATCCCTTTGGCCTAGTTCTTTACACCAAGCTGCATGCCCTTGCGAGCTGGTGCTGAAGCTTATCTGCCCAGATCAAGGGTCCTATATTTACACCCCAAAGACCCTCTGGGATGCGACACCTCATACCTATAAGATCATTATATTCCAGCAACTAGGTTGCTGGGTTCTCACACAGGTGACTTTTGCTTATCTCTTCTGACCCTGTATTTGCTACAATCTGGACTGGGAATACAGCTGTGACCTGCATTCCCAGCTTTTGCCCATGCCCTCCCTCCATGGGTATAGCTGCTTTATTTTGACTAACAAGAATCTTTCTCTGACTCTTGTTTACATAAGCAGGGTGAAAACATTTGTAAACCAATTAAGCTCACTGTCTCTTCTCAGCTTGGAAAAGCCATAAAGAAGCCCACCTGGGCAAGCAGGGTGTGAGACAAGCTCATCTTGATTGTTTTGGTTAATTGAACAACTTCCCCCAAAACCCTATTTTTGAACATAGGCAGAGTGAAAAGCTTTTCTCAGCCTGGCCTGGCAACCAAAAGGTCTTCTGTATCTTTAAAAGTTGTGTAGGGGGAACGGAGAATTCCACCTTGTGGTTTTTCCCATTGCAGTGTTGCAAGAACACCTGCACTTGGCTGACTTTCTCTTCTAAAGATACAGGATCAGGATCAGGCCCTGAACCTTGCAACCCTAGTAGAAGTTGGTCTGAATTGGTGGTAAGGCAGATTCCTTTGTTCCTAAAAATGCGTAGAGATTTCAGTGACTCTGAAATTTATTTTATGTATTTTACTTATAGCATTTATTTACCGCTTTACTATATAAAATAAATCAAAGCAATTTGCAGAAGGAATTAAAAGAAGATTATTGGCACAAAAGGATAGAAGCAGGTATTTAAAAACATTCCAAAACAATGAGTTAAAACATATAAAAAAGCATCTGGTATATATATATACAATTATTTTGTTAAGAAACTGAATTCACCCATATATACCAGTCAATAAAATGGCTGGTGTTTCTTCAGTGAATGCTTACACTGGTAGCAATTATCCTGGTACATATACTCCAAACTGAGAGCATGTATGAGATAAGAGAACAATGTTGGGTATGCTTTAAGTAGGATTCCTGCACTGAGCAAGGGGTTGGACTCAATGGCCTTATAGGACCCTTACAATTCTACTATTCTATAATTTTATAAACCGTGTTGTGTGATAGGATAAAAGTATAAATAATTATAATGGCTTCTAGGTTACAAAAATAGAGCAAGTTTTGATCCAATGAAAGAATCTATGTATCTACCACATGCAATGTTAATCTGTTCCCACATCAAAATTCATATGAAAAATTGCAAAGAGGCTTGCAATTACCGCTAGCTAATAAGTACCATTACATGAGGCAATTTCCAGTTCTGAAGTGTGGCTGTGTTCTTTGACACCACACAGAAGAAAATTCCAATTGCTATACAGCATCTGCTGTTTATGGCATTAAACCCCTCAGCAAATTGATATGATGATAAATTCAACTGGTAACAGACATTCTTTGCCAGAAAAGTTGATTGAAAACCCCTTATTATACAGCCACAAGAGTGGCTGTATACTACAGCCAACCTGGATTTTTCGCATTCCACAATGTTATATTGAAAATACTCCCCAATGCCATTCTGCTCCTTTCCATAAGCTCATTTCAAAATAAAACCTTACAATATTTATAGTCCTGAACTCAGAAACCTGCTTAACAACAGTCTAAGCTTCCATGCTGATACACAAAACACTCAGAGAGAATTGAGGGTTCAAAGTCTAGAACAAGAGAAACAAAATCCAGACACCTGTTGGACTTTTTTCTGTCAGACTTCTCTTAAATTGTTGACATTAATTAAAAATCAGCCATGTTCACAAAGTACCTGTAATACAATTGCTGACCTTGCCTATACTCTGACCTTCATTGTACACAGTTTAAAAGTCAAAAAAAGTCTGGCTGATTTTTAATTAATTTAAGAATTTTAACATTGAAGTCTATTATAGTGTCTGGCATGCTCAGTAAGAACCAGCTGTCACTGTTCTAAAAGCCAGACTCACAACTGTTTGGCTGTTTGGAGGCCATACCCATTTCAGACCTTTATTTCACCTTAGACAGTCATTGTTTCCCCCAAAGAGTCATGGGAAGTGTAGTTTGTGAAGAGTGCTGAGAGTTGTTAGGAGACTCCTATTCCTCTGACAGAACTCCAGTGGACAGAGTGGTTGAACAATCAGCCCCTCTCCTGGGAACTGTAGCTTTGTGATGGGAATAGGGCTGGTGTGGATATGGCCAGAGGCAGCTTTGGTTTAAATTTGGGTGGGAGACTACATGTGCCTGCTGCAGAAGAAAAGGTGGGGAAACCCCTGAAAAATAATGATATTGTTCACAATGTTTTCCTTTTGGAAAGGAAGGGGACTTTCTCCTCTGCTAGGTTCCTGGCCACCCAGTTTCCTCCCACCTCTCACATCCCTTTTTCCCTACACCTCCCCTTCCTCCCCTTGCCCCTCATGCCCCTCCTCACCCTGCTCCTCACTCAGGTCTGTTTCACCTATCCTAAGAATGATTGTACAAGAGTAAATCCCACTGAACTACAAAAGCATGCAAATGATCAAAGCTGCCCTCCCCTCCTCTTCCCTCCTATCCCCTCCCTCTTGCCCTTTCCCTCCCTCTTTCTTTGCCCATCCTACCCCCCCTCCTCCTTCCAATCCCCTCCCCCTCTCCCTTCCTGCCTCCTTCCCTCTCCTCTCCCATCCACTTCCCCTCTTTCCCCAAGGTCAGTTTTACCTATCCTAAGTATGTTTGCACAGGAGTAAATCTCACTGAACTCAATAAGTATGCAAATGATCAAACCTCCCCTTCCCTCTTCCCCTTCCTACTCTGTCCTCCTGCCCCTATCTTTCCCTCTCCTTCCTGCCTCTCCTTCTAGTCCCCTCCCCCTCCCTCCCTCCTCTCCTCTTCCCTACCACCTTCTCCCCATGGTCAATTTCACCTATCCTAAGCATGATTGCATGAGAGTAAACCCCATTGAACTCAATAAGCATGCAAATGGTCAGAGCTGCCTTTTCCCTCCCCTCTCTCCTTCGCCTCTCCTCCCCTCCCCCTCTCCCCATCCCCTCCTTCCCTTCTCCTTTCCCTTCCTCCCCTTCTTCCTCCCTTCCCCTCTTCCTTCTTCCTCATCCCCTGCCCATTCCAGCCTTCCCTCCCTCTTTTCCTCCTTCCTGTGGTCACCTATGTTAAGCATGATTGAAGAGGAGGTAAATCCCATTGAACTCAATAAACATGCAAATGATCAATCCATTCTCAGCAAACTTGCACAGGAACCCATTTCTTACCTCCCAGATTAAAAAGCAGAGAAATTCACTAATATGCAAAAAATCTTGCAGTTTAAGAATATACCTATAGCCAAGATATGTTTCTATCAAACTTTTAAAAGCAGGGAAATCGGGAAGCTAAAGTGAATGCACCAGGGGAGCAAGAGATCTGACCTCCTTTCTGAGATATCGTACTGTCCTACAGATTTGTCAAAATGCAAACACAATTTGGGATGGTCTTTCACAGTCCAATCCACTTGCTGTGTAGCTTGCAAGAATTTGGTAACGTGCATCTGAGCATATGGTGAATGGTGGCAACACCTGCAATCAGCCCAAATAATAGTAACTTGATCTTGCTTTAGTTGACAGGCAACAACAATATTAAGACAGATGATATAGTTCAGATAGTCACTTTAAATATTTTTGATTTACTTTGCAAATTTAGTGAAGCATTTTCTTTTGCTTCTGTTTCTGTAAATATGTGAAGTACAGCAACACTTTGCAAAATTTACATTAAAATAATTCCAAAAACAATAGTGGAATAAAGGCACTGAATATTCTGTGGAACAGTCTCCAGTGGACATCAGGAGTGTCTCAGTTTACACAAGATAAAACAGTGGGAGGTGAAATATATTCTAGCAAATTTCTAATTGTCCTCTATGTTTTTAATTGACCATGCCCGTCCTTCCTTAAGTGGAGTGGTTTAAGCACAGCAGGCTAAAAACATGCATATTGAGCAGGCCAAGTTTATTTTTTCCAACAGCTAGATTCATTGTTAAGTAGAACCGTATTGTAATCAGTCGGATTTTACATCAAACTGCAGCTTCAGATTCAACTGTTAATACACCCAAAAAAGAAATAGAATGTTACCTGCAGTTTGAAATACAAAAGGCTGTCTTCATCATCATATGACATTGACCAATAAAAAGTATTTGAAATTAATAAAAATAAATTTGACACAAATATGTAGGACGAACAATGAGTGAAATATAGTTTTCTAGGTTAGATGTTCTGTAGAAACACTAGTAACACAGGAAAGAAGCAAAGCAAGAAGAACACCAACAAACATACAAAAATGTAATTCTCCATCTTTGGAGATGTAGTCCTGATTGCAGGTGTTGCCACCTCTCACGATATGCTCAGAGGCACATGTTACCAAATTGTTCCAAGCTACACAGGAAGTGGATTGGACTGTGAAAGACAACCCCAAATTGTGTTTGCATTTTGACAAATTTGTAGGGCAGTACAATATCTCAGAGAGGAGGTCAGGTCTCCTGCTCCTCTGGTGCATTCACCAGAGGTGCCAATTACCCTGCTTTTTAAAGTTTGGTAGAAATATCTGTTGGCTATAGGTACATTCTTAAACAGCAAGTTTTTTGCCTGTAAGTGAATTATCATCTGAGTTCTGTCACTTAAATGAAGGTGGGCCTATATTTGCTCTAAGCAATGAGGTGCTGTACTGAACAGACTTCATTAAAACACACACACACAGCTTCCCTGGTGCATTGCCTTCAATAATGCAAAATATGTTGGTGGGGAGGCATGTAAGGCTGGACATCTGTTAAGAAATGTCAGCTCCTAGATTGGATGGGGGAACAGTTTGCCTACTACTTCCTTCTGCGAGGGACAAAAATGTGAAAGGAAGAAGAGCAAGGAACATCATTAGTGCTCCTAGATCAAAGTTACAGTGTCCTCTGTCAGCACATATGCTTTAGAAATGTAAGGCTTTCTGAGGGTGCATGGGGAACTTTTGAGTGTTCACATGTGCTCACAGAGTAGAGATGATCAAGTCTAGGCAAGCAGATGGGTTCAGGATTGGGGGGATTACTATGCATATATTCAGGAATAACTCTGAAGGATTCAGGTGGGGGAGTGAGAGCAAGCAACCCAAAGTTATACGACAATTCTGTTGTTTCGTTGTGAAGTGGAATGAAAAAACAGCATGCAAGAGTCTAGGGAACATAATAGAGCACATTATTGTGCCACTCACAAGCAACACAATCGACAGGAGTTGTTTGGTAATAATCTGATAATAATTTTCAAACTCTAGTACCTTTTTAGAGTGGGCGGAAGAAAAGAAAGCTGGCAGGGAGAAAATGTATAAGCACCACTAAGCAAGTGGGGAACCCTCAAGGAAAGTATAGAAGGAGAGCCCCATGATAACTCCTTGGTGTGCCTGTCTATGCTATAGTTTTGACTTTTTCCTGAGCTGCAATAGTTGTGCAGGCTCCCTCCTCCCTTTATTTTATTACTTGGAAGGTTGATCAGGGGGCAGCTGCGAAGTTTATATGTAAAATGATAACAGCGGCTTTTTCATTCTGTCTTGCTCTAATCTCAGCGCCTGACTTCTTTCCCTGCAAAGCCTCTCTCCCCCACCCATCCCCAAGTGCAATGCAAATGTCGCCTTGGTGCCCTCAAGGTTTGGTGACTCAAGGTTTTTAGTGCAATTATCAACTGCTGCAAAGGCCTCCTAGAGGCCCTGGGTGTAAGCTGTGCTGCTTTGGTCTGCTGGTGGAGGCTCACATGATTAACTACACCTTCGTGCAAAAAAGAAAAACAAACCTTCCACATTAAAAACTAGATGTCAGAGGAAAGAGCTCTAGCCTAGGCTTTTCTATGACATGCTAGGTTTTTTTGTTTGTTTTTAGGGAAGATGTATGGAAGTGAATTCAGGCTCTTGATCTTGCTCTTTCCCTCTCTTGCAGTTTGAGATGTTAACTTGATGCACACACACACTTTTGGACCCAGAAGTAGTGTTGTACCAAAAAGAAAATTGTCATTCCCCACCTCTAATTTAGGTAATCGTGTGATTTAGCTCTAAAGTAGCATCCACAAAGAGATCAAACACCAAAAATTTCCAGATTTTTCAGAAACCTAAAATATATCTAGGTTTTTCTCTTTCAATTTTATTTATTATTATTTTGTTACATTTATACACCACCATTCCTCCAAGGAACTAACAGTGGCATTCATAGTCCTCTCCATTTTATTCTCACAACAACCTTGTGAAGTAGGTTAGGCTGAGAGACAGTGACTGGCCTAAGGTCACCCAGTGAGCATCATGGCTGAATGGGGATTCAAACCCAGTGTATTGCCACCTTGAGGAAGAATCTAGATGTAAATCGAAGAGCTTAGGAATGACATATGTATGGCCTTTGTCCTATAATTGATGCCCCAAACCCCTGATTTATGGGGGTGCTAATTGTTTCTGCACACTGTTATTGCTTTGCACACTGTAATTGTAATGTATTGCAGTTTAGAGAGCCCAAAGCACAGGCTTTGTGATCTCATTTAGAAGAAGCTGAAAGAGCAAGTTTCAACTCTGTGTTCAAAAACAGCACTTTGAGAAAAATTATGCTGTTAACCAAAACAATACAGCTTGTCCCACCCTTCTTCTCTGTTAGGTGGAATTGTTTATGGCTTTCTCAAACTTTGCAGGGATGGTGAGCTAATTAGCTTACTAATGTTCTCACTTGGCTAATGTGAACAAGTAGCCTGATAGTCAAAACAAGCAGTCAACCTTGAGAATGCAGCTGCATTCTCAAGCTGAAGATGTCATGAGGACAGGATCAGGAGATATCACCTGAGGGGGAAGCAGCTACCTGGAAGATGGGAAGATAATGATCTAATAGGTGTAAGGTGCCCCTCCCAGGGGGTGTTTGGGGGATAAATACAGGACCCCTAGATCAGGAAGATTAAGCCTCCAGGGGCTGAAGATGCCTCAAGATAACATCAAGACAGACCCAGCCTACAACCAGCAAGAACCATCATCAAGAAGACAGAAGAGCAGTGACCCCTCCCAAGCTGTGCTGTTCAAAAGGCTTCCAGTGCATTGTTGAGACTTTGGATCGGGATCCTGAAGGCGATGTGGGAGAGAGTGGGGAGGGGGATTTGGAATTCCAGGAGTTGCAGCTGGGGAGTGAAGAGGAGGGGGGAGAGAGAGAGAGATGTCTACAGTAAGAGACCTCGGAATTCCAACGGCTGGGGACTCATCCCTGCCAGTTCTCACGCCTCCCTTTGAGCAGCGGGGAGGGGAGATGGAGGAGGAGTCAGAGGGAAGAGGATACTTAACCCCTCCTCAGCCCAGCAGCCCCGTAAAGAAGCCGGTGTCCAGTTTCCACTCACCCGGCCCCCCCGCACGGGATAGAGACGTCAGTACCTTGGAAGGAGAGGGACCCAAGGATCCCCCCTCCCCTCGAGCTCGAAGATGGCAGAGGAGGGAGGAGCAGAAAAAGGCGGAGGGAGGGGGATCTCTCTGAAGGAGCGCGAGGCTGCGCGACCACCTCCCTCCTTCATAAGTGATGGGGAGGCGGGAAAACTTCGCTCTGTCAACTTTCTTTCAATGCTGCAGGATTAGATAGTTAGGGAATCTAGTGAGTTAGA
Organism: Rhineura floridana; assembly: GCF_030035675.1. NCBI lineage: Eukaryota > Metazoa > Chordata > Lepidosauria > Squamata > Rhineuridae > Rhineura > Rhineura floridana. The sequence continues at coordinate 200,361,712 of NC_084480.1, read as the reverse complement.
TTAGAGGTTTGCATGAAGTGCAGTAAATTCAATGTTGTAATTTCCTTAATAAAGAAAGATTTAAACACACCCATGAGTTTGGTCATTGCCTCCCATCCTGGGCCCGACATGCGTGTAAGATGGGGGGGAGAGACAGAGACTTGTTCAGTATTAGCGTCAGTTTAGTGTTTTATGGCGTAAATGTAAATCTCTTTCCTCTAATAAACCTTTAACCTCTTCACTGCCAGCTGTGTTCATTACCTTTTGAAATCTTGAACTACGCTGTCTTGTGCTTGGCCAGAGCTAGGCATTTGCCATTACACCCTGATCACCCAGGTCCTAATCCAACATTCTAACCATTATACACACTGGCTCTTTTCTCTCTTTTCCTCTGGGAGTGTGCACATGTGTAAAACACTGAGTGTGACTACAGTGGAGCAGAAGTAAGGATAATAATTTCAGGAATGGATATGGAAGGCAAGCAACAGCCACAGTTTGCACTAATTGTCATTTGCCCTCTAGGGCAAGTGGATATAACTGTAAACAAAGAGATTCAGTTACCTAATTAGCAAGCAACAAATGTATGTAGTAAAATCTTAATTAGTAACTATGCTATAATTTACTTTTGATGAATAATATAACAACTTAATCTGTCTTTTGTGTCACTTTAAAGCCCCTCAGTCCTCTGTTAGATCTCTACATTACCCTTTGGGGAGATTAGAAATTATTATTCCCTTTCATAAAATTAACTTCTTGGGATAGTTTTCTCATTGATAGAGTTTTATCTGTAAAAATCTGTTGGGGCATAGAGTTCAGAAAAACTGAAGGTAAGTTTATTTTTATTTATTTATTTGGTTAGAGAACTTCATTACAAAATTCAGAGACGTGCAGATTTCCAAATATAGTTGTGTGCTTCAATTCACTTTTTGGTTTGGGAAGTGTGAATTAGGTGGGTTTATGCTGAAATGTGAACTGAACCAAAGTTCTCCTCCATCCCTAATTAGCATTCTAAATTCCCATGAGTGGAACTATGCTCATGAGATGCTTCCACTAGTCGAACAGAAGAGAGGTGATTTCTGCTGATTGCAGCTTCCCCCTGTAGAACCTTGGAGGAATTCCAAGAGCAGTATAGGCGTTGGCACAAGGAGTGCAAGGGGAGGGGGAATCTATGAGAATCCCCTCCCTATCACCAGTGGGTGCATCTGCTGGACTGGAGTCTCTTCTGTGATTAAAAGGAGACATTCCATGAATGGAAGCAGCCTGTCCATTCACAGAACAGCACCTCATGATCCAAGCCAATATGTTTATTTTTTATTGACTGGAGATTTGTTTTGTACTATACTGTTTATTACTGCTTTAGAGGTTTTTGCATATTTAAATATTTACTCATTGCAAGTGGCCCTAGGGATGATGACGGGTCATTGAAAAGCAAGGGATACATTTTTTGAATGAATGGATGAATCAATTAATAAAACAGCTAGAGTGAATAGTTCCCATACTTTCAAAATGCATATTTATAGGTGAAGAGGGAGAACTGTAATCCAGGTTAGATAGCAATGGTAGCTAGATAACCAAGTTTGGACGGTGTTCCAGGTTAATTAACATTGTGGTGGACCCTGGACCTAGGCTTTTTTCAGATTCATACATCAGCAGCATCACTTTCAAATCAGCTCAAAATATATATTTTATAGATCTGGGAATTCAGGTCAGGCATGTTTCTTGAGAGATGAAGGCAGAATGGCATGAGTTAAGCACAATGTAGATGAGCCTAGAATAATTATCACTTTTTCAGGGAATTAGTTCGCTAGATACTAAAGCATGCTTTAATATTACTATGGCAATTATTCACGGATCATTCTGATTAGCAGCAAATCTGTGATGCCTTCAGGGGCCAACTTTTCTATTACTTAAGCTGCATCTTCCTTCTTCAAAGTGTATTGAATATGCTTTGTCATTCCACCAGAGAGGTGCTCGCTATTCATGTTTTCAGTAGCATGTTTTACAGAATTATATTCCTGCACTTAGCCCTGCATAATAATTGTCTGTGAAATATAGCAAAGCTTTTCAACTGTTCAAACCAAAGTTTTCAACCTCAGGTTTCCAAGATATACTTGTACAAAGAACAACAAACAAAGAATGAGGAAATACAGCCCAAAAGTCCTTTGAATATTAATTTGAACTTTGAAGTAATTTAGTGTTGGCATGCATGAAACACTAAAGGGGTCTAAGGGGAGAGGGGAAGGAGACTTGGGCAAGTCTAAGGGGATGGAGAGTTTAGTGATGCCTGGGACAGTTGTGGGGTTGGCAAAGGGGTGAGGGATAGATGGTGTTGGCATTCCTTTGCACCTCTGACATTGGGGGGAAGGAAAAACAGGGGAAGAATTGAAAAAGGTGCAAAGGATCAGTGCAGGGCAGGCTTTGCAACCCTTCCCGCATTCCCCCTTTCAACTTCTTAATCATGTTAATCATGTGATATCACAATTGTGTCATGTGATTGACATGTGGGTTGCCCTGCCCCCTGTCTGGGATGCCCCACAGTAGATTCCCAATCCCTGGTCTAATGGGTCAGTCGTGCAAGATTGGCAAGCAATGCAAGCAGGAGCAGAGCCCCTAGTACATAAAATTCACTAATAGGCAAAAAAACCTTGTGGTTTAAGAACATACTTATAGCCAACAGATATTTCTCTCAAACTTTAAAAAGCAGGGGAATTGGGCAGCTATAGTAAATGCACCAGGGGAGCAGGAGACCTGACCTCCTCTCTGAATATTGGACTGCCCTACAAATTTGTAAAAATGCAAACACTATTTGGGTTGGTCTTTCACAGTCCAATCCACTTTCTGTGTAGCTTGGAAGAATTTGGTATCATGTGCTCTGAGCATATGGTGAGTGGTGGCAACATCTGCAACCAGCCCAAATAATAGAAAGAAGACATATGCTGTGCTGATCTTGTTCTAGGTAAAAGTGACCAGGGGGGAGGGCTGGTGTGGGCAGGGGAGGAGAAAGAAGGAAGAGGGGAAGGGAGGAGGAAGGGATAGGAGAGGGGAAGGTGGGGAAAGCAGCTCTGATCATTTGCATGCTTATTGAGTTCAATGGGATTTACTCCTATGCAATCATGGTTAGCATAGGAAAAACTGACCATGGGGGAGGAGGAGGGGGGAAGAGGAAGGACTGTATTGGAGGGGGAGAAAGGAAGGGGGAGGGTAGGTTTGATCATTTGCATCCTTATAGAATTCAATGGCAATCATGCTTAAGATAGGTAAAACTGACCATGGAGTGGAGGAAGAGAAGGGGGAGGAAGGGGGAGGGGAAGGGGGAAGAGGGAGGAGAAGGGATGGTAGGTTTGATCATTTGCATACTTTTTGATTTCAGTGGGATTTATTTCTGTGCAATCATGTTTGAAAATGGAAATGGACTGCCTTCAAGTCAATCCTGACTTATGTTAACCCTATGAATAGGGTTTTCATGGTAAATGGTATTCAGAGGTGGTTTTACCATTGCCTTCTCCTGAGGCTGAGAGGCAGTGACTGGCCCAAGATCATCCAGTGTGCTTCATGGCTGCGTGGGGATTCGAACCTTCGTCTCCCAGGTCATAGTCCAACACTGACCTGGGGGAGGGGCAGGGAGGGGAGGGGAGGAGATTGGGTGGGTGGGCACTGGGCAGAAGGGAAGCCCCTTTCCTTTCCAAAAGGAAAATATTGTGAACAGTATCATTGTTTTTCAGTGTTTCCCCCATCTTTTTATTCTACAGCAGACACATGTAGCCTCCCACCCAAATTTAAACCAAAGCTGTCCCTGGCCACATCCACACCAGGCCTTTATTTCACTTTGGACAGTCATGGCTTCTCTCAAAGAATCCTGGGAAGTGTAGTTAGTGAATGGTGCTGAGAGCTGCTAGGAGACGCCCTGTTTCCCTCACAGACCTTCAATCGCAGTGGCTGACTGTTAAACCAGTCTGGACACTGGAGCTCTCTCAGTGGAACAGGAGTCTCCTCTCAACACCCTTCACAAACTACACTTCCCAGGATTCCCTGAGGGAAGCCATGACTGTCTCAAGTGAAATAAAGTCTGGTGTGGGTGTGGCCCCTTGATTAGGAAAGACCAGCAACTGTGAGGCTTTTAGAACACTGACAGTTGTTTCTTACTGAGCATGCCCTGCGTTATCTTAGGGTGCCAGCCAAAATTTCTTAAATTAATCAAAAATCAGCCAGGCATTTTTTAAACTTTTAAACTGTAGAAGATGAAGGGTAGATGTAGAAGATGATTTTAAAATGTAGAAGATGAGTATGGGGCAAGGTCAGTATTAGGATTCCAGGTACTCTGTGAACATGGCTGATTTTTAATGAATTTCAACAGATTATGAGAACTCTGACAGAAAAAACTCCAAAAGGGGTCTGGGTTTTTTCCTCTCTTTTTAGACTTTGAACTCTTTATTCTCTCAGTGTTTTGTATATTGCCATGAAAATTGAGAGGGTTGTTAAGTAAGTGTTTCCGAGTTCAGAACTATAAGTTTTATAACGTTTTGTTTTGAAATGAGCTTATGGGAAGCATCAGAATGCCATGGGGGTATTTTCAATTTAACATTGTGGAATGTGAAAATTAGCATAAGCAGATTGTATGCACATAGGTGTCCTCTTTTGCCCTCGCTGTGGTGATGCATGACTAGCCACCCTAAACCCTGAACTGACTTCAGTGTGGAGCAGAGGAGGGAAATGAGGTTTGAGAAAACATAATAATAATAATAATAATAATAATAATAATAAAATTTTATTTATGAGTCGCCTATCTGGCCGAATTAATGGCCACTCTAGGCGACGTACACCAACACAATAAAATACAATATAAAACCAAAAAAAAACCATTCAATAATTAAACTAAACAGCATTAAAAGCTAACCCATCCCAGAAATCCCATAGGCCTGCCTGAACAGCCAGGTCTTCAAGGCCCGGCGGAAACCTATCAGGGAGGGGGCATGATGAAGTTCAAAAGGCAGGGCATTCCAGAGGGTGGGGGCCACAATCGAAAATGTCCCCTCTCTGGTCCGCACCAGCCTAGCTGTTTTAACTGGTGGGACCAAGAGAAGGTCTTGTGTGGCTGATCTTGTTGGGCGGCATAATTGGTGATGCTGGAGGCGCTCCTTTAGATAAACTGGGCCAAAACCGTATAGGGCTTTAAAGGTCAACACCAACACCTTGAATTGGGCCCAGTAAACAACTGGTAGCCAGTGTAGATCTACTAACACCGGAGTGATATGATCACGGCGACGGAGGTTCTTAATCAAACGTGCTGCCGCATTCTGTATCAGCTGTAATTTCCGGACCGTTTTCAAGGGTAACCCCACGTAGAGCGCATTACAGTAGTCCAAGCGGGAGGAGACCAGAGCATGTATCACCCATGGGAGCAGATGGGCAGGAAGGTAGAGTTGCCCTGGGGGAATGAGGGCTAGTGCCTGCCCTCTGTCTGTCTTGCCACAGTTATTCTCTGGTGATATAAAAGTGTATGTACAGAACCCTCACATGTAGCAGTCTTCCTGAACCTTCAATTTGTAATGTTCTGTGTCTGCATGAGGTGATATTATAGCAGGAAATAATCACACAAATTGGGTGCTTGAAGGTCCTGTGATGTTTTCTGTGCAGTGGAGGGGAGCCTGTACTATGTGAGAACTTTTGTTGGCACAGTATAAAAGTATGAGCCAGGACTTGATGACTAGCATCAGAATGTGTAAGTGTTGTGTCTGCAGTCCAGTCAACAAACTATGAATATGCATGTGTGAACCTGCTAGTGAGACTTCTAGAAGTGGAAGGATATTGACATGAAATTGATTATTGCCATGAATGTCACTGTAAAAATCAGAATACTCAGCTAAACTGAATGCTTGTACAGCCTCCATTAGTCTTGTGGAAGATGGTTGAATGCACCCTATGTAAAAACAACACCTCTCTCTGTAATTAAAAAGCTAGGACAGCAGGGGAATGTTGACTTTAACCTTTTCACCTTTTTTGCTAATTTTCTTTTGGCAGGATTTTTGTTTTACATGAAACATTAGTAAGTACTATGCCTAATCTTTAGTCTGAAGTGTAAATAGCCATTCTAGCATCTCAGATTTCTACCTCCACATTATGTTTCATGTGTAAGCACTGCCTGTATTGTCAGGTAGCCTAGAGATATGTGGAATCCAGAAACTGTCCCTTTTATGCCCTATTTGAAGCCTAAATAAGGGTCTGAAACTGATTCATAAATGTGTGGGAATCAGCTGACTCACACAGCAGTTGGCTATCAGGAGGATGACACATGCTTTAATCCTGATTGGTTGCACAGAGGGCAGCCCCTGGAAAGTGGGACTGCCCACTGGTTATAATGGAAGCTGATAGTCCAGTGTCAGGATACAGTCCATGTACCAATGGACAGAGCTTGGAAGTAATTAGTTACAAAAATGAATTACTTGTAATTTATTACTTTTTTGAGGAATGAGTGGGTAATTCCTTTACGTTTTGATTGTAATAGAACGAGGAGTAATTTTATTACTTTTGAGAACTACTTGTAATGTTTCCAGCATTACATTTGGGCATTACTGGGGGCAGGGCTGGTTCTAAAGGGCAGCCAGTTGAGGCACTGGCCTGACAGCCCCTGGAGCTACAGGGGGGGCCCAGCTGCCCCTTTGCTCCCCTTTCATGATCTGTGCCCCCCCACCTAACTGTCTGCTGTCTTTTACCATTGCCCTTAATGAAGATGGCGGCTGCGTTTTCCCTAAGGTACTGAAGTCCCTGCTGCGATCTTAGTTGATGGCAGAGATGCACATGCGTAGCACGCATGTGTGCCATTAATAATGATGGTGGTGGAGGCATCATCCCCTTAGGGAAACCGCAGCCACCATCTTTGTCAAGGGCAATGGTAAAAGACGGCAGACAAGTAGGTGGGGGAGTGGGGGGCTGCATGTGTGTGCATGTGCGCACACATGCACACACACGCACACACACACATATGCCGGGGCCAAGGGCAAGCTGATGCCCAAGGGCATGACATTCCTGGAGCCGACCCTGACTGGGGGGGGGACCAGGGGAAATCTTCTGCTCCTCTGATTCATGGAGGAAAATTATGTGCCTCAAACTGGACTTATGCACAACATTGCTCTTCTCTTGTGCTCTGTGGGTGAGTAGGAGGTGATGAGGGAGGTGGAAAGCAAGACGGGTGGAGTGGAAAAAAGTCTTCTGTGTTGCAGCTGCTTCTGTGTTGGAATTGCTTTTTAATATGTTTTTTAAAACTTTTCTTTAAAACCAATGTTTTTAACCTTTTTTAAAATAAAGTCTTGAAAGCTTTTTTAAAAATGTTTTTAAAGATGTTTTGTTTTTAAAGTCTGTTTTTATTATGTTTAAAGTGTCTTTAGAGCTTTGTTTGCTGCCTTGGGCTCCTGCTGGGAGGAAGGGTGGGATATAAATCAAATAATAATAAATAAATAATAAAACAATTATTTTTAAAAAATGGACAGTGGCGGAGAAGAATGGAGTGGAGGGAGAAAGGAGTTGGAGTGCAAGAACTGGGATAAAGGAGGAGAAAGAGGCAGCAGCAGAATGTAGATAAAGAACTGTGGAGATGAGAGACAATGATATGTGTGTGACAGTATTGTGTTTGCACTTGGTGCACGAAGCGGCTGTCACTGCCCTCCCTGGTTTCTTTGCTTCATTTGCAGTGTTTTATCTTTTTTGCATCCCAGGAGAAAATGTTTGCTTCTGTGGGTGTGTCTTAGTTGGTGGCAGAGCAGGGTCCAGGAGGTGGTTGGGTGAGAGAGATGATGCTTGCTGGCTGAGTGTGTGTGTGTGGGGGGTTGAGCTTGGTTTGACATTCAGAGCTCTGAGTGGTGGTCTCTGCCTCCCTCCCCACCTCACTTACCAGTGAAGAGACCACCACTGCTATCTTATGGATAAAAAGAATTATTCTACTACCTGTGTGTGTGTGTGTGTGTTCATTATGAATGTTGTTTTAGGCTACTGAAGTGTGCAGCAGCCAAGGCCAACACCTTGTAAGGCACTATATGTTTAAAAAAGTAACTTAACTGTAATTGCAGTGATTACTTTTGAGTAATGGTAATCAATTCCTTTCAGAACAACTATAATTGTAATGGGTAATTTATTCCTATTTGGGGCCATGTAACAGTAATTTTTTTCTTTTTTAATGACAAGGAAAAGGCTGTCTTGCGCAGCTGTGGCAAGCTGAGCAGGCCCTTGCCAGCTGGGGAGGACTAACCTCAGAGGAAAGCAATGGTAAAAACCCCTCTGAATACCACTTACCATGAAAACTCTATTCATAGGGTAGCCATAAGTCAGGATCGACTTGAAGGCAGTCCATTTCCATTTCAAAAGTAATCTTCCAAGCTCTGCCAACAAGACTCCATGTGCCTATTCTACATGCCACCATTAAGGGACTAGGCAGGAGGAACGTGTGACCCAGTAACAACTATTGTTAAAATCTAGATAAGGAAGACTCGTGTAATTAAGTGATATATAGTATTATCTGCTCTGTTAGGTTTAAGCTGAAGTATATCTGTAGTGCTATGCTGTAGTACAAACTAACGAAATGAAGCAGCTTAATTAGCAAAGCAGGTGTCAACTTTCATTGCTTACCTGAACATAATTAAAAGAACCAGTTGCCAGTAGGACACATTTCTGGCAATACACTGCCCCCCACACAACTAAGAATAGACAAATCTGTCAATGTCAGCTTTTCTTGTTTCTCGTGTTTCTAATCTTAATTTCAATTCACCACATTTTCATATCATGCATTTTTATTTTATTTTTCTGGTAAAAGTTTTCATGAAAATTTTAGTGGATATTTACCCTAGTATACACAATTTTGTGTGCGATTTTGCCTAAAGTACACATTTTTGCATGCAATTTCTGCAGCAGAATTCATTTTTTGTGTTATTTTCATTAATGAATGCATTTATATGCACACTTTTGCCAAATACACTACTTTTATTAGTGGGAGAATCTGCATCATAAAATTTGGAGAAGAGTGAATATCAGATGATAGCTGCATTTCCATATTGTATCAAGAACCGCAAATTAGGCAAAACTAAATTTCTCCCCCATCCTACATACAGTTACAGCAAAGAAATGGTGAATACATTAGGACACAAATAATCTTCTCCCTGTGAATAGTTTTCCAAAATAAAGACAGACAAAAGTAATTGGGTGTGCTATGAATGATTCTCTAGGGAAAAAAAGATGGTTCCATGTACCATCCTCTTCCACTACCTTTCTGCCAAACATTACACACACACACATATACATACAAGCCTACTAATTTATTGTTATCTAAGGATCTAAAGTGTAATCTGTATGTCACATTATATTTTCCCAGAGCCACAGAATTAATTATTCAATTATATGACTGACAGGAGATGTTTCCAAAGATGCTTAAATGTATCACAGTAGTCAATAAACCTATACTCTGAATACAAAAGGTGTGAAATGCTTTTGTGGGCATCTTTTGTTTCCCAAACAATGCCATGATTGTGTAATTCAGCTAAAGGGCTTGAGGGAATTTGGATGTAATCAAACATGACAGAACAAATAGAACAGCAAATGCACTGGCAATGGTCCACATTGCTGAAGGTGTTCATGCCTTGATATTTATAAATAACTCTCTCTTTCTCATATTCCTGCTAGTGAAGTATCACACACAGTCACACAGACCAGTGCTATTTTTAATTAATCCTAGAGATTCTTTAAAATGGGGCCTAGAATCCAGTAGCAGGTAGGGGAGCAGCTAGGTAATTTTAGACTCTTACAAGGGCCCCCTCTTTATATGATAATGTGTGGCACTCTGCTATCTTCAAAGTGTGGCATGCTAGCCACATTTCTGGGTCCCTCTTGCTCATTTTGCTGAGTGGGTCTTGGATGACTCTCTTAAAGTCCTGCCCTAATAGCATCACTGATAATGGGGCCTGTCCTACCACCAGGCAGAGAGACGCACCTGACTCAGGCCACAAATGTGGAGGTCCATTAAAAATCAGAAAATTGTCAATCATACAATTTATTTGAATTTATTTTGGGTAGATGGATGCTATTTGGGGGTTTTGCCTCGGGTGCCAAAATTTCTTTGGACATCTCTGATTACTCTGAAAATATTTGCTGAGCATAATGGTGAGCATTATGTTTAAACGTTAATTAAACATGTGAAGGGCTAGAGTTTGCCAAATGTCAGCTTTGGTTTCTCTCACTTTCTCATTTTTCCATACTTAAGTTCAGTTCTCCACATTTCCATATCAGTTGGCAAATTTTTTTTTGGAGAAGTCCTCATGAAAATTCATCAGCATTTTAGTGTGTATTTCTCAAAATATACACATTTTTGTATGCAATTTTGCCTAGTATACAAATATTTGCCAAACCATTCCTCCAGTATAATACAGTTTAGTATGTTATTTTCAATACTATGTACATTTATATGCACACTTTATCCTAGTATAAGTCTTCTTGCACGCATTACCTGGCTGGAGAACTGCACTGCAACATTCAGAGAAGTGTGAATTTCAAAGGATGGCTGCATTTTGATTCACGTATTGCTTTGAAAAGTATGAATTAGGTAAGTTTGCCTTTAAATGTGAACTAAATTGAAATTTTCCTCCATCCTTAGACAGTAGTGATGAGTGGATTAGTTTGTAGCCACCCGTCACCGTTCCCATACAATTTGTGCAAGGTAAACTTCTACCTGGGGAGCCTCTTCAATCTGTGGAGGTTTCTGGAATATTTTAGAACCCTGGTAAATCTGGAATTTGATTTGTACACTTAAGAAATTGAACTTTAAAAGAAGGAAAAAGAAAAAAAACACAGGGAGCCTCCACTGATACAACCCCCTTCCCCAATACACAGAGGTCCACCTTCCACACAGTGGAAGATGATTAGAATGTTGATGAGTGGTGATGGAGTTTGTGTGCTCATCCCCACTGCCCCCCTCATGTTCATAATTAAACATTTAAACATAACATCTGGAGAGAGCTAATCAGTCCTGGGCTAATCAGTGTTTAAACATCAACCCAGCCATATACTCCCAAGGTGACATTGATTAAGTGGTCTAACAATCTCCCTCCCCAAAGAAATATTCTGCTAGTTTTAGGAAAGCTTGTGTTGCTTGCTAGCCTTACCTTGAAATCCACTTGAGGAAGACCCCACAGATTCATTTCAAATGTTTCTGTGATAAAAATTCTGTTGTCAAATGTAGGCTGACACATTTTGTCACAGGTTCAGCTCCCCATCATTCAGCCTCCCCCCCCAAAAAAGGTTGTGGTGATGTTGAATTAAATAAGGATAAACAAAACTGAATGCACAATCGTGTTCAATGTACTCACATACATTATCTCAGTAATCCTTACCACAGGCATGTAAGGGAAACCAATATCATTATCAAGATATGGCACATAGGGAGCTGAAATTGAGTGGGTTTACCTGAATCTACCTAGGTAGTGTGTGGCTGGGGTGAGCTCCAAGCCAGTGTGTCCCTAGTACTCAGGCTATACTCTCAGGTATCTGTGATGAAAAAGAATTAGTTACATGTAGGGCTAGGGAGAAATTTGATTGTTTGCACATTTTGAAACAACATGTAAACCAGAACACAGCCATTTTTCAAAATTCACACTTCTCTGAATTTTGCAGTGAAGTTCTCCAGCCAAGTAACGTGTACAGAAATGTATATGCTAGGGTAAAATGTGCATATAAATACTTATATTACTGAAGATAATATACAAAATGCATGATGTTAGGGAAAATATTCCCCTTCATGAACTATAGTCCTATACCCACTTACACGGGAGGTGTCTCTACTGAACTCAATGGGACTTACTTTTGAGAAGGTATGAAATGATAAGTTATGTATAAATATAAATTATGTATAAATATAAACATATTTACTTACTTATTTGCAAAACAGCCTAAGCAAAAAGACAGATCTCTGCCCTGAGCAGCTTACAATCTGAGGCCAGCCTAGACATTGCACTGATTAATGTCATAGGCACTTTAGGACCAAAGCAAGACTTTGCTTGCATTTGGATCTAGATGGCTTGACCATCCATAACACATTACAGAAATATGTTCTTAAGAAAGCCCATTAAAACATTTATGATATACCTAGTGAAGTGGAGGTAAAAATGTGTGTTCTATAAATGTGGTACTACTATAGAGATTTCAAAACATTTTAACCCAGATACATTTCTACACTTCAAGCTGCCATTCACGATGAGCATCCACAGTCATAGCTTCCAATGTTATGCTTCTACTGTTACCATTGGAAAAATAGTATCCACAGTGCTATGTGAATGTCTAGAATCAAAGTGTTAATTAGGTCTCATGCTATGAGCTTTTATGTATTCTGCCTCATACATGAACTTAGTCTTCCAGCTGATATTAAATATAATATGCAATATAATGAAGATAGCACATTTAGCAGCAAGCATAACCAAATCTTCTTTATTATGATGTCATAATTGTTTGTAGATTTAATGAAGGCTAATTATATATGAGAATTCTACAGCACAATCTGATGCATGTCTACTCAGAACTAAATCCCACTGAGTTCAACGAAACTTACTTATAGGATTGCAGCTTTATTTATCCATTTTTTTTTTTAAAAAAGAGACATTTTTACAGTATTTGAAAACTCTGTCCTAGTGAGTTTGTCAGTCTGAAGGAGGTTTTACCATCCTGTGCTATTTATATATACTCTTTTAACATACTTTTAAAATACTAAGGTCTGCCCCCCTTGCTTCACTCTCCAACCTTCCACCACTTTCCCCACATTAACCCCCTTGTACTTCACCTAGAACACTTTTCCTCTGTCAGTGTCTCTCCCTTCTCACTGCTGTGCAACCTGCTCTCTCTTTTGCACCCCTACCCCACCCTGACGTCACACAAATCAAGGACTGTGATGAGGCACTTCAAATCCTCCAGTGGGGGCTGCATGATCACACTTACATTTTAATTATATGTAAGCTATTTTATTTTTATATACTTTTTTGGTGCCTGCTTAAAACATTTTGTTGTTGTTTAGGCAAGCCTATCCAGACATGTAGATGTCAACATGTCCTTTAATCTCTATTTAGTTTACTGTTGATTTTAACTATCTTTTGAATGTTTGTAAATACCTGTTTTCAACTTTCTTATATTTTTAATTATTTTTTGTAAACTTCTTGGAGGTTTTATTACAATCAAGAGGTATATAATTTTGTTAAATATTTAAAAAATCAGAAAATAATAGTTAATAATGAATTGTGTGGTTGTAGCCATCACCATCAATGAACCAGAGATGGACAACTCTATTTCCAGTCTGTGTGGGTTTTGCATGCTTTTGCTCATAATTCCATTTCTGCATTACTCTGCAATTCTTTTTTAAAAATATCCTCACAAATTATATATTTAAATATACATTCTGAGATGTGTTTTTAACAGTGCAGTCCTACACATCTCAGAAGTAAGCACCACTGAGTTCAATTAAACTTACTGTCAGTAGGTGTACATATGATTGCAGCTTAAATGTGTCTTTTTCTCCCTAGATACCCTCTCCTCCCCCCACATGCCCCTATGTGGTCCTGAAATGGGTTCCAGAGGGTCAGGAGAATGCTCAGAACAGCATGCCAGGGTGGGGGAGAGGGGAGATCATTCCATCGGGCAAGTAGAAATGCTTGCACTGAGGGAACAACCTCCTTAACACTATGTTGAATACAAACCTATGTGTTTAAATTCATATATTGATACGTTTAAACTGCCAAGAACAGCGTTCAGAGAACTAAAAAAATGATGGATAGCAAGGTTCCTGTTTATAAACTAGTCTGAGAAGCGTAGATCACATCATCTTTTATTGGAAATGTGAAATATCAAATTCCTACAATATAAACCATGAGAGCAAAAAGACAGATCTCAGGTAGAGAACCTCAGGCCTGGAGGCTAAATACAGCCCTCCAGGCTCTCTGGCTGGCCCTGGGAACTCTCTGCAGGCCACGCCTTGAGTATTTTTGTGTCTGTGATTCTCCATTGCTTGTCTAGGTAGAGGCTAGAGAGGGGTATGTGAGTGTATGTAGAAACCAGCCTACTGTACAAAAAATAACATTTGTTGTTCAACTCACTTTTGCCTCTGGCACCATCCATCACTGGCATGTGGCCTTCAGTAGGTTGATCAGAAGGGAATGTGGCCCTTGGGCTGAAAAAAGGTCCCCATCCCTATATTAAAGATATTGCTGATACTAAAATAGCTCTTTCCTTCCTTCTGCAATGCCAAACAGAATTTAACTCATGCCCTGATATCATGGCTGTCTACATTTCTCCACTTCACTCCATATTCACTGCAGTTGATAGGGTGGTGTGGGAAAATGTGGAAGTTGTGAAATGGTGATGATCTATGATACTTGTAAGTTCTAAATATCAGTTCATGCTTTCGTATTTAGAGGGGAGAGATTGTGTAAATGAACTGAAAGTAGAAACAAACTGTTCCAAACATGGAATTCATTTTAGAATTTCTCCTTGTTATCATGGAATTTCAGGAGGAGTTATAGGAAAAATGGGACTCAAAGCTACAGAACAATACAGAAATGGCACATGGTGAGTGTGGCGGTGGTGGTTGAATAATCCTCTCATCTCTAGGATTAACCAATACTAATCCAGATTATGATATTCCCAACAGGAATAAGCATGTTGCATCAAAAAAAATGGACTCAGTGTGAAAAATGGAGCTTGCTTAATAAAAGCTGTCTTTTAACTCAAGGTGCTGGGCTAATTGTGTCTAGGACTTGACATTTTCCTTGCAGTCACAAAAATGCATATCCCAAACACACATAATGGACACAGTACCAAAATATCTGGTCACCAGACATTTAGTCTCCAAACTGTAGCCAAGATTAAACTGCTTTGTATTGAATCATCTAGCCCAGTATTGTCAACAGTGATGGACAGTGGCTCCTCAAGTTCTTAATGAGATATTTTATATTAGCCTTTGACAACCTGGTGCCCTCCAGATATTTTAGACTACAATTGCCATCATGGATAATCTTCAGGGAAGATGGGAGTCATAGTACAAAACACCTGGACATCCACAGGTCCACTTTCTCTGCCTTAGGGCCTTGTGAATACAAAACATGTGCTCTGCCACTGAGCTATGGGCCATCTCCCTATGGATATATGTGGCTTCAGTTGCCCATGTGGGCAGCTGGAGCTCTACCTAGAGCATAAGGGGAGCTTTACCCTCTCAATAGTAACAATGGGAGAGCCCTGCTTGTGCTTTAAGATTGCATTTTGTCAGAAATATGCACCTGGAGACAGGAAAACCAACAAGCTTGAGTCCTTATGTTTGTTGTTAATGATATTTCAATATTATTCTAAAATAGCAGAGAGTGAGGAAAGCTGAAGCCGTATTAAATCAGCATCTACGGTTTATCATGCAAAACATAACATAACATGGCACTTGAGGAAAATTGTGCCTCTACAACAATCTTTTATTCCAATCAACAGTAGCACTTAACATATTTTGAGACAAAGAATACAACTTGCAATCATGCAAATGAGATTTCTAAGGCAAATTAAATGGTGTGGATGTTGTGCAGAATGATGATGAACCTTCGAGGTAACATATTGAATGTGGATTAACCAATCAGTTTCACCTGATCAGGGATGGAGAACTTGTAGCCCTCCAAGATGTTACTCCCATCAGCTCCAACCAGCATAGCCAATGGTCCGGGACAAAAGGAGTTGTGGTCTATCATCTGAAGGGCCACAGTTTCCTCATCTCTCATCTAAATAGATGGCAACATATTTCTACTCCACTATTCCTTAGATCTGCCTCTAACTCCCAGACTTCCAGAAAACTTTTCTCCTGCAATGCTTTCCCAACATTTCCCTCTAGCCAGTCTTAAAATCCAAGTTGGTTGTTGTCTCATTCTCAGTTGAGATAATGTGGCAAATGGGGGTACTGCTCTGGGGGCAGAACAAGAGTGAGGGACACCCAATTTCCTTTTGAAATGAGAGAATGCAAGATCTTGGGTCCCTTTGAGGGACTACACCTGGTGGTCTTTGAAGGTGAAAGTGAGTTGAGAGGAAAGGTGCTTGGCTGTATTAGCCCCTTAAACCTCCTGTTGGATGTGATTTGACATTTTCTTTCTGTTTTAAGATCAGGCTGCCAAATAACTTAATATCATTCTGTTGTGTTTGCTGGAGATCTTTTAGTGGTCTTTTACTGTTCTTTACTGGATTCACATGTGCCCGGGAGATTAACAGGATAATCGGGGGGGGGAATCGGGGGGGCGGGACAAGGGTGTCTTTACTATTGTGGCCTTGGAGTATTAACTGAGAAATCCAATAACACATCTTATGCCTGTTCTCTCTTCTAGTTCATCCCGACCAGATGATTCCAGTGGTCCCGAGTGGCCTAGTATTAGCATTTCCTCAGGTCTACTGATGCTGTTGCTAGGGATGGAAAGATCTGTCTGTTTCAGTTCTCTCAGTTTCTCATTTTTCCAATGTTAAATTCAGTTCTCTCCATTTCTACAGTGATAAGCTATTTTTTTTAAAAAAAAATCCTCATGAATATTCTCCACCATCTTAGTGTGAATTTCTCAAAATAAACACATTTTTGTAGGCAGTTTGACAAAGGTACACATGTTTGCAAGCCATTTCTCATCATGTCAGGCCTTTTTGCATGTTATTTTCACTCGTATATTCATTTTTATGCACACTTTCCCCTAATATATGCATTTTTGTAAATGTTGTTTAGTTGGCGAACTGCATCCCAAAATTCTAATAAATGTGAATTTTGAAGGATGGCTGTATTTCAGTTCTCATACTGTTACGGAAATTGTGAATTTGATAAATTCTGCTTGAAATGAAAACTGGATCAAAATTCTCGCCCATCTCTAGCTGTTGCTGGCTGCCAGGTTGGTTGGTCCAAAATAAAATCTCCATCATTCATGGTTTCATAATGGGTGAGGAGGCTGACTTGGTATGCATCATCAAGACCTGGGTGGGAGAGCTGGCAGGAGTTAGTCTCTCCCAGCTATGCCCTTCTGAGAACTTGGGGTAGCAGCAGCAGCATAGACTCAAATGTTGGGGAGGGTTGCTGTGGTCTATCAGAAAGTGCTGGTGTTAAGCCTTAAAATCATAAATGGTTTGGAACTGGTTACCTACAGCTTTTCTTTCGCACATATATACCTGCCTGGTATATTTCCAAGATTAACTTTTGAAGCTCTTCTTGAAGGTTTGCTTAATAAGATTCTTGAAGACAAGGGCACTGCTTCAGCCATCTTTTGGGTGCCCACAATGAATGGCACTTCAATTGTGAAATGCCCTCCCAAGAAAAGTTAGCCTAGTCCTTGTGTTGCGGTCTCTTCAGTGCCAGATGAAGATATTTTCATTTTTCCAGGCTTTCAATCTTAAATATATTTTAGATATCCCATTTTATTCTTGTACCCCTCCTCCCAAAAAGTAAGGTGGATCAGCCTGATAGATCTTGGTTTGCTACCAGATAAGCCTTGTGGAGTTCTGAACCTAAAATCTCAGCAGTCCACACCACTCTTGCAATCAACGCTATGCACCTGCTTTCTTTTTGTGGAAAGTTGTGGTGCATGTTTTCCAGATTCCTTGGACAGGGAGGGTGAATGATAAATGGTACAACACAGTGGCTGACAGCTGAGCCACAAGGCATGAAGTCCCTTGTTCACTGCTGGCCTTAGGAAAGCCATCATTTCTCATCCCACTCACCCCACTGCAATGTAGGGATGATGATACAGTCCTGTTTTGCAAAGTTGTTCTTTTAAAGCTTACTGAGGGGAAAAACATGTGTATATTTGGCCCCCACCATATCAGAAGGTGTCAGCACAATGAGGTGGTGTCATCCCACTGACCTCCTGACAGTGGTGTTGCTGCCACACAAGAGAACAAAGTGGGGTGGGACAGAGTGGTGATGAGGGTGGGCTGTGTGGACATACCAGTGGAGCCCCTCCTGTGTGCCTACCAGTGCCCATGCAGCTCTGACATTGCTGTCATCCTACCCCACCCTATCCTGGTAATCAGCACTGGCATCAGCAACACTATTGAGATGGCAGCAACACCGCATTACCTCACTGCATCAGCTGCTTCTGTGTTAGGCTGGGTGACATCTTGCCATCAATTTGTCCCTGAAGATTTAAGCTTGTTCCATTTTATTATCAGAAAAATTAATGATGGTGAAGATGAGTGAGCTTCCAGTGACCTCGTGGGAAACACAGGAAAATAAGTTCATCTGTTTTCAGGTGTCAGTTGCTATTTCCATACATGCTGACATTGTGGCAGCTTCCAGGCATGCTGGGAAGCATGGGGACAAATTTCTCATGTATCCAGCATTTTTTCTCAGTAATCCTTGAAAACAGCCCTGGAAAACACATCATTATTAACACCTCTGTACTGTAGATGGGGAGCTGAGAGGTGACAGCTTTCCTTACACTTTCATCCTGAAATATATCACTGCCACAGAGCTTCACCACTGTCCACAGTAAATTTGGGAAAGAGCACACCAGGTGTGTGCGTGCGTGTGTGCAACAAGCAAATTCAAACAACACCCAAATGTTAGAAAGGTCTGCAACTATTCTGACATTGGCTGGTAAGCAGACCTGTGACATTATGATTTGGTCCATGAACTTCATCATTACAATTGCAAATGTTGCTATATTGCTAATAAAAACATCTACCTGGTGAGACTGCTGTTGGGGATTTGAACTTGTGAAATAAGGAGAAATTGCTTTATTTCTTGGATGTACCTGATAACCAGCCATTAGGTGCCAGTGTAAAATCAGAATGCAGGATGATATTCTAGTGTTACAGGTGAATTGCAAAGACATTGTGAGCAGATACAAATGTTTTAGTGGATGGGTGACCAACCTGTTGCAAGTGGCACAGGAAGTAAGCATTTGTGATAAAATCAGGAGGGTGTGTGGATTGCATTTGGCCTAATAATAGGCCTCTACTATTGCTCATCTCTTCCCCAGTGCTGCTAGTTTATGCTCCCTGGCTAGGGGTGGAAGTCTTTGTTAGTTTCAGTTCTCTCCATTTCTTATATTTCCAAGCTTAAATTCATTTCTCTACATTTCTACAGAAATTTGCAAATTTATTGGAAATTTATTCAGTGTTTTGGTGTGAATTTCTCCTAAAAAACACATTTTTGTGTGCACTTTTGACTAATGTATACATTTTTGCAAGCAATTCTTCATGCCTTTTCATATGTTATTTTCATCAATACATTCATTTTTATGCACACTTTCCCTTAACATATGCATTTTTGTAAACATTCTTGTAAACATTTTTGTAAACACTTCATGAACTGCATTAAGTGCACATTTTGAAAGATGGCTGTGTTTTGGTTCTCATGTTGTTTCAGAAAGTGCAAATTTGATAGATTCAGCTTTAAATGTGAACTGAATTGAATTTCTCCTCCATCACCATACCTGGCTGATTAGAGTAGTGGCAGAATTACTCTAAGTTCCTAGGAACTACATATGTACTCTGTGGCACTACAGCTGAGTTGTTGTAGGGCTGCCAGAAAAGGTGGACCACTGCTATTGTAGGATAAGGGTGCCAATCAGTAAATAAGGTTCCAGAATGG
This sequence comes from Rhineura floridana, assembly GCF_030035675.1. Taxonomy (NCBI): domain Eukaryota; kingdom Metazoa; phylum Chordata; class Lepidosauria; order Squamata; family Rhineuridae; genus Rhineura; species Rhineura floridana. The sequence continues at coordinate 200,342,130 of NC_084480.1, read as the reverse complement.
GCACTTAGTTTGAAAGGGATATTTGACTTTGCTGATGAGTTTGCTTGTCCAGAGTAAACAGCCACAGTTTACCAGAAAACTGTATGCACTTGTTGTCACTGTTTTCAATGAGCTTGAGTGAGCTCAGCTCTCTGTTCATCTGTGGCCACAATCTCTGATGCTTCTGCATCATGCTCTATAAACTGAAAGAGCTGAGGATTCATGGTATATGCAATAGCAATCAGTCAAGAGGATAGAAGATGAAACACGACCCTTTCTAAATCCCCAAAGAATGAGTCATTATAGGAGATCAAACTTGCTGGCTGTGAGATAGGTCCTAAGGTGTCATGTTTGATGACCTGGAGTCATGTCATGCTTGCCAGTAACAATGCTGTAGTCTCATGACTCTATTAGGTGAAACAAAATAATTCAGCAGGTAGCAAGGAATGAGAACAGTAAGAAAAAAAGGTGAAATTCCTTTTTTTTGCCCATTAAATGTTGATTACATTTTAGAATACAATTCAAACAATAGCATGGGGACCCTTCCGCTGACCTTGTCTTGTAATATTCTGAAAGAGCTACACCAAAGGCAGTGCAAACAGAAAGGTTGATAGCAGTATGAAGAACTCAAGCTGAAACTTATGCAATAAACTGAGAGAGAGAGAGAGAGAGAGAGAGAGGAACACAGTTCTAGAGTTCACAAACCTGGTAATGGAATATTCATACCCTCTCCACTGACCCACCATCTTCTTCAACAACAAGAATATAATTACAGCTGAGTCAAAACAATCTACATACCATCTTTTTTGCTTTCACTATGGTTGAAAAGCACTCTCCAAGATGTGATTAGGATCTAGGACTTGGGCAAAAATAAGAGAGACAGGTTGGATTTTCATGTAAATTGCTTAGCTATTAAGATGAAAATAGCTCATCAAATATGCAAATTTCTACATAAAAAGCAAAACTCTCTGAAAAAAACCCAGCTCCATCTTGGATGTAACAGGCCAAGACAGCATCTATCCTTTCAGCCACTGACAAGACCTGGCTTGGAAGACTGTCAGATGGACTGCATAATCTAAGGATCAGGTTCCGGTTTGGCCTTTGCACCCTTTGAACACCATGCCAGATAGTGGATGTTAATAGGAGTAGTAGTTTCTCACCACATGTCTCTGCCTGCACATGTACTTCCAGGGACACACATTGTTGTCTTTAACCTAGAGCAGGGGTTGCTAACCTTTTTGGGCTTGTGGACACATTGGCAAACTGGAGAAACGTTTGTGGGCATTACACACAAACACAACAACAAAGCACAGACCACAACCTATTCTACTGGCTGCAACAGAATTCTTCTTTCAAGTCTAATGTCATTGGGGGAGGGAATAGGGAAGGTCTGAGAAGTGGGGAGAGGGGGTGCCATGGATGCTTGGAAAGGCCTCATTGGGTACATGGGGCTGTATCCAAAGTAGTGCTAAATACTTGTCTGATCAGTGCAAGATTTACTGGTAGCACAATGGGACTTTCCCCTTCTCTCCCCTGCACACCTCCTCAATTTGTTCTAGGAGTTCTTCCAACCCTCTGGAGGAGGATGTGGTGGCGAGGAAGGGGGAAGTAATCCTTGCATTGATGGGATGTATTAGTTGAATATTGCCCATGGGCACCTGTAGGTACCACATGGATGACCCCTGAACCAGAGTCATAGTACCGGAGTCATTTTACCAGGAGGAGGAATGAACAATGAGACAAAAAGCCAGGATTTAGAGTAATTAAATACACCATTTATTACAAAAATAGATTAATTACCCAGATTGGGCTAGCAATTATTTTGGCAAGTTTATAGAGGAGGTAGGAGGTGTGGAGGCCAAGAGAAACAGAGAATAGAGTAGCTGAAGGGAGGGATACATTCGGGATGGAGGACAATATCCATAAGACTTACTACCAGATTTTGATATAAGACACTCTGCTGTGTTTTTGGACTGTCGTTGATTTCTTGTGGCAGGCTGTGGCTGTGATCGGCATGGCTTCTTTAAAAAGGCTCCAAATTTTACACCATTGTCTTCATATTGGCTTTCCTCTAAGCTGCTTTCTAGGTGATAACAATCATCATTTACATCCATTAACCTCCCTCCAATTTTCTCTTTGTTTTGTTAATTCTCAGAAATGGCCAACAAGCCATCTTTCCCCCCCCTCCCATCCATTAAATTGAACTATAGAGCAGACTTGGACAGGATTCTCCATACTCCAGGCTTTTGAATCTCTTCTGCTGCTGCCCACCCTCTCTGTGTGTGTGTGTGACTGGTTGTGTTGTGTGTGAGTGAGAGACTTAGTTATAAATTAGCTCAAAAAAGAAGTTAAAATAAGCAGCAGCGGTCAACTTTTCAATAGCAAAAATCAGAAGTACTGCAAAACAACAAGAATAGCAAAATGAGGGGGAGTCATCTTTAAACAGCATCTTTAATCAGTTAGCCTGAGGCAAGAGACAGACTCAATGGATGATTATCTGTCTAATAGGACTTCATGGCCTCCATGATGACCGTGGGTCTGTCTCAAGTTGTCACGGGCAAATGCATAAGGCAGGGCACACCCTCAAATTGGTTTTGGTTCCAGATGGAGGAAAGGGTGGTCTGGAGACAGGGTGTGTGGATGGCACCCCATTGTCATGGTTAGACCACTTCCTGGTGAAGTTTAGACGTATGGCTCCGATCCTCCCCTGCAGGGGTGGTGGACAGATTAAGATGGTCCATGCCCAGAGACTAATGGAATCCCAGCAGATGGAGCAGGTGACCCAGCTGAAGCCCTTATCATGCTGTGGAAAGAGCGAGGTGCGTCAGGGTCTTGACACAGTTGCCCATGAGCACACTCTCTGGCATTGTGGAGCCCCGTTTGCACCTTGGTACACCAGTGAGCTAAGGGCAATGAAACAGGCTGGACAACTGCTAGAGTGCAAGTGACAAAAGATGTGCTATAAGGCTGATCAGGCACATGTAAAACATCATAACCGTGTCTACTGTGTGGTGGTAAGGGCAGCAAAGAAGGCCCACTTTTCTGCCACCCTCTCAGGTTCAGAGAAGGGCAACAAGGATGATCAGGGGACCTGAAACCTAACCCTCTGAGGAGAGACTGAAAGAACTGGGCATGTTTAGCCTGGAGAAGAGAAGACTGAGGGGAGATATGATAGCACTCTTCAAGTACATGAAAGGTTGTCACATAGAGGAGGGCCGGGATCTCTTCTCAGTCGTCCCAGAGTGCAGGACATGGAATAATGGGCTCAAGTTGCAGGAAGCCAGATTTCGACTGGACATCAGGAAAAACTTCCTAACTGTTAGAGCCATACGACAATGGAATCAATTACCTAGAGAGGTAGTGGGCTCTCCGACACTGGAGGCATTCAAGAGGCAGCTAGACAGCCATCTCTCAGGAATGCTTTGATTTGGATTCCTGCATTGCGCAGGGGGTTGGTCTTGATGGCCTTACAGGCCCCTTCCAACTCTACTATTCTATGATTCTATGATTCCTCAAGTAGCCGTCCAGAGGAGCTTTTCTGTATTGTCAGAGGTCTGTTGACACCAACTCCAGGAAATGGAGTTTTAGACCCTTCGAAGGCCCACTGTAAATTGTTTGCAAGGCACTTTGAGAGTAAATTGCTGACCTCTGTAGCAATCTTGACACCCCATCCACATCCACTGTAGTCTCCAGTGAAGTGTCCAGTGCAATGTCTGTTGCAACTTCTTGCGAACAGTGTCAGTTGATGCTGCCTGATGACATGGACAAGGTGCTTGTGATGATGCAGCCAGCAACCTGTCCTCTTGACTCTTGCTCCTCTTGGCTTATTAAAACTTGCTGAGGGGGGTTGACTGAGTGCATCCAGAGTGTGGTTAATGCATCACTGCAGGAGGGAGTGGTTCCAGCCACCTTGAAAGAGGCAGCAATCCGACCACTCCTGAAAAAGCCCACCCTGGACCCATTGGTTTGTGACAACTACTTACTGGTCGCAAATACCCCCTTTTTAGGGAAGGTGATTGAGAGGGTTGTGGTGCAGCAATTGCAAGTACTCTTGGATGAAACATATTATCTTGACCCATTCCAGTCTTGGTTCAGGCCTGGTTATGGGACTGAATCGGCCTTGCTTGCCCTGATGGATAACCTTTACTGGGAGAAAGATGGGGAGTGCTACCCTCTTACTCTTACTTGATCTCTCAGCGGCTTTTGATACCATTGACCATGGTATCCTTCTGGGCCATCTTGGTGAGATGGGTATTGGAGGCATTATTTTACAGTGGTTCCGATCCTATCCCAGAGGATGTTTTCAGAGAATAGCATTGGGTGATTGTATTTTGGCTCCCTGGCAGCTGTGCTGTGGAATGCCGCAGGGTACCATTTTGTCCCCCATGCTGTTTAACATCTATATGAAGCCCCTGGCAGCAGCCATCAAGAGATTTGGGGTGAGGTGTCAGCAGTACACTGATGATACCTAGCTCTATTTCTCAGTAACATCTGAATTGGGAGAGGCCCTGGACCGCTGCCTGGACTCTGTGGTGGGCTGGATGAGGGGCAATAAACTGAGTCTGAATCCTAGCAAGATGAAGAAGCTGTGGGTTGGTGGTTCCTGAGTTCTGATAATTGTTCAGTTGCCTGCTTTGGATGGTATCATACTCCCTCTGAAAGAGCAGGTCCATAGTCTGGGGTTGCTCCTGGATCCATCTTTGTCACTAGAGGCCCAGGTGACCTCAGTAGCTAGGAGTGCCTTTTACCAGCTTTGGCTGGTAAGACAGCTGCAGTTATTTCTGAATGGGATAGCCTGACCACTGTTGTACATACACTGGTAACCTCCAGGCTGAGATTACTGTAATGCACTCTATGTGGGGCTGTCCTTGTGGTTGGTCTGAAAGCTGCAGCTGGTGCAAAATGTGGTGGTGAGACTGCTTACTGAGGCAGGGTATCACCAACATGTCACCCCACTACTGGAAGAATTGCACTGTATTAGCTACCATGCTAAGGTCAAGGTTTTAGTTTTGGTGTACAAAGCCCTATACAGTTTGGGACCGGGATACCTGAAAGTCTGTCTTATCTCTTATATACCCAGTCAGTCACTGCGGTCTGCAGGTGAGGGCCTTCTGCAGATATCATTTTATCAGGAGGTCCGTTCTGCACAACATAGGAAATGGACCTTTAGTGTAGTGGCACCTACCCTTTAGAATTCCGTTCCCTTAAATATCAGACAGGTGCCATCTCTGTTATCTTTTCGGCGCCTACTGAAGACCTTCCTCTTTCAACAAGCCCTTTAAATTGAGACCTTATCCCAGTCTGAGTCTGTGCAGGAATTGCTTTTTAATATGTTTTTAAACCTTGTTTTTTAAAAAATAGATGTTTTTAAAGCTTTTTTAAAAAGATGTTATTAAAGCTTTTAAAAAAGTTTTAAAAGATTTTAAAATATATTTTAAAGGCTGTTTTTAAGATGTTTTAAAGTGTTTTTAGTGTTTTTGTTTGCCACCCTAGGCTCCTACTGGGTGGAAGGGAGGGATATAATAAAATAAATAAATTATAAACATTGTTGAAGAAGGCTGTGATAAGACCTTTGTTTTTTTTTAATAATTTTTATTCAAATTTTTCAAAAGACAAAGTCAAAAAACATAACAATACAACAAAAAAAATAAAAATAAAATAGTTGACTTCCGATTTGTCGCAGATCAGCTATAAGTATATAATATACATCAAACCTGTCCCTTAATGTATACATACAGGATCACTTTTCTCCATAGGCTGTCTTAGTTAATCGTCAAATCCCAATATCATCATTTTATTTTGATCTTTCAACAAAAAGTCTAAGAGAGGCTTCCATTCCTTAAGAAATGTATCTGTCGATTTTTCTCTAAGTAGACATGTCAATTTATCCATTTCTACTAAGTCCATTAATTTCAATAGCCATTCTTCCGTTGTTGGTGTTGATTCCATTTTCCACTTTTGTGCATATAATAATCTTGCTGCCGTAATCATATATAATATTATTCTTCCATATTTCTTTTCCATTTGTTTATCCATAAAACCCAATAAAAAAAATTCTGGTTTTGACTGAATATTTATCTTTAGAATTTTTTGCATCTTCCTACCTATCTGTGCCCAAAATGATTTTGCCTTTTTACACAGCCACCACATATGATAAAATGATCCTTCTTGTTGTTTACATTTCCAACAAACATTAGAAACATAGCTATACATTTTTGACAACTTTTCTGGAGTCATGTACCAACGGTACATCATTTTATAGAAATTTTCTTTAAGATTATAGCATAGTGTAAATCTCAAGCCTTTTTTCCACATATTTTCCCATTGATCCATTTGTATGTTATAACCAAAATTTTTTGCCCACTTTACCATACACTCTTTTACTTGTTCTTCCTCCATATCCATTTTCAGTAAGAGTTTATACATTTTCGCAATTATATTTTCATCATTTGTACACAAACCTATTTCAAAATCAGATTTACTTATTTCAAACCCATACATTTTCTTGTCCATTTTATATCTTTCTAACAATTGTAAATAGGCAAACCACTGAAAACTATATCCTTCCTTTGTCAGTTGTTCTCTCTCTTTCATTATATATTCTCCATGTACATTTTCTAATAGTTCTTGATAAGTTAACCATTTCTCTTTTCCAGCCATTTCTCTTCTGTAAAACGCTTCTTGACTTGAAACACATAATGGTATTTTAGAATAAAACCTTGGTTTATATCTATTCCATATTTTCAACAAAGGACGTCTTATAAAATGATTGTTAAAGTCTACATTTACTTTTACTTTGTCATACCATAGATATCCATGCCATCCCCACTTCAAATTATGGCCCTCCAAATCCAATAGTCTTTTATTCCTCAATAAGATCCATTCCTTTATCCAGACTAGACAGCAGGCAGCAAAATAAAGTCTCAGATTTGGTAATCCCAGTCCTCCTCTTTCTTTGGCATCTTGTAGTAGTTTAAATTTAACTCTTGGTTTTTTTCCTTGCCATACAAATTTAGAGATATCTTTTTGCCATTGTTTAAAAGGTAAATCAGAGGATATTACAGGTATTGTTTGGAACAAAAACATCATTCTCGGTAATACATTCATTTTTATCACAGATATTCTACCCATTAATGACAATTGTAGTTTATCCCATTTTAGCAAATCTTTCTTAATCTCTGTCCATAATTTTTCATAATTATTATGAAACAACTTTGAATTTTTATTTGTCATAATGATACCTAGATATTTCAACTTTTTCTCTATTGTAAAATCTGTCTTGTCCATTAACTCTTTCTGTTCCCTTAAAGTTAAATTTTTCACCAACATCTTTGTTTTTTGATTGTTGATCTTAAATCCTGCTAACGGTCCAAATTCTTTTAATTTGTCCATCAATACATTAATTCCTTCCAAAGGGTTTTCTAGTACAATTATCAAATCATCAGCAAATGCTCTCAATTTATATTCTTCTTTTTTTATCTTTAATCCCGAAATCCTTTTATCTTGCCTTATATCTCTAAGCAGCACTTCTAAGACCAGAATAAATAAAAGGGGAGATAATGGACATCCCTGTCTTGTACCCTTTTGTATTTCACATGAATCCGTTAAATCTCCGTTAACAATTATCTGAGCCTTCTGAGATGTATAAATCGATCTAATCCATTTTATAAAATTGTCTCCAAAATCCATTTGCTCCAAAACCTGAAACATAAATTTCCAATTCAAATTATCAAATGCTTTTTCAGCATCTAAAAAAATCAAAGCTGCTTGTTTATCATTTCATTGTTCTAAATATTCCAACACATTCAAGACATTCCTGACGTCACGTAATTGTTTTTTAGGTAAAAACCCTGATTGATCTTCCTGGATAAATTGTTGCAATATTATTTTCAATCTTTCTGCCAAGATCATTGTAAAAATTTTATAGTCATTATTCAATAAAGATATTGGCCGATAATTTTTTGTTTTAGTTAAATCTTGCTCCTCTTTAGGTATTAATGTTATGTTAGCATTTTTCCAACTATCCGGTATCTTTCCTTCTTGCAGAATAAAATTCATTGTAGACTGTAAAGGTAGCAAGAGTTCTTCCTCCAAACATTTATAATACATTGCAGATAACCCATCTGGTCCTGGCGCCTTTCCTAATTTAATTTTGTTTATAGCTTCAGATATCTCTCTTGACGTAATAGGGCCATTAATAGCTTGTCTCTGAAAGTCTGTAATTTTAGGCAAATTCTGTTTAGATATATACTCTTCTATTTTTTCAGATGGAATTTCCTGACACTTGTACAATGTTGAATAATATTGATGAAAAATCTTTTTGATTTTTACATTATCTGTCAGCGTCTCAGCTCCTTCTTGTATCTTTAAAATAATATTTTTTGACGTTCTTTTCTTAATTTATATGCTAACCATTTCCCAGGTTTATTTGCAAATTCAAAAGTCCTTTGTTTAGCAAAATTTAGTTTCCTTCCAATTTCTCTAACTGTCAGCATTGATACTTGCTTCTGTAACATTTTAATTTGATTTACAATAGAAACTTTAGTTGGATTCTTTTTCAATTCTTCCTCTTTTTGTTTTATTTCTTCCAAAATTAATTGCATTTTCTGTTGTTTCTTTTTTTTAAATTCAGAGTTACATTTAATAAAATATCCCCTCATAAATGCCTTACTTGTATCCCAAACGATATTTTCATTTGTTCCTTTATGTAAATTATGTTCAAAAAACTCTTTTAATTTCTTCTTACATTCTTGTACTACTTTGTCATTCTGTAATAAAGATTCATTTAGTCTCCATCTAAATCCAAGATTTTTTTTTTTTAAAGTTAATATCACAGGATTGTGGTCCGAAAAAGTTTTTGGTAATATATCCATTTTAAAAATATCCTTCGCTAGATTTTTAGACTTCCAAATCATATCAAAATCATATCCTCGAAAATGTTTTATGTCTTTCTGAAAAATAAGTAAATTCCTTTGCGTTATCATTTATATATCTCCAGGTATCCACCAATTCTAAATGTTCCATCAGTTCAAAGCAAATCTTCGGTAATTTACCCTGTGTCTCTTTAATATTTTTTTCAGAAAGTCTATCAATTTTTGGTGAGATTACCCCATTCCAATCACCCATGACACACCAATGATCATATGAAAACTCTGACAATTTTTCCATAAGTCCTGTGTAAAACCTTGTTTTATCTTCATTGGGGGCATAAATACCCACTATCAAAATGTTTGTACCCTGTAAAGTAATTTCAACCCCCACAAATCTACCACTATCATCCAGTAATACCAATTTAGGAAGCAATTGTGGGTTAATGTAAAGAACAACTCCATTTTTTTTTTTGGGTCCAGCCGAAATAAATTCTTCACCCAAATTTTTACAAATCAAATATTTGGAATCTTTCTTCTTAATACGAGTTTCTTGTAAACAAATTATATCCAATTTTAATTTTTTCAAATAATGAAACACTTTCTTTCTCTTCTGCGCCGTGTTGGCTCCATTTATATTCCAAGTTAGATATTTGTAATCCATCTTTAAGCGTGTATTTTAAAATGTGCCTGATGCTCCTTTTAATCCATCATCTTCCTTCCCCTCCTCTGCATGTTCTTGTTGACTTTGTTTCCCAGGAATTATATCCATATCTTTGAGTTTATCTTCTTCCATGTCTTTTGAAGCTTTTCTCAAGAAGTCCCTTGCTTTTTGAACAGTATTCAATCTATATTTCTGTTGTCTGAATGTAAAAATCACTCCTTCTGGAACATCCCATCTAAATTGAATTTTGCATTGCTTAAGTTTTTCTGTAAAGAAAGCATATTCTTTTCTCTTACGTAAAAGTCTAATAGGAATTTCTTTCATCACCAGTATTTCCTTACCCTCAATTTTAAAGGTATTTTTAAAGTGTTGTTGTAATACCATATCTCTGGTCGTCTTCTTTATAAAGTGAACAAGCACATCTCTCGGAATTTTATTCATTGTTGCATATCTGGAATTAATTCTATAAACTTTGTCTATTTCAAATTTCATCCGGTCTTCATTCAAATCCAGAAATTTTACTAAAGCATTAACAATTTTATTATGATGTCTTCACCTGTTTCCTCAGAGATTGCACGGAATCTCAAACAATGTTCTTTATTTCTCATTTCAGTCACAGCCATATAGTCCAAGTTTTTTTCTAATTCCAGATTTAATATATCTGTTCTATTCTCCAAGACTTGTACCTTTTCTTTAGTATTTTTTGCATCCTCCTTTATTTGCCCAGTTGTCCGTTTAATCTCATCCACTTGTGTTTTAATATAGTCTTTTATATCTATCAATTCAGTTTTCATTTCCTGTTTTATATCATTAATCCCTTCCATTATTTTTTGAAACATATCTGGGGGTATAGCCCCTTCCTGTGGGTCAATTGAACCTCTTCGCTCCTGGGCCTTAGTTGCTTTTTTAGTTGTCATTCTCGAAAGAAGCCTTTAATTTCTGATATTAACCACTGTTCCAAAACCTAGAGGCAGTCTATTTCTTTTTTTTCCCTCCACCAACAAAAGAGTTAATATTCCAGGCCTGTTATTATAGTCTGGCCAGCACAGCACAGTTCTTATTTACGTCCAGGAATGCAAAACAATTCTGGTTCACAACACCAAGCGATTAGTAACATATACGAACAGCAGATTCATCCAAAAAGAAATAGTCCAAGGAGAAAAATAGTCCAAAATATATTTCCATCAAATAATAATTACCTCTCATCCGTTTTTAAACTTTAAAACTCCAAATTCAGGCCAGCTTTTTGTCGTAAAAAAATATATAAGTTGTTTACATTTTCTTTCTTCCTTAATTATATTTAAAAGAGAAAAAGTATGACTCACCCAGATTTCTCAGTTGCTGATTCGTAAACAAATCCCTTTTATTATAGTAATTTAAGCCAAATGATAAGATTTAGACAGAAGTAGGCTCGCTGGTTAAGGACTTTTTTTAAGAAGAAAAAAAAAGCTTCGCTTTTTTCCAGTACAGCTTGCTGGAAGTCCTGACTCCATCTTCAGCCAATCGGCATGCCTTCTTATCTCAGGGATTTCCTGATCAATTCCAGCAGCCGACAGCTCAACGAAGTCCTGTGGAAAATCTGATCGGTTCTCCTATATCTTGGAGAACATTTAAGCCAGTCAAAGTTTCCTCTTGGCTGGCTTTTAAACTGAAAAAAAACTTCCTCTGAGGCAGAGATCTCTCAGAGACAGTCACCAGCTGAGCACTCACTTCCGGGAAGTCCCGTGATAAGACCTTTGTTAAGAAAACCCTTCATTACCCTGTGGATCTTAACAACTTCTGCCCAGTCTCTAATCTCCCCTTTCTGGACAAGGTGATTGAAAGGGTAGTGGCTGCTCAGCTCCAAGTTTTCCTGGATGAATCGGATTATCTAGACCCTTTTCAATCAGGCTTCAGGCCTGGTCATGGGACAGAGACTGCCTTGGTCGCCCTGCTTGACTACCTACACTGAGCATCAGACAGGGGGAGTGCATCCCTGTTGGTGCTGCTGGACCTCTCGGCGGCCTTTGATACGGTCAACCATGGTATCCTTCTGGGCCATCTAGCTGGGATGGGATTGGGAGGCACTGTTTTATGGTGGCTCCAGTCCTATCTGTTGGACAGGACCCAGAAAATGGTGCTGGGAGACTACTGCTCGACCCCCTGGCCGTTGGCTGTGGCGTACGCTAAGGTTTCATTTTGTCTCCCATGCTCTTTAACATTTATGTGAAACCGCTGGGAGAAGTCATCAGGAGATTTGGAGTACAATGTCATCAATATGCTGATGACACTCAGCTCTTTCTCTCCCTACCGCCTGATTGCAGGGAGGGAGTGATCATCCTAAACCAGTGCCTGGAGGCTGTGAAGGGCTGGATGTGGGCTAACAAACTGAACTTAATCCAGACAAGACGGAAGTACTGCTGGTCAAGGGAAAAACCTCACCAGAGATGGGGTTTCAACCTGTTCTGGATGGGGTTGCAGTCCCCTTGAAGGAGCAGGTCCGCAGTTTGGGAGTCCTCCTGGATCCTGCCCTGCTGCTGGAATATCAGGTGGCTGCGGTAGCCAGGAGTGCTTTTGGCCAACTCAAACTGGCCTACCAGCTGTGTCTGTTCCTGGAGACAGTTGACCTGGCCACAGTGACACATGCATTAGTGACATCGAGGCTTGATTACTGTAACACACTCTATGTGGGGCTGCCTTTGAAAATGGTTCGGAAATTACAGTTGGTTCAAAATGCAGCAGCCAGAATGTTAACTGGAGCATGTCACAGGGAGCATATCACCCCTGTGCTTTATTGACTCCACTGGCTCCCAATTTGCTTCTGGGCCCAATTCAAAGTGCTGTTTCTGACCTTTAAAGCCCTAAATGGCCTTGTACCAATGTACCTGAGGGACTGCTTATGCCCATATATACCTGCCCAGGATTTAAGATCATCTGCCTCTGGTCTCCTCTGTGTGCCTGGAGTGAAAGACGTTAGACTGACAGGCATGTGGGTGAGAGCTTTTTCAGCTGTGGCCCCCATGTTTTGGAACACCCTACCCCAAGAAGTCTGCTCTGCTCCCTCCCTGATGGTTTTCTGGAGACATCTGAAAACGCTCTTGTTCTGGAGAGCCTTTGGGAGGGACTGGTAGAGTCTGACACTGATTTTATGATTTTATGCCTACTACGTTAAATTTTACCGTTGTAGTCCCCTTTAGTACCACTATCTATCTATCTATCTATCTATCTATCTATCTATCTATCTATCTATCTATCTATCTATCTATCTATCTATCTATCTATCTATCTATCTATCTATCTATCTATCTATCTATCTATCTATCTATCTATCTATCTATCTATCTATCTATCTATCTATCTATCTATCTATCTATCTATAATGTATTTTAACTGTATATTAATTTATTTTAATATTTTTGTGATTTTATTGTTTATTTATTTATTTATTTTGTTCGATTTATATACCGCCCACAGCCCAAGGGCTCTCAGGGCGGTGCACAACATGGATAAAAAACAATAAAATCACAAAAACAGTAAAATATACAGTATTAAACAAGTAAATAACCAAGATAGATTAAAAACACAAATAGGTTTACAATTTTATCATTTATGTGTTTGCTTTTATTTATATAAGCTGACCTGAGTGCCCTATTATAGGGTAGAAGGGTGGGATAGAAATATTTTAAATAAAAAATCCTGGCAGCCAGTCAGCCAAGGTCACAGAAATCCCTACGCAGCACAACCTGACCCAGGGGCTGAAGTTAGTGCAGAATGTTGCAGCACGATTGCTGACATGAGTGAGACCCTATCAGCAAATAATACAATTGCTCTGAAATCTGCACTGGTTGCCAATTTGGTACCAGGCCAAGTTCAAGGTGTGCTTTCCATGTTATGGGTTCCTCATAGTACTTGTTCTGCTCGTACAAGAAATCAATCCTTTAGTGTAGGATGTTGGCACCTGCTAAAAATAGTTTTGTTCAGGCATGCTGAACCAGCCATGTTGAAGCTGCTATTTTTATATGTTTTTAACTCATTGTTTTTATTATTTTGAATGTTTTTATATACCTGTCTTTAACCATTTTCCAATAATTTCATTATTTTAATTCCTTCTGTAAACCACTTTGAGGTTTTTTTTACAATAAAGCAGTATATAAATGTTGTAAATAAAATAGATAAATACATTTCAGAGTGACTGTGGCTCTTCGGTCTCTTTCCTTGTTTAGGAACAAAGGAACCTGCTGTATATGGACACAGACCATTAGGTACCATCTAGCACAGTACTGATGACATGGACTAGATTTGGCTCTCCAGGATTCCAGGTAACAGTTTTTTCCAAAGACTGGATTTTGGACCTTTGCATGCAAAGCATGTGCCCTACCACTAAGCTATAGCCCTTCCCCTGTTTAAAAAAGTATCTTTTAAAATGGTTCTTTTCAAATCACTAATGAATGTACAGCATACCTGAAGGAGATCCACACCATTCATTTAAAGAACATTCAATGCACATTTGAAGCACTAGAATCCCACCACAGAATCACAGGAACTGTAGTTTGTTAAGGGTGGTGGGAACTATAACTGTGAGTGGGAACCTACACTTCCTAGGATTCTTTGCGGGAAGTCATGTGCTTTAAATGTGAGTTGGATATGCTTTAAATGTATTGTGTGGATCTACTTAATAAAACTTGTCTGCATTTAAATCATTTTAATTAACTTTTTAAAATGGAAATCAGCTACAAAGTTTACTGGGTGACCATGGGCTAAGCACCATCTCTCAGCCTAATCTGCCCCTCAGGGTGAAAAAACAGAGGGGGACCATGACCACCCCAAGGAAGAAGGGGACACTTAAAATGGAGAGGAAATAATAATGTACAACCATAGTGTGAAATCAGATATTTATTGGGACATAGTATGAAGAAATATTTATATAAGCATGACTGTCCAAAGATGTTTATTATTTACACAACATGTAAGATAGTTACAGTGCAATCCCATGCATGTTTACTCAGAAGCAAGATCCAATGTATTCAATTTGACTTACTCAAACAGGGAGGTGTGCACAGAACTACAACCTCAAATGATAAAGAACTTCACTCACCCAACCTTAAATTCAGAATTATGCCACTTTAAGCTGTTTTGTAAATATTTTATATGAGTTTTATGGTTATTGGACTTTAAATTGATTTATTTCTTGTTGTGAGCTGCCTTGGTTTCCAGTCCTACCTCACAGGGTTGTTGGAAAGATTCCATACATACACACACACTGAAGATGTAAAAATACACACACCCCATATAATAGTTTATTGGCAAAACCAGTTGGTCATTGCAGAACATTTTTTTTTAAAAAAATAAAGTCAGTATTAGTTTCCTACAAAATAAAAGCAGTGACACCTAGGTAAGCCCTGCCCAATTGCTTTCAAAATAGGATTGGAGGGGGAAAGATTTACAATACAAACAATTCTTTGCTATGTTCACTCAAAAGTCCCACTGATTTACACCACAATCCTAACCATGTCTACTCAAAAGTAAGTCCTATTGAATTTAATGGGGATTACTCCCAGTATGTGGGATTAGCATTGCAGCTTTGCTCCCTGAAATGCTTGCATAGGACTAAAGCTTCATATTGGGAAGGTTTTCAAAACAGGCTATGAATTATACAAATAAACTGCCCTTTTCAACAGCCCAGGAAAATTGAAACTTGTTTGACTCCTCATGATTAGAAAAGTATAACACATTACAATCATAAACTGCATGTACACTTTTAAATTTCTGTTCAAAAATTATTTGAAAGATAAAATGTATATGAATTTTTGCACGTAATTAAAAAAACAATTTTGTTATAATCATAACTGAAATTGTTTATAGTAAACAATTTCCTACCAAGTTCCTGCTATGATTTTTACCTGCATACACAGAGAAAGGGACTTTTGCTACTGCTGAAGGCTATAAACTTACAAAATTTATGAGATTTTCAGACAAGGAGGAAATGCAACTGTTTTCTGATCTTGCAATGGGTTCTAAGTATTGCATGGAGGTCAACAAATCCCTTGTCAATCCCAACCCTGACTTTACTTATTGGCTACAAACCTGAAAGGGCAGGGATAGAGCAACCAGCTATGAGCTCATTTAGCAGAAGTCAGGGGGGCTGATTTTTTGGTGTATTTCTCTTGAACCAGACTACCTAGAAACTTAATTTAAAAAGAAAGAAAGCTGAGTGTCCAGATATCAGGGTGACTCACCTGGAGAGGACCTCAAATATCTGGAGTCTCTGGGCAAAAACTGGAGATCTGGCAACCCTATATAGACAAGAGTGTTTTGTTCACTATATGTGTAGTTTAATTTGATGGAGGGGGGTTGAATAATGAATTTCCCACGAAGTGGGAAAAAACATTATGTAAGTATGTTCCTTAACCCTATTTGTTGCTTATATACAATTTGAACTTGAACTTTGCTTTGCTTTGCTTTCATTTGTAGGCATTATTTCTAGCTTTACAAGGACTTCAACATAAGTATAAGATTTATTTGCAAAAACAAACACACCATCAATTGTGAGTGAAGTGATGTACATTATCGATGTTCCCGGATAAGTGGCCCCAATAGGCATTCAATATAATGAAGGATAAAGAGATTGCCAGCATACCTCTGAAGAAGTCTCAAGACACAGGAATGGTTGAATGGTTATATTTATTGAATAAAACAATAGAAGATCTGCAAACTAATTAACCAAATTAGGAAAGTACAAGCAGGTGGATTTTCAATTCAAGAAGGGAACCATCCCTCAACCCCCTTGGTACATTGACAGCATCATTCTGTGGCTTTCCAGCCAAGCATTAATAGAAACTTTTCCTTCCTTACTAAATGTCATGGCCCCGTCAGAGGACTCCTCAGATGAGGATGACTCGGGAGTAACAGCAGCAGACCCAGGAACAGCAGGAGACATGGAGGAGCCTCCTGAGAATCCAGCTCCTTCTGCCCCTCAGCTGCAGAGCACCCCAGGGACAGCAGAGGCCCTGCAGCCAGACACAGACAGTGAACAGGATACTCCCCCCTCACCCGCAGAACGTAGACAGCAGAAGGTCAGGCAGAAGAGAGGCAGGCCTGTCTCCTTAAGGCCCAAACACTGAGGGCTCACACCTGCTGTCCATCCTGCTCTTTATAAGGCACACCTTGGCTGCAGCTTGTTGCTGACTGCAATGTCAGGCGTGGCTTTGTGTAGACCTAGTTTCCCTGCAGCATCTCTTTGACTGACCTCCTTGGCAATTGATCCCGGACCTCCACTGACCTCGCTTCTGGACTTCTGACTCGGCAAGTACGCTTTGGATAGGCCTGGCAGATTTACAACCCGACTGCTGGCTAAGGACTTTCCTTCCCTGCCAAAGACCCAGGAATTTCCAGCCCCCCCCTGACACTGCTGATGCAGTGTAAAGCTGACAGTTTGCAGTCAGCCCAAACAAAGCAGGCAACAAAGGAGTGGGGGAAGTGCTGACCATGGAGCAACTCCAGCAGGAAAACTTGCTCCTGTGCTCACAAGTAGACCAGCTGCTGTTGGCCGTCCAAGGCTTGCAAACCCAGCTAGCAGCAGCCCCACCCCCTCTCCCTACAGGGAGAGCCAAGTGCCCTGTGACTCTCCCAGAGAAATTTACTGGGGCTTCTGACCAGCTCTCAGCCTTCTTGGCCCAGGCCCAGCTCTTCATGGAGTTACGCCCAGAGGCCTTCCCAGATGATAAGACCCGGGTGGGATTCTTGATTAACCTCTGCACCAGGGTGGCAGCTAGATGGGCCACGCCCCTGCTCCTCGAGCGGAGCCCCGTGCTCAACGACCTTGCCGCCTTCACCAGAGAACTGAAGTCTATGTTCGAGGACCCAGTCCAATCTGCCACAGCCAACCGCCAGATACGCAGGCTGCAGCAAGGCTGACGCCCCTTGGGGGAATGTGTAACAGACTTTTGTCTGTTGCAACAAACCCTGGGCTGGAACGAAGCCGCTCTCATGGACCAGTTTCAGGAGGGGCTGTCGGATGAGCTCCTGGATGAGCTAGCTAGGGTGGAGCGCCCTGGAACCCTGCAAGCCCTCATACGCCTGTGTCCAGATTGACGGTAGGCTGGAAAGCAGGTGTGCTGCCAACCGACCCCGGCCAGTCTACAGAGCATCAGCCCCAGTGGCTGAGCCCTTGGAGCCTGTCGGCAAGGACCCTACACCCCCGGCAGAACCAATGCAGCTGGGAGGGGCTCGGCCACGTCTCTCTGCGGCAGAAAAGCTGCGATGCCGGCAACAGGGCCTCTGCCTGTATTGCGGGGCCCCGGGACATTTTGCAGCCTAGTGTTCCGCGAAACGACCCACAGCCCCTGCCTCGGGAAACGCCCATGCCCCAGCCTTCACAGGCCCCTGAGCCGGGGCAACCTCATGGTTCAAGGGGCCTGCCACCTCAGTTCCTCACCACCCAAGCATCTGACCATGTTGATCGCACTGACAGTCCCCGGAAGGGGGTCCCGACAAGTACCCGCCATGCTGGACTCAGGATCCACCAGCAATTTTATGGACGTGTCGTTTGCCAAGCTCCACCAGGTTCCTAGTCAACCCATTCACTGCCCCCTCCTGGTGGAGACTATTGATGGCCGGCTTCTCGCCTTGGGCCCTGTAGTACAGGAGACAGTGCCGCTCGACATGGCCCTGGGGGAGCACGAGGAAAGCCTCCAGTTCTACCTGACTGCCGCACCCCACTTCCTGGTCGTGCTGGGCCTGGCATGGCTCCAGAGGCATGACCCCATCATCCAGTGGTCCACGGGCCGACTGACCCTCGGATCCCCATATTGCCAAGCCAACAGCTGGAGGCCAAAGGAGTGCATCCTGATGACCCAGGAGGCAAGCTCCGTGCCCGAGGCCTTACCGGAACAGTACCAGGAATTTGTGGATGTGTTTGGGAAGCAAGAGGCAGAGCAGTTGCTGCCCCATCGTCCTTACGACTGTCCCATTGATCTGCTCCCAGGAGCCAAGATTCCCGTGGGCCGGCTTTATTCCCTGTCAGAACCTGAACTGGCAGCCCTCAGAGAGTTCCTCGACAAGAACCTGCGCCGAGGGTTCATTCGCCCTTCCACGTCCCCTGCAGCCGCCCCTGTCCTCTTTGTCAAAAAGAAATGTAGGGAACTCCAGCTGTGCAATGACTACCGTGCCCTCAACCAGATTACAGTTCGGAATCGCTACCCTCTGCCCCTGATCCCAGAACTGTTACAGCGGCTGCGGGGCACTCGCATTTTCACCAAACTAGACCTGAGAGGGACCTACAACCTGGTGCATATGCGGGAGGGCGATGAGTGGAAGACGGCCTTCCGCACCTGTTATGGGCACTTTGAGTACACCGTGATGCCGTTTGGCTTGTGCAAGGCTCCTGCCGTCTTCCAGCACTTCATGAACAACATCTTCCGGGACCTCCTAGACCGCTTCCTGGTGATCTACTTGGATGACATCCTGATCTACTCGTGGAACCCCTCGGAACATAAGGAGCATGTTCAAGCAGTGCTGCAGCGCCTGCGGGAGCACCGCCTCTTCGCCAAGCTCGAAAAATGTGCCTTTGACCTCACGACCGTGGATTTCCTAGGCCATCGGATCTCGCCCTCGGGTATCCAGATGGACCCCGCCAAAATTGAGACCATCTTCTACTGGGCAGCTCCGCGAAGCCCCAAAGATGTGCAGCGCTTCTTGGGCTATGCCAACTATTACTGCCGGTTCATCTCCCACTTCTCCGAACTCACCACGCCCATCTCAGACCTGCTTCAAGGCAAAGAGAAGTTTGTTTGGAGCGAGGCCGCTCAACAGGCCTTCTGGCGCCTCCAACACACCTTTACATCTGAACCCATCCTCCAGCAACCCGACCCTACCCGACCTTACATAGTGGAGGCTGATGCATCGGATAAGGCAGTGGCAGCGGTCCTACTTCAGCCGGTGGGGAGCAAGCAGTCCCTGCTCCCCTGTGCGTTCCATTCCCGGAAACTCAATGCTTTGGAACAGAACTACACCATTTGGGAGAAGGAGTTACTGGCCATCAAAGTAGCCTTCGAGACCTGGCGTCATCTCCTGGAAGGGGCACACCATCCGGTCCAGGTACGAACAGACCACCGAAACCTGGAGCACCTGCAAAGCGCCCGACGGCTGAACCAACACCAGATCTGGTGGTCCCTGTTTTTCTCCCAGTTCCAGTTCATGGTCACCTACCTCCCTGGCCGCCGAAACACCCTAGCAGACGCGCTCTCTCGCAAGCCAGAATACCGAGCCGAGCAGGTCGATCGCCCCCTTCGCCCAATTCTTCGCCCAGAGAACTTTGCCGCTACCCACCAGCCACAACCCCTCCTGGACCGGGTGCAGGAACAGCAGCAAAAGGACCCCTATGCCCTGGCCCAGCAGCGAGAGCTCCAGTCAGGGATGCCCGCCCGGGACAGCCCCTTTTCCTTGCAGCAGGGCCTCTTGTATCACCGGAACCGGTTGTACGTTCCCCCGGGAGCTCTGCGGGGAGAGGTGCTCCACCTCTGCCATGACAGCCAGCCGGCAGGGCATTTTGGAACGTATAAAACCCTCCACGTGGTCCTACGGGATTTCTGGTGGCCCCGGGTCCAAGCGGACATCAAGGACTATGTAGCGGCCTGTGATACCTGCCAGCGAGCCAAGAGCCACCCCGGCAAGCCCCCGGGGCTCCTGCTCCCACTGCCTACCCCCATGGGCCCTGGCGCTCGGTCTCCCTGGATTTTATCATGGACTTACCGGCCTCCCGGGGAATGACCACCATCCTCGTCGTCGTAGACCTGTTCACCAAGATGGCCCATTTCCTCCCCTGTGCTGGCCTACCTTCTGCCCCAGAAACTGCGCAACTGTTCTTGACCCAGGTTTTCCGGTTACATGGCCTCCCCGACCACCTGATCTCTGACCGAGGAGCCCAGTTCACCGCCCGGTTCTGGCAGGCCCTGTTTCAGGCCCTGCGCGTCCAGATCCACTTGTCCTCCGCCCACCACCCTCAATCAGATGGACAAACAGAACGTACCAACGCCACCATCGAACAATACCTGCGGTGTTACACCTGCTTCCAACAGGACAATTAGGTGGATCTGTTACCGCTGGCGGAGTTCACGTATAATAACTCCATGCATGCCTCCACGCGCCAGACCCCGTTCTTTGCCTCCTACGGCTACCACCCCCAATTCTTCCCCTCAGTGCGACCCCCGTCGCCTGTCCCCGCTGCAGATGTCATGCTGCAGGAGTTGCAAGCCCTGCAGGCAGTCCTGAAGGAGCAGCTGGAGCAGGCCAAGGACGCGTATAAGCACTTTGCTGACCGCCACCGCCAACCAGGCCCGCCGCTGAAGGTAGGGGACCGGGTATGGCTCTCAACCAAATTCCTGCATTCGTAACGGCCGTCTCACAAGCTGGAGGCTCGGAATGCAGGTCCCTTCCGGATCACCCAGCAAATTAACCCGGTGGCGTTCCGGCTCCAACTCCCTGCCTCCTTCCACATTCACCCTGTCTTCCATAGATCACTGCTGACTCCCGCTCTCCCACCTCACCCCTTGGGTAGTCAACCACGGCCCCCACCACCGATACAAGTCAACGGGGAAGAGGAATTCGAAGTGGCGCAGATCCTGGACTCCCAGAGGCATCGGGGCTGCCTCCAGTACCTCATAGACTGGCAGGGGTACGGCCCTGAGGAACGCTCATGGGAAGATGCGGTGCAGGTGCATGCCCCTCGTCTGGTCCGGCGCTTCCACCAGCGCTACCCGGATAAGCTGGGCCCTGGTGGGAGGCAGAGGGTTGGTCGTGGGGCGGGGGATGGTGTCATGGCCCCGTCAGAGGACTCCGCAGATGAGGACGACTCGGGAGTAACAGCAGCAGACCCAGGAGCAGCAGGAGACACGGAGGAGCCTCCTGAGAATCCAGCTCCTTCTGCCCAGACATCCCTTCCTATGGGACTCTAAAGTCCATGTGATTGCCAGAACCCCTCTTCTTGGGAGACACCATCTCAAGTCTTCTCCCTAAGGTTGGGCTATGTGGCCTCCAAAGTAGAGTGACATTGTTATCAAGGGCCATTTTATCATGTGGGCAATACAGTGTGTAAACAAGGAATTCACATGTATGGTTACTGGCAATTCCCATGATTATAGTGGCCTCAAAGTATGTTTCAATGATTTATTTCATTTATTTAAAATATTTATATCTCCCACCACCACCCACTTCTTAAGAAATGTTCACTTGATGAGGACTAATTTATATATTTATTCATTTATTAGATTTGTATCCCTCCCTTCCTCCCAGTAGGAGCTCAGGGAGGCAAATAAAAGTACTACAAACACTCTAAAATATCATGAACCAGACATTAAAATACATTACAACAAAACACCCTTAAAAACATATTAACACAAAACATCTTTAAAAACATCCTTTTAAAAAAGCTTTTAAAACATCCTTAAAAAAAAAAAAGCTTTAAAATCATCTTAAAATGCAATTCCAACACAGATGTAGACTGGGATAAGGTCTTTACTTAAAAGGCTTGTGGAAAGCAGAAGGTCTTCAGTAGGCGCTGAAAAGATAACAGAGATGGCACCAGTCTAATATTTAAGAGGAGGGAATTCCAAAGGGTAGGTGCCACTAATTTGAAAGCATCTGCACTATGTTCAGTGAAAACAGGCCTTTTCTTCTTTGTTTCATTCATTTATTTAAAATGTCTGTAGATCACTCTTCATCCAAGTGGATTCCAGCATGGTGTACAACAGGCATGAAAAAGACCAAAAATCTTTTCATACCAGATAAAAATGTAAGAAATTATTATTTAGGGGTGAGCTCTGCAACAGAGATAATAGCCCACTTCTTCAGGTTTATAACAAAAGCTGACTCTGGTCAGCAACAATTGGCTAATTCCTGTGGTGTCATGAAGATGCCCTCATCTTTCTACAGCATGTTTTCAATTCCTCCCATTACTGCTGTGGCAAATCATCAGGGTGAACACACTGAAACTGTAATTAAGTTGTCACAAGACTATACTTTTTTATTTCATTGCCATCTAACACCATATAAGAGAGTAAATGCCCTAACCGTTTGTTTCTCTTCTCCACAGACAGAAATTAGCAAAGCATGTATACACTTGGGCTATAGCATTCCTGCATTTTGCAGGGGCGGGTCTGCCGCCACCCTATTTCTGGGAAGACTTGGGAAGGTTCAAGCAAATTTTGTAATTGGTCAGGTGGGGCATCTTGACCAATTAGGAGACGGATTGAGCAGCTATATAGCCTGCTCCTCCCTAAAAACACACCTTTTTTGCCTTGCGGCACCCACCCACCCCTCCCTTGTCAGTATGGGCTCTGCTAGTCGCCAGATGGGGCTGAGTAGGAATTTTTTTTTGGAGATTCTGATTTCAGAATCTCTTTGGTTTTGCCTACTCCATACTGCTTGGGTTTGATTCAACTGGCTTGCCTGGGGGGGTCGTGGTGATTCCGGTTTGGCTGGCGTCGAATTCGGGCAGGTGAGGTAATTGGGGTTAAAATTGAGGCGGCTGAGGCATTTTGGTAAAGGGCACCCCCTGGTGAAACATCAAGGCGTAATGTCTGGTGTGGATCTGGGGTGTGTCCACGTGGGACCAGCTTGCGCATCATGGTGAACGCCTGTACGGCGGGGCCAGGATGCAGAGGTTGGAACCACATACCTGACTCCAATTGCAAGGAGGGATCAGTTTTCCCACATCCTTGACTGGGGAGTTGCAGTATGATGTGACTGACTTGCCTCCTAGTTTGGAGGGTCTATACCCTCACAGATAGGTTGAGCCTCACCTGCCCGAAGTATTTAATATTCATTAATTGGCTGATTTGAATTTGATTGATTATGTGTTATATTTTAATAAATATAACATTTCTCCATATATGTGTCACGAGTCTTCTTTGGTGTGGTGGCAAATAGACAGCACTGCAGCCAGGGTGAGGCACATGGGTGCACCACCACCACCCCGAGCTGTGTGCCACCCCATTTTTTAAATTGTATTTTTGATTTGTGACATGACAGACAAAGACAGCCTCCATTTAAAAATTGCAGGTTGTTTTAAGAACAGGAGCAATTTAAGAATAGGACCCTGTGAAAAATTCAGTGAGTAAGGCAGGGTGAATGCACAACAAAAGCCTAAATGGAACAGCCGAAAAAATCTGCTCACTCAAGACTTTCCCTGACTAGAGGTGGATTTTTCATTATCACAATCTCCTTATAATTACTTCACTGAGATTGGCTTGCACTATGCTCTTCCCTCCCAAAATGCCCCACCTAGAAATGTGGCTGCCCCACCTTAACTAAGAAGGCTGGCTACAAGGCTGCTAATTCACGAAGATGTATTAGTTGTAAAAGACGTAGCGCTCAAGATCGCTAGCTTTGAGAAACGGACATGGCATCTCAGTTCTAGCATCCTCTTTCGTTTGTTGGATCCTCTCCAACATACAACTTCAGCCCTGTGCTTTATCGACTCCACTAGCTCCCAATTTGCTTCCGGGCCCAATTCAAAGTGCTGGTTCTGACCTTTAAAGCCCTAAACAGCCTTGGACCAATGTACCTGAGGGACCGCTTACGCCCATATGTAGCTGCCTGGGATTTAATATCATCTGCCTCTGGTCTCTTCTGCATGCCTGGAGTGAAAGATGTTAGAATGACAGGCACGTGGGAGAGAGTCTTTTCAGCTGTGGCCCCCAAGGTTTGGAAAACCCTACCCCAAGAAGTCCGCTCTGCTCCCTTCCTGATGGTTTCCCCAAGACTTCTGAAAATGATCTTGTTCTGGAGAGCCTCTGGGAGGGACTGAGGGTACAGCCTGACACTGATTTTATGATTTTATGCCTTCTACATTAAATTTTACCTTGTAGTCCCCCTTAGTACCACTCCCTATATATATGTGTATATATATATGTGTGTGTATAGTATTTTATATATTTTAATTGTATTTTACTTATTTTAATTTATATTAATGTTCTGTGATTTTATTGTTTACAATTTTATTATGTACGTGTTTGATTTTATTTTTGTAAGCCTCCTTGAGTGCACTATTACAGGGTAGAAGGGCAGGATAGAAATATTTTAAATAAATAAATAAGCAAGGTGATGTTTGCCACTTGTCTGGCAGAAACCCAAGAGTAGGAGCCATTGCAGTTTATACCTTTCTCTCTCTTGATCACCCTAAAAGATAATGATAAGCACTCATTTTGTCTAAGGACAGACATCCCACACACCTTTTCATTGTCTTTTGATAGGATGTGCGCCTCCCTCTCCTCTCCTCAGTTATCACTCTCCTGACACACAGCATAAAATAAGATGTTCCAATATGCTTTGCCTTCATCCTTGTCGGCCTGGGGAAGCTCTGCTTATTCCCTCCCAGGATGGAATCCATCTCATTGGCATGATGAAGGATGCTTCACTTTCATAAGTAAGTTATTGAAGATAACTTTAGGATTGAAACTGAGTCTGAGAGATGGTTGGATAATCTTGCTTACTTTTTGTGTTAAATGCAACCTGCTATTTTTCTGTGTGCTTATCTGAACCCTTTAATAATAATAAAATATACTTAAAAATCAAAAGCTTGTCATTGACAAGCATGTTGTCTAGCCACGGGATCATCTCACTGACTTGCCTTAACTCTTCATCCATGCTCCAAACGTTTAAGGAGAGCTAGGCGAAGATACAGATTGGGTTTTTGTTTGGCCAGATGAAAGGGCCTGTTAATAGTGCTCTGAGATCCTCAGATTAATCACTGCAGCTCTTTAGCGTCTCCTAGCTTGGGAGCAAAATGGGAGTCGGAGGTAGCTAGTTCATGACTCTTTAAAGGCTGTGCCTCTCAGCCTGGCAAGAAAGAGATGAGAGTGAATTTATTTCTATACAACCTTAATATGAAATATCAGGACAACAATAAAGCATAAAACACCATTACAAACAATGCAATGCTCTTGGACTCCAACTCCCATCAGCCTCAGTCAGGATGGCTAATGGTCAGGGATGATGGGAGTTGTTGTCTACCAACATCTGTAGAACTTCAGGTTCTCCATCCGTTTTACAATGCTTTCCTTCATCCCAGGTGAGGACATTTTACACATCTGGAGAAGAGGATTCTAGACCAGGAAAGCTTCTTCTGTAACAACTGTGTTAGTTTCAAATGTGCTGCAAGACTCTTTATTGGCTTTGCTGCAAAATCTACCGTGATTCCACTCTAAAATAAACATTTTGATGTTCTAATGTAATTGAAAATTGCTTACATACTATCATTCCTACAAATTGTGTTCTGGATAGCCAACATGGTGCTTCCAGTTGTTGTAGACTATAATTCCCATGAGCCCCAGGAAGCATCATCACTGGTCAGGGATTATGTGAGTTTTAGTCCACAGCATCTGGAGAGTGTATTTATTATTATTATTATTATTATTATTATTATTATTATTATTATTATTATTATTATTATTATTATTATTATCCTGCTCCTTTCTCCCAAAAGAACCCAGGGCAGCACATACACCAACAAAACGTTTTAACAAGCATTCTAAAAAAAATGATGAAAGCATTCTACAGACACTTAACAGTTAAAAACATTCTTTCATCCAATGATCTCCAGGTTGCTAGTAACAGTCTCTTTCAGCCATCAAATGCCTGCATGTTAATAATTAGGGAGACAGATACACTTCATTGGGAAGGGCATTCCACAAATGGGAGCCATCACTGAAAAGTCCTTGTCATAGGTTATTGCCACCTGGGCAACCCCTGGTGATTAGGGTTGCCAGACCTGCGTTTTTCAGGCTGAGACTCTGGGTTTTGGGGGTCTCCTCCAGCTCTCCGGCTGACTCACATTAATCTCCATACTTTCAGCTTTCATAAAAAAAAAAAGTTTGTAGGTGGTCTGGTTCCAGAGATACACACCAAAACATCAGGAAACCCCCCCCAACTTCTTGGTTGCTCTAAATTCTGCTCTAATCCCTGCCCTTTCAGGTTTTTAGCCAATAAGAAATTAGGGTTGTGATTGACAAGGAATGATAAAGCCAAAAATGTAGAGTCAAATTGAAATGTCGATTCTGACTTATGGCGACCCTATGAACAGTGTTTTCATGGCAAGAGGTATTCAGAGGGGGTTTACCATTGCCTCCATCTGAGGCTGAGAGGCAGTGACTGGCCCAAGACTCAGAAACGTGCTTTTTCCTACTTTTCTGAACATCTCACAGATTGAATAAGTTTTCAGTCTTTTTCTCTTCTGTGTGTAGGAGTCAGACAGGTTTAAATTATGAAGAGGGCAGTGTTTTGCAAACTTCCCAAATTGAAGCTTTAACACTCTTTTCTCCCAGGCATTTTAACAGCATTTGAATAACATGTGTTTTAATTTGCTTATCGGTTTTTATGGGTTTTAATGGTATAAATTTGTATACTTGTTTTTAATGTTTTTAATTGTTGTAAACCGCCCAGAGAGCTTCAGCTATGGGGCAGTATATAAATGCAATAAATCATCATCATCATCATCATCTAGTACTTGTTTTTCCAGAGTAAACATACCCAGAGTAAACCCTATTGAATTCTATAGGACTTCCTTTTGAGTAGACATGGTTAGGATTGTGCTGTAAATTGATGGGACTTCTGAGTGAACATAGGAAAGAATTGTGTTTGTGTTGTATATCTTTCTCTCCCTCTCCAATCCTATTTTTAAAGCAATTAGGCAGGGCTTACTTAGGTATCATTGTTTTTATTATGTTGGAAAATAATACTGGTTTTATTTTTTTAATGTTCTGCAATGATCAACTGGTTTTGACAATAAACTATTATATGGGGTGTATGCATTTTTACATCTCCAATGTGTGTGTGTATGGGAATCTTTCCAACAACCCTGTGAGGTAGGGTTGCAGTCTGGAAACCAAAGTAGCTCACAATAAGAAATAAATCCCTTTAAAATCCAATAACCATAAACGCAAGTATAAACAGTTGCAAAACATCTTAAAGAGGCATGATTCTGAATTTTGGGTTGTGTGAATGAAGTTGCTTATCACTTGAGGTTGCAGTTTTGTCCCTGTTTGAGTAAGCCCCACTGAATACACTGGGACTTGCTTCTGAATAAATAAACGTAGGATTGCACTATAAATATCATTACAGGTTGTGTAAATATATTTGATAGTCATGCTTATACAAATATTTCTTCATTTATCACATCTTTGATTTTTGGTTAGGAATCCTGACTGGTTGTGAGATGCTTAGTTTTCTGCCTTATTCGTAGGAATCTTCTTGTGGTTGGTATGGTATTGCATTTAAGAAATCACCACTGTCTTTTGTTCTTCTTTTTCTATTTGCATTTCATTTACCTTTATCCTCACTCCCTTTCATCCATAGAAGCAACAACAGTGGTTCCATGCACTCCACTCAACCTTCTTAAACCCACTGATGATGAACCTTTTTGTTTGTTTCTTGCCCAGTAGTGGTAAAAGAGAATTCACATACTGGGCAGCATGGCTGCAATTGCTGTTCCCAAGTTGGTGCCTGTGAAGGTAGACTAAATCATATGTGCTTTCTCTCTGTCAATTATATTCACTGGAATTGGGTTGGCTGACGAAGTGAGTTTATAGTAGCCCACAGGGGAGACAGAAAAGGGTACAGAATCTTCTTACTCATTACTCAGACCTCTTTCTGAAGTGAAGGGTCAAATCTGTAAAGAAATTTGGATGTTAAAAGGTAGGGGCAGGGCATTCCAGGCAGGGGTTTGCCAACCCTACTTGGATATGGATATCTTTGCAGAGGATTCCTTGTCAATCTTTACCAACAACACAATCCAAACCATATCTACTGAGAAGTAAGTCCAATTGAGTTCTATGGGGCTTAGTCCCTTAATAAGTGTGTTTAGAATTGCAGCTCTTCAGGGGGATCCATCTTTATCTGAGTGCTCCCAACTAACATCTCCACAACACTAGGCTCCCTTCTTCCTACAATGGCCTTCTGGTGACTGGCCTGGCCTGGCCTGGCCTGGCCTGAAGGCACTTGAACCCTTTTTGCCAGAAGCTAATTGGCTAGATTAAATGTTCCCTACCCGGGCTCCATCTTTTCTCTAAGATTTCTATCTTAATTTCCAATCAGATAAATGTTTTTGTATAAATTGTGGTTGATGCTTAATGTATCATGTTTAATGACATCACTTGGACCCACCCCATGATGTTATTTGGACCTGCCCCATTATGGTCACTTGAACCCACCCTGTGACATTACTTAGACCTGCCCCATGACATCACTTGGACCCACCCCATGACATCACTTGGGCCCACCACCAAAATCTCAGGGTTTGGGTTGCTTCTGACCTGGCAACCCTACTGGTGATTGCACCAACAACAAGCCCTCACCTGCTGCTCACAGAATCCAACAAGGTTGATACTGGGGAAGGCACTGTTTTAGGTATATAAGTCCCAAGCCATTTAGGTCTTTATATGCTAGTACTAACACCTTGAATTGGGCCTGGTAGCCCACTGGATATCCCTGCGTTACCAAGAAGGGGGCAATATGAAACAATAGCAACAATCCAGCTAAAGTTTTGCACTTGTAAGACTCGATTTCAGTGTACTTGCTTGCAGAACACAGTGCAAAGCCAAACAAGTTTACTCAGAGATTAATGGGGCTTACCCATTAGGGGTTAGGGTTGTGTTTAGGATTGTGGCCTTACATCCCATTGGACTCGGAGTAACTTACTTTTAACACTTATTTATTTATTATGAAATAGAGAATCCTGAAAAAGAGCACTCCAACATTGCAACATTTTGTTGCAGGTCCCACTTTTTAAAAAAAATAAAATGCAACTTGAATAATGCAACACACATCTCAGAGTGCTGCTCATAGAACATTGGATTCTGGCCAGTATCTTTAAGCCAATATTTGCTCATTGGTGATCCAATGCCAGACGTATTTATGGTAATATATTAAATTATGAGGATGATACTTTGTTTGGTGTCTTTGCTTAACCTTCCAATCTCTCTAGCTGATCCCCATAATCATCAGACAGTTGCTGTTGTCCAACTTTCTTAGTGTCAATACTGAGAGAAAGAGAGCAAAGCTGTCCAATTAATATAAAACAAAATAAAGTGGAGCAAAAAAAATTGTATCCACTCTGCTGGTTTGGAAGAAATTACACCCTAATAAATGAATTCCTTGTTGATCCAATTTGTATTGCTGGTGAACTGTTGAAGTTCTACAGAAAGGTTAATTTCCACATCAGTTCTCTGTGAAGTTCTCTTTATGTTTTTAACAGAATGTTCTCATTACCCACCACCCACCACACTGTATTCTAAATGTCAAGACTTTATGTGTTTCCTGTGTTCAGCTCTGGCATTACTACCCAAAACAGATAATATTAAGTCAGTGATGCCGTGAATTTTCTAATTAAACTGAAAGAACAAGAATTAAAGAATTAAAGAACAAGAATTAAAAACTGGCAGTGCAGCTGGATTTATTCACATAAAATGTAAACATAGATGGTTATGAATAGTACATTAAAATAAGCATACAGTTTTATTTTATTTTTAAGCATGAAGTCTCAGGGACAAAGCTGAGAGATACCTGCCATTCCAGATGTGGCAGCATCTCCCCTTTGGAACTCCTCCTATTACATATCAGACAGGTGCCATCTCTATAGTCTTTTCAGCACCTATGGGAAGAACTTCCTTGTTCAGCAAGCCTTTTAAGTGCAGTTTTTCATCCCTGTCTGTATCTGAATTGGATTTGAAATTGCTTTTAGATATGAAATAGTTTTAGGTACAGTGCCTTGCAAAAGTAATCAGACCTCTGACCAGTGCTCTCATAACACTGAATTATAAATTGTAATTTCGTTCTGTGTGATATTTTATTTTGAAACACTGAAACTCAAAATCAATTATTGCAAGGTGATATTGTTTGTTTGTTTCAGTTGGGTAATGTTTGTAAGAAACATAAAAAACTGAAACATGTTGGTTTCATAAGTATTCAACCCACACACATTAATATTTGTTAGAGCTACCTTTCGCTACAATAACAGCTTTAAGTCTTTTGGGGTAGGTATGTACCAGCTTTGCACACAGTGTCAGAGGGATTTTGGCCCATTCTTCTTTGCAGATTCATTCCAGGTCGTTCAGGTTGGTTAGAGATTGCTTGTGGACTGCAATTTTCAAAGAGTACCACAGATTCTCAATGGGATTGAGATCAGGACTTTGACTGGGTCACTGCAGGACATTCACCTTTTTGTTCTTCAGCCACTCCAATGCCGCTTTGGCCTTGTGCTTGGGATTATTGTCCTGTTGCAAAGTGAATTTCCTCCCAAGCTTCAGTTTTTTAGTGGACTGAAGCAGGTTCTCTTGCAGTATTTCTCTGTATTTTGCTCCATCAATTCTTCCTTCAATTTTAACAAGATGCACATTCCCTGCTAATGAGAAGCATCCCCACAGAATGATGCTGCCACCACCATACTTCACTGTAGGGATAGTGTGTCCTCGATAGGGAAATTGCTTTCATGTGTGTAAACTGGGAGCTTCCACAGCACAGGAGTTGAATACTTATGCAAGCAACATGTTTCAGCTTTTTATGTTTCTCACAAACATTTCCCAACATAAAACCAATGTCACCTTACAATAATTGATTTTGAGTTTCAGTGTTTCAAAATAAAATATCATACAGAACAAAATTACAATGTACCACTTGTAATTCAGTAATATGAGAGCATTAGTCAGGGGGCTGATTACTTTTGCAAGGTACTGTATTTTTAATTGTTTTTTAATTGTTAAATCACTTCAAGATGTTTCACTGGAAGAAATGCAGAAATGGAAGCAAGTAAGTAAATAACCCAAGGGCAGTATGTGGTACTTTCAAGATAGTGGACGCAAACAAGACTAAGTCCCTGTTCTGATGAACTGAATATTGACAGTACGGGAGACAATAAAGAGCAGGGAGGGAGGGAAGAAAGGGATGAGACAAAAGTAACAAATGATGGATAAGTACACCTTTATTAGCTACCTTTCAAAAAACCCTTTGTCCAAGACAAGTCATTAACACCTTTGGAATGAGAATTCTGGCAGAAAGCAGAATGCATTTATGCTGCTCCACTAAAACTCAGGAGACTGTGAAAACTGGGGTGGCTTTCATCATTCATTCATATGGGACATGTGCAAATAAAAAGGCTTGTCTAACTTATTCATGGCTACCCCAGTCAAACAATGCAAAATGGGAGCTGCATTCAGGGCCAGCTCCAGGAATGCTGGGGCCCTTGGGCATCAGCTTGCCCTGGCCCCCAGTGTGTGTGTGTGTGCGCATGTGCGTGTGTGCATATCACACACGCACACATGCCCCCCCCATGCCCCCTACCTTTCTGCTGTCTTTTACCATTGCCCTTAACGAAGATGGCGGCCACGGCTTCCCTAACAGGATGATGCCTCTGCCGCCATCTTTGTTGATAGCATGTGTGTGTGCTATGCGTGTGCATCTCTGCCATCAACTAAGATGGCGGCAGGGGCTTCAGTACATTAGGGAAACTGCGGCCACCATCTTCATTAAGGGCAATGGTAAAAGACAGCAGAAAGGTAGGTGGGAGTAGGTGGGGGTGTGGGGGTGTGGATCGCAGAAGGGGAGCGGAGGGGCAGCTGAGGGGCCCCCTGTAGCTCCAGGGTCCGTCAGGCCAGTGCCTAACCTGGCCGCCCTTTAGAACCGGCTGTGGCTACATTACAAGGCTGCCTTGAATGTCCAGAGAGCTTCTGATGCAGCAAGTGGACAATGTTTTCATCACCTCTTGATGGTGCCCCTCAGAGGTACCATCAGGGCAGGAATTTAAGGTACAGGTCCAAGCCCCTGTTCAGCAGAATGAGCAGGAGGGTCCCCGAATACAGAAGGGCCATCAATAAGTGAAGGAATACACATTACTATCTAAGGTGGGATAGTATAAACGTAAGACCATTAAGTCTTACGTATGTATCTGTATCACTGTGCCCTTTATGACTGGAGGATGTGAGGATCTTTCTAGACATCCTGAGATATCTCCTAAAGCCCTTTAGGAGAATGTCTCATGTATTCCAAATCTCTGGCACAACAGACAGAGAGAATTTCCCATTTGCCACACAGAACACAAGCAGGACATGAACAGAAGATGCTACGTTGCCCAGAAAGGTCCCAGAATACTCCATCTGTATCTAGTATAACAAGTGATAGTAAAACACTGCCCACTTTCCAGTCTAGATATACAAAGCATTTTTGGAAGAGACCAGAATTGGCTGCTTTATCTCCAGTGGATGAGTCTGTTCCTGCTTCAAAAAAGATATGCTTTGATTCAACTCAGCCAGAACCAGTGTCCTCTTCTGGTTTCAGCTGAGGCAAAAAAAATTAGGAACAATCAAATAAAAACAATGCATGGGACTTTTGGATGTGATAGGACCTTCTAGTTTGCATTCTGACAGAGTTGGGATTGAGATTACGTTTGTCATCCTGGTTGATGAACATTGCTGGAAATTAATCATAGAATCATAGAATAGTAGAGTTGGAAGGGGTCTATAAGGCCATCAAGTCCAACCCCCTGCTCAATGTAGGAATCCAAATCAAAGCATTCCTGACAGATGGCTGTCCAGCTGCCTTTTGAATGCCTCCAGTGTTGGAGAGCCCACTACCTCTCTAGGTAAATGATTCCATTGCCCTATGGCTCTAACAGGAAGTTTTTCCTGATGTCCAGTTGAAATCTGGCTTCCTGCAACTTGAGCCCATTATTCCTTGTCCTGCATTCTAGGACAATCGAGAAGAGATCCTGGCCCTCCTCTATGTGACAACCTTTCATGTACTTGAAGCGTGCTATCATATCTCCCCTCAATCTTCTCTTCTCCAGGCTAAACACGCCCAGTTCTTTCAGTCTCTCCTCAGAGGGGTTTGTTTCCAGTCCCCTGATCATCCTTGTTGCTCTCCTCTGAAACTGTTCCAGTTTGTCTGCATCCTTCTTGAAGTACGGAGACCAGAACTGGACACAGTACTCAAGATGAGGCCTAACCAGTGCTGAATAGAGGGGAACTAATGTTTCACGCGATCTTGAAACTATACTTCTGTTAATGCAGCCTAATAGAGCATTTGCCTTTTTTGCAGCCACATCACACTGTTGGCTCATATTCAGCTTGTGATCAACGACAATTCCAAGATCCTTCTCACATGTTGTACTGCTGAGCCAAGTATCCCCCATCTTATAACTGTGCATTTGGTTTCTTTTTCCTAAGTGTAGAACTTTGCATTTATCCCTGTTGAATTTCATTCTGTTGTTTTCAGCCCAATGCTCCAGCCTATCAAGCATGCTCTGTACCTCTTCATCCAAGTCATTAATAAAAATGTTGAAGAACGCTGGGCCCACTTGTTACTTCCGCCCAGTTTGAGAAGGAACTATTGATAAGCATTATTTGAGTATGATTCTGGAGCCAACTGTGGATCCACCTGATAGCTGTTCCATCCAGCCCACATGTAGCTAGCTTGCTAATCAGAATATATCGGGCACTTTGTCAAAAGCTTTGCTGAAGTCGAGATATATTATGTCCACAACATTCCCACAGTCTACAAGAGAGGTTACCCAATCAAAAAATGAGATAAGATTAGTTTGGCAGGATTTGTTCTTCATAAATCCATGTTGGCTCCTAGTAATCACTGCATCATTTTCAAGGTGCTTACAGACTGACTGCTTTATAATCCGCTCCTGAGTTTTTCCAGGGATTGATGTTAGGCTGACTGGTCTGTAGTTCCCCGGTTCCTCCTTTTTGCCCTTTTTGAAGATAGGGACAGCATTAGCTCTCCTCCAGTCATCCAGCACTTCACCAGTCCTCCATGATTTCACAAAGATAATAGACAGCGGTTCTGAGAGTTTTTCAGCCAGTTCCTTCAATACTCTAGGATGCAGTTTATTGGGCCCTGCCAATTTGAATTCATTCAAAGTGATTAGGTATTCTTTGACCATTTGTCTATCAATCTCAAGCTCCAATCCTGCCTCGTCTACTTAGTGTTTCACGGGTGGGTCACAGACCCTTTTTTGGGAGAAGACTGAGCCAAATTAGGAATTGAGCACTTCTGCCTTTTCTTTGTCATCTGTTATCATTTTGCCATCCTCATTGAGTAGCTGTGCCACCATTTCTTTTCTCTGTCTTTTACTATGGACATACCTGAAGAAACCTTTTTTGGTGCTTTTAGCATCCCTCACTAACCTCAGCTCATTCTCAGATTTAGCCTTCCTGACACCATCCCTGCTATTCCGTGATACCTGCCTGTACTCTTCCTTTGTGGCCTGGCCTTCTTTCCACTTCCTGTATGTGTCCTTTTTTGTTTTCAGGTCAGCTCTAAGCTTTTTGTGAAGCCACATTAGCTTCTTCTGTTGTTTCCCCCCTTTTTTCCTTGTTGCAATTGCTTGTCATTGCACTTTTAGAATTTCCTTTTTTAGAAATTCCCACCTATCTTGGACTCCTTTTCTAATTAGGGTAGCGTGCCACGGAACAGTACTTATAATTGTTCTGAGTTTATTAAAATCAGCTTTCTTGAAGTCCAGGGTGTGCATATGGCTATTCTCAGTTTTTTCTTCTGTTAAAATCAAGAATTCAAGTATGGTGTGGTCACTTTCCCCCAGAGTTCCTGTAACTGCCACTTCATCCACCAAATCATCTCTATTGGTTAGAATCAAGTCAAGGATAGCTGATCCTCTGGTTGCTTCCTCCACTTTCTGTAAGAGAAAGTTATGTCCAACACAAGTCAGAAATTTCTTGGAGGGGACATGTTTGGCAGAATTTGTCTCCCAACAGATATTGGAAAAATTGAAATCCCCCATTACTACTACATCATGCCTCCTCGAAACATTGCCAATTTGCTGTTCAAAAATTACATTCTTGTATTCTCCTTGATTGGGTGGTCGGTAATGGACTCCAAGCACCACATTCCTTTTATTAATTGCCCCATTTATTTTAATCCAGATACTCTCTGTGAAGCTACCAAGCTCATCTTCCTGTATTTCTCTGCAGGGATATATATATTTAACATATAGCTGAACTCCACCTCTCTTTTTATTCCTTCTGTTCTTTTTGAACAAGTTATATCCTTCAATTGCTGTATTCCAGTCATGGGAGTCATCCCACCAAGTTTCAGTTATACCTATCAAGTCGTAATTAAGAGTTCTTGTAAAGATCCTGTATTAAGAGTTCAAGTTCGTCCTGCTTGTTTCCCATGCTCTATGCATTAGTGCACAGACATCGAAGACCATGTGATTTATGGCTTGGCTTCCTTACTACATTTTTCTGAGGACTGTTTCTGGTGCCTATTAGAGCCTATCTCTCTGTTCCCGTTACTTTGCACAAGCCTTCATCAGTCTTTACCACCAAGTTTACATCTCCTGCCCCCTCAGGATTCAATTTAAAGCCCTCCTGATGAACTTCTCTATGCTGTGGCCAAACACATTCTTCCCAGTCCTTGTGAGATGCAACCCATCACTTGTCAGCAATCCATCTTCCAGGAACCATAGCCAATGGTCCCAGAATTCAGATCTCTCACATCAGCACCACCTTCATAACCATTCATTCACATGGAGTAATCAATGGAGACATGCTTGTTTATTCTCCTAAAGCTTTCAACAGTGTTCAGTAAATCAACCATGGGATCTGTTAACTGTCTTTCTGAATTTAGAGTTCAGAAAGGGAACAATGTGTTGTGGTGGTCTTAATTGTCAGGAATGTATCAGAAGTTTTGACTTGGGAGATTGTTCCACTCCAATTTAACCCTTGTCTTTTTTGGCAATTTGAGAGGGGTGGGGTGAAAAGAAGTGACCCTGTATGCACTCCTCGAAGTGTGAATTTTGTTCTTACATCTTTAGTAAAGGTCTATTCATACCTACAGTGGTTATAGGGCTCTTTGCCTAAAAGTTGTTTGGAGGTCCCTGTGCCCCTGAGAGAGCTGCAGTTCTGAAAGCTCCTCAGGAAGAGGAATTGACAGTTAAACAACTTGGGGAATTGTAGCTTTGTGAGGGTATGGAGGTCTCCTAACAACGTTCAGCACCCTTAACAGACTACAGTTCCCAGAATGCTTTGGGGGAAACCATGACTGTTTAAAGTGGTATAATACTGCTTTAAAATGTATAGTACAGATGTGGCCTGAATGTGACACAACACTACTCTAATGTTGCTCCCACTTTTAGGTGGAGGTGTGTTTGTCCTCATCTCCCCCCTTCAATCAGAGAGGACTCAGACGTTGGACTCCTAAAGGGAGGGGGCTGTAGAGAGGTCATGGGGGCCAAATTGTCTCACGTTTTCTTGGAGGGGGTGGGGCAATGGAATTATTCCATGGAATGCCAATGGCTCTATCTTGTCTCCCATGCTAATCAGTATCTACATGGGGCCATAGGAAAATACTATTGGGGGTTGGGAGTACATTGTACACTAAACTCTATTTTTCCTTCTTTTACTCCAGATGAAGTGATGGATTATCTATACAGGTTTACACAGAATTTCCTATATAAGTATCTGAATATAAGATTGACAAATATAAAATTGATCCAGGCAAGACATTGATGTGTGTGTATCCATGCACAAGCACATGTATGGGCATCCGGTTAACTGGGGCGTGGGTGTTTTGTCTGCCCTAGATGGGATCACACATCTCTATAAGCTTGTCAGGTTGATTCTGTGCTGTCCCCTAGGACAGTTGTAAAAACATTTTTTTAACAAGGTGTTAGAGATACTGGAATATACATTTTAATCATTGTACTTCTGGTGCAGTGAATTTCTATGTTAACATAGCAAACCTGTATATGTCTACTCTGACATAAATCCAACTGAGTTTAATGATATTTACTTCCAGGTAACTGTGTGTAGACCTAAAGCTGTTCACAGTTTGTAAGGATTTTGTTTTTCTTATTTTTGTAAAGTAAACACGTTTTTGATGGCATTTGGCAACTTATAAAAAGTAAATACATAAATGCCATTAGGTCATTGATGAACTACTCACTAATGTAAAATATCTGATGTTCTTAGAAATCTGGATTGTTTTGATCCTGAAAAAAGATTTGTAAAGCTTTCCTTGTAAAGCTGTTTTTATGTTCTACCATGCACACATAAGCAAAACCCCTTTGCATATCAAATTGGGCTGGTTGCAGGTAACCAAAAGACACTGAAAACAGTGATGTCATCTTCCTCTTGCATGCTATTGGATGGAGATGGATCATTTTCTGTTTCCAAGTAGCAATCCTGAATGGAGAATCTTGCAAGGAGTTAATGCGTTCTCAGTGCTTTGTATTTTAAATTACTTTTGAGGGGAAAAAAGTAATATCCATATTGTACCTTGAAGGAAGACCTAAGCTGTAAACTTTAATGGCAGCCTGAGTTGGCAATCATTTCACAGGGACAAGATACTGCAATGGAAATTGCTCTATAAATAAGATTCCTTACAGAAGAATTAAAATGGAATTCGTATTATTGATGTTCAGTAGCAGCCATAAAAAACACAAAAGACAGCCAGGAAGTGGCACTTGTTTCAAATCACTATCTGACGCACCTGAAGGACACCCTCAAAGTCGGCTTTTGATCAATGATGATGAATCTGTTCATCCGACTCTCTGGGTAACTCTAATGCATTTGGAAACCTTGAGGAAATACAGCTAGGCAGAAGGAGATAGGATAGATGTTAGCTGTGCCTATGGAGAGTTCCATTTAACCATTAATTCTAAAATCTGCCCTTTTACAATGAAACAATGTCAAGCTAAACATCTTTTTGTTGGATTTTTTTAAAAATGCTGCTCTTTATGGGACAGACTTCCCAGGGAGTAACAACCTTCCACAACTTGAAGAGAAAGCTATAATCATGCAGTTTGCAGTTATCATCTTCAATGCTAGGTCATATATTTCATAAACCATGCCAGGAAATGACCTGTAGTCTTGTTGACACTTCATTCCTTGGCTTGCTCTGATTGGTTGCTAATATTCCATCAGAATCCCCATAAAGCTATCAGAACAAGTTAAGTACTGCTTGGTGTTAAACATATAATCTGTTAATGTCAAACAGGGCAGGGGAATAGCAAGCAATTCACTTTTTTGTTTGTTTGGGTGGGATGATTGTTTTTTCAAGCTTTGGTATATCAGGAAAAGGCAAAGATGAAAAATTGGCAAGAAATTAGATTCCTCCAGTAGCTGAAGTCAAATTAAAAAAAAAAAGTTCTGAACTGGAAAGAAAACTAATGACACAATCTCATTTTTCAAAGCTGAATTTGATTAGAGAAGCTCTCACACACAGAGACACACACAACCCAGAGATCCAGAATTTGATTGCTCTTGTTATTCAGACAAAGCAGAAGCCAAGCATGACAAGCTTGGTCTATTACAGCATGCGGTATTTCAAGTGAGGTGTGATTGATGCTCAGTTGTTAGCAGTGACATTGATGGGCTACACACCTAGCAGATGCTGCAAATGTTTCAATTTTGTTTAAACTGGCACTTACTTTTATTTGCCACTCTGGAAAATTATTTTGAGTGAACTTAGTGCCTGTGAAAAGGGACAGATTTACAGCCTCAGAGACTTAAACATTGTGTTTAGAAATGACACAATGGGTGCATCATGGTCTCACAGAAGCTTTTCTGTGCCGTTTCCAGCAGCATTTTTCTAAAAAGAAACTCAAAGTTTAGCCACCATGCTCATTCAAGCTACTCTATGACAATGATCTAGAATGCAGATGCTTAAACAATAACTACAGGTGCAGGGTTTTTTTTAAAAAAAACCCTACAAAGTAGTTCTCTTCATATACATCTGATGACTTTCTTTTTAAAAAATGTAAACAACATTTAATGAGTTTTTTGGGGAATAACCGTTTATTTTAAAATTGCTGGTGACTAAGAGTGAAATCCGTATTTCCTTGATGTCAATTTCAATCCACATTAGTAGATTTGGATTCACAGACACATCACACTATGGATTAGCAACTAGCAACTTTTGACATTCACAAGAGTGCCATTTGGTCTAAATTTGGATTGAGATCTCCAGGCATATTCTGGAGGAATCTGAGATTGAAGGAAACTTAGAGTTTCCAGAAGATGCCATTGATGACAGTCCATGGTATATCTCTTCAGAAAGCTCTAGAGATGCAACAGGGGTCCCTGTGAGAGAGGAGACCCTGGAGACTGGAACAGGGGTCCCTGTGAGAGAGGAGATCCCGGAGATTGGAACAAACGTGGAACAGGAACAAGATTTGGAGTCTATGGACTTTAGAAATAAAATCTATTGTTTGGAACTCAATGTTATCTCTGAAGAAATTAATGAAGATTCTAGAGATAAAGTTATCAATGGCATGGATAATCTTCTGGACTGGAATGATGTGATGGAGCCCAATATAGAGAAAATCTATGGAATTAACTGCAGCCATGTGACAATGGAAAAACTTTCAAGAGATGACCCAGTGTATTTTGAAAAAAAGAACAGAGATATGATTTTACAGCAGTATTTCAGCAACCTATTCAGAATGGATGGCAAGAAAATATTTGGGATAGAGGTAATTCCCATCAGACTCTTACTATATGACTATGGCTTTGACAGCAAGATTATTATGGAATACTGATAATGGAAGATTGGATACTGAAATTACTGGACTTAACAAGACTACTGAAGATGGAAGATGGAAAATGGAACTAATAGGGATAATAGAACAATGGCTACTGAAATTACTGAACCTAACAGATTCTGATGTGATGGATTAATTGAAATGTTTATTTTGACTATGGTTATGACAATAAGATTATCATAATTAGTAATGAGATGGATTAATCGATATGCTTACCTGGAAAAAAAAATTGATAGATATATTTCTTAAAGAATTGAAACCTCTCTTTGACTTTTTGTGGAAAGAATAAAGTAATGTTTATGAGATTTGATGATTAAGTAAGATAACTACTGGAGGAAAGTGATTTTATAATATGACTTAAGAGACAGGATTGTTATATATTATAGACTTATAACTGATTTGATCTTTGACAAATGGGAAGTCAATATTTTACTCTTTATTTTTTATTTTTGTTTTTTTTTTCTTTTTTTCTTTTTGTTTAACTATTTTTGATTTTGTTTTTTGTCTTTGAATGTTTTATGATTTTGTCTTGTATGTTTTATGAAAATCTGAATAAAAATTATTGAAAAAAAAAAAAAAGAAAGCTCTAGAGATGCCAGAGAACTTCTCCTGAACTAGGCTTGGAAAACAATAATCATTTGAAGGAACATTTACAAGCCCTCAAATTCTTCTTTAACGGAATGAAAACAGGGCTGGAGAAGAATTTGATTGCCCCAATGAATTCTGGGCTGGAGGTTAATTGTTGACAGCCCCTATGAAACACAAAACAACATCAGTTCATGACACTGCAATTGGGAAAATAAAAAGGCTACAGGGGCAAAAACTAAGAGTGGGAGAGGAAGCCCATCTCCTACAGTTGAATTATGGGGATAGGACTTCATCCTGTGCTTGGTTTTTGCCCCTATAGTCTCTCGATTTCAGCCTACTAAGTGTAATGGAGCTTGACATTACTCTGTTTTATTCAGTAGGGAGAAATGAAAAGGTTGAGGTGTAGACAATTTCTCTAGCCCTCAGATTTCTTATAAGTAAACAAAAACATCCACTATATTTCCCTTCCCCCCTCAATATCTTATATCATATCTAAGTTTATCCAAGGAGAGCTAGGAAGAAGGCTCTAGTTTTCATATCCATGGACACATGGCATCATGAAAGATGTACTTTGCATGAGAAGTGTGCCCACATATGTGCCACTCCATGCAGTCTGAATGGCACAGCTTTGACTCTCTTCTCTCCTCTTGTTTATGGATAACTCCATGGAGGTAGAAGAAAGCACCTGATCCTTGGTACCAGAAAACATCTCTCATGTACCAATGACCTTCCTGGTGTTTGTCAGTGTTTAGAAACTGCTGGATACAGCTAAATTGGCCTGCATATGTTAGGGGACCTGCCTACCAAAAGCCT
Source organism: Rhineura floridana (assembly GCF_030035675.1). Lineage (NCBI taxonomy): Eukaryota > Metazoa > Chordata > Lepidosauria > Squamata > Rhineuridae > Rhineura > Rhineura floridana. The sequence goes on along the minus strand of NC_084480.1, from coordinate 200,300,687 downwards.
TCCACTTTCAAAAAAGCAAACAAAGAAGAACTCCAAATTCAGCACAAAGTTTCATTTTCAATTAAATATATATTAGTTCTGTTTTATTTTTGAAAAGCTCAAGATAGTCTCTTGCTTGTAGAATGTATCTGTAGAAACAGGTGGGCTATATATTCACAGAAAATTTGGTTGTTACCCAGTGCAATTTATCCCATTCTTTTTCTAACCACAAAAAGTCCAATAAGAAAAATGAGGATCAAAAAAGATGGCGTCCTGACAAGTAAGCTCCGTAACAGCTCCAGAGCTCTGAGTGACATTATTATATATTTTTATCATTGTTTTACTTTGGAGAGACTCTGCACTTAAAGATACCCCACACTTAAAGGGATACACTCATCTCCAAACCCTCAATTATTCGTGCTAATTTTGGACTTTGAATGGCTTTGACGAGAAACCAAAGGAAGGCACTTGGGATCCCCCTTCAATCCCAACCTTTGAAGAAAATACAGAACAAACAGGAAAAGAAAAAGAAAAAGGGGAAAGTTAAAGCTCCTGATCTATTGCATCTTCATACACCTCCTGATATCCAACATACGCTACAACATACGAGGGATTTAAAGGGGCAATTACAAATTACTTAGTTCTTTCTCTCTCCTAAGACAGAGGATATATCAAAGTTCCCTCTCCATGATTTTCCTACGAATCACGATTGGTCCATCTTACATCCTTTTTTAAAAGACTCTAGTGAATTTATTTCTAATTCCTCCTCGGCGTTAACTTTGGCAGAAGAAATAGCTATTGTGGAGTCAGCCTTCGGTAAGAGCTCTACTCCACAGGATTTATCCATCGAGCCATCCAAGATACCAATGGACATAAGTGTTAATAACGCCGAATGTTCAACACAAAATACTGCTGACACCTTAACCTCCGGGCCAAATGTGGGCAGCCCATGCATGGCATTAAGATCTACTGGGAACAACGAGGGGCCATGCTGCCCTGGCACGATTGAAGATCACCTCTCTGATGTATCTAAGGCTCCCACTCACAAGTCAGTAAACGCAAGTCAGTTAGCAAAAGAAATTAGCCCAGCAGTATTAGGCTGGCTATTTATGCTTGCTTTTGACCTTGACTCCATCAAGTCATCATTACTTGAAAGTAATTGTCTACTATCACTGTTACTTAACTCACTTGGGAGTAAGGACTCTGTTTCGTCAGTTGCCCACCCTTCAGCTCCTACTCTTCCCTCTCCGTCAATGACACAAGAGATGCCAGTAAACAATAAACCTAGGGTTAAATCTGGTTGCTCCAGGAAAAATAAACCCAAACGTAGGCAAAGTCGTGCACAGAACTGTAAAAAAAGAAACCCTGCAACGTGAAGAACTACAAACATTCTATGGGTACGAAAATGAATTTTAAGAAGTTATTTGCCCTACTGGAACAACCCCAAATCTCCATCAAGCACTCTACCTTGTCAAAACCTTCAGCTCCACTACCTCGGAACGCCAATGCCGCACGGATCACTACGGATAGGGCATACATAGGAGATAACCCCCTACCCTCTCAACTAAATAAATCTTTGATCGAGAACCACTCACCGATCTCCGATTCTTTTGATATATCTTTTACTTTTCAGAAGCAGGCTTCTTCACAATCTGCTCTCCCGCAGGACCCGTGGTCCGATGTGCTTCTAAGACCTCAACCGCCTCCTTTATATAGGACTAATCAATGGAACCTAGTTCTGGACCCTTTACAGTTAATATTCAAAAATTTCCCAAAAACCCCTGGTCTACAATCGCAATCTGAACGCATTACTTACTTTTGCAATTTTTTCAAACCAAAATTGGCACTTTTCCCTTCAGACATTCTTCAGATTCAATACTTATTTTTTAATGGTATCAAAGCTCGTTCCTTGGTTCGTTTTTCCTCTTGCCTTACAGCTCGAAAAATGTTATCCATTAGATCTTCATCAGCTAATCTAGGAATAACTATTCATAGATTTTTTAAAAATAGAGCAGTGCCTGTTTCCCTGCTTACTAGTTCCACACAACTTAGAATTTCTCCCCACCCATGGTCTAACTCTTCACTCCTATATGAACCTCTAATTGACCTTACTTACGTTTCTTCTCGCCAGGACATGGCCCCTAAAGCTATTCAGACATCAGAACCAACTTTGTTAAAGCAGATTTCTAACCACTCGTTTTCTGCGGAAGAGCTAATACTCATAGATTCTTTTAGCTCACTACCGGTGGTAAATCAGAATGAGATACTGGATAGACTTGATCGTTTAAAAATCCATCTTAATGCCCTCATACAACAAACCTTATCTCAACCTCCCTTAGAAAGATCCAAACCTACTGTTAACTTAGAGCCAACAATTAGGATCTTAAAAATAAGACAGCCTCCGATTCTTAGTGTTCAAGAGGACGTTCAATCAGTTCCGGCGAAGGGCTTTTCACCCCCCCCAGTCCTCTCTTCAAGAGAAAGACACGAGGAATATGGAGAAAGCTGTCCCTTTCCCTATTTTAGATAGGATTATCCCAGAAAACTCTTCCTACGAGCTTGCAAAACATGCGAAAATTGATCCCCCAGGGCTCTGGGCGAAAATGCGCTTTCTTCCGCCTGAGGAAAGGGGATCTCCCAATCCCACTCTTGTCACTAACTTATGCCCACTTCTTAATCATAATGCTCCCCCAGTCACTCTACCACATTTAGCTGACCCTCTAATGCAATCCCCAATGGTACCTCCAACCCAAAACGGGTGTATTGCCCCCTCATCACTTTTCAATGAGATTAGTTCCATCTGACCCATCTCTATTATCTCCTGGAATGTAAACGTCTGGGAGAATAAACGTCAAGACACTGATTTTACAGAGTTTTTAAATAGCTTTACAATCATTTGCTTACAAGAAACGTGGGCTACTTCCCCGGATAGGATGACTCTCTCAGGCTATCTTTCCTTTTCTAGCCCTGCGATCAAGCACTTTGTGAAGGGTCGCCCTAGTGGGGGTCTTACCACGTTTATCTCAAACACCTGGGATGTATCAATTGAACATCTCTCCTCAACTCTTTCTAATTTCAGTCTGGTGCTTAGGATAAGAGGCCTTTGGGACGAACCCATGATTTGCTTTAATGTTTATTTTCCTCCTTCTTATGATACACCCTCTGGTTATACTATTTTATGGGACAAGTTGGAAGAGGCCCTTTCTCAACTTGAGGCCCAGTTCCCGAATGACAGAATTCTCCTGTGTGGAGACTTCAATGCAAGAATAGGCAACTCTTGGCCCTATAACATCAACTCCTCTAATCAGGATCCCCTCTCTCAAAATGTTTCTCATCATAAGTGCCTGCAAGACCTAAAGTCAAATAAACAGGGGCCTTTGCTGATCGAACTTGCCCTATTACACACACTGGAAATTTTGAATGGCTCCTCATTTGACCTTTCTTTTGGTTCTTATACCTACTGGTCAACTCACGGAGTAAGCCTAATTGACTACATGTTAGTGTCCCAAACGCTGTTATTGGATATCACTGATTTTAAAGTCGAACTCAGGACAGAGAGTGATCATTTTCCTCTCCTTCTAAGACTTAAGATCTCCAAGAGTAATATTCCCCTCTTGCCCCTTGCGGGGCCTTCTGTGGTAGAGAGAAGAGTTTATTGGTCAGAGAAGTTAAGTCCTCCTCTTGCATCTTTATTTGGGAACAACACCCTTCAATCAATCCGCCAGGAAGTCCTCAATGAATCTTTAGACCCCTTATTAGCCTTTCAAACAGTTCTTTCTATACTTAGGCCTTACCTTTCCTATAAAAACAACGCCCCCCCCTAGAAAAAACTACACACACTCTTGGTTTGACCAAGAGTGCAGAACAGCAAAAAGAAAGCTTAAGGCCTCTCTTTCCCTGTCCCTTAAATTTCCGACTCAACAATCTCTCTCTCTCTCTTTAAATTAAAGAAGGCCTCTTATAGAAGCCTTCTCAGACAAAAAAAAATAGATTTTGCAGAATTCCGCTGGCAGCGATTAATCAACGCTATTTCCGAAAACCAAGAGCGCCAATTTTGGCAATTGGTAAAGGCTGGGTCTCATTTTATTACTTCCTCTAAGGTGGAGCACATTCCATCCTCAACTTGGTATGCCCATTATCTTGGACTTTTTTCTCCATCCACGACCCCGCATAACATCCCTTTTGACCTGGACATTACGAACACGCACGCCCTGGCCCCCTGTTAAAGCTCAAGAAATCAGACTCCTTATTGACTCACTGAAAAATGGAAAATCTCCGGGAGAAGATTTTCTTCCCCCTGAAGTTTTCAAACAATTTCCTGAATGGTGGGCCCCCTTTTTGGCAAGTTTATTCACCAGAATAAACGACTCTGGTATAATACCTGAAGGGTGGAGATGTAATATTATTATCCCTATTTATAAAAAAGGTGATCCCTCTATACCTTCAAATTTTCATCCGATCAGTTTGTTGAATGTTGCCTCCAAACTCTACAGTAAATTTCTTCTCAATAAGCTAGTAGACTGGGTGGAATCTTATCAGATTATCCACCCTGAACAAGTCGGCTTTCGAAAAGGTTCTTCCCCAATTGACCACTGCCTAACTCTCCACGTCTTGGCAAAACAAAGCATCGCCGGTCCCACAAAACATCTATATGCTGCTTTCGTCGACTTGGCCGCAGCTTTCGACTCGGTAGACAGGAACGCCCTATGGCTTAAATTGTTCAACTTGAATATTGACTCTCGTCTTTTATTCCTTATTAGAGCTCTATATAATAACACCTATGCCTTAGTTAGAAGAAACCAATCTGGAGCTCTGTCTGAACCGATAGAGGTAGAGAGGGGTGTTAAGCAAGGTTGTCTTTTAGCTCCTCTGCTTTTCAATCTGTTCTTAAATAACATCATCCCCGCTCTATCTGGCCCTCAATATTTTCCACCTTCAATTGGGCAAAGGAAAGTGTCGGTGTTGTTGTACGCCGATGATATGGTCCTTCTTTCCTTAGTTCCCATTGGACTACAGAAGCTGCTGAGAAGCCTACAGTCCTTTTGTATTGGGGAAAAGCTGGAAATAAATTACGATAAAATGAAAGTCTTAGTCTTTGGGAAGAGATTCGAAGGCCACCGTTGGCATATGGCAGATCATCAGATTGAGCAGTCTCGAGAGTATAAATATTTGGGAGTATACTTCTCGGATACTGTCTCATGGAAATGCCATCTTCAATATATTAAATCACTAGTGGCAAAAACAGTGGGTGCTATTCTAAAATTTTATCGGTCTACAGGTGGTAATCAGATCCTCCCAGCCTTAAAAATCTTTAAAGCTAAGGTGCTCCCACAGATAATGTACGGAGTCTCCGTTTGGGGATGGGACAATAGGAATATAACCTTCCTAGATTCTATCCAAAACAACTTTCTTAGGCGCTTATTGTCCCTTCTTCCGGGTACATCAGCAGTAATGCTACGGGCAGAGACAGGCCTCCCCCCGCTGTGTGCACATTTACATCTTATCCTCATGAAATTCTTCAGATCTACCTATGCACTCCAAGGCAGGGAAATCCTAAAACTCTGTCTCGATCACCCCTTTTCCTTCAATTTATGGGGTTGTAAATTAGATGATCTGATACATAGATATCATATCTCTCCACAGGAATTTACCTCAATTCCAAATAACAACTGGCTCCGTGAGGTTGTCTTTCTCCACTCTATGAATGTAGACAGACTAGCTTTAATCAACTCTAAGGTTGCCCCTTGGTTTTGGAGGTTTAAGTTTGACTACCAATGTTCCTTATACCTTACATATCTCCTCCCTCTTGCACTTAGACAGGCTTTTACAGCTCTACATTTTTTCTCTCTCCCTAACGCCGATAGAGAGGGCTGGATCTCTGGAATCCCCAAGGATCAAAGGTTCTGTATTTGTGGCTCTAATATGGCAGAGGACCTTCCTCATGTAATGTTTTACTGCCCAATCTATAAAAATCCTAGATCCAGATTCCTTTGGAAATGGACAGATACCTACTTGCTTAATTCAGTAGAGGACAAAATAACCTTCCTATTGTCTGACTCCAATTTGGAGGTGACCTACAATGTATCCTTGTTCGCAATTGCTGCGCAAAAACTTCGAGCTAATTATAATCCATCTTATGAAGTAGATGGGTTGTATTCCTGTAATAGTTAGGGAAACGTTGTTGTCTGTTTCAACATTTTGTTTTAAATCTATATAAATTTTACTGTACCTGTTTTATGCACTTGTGTTGGCCTATGGCCCTGCAATTCTTAATAAAGTAAAGTAAGTAATAAGAAAAATGATGGAAAATTGCATTGGAAAGTGCAGGATAACACCAACTACTTGACAATGTCATATAACTGCTATAAGAACAGGATGGGTGCTCAGTAAATAGGTGGCCTCCTATATCCATCACATTTTTGTTCACATATCAAGATGGATGTTTGTAAGTAGCCAGATGGCAAGCTCTGTAAGACACTGTCCAAACTATGGCACAAGGCAGTTAAATGGACAAAAATTCTCCTTTGCTCTTCTTTTACTCTTAGAAATGGAGGGACAGGCCGCTTCTTTTTCTCCATTAAATAAAACGTTAAGCTCCTTATGAAAAGGTTTTAAATTGGAAGGCAATTGGACTTTGGCATTGTTTGCTTCAGTGTAGAAGCTTCTCCTTCCAGATACATTGTACTAGGCTGCAATCCTACCAAACTGAATTCAATGGGACTTATAGATTGTTAGGGATAGGATGGTGCTGTTAGCTTATCTTTTTTTACTTCTTATAGATTTGTAATACACATACTATTGAAAGATCTGGTCCCAGGGTATGGTCTGAAAGCAATGAGCCTGCTGCTGTCAGAGTCTAGATGAATGACCACCTGGGAGCCACATGTACAATGCCATGAATTCCAAGGATGTACAGTGCTCTAAACACTATATAGCATGGGGGATCCCATTGAAATATAATTGGGTGTGATGCAGTACCATTATATTTTATGGGAGTTTGGCTAAGAAAACAGATATGGAACTAGTGTTTTCCTAATGGCTGCTAGGTTAGAAATAGTCATATTATAGAAATGTTTAGATGTACCAATCATCTCAGAGGGCTGGTGAATTACAGACATCATTCATGATGATGATGATACACAGTAAAAAAAAAATTCACAAGGTTAACCTAAGTTTATTCAGTTCTGCAAAACTCATTATGTACAAAATATATATGGCCCATTGTTTTCTCCATGGTAGGAAGAACATAAGAAGAGCCCTGCTGGAACAGACCAAAGGCCTTTCTAGTCCAGCAACCTGTTTTCACAGTGACCAACCACAAGCCTGTGGGAGGCCCATAAGCAGGACATGAGCACAACAGCACTCTCCCTACCAACTGGTATTCAGAATCATACCCCTCCAAGGCTAGAGATAAGTACACTGCTATCATGGCTTGCAGCCTTTGGTAAATAATAATACAATAAGTAGATTGTAACAGTTATTATAAGGTCAGGATTTTTAATTTAAACGTATGTGTGCCATTCATTTCTTCTTTGGTTCCATTTAATCCTGTAGTTTTCTCTATTTAAATATACGAAGAAATCATAATAGTGTTAAAACTAAACTTTAATGGAAATTTAGCCATTGACATTGATGGGAAGAGGATTATACCCTTTAGTGGTATTATGGAAGTTGTGTTCAGGCATCACCTAAACAAACAATATAAACAGGGGATGGGGGCAAGGGTTCACATGTAAGTCCTGCCCCCAATATCCCCAGACATGCAGACTGCCCTTTAAAGTTTTCTGTGCACATTCAGTTGAACATGCTTAGAAACTCTCCCTCCCATCAGGAACCCTGATAGTGTTGGGTTCAAGGTTGTGGGAAGATTTTCAGCTGAATGCCCTTAGAAACTCTACATTCTAAAGTGCAATCCAGAAACCCAGGGATGTTGGAGATAGGGTTGCCCCAGCTCTGATTTGCAACATTGCATGTTCAGGTGAACATATGAACATAGCTAGTGTGAAAAGGGAATGGGTGATATTTCTATCAATAACTAAACCAATCTATTCTCTATCAACAGAGTTCAAGGTCAATGCTGCACACACACACACTGAAAGCCTTACCTAGAGTAATTTGATTATGTGGATTTAAGCAACACGCCATTAAAGTACTTGGTTAAACCTCAGGGTTTCTAACAGATTTATACACAATTCATACTGTTAGGTTTCTCCTACAGTTAAGTACAAGGAAATGTCAGATGTAATAGGTTATGCAAATCTAATGATTTTTAATGATGAAGTCAAGACTTGTTCCTGTTTAGAGCATTCTTGTAGATCATTTCACATCTTGGAGAGCAAAAGGTAGACATGAATGGGTGACAGAGTAGTAAGAGAAAGGCAGAGCACTCAGAATTATGCTTCATTATTTTACAAATGGTGAGTAACTGTGTGTCGCTACCAAAGTTGGTTTATTTTGTCCATTAGTCATGTCCATGCTCTTTTAGACACAGCAATTAAATAGATCATTAGTTATTTTATGGAGTGTCCGCTCAGAAGTCAGAGGGAAATTGTTCCTCTCCTCCAAGAGCAATTTACTGACAAAAAACATAATTCCTTCCATGAGGTAAATTGTGCATCACCAGGCACCTGACTATCAACAAAACAAAACAAAACACCTTCTAATCATCATTGTTACAATTGAATATTTGTGGTAGATGCATTCAACATGCCTGACCAAACTTGGCAGTAGATTCAAGAAAGTTTATTCCATTGGATGTTGGGCAAGGACCCAGCATAGTCTGTTGCACGTATGGAGAGTTGATTCTTTGAGTCATCCTTCATGGTGATGGAGGAAGAGCTAAAGAGAGGCTAGTGAAGCCTACCAACTCATATTGTACCACTCAGTGATGCAAAACTATGTATATGTACATGAGGGAAGGATTTGACGAATTCTGCAATTGCTAGCTCCAAGACAGTAAAGGACAGACAGTGATTGCCACCACACCAAAGAAGACTCATGACACAGATATGGATTAATGTTATATTTATTTAAAATATAACAAATATTAAACTTCATCCAATTTCAGCCAGTTACCAAATTGATCACACTTCCGGCAGGTGAGGATATACCTAACTGGGAGGGAGTATTCCCTCCAGTTCCCTGGGCATGTCAGTCACTGTGGACTGTGACTCCCCAGCCACTGATGTGGGATAACTTGTCCTTCCTTGCTATTAGAGCCAATCAAGTGGTTCCAACCTCTGCAGCCTGCCCCACTGTACAGGCATTCACCCTGATGTGCAAGTTGGTCCCGCAAGGACACCCCCCAGATCCCCACCAGCCACACAGCACTGGTAGTTCCCTAGAGAGTGCCCTTTAACATAATGCTTCAGTCACCTGCTTTGTACCCCCACCTTCCTTACCTGCCCAAATTCCATGCCAGCCAAAGCAAGTCAGCCCTAACCCCCCCGAGGGCTGACCGAATCAACCCCAGAAGTATGGAGTAGGCAAAATTAAAGGGATTCTGAAATCAGAATCCCCCCAAAATTCCTACTCAGCCCCAAATGGTGACTAGCAAAGCCCATACTGACAAGGGAGGGGGAGTGGGTGCCGCAAGGCAAAGAGAGGCAAGATTCGAGGGAGGAGCAGGCTTATAAACCTGCTCATTCCTTCTTCAGATTGGTCGAGAGACTCCACCTGACCCGTTTTCAAATCTTTCGGGAATGTTCCTGAGTCTTCTGAAAAGGGTGTGGGTGGCGGCAAATTCGCCCCTATGTTAGGCGGGAATGCCATACCCAGGATACTGGATGCACAGGGATAGACAAATTTGCCAATATCAGTTTCTTCCAGTTTCTCATCTTCACAGTCTTAAGTTCAGTTCTCCATATTTCTGCATAAGTTTGGTATTCTTTTTTTAAAAAAAGTCCTCATGAAAATTCACCTGCATTTTAGTGTACATTTCTCCTAATATACACAGTTTTATATGCAATTTTGCCTACATAATATACACATTTTTCTTAATATAATGTATTCTTGCTTGTTATTTTCACTAATATATAGTATTACATACAGTAAAACCTTGTTATACCATGAGGGTTGGGGGAAAATGATGCACCTGTGGTACAGGGCTTCCACATTATAATGAAAACTGAACTGCAAGGGTTAAAGCCAGTGAGTACTAGGAGTACCAGTTCCTAGAAAGGCAAAACACTGCCATCACTGTGGCTGAGGGAAGGAAGAAGCAGGATTGGTAACAGAGGGAAAAACCAGTTACAAAAAAAACCCTCCACAGAAGGGACTTGAAGGCTTGAGAGATAAGCATCCCTTAGGAAAAGAAAACACCAGGAAGGAAAAGGACAGGAAGGAGGGGAATGACAGGAAATAGATTTTTAAAATAAACACTGACAGGTCTCAGAAATACCAAGGGGAAGCAAATGGAAGACTCACTAAGGACAAGGACAACAAAGAACAAAAAAGAGAGAGTATACAATATTTTACATGGGGGGCATGGTTACACCCATGGCATATCTAATTTCATGGTACATTGAGACATGCTATAGCAAGGTTCTACTGTACTAGGGTTGTGCAACCAATCCAAACAAATCCCAAATCCTGAATTGAATCAGGGTGATTCAGTCTGAATTTGGGCTGCGACAGATCAAGTTGAGGCAGCTCCAGATCAGTCCAGAGTGTGTCAGGTTCACTCAGATCACTCTGGAATGCTCCACAGCAACTTGGAGCTCAAACTATTCTGCAAAGAAACCCAGACAGCTTGTCTCCAAAGTGATGCCATTATTAATTACAACACCATGTAAGAAAATTGCCAGAGTGGAGAGAGGGGGAAGGGGAAGAGGGAGTATTGACTTTGCTCTAGCTTCCAATCCAGGGCTAAAACAAACAAACAAAAACTATCATTGTCTGTTCCTTAGCATTGCTATTAAATACGGCTAGCACAAATGCCTCTGAAGACACCTGTCTGAAATTTGGCAGGGCTAATCCCATCTTGAGGGGCTATCATGTCTCCAGTTTCATGAATCTATGAGGGGAAAATACCAAGAAAAAGCTGTGGCCATTTTAGTTTCCCAATGTAAGTGAATGGGAAAACTGAAGATCTGGACTGGGTCAGATCAGATCTGAATTGGATTGTGGGGGCATATACTATACAATGTATACTATATAGTATACAATGTATACTAGCATATACTATACAATGGTATATACTATAGTAATATAAAAGTAAGGTAAGGTAAGGTAGTAAACATTTGTTCTGCTTACTAAGCAAACAAAGACCACTTGTTATTATACCAATTTTAGTTAATGCTCTGCCATTGAGACCATATTGGAGCAGACAGAGATGCTTTGGAGGAATGTTAACTTGGCTTAAACAAAGTTTTCAGAAAGAAATATCACAGTGATGATCAAGTTCTCTTTCTGTTATAGATGTTCTCTTCCTCTTCTAGCATTGCATCATTTCATAAAAGGTTTGGCTCTTCCTTACATTTTGATTGTGCCCAAGAGAGCTTTCTTGCACAAAAGGATGAGTAATACATGACTCCACTGGGTAGGCTCATAAATGACAAGAGAAAATTCATGTACATGTTTAGAGGAAATTGACACATAACCTCTTCTAACAATAATGGGAACTAAACTTGCAAACCTCATTTCACAAAGGTGAAATTCCACTCCAAAAGCAAAGTATATTCCATAAAGCATTAATAGACAATTAATCTTGTTCTACTTTTTTGACCTACTGATATATAAATAGCACTCCCTAACACCATCTCTTGCTGGCATTCTACTGACATTTTCCAATTCAGCTCAAGCTGCTCTTTCTGGTGCCCTGTACAGTCTCAATGCCTCTGTTTTAGTTATAAATGTTACAAAAGAATGAGTAGAATAAAAATAACACCTGGGCATTATGGTCCTTAAATTCATAGCCCAATACATTTCTCTTTCGTAGACCTCACACTGACACAGGCTATGAAATATTGAATGTGAAGTCTTTTCTGTCTCGGTAGCTCGTCTTCTGTTTTGCAACTCAAAGGCAACACTTGATAACCTGCAAACGAAAGTTAACAAGCAAACAAAAAACACCACACCTTTCACATAAGAACATAAGAACATAAGAACATAAGAAGAGCCTGCTGGATCAGGCCAGTGGCCCATCTAGTCCAGCATCCTGTTCTCACAGTGGCCAACCAGGTGCCTGGGGGAAGCCCGCAAGCAGGACCCGAGTGCAAGAACACTCTCCCCTCCTGAGGCTTCCGGCAACTGGTTTTCAGAAGCATGCTGCCTCTGACTAGGGTGGCAGAGCACAGCCATCATGGCTAGTAGCCATTGATAGCCCTGTCCTCCATGAATTTGAATTCACATTCTTCTCCTGAATGCCAAATACAACCTGTGGTCATTACAGTGCCATGCACAATCAAAATTGTGATTATAGACCACTTATTTTGCTTACTGTTTTGTTAATGAGTATTGATAACAACACATGTTTTAACTGAGAGCTGTTAGGAAACAGCCACACCACCTACTAGTCTTTGGTATTATACAGCAACGAGAGTGGCTGTACACTATAGCCAGCATGGATTTTTCACATTCCACAATGTTAAATTGAAAATACCCACCCATGCCATTCTGATGCTTCCTATAAGCTCATTTCAAAACAAAACTTTACAAAACTTATAGTCCTGAACTCAGAAGCGCTTCCATAACAGCCCTCTAAATTTTCATGGTGATACACGAAATGGTCAAAGAGAAAGGAGAGTTCAAAGTGTGAACAGACCCCTGTTGTACTTTTTTCTGTCAGTGTTCTCATAATTTGTTGAAATTAATTAAAAATCAGCTATGTTCAAAAAGTACCCGTAATCCTATTACTGACCTTACCCCATGCTTTGACCTTCATCTTCTGAAGTTAAAAAAATGCCTGGCTGATTTTTATTTAATTCAAGAAATTTAAAGTTGGAATCAATGATAAGCCAGGGCATGCTCAGTAAGAACCAATTGTCAGTGTTCTAAAAGCCAGGCTCACAGCTGCTTAGCTTGCCTAATTAGGGGGTCACACCCACACAAGACTTTTATTTCACTTTAGACAGTCATGGCTTCCCCAAAAGAATCCTGGGAAGGATTCTCCTATTCCCGTAACAGAGCTCCAATGGCCAGAGTGGTTTAACAGTCAGCCGTTCTGACTGAAGCTCTGTGAGGGGAACAGGGCCTCTCCTAACAACTCTCAGCACCCTTCACTAACCACACTTCCCATTATTCTTTGGGAGAAGCCATGACTGTCTAAAGTGAAATAAAGGGCTGGTGTGGATGTGGCCAGGGACAGTTTTGGTTTAAATGTTGGTGAGAGACTACATGTGCCTGCTGTAGAATAAAAAGATGGCAGAAAACCTGAAAAACAATGATACTGTTTACAATGTTTTACAATGTTTTCCTTTCGGAAATGAAAGGTGTCTCTCCATTGCCCAGTGCCTGCTCACCCAATATCCTCCCCTCCTCATCCTGTCTTCCCTCCCCTTTCTGTCCTCCTCCTCCCCCACCCCTCTCCCAGGTCAGTTTCACCTGTCCTAAGCATGACTGCACAGGAGTAAATCCTACTGAACTTCAAAACCATGCAAACCATGCAACCTGCCCTCCCCTACTCCTCCCTCCTATTCCCCCCTCTGGCCCCTTCCCTTCCCTTCCCTTCCTTTGCCCCTCACTCCCCTCCCCCATGCTCTTCAAATTCCCTCCTTCCCCCTACTCCTTCACCTCCCTCTCCCCCTCCCCCTCCTCCCCATGGTCAATTTTACCTATCTTAAGCATGATTGTTGCGAGTAAATTCCATTGAACTCAATAAGCATGCAAATGATCAGACCAGCCATTCCCCTCCTTCCCCTGTCCTCTCCCTTCCTCCTCTCTTTCTCCTCCCTCCCCTCCCCTTTTCCTTCTTCTTCCTCCCATGCCCACTCCAGCCTTCCCTCCCTCCTTCTTCTCCTTCCCACCCCAAGTCAGTTATACATATGCTAAGCATGATTGCCCAGGATTAAATCCCACTGAACTCAATAATATTTATTTATTTATTTATTTATTAGATTTATATACCGCCCGACTAGCAATAGCTCTCTGGGTGGTGAACATAAAATAGCATAAAAAATACAATAAATAACAAAATAATACTAAATAATACAATCAAAAATCCAATACAATAACATTTTTAAAAGTAAATCAATTTAACTTAAAATGCTTCAGAGAATAGGAAAGTTTTGACCTGGCACCGAAAAGAGAGCAGAGTCGGCGCCAGACGTACTTCCTTGGGGAGACTGTTCCATAGTTCAGGGGCCACCACTGAGAAGGCCCTAGATCTCATCACTACCCTCCGGGCCTCCCTGCAAATGATCAAACCTGCCCTCCTCCCCCCTCCCCCTCCTGTCTTCTCCCATCCCCCTCCTCCCCTCTGTCCTTCCTCCTCTCCCACCTCCTCTCCTACCCCTACCCTTCCTCCTCTTCCCATCCCCTGTGGTCAGTCTCACCTATCCTAAGCATGATTGCAAGGGAGTAAATCCCACTGATCCCATGCTAATCACATTAGCATGCAAATGATCATTCTCAGCAAATTTACACAGGAACCCATTTCTTACTTCCCAGATCAAAAAGCAGAGAAAATCACTAATAGGAAAAAAAAACCTTGCAGTTTAAGAACATACCTATAGCCAACTGATATTTCTATTAAACTTAAAAAAAGCAGGACAATTGGTCACCAGGTGAGCAGGAGACCTGACCTCCTCTGAGATATTGTACTGCCCTACAAATTTGTAAAACTCTATCAACTGCCTTAATATTGTTGCTTCCTCCCTGCTAAAACAACATCAGCACAGCACACAACTTATTTCTATTATTTGGGATGATTTCAGGCATTGCCACCACTCACCATATGCTCAGAAACTCATGTTACCAACTTCTTCCAAGCTACACAGGAAGTGGATTGGACTGTGGCAGTCCAACCCAAATCATGTTTGCATTTTTACAAATTTGTTGGGCAGTCCAATATCTCAGAAAGGTCAGGTCTCCTGCTCTATAGCTGCCCAATTTCCCCACTTTTTAAAGTTTAATAGAAATATCTGTTGGCTATAGGTATATTGTTAAACCACAAGGTTTTTTTTTCTATTAGTGAATTATCAGAGAACAAACAGGGTACAGGACATAGGAAGAGTTGTAATTGTTCTTATTATAGCATCATTAGTGGACATCAGCCTTCCCCAGCCTGAAGTCCTCCAGATGTTTTGGACTACAACTCCCATCATTTCTGACCATTGGCAATGCTGGATGGGGCTGATGGCAGTTGTAGTCCAACACATCTGGAGGGCACCAGGTTGGGGAAGGCTTGTGTACATCATGTCATTTTACAGAGAAACAGAAGCAAATTAAACCTACAGGGCTATATCCAACTCAGCAGTAGATCTACTGAAATTAATGAACCTAAATTAGCCATGACCATTTATTTCAATTGGTCTACTTTGAGTAGGATAACCCAAGCTAACAGGTCTCTGCCTTGAGAAGCATACAGTAAAGTTTGATGATGGGGACAGAACAGAGGAATAGGGAAATAATGGACAGGTGACAAAGAAAATTAGGAGGACCACTTATGGTCCTCCTAAAATGACCAGTGGAACAGATCTGACATGTATGCACTAGCAATGTACCTATCATCTCTGGAAGTGCACTGTAGCCCATTTCAGGATTAATGGAGCCCTCTCTCATCCTATTGTGGCATCACCATCGTTGGTGCCATGGGGAAAGCAGTGACGATGATTGGATGGAGGGCTGTGGAATAAGGGAAGACTATCCTCCCCTACACCTAAGATAAGCCCCATCATGCTGCTTCTGCATTCATGCTTGGGCACAACCAAGATCCAGAGAGGAAAGGCATATGCAGATCAGATGAGCACTTCCCTGTGAGGAAAGAGTATTTCCATTGCTCTCCAAGGTATGGTATGACCAAGGCAGCTCCCCTTCCACAAACCTGGATGGAGCTTAGGCCTGCCTCAACTTCCATCAGATAGTACAAAGGTGGCATAGCAGGCACACCTTGGAGTATGTGGAAGGGTGAGAGACTCTCACATATCCCTGTCTAAAATAGGCCTTTTGAGTCACCTTATCTGCTTCTCACAGCTTACTCCTCACATTCTATAACATCAGCTGTTCCACTATTCTGCACAAAACATACTGCAAGTGTCAGAAAGGCTCTCCTCCACAACACAAGGATCGCTCAACAAAACTATCAATGTGCTGTGTCCCTGGAGCTGGATGACCACTGGAGGAAATAGCTCTGTAAGCTGACTTCCATCCATATGAACTTCCAGTATCAGGCCAAAAGTTAACACACTGCTCCTGTGGTAGGTTAATACTTTGCTGTCTTGACTCTTTACCTATGGTCCTATGATATGGAGAGACAAGACAGCAGATCCTACACACAGCACATTATTAATCTGTTGGTTTGAATCCAAGTAGAACAAAAAGGACAATTGTTTTTAAAAAACGATGTTCTGTTAACTCCTTTCAAAGAGTTTCTTTGAAGAGAAAAAGCAAGAATAGAGTATTTTTTTAAAAAAGTAAATTGAAAATAATAACGATAAATTCCCTACCATGCATGAATGGTTAGCTAAAATCTGGACAATGGTCATATTTTCTTTAGTTCTGAAGAAGGTTGCACCAGGTTTGTGGCTCAATATTTATATTTATTTATTCATCTATTTATTTGCTTTATATCTCACCCTTCCTCCTGACAGGAGCCCATTATATCATAATATAATTATATTATGACAGATGCGCAATTGAAAAAGCCTCTGTATGGTGATTTGTTTATATAATGCTGATATTTTGTCATTCTATGTTTATTATTATATTATACATTTTTATAATATCATTGTGTTATTGAATGATATTAATGGTATAATTGAACACAATATATTAATTTTGTATATTGCTTATATGCATTAAAATTGTACTTTTTAATTATCTAACAAAATGATTTAAATAAGTTAATAAATGATTAAAAGAAAAAGGTCTGGCTTCCTTCCATGTAAAACAGGATCCCAGGCTCTATTTGAGAAACTGATCTGTTTCTGATTTTTGAAGATATTCCTAGCCACACGTCTTAACAAATGTCATCCATTTTTAATGCGGCACCCAACAGCTCCTCAAAATTCTTTTTTTCAGAATGACTGCAACATCTATGCTGTTTTACAGTTTATATGTTCTCTACTATTTTATCACCTAAGTATTGTTTACTTGAGCCTTGTATGTGGCATCACAGAAAATGAATGTCAAGCATTCCCCACTTATCCAGGGTATAGACTGAAGTGTTAATGTTTCAGCTATTGACATTTCCAAAGAATGGGTCTCATTGGGAGTTGGAGGTACCACTTGGCAGTGGCTCCGCTCCTACTTGGTGGATCGTCTCCAGAAGGTAGGGCTTGGGGAACATTACTCGATACCCTGGACTCTCCATTGTGGAGTCTCGCAGGGATCGGTTCTGTCCCCTATGCTCTTTAACATCTATATGAAGCCGCTGGGGGCGGTCATCAGGAGCTTTGGAGTGCGTTGTCACCAGTATGCTGATGACACGCAACTCTATTTCTCCTTTTCATCTTCTTCAGGTGAGGCTGTTAATGTGCTGAACCGTTGCCTTGCCGCGATAATGGACTGGATGAGAGCTAACAAACTGAAGCTCAATCCTGACAAGACTGAGACGCTGTTGGTGGGTGCCTTCTTGACCCAGGTGGTGGATGTTCAACCTGTTCTGGATGGGGTTACACTCCCTCTGAAGGAACAGGTTCGTAGCTTGGGGGTCCTTTTCGATCCATTCCTGTCGCTTGAGGCTCAGGTGGCCTCGGTGGCACGGAATGTGTTCTACCATCTTCGGTTGGTAGCCCAGCTACGTCCCTATCTGGATAGTGATGACCTCGCCTCAGTTGTCCATGCTCTGGTAACCTCGAGATTGGACTACTGCAATGCACTCTACATGGGGCTGCCTTTGAAGACGATTTGGAAACTACAGCTAGTGCAAAACGCAGCAGCCAGACTGCTGACGAGGACCAGACGGTCCGCACATATAACACCTGTTCTGGCGCGTTTGCACTGGCTACCTATTTGTTTCCGGGCTAGATTCAAAGTGCTAGTTTTGACTTGTAAAGCCTTACACGGTGCGGGACCACAATACCTTGCGGAATGCCTCTCCCGCTATGAACCTACCCGCTCGCTACGTTCAACATCTAAGGCCCTCCTCCGAGTCCCATCCCATAGGGAAGCTCGGAGGGCTGTTACTAGATCTAGGGCCTTTTCAGTGGTGGCCCCCGTATTATGGAACAGCCTTCCCTATGAGGTGCGCCTGGCGCCTTCTCTTCCATCTTTTCGGCGCCAGGTTAAAACCTTTTTATTCTCCCAGGCATTTTAATGCTTATGTTTATTGTCAAGTTAATTTTATTCCAAGTGGTTAAATGCTCAAGCTGTATGTTTTTAGCGATTTTATCTGATTTTTATTTTTACTGTATTGTATTTTATTCCTTGCTGTGAACCGCCCAGAGAGCCATAGGCTAAGGGCGGTATAGAAATGGAATGAAATAAATAAATAAATAAATAATTCCATATAGGAACCCTTTTGTAAAATGGCACAGGCAAGTTATATGAGAAGTGGCACAGTTAATATTGAAAAATGGCACAGGTAAACTACACGTGTAAGATAAATAGTGAAAGCCACAAAGTTGAATGGCTTTTTAAAAAAATGATTAGAAAAATTCATTGAAGATGAGGCTATCATTGACTGCCAGCCATTATGGCTATGCTACACCTCCACTGTCCACTGTCAGAGACTTTATGACTGAATACCAGCTGCTGGGAATCTCAAATGGGGAGAGTGCTTCTTACGATCCTATGAATTAACTAGGGGCTCCACTCACCAACCTGCACCACTGCCACCATGGTAATTCCCTAGAGCTACCTCTTCCTACCCTATGCGAGTATTGAGCTCTCTTTTCACCTTCCCAACCCCATTTCTGAAACCACTTCTCTCTTGTGTTCTGCAGCCCCACTTTGCATCCCTGTTTTCACCTTCACCTACGATGATGTCTCCTCCCCCCTCCTTGTCTGCACCCCTCTCCTGCACACAGACCTCCTCCTATGCATTGCAACTACTAAGCATGTTTTTGACCTTCTACTCAATTATGCAGCCACCAATATTCTTCAGCCCCATTTGTACCCATTTTCATCTTCATCCCCATTTGCCTACTCCTTCCTTTTTTGCAATCCCCTTTGCTCCCTTTCACCTTCACCCCTTTTTCTTCCCTCCTGCTCCCTCATTTTTTCAACTTCACTTTGCACACAGACCACCCCCACTTCCATGCCTCCTCCCACTCCTATTATGCAGCCCCTTTGCACCACACTCCATCTGAAACAATCGGAGAGGTATCAGTAATAGAAGGATGGAGGAATATGAGAGGGAAATGTGTTGGTTTTAAATAACAGGAGGGGTTTCAGTAAATCAAGGATGGAGGAACATGAGAGGGGGAAGTACTGGTTTTAAAGAATGGGTGTTGAGCAATGCAGGGATGGAAGAACATGAGAGGGGGAAAGCATTGGTTTTAAACAACATGAGAGATTTAAAGAAGGTAGGTGGGAAAGGCTCTGTTGTACCCATGTTGACCTTTTGGTGTTAACTTCTGTGTTGTACCCATCTCTGCTATTTCTTCTTGTTAAAACATAAAAAACTCCAACCCTCAGTGTTCCTTCCTTCTAATCTATTCAGATCTCTCCTGTAGTTTTAATCAGCCACCTTCCCATCTTTCTGTCCCTCTCTGTCCTGACTGCTTTGCTGGGGCAGGAGAGAATCTCAGTATTGTTAGAATATGCACAAACATAGTTTGGAGGCCACATCTCACTTTGTTCCTCTCCCTCCATGTTTCCATGGGAATGAGGCATGCCCCTCCAGCACAATGATATTCTTAGGTAAATATAGTATAGGTGATTAAATGGAAGGAAAGAGCCTGTTCCAGTTCCTTCATTGGAGCAAGACATAATTAGATGTGGCCTAATTGCTTTTACACCAAAGTCCCTGATCTGGAGGATGGGGAGAAGTAGCAGAGGACCCTGCTGGCACACTGCCTCCATGCAACGATGCTGCACTGCCACTATCAATCAAGCTGGAAGCATCTCAAATGGGAGCTAGCCATGGAGTGGCAAAGCCAAGCAAACTGAGTAGTTCCAAAGAGCTCCCTTATGCCTTTTCATGGGAAACACTCTTGTTTTCTAGGCTACCACTAAAGCTGGATGGGGAGAAAGTTAAGAGCCAGTGTGGTTTAGTGGTTGGAGTGTCAGACTGGAACCTGGGAGACTCGGGTTCAAATCCCCACTCAGCCATAGCACCCACTGGGTGACCTTGAGCCATTCATTGTCTCTCAGCCTAATTTACCTCACAGAGTCATTATCAGGATAAAACGGAGAGAGGGGAGAACCATTTATTCCAACAAGAGTTCCTTGGAGGAAAGATGGGATATAAATGTAACAACAATGACAATGATGATATTAACAACAATTGCAGGGGAAATTGCCCAAACCTCATGGTAAACTGATGCAAACAAATGGGATTGCCAACTATTTTTTTAAAAAAAGGTCTTGTTTATACATCTTTAATAGGAGTCTGATGTACAGAAATGTAGCAGATGAAGCTTTTCCTAGAGATACAGAGAAGGGGAAAATTCACCTGCTTAATTTCGGCATGGCAGACTGCTTTTAAAGGAGCAGGAGCTGATCTAGGAAAAACATTGGCAATACAAAAATAACTTTTGTCCCCTTGCTACTTAAACTGTGCTTTGCGGAAATTAAAGAGACATACTTGAAGCCTTACGAAATAAATACTGGCAAGAGACAAGAGGAAAGGACATAGGGAGGACAGAAAAGGAGAACAATACATGTGTGATTTATAAAGCATAGCAAGCTGGATTTTTTTCTAACTCCCTCCCTTTAATTTATAATAAAGAGAAAAATAAAATATTAAGGGAGGAGAGCCAAGATTAAAGGGTAGGTCATAGGGTGTATTTATTTATTTATTCATTCATTTATTACATTTATATGCTGCCCCATAGCCAAAGCTCTCTGGGCAGTTTACAGCAATTAAAAACAATAAAAACTAATATACAAATTTTAAAACACAAAAACCAATTTAAAAAACAATTTAATTTAAAAAAAACAATTTAAAAACACATGCCAAAATGCCTGGGAGAAGAGGAAAGTCTTGACCTGGCGCCGAAAAGATAACAGTGTTGGTGCCAGGCACATCTCATCAGAAAGATTATTCCATAATTTGGGGGCCACCACTGAGAAGGCCCTCTCCCTTGTTCCCATCCTCCAAGCTTCCCTCAGAGTAGGCACCTGGAGGAGGGCCTTTGATGTTGAGCATAGTGTATGGGTGGGTTCATGTCAGGAGAGGCGGTCCATCAGGTATTGTGCTCCTAAGCTGTGTAAGTCTTTATAGGTTAAAACTAGCACCTTGAATCGTGCTCAGAAACATACAGGCAGCCAATGCAAGTAGGCCAGAATCGGTTTTATATGTTTGAACCATCTAGTCCCTGTTACCAATCTGGTCGCTGCATTTTGCACAAGCTGCAGCTTCCAAACCGTCTTCCAAGGCAGCTCCACATAGAGCACATTGCAGTAATCTAACTTGGAGGTTGCCAGAGCATGGACAACTGAAGCCAGGTTATCCCTGTCCAGATAGAGATGTAGTTGGGCCACCAACTGAAGTTGGTAGAAGGCACTCCATGCCACCGAGGCTACCTGAGCCTCAAGTGACAGAGATGGTTCTAGGAGAACCCCCAAGCTACAAACCTGCTCCTTCAGGGCGAGTGCAACCCCATCCAGGACAGGTTGCACATCTACCATCCAGTCAGAAGAATCCACTAGCAGCATCTCAGTCTTGTCTGGATTGAGCCTCAGTTTATTAGCCCTCATCCAGTCTATTGTTGCAGCCAGGCACCAGTTCAGCACATTGAGAGTCTCATCTGAAGAAGATGAAAAGGAGAAATAGAGCTGTGTGTCATCAGCATACTGACCACCACCTCTCGCAGAGAGGCATTAATCACTTCCCTGGCCCAGCCGGCTGTTCCATCCCTGCTAGCTTTTATTAGCCAAGAAGGGCAAGGATCCAGCACAGAAGTGGTTGCACGAAACTGTCCAAGCACCTTGTCAACATCCTCAAGCTGTATTGATGATTTGTTAGTGGCTGCAAAATATTGTTTTTTTGTTGCCCTCACTGCCCCTCCTCCTCTTCGGATGCACACCTTAATGTGGTGAGGGGGTTTCAGAGTGTTGAAGAAGCTGAGAGCAAAGCCATCAGGAGTCTCGACCAAGAGGCTAGACTCCTAGCAGGGGCACCCAAGGTGGAATGGTCAAAGCTGGAACACTAGACTAAGATGCATCCAAACTCAGAGGAAGGCAATGGTAAACCACCTCTGAATGGCTCTTACCACGAAAACCCTATGAACAGAGTATCCAAAATGCAACATGAGATAGTGCTGGAAGATGAGACCCTCAGGTCAGAAGGCACTCACTGAGCTACTGGGGAAGAACAAAGGACAAGTACGAGTTTTGCTGTGACTAATGATGCAGCTGGGTCAAAGCCAAAAGGAAGCCCAGAGGCTGATGTACACAGATGCAAAAGGAGAGTCCGGAGTTGTACGACGCACACAATAGGAACATGGAATGTGAGAAGCATGAACCAGGGAAAGTTAGAAATTGTCAAGCAAGTAATGGAACGCATCAACATTACAATACTTGGCGTGAGCGAACTAAAATGGATGGGAATGGGACATTTCCAATCAGGCAACTACAAAATATTTTATGCAGGAAATGAGAAATTAAGAAGAAATGGGGTTGCTTTAATAGTGAGAAGTGATGTAGCAAGAGCAATTAGGAGCTATAATGCAAGGTCTGAGCGAGTTATATCAATGAGATTAAATGGGAAACCTATCAACATAACCATCATCCAAGTCTATGCTCCAACGGCAACAACAACACAGGAAGAAACTGATCACACACCAAAACAAGATGTGCTGATAATCATGGGGGACTGGAATGCAAAAGCAGGGAACAGAGAAGAATTAGGAATTGTGGGGAAATGGGGCCTAGGAGACAGAAATGAAGCAGGAGAACGACTTATTGAATTCTGTGAAGCCAATAATTTGTTTCTTGTGAACACATTTTTTGAGCAACCAAAAAGACGACTGCACACATGGACATCACCAAATGGCCAATATAGGAATCAAATTGATTATATAATTGGAAACAGAAGATGGAGAAGTTCCATACTTTCTGCAAAAACAAGACCAGGAGCAGACTGCGGTACAGATCATGAACTGGTTGTATCAAAAATCAGAGTAAAGCTAAAGAATACCAACAAAGCAATCATAATGCCAAAATACAATTTAAATAACATCCCAGAAGCATATGAAGATCAAATAAGGAACAGGTTTGAGGCTTTAAACTTAGTTTTCAGACAACCAGAAGAACTATGGAATGAAGTCAGAGACGTTATCAGAGAAGAATGCAAAAAGACAATACCTCTTGTTAAAAAGAGAGAAAGACCCCAATGGATGACTGAAGAAACTCTTAAAATGGTTAAAGAGAGAAGGAAAGCAAAAGCAAAAGGAGTTAGAAACACAGTCAGAACCCTAAATGCAACAATGCAGCGACTAGTACGTAGGGACAAAGAGAACTATTACAATAGTTACTGTATAGAAATAGAAGAGGACAACAAAAAGCGTAGAACAAGAGCCCTGTTCCAAAAGATTAGAGAAATGAAAGGGAAATTTAAACCAAGAGTAGAGATGTTGAATAATCCACAGGACAACACACTGAATGACCAAGATGAAATAAAGGGAAGATGGAAGCAATACACTGAAGAACTCTATAAAAGAGATGCCAGGATGGCAGATTCATTCATGGAGGAACCATATGATGAAGAACCAGAAATTTTAGAATGCGAGGTGAAAGATGTGTTGACCATTGAACCGCACTGTCACTGAGTTTGTTTTCCATCAAGTCTGAAAAACTGTAGCTAGGGGGAGCTATGTCTTTGCCCAGTCTGGGAACGGACAGCCACGGCCATTGCTATAGTAACCATCGCAATAGACTGGGAAAAGTTCTAGCAGCTATCTGTGTTAAGCTGAGTCTTCTGTGTATTGCCTCTGAACTGAGAGGTTGTCTTCTGTGTTTACCTTTGGAGAGAGATGTACCAGAAGGGGGGTGACTGAAGAAACTCTACATGTATTTACTCTTAAGCCTTTGGCCGTAATGTCTTAATAAAGACTCTTAACATGATCTAATGCTCTGAAGAAGTTTCTTGCTCAACTTAACTCCAACGTAATGTATGCTGTTTCACGCAACAACGCACACACGTCAACAAGATGCTCTTAGCATACTTGGAAGAAACAAATCGCCAGGAATAGATGGCATACCAATAGAGTTGCTACAAGCTACTGAGACTGAATCTCTCCAAATTTTGAGTAAAATCTGTCAAGAAATATGGAAAACTAAACAATGGCCCACAGACTGGAAGCGTTCCATATACATATCAATTCCAAGGAAAGGGGATCACAGGGAATGCAGTAATTATCGGACTATTGCCTTAATATCCCATGCAAGTAAAGTAATGCTCAAGATTCTACAACAAAGGCTCTTGCCATATATGGAGTGAGAAATGCCAGACGTCCAAGCTGGATTTAGAAAGGGAAGAGGCACCAGAGATCATATCACATACATTGGATAATGGAACGGGCCAAGGAATTTCAGAAGAAAATCACCCTATGCTTTATAGATTACAGCAAAGCCTTTGACTGTGTAGATCATGAAAAACTATGGAATGCTTTAAAAGAAATGGGGGTGCCACAGCATCCGATTGTCCTGATGCGCAACCTATACTCTAGACAAGAGGCTACTGTAAGGACAGAATATGGAGAAACTGATTGGTTCCCAATCGGAAAGGGTGTGAGACAGGGGTGTATTTTATCACCCTGTTTATTTAGTCTGTAAGCAGAACATATCATACGGAAAGCAGGATTGGACCAAAATGGAGATGTGAAACTTGGAGGGAGAAATAGCAACCTCCAATAGCATCTGTTATGAACCACCCTGTTCAGATCTTGTAAATTCAGGTCTATGGCTTCCTTTATGGAATTGATCCATCTCTTGTTTGGTCTTCCTCCTTTTCTACTACCTTCTGGTTTTCCCAGCATTATTGTCTTTGGTAGTGAATCATGTCTTCTCATTGTGTGTCCAAAGTATGATAACCTCAGTTTCATCATTTTAGCTTCTAGTGATAGTTCTGGTTTAATTTGCTCTAACACCCAATTATTGGTCTTTTTTCCGGTCCATGGTATACACAAAGCTCTCTTCCTGCACCACATTTCAAATGAATTGATTTTGTCTTATACACTTTTTTCACAGTCCAACTTTCACATCCATACATAGAGATTGGGGAATACCATGGTCTGAATGATCCTGACTTTAGTGTTCAGTGATACAACTTTGCATTTGAGGACCTTTTCTAGTTCTCTCATAGCTACCCTTCCCATTCCTAGCCTTCTTCTGATTTCTTGACTGTTGTCTCCATTTTGGTTAATAACTGTGCCAAAGTATTGATAATCCTTGACAAGTTCAATGCCCTCATTGTCAACTTTAAAGCTACATAAATTTTCTGTTGTCATTACTTTAGTCTTCTTGATGTTCAGCTGTAGTCCTGCTTTTGCACTTTCCTTTTCAACTTACATCAGCATTTGTTTAAAGTCATTACTGGTTTCTGCTAGTAGTATGGTATTGTCTGCATATCTTAAATTATTGATATTTCTCCCTCCAAGTTTCACACCTCCTTTATCTTGATCCAAACCCACTTTCTGTATGATATGTTCTGTATATCGTTTAAACAAATAGAGTTATAAAATACACACGTCTCACAACCTTTCCAATGGGGAACCAATCAGTTTCTCCATATTCTGTCATTACAGTAGCCTCTTGTCCAGATTATATGTTGCGCATCAGGACAATTGGATGCTATGGCACCCCCATTTCTTTTAAAAATTCCATGGTTTTTCATGATCTACATAGTGTGAAAGAAATGTTAGAAATTAGGACAGAAGTGCTACCATTGTAATCAGTAAAATCCCATGTCTGAATACAGCCTGAAAAGGGGAAAGAGAAAACTAACCTAGATAGATCACAAGAAGTAAATCAAGCAAAGAAAACAGAAGAACAGTAATATCTGTTCTGGCATTCAGTTGAGCACAGGCAGATCCACACCATATGTTTAAAGCATATTCAAAGAATCCTGGTAACTGTAATTTGTTAAGGGTCCTGGGAATTTTAGGTCTGTGAGGGGGAAACTATAGTTTCCAAGATTCTTTGGGGAAAGTCATATGCCTTAAATGTGCATTTGAAAGTATGAAGGGGGCTCTGAATGCAGGTCTCTTAACAACTCAGTACCCTTAAGAAACTATAGTCCCCAGGATTTTTTGGGAGATGCCATGGCTGTTTAAAGTGGTGTGATACTGCTTTAAACTTATAGGGCAGATGGGACCAAAGTGTCCCCCACACAGGAACACACTTTATGATCTCATGCTGAATGCTGAACAGGGCTATCCATAGCAGTAAAAAAAGGTAATACTCTGACAATTTTCAAGCACTTTTAGATGTTTTAAGAAAACAATTGTCATTTTAAGCTTATGTCCACATTTATGAGTATATAAAAGTCTGGTTGCCTCAATCAAAGCCATTATAAATCATAAATAGCTGCCCTGAGTGCCACATTAGCCACCCTGAGTGCCCTATTGTAGTTTAGAAGGGTGGGATATAAATATTTTAAATAAATTAATAAATAGCTGCAAGTGAAAACTGGACAATTCCCTTATTCCGTGCTTGATTTCAAAGAAATCATGTTCTAATAATTGAGTGGGGTGAAGTTGGCATAACAAGATCTTGGCCAAAGACCTCCTTGGCTGTTGGCTGGTTCTTCTGGTCCAGGTTCAGATAAGGAGTAAAAGATATGGGAGTCAGCTTGATATTTACAGATATAGTATTTATTGATCTTCCTCATTTACCTGTAACAACAGCCTATCATATAGAAATTTAGAATCATAGAATAGTAGAGTTGGAAGGGGCCTCTAAGGTCATTGGGTCCAACCTCCTGCTCAATGCAGGAACCAACTTAAAGCATACCCACCTGATGGCTGTCAAATTGCTTCTTGAATGCCTCCAGTGTTGGAGGGCCCATCACCTCCCTAGGTAATTGGTTCCATTGTTTTACTGCTCTAAGAGTTAGGAGGTTATTCCTGATGTTCAGCTGAAATTTGGCTTCCTATAACTTGAGCCCATTATTCCATGTCCTGCATGCTGGGAAGATAGACAAGAGATCCCGCCCCTCCTCTGTGTGAGAATGTTTCCAGTACCTGAAGAGTGCTGTCATAGCCCCTCAGTCTTTCTCTTCTCAAGGTTAAATATGCCCAGTTCTTTCAGTCTCTCCTCATAGGGCTTTGTTTCTAGTCCCCTGATCATCCTCGTTGTCCACCTCTGAACATGTTTCAATTTGTCTGCATCCTTCTTAAAGTGTGGTATCCAGAATTGGACACAATACTTAAGATGAGGCCTAACCAGTGCCAAATAGAGGGAAAGTAGTACTTCATACAATTTGGAAACTATATGTCTGTTAATGCAGTCTAATATACCATTTGCCTTTTCTGCAGCCATATCTGTTCAGCTTGTGATCAACAACAATCCCAAGTTCCTTCTCACATGTAGTATCACTGAGCCAAGTATCCCCCATCTTATAACTGTGCATTTCGTTTCTTTTTCCTAGGTATAGAACTTTGCACTTAGTTGAGGTTTTTCAAGGAGACCCGAGTAAGAAGCTCCTGCTACATATCTGTATTTCAGGCAGTTTTACAGGCCCAGGAGCACAGCATGAAAACAAAGTTGGCACACAAGAGGTCTACTCACAAGAGGTCAAATACATGGAGACTTTTTCCACGGGATGATTTAAAACAGCCTCTATCTAGTAGGGATGGGATCTGTTGGTTGGTGCCAGCTGGGGAAGATAGGGTTTCCAACTTCAAAAACATGGAGATGCTCTCTGCTCATCTTTGCAGGTAGGAAGCACTTAGGCCAGATGTGGGGAACCTCAGACCTGTGGGGCACTGAATGTGGCCCTCCAAGCCTCTCTGTTTGGTTCTTGGGATTCTCCTCAGGCCACACCCCAGTTTCCCAGGCCACACCCCTCACCAACCCTGCTTTGCCCCCTCCTGGAGTGCCCTTGAACTCTGATAATGCCTTTTGCTTCCCTGGACAAAGGAGAGAGAGAGGTGAGGCAACCTAGCCTACTGTGCAAAGGTAAAATTTACATTCATTGCTCTGCCCATTTTTGCCTCCAGCCCCACCCTTCAGTGGCATGTGGCCCTCAGAAGGCTGCCCAAAAGGGAATGTGGCCCTCAGCCTGAAAATGTATCCCCACCCCTGACTTGGTCTAACAGCTTTCATGTTTCCCACCTTCAAAGGCAACCTGTCTGAAGACCCATCTTGCATCCTGAAATGAACTGGTTGCCTATCTGCAGCCATAGTGGGTGCAAACAGATTTAGGACAAACAACCACCACTCAAAATTTGTTGTGCTGCCTGCCCCAGATCTGCTCTCTGGAAGCATCCTAATGGTCACTGTTAGAAAACAGGTTGCTGCAGAAGATGCTCCTCAGCCAGATCTAGCAGGACTCTTCTCAAAATGCGTGTACAAGTTCTCTCTCTGCAAGAACACAATCCAGCCAGAGTTAAGAACTTTTAATCTTCACTGATTCCAATGGGACTAATATCAGCATGTGCTTAATTGTCCATTAGAAATCAGTGGGATTATTCATCTTTTATAGAAGAGAAAACTGTGTATTGTTATGAAGCCTTGAATATTTATTGCCCCATAAACAAACTGTATCTAAACTGTTGCCAAAGTGTCACCAGGGTTGCCAGCATTTTTCTGGCCCGCTCCTCTGGCTTTAACATCAAGAGGGAATTTTGACTGATCTGGATGATGAGGGTTAAGGTTAGCAGATGTGAACAAAGATTTTAAATTTTAGCTACAATAATTGGAAATACCATCAAACAATAAAAATGTATCATTGTTTTTTTATAATCTGTTTAAATTCAATTCTTGCTAATGGCATACAGTGCTGACAGATTCATTGTTGCTACATTTGTACAGCCAAGTTTGTCCTTGCAGAATTGCCCCTTTGTAGGCTCTTCACCGTATATTGGTTCCAACAGAGCAATTCTGTAAATAAACACAGAAATGATTCCCTCTTCCAGTAACACAGAAACAATGGTGAGGTTAAAAGCTATTCTTTTTAGTAGAACTGGAAAATAAACAATTCACTTGTTTAGAAGAAAAAATGAATTGTTTTTATTTTGGGGGTGGGGTGAAGAGGGGCACTTTTCAAAATGTTTGTTACAGAATGCTTTTCTATATTGAATTGTATAATTATGAAATCTATGAGACATTAACAAAGGCCAGCTGATTCACAAACAATCCATGGCTTATATTCAAAGTAGTGGTAATAAGTCACTTGTTGTATTAGTACAAGAACTGTTCCATTAACACAAGCGTTTATGTTTGCACAACAGAACTACCTCCTCTTTTCCTCCCCCAGTGCACCCCCTAAATCTGTTCTGGGTTTTCCCCAAATCTCCAGTACAGATTTGGGAGGTGGGAGAGTGAGGAAATTTTTATTGTGCAAGTGTAAAAGTGTAAGAACACACTGGATACAACCCCATACCATGCCCATATTTGATAGCAATGGAGAAATGAATATGGAAGCTTTATTGCATTGCCAGCTTGCCATCCAGACACCAGATATGGGCCATTACATTTCCCAATGCAGTGAGAACACAAAGCACTGATGGTTCCTTCCCCCTCTTCCTCTCTCTCCCCTTCTCCATCACCTAGTATAGGAAAGTGATGTTTGTCCTAGGAAAACTGGTAGAAAGTATTGTTAAAGATAAAATAACCTAGCATACAGAAGAACAATGCTTGCTGAAGCAAAGCCAGCATGGCTTCTTCAAGGGTAAATCTTAGTTCACCAACCTATTGGAGTTCTTTGAGAGTGTCAGCAAACATATAGAGTTGATCCGGTTGATATAGTTTACTTGGACTTTCAAAAAGCTTTTGACAAGATTACCAAAGACTCCTGAATAAGCTTAGCAGTCATGAAATAAGATGAGAGGTTATCTTGTGGATCAGGAACTAGTTAAGCAGCAGGAAGGAGAAGAGAGTAGGAATAAATGGACAGTTCTCCTAAGGGGGGAATGTAAAAAGTGGAGTCCCCCAAGGATTGGTATTGGGACCTGTGCTTTTTAACTTGTTCATAAACAATCTAGAATTAGGGGTGAGCAGTGGCCAAGTTTGATGAAGATACTAAATTGTTAAGGATCATTACAAAAAAAAAAGAGAGATTGTGAAGAGCTCCAAAAGGACTTCTCTAAACTGGTTGAATAGGCGGTAAAATAGGAAATACAATTTAAAGTGAGCAAATGTAAAGTGATACATGTTAGAGCAAATTTTTTTTCTTAATTTCACATATATGCTCATGGGGTCTGAACTAACAATGAATGACCAGGAACAATACATTGGGCTGTAGTGGGCAGCTCAATGGATGTCAACCCAGTGTGCAGCAGCTGTGAAAGAAAAATTCCATGCTATGGATCATTAGGAAATGTATTGAAAATGAAACTGCTGATATTATAATGTCATTTTACAAATCTACGGTGCAGCCACATTTGGAATACTGTGTTCAGTCCTGGTCAACTCACCTCAAGCAGGCTACTGTAAAACTGGAAAAGTTTCAGAAAAGGGCAACCAAAATGATCAAGAGGTTGAAGCAACTCCCCTATGGTGAGAGGTTGCAGAATTTAAGGCTTTTTAGTTTAGATAAAAGACGAGTAAGAGGTGACATAGTAGAAGTTTATAAAATTATACATGGCATGGATAGAGTGGATAGAGGGAAGTTTGTCTCCCTCTCTCAGAACTTGTAGACATCCAATGAAACTGAATTCTGGAAGATTCAGGACAGATAAAAGAGAGTATTTATTCACATAGCACATACGTAATCTATGGAATTAGCTCCCAGAAGAGGCAGTGATAGCCACCTACTTAAACAGCTTTAAAAGAGGATTAGACAAATTCATGGATGATAATGGTATCAAAGGCTACTAGCCATGATGGCTATCCTCTCCTTCCACAGTTGGAGGCAGAATGGTTTTGAATACCAGTTGCTGGAAACCGCAGGCAGAGGGAGAGTGCTTTTGCATTCAGATCCTGCTTGCTGGCTTCCCATGGGCATCTGGTTAGCCATTGTGAGAAGATGATGCTGGGTAGAATGGCCACTGGTCTGATCCAGTAGACTCTTCTTATGTTTTTATGTTCTTAAGGAGGACTCTAGGTATGCAATCCAGCAGGTGAAGGATGGAATGGGCCACAGAAGCAGGAAGAAACTGATGGGAGGAATGGTATCTTCCTTGTCTCCTCTACATATGTACATTTGAAGGCTCATGTCCAGTATAGGGATGCAAAATGGCATCTCCACATTTGCAACCTGATCATATCAAAGGGCTTATCTCTCAAGAAAGTGTCCATAGGAACACAGTTCTGAATATTTACTCCACTATAAACAAGACATATATAAACTGTCACCTGGATTGCCAGCTTTATTCTGAGACTGCTCCTTCACTTTTAATAGTATCCAGGCATTGGGGGTGGGGGAACCTGCACATTATTTAGAATCACATTTAACAAAACCATGATAATTGGCTTTTTTGATAAAAAAGAAGAAATGGTCCCTGTGATGAACTTATATGTTAAAACCTGTAAATATGGTAAATGCGGGTTTATTAAGGGATATATGGTAAGTGAATTGAATGAGAGGGGGAATGCTGGATGATGATTGGCTGAGTGTTTGAATGGCTGAAGGTATAAATGGGAGGATGACAGTTGAGAAGAGGTTGGTTGGTGAGAGTTGTTGGAGAGTCATTAGTGGAGAGTTATTTGGATGGGTTGGTTTGCAGAGTTCTGAGGGAGGGTTGGATTATATTTGGCTGATATTTAGACAGTATATATATGACCAGAAACATAAAGAGTGACACTATATGAAACCATACGCCTGTTAAACATTCCTAAAGTAATCTTGTTATTTGCTGGTGTTATCAAATAAATACTTTTATTGGTTTACCAAAAGCCTGATCCTTGGCTGGGAATACACAGACCAGAAGGGAGGGCAGGGTAATTACCAAGGCTGAAGGGAAACTGTGTCATATGGTGGCAGCGGTGAAGGGAGATATTGTAACAACGTCAAGTATCCAGAGCAACCCAGGATTGTATGCTTTATAGACAAAGATACAAGGGGGTTGTGGACAGCAAGGGCACCCAGACACAAAGTAACAAGCCATAGAGAGACTGAGGCAAAGTCTCTAGCAGTATTGTTTGCAGGGAGTGACTGGTGGTGCTGCCTAGCAGTGGGATCTTGTGAGATCTGTGCTAGAGCAGAGTGAGAAAAAAAATAAAAATGACGATCCTGACTGGTGGTGTCCTGAGGTGGTGCCTAGTGAAAGGCGGTAGCCACAAGCAGGTGGGAACCTGACAGGGGGAGCCAAAGGTGGGAACGTCACAGTCCCACATTATTTTCAATGGAGAAAATAGCTGGGGGAGGGTGTATTTAACCTCCCCTGCCCTTTGCTTTTCTATTGCTACTGTCCCCCCTTATGCTTTCATCCTACAGGGTTCCAGATGTGTTTGCAAAGATAAACATGTGTCTGAAACCCCATAAGGGAAATGCAGATGAGTGGAAATGTTGCAGTGGATAAAGAGCAGAGCAGACACTGAAACTGATGAGTTTCCACACTCCTCACTCTTTTCTGATCACCCCTTTCAATGCTACTTTTCAGCCAAAAAGAAAAAAGAAAAAGGAGGCTGCCATGGATTTATATTTTTATTGCACATGATTATATGTAATGATACTTTGGGCCTAACACTCAAAATAAACTAGTGAAACTTTCCACTAACCTTTTATCTCTCTGCCAGGAAAAAAAAACACCGTGCAATGTTAGACAGATGGTTAAAGGGGTAAAAGAAAGAAAGAAAGAAAGTATAGCAACTCTGAGCATCCCACTACCCTTATCTGGAAAAGCCCCTGCTATGTCTCTTCTCACTCCTATTAATCAATGCCATAATCCTTTAGAAACCTAGTATTGTTTCTACTAGCTAAATGCTTTTCACATTGTTGAGATGGTTTTTAAACCTTTTTTTTTAAACAGGGGAGACTGATGTTAGTGCTTCAGTGGTTTATTGGAAGCCTGGGACATGATGATAAAATGTAGCTGACAGTACTTTTGATATCTTTTATATTTAGGGATGGACGGATCAGTCAATTTCCAGTCTGTGCCAGTTTTGCACATGTTCATTCATAAGTCTGTTCCATCATGTTACATCTTGACTTTTGCTTTTGTTTTTTGATATATACAAATTTGTATTTAAATAAGTATTTAAATGTGTATTTTATCTCCATGTACTTTTTCTAAATGTATTTTATCTTAAAATTCACATTTTAATACATTTTGGTATTTTTTTTATGAGCCAATAAGTATAACCCAAAATTTGGAAAAGGCAGAATCCTATGAAGAATTGTCTTCTAATATGTTCATTAGTCCAGGAGGTGTGGATTAGGTTGGTGCCTTTAGAAATGCAGAGCAAACAAAATTCTCCTCCCTCCCTCTTTATATTCTTGCCACTCTGTCTCCAAGTGCTTGGCCTTCTTGGGCAGTACAACCCAAACATCTTCACATAGGGCTGTCAACTTTCTTTTACTAGCCTGCTCCTGCCTCTTTAACAGCAGCTTGACCTGTGGATATTAGCAAGTGATAGGGCCGGGGAAGAAATACAATTCAGTTCACATTTAATGCTGAATCTGTCAAATGTGCACTTTCGAAAATAATATGAGAAGCAAAACACAGCGATCTGATTACATTCCTATTTATCCAAATTCTGTAAAGGAGTTCTCCAACCAAACATTGTTTACAAAAATGCATATATTAGGGGAAAGTGTGCATACAAATGAATATATTCATGAAAATAACATACACAAATGCATTCTTATTCAAAGAAATAGCTTGCACAAATGTGCACATTAGTCAAAACTGCATACAAAATGTGTGTATTAGAAGAAATGCACACTAAAACGCTGATGAATTTTCAAGCGGATTTTTTTAAAAAAAATTGCACATTGCTGCAAAAATGTGAATAACTGAATTTAAGTAACTGAGAGAACTGAAATTGACAGATCCTTGCATCCCTAGTAGATGATAATAATAATAATAATAATAATAATAATAATAATAATAATAATAATAAGAATAAGAATAAGAATAAGAATAAGAATAAGAATAAGAATAAGAATAAGAATAAGAATAAGAATAAGAATAAGAATAAGAATAAACTTTAATTTATAGGCCGCCTATCTGGCCAATGGCCACTCTAGGCAGCTTACAGTAAAATATGATAAAATACAATAAATAAGATATAGTCAATACATTACATACAAGTTCAGTATAATAAATTATCAGCATTTCAACACAAGGCTAATTTACCCTGGAAGTCTCAGAGGTTGTAAAGGCCTGGTTAAAGAGCCAAGTCTTCAGGCCCCGGTGAAATATTTCTAGGGAAGGGGCATGTCGAAGATCTATTGGGAGGGAGTTCCAGATCGAGGGGGCCGCCACAGAGAAAGCTCTCTCCCGAGTCTTCACCAACCTAGCCACTTTAGTTGGCGGGACTGAGAGCAGGTCCTGCGTGGCAGATCTCGTAGGGCGGCACAATTTATGACGGTGGAGGCGCTCCGTCATATATACTGGGCCCAAACCGTATAGGGCTTTAAAGGTTAATACCAACACCTTGAATTGAGCCCAGAAAATAACTGGAAGCCAGTGGAGATTGTAAAGCATTGGAGTAATATGATCGTATCGGCGGCTATTCGTGAGTAAACGAGCCGCCATATTTTGTACCAGCTGTAGTTTCCGGACTGTTTTCAAGGGTAGCCCCACGTAGAGCGCATTGCAGTAGTCTAAACGAGAGGTGACCAGAGCGTGCACTACAAGTGGGACCTGGTGAACAGGAAGATAGGGTTGCAGTCTTCAAACAAGGCGCAGTTGACCCCAAGCTGCTCGGCACACCGATGAAACTTGGGCCTCCATAGACAGCTCAGAATCAAGGATCACCCCAAGACTGCGGACCTGATTTTTCAGGGGCAATTGTACCCCATTAAATATCAGGTCGATGTTTCCCAATCTTCCCTTGTCTCCCACGAGCAGTACTTCAGTTTTATCAGGATTCAGCTTTAGCCTGTTTCTTCCCATCCATCCACTCACAGATTCCAGGCACTTGGACATGGTTTCCACAGCCGACTCTGGTGAGGACTTAAATGAGAGGTAGAGCTGAGTGTCATCCACATATTGGTGACACTGCAGCCCAAACCTCCTGATGATGGTTCCCAGCGGTTTTACATAAATGTTAAATAGCATGGGAGAAAGGATAGAACCCTGTGGCACACCGCAATTGAGGGGCCAGGGGTCTGAAACCTCATCTCCCAATGCTACTTGCTGTTGTCTACCGGAGAGAAAGGAACGGAACCAGTGTAATACTGTACCTCCTATTCCTAATCCCTCCAGACGATCCAGCAAGATACCGTGGTCGACGGTATCGAAAGCCGCTGAGAGATCCAGGAGGACAAGAAATGTGAGTTCTCCCATATCAAATGCCCTCCTCATATCATCCACCAGAGCGACCAAGGCTGCTTCTGTTCCATGTCCAGTCCTGAAGCCTGATTGGTATGGATCTAGATAATCCGTTTCATCCAAATGCGTTGACAACTGATTGGCCACCACTCGCTCAATGACCTTGCCCAGAAATGGTAAATTTGAAATAATTTGAAATAATGGTTCTCTCCATGCCATAGAAAAGTTTGCCTTCTGATTTCTTCACTTTAAACTGTTGTTAAAAGCAAGGAGTGGGGCATGTCTTTTTGTCTGGTCAGCCTTAACCCCAAACTAGAAATACTTGAAGAATTTGATCTTCGTATGAATTCAGCCACAAAATGATTCACACCTTCAGGCTGAAAGTACAGATAGGAATTTAGTTATTCACTGGCTTTCCAAATGTTCCAATGAAATTCTTGGCTGGAAAAAAAATGCTCAAAATGCAAAAGGCGGCAACTTTATACCTCCAGCTCTTGAGGTCTTTAAGGCTAAACCTTTAGCACAATTACTGTATGGGATTCAAATTTCGGCCAACACTCAGTTAAGACCACTGGAAGTGGTTCAGTACACATCTTTTCTGCTCCATGCTGTGCTCCTAATGCTTTATTGCAAATGGAAGCTGGTCTTCCCTCTATCACTTTGCAGTCCTGGCTGAGGACATTCAATTATTGGCAGCAGCTAAATTTATCTCCTACCGGTTTGACCTCTCGAGTCCTGTCTGACTCTCATGAGAGTAGATGGATGAAGGCCATCACATTAAGGCTTTGCTTTATCCCCACACCAATTATTAACCCTAGGGGCTAGTAAAGGAAGAGCTCTAATTAAACAGAGCCTTTACG
Organism: Rhineura floridana; assembly: GCF_030035675.1. Classification (NCBI taxonomy): domain Eukaryota; kingdom Metazoa; phylum Chordata; class Lepidosauria; order Squamata; family Rhineuridae; genus Rhineura; species Rhineura floridana. Next base: position 200,264,038 of record NC_084480.1, on the reverse strand, counting down.
ACATCGAACAACAAAGCAATTTGGCTGCAGCAAGAAAATTTTGCCCGTGGTACAACAGCTTCCCATTTAGTTATCTTAACACCTCCACTCCTTATCTACAACATCTAACAATCCCTAGATATAGAAGAGCTTTCACGAGAGCAAGACTGAACATGCTACCATCAGCTGTTTCAGAAGGGCACCTCAAAAGAATTCCATTGCAAAATCGTTTATGCCCATGCAGAGATGGTAATGTTGAAACAGTAGCCCATGTACTGCTATTCTGCTCTTTTTATAGAGACTTGAGGAATGAGCTAATTATCCCACTGTTGTCATCTTTTTCAGGGCATCCAACCAACTTTTATGTGGTTTTTCTTCTTGCAGATCAAGAACAGAGGGTGACAGAAATGTCTGCAAAATTTTTAGCAGGTGCCATTAGAATAAGATCTACAATGGTTTCTTGAGTTTTATTCTGATACAACTCTTTTTACTGTTAGTTTTACTTATCCATCTCTCTTATGTGGGACCGTGGATACACTAATTCTATTGATTGGTATTTTATAGAAATGTTAGAATTTTAGCAGGAAATCTGATTAAGTTTTATACACACTTTCCATTGTTTTTATTGTATACATTTCAATTGCAATAGCTTGTAGCTAATGCAAATAAAGGATTTCATTCATTTAAGAATGTGTATATCTCAAAACAGTAGATTTTGGAAGAAACCAGGAACATAAGAAGTTGCCGTCTCAGACCATTAGTCCATTTAGCTCAGTATGGTCCTCACTGACTTGAAGTGGCTCTCCAGGATTTTGAACAGGACAGTCTCCCAGCCCTATCTGGAGATGCCAGTGTTTGAGCCTAGGACCTTCTGCATGCAAGGTAGATGCTTTACCACAGAAAGGAGAAGGCTATCACCTTCATGCCTGACTTGGAGTAAGGACTGTAATATGTTTGGGTTCAGTATATGGAGCCAACAGTTAATTAGGTGGCTCTATTAAGTAGCAGTTATAAAAACAACACAGTTCTCTTGGAGCTCCTTCAGCCAGTCAGACTACACCCCCTCACACCATTCTTCAGGGAGCATCTCTAAACTCCCATCCCAACATTTATTGTAAGGAAATGTCTCTAAATTACTATAGTTATTAGAAGGACTTTTGAGGAATTCAGTCTTTGTGCATTCTTATATGAAATAACCTGATCTGCCACAGACTAAGGTGTGGATCAAAACTAGGCTATCCACCAGATGTTACACTTCTTCAAATGCTGTGATGCAGTACTTGACAGTTTAAATACAATAAGCACTTCAGTACCTATTTTGAGAGAAGATATGCATTAATGTGTTTTAAAATGTGTTTAAATGTCTATTTTGAGAGGGTTTTTTTTAAAGAAAATTCAACTAATGTGGAAGTGGAAAAGAATTATGGGTGACAAAAATATAAAAATGACACAGATCAGAAGTAGAACTGTAGCCAGATTTGTCTGTTGCTACATGGGAACTTCCAGAGGCATCCGATTGATTGCTTTGGAAACGTCTTGCTGGATGATGTGGACCTTGGCCTAGGTCAGCAAGGAAGAATCAATCTAGAGAGACACCAGAATAGATGGCCACCAATTTATTCTGTAGAAATGCTGCATGACTGCAGCAAACTCAAAAGCCTGGAAATAGGTACTCTGATTTGAAGATCCATTCAAAGAAGAAGGAAAAACCTGGCATTCTTTGTTGACTTGGTGAAACTTGTAACCATTAGAGTGCTCAAATGGACACTTTTAGCCATTTATTGCCACATTTGTTTTTGTTTCATTTTTCCCAACTGAGCTTTTGATGTAAGATTTGAAGATCAGTTTTCGTATCATGCCTTTGTAATATGTCTTGCTGATATCTTCTGGAAAATGTCCACAGTTCAGTAACAAGCACAGTGGGATGGGGACTTAAAAGAAAATACCTCCAGCACTCTGATAGTAATAGTTTAAGCACAGTTAGCTTTCTGTTCAAAATTTGTCTTTTCCTGTTGACTCAGAATATAACACACTACATCTGATGGATAAAGTGGCAAGAAAATGCCCTTGTACAATCTTTTTCTTTCAAAGCTGCTTCTCAAAGAGAGACAGAAATGGTACCCTAGCAGATCTGGTTTCATTTAAATTTTAATAAACTGTGGAGGACTGCAAGATCTTGTTCAGCTGAGCCTTGTATACCACATACATGTACTTAGATAGCAAATATATGTGCAGCCTTAGCCTACAGCAGGGATTGCCAATGTGGCACCCATAGGCATTGGAACACTCAAAGAGGCCTTCATTAGTATCTCCCAATAAGTCTCTAGCCCTCCTAGAAAGAAAGTTATGAAGCAAAACGTGCAGGTACCATTCTAAGAGATTTCTGGGAAATAAGCCAGCTTGGCTGCTCCCACCTGTCAATGTTTTTAGCTAATGTGTGAAGTCAGAAATGTGATTGATAAGTGTGTTCTATGAACACTGGCAATAGGAATTCCTGGGATCCTAAAGCTGTTTTCCCCTCCCCTTTTCCTGTTTCTGTCTTATTTTCTAGTAGTCCTCAGATTCTCCATAGTTTGGCCTTCCTTTTTTCCTAGCAACCAGGATGTGTCTTTCCTGTGTTGGGTTCATCTGAGATCAGGCACCTGCTAGAAGTTATTTTTTGCAAATACTACTGCACAATAAGTGTGTGGATGTTAAAGAATCGTCTCTCCAAATGACAATTGCAAAACATGAAAACTTTTCAGAGAGGCTTAGGCATTACTCCTGCTGTTCAGGGACTGTTGTCCAGGCACTCATTAAGAATCCATTAAGAACAGTTAACTTACAGTACAATGGAACACATGTCTACTTCAGAAGTAAGTCTCTTTATGTTTAGTGGGGCAGCCTAGGATTTGATTTAGGGTTGGCATTGAGGAATACAGTTCTTGTGTCTCCACAGTCAGGACCAGTAGGACATAAATGACTTCCCATTGTAAGCATGGGGTTGTCGGAGTAGAAGGGAGACAAGCAGCAATGACTATATGCTCTCTAATTTTGTGTTATGGACCCTCCTCTAGGATGCACACCTTAATGTGGTGAGGGGGTTTGAGAGTGTTGAAGAAGGTGAGAGCAATGCTGTCAGGAATCTAGACCAAGAGGCTAGACTTCTAGTAAGGGCACCCAAGGCAAAATGGTCAAAGCTGAGACACCAGACTAAGATGTATCCAGACTCAGAGGAAGGCAATGATAAACCACCTCTGAATACCTCTTACTGTGAAAACCCAATGAATGGAGTACCCAGAATGCAACATGAAATAGTGCTGGAAGATGAGACCCCCAGGTCAAAAGGCATTCACCGAGCTACTGGGGAAGAACAAAGGACAAGTATGAGTAGCACTGTGACTAATGATGCAGCTGGGTCAAAGCCAAAAGGAAGCCCAGAGGCTGATGTGCACAGATGCCAAAGGAGATTCCGGAGTTGTACAAAGCACACAATAGGAACATGGAATGTGAGAAGCATGAACCAGAGAAAGTTAGAAAATGTCAAACAAGAAATGAAACATATCAGCATTATAGTACTTGGCATTAGTGAATTAAAACAGGTGGGAATGGGACATTTTCAATCAGGCAACCACAAAATATTTTATGCAGGAAATGAGAAATTACAAAGAAATGGGGTTGCCTTAATAGTGAAAAATGATATAGCAAAAGCAATCCCCTCACTGGATCGTCACCTTGCAGTGGTGAGTGGGCATGCATGTTCCAATTAACCCTGTGAGCGATGCGGTCGGGAGTTATGTACTCCCAGCAGGGTCACCCATGGTGGTAAGGTCAAGGGAGAGGAACCAGACAAATAATGATCCAAGAAAGTCCTCAATGGCAGAACAGGCGGAGGATAACAATGTGTACTTTACAATGGCTGTGAAGCCGGATGAAGGCTGCAGCAGATAAAAGACTTCCAATCATCATGGTATCCATGCCATTGAATCAAAGCCTTTTTCTGTCAAGATTGTGTGTTGATCGTCATGCACCGATCTCCCCACATAAAACAAATGCACACATGGGCGTCTTCCAACCAAACCAAACCAAAAGTCCCATGGTGATTGGCAAATGGCAATGGGGGCAGGACTGTGAAATCCAGAAGCCCCTAGTCATGGACTGGCACATGGGTGGTGGATACAGACTCAGTCGTCCTGGCTCAAGGACCGAGGCAGTTAAGTAGTTCAGCAGCTGTATCCACTACTGAGCAGTGTGCCTCATCTCTCTCCCTGACTGAATCACTGCATCCAGTGGGGTCATCACTTAGCAGTCGCAAAAGACACATGAACTTTGGAACGTGGAATATACGGACATTGCTGGACAATACATATAGTGAATGTCCTGAACACAAGACTGCCATCATTGCGAGGGAGCTGAGACATTTTAATATTGACATAGCAGTACTCAAAGAAACTCAAAGAGCAGGAGAGGGACAATTAAAGGAAGAAAAATGAGGTTACACCTTCTTCTGGAAAAGACTGCCTGAACAAGAAAGACAAATACATGGAGTAGGCTTTGCTATTAAAAATGATCTTGTGAAGCTCTTGTCAGAAGTTCCTACTGGCATTAGTGAACGACTCTCAACTCTCCAATTAAAACTCGCCAAACACCAGCAGGCAACTATTCTAAGTGCTTATGCACCAACATTAGATGCTGATGAAGACATCAAGGAAAATTTTTATACCCAGCTGGACACCATCTTATCAGAGATACCTAAGGAGGATAAAATTATCCTCCTTGGCAATTTCAATGCAAGAGTTGAGCGTGATTTTGGTTTATGGCCAGAAACCATTGGGAAAGAAGGAGTTGGCAATAGCAACCTGAATGGCATTCTACTTCTGGCTAAATGTGCAGAGCATAATCTTGTTATTACAAACACTCTTTTGCCAGAAAGATAAATTTAAAACATCATGGAAGCACCCTCGGTAGAAGTACTGGCATCTCCTGGATTGCATAATTGTCCGTGCCAGAGATCGTTGTGATGTACTCCTCACCAGGGCCATGACGAGTGTCGATGACTGCTGCACAGATCACCGATTAATTCGATCCACTATGGCCATTAATATTGTTCCTCAACATAGGCTCCAAGAAAGAAAACCAAGGCACAAAATGAACATCCACGCCCTTCAAGGTCCTATTAAGCAAGCTTGCTTTCAAACAACTCTCAAGAAACATCTACCTATGGAACTCCCTGAAAACATTGAGGAACACTGGATTAAACTGAAGACTTCCATTATTGCACATGTGAACAAACTATTGGATACCGAACTAAGAAACATCAGGACTGGTTTGATGAGAATAATAGTGAGATTGAACATATCTTTGACAAGAAAAGGAAAGCCTTCCAGATATGACAAAAAGACATTAACTGTGCTGCTAAGAAAAAAAATCTATGCCAGTGCAAAGGCTGAGGTCCAAAGAAGAACTAGAGAACTTAAGAATGCCTGGTGGATAAAGAAAGCTCAAGAAATCCAACGTTTTGCAGATGCTCATGATACACAGGGCTTTTTTAATGCCACAAAGGCCATCTACGGACCAACAAATTATGGTACAAATTCCTTACGTTCAATAGATGGTACCAAACTTCTAAAGGGCAAAGAGTCTATTGCAGTGTGTTGGAAAGAGCATTACCATGACCTCCTTAATCATAACTCTATTGTGGCTGATGAGGTCTTCTCACAAATCCCGCAACAACAAATTAGAGATGAGCTTGCAGTATCCTCTAATTTGAATGAAGTCAGTAAAGCCATTAATAAAATGAAGAATAACAAAGCTAGTGGACCTGATGGGATTCTTGCTGAAGTCTTTAAAGAAGGTTGAGCTCATCGAAAAAATCTGGATGAGACAGGAGATCCCGGAAGACTTTAGGGATGCCATAATTATCACTCTTTTCAAGAAGGGCGATAGAACAGATTGTGGGAACTACCGATGCATCTCTCTTCTAGCTACCGCAGGTAAAATCCTTGCAAGGATCCTCGCAGATCACCTCCTACCTATCTCAGAAGACATCCTCCCTGAATCGCAAAATGGTTTCTGCCCTTCCAGGGGGACAATGGACATGATCTTCACTGCACGACAGCTTCAAGAAAAATGCAGGGAGCAAAACTGACCTCTGTATATGGCGTTTATTGATCTGACTAAGGCCTTTGATACTGTAAATCAAACTGCTCTCTGGACCATCCTTCTGAAAATTGGATGCCCTGATAAATTTGTGAATATTTTGCAACTCCTCCATGACAACATGACAGCAACAATTTTGGATAACAATGGCTCTCAAAGTGATCCATTCAAAGTGGGATCAGGTGTCAAACAGGGATGTGTCATTGCTCCAACCTTATTTGCTATTTTCATCACCATGATTCTACACCTTGCTGAGGGGAAACTTCCCACTGGTGTGGAAATCACATATCAAACAGATGGAAAGCTTTTTAATCTCAGTAGGCTGAAAGCAAAAAGTAAAGTAATTACAACCTCTGTCATAGAACTTCAATATGCCGATGATAATGTAGTCTCCGCACATTCAGAGGAAGATCTTCAAACTATCCTAAATGTCTTTGCAGAAGCATATGAAAAACTTGGCCTCTCGCTTAACATCAAAAAACCCAAAGTGCTTCATCAGCAAGTGCAAACCAATCCCTTTGTAGCATCATCAATCCAGCTTAATGGTGCAACTCTGGAGAATGTCGATCACTTTTCTTATTTTGGCAGCCATCTCTCTATAAAAGCTGACATTGACACTGAAATTCAGCATCGTCTGAGCTCTGCGAGTGCCACATTCTCCTGGATGAAGCGTAGAGTGTTCGAGGATCGGGATATTTGCAGGGAGACCAAAATGCTTATTTACAAAGCCATTGTACTACCGACCTTACTGTACACCTGTGAAGCATGGACCATCTGTAAATGCCACTCCCAACTACTTGAAAGTTTCCACCAACGCTGCCTCCGGACAATTCTGCAAATTACTTGGGAAGATAGGTGGATGAATGTTAGTGTATTGGAAGAAGCAAAAACCACCAGTGTTGAAACAATGATCCTCGGTGGACAGCAAAAGAGGTGTAAAAATGTTCTCAAAGCTAATCTAAAAAAAATGTAACATAAGCATTGAGAACTGGGAAGCCTTGGTCCATGAGCGTCCCAATTGGAGGTCGGCCATTATCAAAGGTGCTATGGACTTTGAAGAAGCTCGAATACAGGGCAAAAGGGACAAACGAGCTGAGCAGAAGGCACATCAAGCAAATCCTCATCGTGACCATCTTCCATCTGGAAACCTATGTCCTCACTGTGGGAGGCTGTATGCATCCAGAATTGGCCTCTACAGACACTTATGGACCCACTGTTAAAGACTTACCCTGGAAGATGATCTTACTCTGCCACGAGTAATCGCCAATGATGAGTGAATGAGCAAAAGCAATTAGGAGCTATAATGCAAGGTCTGAGGGAGTGATATCAATGAGATTAAATGGGAAAGCTATTAACATAACCCTATGAATCAGCAACCTCCAATGGCATCTGTCAACTCCTCATTGTCAACTTTAAAGTTACATACATATTCTGTTGTCATTACTTTAGTCTTCTTGACATTTGGCTTTTGTGCTTTCCTCTTTAATTTTCGTCAGCATTCATTTCAAATCATTACTGGTTTCTGCTAGAAGTATGGTATCGTCTGCATATCTTAAATTATTGATATTGCTCCCTCCAATTTTCACACCTCCTTTTTTTATAATAATTTTTATTGTTCAAATTTTCATAAAGCAAACACAACAAAATCAAACAACAAAAACAATACAACAGCAATAAAAAAAGAACTTGACTTCCGATTTGTTACAGATCAGCTATAAGTATATAATATATATCGAACCTGTCCCCTAAAACATACAACATTCACTTTTTTCCATAGTCTATCTTAGTTAATCATCAAATCCCATTATCATCATTTCATTTTTTTCTTTCAACAAAAAGTCCAAAAGAGGCTTCCATTCCTTAAGAAATATATCTGTCGTTTTTTCTCTGAGAAGGCATGTCAGTTTGTCCATCTCAACTAAGTCCATTAATTTCAATAGCCATTCTTCCATTGTTGGTATTGATTCCATTTTCCACTTCTGTGCATAGCCACTATCATCCAATAATATCAATTTAGGAGACAATTGTGAGTTAATATAAAGAACAACACCATTTTTTTTTTGGATCCTGCCGAAATAAATTCTTCACCCAAATTTTTACAAATTAAATATTTAGAATCTTTCTTCTTAATATGAGTTTCTTGTAAACAAATTATATCCAATTTTAATTTTTTCAAATAATGAAATACTTTCTCTTCTGCGACGAATTAGCTCCATTTATATTCCAAGTTAGATATTTGTAATCCATTTTTAAGCATATATTTTAGAAAAATCTGTACCTGTTGCTCCCTTTAATTCATCCTCATCCTTTTCTTCCTCTACCTGTTTCTGTTGACTTTGTTTCCCAGGAATTATGTCCATGTCTTTGAGTTTATCTTCTTCCATGTCTTTTGAAGCTTTTCTCAAGAAATCCCTTGCTTTTTGAACAGTATTTAATCAATACTTCTGTTGTCTAAATGTAAAAATCACTCCCTCTGGAACATCCCATCTAAATTGAATTTTACATTGTTTGAGTTTTTCTGTAAAGAAAGCGTATTCTTTTCTCTTACATAGAAGTCTAATAGGAATTTCCTTCATCACCAGTATTTCTTTACCGTCAATTTTGAAAACATTGTTAAAATGATGTTGCAAAACCATATCTCTGGTCCTCTTTTTTAAAAAATAAACAAGCACATCTCTTGGGATTTTTTTCATTGTTGCGTATCTGGAATTAATTCTATAAACTTTATCTATTTCAAATTCCATCCGATCTTCATCCCAGTCCAAGGATTTTACCAAGGCATTAACAATTTTCTCTCTGATATCTTCACCTGTTTCCTCAGGAATTGCACGGAATCTCAAGCAATGTTCTTTATCTCTAAGTTCCATGGCAGCAATATAGTCCAAATTTTTTTCCAATTCCACATTTGTAATATCTATTCTATTATCTAAGCTTTGCACCTTATCTTTAACATTTTTACATCCTGTGTTAGTTGCCCAATGTTATTTTTAATCTCACCCACTTCTGTTTTGATATGATCTTGTAAATCTTTAAAATCCTTTTCCATATTGCAAAATTCATCTTTAAATTGTTGTCTGTCCTGTTTCATCTCTTGTTTCATCTCTTGTTTAAAATCATTAAACCCTTCCATAATTTTCTGGAACATGTCTATCCCTTCCTGTGTATCAGTTGAACCTCTTCGCTCTAATACTTTGGCTGCTTTCCTGGTTGTCATTCTTGAAAAAAAAACCTTTTATATTATTAGCCAATGTTCCCAAACTTAGAGGCAAACTGTTTCTTTTTTTTCCCCAGCAACAAAAGAGTTAATATTCCAGGCCTGTTAATATGATTTAACAAGCACGGTTCTTATCTCCAGCACGTTCAGGAATGTAAAACAAATCCAGTTCTCAGCATCCAGCAGTTAGTAACATACACGAACAGCAGATTATTTTAAAAAAAATAATCCAAAATAAAAAGGAATAAAAAATAGTCTCAGATATATTTCCTTCAAATAATCAAATCATCTTATCTAATAAGTTGCCTCTTATCCGTTTTAATCTTTGTAATTCCAAATTTAAGCCAGCTTTTTGTCATAAAAAAATAAAACAAGTTCTTTGAATTGCTCCCTTCTTCCTTAACTTTATAGTAAAAGAAAAAAAGTGTGACTCACCCAGGTTTCTGAGTTGCTGATCCGTAAACAAGTCTCTTTTATGGTAGTAATTTAAGTCAAATGATAAGATTTAGACAGAAGGAGGCTAGCTCATTAAAAACGTTTTTTGAAAGAGAAAAAAAAAGTCTCGCTTATTTTCAGCACAGCTTGTTGGAAATCCAGACTCCGTCTTCCGCTGCTAGATAAGCCTTCTTATCTCAGGGGATTCCTGATCAAATCCAGCCATCTACAGCTCAACGAAGTTTCGTGGATAATCTTCGGTTCCCCTTTATCTTAGAGAACATTTACGCCAGTCAAAGATTCCTCTTGACTGACTTTTAACTGAAAAAAGCTTCCTCTGAGACAGAGCTCCCTCAGAGACAACCACCAGCCAGCACTCCTTCCGGGAAGTCCAATTTTCACACCTCCATCTTGGTCCAATCCTGCTTTCTGTATGATATTTTCTGTGTATAGATTAAACAAGTAGGGTGATAAAATACACCCGTCCCACACCCTTTCCAATGGGGAACCAATTGGTTTCTCCATATTCTGTCCTTACAGTAGCCTCTTGTCCAGACTATAGGTTGTGCGTCAGGACAATCAGATGCGGTGGCACCCCCATTTCTTTTAAAGCATTCCATAGCTTTTCATGATCTACTGTAATAGGGTTATCATAGGGTCGCCATAAGTCATAATCGATTTGAAGACATATAACAACATGCCCCATGTTATGTTATGTGTACCCCTATGGCAGCCAGTTTGTGATTGGTGCTCACAGTACTCTCTCAAAATTAAAAATGTCTCTACTGATCCCAAAAGAAACACTGAATTCACTAGACCATTGGCCAGTTATTATTTGATGTGTGAAGTTGCCTTTCTGTATTACATTATATGTCAACTCACAGTAAAGTCAAGAGTGATGATCAATATCTGACCAGTTTGTTGGCCAAATATTATTATTTCTTTGACCTGTCAAAAGCTGAAGCTTAATCTGGGTGAATGATAGTGTAGCACTAAGAATAAACTTTAGGAATTTATTTGCCTGCGGGGGAGTTTCCAGTAGATAGAATAGGTGACCCTGTTAAAGCCCTTGTCATGCCATGGAACAATGAGACGTGTCAGGCTCTTGATATGGTCAAGAAATATACAGGGGGAAAGCCTGTATATATGCACATTCAAACTTCAAGAAACAGAGTTATGTCATGTACTTACAGATGGAATAATGCATGTCTATCCCTTGTTTTTATGAAGGAGACAGTACCTTGGAACCCTGACAAAAATTATGCCGTCTGGTTATCCATTTGCTTATTATGAGTCCCATCAAGAAGGAAAGAAACGTGCATTGTTACATCTCCCTAGATTCAAACTAAATCAAAAATATGATTTGTTTGATCTAGTATGGTAGATATGTCTTAGGGGATTGATTAAAGTCAGAGGTACATGGTGCTACATTCCTTGTATGTATTTCATCATCAAAGGATTCTCATTGCGCTCTTTGAATAAAATATGAAGATAACAGATAAAGCTCCTCTATCACTGCTAATATTCAAACCAATATTTATTAAAATGGAAAGCAGAAGCAGCAAATGAAGACACCTTTGTATTAAAATGAACAAATCAATCTGATACAGTAGATATCTTTTGATTCTGAGATTTAGATCCCTCATTTAAACGGCAGGTAAAAACCAAAGTTCATGATGTCTGAGGGGAAAAATATGAGATTATGTTTCCATAAAACTTTGAAATGGAGACTAACTGCATGATCCTGTATATGAGCAACTCCACAAAACTGATTTGGGGATTGAAAGGGTAACAAGGACCATTATATAGGATCAAAGATTTAATCCATGCTATATAGGAACTTGGTATACTATGTCTGAAAGCTAGGGGAGTAAATGGCATAGTGAGAAATATTTAGAGGGAGCATATAGATACCCTGCTCTACCCTGGGAGTCACCCCCGTATTGTACTATGATATATTATCAATTGAGGCCATTATTCGGCTGACCAAAAGTTCCAGAATTTAGAGTGCACTGTCTCTGCTAATGACAGTGGCTACAATTCAGTGCTCTGAGCATGAACAGAGGTAACAGACTTTATCAATGTAGACACTTAATAACACTCATCATAGAGTAATCTAATGCACTCAGTGTGGGTTTGAGGTTTCATATATCACAGTTTGCTTCATGTACATGCTCCGATAAAGACTATTTCACATACATATATGCATGCATGCTACAGCAAAACTGTGGATTATAACTCTTGTAGTTTATAGGTTGTGTTCAATAAAGTCCTAGTCAGAGTAGACCCACTGAAATAAATGAACCTAAGTTAGTCAGGCATATTAACATCAATGGGTTTACTCTGAGTAAGACTAGCATTGAATACTTCCTTAAGTTAGATTCACATATAGATGGTCTGGTATGTGATAGGTGAACACAGCACATGCCCATGCAGCAACAAGTCCTAAGTCAAATAGCCAAGGCATTGATAAGTTCAGTTTTACATGCAGCAATATAGGAAATTTTCTCTTTTGTCTTTTGAGTAAAGGAGGAATCTGTTCTTTACTATAGCAACTTATCTGCCACATTCTTATATGGGAATAATTGTTGTGGATTTGTTGCAAACTGTAATGTGTACATCTGGGACCTTCTAGAAATGCCTGATCAAATCACTGAAATCTGTATTTGCAGTAATTTTTCTTCTAAATTTCCCTCAGTTCTTCATTACTTCTATATGAGTCTCTGGGAATTGGTCCATTATATATAGTGATTTTTTTAGATACCTGAAATAATAAATATTAAATGTGGATCATCTGATGGACTGGGAAAATAACAGTACTGGGTTTTTTAATTATTTAATAATATGCTCTATCTTAGCTAAAATATATATACAGAAAATGTCTCTCTCACTAAACTGCCAGAAGGACAATATACTACCATATAGATATGATTGGCATTTCAGTGATGAAAGAATGACTCATCATCACCTTATCTGCTTTGGCTGTCTGAACCCTTCAAGGAGCCTTAGATATCCATAAATGAGTTCAACCTGGTGGATACGTTCTAACGGCCAAAATGTATCTTAAAGTATCATCTGGCCTGTTCCTCCATTCTTAACGGGCCAGTGATGTTTAAATGATCTCCTGTAAAACAGATTAGGTGTTTAACTCACCAACAGGATTCCATTCTTCACTCTTCCTTACCTCCCATCACATACTCCTTTAACATTCTTTTTAAAGGATTGTACAGCACCTAGCAATCTTGGATGCTGTATTGTGGGCCCCTAATGTCTGAAACCACACAAAGAGGCCAGCCACTTGGAAAATATTGTGCTTAAAAGAGATTGAAGATGCTATCCACAGTGCCCTCCAGAATGCTATTGGACTAGAACTCTTAGCATCCTTGACCACTGACCATGTCACTCTGGGCTCTTTCTGGGATATACAATTGATTGATTGATTGATTGATTGATTGATTGATTGATTGATAAAGAAGCAGAAGCAGAAGCAGTCTTACTGGACTCAATAGGTCTCACTTCTGGGTGTGTGCACACTTCTGAGTGTGCATAGAGATATTACGTTACGTATATTGTTGAAATATATTGTATGTTATATATATATATATATATATATATATATATAAATGATTAAATGTATATACCACCCTTTGTCAAGAGACCCCATGGTGGTTTATGCCATTTACACAAACAATAGATGTCAGTACATAACATAATATCTATATAATCCAAAAAATTAAAGCAATTACAATAATACGAAATACATAATAAAACACAAAGTCTCACAACATGTTATTACTGATTTATCTTAGATACAACTATAAAATGTAATACATATATAACAGCAACAACCTAAGAAATAAATATGATGATGATGATGCACTGCCTTTAAGTCAATCCCGACTTATGACGACCCTATGAATAGGGTTTTCATGGTAAACTGTATTCAGAGGGGGGTTACCATTGCCTTCCTCTAAGGCTGAGAGGCAGTGACTGGCCCAAGGTCACCCAGTGAGCCTCATGGCTGTGTGGGGATTCGAACCCTGGTCTCCCAGGTCACGGTCCAACACCTTAACCACTACACCACACTAAATCAGGAGCAGGGTATCTAAAATACAAAAACAATGTACAAACACACAATCTACTCTCCATTCAAAAGTAACTCTTAATTCCCACCCTCAGAAAATGACAGACCCTCACAACTCACCATGTGTGTGTGTGTGAGAGAGAGAGAGAGTGTTCCTGCTCCTGATCACTTCACTCACCCAGCCCACCAGCTAACCACACGAACACAAACCCCAGCTATACCCACCACCCTCACCAACTCCCCAAGTGCCCTTAGGCTTTGTCATGTGGCTGCTGCCCACATCTCGGTCACCTTATGCCTGCCCTCCTCACTGAACCCCCTAAAGCCTGCTCACATTCCTCATCTGCCCCCTTGACTGCCCACCTCGCTGGCTGCCTCATTCACCCACCTCATGGCTGCCTGCCTCAGTCACCCTCTTTGCCCCATGCTGGCCTCACTCTCCTGCCAGACTCTATCTCCCTCCTCTGTTGGGTCAGCAGGCCTCAGAAGCCTGTCCTCACACTGTAGTTTGCAATGCTGAAGTGCCACCTGGTGGCACAACTGCAAAGAACAGTATGATAGCGTGACAGTTACTTTTGTGTGTGTGTGTGTGTGTATATATGTGTGTGTGTAACCTCATCTCCTCTGCTTCAATGTTGTAGAGCGCATTTAGTTTTAAGGAGCAGGTATATGACCATTTTTATTTATTTATTTATTTTATTTCATTTTTAAACCGCCCATAGCGAATAGCTCTCTGGGCGGTGTACAAAAGATTAAAAGTACAGAAATACAAAATATCACAATAAATAAACTGAAACAAAGAGATTTAAAATTGTAACATTAAATGCTTTAAAATGCCTGGGAGCATAGCCAGGTCTTAACCTGGCGCCGAAAAGATAGAAGCGTCGGCGCCAGGCGTATTTCTTCGGGGAGGCTATTCTACAATTAGGGGCCACTACAGAAAAGGCCCTAGATCGAGTAACTGTCCTCCGGGCTTCCCGATGGGTTGGTACCCGGAGGAGGGCCTTAGACGCTGAGCGAAGTGACCGGGTCGGTTCATAGCGGGAGAGGCGTTCCACAAGATACTGTGGTCCCATGCCGTGTAAGGCTTTATAGGTCAAAACCAGCACCTTGAATCTGGCTCGGAAGCAAATAGGTAGCCAGTGCAAACGGGCCAGAACAGGTGTTATATGCGCTGACCGGCTGGTCCTCGTCAGCAGTCTGGCTGCTGCGTTTTGCACTAGCTGAAGCTTCCAAACTTTCTTCAAGGGCAGCCCTACGTAGAGCGCATTACAGTAATCCAACCTAGAAGTTACCAGAGCATGAACAACTGAGGCGAGGTCATCCCTGTCCAGATAGGGGCGTAGCTGGGCTATCAACCAAAGGTGGTAGAATGCATTCCTTGCCACCGTGGCCACTTGCGCCTCCAGAGACAAGGAAGGATCGAAAAGAACCCCAAGACTACGAACCTGTTCCTTCAAGGGGAGTGTAACCCCATCTAAAACAGGGTAAGCATCCACCATCTGGGCAGGGAAGGCATTCACCAACAGTGTCTCAGTCTTGTCTGGATTGAGTCTCAGTTTATTAGCTCTCATCCAGTCCATTCTCGCGGTCAGGCAGTGGTTCAGCACATCCACAGACTCACCTGTAGAAGATGAAAAGGAGAAATAGAGCTGCGTGTCATCAGCGTACTGGTGGCAACGCACTCCAAAACTCCTGATGATGGCACCCAGAGGCTGCATGTAGATGTTAAAAAGCATGGGGGACAAAACCGACCCCTGAGGGACTCCACAATGGAGAGTCCAAGGAGTTGAGCAATGTTCCCCAAGTACTACCTTCTGGTGACGATCCGCCAAGTAGGAGCGGAACCACTGTCAAGCAGTGCCTCCAACTCCCAACTCCGCGAGTCTCCCCAGAAGGATACCATGGTCGATGGTATCAAACGCCGCTGAGAGATCAAGGAGAATCAACAGAGTCACACTCCCTCTGTCCCTCTCCCAACAAAGGTCATCATACAGGGCGACCAAGGCTGTTTCAGTGCCAAAACCAGGCCTAAAACCGGATTGAAACGGATCCAGATAATCAGTCTCATCCAAGAGCACCTGGAGCTGACCGGTCTGACTATCAGACCTAAACAAGTAAATAAAACAATGGCTATTGTGTCTCAACTTGTTCTTCATTGCAATTTAAAAATGTCCCTCATTTAGATGGAACAATAATGTCGATGTCTTCCTGGATAATTCTGTTTCTCGGTTCAGTGCAGGGACAAGGTGAAAACACATGAGGTGTGATTAACAGCATTATTGATGGTTTGACATTGCTTTCCTGATAAACACACTGACTGCTATTTCTGCAGCTAAGAGACTTGGAATATTTTTTTTTACACATGACATAGTTTAATCATACCTAAAGTGTGGCAAATGGCAATATCATAAATGCAACTGTAAATATTATTCTCTGAAATGGCCCTGTGTAATCCTTTCCAGTAATGTTTTGCTATCAACCTTGACCTACCTTCAAATGTTTCCTCCCCCATCCTGCTTCTATATGCCTACAAATAGTTATGAACAGGGCAGGGTTGCATAATTCCAGGCATCCAATTGCCACAGGGTGCCTACAACATGGGTCCTGATTAGGGAGGTTAGAGAATTCCAAAAGAAAAAAAAAGAAATGGAAATGGAAACAGAAATTGCTGGTGTCCACTTAGGCCACATTCACACTGTACCTCCACTATTATTCCACTGTAAACACTCACTGCTTTCCCCAAAGAATCCTGGAAGTGTCATTTGTGAAAGGTGCTGACAGCTGTTAGGAGACCCATATTCCCCTCACAGAGCTACAGTTGCCAGAGTGGTTTTACAGTCAGTCCCTCTTCCCAGAAAATACTGGGAATTGTAGTTCTGTGGAGAGAATAGGGGTCTCCTAACAGCTCTCAGCATCCTTCACAAACTACATTTCCCAGGATTCTTTGGGGAAAGCAGTGAGTGTTTACAGTGGAATAATAGTGGAATAAATGTATGGTATGGATGTGGCCTTATTCATCCCATGCCCAGAACAGAAATCAGTCCAGGGCCACATTCATACCAAGTGGTTGAACAGTCAGTTCCTCTTCCTAGAGAACTCTGGGAATTGTAGCTGTCTGAGGGAAATACAAGTGTTCTAACAATCCACAGCACCCTTCACAACCTACACTTCCCAGGATCCTTTAGAGGAAGCCATTACTGTTTAAAATGGAATAATAGTGGAATAAATGTATGGTGTGAAAGTACCACAGTAAATATGATTGGTACTTGCTGTTATTGTTCTTTCAGTCTGCAAACAATGCTTAAAGATCACATTCCCCTCCCCATCTGCATTGTGTTTCCTTTGCATGGAAATGGAGTGGAATAACATAATGACAATGCAATAACATAATTTACATAATTAATTACATAAGTTATGTAATTTTGCCACAGCAGGCAGCAAGAAGAATAACAGTTTTTGGCAAAAGACAAAGTGCAGCAGAACAGAAACAGTGCAGTCAATACAGGGCAGCATGGAAAACAATGTCCTAATATAAGTCTCAAGTCCTGATATAAACTGCTTGGATTGCTGAACAGGGCAGGAAGCAGCTTTGTCATCTTTTCATATGTGCTGCTCTGTTTTGGGTCCAGCCACTTCAGTTCCTAACTAGGGAGGTACAAACATCCATCTGCTCACCACCAAAGCAGTCAAACTTCCATGACTGTTCCAAGTTGCATGGCAGTTATCACATTCCCCAATCCCAAGACCCAGAAGCATACCTGGGGCAGGGAGAAGACAGAGGAAACAGCTTCAGCCACTTCCAGGCTCCACTGCATCTCAATCAAGTCCCTGATGGCAAAATGACTTTTCACACGTGATTCCCAATAAAGGAGTCCTCTCCCCCAGAACCATTGCTTTCATTGTGTACTTGCGATATCACAGGAGCTTATACTGAGTTATGCCTTATACTGAGTCAGATTATTGGCCAATCTGTTGTGTAAACTGAGTGGTTGTGGCACTCTCAGGTTTCAGATAGGAGACATTCCCAGCTCTATCTTGAAATATTGGGGACTGAAGCAGAGACCTTCTACATGCAAAGCAGATTCTCTGCCACTGGGCTACAGCCTTCTCCCTGTTTCCAGCTTGAGATGAACCAGTTTGACAGGAAAGATGATTCATGCAACCAGGCTGCCATGACACTTAAACGTCCTTCCCCAGAGTGGTGTCCTCCAGATATTTTGGACTACAATTCCCATCATTCCTGACCATTGGACATGCTGGCTGGGGCTGATGGGAGTTGTACTCCAAAAATCTGAAGGGCAACAGGTTGGGGAAGGCTATTCTAGAAGCATAGTATGGGAAGGGGTAGAGTGGGGGCTTATGGTGGGATAAAATTCAAGACATGCATTAAGGAAAAATGATACAAAATTTTTGCCTTATACCAGTATTATTTGTATGAGAGCTCAGTCCTTTTGAGAATTATGCCAGGTTGTCCTGATTATAAGACAGCAGTCTTTGTTTATTACAAGTATAGCACCCTTTCTTCCAAGGAATCCTTCTTAGATTCCCAAGGAATCTCCCATTCAGGCACTGATCAGATTCTGCTTAGCTTCTGTGCATGCATACAGTGCAGAAATCATTTAATTAATTATTGAATTTCTATGAATGCACAACAGAGATACATAGAGGAGAAAAAATCAAGAAAACTCATCCACAGAAAAAAGCAAACATGGATGAGTGGTACGAGGGGAATATGGAAGGAAAACAGAGCCGACAACCAAAAGCAGGGTTTTTTTGTTGTTAATTTTGATGCTGGTTGTTTATGAAGACACAAACCCTAAGCAATGTATTATGCAGATTAAACAAGGAAAAAGCAGATTGTCACTCAAGTATAAAAGTAAGTTTTATTTCATTAAGCATTTATTTTAAAAGGCGTTTGAACAATCCACCCTGTAGTCATCATATAAAAACTTGACACAGAATATTCTTCCCTAACAATGCCTTTGCATCCATAATTAAATAACCAAAAATGGATTTCTAGCATCAAACATTCTGCCTTTCAGCTATTTCAATATAGGACTGGAGAAAATGAACTCCTAAATTAATACAAACTATAGGCAGGCAGAAATCTTTTTTCTTTTCTTTTTAAATGAAAGAATGCTCCATCCAGTTAAGGAGATCCAGCAGCACATACAAGTTTATCCATGCATATCAATTGCTGGATTGGGAGCCAAAAGCATAAATTGAATCTGGATGCAGATTCAGGTTTCGGATGCATCCTATCAGTGGCTGTGTTGCTTTGAATACGATATCCATTCTGAGGGTATCATCTCATCCACATTCTTGCTCAACTAGCCACACAAACACCTTATTGAGGCATGCCTGTATATGGGACAGGGGTAAAGACTTTATACAGTATATATGTTCAAAATATGGTGGCCACTTATGCAACTCCTCCCTGCAAAAGAGGAACCATCTCATCAAAAATGAAGGCGAAAGGATACAGATTTGTATAACTTTATATACGAGGAGGTACAGAACATGCTTATCAAATTTGCAGATGATACAAAATTGGCGGGCATAGCTAATACCATGGAAGACAGAAACAAAATTCAAAGAGACCTTGATAGGCTGGAGCATTGGGCTGAAAACAACAGAATGAAATTCAACAGGGATAAATGCAGAGTTCTACACTTAGGAAAAAGAAACCAAATGCACAGTTATAAGACGGGGGATACTTGGCTCAGCAATATGACATGCGAAAAGGATCTTGGAATTGTCATTGATCACAAGCTGAATATGAACCAACAATGGCTGCAAAAAAAGGCAAATGCTCTGTTAGGCTGCATTAACAGAAGTATAGTTTGCAAATCGTGTGAAGTATTAATTCCCCTCTATTCCGCACTGTTTAGGCCTCATCTTGAATACTGCATGCAGTTCTGGTCTCTGCACTTCAAGAAGGATGCAGACAAACTGGAACAGCTTCAGAGGAGGGCAACAAGGTTAATCAGGGGACTTGAAGCAAAGCCCTATGAGGAGAGACTGAAAGAACTGGGCATGTTTAGCCTGGAGAAGACTGAGGGGAGATATGATAGCACTCTTCAAGTACATGAAAGGTTGTCACATAGAGGAGGGCCGGGATCTCTTCTCAATCGTTCCAGAGTGCAGGACACAGAATAATGGGCTCAAGTTGCAGGAAGCCAGATTTCTACTGGGCATCAGGAAAAACATCCTAACTGTTAGAGCCATACAACAATGGAATCAATTACCTAGAGAGGTAGTGGGCTGTCTGACACTGGAGGCATTCAAGAGGCAGCTGGACAGCCATCTGTCGGGAATGCTTTGATTTGGTTTCCTGCATTGCGCAGGGGGTTGGACTTGATGGCCTTATAGGCCCCTTCCAACTCTACTATTCTATTATTCTATGATATATGCTAAATTATATGTATAGATGAAAATGTATATAATGCGCTATGATTGCTATAATTTAAATATAATGCCTATATATTTATTTTATTACTTTGTTTATTAAATTTTTATCCTGCCCTTTCTCCCAGGAGGAGCACATGGTGGCAAACAAATGACAAAACACTGAAAACATCTACAAAACATCTTAAAAACCAAGACATATTAAAAATATCTTGAAAACATCTAAAAACAAACATCTTAAAAACCAAAGTATCTTAAAAACAAAACACCTTAAAAACTTTTAAAAAAAACTTTTAAAAAAAACTTTTAAACGTCTTAAAAAGCAGTGTCAAAACAGATGCAGACTGAGATAAGGTCTCTACTTAAAAGGCTTGTTGAACGAGGAAGGTCTTCAGTATGAGCCAAAAAGATAACAGAGCAGTAGTATAGTGGCAAATTCAGAAGGGCATAGGATGTGTCTCATAGGATGCTAAAGACATAAGGACCCTGCTGGGACCCAGTTCCCAAAAAAGTAA
The DNA here is from genome assembly GCF_030035675.1 of Rhineura floridana. NCBI lineage: Eukaryota > Metazoa > Chordata > Lepidosauria > Squamata > Rhineuridae > Rhineura > Rhineura floridana. The sequence goes on along the minus strand of NC_084480.1, from coordinate 200,243,262 downwards.
GGGGTCTAAGACCCCCTGAGACCCTGGACCACTACACCCCTGCAACAGAGATGGCACCTGCCTAAGGAGAGGGAATTCCAAAGGGTAGGTGCCACAACACTAAAGGTCCACTTCCTACGTTGTGTGGAACAGACCTCCTGGTGAGATGGTATCAGCAGGAGGTCCTCACCCACAGAGAACTGTGATCAACTGGGTATATAAAGGGTATCATATGTACTATAATAATTATTAATTTATAATTGCTATAATTTGAATAGAAATGCAGTGCATCTCACTATATATGGAAGACTGTGACCAGGTGTGACCTGCACAGTCTGCTGCCCAGGTGCTGCTAACTGTTGCTTGGAAACTTCAAAGCCCCTGGTCTACCTTCTTTGACTCCCTTATCTATAAACTTGGACCAGACAAACTTTCAAATAGAAAATTGTTTCCTGCAATGTAGGCCACATGACTACACTATTTCTAGAGTGGGAGTGCTTTGAATTTGTATTGATTTCAGTGAGATCACAGACATCTGTTAGGTTTCTTAGAGACATTTGGTTTCATCTTATGTAGCACATTTGACTAAAATATTAATTTGATTTATAAAAAAAACATACATGCACGCTACTAATTCAGTGTAGTGAAAGGTTAATTCAGCAATGTCATGCCTCCATTTCTGAGAATGTATCAGCTTGAGTTCAGACTAGGTCATTTGTGATGTCAAGGTATGTTCTGCTTCACATTATCTAGAGTTTGTACTATTTAATGTATGTCTGGTGGTGCAGTCACCTCTGTCCTACCGTTCACCCATATGCTCCTTGTATGGCACACTATACATCAAATAACCAAACCACCATTTGATAGAATGCTCAAAATGGTGATGGTAGTGTTAGAACAAGCTGAGTTTAGCCTGGGATACTATCACCAACTTTTAAAACTGTGTAAACTATTTGATAACAGCAGTAGTGAATACCATGGTATGGTGGCAGAGCTTAAATGACCACCCAACAGCAGAGTAGCACCTGCTTACTGGGAGTGAGGGGTGAGGTGGCAGTGAAGTTGGTGTAGTGCAAATGCACTAGTAGGAGCACCGTGCTCCTACTAGTGCATTTGCACCACCCCGGTCTTACTACTGCTTTAACCCTCTCCTTCTGCCTCCTGGTAAGCAGCAGCAACTCAGCTGTGGAAGGTTATGTAAGTGCCACCTGCCCAAAACACTGTCCGCTATTGGATAACAGTCTTGAAATTAGTACATTCAACTCTGAAACAATTACAGTCTGTTATCAATCATTCTCTCTGTTTCCAGAGTTCAGAGGGGAGTGTGGAACCTGATGCAGACAAATCAGCACCCCATCTGCACTATACATTTAAAGCAGTATCATATTAGTGTAAACAGTCATGTCTTCCCCCAAAGAATCCTGGTAACTGTTATTTGTTAAGGGTGCTGAGAATTGTTAGGAGATCCTTATTCTCCTCACAGACTTCTCTGGGAAGAGGCTTTGAGAATTGTAGGTCTGTGGGGAGGAATAGGGGTCTCCTAATAACTTTCAGCACCAGACAACAAATTGTGTTCCCAGGATTCTTTGGAAGAAGCCATGACTATTTAAAGTGATATGATACTGCTTTAAATGTGTAATGCAGATGAGGCCTAGATGAGTGGTGTCACCCCACCCCACAGTCTGCTACTGGAACACAGCGGGACTTGCTTCTGAGTAACAAACAGAGGGTCGCTCTGTAAGGCCACATACTTACTTGTAAGTGAACCCTATGGATCTCATTGGGACTTACTTCTGAATAAATATGCACAGGATTGGGCTCAGGCTACTGAAGTGGCACCACTTCAGCACATCAGCCACTGTATTTCCAGTGCTATATTTCTTTGTTTCTCTCACACACCAGGTTCCTGGGAAATGAATCAGCTTATAGATGACTCAGTCTGCAGTAGGGATAGGTGAGAATTTTAATTCAGCTCATCTTTCAAACCAAATCTATCAAATTCACACTTTTCAAAACAGTATAAGAATCGAAATACAGCCATCTTTTGAAATTCGCACTTATTCAAAATTTGTGATTCAGTTTTCCAAACAATTTACAAAAAATGCATATATTAGGGGAAAGTGTGCATAAACATGAATATATGTGAAATGTATTATATGATGAGAAATGGCTTGCAAAATGTGTACATTAGCTAAAACTGCCTACAAAATGTGCTTATTAGGAGACATTTGCACTAAAATGCTGGATTTTTTTTTAAAAAAATCACAAATTACTGCAGAAATGTGGAGAATTGAATTTAAGATTGGAAAAATGAGAATCTGAGAGAACCAAAATCGACAGATTTGCCCAACCCTACTTTGAATGCTTTTCAGTCCACCAGGCTACCTCAGTGATTTTATCCTATCATCAAGTGAAGACTTTTTACTACCACTACTACTACCACCACCACTACCACCAAGAAAAGCATTTCCAGGCCACTGAGTTACTTATTTTATTAAACTCGACTGCCACTCTGAGATGTTTTAATTCTTGCAGTTTGATAAACTTAATGTGTGTGGGCATTATGGCTCCCATTAAGTGGTTCCCCATATTACTGTGTTTCTAAAAGATGAGGTATTATTATTATTATTATTATTATTATTATTATTATTATTTGAAATTACTGTTGAACATCACTTTGGCTGTCCTAGCAACAGAGCATGAAAATCAGAAAGCTTTTTGGATTTTTTTTAAAAAAATGGGAGAGAAAAATCAATGTTTCGTAAACCAGAACTAGCTTTTGGAGGGGAAGAGAGTCTGTTAGATATTACCATGCTTTAGACCTCTGGTCCATTGTTAAAAGCAAATATAACATTGAAAAGTGAGGATAACACAAAGCCAAAATGGATAAACCTGTCACTTTCAATTTCTCTCGGTTTCCCATTTTTCCAATATTCTGTTCAGTTCATCACATTTTCATATTAGTTTGCAACTTCTTTTAAGAAAAGAGTCTGCATGAAAATAATCAGCATTTTAGCGGAGGTTACAGCTATCAGTGGTTAACTATGGTGGCTTTGTCCTACCTCTACTGTCTGAGGCAGAATGCCGTTGCATATCAGTTTCTGGAGAGAGCTCTGTTGGACTCAGGTTCTCTTTGCAAGCTTCCCATAGGCATCTGCTTGGCCAATGTGAGAGCAGAGTGCTGATCGAGATGGACCTTTGGCCTGACCCAGTGGGACTCTTAAGTTTGTATATTTTTAGTGCACATTTCTCCTACTGTATTTTTGCAAGCAATTTTCCTTAATAGAATGAATTTTTGTATGTTAGTGTCACTAACATTTCCATTTTATGCACACTGTCCCCTAACTGATGCATTTTTGTATGCATTTTGAATGGGAAAACATCACAGAATTCAGAGCAAATGTTAGAGGATAGCTGCCTTTCAGTTTACAAAATATGACTTAGGTAGTTTTGCAGTCCAATAAGAACCAAACTGAATTTCTCCCTGATCCTTGACTCAAAGTGAGGACAACCCTTATATTATTTTCCTCATTATTTTCAAGGTGGCTCTACCGTTCAGCAGGGTGTGGATGCCTACCTCAGATGGCAAATCCCTGAATATGTTTAAACAGCAACAGTTCACTTACTATTCACTAATAAGCAAAACGCCTTGCAGTTTAAGAATGTACCTATAGCCCACAGATATTTCTATCAAACTTTAAAAAGCAGGGAAATTGGGCAGCTATAGTGAATGCACCAGGGGTGCAGGAGACCTCACCTCCTCTCTGAGATATTGGACAGCCCTACAAATTTGTCAAAATGCAAACACAATTTGGGTTGGTCTTTTACAGTCCAATCCACTTGCAGTGTAGCTTGAAAGAATTTCATAAAATGCCTCTGAGCATATGGTGAGTGGTGGCAACACCTGCCATCTCCAAAGATAGAGAATTATATTTTTGTATGTTTGTTGGTGTTCTTCTTACTTTGCTTCAATTCTGTGTTACTATTATTTCTACAGAGAATCTAACCTAGAAAATTTTATTTTTCTCATTATCATAGCACAATCTTTATGATAGAAATCTGAGTCAAATTTATTTTTATTAATTTCAAAGCCTTTTTATTGGTCAATGTCATCTGATGGTGAAGACAGCCTTTTATGTTTCAAACTGGAGGTTATGCTCTATTTCTATTTTGGGCAGATTTAACAGTTGAATCTGAAACTGCAGTTTGATGTAAAATCAGACTGATTACAATATGTTGCTACTTAAGCAATGACTCTAGCTATTGGAAAAAAGAGGATGCATGTTTTCAGCCTGCTATGTCTAAACCGCTCATTTAAGGTAAGGTGGGCATGGTCAATTAAAAACATAGAGAACACCTAGAATTTTGCTAGAATATATTTCACCTCCCACTGTTTTATCTTGTGCAAATTGAGATACTCCTCATGTCCATTGGAAACTATTCTGTAGAACTGTCAGTACCATTATTCCACAATAGTTTTTGCAAAGTAAATCAAACATATTTAAAGTGACTGTCTGAAATATATCAACTGTTTTAATATTGTTACTAATATTGCTAAAACAAGATCAGCACATCACATGTCTCATTTCTGTTATTTGGGCTGATTGAAGGTGTTGCCACCACTCACCAAATGCTCAGAGGGACGTTACCAAATTCTTCCAACCTACACAGGAAATGGATTGGACTGTGAAAGACCAACCCAAATTGTGTTTGTTTTTTGACAAATTTGTAGAGCAGTCCAGTATCTCAGAGAGAAGGTGAGGTTCCCTGCTTTTTAAAGTTTGATAGAAATATCTGTTGGCTATAGGTACGTTCTTAAACCGCAAGGATTTTTTGCCTATTAGTGAATTCCTCTGCTTTTTAATGTGGGGGGTAAAAAATGTGATCCTGTGCAAGTTTGCTGAGAATGGATTGATCATTTGCATGCTTATTGAGTTCAGTGGGATTTACTCCCCTGCAATCATGCTTAGGCTGGGTGAAACTGACAACAGGGGATGGGGAGGGAGGAGGCAGATGGGAGGAGGCAGGAGAGTGAGGAGGAGGGCAGGTTTGATCAGTTGCATGTTTATTGAATTCAGTGGGATATACTCCCATGCAATCATGCTTAGGATAGGTAAAATGGACCATGGGGAGTGAAGCCTGGAGAGGGCAGGGGAGGAGAAAGAAGAAAGAGGGGAGGGCACGAAGAAGGGAAAAGGAAGGGAAAGGGGAAGGAGGGGAAAGGCGGGTCTGATCATTTGCATGCTTATTGAGTTCAATGGGATTTACTCCTGTGCAATCATGGCTAGGATAGGTAAAACTAACCATGGGGAGGAGGAGGGGGAGGGGAGGGCAGGTTTGATCATTTGCATGCTTTTTGAGTTCAGTGGGATTTACTCCTGTGAAATCATGCTTAGGATAGGTGAAACTGACCTGGGGGATGGGTGGGGGGAGGAGGAGGGCAGGAATGGGAGGTGGGAGGAAGGGGGATGGGGAGGAGAGGAGATTGGATGGGTGAGCACTGGGCAGAGAGGAAGCCCCTTTCCTTTCCAAAAGGAAAACGTGAACAGTATCATTTTTTCAGGGTTTCCCCCACATTTTTAGTGTATAGCAGGCACATGCAGTCTCCCACCCAAACTTAAACCAAAGCTGTCCCTGACCACATCCACACTAGACCCTTGTTCCACTGTAGACAGTCATGGCTTCTCCCAAAGAACCATGGGAAGTGTAGTTAGTGAATGGTTCTTGTTCCTGTTCCCCTTACAGAGCTTCAATCAGAGTGGCTGACTGTTAAACCACTCTGGCCACTGGAGCTCTGTCAGGGGAATAGGAGCTTCCTCTCAGCACTCTTCACAAACTACACTTCTCAGCATTCTTTGGGGGAAGCCATGACTGTCTCATGTGAAACAAAGGTCTGGTGCGGGTGTGGCCCGCTGATTAGGCAAGCCCAGCAGCTGTGAGTCTGGCTTTTAGAACACTGACAGTTGGTTCTTACTGAGCATGCCTGACATTAACATTGAGTTCAAGCCAAAAATTCTTAAATTAATTAAAAATCAGCCAGGCGTTTTCTTAACTTTTAAACTGCAGAAGATGAAGGTCAGAGTAGGGGGAAAGGATTACAGGTACTCTGTGAACATGACTGATTTTTAATGAATTTCAACAGATTATGAGAACTCTGACAGAAAAAAGTCCAAAAGGGGTCTGTTTCTCTGTCTCTCTCTTTTTAGGCTTTGAACTCTCTATTCTCTCTGTTTTGTGTATTGCCATGAAAATTTAGAGGGTTGTTAACCAAGTGTTTCTGAGTTCAGGACTATAAGTTTTGTAAGGTTTTGGTTTGAAATGAGCTTATAGGAAGCATCAGAATGGCATGGGGGTATTTTCAATTTAACATTGTGGAATGAGAAAAATCCATGCTGACTATAGTGTACAGCCACTCTCGTGGCTCTATAATATAGTTTATTATTATATTACCACTTTGAGGGCACCATTTGAATGTTTTGCCTCAGGCACCATAGGAACACAGGAAGCTGCCTTATACTGAGTCAGACGTATTGGTCCATCTAGCTCAATATTATCTACACTGACTGGTAGTAGCTCTCCAGGGTTTCAGGAAGGAGTCATCCCCAGCCCTGCCTAGAGATGACAGGGATTGAACGTGGGATCTTCTGCATGCAAGGCAGATGCTCTTCCCCTAAGCCACAGCCTTTCCAAATGGTCTTCATTCAGCCCTGATTCCATTCTTAAACTTTGTTTCAACCATGGTGTGTGTAACCCATTTTGTGATGCTTACATGTGTCACTGTGTGTACATTTTGACTAAATCCCAGTTCCAAATAGTATAGACTGCTTCGTTAGTTTTGCTATTTTATAGAAAAAATCCGGCAGTGCCCTGTCTCCTTACATATTTTTCAGGTTTGCCATTTATGGTATAGTGTTTAATTCCTCTACAGTATAATTGCACATAGAGTTTCATGAATGACAAATAAGGGTTTAGGTGTAAAAAAATCTCTGACAATAGTGAGATATTTTTAGGTATTAAAGTACACTCATTTGCAGAAATGCACCTTCTGAAGTTTTCATCTTCTTAAGGACACATTATAATGTAAACCACAGTAATTCCTTGGGGAGGAATTTTCAAAGTGTGTGACCACAGCATCTTTATTTTTAGAAAATGCAAGAAGAACACAGTTCCATTATCTGAGCAGAAGGATTCAGGTATGGGAATTTTAATATCTGCCATAAGATTGAGAGACAACCTTGAAAAAAAGCAGCAGGGTGGTGCTAATGGGGATGGGGGATTAGAGTGGAATGGCAGTAGGGATTCATCACTCCTGTGTTCAGTTATGAGATGTGAAAAAAAAATATTTTAATGTTACCAAGGTAGAGATGGGTGATTCTGTCAATTTCAATTTCTCTCAGTTTCTCAGTTTTCCAATCTTAAAATCAGTTCACTATATTTCCATACTAACTTTGAAAAAATTGCTTATAAAAGACCTCATGGAAATTCTTCAGCATTTTATTGTAAATTTCAGTTAATATACACATTTTTCTATGAGGTTTTGCCTTATATTCACATTTCCTCAAAACATAATATAGTGCAATTTTGCATGGCTTTCCGCTCTAATATATGCATTTATCTTAGTACATGCATTTTTGTACTAATAACTTAGCCAGAAAACTGTGTTGCAAATTTGGAGGTGTGACTTTTCAGATGATGGCTGTGCTTCAGTTGACATAATGTTTCAGAACGTGCAGATTAAACACATTCATCTTTAAATGTGAACTTAATTGACCCCCCCCATCCCTTGTATCATGAATGCAACTTGGGACTGGAGGAGTAGTGAATAAAGGCCAAGGCAGTGATGTTAGTTTTCCAAAGTATTGATTAATTTCATTTATTCAAGAGATCTCAGTCATATAACATATTCATGCATGCTCTGCAGGAACAGAGTTCCCAGATTGCTGCTCTGACTAAGAGGTACCCACCCTAGTACCAAAGAGAGGTGGTGGAGCAGGTTGGCAGTGAAACTTCACACTGCTCCTTGGAATGCTGCAGAGATCTTTGTCGATGGATTGTTCTGACTCCAAATTTCTTATCCTCTCAGCTCAGTCTTTTGATCACATGGCACAGTCTTGATTGCAGATATTCTCTTAAGTGGAAGACTGACTGATAAAGTTTTCAAGATTGGAAGATCCTTAAGACATCTTTTAGACCTCCGTTTGAATGCAATACCGTTTCCAGCTACATGACTGAAAGGGCACAAACTTTTTCTCTATTATGGTACCTTTAGGGTCTAGGCAAATGGGCATGGCTTCCTTGGAATGTGCAGTTTCATCTCTCAAGGAATGTTGTTTTCCTTTAATGTGATGTTTTGCTTAAAACAAAGTCCTGATTATAAGCATCAGCCCCAGGAACTTTCTTTTCCTTATTCTGGCAACCTTGAAGAGCCACCTTTCCAAAGATATGTGAAAGATATTGAATGGCTCTGACAGTTCCCAATTCACTCAGAGGCATATTGGGATAACTGGTTCAGGTAGGTTTTATTGGTGGGCTTTTGTTGGGTCCATATCGGGTGTTTAGGAGCAGTCTTAGTAAAGAGGAACATGGGTGATGCCACCCCAATTTCAGTGGTCATGGGTAGAGGGAGATTTAGACATGGGGAACTGATCAGCTACCACAGAAGACAAAGGCAAGGCAATCTATGCCTTGTTCTTCACTCCCACTTCTCACTTGTTGCTAATCTGCTGTGCCCACTGGCCTATGTGTGCTGTTGTTTAACACCACATTTGTACATAAGAAGACCACGCTCATCCATTATTTGTTCATGGATGAAGGTGTCAGTTTGGTGTGTATTATTGAGACCTGGGTGGGTGAGCTGGGAGGAGTTGATCCCACCCTGCTTCACCTACTTGGATACTTCTTGCAACACCAGTACAGGTTGCAGGGACAGTGGGGAGGGGGTGCTATGATCTACAGGACTTCCATCTCTGTCACTAGGAAACCACTTTGTCTTGGAGCTGGCTGTGAGGGCATGTACCTGGTGTCAAGAAGCTAGTAAACTAGGATTGCTGCTGGTGTACCATCCACCCTGCTTCCCAGCAGCTTGTCTGACTGAGCTGGTGGAGGCTGTCTCAGCTGTACTATTGGAGGAGCCCAGAATGATAATCCCAAGTGATTTCAGTGTCCATGCTGAGGCTGCCTCTAGTGTTCCAGCTCAGGACTCCATGGCCTCCATGATGACCATGGGGCTGTCTCAAGTTGTCACTGGCCCAACACATAGGGCAGAGGACACTCTCAACTTGGTTTTTGCTCCAGATGGAAGAAGGGGTGTTCTGAAGATAGGGGGGTGGATGTCAACCCATTGTCATAGTCAGACCATTTCCTTGTGAAGTTTGGAGTGATCCTCCTCTGATCCTCCCCTGCAGGGATGGTGGACAGATTAAGATGTTCCCCCTCCCCGGAGACTAATGGAATCCATTGGATTCCTGAATGTCCTGGGGGAGTTCCCAGTAGATAGAGCAGGTGTCCCTGTGGAAGCCCTTGTTATGCTGTGAAACAATGAGACATGTTGGGCTCTTAACGCAGTTGTCCCTGAGTGACCTCTCCGGCATTGTGGAGCCCGGTTTGCACCTTGGTACCCCAGTGAACTAAGGACAATGAAAAAAGCTGGACAATGGCTAGAGCACAAGTGGCAAAAGATGTGCTATGAGGCATGAGTAAAATGGTGTAGTGGTGAGGGCAGGTCCACTTCTCTGACACTATTGCATACTCAATTAGCTGTCCAGTGGAGCTTTTCCATATTGCTACTGAAAGGCACATGATCAGGCCAGTATGTATGACAAGTGTATTTAATGGTTACAAGGCATGGGTGGAACACAATGCAGCTTGGGATTTCAGTCATGGCTTATGTCCTGTATAAATCAGGACTAGATTATACAGTACAGAAAGAGGTGGCAGAACATTTGGTCATTACTACTTCAGATGACAGATGGAGATAGCATTTAAAAAAAAAAAAGTTCCCACCCATAAAGGAACTCCTTGTATGTAGAAAAAATAGCACAACAGGGAGAAAGATTTAAAAAATCCAAAAAAGCCAGTCTGGCTGAGTAGGTTAGTTGTTCTAGTTTATTATTACGTACAGAGAATCATTCTACAGTCGTGCATACATTTGGGGAAAGGAACTGTGGCCCTCTAGGTGTTGCTGGACTCCAGCTCCCAGCAGTCTGAGCCAGCATGGCCAATAGTCAGGGAAGATGGGAAATGTAGTCTGGCAGCATCTGGAGAGCTACAGGTTTTCCACCCCTGACATGCAGGAAACTTTAAATGTAGAGAAGCATTCAGCCTGAAGTCTGAGGGATACAGTTCACAATTCTACCACCTTAGACTTGACACTTACAGTGCAAAATATGTAGAACAGATTATACGGCCTATTCTGACATTATCTAAACTGTGTTACCAGCATGGCAGCAGCCCAAGAACATGTGGGAAGGGTCCTGTGGCTCATTGTGGCTCCTTTCCATGCCACTGTCACATTTCTACAAACTGGGGTGATAATTGAGTGAGGAGCTATTTCATGGACCCCATCCACTTGGCCCAGGGCTTCTGATGTTGCTTCAGAGTGGTGGAAGAAGGAACTGTGCTGCAGAGGCTGTCATGACATCCAGCTAACGTCAGTTAAGAATGAGTAGCATGCCTCATTGATTTCAGTGAACCAATGAGCATTACTAACTTTCTCTGGACTAGGCCATTCTCTCCAGAGCAGTCACCTTGACCACTTTGTCTAGGATCCCAATGAAGGTATATGCTCATGCAAAAGCAAAACAAACACACAGTTGGAGCTCTTTTCAGTTTTCCTAGTAGAGGTTCCCATAGCCAAAAAGATAATCTGGTGAACAGTTTAAAGAACAGCATGCCTGCTTCACTGCTCACTTATTATTCCCTTTGTATCCCGATTCCTCCCCCCAAGGACATCAGGGCAGAATATATGGAGCTATCCTATTTTGTCCTCATAACTATTCTGTAGTTCGGCTGGTAGTAACTGGTCCATGATTGAACTCTGGGCCTTCCACAGTTTAAAAGCAAGTGTCAAACTAGATGTTCGCTATCTTTTTTGGAGGGGTGGAGTTGGCTAAAAGTAGGTATGGAAGGCAGTTTGGGCCAGGGCTATGTCATGGGAGGAAGGGTTAATCTTTTGTACCCATGTCAATCCCCAGTGCAACTCCACCCATCCGGAGCTGCTATTACCCATGGAAGAGAAAACATTCCTGTACATGCAAATCTTCTTCTCCTGAGGCATATCATAACCATGTTTTCCTCCCTTTACAGCTAATATCATTCCAGCATAGCAGCCCAATCCCCATTGGGTTGCCTGAAGCTGCTTTTAACCAAATGGGGGAGTCAGGGGGACACATTGGGAGAGCTGATAATGGATCTCCAATTAATGTTTGGGCTATACTCCACCAGGTCTTTGAGTTGTAGTAAGGCCATACCTCTGAATGGTAAGCAAGCATTAGATGAGTCAGTAAACTGAGGTCACTGGAACAAGTATTGGGAAAGAGATTCTTTTTGGTTTGCTTCTTTTTTCTTTCAATAATTTTTATTCAAATTTTCATAAAACATACAAGACAAAATCATAAAACATTCAAAGACAAAAAACAAAATCAAAAATAGTTAGACAAAAAGAAAAAAACAAAAAAAAAAACAAAAAAACAAAAATAAAAAATAAAGAGTAAAATATTGACTTCCCATTTGTCAAAGATCAAATCAGTTATAAGTCTATAATATATAGCAATCCTGTCTCTTAAGTCATATTATAAAATCACTTTCCTCCAGTAGTTATCTTACTTAATCATCAAATCTCATAAACATTACTTTATTCTTTCCACAAAAAGTCAAAGAGAGATTTCAATTCTTTAAGAAATATATCTATCAATTTTTTTTTTCCAGATAAGCATATCGATTAATCCATCTCATTACTAATTATGATAATCTTATTGTCATAACCATAGTCAAAATAAACATTTCAATTAATCCATCACATCAGAATCTGTTAGGTTCAGTAATTTCAGTAGCCATTGTTCTATTATCTCTATTAGTTCCATTTTCCATCTTCCATCTTCAGTAGTCTTGTTAAGTCCAGTAATTTCAATATCCAATCTTCCATTATCAGTATTCCATAATAATCTTGCTGTCAAAGCCATAGTCATATAGTAAGAGTCTGATGGGAATTACCTCTATCCCAAATATTTTCTTGCCATCCATTCTGAATAGGTTGCTGAAATACTGCTGTAAAATCATATCTCTGTTCTTTTTTTCAAAATACACTGGGTCATCTCTTAAAAGTTTTTCCATTGTCACATGGCTGCAGTTAATTCCATAGATTTTCTCTATATTGGACTCCATCACATCATTCCAGTCCAGAAGATTATCCATGCCATTGATAACTTTATCTCTAGAATCTTCATTCATTTCTTCAGAGATAACATTGAGTTCCAAACAATAGATTTTATTTCTAAAGTCCATAGACTCCAAATCTTGTTCCTGTTCCACGTTTGTTCCAATCTCCGGGATCTCCTCTCTCACAGGGACCCCTATTCCAGTCTCCAGGGTCTCCTCTCTCACAGGGACCCCTGTTCCAATCTCCGGGGTCTCCTCTCTCACAGGGACCCCTTCCAGGGTCACCTCTCTCACAGGGACCCTTATATCTTTAATCTCCTGCTTCATTTTACTCAATTCAATTTTCGTTATCTCAATCTCATCCATTATTTTCTGAAACATAGTTATTTCCAGATTCTCAGCCACTTTCTTAATTGCCATTTTAAAAGAAAAATATAGGAAAACCACTTCTTATTTCAGCAACAATTGGGTTAATACTCCAGACTTGGTGACATCACAGTATAAACAGAGCAGACAGCCTTATCTCTCCAATAGTTAAGTAAACAAAATGCAGTTCCCAGGATCGAAACAATTAATGGCAATCGTCAAGAAACAGATTCGTCAAAATAAAATAGACCAAAAAGAGAGTAGTCTCAAAACAGTATAATATTTTTCAAAATAAAAATCTGGAATAGAAATCCCTCTTCTGTGTGTATCTTTAGAATGCAAATCCAGGACAGCTTTTTGCAACAAAAACAGAGATAAGCTATTAATTAGTGCGTAGCAGAGAGAAGTTACGGCTCCCCAGTGAGATGTCAAAAACCGATCAATCTGGCAAATCTCTTTTAAACAGCAACAATTTAAGTCAAGTAAAAGAAAAATATAGAAAGAAGGGTGCTTGCCTGTTAGTGCGTTCTCTCTTAGAAGATAAGATGAACGTTCGCTTTAACAGATAGAGCTTGCTGTTGAAAATCCGTCCCACCTTCGTCGGCTGGACCTCGTCCCATAAATTAATGAGATCTGGTCGTCCCAACAAAAATAGGCTTTGAGGTTAATCTCTTCGTTTCTCCCTACCCGGGAGAAGTTTAATCAGTCAAAAAAAAAAGAAAAAACTGACTGATATATCTGAATAAGCTTCTTTTGAGGCAGGAGCCCGTCTCAAAAGCAGGCACAGGCTAAGTCACCCTTCCCGGAAGTCCATTGGTTTGCTTCTTTTGATCATCTCTTCCTCATTTACAGGTCATTGTTTTTTCGGATCATATGTCAGATATTATTTGTGAACAGAAAATCAGTTCAAATTATGTATTTGACCTTTTCCCCATATTAAAATCCTTAATAAATATTTTGATTGTTTGTTGAGACTTCACTGCCAGATAGCTTGCATTAATTTGAATAATGAGACATTCGCCTACCTTCCACTTGGAGAAGAGTCTCAGGGGTGGTGGTGAGAGGAACAACCTGATGCCATGACAGCTTGCATTAATAAGCGCAAAACATTATGTTTCCATCTTTGACTTGGTCTGTGTGTTTGTTTCTCATTTGAATATGCACAGGATGCTTTCTTGACATTTTAACTTCATCTGCATTTTTCAGAGAGTAAATGCTTTTATTACTGAAAGTGGCATGATCACAGTATCAGATTGGAATTTAAGGCTCAGTTAAAATATATTGCCATAAATTCCATAAATGTCTTCTAATTTCTAGACACATTTATCTGGTGCAGAGCATCCTTTGAAATAACTGATACATATAAATACACACCCTGAAGGGATGTTTTGGCAAGTATTAGAATGTATTTTCAGAGTAAGTGGATGTGTTCAACCACTTTTCAGGTATATTAATGCACAGGCTGAGTTCCAGTAGTCAAAGAAAATGAGGAAAGGCTGGTGGCTACCAGAAAGAGGTGGTGTCCCATTTGTTGAATGTTGTCCCCAGAGAGGGACATGTCCATGTTCTGGTCTTTTTGGTACCACGTGAAGTCCTTTCCTCCTTCCCTCCCCGCATTTTAATCTTTTAATCTTAAGACCTTTGGTGTATGAGTGTTTTTGTCTGCTGTATTAATATTTCATTGCTGACATCTTTATTTTATTTTTATATTGTGGTGTTAGTTTCCATCTGGTTGTTATCTGCCCAGGGAACTTTTATTAATGAGCTGTACACAGATATTAGAAATAAAATATAATAAATACAATACAATTAAAAATATTGTAAATATGAAAGAAACTAAAAACACAATCTTAATGTCTACACAGAAGTAAGTCTATTGAATTCAGTGGTATTTACTTTAGGACAAGTGGGCTTAGCATTGCAGCTGTAGTCTAGACCAGATGTAGGAATATTTTGGTCCTCCAGATGTTGTTGAACTACAACTCCCATCATCCCTGGCCATTAGGCATGCTTGCTGGGGCTGGAGGGAGTTTCAGTTTAACAACATCTGGAGGGCCAAAGCTCCCCACCCCTGGTCTAGACTTTGAAAGAAGCAAAGTGTAATAACAATGGTTCATAGATCCTTGTTTAAAAGATTGAAAATATAGCCTTTTTTATAGGAGCACTATTGTTCAAAATGCAGTGTGCAAGATTACCCCCAAAGCATTTTGGTTATTTATTGGTCTTGACAAAAGATTTATTTGATCCACCAATTCTATAATTTTATTTTTTCAGGACTTACATACCTCACCACAAAACCAAAACTCCTTTGCTCCTTTTCTTTTCTTTCCCAACCAGTTCCCCTGACCTGAGTAAGCAAGCAATGATGGGATCTAAGAAAGGAGCAACATCTCACACATGGCTTGCCTGTTACCTCTAAGTGGTGATGTGAATTTGGCCCAGAGGATGAAGGCAAGCAACTACACATCAGGAATAGCAATGAGTAGGGGGTGGACCACAGGCATTTTGCTTGAAGGCCCTCAAAAACCTAGCACTAGATGCAGATGACCGAGTCCTAGAATGTTTCATACATCTACCTATCTCAGAAGACATCCTCCCTGAATCGCAAAATGGTTTCCGCCCTTCCAGGGGGACAGTGGACATGATCTTCACTGCATGACAGCTTCAAGAAAAATGCAGGGAGCATAACTGACCTCTGTATATGGCATTTATTGATCTGACTAATGCCTTTGATACTGTAAATCAAACTGCTCTCTGGACCATCCTTCTGAAAATTGGATGCCCTGATAAATTTGTGAATATTTTGCGACTCCTTCATGACAACATGGCAGCAACAATTTTGGATAACAATGGCTCTCAAAGTGATCCATTCAAAGTGGGATCAGGTGTCAAACAGGGATGTGTCATTGCTCTGACCTTATTTGCTATTTTTATCGCCATGATTCTGCACCTTGTTGAGGGGAAACTTCCCACTGGTGTGGAAATCACATATCAAACAGATGGAAAGCTTTTTAATCTCAGTAGGCTGAAAGCAAAAAGTAAAGTAATTACAACCTCTGTCATAGAACTTCAATATGCCGATGATAATGTAGTCTCCACACATTCAGAGGAAGATCTTCAAACTATCTTAAATGTCTTTGTAGAAGCATATGAAAAGCTTGGCCTCTTGCTTAACATCAAAAAACCCAAAGTGCTTCATCAGCAAGTGCAAACCAATCCCTCTGTAGCACCATCAATCCAGCTTAATGGTGCAACAATGGAGAATGTCAATCACTTTTCTTATCTTGGCAGCCATCTCTCTGTAAAAGCTGGCATCGACACTGAAATTCAGCATCATCTGAGCTCTGCGAGTGCCGCATTCTCCTGAATGAAGCGTAGAGTGTTCGAGGATCGGGATATTCGCAGGGAGACCAAAATGCTTATTTACAAAGCCATTGTACTACCGACCTTACTGTACGGCTGTGAAACATGGACCATCTATAAACGCCACTCCCAACTTCTTGAAAGATTCCACCAACGCTGCCTCCGGAAAATTCTGCAAATTACTTGAGAAGATAGGAGGACTAATGTTAGCATATTGGAAGAAGCAAAGACCACCAGTGTTGAAACAATGATCCTCCAACATCAACTTTGCTGGACCAGCCATGTTGTTCGAATGCCTGATCACTGTCTTCCAAAGCAGCTACTTTACTCCCAACTTAAGGTTGGAAAACGGAATATCGGTGGACAGCAAAAGAGGTTTAAAGATGTTCTCAAAGCTAATCGAAAAAATGGAACATAAGCATTGAGAACTGGAAAGCCTTGGCCCATGAGCATCCCAATTGGAGGTCGGCCATTATCAAAGGTGCTATGGAGGTGCTACCTCCCTATTCATCAGCTCCCACTGGTGGTACATGCCCTGGTCACCTCTTGATTAGACTACTGCAATGCGCTCTACGTGGGGTTACCCTTGAAAACGGTCCGGAAATTACAACTGGTGCAGAATGCGGCGGCTCGATTGCTTACAAACAGCCGCCGCCGCGATCACATCACGCCAGTGTTATTTCATCTACATTGGCTTCCAGTTGTTTTCCGGGCCCAATTCAAGGTGTTGGTGTTTAAATCCCTATACGGTCTTGGCCCAGTTTACCTGAAGGAGCACCTCCAGTACCACCAATTAAGCTGCCCGACTAGATCAGCCACACAAGGCCTTCTCTCAGTCCCCCCAACGAAAACAGCTAGGCTGGTGGGGACTAGAGAGAGGGCATTTTCAGTGGCGGCCCCCACTCTCTGGAACTCCCTCCCATTTGATCTTCGCCATGCCCCTTCCCTGGATACATTTCGCCGAGCCTTAAAGACCTGGCTCTTTGATCAGGCCTTTGGGATCTCCGGGGTGAGCTAATTTTTCTGTGAGTGTCTTATAATTGTATATTAATTGCCCTACATGATTTTACTGCTGCATTAGTGTTGACTGCATTGTATTTTATTTTGTATTATATTGTATTTTATTGAATTTTAAGGTGTACGTCGCCTAGAGTGGCTTCGGCCAGATAGGCGACACAGAAATTAAATTTATTATTATTATTATTATTACAGAGTGAAAGGGACAAATGAGCTAAGCAGAAGGCACGTCAAGCAAATCCTCATCGTGACCATCTTCCATATGGAAACCTATGTCCTCACTGTGGGACCCACTGTTAAAGACCTTACCCTGGAAGACAATCTTACTTGGCCACGAGTGATCGCCAATGAAAATGACATTATCAGCACATTAGTGGTATATGTTAGTCCCATTTCACTGATGCTGAACACCCTTCACACCAAAGCCAAATATTCAGTGAGCTCATGTAGAGGTAATAGGGTTGCAATAGCAGGTTCCATCCCCAGCTTCCACACATTCAGCTGAAAGTTTGCATAGAAACCTAAGAAAAGAAACTGTCATCATCAAAATCCCTTTTTCAGGTTCCCCGGTCACACAGACAGAGCTTATTCATCTACATACATTAGGGTTGCCAGGTTCTTGGCCTGAGACTGATCCTGTATCTTTACAAGAAGAGAAAGTCAGCCAAGTGCAGGTGTTCTTGCAACACTGTAATGGGAAAAACAACAAGGTGGAATTCTCCCTTTCCCCTGCACAACTTTTAAAGATACAGAAGACCTCTTGGTTGCCAGGCCCGGCCTCCAAGAGGTCTTCTGTATCTTTAAAGTTGTGGAGGGGGAAGGGAGAATTCCACCTTGTGGTTTTTCTCATTACAGTGTTGCAAGAACACCAGCACTTGGCTGACCTTCTCTTCTCCTAAAGATACAAGATCAGTCTCAGTCCAGGAACCTGGCAACCCTAACATACATAGAGCTCTATACACATATTTCTTGGAACACCTCCTGGAAATTATGGATATGGGCAGGATTCAGCCCCCTCCCCCTCCTTTATGTGTTCTCCAATCAAGTGAAGAGTCCTGTGATGACTGACAACTGAATATGTTGTAGACCAACTCCACTAAAATGCCTTTAATTTGAAGAGACCCAATAATCAAATTGTAATTCTTATTGCCTCTGGAGTCATGGTGTTGTTAAATAGCAGTGGGGTGAACATAATATCACTATTTTGTGAGTGGGGGGGAGGAGATGGACACAAGTGTTACATTTAAATTGGCCACAATGTTATTAAAGAGCTAAACTTGTTTAAATACAGGCTTAATAAACTCAGGCTGGTGATGGTAAGAAGCCTTTACACCCCAGGAGTCAGGGAACAAAGTCCATCATGTTTTTGGAGGGCTTGCTTCAGAGACATCGCTGGTGGGTTTGGTTGGAGATTGGAACCTAGCAGGAGGCTTTTGGGTCCAATCCAGGAGTACAGCCAGATTTTCCTGGGTCCAGCAGGAGGAGCCAAAAAAACGAATGAGGTGGTGCTGTGGAAATGGCCTTGCATTTCTGGAAATTAGGTGGTAAATATGCCATTTTTATTCAATGTCAGTTGACAAAACTGATTTATTCTCTCTCTCTCTCTCTCTCTCTCTCTCTCTCTCTCTCTCTCTCTCTCTCTCTCTCTCTCTCTCTCTCTCTCTCACACACACACACACACACACACACACACACACACTGGGGATGAACAAAAGAGTACATTTATATGGACCACCATAAATAAGTTCCATCCTGTTTCCACATTAATCTATGAATTTTAGTTCTTAAAAATTCACATTTACATACATTCTTTGACTGTATGTTCTCTCAAAATACACATTTTTAAATTCACTTTGTTGCATTTTTTAAAAAAAAATCTGGAAACTGCTTCAGAACATCTGGGAAGTGTCAACACTGCTAGATAAGTTAAGTTCCAAAGCATATTGTTGCACACCACCCCAATCTCCAATCATAGTCCTGCCACAAGACTTTATCTGGGGGTATCTTCTTCAGGATTAACTGGCCTAGCTCACCCACATTGGGAGAAATAAATATTCCTCTTTGTTCACTCTCACCATGTCCAAAGTAAGTCATGGGTCCAAACAAAGGCAGGTAATCTCACAATGTCTCTTGGCCTCCCAAACCACAGGACCCTGGATGACACTTGCTACTGGAGCTTGCTCAGGAGCTGCACCCACCATAGGAGCTGGATCCCACCCTGTAAGGCCATCTCTGGGCACCCAAGGGGCGAAATCACTTGAGGATTTAATCTCATCTATTTCACCCACCTCTCCAGGTGCTGGGAGCTCCTCTTGGTCTTGCACTCCCACCTCAGACTTCTCCTCCTGCACTTTTCCTTGCACAGCCATTACTCCTGGCCCTGGCCACTCCTCTTGCATATACAATTCCTCCCACACTTTTTCTTCCACAGCTGGCATACATGGAGCAGAGAAATCTATAAGCAGCATCTCTTCTCCACTTTCTTCTGAGGCATCTACTTCTTCATTTTCCAGTCTGTCCAGTTCTTGGGGCTTCACCTCCATCTTCCTGGCATTTTCCTCACTGGCAGGCTCATGGACAACCAAGGGCTCTTCTTCCTCCTCCGCTACTGACTGCAACTCGTCACACTCCAAGCCCTTCAGCTGTCCATCCATTTCCTGGATCTCTTTAGCCACCTCCATCTGGGTGCTCTGCAGCTAGGTTCCTGGGTCACTCTCAACCCCTTGAAGTAACTGGCCAGGCAGGGCTCTCGCCTCCACACATGGGGCCTCTTTTTTCTCTTCAAAGGTGCTTCTATATATCTCCCCCATTCATTGCCAGTGCTCCTGGTATTCCCATTGCCTTTGCTGCTGGTCCTCCTGGTGGCCTCACTGCCTTTACTGCTGGTCTTCCTGGTGGCCTCACTGCCTTTACTGCTGGTCTTCCTGGCACCACAGTTTCATCTGCTCCAGGAGTGCTGCTAGTTTTCCTTCCATTTTTGACTCAGGCACACCTTGCTCCCAATTCTTCTTCCAGGAAACTCAATCCCACTTCGAACACCAGTGTTGTATGCCACCCCAATCTCTGAGCTGTGTGAGACTTCCAAGAGTTCCTGTGCTTGCCCAGGGTTTGGTTTCCTTGGAATGAAGGTCAGTGGAGACTATGGTGTCTTCATGATATGTGGTTTATTTACACACATTCACAGCCTGAGCATAAGATGGAGGGGTTCAAAGCATCAGGAGTCCAATAGTTCTTGCTTTTCCATCAGGCTTATAAGAGGCATCCTGAAGCCATTGTGCAGGGAGCAGGCCTCTCTGAGTGTCTTTCCAGCTTCACCCACAAGATGAAACTAAAAAGCACAAGGCTCCATGATGGTGGGGGGAGGGCCTGTCTCCTGAAAAGAGTTCCAATAGCCACAGGATCTCTCTTGGCCACATCCCTTTGTATATGTAGGTTGACCTTTCAATAAGCCATTAACTCACAGGTTAACTCAGCTAATCTATTCACTTATGCAAAACTGGTTTGATCAGTGGAACAGGTTTCTTCCTTTGCAGATCCCAAATCAGAGACCAGCAAGGGAATTTAAAGAAATCATCCCTCACCCCCTCACCCAAATCCCATAACAATATATAAGTTTAAAAGATTCAGATCAGGTCAGTTCACATCAGAATTCACAACAATCAAATTCTTCAAGCATTCCTAACACACACACACACACAAATTTATGGTCTCTTGGACAGTTATAGAGCCATGAAACCAAGGATGCCTCCAGTTGGGGCTTAATATTGTAGACAGTTCATTCATAAAATGCAAAGTGGTTGTTGGCAACAGAGTCTTTTTGAAAAACATCTTGGATTTTCCCCAGAAAGAGTTGATCCAAATTAAAAGGGGGTGGGGAGGATACAGACACTGTAAAAATGTGCATGCATGAGGAGCACTCATCCCAAAATAAACACCTGTCTGCAAGCAACCCAAGCAACAGAATGGAGGGGGGGAATTCAGAGGCAACATTTTTCAGCAATAGCACCTTATCGCAGAACAATTCATGCCAGTACCACTGTGTTTTACTGCAGTTGTGCAATGCTTGGCTTCACTACTATGTGATTCTAGATAGTTGCTGAGTCATCTTAAAGTCGTAAGCTACCTCAAAAGGCAAGCTGAGATCAATGCTTTCTGATTTGAATACACGGGTCTAAGTTTTAGTTCAGGATCTTCCAGAGAGTTTTTAAATTCCAATATTTTATTTACTTGTTTATTTATTTACTTATTTATTTATTATTTGATTTATATCCTGCCCGTCCTCCTGGCAGGAGCCAGAATAAATAATAAATATTTCCCAGCTAAGTATGTGAGGATGCCTCCAGACTGTCAGTGTTTTGCGGGAGGGATTTAATCATTTAAAATGGATTTAAGTGCTCTGTTGTCAAAGCGCAACAATACACACTTTAAAAAATTGGACTTTTTACAGTTTGGAAAGTGATGAGAAAATGCATTGAAAAGTGTGGAATGAATGAATGAACAATGGGAAGAAATGCCGACACGCTGCAAGCAAATCAGAATGTATGTTCATTGTCATATAACCTTGCCACCAGCAAATCAGAATGAACACTCAGTAAACACTAGACATAGTCTTACCATGTAAATATAATTATTTTTAGGATGTTTTAAAGTGCTTTTGGTGTTTTTTCTTTGCTGGACTGGGCTCCTTCTGGGAGGAAGGGTGGGATTTAAATTTAACAAATAAATATATAATGAATAAATTAGCCTGGTATGGACTTTGGTGTCCTTTTGCTTCTTTTCTGTTTTCCAAATATTTTAAATAAATTAGAGAAAAAGTAACACGGTATAGATAACTCTCCAAAGAAAAGAGTTGTCAAGGGGGGGCTGCTGTTGCAATGTGCAAAGTGATACATTGATAGACAGCCCCTGCCCACATATGTCACTGATACAGCTACTCTCCCCCAACTTCATCCTTCTACAATTTTGTAACAAATATGATGACATTCATAGAAACAGCTTTCCTTTATCTTGTGGACACAACATATGTATACTGACAGCAAAGCTACTGTAAGAAGTGTTAAGGTAAGGCAACCCCAACTTTAACCATGCCATGCTAAAATTGTCAAACCAGCAGCTGTACCTGCAAAGCAACCATGATTTATGCACTCTTTGCTCTTAATCAATATTGTAAGGTGAAAGGTTTTCTAACACAATGGAGAAAAATTAACAGCAATCATAAATCTATCCTTCCTGCGAAATATTGGAATTTATAGGGGTTAATGAATTTGTCCCATTAGTCACTAAATAAAAATGCATCCCCTTGGATGATGCTGTGCCATTTCTTAATTAGGAACCCACAAATGTGCCATGCAAATGTACATAATTTATTCTCATCATATTGTTGAACTGGGAATTTTGCCAATGAATAAAACATCTTATCCTGGTGGGGAAAAAAGGAAACTTATACTTTTGAGTTTGATGAGAGAGACCTATTCCTTAAGCTGGCATGCTCATAAATCTAAATTAGTGTGAAAGGCAAAGTCAGGATAATTTTTAATCAGTCTTCCAGTGCAGGGTTAGGCAGAAGCCCTCAAATGGTTATCATTTAATAAGGCAAAGTGTATGAAAGCTGTTAACAGCCAGCCTATATACGCTTCATTGTCAATCTGCTGCTTTTCTTTCTTTCTTTTTTGCAAAAAGCAAGTGGTGCTACTATTAAGCCATGTCTTTCTGTTCATTCCAAAAGATGAATGTGATGCTTGATGAAGGAAAGGTGTCTAATGCAATTAGAGAATTCCACTGTTGCTCTCTAGACAAAAACCTTGTTAGGATTTTAAGCAGGCATGTCAACCAAATGGAGCTGCTCTCTTGGGAAACCATAGCATGTGATGATTTCTGGCAATGTAACCAGTATGTTACAAACCAGTATGCAACCAAATGCAACCAGTATGTTACAATGTAACCAAATGGACCTGCTCTCTTGGGAACCTGAAGTGCAGGATCTGTGTTGATTTCTGGTAATGTGACCAATATGTTACAAACCAATATATGACTGATATGGTACCATGTAACCAAATGTAACCAGTATGTTACGATGGAGCCAAATGGAGCTGCTCTCTTGGGAAACCCAGCTGCAGAGAAACTGTTGGAAGTGATCTGTTTGATTTCTGGCAGTCCAACTAGTATGTTGTATGTGCATGTTTGGGGTTTGGGAAATCTAGGAGATCTTCCTTTGATCCCTAGAGATTTGCAGTGCCTACAGCAGTGATAAGGATCAATTTGGTTCATTTATTTATTTATTGAGTCCCTTAAGGGACTCAAGATACTTTCCAATAAAAAAGAACAATGTTAGGATGCTGTGAATGCTCATGATTTGCAAGTTCTGATATGGATACCACAGAACTGGTTTTCCTGAGAAATAATTGCAGATGGGCAGCAGGTTTAAGCATATTTCCAATATTTTTTGCAGTGGTGGTAGGGAAGCTAGCTGGATACCAAGCTCATCTGAAGGTTGTAATGTATGGGTTTCTGCCAAAAGTCTTCCTGAATCTAGATTCCACATTGTCACCCATGCTTCCTGATGGGGAACACAATACAGGCTATTCTACACCTCCAACACAAAGAATAAACACTGCTGTGTTATCTGAGTTAAGTGCTAGATATCTTCATTCTTTCCCTATCGAAATGGAACCAAGTCCAAACTGGCATAGAAAGCCCATCAAAGTGTCAGTAACTCATACAATTTTGGCATGGATAGCTGACCACTGATTCATCCCTAGCCTTACATTCAATAGTAGGAGCTGGGAGTTTCGCTGTCCTGCATCCTAAATGCTTTATAGACCAAGGGCCTGCTCAGATAATACTTCTCTCCTGATCTGGCCCAAAATGTGGAGGAGAACATAGTTCATGCCCAGTTCATGTTCCATCCCTGTCTGTAAACATAGCAATTCAACAACTGAATGTCATCTATGCATTCACAGTTTAATGTGTGTAGGTGAATATTTAAAGTAGTAATTTAACTATGTGGTCATCATCTGTATGTGTTGAACTGTATGCCTGTAGGCATCATTCAGATGCTGTACTCCTAGGGATGCGGGGAGAAATTCATTTCAGTCCACATTTAAAGGCACTTTCCAGAACAATGTACAAACTGAAATACAGTCATCCTTTGAAATACACACTTCTCTAAATTTTGCAATGCAGTTCTCCAGCCAAGTAATGTGTATGAAAATGCACATATTAGTGAGAATCACATCCAAAAATATATTATATAAGTGGAAATTGCTTTGGAAAAATGTGTATATTATGAGAAATACTCACTAAAATGCTGATGAATTTTCACGAGGAATATTTTTTTTAAAAAAATGCAAACTGATGTGAATATGCAGTGAAATTGACAGATTTGTCTATCCCCGTTGTATATAGGTAGAGATTGTATGTCTGGTGGGCAGGGAGTACTCCCCTCCACATATTGGGCTAAATTGTGGAAAAGTATTATCTGATCTGGTCCCACTTGTCTTGCTTTGAGTCCCTGGTAATTTCCCCCACCCGCTTCCCTTGGAAAGACAGGCTGGCTGGCTGGAAATGGCCTTCAAGTCAATCCTGACTTATGGCAACCCTACGAATAGGGTTTTCATGGTAAGCGGTATTCAGAGGTGGTTTACCATTGCCTTCCTCTGAAGCTGAGAGGCAGTGACTGGCCCAAGGTCATCCAGTGAGCTTCATGACTGTGTAAGGATTTGAATCCTGGTCTCCCAGGTCCTAGACCTTAACCACTACACCACACTGGCTCTCATTACACCACACTGGCTCTCAGACAGGGTATGATGTTTTTATTCTGTAGGTTCTTTGAGAAGGCTGGCTAGATAATGTTTTATTTTTGCTGCTGCTGTGGATGCTTTTTCTTACCTTTTGCTCTCTTGCTGACATTTTATTGGTTTTAATAATGTTTTCATTTGCTTTCATTGTATTTTAAGTTGACATTTTATGAGAGATGCCTTAAGAACCTTTGTTAAGGGCAGAAAATCATAATAGGAATTAATAAAATACACCCATACACTTCTTTACAACCCAAAGTCTCTTTAGCTCATCAGAAAAGAAGAGGGAGGCAACTCTGAAAAGTAAAAATGCAAAGGTGACAAAATCCATATTCAAGCAGTTAACAGAAAAGGTGTCCGTCTCATTTAAAAAATATTTTTGCTCCCCATTCTTATATCATGGGATACTTTCAGTCAATGCAACAAGATGCTCATAAATTGCCATGACCTCAAGCTTTGGATGAATGAGTAAGTTCCAGGGATATAAAAGGCTTTCAGATGATATATATATACATTATATCCAGCCTCCTTGTGACCATGAAGTTTCTGGCTGCTGTGGTATTAATACATCCAGAGAGAGAGGGGAATCCAGATGCTTATTTCTGTCTAGCAAAAAGCCAATAAAAAGGTTGTTTATGTTTTCCAATTTAATTGCTTGTAAAACTGAATCAATATTAATCATACTAGCTGGCAAAGAGGTAAGTGGCGTAGAGCAAGTGCACTGTAGGAATGGCAATCCGGCATTAAATTCATACAGCTGCAAGCCTGACAGCAGTCACTGCAGATCTGAAAATCCATTTTGCTTCCTCTGATATGCATATGGTCACAGCTTGCTTTTCAAATAAATCTGATCAACATTTTGTGGGATGTGAACACTTTCCCATCTGGTGGATTGTTCATAAAACTTATTTGCTCTGATTTACTGGGGCTAGGAGGAACAGATCAGCTTCAGGGTTAGAACTTGGGTGGCAGTAGTTTCCCCAGCCACCACCCCGATCCCTCCCCTGCGTGATCATCTGCTTCTCCTCTTCAGAAACTGGTTAATTTATGCTTAAAAGCAAATACACCGGGTTGCATTTCTTTAAGTATGTGCTGTGTTAAAACTAATGTCAAAGATTCTTACATAGGTTCTCTGTTTTGAAAAGACCCAGGGGACTGTTAAAGTTGTTAAACCGTTCCATCCTTTCCTATAAAACTGAAGCTTACTTTGGGTGGCCTTGGGATTATCTCCCAGCCTAACCTCCCTCACAGGATTATTATGAGGGTAAATGAATGAAGAAGGGAAGTTGGGTAAAACCCTGTGTGCTGCTCATGTGACCCCCTTGGAGGAAGGGCAGGATACAATGTAATAATGTGCTGTTGATTGCAAAGGAGCGTGTGTGCCACCCAGGGCTGAGTGAAACCAGCTCTGCCTCCAATGTGACCTAAACAATGACAGAAGCTGCTGCCTGAGACTGTGCTGCTATTTGCAAAGGAGCACTTGTTCCATTCAGGTCTGAGCAAGACCAGCTCTGCCTCCCTAGTAGCTGAAATTGTGGAAGCTGCTATTGCCTGGGACTGTGCTCCTTTCCCAGGGGGAATATGTCAACTGCCTTCAGCCTGACATTCAGCAACCAGACACAGCCAGGGTGGTATAGTGGTTAGAGTGCTAGACTGGGACCTGGGAGACCAGGGTTCAAATTCTCACTTGGCCACAAAGCTCACTGTGTGACTTTGGGCCAGTCATCGTCTCTCAGCCTAGCCTACCTCACAGGGTTGTTGTGAAGATAAAATTGGAAGGGGGAGAAAGTTGTTTGTACTCCACATTGAGCTTGTTGGAGGAAAGCTGGGTCAGTTCAGCTCCTCACAACTCACCCACCCAGGTCTCAGTAATACACACCAGATCACCACCCTCATCCACAATAAAATCATGGATAAGTGTGGTCTTATTGTGTACTGATCTGCTGTTAAACAACAGCATACAGAGGCCACTGGGCACAGCTGATGAGCAAGCAGAAACCCTTCAATGGGAGGAGTGAGAGTGAGGAACAGGGCATAGATAGCCTCATCTTCCATGGTAGCTCACCACCACCCCATGGCTATATCTCCCTCTACCCACAAACGAAAATTCATCCATCCTTCAAAATGCACACTTCTCCTAATTTACCAGTGCAGTTCTCCAGCCACTAATCTGTACAAAAATACACATATTAGGGTAAAGTATGCGTACAAATTTATATATTAGTGAAAATAACATACAAAATGCATTCTATTAGAGGAAATTGCTTTGCAAAAATGTGTCTATTAAGTAAAATTGCATACACAATTGCGTATTTTAGAAGAAGCTTCACACTAAAATTCTGATTAAAATTATTTTTTTAAATACAAACTGATGTGGAAATGTGGCAAACTTAAGACTGGAAAAATGAGAAACTGAAATTGACAGATTTGACCATCCTTAGGCATGGGCAGACTTAGGCTTGTAGGATCTACTTCCAATTTTTTTAAAAGAAATTGCTCCAAGATCCATCAACAGAAACCAGATGTAAAATGGTGGCTCAGAAAAGTGAGCAGAGCAAAGTAATTACCTGCTGCATTCTATAAACCATAAACAAGGAAGACCTCTGTATACAAGTACAAAACTATAGCTAAATTACTGGAGATCAGGGATTTTAATACCTTAATTTTTTTTGGGGGGGGGAGGCATTTTTGCTAATGTTAAAAAATTGGCAGGGCTGTAAGTGTCAAAACGTTTGCTGTTCTACTACAAATCATCCACCAATCCACCTTCTGCCCTCCCCTGTTTTCAAATATGTCTTTCAATGTAATTCTATACAGTAATACCTCAGTTACGGAATCCTCCAGGAAGGAAGGTCCTTTTAAGCAAGGCTTTTTAAAAGGTGAAACTGACCAGCTTTGCTTTGCTATCAATTAACTGACAAGCCTATGCCTTTGCTTCAAGGTGAAACTGACCAGCCTGTGTCTTTGCTTTATTATAGATAAACTTTCAAGCCTTTATCTTTGCTTTAAGGCAGCCTTTCCCAACCAGTGTGTCTCCAGATGTTGTTGGACCACAACTCCCATCAGCCTCAGTCAGGAAAGATGTGAATTGTGGTCCAACATCTGGAGGCACACTGGTTGGGAAAGGCTGCTTTAAGGTGAAACTGACAAGCCTGTGTCTACTTTGCTATCAATAAATAGACAAGCCTGTATGTTTGCTTTGCATTAAAGCCATCTCTTGATTTTTCCCAGGGCTGGGGAGGGAAGGATCCAATACCATTCAGAGGAGGGGAGGGGAGTGATTGAGTGAGTGGGTGCTGGGTAGGCACCCCTTAAAGCCTCTGTTGAAGCTGTCCCCACCATCTATGAGTGGGTGTAGGAACCTATCCCTATTCTTTGCATGTTATTCCTACCTCTGGTATCAAAGTTTCTGTTAAGGAAGTAATATCCAGGAGTGCATCTAATTTGTTAACAGAGGTATTACTGTACATAATTACTTAGAAATCCAACTGTGTACAATAGGGCTTACTCCCTGGCAAGTGGGTATAGGATTCCAGCCTTAGTAAAATAAAATAAAAATATTGCTCAAGGCAGAGCCATGTGTGGAGCACATAGGGAGCATACATTTATACATTACTATCATATTGTTTCTGATATCCAGTTTTGACTGCCCCAACAGCTATAGTGCAGAATAAGGGAAAGGGATTGGAACAGATTTGCAGTCAGGGAAGCCCAACAAATTTCAGAGGAGGCCCTTCTCAGATTTCTAACTGTAGGAGAGGTGCACCATGTATTCACGAGGGAGAAGCCTGTTTCATGGTGCTCAGGGCTGTGAAACTACTCCCGCCAAAACTTGGATCCCAAACCAAATTGACCCAGGATTTGGACAGAGTGGATTGAGACAGCCCTGGTCCACCCAGAGTGATCATCAGTGAAGAATGGGGAAAGAAGGAGATGCAGACAACCTCACCCCCTTCTGACTGCATGCTTAATTAGGGTTTTAAACAGGCTGTGACTCTTTCTTCCCCCACCTGTCAACCACACATTCCAAGCAGTGGCTTCCCCACTTTGGAGTACCCTCCCAAAGGAAGTAAGACATGGGCTGATGCAACATTATTTTCAGTGCCAAGCTGAGTCATTTTTATCTGCCCAGCCTAGTTACTCTATTGTTTTAGCTGGTTAAATTGTTTTTGGTTGGTTATTTCTCAGATTTCAATATGCTGAGGAGTTTTTTTAATTGTTTGATTTAATTTTGTATTGATTCTTGTCTTTATGTACACCAGCTTAGAATGTGCACCATGCTTTACATGCGTTTTAGACATTTTCTAAATAACTGAGGATCAGAGAGCAAGCATGGACTGAACACTGCAGCATCAGTTTGATTGTTTTCAGTGAAAGAAGCCAGCTGAGGAGAAAGGCAGAGTCCTTGGGCATAGCTTCTACCTGACAAGATCCTTGTCCACATTATCTAGGCATCAACAGTACTTATTCTGATGCTGATCTTCAAAGGTTGGTTCCGGATGAAGAAAATGAGGCTCACACATGGCAGGCACAGTGCTCCTTTGGTGTTAAATCTGGGTTCCAAAAGAGAAGGGCTTTTGCTGAAGGACAGTTGAAGGGTAGGGACATAGCTATCTTAAATCTCACCTAACAGGTAAGCTAATGTGTTAAAGAAGGAAATAAATCCCAAAACAATAAAGGACAATTTAATTAGAAGTCTGGCAACTAAAGTATGGATTTCATGGCATCATCCTCTGCTAAATTGTGCTTCACCTTTCCCCCCCCCCCCCTGCATGGGAGAGTTCCGGTTTTATATCCAAGAATTTCTTGGAATCATTGTGTATAAAAGTGACTTGCTTTGTCCTTGCCAAGCCCAAATGCAGTTTAACTTACTTAAACAGAGTTTTTACACTGCTAGGAGTTAATTTGCACCATGTTCATAGTTAACCAGTTAGAAAAGTGCAGGAAGAAAAAAAATCTAGCATCTAATAATAATAATAATAATAATAATAAAATTTTATTTGTGTGTCGCCTATCTGGCCGAATTAACGGCCACTCTAGGCGACGTACATGTACAATAAAATACAGTATAAAAAAAACCAGTGCAACATACTCAACAATTAAAAGCTAAACACCTCTTTCAGGTAATTAATAGAATTAAAAAATTAACATACCCCAGAATTCCCATAGGCCTGCCTGAATAGCCAAGTCTTTAAGGCTCGGCGAAAGCCTATCAAGGAGGGGGCATGGCGAAGATCGAAAGGAAGGGAATTCCAGAGGGTGGGGGCCACAATCGAAAATGCCCTCTCTCTGGTTCGCACCAGCCTAGCTGTTTCAACTGGCAGAATCGAGAGAAGGTCTTGTGTGGCTGATCTTGTTAGGCGGCTTAATTGGTGATGCTGGAGGCACTCCTTCAGATAAACTGGGCCGAGACCATATAGGGCTTTAAAGGTCAATACCAGCACCTTGAATTGGGCCCAGTAAACAACTGGTAGCCAGTGTAGATCTACTAACACCGGTGTGATGTGATCACGGCGACGGCAGTTACTAATTAAATGTGCTGCCGTATTTTGTATCAGCTGTAATTTCCAGACCGTTTTCAAGGGCAGCCCCACGTAGAGCGCATTACAGTAGTCTAAGCGAGAGGAGACAAGGGCATGTATTACTCATGGGAGCAGATGAACAGGAAGGTAGGGTCGCAGCTTCCATATCAGATGAAGTTGATACCAAGCTGCCTGACTCACTGCCAAAACCTGAGCCTCCATGGACAGTTGGGAGTCGAGAATGACCCCGAGGCTGCGGACCTGGTCTTTCAGTGGCAATTTTACTCCATTAATCACCAGGTCTATATCTGCCAACTTACTCTATCTCCCACGAGCAACACCTCAGTCTTGTCAGGGTTCAGCTTCAGCCTATTCCTCCCCATCCATTCACTAACGGATTCCAGGCACTTGGTCATGGTATCCACAGCCAACCTTGGTGAGGACTTGAGCGAGAGGTAGAGCTGAGTGTAATCCACATATTGGTGACACTGCAGCCCAAATCTCCTGATGATGGCCCCCAGCAGCTTTACATAGATGTTAAATAGCATGGGGGAGAGGATAGAACCCTGTGGCACTCCACAAGTGAGGGGCCAAGCGTCTGAAACCTCATCCCCCAATGCCATGCGTTGATGCCTGTCAGAAAGATAGGAACGAAGCCACCGCAAAATGGTGCCCCCTATTCCTAAACCTTCCAGGCGATCTAAAATGATACCGTGGTCGACAGTATCAAAAGCTGCTGAGAGATCTAGAAGGACAAAGAGGGTATGTTCTCCCCTATCCAACGCCCTTCTCATATCATCCACCAAGGCGACCAAGGCTGTTTCAGTTCCATGTCTAGTCCTGAAGCCCGATTGGAATGGATCCAAATAATTTGCTTCATCCAAGTGTGTCTGCAACTGTTTGGCCACCACTCGCTCGATCACCTTGCCCAAAAATGGTAAATTAGAGACTGGGCAGAAGTTGTTTGGCTCTTGAGGATCCAAGGAGGACTTTTTCAAGATGGGATTTATTATTGCCTCCTTGAGGGCTGATGGCATTGCACCCTCTTCCAAGGATGCATTTACCACTGCCTTGATCCTTTCGCTCAGCTTCTCTTTACAGTTCATAATGAGCCATGATGGGCAAGGATCTAGAAGACAAGTGGAGCACCTTGTCCACTTCCTCAGAGGGAAGAGGCCGAAATCGATCCCAGCGGACCGGACTGCAATTGGCCGACTCTAGCTCACTTCCTGTATCCACGGCGCACGGAATCATGCTCTTCAGGTGCTCGATTTTATCGGCAAAGTGTTTAGCAAATATGTCACAGGAGGCTTTAGAGTGTTCCATGGGTTCCTGAGCAACTGGACCGACCAGGCTTCGGACCACTTGGAACAACCTCCTGGGGCAACACTCTGCGGACGCAATAGAGGGAGCAAAGAAATCCCTCTTTGTTGCCTTTATTGCCACCTGGTAGGCAGCTATTGCTGCTCTAACCAGTGTCCGATCGTCTTCAGAGTGAGATTTCCACCACCAGCGCTCTAGTCATCTCACCTCCTGTCTCAGACTCCGCAACCGTGGTGTATACCAGGGTGGTGTCTGAGTTCTATTCAGGGGGAGAGGACGTTTCAGAGCCACTCGGTTTATAGCCCTAGTGATCTCTCCATTCCATTCCATCACCAGGGTTTCAACCGGGCGTCCTTCAGCAGGCTCCAGATCTCCCAGCGCATTCAGGAATCCTATAGGATCCATCAGGCGTCTGGGGCGGACCATTCTAATAGGTCCTTGTCCCCTGCAGAGGGTGTGTGGCATTGAGAGTTCTAAATTCATCAGATAGTGATCTGACCATGACACAGGGTAAGAAAAAACAGCCCCTATTTTCAGAGCACTTTCCTCCCCTCCTGAGGCAAGGTCAAGAGCATGACCGGCTATATGGGTGGGCCCTATAGTACTAAGGTGCAGTTCCCAGGAAGTCATGGTTTCCTGAAGTCATGTACAACTTCAGGATTAAGGCCTTGTAGCAAAAATGTAGCCTGTAAATAAACTCACTCACTTGCAAAATCCTGAGCTCCATTTTTAGAGACTGGATGGTTCATAACAGGTGTAGGTAACCTCAAGACCAAGGGCCACATGTGGCTCTCTGGTCCTCTTTCTGGCTCTTGGAATTCTCCACTGGCCATGCCCCTCACCAGCCCTAATCCACACTCTCTTGGAGTGCTTCTGCCTGACTGGAAGGTGTCCTTTAATTGTGATATTGCCTCGTTTGCCTGACTGAAGAGATGTGGACCTCTGTGTAGAAATCTGCATGACTGGAAAGTTATATACTTTACAATAGAGGTGGAAGTATGTGTCATTTTCTGTTCTCTCAGATTCTCATTTTTCCCATCTCAAATTCAGCTCTCCAAATTTCTGTAGCAATTTGATAATTTTGGTGTGAAATGAGTACTGAATTGAATTTCTCACTCATCTCTACTCTACAAAGGTCAGAGTTGCATCCATTGCTCTGCCCACTTTTGGCCTCTCGCCCCACCCACTATAGTTTTGCATCCCCCAGAAGGATGCTCACAAGGAAATGCGGTCCTCAGGCTGAAGAAAGTTACCCACTCCAGTTACATTTTTTTAAAAAAGAAATAAAATAAACAGTAAATAACTGGAATGCAGTTACCCTCATCTGTTATGTATGTTGCCATAAAGTCATTCATAGGAGTCCAAACCCTGAATCAACACATATTTGGGCCTTCTGTGGAGGTTGTAAGAGACTTGGGGAGGCCTGATCCTTGCTGAAAGAGACACAGCAATTTTGGAGGCCTTTAAGGCCCTTGACAATTTGGACAGTGCATTAGACCCAGAAGTGTTAAAAAAGTATTGCCCAGTAGCAAATATTCCCTTTTTTGGCAAGGTGCTTGAGAAGGTGGTGGTGGTCCAGCTGCAAGCATGCTTGGAGGAAATTGATTACTTGGATACGTTCCAGTTTAGTTTCAAGCCTGGCCATGTCACTAAAACTTCCTTGGTCTCCCTGGTTGATGACATTTGTTGTGTTAGGGGGAACGCAACCCTGCTCATTCTCCTTGATCTTTCAGCGGCTTTTTGATACTGTTGACCATGGCATCCTTCTGGAACATATTGAGAAGATGGGGGTTGGGGTTACTGTGCTTCAGTGGTTCCGCTCATACCTCCAGAGACTCTTCCAAAAAGTAGTTATGGGAGCACCATGTTCAGCACCATGGGAATTATCCTGTAGTGTTCTGCAGGGTTCCATCTTATTTCCCCATGCTATTTAACATCTATATGAAGCCACTGGAACCTGTCATCAGGAGATTTGGAGTGAGCGGCCATCAATGTGCAGATGATACACAGCTCTACCTCTCTATTCCATCTGAATCAGGTGAGGTAGTTGGGGTGCTGAATCGGTGCTTGGAGGCAGTGATGGATTGGATGTGGGCCAATAAATTGAGGCTGAATCTTAAAAAGATAGCTGCATTGGTTGCATAGGCTCAGCTGAAGGTACTCTCATTAGCGTTTAAAGCCCTGAACGACTTAGGTCCCAAATATCTGAAAGATCACCTCCTTCCCTACAGACCCTCTCAGGTGTTGAGATCAGCAGAGATGGCCCTTTTGGTAGTTCCATCACCCTCAGAGTTTCAAAGGGGTAGCCCAGGAGAGGGAATTATCTGTGGCAGCCCCTAAACTGTGGAACTCCCCACTGAGGGGCATCTGGGAACTTCATTGTACAACTCTTGGTGAATGCTGAAGATGCATCTCTTTGCACTGGGCATTGACACCTGAGACGTATATTTTTAGGACCAACCCTATTTTCTGTGATGTTGTTTAAGTTGTTTTTAACTGTTTTTTTAATTATGTGTTTAAAATTGTTGTAACCTGCCCTGGGACCTTTGGGTGAAGGGTGGGTAATAATAATAATAATAATAATAATAATAATAATAATAATAATAATAAAAACACCATCCAACCTTCCATAGCCCTCTTGGCATAAACTGTTCCCTATGAGGTATTATGCTGCTTACCAGCGGTAAATGATGAAGTCCTTATCCATGCCAAGAAGGGTGCTACATGGAGGCAAGACTTGGATATTGCTGTGCCTTGTGCAACAATTCTTGGTTAGGCAGTATAGGAAATTTAGTGAAACCTGTGCACTACCTTTCCATTCTTCAATGTGATATTTTACTATGAAAATTGTATTCTTCAACATAGGCTAGTTGGGCCTTAAGATAATTTCCTTCACGTAAACAGCATATTCACTAATAGGCAAAAAACCTTGTGGTTTAAGAAAGTACCTATAGCCAACAGATATTTCTATCAAACTTTAAAAAGCAGGGAAATTGGGCAGCTATAGTGAATGCACCAGGGGAGCAGGAGACCTGACCTCCTCTCTGAGATATTATACTGCCCTACAAATTTGTTAAAATGAAAACACAATTTGGGTTGGTCTTTCATAGTCCAATCCACTTCGTGTAGCCTGGAAGAATTTGGTAACATGTGCCTCTGAGCAGAATGTGAAAAATCCATGCTGGCTATAGTATAGTTGTATAATCTGTATAATCACAAAGAGATCCTGAAATTGTATCAACTGATACTTTCATCATCTTTGATCAGCCCACATTGGGTAGTTAAAATATTGCAACACATAAATGCACATTCTGCAGTAGTGTCAATCTATTTTGGGAGGGGGGATGAGATCACATTTTTGCATTTATGAAACACCTAACTTTTCTCTCCAGGAAACAACAGCAACAGTAACACATTCTACCCTGTCATTCACTTAGCAATATGCTGTCTTACCTCATGGCAGTTTAATGTAATGCAACAATCATTTAATTACACAGCTTTGAAGTCAAAAAGAGTTACTTGCTAATAAAATGCAGGAAGCAGAATGCTGAAGAACCAAACTCAGTCACAAAAGACCAATAATTTCAAAGTGGGAAGGCATCACTAGATAAAGATCATTAAACCATGTCAGCAAAGTCATTAAAGAAATCATTAGAAGCCAAGCGAATCCTGGGGATGGCAGGAGACCAACAAAAATAGTGATATCCCTGAAATGCTGTTGGATGTGGCTAAGGACACAAACATTCACATGCCAATAGCCAAAATATTACCTTTGCCACCCCATTTATTTGATGAAGGAATAGGTTTTGATCATAAAAATTAAAATATAAATAATTCTTTATACACAAAGATAACCAACAGGAAAGATTGCTTCTTTCTGTATAAGCCACAGAGCACTGGATATTCCATGGCTGGGTCACAGCAGATGCACCCCAGCAATCTTTGGAGAGGGAGGGAGAGAGCCAGAGGGTGTGGAGGAAATGGGAATAAACAGTTGGGATCATGCCATACCTCACTGGTTCAATGGATAGTGTCAGTATATAGTTTAACCACTAGGTGGCAATGGACTTAGTTGTAATCTGCACCAAGTCTGGAGTTTCCTCTTGCTATTCTGTCTTGAAATTCTTCCCCACTGGCATGTCCTCTAAGACTCCATGACAGTCCCCTCACTCAGCCACAATTCTCTTCCCAGGGAATTGTAGCTCTGTGAGGGGAATAGGGGATCTCCTAACACCTCTCAGCACCCTTAACAAACTACAACTCCCAGGATTCTTTGGGGGAAGCAATGGCAGTTTCAAGTAGTATGATACTGCATTAAATGTAGAGTGCATATGAGACCGGAGTGGCTGATGATGGCAGGAGGCAGCTGCCAGAGGCCATCTGGGAAGTTAATTGTAAAAATGAAATTTGGGGCAGGGATTTCCTGGTTCAAAGCTTGCAGAACAATCCAACCCCCCTTTGTGCTGGGTTGCAAGGGGCTGGATTGGGCGGAGATTCCCTCCAGCAGCCCTGCTGGCCTCCATCAGCCTCCTGTCAGCCGTAGCCTGCAGAGTGATGCTACTGTCATGCTGTTGCCGTGGAGCTCACCCTTTCAGTCAGTGGAAGGCCACAATAAATATCCCAAGACAGCCCTGCTACTTCACTTGATGGGATTAGGCTGTTCTGGGCCCAATTACTGTGCCACCATCTGCCCAGGCCACTGTGCATGACAGGGCTGCAGACCTGGTGGAAGCCGGGATGGTGGTGAAGATTCGATTTCTTTCTTAGTCTCCTATGCACTGCCAGATGCTAGCGGTTTTAAGGGCTATAGCTCAGTGGTAGAGCATACAAAAGTTCTCAAGTTCATTTTCCAATTATGGCTAGGAAACACTCCTACCTGAAACCTTGGAGAGCTTCTGCCAGACAGTGTATACAACATTTGACTAGGTGGACTCAAAGTCTGTCTTGGTATACTACAACTTCTCAAGTTCCTTATCTTGACCTGTTTGCAGGTTACAAGACAAAGGCTACAGTAAAATCTGTTAAAAGTTGGGTGGTGGAAGTGAGTAAAAAACATTACCATT
Organism: Rhineura floridana; assembly: GCF_030035675.1. Classification (NCBI taxonomy): domain Eukaryota; kingdom Metazoa; phylum Chordata; class Lepidosauria; order Squamata; family Rhineuridae; genus Rhineura; species Rhineura floridana. The sequence continues at coordinate 200,206,458 of NC_084480.1, read as the reverse complement.
AATTAATTTCCAACAGCAGCACAAGTGTGTCAAGGTTGTGAATAGTCTGCAGACTTGTTAGTTCCTTCTTTGACCTTGTCGCAAGAGATTCTCCCTTTTTTTCTGGATATATGTCTCAAAGTATCTGTATGATGCATGACTGCAATCTCAACTTTGCAGTTGTTAATGCTTCACTTGTTGCAGAGGTACTCCTTTCAGAGTACCAAAACAAGGAGATCTGTACTAAAGCAATGTGATTACTCATATGAGAAGGGGGAGTTTTGCAGTGCAGGGTTTAAACCTTTTGGATTTAGCATTTTGCACACCATGAATCTTTTGAGGTTTATTTGCACATTCAAGAGAGGTGATTTCGATATATGAAATAAATTGTGGTATGCCATCATGAATATTAAGAAAATGTTCTATTGAAACAGATGGCAGATTCCAGAATGGTGAGAACTAGCTCTTTGTCCTCCATCTAATGGCTAGAGTTGCCACCGAGGCTGCAATCTGAAACAACTTACCTGGGAGTTAAGTCCCATTGAATTCAGTGAGGCTAACGTCTGAATAGATATATATACATATTGCACTGAAAATTTCATTTCAAAAGAAACTTGGAGGAGCACTTGAAGGGGCCTCCCCAGGTAAATCATCCAAGGAAACCCAGTAAAACAAGGAAACAAAACTTTTTGGAAAGACTAGCAAATGTCTCAAGTGAGAAGAAAGGGTTCACACACATCTCTTTCTGGTACTCAGTGAAACTATTCACTAATAGGCAAAAAACCTTGTGGTTTAAGAATGTACCTGTAGCCAACAGATACTCCTATCAAACTTTAAAAAGCAGGGACATTGGGCAGCTATAGTGAATGTACCAGGGAAGCAGGAGATCTGACCTCCTCTCTGAGATATTGTACTGCCCTACAAATTTGTCAAAATGCAAACACAATTTGGGTTGATCTTTCACAGTCCAATCCACTTCCTGTGTAGAATTTGGTAACATGTGCCTCTGAGCATCCAAAGGTTGTTACTGGTTATTCTCACTCAAACTACTGTATTAAGCTACCAATCCAGCTGAGGCAGTGAAGAAAGACTAAACAACAGAGCTCAAACTGATGTCCAAGAGGAGGCTGCAGAGCCAGACAGCTGTTGCTTAAACTATCGGCTGTTGCTCTTGGCACTTCTGTGGCTGTTGCTCCTCCTGCTCAACAGCACCTGAGGGCAGGGTGACAGTGATCAGGCCTCTCTTTCTCTCTTGCCAGACAGTGAAAGCCAATTTTTATAATGAGAAAACTGAAAACACTAGCACAGAAGATTACTGCCCTCCCAAGCACCTCCACTGTTGCATACGCTTGATGAAGCAAAGCTTAGTATGGTCTCAATTGTTTAAATGGATGGCATCTTCTAGCAAACCTCCAGGGATCTGGTACTTTCTGCTAAAGAGTACATTGAACAAGTATCTAGATAGCCTTTCCAAACATTTGTTTCCTGAAATGAATCCTCAGTTTGGAAAAGAAAACAAAAAGTGGCCAGATGTTCCAATTTGACTTATTTCCTCCCTTAATAAAATGCCCTGCTGTCTGGGTGATTGTTGTTGAAATGTCCTTTTCAACTCATTTGCCATTATTGTCACCATCTCTAAAGAGCTCACGTAAAGGAAAATAACATGGAGTAGTGAATGCCATCCTTTTACAAAGGGGGTAATGGGAGCAGCTGTGTTTTAAAAGAGTGCTTGGTGCAAAGCAAGAGAATTCTAACAAAAATCTACTTACTCTGGGATGTATTATCATCAGTGATTTTGGTGCCTTAACAGCCCAAGAATAGGTAAGACCTTAGGGTAGAAGGATGCAAGTAACAAATTAAGGATTGCAGCTGCAATAGTCAGAGGAACAGAGATTCTTCCTGGCTACAACCACCTCCAGACTATCAGTGTATTGCAGGAGAGATTCCATCATATATTCGAAATTTAGGTGTGCACAATGAAAGCGGATTAAAGCACTCTGTCATCCTGGCAAATCAAGTGCAGGTGGTGGTGGTTTTAAAAAAGCACACACAAGCTTTTTGTGTTAGGAAACTGATGGGGAAATATGCTGAAAAATGTAGAATGGATGAATAGGAAGAAGTATAATCACTGCACAAGCAAATTAGGATGAATTCAGGATAAATACTCATTGTCATGTAACCTTCCCACAAACAAGTCAGAACCAATCCTCAGTGATGACCGGACATATTCTAACCTCCACATAAGCTTTGTGGAAGCCAATCAGGTTGGATGCTCAATAAACAGGTTGAGATGGGAACTGTGTTGGTAGAATGAGCCTGTCAATGTACTACCACCACCAAAGAAACCTTTCTTAAAGCAGCAAAATGCATGCATTGCCCCAGCTTTCTTCTCTTTCATTCATAAAGATATGTTTCTGTAAATCCTATTTTTAAAAATGGCTTGCATTTATTTCTTATGCACCATAACCCACAGTAGCACAGCAATATTTCTACACAATTTTTTAAAGAATATAGTTATTCAATGGATTTGTATTTTAGTCAGGCTTCTTCATACCCTCCATCTGTTCCCCTTTTGAAATAACTAAGGTCAGACTCTATTTTCTGCTATCTGTCACTTGTAAATCGATGTCTCCATTTTGCCTTTGGGGGAGATTCTGGGTAATAAAAAAAATGAAATAGATTTTTTTTACCCTGCCTCTCTATGTTCTTGACACAGAATATAAAGAATAGCATTCACATTAAAAATAAAATGTAAAATTACAAAAACATTAAAAACCATCTAACACAAGTGTGGGGAACCTTTGGCTTTCCAAGTGTTGCTGAACTACAACTCCCATCAACCCCAGCAAGCATGGCCAATGGCCAGGGATTAGAAGAGTTCAGCAACATCTGGAGGGCCAAAGGTTCCCTACTCCTGAGCTACATAATAAGTCATAATTAGACACTTCAATATATACTCATTAAAACTCTTGAAAAATAAGAAGGCTTTTCTTTTCTTTCAAATAACATGTAAGGAATGAACAGATTCCTGACAGAAGAACTTCATCTTCCCCTTCCCAAAAGGCCAAACACAAAAATCCTTCCCCTTTCCTTCATAATGGGTATTTATTAATTAAATTACAAAAGTTTGACCTCAGTGTGATACCTATTTGCATTCCACAACAGATCACAACAAGGCTTTTGCAGTTCAAGGCAAACATTCCCAACCCCTCTCCCCAGGACTTCATCTGAGCCAGTATTTCAAAGCTATGGTTGAATCCAAGAACAAGTGAAATAACAGGGTCTATGAGTGTGTGCAAAGTGCTTTCTTTTTTACTGAATAGCTATAATCAGCCCCCACAGCTTAGGATCTGCCCTGGTTTTGGAACAGAATTGGCCTTGATTCCCTTATGGATGACCTTTATCACAAGAGAGACAGGGGGAGTGCCATTCTATTGTTGTTATTCAACCTCTCAGTGGCTCTAGATCATTGTATCATCATTGACCGGCTCTGTTAGATGGGAATTGGTGTCACTGTACTTCAGGGATTCCACCCCTACCTTCACAAAGAGTGGCTTTGAATAACTTTCTGTCAGCCACCATGCTATAGGGTCCCTCAGGGTACCACTTTAGCTTCTACTCAACATTATCTGGAGTGGCCATTAGGTTAAGAGCAAGATTTCACCAATGTGCTGATGACAGTCAGCTCTACTTCTCTGTAACATATGAATCAGGTGAGGCTGTGCAGGTTCTGGTCCAATGTTTGGAGACAGTGATGGGCTGGATGAGGAAGCAATACACAAAGCCAAAACCTGGTAAAACTGAAGCCCTGTAGGTGAGTGGATCACAAGTTCAGAAAATTGGCATGTTGCCTGTTCTTGACAGGGTTGCACCCTCCTGGAGGAGTGAGTACATAGCTTAGGAATCCTTTCCAGTTCATCACTGTCACTGGAGGCACAGGGGTTCTCAGTGGCTAAGAATGCTTTCTTCTAGCTTTGCTTGGCACATTAGCTATAGACATTCCTGGACAGGGATAGCTTGGCCACAGTGATACAGGTCTTGGTAACCTCTAGACTGGACTTTTACAATGTGCTCCATGTGGGGCTACTGTGGAGGTTGGTTTGAAAACCTCAGCTAATGCAAAATGCTGCAGCCCAGCTTTTCGCTGGAGTTGTTCTGCATCTGCATATTACACTGGTGCTGAAAACTGCATTGGCAGCCAGTATATTACAGAGCTAAGTTCAAGGTATTAATATTTGCATTGAAAGCCCTAAATGGCCTAGGACCTAGGTTACCTGAAGGACCACCTTGTCACTTACATACCAGTCTGATCACTGAAACCATTTGGAGAAGCTCTCTTGGCAGTTATCAAACATTTGTTTAGTTTCTAAGCAAACTAAGCCTTTGAGAATAGAAGCACTGGTACTTTGGTACACGGTTGTCACTGAAACCAGAGAATTCTGATATTTTGCCACCTGCTGGAAAGTTTCTGTTTTGCTAAGTGCTTTTAGAGTATAGTGGTTAAGGTGCTGGACTATGACCTGGGAGACCACGGTTCGAATCCCCACACAGCCATGAAGCTCAGTGGGTGACCTTGGGCCAGTCACTGCCTCTCAGCCTCAGAGGAAGGCAATGGTAACCCCCCCCCGGATACCTCTTACCATGAAAACCCTCTTCATAGGGTCACCAGAAGTCAGGATCGACTTGAAGGCAGTCCATTTCCATTTCTTTCTGTATTTTAAGATTTCATAACTTTCTGATGTTTTCATGATTGTATGCCACCATGATGTGTATATCTTTGAATGAGTTGGAAGTTCAGAAATACTTTGATACACAAAAAGATAAAAACTGTACGTTTAGAACAGGGAAATCCTGGGGAAGATCCCATTTTTCATCAGTTTCTTCTTAAAGCAAATGCCTGCTGCTCCTCCTTGAAAGGCAAATAGCTAATGATTCACTAACCTCCACATTTCACTTCTCACCCGTTCTCAGTGATGCAACCCCAGGGCAGAAGATAAACAGAAGATAATGGTAAGGCTGTCTGTGTGTCACTATGACAATTAATGAGCCTCAATTAGTTTCAGCTATAGAAAGGCAACAGTGAGCTGTTTATTGTAAAACAAGCAGAAGCTTCTGATAAGAACGGAAAGAACCACTGCTGCACTGAGAATGCAGATTGGATATTTATTTAGTTAGTGTAAAGGTCTGGAATGATTCACGCTGATGATGTGCTGCAAATCAGGGAATCTGGCTGCGTTCAGAAGTAAGGAACCACCTGTGCATGACTGGTGTGAGCCTCAGGCTTGTGCACTCTTCTCTCCCCTTTGCCTTAGCACATGAGGGAAGGAAATGTGAAACTTCTGTTGGAACAATAGGCAGTTTCTTGTTTCATCCAAAGGAGCAAAATGATGGCTTGTACAATCCACATTTAGTTAACAAACCAAGATATAAGGCCAGGATCAAAGTCAGCTCCTGCTCAGCTGGGAATAGTTCCTAATTGCTCCAGATGAGTGGTTAATTTCATGCCTGCCTTGTTCACGTTCATGGCAGAATTCTTTATAATTATGTCCCTCCCCCCCCAGTTTTCCAACCAGGCCAGGAAAGATACAATACAGAATTCTACTGAAACCAAAATATCAAAATGAAAGTTATTGTGCACCTTCAGGATACAATTCTACAGTTCAAGTTCAAGCACCATCTTGATCCCCAAACTACAGGCTAGAGCAGGGGTGGCTGACCCACAGTTCAGGGGGCTGATCTGGCTCCCCAAACAATGTATCCCCCCCCAGACAGCAATAAATGAATAAATACATATTGTAGATTCAGTGCTTGGGGGAGCAGAAACCAGTGTCCCGAGAGTGATGCAAAACACACCCTCCCTGTTCATCAGATGGATCATTTGATGAGCAAAGAGGGGATAACTTCACTCTGCTGATCTGCCTGGATCAGGTAAGGAGTGGGGTCGGTGTGCCTATGTATGTATCTGAGTGTGGCATGGCCACACCAGTGGCATATTAGATTACTGCAATGCACTCTATGTGGGGCTGCCTTTGAAGATGGTTTGGAAACTGTAGCTTGTGCAAAATGCAGCGGCCAGATTGGTAACAGGGACCAGACGGTCCGAACATATAAAACCGATTCTGGCCCGCTTGCATTGGCTGTCTGTATGTTTCCGAGCTCAATTCAAGGTGCTGGTTTTGACCTATAAAGCCTTACATGGCTTGGGACCACAATACCTGATGGAAAGCCTCTCCCGATACGAACCCACCCGTACACTACATTCAAGATCAAAGGCCCTCCTCCGGGTGCCTACTCCAAGGGAAGCTTGGAGGGTGGAAACAAGGGAGAGGGCCTTCTCAGTGGTGGCCTCCAAATTATGGAATGATCCCTCTGACGAGGTGTGCCTGGCGCCAACACTGTTATCTTTTCGGCGCCAGGTCAAGACTGTCCTCTTCTCCCAGGCATTTTAGCATGTGTTTTTAAATTGTTTTTTATATTGTTTTGAATTTTAAAATTGTGTTTTAAATTGTTTTTAAAATATGTTTTTAAATTGTGTATTTGTTTTAATGTTTCTGATTGCTGTAAACCGCCCAGAGAGCTTCGGCTATGGGGTGGTATACAAGTGCAATAAATAAATAAATAAATAAATATGGCTCCCAAAGCGTTAGCTGAGACTGAATGCTATCCTTGAGCCAGAAGGATTAGCTACCTCTGTCTTAGAGCATCAGGCACTATATAAGCACACAGAGAGATGATATCACACTTGAGCACTAAGATATTATAATGAAACTAATGGTTATTGTTTCTGTAATGTAAACTGATGGTGATTTATTGTGATTATTTTAGTATTCATATATTACTTCTTTTAAAATTTTTAACTCTTTGTACCTTTCATATTCTTTATTTTATTTCATTATTTTTCTTTGTTTTCTTTTTCTTTCCTTTCATTGACAAATTAATTTTAAAAACTCATAATTAAATTTGGAATGTGAATTTATAGTATTATCCTCCATCTGAAGTTTGAAGATCAGATCAATTCCCCACAATTGTGTGTGTGTGTGTGATAGTTCCTTTGAGTATCGGTATATCAGAATGAAAGCAGATATTCAAAACACAATTCTACAACCTCCATACACATTTTTATGGTGGGGAGGTATATATGTTGCCATGTGTTTTATGAGTTATCTTTATAGTACCATCAGGATGAGCTTGACCCTGCTTCAAGAAATGTACAAGTTATATTTAGAGAGGGAGAAGCATGAGCACGAAAAAGATGAATGTAAGCGATAGTTGATAGATGCACTTAGGCTTTATTGCAATTGAGGGATGAGAATAAAAGATTAAGATGGGGTGGTGAACCTGTGCCCCTCCAGATGTTGCTGGATTCTAACTCCCAGCATCTCTGACCTTTGGGTTATGCTTGCTGGGGCTGATGGAAGTTGGAGTCCAACAACATCTGGACAGCCAAAGGTTTCCCAGCCCTGTTGTGTTTTGACCTGGGCTTTAGAGGAAAAGTGAGATGTCAGTCAAGCAGGAAGCATTATCAGAATATTTGCAATAACAACAACATGCAACATGATGAGAGAGAAGGCTTGACTGTTTGGGACTGAAATACCTGATGGAGCACCTTTCCCTGTACCAGCCAGCCTGCATCCTGAAATCTGCCAAGGAGGCCTTTCTCTGCATTCCATTGCTGGAAAAAACGTTATAGGATGATGCAGAGAAGAGCCTTCTTTCTAGTGGGGCCCTGTCTGTGAAATGCCCTACCCGTGGAAGCACCCTTTCCACCAACACTTCAATATCTTTGGTGTCATGGAAAAATGTATCTGTTTTCCCAGGGATTCAGAGGATATTGGAGGCTTTACAGACTGCTACTGAGCAGCCCACTCTGCTCTTTTATTACTTCTGCTTTTTTGGTTTCAACACTGTACATTAGCAGCTTATATTGGCATGTGTATGTACAGGGGGTTTGGATCATCTTTGGCTGATTTATAAAATTTGTACTGTACTCCACCCTGGATCTTTCATGATGAAGGGCAGACTATAAATATACCATATAAATGAATAAATAAGCCTATGGGATTCCCCCTCCAGTGCTAAATGATGCACAATGTATGTGTGTATGACTTTTTCCATTATCACAATTGGGGATGCATACTTAAATTTTTTAAGCTACAGTCCCATGAATGTCACATGTAGTTATGCCAAAAGTGTCCAGAAATTACATGTGGTTCTTGGGTGATGTGGTTCTTGTCTCTGGCAAGCGTGCTTTTTGATGCATCCACATGTTTATTAACAGAACAATCTCCCCATCTGATTTGCCATTCTGGAGGGGATTTGGCTGAGGTGGAGGTGTTCCCAGCTATGCCCAGCTGTGCTGAAATCTACCTGTAGGGGGCTCTGCTCCTGCAGAGATCCCTGCTCCACCCGCTGAAAGTGTGGACAGACAGAAGGTACCTCCAGTTGTATCTCTGTTGGTGGTAGCCAGCATAGAGCCTTTAAATGTGGCATTCAGGTGGGGAGGGAGTGGAGCTAGGGCAGCCAAGGATCCACTGGATCCTTAGCCATTCTTGTGAGCTGCCAATTGCAGTGGGGGACAGATCTGGACCTGTTTGCTGTGCAAGGCTTGGAAATGGTATAGCAAACAAACAAAAATATGCTTTTCATGGCTGGTGGAAGTGGCAGATTGAAGCAGTGACTCCATTACTCTCTTAAGATCTGCTGCTACTCTGCCAAGGTTAGGATTGCACCCTTAGGCATCCTATATTCCATAACCTGCATCTGTTTGTGTTTATTCTGAACTGTTGGTAATGGGTTATAGGAGAATCATGGTTTTTTAAAGTATATAATTAACTACATAATTAACATACAAACAAACAAAACCACAAACACCCACTTTACTTTTTAATCAGTGTGAAGCAGTAATTATAGAACATAGGAAACTGCCTTTTAATGGTGCATTTTGCTCAGTATTGCTTACACTGACTGGTAGCAGTTTTTCAGGATTTTATACATGAGTCTGCCCCAGCCCTACGTGGAGAAGCTGGAACATGAACCTGGAACATTTACATACAAAGCATGTGCTCTGCTACTGAGCTACAATCCTGTCCCTTGTAGAGTCTATGCAACAATAGTATATATTCACTAACTGGCAAAAAAAAAAACCCTTGCAATTTAAGAACATATGTATAGCCAACAGATATTTCTATCAAACTGTAAAAAGCAGGGAAATTGGGCAGCTATAGTGAATGCACCAGGGGAGCAGGAGACCTGACCTCCTCTCTGAGATATTGTACTGCCCTACAAATTTGTAAAATGCAAACACAATTTGGGTTGGTCTTTCACAGTCCAATCCACTTCCTGTGTAGCTTGGAAGAATTTGATAACATGTGCCTTTTTGGGCGCTGATCAGAGATAAAACTCCTTTCCTTTCCAAAAGGAAAACATTGTGAACAGTATCATTCTTTTTATTCTGCAGCAGGCACATTTAGCCCCTCACCCAAATTTAAACCAAAGCTGTCCCTGGCCACATCCACACCAGACTGTTATTTCACTTTAGGCAGTCATGGCTTCTCCCAAAGAATCCTGGGAAGTGTAGATAATGAAGGGTGCTGAGAGTTGCTAGGAGATGCCCTGTTCCCCCCACAGAGCTTCAACCACAGCAGCTGACTGTAGAACCACTCTGGCCACTGGAGCTCTGTCAGGAAACAGGAGTCTCCTCTCAGTGCCCTTCACAAACTACACTTCCCAGGATTCTTTGGGGGAAGCCATGACTGTTTCGTGTGAAATCAAAGTCTGGTGTGGGTGTGGCCCCCTCATTGGGCAAGCCCAGCAGCTGTGAGTCGGCTTTTAGAACACTGATAGTTGGTTCTTATTGAGCATGCCCAATGCTATAATAGCCTTCAATGTTAATACTTATTAAATTAATTAAAAATCAGCCAGGCATTTTCCTAACTTTTAAACTGCAGAAGATGAAGGTCAGAGTATGGGGCAAGGTCAATAATAGGATTACAGGTACTCTGTGAACATGGCTGATTTTTAATGAATTTCAACAGATTATGAGAACTCTGAGAGAAAAAATTCCAAAAGGGCTCTGGGTTTCCCCCCTCTCTTTTTAGACTTTGGACTCTCTATTCTCTCTGACTATTTTGTATATCACCATGAAAATTGATAGGGTTGTTAAGCAAGTGCTTCTGAGTTCAGGACTATAAGTTTTATAAGGTTTTGTTTTGAAATGAGCTTATGGGAAGCATCAGAGTGGCCTGGGGGTATTTTCAATTTAACATTGCGGAATGTGAAAAATCCATGCTGACTATAGTATACAGCAGAGCTTGGAAAAGTTACTTTTTTGAACTACAACTCCCATCAGCCCCAGCCAGCGTGGCCACTAGATTGGGCTGATGGCAGTTGTAGTTCAAAAAAGTAACTTTTCCAAGCTCTGGTATACAGACACTCTCTGTATAATTCTAAACCAGTAGTTTTCAACTTTCCATCTTCAGATAATACTTTCAACATTTATACATCTGTCCAAGAACACCAATGCTTTAAAGGGAAGGGAGTTTGCAGGATCAGCAAGGTCTCCCAGGTGTGGGTGGAAACACACCAGGAATTTTCTGGCTCACATTTGAATACAATCCTAGTAAGAATTTGGGGGCTTATGTTTATCTCTTCTTCATGTTTTGTGAGCCATTGAACCTCAATATCAATGTTTGAGCTTAGTGAGCTTTGCTGACACCTCCAGTTCTAGGGTTGCCAGGTCAGAAGCATCCCAAACCCTGAGATTTTGGGGGTGGGCCTGAGTGATTTCATGGGACTGGCTGTAGTGATGTCATAGGGGCAGGGCTGAGTGATGTCATGGGGTGAGCCTTAGCAATGTCATTAAGCATGATAAATTAAGCATCAACCACAGTTGCTTGGAACATGCAATTCAAAACAAAAACACTTCTCTGATTTGAAATTAATATAGAAATCTTAGCTAAATATGGGGCCTGGGTAGGGAACATTTAATCTAGCCTACTTGCTTCTGGCAAGAAGGGTTTAAGTGCCCACAGGTCAGGACAGTCACCAGAAGGTCATTGTAGGAAGAAAGGAGCCTAGTGCTGTGGAGATGTTAGATGGGAGCACTCAGGAGTAAAGATGGATGCCCCCAAAGGCTGCAATTCTAAACACACTTACTAAGACCCATAGATCTCAATAGGACTTAACTTCTGAGGAGATATGGTTTAGTTTGTGCTGTTGGTAAAGCTTGACTAGGGATCCTCTGCAAATATATCCATATCCAAGCAGGGTTAGCGACCCCCTGCCTGGAATGCCCTGCCCCTACCTTTTAACATGGCTGCTCCAAACTTCTTCACAGATTTGACCCTTCACTTCAGAAACAGGTTTGAGAAATAAGTAAAAGTAAGAAGATTCTCTACCCTTTTCTGTCTACCCTGTGTGCTGCTATAAACTCACTTTGGCAGCCAACTCAATTCCAGTGAGTAATAATTGACAGAGAGAAAACACACATGGTTTGGTCTACCTTCTCAGGCAGTAGCTTGGGAACAACAACCATTGCAGTCACACTTTCCAGTATATGAATTCTCTTTTACCACTATTAGACAAGAAACAAACTGTCAATCAACCAACAAGGTACATCATCAGTAGGTTTAAGGGGGTTGAGCTAAGCACATGGAACCACTGTTGTTGCTTCCATGGATGTAAGGGAGTGATGTCAGAGGTAAATGAAATGCAAATAGAAAAAGAAAAGGGAAAGACAGTGATGGCTTCCTAAATGCAATACCATACCAAACACAAGAAGATTCCTATGAGTTAGGCAGAAAACTCAGCATTCCACAACCAGTCAGGGTTCCTAACCAAAAACCAAAACTAAAAAAATTCTGGCAGCCAGTCAGCCAAGGTCACAGAAATCCCCATGCAGCACAACCTGACTCGAGGGCTGCAGTTATTGCAGAATGCTGCAGCACGTTTTCTGACAAGAGTGAGACCCTATCAGCACATAATACCTCTGCTCTGAAATCTGCACTGGTGTCCGATTTGCTATAAGACAAAGTTCAAGGTGTGCCATGTTATGGGTGCCACATAGTACTTGTTCTTCTTTTGTAAGAAATCAGTCCTTTAGTGTGGCAGCACCTACGCTCCCTGCCTATTGACATTAGACAGGCAACTTCATTGTATTCTTTTCAGCACCTGCTAAAAACATTTTTGTTTAGGCAAGCCTACCCAGGCATGTAGAAGCTATTGTGTTTTTTATGTGTTTTTAACTAAATTTGAATGTTTTTAAATACATGTCTTTAACTGTTTTTGTCAATATTTTTATTGTTTTAATTCCTTCTGTAAACCGCTTTGAGATTTTTTACAATAAAGTGGTATATAAATGTTGTAAATAAAATACATAAATAAATGTTGGAGTCACTGTGGCCCTTGGGTCCCTTTTCACTTTTAGGAACAAAGGAATATATCTTATACTGACTCAGGCCATTTGATACCATCTAGCTCAATACTGATCACATGGAATAGCATTGGCTATCCATGATTCCAGGCAATAATCTTTTTCTAGAAGTTGAATTGTGGACCTTTGCATGTAAAGAACATGCCCTGCTAGTGAGCTACAGCCCTTCCCCTGTTTTAAAAAAGTATATTTTAGAATTGTTCTTTTCAATTCACTAATGAATGTAGGGCAGATTCACACCATTCATTTAAAGCACATTAAACACATATTTGAAGCACATGAATCCCACCACAGAATCATGGGAACTGTAAGTTGTTAAGGGTGGTGGTAAAAATAATTGTGAGGGGGACACTACATTTCCCAGGATTCTTTAGGGGCAGTCACATGCTTTAAATGCATTTTGGATGAGCTTTGAACATATCATATGGATCTACTTAATAAGCTTTCCCTGCATGTAAATCATTTTAATTACTTTTTAAAAATGGAAATGACATATAAATTTTACTGGGTGACCATGGGCTACTCACCATCTCTCAGCTTAATCTGCCCCTCAGAATGAAAACAACAGAGGGGAACCATGAACACCCCAAGGAAGAAGGACATACTTAAAATGTAGAGGAAGTAATACTGTACAACCATAGTGTGAAATCAGTTATTTATCAGGACATAGAATGAACAAATATTTATATAAGCATGACTTTCAAAGACGTTTATTTTTTAAATGGAAATGGACTGCCTTCATGTTGATTCTGACTTATGGCAACCGTATGAATAGGGTTTTCATGATACACAGTATTCAGAGGGGTTTACCATTGCTTTCCTCTGAGGCTGGGAGGCAGTGACTGGCCAAAGGTCACCCAGTGAGATTCATGGCTGAATGGGGATGTGAACCCTGGTCTCACAGGTCATAGTCCAAAAGTTTAACCACCACACCACACTTTGAGAAGGATCTTGGAATTGTTGTTGATCACAAGCTGAATATGAGCCAACAGTGCAGGCAGCAAGAAAGGCAAATGCTACTTTAGGCTGCATTAACAGAAGTATAGTTTCCAAATCATGTGAAGTCCAATGTATTCAATGGGCTTATTCAAACATGGGAGTGTGCACAGAACTGCGGATTTAAGAGATAAGGGCCTTCACTCACCCAACCCAAAATTCAGAATCATGCCACTTTAAGCTGTTTTGCAACTTTTTATACTTGTTTTTATGGTTATTGGATTTTAAAGGGATTTATTTCTTGTTGTAAGGTGCCTTGGTTTCCAATCACCAACCCTACCTCACAGGTTTGTTTGAAAGACTCCACATACACACACACACTCAAGAGGTAAAAAAGCATAGATCCCATATAATAGATTATTGTTAAAACAGGTTGGTCATTGCAGAACATTATTTAAAAAAATAAAATCAGTATTAGTTTCCTATGTAATAAAAGCAGTGATACCTATGTAAGCCCTGCCTAATTACCTTAAAATAGGATTGGAGGGGGAGACAAAGATTTTCAACACAAACACAATTCTTTGCTATGTTCACTTAAAAGCCCCATCAATTTACAGCACAATCCTAACCATGTCTACTCAAAAGTAATTCCTATTCAATTCAATGGGGTTTCCTCTGGGTGTGTGGGATTAGCATTGCAGCTTTACTCCCAGAAAATCAAGTATTGGATTAAAGGTTCATATTGGGAAGGTTTTCAAACACTGCCATCTTCAACAGCACAGGAAAATGTAAACTTGTTTGACTCCTGCACACAAGAGAAAAAATGACTTTTGGTACTGCTGAAAGCTATATACTTACTCAATTTATGAGATTTTCAGATAAGTAAGAAAAACAACAACAGTTTCTACCTTTGCAATGCGGTCTAGGTACTGCCTGGAGGTCAAGAAATCCCTTGTCAATCACAACCCTGACTTCACTTATTGGCTACAAACCTGAAAGGGAGAGGCTAGAGCAGCCTGCTAAGAGATCATTTCATAGAAATTGCAGGCAGGGTGGTTGACGTTTTGGTGTATATGCTCCATTAGGCCTCAGATCCTGACTGATCAGCACCATGTTATATATAAGAATAGCATGCATAATCCCTGGCACTAACTCAGAAGTTCCACCCTATTTGTCCACTTAGGAGAAAGCCAGAGACCTCAAGGAAAGAAGAACCCTTTACTGGGTGTCTAAGAAGTCATCTGTGTGAACCTGGTTCATGAGTGCCCTAAATGTTATAATCTAGCCCCAGAATCATGTAGATTATTTTCACAGTACATATATGCCATTATGTAGTGCTAAGTGAACCAGAATAAACTGATTTCATTAACTTTCTTGGATCCAAACTGGAAAAGATAAAAGGGTTTTATGATCACTAAACTTCAAAAAAGGTGAACACATTAAAATACACAAATCAGTCAGGAGCACATCTTCAATTGCACCAAAATAAATTCACCACCCATGTTTCTGACTGGGTTCCTGTGCCTTCATGCGATGCAAAAAATCAACAGGTGGATCTTTATTGTGTAGGTGGAGCTCAGCCAGACTTTCACAGAAAATATTTTTTTCTAACCAAAAATGCCCCCCTTTCAAACTTCTCCTGAACTATTAGAGAATTTCAATCTTCTCCTGGAGAATATGCAGTGAAATGGCCTCTCCAATTCTGCCATCCATGATTTTTGGGTGTAACTGTGGATCCAGTTTTAATATTGTTAGTGTTTCAAACTGTTGAAGGAAGCAATGGACTCAATCCTAACTTCTTCCAGTCCTCCTGCTTTAGGCATTTCCTTCCTTCTCCTGACAATATAAACTAACAATAGAGTTTTCTTCAACATGAAATGAACCAATATTTCTCAGAGGAGAGTTTTCTAAAAGAAAAAAAAACTGTTGGGGAGTCTCAACTCCCCAAGAATGCTCAGCAAAATTCCCCACTCCCATTACATTGTCCACCAGTACTGGCCAGTGGGGCAGCGTGAGTGGGGCTGTGTTGGTCTCCCAGTTTCCCAACCCCACAGGTCACTGCCACTTATCAGGGCATTTTTAAAGAAATTGTTACTGGTTGTCCTCCCCCCCCCCGGCATTCAAATGGTATGCACACAGAAGCTTCTTTACAATGTAGAAACCCTGACATTTGGGTTGAGGTGAATGTGGTTCAAACTAAACAAACAAACAAACAAAAAATAGGGAGTGAATACAGGCTTTATAGAAGTTACTAGCTTAGCAAAAATTCTTACTAGCCTGCCCACCCATGAGTAAATCCATGAATTACAAAGCACATTAAAATTTTAAAAAATGCTGCTTATGATCCATGCCCTGCTGTGGCAGAGTTCTTACCAAAAAAAAAAGGAAGAAAAGACAGACAGACAGACAGACAGAAAGAAAGAACAAAGATACAGGAGAGAACCAGGCATCACAGTGTACTGGGAGAGAGACTTTGTTAAGAACTTTTTCAGAAAGACTGATGGTTTGTAAGAAACCTAAGAATTCCTGTGGACTGTGCCCCTATGTTCTATTTTTTTCCTATTAATTTTCACTAAAATGGCTGTCCCTTGAGACAGCTGAAGTCCCTGGTAAGTGCTGCAAGGACTGGGACCCCATCCCTGACCCTGGCCCCAGAGAGAGGCTGCATTTAATCTTGCAGCCTCTTGCATCAGCTGCTGGATGAATCTGGAGGTTTAAAAGCCCAATTCCCCTTAGGTGGCGAGCCTGCCAACAGTGGGGTTGCCACCAAAAGTGTGACACCACAGGGGGTGCCCCTTGGTGAGCCCCTTAGGGAGTCCTGAGGGCAAAGGTGTTACCCCCCTTCTATTGCCTTTTTAAAAATTTGTTTTATAATGTTTCTGTTAAATCAATCTAGAGAAGATTGATGGTGGGGAGGGCGTGTGGTGCATGTGTAGTTCTTGCACAGGGTGAGAGTCTGTGCAGTGAACTGAATGATAGGAGAAAGTCACCAGATGCCTTCACTGTGAGTCTGTAACCGGCAGAAGGCTGCCCCTCCCTGGGTGTGAGACAGGAGGGGGAGTAGATGGGCCCTGTGTGAAAAAGTCTGAATGGGTATGACTATCCCTACTGGGATAATTGGCTCTGACAGGTTTTGTTGGTGGGCTTGTGTTGGGTCCATATTAGGTGTTTAGGAGGAGTCTTAGTACAGAGGAAGATGGGTGATGCCACCCCAATTTCAGTGATCACGGCTACAGGAAAATATAGTCATGGGGATGTGGTGAAGACGAGGGCAAGGCTATCTGTGCCTTGTTCCTTGCTGCCACTCCTCTCATGGATGGGTTCCTCATTGCACATCTGCTGTGTCCACTGGCCTGTATGTATTGTTGTTTAACGTAAGACCGGTACACAATAAAACCACTCTCATCCGTGATCAGATTGTGGATGAAGATGCCCTTTTGGTGCACATTACCTGAGTAGGTGAGCTGGGAGGAGTTGATCTGACCCAGCTTTGCCCACCTGGATACTCGGTGCAACACCAGCACAGACTGCAGGGACAGGGCAGGGGAGAGGAGTTGTTGTGGTCTACAGAACTTCCATCTCTGTCACCAGGAAACCACGCTGTCTTGGAGCTGGCTGTGAGGGCCTGCACCTGGTGTCGGGTTGAGGAGACAGTAAACTAGGGTTGCTGCTGGTGTACTGTCCACCCTGCTGCCCAGTCGCTTCTCTGACCGAGCTGGCGGAGGCCATCTTGGCTGTGGTGTTGGAGGTACCCAGAATGATAGCCCTGGGTTATTTCAATGTCCATGCTGAGGCTGCCTCAAGTGTTCCGGCTCGGGGCTTCATGGCCTCCATGACGAGCATGGGGCTGTCTCAACTTGTTACTGGCCTGACACATAGGGCAGGGCACACCCTCAACTTGGTTTTTGCTCTAGATGTAGGAAGGGGTTGTCTGGAGATAGGGGGGTGGATGTCACACCATTGTCATAGTCAGATCACTTCCTGGTGGAGTTTAGACTTACGGCTCCAATCCTTCCCTGCAGGGGTGGTGGACAGATTAAGACATCCTTCCCCAGCACCACCTGTGAAGTGCTCACTTGTGGCTACCAGCAGACAGGATTGTCAGGTTTATTTTTACCTTTCACCACACTACCACAGATCTCAGAAGATCCCCCTGCTAGGCCTTACTACCCAACACTCTGTATCTCTTATAACCTTTAGACTGTGCCTTAGTCTCTGCCAGGCTATCTCAATACCTTGTGTCTATGGTTATAGGTAATTCCCAAACCCCCCTGCAGCCTCTTGCACTGAAACTTACAGCCCTGGGTTTCTCTGTGGTACTGGATACAATATCTTTTCCTCCGCTGCTGCCACCATTTGATACAACTGTTCAGCCTTGGTTAGTTGCTATCCCCCCTGGTTTGTGTTTTCCAGCTGAAGGAATCAGGCTTTTGTTTAACCAAGAAATATTTATTGAACACTAAAAATAACAAGATTACTTAAGAAATGTTTCACAAGCGTATGGTTTCCACAGGATTCCTTAATGCCCTGGGGGAGTTCCCAGTAGATAGAGCAGGTGACCCTGTTGAAGCCCTTGTCAGGCTGTGGAAACAGCGAGGCATGTCAGGCTCTTGACACTGTTGCCCCCAAGCTCCCTCTCCAGCATTGTGGAGCCCCGTTTGCACCTTGGTACACCAGTGAGCGAAGGGCAATGAAACAGGCTGGATGATGGCTAGAGCGCAAGTGGCAAAAGATGTGCTGTGAGGCTGATTGGGCACGAGTAAAATATCATAACCATGCTTACTGTGTGGTGGTGAGGGCAGTGAAGAAGGCCCACTTCTCTGCCTCCATTGCATCCTCAAGTAACTGTCCAGTGGAGCTTTTCCTTATTGTCAGGTGTCTGTTGACATCAACTCCAGGAAATTGAGTTTTAGACCCTTCAGAGGCCCACTGTGAATTGTTTACAAGGCACTTTAGTTGCTCACCTTGGTAATAGTCTTGATGCGCCCTCCACATCTAATGTAGTCCCCAATGAGGTGTCCAGTGCAGCATCTGCTGCAACTTCTTAAGAATAGTTTCAGTTGATGAGGCCTGATGACATGGACAAGGTGCTTGCGATGATGCAGTCAGCAACATGTGCTCTCAACCCTTGCCCTTCTTTGCTTATTAAAGCTTGCTGAGGCGGTTTGACCGAGTGGATCCAGGGTGTGGTGTTACAACATGTGCTCTTGGGAACCTGAGTGTGTGAATTTGCCACCCCCATGTCCCATGAAACACACCTCCTTGAGAGGAGGGGATATTTTGCTAGGGATAAAACAAGCACTTTGCCCTGAAATGTGCCTAAATGGTGTATCTATTTAACCCAAGAAATGCAGGTCCAAACCAAAATAAAGCAAAGCTTTCTTTTATTGAGAGAAAGAGTAGAAAAACATTACAGAATTACTTGGATGTGTGGCAGCATTAATCATTAATACCCTAACCCATTTATAACTTTAAAGTTAAGAAATCAAAGGGCCCTATTACTATAAGAGGTGAAAGGTATGAGAGATTACCTATCCTATGCCCAGAGTGGGCGGTTGAACACAGCTGAAGCTATGTGGAAGAGCTCTGTTCCAAAACCAGGAAGGAATCTCTTGGTCTCAAGGTTTTGCACCGAGACCCAGAGTCTCCCCGGTTCTGTCCCTGCAGTCCTTGATGCATTCCTTGAGAGCGTTGTACACGTGTGTGGGAGCTCTGATGTTCCTCGCCCCCCTTCCTCTTTCCTTCCTCTCTCTCTTTTTTGCCTTCAAGCCTTGGTTTTTAAAAGACTTTTTCCTCTCTCCCCCTCCTGCCAACGGGGGTAGGAAAGTCTGGTGATGTTGTGTATGTGTGTGTGTATATCTCTAACTGACCCTGAAAACTAAGGCTCCTATCAAACAATGGGATTCACTGTGGGTGAGGGAAATTTGCCAAAGAACAAGATAACATTTATGCAGAACATTTATGCCGTAGCTTTAGTTTTGTATCTTAATTTCTGCCCTTGTTACTCTTTGCACAAAACCTCTTGGGAAAGCATAACCAGCCATACCATTAGGTGTGGGTGTGGGGTGGGAATTGTAGTTTAGCAGGCTCCATGGCCCTGCCTCGTAACAGTGGTCAACACATCATTGCAGCACAGAGTGGTTCCAGCTACCTTGAAAGAGGTGGTGATCTGACCACTCTTGAAAAGCCCACCCTGGACTCATTGGTTTGTGACAACTACCGACCGGTCGCACATACCCCCTTTTTAGGGAAGGTGAATGAGAGGCTTTTGGCACACCAACTGCAGATACTCTTGGATGAAACAGATTATTTTGACCCATCCCAGTCTGGGTTCAGGCCTGGTTATGGGACTGAATTGGCCTTGGTCTCCCTGATGGATGTCCTTTATCGGGAGAAGGACAGGGGGAGTGTGACCCTGTTATTCTTACTTGATCTCTCAGCAGCTTTTGATACCACTGACTATGGTATCCTTCTGGGCCGACTTGGTGAGATGAGTATTGGAGGCACTGTTGTCCAACAGCTAGGACTGTGTGTCCATTTGGACATACAACTATTACTCAAAAATGGCTTACCACTTATTTAAAGGGAGGGGAAGAGGGAGGGGGAGGGGTTAGTTTGATTTGGTGCGACACATGGCAGCAGCAATGTTGGATTGGGTCTCCCCGTGCCTCACTTCTCCCCTTCTCAGTACACAGCAGCAACCTGTAGTGTTGGGAAGCAGGAGAACCGCACAGCTGCACCTGCACCGTCCCACTGACCATTACTGCAATCCACAATAGTGTGACGGTTGAGAGGCCACTTTTGCTCAGCACTAAAGAAAGGCATTTCTTACAGCTATTTAATAATAATAAAACAGAGAGGCTTGGATAACTGCTGGCTATGTAGTTTCCCAGGGAGATCCTCCACTTGCTTTACTGTCCTGCCATGTTTCTTATAGCACCTGGGATCTTTTGCATAAGGAGCAGTTCCAGTCTAGTCTGCAAGATCTTTCTCCAGTACCATTTCATGTTTGAAACAGACTACTGCAAATATGGCTTAACACTGTGGTATTTCCTAGAACAATCTTCTTTTTCCTTTTAATATTTGCTATAAATACTGATTTATTTTTCCCTGCAAAAATATCTCTATTAATATTGATTACTTTTAAAAAATGATATTTTAAATGAAATATCAATATCAGTATAAATATTTTGAGGAAAACATTGGTAGTAGTATCAGTATTTTTGAGGTGATTTTTTTTAAAAAAAGTTTCGCTTCAGTCGCGGAAAGCCACTAGAAAAAAACCCCAATCTGCGAGGACAAAAAAAGGGAATAAATAGGAAATCCGGTGTCAAATTCAAATTTTGTGAAATTCGAGTATATCCCTAAACTAAATGCATGCTTCAATAAAGATATTATTTTACAATGCAATTCAGCTTATTTGTGTATTGATTTTTTAAAATCCTACCTACTCAAAGAGCTTCAAATGTAGCCCACCGTTTGGAACAGAATCCCATATACTAATTGCAAACTCATTTTCCAAGTGAGGAACCTTATGGAGTTAAAACTACACCATCCACACACAAGAGGTAGTTATCAGAAGGCTCAAGGTTTGCAAAGATAAAATAAAGTGTGTGCATGGGGGGGGGTTAAATAGCCCAATGTGGACTAAGCATTTTCATTGGCCATGGAATATGAGCTGGTGATTACTCACATATAAATACTTAACATGAGGAAGAATGAGGACACACTACCAAGCCCTGTTTCTTCCAGTGCATCAAGTGTATCTAGATCCATTTCAGTCGGGTTTCAGACCTGGTTTTGGCACTGAGACGGCCTTGGTCGCCCTGTGTGATGACCTATATCGGGAGAGAGACAGAGGGAGTGTAACTCTGTTGATTCTCCTTGATCTCTCAGCGGCTTTTGATACCATCGACCATGGTATCCTTCTGGAGAGACTTGCGGAGTTGGGTGTTGGAGGCACTGCTTGGCAGTGGTTCCGCTCCTACTTGGCGGGCCGTCTCCAGAAGATAATACTTGGGGAACATTGCTCGACCCCGTGGGTTCTCCAATATGGGGTCCCGCAGGGTTCGGTCTTGTCTCCCATGCTCTTTAATATCTATATGAAGCCGTTGGGTGCGGTCATCCGGAGTTTTGGAGTGCGTTGTCATCAGTACGCTGATGACACGCAGCTCTACTTCTTTTCATCTTCTTCAGGTGAGGCGGTCGATGTGCTGAACCATTGTCTGGACGCGACAATGGACTGGATGAGAACTAACAAACTGAGACTCAATCCGGATAAGACTGAGATGCTGCTGGTGGATGGTTTCTCTGGTCAGATGGTGGATACATACCCTGTCCTGGACGGGGTTACACTCCCCCTAAAGGATCAGGTTCGTAGTTTGGGAGTCGTTTTAGACTCTTCCCTATCACTCGAGGCCCATGTAGCCTCGGTGGCACGGAATGCGTTTTACCAACTTCGGTTGGTAGCCCAGCTACGTCCCTATCTGAGTAAGAAGGACCTTACATCAGTGGTTCATGCTCTGGTAACCTCACGTTTGGACTACTGCAACGCGCTCTACGTAGGGCTACCTCTGAAGACGGTTCGGAAGCTACAGCTAGTGCAAAATACGGCGGCCAGACTGCTAACAAGAACTAAGCAGTCTGAGCATATAACACCTGTTCTGGCTCATCTGCACTGGCTTCCAATATGCTACCGAGCCAGATTCAAAGTGTTGGTATTAACCTATAAAGCCTTATACGGCGCGGGACCACGATACCTGCAGGAACGCCTCTCCCGTTATGAACCGGCTCGTACACTACGGTCTACTACGAAGGCCCTCCTCCGGGTCCCGACCCATAGGGAGGCCCGGAGGGTAGTAACAAGATCTAGGGCCTTCTCAGTGGTGGCCCCCGAATTGTGGAATAGTCTCCCCGAGGAGGTACGCCTGGCGCCGACACTATTATCTTTTCGGCGCCAGGTTAAAACCTTTCTCTTCTCTGAGGCATTTTAATCTAAGTTATTTATGTAAATGTTGTAATTGGTATTTTAGATGATGTACTTTTATATTTGTTATATTGATCTTGTAATTTTATTATTGTATATGTTTCTATGTTTGCCGCCCAGAGAGCTGTTTGCTAGTCGGGCGGGATATAAGCTGAATAAAATAAATAAATAAATAAATAATTTTTTATAATCCTCCATGAGTTTGTGCGGGGTTCTATCAATTTGAGCAGAGTCAAGCAGGTGTTATTTAAACACTTCTCATTGAAATCTATGGGATTCTAAAGAGACTAACTATAGCTGGATTGTGCCCATAATCATTAAGATTGATTTGCACATGAAACCCCTTTTTCATATTTGCATTGGAGATATAAGGGAGGGGATCTCTTTTTATGCTTTGCGTTTGTGTTCACTGTGGCAGATGTTGGCTCTTGCAAAGCTGTTAAAAATCTGTATACACACATTTTGTTTCTCCTGACGTATGGTTCAGAACGTCACTCTGTCTAAATTCCATTAACACTTTTGAAATGTGAGCATTTCCCCCATCTGGTGGAAGGATTATAAAATTCATTGCATTGATTTTGTAAATCTGGAAACAGCTGGAAAGTTGTATTTTTTATTAAAGTGCTCCAGATTCATATTTGAAAGAGATGAGGCTTTAGCAATCTTTCTTAAGGGCCATAATGTGCTCTCCATTTTTCAACTGTACAGTTTCTCTCTAAATGCTAATAAACCAGGTGGTGCAACGTTTAGCTATCATTCTGCCCATCAACCTCTCTTGGTTTAAATGGTTATAGCCCGATGATTCAAAAGATCTTTGCATGCATTATGGAGTTGCCTTTTGCCCCAAATCCTGCTTTATCTTTCCATATCACTACAATAATTATGTGTTTCAATATTAAGAATCTGGCAATCATCTGACATTCAAGTAAAATACAGCATGCAATTGTGGTTATTGTATTGTATTCATAAAATATTGTTATTGTATTCATAAAAGGATGCCTTCCAAAGAGCACAATCCTGTGGCTGAGCACTGTCTGAATTGCACAGTAGATGCTTCCCTGAACCTTCTTGGCATTTCCAGTGTAGTGTTTGGGTGGTCAGGACCAAGTGGGGCCAATCACATGGATCCTTGCTATTAAATTGGCACCTAGACAGAAGGGAGTAGGAGAATTAGATGGAATAGACCTGTGTGATGGGCCATACCCACATGGGTCCAGGCTTCCAAACATTACTGTGCTACTATGGGGAAAGTAGTGCCTGCACATACTATGGTCCTGTCTGGGAAGTGCACAGGAGAGTGCCTAGGCACGGTGGTGGTGGGGGCACTAACCCACATCCTGTAGACCATATGCCATATTCTGTTGGAATAAGCAAACTTGCATGTTCTTGCTGTAAAAAGGGAGATGTTCCTTCTAACTAATATTTGGGGAATATCTCTATCTGTTTACAGTGATGTGACTTCCTAAAGGGTGGGGTTACCTGGCTTCCTCTCCCTCTGTCCTTTCTAAGGGGACTAAGATTCCTGCATATTCTCCACTATTGAGCTTTTAACCTCTAGCAGAGGCAGCATGGCAGATGCTCTTCCTGAAAGCATAATCACCAAAGACCGAATGCACTAAAAGCTCCTACTTTTTCCATCGAAGCTAGAGCCTATATTTTCTGAACATATGAAAGGTCGTGAGCAAACATCCTTTATCTCTTTTTACCTAAGAAGACTCTGTCTGTGAGTTATTTGACTAACTAGTATGTCTAAGGGAAAGGTGGGCTGGTTTATTCTCAAAATCCACTGTTACTAAAAAAACTTCTGCTGGAAAATAGGACTAAACAATGTTCCTAATTTTCATTGGTTTTAAAAAGAAAAAAAAACCAAACATATTCAGCCTTTCAAAATTTCTTTTTGTGTGTGTGTGGCCACAAGCACCTCCCCCCAGTAATTAAAAAAATGAATAAAGAAATAAAGTTTTTTTTAAAAAAAGAATAACAGCTCCTGCAGGTCCAGGGCTATGATAAGATAAGGGTAATTGTGGCTCCCAAACTCCTCCCTATTCATCTTTTTTTTTTTAAGTATTCATGTATTTGTTTACTAGTGCTCCGATGGGTACTCCACTGTGATCATGTGATGCTAAAAGGTTTTTTGTCATCCCCAAACTGTCCATTTTTCTTTTCTATTTTTTAAAAATATATTTTTTAAAAATACTAGCACTCATGCAATCCCTGGCAGGTTCTTAAGTGCCAAAAGAAATGAATTTGCAAAGATTTAATGAATAACTTGTAAACTCTTTTTTTTTTTTACAAAAGAAAACATAACACTAAATATACAGTAACACAATCTTATATGGTTCTCAGCTGCCAAATACTTTAAAGATCATTGTCAATGAGTCCTTTTTCCCCTGGCAAATATTTTTTACAGTCAACTGAGAGTTCTTTTCTTAAGTCTTAGGGAGATGAACCACTCTGTCCTGTTGTTCTGAACCATTGTAGTTTCTGCAAGGCCAAGAAAGTCTATAGATTCAACAAGGCCCTATGATTAAAGAATATATTCGCTAA
The DNA here is from genome assembly GCF_030035675.1 of Rhineura floridana. Taxonomy (NCBI): domain Eukaryota; kingdom Metazoa; phylum Chordata; class Lepidosauria; order Squamata; family Rhineuridae; genus Rhineura; species Rhineura floridana. The sequence continues at coordinate 200,181,580 of NC_084480.1, read as the reverse complement.
TAAGCAAATACCCTTGTGGTTTAAGAACATACCTATAGCCAACATATATTTCTATCAAACTGTAAAAAGCAGGGAAATTGGGCAGCTATAGTGAATGCATCAGGGGAGCAGGAGACCTGACCTCCTCTCTGAGATATCGTACTACCCTACAAATTTGTAAAATGCAAACACAATTTGGGTTGGTCTTTCACAGTCCAATCCACTTCTGGTGTAGCTTGGAAGAATGTGATGATATGTGCCTCTGAGCATATAGTGTTTGCATTTTTAAAAATGTGTAGGGCAGTACAATATCACAGCGAGGAGGTCAGGTCTCCTGCTCCCATGGTGCATTCACGATAGCTGCCCAATTTCCCTGCTTTTTAAAGTTTGATAGAAATATTAGTTGGCTATAGGAATGTTCTAAAACAGCAAGGTTTTGCCTGTTAGTGAATTTCTCTGCTTTTTAATCTGGGAGATAATAAATGAGATCCTGTGTAAGTTTCCAGAGAATGGATTGATCATTTGCATGCTTATTGAGTTCAGTCGGATTTACTCCCCTGCAATCATGCTTAGGATAGGTGAAACAGACCACAAGGGATGGGGAGGGGAGGAGGGGGAGGGGAGGAGGGGGAGGGGAGGAGGGGGAGGGGAACAGGCAGAAGGGGGAAGGGAACAGGCAGAAGGGGGAGGGGAGGAGGAGGGCAGGTTTGATCATTGAATGTTCCTTCAAGGATCATTTGTCTGTTTATTGAGTTCAGTGGGACTACCTCCTGTGCAATCATGCTTGAAAAAATAAGGATAGGTAAAACTGACCATGGGGGGGAGGCGGAGGTGGGCTGGAGTGGGCAGCAGAGGAAGAGGGGAGGGGATGAAGAATGGAGAAGGAAGGAAGAGGGGAAGGAGGGGAAAGGCAGGTTTGATTATCTGCATGCTTATGGAGTTCAATAAGATTTACTCCCATGCAATCATGGTTAGGGTAGGTAAAACTGTCCATGGAGGAGGATGAGGGGGAAGGGAGAGTAAAGGGAAGAAAGAAGGGATGGAGAGGGGAGCAGAAGGAGGGGAGGGGGAAGGAGGGGATAGGAAGAAGGGGAGGGATGGAGGGAGAGGAAAGGGGCAAAAAGAAGGTGATTGGAGGGAGGGGAAGGCAGGTTTGATCATTTGCATGCTTAACGAGTTCAATGGGATTTACTTCCTTACAATCATGTTTAGGATAGGTAAAACTGACCATGCAGGAGGGGGAAGGGGGATTGGAAGGGGATGGGGAGGGGAAGGAAGGGGGAAGGAAGGGGGAAGGTGCACGTGGAAGGGAATAGGGAGGAGGAGGAGGAGGAGGAGAGGGCAGGTTTGATCATTTGCATGTTTTTTGAGTTCAGTGGGATTTAGTCCTGTGCAATCATGCTTAGGATAGGTGAAACTGACCTGGGGAAGGTCCAGGGATGGGAGAAGGAAAGCAGAAAGGGGAAGGGAGAAGGGTGGGTGGGTGGGCACTAGACAGAGGGGAAGCTCCTTTCCTTTCCATTCAAAAGGGAAAACATTGTGAATAGTATCATTGTTTTTCAGTATTTCCCCCACCTTTTTATTCTACAGCAGGCACATGTAGCCTCCACCCAAAATTGAAATCAAAGCTGTCCCTGGCCACATCCACGTGCCACACCAGACCTTTATCACCTTAGACAGTCATGGCTTCCCTCAAAGAATCCTGGGAAGTGTAGTTTGTGAAGGGTGCTGAGAGTTGCTGGGAGATGCCCTATTCCCCTCACAGAGGTTCATTCAGGTGGCTGACTGTTAAACCATGGGGCAAGGTCAGTAACAGTATTATAGGTACTCTGTGAACATGGCTGGTTTTTAATTAATCACAACAAATTATGAGAACTCTGACAAAAAAAAGTCCACAAGGGGTCTGGTTTCCCCCCATCTTTACACTTCAAACTCTTGATTCTCACTGACTGTTTTGTGTATCACCATGAAAATTTAGCAGGTTTCCCTCACACAGCTACAATTCCCCAAGTGGTTTAACAACCAATCCCTCTTCCCAGGGAACTCTCAGAACTGTAGCTCTGTGACAGGACTAGGGGATAAATGTTTGATGTGAATGTGGCCCATGCCTACTAGTATGCCCCACTAAATTCAGTGGGGCTTATTCCTAAATTTCAGTGGGGTTATTCCTAATCATAGTCTGTGCAACAGGTCTTCCATTAGTACCGACTGTTGAACAGTGGGGCAAAAGCTGCCATTAGTATGTTTTGTTGATGGTTTCTCATGCAAAATATATGATGCAAGATTGATCTCCATGTGCATGAAAGCATTTATTTATCACAGTCACTAAGCAGATGTTCTGCATACAGATGGATTGGGTACACTGCTGAAGGTCCCCCAAATATCCTGAAATACTGACAAGGACCAAGGGCTGCCCATGCACACTGCCCTCACACTGCTGGGACATGCATAGGCACAAGTCCTGCTGGCAGTTAAGTAGAAGGAAAACTAGTTTTCCTCCAGCCCAGGGCCCAAAGGAGAAGAAGTGCCCACCTGCCTGAAACTTCCTGCTGCCACCACCTCCCCATTCCCTTCTTAAGCGAGAGCTACAGGTCAGTTTTCCATATGGGAGGGGGCAACTACCAACTGACTGCCCAGTCAGTACACTCACTGAACCTGCTTCTCCCCATTCTCCCCTTTGTCAGAGGATGTACCACGGAAGACCATTTACAAGGGGCGAGGAACCAAAGGTCTGGGGGCGAAATGGCCAGGCCTTTCTGTCTGGCCCTTTGGACTGCCCCTAGGTCATAGCTCCTCCAATGACACACCTCTTTCTGGCATTGCTTTGCACTTTTCTTGAGTTATTTTGGCTGGCTGGAAAGTGTCCTTGAATTCTGATGATGAGGATATTGATGACAATTTCAATTTATATCCTGCCCTTCCTCCTGAAGAAGCCCAGGGTGGCAGACACATCAATTATAAAAAAAAATATTTTAAATTCTACAAGCAGTTTAAAACATTCTAAAAAAACAGGTATAACATTATGAAAACAGGTAAAAAAAACATTGCCACCACACCAAAGAAGACTCATGACACAATTGTGGAATAATGCTATATTTATTAAAATATAACAAATATTAAACCTTAGCCAATTCCAACCTGATTGAACTGTTTCAGGCAGGTGAAGATCAACTTAACTGTGAGGAAGTATTTCCTCCATTCCTCTGGGCATGTCAGTCACCGCGGACTATAACTCACCAGTCAAGGATGTGGGAAAACTTGTCCCTCCTTGATATTAGAGCCAGGTATATGGTTCCAACCTCCATAGCCTTGCCCCACCATACAGGTGTTCACCATGATGCACAAGCCGGTCCCACAAGGACAGTCCCCAGATCACCACCAGACTTGCAGCACTGATGGTACCCTGGTGAGTGCCCTTTACCACAATGCCTCAGTGTCCTATTTTTACCCCCTGCTTCCTCACCTGACCAAATTCCATGCCAGCCAAAGTCAGACAACCACAACCCTCCTGAAGGCCAATTGAATCAACCCATACAATATGGAGTAGGTGAAACCAAAGGGATTCTGAAATCAGAATCCCCCCCCAAAAAAATCCTACTCAGACCCAACAGGTGACTAGCAAAGCGCATACTGACAGGGAGGGAGGGAGGGTGTTGCAAGGCATAAAGAGGCGCAATTTGAAGGAGGAGCGGGCTTTTATACCCGCTGATCCCTTCATCCTATTGGTCCAAAGACCACACATGACTCCACTTAAAACCTTCGGGAACATTCCCAAGCCTCCTGCATAGTAGGGGTGGGGGTGGAGGCAAACACACCCCCGCTCAAGGCAGGAACACCATTGTCTCAAACTGTGATCTCAGGGTTGCCAGGAACAGTATATTTCAGCTATCAAATGCCTGGGTATACAGGAATGTTTTCAAGTTCCTCCTGAAAGTCAATACTGAGGGAGATAGATGCATCTCACCAGGCAGGGCATTTCACACATGGGGAGACACCACTGAAAAGGCCCTGTCATGGGTCAATGCCAACTAGGCAGGCCCCAGAGGTGGTACCACCCACAAGGCCTCACCTGCCAATTATTGGTCCAAGATGGTTTACACTGGGGACGGCTCTCTTTTAGGTACTTGGGTCCCAAGCCATTTAGGGCATTATATGGTAGTACTAACACCTTGAATTGGGTACAGTAGCTCTCTGGAAGCCAGTGCAGTGCCTTCAGGACTGGTGACACAGTGTCTCATTGGGTTCCCCCACTTACCAGGCTAGCAGCCATGTTTTACACTAGCTGCAGCCTCCGGACCATGTTCAAGGGCATCCCCACATAAAGCACATTACCACAGTCCAGACAGGATATTACCAGAGCACGGAGAACTGAGGCCAGGTTCTCCCTATGCAGGGATGGTTTTAGCTGATGAATCAGTCTAAGATGGGTATAGGCACTCCTAGCCACAGAGGGTACTTGAGACTCTAATGCCTTGTGATTTCCTAGATGGAAGATAGAGAAGGGCTGAGTATAGAAACTAGCCTACCGTACAAAGGTAAAATGTGCATTTGTTGCTTTGCCCCATTTTGTCTCTGGTCTGTATTACCACAGGGATATGGCTACCAGAATGTTGTCCAGAAGAGAATGCAGCCCTCAGACTGAAAAAGTTCCACATTCCTGCCCTAAAAAGTCTACATTCTTAAAGACGGATTCCAAACTTACTTGCAAAGCAGAAGGATCATCCATGGTTTTCAGCAGATGATGTCCATGATACAAGGATGGAAATTTCAAAATGAATAAGGCCCATTTTTATCCCTGAATAATCAGGGGAGAGTTTTAAAAAGGGAAGAGCCATTTTTTGTCCTGTTTAATCAGGGAATGGTCTCAGCAGACGAAAGAGAAACTACCAATGTGACCAGGAAAAGCTTAATGTACTCAATAGGCAAGAACCACCTGAGGTGAAGGGCTATTAACACCTTTTCTACCCAAGCAGATTGAATAAAAGGTGTGAACTGGGAGATATTTCCTTTTTAATCCTGGCAGAAAGGGGGGGGGATTCAATCCTGTGTGTCTGAAAGATGCTGAAAATGTGACAGGAAAAATGCTACGCAATTAGGGATGGGGGATAAATTTGATTTTGTTTGCATTTTAATGAGAAACTACTTAATCTGCCCATCTAGAACCAATAAAAACAAAAACAGCTGTCCTCTGAAATTTGCAGTTCTCCAAATTTTGCAATGGAGTTTCCAATTAGTGTTTAAAAAACTATATATTAGGGGGAAGTCTGCATAAAATGAATGCGCCAGTGAAAATAACTAAAAATATTAGGGAGAATTGCTTGAAAAAATGTGTATGCTAGTCAAAACTACATACCAAAATATGTTTATTAGGAGAAATCCACACAACAATGCTGACAATTTTTCATGAAGCCTTTTTAAAAAAAAAAAAAATGTGAAAACTGAGATTGATAGATTTGTCCCTCCCCAAATGCAATGGAGAAGCTGGGCTATTGTGTCATATATTGTGGATAATGAGTCAGGCATCTTATTCTCAAGCATTTCTCCACAGCATTTCACCCACAGAATAGGGGATGTAAAGGAAGAGGAAGAATCCCCTTCTCCTTGCCAAGACCTTTTTCTCCCCTCGCCACAAAAGTTTTTCTTGGGTCCCTATTGGTTGCTATCTATTCTCCTCCCACCTCTTGTCTTGGTTTTCCATCATTTTTCCTGTTCTCCTTCTCCCCTTTTCATTGGGCATCTTGGGACCTCTAATCCTGAGACTAGAAATTCTTTCAAAAAAGAAGTCCTAAATACAAAGGTATGAGCAGAAGCTCTTCAGGATATAATAATATGCTGCCATGGTGAAACATCACTCCGCACCCTCTACAGCAGACCATGACTCTTAAATGTCGCTGCTGCACTCAGGCATCAGGCTTTAGCTGTGTTACTGTAGCTAAAAATACAATTTTATTCCTGGAGAGTGTGGCACAGTTGGCTAGATATCAATTCCCTTGCCACTAGACATAGCTAATGCATCATTGGGCTTTGTGCTAAAACAAGGGTGCACAACTGAATGCACTCACAGAGACTCTTTTAAAAAAATCTTTACAAACCCAAAAAAGTCCTGATGTGCAGCAGAAAAGCATTATTGTTTCCATTTGAATTCAGTGGTTTTGTATTAAACCATCCTCTATTGAACCCTCTTTTCTCTCTGCATTCCACAGCATCTTTTCTCTCTTGGCAATACTGAAGATCCCTCTCTGATTGTTAACCCTGTTTACCTGGATTGGTTGATTTTATATCCCACCTCTCCTCCAAAGTGTTTAAAGCAGTGTATGTTGTTCTCTCCCCCCACTCATTTTATCTTCAGAACCACCCTCTGAGATAAGTTACGGCAGTCTCTCTCCATTTTGCTTCTGTGATCTCCATAGCATGCATGCATTCTATATTTCTGCCAGCACAGCCCTGCACCTTCATGTCTTAGTGACCTGCTCTTTTTATGCTTCTCCATCACACCTAGGTTCCTACTGGGAGGAAGGGTGGGATATAAATCTAATAAATAAATAAATAAAATTTCTCTGCACTCCCTCTTTCCTTCTGTTTCCTTGCCTATTGGTCTCAACACAAGTGTGAAGAGGGATAATGAATTATAATAGATACAGACATTTGACAGCCCGGCCATAAGGAAATATTGTCCCACTGGAGTTGTTTAAATGTGTACAACTTTTGGCCCTTCAAAAGATGCTGAGCTACAACTTCCATCAGCCATAGCAAGCATAGCCTATGGCCAGCGATGATGGGAGATGTAGCTCAGCAACATTTGGAGGGCCAAAGGTTAGCCACACCTGGCGTACAGACTCACACCAGATGTGGGCAAGGGGATAATGAATTGTGCTAGATACAGAAATTGCCTCTTCATATTTGTTTAGGTGTGTCCAGTCTAATGAACTCTGGGTCCCTCCCCCTTTTAGGCCTAGCCATCAGAAAAAGTTGCTCTGGTGGAAATATAAAAATGATGGCCATGCATCATCTGAATGCATCATCTGAAAATATTGCCATTAACCAAATCTGAATGGGTAAGGGGAAATGATGCAACACTGGCAACATGAGAAAAAGCCCTATGTTTATGTACACATATTCTGAAGACTGTTGGGCAAGTAGTACAGGCCTGGAATGTTTGTAGCCCTTAGTTAAGCCAGGGAATACAGTGGCTGCTTTCAGACCTGGAGATGATTGTGTTAGTTTAACAGATTAAAAAGGTAGCGCTTCTGTCCTGATGTCTAAAATCCCTTTCACACTGCAGTACCTCTTGCGTTAAGGAACAGCAGCTTTTTCAGCCGATATACTGGCATTTCGCGCAACTGTCTTTCACACAGCTTGTTTTCGTCCCTCACCCATGTGCATTGTTTCCCACTGTGTAGAAGGTCTAAGCACTCATCCTGCCACCATGCAAGCCCTCTCCCTTTAGGATCTGGCTTTTTAAATTATTTTAGTTGTATCGACACAGGGGTGGGGGGGAATGCTGCTGCTATCTGTGCCGATGCTGGAATACCGGTACCCCATGCGACTAAAGGGTGGAAACTCACTGCATGCTGGGATGCCTGTCATGTGAGCAGTTGCAGTTAGCACAAACCTCCCATGACTTTCCGGGTTCCCAGCCTTGCTAATGGATTATTTATGGTATCATTTATCACAGAAATCTGCACTAAAATTGCATTACATTCCTCTAGAATTCTGGAGCTAGCTTGAAAGATCAAATATAATGCACAAACTGCCAGGTAAGAAATTGTTAGAATAATGGAGTAAAATGCAGTGTGAAAGCAGCCACTATCCTGATACTTAGTAGGTTTGTGCACAATCTCCCCACTCTTCTCCTTGGGGCTCCCCCTCCCTTTCCTTGATTAAGTGAATGGAAAGGGAGAAGCACAATTTTCCAGTCTTGGAATGGAAGGGAAGAGCTACTGCTATTGCACCTCTACAGGGTGGGGGTGTCCACACATCTGTTTCAATTCACCTCCATCTCCATCTGTATCTCTCTTGGCCCCTCTGTTGCCTTGCCCTTTTGTTTTTCATCCTTTTTTTTTTGTTACCACTATCTGTTTCCCCAGTTCACAGGTCTCTTTGCACCCCCACTCTTGGGGAACTCCACTCATTCACTTGGAGGAGTACTTACAGGGGACATGGGAGGAAACTTAAAATGATAATCAAGAGGGAAAAATTACACTTGAAGTTAGCCCTTCTCCCAAGAGTGGGGAACCCTTTTCAGCCCAAGGGCAGCATCTGCTTCTGGGTGGCACGGGTGGGGTCAGAGGCAAAATGGGCAGAACAATTAATGTAAATTTCACCTTTTTGCAATAGGCAACTTTCTACACACACACCCCATCCTCTATCAAGGCATTCAAGAGGCATTATGAGAGTCCAAGAGCACATTCCAGCCAGACAAAAACATTTTGGGGTGAGAAGCAGGGACAGGGTGTGGCCTGGGCAGAGTTCTGGGGTCCAGAGAGTCCTGAAGGTCTGCATTGTGGTGCCAGGCCTGAAGTTCCCCACCCCTGCCTTATACCTTTAAGCACTGTGTCATGCTGCTTGTCATAAAAGGTGAGGTTATGATTATGATAAATAAAAATCCACCCTATACTGGGGCAATCTTCAATGGCCAAAACAAGCAGCTGGGATTGGAATGGTACAACTGCAATGAGGAAACCAGCCACCCCCAGCAAACAAACCAACAAAACCAGGAACAACCAGACACGGATTTCTTTAAATGGGTTGGTTACATCACTAATTAAAAGGCCTGTTTGGAGTTGTTGTTTTTAACTCAGACAAACCAGAGCTACAGATGGGTGTGGTGCCCACAATTGCCCCCAGCCTGACCATGGTCCTCTGTGAGTAACAAGAAGTGCTCTGGAATTTGTTTGACAGTGTCTAATTCAATTTGTTACCTATCTTCCTCCCTCCTTCACCCCCTCTCTTTTTAAAGTCCCACTGAGAGAATCTAATAAATGAACTGGTAAAATTCAGTCATGTTAGTACTTTTTGTCTTCAATATTACATTCAATTTATATTGGCCATAGGTAATTAACACAGGGACACAGACTGCAAACACAATTTTTCTAAGCTTTTACTGATGCCTGTCAACTGAAATCCTTACAATATCAAAAGCAGGGGTGTTTTTTTTTTCTTGGATAGAGAGATGTAGCAATTAACATTTCATTAGTGCAAGGCTGTATGTAATAAAAGTTTAATACACTCATGAGTATTATCATTTTTATTGATGTAGTGTGCTGTAAGTACATTTGTCATAAGAAATGAGTTTAGGTCACTTGCGGGATTACTCAAAATATCCCACCTTCTTGGGCTTTGGTTGGCTCACAAATTCATGCATGTTGTTTGATTTCTGCATGGTTAATTAGCATGCACATGATGACTGGCCACTGAATGCATGAACTGATGCCACTAAAAAGCATTGTAAATCTGAGATACTTTGTGTCATAGGTAACATGAGCCACATTATAGAAAGATGGGGTATAAAATCAACCATAACAGCAAAAATTTATATCTAGTCCTCCTCAGATATGCATATTCATAGTTGCACAAACACATAAGGGGAAACAATGGGGACAGTCATATTCATTTATTTATTATTCCACTTCTATCCCACTTTCCACCAAGGAGCTCAAGGTGGCCTACATGGTTCTCCCACTTCTCCATTTTATTCTCACAACAGCCCTGTGAGGTAGGTTAGGGTGAGAGACAGTGACTGCACCATGGTCGCCCAGCAAGCCTCATGGGTGAGTGGGGATTTGAACTCTGGTCCTAGTCCAACGCTCTAACCATTTTTGCTCTCCCACTATACCATGCAGCTTCCCATGTGGCTAGCTTTATTCTCTGCCATTATTCCTGTCACCCTCTACAGGTTTGAGGGTAACATCTGATGCAAGGAGCCTTCTGTACTCACTAAAGCTCCCTACGCATTTTTGAACGCTGAAAAAGGGGATTCCTGATCATGCTGGGCCTCTACATGTTAACAGATACTCACGTGTTGGGATTTCCCTTGCACGACTAGGTATGTGGGAGAAATCTGTTTCAGTTCACAATTAAGGGCAAACCTTAGAATAAACGGTGTGGACATTAAACCTCAGCTTGAGCCTCACACCCTTTTTCCAAGGGTGCCAGGAGACATGCAAAACACAATGCAATCTGGCATCTTCCTTGATGAGCACTGAGATAACATAATGAACATTCATAGGAAAATGCAAAAACAAAAATTAAAATATTGCTATGACATGATTGAAGGATTTGTTGATTTTACAATGCAAAACAAACAAACAAAACAAGCCATAGCATATGAGCCTACATGAGGGATTATGGTGAACATGGCAATTATGGCTGCCATGCCATACTGGAGGCTTCATACTGGACATACTGGAGGCTTCATCCTGATTTATTTGCACAAAGTTTGTGGAGAGGTCAGAGTGCATCACTGAGCATTTGTTCTGATTTGTTTGTGGAGAGGTTGTACAACAATGAGCATTCATCCTGTTTTTCTTGCACGTATACATGTCTTCCCATTAATTACCATTTATCCCACACTTTTCAGGACATTTCGCCATCACTTTCCTCACCGCAGAAATATCATTTTTAAAAAAACAGTGGATTTGTTGCATTTTAACTGAGCAAGTATAAAGTTCTGGTATGCACTGGTATCTCTCCTGCAAAATATTGATAGTCTAGAGATGATCTGGGTGAAAGTTCCATTGAACTCATTTAGGTTTACTGCTGAGTAGGCATGTATAGGGCTGCATGATAACCTAGTTAAGTGTTGAGTGAAGTACTGAATAACAGCACAACAATATGCTGAATTAGCAATCTTCTTCCCAAAAGGCTACAAATTTATATTAACATACTAATTAAAGCACATACGTACTCAAATGCAGCACACAAATGTTGAAGTGGTTTATTAATTTAGCTCTACATAAGCTGACAGGAAAGAACTCATAAGAAGGTGGCTGCCAAATGAACTATACAGCCGCAAGAGTGGCTGTATACTATATCCAGCATGGAATTTTTGCATTCCGCAATGTTAAATTGAAAATACCCCCATGCCATTCTGATGCTTCCCGTAAGCTGATTTCAAAACAAAACCTTACAGTCAGACCCTCTTCTGGGGATTGTAGCTCTATGAGAAGAATAGGGCCTCTCCTAGCAACTCTCAGCACCAGAGCTTGGAAAAGTTACTTTTTTGAACTACAACTGCCATCAGCCCAATCCAGTGGCCATGCTGGCTGGGGCTGATGGGAGTTGTAGTTTTAAAAAGTAACATTTCCAAGCTCTGCTCAGCACCCTTCACAAACTACAATTCCCAGTATTCTTTGGGGGAAGCCAGGACTGTCTAAAGTGAACTTAAGGCCTGGTGTGGATGTGGCCAGGGACAGCTTTGGATTAAATTGGGTGGGTGGCAGCATGTGCCTGCTGTAGAATAAAAAGTTGGGGGAAACACTGAAAGACAATGATACTGTTCACTATGTTTTCCTTTTGGAAAGGAAAGTGGCTTTCCTTCTGCCCAGCATCCACCCACCCAATCTTCTCCCCTCCACCTCCCTCTCCTTCTCTCCCCCTTCCCCCTCCTCCTGCCCCTGCCCCTTCCCCAGGACAGTTTCACCTATCCAAAACATGACTGTACATGAGTAAATCTGCTGTCTCCTCTTCCTCCCTCCTATCCCCTCCCTTTTGCCCCTCCCTCCCCTCCCCCTCCCCTTCCAATCCCCTACCCCTTCCTTCCCCATAGTAACATGTTCCTTTGAACATATAGTGAGTGGTGGCAACAGCTGCAATCAGTCCAAATAATAGAAACAGGCCATGTGCTGTACTGGTCTTGTTTTAGCAGGGAGGAAGCACCATTATCTTTTTTTTGTATCAATAATTTTTATTCAAAGTTTCAAAAAACAAAACAGAACAAAACAAAACAAAACAACAACAAAAAAACAAATTAATGACTAGTACAATAAAATAAAATGTTGACTTCCGATTTGTCGCAGATCAGTTATAGATCTATAATATATAACAAACCTGTCTCTTAATATATTACAAAATCACTTTCCTCCAGTAGTTATCTTAATTAATCATCAAATCTCATTAACATTACTTTATTCTTTCCACAAAAAGTCAAAGAGAGGCTTCCACTCCTTGAGAAATATATCCATCGATTTTTCTCCAAATAAACATGTCAATTAATCCATCTCATCAAGTCTGCTAGGTCCAGTAGTTTCAATAGCCATTCTCAGTGTTAATTCCATCTTCCATCTCCATCCTTGCACCCATAATAATCTTGCTGTCATAGTCATAGTCATATAATAAAAGTCTGATAGAAATTTCTTTCATCATAAATATTTCCTTGCCATCAATTCCGAATGTACCACTGAAATGTTGTTGTAAAGCTGCATCTCTGCTCCTCCTTTCCACAGAATGCACCATCACATCTCCCGAGAGTTTTTCCATTGTCACACATCTGGAATTAATTCTGTAAACTTTCTCCATTTCAAGTTCCATCAAATCCTTCCAGTCCAGGAATTTTTTTGAACCGTTGATATCTTTATCTCTAATCTCTTCACCAATTTCTTCAAGGACAACGCTGAATTCCAAACAGTAATATTTATCTCCAGGATCCATCACAGCCATAAAAATCAAATCTTTTTCCAAGTCCATAGTTGATATATCTATTCCAATCTTCAGGGCTTGAATTTTTCCTTTAATTTTTCTTTCATCTTCTTTTATTTGTCCAGCCATATCTTTGGTCTCATCCACCTCCCCTCTCACAGAATCCTGAATTTCCTTCAGCTCCTGTCTCATTTTGCCAAATTCACTTTTCATCTCTTGTTTACTCTGTCTCAGCTCCTGTCTCACCAGCTTAATCTCATTCATTATTTTCTGAAACATATCTAGATAGAGAACCCCTTCCTGTACATCCAGGGTCTCAGCCACCTTCTTGATTGTCATTCTTAACTATTCCCAAGCAAAGAACAGTTTATTTCTTTTTCCAGTCACAAAGGAGTTAATCCTCCAAGCCTGCAGACATCACCCTCTAGACAGCACAAACCGCCTTATGTCTTATGTGTCCAAAAGTGCAAAGCAAATTTGGTTCACAGCATCCAAAAAATTAGTGGCATAAAAAAGTAAGCAGATTCGTCAAAAAAAAAAAAAGTAAACCAGAAAAAATGGTCTCAAATGTCATAAAATCAGATTTCCTCTTTAGATTAGTTGCCCCTCATCCGTTTATATCTTTAAAATGGTCAATTCCATGCCAGCTTTTTGCAATAAAAAACAAAGATAGGCTATTTCGATTTTCTTCCTCCTTAATTCCGTGTATATGAGAGAAAGTTATAACTCACCCAGGGATTCTTTGTTGCTGATCCTATAACAAATCTCTTTTACTGTAACGATAACAAAATGATAAGAGTAGATGGAAGGATGCTTGCCTGTTAAATACGTTTTTCTTTAAAGAAAAAAAAAGTCTTGCTTAATCAGTTTGAGCTTGTTTGAAGTTCCCTGGCTCCGTCCGATGTTGCTGGCAGGTCCTTCGTTCCTAATGAATTCAAGTCCCCCAAGAAGCACAACGAAGCTTGTGGATAATCTCTTAGTTTCTCCCTTGCCTGGGAGAAAGTTTTACCAGTAAAAAAAAAAAACCTTTTGGCTGGTTTTAAAACTGAAAAAGCTTCCTCTGAGACGAGCGCTCGCCTCAGAGACAGGCACAAGCTAAGCAATCCTTCCCGGAAGTCCCAGCAGGGAGGAAGCACCATTATCAACACAGTTGATATAGTTCATAGAGTCAATTTAAATATATTTGATTTACTTTGCAATTTTAGTGAAGCATTTTCTTTTGCTTCTGATTCTGTGAATATGTGAAATACAGCAACACTTTGCATAATTACACTAAAGAAACTCCAACAACAATTGTGGAATCATTGCAATGACTATTCTGCAGAATAGTCTCCAATGGACATGAGGAGTGTCTCAGTTTGCACATGATAAAACAGTGGGAGGTGAATATATATTCTAACAAAATTCTAGGTGTGCGCTATGTTTTTAATTGACCAGCATAGCAGGCTGAACACATGCATCTTGGGCTGGCCAAGTTTGTTTTTTTCCAACAGCTAGAGTCCTTGCTTAAGTAGCAACATATTGCAATCAGTCTGATTTTACATCAAACTGCTGTTTCAGATTCAATTGTTCATACTCTCAACACAGAAATAGAACATAACCTCCAGTTTGAAACACAAAAGACTGTGTTCACTATCATATGACATTGACCAATAAAAAGGCTTTGAAGTTAATAAAAGTAAATTTGACACAGATTTCTAGGATGAATAATGTGTAGTGGAATTTACGACTGGGTTTCTTTTGGAGGAGACTCAATAAGGAAGCCAAAGCCTGGTTTAAGGTTATTTATTCAGCAAATTGCTTCACTGGAGCAGAGTACACAACCCAGCTGTAAAATGGTGGTTAGGCACAAGCTTATATACCGTTACATGCAAGATAGCTCTAGGAATAGCTCTATCCAGTCATCAACTGACCCCACAAATTCTTTGTCTAGGCAGTATTGCATTTCCCTGCAAGTGCTCATGAGAGTCAAGCCTTTACACATGCTCAGTTCATCTAAGTGTCTCTGCCTCTAAATGCATCAGCTATTGTGTATATGGCGCTGCATGCATTACAAACAGTGGTGTCCTGAATACATATCACTTAGAATACACATCACTCAGAATCCACATCACTCAGAATCCACATCAAATGACAGAAATATAATTTTCTAGGTTAGATTCTCTGTAGAAACAGTAGTAACAGAGAACTGAAGCAAAATAAGAACACCAACAAACATACAAAAATGTAATTCTCCATCTTTGGAGATGGCAGGTGTTGCCACCACTCACCATATGCTCAGAGGCATGTTATGAAATTCTTTCAAGCTACACTGCAAGTGGATTGGACTGTAAAAGACCAACCCAAATTGTGTTTGCATTTTGACAAATTTGTAGAGCAGTCCAATATCTCAGAGAGGAGGTGAGGTCTCCTGCTCCCCTGGTGCCCAATTTCCCAGGTTTTTAAAGTTTGATAGAAATATCTGCCGGCTATAGGTATGTTCTTAAACTGCCTATTAGTGAACATAATGTGTGATCAAAGTAACTCTAACATTCTTTTTAGCCAAAAATAATTATTATGAGCATTATAGGATACAGCATGATCTTTGGCTAAATCCCTAATGTCAGGTGTTTTATAATTGTCCTCTGTGTGAAATAGATGAAATATTATTTCCTGTGGAAAATGTTATTGAATTTTTAAACACACGCACACACACATACACACACACTGTACAAGGCAATGCGTAGCTGAATTTAATATAATTCATGCTATAAAACCTAACTACATCAAGGTATCTTATGCTTTTATTTGAAGACCAGATCAGAGGAAACATAGTCAAGTTTCATTTTTAATGTATATTGTTAAGCCCAAAGGCTCTGAATATGGGAAACTGGAAGATAAATTCATGATGCACTTTTAGGAGCTGTATACAAAAAGGAATAAATGGTGCCATTGTTGCCTATGTTTGTGGAACGGACAATGCTATATTGCGAGCTTACAGCTAATATGACGATCAGTAGTAAGGAGGAACATTGTGTTTCAAGCAGATGAGATCACCTGAGAATCCTGCCATCTAAAAAAGTCTTATTGGGCTCTCCCCGCGTTTCAGTGCTATTTCACCTATCTGATGGGCAGCAAAGTGTGCAGCAGGGGATCTACAGCAAGCCATCATGGTCATAGGAGCACTGGAAGCTGCCTTATTCTGACTCAGACCTGCTGGTTCATCAACTTCAGTATGGTCTACGCTGATCAGCATTGGCTCTTTAGGATTTCAGGCAGAGCTCTGTCCCAGCCCTACGTGGAGATGCCAGGGATTGAACATGGGACATTCTGCATGCAAGGCATGTGCTCCAGCACTGAGCTACAGCATTTCCTCTTAGAGTCTCTTGCCAGATGCATTAATGTTCTCATCAAGGGACAGACAATGCTGTACCAAGAAGGAAAATGTTCCTTGATTCAGCCTAACTTTAGCTTTGTAGGTGGTTCACTATGGTGGGGTCACAATTGCTGCCTCCTCTGCAGCACAATAAACACCATCAGAAGAGAACATGGTAAGCTGAAATCCTTTGTACCGGCCCTCCCCGCATGGTTTTACCAGCAGCCTGACACACAGAATTGTAGCAGGTGAAGATTTTCAATTATCTTCACCCCAGGAAAAAAAATTCCCTGCTTAATACAGGCTTAATGGCCTGTATGTTATGGCTGTTAGTAATGACACAGGATCGGGACAAGTTAAAAATAAAGATTTCAGTGAAGCCTGCACAGTTCCAAGAATAAAAAGTTTCTATTATTTCCTATTTTTTCATTGTATTACCTGAATCCAAAGAACAGTCCCTTATCATATCCATCTAGCTTATCTCATTAAAACAGTCTGATTGAAATTACTTTCCCTGTGGCTTTGCTCAGTCCATATATTTACTTCTCCTGTGGGGAGCTGCTGTTTGAGACTCCCTGCCTTCCTTCTTCTGCAGCCTTCTCAAGTTAGCTTATAAGGAGAATTTAAAAGTTGGAGATTCTCTTACCTTTTAAGAACTGAAGTTGACTTTATTATACCACTCACTGCGTGGCTGCACACATGCACAAACACACACAGTCACCACCTTGTGTCAACAACAGCTAATGTAAAAATAGTTAAAGCACACACCACTCTATATACATATTCCCTAATACGCAAAAAACCAATAAAAAGGCTTTGAAATTAATAAAAATAAATTTGACACAGGTTTCTAGGATGAATAATGAGAGAAATAAAATTATATTCTCTGTAGAAACAATAGTAACACAGCAATGAAGCAAAGTAAGAACACCAACAAACATACAAACTTGTAATTCTCCATCTTTGGAGATGGCAGGTATTGCCACCACTCACCATATGCTCAGAGGCACATGTTACCAAATTCTTCCAAGCTACACAGTAAGTGGATTGGACTGTGAAAGACCAACCCAAATGGTGCTTGCATTTTGACAAATTTGTAGGGTAGTACAATATCTCAGAGAGGAGCTCCTGCTCCCCTGGTGCATTCACTATAGCTGCCCGATTTCCCTGCTTTTTAAAGTTTGATAGAAATATCTGTGGGCTATAGGTATGATCTTAAACTGTAAGGTTTTTTTTTTTGCCTATTACTGAATTTCTCTTCTTTTTAATCCGGGAGGTAAGAAATGGATCATGTGCAAGCTTGCTGAGAATAGACAGATCATTTGTATGTTTACTGAGTTCAATGGGAGTTACTCCCATGAAATCATGAGGAAGAAGGGAGGGGAAGAGGAAGGTAGAGGAGGGGAAAGCCAGGTCTGACCATTTGTATGCTTACTGAGTTCAATGGAATTTACTCCTATGTAATCCTGGTTAGGATAGGTAAAACTGACCATGGGGGAGGAGCAGAGGGAGGGGAGAGGAGAGGGAAGGAGAAAGGGAGGGGAAGGGGAGCAGAAGGAGGGGAATGACGAGGAAGAAGATTGGAGGGGGAGGGGAAAAGGAAGGGGCAGGGGAGGGCAGGTTTGATCATTTGCATGCTTATTGAGGTCGATTTTATTTACTCCCATGAATAATGCTGAAGACAGGTAAAACTGACCATGGGTAGGGGAGAGGGAAGGAGGGGATTGGAGGGGAAGGAAGGGGCAAGTGGGAGGATATAGGAAGGAGAAGGGAGGGTGGGTTTGATCAGTTGCATACTTTTTGAGTTCAATGGGATTTATTTCTGTGCAACCATGTTTGAAAATGGAGATGGACTGCCTTCAAATCAATCCCAATTTATGGTGACCCTATGAGTAGGGTTTTCATGGTAAACGGTATTCAGAGGTGATTTTACCATTACCTTCCTCTGAGGCTGAGAGGCAGTGACTGGCCCAAGGTCACCCAGTGAGCTTCATGGCTGTGTGGGGATTCAAACCCTGGTGTCCGAGGTCGTAGTCCAACACTGACCCAGGAAAGGGGAAGGGAGTGGAGGAGGAGGGGAAGAGGAGGACATTGGGTGGGTGGGCACTGGGCAGAGGGAAGCCCCTTTCCTTTCCAAAAGGAAAACATTGTGAACAGTATCATTGCTTTTCAGGGTTTCCCCCACCTTTTCATTCTACAGCAGGCACATGTAGCCTCCCACCCAAATTTAAACCAAAGCTGTCCCTATCCATATCCACACCAGACCTTTATTTCACTTTGGACAGTCATGGCTTCTCCCAAAGAATCCTGGGAAGTGTAGTTAGTGAAGGGTGCTGAGAGTTGCTAGGAGTCACCCTGTTCCCCTCACAGACCTTCAATCAGAGCAGCTGACTGTTAAACCATTCTCTCAGGGGAATAGGAGTCTCCTCTCAGCACCCTTCACAAACTACAGTTCCCAGGATTCTCTGAGAGAAGCCATGACCATCTCAAGTGAAATCTAAGTCTGGTGCGGGTGTGGCCCCCTGATTAGCCTAGCCAAGCAGCTGTGAGTATGGCTTTTAGAACACTGACAGTTGGTTCTTACTGAGCATGCCCGACATTATCATTGAGTTTAAGCCAAAATTTATTAAATTAATTAAAAATCAGGCAGACATTTTTTTTAATGTTTAAACTGCAGAAGATGAAGATCAGGTATGGGGCAAAGTCAGTAACAGGATTAAGGGTACTCTGTGACCATGGCTTATTTTTAATGAATTTCAACAGATTATGAGAACTCTGAGAGAGAAAAAGTTCAAAAGGGCTCTGGGTTCTCTCTCTCTCTCTCTTTAGACTTTGAACTCTCGATTCTTTCTGATTGTTTTGTTTATCACTATGAAAATTTACAGGGTTGTTAAGCAAGCGTTTCTGAGTTCAGGACTATACGTTTCATAAGGTTTTGTTTTCAAATGAGTTTATGGGAAGCATCAGAATGGGAAGGTTTTTTTTTCAATTTAACATTGCGGAATTTGAAAAATCCACTCTGGTTATAGTATACAGCCACTCTCGTGGCTGTATAATTTTAAATGCCAGCATATTGTTTACGATGTATCAGTAAAACATTAAAAAGTGGTAGATGGAAATACAGTCCAGTCCTATGCATATTTACATAGATGTAAGCCCCATTAGTATAAATTTAATTTTCAGATTCCTAGGGAACCTTTTTCAAAGTGCAGAAAAGTCAGCTGAAAAATGTTGGTACAGGTTTTTTTAATTTGTTTGTGGAATTAGTGTCATCATTAAAACTGAAATTCAAAGATGAATTGAAGAATTTTGAGGAAAGGGAAATAAAAGTAAGAGAATTTGCAGAGGAGATCCATATACTCTTCAGATTGACCCTTGATTTATGCTCAAACTGTACACCATTTTTTTCTTAAATTAAAAGAGGTTGACAAATTAAGCAAAATTGCTAAGGGGTGGGGGATATAGTCAGTGGGCAGGTGGATGATGGGAGAGAAATTTGATTCAGTTTATTTTAAAAGTGAACCTAATTCACACTTTTCAAAACTATATGTGAACCAAAACACAGCCATCTTTCAAAATTCGCATTTCTCCAAATTTTGCAATGCAGTTTTCCAGCCAAGTAATTTTTGCAAAAGCATTTACAAGGGTAAAGTATGCATAGAAATGCAGATATTAGTGAAAACAATATCCAAAATGCTTTATAGGAGGGAAACTCATTTGGCAAAAATATGTAGATGAGACAAAATTGCATATAAAAAGGGTATTAGGAGAAATCTGCAATAAAATGCTGATGGATTACACACAGAGACAGAGAGAGAGAGATGGAAATATGGAGAACAGAACTTAAGACTAGAAAAATGAGAAACTGAGGGAAACCAAAATTGACAGATTCACGCATCCCTAAAATCATACAACCCAAATAAAAACCCTCTAGTCTAGATTTAGGAAAATCTTTTGCATGGTGTCAGAGATCCCCCCCCCTTTTTAAAAACCAAAAATATACCAAGAATTAAACACAGCAAATCCTTTAAAAGAGATAATTGCTTGAATAGGGATATTACCACAGAAGCTCCACAGGGTAAACAATGACCACTAACAAGTTTCAGTTTTTACTTTGGCATTTAGCAGTGTAAATCCAATTTTTGTTTGTTTTTTAAAATCAGACTTAGATGTAAGAAAGCAATATATGCTCCTAGGCTTTTAAAGTGGTGTGGAAAATCCCAGTGGACAGGAGATGTCTTACACAGTTTGCTGTAAAGAGAGGGAGATCAAAGGGACTTTTCATGGACAAAAGCATTCTTAAATGACTAGCCCAAAATATTTCAGCACCTATATGAACTAAATAGGAAACACATTTCCAGGATGACAATAGGTTAACTTTAACTCCTTCTTCCAGAAGACAAGCCTTGATAAGGAGACAAAAGAACTTTGGGAATAGAGCAAACTGAGGGGAAAGAGAAACAGCCATCCAGAGAGGGACTGAGAGGAGGAGGAGGAGCAGGAAAAGGAAGGAACACAGAGACAGGAAGGATACAGCTGCAGCCTTCTGACTCACCTTCATCCAGCTGGAGACCTGCAGCTTCATCTAGCAAAGACGGAATAACAGTAACAAGTCTGAGAGACAATGAGGGCCTAATGTCCTGCTAAAATTGAGGGAAAATATTCTTCCAGTAGCTATTCTGTTGGGCTTAATACCTTCTGGTTATACAGAAGTATATTATGTATTGTTCAGTTCAGTTCTACCCCACAGGATGTGGATGGAGCTGGCAAAAACTCAAAAACAAGGCTGGGACCAACAAGAGAGGCTCTTTTCTCACTCATTGGAGGATAAATTCAGTTCAGTCTGCACTTAATGCAAACCTACCTAATCTGCATGTCTCTGAATTTTACAGTGAGGTTCTCCCACCAAAGAATGTATTTAAAAATGCACATATTACACATAAAATGCATATATTAGTGAAAACAGCATACAAAGATGCTAGGGTTGCCTGGTTAGAAGCATCCCAGGGTGGGCCCTAATGATGTCACTTTCTTATCCCCAACCCCACTCATTCCCCCAGGCAACTTTCTACACCCATCCCACTCACAACCATTTTTCATCAGCACCCCACATTGGGCACTTACCTGTGGGGAGGCCTAGGCTTGTTTGTTATTGCTGTGTCACCTCTCTCATGACAACCCCACAACCCCTCACCTGTCTGGAGATTGGAGTGAATCCCTCAGAGACCCAGGGAAGACCCCAAAACCCAGAGTCTCTGGGTAAAATCTGAAGATCTGGTGATGCTAAGATACATTCTGTTAAGGAAATGAGCACTAAAATACTGACAATTTTTTGGGGGGGGTTAAAACAAATAAAAAACACTATGATGCAGAAATGTGATGAACTGAATTTAAGAATGGAAAAATGGGAAACTGAATCTGATGGATTTGTCCACTCCTACTGCCACTCACCTGATTGAAATTGCATACAGAATGACTGCCTGAATAGGGATGCTATGGCAAATGTTAGTTATATTACACCATGACACCTGTATGTCAGTATCAGTGTCTGAAAACCATGAATGCAGGCAAGGCCTTAGGATGCATTTCTTTTTACTTCTCCATCTACTCTTTCCCCCACTCAAACAGAACATATACATGAATATTCAAAGTACTCTATGTGTTTCCTGCATATCATGAGATGTGATAAACAAAGGAGTTATAGGCTGATTAATAATTGAAAAATATTTCTCCTCCACTCATGGAGGAAGTGTGAGAAACAATTGCTACCATAGCTCAAGTTTCATGTTCCCATTCCTGTAGAGCACGTAACTGCCTTTAGCAGTTTATTGCAGATAGAATGGCAAAAAAAACCCAACAACAACGTATGACACAATAAGTCAGCTCTAAGTATTATTCCCAATGCTGAGGCTGTGGCTAAATACCTACACCTAACACACCCATGTGGATAGAATAATAAAATATTCAGTGTGCACCTGAAATGTCAGGGATTGTGGCATTTCAGCAAGTGAAAGAGTCAGGAGGGAGAGGTTGTTAGGCACATCTTGATTGTTTCAATGGGAAATATGAGAGAATGATGTTTCTTTTCCATGCACACCATTTGTCTATTTGCAGTTTGCAAAACTAAATTGTAGCCTTTAGGAAGAAAGGCAAATAGCTTGTTATTTACTTGTTTTATTCTGGTAATAAAATGCAGATTTGCAGAACTAAATCATCAAAATGGCCCAGTTATTAGTCTGAAGACAAATTTTTCAGTTCTATGCTGACCCTGTGAACTGCCTGGATTGGAGATTGCATAGTTACCATATATAATTTGCCCTGTGCTCTTTGAAGGAATAGTAGAAGTATAAAAATATGACAATAAATTTCATAGGTTATGGATTCAGAAGGGTTTTGAATGGAAGAGAGCAGAGTCCCCTGTGACTGGGTTGGGATAGAGAATATAGCATTGGAGGAGTACTTCTCTGACCTAGTGTACTAAATTGTATGAAATTTGAAAACATATAATTAAGTGTGTACACTGACCACAATATTGGGTTTGGATCCCAATTTGACACTTTGGAAAACAGCCTGACTTGGTATGAAATACTTCTGAAGCTGTCTGAGTTGACCTGGAGATGGAAGTCACTTCAGGAAAAAAAAACAAGACTTTGTTTACTATAACTTGGTTTCCTTTTTGAAGGAGTGGATAAAATTTGCAGGCATAATAGCCCCTCCAGAGTGAATTGTCTGCAAAATAACAAACAAATGGCTCCATGGGATTTTTGTGGTTGGTACTTTTGATTTTAATTTAAAGGGGTTTTTTGAAATAAATTGATGTTATTTATGGAAGCATCTCAAACTTTTTATTTTGGGAAGAACTGAACAGAATTTGCAGGCATGCTAACATCTTCTGAGGAGATGGATCTTGACAAATTTTAGAAGGATATCTGCAGTGATTTTCCTGTAAGTGGGGTGTTTACAGTGCACAGGGTAAAAAGTATTCACTTAATCACTTGTTTTATGGAGAACTGATGTGAAAATAACAGACACCAGAGATATGTCCCTTGGTAACAATGCTGCCAAATTGCAGAGAAATCAGACAAAGAATGATTTAAAAGGATTAGCCTTTCCCCTGTAAAGACTGGGTAAATTTATTCCCTATCAGCTGGACCTGTAAGTCAAAATGGAGCTTGTACTTTATGCCACCCTGACATTTTCCTTATATGGTAAGGTTAGTGTCATTAGTTGTGCTTTTAAGAAACACTTGTCTGTAGCTTTCTTGAAGCCTGAGTCACTGAAAAGCCACAAGGTGCTGGAACAGACCATGCATCCTGGACAAGCCAAGAAACCTTCCAGAGCACTCCACATTGGCTCAGAATTTGTCTGAAGCCACTGCACACTCATTGTTGTTGGTTATTGGTTGTTGTTGTTGTTTGTTGTTGTTGATTGTTGATGTTGTTGGATGTTGGTTGTGGTGATTGTGGTTGTTGTTGTGGTGGTGGTGTTGGTTGTTTAGATTTATTAGTTGCTTGATACCTGAAGGTCCCCAAGTGACTTACTCAATGTTAAAACAAAACAAATAAAACACACTATAAAAACATAACAATAAACAACAAAAACATAGCAATACCACCCCCACACAGCCACAGGAAGGTTTGGCAGCATATTAAAAACAAAACATATCAGTCTATCAAATGCCTGGGAGAAAATGCATATCTTTATCTGGCACTGAAAAGATGTCAATGATGGCACCAGGTGGACCTCACTGAGGAGTATATTCCACAGATGGGGAGCCACAACTAAAAAGGTCCTCTCCCTTGTCACCACCCTCTAAGCCTCTGCCGAAGGGAGGACCTGGAGAAGGGCCTCAGAGGAAGATCTAAGGGTCCAGGTGGGTTCATATTGGGAGAGGCATTCCAAAAGATATTGGGGTCCTAAGCCATAAAGAGCTTTATGGGTCAAAAGCTGCACTTTGAATTGGGCTCAGAAGCATACAGGCAGCCAGTGCAATTGGAATAGAATAGGTGTTAAATGCTCTGTTCAGCTTGAACCTGTCAACAATCAGACAGCTGCATTCTGCACAAAAGGAGGACTACAGCTGAACATCATGAAGACTAAAGTAATGACAACAGAAGATTTATGTAACTTTAAAGTTTACGAAGAGGACATTGAACTTGTCAAGGATTATCAATACCTTGGCACAGTCATTAACCAAAAGGGAGAAAATAGTCAAGAAATCAGAAGAAGGCTAGGACTGGGGAAGGCAGTTATGAGAGAACTAGAAAAGGTCCTTGAATGCAAATATGTATCACTAAAGTGATACACTAAAGTCAGGATCATTCAGACCATGGTATTCCCGATCTCTATGTATGGATGTGAAAGTTGGACAGTGAAAAAAGTGGATAAGAGAAAAATCAACTCATTTGAAATGTGGCGTTGGAGGAGAGCTTTGCACATACCATGGACTGCAAAAAAGACAAATAATTGGGTGTTAGCACAAATTAAACCAGAGCTATCACTAGAAGCTAAAATGATGAAACTGAGGTTATCATACTTTGGACACATCATGAGAAGACATGATTCACTAGAAAAGATAATAATGCTGGGAAAAATAGAAGGGAGTAGAAAAAGAAGGCCAAACAAGAGATAAATAATAATAATAATAAATTTAATTTTTGTGTCGCCTATCTGTCCGAAACCACTCTAGGCAACGTACAACATTAAAGTTCAACAATACAATATAAATACATAATAAAATACAGTGCAGTCAACAATAATCATTTTAAAAGCAGCAGTACAAAACAGTTTAGGGCCATCAATGGACAGTTTTAAAACAATATAAAAAATTAGCCCACCCCGGGGATCCCAAAGGCCTGTCCAATGAGCCTTGTTTTCAAGGCTCGGCGAAATGTATCTAGGGATGGATTGATTCCATAAAAGAAGCCACAGACTTGAACTTACATGATCTGAACAGGGTGGTTTACAACAGATGCTATTGAAGGTCACTGATTCATAGGGTCGCCATAAGTCATAATCAACTCGAAGGCACATAACACACAGCATGTTGAAATTGGAATGGAGTGTACATGTGTTTGTGAGAGAAAAGGAAGCATATTGGACAGATGTTGAATGAAATGTTAACATATGGTAGACACACCAGCCCCTGGACAGATCCTGTCTCTAATTTCTCCATATGTTGTAGACCTGCCGTCTCAGTTTTTGATATTCACATTTTGTGTGGGTATGTCTGGAGAGGACCATCTACTAGGGATGGGTGAGAATTTATATTCTGTTCACATTTCAAGCCAAATCTATCAAATTTACACTTTCCAAAACAGTATGAGAACCAAAACACAGCCATTTTTCAAAATTCACACTTATTCAAATTTTGTGATGCAGTTAGCCAACCAAATAATATTTACAAAAATGCATATATTAGGGGAAAGTATCCATAAAAATTAATATATGAGAAAATAACATGCAAAATGCATTATATGACAAGAAACGGCTTGCAAAAATGTGCACATCAGTCAAAACTGCCTACACAAATGTGTTTATTAGGAGAAATTTGTACTAAAATGCTGGAGAATTTTCATGAGGATTTTCTATTTTAAAAAATTACAAATTGCTCCAGAAACGTGAACTGAATTTAAGACTCGAAAAATGAGAATCTGACAGAACTGAAATGGATAGATTTGTCCATCCCTACCATCTACCCACAATGATTGGGAACCTTTGATAAAAGAGACACATGCAGAATATGCTTACTTCAGATTCAACATGCTTAGGATCAGGTTGAGTTGCTGCTGTTTCCCCTTGCTCCTTTCACTTTATTGCCTCCTTTGTTCTTGTTATTGAACTCTAACAACAGCTGAGTCTTCCAACTCAAATTCAAGAAACATTTCCCCACAAATATGTGGTGCCATATTAATTTCTCTGAATGAGGGCTGATATTATCAGACTGTAACCTGCCACCAATAATAGCTGCAGAATATCTGGTTGATATTCCTCAGTTGTTCAAAAAGTCTTGGAGACACATATAACCAACTAGAATAATTATCCACGTTGGTCATGCTGATTTATCAGTGAAGTTAAAATATAAAAGGCAATTAAAGAAATTCAATTCCGTTGCTCCATTCCATATACTAATTGTCTGTCTACTTATATCCCTTTGGATTGCTTATTCAGTGCATCGAGTTTCTGCCGATGCTTTCATTCCCCCCCTCTTTCTAGATCACTAGAGCTCAAGACTCTGTTTCTTTTTTAACATCTCATTTGGTTTTGTTTTCTGATGAGATGAGGTCATTTACTTTTTAAATGAGCAAAACCACCAAAAGATTGGTTCAATGCAGGTTCCAGGTAAGTTCCAGGCATGTTACTCTCAGTGGTCCACCGCCACCCTTTCCATGGTGCCCACCCCGCTTGATGCACAAGGGTGTTCATTACAGCGCTATTCTGGAAGCACAGCTATGTTCCCAGCTCCCACTGCTAATCCCTCATCTCCCAATATGTGGTTTGTTAAAGTGGATGGAGGAGGCAGGTCCAAATGTATATATCCAGCTACTTCTACTAACACCAGAACCACACCATTGAGTTGCTAATGTAGCTATATGCTTTCGGTGTGAAATCTGGGTCAGAAACCAAATGCAAATCCTTGCAATAGAGGTGCCTAGAGTAACCTCAGTTACTGTTTAAATTATTTTTTCAGGAACTTAAAGCCATCAGTAACTCTATCCTTATTTCCTTCTTAGTGAGCCATGATGACAAGCTGAGAAAGCATGACCTAGATTCAACAGTGCACAGAAAAATCCTCACAAGGGAAACCTTGGTGACTGTATGCTAATTAGACAACAAAACGGTTAATCAAAAAGGAAGTGCATTTTGCTTTCCTAACTTTGGATGATACATGCACAGCAGCATCATAAATCACAGATTATGTTCAAAAGAAGAAATTACAGTGACAAATTTTCCTCGGTGAATTGTTATAACTACTTTCCCTGCTGTCTCCAATGCTATGGCATCACTTCTATTAATTTTATGAAGACAGTTCACTAGTGCATATAGCTTAACACAGAAGTCAATACTGCAGAGGAGATGGTAGCTTTGTGTAGGCACTATTAAGCCATAAAAAGAAACAGTGGCAATGCCTATTATGTCATAATATCATGTCAGGTAAGAGGAACCAGAGAGAGATGCGTAATATCTGTCCCTCGTTCCAGGCCTGCCTGGAACCAACAGATAGCTGGGGGGTGCTTGGCTCCATGCTCCGGCCTTCGAGTGCTGCTGTGCAATGCCAGGTCTGTCGCCCAGAAGACATCCCTCATCCATGATATGATACTGGATGAGGGCGCGGACCTAGCATGTATTACGGAAACCTGGCTGGATGAAGCTTCCGCTCCTACTCTGGCTGCCATGTGCCCAGCTGGGTTTTCGTATGCACAGCGGCTGAGGGTTGGTAGTCGGGGAGGGGGAGTGGCGGTTATTTATCGAAGGTCCTTGGTTATCACCAGACCCCCACTCTATGAGACCAAGGTGGCAGATTGCATGTACTGGAGGTTGGGACCGAACGGCAGTCTAGGGATTCTGCTCGTGTACCGCCCACCCCGCTGCACAACGGAATCCCCGGGCGAGATGCTGGGGCTGGTCTCGGATGTGCGGGTGCAATCCCCAAACCTTTTGGTGTTGGGGGACTTCAACGTGCACTCGGAGGCCAGTCTCACTGGAGCACCTCGGGACTTCTTGGAAACCATGGCTTCCTGGGAGCTGAACCTTATTTCAATGGGCCCCACCCATGTAGCTGGTCATGCACTCGACCTTGTGTTTGTCTCAGGAGAGGAGGGGAGTGGTCTGAAAATTGGGGATACATCCATCACCCCCTTGTCATGGTCAGATCACTACCTGGTGAGGATGGACCTTTCACTGCCGCAAACCCTCTGTGGGGTTGAAGGGCCCATTAAGATGGTCCGCCCCAGGCATCTGATGGAGCCAGATGGATTCTTGAATGCACTTGGGGATACTTTGGAGCAAGCAAACAGCCACTTGGCTGAGGCCCTGGTGGAGGGCTGGAATGCCACGATCACCGGGGCACTGAACCGAGTGGCTCCAAAACGCCCTCT
Source organism: Rhineura floridana (assembly GCF_030035675.1). NCBI lineage: Eukaryota > Metazoa > Chordata > Lepidosauria > Squamata > Rhineuridae > Rhineura > Rhineura floridana. The sequence continues at coordinate 200,153,512 of NC_084480.1, read as the reverse complement.
CCCCCTGAACAGCACTCAGACGGCACTGTGGTTTACTCCACGGTTGCGAACTCTGAGGAGGGAAGTGAGACGGCTAGAGCGCCGGTGGTGAAAGTCTCACTCTGAGGACGATCGAACACTGGTTAGAGCCGCTGCTGCAGCCTATCATGTGGCAATAAGGGCAACAAAAAAGGAATTTTATGCTGCCTCTATTGCATCTGCAGAGTGCTGTCCCAGGAGACTGTTCCAAGTGGTCCGGAGCCTGCTCGGTCCAGTTGCTCCGGTACTGCTGGAACATGATAAGGTCTCCTGTGATGAGTTTGCTAAACACTTTGCGGATAAAATCGATTGTATTAAAAGCGATATTCTGTACACTGTGGATACAGGGAGTGAGCCAGAGGTGATCAGTGTTGCTTTGGTGGCGTGGGATCGGTTTCAGCTTCTTCCCTCTGAGGAAGTGGACAAGGTGCTTTCAACATTAAAGCCGACCACCTGCCTACTTGATCCTTGCCGTTCGTGGCTCATCATGAGCTGCAAAGATAGACTGGGAGAGAGAATCAAGCTGATGGTAAATGCATCGCTTGAAGAGGGAGTAATGCCATCAGTGCTCAAGGAGGCGATAATAAAACCAATCTTAAAAAAGCCCTCCTTGAACCCTCAAGATCTGAACAACTTTTGCCCAGTCTCAAATGTGCCATTCTTAGGCAAGGCAGTTGAGCGGGTGGTGGCTAAACAGCTGCAAGCACACTTGGAAGAAACGGATTATCTAGATCCATTTCAATCGGGCTTCAGACCAGGACATGGGACTGAAACAGCCTTGGTCGCCTTGGTAGATGATATGAGAAGGGCGTGGGATAGAGGCAAATGCACCTTCCTTGTCCTTCTCGATCTCTCAGCAGCTTTTGATACCATTGACCACGGTATCCTCTTGGTCTGCCTGCAGAGGTTAGGTATTGGGGGCACTGTATTGCAGTGGTTCCATTCCTTCCTCTCTGGGAGGTACCAAAGAGTAGCACTGGAGGAGGAGGTCTCAGATCCCTGGCCCCTCATTTGTGGGGTACCACAGGGGTCTATCCTTTCTCCAATGCTTTTTAACATCTATATAAAGCCACTGGGAGCAATCATCAGGAGATTTGGGCTGCAGTGTCATCAGTATGCGGATGACACACAGCTCTATCTCTCATTTAAATCTTCACCAAGGTTGGCTGTGGAAACCCTGTCGAAATGTCTGGAGTCGGTGAGTGGCTGGATGGGAAGGAATAAGCTGAAGCTGAATCCTGACAAAACCGAGGTGCTGTTTGTGGGAGACAAGGGAAGGTTGGGAGATATAGACCTGGTGCTTAATGGGGTATGACTGCCTCTGAAAGACAAGGTCTGTAGCCTGGGGGTCATTCTTGACTCCCAGCTGTCCATGGAGGCTCAAGTTTCGGCTGTGAGTGGGGCAGCTCTGTATCAACTCCATCTGATACGGAGGCTACGCCCCTACCTTCCCAATCATCTGCTCCCACCGGTGGTACATGCCCTGATCACCACTCGCTCTACGTGGGGTTACCCCTGAAAATGGTTCGGAAGTTACAGCTGGTACAAAATGCACTCTCGCGTCAGGTTTCGGCAGTAAGCCGGGCAGCTTGGTATCAATTACATCTGGTACAGAGGCTGCAACCCTACCTTCCTGTACATCTGCTCCCACGAGTGATACATGCCCTGGTCTCCTCTCGCTTAGACTACTGTAATGTGCTCTACGTGGGGTTACCCTTGAAAACGGTCCGGAAATTGCAGCTGGTACAGAATGCGGCGGCCCGCGTGATAAAGCAGAGCTGCCGCCGGGATCATATCACCCCTGTGTTGGTAGATCTACACTGGTTACCAGTTGTTTACCGGGCCCAATTCAAGGTGTTGGTACTGACCTTTAAAACCCTATACGGTTTCGGCCCAGTTTATCTGAAGGAACGTCTCCAGTATCACCAATTATGCCGCCAAACAAGATCAGACTCACAAGACCTTCTCTCGGTCCCACTGGTGAAAACAGCTAGGCTGGTGCGGACCAGAGAGAGGGCATTTTCGGTTGTGGCCCCCACCCTCTGGAACTTACTTCCTTTTGACCTCCGTCATGCCTCCTCCCTGATGGTCTTTCGCTGGGCCTTAAAGACCTGGCTTTTCAGGCAAGCCTACGGGATTGCCGGGGCAGATTAAGGTTATAGTGTATTAATTGAAAGATGTTTTAGATGATCGTTGACTGTATTTGTATTATATTGTATTTTATATTGTTGTACGTCACCCAGAGTGTCCGTTAATTCAGACAGATGGGCGACTAATAAATAAAATTTTATTATTATTATTATTATTATTACAGGCGGCCACCATAGAGATCACATCACTCCTGTGTTGAAGGAGTTGCATTGGTTACTGGTTGTGTACTGAGCCCAATTCAAGGTGTTGGTCTTAACCTTTATAACCCTATACGGTTGTGGCCCAGCTTATTTGAAGGAGCGCCTCCAGCACCGACAGGGATGCCGCTCAACAAGATCAGCCTCAAAAGACCTTCTCTGGATCCCACCTGTCAAAACAGCTAGACTGGTGAGGACTCGAGAGAGGGCCTTCTCAATTGTGGCCCCCACCCTATGGAACTCTCTCTCAAATGATGTACGCCATGCCCCGTCTATAATGAGCTTCCGCTGGACCCTGAAGACCTGGTTTTTTAGGCAGGCTCTTGGAATGGGCTAGTTTTACTGTGTTTTTAAATTTTTAACTGTTTTATATACTTTTTTATTGTGTACGTCACCCAGAGTATCCAGCCAGATGGGCGACTAACAAATCTCATAATAAATAAATAAATAAATAAATAACCATGGCTTTATATAGACCAAGCTACAGTATTTTTTAAAAAATGAAATACTGAGACTAATTATTTATTTATTATTTGATTTATATTCCGCCCTTCCTCCCAGCAGGAGCCCAGGGCGGCAAACAGAAATGCTAAAAACACTTTAAAACATCATAACAAAGACCTCAAAATACATTAAAAGAAAACAACATTAAAAACAGTTTTTAAAGTTTTAAAGACATCTTTTTTTTAAAAAAAGTGTTAAGAACATATTATTAAAGAAAACATATTAAAAGCAATTCTAACACAGACGCAGACTGGGATAGGTCTCAACTTAAAAGGCTTGTTGAAAGAGGAAAGTCTTCAGAAGGCACCAAAAAGATAGCAGAAATGGCGCCTGCCTAATATTTAAGGGGAGGGAATTCCACAGGGTAGGTGCCGCCACACTAAAGGTACGTTTCCTATATAGTGCAGAATGAACCTCCTGATAAGATGGTATCTGCAGGAGGCCCTCACCTGCAGAGCACAGTTATTGACTGGGTATATAAGGGGTAAGACGGTCTTTCAGGTATCCTGGTCCCGAACCTTGAACTTGGCCCGGTAGCAAATGGGCAGCCATTTTGCAAATTCTGTCTTGCTTTGCATAATTTATTTGAACATTTTTTATTATTTTGCATTTTTATTATTTTATTATTTCTGATGTTCCTAGTCATTGAGAGAGATAGAGAGCTACTCAGGGCACAGAAGCCTCAATTACTGATCCCTGGAAATCTTTTCCTGCCAGCTTGTTGGCTTCTGAGGTTTCAGCAGGCAATACTCATGTGAGTTTAAGTTTGTCTTTGCAACCATGAGGGCTAGTCACTACTTTATAAAGAATGAAGTTGATGTTTTCAGAAACCTGCATTCTATATCCTTTTTCACATTATGCAATTTTTTTGCTCTCCTTCAGAATCATTACATATGATCAGGGCCTGATTTAGGGGTAGACATCTGAGGAGGTCAGGAGTATGGACGGAAAGATCTGTCTGTTTCAGTTCTCTCCGTTTCTCATTTTTCCAATGTTAGATTCAGTTATCTACATTTCTGCAGCAATCTGCAATTTTTTTAAAAAAAATTCTCATGAAAATTCTCCATCAGTTTAGTGTGAATTTCTCCAAATAAACACATTTTTGTAGGCAGTTTTAACAAACGTATACATTTTTGCAAGCCATTTCTCTTCATTTCATGCCTTGCTGCATGTTATTTTCACTCATGCATTCATTTTTATGCACACTTTCCCCTAATATATGCATTTTTGTAAATGTTTAGTTGGCGAACTGCATCCCAAAATTCTAATAAATGCAAAATTTGAAGGATGGCTGTGTTTTGGTTCTCATATTGTTTTGGAAATTGTGAATTTGATAAATTCTCCTTGAAATGTGAACTGAATTGAAATTCTCACTCATCCCTAGTCAAGAGTGCATTACAGGTTTGCTACTCTTCTGTCAACTCAATGGTACAAACAGTTCATCCTCACTGAAAAAGGCTGGCAACATTCTTGTGTGACAGATTGCTCTGTTCAGGTTAAAAATCTAAATGGGGTATCTATGTAGCAGGCCATGAGTCTGGCAGCTGCGCTACCCCTTAGCTCTCCCTGAAGCAGATGCCACGTCAAAAAGAGAAAATTAGGGTTCAGGAAATCAGTTTTCAAACAGATAAGCTCAGTAAACCAAGTTTTCTTTACTTAATAAAACTCAAACATTATAGAAGAGGAAATAAATGTGGTTAAGACAATAGCACACAATACAATACAATACAAATCATAATCATAGATATTATAGATTGATGCAGAGCTGAGAATTACTCTTTAATTACCTGAGTCTTCAAGGCTATCTGGGCAAGCAAGTAAGGTATGATCCTTGTCATGGAAGGCTGAATTGATGCTAAAATGCAGGAATATTTATACTAAATTGTCCATTGAAGATCACAGATTTATGAGATATTCCTAGCCTAATTGCTGCTGTAGCAATTGTCAACGAAAAATTAACTATCCTAAACTATAAAAAGATGATACATTCCACAATATATCTGAATACATGAAAGAAAAACTATACATTCCTGCTACAGAATAACATACATTAACTCTCTTAGACATGAGCTTTATTTGGTATGCATCTGGCCTTTTTAAAAACTGTCAGTTAGGGAATATTTTTCAATATTTCTACAAATAAGATGTCCGACTAATTGGAGCCAATTAGGGATTTACGATAGAAGTAATTAATGGCTTATCATCAGCATGATTTTATTGCTTATAATTGATAGTGATCACTCCAAGATTTTATGGCTTCAAGATAAGCAGAAAGTTTATGGTTTTATGACTGAAGACATTAGGCCAGGGATAACAAACCTTGGAATGTGAATCTGTTTACTGTCAAATGTCATGATGGTGAGGTTATCACCAACAGACAAAGAGTTATCTATTTGCTGTGTGTTAGATTCAATTGGAAAACTATTAGTATGAATATTATCTCTGAATCCTCCATTATCTCTGGGTTCAACCGGGTTAGAAATGGGAATATTTGCCACACTTGTGTTAATGCTTCGTTTTGTCCACAAAAAACAAAACCAGTGACCATTCAACAAAGATCAGATCCATGCATGCTAATTTATTGCCTTAGCTGACAGGGATAAATCATGCATACAGATTTTTACAGCAATAAAAAATAAGATAGTTGAACAAATGGGGGAGCAAGTCATATGGTCTAGGGTTAGCCCTGACAAAAATTAAACCAGTGTTTGTGTGTCCCTACTAACTTGCATATTGTTTGCTAATTTGTTCCACAGCCCCCTCTGAAATGCTGCAGTTTGCTTGCTCTTGTACAACTAGACAGGCCGTTACACACTAGTAGGTAAGACAGGTGAATAAATAGGAGTGTTCAGTATGGTAGTGGATGAGTTTATCTTCAGCTACATTCAAGGAAGTGAGTCTATTCTTCTGTCTCTCTTTTAGTCCCTTTATATTAAGAGGCTTCTCAAGGATAGGATCTTTGTCATATGTCCTTTCCTCTGTAATTTTACACATTCCCATAAAATGCTACAAGGCTAGGGTCATATTCATGTAAAGCTAGAGTGCAGGGATGACCCCAAAGACTTTGAATATAGATGAGAACAGGGTTGTGGAAGCTTTTTCAGCTCAAAGGCCACATTCTGTTCAGGGCAGCAGTCCAAGGGCCACATGTCAGTGGTGGACAGGACTAGAGGCAAAAGTGGGTAGAACAATGGGTAATACAAAATGTCCTACACTTTCTACACATACTCACATGCCTTTCTCTATCCTTCATTCAAGCAAGCAGGAGGCATTATCATGGTTTAAGGACATACTTTGCCTTAGCCAGGCAAAAATGCACAAGCAGCAAGCAAAGCAGGGTGTGGCCTAGGGAGAGGAGGTTTGGCTGGTGATGGGATGTGGTCCTTGGAGAGTGTGATGGACCAAATAAAGAGGTTGGGAGGGCTGTATTTGGCCTCTGGGCCTGAGATTAGAACATGTTAATAGCCTTGCATTGCTTGGGACCACAATACCTAATGGAACAATGTCTGATGGAACACCTCTCCTGACACAAACCCACTTGTGCACTACACTTATCATCAAAGGCCCTCCTCTGTGTACCTACTCCGAGGGAAGCTCAGAAGATGGAAACAAGAGAGAGGGCCTTCTCAGTGGTGCCCCCCAAAATTATGGAATGATCTTCCTGATGAAGTATGCCTGGCACCAACACTGCTAGCTTTTCGGTGCCAGGTCAAGACTTTCCTCTTCTCCCAGGCATTTTAGCATGTACTTTTAAATTGCTTTTTAAAAAATGTTTTTTTTTAATTTGTATATTTGTTTTTAATGTTTTTAATTGTTGTAAACCACCCAGAGAGCTTCGGCTATGGGGCGATATATAAATGCAATAAATAAATAAAGTAAGTAAGTAAGTAAGTAACTTGGTGACTTTTATCCCAGTGCTGAAAATAATCACTCACTTGCTCATCTGTAGTGAGTAATAATTTCTTCTGTGTGAGCACAGAAATAAGTTTTTTCTATATTTTGTATATTAAAAGACAATTGGTTCTTTGCCACAAATGGCTAACACAGGGATTTATGGACAGGTGTTACAGGTGAATGTTTTGTAGGGCAATAAACTTTGTGGACTTATTTGCAAGGCTGTAATCATCTATCACCAAAGATCTCTTTACATAGTTTGTGATGGTGTGTTGAGCTTGACTTCCTAATGTAAAAAAACACACAGTCATAGTGACCCTAAGGCACTAACTTTTATGAGTGAGAAATAGTAAATAAATGTGTTTTTCCTAAGCTATTATATGCAGCTGACCTGAAAGGAGAGACACTTGTCATGAATATTTTTCAGCACTGGCAAAAAATGCCTTCTGCTTTTGATTATTTTGGGCCTCCACATCAATGTAGGGCAAAATGATTTGTCCATTTGCCCAACAAGGAAGTCAACATGTAACCAGTGCTGATTGGCTACATGCCCCTTGATTTCATCTCATTCATTATGTTCACCCATGAATCACCCATAATTCTGGCACCACCCACGTGACTATTTCAAGGAAGATGACACTGTAAAAAAATGTTGCCAAACTAGCACCAGTTTCAGGAAGCCATGACAGTGAGCAGGCTCGGGGTGGTGGGAGGAGATGAGCATTCTCAGCATTGGAGGGTGAGATTGCAGAAATATTTTTTGCTTCTCAGAAACCTCTACTTTTACTCTGAAAAAAATATTCAGAGGTTCTCCTGAATAACCAGGTTCCCAAATTCTACTCACCTGGTCACCAATAGTAACCATTTTTTCTCCAGCCTGTAGCCTGGGGGGGGGGAGCCTGCCACCCCTAAATTAAATTTATTACATAAACTTTAGAAAACCAACAGAAAAGCCTTTGTATTTCTTCTTAAAGATAGATACATATTATTTTCAGGGGCTGCTGCAGTGGAATCTGCCTATTACAAAAAAAGTCATGTGACAAGGGCCAGAGGCAGAGATTAAAATGGAGAGAAGGAAGATTGACATGCCTGGTTGATATGTTCTTATGTGTTTAAAGTCACCAATCTGGGACTCAGAAGGTAGGCAGAATTTTCCTACCTGACTAATGAAATAGCAAACACCCACTCTATAGCCATGATATCTATTCAAGAGCAATCACTGTGCCAGAGAGATGGGTTTCAGTTGTCTCTGCTTGCCAAGCCAGATCACTTAGATCAGTAGTCTTTCTTTTTCCTTTCTTACTGAAATTATAAAAGCACAGGGATCTCTTAAACCTGTAACATCACTGCTGAAGCAGAAGAATCTGGATATCAATGCAGCATTGAAACTTATTGACAGTGTTGGGAGGCAGCTGCAAGAAATGCAAAAAGATATTGTTCAAGAAACTGTTGAAGCTGCCAAGAAAGCCTGTGAATCTGCTGCCCATGAAACTCCATCAAAATATCTACATAAACTCCCACAAAAGTTTTCTGACAGTATTGGGGATGGTGTTCATTTTGAAGGAAGGAGTGAAAATGCATGAAAGTCCAGAAGGCTTTATAACAGTGTTATTGACTGTCATGCTCATGCACTGGAAAACAGGTTCATAGAGAGCAACAAGCTTGCAAGCATTTGCTCCAGTATGGGAATGAAGGCAATTTGAATCCACTATGTGACATATTTAAAAACAACTCAGACAACTGTAAAAAGCTAGAAAATGTAAAATCTGAGCTTGAGGTGGTAAAATTCCCTTATCAAAGAAAGATCATCACTGGTACAATTTGCAGATGAATTCACAAAATATGGACCTGCATTTCCTGGATTAGGTCTTTTGGATGAGGCTGAACTGACAATTTCAAGCAGTACTGCAACAACTAAAAGTTCCTTTCTCAATCATGTTGCAATTGCCAATGCTACATGAACGTAAAGCTGATCTTGTTCTTTTAAGTTAAGTTATAAAAACATCTAGGGCATTGGATGTGGAGGAACTTGTACTATATTTTGTAGAATCAAAGACAACAAGAAAATGTTTGTTATAAACTTTAAGAATACTCCTGTTGTAGCTTATTCTTGATTTTCTACTAGTGAGTTATTCTTGATTTGTGTCATTTTTTGTTAATTGGTGGCAAGAAAAGCAACAATTGTTGAAGTGCTTCAAAAATGAGTGTTGAATAAAAACAGTTTACAATGTTGTCTTATAAAGGCCTGCAGACCAGATAAACTGCCCCCATTTTTGGTTCCCCCCCTCAAACCTTTAGGCTGGCTGTGGCCCTGCTTCCTCTTTGAGCAGGACAGAAACCTGACAGGAGCTGAGGAAGGTCCAGTTCAGAATAAACCTCCCCCCTGGGATAAAGACCAAAGAAATGATGACATTTTAAAAAGGGTAGGCCTAGAAGTAGGCATTGTGAGAGCAGGGGCACAGGATATCAATTCAGAAGGGCAAAATTACCACAGACCAAACCAAAACTGCCAAAGACACTTGAAGAGAGACACTGCTTACAAGTGTCTGTACGCTAATGCTAGAAGCCTCCGAACCAAGATGGGAGAACTGGAGTGCTTGGTCTTAGAGGAGACCATTGATATAGTGAGCATAATGGAGACCTGGTGGAATGGAGAAAACCAGTGGGAGTAGTATAGAAAGACCACCTGCTGTCAAAATGATGGGTGGTGACCTCTGACCCTGACCTCCCTCTGACCTCCCCTCCCCACCCCTAGTCCCCACCCTTCCCCCAGCCCCCAGCCCTTACCCCTTCCAAATGACATCACCAGACCCAGACCCTGTCTGTGGACCAAGGGGCTATGATTTATGGTCCCCTGAGCTTCCCCTGACCTCCCTCCCACCCTCCCCCCTCTGGAAATGGACCCCAAAGGGGTCCATTTCCAACCACCCCCTCCCCAAGGATTCTCTGTAGCTATGGTAACCAGTATACCATGGATTTGAACCAATCAGGAAAGGGGGTGGTCAGAGCAGGCATTTTGCATGCCCGGGCATGTTCTGAGCCTTGAACACAGCCCTGGTCAGTATTGCATGCCTGGGCATGTTCTGAACCTTGAACACATTCTGAGTTTTGAACATGGAAGCATCTAACACTCCTAAGAGTCCTAAGGAATTAACAAAGCAGGCAGCATATGGACTAGTAGGATTGCCCTATCCTTCACCACCACTGAAAGAGCGTTCAAAGAGGTTCTTAAAGCCTTGGCATTTATTATTTCCATCAGCAGATGTGAAAACAGAGCTTGGAAAGAAAGATCCCGGGCAGTTCGGAAAAAAAGGTTATGTTTCAGCAAGATGCTTACCGGTGGCTGTGTTTACAGCTGGACAAGATCCAGACCCCGAAACCACATTTCTGGCAAATGCTAGTGAACTCTTGGAGTGTGATCACAGGTGCAATACGAAGAATTACTTCTCAAAAGCCATTGAAGAATCAGCATACCATGATGAACTCTTAGAGTGTGATTGCAGATGTAATCTGAAGATGAACTTCACAAAAGCCGAAGAAGAACTCATGAAACCTGTAGAGTTTGTGGATGGGGGTATCCTTTTTCAACCCTCGGAGGAAATGGACAATAAAGAAAATGTGCCGCCAGAAGAATTAATTGAAGACATGGAGTATGGGGGCTCCCAGGTAAGTGTTTTTTTGAGTAGTGTTTTAATAGCATGTTGTTTTCCAGTATGGTGCAACCTCAATGCTAAAAAAGTGCCTTTTTTTGTTTTCTACAGGAAGATGTGCAGCCTGATGGTGATTATGAAAATCCACACATCAAGAGTTCACCAACTGTTAATATCTGCTGCATTTCATGTGTGTGTCCTCAGCCTGAAGCCTGAAAGCAGAGGGGTTTTAACCAATAAAAATAGTTTGTTTTAATACTCTGTGTCCATACTTTTATCAATCAGCGATATGGATGAGCATGAAGAAATTCTTAAAAACATATATTACTCATCCGGAGAGGTTGGAAGCTTTGGGGGTGTGAATCCTCTATTTCAGGAGGCAAAAAAGCAGAGTAATACACTAAGAAGGAAACATGTTTTGACATGGCTTTCAGACCAGGATGCTTACACGTTGCATAAACTGGTCAGAATCCATTTTAAAAGAAACAAGACTATTGTGTCAGATATTGATGACCAATGGCAGACTGACTTAGTAGATATGCAGCAATATTCTAAGCACAACAAGAACTATAGGTACATTTTAACAGTCATAGATATCCTGTCTAAGTATGCATGGGCATTGCCTTTAAAAGACAAGACAGGCAAATCGGTCTCTAAGGCTTTTAATGTTATATTCAATCAGAGTGGAAGAAAGCCCAGAAAGCTCCAAATGGATCGTGGCAAATAATTTCTAAACAGAGCCATATGGGGTTTGTTAAAGCAGCATGGTGTTCACCACTTTGTCATAAGAACATAAGAACATAAGAAGAGCCTGCTGGATCAGGCCAGTGGCCCATCTAGTCCAGCATCCTGTTCTCACAGTGGCCAACCAGGTGCCTGGGGGAAGCCCGCAAGCAGGACCCGAGTGCAAGAACACTCTCCCCTCCTGAGGCTTCCGGCAACTGGTTTTCAGAAGCATGCTGCCTCTGACTAGGGTGGCACAGCACAGCCATCACGGCTAGTAGCCATTGATAGCCCTGTCCTCCATGAATTTATCTAATCTTCTTTTAAAGCCGTCCAAGCTGGTGGCCATTACTGCATCTTGTGGGAGCAAATTCCATAGTTTAACTATGCGCTGAGTAAAGAAGTACTTCCTTTTGTCTGTCCTGAATCTTCCAACATTCAGCTTCTTTGAATGTCCACGAGTTCTAGTATTATGAGAGAGGGAGAAGAACTTTTCTCTATCCACTTTCTCAATGCCATGCATAATTTTATACACTTCTATCATGTCTCCTCTGACCCGCCTTTTCTCTAAACTAAAAAGCCCCAAATGCTGCAACCTTTCCTCGTAAGGGAGTCGCTCCATCCCCTTGATCATTCTGGTTGCCCTCTTCTGAACCTTTTCCAACTCTATAATATCCTTTTTGAGATGAGGCGACCAGAACTGTACACAGTATTCCAAATGCGGCCGCACCATAGATTTATACAACGGCATGATGATATTGGCTGTTTTATTTTCAATACCTTTCCTAATTACCGCTAGCATGGAATTTGCCTTTTTCACAGCTGCCGCACACTGGGTCGACATTTTCATCGTGCTGTCCACTACAACCCCGAGGTCTCTCTCCTGGTCGGTCACCGCCAGTTCAGACCCCATGAGCGTATATGTGAAATTCAGATTTTTTGCTCCAATATGCATAATTTTACACTTGTTTATATTGAATTGCATTTGCCATTTTTCCGCCCATTCACTCAGTTTGGAGAGATCTTTTAGGAGCTCTTCACAATCCCTTTTTGTTTTAACAACCCTGAACAATTTAGCGTCGTCAGCAAACTTGGCCACTTCACTGCTCACTCCTAATTCTAGGTCATTAATGAACAAGTTGAAAAGTACAGGTCCCAATACCAATCCTTGAGGGACTCCACTTTCTACAGCCCTCCATTGGGAGAACTGTCCGTTGATTCCTACTCTCTGCTTTCTGCTTCTTAACCAATTCCTTATCCACAAGAGGACCTCTCCTCTTATTCCATGACTGCTAAGCTGTCAGCTCTACACTGCATCAGCAGTGTCAGGGGGGGCTGGAAATTCCTGGGTCTTTGGCAGGGAAGGAAAGTCCATAGCCAGCAGTCGGGTTGTAAATCTGCCAGGCCTATCCGAAGCGTACTTGCTGAGTCAGAAGTCCAGAAGCGAGGTCAGTGGAGGTCCGGGATCAATTGCCAAGGAGGTCAGTCAAAGAGATGCTGCAGGGAAACTAGGTCTACACAAAGCCACGCCTGACGTTGCAGTCAGCAACAGGCTGCAGCCAAGGTGTGCATTATAAAGAGCAGGATGGACAGCAGGTGTGAGCCCTCAGCGTTTGGGCCTTAAGGAGACAGGCCTGCCTCTCTTCTGCCTGACCTTCTGCTGTCTACGTTCTGCAGGTGAAGGGGGAGTATCCTGTTCACTGTCTGTGTCTGGCTGCAGGGCCTCTGCTGTCCCTGGGGTGCTCTGCAGCTGAGGGGCAGAAGGAGCTGGATTCTCAGGAGGCTCCTCCATGTCTCCTGCTGCTCCTGGATCTGCTGCTGTTACTCCTGAGTCGTCCTCATCTGAGGAGTCCTCTGACGGGGCCATGACATAAGCTTCCTCAGAAGTCTTTGGTGAGGTACCTTGTCAAATGCTTTTTGAAAGTCTAAGTACACTATGTCCACTGGATCACCTCTATCTATATGCTTGTTGACACTCTCAAAGAATTCTAATAGGTTACTGAGACAAGACTTTCCCTTGCAGAAGCCATGCTGGCTCTGCTTCAGCAAGGCTTGTTCTTCTATGTGCTTAGTTAATCTAGCTTTAATAATACTTTCTACCAGTTTTCCAGGGACAGAAGTTAAGCTAACTGGCCTGTAATTTCCGGGATCCCCTTTGGATCCCTTTTTGAAGATTGGCATTACATTTGCCACTTTCCAGTCCTCAGGCACGGAGGTGGACCCAAGGGACAAGTTACATATTTTAGTTAGCAGATCAGCAATTTCACATTTGAGTTATTTCTTTTTCCCAATCCCCTCATTTTTGTGAAGTTTCCTGTTTTGAAGTCAAATGTGACTGTGTTGGATTTTCTTGGCAATTGGCCATTTACATGTATGTTTAATTTAATAGCACTGTGGTTACTGCCCCCAATCGGTTCAACAACACTTACATCTCGCACCAGGTCCCGGTCCCCACTGAGGATTAAGTCCAGGGTTGCCGTCCCTCTGGTCGGTTCCATGACCAACTGGTCTAGGGAATAGTCATTTAGAATATCTAGAAACTTTGCTTCTTTGTCATGACTGGAACACATATGCTGCACATTATTGTCACCAATAATGAAGTAAAAGCAGCCATCATTGAAAGGTTTAACAGAACTTTGAAATAAAAAATGTGGAGGTATTTTACAGCTAACAATACATATAGTTATATTGAAGTCCTTCCACATCTCGTAAAAAGTTATAATCACAGCTTTCACAGAACTATCAGAGCAAGACCTGTTGATATTAGCCATTCTAATGCCTTGGTGGTATGGAAAACAATGTATGGAGATAGCATTTACAGAAAAGATGTACCACAGCTATTCAGTAAAGGCTACCACATGAGGATTTCTAAAAGCAAAGGGGTATTTGTCAAGGGCTATGAACAAAATTTCACCACAGAACTCTTTATAGTGGATCAGGTCATCAGAAGAGGAGGGAGACCTGTCTTCCTGTTACAAGATTATGCTGGGGAGCCGGTAATTGGTTCTTTCTATTCTGAAGAATTGCAGAAAGTTAATGCCAATCAGGACAAGGTGTACAGGATTGAAAAATTTTTATCAACAAAAGGCAGGAGTAGGAGAAAGTATCATCTAGTGAAATGGTTAGGCTGGCCCAGTAAGTTCAACAGTTATGTACTTGCATCTGATCCTCGTGAACCTACTCAGAAGAATGGGAACTAACACTTTTTTACATTACCCTACCTAGCAATGCCTATATAGCTGTTTTTCCACAGAACACCATTGCAGCCTTTACTATACGCTTAGCAAAGACCCTGGAACTACCAGGTGCTTGGGAAGTTGGGTTAGTTGAGATACAATACCCACACAGTTGGAACAATCTAACATCTGATGCCAGCTTTGAAATTTCTAATGGTATAAAAATATGGCCCTACCATCTGCAACGTGGCTATTACTCAAGCATCCCTGAACTGTTGGAAAACATGAACAACATTATACAAAACCAGAGCAGTGAATGCCCCGATGTGGTCCTACACTATGACCGAGTGACTAGAAAGGTTAGCCTTAAATCAGAGGAGGGTTACTCATTTAAAGCCAGTGAAGAACTAGCTCATCTATTAGGGATGTTTCCCAACACCCATGAGTGACAGCTGCCCTTTACAGCAGACATTACAGGAGGGTTCAACATGATGTACATTTACACAGGCATGGTAGAGCATCAAATAGTTGGGGACTTCTATGTACCCTTATTGCGCTCCATACCGGTGTGTGGTCAGATTAGCGAATGTCTCAACATTGTTTATGACAAACCACACTACATTCCTGTGAGTAAGAATCATATTGACACCATTAATGTTGAGATAAAGACAGATCAGAACAAAAATGTGCCATTTCATTTTGGAAAGGTGATTGTGAAGCTACACTTTCGCCAGGGTAGAGCTCTGTTGGTTTAAAAATGGTGATGTTGAAAACCTATGGAGACCCAACCCTTTACCGGAATTATTACAAGGCCCAGGCTGGAAATGCTCTTCCGGGTTACCATGGTGTCCCTGTTATGTATGGGGCAGGACTTGGGGGAATATTCTGGAGTCTTTTTTGAAACACCATCCCACTTTTGAGAAGAGGCCTGGAGATTCTTAAACCACACGGTAAAACAGCTGCACAGAATATTGCTAATGATGTGCTTGGACAGATTACTCAGACAGTTTTGAAAAGAGTTAATCCACAAGAGGGATCAGGGCCGATGTATATTAAAAGGAGAAAGGCCCTGAAAAGAAAAGCATCACAGAAACAACTAACAGGTCCATCCATGCCTTTTAAAAGAACATAATGGGTGAGCAAAAAACCTCAGAAGCAGAAATCTGCAATAAAAAAGAGGCATGCAGCATCAGCTCAAAAAAGAGATATATTTTAGACCATCATAGCTTTCATCCATTGCAGTTCTGAGGAATGCACTAAATCTGAATTAGACCTACTCCAGATTGGGCCTACACAGACATGTATCGAGAGAAGCCTGTTTATCAAAGTGCCACCCTTGGCTGTGCTGACGGAAACAGCACTGCTAGAATTTTACATTGCAGGAAATGGCAAAGATTATATGGAAAACAATACATTGCTATACGTGTGTTGCAAAATTGTGAATCATGATGGAACAAACCTAGCCAGAGATGTTAATGTGGGGCTGATGGATTATCCATTGGCCTCCATCTTTAGCCAATTGGATGTGACTCTGGGAAACCGACTCATCAGTCAGAGCAATAACTGTTACCCTTATAGAGCCTTCATAGAATCTGTGCTGAACTACGGCGAAGACACCCTAGCCACACAATTCTCTGCAGGGTTATTTTACAAAGACACTCCCAGAGAACATGAATCAGCAACCCTGGATGGGGAAAATTCAGGTTTTGTTAGAAGGGCTAGGTTGACGGCTGAAAGCCAAAAAATAGACCTCCTGGGGCATCTCCATGCTGATCTGTTTTTTCAAGAAAAATTGCTTCTGAACAGTGTGGATGTGAAAATTAAACTGACACGCAACAAATATGCTTTCTGCTTGATGGCCAATGATGCAAACAGTCGATACAAACTGCGGATTTTATCAGCCTCACTTTTTGTAAAGAAGGTGAGAGTGGCACCGGGTGTCCAGCTAGGACATGCAGAGGCTTTGTTGACATCCAACGCCAAATACCCTGTGGATCGGGTCAGTATGAAAGTGTTTAGTATCCCCTGAGGAAGCCGTGTCAGCAATCAGAAGAATCTGTTATTGGGTCAGCTGCCCAAGCAAGTGGTTATAGGGTTGGTGGATAATGATTCCTTCAGCAGAGTTTACAATAAAAATCCCTTCAACTTTAAGCATTATGACATCAGTTTTGTATCTCTGTTGTCGATGGTTTCCAAATTCCCACAAAACCTCTCCAGCCTGAATTTGAAACACAAAACTGTGTTCGAGAATACATGAGTCTGGTGCAGACATCCAGCAAGCACATGAAAGAGAGGGCACTGTTAATTAACCATGAGGAATTTGCAAGAGGCTACACTCTTTTTGCTTTTGACCTGTCTCCAGACCAAGAATGCGGGAAACACTATTCTTTGGTCAAAACAGGGAATCTGAGAGCAGAAGTTTGATTTGCAAGGGCTCTTCCAGACACAGTCAACATGATAGTGTATGGAGTTTTTGACAATGTGATAGAGATAAATCATAGAAGAAATGTTTTGTACGACTTTATGTAAACATGGATAGTTAACCAGTGTCCTCTCTTCAAACCCCTACATGCGAAGACTTTCTACAGTGTGTTTCCCTGTGACAGACTCCCCAGAGAGAGATTACACAAAGACCCGTGGGATTAGTAGTCAACACCCATGCACACAACCTACCCGGAGAACACTGGTTAGCCATCTACCTGGCAGAAGAGTGGAGAATTGTTTTATTCCTATGGTCATCCTCCAGACCACCCGAGGATCCCCAAGGCCATTATGAAATTTCTAAGAAAAAATACCATCAGGATTGCATTTCAACCCAAGCAATTACAGGCCCCAGACTCTGTATCCTGTGGCTACCATTGCATGTTTTTTCTACAACAGCGCTATAAGGGATTAACATTTAAACAGGTTCAAGAATTGTATTCTCATGATTTAGAGAGAAATGACCAGATGGTGGAAAAAATTGTAATCAACAAGAGGCATAGGTCCAGGACTTCCTCAGTTGTGTTTCAACCAACCCAAAGCTGTATATCCTCCACTGATTTTCATAGATGTGTTTACCAATAAAGCACCCCTAGGGGCTTAAATAATTTACCGCATTGTTTTTTCTTTTATTCCTGTAAATCAGTCAAGCACAGACGGTATATAAGATTAAGTACACTTCTGAAAAAATATTGGTTTATAAATATACATCAGAGAAACTAGAAGTCAAGCATGCAGAGGTCTTTTTCTTTTTTCTTTTTCTTTTCTTTAGAAGAGATAGATGGGTTCTTTAGGTTGTCTAAAGCTTCTCTATTGGTAGGATTGCCCACAACAGATGTAGGAACGTTTAGTTCAGCAAAGGCTGCCAGAAAAGCATCTCAGCCTTTAGGGATATGTTGGCGGATAGGGCCTGGGTTTGAATGATTCCCTTAATCAAGTCCAACATATTTGAACCATCTATAGCATCAACCTTATACACAAAAGCACCTTTTTCATTCCAGGAAGAAACACTTTTGTTCTGCATCATTTAGTTTAACAGCACTTTAGCATGATTTCTATATCTATCCGGCAGGCTGTCCATCACTTCTTGAACGACCGCCTCAGCATTTACAGAGGCTTCTGTAGAGGTCTGAGGCAGAATAAGGTTTAGTTTTTCTTTCTCTGCCTCCCCATGTCTTACATGAATGAGATACCTTTGAAGAAGAGCATCGTAAAGTTTGACTTTTTCAAATTGAGACAAGTCGGACCTGTGGAGAATCCTCAGCATGTCAGTATCAAGGGTGTAGATGGCAGCTTTTCTGATGTTTTCCTCCTTAGGAGGGGGTCCCTTCAATTGCTCTAACTGATGGCTAGGAACCAGGTACATCTTTTCAGTATATGCCATCACCGTTTAGCTAAAAGTCCAGTTATCAGGGGGATGGCGACACTCAATAACAGGGCAAGATACCCCCCTGACTGCTTCACTAATTGTTTCTTCCTTCTTAACAATACTCTCTTATTGCTTAGGCTTTTGATAAGGGTGTGTTTTTTCCTTAATATACGCACCTGATGGGGAGTAAGGGGAATATTGTCCTTTAAAGTGTTTAGAGTTATCTCACAAATCGCCTCTAATAAGTCAGCAGATGCAGCACATAAAATAGCTTTCCTCTGATGCAGAGGAGCCTTAATAAGAAGAGTTAATAGGGGGAGGTTTCTCTTTATACGACTGGACATGTTGACTAGTCGGGTAGGCAGCTCAACAGATTGCAAAGGGGTGAAGTCACCGCCATTTTTACCCATGTGTGGGCTTTTTCATGGTGTATACCACAGGCCAGTCTGGAAGGAAAAGTCCAGCTCTTAATCTGTATGGCTCAGGTGTGGAGGCATTTAAATCAACAACCAAGTAGCTGTAAGGTTTTTGTGTAGCATCTGCAAAAACCTCCATGAAGAACTGAGCATTTCTAGGATACATCTGCCATGCTAAAGTTGCAATCTGTAATTTACCTCTGGGATTCTTGAACAGCACCATATATTTAGCGTTTAGGCTAATGGTGTGGTTGTTTTTTCCCTTGCAGAAAATATTCTGTGTAATGAAAAAAAATACTCAGATTTCTATGATGTACATACTGAGTAAAAGCTTTTTCCACTTCTTGATCCTGTGATGTGCAATTCATCAAATCATCAATAATAACATAATTTGTTTTATTAGGAGGTAGTAAATTGTCATCATCAAATTTCTCAGGCAAGCCCTTCACAAATTTAATAAAAGGGTATTTACATAGTAATTCTTGGTATAGAGCCTGCCAAACATTGTAAAACCATAGAATATTATCAGGAGCTGATGAAAGTACAGTATGAGCATTGTCCAACATGCTTTTTATAAAAAATAACTTTCCCCACAGTTACTAGGTCCTGCTAAAATGGCTGAGAATGGATGGTGCCATCTTGTATCCATGACTTAAAATCCATAAGGAATGGTTTTAAATCCTTGGGTAATTACCCTTTTGTCATACACAACTTTCTGTGTTTTCTGGAGAGTTTTTGTTTCAAGAGTCCAGTGCCGTTTGTTTCGAACAATACCCTGCTGTTGCACTACTATCACACGCTGTGCCCCCTCTTCTCTGTCTGGGACATAGGCAAAAACTAAATCTTTCAGACTGTTGAAATTAATTTTTGTACAGTTGTCCACTGTCAAGGTTATCCCTTTGACCTTCAGGCATGCAGTCCCTCCAGACAGCTTGTAAACATATGATTTAGGTCCTGCTGACACATACTCTATTATATTGACCGTTAGGGACCTCGCTTGTGAGTTCACCTAAAAAATCACCTAGAGGTGGGTTCCATTGTACCTTCCGACTTACAAATATCACAGAATTTGTGTCATGATACAGGCAGCACTCTTGCAGCTTGTCTAGCAAGCTGTAGAGCTCCGGACGAGCATAAGCAGTAGTAAAGCAAGCTATGAACATGTTCTTACCCCCAGAGACCACCATACAATCTTTCAAGTGCTACCAAGTCACACATGCAGCTTCATCATCAATAAATTCACACATTGAAACCTCAAAAGCATCCGAGAACAGAATGTTAAAATATTAATCAGGATCTCTTACCACCTGTGTGTTAGGCAGATCAGATTTCTGAGCAAATTTTCCCCACAGAGAATTCAAAGTTTGGCAATATTTTGCTTGGCTTTGTTTTCAGAGATCAGGTCATGGTGCAAGAGCACCCCCTCTTTTTTGAGAAACTCCTCTATGTATTTCTGTTTATCATCTCCACTGACACACCACTCGAGATACCCTGATGCCTCCTGTTTCTGATGAAGGTGCATGTCTATATAGCCTGAAACCAGACCGGTAGATGTCCTTTCAAAATGCCACAGTTCATTGATTTCTACCACCCTGTATCCCTTCTCTACAGCAATGTTCAGTTCCACTGTACACCACGTTCCTATCAGAGCCCTTTCCTCATCAGAATGGGTGCATGTTTCCATCTGTGCTTTTGCACAAGCTGCACACAGGGGAAACATAAGTTTTCCATTCGTCTTGACAGGCAGCACTGGGAAGAAAAGACCTCTGGGAGGGTACACTTTTATATTTGCAATCCCAATATAATTAGAGAGGGGTTCAAAGTTCTCGTAGAATACTTGGGGATGCGATACGGGGAAGGCTTTTCATTTTAATATGAATGGATATAAACTGCAAAAATTATAATAATGTATCTGCTCATCTCATTTGGCTTATAGTAAAGAGTCATAGCATTAGTGCATCCGCTGTAGAGAGCATCTCTATGTTCTAGAAGCTCAGGAAACTGTGCTGCAGTGAGAAAGTTTTTAAGTTCCTCATCTGTTTTCAGCATCTGCTTCCATTCATGCTCCCAAATGCTCCTGACTTCATACCCCAGCCATTTCAGTTCAGCAGCTTTTTTTTCTGTAGAGTTGCAAAGAGACTCATAAGATTAACCCAACAGAGGATTCCTGTTTTCTGGAGAATAACACAGGGCACATCCATGCCATAAACATCCATTAAATTCAAAGGCAGTTTTCTTACTATCTAAGGTAGTATAACCATCAAGAAAATAAGTCTCAACTTGGAATTCGCTACCCTTCAAGGCATGCTGAATCTGAATATTTTCTTTATGCTCTATGTATGAGAGCCACTGGATTGAAGGGGTAGAGAATCTCTTGCACTGTTTGTGATAGTTGTCAGGCTGGGGAATGGCTATGGTATTCTCCTTCAGAAACTTAGACCTGTACATGGCCAGACTCACACTAGCCAGAGTAAGGCATTGGAATGGATCTATAGCAAGCCATTTAGTCACACACTTCTTCCCCCTCTTTACTTCTCTCCTCTCCTTTGTCATTTCTATGATTTCATGTCTGTACTTGGTGCATTCCTGTACCAGAATGGATACATCTTGCTTGCAATAAAACGCCAGCTCTTTCTGCAAGTCAAAAGTGTTTGATTTGTTCTTCTCAAACCACACTAAAAATTTCTCCCTTTCTTCAGGCATCATCTGATGTACACCATAGTCCTCGACTCTGGGCATGGTCCCTACATAATTCCAGTTCTCATGAGTATTAAAATAATGGGGAAAATAGCCCTTACATCCTTCAAAACCCAAAGCTGATGGAAACTTAGAGAGAGCCATGGGCAGATGGCTAAGGGAATCAATGACGTTGATGTCTAAACTTTTTACTATTACACATATCAGTTTCCCCCCCGAACAACAATTTCTACGTCCATTGTTTCTTTGGTCAATTAACTGATTATAAAATAACCATCGTAGCCTTTTGAGTTTTGAGCTATAAATGTGCACTTGCTGAACTGACTATCCTTAGTGAAGGTCTTGATAAAGTCAGCAAGGCACTACTCACCTTTAAATTCCCATGATTTGCCTGCATGGGGCCACTCATTCTCCTTTTCGTCTGTCTTGTTCTGTTTCTTACTACCCTTCTTTTTTATGTGCTTGGGCCTAGCCTTAAAACATTTCAGTTTCCCCTGCAAATGCTTGTGCAAAACAATAATTTGGAATTTGAGAACCTGTTGATTGGTGACACTCAGAATCATAAAACACATATTTTACAGATACGTCAGGTTTCTTAATAGGTGCCATGTGGCACTGATGGTTTTTGTCCTTTGTGATAAAACCCCAACAGACGCTGCACTGCCTTTCCTTGCATTTTTCCTCATTGTGCCCTGATTTCTGGAAAGAAATTTTAATAAGTTTTTACCACAACTAGTTGTCTTAAATATAAGGCCCCATAAAGAAATACATTTTAAAATTGAAAGAAACTGTTTTAACACAGCTCGTTGTTAATTTTTCTTACTTTTAAATAAATTTTAAAAAGTTTGCATTTTCTAGCTTGGAAATAATGCAATGTTGCCTAGGCATACCGACATCTATTTTTACATTTTGCATCTAACAGAGGAGGGGTCATCACTCAGTTTTAACAGGTTTTTACCACAACTAGTTCTCTTAAATATAAGGTCCCATAAAGAAATACATTTTAAAATTGAAAGAAACTGTCTTTATTTTCATACCTCCTAACGGTTCCTCATGCATAGGGGGCATTAACAATGCAGATAAATTTAATCCTGCAATACAGATAAATACAGATAAATATTGTTCATAACTTTTAAAAAAAGATTAACTTATTTGCCTGTAACAGGGTCTAACGTTTATTAAAATAAGTCTCACACCATCCATCGTGCTCTATGACCTGGTCTGCCCTGGAAAATCAAAACAAATAGTTCTTGTGAGCCTTCCTGCTTTTTAAAAATAATATCAACTAGGAACATACAGACTGTTACTCACCTCCATTATGAGACCCGGGAAAAATGGATGTGCTTGAACACTGCTACCCTCATGGACATAAAGTTAGAACATTATGTATGCAGGTCTAAGTTCCCCTATTGCCTTAAGGTATGGAATTTATTTAATTATTTCCCTCCATGTTGATTGGTTGCCCATATCACAAGGCTTATCCTTTGCTCAGGCTTTTGGAAATTCTTTCCACATGATAACCTTACAACCTGTGGGTTACAGCATAACTTTTTTATCCCTTGAGCATGTGTTTGAGCCTTTGTTCACAAAACTTTTGCAGAGCTGACTTGGAAATTTTTCTCTCTATGGATTAGGGTTAGGGTTTTTTCCCCTTGGCCATGTGGTGGAGGGGATTTTTTTTTTGTTCCCAAAACCTTTACAGAGCTGGCATGGAAATTTTTCTGCTTTCTAGGATTTCTAACTTTCCACATGTGGTTTATTCAGGATAACTGGCTTACATGCTTAAACAGGTATGTGGCTTCCTCTATATATTTTTAGTTAGGTTATGACTGCATGGCTTTAAACAAAATGTTCATTTTCTTTTGGGTGTAAAGTGACACCCTGAGTTAATTAGAAGTTTATTGACAATCATGGCTTGAGGTTTCAGCTGGTTGAGGCTGTTTTAGCTCCTCTAGATTGTTTGGGGGTAGGAAATTCTAACATTTCTATTGGTATGGTTATCAGGGCTATCAATGACTACTAGCCATGATGGCTGTGCTCTCCCACCCTGGTCAGAGGCAGTATGTTTCTGAAAACCAGTTTTTTGCCCGAAGCCTCAGGAGGGGAGAGTGTTCTTGCACTCGGGTCTTGCTTGCGGGCTTCCCCCAGGCACCTGGTTGGCCAGTGTGAGAACAGGATGCTGGACTGGATGGACCACTGGCCTGATCCAGCAGGCTCTTCTTATGTTCTTATGAGCCTATTTTTCTCTGTCCTGCACAGTGTGGGTAGCAAAGTGTGCTTTCCATTCAAGTATCTCAGAATCGTGCCAGAAGCCTCCTGCTTTGCTTTATTACATTTTTATCCCACCCTTTTTTATTCCTCCAAGGAGCTTATTGGTTCAACCCTCTCCCTACTTTGTGGGAAAAGTTCTATGTGTGTCCATCACCACTTGCCGAGAGACTCTGCCATGCCAGCAAAATGCATGGTGGTGCATGGCCACTAAGTGTGTCACTGGTGGGACTAAGCTATGTGGTTCCACAATCCCAATCATGTGTTCTTTCAGTGCATGGCAGGCAAGTCTGGATTCCCTAATGTGACTGACCCAAAGTCACTTAGGCTGCAATCCTAACCCACATCCCATCCACCCACCTATGGGGCTTTGCAGAACAGCAGAGCCACTGCTGTGAGACAGCCTCAGCAGAAGGTGGGGCAGAATCATTAGGTCTGGATCAGGACCCAAGCAGCTGCCCAATAGCACTGAGACAGTGGTGGAATCCAGTGGATCCAGCCCTTCCCTCTTCTCACCCTCATAACACCCTGTTTTGGGACTTTCCCCTGGACTCCGCTGGTGAGAATACCACCACCAGGCTACCCACCCACCTGCATATTGGGTGAGCAGAAGGGGGAGATTGGAGTCAACAAAATGACACCTACGTCAATGACGAAGTCATTGCTTTTTCAAATAAAATCAGTAATCAGCTGGTAATCACAAAACCTTTGCAAAAAGAAATGCTGAGCTGGCAGGCAGCTCTGCTCTATTCAAAACCTGCACGGTCTGGAGTAAGAGGGGTTTGGACTGCTCTGCCTGTAAACTTCTTGACTGTATGGGGATTTGTATCTGTTTCTCCCAAGTCCTGGCCCAACACTATAACTATTACACCACTACAACCACTACACTGGCTCTAGAGCAAGGCTGCTGATTTTGTACATAATCAAGATCTGGAAATTGGCAGTCACTCCACAATGTCAGCTCAGCATTTCTTTTTGCAAAGGTTGTGTGATTACCAGCTGATTACCGATTTTATTTGAAAAAGCAACTTCAGCTGCCTCGAGCAGAAAAAGCATTTCGTATATGGTTTAGTTCAGTGTGTGTTTTTTATTGCAAATTGGTTCTGGTTATTTACTGAACAGGCAAGATTCTTGGCACATGCTCAGATGCCATCTATTAGACTCATTAGACAGCTGCAGCCCTTTATAGGAAAGGCAGAGTACTGCCTCAGTACTACACACTTTGGTTGTGTGATACCAAGGCTAGGCTACTGTAATGCTCACTCTGTGGAGCTGCCCTTGAAAACATTTCAGGACCCAGAATTGGTATCGGCTAGAGTGCCTATAGGAGTTAGAGATGCAGATCCAGATCATATTACACCAATTCTACACTGGTTACATTGGCTGCCTGTTCACTTCCATATGAGCTATCAGAACTCTATAATCAGCATCAGAGGCCCGACTCTTCAGCCTGCTGGTAAAAGCTGTTATATTGGCAGTACAGCACCTCACATCTTTGGAATGCCCTCCCCAGGGAGGTATAGATTACCATGTTATTGCTGATTTTACAAAGAACTTTGAAAACATTTTTATTCAAGTCTGTGTTCAATTAGTTTGCTGTTGTTTGTGCCTCAAAAGGCAGGAATTATGATAAAATTAATTCATATTATTGGGATGAGCCCTGGTGGTGAAAACAATTTCTGTTGCTGTCTTGATTAGCCAATTAGAATACAAGAGAGGGGATGGGAGGAAATATTGTTCAATTGTAGCTATATTGAGGTGGAAATGGAAGCCCAGTGTTGTTGTTGTTTTAATTTAAACAATAAAATCTGGAATCCAGAAGAGTATTGTATTGAAAAGAGGCTGCTATTTGTGCATACTGCAAAAGATCTGCTTGAAGGCAGACAGATCATAGAGAACTCTCCCTTCCCTCTGGGATTTTGCAGAAGGCATAAACTGCACTTTGCTGCTTCATTGCAAAAGTCAGCTCCATGCACATGCTTCCAGATTCAAGGCAAAGGAGGGACCAGTGGCCATCCATGAATGACATCTAGCTAGTAACACAAGTCAAAAGCTTTGGACCTCTGCTAGTGGACAATGGGATGGTTTCTGGCTTCCATTTAAAATTCATGTAGCTAGGATAAATGTTGAAACTTTTCACAGTGACAATTAACATAATGAGAGACAAGATTCTCTCATTTTGTATTCATACTATTCTAACTGATGGGAAAAATAATTAATGGGTGGGGTGGGTGGACTAGGCTGCATCAAGACTCCGTTTAGTGATGATGACTCAAGCACACTGCTCAGTTAAAGCTGCTGGGGGAAATTATATACTCTTTGCAATTTAGATGTGTGAGATATTTTAGAATTCATTGGGATGTAAGGAGGGTATGTGCAGGATTGCAGAGTTAGACACAGTTCATTCATACATCTCATCAGACACATGGATGAGAATTCCCAGCTTCTGGGAATTCTGCAGATGAGGAAGAGAATCCTCCTATCTGCTAAAATTAGGAGCCACCAGCCAGTGCAGATGAGGACTTAGAACTGGTTTGCTATGAGGTGTCAGCAGCATCAGCTAAATCTATTTCTGCATTCTCTCCCGCTCTCAGACTGGGGAAAAAGGACTCACTGCTGCTATCCCAATCTGTCTTCAACACGGCTTCCACAACTATTTGTTGAAAACATGATTCGCTTGTTTGTGCAGGCTGGCTGATGACTCCTGCAAAGAGAGGTGCCCAAATGGGCACTTTCAAAATATTGTTGCATGCCACCCCAATCTCTGAGCGGTGAGTTTTCCATGGGTCCCTGCGCTCACCCTGGGTTTGGTTTCCTTGGGAAGAAGGTCAGCAGAGACTGTGGTGTCTTTATGAAATATGGTTTGTTTATTTACACACATTCCAACCTGAGCTTAGGATGGAGGGGTTCAAGGCATCAGCAGTCCAATATCCAGCTTCTCCATCAGGGTTAGAGGAGGCATCCTAAAGCCACGGTGCAGAGAGCCAGTCTCTTTGTCTGCCTCCAGTTCCCAGCCTTCCTCAGACACAAATAACTACACAAGCCTCTCCTAGGTGCCAGGAGGGGGGGTATCCTAAAGAGTTTCAATGACAAAAGGTTCTCCTTGGCCCATTCACCAGTAGTTGGGCACCTGATAGATCCATTAACACACCTAGCCACTATTAGATTAACAAAAGAAACTCATCTGACCAGCAGAGTGAGTTTCTCACCCCCAGGCACGTCACCAAATCAGAGGCTGGAAGGGGACTCATAGGAATTATCCATCTCAGCCCCCCAGACTTACAGCACTACCCCCTTCCCTGACAAAGGTCTGTCCCAGACCTGCAAACAAATTACAGAATAACAGCTTTTCTTACAAAGAAATAATGGATACAGGTTAATAAGACATTGAAATATACATCAGTAAAAGCATAGTCATAGAAATACAGTTGCATTTCCACATAAGTACAAAAACAGTCCATCCCTTTACAGCAAGTTCTCAATTAATTACTCTCTCTTTAGGCTTCCTCTTCTTTCTTGGAGCCACCAGTCACAGTTCTGCATTCAAGCTGCTTACAAAGTCCTCATACTTGGCAGTGCCCAAGATAATGAGTTCCTGACATGTTTAAACCAGATTATAGCCTCAGTTCTGGAACTCCTTTGTCCTGCCTTGTCCCACTGCAACACAGCAGCCCTCAACCACATTCACATTTTCCCTTGCTCCCCCAAACAGTTGTACACACACACACACACACACACACACACTATAACAGACACAGAATGGTAAATCTTAAACATTAAAACATTATTGCAAAAACCTATCAGCATAATTTCTAAAAAATCATTAAACAGCTCACATCCCCACAAGCATGCAAAAAGCACAGATCAACAGCATTTCAAAAGGCAATACTAAAAACCTCAGAAGAAGTCCTACAGGAAATCAGTACACAGTCCCATATGCATAATCCCCACCCCCAAACCATGTGGTTGCCCACATAGCCCTTTGTCTTGGGGCTTCATGGAATTCCCAGTCCAAGCTGATTCCTGCTGCTGCCTGCGGGGTCTTGGGACTCATCTCCAGAAACAGATTTGTTGCCTCATCAGCACATGGCAGACTGCAGCCAATTTCCTCCTACTCTGTGCTCTGGGAAAAGTCTTTAAGCCAGTCCACTTCATCTCCTGCCCCAAACTCCAAATCAAAGTCCTGCCACAAGTCTTTATCTGGGGGCATCTTCTTCAGGACTAGCTGGCCTAGCCCACCCAGGCTGGCAGAAAGAAAGATTCTCTGTTCTCCCTCACAATCTCCAGTATAAAACATGAGCCCAAACAGAGGCAGGTAACACTCCCAGTGTCTCTTGCCCTCCAAACTCACAGGGTGCTGGGTGCCTATCACTGCTGGAATTTGCTCAGGGACTGCACTCATCATAGGAGTTGCATCCCACCCTATAAAACCATTACGGGGCACCCAAGGGGCAAAGTCACTTGGGGATTTTATCTCACCCATCTCTGCTGGCACTGGGAGCTCCTCTTGGACTTGCACTCCCACCTCAGGCTTCTCCTGTACTTTTTCTTGCACAGCCATATCTCCAGGTGCTGGCAGCTCCTCTTGCACACACGCCTCCAACTTTTCCTTCTGCACTTCCTCTTCCACAGCTGGCAAATGGGGTGAAGAAATCTATCAACAGCTAGTCTTCTCTAGCCTGTTGTTCACCTTTCTCCAAGGCCTTTTCTTCCTCCTGCACTACTTCTTTAACAGCAGGCACACATGGAGTGGAGAAATCTATCAGCAGCATGTTTTCTCCAGCCTCTACCCCACCTTCTTCCGAGGCCTCTTCCTTTTCATTTTCCAGCCTGTCCTCCTTTAACTCTTGGGGCTTTACTTCCAGCTTTCTGCTGTCTTCTCCCCTGGCAGGATCCTGGACAATCAAGGCATATTCTTCCTCCTCCACTACTGACTGCAACTCCTTACAGTCCAAGCCCTCCAGCTGCCCATCCACTTTCTGGATCTCTTTAGCCACCCCAGTCTTGACCTCTTGTAGTGGCTGATCAGGCAGAGCTGTCACTTTCCCACATGGGGTCTCCTTTTACTCTCCAACAAAGCTTCCAAAAATCTCCCTCATTCATTGCCAGTGCTCCCATTCCTCTTGGCACTCTTGTTGCTTTTGCTGCTGGTCCTCCTGGTGCTCTCGGTGCCTTCACTGTTGGTCCTCTTGGTGATCTTTCTCCAGCCGCTTGCTGCTGGAACATCAATCTTAGCTGTTCCAGGAGGATTGATGTTTCTCCCTCCTATTTTGACTCAAGCACACCTTGATCCCAATGCTTCTTCCAAAAAACTCAATCCCACTTCTGAACCAATGTTGTGCACCACCCCAATCTCCAAGGGGTGAGTTTTCCAGGGGTCCCTGTGCTCACCTTCGGTTTGGTTTCCTTGGGAAGAAGGTCAGCAGAGACTGTGATGTCTTTATGAAATATGGTTTGTTTATTTACACACATTCCAACCTGAGCTTAGGATGGAGGGGTTCAAGGCATCAGCAGTCCAATATTCAGCTTTTCCATCAGGGTTACAGGGGGCATCCTAAAGCCATGGTGCAGAGACCCAGTCTCTCTGCCTGCCTCCAGTTCCCAGCCTTCCTCAGACACAACTACACAAGCCTCTCCATGGCCCCAGGAGGGGGGGAGGCTCTCCTGAAGAG
The DNA here is from genome assembly GCF_030035675.1 of Rhineura floridana. Lineage (NCBI taxonomy): Eukaryota > Metazoa > Chordata > Lepidosauria > Squamata > Rhineuridae > Rhineura > Rhineura floridana. Next base: position 200,124,296 of record NC_084480.1, on the reverse strand, counting down.
TTTCAATGACAAAAGGATCTTCCTGGCCCTTTCAACAGTTGCTGGGCACCCCATAGACCCATTAACCCACCTGGCCACTCTATTAGATTAACAAAAGAAACTCATCTGACCAGCAGAGCGAGTTTCTCACTGCCCAGGCACAAGTCTCCAAATCAGAGGCTGGAAGGGGACTTATCCATCTTAGGAATTATCCATCTCAACTTGCCAAAGTCACAACAATATACTTGTGTATGTGTATGTGACAGGTGGGTGTGAAGCAACAACAGTGCCTATGGCTTATTTTACTCTCAGAGTCAGGAAACATTAACAGTGCTATCCTGTGTACATCTGTTCAGAACTAGGTTCCATTGAGTTCAATAGGGTTTACTCCCTATGGGTAAAGGAATTTATTTTAATTTTACTATTACATTTTTGTCCAAGGAGCTCAAGGTGACATGTACATTTTCCCTCCTCCCCATTTTTATCCTCACAGCAACCCTGTGAGGTAGGTTAGGCTGACAGGCAGTGACTGGCCCATGGTCACCCAGTGAGCTTTATGGCTGAGGGGGGATCCTTAGGACTGGTGAGCCCCTGAAATATTTGAACTGACTGTTCTGAATGCTCTGCTGTGAATGCTGGTGGATGCCCTCTCTCCCTCCATAGAATTCCATTAAGCAGAGAAAGACTTCTGTCCTATTCATGCTCTTGTGAGGATATATGAAATCAATCTTAGAATTTGTATAAAAGTGGTCATACTCTGCATTAAAGATGGGGAGAATATCTGTTAATTTGGACTTAGTACCAGATTTCTACTGAATCTCAAAGTCCACTGTCTTTTAGGACTGGCACTGATTTCTTGCAGCTGACCGCAGCTGTAATCGGCACAACTCCTCCCCCCATTTTCCATAATAATCTTCATAATTACAATCTCTATTATCCATTAACTTCCATGGATTTACATAAGCATTTATGTTAACAATTATGTAATTTTTTTTGCTGCCAAAAAAACCTGGCAAATACAAAAGCAAGCAGGAACAAAAAAATGGTGGATCAGGACTGAATGACAGACTATCAGAATACAAGTAGATCGGAACTAGGCAGCAAACCCCATCCCTACTCTGCATAAGGAATCACAGTTAAAAACAACAGGATAACAGTGCGAGCAGGTCATGCCACAAGATGTCAAATTTCTAACATACAAATAAGAAAATGCCAAACCAAAAGAACTCAGAACCAAAAACCTTCTTTCGCAGATGGTGGGGTCTCCTCCTTCTGTCTCAGGTATGATCCACCAAAAGAAGCCTATCCCATGTCTCCTCAACCACCAGCTCATTGACTTTATACTGCCATCAACTTTCAGAGGAAACAAAAAAACATAACTTTGAGTTGATGAGTTGTGATGACACAGCATCATGGAAACCTAATCTCTGTCACACCAACAGCACAAATTTATTTATTTTCTTCAATGAACAAAGGCAAGGAAAGAAGGCTTATATGGAAAAGAAAAGTAATAGTTGGATTCACATCTCAGGTTGAGAGTTTTAGGTGAATCCTGGGTCTAAAAAGGTTGAAGAGTACTGAGATGATGTAACCAATAAACTGCCCACACATGATTTGGGTTATGGAACCAGTAGTATAAGAAGGGTAGGGTGATAAAATCCCTCACCTGGATGGACACCTTCATGCCAGAGCTCACCAATGCTCATCCTTGCATCTGTTTTTAAAATCTAGGTTTACTCCTGGATTATTTGAAGAAAAAAGAAAGTGCCCCTCAACAAGATCAGAGTATATTCTCCTCATCTCTGAGTAAGCAGAGAGAGTCTTCACACTGCAGGTATTCGCTGGGGGTTGCCAGCCCAGCACCAGCAGGTGCCATGGGGCTTGTGAAGGCCTACTTTGGCACCCCCAGACACTGAACTTCCATTTTTTAAAAACAAAGTAGGCCTCTAGCCTTCCTAGAAAGAAATGTATGAAGCAAATGTACAGGTATCCTTCTCAGCAATTTCTGTGAAATCGGTCATACTCAGATGAATGTGGAATTGTTTTTAGCTGCCACTCAAACTTTTATGTTGCAGGATTTGGCATGGAGGATTGCCCCAACAAACAAAACAAAATAATAGCTGTAGGGTCACTATTTTAACCAAACTGACAGCATGATCATATATGTGTCTCCTCAGAAGAAAGTCCCATTGAGTTCAATGTGACTCACACACAGGCAAGGGGGTATAGGACTGCAGCCTAAAATGGTTTATTCTATAACTTTGGATCAGTTACAATTACCTGTATGTAGGGATGCTGCTTTTCTCCCTTTTCAATCCACAAACCTGCTACAACAAACTTTGGTCACCTGCAAACTGTTTCCTAATCCACTGATCACTGCAAAGTATAAAACTCATAAACTGGATATATTTTATCATTCTGCCTTTGATGTCATAGAGTAAATCCTTACTTATTCCAGTCAAGAACAGTTCTGGATGTATTCCCCCACCCGCATCACTTCATTTTCCTGATCATGTTAGTTGCCCTGTTGATGAAGTACAATGTTTAATCAAAAACCTAGGAGGACTATGGGGAAGAGAAGATCAAAGGTTCCAAAACTGTTTTGTGAAGGGTTTTTCTTTCAGCCAAGCAAACTCCAAGCTAGTCTTTAAAGGGGACCTCCACCTTTCATTTCTTAAGGCATGGCCCTCTAGGACAGCCTTTCCCAACCGGTGTGCCTCCAGATGTTGTTGGACCACAACTCCCATCAGCCTCAGCCATTGGCAATGCTGGCTGAGGCTGATGGGAGTTGTGGTCCAACAACATCTGGAGGCACACTGGTTGGTAAAGGCTGCTCTAGGACTTCCTCAGGAGTCACAGCTAGGCTGCCGAGTTTCCGTGACTTATGTTTTAAGGTTTGCTTGAGGACTCCATGATCTTCCAAAGCTGAATGAATGTTTCCTGGAGGTATATTGAAAAATCTATGAAAAACAGAGTTTATGTTCACCCTGCACAAAACTGAAACAGAAACGGTGTGAGCGGATTGGGCTCAGATTCTAATGAAATGCTCTCCTAGTACTCCTGAGAATAAATTTATCATTTTTGTTGTTATTAACAAACATTAAGAACATAAGAAGAGCCCTGCAGATCAGGCCAAGGCCCATCTAGCCCAGCATCCTGTTCTCAGTGGCCAACCACTTGCCCATGCGAAGCCTGCAAGCAATACCTGAGCACAAGGGTACTCTCCCCCTCACCATGGTTTCCAGCAACTGATATTCAGAAGCATACTGCCTCTGACTGTGGAGGCAGAGCATAGCCATTGTGGCTAGTAGCCTTTGATATCATTATCCTCCATGAATTTGTCTAATCCTCTTTTAAAGCTGTACAAGTTGGTAGCCATCATAACAGGGCATTAGAGTGCCTTGTTTCATTTCCATTTGAATTTATAGCCTACACATAACAAAGCCCTTAAAAGATTAACTTGGGGTTTAAATCCCTCCCAACTGTGATTGGACAGGTACCTGACCAAGAATTTCTTGTTCCAGCAGGCATTTTAAGGTAGTGTTTGGATTTATGATCAATTTTGAATTGTTTTATTGTCTTTCTATAACACATCATCATTATATAGTAAATAGTTCCTCACGTGCAAGATTTTGCAAGATGGCTCTACTAGAGCACATAGGATACAATTTCTGTCCATCCTTCATGCGATGAACTCTCTGTGTACTCTCACCTCTGCCACAATGCGTACTGAGATTCCATGAACATTGCACAGAGAACAGCTATTTCACATTGCACACAACATCACTATGCCACATGAAAGGCTACTCAGGTTAGAGCAAATGTGTGTAGGGCATGCATGCATAGTTTTGTTGTTATGTTATGGTGACCCTATGAATCAGCGACATCCAAGAGCATATGTCATGAACCACCCTGTTCAGATCTTATAAGTTCAGATCTGTGGCTTCCATTATGGAATCAATCCATCTCTTGTTTGGCCTTCCTCTTTTTCTACTCCATGCCCAAATGGCCTCTCAAAATTCTCCACCATTACTGTGGACAGAGAAATGTAGGGTGCCATTTCACCAAATTTCCCTGGGGGGAAGAACTCTAACAGTTTCTCATGGGTGGGCTCACCATTAGCAGCCATATGGCTTCTTCCCCTCCCACTAAGTTTTTTGTTTTGTTTCGCTTTGCTTTTTGCTACTGCTACGAAAACAATTCCAATGCACAGTGACCTGCTGGGCGGCTTTCTACCATTTTTCAAGTATCATTTGAATAGGATGACTGGCATAAGAGTATAGCAGTCAAGAACATCCTTTTTAATACTTCTATGATAATAACACCATGACTGATTTATTTCCCATCCATATGCTGGCTCTACTTCCCCTCCACAGCACTTTGAGAAGTATTAACATTCCCTTACATTTCCCCCTCTTTTTTATTTTAAGACTGGGTATCCAGCTGTTCCCTTAATTAAGCATGCTGCAGGCAAGGATCTGTCTTTACATACCTGAAGAGAAAACTGCTGTAACTTTCCAATGACTAGCTATGGCTTGAAGACAGAGATTCGCAAACTAATGTAAGCAAGAACTCCCTTCAAGAGGGCACCAAAAACCTGTCAATTTCCAGATGAGAGATTTCCCTCTTGTTAATATTTTGCCACCACAAATTCTATGTGTTTAGTACTGTTGTTTAAAATTTTACCACCTGACAAATAATGTTAAGACAACTAATTTACATCCAAGCACTTCCTGGGAGCAGAATTATTGAAATCTTGACATTTTGTGTCTGTGGGTCTGTAAAATGCCAACACCGGAGAATAGCTCATTATTTTTAGAGGAGAGGGTACCGCCTGTTTGGGAAATGGTATTATCTTGAGGGTTTTTTTTGTCAACCACATGACACTGTTTAGAGCTGAGGGGAGGGGAATATCCTTTATGCATTCTTACATACCAAATTATTTTAGACAATATAAAAGTGAGTCAACTTAGTGAAGCAGAATACCTTCAGTATAGAATTGTTAGTTTTGTCTAGAGAGGAAATTCTGAGGCAAATCTGAGGTTTTTACCTTAAGCAGAATAGTGAAAGAATTTTGAGGAAACCCAAAAGCATTTTGATGACAGAAGTGACATTTCTTGGGGAGGGGACATTCCCACTCATTCTTGCGGGGGGGGATAAAAACATGGGTTCTGGTTGTCATTCAAGTTTTCCTGTAGATGTCTAACCATCAGCTGTCCCATTGTAGGGAAACCATACTGTCTACATAGTGGACTTAGCTGATTAGACCCACAGCTAAGCTGCCCCCAAATTCATCTAAAGCACAAGCACTCTGCAGTCATTGCTACCATGAAAGGGCAACATGAGCAGAATGGGTCTCTGGTGCAGCACATTTAGTCTCACCATTTTGTCCTCTGGCTCCTTCTGGCTGCTGTCATGTTTGGCTGTCTTGTGGAGGCTGTCAGACCCCTACTCAGGGTCTGGTCTTGTAACAGATCTCCCACACTGGCCCCAGCACAGGTGTCTCACAATCCCACTACTAGGCACCACCACCTGACACTCTGTAACGCAATACTGCCCTGAGACTGTGCCTTAGCCTCCTCCACAGATTGCTACGTAGTGTCTGGGTGCACTTACAGGCCACAACCCCAGTGTATCTTTCTGCCTTTATAGATTACAGCCCTGGGTTGCTTTTGATACCTGCTGCTGTTACACTATCCCTTCACCGCTGCCACCATTGATACTGTTCCCAGCTTTGGTATTTGCTCTGCCCACCCTTCTGGTCTGTAATATCCCAGCCAACGATCGGGCGTGTTGTTAAACCAAAACTATTTATTTATTAACACAAGGAATAAACAAGATTACTTTAAGTTCAGTCAACATGTGTGTGGTTACATATAATAGTTTTTTCTTTATATATCTTAGTCCTAAAACCTGCCTCACTGCCTGCCTAAACACAAATCTACCCCTCCAAAGCCCAGAACCGACCACCAGCCCTCTCCAACTGTCATTCTCTCATTTATACCTTCAGCATTCCTCAACATTCCAACCCATGTACTCCCCCCTCTCACTCTCTCTACTTTACTTACCACATTTACCCTACAACACTGACACTTACCATAATTACTGTACAACATTTACAGAGGCATCACAGAGGCTCCCTGCATGATGTAGAATCCTGGACAATGAGGGTTCTAATTTGTGCAGGGAACATCCACAAGTGTAGAAGGCTCCCTGCTTCTGAAGCAGCAGCTAAACATGAGAGCAATCAGAAGGCCTTGCATGACAAGGGTGTGGACTGAACACATGGCTCCAAAGACCTGTTCAACGTGTGTTGCCCCTTCATGGGAGTAAAGCCTAAAGCGGGATCAAAAAGATTGAGGGAATGTTGAAAGACATGATCAAAACATCTGAAGAGTTTTGAATGGAGCAAAAATAATGTTGATAAGATTAGTAAAATTTCTGAGGAAGGTTCATCTCAATCTAATCTATACCAATGTAATATATTACTATTAGTGTATCAGATTCTGAGGAACCCCAGATTCCTAGGTGAACTAGGGTGACTTATCAGAGGCAAAGCTTATTGGCGGAGAGTGTGAAAATGACAAAAGAGTAGCAAAGAAAAAAGAAAGAGTCTTTAATAATAAAAAATGAAAGTCATCTTGGGAATAAAACACCTCTTTCATATCCCTGTCAAAAGGCAAGGCACACACCTCTATGCTAATTGCAGCTTCTGAACAGTCTTGAAAGACATCAGCACCTAGAGGGCATTGTAGTAGGCTAACCTTCTGCAGCCAGGTGCCCTACAGATGTTTGGACTACAGCTCCCATAATCTCTAACCATTGCCATACTGGATGGGAGTTAGGGTCCAACAACCTCTGGAGGGCACTAGGTTGGAGAATACTGCAGTAGGCAATGCATGGTTACTAAAGCATTGGTGACTGAGTTCAAAACCTTCCCAGAGAGAAGCAAACACTGTTACCTCACCAGTTGTTACCTGAGAATCTAGCAGGAAACCTGGATCCAGGAGAAGCATTACACTATGCATCTTGTTCTTGGGAAGTGCAACTCCAACCAGGACAGGGAGAACTGACAAACCACCAGTCCTAATCTGTCCCAGCATCATCACCTCTGTCTTGCCTAGATAATGGTACAGTCTAACACTTAGTCAGTCCACAAGAATGAAAGGTGAAGTCTGTGACTTTACTGCTTTATTTTCTCCTGGGCATTTGTGGGAAAGAGAAATGATGGAGAGTTTGTATTTGTAAAAGTTGGTTCCCAATACTTGCATCACACTCTAAGGTTACCAAGGAAATTTATCGAGGATCAAGATTAATAGATGAAGAGATGAGGCTATGCAGAGAGGCGGAGACTCATTAGCTGGAGTCACAAGGAGCAGAGAGCTGTGCAATGTTTCAGTTTTTATGGTTTGTTATAATCAGTTAAACAGGTAAAGTTTAGAAGCAGTTCATATTAGTATAAATTGTATGGAGAGAGAAAGAGGGGGAGGGGAGTGAGTGAATTAAAATGTTGAAGAATGCCGTGTGCTGATTGGCAGAGTGAATGGGGGTCGTGAATATATGTGGGAAGGAGGCTGAGGAGGAAGGTGTTAGATGGGTGTTTAGACAGGTGGTTAGATGGGTAGAGCTTGTAATTTTATTCTCTGAGGAGATAAATGAAACCAGTAATCTTTATCTTATAACCACACACTTGCGGAACCTGAATATGGAGTAACTAGTTTATATTTCTTACACATTCATTTGTTTTTTAACATACACCTGATTCTTAGTCTAGCTATCAAATAAAACAAGTTTAACTGACTAGTGACAAAGCTACACAGTAGACTGGCATAAGGCTAATAAGGGCAGAAATGTTATTAGTGGTAGAAGATTCCCAGTAGAGAAAAGAAGTAACTAGTAGCAGAAGAGCAACCCATAGCTGGGATTGTTGGAGACTGTGAAGTATCCAGAGGGACTGAGGCTTTCCATTGCTAAGGCCATTTGTAAGCAAAGGCTGCGGGTGGGGAGAAAACAAGATTCCTACCTACAACTTTGCTAAACATAGTGTGTGGAAGTAGGATCTCTGCTTGCACCAGACAGAGTGTGGAAGTGGGGATTCTGGTGGTATGCAAGATAAGAAAATCTAAAGGAAAAATAACTCTCCTACTGAAGAGTGGGTTTTGTCAGGGGGAGATACAACAAGCAGATTTAGCGGTACTTCTGAATGTATTCCTTTATAATGATCACATCCACACCATGGGTTGTATTCAACACAACACTAAGCAGATTGTTCCATTTCTTTTTGTGCAGTGGAATGATCTCCCCCTCTCCTCTGCCCCCCCAACTCTATTCTAGGCTTTCCCCTAACTCTCCAGAGCAGGTTTGGGGATGATGAGGAGTTGAATCCCATTGTACAAGCGCTAGCACAACCTTTTAGTTGAACAATGCCCCATACATTTAAAACACATTTAAAACTATAATTTACCCCTCACAGCGCTACAGTTCCCAGCACCCTTGACAAACTACAGTTCCCAGGATTCTTTGGGTGAAGCTGTATGCTTTAAATGTATGCTGTGGATGTGAACCTGCTTAACATTCACTTTCAGACAAAAACATGTTCAGACAGTGCTAGATCAAAGGAAAAACCTGCACTTTTCTGCTGACTTTGGATGGCCCAGCAATTATTGCTATGGAGCCTGTAGAGAGGTACAGTGTGTCTCTTTCTCAAACACGGGACCTTTTGACAGGTATTTTTCTAACCACAAAAAATTCAGTGGGTTTTTTGGGGGGCTGTTTGCAGTTTAATCTTGACAATGTCCAAGAATGAACCTTTAAACCTTGCAGTGAATTTAACCTCCCTTCCCCATATGCACACATACACAAACACTGAAATAGCCTTCCTGTTTAAATTTAGAAGATACAGAGGAGGGTTGATAGTTGTGGTAATGGGCTTCTAAGCACAGATGTGATTTTCTACAGCATCTACTTGGAGGCTGAAATGTCCCACTTAGCTCTGAACAGTTCACTCTGCCTTCCTTTTTTCTCTTCCTTCTTGCATTAAAGCATTATTTTGAGTGGATGCTGCATCTGCAAGTTTGCTGCTTTAAACCTCATGGTTTTGCATGGCATTGACTAATTCACTTTAAATAGCACACCTGGTTGACAGCCTTTCATGCTCATAACACTCAGCAAGCTTTCCACTTGAATGGGTGAAGTAATTCTAGAGTGCCATTTAGATGAAGGAGATGGCCATAAGAAATAATTGTGCTAAAATTGCTTCTCCACTAATTGTTCCTCTGAAGTTCCGTCCCCTCCCCCACTTTTCAAAATAATATGTACATTTTATTTGGTTTTACGTCTTTATAAGGCAATTTCCTTTTAAGCATTCCCATCCTTATACACTGGCAGTGGCAAATCTCCATACAAAGCTAATAGAAAATTTTGTTACCTGAACTCTGGGGCAGATACAGGAATGTTTAAAATTATGTTCTCCAAATTCTTGTTATCATCCTGGTGATTGCTCATCCTTTCTCCAAGTTAAGTGCAATATGTGAATGTTGCATGATCAGCTTGCCACACAGACACAATTATTTGTGGTGTGAAGAAAGAGGAGAGAGAGAATTTTCTCTGACTTTCATAATATTAAAACCTTAGATCAACAAACAAAGCCAAACGGTGGGAGATTTAGAAAGTACTTCACACAGCTATGCTAAGGATTTTGCTACCAAAAGATTTGGTGATGGCTACCAATGTGAATGACTTTAAAAGGGGATTAGACCAATTCATGGAGAATAAGCTTAAGACTCCTGTGATCTCTTCTTCAAACAAGAACAAACCTGGTTAACTGATGCCCCTGGAACTTCTCACCACTTGGGGAAGTGGGGCAAACATAATAATATCCAAGAGGTTGCCTTCAAACCTTACTGTGGATTTTGTCCCCTTACCAAAATGTACGCATGCACCCATCCCTAAACTTAAACTTAAATTTAAATTTGAAATGGCACCAATCACTAATAGCCACAATCTAAAAATGTTTCCTTTAAAGTATGGCTTACTGAATTCAGTTAGATCCATGTCCTGGAAAGGATGCAGAGGACTGCAACCTCATACACACTTGTTTGGAGAAAGTTACATAAATCTCAGTGTAACTTACTTCTTGGCAAACTTGCATGGCAACAGGCTACATTACTGCACTCCACAACAGCCCTATGAAAATCTATGAGCTGCTTCCAGGAACAAAGGAATTATAGCTTAATAGTGCAACCCTATGCTTGTCTACTGAAAAATAAGTCCCATTGAGTTCAACGAGGCTTACTCCCAGTCCCAGAGGGGATTCCAGCCTAAATCAGACATTCTAGAATTTGGATTAATTCAGGCCACATTTCTTGAAGTCTGTTAAAGCAAATTACATTCAGCACACTTTCCATACTGCCATCATTTTAGGCTGCAGAGTAGATTGAACTTTTTGTTTTGCTCTCTTTCCAGGATTTAATGTGTTTGTGTGAGATTATGTTAATTAACTTACATTAATCAACTTGCAGAGGATTTGAGCTATTTCAGAGAGCTCTGCTTTGATCTAATATCCTCACATTGCTCTAGTTGCCAAGGATGTTGTTTAGGACACTGCAGAAAGGAAATCAACACATTGGATGACACTGATCTGCGCAGGGGTAGAAAAACTCAAATGGAATAATGGAAGAAGAGCAGTTCTGATTAAGGGGACCAGGCCTGATGCCAGCTGGTGGCCAAGTTGGGCACTGGCTGAGGGCCCCCTATGGCTGAGAGGGACCCTACTTCTGGGGCTGGGTGGGTGTAACTCCAGCTCCATGATCCATGCTAGCATCAGGTCATGAAGCATGTGCCCCATGAACCAATGCTGATGCAGATCACTGAGTGGGAGTCACCATCCTAGGCAACACCCACCACCAGCAGCGCAGGCTAGCTGTGCCACCTCCCATGTCGCTGCATCAGCAGTTTGCGCACATGTCTTTCCATCACAAGATGGCAGTGAGGATGCCAACATGCCCCCCACCCTTTTGGGTGATGGTATGTCTGTGTGCATAGTGCACTAGCGCACTGACACAGCCAGGCCTATTTAAGTTAATGGCGCTGGCACAATCTTTGAGGGCCTGCTATAGTCTGGTGTTGACCCTAGCTGAGGCTGATGGAAGTTGTTGTGCAACGATATCTGAAGGACCATAGGTTCCTCACCCTTAGAAAGTACATTTGGAAAGACTGCATTAATTATGGTGTTCTCCCAGCCACTGAGCATATTAACTGTGCATGCCTAGTCTGTACCAGCTTTCATTTCATTTAGTTCATTTCTCCCTCCCTCTCTGTCTCTCTCACACACACACATGTACATTCACATCAGTAAAACACTGCACAAAAATTATGCTGATGCAATCAATGTTTGATAACATCAAGATGCCATTTTTGGCAGTGTTTTATTAATGTACTCATACGCATTGGTAGTGTAGAGAGGATAAAAGATTGCAAATGAACTGAAAACTGTGCCAAAACATGCAAACCATGCATGCTCCAATTCAGCAATTAATTTTAGGAATTATCCTTGTTGAGCCACAGTCGAACTCAGAGCAGAGCAATTCTGCTCAACAATAAAGGAACAGAAGAATGGAATTACTCTTAATAAAGACTATCAAGTTGGCTGGGGCATTTCACAGGAAGCATTTATTTATTTATTTGATTTACATCCCACCCTTCCTCCCAGCAGGAGCCCAGGGTAGCAAAGCTGCACAAATCTAGCCCTGTGCAGATGAACAAGCCCACCCAGGGTACAGCATGAGCCTTTGGACGCTTCTGGACAGCAGCTTATTCCATCTTTCTAACTTTTTCTCCCCTATTTTTTTCTGTAGCTTTCAGATGTTTTGTCCAGTCCCAGAATTTTAGTGCAACTTTTGAGATCATTTGTCTAAAAAAAAAAAAAAATCTGTTTCCAGACCCAGAAAACATAACTTTTGTATCAGTTTTCTGATGTAAATTGCCCAAGGTTTCAAATACACCGCCCACCAGCCACCTTACAATGCATTTATAGTGAGTGCATTTTTTCAGTGTACACCTGCTCACTGAAAAAGGGCTGATCTGCTTGGGCACGTTTCAAGGGGCATTATCTTGGAGATGAGGGTGCTGTACTGCTGTTGTTGCAAGAGGAGAAGGGAGGGTTGGGGGTGACATTCACCCCAAAGTGTGAAAGAGGTGCTGAGGGAAAGAACTAAGATCACCCTCCAGCATATATAAAAAGTGCACTTCTTTTTGTATAAAAGTGGGTGCAGAGAGAGGTTTCCAAGGGAATGAGAAAGTCTTATAGCCCAAGAACATGGTCTCCCATATCACTTGCACCAGTTAGAACAAAAAATAGCAGAATGATGCAAGGTGTCAGTCATGTAATGAGACAGCACATCATCTTAACCTAGGCCCCTCTTTCAGGCAGTGCAGATACCGTAAAGTGACTGCCAACCCAGCAAAGCAGGTTTGAGGGTAAAAACACCATATTTCACCAAATTCCCTGACAGTCTTTAGGTAGGAGTGAAAGCATTCCCTTCACACAAGGAAACTCATCACATGCTCAGGGATATTATTATTATTATTATTATTATTATTATTATTACTCTTTATTTTTTACCCCGCCCTTGCTCTTAAAAATACTTATTACTCCTTGGTGGAAAGAAATCTCTGCACATACTCTCAGGCTGTCAGTCCAATGTTCTAGAATGTTTGCAAACCTAATACAGTGTGATGGCATCACCTCATTAGGGTGATTAATGTATTTTACTGTTTGTAATGTGTACGCCTTGGTATAGCCAAAATGTTAGTTCTGTATGAGCCAGCACACCAATGTGTGTGGAAGAGTGAGGTTTGTGTCTGAAGTGGATCACCTTGCTGGGTCAGAATAAGTGATCCAGTGCTAATCCAGTGAATGGTGTTAATTCAACAACAAAACAGACTCTCCCACAGCCCTTTCCACTATGGGAGAGCTGTTGCTATAGGCATTTGATACTATTAGAGTGGTGTGTGTGTCATGAGTATATAATAATTGCATGTGTGTGTGCGTGTGTTCATTTGTATGCTAAATTTTAGCAGTGCATTTTTGTGTCATCCTTAGGCCCCAGAATTGGGAGGACCCTTTCCCTCTCAATTTTTTTCAGGCCTTAGGGAAAGGTTTGAAAATATTCAAGGGCAGGGAGGCTTACCAATTGAGGTGGAGTGCCAGTGTATTTCTTAAACGTTTTTCCCCTGCTGTGAAATTTTCCTGACTGCTTCATGGAGCAGTCATGGGCAGCCAGCTAGGCTACCATTTCCCCCCATCACCCGTCCTGTGATCTTTGAATAGGGCTAATGGCATAATGCATAGCGGGGGAGAGAGAGATAGCAGCCCCTACTGGCCAGTAAGAAAATTTGTGTGAAAAACAAAGACAAAAAGTTTTAAGAAAGACACTAGCACCCCATTTTTACTGATAAGCAGCCTCCTGCCTTCAACTCAATTTTTTTTTTAAACTTTCACTTAGGCCTTAATTTTTTTCTTACACTTTCATGCCCTCTAGCACTCGAAAATGCTTTAAAAAATAAAGACCAGATATTTTGGTATAGCACTGTTAAATATATTGCCATAGATGCACTTAACAACAACAACAAAAGAGCTTTAGACACTGGCTGCATTCACACTGTACATTTATTCCACTATTGTGCTACTTTAAACAGTCATGGCTTCCCCCAAAGTATGCTGAGAACTATAGTTTGCAAAGGATGCTGAGAGTTGTTAGGAGACCCCTGTTCCCTTATAGAGCTACAGTTCTCAGAGTTCCCTGGGAAGAGAGATTGATCGTTAAACCACTCAGAGAACTGTAGCTCTGTGAGGGGAATAGGGGTCTCCTAACAACTCTCAGCACCCTTCATAAACTACCCTTCCCAGGATTCTGTGGGGGAAGCCCCAGAATGTTTAAAGTGGAATAATAGTGGAATAAATGTATGGTGTGAATGTGGCCACTGAATATACTTCTAACTGCCTTATCCTTAGAAATAACATGCAAGAAAGTCACCTCTAATCATTTACTTGGCTGCAATCATGAGCAACCTCTGGGTAACCACAGGACTAGAAAGTCAATGACCTCATTAGTGATATCTGACCAAACAGGTAATAACAAGGAAAACACACTTTCTGGTGAGGCTTCAACGAATAAAATATGTGAAGTCATGAAATAAGTGAGGTTTGCACTGTGGGTCAGCAACAAGCCAGGGGGCCATTGTGTCCTTCCCTATAATCACTAGCCCTCTCTTCACCTTCTTGTTGCTTTTCCTGCTCCACCTCCCCTGGAAACCAGATGGGTGATGTTGTTTTCTGCTCCTTCTTATTCTCCACGTCCATATTTTCACCTCTTTCTCTCCATCTCATCACTTATGTCTGGAACAAGAGGAGGGAGGAGGAGGAGGAGGAGGAGAACTTTGGTTAGCAAAAGACAGACCACGTGGTGGATTTCAGGATGCCGGTGTTGGCCTGAGGAGTACCAGTTTAAAGGGAAGAATTTCCAGTAAGCTGTGTCAGATTAAGGGGAAGGAACGGTCTGATTCAAGTTCATTTGTCTACACTTTCAGCCTAGATGTATTTCAGAGTGCATTTGCTTCTTTCAAACACAATAAGCACAGAGTAAACAAGCAAACCTGGGAGACAGTCAGAACCGTCTATCTCTGTATGCTAGTTTTATATGTCCAGGGATTTTAAAATATCTCTCTATTTATATTGCCTAATTTTACATATAGCAGAGTCCAGCAAGAGGGGGACCCATGGGATTCCGCTGATCATGCCTCTCAGTTTAAGTATTTTTCTCTGTATTTATCACGTAAATCAATCTGCAGATGACTGTGAGGTTTGAATTTGGAACAATTGCCATAACACCACCTGGCAAAAACTGCAGATTCATTTGATTAAAACACAATGTCTCAGGCTTCTGTAAATCAATAGCTTGCTAGGCTGCATCCCTTAGAACTAAACAGCTTAACAACTCAGGTGAATATTGTGTGACAAATACATGTTCAGCAAAGAAGAAGATGACTGACAGTTGCAACCTAGGGTCAAGCTAGATGTGACATTGAGAATGAGGATGTCACCCTATGTAAGCTGCCTGAGTCACACCTGCTGAGGAGCCAGGATCATACTGGCAGGTGAAGGCAGTGGCCGGGACACCACTGTACTGAAAGCTCAAGTGCTGGAAAAAACAGAAGGTTCCCATAGCCTCAAATCTGTACCCACCAGATCAGCAGTAGGCATGGGGAACCTTTTTCACGTCAAGAGCTTTATTCCTTCAGGGGTTATTTCTTGGGAATTGCTTGCTAGAAGTGGGTAGGGCCAAAGTCAGCAGTGGGTGGGACCAGAGGTAAAGGTATCTTCCTGCCATCTCCTTTCCCTACATTTCCCTCCTAGGTTTGACAGGTCTCTGGTATTCGCCTGGAGACTCCAGATTTTTGGGATCCTTTCTGAGTCTTTGGGTGAGTGACTACAATCTCCAAACTCTCAGCTTTCATTTTTTTTAAAAAAAAATTAAGTTTCTAGGTGGTCTGGTTCAAGAGATATACATCAAAACAGCAGCTGCCCCCTGCAACCAGTTAAATGAGCTTGTGGCTGGCTGCTCTAACCCCACCCTTTCAGGTTTGTAGCCAAGGAGAGGGAAGTCAGGGTTGTGATTGACAAGGGATTTGTTAAACTCCATGCAATAGCTGGAACCCATTGCAAGGCCAGAAAACTGTTGTCTTTTCCTGGTTAATAGCTTTCTCTTTCAGGTCAGGAAATGTAGAACAAAAAAATCACAGCAGGATCTTGGTAGGCTTTTTTAATGTAAATAATTTCAGTTATAATAAAAGTATATATGCAGGTTTTTTGAAAAAAATACTTACAAAAATAGCATATTATAAGTTTTACCTTTCATATAATTTTTGAACAGAAATTGAAAAGAAGTGTACATGCAACTTTTAATTTTTCCTGGGCGGTTGAAGAGGGCAGTTTATTTGTCTAATACATAGCCTGTTTTGAAAACCTTCCCAATATGCACATTTAGTCAGATACTCACTTTTCTAGGAGTAAATGCTAAGCCTACATACTGGGAGTAAACACCACTGAATTCAATAGGACTTACTTTTGAGTAGACATGGTTAGATTGTGCTGTAAATCAATGGGACTTTTGAGTGAACATAGCAAAGGATTGTGTTTGTGTCATAAATCTTTTTCTCCACTTCCAATCCTATTTTTAAAGCAATTAGGCAGGGCTTACCTAGGAATAACTGCTTTATTTTGTAGGAAACTAATACTGACTTCATTTTTTTAAAAAAATGTTCTCCAATGACCAACTGGTTTTGACAATAAACTATTATATGGGGTGTATGTAGTTTTACATCTCCACTTTGTGTGTATATAGAATCTTCCCAACATCCCTGTGAGGTAGGGTTGGAAACCAGGGCAGCTCGCAACAAAAACTAAATCCATTTAAAATCCAATAACCATAAAAGAAGTATGGAACAGTTGTAAAACAGCTTAAAATGGCATGATTCTTAATTTTGGGTTGTGTGAGTGAAGTTCCTTATCACCTGAGGTTGCAGTCCAGTGCACGCTTCCCTGTTTGAGTAAGACCCATTGAATACATTGCTTTTGAGTAAATATGCATAGGATTGCACTATAAATGTATTTACAGGCTGTGTAAATAATAAACATCTTTGACAGTAATGCTTATATATTTCCTATGCTTATATATTTCTTCATACTATGGCCTGTTTGTACATTATCATTTCCTCTACATTTTAAGTGTGCCCTTCTTCCTTGGGGTGGTCATAGTCCCCTTCTGTTATTTTCACTCTGAGGAGCAGATTAGGCTGAGAGATGGTGAGCCCATGGTCACCCTGTATACTTGGTAGCTGATTCCCATTTTTAAAAATAATTAAAATTATTTATATACAGGCAAAATTTATGAAGTAGATCCATACAATACATTTAAAGTACAGCCGCATTAAAAGTGCATGGCCTCCCCCAAAGAAACCTGGGAAGTGTAGTTTCCCCCTCCAGTTATAGTTCCCACCACCTTTAACAAACTACAGTTCCCATGATTCTGTGGTGAGAATCATGTGCTTCAAATGAATGTTGAATGTGCTTTAAATTAATGGTGTGGATCTGCCCTAGGTGAGCTCTGCATTCATTAGTGAATTGAAAGAACAATTTTAAAATATACTTTTTTAAACAGGGGAAGGGGTATAGCTCAGTGGTAGGACACATGCTTTACATGAAAAGATTCAAAATTCAATTTCCAGAACAGACTATTGCCTGGAATCCTGGACAGTGAATGCTAGTCCATGTCATCAGTACTGAGCTAGATGGTACCAAATGGCCTGAGTTGGTATAAGGCAGATTCCTTTGCTTCTAATAGAGGAAAGAGACTCAAGGGCCACAGTTACTTCAAAATGTATTTATGTATTTTATTTACAACATTTATATACTGCTTTATTGTAAAAAAAAAAATCCTGAAAGCAGTTTACAGAAGGAATTAAAACAGTGAAATTATTGGCAAAAACAGTTAAAGACAGGTATTTAAAAATATTCAGAATAATAAAACTAACAATGAGTTAAAACAGACAAAAAAGTAATAACTTCTACATGCCTGGGTAGGCTTGCCTAAACAAAAATATTTTTAGCAGGTGCCAAAAAGAATACAATGAAGGCATCTCCCTAATGTGAATAGGCAGGGAGTTCCAAAGTGTAAGTACTGCCACACTAAAGGATCAATTTCTTACAAGAGCAGAGCAAGTACTATGTGGATACTGTAAAACACACCTTGAACTTGGCCTAGTAGCAAATTGGCAACCAGTACATGTTTCAGAGCAGAGGTATTATGTGCTGATTTGGCTCACTCATGTCAGCAATCATGCCACAGCATTCTGCACTAAGTGCAGCCCCCTGGTCAGGTTGTGCTGTACATGGATTTCTGTGACCTTGGCTGGCTGAGTGGCTGACAGATTTTTTTAGTGTTGGTTAGGAAACCTGATTGGTTGTGGGATGCTGAGTTTTCTGCCTTACTCTAAGGAATATTGTGGTTGGTATGGTATTGCAATTAGGAAATCAACACTGTCTTTTGTTTTTCTTTTTCTATTTGAATTTCATTTACCTCTGACATCACTCCCTTTCATCCATAGAAACAACCACAGTGGTTCCATGCACTCAGCTGTACCCCTTTAAACCCACTGATGATGCACCTTGTTGGTTGCATGGCACTTTATCTCTTGCCCAATAATGGTAAAAGAGAATACACATACTGGGAAGTGTGTCTGCAATTGCTGTTGTTCCAAAGCTACTGCCTGTAAAGGCAGACCAAACCATTTGTGTTTTCTTTTTGTCAATTATTACTCACTGGAATTGGATTGGCTGTCAAAGGGAGTTTATAGCAGCCCACAGGGTAGGCAGGAAAGGGTGGAGAATCTTCTTCACTCTTACTCATTTCTCAAACCTCTGTCTGCAGTGAAGGGTCAAGTCTGTAAAGAAGTTTGGAGCAGCCACATTAAAAGGCAGGCAGGGCATTCCAGGCAGGGGGTTGCCAACCCTGCTTTGATATGGCTATCTTTGCAGATGATCCCTAGTCAAGCCTTACCAACAGCACAATCCTAACCATATGTACTCAGGAGTAAATCCTGTTGAGGCTTAGTCCCTTTATAAATGTGTTTAGAATTGCAGCCTTCAGGGGCATCCATCTTTACTCCTAAGTAACATCTCCATAATACTAGGTTCCCTTCTTCCAATAATGGCCTTCTGGTGACTGGCCTGGCCTGAGGGCACTTAAACCCTTCTTGCCAGAAGCAAGTAGACTAGATTAAATGTTCCTTACCCAGGCTCCCTAAGCAGATGAGAAGGAATGATCCTGTCAGTTCAGCTGGACCTGGGAACACCCTCATTTAGCTAAGATTTCTATCTTAATTTCCAATCAGAGGGGTTTTTTGTTTGAGTGGTATGCTCCAAGCAACTGTGGCTGATGCTTAATGTATCATGCTTAATGACATCACTAGGGGCTGCCCCCATGACATCACTGAGGCCCAATCCTTGAATCTCATGATTTGGGATGCTTCTGACCTGGCAACCCTATTCCCTCCTCCTTGCCACCTTCATGAAATTAGGCTGAGGGCTGCAGGTTGCCCACCCTTGCTCTAGAGTAGGGATGGGATCCGTTGGTCACTGCTGGTTTGAAAGCATTCCGTTGACCAAGTTTATTTGTCTGCTAGCTACTGCTTTTACCAATCTATTTTTCACAAGAAATATTGATATTAATATTTTAAAAAGAAATACTGATATTTTGAAAGGAAATATTGATAAATGAAAGGAAATGTTGATAAAATTATGGTTAATATTGATATTTTAGAGATATTTTGAAAAATAGCAGCAGAAAATCACTACATAAAAATCCAATCCACAATGATAGAGAATAAGCGAACTGATGAAAAATTTGGTAGCAAATCCAATCTGAGTGGAATTCTAGCACATCCCTACTTTAGAGTAGGGCTGGAGAATCTTTTTCAGCCCAAGGGACACATTGCCTTGTGGACAACCTACTGGGGGCCACATGCCAGTGATGAGCAGGGCCTGAGTCAAAAGTACGTGGAGCACCCAATGTGACCCTTATCTTTAGACAGAGGCTGCATTCCAGCCACACAAAAGTCTCAAGTTTCTGCACATGCCTCTCTCTAGCCAGGCAAGCAAGAGGCATTATCACAATTCAAAGGCACATTCCAGCCAGGCAAAAGGACTCAAGGAGGGCACAGAGGAGGGCAGGTAAGGGGTATGGCCTGATGGGAGGGTATTGCCTGGGATAAGTCTTGAGATAAGGATAGACAGGCCTGGAGGGCCACATTTGGCCCCAAGGCCTGGGTTTCTCCATTCCTGCTATAGAGGGACATTTTCTACATGGAATGGCCCTCAGAAGAGGCAAGAGTAGACTTCCTGAACCCCTCACAGAACTGGTAAATGGACCCAGAGACTTCTCTCTCTCCCCCCCCCACACAAGCTTCTTGTTTTGTCTGCAAGACCTCTTCATGCATGTATGTCCCTGCTGAGTTGGGACATTGTGAGTGAAGCTTAATTCATTTGCTTTAACTAAGCTCTTTGAGATGCTATGCTGAATGGATTCCATCAGGCCAAAATTTATTATTAATTATCATTTGAGCTGGATGGATTTAATTCATGTTTGATACATTGCCACGGGGATTTACACTGAACAGGGAAAAGAAGCTGTGGATTACAGAGATGCCTTTCCCCCCTTTTTTTCTTCCCCTCCCCCCTACAAACTTTGCACATTGTGGCAGGAATGATTTGTTTTTCAGTAAGATACACAAAACTTAATCTTTGTTTTGGATAGCGCTCCTCCCATGGATCCAGAAACTGAAGTACATGCAATACCCAGGTTATATTCAGACATGGGGTTTATTGTGTTAGTTTAACTGATTATAAGGTCCTGATTTCTAACATTCCTTTCACATTGCAGTACCTGTTGCATTATGAAACTGTGGCTTTTTATTTACTATTATTTATTTATTAAATTTATATCCTGCTCTTCCTCCCAGAAGGAGCCCAGGGCAGCAAACAAAACACTAAAACATCATAAAAACAGACTTTAAACTATATTAAAACAAATATCTTTAAAAACATATTAAAACAAAACAACTTTAAAAACAACTTTTTAAAAAAGCGTTAAAATGTTAAAAATCAATTCCAACGCAGACACAGACTGGGATAAGGCCTCTCCTTAAAAGGCTTGTTGAAAGAGTAAGGTCTTCAGTAGGCACCAAAAACATAACAGAGATGGTGCCTGTCTAATATTTAAAGGAATTTCAAAGGGTAGGTGCCCCAACACTAAATGTCCACTTCATATTTTGTGTTGATCGGACCTCCTGGTAAGATGGTATCTGCAGGAGGTATATAATTTTTGAACAATATAGAACCATGTTGTGCCAAATTTCATTCACTCCGCAACAATGAAAAACAGGCTTGTTGCCATTGCCCACCCATTACACACATGCACTGTGCAATTCCCTGTATGCTAAAATACTGGCACAATTTTCATCAGGTGAACTGACACAAGCCTAATGGGTGGGGGTGTATTGCATGCTGGGATACTAGCTTCTGCAATTCTTTGGGTTTCAAAGCTTGCAAACAGATTATTTCTGGAATCATTTCTCATGGAAATGAGTGCTAAATGTCAACTATATTCTGCTAGATTTCTGGAACTTGCTTTTACTTCATGCGAAAGGTCAAATAAAATGTGGGAATTATGAGTTAAGGAATCGACAGGGAAATGGAATGAATGCAGCCCCAAGGTCAATTCTTCCCTTTCCCACCAACTATTGGCATATTTCCCAGCTCTCCCTATTTACCAGTGATAGTTTTCCTTGTCTGATACCTGTGACTATTTTTGCCTCTTCTGGATAACTTGTTAATATTGAGTTGCAAATAAATCATCCATCAGGGTCCATATTCTTCCTCAAGATCTCCAGAGCAAAAATCACTGTGGATCAAACTGCACATTCCATTAAGCACGCACATTAATGTGTGTGTGCATACTACTACCCCCTCTTTCTTTCCCACAGGTTTCCCATAGGCATCTGGTTGCCCACTGTGAGAACAGGATGCTGAACTAGATGGGCCATTGGGCTGACCCAGCAGGCTCTTCTTGTGTTTTTATATTTTATAAAGAAAACAGCTCTGCATAGGGCTGGTCATTCTTTCCACCCACCTCTGCCCGAGCTGTGTTCCTTAGGGAAGGTGGTGGTGGGGAATATTGGGAAATTTTTTAGGGAGAGGAAAATTGGTTCACTTTTAGGAGAGGGAGATTTACTTATAAATACAAGTGAGGGTTACTTTGAATACTAGTTGCTGGGAATCTGAGGTGGAGAGAGTGGTGTTGCACTCAGGATCTGTTTGCGGGCTTCACATGCACATGTGTTTGGCCACGGTGAGAACAGAGTGCTGGACTAAATAGGCCTTAGCCTGATCTACCTGGCATTCTTCTTATGCTCTTATGTTCTTTCCTTTTCTTCTGTGTTATACTTTTTTAAAAAATCCATACCATGGCATGGCCAAGCACTGTTTGACTGTCTGATTGTCTGTCTATCTATCTATCTATCTGCCTGTCTGTCTGTCTGTCTGTCCTTCCATTCTAACTTTCTTTTTCTGTAAGTATGATTGAGAAATGTTGAATACTATGACTATTATGTAATAGACATAACACACTTTTAAAAAATAAATCTATAATTGGAATGTAAACTTAAGCAAAGTGATCATTGACATTAAAGATTTTTCCCCCAAGTTGTGGAGTGTTTCCTTTTTGTGAGAGCATAGTGTACTTCCCCCCTGCCCCTCCAATACCAATTTAACTTAATTGGATGCTCTCAAAGACAGTTGCACTATTTGAGTGTGCATTTTAAATGGTAAATTGTAGCATTAAAAATATAATATGTGTGGGAAGTTGGTTCCTCTCAACTATGTTTGAGAGGAAGAGGAAAAAGAAGCAACTCAAATGGCAGCTATTGAAAAATAACAGAATAAAGGAAGAATCATACTGAGCAACTGCAGGTAGGCAGGCAAGCCAACTGGCTATATCAACTTATACCTTGAAGAAAAAGACAGCTGGGAGCCCCTGATTTAGACCCTGATCCAGATTGTGTCCAGCTTCAGTTTTCTACAGAGAGCCATCCTATCTCCGGCTGCTATTGGCTGAGGAAGGTGCTTGTTAAAGTAAAAAGCAACTTCAGGAAACTGGAGCTGGGTCCAGATCCAGACTGGAAACACATTTTGGATCAGAGTTCTTCTGCTGCTCTCTCTCTTTTTCCAAAATACAACTAGCCAGTTTAATCACACTGAATTTGGCTCGAGGTGAAGTTCAACCTTGCCTGACTCTGGAACTCCTGAAAGGGTCACCTCTCCTTTCTGATCCTCCTTCTCCCCACCTTGCTTACTTCATTCACTCTTTCATCATGCTTCAGCCTTTTCACCTTGTTGTTCCAGATCTGACCTGCTCAGGCCTGTGACTTTCCTTTTCTTAAGTTGCTTTTCCCGCTCTCTTGCAATGACAGTCAGAAACCCTCTTCCTTTTCCTTAGCCCTTTCTGTGTGGCATCGAGGTAGATTAACCAATGACTACCACAAAATCCCTTGGTGTCTTACAATCAGTGGTGGCTCATGAGCCGGGGTGGAGGTGGAGATGTTTTCCTGACAGTAGCAGTGCTGTGCTAGATGGGGCAGTGTCCTTATAGATGTGAGCACATCTATGGGGCCCCAACTGACTAGAGATTCTGCAATCTTGTCACTGACACCTCACCTTGCACCATCCCAATGAGTGTAGCACCACTGCCATCAGGAGGACATAACTACCTCCGCACCCACTCACAAGCTGCCACTACTTATATGTGACTAAGAAAAACTCTTTCATATGCCAGTTGCAACAATATGTTTCTTTCGTATGCTAATTACAACTATAATATGGCAGCTTATTTGTTATCCAAAATGGAGACTTTCATCATATTTTTGGGATGATTGGCATATGAACTAGCCACATGAATCGATCCTATTTCCAGCCAAGTAATGGAAAATGCAATCTGTTTCTTTACAGATCTGAGATATGCATAGCAGGCCTGTCTCTAGAAACAGCAGCATGTAAATAAGAGCCATCAATGCCCCGGACTCATAGTTTCCCAGTGGGGTTATAGCAAATAACAATAATACTGGGTTTGGGGTTCAACGACATCTGGTGATAAAGGCAGATGGGGTACTATATGGATGACCTCTGAAACAAAATTTCTACGGCAGGGTTTGATAATTGACAGCCCAGGGCTGATTCCACCAGAGCCCCTGATCCCACTGTCTCCTAATTATTATCCAGCTCAGTCAATTTCTATTGTATGAGCCCAGATCACAGGCAAAGGTCTTTTTCATTTTTTAAACAAAATCCAGTCATACAAGCTTTGCTAGTGAGCTTTCCAAAGGCATCTCGTTGGCCACTGCTGAACACATGATACTGGGCTAGATGGACTATTGGACTGATCTAGCAGAGCTCTTCCTATGTTCATGGAAAACCTGGAAAAGTGCAGAATCCACAAGACCAGAGAAATATTGCTGTTCTTATTGACACTCTTTTTTTGCTTCCATTGTAATTCCACAGATGTTTCACCTGAAGAGATACTCCCAAATTTGCTTCAAATTCTGCATTGTGCAGAACTTTGGTGGAAACATTTGCACAGAATACAATTGTTAAATTAAAAAAAACCCATAGTATTCTAACTCAGATGCATCTTTGGAGGCAGTGCCAGACACACCAGGAACAGATTTGCCCCTACGATCATGAAGCCAACTGTGTTTGACTGGAATATTCACAAAGCTGCATTAGGCTGTAACTCAGAAGCAAAACATTTACAAATACTTGTGTTATTCCACAGGGAAAAATCTGCATAGATTTGTCACTGTTTTGACATTCAACAGTTTTGAAATGCTGAGCATTTTGGTACCTTTTAAAGCATTCAGTTGTAAACTGCAGTAGATTAATCTAAGGTACTTATGTAATTTGTTAGAAGTTGTGTAAATTGCAGGCTCCAAGAAATGGATACTTTATGTTCCTTCAGTTGGTTTTGTCAGATACATTATTGGAGTGATTCTCCTTTGCCTTATATAAGCTTCTCTTGGGTATATATACTGAAACGCTCAAGTGCCTTCCTACAGCTATTTCCTGAAGCAAATAATATATTTACATTTTCATTCCAGTAAATAATGTCATGGATTTGTGTAAGTAACTCTACTCCCAGTGTAGCTTATCTCCAAACCAGGAAATAAGAGCAGATTGTACATGTTGTTTTTAATGCATTTTGGCACTACTTTTAACCCTTTGACCACTCCATTTGCTTAAGCAAGCACATGAAAAGGTCACATAGAAGAAAGCAACAATTGTCATCCAGTTTCAACTAATCATATCGTAAAATAGGGGAAGCATCACATTCTAGATTAGTGATATAGGAAGCTGCCTTATGGCCTTAGCCCATCTAGCTCAGTATTGTCTGCAGTTATTGGCAGCAGCTCTCTGGGGTTTCAGATAGAGGTCTCTTCCAGCCCCACCTGGAGATGCCAGTGATTGAACCTGGGACTTTCTGTGTGCAAAGCAGATGCTCTACCACTGAGATTTGGCCTTTCCCTGAAGGTTAGCATCACAGACTTTGAAAGGTCTTCTCTCCCTTTAAAAGACTGTCCACAATCTCGTACTGCTCCTTACGGCTGGGATTCCCATCCAGAACAGACTCTAGACCAAATCTTCCCTCTAAGGTTCAGCATTGACAAGCACTCCACATAATGTTCGTAACATAGCTAACAAACCATGTGCACAATGAATTTTTATGGTCCAGGTTTCCACTACATGCTTATAGTCAGAATAATGGCACTGTAGAACTGGCAGCTAGCTGAAGTATCCCCAATCTTCTTTCCAATCTCCCACCTCTTCTTTCCATAGCAAGCATCTATACCCTCTCCCCTACACACAAGATCACCTTCATTACTCAGCTAAGAGCATTCCAAATTTTACTTAAAATTATTCAACTACAAAAGCTGGTAGAAATGAATGAACATTCTCTTGTTCATTATCTTGATTTGGACTTTAAGTGTGATCTGGTTTATCTGTTTTGGACATGTCTGCAGCTTCAAGGTGCATTAGATTTCTAGCATCCTCCTTCTCCCGACTCCATCCCTGATGAAGAAAGTCAGTTGTAAAGCTGAATGTTCAGTGTTTTGGTGAGGTGCTGTAATTGTGTGGTGTGTGCGCGCCTGTCTGTCTATTTTGCATATATAAGAAATGCCCAGTTATCAGAATGTTTCTAGATACAATTAAGCAACGGTAGAATTTCTACTGCATGACAGTCAAGAGTCTTAACATTCACCATCCAGAACTTTATGTGCAATTTATCTAATTAATTCAAATATATTTGCTAGTCAAACCTAGGGTCTATGTATGATATACAACTGTACCATTTAAAGCCAGTGAAACATGAAATTCACAAATATAATAAAAAAACCTTAAAAAAAGAATCCACAAGCTCAGAAGCCAGAGTAGAGAAGATATAAATGCCAATCAATAGGTGGTGTTCACGGGATATTGTGAAAGCTTAAAGGTAAGAACTGATTGAGAAATTATTAAAACAAATTCATGAAGGAACCCCAAAAGGTTTGGGAGATATTTAATATTTAGGTTATTCTATATTTGGAGTCATGAAGGAATTATAAGTGGCCTCAGACTGCAATCCTAACCTCTCTTATATGAGAGTAAGCCACACTGAATTCAACAGAACTTAATTCCAAGTAGACATGGTTATGATTGCTCTGCCAATTGCCTAGTGACTAAGTGTAATCTCCAAAGCATGCAATCATAGAGACTAATATACTTAAATCCTCAAGGAAAATCCAGCCACCTCCGTCTACTTCTCACCTTCAAGAACTCATTGCCAGCTTAATTGCTGTGAACCGCCCAGAGAGCCATTGGCTAGGGGCGATATAGAAATGGAATGAAATAAATAAATAAAATAAATAAATAACCCCTTTCCATAGCATCCTCTGCCTACATTCAACTGACCTCATTGGCCAGTGGTCTCTTAGCTTCCATGACTCACCCTATTAACCTATGGTGATTTTGAGCCTATGTCATCTTTTCTCTTTGACTGCATGAGAAAAGCTCTGTCCTGCCAAGATAAAGTCCTATGCCTGAGAGAAGGTGCGGGGAACGTTTGGCCCTCCAGATGTTACTCAACTACAACTCCCTTCATCTTTTGCCATGCTTGCTGAGACTGATGGGAGTTGTAGTTTGGCAACATCTGGAGGGCCAAAGGTGCCCCACCTGAGCCTTAGAGCATCTCAGGTGGACAGACTGGGGTGTACTCTATTTGTTAATATTGAAACAACCTTAAGGCTATGCTAGGATTAGGTAGAACGTTATTGTGTGTGCTTCTTCTTTTTTACTTTCTCTACTCTCTTTATATTAAACATTTTAATAAAAGTCTATGAGTTGGAAGCCTGGAGTTGCTCATCAAAAATTGGTTGGGTCATGGTGTCTCCACAACTCATACTCACAGCTACATGGCTGATTCTAAGGAGAGTTAAAACAGGAATAAGAGAATTGAGTGTGGGCTGGTATAGACCACCAGACTTGTTACTTCCCTACTTTTATGACGTCCCCTGCTCTGAAGCATCTTTGGCTTCAAAGCCAGGGGATCCACATAGGTAGTGGCAGCAATAATTTCTTAGAGGAACAGTCAACTGTAAGCATTTGGTGGTGGTGGTGGTGGTGGTGGTGGTGGTGGTGATCAGAGGAGCCTCTTAGCTGAAAGCACTTGTTTTATTTGTTATACCAAGAGAGAGAGATTGCAGGTGATTAGAGCTGGATTGGGCCTACAAAGAATTTACTTAAATAATTTATGTCCTATAGCTGCAGCTGGAATTATCAGAGTGGTTAAAAACAGATCAAATCAAATACTAATTCAATATTCAAAATATTTTAAAGAACTGATACAAAATAAAAGCCAAAACACTATAACAGAAGCAATCCAATTTGAAATGAAAACATAAATCTCTTTTTCAAAGTTTGGACATCAAACACTTTTAAAACCTGGGGGAAAAAAACAGATGTCAGTGTGTGTCTCTTTGGGAGACATTTCAAATAAAGTCACTGCTGAAAAGTCTCTTCCCCCCCCCTCGGTTGCCATCCACAGCAGAAAGGCCCCAAGGGACAATCTGATATTTGCAGATACTTTTGTAAACATTGGCCAAACATCAAGTGTTTTCAATTTAATATCTTGATCATTAATCACCATCTTGAGTTGGGCAAAAAAATATTGTTGTTCTCATATTTCCTATGTTATTACTATTGCATTCCCCACTGCTTTAACTAAAAGAAAATTGCATTTGAAAAAAGAATGGTTGTTTACTGCAATTGACATTTCCTCAGATATGGCTGTTTGGAGCCATCTTGCTGAATAATGGCATAATGTGGGGTGCCACCAGTGCAAGAGGCCAGCATAAGAGATTTCTGGAATATGAGTCTATTCAGATCTAATGCAAGGAACACAGTCATGAGAGTATCTCAGGGCTCCATTTGATTTGCCTTTGAAATAGCCAGCTCACCCAAGAATATAAGATGAGCTGAGAGGACCCATGAGCGTAGTAAGCTGAAGGTGACAGAACTTCCTGAGTTTGATTGTGCTCACACTTCTTTGCCCTTATCTTCATCTTTTCTCATTTTCACATAGTACAGGCAACTCCCTAGGTTGCAGGGCTAAAGACACTGCACCACACCCTAGAAATGCTCTGTCTGCATGAATGGATAGCTAGATGAACCTGGGTGACTTGGTAGGAGTGTAAGCAGGCATGGGAGAGAAATTTGTTTCGCCTGCTTTTTAAAGTGAATGGATCTATTTTGCTCATCCCTAACTTTTTATGTGGTTTGGAACACAGCTATCATTTCTCCACATTTTTGCAATGCAGTCTCAGTGCAAGCCTCCTTCCTCGTCCCCCCAAAAACCCTGCACAAAATGGGCAGTTTACAGGAAAAAATGCATACAAACATAAACATTTTAGGGAAATGATGTGTATAAAGTGTGCATAACTTACTGCAAATTTTTTCATGCTTGTTTTAAAAAAGATCTGCAAACCCCAGGATAGTATGATTGAGTGCATGTGAAACTGACATTGAACTTGAACTGATGTGTTGGGGTGGGGGATTCATGCTTGCACATCTAAGGCCTTTCAAGGGAAGCAAGGGGGAAAGGTTTGGTAAGAATAAAAAATGCAGAGGGGGAATCTGCATATCATTATGCTGTCATTGGGTCACACCTCAATTGAAGTTTTAAGACAAATTTGGAGGTTCCAGCTTGAGCAAACCATCTAATGAATTTTAAAGGGAACCAAAAGCGCCTTTCAAGAGAGTAATCCTGACTATGGGAAGCCGGCACAACTTAGGCCAGTGTTAGTCACCCCTATTCCAAACCCTGTTCAGGACCCTCTAGAAGGGGCTATGGCAGGCTGAACCAGCTGGTGAGTGTGAACCCAAGTTTTGAGGATTGGGTCATGTGACCAAGCTGAACAGGGTTTGGAATAAGTGGAACTCTCTCCTTGGCCTACCATGCCCCTACCACACTCCCTTTTGGGGATTTATGCTGGAGTGAGTGCCACCAACCTAAGTTCCGCTGGCTGAGCCAACATAGCCCCAGCTATGGGTTGAAGTAGTTATGGCGACATATCTCCAGCTGAGCCAGGATGAGATAGTTACAGCAGTATATCCCTGACTGAGCTTAGTTCATCTTGGGACAGTCCAAGATCCACCTATTCCAAATAATGCTCATCCTGGAGGATCTTGGGTTTGGATCTTGCTGTAAGACTAGCAAAGTTTCTTGGGGGAATGCCTCACATCCAAAATTGTGGTGCACATCTGCAGAAAAGTGTGATTCCTCTTGGCACTACAGTGTGTATGGGGATGAATATTCCTATTCTATTTGTAATGCAAAAGTGAATGTACAGCTGTTGTCTTGTAACTATTTCTGGACTGGGCAATATGCTGTTATTATTATTAATTATATTTCACCTTTGTGTCTTTTTACTTTAAAAGTAATACAAGCATTATTAACCAGAATACTATCCTTCTGTCCTTCACTATTTTATTATTTTTTTTCATTTTGTGTTCAGCTTTAAATAACTCTATTTTAAATCTAATTCCCCTAAAATAGCAGAACTATTTTCAGCAGACGACAGAGAAAGCTTTAGAAAAAAAGAAACTCCCCCCACCCCCAGTCAGGATTGATAGTCTGCCTTCATTCATTAACCGGAACCTTCATTTACATATGAACACTACATTTCTTTCCTTAGGAAATTGTCATCATTAAAAAGAATACCTCATTAGCCGCACTGATTGATTTCTTTCAACAATAACTCATCACAAATTAAACAAAATATAAGAAAAATAATGCTTTAAGTGTGTATTAATTTCACTTATCTCCTCTGACTAGCCATAGTCTTTCAAATGCAAATCTTGAATGAGATGCAATTTCCAATGTTAAACTATATCCTGTATCCATGTTAAGATTCTCCCAGAAAATTAGTTCTGGCCAAATGAAATGATTCCATTAACATATGTCATGACATTTAAAACAGCTAGATGAAAAGCAAGATCCTAGTTAAGAGGGTGTGTCATACGGATGAAGTATCAACATATCTGTATCCATGCAGGGTCTATGTAAAAGGTATACATCAATTAACAATCATAGGCATTAAACTAAAGACTTATGGAATGCTCTCCCCAGAGGGGTCCATGTAGCTTGTACTTTGTCCTTTCGGAACCAAGCACACTTTACTATTTTTCTATCTCTTTGAGACATAACTTAAGTCCTGTTGATTGTTTTTTAACTGGCTTTTAAGATATTGCTGCTTTTTAGTTTTTATGATTCTTATAATTGTTCACATCAGCATTGTTTGCCTCTTAAATTGTTTTTGTATTTTATTCTTATCTACCTCCTGGGAATTTGTATTGGAGGATGTTATAAAGATATCTATAATTAATAATTAGTGAATTGGGAAAGCTGTTAAGAAATGTGTAGTTCATGCATGTTAGGGTTGGGCCAAGCTGGTGGAAGATGAGATAGAAGAATCACAGTGAGAAATTAAGTTAGATGATGAGGATGGTGGCAAAGTAGCAGGTGAAAACACAGAAAATCTAAGACAAGTCAGATTACTAGAGACACAGAATTGGGCAGAACATGTATACCGATTTATCTAGCAATCCATGCATTGAGCAGACCCAGACTTGCTCAACTTCAGCAAAGTGGGTACATCAGTTGCCTTCAGACCACTTCCTAACTCAAGACAAAAGAAATCAGAATGTAGGAACAAGAGTGCAATGTAGTTGGATAGGCTATTAAAAACACTCTGGGGAAAAAGTAGATTGGGACAGCAACATGCATTGGTGCAATGTTCCTTATTCTCATGTGCTACTGCTGCATTCTGAATAAGAATGAGGGAACATACTCTTAAATGGATTCTGAAAGTAGAATGGCCTATATATCTTGTGACCCACCAAGCCAATCAGAAGTCAATGTCAGGCATGGCAGTCCACTATGTGCTCAGTAAACACCCTGATTCTGTTACCAGACCAAAACTACAAAAATAGGGAGGTCGTGGAGCACTTAGTTATGGAGAGCAAGATCAAAGTTTTCTCTGATATATATTATTTACATTTCTATCCCACCTTTCCTCCAAGGAGCTCAAGGTGGTGTGAAAACATGGTTCTCCCCCTTCTGATTTTATCCTCAACCCTGTGAGGTAGGTTAGCCTTAGAGAGGGTGCCTAGTCCAAGGTCACCCAGTGAACCTCATGGCTGAGCATGGATCTGAACCCTGGTCTCCTAGGTCCCAGTCTGACACTCTAACCACTATACCAGGCTATGTTCTGAAGGCACATAAGGCCATCTCCCTGCTGAAGCAAAGCAGGGCCAGGCGCGGTCAGTGCCTGGATGGGACCGCTTGGGAACCATATGTAAGCCGCCTAGCGTTTCTATCACAAAAAGAAAGGCAGGGTATAAATGTAATAAATAAATATACCACACTAGTTCTCTTCAGATCTCAAATGTATATTAAACCCTGATTGGATGCACTCAGTTGCCTGTAACAGGATACATTCTTTCTAATCTGTTTCTTTCCATTGCAATCAAACAATGTAAAAAGGAAAATGCCTAAATCATGTTTACAGTACACTGTAACTTGGAGCTGATGAAAAGAAATTGAACTGTGCATTAACTTGCTGGGGGGAAATTAGCACATAAATTAGACCTCAATCAGATCTTCTTGTAATCAAGTGATTAATGCAGTTACACAGAAGAATGTTCTTCTATGGCATGACACAAAATCTCTGTAATCAACATACTACAACAGAATATCAACAATTTTTAACTGTTAATTGCTGTGGAGGAAAAAAAGAAAGTGAAGATAAACCTTGGAAAGAAGTCAGATTTCCTTTCTGCTGTTTCACCAAGGTTTTCACAGCACATTATCACCCATGAAGCCTAAACTCTCACCAGCCCTGTGTGTTCTTTAATGCTGTGCTGAAAACTTCTACTTTTTTTTTTTGAAAATTTTATTTATGGAAAAATATTGCTTGCAAAAACTTACAAAAGGGGAGATAAAATATGGTGAAATTCTCATTGTGTGTGTGTGTTTAGAGTTTACCTCACTTGAGTGGCCATGGGGTGTTTCTCAAATGTCCTTTCATTCTTCAAATCATATCTCAAGTAGTCTCCACTCTGCAGCTTTCCTGAAAAGCCATGATGCCCTTAGCTGGACTTTCCTGTAAACATGGGAAGGTGGGGAAGCTGCCTACTGTGCACCTGACAGCTGTCCATTGTTTTTATTGTAAAGACTTTACTTTTAAAGAAATCATTGTAATGTTAAAAGGTAGGATCTGCTTTAAAAACAAAAGCTGTGAGGGCTTGCTGGCTTCATGCACTTCAGTTAAAGCTCAGGGAGAGATGTCATCGGCCTTTTCCACATCAGAAAGCACAGGAAGTTGGGGTGACTGCAGAATGTTTAATGGAAAAAAAACACATTTCTTGTTAGTGAAACTGTCATGGTGGGCTTGCAGGGTTTTTGTCATATTACCTTGCTTTTGAGGTGCCCAAGGGTATGTTCCATTCTTGAAATCATCTAGCCAGTTGTCTGCACTGTTCCTGGGTGCCTGTACTTTAATGAAAATCAAGGGGAAAACTGTTTCCATTCTGTTTTCCTGACTCCTAACTAACCAGAGCAGAAGGAGCTGTGTCAGCAGGTCCAGAGGAGATATAAGCGAGCCAGCCCTCAGAGAGCAAGCAAACAGAGTGAGCAAACAAGGAGAACTAACAGGAGCTTGGCAGAGGAATTCAGTGGCGAAGGTCAAAGGGGAGGTCCCTAAAAAACATTTTCTTGGTTGGCACACTGCATACCAGTAGGGCTGTCTTTTTTACCATGAAGAAGAAGAGGACAAAGCACAGCTCGTTCCAATACAAGTGGAAAGAAAGAAACAAAAGACAGGAGAGACTATGGACGGGAAGGGCACTCCAGTGGTGCTGACCTGCAAGATGTGTGCAATGTTTGTTTTCTTGCCTGACAACAGCATGGCATACACATGCAACAAGTGCAAACTGGTGGTGCTTTTGGAAGAAAAAGTGAGGAGCCTGGAATGGCAGGTGGCCACACTGAAGAGTATAAGAGAAGGCGAAGAGTTCTTAGATAGAACACTGAAACAACAACAGCAAAGAGAAGTACAGGAAGAACAACATCACATTGAAGCAGACGAGGAGACTGTTGTGGAGAGCAACAAAGTGGAGGAAACTCCAAGGAAAAGGGTGACAGTTAGGAGAAGAAGAGCTAGAAGACACCCTTCACTGGGAGAACTATGGAACTGCTTCTAGGCACTTGAGGATGAGACTAGAGGACAGTCTAAAGGGAAATAATTATTATTTATTTACTATTTATTTATTAGATTTATATCCCACCCTTCCTCCCAGCAGAAGCCCAGAATTACAGAAGATCCCATGAGAAAGCGAGCAAGAGGCTAAAGTTCAGTCAAGCAGAGGCAATGAATCCATGCCCCATGACAAGAAGAAAAGAGGAGTAGTAGTAGTGGGAGAATCCCAACTGCATGGGATTGAAACCCAAATAAGCTGAGAAGATCCATGGACTTGCCAGGTATGCTGTCTCCCTGGAGGATGGATTAGAGATGTGATAAAAGGGTTGCATCACTCAAACTCCACTGACAGGTATCCCTTTCTTCTCATCCATGTGGGAACTAATGATACTGCCAAGCAGATGTAAGAAGAAATCACATCAGACTTTGAAACTCTGGGAAGGAAATTCAAGGACATTGGGGCCCAGATAGTTTTCTCATCCATCCTTCCAGTACTTAGAAGAAGAGTAGCAAGGGAAAGAAAAATACTCAGGGTGAATGACTGGCTACAAAGGTGGTGCACACGCGAGAGATTTGGTTTCTGGGAAATTGGGCTATGCTTCCTGGAAGACAGATGGCTGGCAAGTGATGGGTTGCACCTCACAAGGACTGGGAAGAATGTGTTTGGCCACAGCATGGACAACTTCATTAGGAGAGCTTTAAACTGAATCCTAAGGGGGAGGGAGATGTGAACTTGGCGGTAACGACTAACAAAGACTTGTGCACAGTAAGAGGAACTGAGGGAACAGCTCTAATGGGGTCCAGTAATAGTCTTCATAAAAATGTAAGAAGGAAGTCAGGCCATAAATCATATGGTTTTCAATGTCTGTATACTAATGCCCAGAGTATAGGAAACAAACAGGATGAACTTGAACTTTTAACAGAGGAGAGTACATATGACTTGATAAGGATAACTGAAACTTGGTGGGATGACTGGAATACAGCAATTGAAGGATATAACTTGTTCAAAAAGAACAGACGGAACAGAAAGGGAGGTGCACTATATGTTGAAAATATATATCCCTGCACAGATATACAGGAGGATGAGCTTGATAGCTCCACTGAGAGTATCTGGATTAAAATAAATGGGGCAAGGAATAAAAGGAACGTGGTGGTTGGAGTCTACTGCCAACCACCCAATCCAGGAGAAGATGAGGATAAAAATTTTGAAAATCAAATTGCCAATATTTCAAGGACACATGATGTAGTAGTAATGGGGGACTTCAATTACCCTGATATCTTTTGGGAGACAAATTCTGCCAAACACGGCCCCTCCAAGAAACTCCTGACTTGTGTTGGAGATAACTTTCTCCCAGAGAAAGTGAAGGAAGCAACTAGGGGACCAGCTATCCTTGACTTGATTCTAACCAGTAGAGATGACTTGGTGGATCAAGAGACAGTTACAGAGAAAGTGACCATGCTATACTTGAGTTCTTGATTTTAAAGGAAGCAAACACTGAGAGTAGCCATATGTATACCCTGGACTTCAGGAAAGCCAAGTTTAATAAACTCAGAACAATGATAAGTAAGGTCCCAGAGCAAGTGACCCTAATGAGAGAAGAAATTCAAGATGGGTGGGAGTTTCTAAAAAAAGGAAATTCTAAAGGCACAATGGCAAACAATTCAGGGAAAAAAGGGGGAAGACAGCAGAAGAAGCCAATGTGGCTTCACAGAATGGTTAGAGATGACTAAGATGGGCATTTTAAGCAATATTTTGTATACATTGTTAAGGCCTTTGGCTATATACAATAACATTTGACTATTAAAAGCTTAGAGATGACCTGAAAACAAAAAAGGACACATACAGGAAGTGGAAAGAATGCCAGACCATAAAGGAAGAGTACAGACATGTCTCACAGAATTGCAGGGATGGTTGTCAGGAAGGCTAAAACTCAGAATGAGATGTGATTAGCAAGAGATACCAAAAGCAACAACAAAGCTTTCTTTGGATACATCCATAGTAAAAGACAGAGAAAAGAAATGGTGGCACAGCTACTCAGCGAGGATGGCAAATGATAACAGATGACAAAGAAAAGGCAGAAGTGCTCAATTCCTACTTTGGCTCAGTCTGCTCCCAAAAGAGGGTCTATGACCCTCCTGGCAAACATGAAGTTGAGGGGACAGGATTGCAGCTTGAGACTGATAGATAAATGGTCAAGGAATGCCTAATCACTTTGAACAAGGTCAAATCTCCAGGGCTCGATGAACTGAATCCTAGAGTATTGAAGGAACTGACTGAAGAATTCTTGGTACTTCTATCTATTATCTTTGTGAAATCATGGAGGATGGGTGAAGTGCCGGATGACTGGAGGAGGGCTAATGTTGTACCTATCTTCGAAAAGGAGGAACCGGGAAACTACAGACCAGTCAGCCTGACATAAATTCCTGGGAAAATTCTGGAGCTGATTATAAAGCGGTCAGTCTGTAAGTACCTTGAAGACAATGCAGTGATTACTAGAAGCCAACATGGATTTATCAAGAACAAATCCTGCAAGACTAATCTTATCTCATTTTTTAATCAGGTAACCTCCCTCATAGACTGTGGGAATGCTGTGAATGTAATATATCAGCAAAGATTTTGACCAAGTGACCCCTGATATTCTGATTAGCAAGCTAGCTAAATAGGGGCTGGTTGGAACAGCTATCAGGTGGATCCACAGTTGGCTACAGAATCATACTCAAAGCTTATCAATAGTTCTTTTTTAAACTGGGGGAGAGTAACTAGCGGAGTACAGCAGGGCTGTCCTGGGCCCAGTGCTCTTCAATATTTGTATTAATAACTTGGATAAGGAGGTGCAGGGAATGCTTAACTGGACATCAGGAAAAACGTCCTTACTCTTACAGTGGTATGACAATGGAACCAATGACCTAGGGAGGTGGTGGGGTCTCCTACACTGGAAGCACTCAAGAGGCAGCTGGACAGGCACCTTTCAGGTATGCTTTAATTTGGATTCCTGCATTCAGCATGGGGTTAGATTTGATGGCCTTATAGGCCCATTCAAACTCTAATATTCTATTATTATGAGGTCACTGCTCCTATGGCGCTTATTATGAGGTAACTCCTCCCATGGGGCTTTTCATACCAGAAAGCACAACCAGTCAGGGAAGCTGCAGAGTGCTGTAGAAATATTTACTAGAAAGGAAAACAGATATGCCACTTGTAGACACCTCACAATGATAAGCTCAAAAACCCACAACCGCTGAGGTTTGTTGCTAACGACATCTACTCAGAGTAGATCCACTGACATTAATGGACCTAAGTTAATCATTAATTTCAGTGGTTTTACTCTGAGTATGGCTAGCATTGGGCACAACCCAGGAATTGTAAAGTGACCTAAGAAAGAAACAGAAAAATGAAAACCTCTTTTTCAGCAGAGGAAAAGATTCAACAAATTAGAGGACAATTCTAGTGTCCCCAAATTGCTACATCAGTCTCTTTGCATGAGCAGGGTCTCCAGCAATTTCATTTTTTTTTCATTAATTTTTATTCAAATTTTCAAAAACAAAAAACAAAACAAAAACTATCAAACAACAAAATAAAATGTTGACTTCTGATTTGTCGCAGATCAATTATAAGTCTACAATATATAACAATCCTATCTCTAAAATTATATTATAGAATCACTTTCCTCCAGTAGTTATTTTAATTAATCATCAAATCTCATAAACATTATTTTATTCTTTCTACAAAAAGTCAAAGACAGGTTTCAATTCCTTGAGAGATATATCTTTCAATTTTTCTCCAAATAAACATGTTGCTTAATCCATCTGATTCAAATCTGTTAGGCCCAATAATTTCAATAGCCATTCTTCCATTATCTATATTAATTCCATCTTCCATCTTCAATAATCCTGTTAAGTCCAATAATTTCAGTAGCCATTCTTCCATTATCAGTATCCCATAATAATCTTGTTGTCATAACCATAGTCCAAATAAACATATTGATTAATCCATCTCGTCAAATCTGTTAAGTCCAATAATTTCCATAACCATTTTTCCATTTTCAATATTAATTCCATCTTCCATCTTCAATAGTCCTGTTAAATCCAGTGGTTTCAGTATCCATTCATCCATTATGTTAAGTCCAGTGGTTTCAGTATCCATTCATCCATTATCAGTATCTTATGATGATCTTGCTGTCATAGCCATAGTCATATAACAAGAGTTATAACGAGTCTCCAGCAATTTCAAAGGGAGAGTGCAACTTTCAATTTTCCATTGAATTTAATGGGAAATCCTTCTGTGTGCTTGAGCCCCACATCTGCATTGGAACACTTCCTCTTGGAAGGAATCATCATGGTGAATGAATAATAAGGCTAACTGGGTGTGAACATCATTGAAAACACTGGATAATCCTCTATTTTATGTAATGTGGGTGGGGAAGTAAATAGAAATATGGTAGAGGGTCATATATGCACCCTTTTGTGACACATATAGATATATACTTTAACAGCTGGATGGAACTGCTAGAGTTGCAATATGTTGTTAGCACCAGATGAGGAGAAGCATCTCACCTTTCTCATTGGCTTACATCAATCATGTTGCCAGGAAGCATTGCTATGCCTTCGCTCTGCTTTGGCTTTGTTTGCCTTTAGTGGCTTCAACACATAGCCAAATCTGATTGGCTGTCTAGTATTCACTATATTGATCTCTCAATTGCTGATATTAAATCAAAGTTGGAGACTCCATGGCTCTCCAAATGTTGCTATATTCTAAATCCTATTTGCTCCAGTCAGCTCAATGGTTAGTTGTGATGAGAACTGTAGTCCAATAACATCTGGAGGGCCACAGGTTCCCCATCCCTGGATTAGATAGTGGAGGAGAAAGAATGCTTGCAACTTACTCCAGGACAGAGCCGCCACCATCTGCACTTTGAATCCTTTGTCTGAATGTGTAGGCCATGAAGCCCGGCTAAGAGAGCACCGATGGCCTTGGAGGGTGAACCAAATAACTCAACCACCTCCAGAATCTAACATTCATCTAACAACCAAGCAGAGAAAGAGAGATTCAGAAATGGGAAGCTGCTTTTGAAAAGAATATAAAGCACAGAATTAACCTGCTACACTTTAGTTATCAGGAAAGCTAAAATCAAACACTCACATCCCCAAGCAGCTTGCAGACCAGGCAAACAGAGGCTGGTCTGGGTTTCCACATTTGGAGAGTGTGACCTCAACTCTCTGCCAATCTCAGAGAGAACAAAGAGAATTGGGCAATCCCATCTATTTCTGTTGGAGGTTGAGAGAGAACCAAATATTCTCAGCAGTAGATATCTCATTTGGGTCCCTGAAATCTCGACTTCCACACCAAAATTGATGAACATTTCATATAGCCTTAGATATCCTTCCCCAATATAGATAAACACAATCATCCTTAATTTAGAGGAACATGTTTACCTATTTAAAACAACAAGGACTGGTCTGTGATGCTATGAAAACCAGGCTGTAAGCATGCAGGGAGTCAGCTGTCATCTGCATATTTGCGGACACTGGAAAATCTATGGCAAAAAATGGCCCTAGAGCTACTCAAATACTTTGGAAAGAGAAATGATATTCATGCAAAGATTCCTGCTCTCCTCAGACCCTTGCCCAAGTGAAGAGGTTTTCTATCACTTCCAGAAGATCGCTCAGATTTATACATTGATAGATGTCTGCAACTTCTGCTTTCAACAGTCTGGATCAGTAAGGACAGTACATCATAAACAGAACAAAAAATGGGCAATTAGCTTTTTGGCTGTACAGAAAACAAAGCATTAGGAGCCATTTAAAGATCTCCTTTGAAGAAGCCCATCTGTTCATTATGAAAAGTTTATCTTGCATGCCAAATTTCTTCCAAATAGACTTCCTCTTTGCTCCTAAGATTTTTTGTTTAAATTTCCAGATTCCAAAGGAAGCACCATTGTGGGTTCTTGTGATTGACACATTGTTTCATTCCTAGGAAGGGTCCTCTAATTAACATGACCTTTTGATAAGGTGGGAGATATGGGATGAGACAAGTGCTCTCAGGAGAGCTATTAACAAGTTCTGAGCAATTGCTAATGTTAGAGAGGTTCTATCTGTTGTTACAAAAAATGAAAAAAAGAATGAAAACTTTTGATACTAACTGACAATATGGAGGAATGAAAAAATAACATTAAGAAGAACAGATATGTTAATTATACCCTCAAAAAGGCAAACATTGCCATATTAGGTAAATAGTATATTTTGGGTACTAGTTAATCACCCTAATAAAATGCAAGGATGAAATCGTAAGTCTACATGGACCTCAAAACAAAACAGACACAACTTCATCTGTCTTAACATTATTTTGCACACTATAACAGGTGGTTTGATTTCTTCATGTCAGATGGCATTTATACCATGGGAATTCTCATTTCCCTCACCATCTGGTCCCACACACTGTTATTTTATAACAAAATTCAGAGATGACAACATTCTGCTAACGGGACTTGACACTTATTTTGCTAATCGGGCAGTCAACTTGCTGCGGGACCTAAGAGCCAGCACAGGTTCATGGACAATGTGTGTGAATGTCACCACTAACAAAGGAAGATGGCATCAACTTGGAACAAGCCAATCTTTATTGGAGGAGAACACACACAAACCCTACCAAGCTCTCTGATCGTCATAATTGTGACTTTATGGAGATGTGCTTTGTATTCCAACACAAGCTGTGAAATGTATGGAAAAGCATCATCCTTGTGAAAGAACAGAGGATGCTTGAAGCCAAATTGCTTGATAACAAAGTTAGTATAAAGAGCCTTAAAATTGGCATTGGCTGTAGCTGAAATCTTGGCATTAGCATTGTTCTAACCTTCAGTGCAGGATGCTCCTGCACCTATGCCTTGTTATCGATATGTGCATACCAAGGTAATACAGAAAAGACAGTAGCAGTAGTCTAGCTATGGCAGTTGATAGGTGTTCTAGAAGTCCAGGATTCCAACTCATTCACAGTAAACATGTACTACAGAAATGCCTTATTCTGTATTATGAGATTGCAGGATTGTATTGTATTTCTATGTTTTGGTCCTTAGACACATTATTACATTTGTACATAGAGACTTCCTCTAAGAAGCTCAGGTTGGTGTCCATGATTCCATTTTATCTCAACAGCCCTATGATGTAGATTAGGCTGAGACAGGCTGACCAAGGTCAGCTAGTGGTTGCCATAGCAAAAACAGAGATTTGAACCCAGGTCTCCCCATTCAAAGACCAGCGTTCAATCTACTGCACTACACTCTCTGTTTGGGAAGACCAGCCTCTTTCTTTTCATGACCTGAAATGGAAAATACATGATCATCCCTTGATAACAGCAACATTGCATCATCTTTCAGGTATGAATGACCCATCGCAAATCTAACCATAGATATGACTCTAGCATTACATGGTGTCACATCAGATGCTGTGCTCTGCAGTGGAATCAGTTCACATGTCCAGCTACCAGATATTGACTAATTCAGCTCTGTAAATGCATGTGTGAGACATGTGATAAAAGCCTGAGAAATCTCATAATAATCAGAAAGTAAATATTATGCCAGCTCCCAAACCAATACTCCTAGCTTATTGCATTAGGACAGACATCATCCCTGCATCTACAATGATGGAATCAGCACATTTGTGCGAGTTAGGGATGTGTCAAACATCCATCCCCAATGCAGGAATTCCACAGAAGGGTGTCTGGGGAAAGGGGGGTCTACCAACTGGCTCACAGTTGCAGCTTCCAGCTCAGGATCTGACTTCTTGAGGGGGGAAACATATCAAAACTGCTTATCCCTTGTTGGATGCTATCTTACACATGCAAGCATTCAAGGTGCATTCTAGAAGGCCTTCTGTATGGGTGCTGGTCATACAAACACTGCCTGTACAGATACTTGCACTGGCCTGTCTGTTGCTGCATCTGCAGTGATGAAAAGGACAACTAATTGTTCTCTGAATGTCCCTGCCTGAACACTCTCCCCGTCCAAATATCCAAAGACACAATTCAAATGTTCTACCTTCATTCAGTAATGCCAGATCCCCTTCAATACTATTTAACATCTCTCTCTTTCCCCCACCCTCTGAACAGAAACCCAGTGCAGCTTACCATATAAAATTACAAAATAAAATTCTGTACAATAAAAGCAACCTTAAAATCATATAATCACAGTCAGTTAACTATGAGCCAGCAGCTATGAGCACAGAGCACTGTGACTCTCAGGATCCCTCATTTTAAGGGCTCAGGGGCTCTGACATATGTCAAAAGACAATGTATGAGCAAGCCAAACCTCTCCTGACAAATACTTCTATAAATGAGGTGTCATCACCAAGAAGGCCCTGTGTCACGATGAAACCACAATCAGGGCTTCCTTAGGTGATGTAGAGCACATTGCAGTATTTTTTGAACAGGGCTAAACAGGGGTGTAGTCATATGGGGTGTCAGGGGGTCTTAGACCCTTTACTTTTTGGGGCACTGGGTCACAGCAGAGTCCCTATGACTCCAGCATCCTACAAGCCAACCAGCAAGAAAGAGGAGTGTATTGGCCACTGAGAAGAGTCTTCTAATAAACTTCCTTGTCCTTTCCTGCTGATTGGAGCCAATCAGAGTGAAAGGAGGTGAGTCAAACACTAAGAAGATTCTTCTCAGTGCTAACACTCTCTGTTTCATGCTTATTGGCTCCTAGGTATTAACAAGGATCTCATTCTCAACCCCACAGCAACAAAAGCAGGGAGGGGCATGGTTGTGATTAACATGATGGGACCCTGCACTTCTGAATTTGCCACTACACTACTGGGGCTAAAACTGAGTTCTTAGGGAGAGGGAAGGAACCAAGAGTTTCTTGCCTACGGCAAGCCCCAAACACTGCACAGATGCTGAGCAAGAACACTATCCAGTCCATCTGTCCACCAGAGACAAGAGACAAAAAGGTGCACCATTTAAAAGCAATGTGCAGCTTCTGACTAACCCACAGCCACATATGTTGATGAGCTTGCCTGCCTGCCCACCTGCCTGCCTACCTCCCCTTCCTCCACAAAGAATAGGGGTGAGTACATCTTTTGAAACCCATTTGTGCATCCAGCTAGCTCTTTGGCACTAGTACTAGAGCATTAGGCCCTTTTAAAATGTCACACGTGGCTGTTATTTTATGGGTGGAAGGAGGAATCAGTGTATTTTGATTTTTACTGCATATTTTGGCAATTTCAGGACACTATGCATTGAACAAAGAGCTGTCACTGGTGCCCCTCATATGGGAATTTTCTTGGAAGTAACCTGAGTCTTCTTTCTATTTATCATTGCATATGTGGGAAGATCTTTTCCCCAAACACAGGATTGCTTTGTGTAAAAATCTTTCCACTGCAGCAGTAGCAGTAGTGAGGGTGGAAGACTGCAACCATCAAGTTGAAGGGTTGCTCTCCACTTGGCCAGGTGGAAGGATACTGCCCCCTCCCCTTGGTATTCTTCAGTAACCACCTGCTTAAATAGATCCCCCAAATCCACCACAGAACTGACATAATGCTGATAGTGGTGGCAATCTTCCTCAGTATGCAATGTACATTTGGGACATCACAGATGATCAAGGTTGCCATGGCTGAGATCTCCGGGATTTCAGCGTATATATTGAAACAAGATCCTTTTATCCAGTAATATGTCTCAATGTAAAATGTGAATCAACCATTAGGATTGTGGAAGGGGAGGTGGGGATGGAGGAAGAATTTTCACAGCAGAAAACTCAATTTGATAGTCTTGAATCTGCTTTGATAGTCCTGAATTCCCAATCAGAATATGCACTTCTCTGAATTTTGAAATGGTACATAAAAAGTGCAAGTAAAAATACATAGTTCATGGTTAACTTCCATATAAAATGTGTGTTTAAATGTGCATTGTGTGAAAAGTGCATTGAATGTATACAATAATGTGTATAAAAATTAAATGTGAACTTTTCATGCTTTGTTTCAATAAATGTGCACAAAATGGGTTGGAACGGACATATGATTGAGTGCCAGTGAAAATGAAATGGATGGACTTAGGCTGATCTGTCCATCTCTCGGGGCAGGTAATTGCTGGAAGAATGTAAAGTAACAATCATAATAGCAGTTGTGTGGATGAATTGTGTTGGGCATATTGAAAGCTTCAGGAGCTGAGATTACATTGGGCACAACAAATTTGTGAATGCACCATATTTATACTGAACGAGTTTTCCCAAGGCTGGCTGTATATTTCTCTAAATAAGGACAGCATTATGAATTCAATGAAACTACGAGCTCATTGGGACTTATTCCCAGGTAGATGCATAGAACTGTGTGGTTAAAGAAATTACACATTGAAGCAGAGATGGAAATATCAGCATAACATTTTGCAATCCATTTATGAGTACGAGCCTTATGCATTCGCTAGAAAATCATTTTCTGTAGATATTAAATTCTTTGATGGCTTGGAATAACCAGCATTATTATAATCTGTCAGTTCAGGATCTCCAATGAATGACTTTGGTTTGAAATGATTTGGCAGCCAGTAGAGTGTATATCATTTAAAAACATAAAATAGGACTAATTCTTACATCTTAAAAAGGCAGCAGAAAATAGCAATGACATTTCCGCGTAAGGTGCCATTTCTTTTCCCAGCCAGCTGTTTAAATCTCCTTGTATAAGTTCTGTGAGTGATTTAATATGCCTTGTTATACCTAAAGGTAAATTTAATAGATGCAAATCAACTTCACTAAATGTCACAGAAAAAAAAAGTCCAAGTTGGCCAAGGAAGTCAAAAGTGAAATCCTGCATGAAGATCCTCCTAAGTGAATTGTGCCTGAATGCCTAAACCACATACGTTCATGAGAAGTGGCCAATTACCCTATTTGCAGTGAAAATGAAAATGTTTCCAGTGAAAATTAAAACAACTGCAGCTTCTTCTGTGAGAAAGGTACTTTCACACAGATACCATTTCTCGGTCTTGGCAATCCAAATCAAATCCACTATTAAAGTCAGTTGAAGCAACAAGGATTGAGTTTTCCCCATGATTCTCTGCTTTTTACAAGATCTCCTGGGTCTTTTTCAGATCTTCTGCCTGGTAATCATTCAGCTGTCAATCAAGACTGGGAAGACAGAATCAAAAGTAATGCAGCATATCAAGAAAATATTCTAAAAATTTAAGAGCTACTGTGTCTTCAAAAAATTAAACTAAATAATTTTAAGGGGTAATCAATATAATGACACTTCAAAATACTCAATATTTGTTATGTATAGTGATGGATAAATTAGCCCTGTCATAATTTGCTTACTGAATTACAAATTCA
Organism: Rhineura floridana; assembly: GCF_030035675.1. NCBI lineage: Eukaryota > Metazoa > Chordata > Lepidosauria > Squamata > Rhineuridae > Rhineura > Rhineura floridana. Next base: position 200,079,555 of record NC_084480.1, on the reverse strand, counting down.
TTCAATGATATAAACTCAAAATAAATGAAGAATCCTTGAATTTTTGTGCCTGTGCATCACCAAAGCACATGAATGTGGCATGTATAATATGGTGTTCTTTTCTGCCCAATGCATCTCAAAGTCCAAATGCGCCCTTCTCTGATTGACTGTTACCATATGTGCCTTGCTTACAATAGCAGATCAACAAGGAGGAGCAGCTATGAAAGAAGAAAGAAGCTACTGAAGCAGACAAAGCATTAGTAGAAAAATAAAATAAATGCATGTTCATCACAGAATTTGGCATGCTACTGATGCTGTCAAGGAGGAGACTAAACAGCTAAAGTAAAATCATACTGCAAACGTGCCTTGTATATGAGATGTTTCCATTTCTTTTGGAAAGTTACAGCAACAAACAAATGAGCATGTGTGGGGATGGCAGAGTTTGGCTGCTTAGTCATGCCAACCATGAAGGTGCAGGAAATAAACTCATAACCAATATCAGTTTGAATGCAAAAATATTAAAGTCTATTCAATCAAAGTCAGAGCTCACAACACCTTCAATAATTATGAGCTTACTAGGTTCAGCTTATGAACCAACTAATGTCAACCTTCAGCATCATCACTGGTTATGTTGGTAGTTCAGAGAGCAACAATAATTTGCAATTTGGCTTGAGCTAAATTGAGGGCAGGGTATAAATAAAATAAAATAAATAAAACAAATAAGGTAGTAGAATAAAAGATTGGGATGTGTGTGTCTGTGTGTGTCTGTGTACTGAAAAACTCGAACATCTTCTTACTTAAGCAGCAACTAGCTGGGTCTCCGGGCACCTCTCCATGTAAGTACCTATTCAGACAGGAATCACTGGAGGCATCTCAAGCCATATCTCATTTACAGTGAAACTAATTCAAGTCTCATGTTAAAGTACCTCATTCAAGCAGGAAGGAATTTAAGATTGTTAAAACTCTTACTCTATTTTTTGGAAGTATTACTTAATTTAAATTGTCATAGCCTGGCACTGCTTAAAGAAGGAAATTAAGTCTCCCTATGCTTGGTTAGTGAATGCATGCTGAAGTTCTCCCTCCACTTATCTAAATGAGACATAAACCTAATTATGGAGTCACGGTCGAACAAAAAGGTTGGGATTTCAGTTGGAAATGTTGTAAATATAGATTAGAGAGTACATGGCCACATCATGCAAGCAGATGAAAAGACAGCACTGCTTCTTACAAGCCCAAAATTACAAATCTAATTTTGTTTTTTTTGGTACCCAGAAGAATTAATTACAATAAAATTAATCCAAGCTGCATTTCAGCAAGACACCATTTTATTTCTGTGTCTCTAGCACAGCTAACCAATTTGGAGCCAAAGCAGAAGATGTATATTGTGTCTCCCTCCATCATTGTAGCTGTCAATGTAAATAAAATTTAGTTATTTACAATTTTTCTCACCTTTCATCCCAAGTGAGCTCGGCACAGTAAAAAAAATAAGATAATAATAGAATAAAACAATTAAGATGCAAAATAAAATCAATATATTTCAACAAGCAGAAGTAATGAAACATCTACCCCACTTGCCCTTACTTGCAGCGCTGGAAGGGGGAAAAGTACTTTTTAAGTTATCACTGAAAGATGTCATGGTGAGGGACAGGTGTACTCTATGGGAATGAAGTTCCATAACCATGGACACCACCATGGAGAAGGACCTAGCCAATTTCCACACCAAATGGTCTATGTCGATCAATAGGACCAGACCACTAGCAGGTCCCCTCCTGCAGATCTTGAAGGCTGAACAAGCTGGTAATGGGGAAGGTAGTCCTGCAAATACTTGGTCAAAGGTCATTCAAGGCATTAAATATTAACATTAGCACCTTGAATTGGGCCCAGTAGCTTATAGGCCGACAGTGCAATGTTTTTAGTATTGTTGTTTGCATAACCCAATTTTTCCATCCCTCTCAACAGTCAGGCAACTGCATTCTGCACTAGCTGCAGCTTCTGGACCATTTTGATCCCATTAATTATCCTCCTTGACAAAATCTTATTTTATCTATATATGTGCTTAGCACTTGTAAAGACATTGCTGCTTCTTTCATGCCTGGGTTTATATCTTTTTTTTCTTCTTTCTTTGTTCTTTCACTTGGCTTTACTACTAATTGGTGCTTAGCTGTCTCATCTAGATGGAAGTGAAATGGAAAATTCCAAACTCTCAGCAATTAGGAAAATGTTTAGGGCAGCATCTTCTCACCCTCGCTGGTGCCTTGGTGCCAAACATGTTCCCTAATGAATTGCCAACATATATCCCCTCCAAAGTTTATTTTAGTCCAGAATGTCCATGGAAAGGACCTACACATTGTAGGAAGCTCGTATCTGTGTGCATTAGACCTACCTTTCAGTTCATTCCATTCAATTTATTGATCCCTGGGTAGTGCAAGCTAGTGCAGGCCAGCACAAATAACTCACCAAGGCTATATTCAGACAATATTCCGTTTTCCCAGTGTTTTCTTACCTGATAATTACACAACATTGAAGTCAATACTGGAAATCTAGTGGAATCTAGTGGAAGTTTAGCACTCATTTCTGTGTTAATTGCTTCCAGAAAAATATCTGTTTGCAACCCCATTAACCCAGAAAAACACAGGAGTAAAGTGATGATATTTGGAGCAGTATACCAGCATACCGTTCTTTCCTGCCATTTTCATGGGGGAATTGTGGGGGAACAAAAGTGCACATGTGCAGAAAGGGTGGGGGACTCATGATGCTCATTGTTGTGTCATACTACACACACTAGTGTGAATGAAATTTAATGTGACGTGGTGGTATATTAGTCAAAATACCACAATTCCATAATGCAACAGGTACTGCAGTGTTAAACGAATGTTAGAAAATGGGACAGAAGTGCTACCATCTAAGTTTTACTTTTATAATCCTGTATATCCAGTGTATGTGTACCTGAAGTGCTTGCTGTATCCCCGACCTGCTTTATTTCCTTCTCTTTCTCTTTGTTGTCTTGTTATTTTTTTTTTATTAGATTGTACACCTTTTTGCAGGGACTTGTTTTTATTATTTTATTTTCTGTACAGTGTCATGTGCATTGATGGTGCTATATGAAGTAATAATAATAATAATAATAATGGCATTTGTTTGTTGCTTTGTACAAAAGGGTGTCTCAAAGCAACTTAGCAATGACATCAAATACAAAACAGCTAAAATCCATTAAAAGCCAGATAACAAAGAAAAACAAAATAAAGGTCCTAAAAGTGCTCACAATACTATAAGGACAGCTCCTCCCCTACTCCATTAAAAGATGAGTATCAGAGTCAAAATCATACCAAGGTATGATCCAAAAGCCTGGGTAAACAGGAAAACAGGAAAACTAACACAATAAACCCCATGTCGGAATGCAGCCCAAGTCAAACACAGCCCCGCTGCCATCAATGATGGTTGGAAAAAGACTCAATATATCACCAGATTTTGCTGCTAGCATGCGATGGCAACAATGGGGGAGGAGGAATCATTCAGCGGCAGGTCATCGTCATCGTCGTCATTGCCATCATACTATAATATATACCCCAACTTTCCCCCAAAAGTAATCAAACAAGAATGCTAGCCTGAGTTCAAGGATGGTGACTTGTCTTCTCCTGACTTGTTCTTCAACCAGACTCTTGCTGGCTCATGAACTGTGGAATGTGAAAACACTAAACTTGATTTCATTTCATATTTTCAACTAGTATGCCTTTAGGACACACCTTCATTGTATTGCTTCAATTGTATCCATAACTGCAAACAGCAGAAACTTAGTTCTGGCATTTTGTTCTTAAAAGTCCAAGATATTTGTTAAATTAAAATGTAAAGAATCAGAAATAAGAAAATCATGAAGAACAGTTAATATATTTTATTTGAATTTTATTTGTGACCATCCTGATATCAAAGCCATCAGCTTTGTGGGATCTATTCAAGCTGGACAATATATCTATGAAAGAGAGTGCAGGCCAATATGGTAAAAGTATGCATCTGTATTGACATTTCTGTTCATAGAAAAAATGTTGATGATCCTGAAAACACTTTTAAAATAGTGATAATTTTAATGCCTTGAGTTGTAATTCTGATGTTTTGGTATTTCATTTGAAAATGGCAAACTTTGAAATTATTATTGACATACAGTACATTTTAAGTATGATTAACCCAAAACCTTTAAATATATATTCAGTAACTCTTAATTCTCTACCAGAAAATTTCAAATATGTAAAAAGCTTTTTGTGACTCCCTTTAGTCCTTGCTTTGTATTAGTAACACAGCTGTATTTCCCTTGAAGGTCTGAGACTATATACTGTATATGGATATTGTTTATGTATATTGCTTTGTAAATTAATTTGATATGTTTTTATTGCACCTTGTGTATTTTATTTTAAACCGCTTTGAGATCTTTTAGATAGTAAGCGGTCTACAAATGGAAATAACAATAACAACAACAATAATAATATATGGTATGACACACTATGTGATTGTAGGAAGAATCCTGACAGGGGATGGAAACATATCAGTGATAAGCTTTTCCTTTTTACAGGGATAGGGAACCTTCAAATGTTGTTGAATTCCAACTCCCATCAGCCCCTGACAGCATAGCTAATGGTCAGAGATGAAGAGAGTTGTAGTCCAACAACATCTGGAGGGCCATGAGTTCCCCATTCCTGCCTTATTAAATTAACCATCTACAGAACCTTGTGAATTGGCTGCATGTTATACAGCCACAAGAGTGGCTGTATACTGTAGCCGGTGTGGATTTTTCACATTCCGCAATGTTAAATTGAAAATACCCCCCATGCCATTCTGATGCTTCCCATAAGCTCATTTCAAAACAAAACCTTACAAAATTTATAACTCATAAATGTTTGCTTAACAACCCACTAAATTTTCATGGTGATACACAAAAGAGTCAGAGAGAACTGAGAATTCAAAGTCTAAAAAGAGAGAAAAAACCTCCAGAGCCTTTTTGGACTTATTTCTGCCAGAGTTCTCATAATCTGTTGAAATTCATTAAAAATCAGCCATGTTCACAGAGTACCTGTCATCCTATTACTGACCTTGTTCCGTACTCTCATCTTCAACTTCTGCAGTTTAAAAGTTCAAAAAATGCCTGGCTGATTATTAATTAATTTAAGAAATTTTGCATTGAACTGAATGATAGTGTCAGGCATGCTCAGTAAGAACCAACTGTCAGTGTTCTAAAAGCCAGACTCACAGCTGCTTGGCTTGGCTAATCAGCGGCCACACCCACACCAGACTTTGATTTCACATGAGACAGTCGTGGCTTCCCCCAGAGAATCCTGGGAAGTGTAGTTTGTAAAGGGTGCTGAGAGGAGACTCCTATTCCCCTGAGAGCATCAAATTTGATGCAATTTGATTGAAGGTCTGTGAGGGGAAGAAGGCATCTTCTATCAACTCTCAGCACCCTTCACTAACTACACTTCCCAGGATTGTTTGAGAGAAGCCATAACTGTCCAAAGTGAAGTAAAGGCCTGGTGTGAATGTGACCAGGGACAGCTTTGGTTTAATTTTTTTGTGGGAGGCTACATGTGCCTGCTGTAGAATAAAAAGGTGGGGCAAACCCTGAAAAGCAATGATAATGTTCACAGTGTTTCCCTTTTGAAAAGGAAAGGGGCTTCCCCTCTGCCCAGTGCCTACCCACCCAATCTCCTCCCCTCCCCTTCCTCCTACCTTCCCTGTCCCTCCCCCAGACCAGTGTTGGACTATGACCTGGGAGACCAGGGTTCGAATCCCCACATAGCAATTAAGCTCACTGGGTGACCTTGGGCCAATCACTGCCTCTCAGCCTGAGAGATACTGAACTGCCCTACAAATTTGTCAAAATGCAAACACAATTTGGGTTGGTCTTTCACAGTCCAATCCTCTTCCTGTGCAGCTTGGAAGAATTTGGTCATATGTGCCACATTTTGACAAATTTGTAGGGCAGTCCAATATCTCAGAGAGGAGGTCAGGTTTCCTGCTCCCCTGGTGCATTCACTATAGCTGCCCAATTTCCCTGCTTTTTAAAGTTTGATAGAAATATCTGTGAGCTATAGGTACATTCTTAAACTGCACGGTTTTTTGCCTATTAGTGAATATATCAATATTCTTCAGCCATCAGGTATAGTTGGAAAATATAGGATCAAATTCTGATTAATTCTGAAACTCACTCAGCAGGCTTGGCTAAATAACTTTGTTTCAGTCCAAGGTCGGATACTAAAAGTGTTTCTTTAGATATTCCAGGCTTTTTAGATGATATCAATTAATGGTAAATCAGTGTGAGTACTTGTTCCATTTTCTGTCCTGGAATATGACAGGATGAGCAAACAAGTTTATTGACCCTAAGATGATATGTAGATTTGCACTGTTAAAAACATCTCTCTCTCACTCTCCCCCCCAATCCACATCACAGGGTCATTTCAAGACAAAGCAAGGATTTTAAACCAGGTTCATATTCAGAATGGCATTCAGTACGTTACATTGGCTACCTTCAGTCACCCCACTTTGTAATTTGAGAGAATTATAAAGCAATTCTAAGTGAAAAAACACTTTGGCCCTTGTAAATTCTTTAGTGAATTAAGGACTGTAAATGGAAACTTTATCGCATCACTAGATCATTATGTATTATGTGGAGCAATGAGTTTTTTTTATTTATAGTAGCCATAGTATTGACATGTAGATTTGCTACAGAACTGCAATTAAAAACTGAATACCCACAAGATCAGAAGTCTTAATAAAGATGGGAGAGATCAAGGCCACACATTTTAGAAAAACAGAACAACAGAATTTAATTTGCTATTGTCTGGAATGCTGGATCTAAACGTTTATGGGGAGCCCAATCTCATACCATATTGCAGCATTTATTTATTTATTTATTTTTGCAAAAGTAAAAGATGCTGGTGGACTAGGGTTACCAGAACTCCGGCTTCCAGACGGAGACTCCAGCTTTGGGGGTGCTCTCTGGATCCCTGGTCAGATCACCCTATGTCCCTAGATCTCTGGGGGGGGGTTGGACTCCCACCCAGCTGCGCATGTGTGTTCTAACTTTGAGACATGCATATGCAAAATTCCCCTGGGCTTCCACCTTCATGCCTGCTTCGGTGCCTCCTTCCTTTGCCTTTCTGTCTCTGTTTTGTGTGCACTCACATTGCACATCCAGCCCTGGCATGCAAAGAGGGTCTCATGACAACCCACCAAGCAGATGATGGGATGGGCCGCCCTAGGCCAGGGAAGGACTCCACTTGCCTTCCCAACAAGTGCCACCCCTCATTCTCATTGGCTGTCCCTGAGGCCGAATGTGAGCCCAGGCTTCCTTGGCAGTGGTGCCACCAATCAGAGGGAGGGAGGGAGGAACTTGGAGCAGGTACAAGGTAGTAGTGATGGGGAGGAAGAGGTGCTGCTGCTGCACTGGGAAAGGCCCCAGCTTTGGGCCTAGCATGTGGCGAGGTGGTGGTGGGAAGTGCAAAACGGGCAGGGAATCTTGCACTTGCTCTCTCCCCCTCTCTTTCCCTTCCCTTCCTTGCCTTGCTGCCTTTTCAAATGAACCCCTGCTGTCAGGCCCTGGCCTTCCTCCTGCTGAAGCCTCCCCAAGGCAGGCTGAAAGGCTAGGCTGGGCTGATTAACTCTTTCCTTTTCCTCCCCTTCCTGGTCACCCCCACTTTATTTTACCTCATTAACTTATATTTCTGTCTCCCCTGGGGGCCTCTTTTTCCTTTCTCTCTTTTTCTGAACACCGCTGTACCGCCACCATTCCAGAGACCTAAGGGCCAAGGTACCAACAAAGGTAGGTGAGTGAGTGACAAGGAGCCATACTGGAGGTTCATTTTTAGTTGGATTTCCATTTCTGTTTTATGGGAAGTAAGGGAAGAAGGAGGGAGTGGCCCCAAGTTTGCTCCTCGTTTTCTTGCTTCTTTAAAGGTGTATGGGTGATGTAAGTTTCTGTTGTGGTTCCTTTCCAGGAACTGTAGTGTGGATGGCCGTGTGGGCCCAAATTAATCTGACTTGGGGGGGGAGTGGGTGGGAGGAAAGCTGCATGTTTTCCATAAGTGGTGATGCCCGCTTGGTAAAATAAAGGAGGTAGTCATGTTCATGTGGTTTAAAACATTGTTCTACTAGTTACATGTAAGTGAATCCCCAATTGTCAAATTAGTTGATTTAGATGACAGTGATGAGTTATTCCTGGTTAAGAGGGCAACTGTGATGTATTTCGTGGGCTCCTTAATTTAGCGGAACAAAGAGCTGGATGCTTGGGAATTAACATTTTGAGCTTATTACAGAAGTGAGTCATAGTTGAAGTAGGATTATGCACACATTAAAAGGTGCTGGAAATAAATTTATGTTAGTGGACTGAGGGGGTGTTGCACATTCTCATTCTCTCTAGGCTTTCCTCCCAAACTTGCAATATGAGGATTGCAGGATAATGCATGGCTTACAGCAAGATGTGGGGAACCTTTGGCCCTCTAAATGTTGCTGAACGTCCATCATCCCTGGTTGTTGGCCGTGTTTGCTGTGGCTGATGGAAGTTGTAGTTCAGCAACATCTGGAGGGTCAAAGGTTTACAGCATGCAATATTTATTTATTATTTATTTATTTTAATAATTTATACCCCGCCCTAGTTCATAGAATTCAGAGCAGCGAACAAAAAACAATGTCCAATACAATCTAATATAAAATAATAAGAGTACAATAAAATCATTAAAAAATCAATTAACTATTAAATGTTTAAAAGCTAGAAGAAACAAAAAAGTTTTTAACTGACGGCGAAAGTCCATGAGTGAAGAAGAACGTCGGATCTCTGGTGGAAGATTATTCCATAGGATGGGCGCTATGGTCGAGAAGGCTTTATTTCTAGTATTGGCACGGCGGATTATAAAGGTGGATGGGATGATGAGAGAGTGTTCGAAATGTATTCTTGTCGGTCGCTGAGGTTTAAATTCCAGAATACGATTTGATAAATATATTGGTGCTAAACCATTTAGAGCTTTAAAAGTTAATACTAAAATTTTAAACTGATGACGGAATGAGATCGGAAGCCAATGAAGTTGATAAAGAAGAGGTGTGGTGTGTGTTGGTGGACCTGCTCTGGTCAGCATTCTTGCCGTCGCTCTCTGTATCAGCTGAAGCAGGCGAAGTGATCTTGCAGATAGTCCAATATAAAGAGAGTTGCAATAGTCCAGTCTTGAGGTCACAAGAGCCTGTGTCACTTGCTTCAAGTCCGACATTCCTAAAAAAGGACGGAGTTGACGGACTAGTTTTAATTGAGTGAAAGCACTTCTGGATACTGTTGCAATTTGAGGTTCAAGGGTCAGAGCGGAATCTAAGATAATGCCCAAACTCCGAACTTGGGATTTCAAAGGGAGTGAGACCCCGTCTAAGGTAAGTAGGTTTTTGATTTCATGGGACGGTTTTTGTCCAATTAACAGAACCTCCGTCTTTTCTGGATTAAGTTTTAGTTTATTCCTATTAGTCCAGTTTTGTATGGCAACCAGGCATTGGTTTAAGGGACAAACCGCCTCTACGGCATCTGGAGGGAAAGAGTAGTAGAGTTGGGTGTCATCTGCGTATTGATGGTAGTGTATTCCGAATTCACGGATAATCCTTCCTAGGGGCTCCATATAAATATTGAATAACATTGGGGATAATACGGAGCCTTGGGGGACACCGTATCGTAATGGCCAAACCTTGGATGAGAAATTTTCAAGGACAACTCTTTGTAGTCTGCCCTCCAAAAAGGAGCGGAGCCATTGTAGTACCGTTCCTCTGCATCCCATACTAAAGAGGCGGTCTAGGAGAATGGTATGATTGATAGTGTCGAATGCGGCTGACAGATCTAACAAAATTAAATAAGTTAGATTTCCTCTATCCAATTCAAGTCGTAGATCATCTACCAGTGCTGTTAGCACTGTTTCGGTCCCATGTTTTGGCCGAAAACCTGATTGGAAGGAGTCATAACAATCATTAGTATCTATAAATGTTTGCAGTTGTGGGGCTACAGCTCGTTCAATAACTTTACTGATAAAAGATAAGTTAGATACTGGACAGAAATTGGTAAGAAGTGCCTTTCAGTTATTGTTGCTTCAACTTCTAGCCTGCATGGACAATAGTTAGGGATGATGGGGGTTGTAGTCCAGCAATATCTGGAGGGCCCCATGTTGGCTACCCCTGCCTTACAGTATGAAGCTTGATAAGGGCACACAGCTTAACTCTTTTAAGTGAAAATGGGTGCCTGTTGAGAAGGAGGTCCTGTAAGAAAAATGGGTGGAAGTGAACAATTAGAGAAATGTAGTTGTCTCATAATATTCAGGCTAAAGCAGAAGTAATGGATTCATCAGCTGCAGCAGACTCAGTCTCTGGCTCAGGGTGGAGAAGGTGAAACAAGAAATTGCTCTCCCGCCCTCTTTCTTTTTTTCAACTCTGTAAGTAGTCATTTACTTGTGCCCCCTTTGGGAACTGTCCCATGGTAGTTACATGATACTTTATAATAAACTGTAATTGCTAGGGGCATTCTGAGGGAAGGCAGAGTCCTGGGTCTTTAAACTGTGCTAGACACAGAGCTGCTGCTCCCCCCTTTTTAAAACACATGCTTGTTTTTATTTTGCACACAGGGCAGTAAACTGCAGCGCCAGTGAGACCCCAGGCTGCATACACACCATACATTTCAAGTGCAAGGCTTCCCACAAAGAATCATGGGAACTGTAGTTTACCCCTCACAGAGCTAAAATTTCCAGCACCCTTAATAAACTACAGTTCCCAGGATTCTTTGGGGCAGAAGAAATGTGCTTTAAATGTATTGTGTGTACACTCACTATTTTAATTTGCCCAGAAACACTCTATAAATTTATGCAGACTTTTGTCCAGAGTCTTTCAAGAACCTATCAACACCCTTGGCCATTATGCAGCAGATGCAAGTAACAGTCTCCCAGCTTTTTTGGCTAAAGGGTGAAGTATAAATGACTTAAATAAATAAACATGAAAAACAGCTACTCAGAGGAAAGCTTCAGCAGAGGATTAAGGGTTGTTTTCTCTGCTGCAATCCAATATAATCACCCCCCACTTCTTGGGAATAAGGCTATAATCCAATACATGTCTACTCAGAAGTAAGCTCCATTGGATTCAATGGGACTTACGCTCAGGTAAGTGTGTATTGGATTTTGGTTTAGTCACAAGCTTTGACTTTAGCTGTTGAATCCACTACACATTAAGGGGTTTGTCCAAGGTTTAAATAGTTCCTAATCTCTGCCAGGGACTCTCTTTTATCCCAGTTTAAGTAATAAGAGGGTTTTAAGTATTTCTTGGTGGTTGTTTTTTAAAGTAGTTTTGTGTGTGCTTGTTGTAGAAAGATCAGGTGTGTTAGTGTATACATTCCTTTTAAATGTTTGTGGTTTTGCCTCTGGTAAGTTTACCTCTGGCAACCTTATATTGTTTTATTTGTTTTTTTTAAAGGGGGCTTATGCTTCTTTTAGGCCTTCTGGATGGTTCTGAATTGCAACTCCTGTTACGACTGCGTGGCTAACCCCTTTTTGGTTCATGTGGAACCCAGGAGGTGCATAGCCTGGAACTATAACTCCCACCCCACACCCCTCCCTTCTTATGGCTAGATATGCTTTCCTGAAGTATTGTGCAAAGAACAAGGACAGCAGACACAAAATTAACTAAAAGTTGCTGAATACATGTTATCTTCTCCTTGGCAGCGTTCCCTCCCATCTAGCAGAATAATCCCATTGTTCATTAGAAGTAGCCTGAGTTTTCTCAGGGTCAGCAAGAACATGCACACGTGCACACACACACACACAAAATCACCTCATGGCCAGAGCCCACCTTTGCAGGGGGGGTGAGAGAGAAAAAGTCATTTAAAACTGAGGCTTGAATCTAGAGGAAGAGAAGAAGAAGGGGGGCGGATGGCAATCTGATCTCCAACACGTGTAGCCATGCTCTAAAACAATGCTCTCAAGGCAGGACGTCAAGGAGAACCAGGGAGAGAGTTTGGGTCTCGGTGCAAACCTTGAGACCAAGAAATTCCTTCCTGCTTTGGGGGCAGAGCTCTTCCATATCACTCCAGCTGTATTCAACAGCCCACTTGTGGGCCTAGGATAGGTAATCTCTCCTACCTGTCACTCTTTATAGTAAGAGGGTTCTTCAATCTCTTTAGTTTAAATCTATGAATGGGTTAAGATATTAATGATTAATGCTGCCACGCACCCAGTAATTTTGTAATGCTATTCTTCTCTTTCTCTCAATAAAAGAAGGCTTTGCTTTAGTCTGATTTGGACCTACATTTCTTGGGTTATATATATGCACCATTTAGGCACACTTCAGGGCAAAGTGCTTGTTTTATCCCTAGCAAAAGATCCCCCTCCTCTCAAGGAGATGTGTTTCATGGGGCTTATGGGTGGCAAGTTCACACACTCAAGCTCCCAAGAGCATGTTTTGTAACACTCCCCAGGACCCAGGATCAGAACCATACCTGGAAGTCCTAAGGTTCCCCATACCTGGTGTATTCCTTCCATGTTTTAATTTTTTGTTTGTTTGTTTTGGTGGGGGTGCCACAGCATCTGATTGTCCTGATGCGCAACCTATACTCTGCACAAGAGGCTACTGTAAGGACAGAATATGGAGAAACCGATTGGTTCCCCATCAGAAACGGTGTGAGACAGGGGTGTATTTTATCACCCTATTTGTTTAATCATTTGCAGAACATATCATACGGAAAGTGGGATTGGACCAAGATGAAGGAGGTGTGAAAATTGGAGGGAGAAATATCAATAATTTAAGATATGCAGACGATACCATACTACTAGCAGAAACCAGTAATGATTTGAAACGAATGCTGATGAAAGTTAAAGAGGAAAGCACAAAAGCAGGACTACTGCTGAATGTCAAAAAGACTAAAGTAATGACAACAGAAGATTTATGCAACTTTACAGTTGACAATGAGGACATTGAACTTGTCAAGGATTATCAATACGTCAGCACAGTCATTAACCAAAATGGAGACAATAGTCAAGAAATCAGAAGGCTAGGATTGGGGAGGGCAGCTGTGAGAGAACTAGAAAAGGTCCTCAAATGCAAAGATGTATCACTGAACACTAAAGTCAGGATCATTCAGACCATGTTATTTCCGACCTCTATGTATGGATGTGAAAGTTGGACAGTGAAAAAATCTGATAAGAGAAAAATAAACTAATTTGAAATGTGGTGTTGGAGAAGAGCTTTGTGGATACCATGGACTGCAAAAAAGACAAGTAATTGGGTGTTAGAACAAACTAAACCAGAACTATCACTAGAAGCTAAAATGATGAAACTGAGGTTATCATACTTTGGACACATAATGAGAATACATGATTTATTAGAAAAGATAATAATGCTTGGAAAAACAGAAGGAAGTAGAAAAAGAGGAAGGCCAAACAAGAGATGGATTGATTCCATAAAGGAAGCCACAGACCTGAACTTACAAGATCTGAACAGGGTGGTCCATGACAGATGCTCTTGGAGGTCACTGATTCATAGGGTCGCCATTAGTTGTAGTCAACTTGGAGGCACATAACAACAACCAACCCCATTTGTTAGCTTACAGAGGAAATCAAGGCAGCTCACAAGAAGAAGTAATGCAGATCCATACAATACATTTAAAGCACATCCAACTCACATTTAACACACATGATTTCCCTCAAAGAATCCTGGAAAGTGTAGTTTCCCCCTCACAGTTAGACTTCCCACCACCCATGACAAACTATATTTCCAATGACTCTGTGGTGGGATTCATGTGGTTCAAATGTGTGTTGAATGTACATTAAATGCATTGTATGGATCTGTCCTAGGTATGCTGTTTATTCATTAGTGAGTTGAAAAGAACAATGTTAAAATACTCTTTGTTAAACGGGAAGGGCTGTAGTTCAGTGGTCGGGCACATTCTTTGTATGCAAAGGTTCAGAGCTGGCAAAGTCTCACTCATGTCACCAGTTGTGCTGCAGCATTCTACACTAACTGTAGCCTCCAGGTCATGTTGTGCTGCATGATGATATCTGTTACCTTGGCTGACTGGCTTCCTGGATTGTGGGATGCTGAGTTTTCTCTTACTCATAGGAATCTTGTTGTGGTGGGTATGGCATTGCATTTAGGAAATCATCATTGCTTTTGGTTTTCTTTTTTATTTGCATTTCATTTACCTCTGACCTCACATGCATAGAAGCAATAACAGTGGTCCCATACACTCAGCTCAGCCTCCTTACACCTATTGATGATGCACCTTGTTGGTTGCATGATGGTTTGTTTCTTGCCTAATAGTGGTAAAAGAGAATGCACACACTAGGAAATGTAGCTTCAATTGCTATTTTTCCCAAGCTGCTGCCTGTGAAGGTAGACCAAACCATGGGTGTTTTCTCTCTGTCAATTATTACTCACTGGATTTGGGTTGTCTGTCAAAATGAGTTTATAGCCACCCACAGGGTAGGCAGGAAAGGGTAGAGAATCTTTGTAACTGTTACTCATTTCTCAAACCTCTCTCTGCAGCAAAGGATCAAGGCTGTAAAGAAGTTTGGAACATCATTTATTTGACTTGTGAAGCACAGTCAAGAGCACTGTGGTGAGTTTTTAAAACTATTATTACTATGATGATGGAACTCTCACCAATTAGCCTAATCCTATGCATACTGGCTCCAGTATATTCCTACTGCATTCAGTAACATAACCTAAAAACCGCATAGCATCTAATTAATCCAGCTACCCAGCTTCAATCCTGAACACACTATGTTCCATTAAATGCAGTGAGATTTGCAAAGCAATCAAAAGTAACTGTGTAATCCCATACATGTCTGGTCAGAAGTAAGTCTCATTGACTTGAATAGAGCTTTTTGTCAAGTAAGTGGGAGGGCAGCCTAAGGATGCAAGCCTAACTCCACTTATTTAGGGCTAAGCCCCAATGAATTCAGCAGGACTTACTTCTGAGTTTAGGATTATGCTGCTAGTCTGCTATCTCCGTCCTGGGCTCCTACTGGGAGGAAGGGCGGGATATAAACCTAATAAATAAAATAAATAAATAAAATAAAATCTCCTCCTCCTACACTCCCTCTTCAGGAGTGGCAACAACAGCAAGCCAGCTTTGCCATCCAGCTTGGTAAAGCATTCTGGAGAACTTGAAAGTTTGTTTGCTAGTTGTGACATTTTTGTTAGTCTTAACAAAGGTATTGCCTGACTGTGGATTTAGGCATTTTTCCCATGGACCAACACAGCTTCTTTTGATTTTTGTGTGATTAACTTCCAAATTTGGCTCAGAATTGTTCCTTTTAAAGCATTATTTCTTTTTCAGGATTGCACATAATAGGTGAGACAAGTGCTCTGTTATTAGACAGCTTTCAAAATGCTTTTGACATTTGTGAAACTGTTTTTCATGGATGATGTTTTTCATCACATCATGGTGGTGTGATGTTCTTTAAATCCTGATTAAATGTGTGTGGGGGTGGATGTAGGCTGGCCTTTTGATGCAAATGACACCATGCAGACTCTGCAAAACATAAACATGCATAGGAACATGTGTATGCATAAGCTGCATGGCCCTCTCTTCTTTCTGTACAGGTGCTGTTGTGCTGCACATCTGTTGTATCTGCAACTCTGCTATTGGTTTCAATGCAGCCAGAAGGGAAGAAGCAGCAGAAGAAATATGCAGCATCATTTCAGACTGAATGGCTGCAGAATGATGCTTTCAAAGACTGGATCGTATAAGTAGATGACATTCTTGCCAGCTGTAAGTACTGTAATTCTACCCTCACTGTGAGACATGATGGTGTCAAGGCTGTCCGGAGACACATGCAAATTGAAGCACACATTAGAGCTTCAAGAATGGTAGAGCTGAGTACTGCCATGACATCCTTCTTTGCAAAGAAAAGTACACCAGATATGTTCAGTGTTGCTGCTATAAAGGTTAGCAGCATGTATCATGCAGTTATGCACCAGCACAGTTACCTGAGCACAGATTGTGGAATAAAACTGATTTCTACAATGATCGAGGACTCTGCTCTTGTTAAAACAACTGCACTGTAGAAGAACCAAGGCAGAGTGCATTGTTGAAAACATGCTTGGACCAAATTCAGTAGAAAATGTGGTGCAGGCACCGGGTGGACATTCCACTAAAAAAGTTCATTTTTCAACTGCCAGGGATCCCTCTAACAAAGGCAACCATAAAATGTTTCCTGTGGCTGTGCGTTACTTTGATGCTGACCTTGGAGTCCAAGAGAAACTGCTGGACTTCTGTGAGTTACCATCAGACACTGTTGTTCGAATCAGAGATAGCCTTCTGAAGACTGTGACTGATCTGGGATTATCCACTGAAAAATAGTGGCTTACGCGAAAGACAACGCTGCTGTCAATTACAGTGTAAGGAACTCTGTATTCCAGATCCTAAAGGAACAGAAAAGTTCTATTGTGAAGGCAAACTGTTTTTGCCATGTTCTACACAATGCTGCCAGGCATGGCTGCTTAAAGAGTAAGTATGATGTTGAGTCTCTGGTTCATAAGGTATACATGGAGTTCTTCAGGAGCACCCTTAAAAATGAGAAACTCAGAGAATGCTTTGATGAGCTAGACATTCAGTACCATGCACTAATTAGACATGGAAACACACAGTGTTTCTCTCTTCCCATCTGTTGAGCAGCTACTCCAATTGTGGCCTGTTATAAAATCCTACTTCCTGGAGCTTGGGGAAGAGCAGACCAGTGACATGATATGGAACTTTATTGGAGACCAGGCAGATGAGGCAACTAGTGACACAACTGAAAAGATTTCTGTCCCAGAGTGTTACCTCTACTTTGTGCATCACTACATGCAACTATTTCATGAGACTATTAGTGTTTTGGGAAGAAAGCACTCAGTAAGTCCACACCTCCACACCTTCATGTGCAGCTTGAGGGAGAAGCTGGTAAATCATATGGACAAAGGATTTTTTGGAGCAAAGGTGCTTTCAGGTCTAAAACACCTCCCTGAATCTCAATGTGCATCTTTTGCTGCAGATACTCTCCAGATGTACAATCGGGCAATTGCATACCTTGATAAATGGTATGATTTTGAGAACTCACAACTAAAAGACTTCACAGCCTTTGAGCTGGACAGAGTCAGAGGAGCTAACAGTGGGCCATGTTAGTAAAGTGGCTTCAAATCTGGGCATTGAAGTTGATGTTGATGGACTTTTTGATGAACTTTGCCTGGTTAACAAGTTTGTGCCTGAGGTGAGAACATCTGATCTTCCTCTGGATGAGAAATGGGTGAAGTTGCTAAAGAGCATCAAATCAAGAATTCTGATGATGGTTGTCAGTGCAGTGTTTGCCGTCCCAGTAAACAATGCTTTCATGGACAGAGTGTTTTCACTCATGGCCAACGTATGGACTGACAACAGGAACCTTATGTTACCTTCCCTTCTCAAAGCAGAGCTTTGTGTCAAATTAAACTTTGGCATGAACTGATTTTTTCAAATATGTGAAGAAAGAGCAAAGGTTGATTAAAGCTTGTATTTCAAATGAGAAGTACAAATTCTAAACTCAGCCTTTTTCTGTTCTTAAAATCCAATTACTACAGTGAAAGCACCTTGTTCATTATTTCTGTTTTTCTTTTATAAAGAGTAATACTGTTTGTAATGTTTGAGAACATTCCTTGGATGTCATCCACTTCTCTTTTGTAAGAGAGATAAATGCCTAAATCTAGCTACTAGTCCCAACTAGAGGAGACCACTGAATTGATGGGAACTTGGTAAATTGACACAATGTAAATTCCATTGCTTCAGTGGGTCTCTACTCTAATTGGGATTAGCAATTGGATTATGATTAGCAGTTGGTGATGTAGCCTGCCTTTATTCTTTAAAAGACAGTGTTTGTTAATAAAAAAAGTTTGTTTCTAACCTGGTGTTATTGGTTTTATTTCTCTCTCCTCACTTTTCCCCCTTTACCTTAATACTAGAGGTAATTGTGTAATTGTGATTGTTCGATTTCTTTGAACAGAGACTGATAGAACAGTAGCCAACACAAAAAGTTGCAGTGGCCTATGGATAACTTTGTGAAAGATCCCCAGTCAAGTCTTAGCAACAGCACAATGCTAACAGGCAGTTGCCAACTGCTTGCCTAGAATGCCCTCTCTTCAAACCTTGGTAAAGTTACTTTTTTGAACTACAACTCCCATCAGCCCCAGCCAGCATGGCCACTGGATTGGGCTAATGGGAGTTGTAGTTCAAAAAAGTAACTTTTCCAAGCTCTGCCTCCCTTGTCCTTAATATGGCTGTAACCATATCTACTCAGAAGTAAGTCCTATTGAGATCTATGGGGCTTAGTTCCTTAGTAAGAATGTTTAGAACTTCAGCCTTCAGAGGCATCCATCTGTGCTCCCATCTAACATCTCTGCAACACTAGGCTCCTTACATCCTACAGTGGCCTTCTGGTGATTGGCCTAGCCTGAGGGCATGTAGCATGTAAACCCTTCTTGCCAGAAGCAAGTAGGCTAGATTAAACATTTCCTATCAATGCTCCCTAAACTGGTGAGAAGGAATGACCTTGTCACTTCAGCTGGACCTGGGAACACCCACTTTTACGTAAGATTTCTATCTTAATTTCCAATCAGAGAAGTTTTTTTTGAATGGTATTTTCCAAGCAATTGTGGTTGATACTTAATGTATCATGCTTAATGACATCACTAGGGCCCACCCCCATGACATCACTAGGGCCCACCCCCATGACATCGCTAGGGCCTGCCCCCAGTGACATCTCAGGTTTTGGGATGCTTCCAACCTGACAACCTTAAGGTGGACAGATTCACATTTCCTGCTTTCTGCTGCAATCACTTGGGCACTTACCCTAATTCGCCAAAGCTCTTTTCACCCCTAAAAGGCCTATGGTCACATAAAAAGGTTTCCTCTCTGGCTTTGGCAGCTGTTGGAGCTGTTCTGGCTCAGATACATTCTTAACATTAGAAGATCTAGCATGAAGAGATGAAGGTATACAATCCCAAATTTCAAGCATTCTGCTTTACTTGACAGACCACCTATCTCCTAGCTTTCACACATGCCAGTTATATCAGGCAAAGACGGATAACCACAATCCATTGTCTAAATGCCAGAAAAGATGCAAAGGCCTCTGGGTTTAACATGTCCTGATAATGTAATCAATATTCCCATAGAGTTCTGCATTTCTGTTGGTCAAATCCCATATATTTCACACTTAGAAGGAAATGACCTTATAATGTAGTGCACAGATCATCACACCAATGCATCCTCAAATATCATGACTTTACATTGCTCTTGCATGCAATTAATGCTGCCATAAAAGCTGACTTTGCAGACTGCATTGTCACAATCTACATACACTGGAATATGACTACTGTGGAGTAAATCCATCAGGGAAAGCAGAATGAGGAGGTTTGCTGATATTTTAATCCAATTTAAGAAAAACCTCTTCAAAGCACAGCTCCTTAGGTATACAAGGAAGACCTATTCATTTTCCCATGAATTAATTTAATCAAATATTGAATTAAAGCTCTCCAGCAAATGAAATCATGCATGGGAATCAGCACAAGATTGTTTTCTCTGATAACAATCTTAATAAATCTTTCTTAGGAAAGAACAATTTATTCTAGCAAATTTTCATGACGATTTATTAAGATCTAAATAAAATAAAACAAAACCTCATATTTGAATTGAACATGAAAAGGCAGGAAAAAATCTCTCTAGGGCAAGACGGCTAACCACTGGCCCTGTAGCTTTTGTTGGATTGCAACTCCCATCATCCCTGATCATTGGCCATACTGGCTGGGCCTGATGGTAAGATTTAGTAATAGGGGAAGGGTTTTAGGTCAGTAGTAGAGCATCCACTTTCCATGCATAAGCTCCCAGCCTCAAGCCTGGCATCTCCAGGTAGACCTGGGAATGTCCTGTCTGAAACCCTAGACAGCCACTGCCAATCAGTGTAAATAATAAGCTAGATGGACCTGACTTAATGTAAGGCACCGTTCTATGTTCCTATGATGGGAGTTATAGTCCAATAATATCTGCACGTCCACAAGTTAGCCACCCCTAGGGAGCGCATTCAATGATATCAGTGCCACTAGCTCAGGTTTGGGTTTCAGCTGATTGAATGAGAGCAAAACAAGGGTCAGAGCTTGGAAAAGTTACTTTTTTGAACTATAAGTCCCATCAGCCCAATCCAGTGGCCATGCTGGCTGGGGCTGATGAGAGTTGTAGTTCAAAAAAGTAACTTTTCCAAGCTCTGGCAAGGGTACATGGTGTAAGGAAACCTCAGAAGACTTTAAAGAATGGAGAACAATAAATGGTAGCAGATGTTCCATGAGATGTGCAGGTCACAATTACAACACCTGTTGGTGTCTATCTATGGTCCATCTGCTTTGAGCATCTCAGCATTCCCTAAATTATTGGAAGGAAAATTGGATCTTCAAAGAAAACTAAAACCAAAACTATTGTTTATAAATGAGTACTGGAGGCATGTAATCTGGACGTTCAAGAACTTAGGGAAGAATGGAACAAGGAGTTAGAATATGCTGTACAACCTAAACAATTGAACATTGCTTTAGAATCTATATGAAATATTTCTATAGATTTAAAATTGAGATTGATTCAGTAAAAATTGGTATGCTGGGTATTGTGGACTACACAATGTCTTATGATAAGGCATTGTCTAATTCAGATAGATGCTAGAGCTGGAGATGCAATAGTGGAAATGCCTTACTGAGACATATGATGTGGGCACATACAGTGATAATTTATTTTTGGTCTGAAGTCAATGTCCATATCAATTTTGTATTGATGAGATCATTGAAATTTGAGGATGTGCATGCATGTTTAAATTATATCCCTGCTTTGTGGGGATTAATGGCAGGGCAACAAGAATGGATCTTGCATGCCTGGAAGAACAAATATCCACCATTTATTATATAATGGTCTGATGATCTAAATGTCCTTGCTACATTTGAGTGGACTTTCTATAAACACCAACTTCACTTGGATACATATTTGGACATTTGGATGGCATATATTGATCTGTATGTGTAAACTAAGATGGATGTATTGATGGATGGATGTTTAAATGTAGTAGTGTTAATGTGAGCTGATGTTTTTTCTTCATTCTCTTTGTTTTTTCTTTCCTTCCTTTTTCCTTCCCTTTTATTTTTAATTTATTTTTTCTTTAATGAATTTGCATTTTTAAAAATCAATTTAAAAAACAAGTTGTGCAAGGCCTAGGCCATTTAGGACTTTAGTGACCACCATTTTTAACGTTGGTGATGCTTGCAGAGACTATATCATCAGGATCACCTATATCTCTGGTTATGATGATGTATAAGACTGCAATCCAATACATGTCTACTCAGAAGTAAGCTCCATTGGGTTCAATGTGATTTACTCCCAGGTAAGTGTGTATTGGATTGTAGCCTAAAAGAGCAACCAAAACCAATGCTGTTACTTACAATACACAGTCATTTTGCAATTTTGCAATTTGAGTTTGAACATATCGAAGAGCAACACCTTGCTGTGAACCTTTATCTCATTTTCACAGAACTTCTTTTCTCCTCCAAAACATGAAATGGCACTCCTGCTTGGAATTTATTGAGTTATTATTTTTCTATTGTCTGCAATCATTAGCTGTCCACAGTAAGATAGGCACGTGGAAGGCCATATTATTATGCGGTCACCATGAGTATGAGTTATATATGAATAGCTGGCTTTAAAAACTGGAGTTGCTACCAAATTGTGCCTAAAGCAAATTGCAGTGATATAGTTGGAGACTTCTGCTCAGGTTAGGCTTTCATTAAGTTCTGTGTAAAGCAACAAGCAGTTAACAAAAACAGTGTTGTTAAATGTTTCACTGAGGTTTCTGCACAATTCCGGTTGCCACACAATTTCACCTAGAGTGACATTTTTGGAAGGACCAGGGGGGTTCTTCTCAAGAAATATCTGTGGTATATAAAGTAAAAGAGTTTTTGTAGGACTAGGAACATTTTCTGGAGCTTCCTGCACATCCAGAAGTTGATATTGAATTTTGCCAAAAGTGGCTATTTTCAGGTGGGATTCAATCATATAGCAGCAAATTCAGGTTGTGCAATTGAGGTTGAATTGGAGCTCTTGCACAACAAATACATCCCTCTTAAAACTCTCTCTCTCTCTCTCTCTCTCTCTCTCACACACACACACACACACACACACACACACACACACACACAGAGAGAGAACTTTTGTGATAAGAAAAGTGACCAGAAAATTGCAGTGGAAGTATAGGATAACACTGGCTTTCATGCAAGGTCGCCAACCTCCCCACAAACAAATCAGAGTGAATGCTCATTTAATAGCCAGTGTCATCTAATCTCCCTGCAAACAAACGAGAATGGACGCTCAATAAGCAAGTTGTCCGGAAGTGCCCTTGGAGATTCTTTCTCAGGTGAAACATGCAAAGAATTTTAATAGGAAAAGAACCCTATAAGATAAGTAAAATTCCTCATAGGATCTATACATTCCTACTATAATCAGACTGGGAAAGAAATATACCTTCTGGTGCTACAGGCAGGGTAGTACAGTATTACTACACACCCAACACATCTTTCTTAAACATGCTGTTTGGAGACAAAATAGGAAAACTTGAAGATCTTCATGAAAAAAGGTTTTTAGTTTTACAGGAATTGACATGAGAACATCTCTAGGTCAAGCATCACTTGCATTAGCTGTACCTGACAAGTTACTCTGGTTGGAACTAACTTTGCATGCATAATTAATCAGCTGGAGCATTTCCACCCCTCACCCCTTACATGATTTTACTCTGGTGCTAAAAGGGAAAATTTATTCATGTGTTCTCATGGTTAACATCCGGAGAATTGCTATAAGCTAAGATTACATTAACTAGCTCCAAGTCCTCTAAACCTCCACAATGGCTGCTTACATGCTCTGCATTTGGAAAGGCTTGCTGTTACACTTAACATTTTCCTTAAGGGTGGAAAGCATTAAATTTTTACAGTAGGGCCATTTCTTCTTTTTACCAAGTTTACCATGGAGGATAAGACACAGGCCATTTTTCTCAGAGCTCTGGAGAATGTCTATTGCCCTGAAACTTGGATAAATTCTTAGAAGGAATTCTACATTAAACACACTGAATGTGCAGAGAGGACAAAGAAGTCTAAAGGTTTTCTTTATATATCGGCTATGGAGAACATTTGGCCCTTCACATGTGTCGGGACATACTCTAGATCTAATTTTTGCCACTGGACATGGGGAAGGTGATCTGGAGTTGGGGAATTTTTCATCTATTCCTTTGTCATGGACAGATCACCGCTTGTTGAAGTTTAGACTCACAGCGGCCTTTCCCCTCTGCAAGGGTGGGGGACCCATTAAGTTGGTCCGCCCCTGGAGACTGATGGATCCTGCAGGTTTTCAAAAGGCTCTGGGGATTTTTCCGGCTGAGAAGACTGGCACTCCTGTCGAGGCCCTGGTCGAACTGTGGAACACGGAAATGACCCGGGCCATTGATACGATCGTTCCTGCGCGCCCCCTCCTATGCAGAGCTCATACAGCTCTGTGGTATACCCCGGAGCTGAGAGTGATGAAACAAGAGAGGAGGCAGCTTAAGTGCAGATGGAGACGAACTCCTGACGGATGCAATCTTGCACTGGTGAGGGCCTTCACTAAGCGGTACTCAGAAGCGGTGAGAGCAGCAAAGAAGCGATATTTTGCGGCTACTATCAAGTCATCTCTCTGCCGTCCGGCAGAGCTTTTTAAGGTTGTCCGAGGGCTATTACATTCTGGTCCTCGGGACATTATAGAGTCATCGGAAGCTCGCTGCAATGAGTTTGCTAGGCACTTCCAGGACAAGATCTTATGCATCCGCCAGGACTTAGACTCCAATATTACAGCAGTTGAACCTAATGAGGCATCCAGAACACAGTCTTGTCCTCATTTATTGGATGAGTTCCAATTGGTGCAGCTTGAGGAAGTTGACAAGGTGCTTGGACTGGTGCGTGCGACCACTTCTGCTCTGGATCCTTGCCCCTCTTGGCTGGTAAAATCTAGCAGGGATGGAACAGCCGGCTGGGCCAGGGAAGTGATAAATGCCTCCTTACGAGAGGGAGTGGTCCCCAGCTGCCTGAAAGAGGTGGCTGTTAGACCACTTCTAAAGAAGTCTTCCTTGGATCCAGAAAACCTAAATAACTATAGGCCGGTAGCGAATGTTCCTTTCCTGGGCAAGGTCTTAGAGCGGGTGGTTGCTAACCAGCTCCAGACACTCTTGGATGAAACCGATTATCTAGATTCATTTCAATCCGGTTTCAGGCCTGGTTTTGGTACTGAGACAGCCTTGGTCACCCTGTACGATGACCTATGTCGGGAGAGGGATGGGGGGAGTGTAACCCTGTTGATTCTCCTTGATCTCTCAGCTGCTTTTGATACCATTGACCATGGTATCCTTCTGGAGCGACTTATGGACTTGGGAGTTGGAGGTACTGCCTGGCAGTGGCTCCGCTCCTGCTTGGTAAGTCGGCTCCAGAAGGTAGTGCTTGGGGAGCATTGCTTGATACCCTGGGTTCTCCAGTATGGGGTCCCGCAGGGGTCAGTTCTGTCCCCCATGCTCTTTAACATCTACATGAAGCCGCTGGGGGCGGTCATCAGGAGTTTTGGAGTGTGTAGTCATCAGTATGCTGATGACACGCAGCTCTACTTCTCCTTTTCATCTTCTTCAGGTGAGGCTGTCAATGTACTGAACCGTTGCCTGGCCGCAATAATGGACTGGATGAGAGCTAATAAATTGAAACTCAATCCAGACAAGACTGAGATGCTGTTAGTGAGCGGTTTCTCTGATCAGATGGTGGATACTCAACCTGTTCTGGATGGGGTTACACTCCCCCTGAAGGAGCAGGTTCGTAGTCTGGGAGTTCTTTTAGATCCTTCATTGTCACTTGAGGCCCAGGTTGCCTCAGTGGCACGAAGTGCGTTCTACCAACTTCGGTTGGTAGCTCAGCTACGTCCCTATCTGGGCAGCGACGACCTCACTTCAGTTATCCACGCTCTGGTAACCTCAAGACTGGACTACTGCAATGCGCTTTACATGGGGCTACCTTTGAAGACGGTTCGGAAACTGCAGCTCGTGCAAAACGCTGCGGCCCGATTGTTGACTAGGATCAAACGATCCAAACATATAACACCTGTTCTGGCCCGTTTGCACTGGCTGCCTATACGTTTCTGGGCCAGATTCAAAGTGTTGGTTTTGACCTATAAAGCCTTACACGGCGCAGGTCCGCAATACCTGATGGAATGCCTCTCCCAATATGAATCTACCCATACACTGCGTGCAACATCGAAGGCCCTCCTCCGGGTCCCGACTCATAGAGAGGCTCGGAGGATGATGACAAGATCTAGGGCCTTCTCAGTGGTGGCCCCCGAACTATGGAACAGTCTTTCTGATGAGGTGCGCCTGGCGCCAACATTGCTTTCTTTTCGGCGCCAGGTTAAAACGTACCTCTTTTCCCAGGCATTTTAATATATTTTAGTATATTTATAACACTCTGGTATACTAAATTAATTTGTGTAATACGTTTTTAGCTTGAGAATTGCTATTATGTGTGCGGTAATTATTATGTGATTTTATCTTATTGTATTTTTATATTTATGTTGGCTGTGGGCGGTATAGAAACTGAATAAAATAAATAAATAAATAAATAAAATGTGTTACTGAACTGCAATTCCTATCATACCTGGGCATTGGCAATGCTTGCTGGGGCTGATGGGAGTTGCAGTTCAGCATCATCTGTTGTCAGGGCCCAAGCATGGGGTGGGGAAGAGAAAGGGTACATTTTACTGGGGCCTGGAGAGCCAGGGGGGCTCATCCCAGGCAATAACCCAATTACCATGAGGGGGAAATGAGGACAAATTGTAGGCCATACCTGAGGGTGGCAGCCAAATTAGGACTTATAGTGTGGGAGACAGATTTGTTCCTCCCACTGTCACATGCTGTCTCAAGAACTACCAGCCATATATTTTGTTTAATTGTATTTTGTTTTCATTGTGTCTTATATGTTTTGTGATTTTATTATTATGATGTATATATTTTATCCTATTCTGTTTACCGCCCTGAGAGCTACTTGCTATGGGCGGTATATAAATGCAACAAATAAAATAGAGTCTCTCGGGCATAGGCAGGAGGAAGGAACAGCTGGGAAGGGAGAATCACCATAACAATCAGGGACATTGATCCCAGGGACAGTGGGAGCCAGTGCCGGGTATTTATAAGCCCAATATATAGCTGAGTTTATATCTAGTTCACATGCACATAAACACTATATTACTATGGCTGGCTACAAATATAAATACGAGGAGCTTATAAAATATCTGCTGTACAAGTATCCTACAGATTTTTCTGGGGATTTTCTTTGTGAAATGTTGCATTTGAAAAAAAACCTCTGTAATCCACATGTAACTGCAAGCCACCCTGGGTGGACTATAAAATCCCTAAAATCAAAGAAAGAGACATGGCATCAGATGGTCATTGTCTTCAGGTTACTCTGCATACAGACATCCCACAAGAATAGAAGCAGGAATATCTCGGCAACACTCTCCTTCCCCCCCCCCTTCTTCCCTTGTATTTTTGCCTACAAGTGCCGGCTCCAGTTTTTGTTGGGCCATTGAGCCCAGGAGTGAGGAACCTTTTTCAGTGTGAGGGCCACTTTCTCTTCTGGGCAACCTTCTGGGGGCCACATGCCAGTGCTGGGCGAGGCCAGAATCAAAAGTGGGGAGAACAATTGTTGTAAATACAGTATAACCTTTGTACAGTTATAAGGCAAGCAACCAAGAGGCATTATCAGAGTTCAAGGGCATGATTCCAGCCAGGCAAAACTACTCAAATAATGCAAAACAGGGCTAGTCAGGGGTGTGTGGCCTGGGGGAGATTGTGTGGTTTGGGAGAGGGTGTGGTGTGTGTGAAGTCCCATGGATCAGATAGAAAGGCTTAGAGAGCCTCATTTGACCCTGAGATCTGATTGGATAAGAAGTCTTCAGTGTGCCCTCCTCTTCCACAGTGCTCCCACTGCTGCTTATTTGCATGCCCTCAGCCTCTAGCCTAATCCACATAACCACTTGGAGGTAAACATTCAGGCAAGTGGAAGATGAGCTGCTTGTGATGTCCTTCCCTGGCATCACCTGTGTTGTTCTCACTCATGGCTACCAGCAGTCAGGATCGTCGTGTTTATTTTTACCTCTCTCCACTCTAGCACAGATCTCAAAAGATCCCCCTGCTAGGCCACACTACCCAACACTCTGTGTATCCAATATAACCTCTAGACTGTGCCTTAGTCTCTTCCTGGTTGTTTTGATACCTTGTGTCTGTGTGTATAGGTAATTCCCAACCCCCCTGAAGCCTCTTGCCTATGAAGCTCACAGCTCTGGGTTGCTCTGTGGTACTGGATGTTGATACAATATATCTTCCTTCACCGCTGCCACCATTCGATACTATTTCTTCTTCAGCCTTGGTTACTCTGCCTCCCACCTGGTCTGTGCCCCCCAGATGAGGAATCAGGCTTTAAGTAAACCAAGAAAATATTTATTGATAACACTAAGAATAACAAGATTACTTATAGATCTCATTGACAAGCATATGGTTTCATATTTGTTTTTCTTATGTTCCTAATTCCTACTATTTGCCTCAGAACTCCCAATCCAGTCTCTCAACAGCCAGCTCTTACTCTCCACATCAACCTCCCTGTCCACAACCACCCTGTCCAACCCCCACTCTGACTCAACTGTCATCCTCTCATTTATACCTTCAGCCATTCAAACACACAGCCAATCATCATCCAGCATTCTACAGCCCATGTATTCCCCCTTCTCACTCACTCCACTTACCATATTTCCTATAATAAACCTGCACTTACCATATTTACATTACATTCACATACAGGAACATCACACTGCTCTCTTGTCTTGTTCCTGTGGAAGAAGCAAAAGCTAGGCCTTAACTTTATTTCATATTTCCTAGCTTTGGCTCAGAATTGTGAATTGTGAAAGCAAAGAATGCCACGCAGAATGGTTCTGTGTAATGTACTAAGAGAGGATGTTAAAAAAAGATGTTCCAAGAATCATGCAGTCAATGCATCTGAAGTAGAATCAAACAAGAGAAGAATAAACAGGTTAGGAAAGCATTTGCAAGCCATGTGGATGCAGTCTTTAGACTTTAGACTGTAAAGTGTTCACCCTGATTAATGTTTAATTCTCTATGCTCTATTTTTTCTGCTCTATGTGAAAGACAGCAGATGAATGTCAAGCATGTCGAGCTGACATGTTAAAATTACTTATTAAAATGATGGCATACTGTAATTTCGTTACATGTGCTTTGGAATATGGTATAAATGTGTGCTGTAAAAATTAAGGAGCAGAGAAATTTGGAATTTTAAGGTTCTCTCCAAACAGCTGTTTATCAAAATAAAGGTGTCTCTAACTCAGTGTTTCCCAACCCCTTTTTATTTTTTTTGTTGCTGGACTACAACTCTCATCAGCCCCAGCCAGCATGGCGAATGGTCAGGAATTATGGGAACTGTAGTCCAGCAACAAAAAAATAAAAAAGGTTGGGAAACATTAACTGATCTGAAATAAACACAACGGGAAGCTTATTTTTCTTCCATACTCCTAACAGGCAGCGACAGTGAGGAGAAGGAGGAGGAGCCAGGCTAAGGCCTGTTGCATGGGCATTGGCCAGTGCCTAGTGATACCAACCCCTTGCCACTAGCACCATTGCAGTTTTCTGCATATGCCTTCATATTTATATTTCCAGCATTTTCTCTCTCTCTCTCTTTCCCCCTGATAACACAAAAGGGTGAAGATTCAGTAAGAGATCAAATCAAATGAATTAGAAAGATGAGGGAGACCAACCTTTCAACCAGAGTTTGTAACTGCATTTAATAGCAACTTGATATGCAAGAATTAGCAGCCAATAATAACATTTATCTCCATTCCTCAAAGAATTTCACCTGCTAATTCCTGTATATCAAGTTGCTATTAAATGCACAGCTACAGAGGCTGGTTGAAAAGTTGCTAACCATCCGTGTGGGTAGCTTTATGTGTATACATTATGGCAAAACTCAATTGTCTTTGGTATAGGGATGGACAAATCTGTCAATATGGGTTTCTCTCGGGTTCTAGTTTTTCCAGTCTTGTTCAGTTCTCCTCATTTCCATATCAGTTTGCAATTCTAAAGAACCCAGGAAAATTCACTAGCATTTTAGCATAAATTTCTCGTAATATATACATTTTTACATTCTATATTTGTCTAAGAATGTCACTGTGGTGGAAGGGCAGGCCTCATCACCACAGAAATATGGAGAGGGAGGAGCAAAGTAGGGATGTGGCCCATGTGTGTGTATACTTTAACAGTATTGAGATCCTCTTCTGCAAAGCAGTGAGGACAGAAAGGGACAATGAGAGGGGGAAAGTGGTAATTCGAAACACAGGAGAGGTCTGAATAGATTGGAAAGGAAGGCACACTGAGGGTTGGTGATTTTTTAAAAAAGGTTTTAACAAGGAGAAATAGCTGAGATGGGTAAAATACAGAAGCTAACACCAAAAAGGTAACATGGGTACAAGAGAGCCTTTCCCAACTTCCTTCTTGCTATATTCAAAGTTATCCTGTTGTTTTAAACCAAAACTTTTCATTTCATGTTCCTCCATCCCTACTTTACTCAAACCTTCCCTATTGTTTAAAACCAGCACTTCCCCCTCACTGTTTCTATATCCCTGCTTTACTCATACCTCTCCTGTTGTTTAAAATGGGGTGTGTGCAAAGGGTGCTGCAGAATAGGAGGAAGAGGAGGCATGGAAATGGGGGTGGTCTGTTTGCAAGGGGGAGGTGAGAAAAGGAGGGAGGAAAATAGGGTGAAGGTGAAAAGAGTGTGTATGCCCAGGAGGGGCTGCAGAAAAGGAGAGTGGAGGCATGGCAATGGTGGTGGTTTAGGTGCTAGTGGGAGTTGAGAAAAGGAGGGACTAGGAGGGAAGAAAAGTTTGGAGGTTAAAATTGGAGGGAAATGGGGTTTGCAAAAAAGAAGAGAGTAGGAATGAGGGTGAAAATGTCAACAGGGGTACAAAATGGGCTGAAGAATAGTGATGACTTCACAACTGGGCAGAAGGTAAAAAGGAAGATTAGTAGTTCCAATATGTATGTGTGGGAGGAATATGCAGGAGGTTACCATGCAGGTGGTCTGTGTGCAAGGGTGGTTGCAGAAAAGGAGAGGAAGAGGAGGTATGGTCATGCAGTGATGGTGAAAATAGGGGTATGAAGTGGGGTTGCAGAACAAAAGAAAGAAGTGGTTTCAGAAATGGGGTTGGGAAGGTGAAAAGATAGTTTAGTAGATTGCATTTTCCAAAACAATCTGAGAACGAACACACGTCCTTCAAAATTCACACTTATCTGAATTTTGCAATGCAGTTGTCCAACCAAGCAATGTTTACAAAAATGCAGATATAAGTGGAAAGTGTGCATAAAAATGCATACATTAGTTTCAGCTCACCTGCTGTTTTGGAAAGTGCAAATTTGGTAGGTTTGCCTTGTAAAGCAATTGATTTTTCCCCATCCCTATTTGGTCCACTGCAAAAATCAGACCAAATGAATTCTTCCCCACATCCCCAAACCAAATAAAGCAAAAGTTCTGTCACAGATGATTAGGTGCCAAAGCCTTGGTGTAATATGCAGGACTACTCAAAGACATTTTGCTGCCTCCTGACAGTAAGGCCAAAATGGTGTTTTCCTCATTTCTCAGAGGCGCATGTTATCAAATTCTTCCAAGCTGCATTCAAAGTGGATTGGACTGTGAAAGACCAACCCAAATTGTGCTAGCATTTTTACAAATTTGTAAGGCAGCACAATATCTCAGAGAGGAGGTCAGGTCTCCTGTTCCTCTGGTGCATTCACTATAGCTGCCAAATTTCCCTGCTTTTAAAAGTTTGATAGAAATATCTGTTGCCTATAGGTAAATTCTTAAACAGCAAGGTTTTTTTTGCCTATTAGTGAATTATCTACTCATTACAGGCTACCCAGAAATCAAGGAGGTTTCTCCGACAGAAAAAAAAATACTGAAAATGTAGAATGCTAAGTTATGGAACAGCCTGCAGTATACAAATAATGTTTTAATTAAAAAATCCCATTCTGTATATATGTGCAGTTGAATGCAATAAAATTAGAGAGCAGAAAGCTGCATATTTTGTTCTCTTATGCTAACACTCGAACTGGTTTTGTCTGTTACAAAAGCCTGAAAAAATGTGTGAGGAATAGAAAGATACCACTTGAATCAAAAAGATACTGCATGCCAGGATTTAAATCAAGAATGCTCAGTAAATTAAGCCAGTGTTCTTCTGTGTATATGTTTAGGCAATAAAACATGCAAGCTTTCTTGAATGATTACTAGATGAAATTATCAAGTTCAGTGCCCCAATCCACCTAGGGGCCATGTTTTCATAAAAGCAGGTTTACACACTCACACACACACAAAATGGGAAACTACACATGCAAATAGATGTGATGAACACAATTACCCAGCCCAATCCAACAACCAGATATTTATGTGCATAGCTCTTTTTAAAAAGTTGATATGCTACCTTTAAGAAGAAGATGGAGCCTGGGGGGAAAAATTACCCAGCCACTTGGCATGGAAGGATCTATCAATTTCAGTCCTCTCAGTTTCTCATTTTTCCAATCAAACTCAGTTCTCCACATTTGTGCAGCAATTTGCGATTTTTTTAAAAAAAAATCCACATCAAAATTCACCTCCTTTTTACTGTGAATTTGTCCTAATAAACACATCTGTATACAGTTTATATGTTATTTTCACTAATGTATGCATTTTTATGCACACTTTCCACTTATATCTGCATTTTTGTAAACATTGCTTGGTTGGACAACTGCATTGCAAAATTCAGATAAGTGTGAATTTTGAAGGACGTGTGTTGGTTCTCAGATTGTTTTGGAAAATGCAAATGTGATTTATTTCATATTAAATACAAACTGAATAGAATTTCTCTCCAATCCCTACTAGACACTAAGGGAGAAATCCTAAACACACTCAGGAATAAGCTCCATTGAACACAACAGGGATATACTTCTGAGTAAGCATTTTTAGTATTGAGTGCATATCTCTTTGGTCTTTTGTTATTAAAAACTGAAATGACTCTCCTATCTTCTAGTATGTTTTTCTTCTTTGTTTTCTAAATGATATTGTACTTATTGATATTTTTTTGCTGTGATTACCCACCTTTAGCTTAGGGAGGGGCTTTAAATATAAATAAAACATGCCCTAATCCTAAACATTAATTCAATGGGAATTACTCCAAGTAAGTGTATAGCATCATAGTACCCAGGCCAACTCACAGTACTAGGTTTATTTTTATTTTATTTTTATAAAGTGCTGGTTCGAAATAGCAGAAAAAAGTGATCACCATAATAACAGCACATTCTTACATGACAAATGGCAAGCCATGTAGTAGCCTGATACAAAATGTGATATGAACTAATAGAGCTAACAAGAGAGAGTTCCCGATACCAGGCAATGAAATTCAGAGGTGGAAAATACTGCTTTTCAGGACACCAATATTGCAATCAAATCACTAGACTTTCCTGTCATTGCAGTTTTGGATGATTGTAGTCTAGCTCTTAAACTAAATAGAATCACTTGGGAAACAGGAATTTTCAATGGCTTACATGCCACTAATCATAGCCTGCTCCTGTGTCTAAGCAATTTTTTAATCATAACTTTACTTGTGATAGGGTGAGCTTTGATAGAAAATTGGCCTCCTTTTTTGAACCCTATGGCAGAATGGATACTGAAATGCTTTCAAACTATGCAGAGATT
The DNA here is from genome assembly GCF_030035675.1 of Rhineura floridana. Lineage (NCBI taxonomy): Eukaryota > Metazoa > Chordata > Lepidosauria > Squamata > Rhineuridae > Rhineura > Rhineura floridana. Next base: position 200,046,714 of record NC_084480.1, on the reverse strand, counting down.
ACCAGACTAGCTCTGGATTAAGAGAGACATGATAGATGGGCTGTGTACACACCATACATTCAAAGGACATTATTTTGCCCAAAGAGTCCTGGGAACTGTAGTTTACCCCACACATGGCTACAATTTTCAGCAACCTTAAAAAACCATTGTCCCCAGGATTCTGTGGGGGAAATAATGTCCTTTGAATGTGTTTTAAAATGTATGGTGTGTAAACAGTCTAAAGTTGAACTAGCTTCCTCCACATTTCTGACATGGCATTTATTGATTAAGGATTACTTAATGTGCATTTGTTGATCATCACTTACACTGTATTTTCTCAAACCATCTATGAGCTGGTTCACACAGGCATCTATAAACAAGCCTCCATGTGTGCAGAAACCTCAGAGGCTGCTTTCACACATGTGGCTTATTGCATCAGTGGATTAAAATAGTAGCACTTCTACCTTGATTTTTAAAATTCCTTTCACACTGGAGTATCTATTGCATTAAGGAACCATGGCTTTTTTAGCCAATGTACCAGCATTTCTCACAAATATCTTTCACAGTGCTGCAACAAACGTCTTGTTTTCATCCCTCACCTGTTATACACATGGGCGCTGTAGTTCTCCACTGTGTAAGAGGTCTAAGATCTCATCCTGTCACCATGCAACCCTTTTCTCTTTAGCATCTGACATTGTTTTTGTGGAGTGTCTGGACACAGGGGGGAGGAGAAAGGGGAAGCTGCTACCTGCATCTATGCCGGAATACTGGTACAATTTTTGGCACGCAAAAAAAAATTGCCATACACCTAAAAAGGAGGAACATGTTGCATGCCGGGATGCCGGTCACATGAGCAGCTGCAGCTAGTGCAAAACTCCCACAATTTTCCGGGTTCCCAAGCTTACAAACTGATTATTTGTGGAATCATTTATCACAGAAATGAGTGCTATACTTCCACTATACTCCACTAGATTTCCGGAAATAGCTTTTATGTCATGTGAAATATCAGATAAAATGCACAAATTAACAGGTAAGAAATTGCCAGAATAATGGAATAAAGTGCAGCGTGAAAGCAGCCTGAGTAGCTGCAGAGCTAACAGTTCCGACAACTGCCCATCAACTGTGGAGAGCCCATCTGGCCCTCTTAGAACTGCCATTTGCACTTGGCCACCCATCTTCTAGCAGTGCCTGGCTTCTTTCAGCAGAGAGGAACAAGAAAATAATAACGGAGAGTTCTTTGTTTCCTTTGTCAAAAGAAGCCAGGTACTGCTGGAAGACGAATGGGCAACTGACAACATTGATAGGGCATGGCAAAAAGTTCTCTGAAAATGGATATAAAAATGGTTAGAACTGGAAAGCTGGAGAGAGTGACACAGTCATTGAGAGGTTTCCGAGCACATGTAGGCTGGTTCACAGACTGCTGTCAAAACCATACAATCCATTCTAGCAGCAACCACAAAATGTACTTCACACAGTTATCCGATATGAGCACTCTGGTCAATCAATTTCTTCTGCATCAGTACCAGTAAAGTGGCCATTTTAATACTGAAGAGAGAAGAAGCAGTGGTGGCACCCTGCCTTGAAGAGTCTATAGTACAAAGAGGCATGGAGTACTTTTCTGGAGTGTCTGCACTATGCACAGAGGATGAGATGAATCACAGACCCAGGAAAGAAAACAGAGATACATGTGCAGTTGGCAGCAGGAGGCAGAAGCAAATTGCTATGGATTTCAAGCAGCACAATGCAACAGACTTCACCAACTGACTGTGGTGAAGGTCTGGGGAACAGGAGAGAGACTGTGAATGGGAGAACACTGCCCCATTAAGTCCTCCATTGGGAAGAGGTGTCCCTTTGGCCTATGAAGTTGGTATAATTGGTTATGTAATTCACTTTGGATCACCTGGTAAGAAAGAAGAAGAAGGAGAAGAAGAAGAGGTCAAGAGATCACACTTCCCACCTGATAAAGCACTTTTAAAAAATAGCATTTTGCTATCACTGTCACCATCTTTGTCTGTTTCCATAAGAGCTGAACCCCAGAGGCTTAGGTGTGGAGTCTGTGTCCCAAAGACAGGACAACTACCAACACATTCCCTATATACAGATTTTGAGAGTATTGTCTCCCACACTGCTTTTTTTTCTGGATTAAAACAGGAAGCTCTTGCATAAACAAGAGAAAAGCTCAGTTCTATGCATAGTTGTAGAGATCATCCTAGCAGCTGTGATATGGTCTACTTAATATTATCTCCTAGTGGGGATCTTGCCTTCCCTGTGCCACCTCAGCCATTAAAATCATACTTCTGGATGCTTGAGGAGTCCTTACTTTTCATTTAAGATGATGTCGCAGCACATACACTAACAGGCTTATACAGAGGCTTAGAGTTCTGGATCCGTCCAACATTATTTTTAAGGCACATACCAGCCCCTCTCCCAACACATTAATGTGGCCCAACCCATAATTTGGGAATCATCAGTTTTGCACTAATGACCTCAGCCACAAGCTTGTTAGTTCTTAAATGGCATTGCACATTTTCACTTTCTCCCCAAATGTTCCATATGGATGTCCTTTCTTTTGTTTTGGAGTAGAACATTAAAGACAGCAGCAGCACTGTGGTTATTACTGGGGGTGGGGGCAGGCTTGTGTTGTTAGATGCTTCAAATTCCTAATGAAGAGTGCTGCAACAATAATGAAAAACTCCAGATGACACAATCTGCATGCTTATGAAGTTAACATTTTTTAATTCTTCTTGACTCCTTTCTGCTTCAACTGTGACTTGTAATTCTCTGAAGGTCTAAAGTGGAGAATGGAGAATTTAAGTATGTAAATAGACTTAGGGTTCGAAGTCACACACGGTACATGGAATCTGCATAATTTGCGACAGCACAGTCTATAAATGTCCTCAGAGTTCGAACTGTTTTAATCACAGCTTCCAAATTCCCCCTTTGTACTTTTTTTCCTTAGCAAAACTTCAAAACAGAGCACATGCACAAAAGAAAAGGGAAAGATTAAGCTTCATCTCCACCCTAATATCATCCAGAAGTGCCAGCTCTAGGATGATAAGCCTTAGGATCATTAGATGTTTAGACCCTGGAAGGCTTGTGTAGTCCCAGAACCTTGCTCTGAGCCAGGCTCCTAGAAGTTCTTTAGACAGAACTCAGGATCTGCCCAGCCTATATCCAATCCCATTGAAAGAGGTCTTGACAATGCAAGCATGCCAGTATTCTCAGGACTATAGCCATCATCATCATCGCATTTGTTTGTTGTTTTGTACAAAAGGGTGTCTCAAAGCAACTTAGCAATGACATCAAATACAAAACAGCTAAAATGCATTAAAAGCCAGGTAACAAAGAAAAACAAAATAAAGTTCCTAAAAGTTCTCACAATACTATAAAAAGGACAGCTCCTCCCCTACTCCATTAAAAGATGAGTATAATAGTAAAGGACAAAATGATATCAAGGTATGATCTAAAAGCCTGGGTAAACAGGAATGCCTCAGATTGGTGTCTGAAAGCTGACAATGATAGTGCCAGGCTTGTTTCTCTTCGGAGCACATTCCACACTCAAGTCCCCATCAGTACTGCTGATTCCTTTCACTGAGGCCCTCACAGTTTGCTTTCTCAAGTCTCCGTACAGCTATGTACAGCTTTCCTTAGGCTCGTTCACATGTTACACTGAGCACAGGTACAAGCTCCCTCTATATATGTAAAAGTGTTTGTGTGAAAGACTGAACACTTGTTGATTTGTACAGATCAACTACTACAAACACCATTACATGTCAATAAATGTGAATGTGCAGCTCAATGATTGGATACACAGGTTCACAGACTGTACACTCATTGAATATAATGTGTGAGCACCTCTACTGTCATCTTCAGCATCTTCTTACCCATAAAGTGGGAGTGGGGAACTTCTGGCCCACTAGCCTAAGTAGGCCTTTCAGGAGTCCTAGTTTGGCCTTCAAGGCCAATTTCCCCAAACCACACTCACCTTCCCAGCCCCTGATGTCATATTTAGCATCAGGGGTGAGGCAGGTAAAGGCAGGTCTGCCATCACTGTGAAGCCTGTTTTTAAGTGGTTTGCACTGAAACTGTATTGTGTTGAAACCACTTGCAAATGGACTTCAAAAGCAAGCCTTTTTCAAGTTGTCACCTGATGTCATAATGACATCAGGTCATTGACAATGGGCAGCCCCACCCATCTGTTAAGGTTTGCCCATGGGGATGGAGGAAGAAATTCCTCACTCTTGTCAGAAAGGCACAACCTCCACAAAATCTCAGTCTTACTTATGAGACTGCACATCTTTGACAGCAAGAATTCAAATCTCATGTTAGTTCATTCTTTCTTCATTGCATTTCCCTCCACGTTCCTAAGATTTCTCTTTCTAGAACAAAATGTCCCTCCAGACATCAAGGTTAACAGGACAAGTTTTATGTACCCAACATTTACAAAAAGTGACTAGGGCAACCCTCACTACTGATTGAATACTAATTAAGCAACATTTCTAGAAAGTTTCTCTCAATCTTGGGGGTGGGGAATCAGGACCTAAGCAGGATGTGATTAACAGAGAAGCATAATATAATATGACTGGAGAGTTGCCTTTATTCACAGTACATATTTGCATCACTATAAGTGTGCTCAGTCCTTAACATGCAAAGGCTTGAAGTGTGGACTGTGGCAGGGGTGCACATACAACCTTTGCCCCCAGCATCCTCATGTGCATCATCCCTTCCTCCAGTCCCCAACATTCCCATATTGCCCAGGGAAGGTCCTGCAGAAGGATCCTGGTTGTTTCCTTGAACACAAATAGACTCTTCCAGGGCTCCTGCAGGATCCCATGTCATGCAGAGGGTATTACTTGTGTCCAAGCAAATGTGAGTAGAAGTTCCTACAGATCTTCCCCACACAAGACAAAGAAGGCTGGGAACTGAAGAGGGGAGGTGCAATATGTGCAGTGAAGTTGGGGGTGGGACTTGCATGTCCTCTTCTGTCCACACTTTGGACCTTCACATATTCAGGAGAACACCTTGAAACACCTTATCTAGTTTCAGGAACAAGAGGTATGTAGCTACCTTGAAATCCAAAACTCAGCTACCGTATGCCTGCTATTTCTTTAGACATGTCCCTCTTCTTAATGAAAGACCTTCTTCCCTTTCTCACAAAACTCTTCTGTGTTGAGAATAACATCTCTACAAAACATAAGTCAGCTTCTTCTTTGACCTGAGCCAGAACATGCTTCTCAGCTCTAATGCACTCTCCAGGTCACGGACTCCTTTGGTGCCCACAGGGCCAGCCCTACTATGAGGCAGAGTGAAGCAGCCACCTCAGACAACTGATGTTGGGTGTCATGAAAGGACAACGAATTGGGAGTATTCAACTAACTAACTTGCCCCATCAGCACAAGGATTACCGCTAGTGCAATCAGACTTCCCCTCCTCTCCTTCCCCCCTGCATATCTCCACCCTTCTCAAATCTGCTCAGGAGTGTTGGGGAAACCCCTAGAACAGTTTTAGGGGTACACAGGGAAGGAAGAGGGAGTCCCATTGCACTAGTGGTAATCCTTATGCTGATGGGACCCTGAATTAGCACTACTTTGGATGCAACTCATCATTATTTAAATTATTAATATAACAATTATTTTACTACCAGAGAAAGAAGAAATTTGAGGGGGTGACTGATTCAGTTCCCATTTAAAGGTGAACTTTCCTAATTAGTATTTTCTGAAACAATATGTGAACTGAAACACAGGCATCCTTGAAATTCACACATCTCTGAATTTTTCAATGCAACTCTCCCAACAAGTAACATGCATAAAAATGCATATACTGGGATAAAGTGTGCATAAAAAATGCATGTTAGTGAAAATAACATACTAAATGAATTATAATAGGGACAATTGTTTGCAAAAATGTACAGATAAGGCAAAACTGCATACAAAAAAGTTCATGTTAAGAGACATTCGCACTAAAAATCTGATGAATTTTCATGAGGACTTTTTTTAAAACTACAGACCGATGTGAAAATGTGGAGAACTGAACTTAACGTTGGAAAAATGAGAGAAACCAAAAACTGACAGATTCACCCATTCCTAAGGGAGAGGTCCTTGTGTGATTTTCTGCCTCAGGTGCCAAAATAACATGGCTGCCTGTGGGTACTATAATCCTTGCCTTTAGAAGAGATGAGCTATTTGCTGCTCCATCTCAAGCAGCAAAATGTCTTTGGTTTGACCTGAGTGCCTAAGCTGCAGGCTGATTGTCACATATTTTCTCTTTCTGAACACTGCAGTATTACATCATGTGCAGCATGATCCATTGTATGTTTTCATGGAAGCAAGCCCCTCTTTACCTTACCCCCAGGACAGGTATGCAGCTTCACAGTACAATTCTATCCCTGTTTACTCAGATTCAACTCCTACTGTGTTGAATGTGGCTTATTCCCATGTAAGTGTGTGAAGGACTGCAGCCTCAATCTTACAAAAGTTTTCTTTCTTTCTTTTGGTGAAAAGAAACCAAGGCATGAAATTGGTCTAAAAAGTGGGCAAGTGAACTCTATAAAATGATGGAAAGGCCAGTTCAGAATATAGCAGACTTTCCTTTTAAAATTATTGTACTAGAGATTCTCAAAATAAAACTATGGATGTAGCAGAAGAGAAAATGGCTGGGTGCTGACAGAATTCTTACCAAGGTGATATTGGCATTGAGTGAAGCTGGGGAGAATTGGTGTGGAAACCATATGTATGGCTGACAGGTGAATGTTACATTATTGAACTCTGTGAAGAGGATGAGCCAGTTATATTACACCTGTTTCTCAGAACACCTTGACTTGACATTATTGAGGCAGAATTGGGCAATAGCCATAATGGCGAATAACATGGGTAAGGACAGCTTAGATTCATCTATGGGAAAGACAAGATAGAGGAGGAAGTTAGGAGTGAGAGAGATAAAGAACAATGGTCTACTATAATTCAGAATCCTCAACATAACAGTCCCATTAACTGTAGCCACAGTGATAAAAGTGGAGACAGACAAGTTAATGAGATAATTAATGGGTGCCATGCTAATAATGATGGAAATGTGTAGCTTTCAGGGAAGGAAGTGAAACTGTGTTAAATCTTATGGCTTTCACATTTTCATTCATTACTATTAGAGAGCCAGAAGGACCCAAAGGGCACTTTCACGTGTTCCTTCCCATCCATTAATGTAGATGAAGAGGGAGAAATTAGGTTATGGGAGGAAGCAAGGGAACATCAGCTTATATATTCATATTAAAACTTACAGCTAAGGAAAAGGAGAGGCAGTTGAACTTATACATAATGATGAGCATGGCTGGAGAAGATCCAAAGCCTTACAGAATCACTTTTTCTAGAATTGAAATAATGACTAATTATAGAAGCCAACTTTGAACAGAAACTGGGTTGCCTGCTATCCATTATTGTACTGGTCCAACCAATGAAACCACAGTTTGGTCAGCAATTGTGATAACAAGAAACATAGGAAGCTGAGGAACTGTTATCATAGGAAACAAATCCTAAGTCAGATCATTAGTTCATCTAGCTCAATATTTTCTACACTGACCAATAACAGGTCTTCAGGACTTCAAACAGGTGTCTTTCCCAGACCTACCTGAAGATGTCAGGGATTGAACCTGGGGCATTTTACATGCAAAATGTCTGTTCTACTATTGAATTATGACCTTTCTCCTGAAACAATAGTATACTTAAGAGCCATCCTGACATTTCTGACCTATCAGAATTTTCCTCCAAGATATGCTCACAACCCCCATCCCCCAGAATTCAATAGAAACTAACACCTGAAATGTTGACTGCAGGCCAGCCTTGGTTGCATCCATCTCCTCCTTCTGGTCTGGTCCAGCCTTTCTTCTTGTTCCAGCCCAGAAGCCATGACTTAGGAATCAAAAATTGACAGTTTGATTATTGACATTCCCACAAGAATGACCAACTTTTCATCAAGTTGCATTTTAGCAAATGACTAGCATCATTTAGGACTATGGAAGACTCAAGAGCCTGAGCTGAGCAGCAGTGGTTTTGGATACTAGTTTCTGTAATGAAAACTATAAACAATCTTTACCACATTAAGTACTCATGGCAGCAACTGGGTGATCTACCATCATGTTTATTCTCCACTGGGGAGGTGGGCTTCTGGCACATCTTCCATTATCCAAGAAACCTTTTAAAAGTTTACCGTAAACGTGCTGCTGAGTTGAGACCTTGCTCACAACAATCGTTGCGGCCCTATACAAGAACTGCATCTTTCAAAATAGTGATACGTTTATATAAAGAAGGGCTGACAGGATTGAAGCTTCCCTAAAAACTATACCTCTTAAATTGAAAAGCCCTATCCATCACCTGTGGGGTCTGGTTATGGTGAATTTGACTCAGCACATGCTCAGAGGTACTGTTATCTCCTCTTCTTGGAGGTGGTGTGCTTTCTTGCATTCACCTTCCATCGGATACAGTATTGTAGCCTTCAATTTTTATACATTCTATAAATCTCCTAGCTTTCCCACAGGGAGTTCAGACTTGAAGATCCACAACTTCCTATTCCCTTTTTATTCCCTTTGTCAAGCAGTTAACTTGACTTTTTCTCTTGTTCAAATTTCAAATAAAAAGTTTATCTTTGGGAATTTTGTTCTCAAAACTAGGTCACAGTGACTTCTAGAGGGCTTAGCTCTAAGAAAATCACTTTGACTCCAGGAGATATACATCTTAATGAAGAGAGCCAAAAATGTCTTACTCTATAGAATGGGTTTATTACTGATTTATCAGTTCATTATCCCCCTAATTTATAAATCTGGAAAATCTGATTAACTCCTCTACTATCCTTGTGTCATCATCTACCAAACACTACATTAAATTCACTAACAAATTATAAGCCCATTGAAATTCAACACAGAGACTAACCAGCCTAGCTTTAAAAGGGGAAAGGAAAGGGCCCCAAGCTATCATTTCCACAGATTAAAAGAAATGTTTAAACAGGAAAGTATAGGATGCTTCTGACCCCAGTTGTATTTACTTACAAGTAATTATCGTAACTCACACTTAAGAAACCTGAGCTGCTATTTTTAGTCTTTATTCGTAACTTTAACATGAATGGCTGTCCCATTAATAGCATGGGCAGACTTGGTGTGGATGCTCTGGGAACCAAAACAACATAAGAATATAGGAAGCTGCCTTATACTGAGTCAGACCATTGGTCCATCTAGCTCAGTATTGTCTTCACTGATCAGCAGCAACTCTCCAGCATTTCAGGCAGGGATTTCTTCCAGCTCTACTTGGAGATGCCAGGGATTGAACGAGGGACATTCTGCATGCAAAGCAGATGCTCTACCTCTGAGCTTAGGAATGTTGCTTCTTGGCAGAGGGGAGGAAACTAGAGATTTGCAGGAATTCCCCCTCCTTTCCCCCCCAACTGCATCGCTTAAAAGGCTGAAGATGAGGGAAAGTTGGGCTCTGCATTCACAATGGGAGGTTTCTGAGAATGAATTGTGCTGTTTGCATTCCCATTGCCCCCTGCATGCTGGAGCATGCATTGTCTCACCCTTCTTATGCTTAGCATGAAGGTCTGCAATAAGAAGCCCCATTCAAACCTTTGCACTACATTCGTGAAGGTCAGGGGAGCAGGGGTCATGTCTGGTACATAGGGGTGGAACTGTCATTGGCACACCCAACCCCTACACACAGTCAGTTAGCCTTCCCATGATCAGGCTAAAGCCTGCTTCTCCTTGTACTGTAATGGAGAGCACTGGATTCTCTCCTTTGGGGATGAGTGGGAAGGGGGAGCTTGCAGGGGAGCTTGCTGGGCGATGTGAGTTATGTGTGTGGCTGCTGTCAGAAATAAAGAACTCTGAAGTCTCATTGTGCAAAACTCACTCTGAATTTTTTTCTCAATAGATTAATATGGTAACTTGTTTGAGTGTATTTTTTTCTACATTCTGTGCCAAGAAAGGCTGGATTCTGCAGCCTTAATTTCACACCATCTACCACATTGCTACTTTTTCTGCGCTGCTTGTATGGATTTGTGGCCTACATATATTTTTGGCCACATTTTCCCATTGCAGAGTTCAGTGTAGCACTGGCTGTTCATTTCAGCAATGACTGAATGTTGATCCCGCTTTTAGCTGGGGTGAATGTGCCATGTTCCCCCTCCCTTTGGGGAGAAGACGTGTTGGTCTCTCCTAAGGGGAGAGGTTCATGCAATTACGAGGGCAGGAATGCCCAATAGCAGGCGAGGCAAGAGCATAGCTATTTAGGCCTTCTCTGACCCCCTCATCCTCTTTCTCTTTGCAGTGCCCACCCTCCTTCTACAGTATGGATTTTACTAGAGTCCCTTTACAAGGGCTGAGTAGGATTTGGGGGGGCAGCCACTGATTGGGCCTTGGATCTCCTCTTTTTCACCTACTCCATACTGTAGGCCTTTTTTATTAGCATTTGAAGTTGGTATTTGGTCTGTTTGGCATGCAGTGTGGGCAAGTAAGGGACTTTTAGGACGTAATTGACAGGTAACCTGAGGCATTATTAGGTTAAGGGCACTCTTGAGTCACCTCCCACAGCCTCCAAAGGACCTTGGAAGGTCCTTTGGGGTGCCCTTTAGGCCTGGCATGTGCATCCTGGCAAATGCTGGACATCAGAGTCTAGGTGCATATGTTTGGTTCACATTCCCATGGGTCACTTAGCAAAGACAGAGAACTTCTCCCAGTCCTTGGCTGGGGGACCATAGAATGTGGCCATCTATGTGTCCAGTGGGTTTGTTGGGATGCTTCCCTCAAAGAAATGAATTCAAACCCATTTGCCTGCACTTATGTAATTTGTTATTGGTTTGCAGATCTTTTATTTATTCTATTTAATCAATATAACCTTCCACCATTACTGTGTCTGACGTGTCTTCTTCCAGGGTGTGTTGCCAAGACCTGCTGTTCAATGTTACATTGTCTTAGCAGTGGAAGATATTCCAGCTGCTGCTAAGCCACTTATTAATTTAGCTTCAATTAAAGAGGAAGGGAGAGCTCTGCCAACTTTGCCATTTCCATGAATTATTAATTATTTTAAATGCCACTTTGATTTTTTTGATGAAAAGCAACCCTTAAAAATTCATAAATAAGCATGCATAATGTCTGGTCCAATTACGCTAAATACAATGTCCCTGAATGCTGGTTAATGCATCCCTTATGCATTTCTGGTCAATAATTTTTAAGTTGATGGCTTTATAATTCCTCATCCTTTTTATTGGAAGTTCATATTTCAATCTTGTCCTTATTCTGTGGTTACAAATTAAAAGAAACAAATTACCCAGCAATCACAATGGCTTGTCAGAAAACATTTTGAATCACAAGATCCATGGTAGAAGTGCTTTTTTAAAAATGCAACCATCGGAGTGTGTTTAATCATTCTAAAGTAGATGTTCAAAGGTTTGATTAAATTTATTTTTGAGTTGTTTGAATTAAATTGAAGGCTGCAAGCAGAATGAAATGCAGAAATGCTAATTACTTATACTCCAATGTGCTTTACACAAATGATGTACAATCTCTTTAATGGGATCAGAAGCAGGCTACTGGGAGGGCAAGGGTATGAGTGAGGGGGCACGGCAGAGTGACAGGGTGGGCACACTGGCAGAGCCTATTTAGCACTTCTGCTCTTACACCTGGAATACCCTGGTCTTCCCATAGCCCTGTCCAGAGCTTGGAAAAGTTACTTTTTTGAACTACAACTCCCATCAGCCCAATCCAGTGGCCATGCTGGCTGGGGCTGATGGGAGTATTAGTCCAAAAAAGTAACTTTTCCAAGCTCTGGCCCTGTCCCGGCCCCTCACCATCCTGGTACGCCAGGATGCCAGGTCCATGGCACTGCCCCTCCCTGCAGGCTGCTCCTGACTGGGACATCTGAGCTAATATTTAGCTAATGGAAGGATGCTTGGGGTTCCAACTGTATAGGACAAGTGTGGGGAACCTTTCGCCCTTGAGAGTTGTTAGAATCCAGTTCCTATAATCCCTGGCCATTGGCCATGCTTGCTGGGGCTGATGTGTAGCAACTTCTGGAGAGCCACATGTGTGTGCATCATGCAGAGCTTATCTCCATATCCTTAATTATCTGTACATGAGGCTTTGCTCTGACTGAATACTATAGTTAGAGCAAGTGGGGCCTTTTCTGTGGTGGCATCTAAACTGTGGATACTGTTCTCCACAGCCTCTGCCCTCCCTTCAGCTTTTTCTAGCACTATATATGATAGTGTTATCATTGTTCCAGAGGGCCTTGTAGTCTCTGTGACATCATTTAGAGTGAACTTGGGTATAATTATTCTGCTTTAATTCTATGGAAATGTGTGTGTGTGTGTGTGTGTGTGTGTGAGAGAGAGAGAGAGAGAGAGAGAGAGAGAGCACTATAAATTTAACAGATGCAATTATAAAGGGAAAGTAGATACATTCAGTTGAATGATAGCTAATACATGTTGGGTAATAGCTAACCCAGATAGATTTATCACCTCCTAGCTTGAAATAATTGCCTGAGGCAATGATCCATGATGATTGATCACATGATAACTGATGTTGGCACTTTCACATGTTCGGGTTAGCAAGCAACAGCTATAATTATCACTTGAGTGGATCTTAAGAGACTCCTTCCTGTATTCAGACACTGCTGGTAAAATTGTAGCCTTTTAATGTGAGTAAAAAGGGGGAAATGCTCTTGACTAAATATAAAATAAAACAAAACCCTACTGTCTTAGGTTGCATCTCATTCTCTACAACAGGGGAGGGGAACCTGCGGTTCCCATCATCCCTGACCATTGACCATGCTAGCTAGGGCTGATGGTAGCTGGAGTCCAGCAACATCCAGAGGACCATGGGTTCCCTGTCTCTGCCCTGCAACATCCTGCTGCCATCATAGAAGGAAATCTGCAATCGGTTAACCATGACAAAAGGCACAGATTACTCTAGCATTTTACAGAAGCTCCTAACCCTTTGTAATGAGTCTCTTGATACTGTCCCTACATTTTTTTATTTTATTTGTTATTTTACTTTATTATTTATTTTATTTACTTTCATATACCTTTATTCCACTCTTCATGGTAAGATCTTGGGGCAGGTTACAAATAAATTAGAATGCAGACATCCTAAGAAACAGCATATAAAACACACCTAAAATCAACAATCATAAAAAACATCTTATGGAGCCAACAGAACTTACAATGGCAGAAACTAAGCAACTCAGAAACTAAGCAACTCAGAAAAGCCTTGGTAAACAAGTAGGTCTTAACCTGGTGCCAAAATGTCAGCAGATAGTGTGTCAGGTGTACATCCCTGGTGGGGTATTCCACAGCTGGATTGTAGGCCTATCCTAGAAACATAATTCAGTAATCGAAAGCTCATATTGTAGCCAAGAGAGAAACAATTGTTCCATGATGAAAAGAAGGCACAATCCAGATATTCTTAAACCTCATTTTGGGCTAGTTCACACACCAAGGGAGCCCTCATGTAATCTTTGCTGTGTGTTGCCAGTTCACCCAAATGGCAACTTCAAGGAAGCATGGCACAGTAGCAAACTCCCCTGCTGGTATCAAGTGCTCCTGGGTTTGTGCAGAGATCATTGTGATATATGAACCAACCGTAAGAGTCTAAGGGCTAACTTGATGATTGTTGCTTTCCTGAATCTGTAACTACTTTCATAATCAATCATGTTCCCATTTCATTCTAAGGAGGCCCATAAAAATCTTTGAGTTTCTCTCATCCTTACATGTAGATACTGAGTCACGAATCTGCAAACAATGAGCTGCATAAACTATTACTTTAGCCTACTGCTCTGTCAAGCTGGGATGAACTTTTTGATTCTCTGATGTACAATCTTTCCAAGGGACTCTAGCTATTCTAAGCAAATGTAATTGCTGACAAAATCCCTATGCAAGCAGTGCAATGAATGGCTCTGTGATTAGTAACTAGAACTAAAGATGATCCTCAAAGACCTTCTGATTACCATTGTCACAACAAGAGAAAGCTTTAGCCTGTGGGAACCAATTTGACTATTCAACCAAAGGTTCAATTAGCCCCTTTCCTGATGTAAATTATTAACATCATAACCTCATACTGGGCATTAGACAATGTGTTATTTGTAACTTTACACAAAGCAGGATAAACATGCATTCAATTTCCAGATTTTAACCAGTGGGAAGTAGCTTTCTCTATTGTACAACCTTGTAGTCCAGATCCTTGCATCCAAATCTAAATTTCCAAATGCATTTACTGATTTGGGGTCGGTAACTGTGACAGAGGTAGGCGGCTATGCTAAGACAAACTGAATTGGAAGCTTTAGAAAAGCTTTTAAGTCTCTTCCCTGCAGAGAAGGCATGATATAATCATTTCAAGATTTTATTTTAAGGCAGGCCACCACAACATTTTCCCCAATGTTCATGGTAAGCTACCACCTCAGAAAATGTAATGTTAATCAATATGCCTATGGAATGTAGGGAGGCAAGCAGACCAAAAAGCTATTAAAATCTGATTAGTACAATTAGACAGTTGTTTCCAGTGATATTATATCTCTAAAAGGAGCATCATGGTTACATTCAGAGGGCAGATACATTGTAGCTTTGGATATTTCAGTGCACAAAGTACAGCCTAAACTTCAGAGCTAGACTTTTGTGAACTGATGTGGTTTGACAGCTTAAACTGCCAAACTTGGGGAACATCTGATTAGTTTAAATTATGATTGTTGAATAGGCCAGCATCATATGGTTTGATCCTGATTTGTTTGAACCAATCCTTAGTTTTGATGTAAGCAGAGTTCCCCCTAATTCATACCTAGTAAGGATCACTGGTCAGTCTAAAATTGGAAGCAAAAGCAAAAGCTTCTGATTGCCGTGTATTCATATCAGGAGATGGGGAGGAGGATGCAAGCCTGAGGCACATGCAAGCTCATGCATGTATCCCTAAACGATAGTTTGCCATTATGTGTGAAGAGGCCCAAGGTGTAAAAAAAAAGTGTGGGAAAACTGAAATGGCTACTTTAATTTGTGTTTGTGTGCAACCAAGTATGAACACAAAATGTCATCCTATCTGTAAGGAATTTTTATCTCAAAAGGGATGGAGATGAAACCAGGATAGAAGGAGAAAAAGGCAAACACTGCCCAAGAAAATGGAGGTGCTTCTTGATAATAATGAAAATGAACCTAAATAGACTGCTATGGCTCAGTGCAGGGACATACATGAAAAAACCCAGAGAAACAAATGTCACTATCAAACAAAGTTAAACCAGTGGAACTTAGTGAAAACAAATATTCTTGAGTTAAGTGAAGAGGTACTGAGGAGGAAAGAGAGGCAGAGGTGACTCAATATATTTTGGTGCCTGAAGCAGAAAATCAAAATAACACCCTTTGTGGTGGTAAAGATATTATAGACCATTCAATGATTGCAGGGGAAATTGGTACCCCAAACTCTGCTGAAGCATGCAATGTACCCTACCTCATAGCAGGCTAGGACTGGATAAGATGTACCCAATATAACCCCCCCGACCCGATTACCACATTTTATAGTTATGTGGATGTAAATGACAAATATGCACACTACTAAGGTTGCCAACATTGTTACTGGTTCTAAGAATGCCTCACTGCCTTAAGCAAGTGAAATTTCCTTCATCCTTTGTGCTGGGAATCAATGCTTCTCCTCTGAATTGTCTGCATCTCTGTGTTAAAACAACAGCTGCAGGGCCAGTAAAGAGAGAGGGGGGTGAGAGGGAGGGAGAAAAGGAGACATATTAATGCAAATACACTGGTTCCCCCCCCAAATATGAGGAATCTCTTCAAGCACAAACTTTCAATATATTCCTAAAATAATCTCACTTTTATTGTAGAGGGCCTTTGCTTCAGGATATGGCACTTTTTGTGGCGAAACTATTTCATTATAGTAGAATTTTACTGCCGTCTACTCTGAGGCATTGAGAGAGAGAAGAATACTCTACACTGGCCCATGAAATGCAAAAAGGAAAGTATAATATTGCTGCATTCCTTCCATAGTACAGACCTGGGGAAATGGTGTATCTTCTGACTATACTAGACAGGATTATAAATCATGTGCTGTAGAGATTAACTAAGCCTCTCCAATCATTCTCTCCTCCTTTGGAGCATTTGCCAGACTGTGGATAAGATCCTGTAAGTAGCAAGAGTTACTGGGATATTTAACAAAAATGCATTAGCACACAGGATAAAGTGCATTTTTGATGCTATACATAATTGACATTAATGCTGCAAAGTCCATATCAGCCTAGCATACACCTACAATTCCATTACCTCTTGTGTAGATTAATTGTTTGAGCTGTAGATTTAGTTGAGAAGGGCATGAATAATATAAATACCTTATTCATTTATTCTAGCCTATCCTGACTGTCAGAACGAAGAAATCCGATAGCATTCTTCACAGGACTATAGAAATTCTTGTTTTGTACTCTTGCCCTTGGAAAGCAGCAGTGCTAATAGATCGCTTCAAAGTAGTGATACTAATAGACAGCTTTTCCTCGCATACATTTCCAGAGGAGATAGTAAAATATATAAAGCAAATTGTGTTATATTTCATGTACATTTAATGTATGTGCAAGATAGCTTCATAAACATGTGCAACACTGAAATTGTATCTCAGTTTTTTTGAAAAAAATTAAAAGATACTTCCTAAGATTATATTTCTTATTTATAATTTAATGGAAGTTTTATTCTGAGTGTGAAACTAGGGGCAGGTGACACTCAGGGAATGGTATCCAAAGAGTTACTTTAGGCATGCCCCCAAGGGTTCGGGATGCCCATGGATTGTTTGACTTTTCTTCCTTTGAATGACAGATCCTTCTGCCATATTGCAAAATGCTTTTGAAGGTCCCCTAAATTTCAAAAGAGGTTTGCCGTGTGACATGGGATGGGGCACTATGTGAGATGTACAAACTCAAAGCTCCCTTGGAGGCACAAAACGAACAGTGTGGCTGTTAGAACTAAGCCCATTTAAGAAACATAGTTTTTTCTGATGGCTAGGTTTAAAAGGGAAGAAAAGGAAGAAACAAGGCACACATACTAGGGGTTTGATCCAACAAAAGATTTGATTAGAAACTCGATTTAACGATTCAATAAACAGCCCACCTCAGTCTGAGGCATTTCATCATCTGTCTTTTTTTTTTTTTAAATGAGTTTATGGAAAGCATCAGAATGGCATGGGGGGTATTTTCAGTGTAACATTGCAGAATGCAAAAAATCCATCCTGGCTATAGTATACAGCCTCTCTCTTGGCTGTGTAATATAGTTAACCACTTGCTGTTTAGTCACTGCTGCCTCATGACTACCATAACCACATGAACAACATTTCTTTTTGGACTCTGGCCACAAGTTAAGCACTTTTGCAAGCATTGGATAGTGTGTGTAATGGGTAATATGACCATATAAAGCTGCCTTGTTATATTGCAAGACTATTGATCATCTAGCCTAGTAATATCTACTTGGGAGACAGGAGTCCTCCGAAGTGTCAGACAGAGGTCTTTCCCATGTTTGCTACCTTTTAACTGAAAACAATAACAACAACAACAACAATAGTACAGTATTAGGTAATAAAATGTGTTATTATTCAAAGGTAGTAGTAGTAGTAGTAGTAGTAGTAGTAGTAGTAGTAGTAGTAGTATCCCATCAGAAAGAGCCCTGGGCAGCAAACAATTGTAACAAACAACTATAAACTGCCCAGAGAGCTTTGGCTATGGGGCAGTATATAAGTACACTAAATAAATAAATAAACAAGTGATAAAACACTAAAAACATATTTAAAAACATATTTAAAACAAAACATATTTTTTAAAAACCATAACATTTTTTTGAAAACATCTTAAAAACAATTCCAGTACATATACAGACTCATCATCATCATCATCATCATTACTTTTTATACCAGGGCAACATTAATACTGTACATGTATTCCACTTTAAACAGTCATGGCTTCCCCCAAAGAATCCTGGGAAGTGTAGTTGTGAAGGGTGCTGACAGTTGCCAAGAGACCCCGATTCCCCTCACAGATCTGAAATCCCCAGAATTCCCTGGGAAGAGGGATTGACTGTTAAAACACTAGGCACCTTATGACAAATTGTTCCCTGCTGTCAATTCCAGTATTACCTGCAGTTTTTGCAAGTGTCTTATATCACAGCCAGTCATTTAGGATAAGAATTTAGCATTCAGAGCCAATCTGAATCAATTGTCTTTATAAAGAAAGGGCTATTAGTTTTTATCCTGTGTGCTACATGAGTGCATAGATAATGGAGAGAGAGAGAGAGAGAGAGAGAGAGAGAGAGAGAGAGAGAGAGAGATTAGTGTAGAACTTCATTTGAGGTCACTGATAAAGTGCCATGAAAATCTGAGGTTTTCTTTTCTATTTCTTCCAAAGATCATCTTGATTGAAGAAATAATCAACAATTCATACATCATGTTGCAAGGCCCAGTCACCACCAAATAATAATTAAAAAACAGCCATAAAGCATGTAACCCTGACATAGCACACACATAGTAGCAGCTATTTCCAAATGAGATGTGAGATTTCTGGGGCATTCTCAGATTTGCTGTAGGTTGAAACATAACCTATCTGGAAGGACAGTTAAGATGTGCAACATCAGTCTTTTCTCCTTTAGATTGACAGCAATGGATATTAGCCAAGAGACCTTAACCTTCCTACTCTAATATCAAGACACATTACTAAACACATTACTCTCATTTGCCAGTTGACCTCAAGAGTTGGGAATGATCAAAGCACACGTTAAGCTCAGATGAAGGCATTCTCTAAAACAAGCTAAGTTATATTTGTTCTGGACACAACTTAACTTTCTGCCACCTTGTGGCCTTTAATAGCTGAACAACATGGCTTCGTGTAGACAATACCAACAATTCTATCAGGCACCAATCATTTCCGATGAGCTCAGCTGTCCCAATCATGTTTCCTAATCTTAGCAGCCACAGAGCTTCTTAATAATATATATATTTAAACAAGTCTTTATTTAACCATGTTTTAAAATAGACTTCTATCTAAATTGTTATGCCACATTGCTATATTGGTATGTCAAGTAGACCAATGTTAAATTAAGCCAGGTGTTCATTCTTGAACTGCAGGTGCTCATCAGATAGACTGCTCTCCAACAAAGTGGGGGATTCCTAAACTTAGAAAATTGGAGTGTCAGGAAAAGGCTAGGCTGAAACTAAAGGGGGGAGTGAAAGTCTGAAAGTTCAGACTTTGGACTACTTGACATACCAATGTAAGGTGAAAGGGAGGTGAAATCTACTGACCCCTTTTGCCCATCCACCGTCACGTCTTCCACAGTGTCTGCAGCAACAGCAGGGACATTCTTGCTGAATGGCAAAAAGCTGCCATTTCTCCCCCCCCTCCACAATGACCATGTGAGCAATGCTTCATCTTTACACAGAGTAATTCAAAGCAGAAGAGAAGGGGGGATGGTGGCTGTCACCTAGTAACTACAAGACTTGTGGAACACCTTGACAAATGAACTTTGAGGAAGTGACACCCCTCCCTTATTACTTTGTGTCAGTCAGTGAAGGTTTTTCTGTTCCAGGAGGCTTTTGCTTTGTCAAGTAAGTAATGTTTTGATTCAGAAGCTCTTTTGTCTATCGTGCCTGTCACTATTACATTTAATTGTGAAACTGTAATTTTAATCATTGTAAGCCACCTTGAGAGAGGTGCATGCAGCAGAAAGGCAATGCAAATCTTTTCAAATAAATAAATACACATGAGGAGCAACCACATGCAGGAAGTAAGTCCTGTCACCACCACCACCCCAAAATCACCTTCTCATTCTGAAACATCAATATGACCCCCATTTTACTACATACCAGCAAAGTGGGGGAGGTATAAGTAGACCCCTTCTCCATGAATACAAGTTTTCTGTGTACAGGACTGGTGAGTTCTCACCTGCATTCTCAACAGCATCTAAAAAGGACCTCATTCAACATTACAGGTTCACCTGGCATTTCTCTGCATTATGGGGATATCTGTTTCTTTTAAACATTCTAACTCCTTGCAACCTGAACTTTGACATATACTGTACATATTGTTGGTCACACTGCATGAAGTTATTTTCTCTTTACACAGAATAGAGAACATTATTCAACTGGTTTTCCTTCATTTCTTGAGTTCAGACAAAATTTCTCAGAAGACATTTTTCTGGACAGAAAATCTGAGATTTTCTTTTTCTTATCCCCGCCCGGTGCACAGGGAAATATTTCCATTGCAGATGGTATGGTCAACTTGGCAATGGTAGGGCAGTAGGGGTGGCATGACTTGCAGAGCTCTACCAATTTTGAACTAGACCAGCCTTCCCTTACCTGCCCCCCCCAGTGTTAATGGACTTCAACTCCAGCAAGCCCTAGCCAGCATGGACAATTGTCAGGAATGATGGGAGTTGTAGTTCAACAACATCTGAAGGGCACCAACTTGGGGAAAGCTGGAATAGACCTTTAGATTTGTTCAACAAGGCTATATATCTATTAAGGGCCTCATCCTTGCACACTTTGTGCACCAGTTTCCTTTCCTTTCCTTTTCCCCCTCACATGGAATCTGAAACACATACACACAGCCTCACAACACCCCAAGACTTCTAAACACACACACACACAGAGTACCAGAGGGTACACACACACACACACACACAGAGAGAGAGAGAGAGACTCTCACAAACACGACACTCCCAAACACACACACACACATACAGAGGCAACTCCCCAAATCACCCTCCTACCCCCCCAGACAACTTCTTAAATCACCCTCCACCCCAGGCAACTCCCCAGATCCCCCCCAGGCACTCTCCCCCACCCCATTTAGGCAGCTTACCAGCTTTGTGTGTTGTCACTGCTTGTCTGGCCCTGCGCTTGCTAGCCAACCATCCCACACTTCCTTGCCCCATGCCCACCTGCACATCCCTGTGCATGCCCATCACATTATTGCCCATCCCTGCACTCACACATCCACCATCCTTGCTACTCTCCCTCCCTCCCCCTTGCTTGCCTACCATCCTGCCACCCCACCCCATGCATGATGGTGTGATGGCTTGCAAAAATATTATGTAGGTAGACATATACCAAGTGTGGGGAACCTTTCCCCCCAGATGTTGTTGGACTATCATCATGCTTTGCCACTTCTAGTTCAGCAACATCTGGAGACCCAAAGATTCTCCACACCTTTGAGTATATATATATTACACACACACACACACACACACACACACAGAGAGAGAGAGAGAGAGAGAGAGAGAGAGAGAGAGAGATCCCCCCACCATGTCAGGTATCCTGCCCTATTTTCAATGGTTCATCTCTATAGGACCGACATCCCACTGCCCTCTCTCTCCTTCTCACTGCAACCAGTGTGTGCGAATAAATGCATTATGATGCATTTCATGTATAACTCACTTTTCTAAATGCTACTGAAAATCTCCCACCCTTGTCAATATGGTTTACTCGCTAAGGCACAAGGCTGGTTCATGTAGATGACAAGATATCTGGTGAGAGTAGACCTTTCGATGCCACACACCCTCCGTGGGGGCAAAGGACCCATTAGGATGGTCTGCCCCAGGCGTTTGATGGATCCTGATGGATTCCTTTTTTTTTTTTTTAATAATTTTTATTCAAATTTTTCAAAAGACAAACAAAAAAAGTCAAAAAAACATAACAATACATCAACAAAAAATGAAAATAAAATAGTTGACTTCCGATTTGTCGCAGATCAGCTATAAGTATATAATATACATCAAACCTGTCCCTTAATGTATACATACAGAGTCCCTTTTCTCCGTAGGCTGTCTTAATTAATCGTCAAATCCCAGTATCATCATTTTATTTTGATCTTTCAACAAAAAGTCTAAGAGAGGCTTCCATTCCTTAAGAAATGTATCTGTCGATTTTTCTCTAAGTAAACATGTCAATTTGTCCATTTCTACTAAATCCATTAATTTCAATAGCCATTCTTCCATTGTTGGTATTGATTCCATTTTCCACTTTTGTGCATATAATAATCTTGCTGCCGTAATCATATATAATATTATTCTTCCATATTTCTTTTCTATTTGTTTATCCATAAAACCCAATAAAAAAAATTCTGGCTTTGACTGAATATTTATCTTTAGAATTTTTTGCATCTTCCTACCTATCTGTGCCCAAAATGATTTTGCCTTTTTACATAACCACCACATATGATAAAATGATCCTTCTTGTTGTTTACATTTCCAACAAACATTAGAAACATTACTATACATTTTTGACAACTTTTCTGGAGTCATGTACCAACGATACATCATTTTATAAAAATTTTCTTTAAGATTATAGCATAGTGTAAATTTCAAACCTTTTTTCCACATATTTTCCCATTGATCCATTTGTATGTTATGACCAAAATTTTTTGCCCACTTTACCATACACTCTTTTACTTGTTCTTCCTCCATATCCATTTTCAATAAGAGTTTATACATTTTCGCAATTATATTTTCATCATTTGTACACAATCCTATTTCAAAATCAGATTTACTTATTTCAAACCCATACATTTTCTTGTCCATTTTATATCTTTCTAACAATTGTAAATAGGCAAACCATTGAAAACTATATCCTTCCTTTGTCAGTTGTTCTCTCTCTTTCATTGTATATTCTCCATGTACATTTTCTAATAGTTCTTGATAAGTTAACCATTTCTCTTTTCCAGTCATTTCTCTTCTATAAAACGCTTCTTGACTTGAGACACATAATGGTATTTTCGAATAAAACCTTGGTTTGTATGTATACCATATTTTCAACAGAGGACGTCTTATAAAATGATTGTTAAAGTCTACATTTACTTTTACTTTGTCATACCATAGATATCCATGCCATCCCCACTTCAAATTATGGCCCTCCAAATCCAATAGTCTTTTATTCCTCAATAAAATCCATTCCTTTATCCAGACTAAACAGCAGGCAGCAAAATAAAGTCTCAGATTTGGTAATCCCAGTCCTCCTCTTTCTTTGGCATCTTGTAGTAGTTTAAATTTAACTCTTGGTTTTTTTCCTTGCCATACAAATTTAGAGATATCTTTTTGCCATTGTTTAAAAGGTAAATCAGAGGATATTACAGGTATTGTTTGAAACAAAAACATCATTCTCGGTAATACATTCATTTTTATCACAGATATTCTACCCATTAATGACAGTTGTAGTTTATCCCATTTTAGCAAGTCTTTCTTAATCTCTGTCCATAATTTTTCATAATTATTATGAAACAACTTTGAGTTTTTATTTGTCATAATGATACCTAGATATTTCAACTTTTTTTCTATTGTAAAATCTGTCTTGTCCATTAACTCTTTCTGTTCCCTTAAAGTTAAATTTTTCACCAACATCTTTGTTTTTTGATTGTTGATCTTAAATCCTGCTAACGGTCCAAATTCTTTTAATTTGTCCATCAATATATGAATTCCTTCCAAAGGGTTTTCTAGTACAATTATCAAATCATCAGCAAATGCTCTCAATTTATATTCTTCTTTTTTTATCTTTAATCCCGAAATCCTTTTATCTTGCCTTATATCTCTAAGCAGCACTTCTAAGACCAGAATAAATAAAAGGGGAGATAATGGACATCCCTGTCTTGTACCCTTTTGTATTTCACATGAATCCGTTAAATCTCCGTTAACAATTATCTGGGCCTTCTGAGATGTATAAATCGATCTAATCCATTTTATAAAATTGTCTCCAAAATCCATTTGCTCCAAAACCTGAAACATAAATTTCCAATTCAAATTATCAAATGCTTTTTCAGCATCTAAAAAAATCAAAGCTGCTTGTTTATCATTTCGTTGTTCTAAATATTCCAACACATTCAAGACATTCCTGACGTTGTCACGTAATTGTCTTTTAGGTAAAAACCCTGATTGATCTTCCTGAATAAATTGTTGCAATATTATTTTCAATCTTTCTGCCAAGATCATTGTAAAAATTTTATAGTCATTATTCAATAGAGATATTGGCCGATAATTTTTTGTTTCAGTTAAATCTTGCTCCTCTTTAGGTATTAATGTTATATTAGCATTTTTCCAACTATCCGGTATCTTTCCCTCTTGCAGAATAAAATTCATTGTAGACTGTAAAGGTAGCAAGAGTTCTTCCTCCAAACATTTATAATACATTGCAGATAACCCATCTGGTCCTGGCGCCTTTCCTAATTTAATTTTGTTTATAGCTTCAGATATCTCTCTTGACGTAATAGGGCCATTAATAGCTTGTCTCTGAAAATCTGTAATTTTAGGCAAATTCTGTTTAGATATATACTCTTCTATTTTTTCAGATGGAATTTCCTGACACTTGTACAATGTTGAATAATATTGATGAAAAATCTTTTTGATTTTTACATTATCTGTCAGCGTCTCATCTCCTTCTTGTATCTTTAAAATAATATTTTTTTGACGTTCTTTTCTTAATTTATATGCTAACCATTTCCCAGGTTTATTTGCAAATTCAAAAGTCCTTTGTTTAGCAAAATTTAGTTTCCTTTCCATTTCTCTAACTGTCAACATTGACACTTGTTTCTGTAACATTTTAATTTGATTTACAATAGAAACTTTAGTTGGATTCTTTTTCAATTCTTCCTCTTTTTGTTTTATTTCTTCCAAAATTAATTGCATTTTCTGTTGTTTCTTTTTTTTTAATTCAGAGTTACATTTAATAAAATATCCCCTCATAAATGCCTTACTTGTATCCCAAACGATATTTTCACTTGTTCCTTTATGTAAATTATGTTCAAAAAACTCTTTTAATTTCTTCTTACATTCTTGTACTACTTTGTCATTCTGTAGTAAAGATTCATTTAGTCTCCATCTAAATCCAAGATTTTTTTTTTTTTAAGTTAATATCACAGGATTGTGGTCCGAAAAAGTTTTTGGTAATATATCCATTTTAAAAATATCCTTCGCTAGAATTTTAGACATCCAAATCATATCAATCCTCGAGAATGTTTTGTGTCTTTCTGAAAAATAAGTAAATTCCTTTGCGTTATCATTTATATATCTCCAGGTATCCACCAATTCTAAATGTTCCATCAGTTCAAAGCAAATCTTCGGTAATTTACCCTGTGTCTCTTTGATATTTTTTTCAGAAAGCCTATCAATTTTTGGTGAGATTACCCCATTCCAATCACCCATGACGCACCAATGATCATATGAAAACTCTGACAATTTTTCCATAAGTCCTGTGTAAAACCTTGTTTTATCTTCATTGGGAGTATAAATACCCACTATCAAAATGTTTGTACCCTGTAAAGTAATTTCAACCCCCACAAATCTACCACTATCATCCAGTAATACCAATTTAGGAAGCAATTGTGGGTTAATGTAAAGAACAACTCCATTTTTTTTTTTTTGGTCCAGCTGAAATAAATTCTTCACCCAAATTTTTACAAATCAAATATTTGGAATCTTTCTTCTTAATATGAGTTTCTTGTAAACAAATTATATCCAATTTTAATTTTTTCAAATAATGAAACACTTTCTTTCTCTTCTGCGCCATGTTGGCTCCATTTATATTCCAAGTTAGATATTTGTAATCCATCTTTAAGCGTGTATTTTAAAATGTGCCTGATGCTCCTTTTAATCCATCATCTTCCTTCCCCTCCTCTGCATATCCTTGTTGACTTTGTTTCCCAGGAATTATATCCATATCTTTGAGTTTATCTTCTTCCATATCTTTTGAAGCTTTTCTCAAGAAGTCCCTTGCTTTTTGAACAGTATTCAATCTATATTTCTGTTGTCTGAATGTAAAGATCACTCCTTCTGGAACATCCCATCTAAATTGAATTTTGCATTGCTTAAGTTTTTCTGTAAGGAAAGCATATTCTTTTCTCTTACGTAGAAGTCTAATAGGAATTTCTTTCATCACCAATATTTCCTTACCATCAATTTTAAAGGTATTTTTAAAGTGTTGCTGTAATACCATATCTCTGGTCGTCTTCTTTATAAAATGAACAAGCACATCTCTTGGAATTTTTTTCATTGTTGCATATCTGGAATTAATTCTATAAACTTTGTCTATTTCAAATTCCATCCGATCTTCATTCAAATCCAGAAATTTTACTAAAGCATTAACAATTTTATCTCTGATGTCTTCACCTGTTTCCGGATCCTGATGGATTCCTTGAATGCACTTGGGTATTTTATGGAGCCTGCAGACGGGCACTCGGCTGAATCCCTGGTGAAGGGGTGGAATGAGGCGATCACCGGGGCATTGGACTGGGTGACTCTGAAACGCCCTCTCCCCCTGAATAGGACGCAGACGGCACTGTGGTATACTCCACGGTTGCGAACTCTGAGGCAGGAGGTGAGACGGCTAGAATGCCGGTGGCGGAAATCTTGCTCTGAGGACGATCGGACATGGGTTAGAGCGGCTGCAGCGGCCTATCATGTGGCAATAAGGGCAGCAAAAAATTATTTTTTTGCAGCCTCTATTGGGTCCACAGAGTGCTGTCCCAGGAGGCTGTTCCAAGTGGTCTGAAGCCTGGTCGGTCCAGTTGCTTCGGAACCGATGGGACATTCTAAGACTTCCTGTGATGAGTTTGCAAAGCACTTTGTGGATAAAATCAATCATCTAAAGAGTACGATTCCGCACGCAGTGGATACAGTGAGTGAGCCAGAGTCAGCCAGTGGTTTTCCAGTAATGTGGGATCGGTTCCAGCTTCTTCCTTCTGATGAAGTGGACAAGGTGCTTTCAGCCTTAAGGCCAACCATCTGCTTACTTGATCCTTGCCCATTGTGGCTCATTATGAGCTGCAAGAACAGACTGGGCGAGGAGATCAAGGCAGTGGTAAATGCATCCTTGGAAGAGGGTGTGATGCCATCAGCTCTCAAGGAGGCAGTAATAAAACCAATCTTAAAGAAGCCCTCCTTGGATCCCCAAGATCTGAACAACCTTCGCCCAATCTCAAACTTACCATTCTTGGGCAAGGCGGTTGAGCGGGTGGTGGCCAAGCAGTTGCAATCGCACTTGGAGGAAGCGGATCATCTGGATCCATTTCAGTCGGGCTTCAGGCCTGGACATGGGACTGAAACAGCCTTGGTCGCCTTAGTGGATGATATGAGGAGAGCGTTGGATAGGGGTGAATGCACCTTCCTCGTTCTCCTGGATTTCTCAGCGGCCTTTGATACCGTTGACCATGGTATCCTTTTGGACCAATTAGAGGGGTTAGGCATAGGGGGCACTGTTTTGCAGTGGTTCCGTTCCTTCCTTTCTGATAGGTACCAAAGAGTAGCACTGGGGGATGAGGTTTCGAACCCTTGGCCTCTCATCTGTGGGGTGCCGCAGGGCTCCATCCTCTCCCCGATGCTATTTAACATCTATCTAAAGCCACTGGGGGCTATCATCAGGAGATTTGGGCTGCAGTGTCACCAATATGCGGATGACACGCAGCTCTATCTCTCATTTAAATCTTCACCGAGGTTGGCTGTAGAAACCCTGTCCAAGTGCCTGGAGTCGATGTGTGGCTGGATGGGAAGGAATAAGTTGAAACTGCACGCTGACAAAACTGAGGTACTGTTCGTGGGAGACAAGGGGAGTTTAGGGGACTTGGACCTGGTGCTCAATGGAGTACAACTACCCTTAAAAGACCAGGTCCACAGCTTTGGGGTCATTCTTGACTCCCAACTGTCCATGGAAGCTCAGGTTTCGGCTGTGAGCCGGGCAGCACTGTATCAACTCCGTCTGATACAGAGGCTATGCCCCTACCTTCCCAATCATCTGCTTCCATCAGTGGTACATGCCCTGGTCTCCTCTCGCCTTGACTACTGTAATGCGCTCTACATAGGGCTACCCTTGAAAATGGTCCGGAAGCTGCAACTGGTACAGAATGTGGCAGCGTGCCTGATTAAAGGCAGCCGCCGATGAGATCACATAACTCCAGTGCTCAAAGAGTTGCACTGGCTACCAGTTGCTTGCTGGGCCCAATTCAAGGTGTTGGTTTTAACCTTTAAATCCCTACACGGTTTTGGCCCAGCCTATCTGAAGGAGCACCTCCAGCATCATCAGCTATGCCACCTAACAAGATTAGCCTCAAAAGACCTTCTCTCTATCACACCAGTCAAAACAGCTAGACTGGTGAAGACTAGAGAAAAGGCTTTTTCAATTGTGGCCTCCACCCTATGGAACTCCCTTCCAAATGATCTCCGCAAGGCTCCTTCTATGATGTTTCCGCCGGGCTGTGAAGATCTGGCTCTTCAGGCAGGCCTTTGGGGTGGGCTAGATTTTAACATCATTGCTTTTAGATTTTAATGTTATTGTATTGATGTGTCATTTTATAGTATTTTGCTTATTTTGTATGTCGCCCAGAGTGACTGGTTAGCCAGCCAGATGGGCAACTAAGAAATCCAATAATAAAAATAATATCTGGTTGATTTTAATTCATCAAGGAGCTTACATCTTTGTGCAGCAACATTATCAGGGATTCACTGTCACAGATTGTTCATATCACATACCAGACAGCCTTGCCTTTTTAGGTGCTAAGCTAATGTGTCAACAGGAAATGATCTATGATAGCAAATTTGCTGTAGTTCCTTCACACAAGCAAGTGATCTAGTGATAGTACAGCATTTTCTATGCAGAAAACTATGCACTACTAAATATGTGACTCAACAGATGGAGAGAAATGGGTGAGGCTTTCTTTATGCTTTGGCAAGATTTATGTTCCATTGCAATCCTTAAGAGCATTTTCTCTGTGCTACCTTCCACATGCCATGTTCAGACACCAAGTGCATGTAGAAAGGTACCCTAAGTGACTGTGCCACTATTATGAAAATTTATTCTACTGGCCACTAATAAAAGAGTGCACTGCTAAAGCTCAAGTATTATCATTCCCCCACTCCCAGAAGCATTGTTTGAAAAAACCTCCTGAGCTCAGTCCTATATATCTATTACTCAGAACACCTTTGCTAGATGGATCCCACTGATGTAACAGACACTGAGAAAAAAAGAGACTTCTTTACCACCACTTTACAGGTCTGCAAATGGGCTCTAATTCAGATTGTTTCAACCATCAGTGCTCAAGGCATTTACTAGCATGGGTCAAGTTCTTCAATTCCTCTGCAAACTAGGGGCCCATGGTCCTCCGAACATAGGAAACTCCCTTATACCGCATCAGACCATTGGCCCATCTAGCTCAGCATTGTCTACACTGACTGGTAGGGCTCTGCAGGGTTTCAGACACATTCTCAGCCTTACCTGAAGATACTAGGAATAGAACTTGGGACCTTGTGCATGCAAGGCACGTGCTCTCCACTGAGCTGCTTCCCGTCCTAAGCAAGAGGACAAGATGTTGAGGAGCAACTGCATCAATAATCCTACTCAAACCACTCTTCCACATTCCTACCAGGGCTGTAAAACTGGTATCCTCCATTTTAGTTTCAACAAAAGTAGAACTTCACACAGGCAATGCTGATAGTCAAGAATTTAGCATTTGTATCACATTTTTATATAGGAATCCATGCATACTCCAAATTACCACCACGCTTTTCAGGGCTGAGTGATATAGTGGTCAGATGAGTCCAGTATAAACTAAGAGAATGAAGAATTGCTGGCAGATGAGCCACAGTTCTTCAATTCTGCCTTCGGTATTTGTAACAAAAGAGCCAGTCCCTACCCAACCCCTTAAAAACCTATGTGTGTCCTGAAGGTCTCCATGCCACAATTGCAGAGCAAGTCACAGCCAGATCATCTCTCTCAAAATACCCAACCTAACCTGCACGGAGGTAATGAGACATCTCAAGTACACCTCTTAATTTATTTCCATTAACTGAAGCAGGAGTGGGGACCCTCAGGCCCAGGGAGTCCTTCAGGACTCCAGTGGCAGCTGTTGGCTCCATGTCAGCTGTTGGCTCCTTGAATGTTTGGACTAAAACCTGGAGTGGATCCCACTTTCACACTGAATGGGGCCAAGAGCCACCACTGGAGTCCTGAAGGACTCCCTGGGCCTGAGGGTTACCACTCCTGCTTCAGTTAATGTCATGCGCCCAAGGAGAACCTGTGGCAGGATTGGGGGGTGAGAAGAATGGGGTACAGAACTTAGAGACTGTATGGTCGATTCTGCTGAAGGAAATCAGGATAGCTCAGAGAAAGGGTTGCAGAGGCCTCTGAGTCAGCTTACAGAAATATTAAGAACATCCCCCCCGGCAGATCCATTCAAAGACAAAATACTTGGGTGTCCAGCCCAGATTTAACTAAGGAACAAAATTAAAGTGGCCAGCCGGAGTTTCTGGCTCCTATCTCCCCAAGGTGAAGGACAAAGGCCAGGTGGCAGCTTCTACTCAAGGAGTTATGATCAGGTCCTCAAAGGAGCTTGTGCTTGGTAGAAAAGAAAGAGCTAGAATGACCAAGAATTAACCCATAGCATGCAGACTCTATGCCTCATTTATATGTAACTCCTGCAATGCTTGCATTTTCTCTATTGCGAGAATGAGTTGCACTGGTGCCACAATGTGTAGAGATAAGTCCAGGGTGTTCCTGTAATCCTGATTTATGCCTTAGAGTGTGATGTTGCAGTCCTGTACTGAATTCTTGAATAAAGCCTCATGCAGAAAAATCCAGTTTCCTGAGTCTGCTTCTTGGTTGGGAGCCAGGACAGGAGGACTCTCTATCTGGCCCATGGAACTTCCCCAGGCCATTCCCCTCACTGGCCCTCCTTTGCCTCCCAAGTGTTTTTGCCTAGCTGGAATGTTTATCTGAATGCTGATAATGCCTCTCGCTTACCTGGATGGAGGATACAGAGTGGTATGTGAATGTGTATAGAAATTAGCCTACTGTACAAAGGTCAATTTTACATTCATTGCTCCGCCCAGTTTTGCCTCTAGCCACTCCCACCACTGGCATGTGTCCCCCAAACGGTTGTCTGGAAGAGAATGTAGCCCTCAGGCTGGAAAATCTATGTCACATTTTTATATAGAAATCCATGCATACACCAAATTAACACCATATTTTTCATTGCTGAATGAAGGCCTCCCATCCCTGAACTGAACAATGTGATAGGTAGCGTAGTGATGGGTAATGGGAGGTATGGCGTTAGGAGGAGAACGTGCCAGGTAAGGGGAACTCGCCCCAGACAAGTTGTGTCTGTGCCTTGTTCTGGTTCTCCTCATGGCCACGGAACTGCTGGTTGTTCTATCAGCCTGCCCTTAGATCTCCTGGTGCTGCTTTTGAATGCCAGGTCGGTACATAATAAAACTTCTCTTGTCCACGATTTAATTGTGGATGAGGGTGCTGACCTGGCATGCATAACCGAGACCTGGGTGGGTGAGCAGGGAGGAGTTGCCCTCTCTCAGCTTTGCCCACCTGGGTATTCGGTGCAGCACTATGGTAGATCTGAGGGCCGGGGAGGCGGGGTCGCCGTGGTCTATAGGAGTACTTTCTCGCTCACCAGGCACCCTGTCCAGACAGCGACTGGTCTAGAGTGCCTCCACCTTGTGCTGGGCCAAGGAGACAGACTGGGAATCCTGTTGGTGTACCGTCCACCTTGCTGCCCAACAGCTTCCCTAGCTGAGCTGACAGAGATGGTCTCGGAGGTGTTGTTGAGGTCCCCCAAACTTGTGGTGTTGGGGGACTTCAACGTTCATGCTGAGGCTATCTTATCTGGGGCGGCTCAGGACTTCATGGCCTCCATGACAACCATGGGGCTGTCTCAATTTGTTACTGGCCCAACGCATGTGTCGGGTCACACTCTTGATTTGATCTTCGCCACTGGTCATGGAGATGGTGATCTGGAGGTGGGGTGTTTTTCATCTACCCCATTGTCATGGACAGATCATCGCCTGCTGAGTTTTAGACTTACGACGACTCTTTCCCTCTGCAAGGGTGGAGGACATATTAAGTTGGTCCGCTCCCGGAGACTCATGGATCCTATTGGTTTTCAGAGGGCTCTGGGAGTTTTTCCGGCTGATAGTACTGGCGCTCCTGTCGAGGCCTTGGTCGAACTGTGGAATATGGAGATGACCCGGGCTATTGACACGATCGCTCCCGCGTGCCCTCTTCGTTGCAGAGCTCATACAGCTCCGTGGTATACCCCAGAGCTCAGAGCGATGAAGCAAGAGAGAAGGAGGCTGGAGTGCAGATGGAGACGAACTCCAGACGGATGCAATTATGCTTTGGTAAGTGCCTCCACTAAGTTGTATATAAAAGCGGTAAGGGTGGCGAAGAAGTCTTACTTCGCTGCTTCTATTAGGACATCCCTTTGCCGCCCATCAGAGCTTTTTAGGGTTGTAAGAGGACTTTTACATTCAGGTCCTCAAGATACCATTGAAACATCTGAAGCTCACTGTAACGACATTGCAGGGCACTTCCAAAATAAAATTGCATGCATCCGTAGGGACCTAGACTCTGATGTTATGACAGTTGAATCCACTGAAGTGTCCAGAGCACGGTCTTGTCCTTCATTATTGGATGAGTTCCAGTTGGTGCAGCTTGAGGAAGTGGACAAGGTGCTTGGAATGGTGCGGGCGACCACGTCTGCACTAGATCCTTGTCCATCTTGGCTAGTGAAGGCTAGTAGGACTGGTACCACCGGCTGGGCTAAGGAAGTGATAAATGCCTCCTTGAGTGAGGGAGTAGTCCCTAGTAGCCTCAAGGAGGCAGTAGTAAGACCTCTTTTAAAGAAACCTTCCTTAGACCCAGATAACTTAAACAACTATAGACCGGTGGCGAATGTCCCCTTTTTGGGCAAGGTTCTGGAGCGGGTGGTTGCCGGTCAGCTCCAGGCGCTCTTGGATGAGACCGATTATCTGGATCCGTTTCAATCCGGTTTTAGGCCTGGTTTTGGCACTGAAACAGCCTTGGTCGCCCTGTACGATGACCTTTGTCGGGAGAGGGACAGAGGGAGTGTGACTCTGTTGATTCTCCTTGATCTCTCAGCGGCGTTTGATACCATCGACCATGGTATCCTTCTGGGGAGACTCGCAGAGTTGGGAGTTGGAGGCACTGCTTGGCAGTGGTTCCGCTCCTACTTGGCGCATTGTCGCCAGAAGGTAGTACTTGGGGAACATTGCTCGACACCTTGGACTCTCCATTGTGGAGTCCCTCAGGGGTCGGTTTTGTCCCCCATGCTTTTTAACATCTACATGCAGCCTCTGGGTGCCGTCATCAGGAGTTTTGGAGTGCGTTGCCACCAGTACGCTGATGACACGCAGCTCTATTTCTCCTTTTCATCCTCTACAGGTGAGTCTGTGGATGTGCTGAACCACTGCCTGACCGCGATAATGGACTGGATGAGAGCTAATAAACTGAGACTCAATCCAGACAAGACTGAGACACTGTTGGTGAATGCCTTCCCTGTTCAGATGGTGGATGTTTACCCTGTTCTAGATGGGGTTACACTCCCCTTGAAGGAACAGGTTCATAGTCTGGGGGTGCTTTTCGATCCTTCCTTGTCTCTTGAGGAGCAAGTGGCCTCGGTGGCAAGGAACGCGTTCTACCATCTTCGGTTGGTAGCCCAGCTACGCCCCTATCTTGACAGGGATGACCTCGCCTCAGTTGTTCATGCTCTGGTAACTTCTAGGTTGGATTACTGTAATGCGCTCTACGTAGGGCTGCCCCTGAAGACAGTTCGGAAACTTCAGCTAGTGCAAAATGCAGCAGCCATACTGCTGACGAGGACCAGCCGGTCAGCTCATATAACACCTGTTCTGGCCCATTTGCACTGGCTACCTATCTGTTTCTGAGCCAGATTCAAGGTGCTGGTTATGACCTATAAAGCCTTACACGGCATGGGACCGCAATATCTTGTGGAACGCCTCTCCCACTATGAACCTACCCGGTCACTTCGCTCAGCAGCTAAGGCCCTCCTCCGGGTACCAACTCATCAGGAAGCCCGGAGGACAGTTACTCGATCTAGGACCTTTTCTGTAGTGGCCCTCGATGTGTGGAATAGCCTCCCCAAAGAAATATGCCTTGCGCCTACGCTTCTATCTTTTCGGCGCCAGGTTAAGACCTGGCTATGCTCCCAGGCATTTTAATTTGTTTAACTTTTAGATTTCTGTTGTTCCTTGTTTGTGTTTATTATTGTTTGGCTGATTTTATTATGATATTTTGTATTTTAATCTTTTTGTACACCGCCCAGAGAGCTATTCGCTATGGGCGGTTTAAAAATGAAACAAATAAATAAATAAATAAACTGAGGAACCTGAAAAGTCCAAGAGCCAATCTGATCGGTCACTTGCTTTCTTCCATGCCAACCTCCTTCCCCTCCCCCCCCAACCTAGAACATAGCATTGAAATTGCTAATTCTTAACCTGCTTTGGCCTGGGAAAGCTCTATCTGTTCTCTGCCAAAACTGAACTCATGCCCTTGACATACCAAATGATGCTTCAAGTTGATATGTGAGTTACTGGAACCAATTTCCTGATTTCAAGTGTAAGGGTCAGTTAGAAAATACCATTTATTTTATTTCAATTCAACTTCAATTTCCCCCACTCGCTTTGCTCTTCAATTTCTAATACATTTCTTAAATGAGAAATCTAGAGTTGAGTAATGAGCCTTGACTTGGGCAATCTCCCACACACCAACTGTTCTGCCTTTCTCACTTGCTAGAAAGGGAGCCAAGCTGACTTTGATCTCTCCCTTTTTTCTTTAAGATACTGAAGGGCTGAATGTCATTGTGTTCAGACTGGTAAGGTGGTGGTGACACTACTCCTGTGTAAATTACACAAGGGGAGGTAGCAGTCCTACATCATATCAGACAGAAACTAAGCTTGTTCATAACAGTATTCCTCTCCAGATCTTTCCAGTGATTGGCTAAATGCAACTGAGGAAAACATACACGCACACATTTCCCCCCAGTTTTGATTAATTCAGCTTTTCCTTCTGCTACTAACAGAATTTTTCCAGCTTATTTGGCTTACTTGTGAATTCTGTTGTGGGATTTGGGATGTATCTGTATTGCTTTAAATTCATTTAGTAAACCCCAAGAGGGTTTCAAAAGTAAAGCTTCTTAGCAAGAGATTGTCGACTTATTGATGTGAAACAGTTTGTCTCAAAGTACTATGTCCTCTCCAGTCCAATACAATTCACTTCCTCAAGGAAGTTTAACTTGTTTATCAGACTTACGGATAACCCAGAAATGTGTTTCTGGATATTATCTCCACTCATCATTTAATATAAAGGTAAGCTACCCTGGTTGTCGCACTTACATGAACATATGTGGAAACTCTAGATCTGTTGAATCGTAATGCTGGATGGAGTTGTTATGTTGCAATCCGCTGAACACACACATTTAAAACACAAGAAATGAACATCTTGGAAAAGCTCCAAATTTCCAAACATAATTTTATTCACATTTTAAAAACTCTGCCCATTCTTGAAAATGCAGAATGCATAACACCAGCACTGTAACAGAGAAATGGACATAAAAAATCTATGAAACGATTTTTACAGAGTTGTAGCTAAGGGCTTATGTAAAAGCAGGAGATATGCACGTTTGTTGAAAAGATAAATCTGTGTGTGTGTGTGTGTGTGTGTGTTTTGAATGAACAAAACTCAAGACAGGCAAGAATACAGCCAGCAGCAGTCAGCAGCAACATGTGAGCTTAACAGGGAGGGGGGGAATGCAAATTCTGCATAATTCTGAGCATGCTCATAAGGATTCTGGGAGTGCTGCTCAAGTTCCAGGATAAAGCTTACCCCACCATAGCAACCAGGAATAAAATTACTAGCAATAGAAAGGGCTTTCTGTACATTTTCATCAGCATCAACCGGTAGATGCCAGAAATCATACTAAGATTAAAAATAAAATAAAATCTAAATATTCATGCTAAACATTTCTCGCATTAGCTGGAAATCAATATTGGGTTCAGTCCAGATGACCCACCTCCTTAATGCGTTGAACAGATGCCTAAAGGGGCTCATGGGGCTATGCAAGCTAACCACATTCTATGCCACCAATGCAATCAGGGACCCCTGACTGGAGGCGTTCTACACATGCACATCAGTATGGATGAAAAGGTCTGTCAATTTCTGTTTTCTTCTCATTTTTCCAGTCTTAAATTCAGTTCTCCACATTTCTGTAGCAATGTGAGAACTTTTTTTAATAAATCCTCATGAAAATGATGAAGCATTGTTGTGTGAATTTCTCCTAATAAACATATTTTTGTAGGCAGTTTTGACTAATGTACACATTGTTGCAAGCAAGTTCTCACCATATAAAACATTTTTGTATTTCACTCATATCTTCTTTTTTTATATGCCCTTTCCCCTAACATATGCATTTTTGTAAACATTGGTTGGTTGGCGAACTGCATCTCAAAAGCTGGAGAAGTGCAAATTACAAAGTAAGGCTGTGTTTCAGTTCTCATACTGTGCTGGAAAGTGTGGATTTGATAGATTTGGTTTGAAATGTGAACTGAATCAAATGCTTTCCCCATCCCTATGCATCAGTATGTGGGTAGAGCCCTTTCATACGTCAGCTGAATGTGTGGGTGGTAGAGGAGAGATCCACCAACTATGTTGCTGATGAGGGTAGGGCTATGAGCCCCCTCATGGATCCTTTTAGTGTATAGAGTAGTGGTCATCTGAACTCTCTCCTAGTCTAAGTTTTACAGTGCTCCCAGATGATGCTTAGGCTCAGATGAAAAATATCCACGCTCACACGGGAGCAAAAATCCATTTTGAAGACAAAGCTTTTTGCATTGTGATAGAGTTTAAGGGTTCACACTTCTTGCCTTATATGAGTCCTCAATCCACTGTTTTCCATTCATACTGAAGGGAAAGGGTTAATCATGCAGCTTTCTAATGACCACACCCTCTTAAGTTTAAACTATCACTTCCTCTGGTTACCTTGGCAACCAAACATGCTCAGTTTGTTCCAGACTAAGTTTCATTAAAAAAAGGAAAAAAATCCTCAAGTGCTATTGTTTGTATTTTCAGAATCCAGTAGAAATACAAATATTTGTTTGAAAGAGTTATTTTTTTGCAAAAGTTATTATTTATTTATTACATTTATACCCCACCTTTCTTTTCATGATAGAAACCCAAGGCAGCTTACATATGTTCCTAGGTAGTCTCCCATCCAGGCACTGACCAGACCTCACCCTGCTTAGCTTCAGCAGCAAGCTGGCATGTGCCTTCATACCATAGCCTGGGACCTTAGGTTTAGTTAGGGGGGGAAAGAGAAAAAAAAAGCACTGTTTACGGCAGGCTTGCAGAACAGGAGCCAGCAGGAAATGACATAAACAAAGGGAGGAGGAGGTAATGGGTTTTGGAGCTAAGCATCTACAAGCCCCTAGAGATGCAAAGTACAGATGGTTTTTCCTTCACTTTTTGGATTAAAATTGGACTGATTTGCTGCAGATTAAAAGGGGAAAGCAGTGGGTCACCTTCCCTTTGCCTCCTACATCATTTGAACTGTGAAAATTAAATGGGCACGCAAGTAGAACCGATCTCTCATTAAATCGCCATGTGAATCGACCCAGAGTTCCAAGTTTCATAGTGCATCAACCATCAATAGTATCTCAGTGATCTGCTTCTAAACATAATGCCAGATGACTGAACAGATGTGGCAAACTAGCAGCCATAGACCTTTCATTTTAAAATGTGGAGTAGAGCTAGGGGAGGACATGTACACACAGTGCTTTAGGAAAGCAATCAAATTAGTTGCTTACTAAAAGGACAGTAAAATGTTGCTTTACCATCTCAAGTGCATAATCAGTCATACGTTGCCTTGCCCATTTAAATTGCCGATGTGTGATGAGAAGATTTCTTCATTATCACAATACTGCTTCTCTATCCGGAGGTCAAAAGCCTTCTGGGCGGCAGCACATTTGTGGCAGGACTGGAAGACTGGCAAAAGGCCGCCTCTGGTGCCTGCACATAAGGCCCCTGCACCCAGCTCCCTCTCTCCTTCTCTGTTGGAATGCAGCACACAACCCATTCTCCCTGTTTGCAGTGTGGAATTAGCTGGTCACCTTAGTTTGGATCAAGTCAGTGTTTTTTGTTGTTCTCTGTGATTGGCGGATGAGAATTGTTTTACCTACTCCATACTGTTTGGATTTGGAGGTGCAGTTAGCAGTAGGTGCTGGATAATTAGGTTAATTGGAGTTGGTCACTTGGCAAGTGTGGATAGGAATTGTGAGTACCCTGAGGTACTTTAAGGTGACTTGGTCAGGACTCTGAGGTCTTGGGGGTGGGGTATGGATGACTATTGGGGCTAACTTGTCTTACACACTCAGAGTTTTGAGGCTTTGAGGGGGCATGAATCAGGAAGACCTCCCTCCTCACTTCAAGGGACTTGGCAGGGGGAAAGCTGGACTTAAGCCCATCTTGGCTCCCTACAGGGTAGCCTCGCCTAGTAAGAACAGGCTTAGGAGCCTGATCGATATAGTTTTCCTGCACATTGTCTCACTTCCTTATGCAATTTAATGTAAGTTTATTGAGTTGTAGTCAATAAAGTGGCTCTAGTTTTATCCCATATATGGGCTGTACCTATCACAGAATCATAGAATAGTAGAGTTGGAAGGGGCCTATAAGGCCATCAAGTCCAACCCCCTGTGCAATGCAGGAACCCAAATCAAAGCATTCCTGACAGATGGCTGTCCAGCTGCCTCTTGAATGCCTCCAATGTCATAGAGCCCACTCTAGGTAATTGATTCCATTGTCGTATGGCTCTAACAATTATATTTCTGGTTCCTGTCACAACAACATAACTCAGTAGTTCCTAGAATGCTGTACCCAAATATTAGCTGCCATGGTGCCCTTTAGATGTTGTTGGACTACAACTCCCACCAGTCTCAGCGAGCATGACCAGTAGCCAGGGATTATAGGAGTTGTAGGGCAGAAGGCAAGGAGACCCAGAGTAAAGTGGTGTCAGAGCCAATAATAGGCAGAGCCAACTAATTCTAGTTTTGTCACTATCCTCCCTGATAAGTTCTACAAGGGCAACACTGAAACTAAGCAAGAGGAATCTGACAGCCAGTATCACCCCTTGGATTGGTTATAAATAAGAAGAGAGGCTGGTGAGGGCTGGTTGAAGGCAGACTGCAGTTGATAGGGCAGTGCCATATTCCCCCTAATGGACACGACTCCACTGTCTGGAGGGCACCATGTCTAAGTCTGCTCTACTCCTTCCACATGAGGAAATAGCAGGAGAAGAGAAGTGGGATAGGCAGAAAAGGGAGAGGAAAGATGAAGCAGGAGAGTGAGGCATCCAGTGGAAGAAGCAGCAGCTGAGAGGGGGGGAATAGACAAGCAGCAATGGGAGAAAAGACAAGCAAGGGATGGTGTGGGTGGATGGGTAGGTTCTGCCTCCATTAGGAAGGCTACATCTATTGGAATTTGTCAGTGGAGGAAATGAGGTGGATCCAAGAAAGTCCTGCCCAACTTCAGCAAGAGCACAGCCACAAGCTCCATGTTATGCCATTTCAAGTTAGTTTGAGAAACAGCAGTGATCTCCCCAGCATTTGGCAGCCTAGAAGCCCATCCTTTTTCACAGCTGGAGATGAAGCCGACATCTGCTGGCTTAATGGCCAGATGGTCCTGGTGCCTTTAGATCCATCCTTCAACTACACAGTCCTTCTTCTGAAGATGAGCTCTGATTCCTCCCTTAATTATCAATCATTAGAATACCAATGAAAAGCAACAACAGCAAGAGATGAATATCAGCTAAATTTACCTTAAAACATACTGTGCCTTCAGGGATTTGGATAGCCATCCTCAAAAGAAGTGTTGAGAGAGGCAGAATGAATATTTTAAAGTGCTTTGATTTCCTTGGGCAAAAAGAGCAGATCAAAGCCTTTTTTAAAAAAAGTCAGGCTTTCATTCATTAACATTCTAAAGGCATCAAATAAAGTGCATTAAAATATATAAAAAAATATTCCAGTGCCACAAGAGGACAACGTTGTTTTAACAAATATATTTAACATATTTTGGAGTTCTAAGTTAACCCCAGACAACAATGACAAGGCAATTTCTCTTTTCTGTTTGTCTCTCTCCCTCCTCCCCACACCCACCTTATTACTAATTTTTCAGCGTTGCCAGTAGGGCTGTATGATGCCCCTTGAGAAAGTCTTGTTAACTGTGAGCTCGCCACAGAATGCCTCGGGAAACTGTGTAGCTCCAGCAAAATGTGCACAGTTCTATCAGATACTAAAAATGCTTTGTGCTGGGTGAAATCAAATAGGTCCTACTGCTGATGCAGCAGCAGGAGTTATCTACTAATGGAGGAGGAGAGGTCATTTTTTCTGACCCCTTCTGCAGCCCCCAGTGCACCCCCAATCAGTTCAGTTTAAAGGAAATGGTGTTTCATGTTTTTTTTGTTATAAAATGATTGCACTACCTCTCCCAATGGTTTCACTCTAGGCTAGGGACGTAAAAGAGGTGAAGTTTTCCATTCTGCTCCCTTGTCCATCCTATGCAGTGCGGTTTCTGTTCCACTGCAGTTCAGGTCCTG
This sequence comes from Rhineura floridana, assembly GCF_030035675.1. Lineage (NCBI taxonomy): Eukaryota > Metazoa > Chordata > Lepidosauria > Squamata > Rhineuridae > Rhineura > Rhineura floridana. The sequence goes on along the minus strand of NC_084480.1, from coordinate 200,006,305 downwards.
CAAAAAAAAACCCAAGCCCTATTTGGAACCCTGTTGTTGTAGCCAAATTTAGTAACATAATCAATTATGTTATTGTTATGTGATTCCACACCATTCACTTGTGTGGGGGGGGTGAGGAAGCATCATCAATAACATATTGAAAAATAAATGACAACAGTGAATGTTGATCATATTTGCTTGCCTGATTTCTGTTCCTATTTATATACAGACGTGAACTGACACAATTTCTGGTACCGTTTCACATATTGATGGAATAATCCAACATCCTACCCTTGACTTATGAATTCACCACATGTTTTAAGCAATTCATGCATCAATAAGCCTATGGAGTTTCCCATTCAAGTAGGAGTTTGCATTCTTATAGATACAGAGAGGAAACTAGCCAGTCTTAGGAAGCTGCCTGATAAAACCAGATCACACTATAAATCCATCTACACCAATAGCTCTCCAGGATCTCAGGCAGAAGTCTTTTATGTCACATGATACCTGCAACTTTTCAAGAACTAGAGATTGCAAGTGGGTGCTTCTGCCATTGAGCTATGGTTCTGCTCCTACAAAAATCTTCTTTTAACTTCTCTTGAACTTCCTGCAGATGTTTCATGAGAGCAGGAAGGAGACTTCAGACTGTTTTAAACAAATGTTGATGTCACTAAGAGTTGCCAGGCACATAAATCCTCTAGATCTGTTCTACTCATATGTAAAAAGAACAACAGGCAAGTGGGTGGAGCAGGGATGAACTTGTTATATTCTTCCTCCTTTACCATCTACCATCCATGATTTGGAGAGCAAATGTCTGAAGGCCTCTGTGTGTGATTTAGAATCCTGGAGATCAGAGTTCTAAATCACACAGGGAACATCCATGAGTACAAGAGGCTCCACATTTTAGATGCTTGCCCTTCAACTCATTTATTTGTTTATTTATTTATTTATATACCACCCTTCCTCCCAGCATGAGCCCAACTCATGAAGAGATAGTGATGGGGGATGGAGCTTAGTGCACTCACCCTCCTGTCTCCACTCACGTGTTGGTTTTAAACATGAGTAGAATACCTGGAGTTGGTTCTAGTGGCAAGCCATTCAAATAATTCACAATACTAGAGCCAGCTAGTGGTTACACATAGCTCACCACCACTGCAACAAAGTTATTGCAACAGAGTCAGGGAGTGAAAAATGCTTTTGGCTTTCATCCCACACACAGGCTGCTTGAAACCCAATTAAGCCAATGAGACATAGCAACTGAAATATACATTGGACTGCACCCTGACACCACTCTTGGTCTTTATTAACCTCATGCAGGATCAGGTCTGTATTAGTAATAACAAGCTGGATATGATGACTTCAGTGGTCCTGCTCTGCTATATTCTAGGCATTCAATAGATTTATTCGCAGAAAACAAGGTAATATAATTGATATTTCCAAATGATGCACAGTTGTTTGCTCTGTGTTTTCTTCTCACCTCATTAACTGAGAGAATGAGAACATCAAACATTGTTCTCTCCCATCCATTTGAGTTGATGATACATTTGCAAATATAAATCCAGATTTGATTGAATGGCACATGTTAATACTCTGTTAGCAATCACTGCATTCATTCTCTAATTGGCTTCCAAGTCTGAAGTCTTTTGAAAGCATTTATATTTTTGACATGAAGCTTAGTGTTTTACACAGAAAATCAGGGCTTGGTTTGAGGCAGTGTTCCACAGCATCTAAGTCTCAGAACCTATTTTCAATACCAGGCTTTAGCTATCATAGCCCTTTCTCTATTCTGCTACTGAGTGCTCACTTAGAGGGACATAACACATCCAGGATCTCAGATGGGGGTGGGTACCAGATGAACCTATTGGAGAGGCGACCAAGATTCAAAGGAAATGCCATGTACCCATGCATTGCACTCTATAACCCCAAAGGAGACCAGAATATATATTGTATAGTCAAGGGGTAGCCAATGTGGTACCTTCCAGATGTTTCTGTACTACCATTTTCATCACTCCTGAACTTGCCCATGAAACCGGGGCTGATAAAAGTTGTAGTCTAACAATATCTGGAGGACACCATGTTAGCAATCTCTGGCATAGTCAGCCTAGAAATCCTGTCAAAGGCCCTGAATATTAGGAACTTGGCCAGACTTTCAAACCTTCTAAATTTTGTCCCAAATATTGGAAGGGGATTGAGGTCAAAGGGGTGGGAGCAAAACTACCTCCTCTCTTCTGCATTTTGGGTGGGGAGAGACATGGGTACCAGATGAACCTATTGGAGAGGCGACCAAGATTCAAAGGAAATGCCATGTACCCATGCATTGCACTCTATAACCCCAAAGGAGACCAGAATATATATTGTATAGTCAAGGGGTAGCCAATGTGGTACCTTCCAGATGTTTCTGTACTACCATTTTCATCACTCCTGAACTTGCCCATGAAACCGGGGCTGATAAAAGTTGTAGTCTAACAATATCTGGAGGACACCATGTTAGCAATCTCTGGCATAGTCAGCCTAGAAATCCTGTCAAAGGCCCTGAATATTAGGAACTTGGCCAGACTTTCAAACCTTCTAAATTTTGTCCCAAATATTGGAAGGGGATTGAGGTCAAAGGGGTGGGGGCAAAACTACCTCCTCTCTTCTGCATTTTGGGTGGGGAGAGACATGGTGAAACATACTAGAACTTTCTTTCTGTACTTTCGGGCTACTGGCCAACATAATGTTCCATTCCAAGAGGCATTCTGAGAGCTGGGAGGAGGCGAATAATTGACCACTAATCCAACTGAGCTGTAAGAAAACTGATGAGTCCCCCTTCCTAAATAATGCATGCTTCCTCCCCACACACAGAGAGACAAAATGGATCCCTACATGTATGGTCTGTAAATGAGGCAATGAAAGGGGTTACTTTTCACTCAGCCCTAACATTTTCTCAAGGGGAAATACAGAAGAACCATCTTAAATGGTTAACCATGCTTGTGGGGAGGGGGGAGAATCAGTCCCCAACAGTCTGTTTCAGAAGCAGATGACATGTCATGAAGTTTGACTCTCCCATATTAGGTATTTGGTGGGAGAATTAGGGCCATTTCATTCATTACACAGAAAGAAGTCTAGGGCCACATTCACACCATGAATTTATCTCACTATTATTCCATTTTAAACAGTAATGGCTTTACCCAAAGTACTCTAGGAAGTGTAGTTTGTGAATAGTGCTGAGAGTTGTTGGGGGGGCTCTATTCTCCTAAAAGAGCTACAATTCCCAGAATTCTCTGGGAAGAGGGACTGACTGTTAAACCACTGTGGAAACTGTAACACTATGAGGGGAACAGGGGTCTCATGACAACTCTAAGCACCCTTCACAAACCACAGGTCCCAAGATTCTTTGGGGGAAGCCATGACTGTAAAGTGGATCAATAGTAGAATAAATGTATGGTGTGAATGTGGCCCTGATTTGCCTTTGCTTATTTGTTGATCACACACACTGTTATAATCGTTAACTTCCTTGGACATTTTTATGGAATGTTGGGGCATAAATATAACAAAGAAGTCAATACGTTCAGCTCTCTGATGAGTGTAGGACAGTGATTTGCCACACTCACACTTCGTAGGCATGAATTTAGCACATCTTAGGTTTATACCTAAAAAATATAGTACAAAACCCAGCTATTCTTCCTAGCATTCTTAAGAATGTGTATTGTGTCTTTTCCTCAACACTGACTCACTAGACACTGAACCTGAATGTGGTTGCTAGCCTCTCATCAGTCATCCTGTCTTGCTTTGTAATTTGCTTAGCCATCTAATTTGTCAGGCTATGCTTCCCAGCTGCCTCACACCAAGGTTCTGATTTGACCTCTCTCACAATGATCCCTGGCACCTGATTGGCATTGGTTGTTGCTTTGCCCCCTCTCTTCTAACCCTCTGCTACTGGACTTCCCAGCCACTATTTCTCAGTATCAGTCCTTCTGTCATTCCATCATCCCCCTGCTATACCTGAGCAACATGCATCAAGGAAGGCACAAAAAGGGAGAGCCTCTTTTATTTGCTATTGTAGCACAGGTATCAGTCTGCTGCATCCACTGCTAAGGTCAGCCATGGTTTTCCCTGATCAATCAAAATTCTCTCTCCAAGCTCAGGAGCAGTACTGCAGTCAGCTAGGCCACGAGGCACATAGTACTCTAGTATCTCAAAATGCACGCCACAGATTGCATCTTTGAATATGCCCTGATGCTGTAATATTTCACATGCTGTACTAGCACATCCTGAGGAAAGCATCATTGCTGTGGTCCAGACAAACAACAACCTGTAGCCAAGGTTTGTTCTATGGCTTACTACTCATAGGAAACAAACCATGAGTCTGGGTTTGGACAACAAGTTAAACCAAGCTATGCAGCGGCTTCACTAGCGGGAGTGCGGGGGGGCGGACCTCCGGTGTGCGCCCTCCCAGGGGCATGGACGAGGTGGATGGACTTGTGTGCACGTGCGCGTGCATGCACACTCGAAGCCAGCCACCCCATCCATGCCCCTGGGATGCTGCTCCCGGTCTCGCCTGCACGCCCGCACGCCTCCTAGGAGGAGTTGGAGCAGCCTTGCCGGGCAATGGCATGGGGCGGGGCAGCTCTGGGTGTCACCCCCCTCATGGTGACACCCGGGTGGGGGCCACACCGTCTGCAACCCGGTAGTGACGCCCCTGCAGCTATGGCTTAGTTCACAGCAATGTAGCAGTACCAGCACCAGAGGAAGAGTAAAGTGGCTGTGATCTTATCTCTGGGAGCCCATATACTGATATATTCACACTGAAGTCATGGTATAGTTTAGTGGTACATGTGGACTGGGCCTATGTCTGGGTAGGTCATGGAGATATGAAGGGTGTCCTTTGCACTGACCAAATTACAAGGGATATCATCTAGCCAACAAGTGGCTATTTCCATAGCAGAGAGTGGTCCCCCCAGAACTATGGCACTCCAAGGAATTGCCTGATTTGTTTCTATAGCTGAGCTAGCCCTTGGCATTCACAGGCCTGCCATTGAAATTATTGGCCAGATTACTGAGATCCAGGGATATGCATGCACACATGGTAAGGAACCAGCTGGGCAGCATGAAAAAGGGCTCGACTGCCAACCCCCTCCTGTGCTACACTCATGGAGCAGGAGGTGGTGGTGAAGGGAGAGATAGATCATCCCCAGATGATGCATGCTTCTTTCGTATCTACTGTCTGTGTATGGCATTTGCAGTCAATTAATTTTCTCAATCTACTGTTAAGTGTTTATCTTGGCAACAACAATATCATCATTTATGCAAAACATGCACAACAAGGTTGCCTTGAACCTCTATACAGAATGGAAAAGCTCACAATAACATTTTAAAAAATAATGTTAAATGAACTTACATAAAACGGAAAGGGGTAAAAACAACAACACACCTTTACCTCCTCTGCATTTTTAATATTGAAAAACCAAATATGAGAAGAACAAAGTGAAACAGCATCCTCATAGAAGAAAGACCCTGCAGTCATTACCCCTTGGTATCCCTTGTGCCGGGATAAGGAACGCATTGTGACAAGGCCAAACGTCACCACTCATAGATACATTTCTTTCTACAGAGGAAGTATATATGTAAATAGTAACCAAATAATGATAAAAATAATTGGTAAGTTCTCCTGCTTTTACAAATTGCCTTGCCAGAGAAGAAAGAATGATGCCCAAATGGGGTAGTTTAGATAGCAGGTGGTAAACCAGCACAAGTACAGATTTTAAATCACACACACTTTTCATTGCAGGGTTTTAGACTAAATTGTACCCTGAATACGATGGAGGCAGAGCAAGAGACTGAACTTCCAGGTCTTTAGAGACAAGGCAGCCACAGAACCAGTTCCTGCATTATTGTGAAGCAGCAGGATGAAACGCATGGATTTGACTGTGCAATTTTTTGGATAATTACGTAATTAAGAGAGCCAGTGTGGCGTAGTGGTGAAGCTGTTGGACTACAACCTGGGAGAACAGGGTTCAAATCCCCACATAACCATGAAGCTCACTGGGTGACCTTGGGCCAGTCACTGCCTCTCAGCCTCATGAAAACCCTATTCATAGGGTCGCCTTAAGTCGGAACCAACTTGAAGGCAGTACACACACACAAGATGGCTAATTTGCAACCTCTGGAAGTAGTTTCACAACTTTGTCTGAGAGTCTCATAATGTCTGAAAGTTGATGTGTGTGTGTGTGTGTGTTTCTTTCTTGCTGCATGGTGGGGCACACTACTGGGGCTGGGAGTGGGCAGGATGGTACATAACCTTAAAAAGTTAAGATCCTATGTAGGATGCATCCATCACTGGTGAGTCAGTCTGTTGGCCATCTGCTCAATACTGTCTACACTGAGGTTTCAGACAGGGGTCTTTGCCAGGGCACACAATATTTCCTCTGCTGCCCCTCCTTATGCCTATTTGACTGGAGGACGTATGAGCAGCATTGACTCTTCCTAATCACCATAAAGGAGGAAGGAAAGAAGGCCGTACCAGGATTCCCAGACAACCTGTGCTACAGGTGACAGTGAAAGGCAGGGGTGAAGAAGCTCAGGCTGGGGAACCAAATGCTTCCCTCCAGGGTTCTCTGTCTCACCCTTGGGATTCTTCCCAGGCCACACCCTTTCCCAGCCACATCCTCCTTCCTCAGGCCATGCCCTCAATCAGCCTTGCTGCGCATTCTCCATGAGATTTTTTTGTCTGGCTCAAACGTTATCATTGATCTCTTGCTTGCCTGGATGGAGGATAGAGAGGGGTGTGTGTGTGTGTGTGTGTGTGTGTGTGTGTGTGTGTGTGTGTGTGTGTGTGTGTGTGTGAGTGAGTGAGTGACAGAGAGAGAGAGAGAGAGAGAGAGAGAGAGAGAGACTGGGGCTGATGGGGATTGTAGTTCAAAACATCTGGAGGGCACTAGTGTTACAAACAAAACGCCCTAGCCCCTTTTGGGGGTTCTAGTAGCTTGGATCCGCTCCCAATACTCACCCAATAGAGTCTCAGAAACGAACGAAACAAGATGGAGGATGGAGTATCTTTATTTCTAACACGTGCACATGGAGAAAGGCCAAGCTAGTTCTGGCAAAACACTGCAGTGCTGGCCTTTTTATAAGCTTTGTTTTACTAATTATGCATGCATCAATATCATAATAGCTACATCATAACTACATCATTTGTCCATACCCATTTCCTCCTGGTAACCATATTAGGAGATTGTTTTTCACACTTGTTATCTTGTTATGTTCATTTTAGCCTTGTATATCTGCAACATAGTTTGATACTTTTCTACAGTACAGCTGTAGTTTGCAACAACAACTGATTTTCCCAGCTATAGCTATTTTGCAAACACAGCTTTAAACAAACAATGATAATGCATGTCAGCAAATTAGCATTTCTCTTTACACACACACAAGTAAATTAACTTGTCAGCAGATTAACACACAAGCAAGCTAACTGTCAATTTACTGTGCTATATTTCTAAACAGGCCCAGCACTTTTTACTTTAAGCAGCAAATAAGCAAAATACATCTTTAATTTAAACAACTAAAGTCCAGTGTCACACTAGGGTTGGGAAGGTTAAACTGTAGTATATACAATTTTGCTTGCTTATTTGTTGTTGTTTAAAAATGTATTTATCTGCTATGTGGGCAATGTAACACCAGCATTTAAAAAAAAAGGATCCAGGAGGGATCCTGGAAATTACAAGCTGCTTAGATTAACATTATTATTATTATTATTATTATTATTATTATACCCCGCCTTTTGGGCAAAGGCCCTGAAGGCGGCTTACAAAAAACACAAATATAAAATACAATATAAAAATGCATCAATAAAACAATACAAAATACAATCTGCAAAAATTAAATAACAATACATATAATGACAGTCTTCACTCTTGACAGTCAATATCCATTAGCATCTGTTTAACAATAAATTTGGCTCTTTCCCAGGTCACAGGTAACAAATAGGAAGGTGAGAGCCCTGTTGAGATAACTTTTTGCACCACTTCCTGCTTCCAAAAGGGCACATGTTGGATGCCGGCAATTGCTCCTGTCTGTTAAAGTGTCTGCTAGCAGCATTTCTAGAAAGCAGCTGGAACTAAGCTCTCTGAAGGTTCGCAATGGCCTCGTTGTAGTTCTCCATCTCCATCTGGCACTGCCCCAGGAAGAAGTGTGCCTTCACGGACCGGCCATCCAACTCCAGGGTGTGCTTGCAGTCGGCCAGGGCCTTGCCATACTGCTGCATCTTAAGGTAACATAAGGCGTGGTTGGTGTAGTAGACTGCCACTGAGGGATTCCAGTTGATGGCCCACCCGTAGCAAGCAGTGGCCTCCAGGTACTTGCAGCTGATGAAGAGCCAGTTGCCTTACTCTTTGTACTCCTGGGTGCTGCGGCTCATCTGTTCTAGGAAAACTTGTAGAAAGCATTGTTACAGATAAAATAACCAAGCATATAGAAGAACAAGCTTGCTGAAGCAGAACTAGCATGGCTTCTGCAAGGGTAGGTCCTGCCTCACTAATCTATTAGAGTTCCTTGAAAGTGTCAACAAGCATATAGAGGTGATCCAGCTGACACAATGAATTTGGATTTTCAAAAAGCTTTTGACAAGGTACTTCACCGAAAATGCGTGAGTAAGCTTGACGGGCATGGAGTAAGCTGAGTAAGCTTGTGGATCAGGAACTGGCTGGGAAACAGCCAACAGAGAGTAGGAATAAATGGGCAATTCTCCCAATGGAGGGTTATAGAAAATGGCATCCTCCCAAGGATTAGTATTGGGACCTGTGCTTTTTAACTTGTTCATAAATAATGTAGAATTAGGGGTGAGTAGAGAGGTGGCCAAGTTTGCTGATGATACTAAATTGTTCAGGGTCATTAAAACAAAAAGGGATTTTAATGGGGGGTTTTGTAAACTGCTTAGAGGTTTTTTATGATCAAGCAGTATATAAATTTTGTTTTTTAAAAAATAAAATAAAATTCATGCAGCACGTAATTAAACTATGGAATTCGCCCCCACAGGAGACAGTAATGACTACCAGTTTGGTTTGCTTTAAAAGAGGATAAGTCTATCAATGGTTATTAGTCTTGATGACTATGCTCTGCCTCCATAGTTGGAGGCAGTATGCTTCTGAAAACCAGTTGCTGGAAACTGGAGGAAGGGAGAGTGCTCTTGCACTCAGGTCTTGCTTGTGGGCTTCCCAGGGGCAACTGCTTGGCCACTGTGAGAACAAGATGCTGGGCTAGATGGGCCATTGGCCTGATCCAGCAGGCTCTTATGTTTTAATGTTGTTATTTATCTGTTTTCTGGCTTCATACAGACCATATATTTAAAGCATATTTGAAGTACATTACTTTCCCACAAATAATCCTGTGAACTGTAGTTGTTAAGGATGCTTTGAATTGTAGCTCTGTGAGGAATAAACTACAGTTCCCAGGATTCTTTGGGGAAAGACACTGATGACGTATACACAGCCCCAGTTTTGTTGTCATTACTGTTGTCTAATTTCTTTTGGGATTTATTGTTTCTTAGATGGTTGCAAGCTATCCTGAGCATTGCAATGCAGTGGAAGTGGGGGACAGATTTTTTTTCTCAATCACAAATCAATAAACTGAATCTCTGAATGTTAGAAAATATTTCTTCTAAACATATATAAGCTTGTGAAATTGCTGATTTCCAGAAATCCAGTGAGTGTGCTTACTATTTCTAGAGATGGAACTTCTATGGTTTACTGACACACCAACAACTTCCACAGCTCTGTCCTAGGGGTAAGAATGGGTAAATCGATCAATCTGAATTTCTCTCAATTTCACATTTTCCCAATCTTAAGTTCTGTCCTCCACATTTCCACATCAGTTTGCATTTTTTTAAAATAAAAAACTAAAAAGTCCTCATGAAAATTAGTCAGGATTTTAGGGCATAATTATTTTAATATACACATTTTAATGCAATTTTGCATAATACACAGATTTTGTTTAGCAATGTTTCTCACTATAATGCATTTTTATGTTATTCTTACCTATATATACATATTTCATGCAGATTTTACCCTACTAAATACATTTTTGAAAACATTACTTGGCTGGATAACTGCACTGTGAAATTTGGAAAAGTGTGACTTTCAAAGGATAGTTCGCACATTGTTTCAGAAAGTGCCAATTAAATCAGTGCACTGCACTGCTAGGGATGTGGGGGGGGACGTCTGGGCTGAGGGCTGCATGCAGGCTCCAGCCTAATTTCACTTGGATGAGGAGAGACCTGGGGGGGATTGGGAAAGCTGAAACAGATGGTGCAGTGGAAAGACAAAGGGGGGGGGAGCCATAGCAAACATACAAGTCAAACCTCAGTCTATTCCTCCCTGAGCAGCCCACTGGGGAGAGAGAAAAATAGTCGCCCCACCCATTTTTATCTTTGGCCCTGCTCATTGCTGACTTCATCCTCAATCCCTGGCAGCATGTGACCCACTACAAGGGTGTAAAAAGGCAGCAGTTTCCATTCTATCCTATATTCATCACATGCAGCATTGCTTACTTTCTGCTGCAGTTCATCTTTCACCAAAAAGTATGTTATTCATCTCTCTATCTGCTGTTGTGAAATTACATAGCTAACGTAATTTACGTAATTGATGTTATGTAACATGTTCCTGCTGAAAACCTTCCTGTTCTGCCAGGCTTATGCAGGCAATTAAGAAGACGTCTTTTTTGCAATAGTTGGCTTTTGTTTTTGCTGTATTTTTAATGGTTTTTACCGTACGGATTTTTTTTAATTTGTTGTAAACTGCTCTGATGTTTTTAAATGAAATAGTGGTACACAAATATATTTATAAATAAATAAATAAAATTATGCTGTTCCTGCCTGATTCATTTAAATGCCAAGGAAACACAATGCAAATTAGGGGGTGGTGTAACCAATTATGTATCGTTTGTAGAGTGAAAATAAAAAAAAAGCTAATACTGGTCGTATCAGCTGGGCTGATTTCTATTCTGGACATGGGACAAATAAGTGAGCATTGGCATTTTCTGCTCCCGTTTCCATTTTCATTGCAATTCTCCGACATCCCTATCTCCAGCTGATTATCTTGGAGGGAATGTGGACCCCAGCAGGTGTTCTCCATCCCTTCTCTGCATTTATACAGCAGTCCTTGCCAGTTATGGCCGGGATTGCTTTGAAAGTGCTTTGTGCCCCATTTCCTTTGCTTCTCCAGCAGTGGGGAAGCCCTATTTGTGTCCCTGGTGTTCCATATAACTGGAGGGCCTTACTTTTCCCAAGTATGCCCCACAAAGGAAGTTCTTACTCCATTAGGAATCCTGGCAGGCCATGGAATTCAAGTTGGTTCCTTAGATTTCTTGCAAGAGTTGGCCCACTTGCTTCCATAACACACCGGGGAGGCCAGGGCAGTGGAAAGACATTTATGGTTCTTCAGCACTGCTTAAAATGATCTTTCAGCCTGACATGCTTAAGATCATGAGACTAATGACATTTATCCTTGTCACTTTTACAAGCAGGCAATTATCAATGCAGAAAGCAAAGCAGGAAATCAGGACAAGGTCTGTGGGGTGGTAGCATTGTCCTTTCAAGACAGTGTCCTTTATTTCACTGGCTGCTCAATGTTCAGTCTGGATTACAAGTGTCTTGAATGTCACAAAAAAGCTATTTGCTTATTAATGGAGTGCTAATGCTGCAGTTGCCTCAGTCTTCACTGATGCTGGCCCTCTTCTAGGGCCAACACTTTTAAAAGTCTTGTTGCACCATTCAGATACCACTTTTTTCTGCTTTACACTATTTCTAGGGCCAGCCTAAGCTATTTTGCTATCTGAGGTGAAGGACAAATGGCACCTCTCCCTGCATTCTGGGTACGGAAGGCAACTGGACTCGAAGTGGGCTCTTACTTTGACTCTGGTAATGGGACAACTTCCTCTATTGTATGTGGAGGAAGCAAACTAGTCGAGGGGGTTCAGGACAGACCATATGGCACACACAACTCTGTCTTCTAACAGAAGGGAATAGCTCTGGAGCTCAGCAAAAAATGTAGGGGTGCTGGTGCTGCTGCCCACACCATAGTATCTTCTGCATGAGGCAGCTGCCTCACTCAACCTAATGGTAGGGCTGGCCCTGTCCATTCACCACCATGGTGTCTCCAGAAGCAGGTCACTGGTGCATGGTTCATAAATCTACCAAAAGGTGATCATACCACTGTCTCTTTCCTTTCTCCATCTTTTCTCACATACAGTCAGACAGCTAAAATGTGCTCATGTTGATCAAGTCTAGCTCATGCAGGATCCCTCATAACTTCACTTCCCTTGTCACACACATTAATCCACATGGGTTTGATCAAGAATGACGGTCACCCTACAGCAGGGTTGGAGTACATTTTTCAGCCTGAGGGGCACATTCTTTTTTAGGCAACCTTCCAGGGGGTACATGCCAGCATGCCAGTGGTGGTGAAGGCCAGAGGCAAATGTGAGTGGAGCAATGAATGTACATTTTTACCTTTGTACAGTAGGCTAGTTTCTATACCCACTCACACACCCCTCCCTATCTTATCCATCCAAGCAAGTAAGGCATTAGTTCAAGGGCACGTGCCAGCCAGGCAAAAACACTCAAAGAAGGTGCAAAACAGGTCCAGTAGGAGGTGAGGCTGGGGAGGGTGTGTGGCCTCAGGAGAGCCCTGAGGGCCAGATAAAGTGGCCTGGAGTGCTACATTTGACCCTCTGGCCTGAGGTTCCTTATCCCAGCCCTATAGGCTGGACTCAAGATACAAAGCAATTCCACCCCCTGTCTCCCCAGTGCCCAATTTTAATAAAAAGTGTTATTTCAAATGTACATTTTCCAGTATCCAGAGTTGTTTGGGTCCTTGTTTGGGGTTTTGAGGATCTATTTTTGGATCCTGAGGAGCTTAATTGTTCCCCTCAGTCTATTACAGGGATAGCCAATATGGTGCCCTCCAGATGTTGTGAGGCTACATCATCTCTGACCAGTGGGCATCGTAACTGGGGTTGAGAGAAGCTGTAATTCAAGAACTTTTGGAGGGTACCACAACAGCTACCCCTGGTCTACTACATCACAATCCTATTCATACCTTTTAAAACCTAGGGACCACAGGCTTCCATATTTCTGCTTTGGCAAAACAGGAAAAAGGTATTACCTTTTTAAAGAATACATGCTAATGACAGACATATCTGCAGAACTGGCCCATTGGAATTGGGATTATTTTTACTGTTTTAATTCGAATTATTTTAAAGATTTTTTGTTTGTTTTTAAGATGTTTTTAGATGTTTTGTTTTTAAGATGTTTTTAAAATGTTTTATTGTTTTATTGCTTGTTGTTTGCCACCCTGTTCTCCTTTATAATATATACTATTTGTGATCTCATTCTCCAAGTGCTGGTTCTGCAAACTGTGCAAATTACATGCAAGTTCAGAGCTCTGTTCTCACATTTTATCATCCCCTCCTTTTCTGATGTTCAGGCTGTGAATGCCATTGCATATGCACAGTAGCTAAAATGGTACCATCCATGCAAGAGAAGGAGGGAAGCCCAAAATTTGAAGAAACACAAAATCTCTTTAACAAAAAGGGGGGAAAAGAGGAGCCAACCCTCCCGCTGTGAAAACTAAAACAAAACATCCTACTGAGAACTGAGCATTTTAGTGAGCATGGAATGCTGACTGAAAAATGGTGAAAAAACAGGAGAGGGATGAAATGCAGTGGCTGTACTCTGTGCTACAACATTTTTGTAACTGATCTCATTTGTCTTTTGTTACTCATGCTGCAATAAGGCAGAATATGTTAATTGATAGAGCTGGCTTCATTTTTACATGCCAGCCGACTTTGGTTAGTCGCCTCTTCTGCCCCAGCAATCTTCCTCATGGTCCGAGATCACTGTTCATACAGTTCATCACTACCTGGGGTGCCATTTTCTTATCCACGCTTCCAGCTGGGAGATAAATGAACACAACTGGCCTGTTGATCCACAGGATGGTATCATGCCAGGACTTTTTCCTCCCCCCAACTGTTGTTTAAAGGTTACATCCAGGAAATGCCAGCCTTACCTTTTCTACTACAGTGACTTTCCATATGCACTTTAAGCAAACTGCCCTCTCCCACCCCAGCTTTCAGCAACTTATACTTAATTTTCAGTACATTTCCTCCCCCACACCTTCCGCAGCAAAACACTTTTCCTCGATGACCATTTTGAAGCCAAGACATCCTGTACCCTTCAACATTTCATGATGAACATAGGGAAACTCTTGTGACACCCCTTTTAACACCCCAGGAAACTTTGTCACAAAACACATATGCTATGCACATTGATGAAAACTTTTCTGTATGTTTCTTTCATAGAATCATAGAGGTGTATAAGGCCATCGAGTCCAACCCCCTGCTCAGCACAGGAATTCATTCATCCTGAAGTAGCTTGTCTTACACACATTGTCTTCTAAAGCAGATGTTCTTAATAAACTGACCGTTACATCATAATATTTAAATAGAATGTTGAAGCTCACAATTGATCCGACTGATGGTCAAACTACATGCTAAGCTTAATGTGTATGTGCAGCTACATCTCTTGTTTTCTTAAATTAATTAAAGCTCTGGAGGGAAGGAGGTAGGGATGGGCAAATCTATGAATGCCAGTTTCTCTCCATTTCTTCTTTTTCCATTCTTTAGTTTGCTGAATATCCACATCAGCTGGCATTTTTTTTAAAAAAAAAGTCCTGACAAAAATTCATCAGATTTTAGTTCACATGCTTCTTGATGTACACATTTTTGTGTGGAAACTTGCGTGATGTACTCATTTTTTGCAAGCAGTTTCTCCTCATAGAATGCATTTGTGTATGCTATTTTCACTAAGGCACACCTTTTGTCCAATTTGAGTTTGGAGAAGAGCTTCACAAAATCCAGAGAAGTGCAAAGTTTGCTTTTCAGTTTGCATGTTGTTAATTGTTAAGGTGTTAATTAGCTAAGTAAGTTTCCATTAAAATCTGAACCGAACATCTCTCCCATCCTTACAATGGGGAGATATTGTTACTGAGATGACAACGCCTGGGTAGGAGAGGCATAGTCCTTGTAAATATTGCCTCCTGCACATGTCTAAGAGGCCTGAACTGTTCTTACCTAAATAAAGCCTAAGACCAACATGAAGAAGTTCCCATTGGTACTAATGGACTATGATGATTTACGAACACTTATAGCCATTTGGGCAAGCAGCGATAATGGAGTTCACACATCTGGGGAGGGAAGGGATAAACTTTCCTTCCCTGTGCACCAAAACCCAGATTACAATTGGACCCATCATGGCTGTAATTAATTATAAGAAAATTAAAAGATGTAGCTGCACACTACCTGTGAAACGTAACCTGAGAATAGCTGCAACTCAAACACATTCAGCTTCATTTACAATCTGGACAATGAAGCAGAACTCTGGCACTTTGACTCCAAATGCCTGCATGTGTCTGCATGTAAACTACAGGGAAGATGCATCTGTCCCCACCCCCAGTCACCTGGGGAAATGCAAAACATTCTTAAGCACAGGTAACCCTTGAGTAAGAGCCAAGGGCTGGGTTCAAGGATCTAGGAGTCACCCCACCCATACTCAGTTTAGATGTCCAGGTAGCTACTGGTCCATTTCACTCACACACAACTGATATGTTACCAAACAGCATTTATCCAAATTCAGAGCTTGGAAGATTACTTTTAAAAAGGAATCAATTGCACTCACTGTTGTATGGCCCCAAAAAGGAATAAATTACCATTACAATTACAAATGTTCTGAAAGAAATTGATTACTTTTCTGTTACTCAAAAGTAATCACTACGATTACACATAAGTTACTTTTTTAAATGGAATGCCTACAAGGTGCTGGCCTTGGCTGCTGCACATCTAAGTAGCCTAAAACAACATTAAAAACACATACACACAGAGGTAGTACAATAATACCTTTTATCCATAAGATAGGAATGGTGGTCTCTCTGCTGCTAAGGGAGGCGGGGAGGGAAGCAGAGGCCACTACTCAGATCTTTGCAAGTCAACCCCCCACACACACACACTCTCAGCCAGCAAGGTAATCTATCTCACTTAACCACCTCCCGGACCTTGCCCTGCCACCAGTCAAGGGACACCCACCCAAGCAAACATTTTCCCGTGAGATGCAAAAAAGTTAAAACACTGTAAATGCAGCAAAGTAGCCAGGGAGGACACTGGAGGCTACTTTGTGTGCCAAGTGCAAACACAGTATTCACAGACACACACACACACACACACACACATTGTCATCTTTCACCTCCACAGTTATCTCCATTCCGCTGCTGCCTCTTTCTCCTACTTTATCCCTGTTCTTGCACTCTGGCTCCTTTCTCCCTCCACTCCATTCTTCTCCACCACTGTCCATTTTTTAAAACAATTGTTTTCTCCACTCCACCCTGTCTCACTCTCCGCCTCCTCCCTTGTCGCCTCCTACTCACCCACAGAGCATGAGGGACAAGCAATGCTGGACAGAAGCCCAGTTTGAGGCACATGATTTTCATCCACAAATCAGAGGAGCAGAAGCCTTCCCCTGTTCTCCTCCAAGTAATACCCAAAAGTAATGCTGGAAACATTACAATTACTCCTCAAAAGTAATAAAATTACTCCTCATTCTATTACAATCAAAATGTAAAGGAATTACCCATTCATTCCTCAAAAAAGCAATGAATTACAAGTAATTCATTCTTTGTAACTAATTACTTCCAAGCTCTGTCCTAATTAACAAAGAAAAAGAATATCATAAACAGCCCACAAAGATATTCTCCCAAATTCAAAACTCCTCCTGAACAGCTGATGTGCCATAGTGAGTCTATGTCCATTGGTTTTACTCATACGTAATCCAGATAATCCAGTCTGTTAGTCAGTGTCCTATGTATGCTCTGCTCCCCTATGTGTTTTTTTAAAATGAAATTATTGCAGTAAGGAAGGTCTAGAAAGTGGTGTCAAGCAAGGTCACATAAATTATTTGGTCTCTGCAGCTTCAGCAAATAGGAATTGTACATGATTCCTGCTTTTAAGTTTGCTCAAGGCTTTCTTTCTTTCACTCTCTCTTTTTTAATACAGATTTCAGCAGGGGAAAAAGAGCCATCTATTTGTGATTTAATTATTTAGGAAGACTTATAGACCACTTAAGCATAAAACTCTCTCAATGATGTACATAATAAACTTGACAAAACACAGCTAAAATCCAATAAAGCACCACTAAAATACCAACAGGGATCACACAGCAGGATATCAACTCTGATGTACTAGAATTCCACCCAATTCAGATTTGGTACCGAATTTTCCATTAATTCACATATTTGACTTGTTAATGAGACAGCCCCAAACATTCCACTCACAAAACCACCAATTCCCAGAGTTCCCTGGAAAGAGGGATTGATTGTTAAACCTCTCTGAGAATTGTAGCTCTGTGAGTGGAACAGGGGCCTCCTAACAGCCCCCATTACCTTTTACCAAAGTGCAGCTCCCAGGAATCTTTGGGGGAAACCATGACTGTTTTAAATGGTGTAGAAATGCTTGAAATGATGGCACAGATTCACCCCTATGTGCACAGTTGACCTGTCCCACCTCACATCCGGTCCCAAATACATGCGGGATGGGGCTAATGTTTTACTGGGGTTTTAAAAGCCAGGAGAGGGGTGAGGGATGGGAGGCATCACACCACCCTGCAGAATTGACCCCCCACTGAACAGCCATTGAACGGAGGGGCAATCCAGTGCAGGTGATGCTCTGTAAATGGCTTTCCTTTAGGAAAGCCATTTGCAGAGCACATTCCACACCCTGCAGAATCACTGAAAGATCGATCCTGGATGGGGAGGTGTCAGGCATCTAGGAAGCTGGCCTACCTCCTCCCAGAAGACACAGCTGAGGATCCGAGGTAGATCTTGGCCTTTTTATGGGGTTTTCCTGCCCTGCCTGGTTCTCCTTTTTGTCTGATGCCTCACCCATTGACAGCCATGGATTGCTCTGGGTCATCCAACCCAACCTGTAGCAGATGAGTCAGGCTGTTCTGAACTTGACTCATTTGATGCCCAAGTACCTTCAAATAGGCCCAATTTGGCTCAGTACTCAGTTGAATCTGGTGCACAGTCCTAGTGTAGCTGGGGCCACAAAGAGTCCATGTTCTAAGGCTTTCCTTGTATAGTAAAATCTGTCTCAGTGGCTGGGAGCCATCTGAAATGTTCACTTTGTCTTACATTCAAGTAGAAGGATTTTTTCCCCATATGAGCATGTGGTTACTTGGAAGGGGGACACCCAATTGAATGAAGTGTCCTCTGTTGGGCCTTTCCATTGATCAGTGGACCCTGGTAGGCTTATTTGTGATTTGAACAGTGCTGGGTAGGTAGGTCTAGCCACCATTTAAATTTTCTCCTGTGCCCTGAGTGATGCTAGGCTGAGGGGAGGAGTTTTGGGAAATTAAATGGGTGGCAGATCTGGCCACCTCGTGAAGCTCAGAGTGCCAAGCAAGAAAAAAAAATAATGAGGTCCAAGGGCAAAGATATTGGGCATTGATGGCAGTCCTGGTACATCTTTGCACATGGTAGGAGTGAAGAAAAAAGGCTAACTTTTTTTAAATGGTTGGTCTGGATAGGGTTAAGTCCTCAGTGCTCCTGCTGACTGTTCATCTTTTCAGCTCTGAAAGACTGCTAATCACTCTGGTTCAAATTAGAAATGTGAAGGGCATTTTGGTGTTTAAAGCAATCAGACCATCTCTGCGGCTCACCCATTAAAAATTAAAATCAGGCAGCTTACAAGGGAAACAGCATTAAAGATTTGGGACATTACATTGAATCATGTCCTGCAAAATAAAAGAAAAGGGGGTGATCCTGCAACTCTATTCTCCTAAATAAAATAAATGTTATTCATGAGTTTTGTTCTCCTCCCCACCAAATCCCTACAATATTTATTGTGTGTATTGATTTGAAGAAAACAAAAGACTCAATGTGCCTCCTACTCAGTAGGAACACAATGGAAAAGAATGCAAGCTTAAAATATACACCTAAGGGAGGTACCAGAGCATTTTCTGAAGACAGGTGATAACAGCAAACATGCAGAAGCAGGCAGAGCAATCCTAACTATAGGCAGCTGTTATAACCTAGCCAGGTGTAACTTAGGCTGCCATAACTTACCCCTATTCCAAACTCCATTCAGGGACCTTTGGGAAGGGTGACTGCCTGCCGGTGAGTGTGGGGTGGAGTTTTGAAGATTGGGCCCTAGGTCACATGACCAAGCTCAATAAGGGTTGGAATTGGTGTAAGTCTCTCCTTGTCCTGTCCTGCCCCTGCCCCTGCAACCCCCCCTTTTAGACTTATGCTGGCGTAAATTCCACCAGTGTAAGTTCTACCACCTGAGCCCCAACTGAACCAGCATAGTCCTGGCTGAGGTGGGATGAAGTTATTACACTGGCATAGCCCGGCTTTGTTGAAACCCACCCATTCCAAACTATTGCAGGGAAGTCCACAGCATTGCGTACGAGCTCATGGATGGTAATGCGATTGATTATCAGTACAGGAAAGCATATTGGGGGTTTGGTGGTATTTCTAATGCGGATTTGTTAATGTGAAAATCTGTACTAACTTGCAACGTCATACGGACTACAGTGAATTAATGAGGCCACAAAGCTATAACACTGCAGATTAGAACAGGCCCTTAGTGTTACTGTTTTTATAATGGATGTTATGGGTATGGGGAGAGGACTTGAAATGAGGTGCCTACTATTTTCAACAGCAGCTCCAGTCTTGGTTAGGCGCATTCTCCTGGACATGTCAGGGGTTAAACTCTGGAGAGAGCAGGGACATGCATGCACAAGCCCCACCTCCAACATCTCCAGCCTGCTCTTCAGATCTTTGGGTGATTAGCTCAAAGGTCTGAAGAGGGTTTTTAAGCATGCTTAATTGTTCTGAGAAACCTCCTCACAAGTAGGAACCCTGGTTTATCAGGACTGCAAATTGCATGGAGAGTTTGTAAGTGTGTACTTAAAAATCATCTTCAGACTTTTGTGCTAATTGCACAAAGGTCTGAAAGCAATCAACATGTCTGGGGACATTTGGGCTCGTGCATGCACCCCTGCCTTGTCCACAGTTTAACCCTTTTTCATGTTCAAGTGGATGCCTGAGCACAGCTCCCTTATTACGTATTCTCATGCCTTCTACCTGGCTCATTCAAGCCCATAGCTATTTATTTGGCTCATCCACAAATTCCCCCATCCACTGACAATCCCTGACAACATTTCAGAGCTGTGGCACTTCTGCTATAGCAATTATTTGTTTTTAAACCTTTAACTTTGTACTGTGCACTTAACAATCCCATTTCTTCTCTTGTGTTAGCAACCTGTTATTTGCCTGGCAGATCATCCCGCCCTTATACAGCACTTTTCGCACCCTTAGCAGCATAAAAACAAGAATCTGGATGTGTGTGCTTCCGGAAAAGAAAAGAAAAATCCATTGTGAGTGCTAAAATAAGAAAGAGAAAAGACCCTGTTCCATCTCTTCCTCTCCCTCTTCAGACGTCCCCTTCTCTCTGAAAGAATGCAACAATATCTCTTTAGGCCCACTTTTCACAAGTGGTCAGAGTAATTCCTGTGAATGTATAATTTATTGATGTCTGCAGAGTGCTTTGGGTTTCTCGGGGAGGGAAGGTGCTATATAAATGTAGATGTGATGGTTCTCCTAGGAGAGAAATTGCATTAAAGAGCATTTGGGCTCCCTTAAGCTATGGCTTTCCGAGCAGACAGCCATCTCGGGAAGCCTAATGAGTCATTTCAGAATTATTTTTGGATGTAAGCATTATTCATATAAGAAGTAGGTTAACCAAGACTTCTGCAACACCAATCAATCAAATTCTTGTTTATGCGGATAAAGAGTAGAGATGTAATTCATCATTAACTGTTTTGTAGGACAGATTTTTAAAGCAGTGCAATGATTTCATATAATAGTAATCTTCCTGAGGGTGAAAGCAATCAGAGCTTCCCATATCTGGAGTCTATCTATGGGACTCAGAATTTATATGTCACTTTTGCAAAAACATTTGCACTGGCTGCCTGTATGCTGCTGGACTAGGTTCAATCTGTGCCATGCCAACCTCTCTGCTGCCTTGCCCCTGTCCCTCTGCCAGTTCGTTTACACCACATCCTCCCCCCCTCTCCTAGTAAGCAACAGTGACCCATCATCTGACAGGAAGCTAGCATAGTAACTCCGTCCCACTTGGTAAGACACTTCTGTTAAGTTACACTGATGCTTTTATGCAAGCTCTTGTTGGAAAGGTGTTTATCTAAGCTGTATAATATGTCCTTTATTTGTGATGAGAGTCTCTCTTTTTTAAGGTAAACCCCACTCAAAATATTTGTATCATAATTTTTTTTGGGAGGGGGGACCTTGGGAAATTAAATGGAGAATTACTCTTGCTATGCCTGAAACACATGAGGCACTTGCTGGAGCTTGGTTCCTTAGCTTAGCTCACCAACAGAATTAGCTGGTGTTCATGTTTGTTCCCATGCTTGAAAACTTCACCTGCTGGCTAAGTTCTGCAGGTCAGCAGGAGCCATAAGGCACAGGGACACACTCCTCCTGTCCATGCTACCTCAACAATCTCATGAAACCTCTGCTAGTCACATGCAGACCCAATAGTAGCCCTCCAAAGTGGTCCAAAATGGTGACAGTACACATGGGATGGAGAGCAGTCAATACAAATATGGTAGCTTTGATCTCCTGTCAGCATTTCCATCACTTCCAGCTTGTGGAAGGCAAGAGTCTGCAGCGGGAAGTCTTTTTACCCACATGCATTTTGCAACTCTGGAAAGTCTACCTGCTGTGATTCCATTGTGCCTTTGGTGATGCACTTCTGGGACATTGGGTTGCATCCAACATGGCTCTTCTGCTTGTGCAACAGACTTCCTTGCCCAACAAAACTCACACAGTGTTGGACGCAACCCTTTGATGTAACACTGATATAGCCACAGCAAACAGAGGTTGATCCATAAACCATGAATGGGGATGGACCAATCTGTCAGTTTCAGTTACTCTCAGGTCCTCATTTCTTCATTCTTCAATACACTTTGCCAAATTTCCACATCACTTTACTCCTGAAAACCGGTATGCATTGTTGAGCAAATTTCTCTTAATATGCAGTTTTGCCTAATGCATGCATTTTGCAAGCAATTTTCTCCACTATAATGAATCTTTTACACTCTTCTCATTAATATATGCATTTTTGTGTGCATTACTTGGTTGAAGAACTGCATTACAACTAGATTCACATTAAAAGATAAATCGAATGAATTTTCCCCATTCCTAACTATAAAGCAATCCTTAGCAATCAGCATAAATGTTTACACTTTAAAAAAAAAAAAAACCATTCTAGAAGTTATGGTGATAGAGTAAAAGGGAAGGGGAAAAGATAGATAAACTGGACCTGACTTGCTTTAAAAAAAACAGAATAAAAAACAACTGGTCTGCAGAGGGAGGAACAAGAAAACTCACTGGGTAGGAGCCAAATTCTACCTTCTTAGCAGAGCAACATTGTTTCACCTTTCAAGTTTCTGAAACTACCGCTGTGGGTAGGGAAAGAATTTTAAAAAAGAAGCTGGTAGGGTCACAAGGAAAGATCACAGGCTGCAAAAGAACAGCCACTATGTGAAGTTTAAAAGCTATGGTCTGTTAGCTCGAGACAGCGGGAAACTCGTTGGGTGCACAATCTGGGATGAAACAGCTGCGAAGGTCACAGCTTGTAACCCAATTTAATAGCTAGATGAGGGGAATCATACAATTGACCTTGTCTTTTGAAGCATGGGGAGGAAACATTGGAGCTAAAAATATTGCTCTGTGAAGTAAGGTTACTGGTGTAGTGCTCAAATGGTAGAGTGTAGCTGCACACAGGAAGGCTTTTGAATGAGGTAAAACAGACACAACTGTGTTTTCCTAATCTTGACCAAACCTACACCACTGGCTGCCCATTTCTCCTCTTTTTAAAAGTTCAAATATCTTGCAAAGGAGGATTAACATGGACCATGGTCACATCCAGGATTTAGATATCACTTCCTATATTAGTAAAATGTGATACCTGCATGAGGACATTCCACAGGCCTAAGTGGAGCAGGGATATCACTATGTTCTCGTCCTTAATCTGGTGAAACATTGTGTATGTGTGTGTATGTGTGTGTAAGAATCAAACTGATCCAAAAGGTCCCCTTGAAACTTTGGCTACAGGATGTGCATGTCTACTTCTCTCGTGCTGATGGGGAATATCCAGGACAGTGTGCAAGTGCTAGCCCTGGATCCATTGAAGGTGAGGAAATTGTGCTAGCTAAGTAGGAAAGCACCACTCATTTCATACTCAGGCAACACAAAAGAGGGCCAGATAACTGTGAGCTCTTTGTACCTGCTGATCCTCTGGAAAGGTCCCTTTTAGCAGTGAAGGGGACCTCCTATTTTGTTGCAAAAGAGATCAGAAGGGGGTGCTGAGGACATTCACCAGATAATGTGTGTCATCAGAGCAGTACTGGTGCATGCAATGAGGTGGAGCCATGAAGGGTGGGGCTGTGCACAAGATTGGTCCCACTGGTGAACCCACAGAGCCCACCCTCACCCCAGCCCTGCCCCACCCCAGCCTGGCCCAGGTAATCAGCAGTGATGTCGGTGTCAGGAGGGTGAGTCTGCTCCAGTACATGCATCACTACTGCATCAGAGTTTCATTCCCCTCATAGAGAACCTTTCAGAGGTGAAGGGGCTGTCTTTCGTCAGCAAAAGCATTATTGATGGGGACATAATGATGGCATTTCCACTGAGCTCCTCTTGTTCCATTATTAGAGTTGGCATAGGCATTTTGCCTAAGGCACAGCTGGAAGCAAATTTGAAACTTCCTCCTTAGGCAAATAGGGATGTTTCCAGGGGAGCCAAAATGGTTTTGGTAGGACTAGAGAAAATTATCAGAGGAGTTTTGCAGTGGCCGCATTATGAAAAGACAGGGGGCTGCCACCACTGTCTCCTAGCATCTGCCCCCTGAGGCAGTCACTTCCCTCTGCTTAATATTAGGGCCAGCCCACACATTGATCATACATAAAGAGGACAGTCTGACTTCTTCTAAGCCTCCTTCTAATCACTGATAGGGTTCCTCTCAAACTGTGTCAAGTGCTTTACAGTCTTTAGCAAGTCTGGTGTCATAACATCCTGATGCTTTGAGAACTGTTGTGTTATGCACAATGGAGGGTAAAAATGTATCCTTTGACTTTAGTATGGCTGGGAGGCAATGAACATGAATCGGAATTTGGCTATTCCAAGGGCCTGGAAAGGAAGTCACATTCACCTATGTACTAGGGGAAGGGCCACAGTTCAGTGGTGCAGCACCTGCCTTGTATGCAGAAGGTCCCATATTCAGTCCCTAGCATCTCCAGATGGGGATGGGAGAGAACCCTGCCTGAAACCCTAGGAAGCTGTTGCCAGTCAGTGTAGAAAAACTAAACTAGATGGACCAATGGTCTGACTCTGTATGAAGCATATTCCTATGTTCCTACCTGCAGCAACCTGAAACAGGTACGTCCAGGTTGAGTCTAAAAGTATGTGCATGAAGGTAGAAAAGTAATAGTTTTCAGTTGTAGCATGAGAGTTTGCTTAGGATTTTGCAGTGCTGGACTGATATTGCTTTTGAAGAGTTAGTACAAGAATTTGATACTTGAGCTTTCATATATCTATATCTATGGAAAGATGGAGGGGGAAGGAGAGCACACTAAGAGATTGGTTCAATTGCTTCATTCTACAATCATTGTTACACCTTTGTAGTCTGAGGTCATGCTCACGATTTCTGTGGGGCCAGAGCCCTCACAAGAAAACCAAACTGAGTTGTAGAAGAAATGCTTTATAAATAAATCTAGGAACTGGGTCAAAGGGGCTGATATTTTATACTGAAGAAAAGTTGTTTTTCCCTTATGTGTTTGAAGCATTGATGTATATTTACAATTCCCTGCTGTTTTCTATTTTAGCCTACTCTGTTTAGCCAGAGGGAATTTGGGTTTGTCTGGCTACCCAGAGGTAAGGTACTTTAACAAGAAGATGAGGAAAGGAACACATTGGAGCTTAGACAGGTCATGAATTATTGCTGTCAGTCGCATGGAAAAAATAAAGCACCATGAAGTGGAATAAGCCCATGCTTCTTTGTCATGACTGAAAAAAAAGAACCTTTGGCTCAAGATCTGTCTGTCTGTCTGTCTGTCTGTCTGTCTGTCTGTCTGTCTGTCTGTCTGTCTGTCTGTCTGTCTGTCTGTCTGTCTGTCTGTCTATCTATCTATCTATCTATCTATCTATCTATCTATCTATCTATCTATCTATCTATCTATCTATCTATCTATCTATCTATCTATCTATCTATCTATATGAATATATAGATATTCAGCCCAAAACATACCTGGAAACCTGATCATTGGGAAGGAGAGATTTAACTACCCAGAAGGAAATATTTCTTGACTATCAGCTCTGCCTCATAGAAGTTTATACTCTGAGATTTGCAGAAGCAATCCTGTTCTCTGATTTAGGTAGGGGCAGGGGAGAAGCTGGTCAGTAAATTCCACCATATCAGTTCCATACACATTCTAAGCTTCATAGAAGTTGTGTGGTCATCTCAAACAAGGGCATGGTGCATGTGGAGAAAATACCGCAAACTTATGCAAGCATTATTCGGTATGCCATTCATATTGGGGAAGGACCATAGCTTAGTGGGAGACAAAATGCTTTGCATTCCCCTGATCTCTTGACCAGTTTCCTGTTTTGATTGCTTTTTTTTATCATTAATTTTTATTCAAATTTTCAAAAACAAAACAGAACAAAACAAAACAAAAATACAAATTAAACAATAAAATAAAATGTTGACTTCCGATTTGTCGCAGATCAGTTATAGGTCTACAATATATAACAAACCTGTCTCTTAAATTATATTACAAAATCACTTTCCTCCAGTAGTTATCTTAATTAATCATCCAATCTCATAAACATCACTTTATTCTTTCCACAAAAAGTCAAAGAGAGGCTTCAACTCCTTGAGAAATATATCTGTCGATTTTTCTCCAAATAAACATGTCAATTAATCCATCTCATCAAATCTGTTAGGTCCAATAATTTCAATAGCCATTCTTCCATTATCAGTGTGAAATCCATCTTCCATCTTCCATCCTTGCACCCATAATAATCCTGTTAGGTCCAGTAATTTCAGTAACCATTCTTCCATTATCAGTGTCCCATAATAATCTTGTTGCCTCCAGTAGTTATCTTAATTAATCATCAAATCTCATAAACATCACCTTATTCTTTCCACAAAAAGTCAAAAAGAGGTTTCAACTCCTTGAGAAATATATCTATCGATTTTTCTCCAAATAAATATGTCAATTAATCCATCTCATCAAATCTGTTAAGTCCAATAATTTCAATAGCCATTCTTCCATTATCAGTGTTAAATCCATCTTCCATCCTTGCACCCATAATAATCCTGTTAGGTCCAGTAATTTCAGTAGCCATTCTTCCATTATCAGTATCCCATAATAATCTTGCTGTCATAGCCAAAGTCATATAATAAGAGTCTGATGGGAATTTCCTTCATCACAAATATTTTCTTGCCATCAATTCTGAATGTGTTGCTAAAATATTGTTGTAAAGTCATATCTCTGTTTTTCTTTTTTACGAAATGCACCGGCACATCTCTTGAGAATTTTTCCATTGTCACATATCTGTAATTAATTCTATAGATTTTTTCTATGTCAAACTCCATCACATCATTCCAGACCAGAAATTTATCCAAGACATTGATAGCTTTATCTCTAATATCTTCATTAATTTCTTCAAGGACAACGCTGAATTCCAAACAGTAAACTTTATCTCTAATATCCATAAACTCCAAGTCTTTTTCCAGTTCCACATTTGTTCCAATCTCCAGGGCTTGCATCTTCCCTTTAATTTTTCTTTTTTCATCTTCTAATGTTTGTTCAGTTGTATCTCTGATCTCATCAACCTCCTCCATTTCTTTAAGCTCCTGCTTCATTTTGCCAAATTCAATTTTCATCTCCTGTCTACCCTGTCTCAGGGTTTGTTTCATTATCTCAATCTCATCCATTATTTTCTGAAACATAATTACTTCCAGGGTCTCAGCCACTTTCTTGATTGCCATTCTTAAAACCACGAAGAAGAAAAAAACCACTTCTTATTCCAGCAACAAAGGGGTTAATGTTCCAAGTCTGATGACATCACAGTGTAGACAGTGTAGACAGCACAGCCTGCCTTATCTCTTATATGTTCAGGAATGCAAAACAAATTCAGTTCACAGCATCAAAACAGTTAGTGGCATCGAGAACAAGCAGATTCGTCAAAATGAAATAGACCAGAAAAAATAGTCCCAGACATACAATACTCAAAAGTTCATAAATCAGATTTATTTATTTTTTTCTCTTTGGAATAGAAATCCCTCATCTGTTTGTATCTTTAAAATGCACAATTCCAGGCCAGCTTTTTGCAATAAAAACAAAGATAAGCCATCTCGATTTCTTTCCTCCTTAATTTCATAAATGAAAGAGAAGAGTTATAACTCATCCAGGAATTCTTTATAGCTGATTCATTGACAAATCTCTTTTTGCTGTAACAATTTAAGCCAGATGATAAAAATAGAAAGAAGGATGCTTGTCTGTTGAAATCCAAGATAAACGTCTCGCTTAATCAGTTAGAGCTTGTTTGGAAGTCTGTCCGGCTGGATGAACTTTCTCTCATAAACTAATGAAATCCAGTCCCCCCAACAAACACAAGCTTCTGTGGTTAATCTCTAGGTTTCTCCCTGCCCGGGAGAAAGTCTTTACCAGCCAAAAAAACCCGTTCTGACTGATTTTAAAACTGAAAAAGCTTCCTCTGAGACGAGAGCTCGACTCAAAGGCAGGCACAGGTGAAGCAACCCTTCCTGGAAGTCCTGTTTTGATTGCTGTACTATGCTTAATGGGGTTGTTTTGTTGCTGGGTAATTCCTTTATGACCAATGTAGCATTTGTAAGCCTCTTTACAGAATATTTTGTGTTTTAGCTAATATTATTTGAACATCAATTAACAATATACTATTTGTTTGTTAACTGGATTGATCTTCTCTACAAAAGTAAATAATGAAGTATTCTACAGGTAGTTTGCATATTTCCTTGTTATTCTATTTTTAAAAGATGTGATCAACATAATGGTTTTGTAATATGAAGAATTTATATGTAAATTAGACAAATGTGTTCTCTAAAAGTATGAATCAAAAATGAATTCTATTGGCAGCAACATAATATACAGCTAATGTTTCATGGGCAAGTGTCTTTTAATTATGGTGAATTTTCAATTATTCTGTATATTTTAACAATGTTGTGCAATTGGTTTTTATGTTTTGTACACCACTTAAAAGCCATCTTGGCATTAAGTGGTATATTAATTACTTAATTAATTACTAATCCTCTCTCTCTCAACCAAGTGACAGAATTAACTACCATATTGTTTTAATTATATCCCTTTTCTTCCTTTCAACCCAGAATTTATATTTATTAAATATCATTTTTTAAAAAATGGGGTTTAGTATTCCTCACTATCCATTTTTTTTTCTGAATATTTTGTATGGTTATTGAGGATGTTGTTTCTTAACCATGATTTGATTATTATATAATGTTAATGGCAAGTGGGGCAAATTGCAATGGATTTTCATTCAGATATTGCATTAGGAATTCCTTCCCGGTGGGTGATTTTGTAATTTTTCTTAAGGCAGCAACTCCATGCCCAGTTGTACATGGATCATTCTCTCTTTTTTAAAAATCAGGTGTGTTCTGTCCTGTTTCTACATTAAGCTGTGACTTTTTTTCTTTTTAAACATAATTGCATGGAAATGCATATATAAATGTGTATGTAGTTTCTCTTAAAGTAAGCGTCTCTAAAAAAATTGATACATTGTTTTGAACAAGAACTTCATTACAACATTTGGAGAAGTGCAAAGTCTGATGGATAGTTATGTTCCAGTCCACGTATTAATCCAGGAGACACTAATTGGGCCACTTTATTTCAGAATTTGCAAACACTGAATTCCTCAAACATTCCAAAATCTAAGACAGTCGCCCTGACAAAATACAAAAAAGACCAATAATCTAAAATGATTTTTTTTGTACATGGAAGGGTAGATGCTCAGTGGTACAGCATCTGCTTGGCATGTAGAAGGCCCCATGTTCAATCACTGGTGTCTCCACTTAGGCCAGGGAAAGGCCACTGTCAAAAACCTTGGAGACCCACTGCCAGTCAGTGTAGAGCTAGATGGCCCAGTGATCTGACTCAGTATAAGACATCTTCCTATGGCCTTATGATGGATTACTCTAACTAGAAATTGCATGTTTATAGGATAAAGATGGCTCTTTGGACAATTATTCTCCTGTAGATGAGTGTTTGCTTAGCATTCATCTCACCTTTTTCCAGTAAATATTCCACTGTGTCATTTTGGATTCTTTCAAATTTTTGTTCAACTGCTGCTACCCTCCTATGCAGGTATACATTTGAGTTGATTTCCATGGGATTTTTGTTGACTTGGAATAAGGACTTCTCAGACATATTTTCCACTGATTCTTTTTTATTTAAGTCATTACTTTAACCATGTCATGACAACACTTCAAGATCTTTCTGTCTCTTGACTTTGTCCAAATGGTAATCTATGCCGTTACATGTTGTTGACACTTTGCAATTTTCCAAACATAAAGCAAAAGTTTCCCCTGAAGACCTGAAATATTCAACACTTCTATGATAGGTGACAAGCAGTCAATTGCAGCTGAGCCATCATCTCAAGCTAGTTTAGTTTAGAGGAGACACAATTCTTATAATTTGCAAGCCCTTGGCTGGAAAACTGCCATGAAGCTCCCTTCTGAAAAAGAAAAAAGGATTGAAGCAAAAAATTTAAAAAATGGCAAACGGTTTCTTATTTATAAATGAGTGTCCAAGTCACAAGTTTACTTTCAAAGAATTATTATAGTTCAAGCAGAAGAACCAAATTGTTTTGCCAGTGATTTTGCCACAATAATCTAATTCACAGACCTTTTGGCAGAGCTTGGAAAAGTTACTTTTTTGAACTACAACTCCCATCAGCCCAATCCAGTGGCCATGATGGCTGGGGCTGATGGGAGTTGTAGTTTAAAAAAGTAACTTTTCCAAGCTCTGCCTTTCGGTTCATGTGACTAAATGATTCAGACCACATTTAGTCAGACCATTAGTCCATCCAGTCTAGTACTGTTTCCTCTTCCCTGAAACAGTGAGAAAAATCAAAGACAGGCCTGCCAGCACTATTTTGCTGCAAAGGGAACTTTGGTGTCTTATGATGCTTATGTGAAAGTCTTCCCTCTTCTTCTTACCCTGCTCTTGGATGTCCAGCCTTTCCTGTAATGGCTCCATCCATCACAGCCTGCTCCCCTGGTGCTTGGGAGTTATTTGTGGGTTCTGCTCCTAGATGAACCCCAGCCTTCATTGGAGCACCTCCAACCTTCACAGTCTACTTCCTCAGTCCCTGGGGTTTACATGAGGGTCCTATTCCCCCGATGCCTAGAGGTACATGCAAGTCCTGCTCCTTGGTGAATTCCATTTATTATTATTATTATTATTATTATTATTATTATTGTTGTTGTTGTTGTTGTTGTTGTTGTTGTTGTTGTTATTGTTATTGCTATCTATACCCCGCCCTTTTTCCAAACTGGAACTCAAGGCTGCTTCCAGATAAAAACAAGTACACATCATTAAGAACCTATAAAAATATAAAACATATAAACATATAAAATCAGCATTAAAACAGGATTAAACTATTAAGATGTTAAAACCAATTACTCTTAAAATACTGCAACCCAGTTTAGGAGCATATAAGTAAAACAATAACATACAGCATCCTCTTCAGTCACTACCCTTAAAACCTTCAGTTCCAAAGGCCTGCCGGAAGAAAAAAGTCTTTAGCTGTCAGCAGAAAGACTGCACAGAGGAGGCCATTCTTGCCTCCCTAGGGAGGGAGTTCCAAAGCCTAGGGGCAGCCACTGAAAAGGCCCTATCTCGTGTCCCCACCAGTCACACTTGTGAAGGTGTTGGGATCATGAGAAGGGTCTCTCCTGAAGATCTCAGGGCCCGGGCAGGTTCATATAGGGAGATACGGTCTGACAAATAGCCTGGACCTAAGCCATATAGGGCTTTATAGGTCATAACCAGCACTTTGAATTGTGTCCGGAAACAGACTGGCAGCCAGTGGAGCTGTTGCAGCAGGGGAGTTGCATGGTCCCTGTAACCAGCCCCAGTTAACATTCTGGCTGCAGCTCGTTGCACCAACTGAAGTTTCCAAACAGTCTTCAAAGGCAGCACTACGTACAGTGTGTTACAGTAGTCTAAGTGGGATGTAACTAAGGCATGTGTCACCATAGCCAGATCAGATGACTCCAGGAACGGGCGCAGTTGGCGCGCTAATCTTAACTGTGCAAAAGCATTCCTGGCCACCGCAGAAACCTGGGCCTCCAGGTTTAAGGCTGAGTCCAGGAGCACACCCAAACTGCGAACCTGCGTCTTCAGGGGGAGTGTAACCCCATACAGCACAGCACAACTCCATCCTGCCTCCCTCTCATCTCTGGAGAGGAGCTTTTTAAAGATGTCTAGACTGAGCTGAGACACTAGTGCATCAGCATCAAGTGGTGCTGTGTCACTTCCAGTGCAGCTGAGCAAGCCTTCCGTTGGGCAGGCTGAGAAACAGAGCTGCTGAAGGTGAGCAAGCAGTGTGATTCCCAACACCTAATGTTTCTATACAGATAGACCTTAACTGGTAAACCTGCAAGGCTTCATGTAATATCAGATCAGAACCCAACAAAAGGCTCCATAAAGCAAGGGGTGAAGAGCTTTGTTTTGTTTTTGGTCTAGCCCAACATACAATAAGTCATCCTCAACATGGTCCTCCAAGAAAACTAGTTGCTGACCAGGTGTCAACTGCTACTCCCTGCAAGGCCTTGGGTGCCAGCTGAAGCCAGATGGGGCTAAAAAGGGAGAAGACAACTGCCAGAGGGTAGGGAAGAGAGCTCCCCTTCATTAGAGCCACCTCTAGCCAAGGTTCTCCCCTGCAATGTCAGGCTTCTTGTAACATGTGCCAGGGTAGGAGTAGTCGGGGGCCTGCCATTGAGGTAATATTGGGCAGGGGACATAATAGTGGTGGGAGGCACACTGGCCATTAAAGGGGAAGGGTATAAGACATCTTCATGCTTATATCCCTTCTGGTCCCCCTTCCAACCCTTGGGACACTGGTAGCTATGCTGGGAACTCCCTGGATCTTACTGTCCTGCTGATGAATGCAAGGTCAGGGACTAATCATACAGCCACAAGAGTGGCTGTATACTATGGCCAGTGTGGATTTTTCACATTCCGCAATGTTAAATTGAAAATACCCCCATGCCATTCTGATGCTTCCCATAAACTCATTTCAAAACAAAACCTTACAAAACCTATAGGCCTGAACTCAGAAACGCTTGCTTAACAACCCTGTAAATTTTCATGGCGATACACAAAACAGTCAGACAGAATAGAGAGTTCAAAGTCTAAAAAGAGAGAGAGAAAACCCCAGAGCCCTTTTGGACTTTTTTCTCTCAGAGTTCTCACAATCTGTTGAAATGCATTAAAAATCAGCCATGTTCACAGAGTATCTGTAATCCTATTACTGACTTTGCCCCATACTCTGACCTTCATCTCCTGCAGTGTAAACATTTAAAAAATGCCTGGCTGGTTTTTAATTAATTTAAGAAATTTTGGCTTGAACCCAATGAGAGTGTCGGGCATGCTCAGTAAGAACCAACTGTCAGTGTTCTAAGAGTCAGACTCACAGCTGCTTGTCTTGTCTAATCAGGGGGCCACACCCACACCAGACTTTGATTTCACTTGAGACAGTCATGGCTTCCCCCAAAGAATCCTAGGAAGTGTAGTTTGTGAAGGGTGCTGAGAAGAAACTTCTATTCCACTGGCACAGCTTCTGTGGCCAGAGTGGTTTAACAGTCAGCCACTCTGATTGAAGGTCTGTGAGGAAAACAGGGTGTCTCCTAGCAACTCTCAGAACCCTTCACTAAGTACACTTCCCAGGATTCTTTGAGAGAAGCCATGACTGTCCAAAGTGAAATAAAGGTCTGGTGTAGATGTGGCCAGGGACAGCTTTGGTTTAAATTTGGATGTGAGGCTACATGTGCCTGCTGCAGAATAAAATGGTGGGGAAAACACTGAAAAGCAATTATACTATTCACAATGTTTTCCTTTTGGAAAGGTAAGGGGCTTCCCCTCTGTCCAGTGCCCACCCACCCAATCTCCTCCCCTTCCCCTCCTCTTCCACTCCCTTCCCCTTTCCTGGGTCAGTGTTGGACTACGACCTCGGACACCAGGGTTCGAATCCCCACACAGCCATGAAGCTCACTGAGTGACCTTGGGCCAGTCACTGCCGCTCAGCATCAGAGGAAAAGCAATGGTAAAACCAGCTCTGAATACTGTTTACCATGACAACCCTACTCATAGGGTCACCATAAGTCGGGATCGACTTGAAGGCAGTCCATTTCCATTTTCATACATGATTGCACAGAAATAAATCCCATTGAACTCAAAAAGTATGCAAATGATCAAATGCTTCCTCCCTTCTCCTTCCTACGATTCTCTCCCTGTTGCCCCTTCCCTCCCCCTTCCTTTGCCCCTCCCTACCCATCCCATTCCAATCCCCCTTCCCCCTCCCCATGGTCAGTTTTACCTATCTTAAGCATGATTGCACGGGATTAAATACTGTTATGAGCATGGGGGTTGGAATGGATGATCCCTGTGGGTCCCCTTTCCAGCCCCTAATTTGGAATCCTATGCCTTGGAATGAGGAACTCACTCTGCTCGTCAGATGAATCTCTCATTTGTTAAACAAATAGAGTGGCCAGGTAAGATAATGGGCCTATCACTTGCCCAGCAATGGTGAATGGGCCAGGAAGACCCTGTTGTCATTGACACTCTTCAGGAGAGCTTCCCCCCCTTTCTGGAGACCAGGAGAGGCTTTTAGTTTTGAGTTGTGTTCTAGAGAATGTCTGGGGCTGCAGGCAGGCAGAGAGGCAATCCTTCTGCACCATGGCTTTAGGATGCCTCCTGCAACCCAGATGGAAAAGCTGGATATTGGACTGCTGATGCCTTGAACCCCCTCCATCTTAAGCTCAGGTTGGAATGCATGTAAATAAACAAACCATATTTCTTAAAGACACCACAGTCTCCGCTGACCTTCTTCCCAAAGGAAACCAAACCCTTTAGGAGCACAGGAACCCCTGAAATCTCACCACTTGGAGATTGGGGAGGCGTGCAACAATACCATTGAACTCAATAAGCATGCAAATGATCAAATCTGCTCTCCCCTCCCCTTCCTTTGCCCCCTCCAATCTGCTTCCATTCCCCTCCTCTCCTCCCTTCTCCTCCTCCTCCCCTCCTTCTCCACACCATCCCCTGTCAGGTACCCTGTCCCTAACACCTCCAGCTTTGAGTGTGTGTGCCTGGCATTGGGTCAGGGAGACAGAGTGGAGATTTTGTTGGTGTACTGTCCACCCCGCTGCCCAACAGTCTCCCTCCCTGAACTGGTGGAGCTGGTCTCGGCAATGGTGTTGCAGTTCCCCAGGTTGACGGTCCTGGGTGACTTCAACATACATGCCGAGGTTAGACTCACAGGTACAGCTCAGGACTTCATGGCTGCCATGACCACCATGGGGCTGTCTCTAATATCATCTGGACCAATGCATCTGGCAGGACACACACTTGATCTTGTGTTGTGTTCAGGACAGGAAGAAGGTGATCTGAGGGTGAAGGGGTTCTTAGTGACTCCGTTGTCATGGACAGATCACCACCTGACAAGGTTTAGACTTTGTGCCCCCGGTAACTTTCGCAGGGGTGAAGGGCCAATTAAGGTTGTCCACCCCTGGAGACTCATGTATCCTTATGGTTTCCTGAATGCTCTGGGGGATATTCCCAGCATGGCTGTTGATACTGCCGAAGCCCTGGTCAATCTCTAGAATACGGAGGTGACCCGGACGGTAGACACTATTGCTCCAAAGCACCTCTCCCACCAGGGAAGGCCCATAATACACCTTGGTTTACTCAAACTTTGGGCCTGATGAAATGGCAGGGACGACGACTAGAGTGACGATGGAGAAAGCCTCAGTCCGTTTCCGATCGAACACAGGCTAGAGCTCATTTTCGAGCCTATCATGTGGCGGTGATGGCAGCGAAGAGTGTGTACTTCTCTGCCACCATTGCATCTGCTCAGTGTCGTCTGGTGATACTTTTCTGGGTGGTTCGGGGTATTTTGGGCTCTGGCCCTACTTTAGACTCTGAGCCCTCAGTCGCTTGCTGTGACAAATTTGTGAGGCACTTTGCAGATAAAATTGCTTGCATCTGGACTGACTTGGACTCCTCATTAACTTCTCATTAACTACAGTTGTTCCAGACGTCCGTGAAGCTTCCTCTGGTCATTTTTCTATGGATACTTTTCAGCTTGTAAAGGATTCTGTGAGAATCGAGGGCCACTACTTGTTCCCTTGACCCTTGTCCATCCTGGTTAATCATATCTGCCAGAGGGGGAGTGGCTGACTGGTTGGCATATTTAATTAACACCTCCCTAAGGGAAGGTTCTATGCCAACATTGTTAAAGGAGGCTGTGATAAGAACTTTGTTAAAAAAAGCATTCGTTAGACCCTGCAAATCTTAACAACTTCCGCCCTCTCTAATCTCCCCTTTCTGGGCAAGGTGATTGAGAGGGTAGTGGCTGCTCAGCGCCAAGTTTTCCTGGATGAATTGGACTATCTAGACTCTTTTCAATCAGGCTTCAGGCCTGGTCATGGGACAGAGACTGCCTTGGTCACCCTGCTTGATGACCTATGCCAAGCATCAGACGGGGGAGTGCATCCCTGTTGGTGCTGCTGGACCTCTCGGAAGCCTTTAATACAATCGACCATGGTATCCTTCTGGGCCGTCTAGCTGGGATGGGATTGGGAGGGGCTGTTTTACAGTGGCTGCAGTCCTACCTGATGGACAGGACCCAGAAAGTGGTGCTGGGAGACTACTGCTTGACCCCCTGTCCGTTGGCTGTGGGGTACTCCAAGGTTCTATTCTGTCTCCCATGCTCTTTAACATTTATATGAAACCGCTGGGAGAGGTCATCAGGAGATTTGGAGTACAATGTCATCAATATGCTGATGACACTCAGCTCTATCTCTCCATACCGCCTGATTGCAGGGAGGAAGTGATCATCCTAAACTGGTGCCTGGAGGCTGTGAAGGGCTGGTTGTGGGCTAACAAACTGAAACTTAATCCAGACAAGATGGAAGTACTGATGGTCAAGGGAAAAACCTCACCAGGGATGGGGTTGCAACCTATTCCGGATGGGGTTGCAACCTATTCTGGATGGGGTTGCAGTTCCCTTGAAGGAGCAGGTCCGCAGATTGGGAGTCCTCCTGGATCCTGCCCTGCTGCTTGAATATCAGGTGGCTGTGGTAGCCGGGAGTGCTTTTGGCCAACTCAAACTGCATCCGTTCCTGGAAGCAGTTGACTTGGCCACAGTGACGCATGCATTGGTGACATCGAGGCTTAATTACTATAACACACTCTATGTGGGGCTGCCTTTGAAAACAGTTCGGAAATTACAGTTGGTTCAAAATGCAGCAGCCAGAATGTTAACTGCAGCATGGCACAGGGAGCATATCACCCCTGTGCTTTATCGACCACTGGCTCCCAATTTGTTTCCGGGCCCAATTCAAAGTGCTGTTTCTGACCTTTAAAGCTCTAAACAGCCTTGGACAAATATACCTGAGGGACCGCTTACGCTCATATGTACCTGCCCGGGATTTAAGATCATCTGCCTCTGGTCTCCTTTGTGTGTCTGGAATAAAAGATATTAGACTGAAAAGGACGTGGGAGAGAGCTTTTTCAGCTGTGGCTCCCAAGCTTTGGAATACCCTACCCCAAGACATCCACCTTGCTCCCTCCCTGTTGGTTTTCCAGAGACTTCTGAAAACGATCTTGTTCTGGAGAGCCTTTGGGAGGGACTGAAGATAGAGCCTGACACTGATTTTATGCCTTCTACATTAAATTTTACCTTTGTAATCCCTTTAATACCACCACCTATAGGCAAAAAACTTTACAGTTTAAGAATGTACCTATGGCCCACAGATATTTCTATCCAACTTTAAAAAGCAGGGAAATTGGGCAGCTATAGTGAATGCACCAGGGGAGCAGGAGACCTGACCGCCTCTCTGAGATATTGGACTGCCCTACAAATTTGTCAAAATGCAAACATAATTTGGCTTGGTTTTTCACAGTCCAATCCACTTCCTGTGTAGCTTGGAAGAATTTGGTAACATGTGCCTCTGAGCATATGGTGAGTGGTGGCAACACCTGCAATCAGCACAAATAATAAGCCATCCAGGTTCTGGGGGTCTTTTTTGGGAGCAGGGTCCCTATGTCTCCAGCATCTTATGAGCCAATCAGTATGAAAGGAGAGTGCATTGGCACTGAGAAGAGTCTTCTAATGTGTTTCCTTGTCCTTTCCTGCTGATTGGAGTCAATGAGAATGAAAGGAGGTAAATCAGACACTGAGAAGACTCTTATCAGTAACTAACACTCTCCTCTTGTGTGCTTATTGACTCCTAGGAATGTCTGCTGTTGTTGGAAAATGCATTAACAAGGATCTTATCCCCAACCCCACAGCAAAAAAGGGGAGGAGAGGGCGAGGCTGTGACTAACATAAAGGGACCCTGCACTTCTCAATTTGCCACTACACTACTGGCTATGCAGTAGTGGCTGGTAAGGTGGCACAGGTGGGGCTGCATTGCTCTCCCAGCTTCCCAAACCTGCAGATCATTGCCACTGACTGAGAGGGAGAGGGTGAGGGGCAAAGTGCAGGGAGCTCTGTGTGCTGAGGTACAAGCATCGGATTGGCTCTGCCACCATGCCAAACTCTCCACAGCTTGCCCCTTCCCTCCCCCTCTTGGTCAGTGGTAGTGACCCACAGTGTTGGGAAACTGGGAGAGCAACACAGCCCCACATGTGCCACCCCTTCAGCTGCTACTGGTACTGTGTGAAAAAGTTTTTTTTTCTTCTGTCTGTCCTAAATCTGTCAATATTCAGCTTCTTTGAATGTCCACAAGTTCTATCGTTATGAGAGAGGGAGAAAAACATTCCCATCATTAATATTTTATATTGTTTTATGTAAACCACTTAGAAGTTTGTGATGATCAAACGGCATATAAATCCTGTTAAATAAATAAAATAATTGTATCTGCGATCATTGTCATGTTAAAAACGTAGTGTTCATTTCTGTTGTCATGTGTAACTGTGCAGTTCATTCTGGGACATTATCTGGGAATCCGCTAATGCCTGGAAATGTTTATAAGATGCCCCCTAAAATAAGTTTCCTAGGCATTATAGAGAAAAATAAAACACAACGATACAATAAAAATCCATAATAAGCTAAAACATCTAGCTAACATAAAAAGCCAAGTACAGACGACCAACAAAATAAAATTGTGAATGTGAACTCCAACATTATGTGGGCAAAGTTCTACTAGTTGTGCTTGTGCAACAGGACTTCTCCTTCCTTTCCTTCCCCCTGCAGCTTTCTACATCTGCATGTGCTCCAGAGGATCCCCTAACTGTCAACAGCAGATATTTGGGTGTGCAGAAGGAAGGAGTTCTGTTCTGTGAGTGGAAGACTGTTCTGCTTGTGCATGGAAACTGCGCTGAGCTAAATCATGGTTTGGGTTGGCATGTTGTCTGAACTCTCGCTCATAGATTAGTTCTTCTGAATAAACCCTGAGCCACAAAACATAAGACAAATCTTGGCTACAACTCTTGCTTAGTCTGGAGAGAAGCCCAGGTTTGCTACAGCTTGGTGAAAGGGGTAGGGGTTGGATTGCAGCCTTAATGATTTCTTGTAATGGATTTTTGTTTTGTTGTTATTTGTGGATATTTTGTCAATATGATAATATGTGAAATGGATCATTGAATTATGCTAATTGTTTATTTTTAGTTATATTTTGAATTATTATAGGGGTGACAGTGGGGTTTTTTTGGTATATTTTGCCATTTCTATGGTTGTAAATTACCTTGAGTCAGTAATGTAAAAAGGTGATACACAAATAAAACAATGAAACAAAATGAAATATTCTAGCAAATTTCTTGGTGTGCTCTATGTTTTTAATTGACCATGCACACCCTTCCTTAAGTGGAGTGGTTTAAGCATAGCAGGCTAAACACAGGCACCTTGGGCAGTCCAATTTTGTATTTCCCAACAACTAGATTCATTGCTTAAGTAACAACGTATTGTAATCAGTCTAATTTTACATCAGAGCTGCAGTTTCAGATTCAATGCATCCAAAATAGAAATAGAATATAACCTCCAGTTTGAAACACAAAAGGCTGTCTTCACCATCATATGGCACTGACCAATAAAAAGGTTTTGAAATTGATAAAAACAAATTTGACACAGATTTCTAGGATGAATAATGATAGAAATAATTTTCTAGATTAGATTCTCTGTAGAAACAATAGTAAAAAGGAAAGAAGCAAAGAACACCAAAAAACAAAGAAAAAAGTAATTCTCCATCTTTGCCACCACTCACCATATGCTCAGAGGCACGTTACCAAATTCTTCCAAGCTACACGGGAAGTAGATTGGACTATGACAGACCAACCCAAATCATGTTTGCATTTTCACAAATTTGTAGGGCAGTACAATATCTCAGAGAGGCGGTCAGGTATCCTGCTCCCCTGATGCACCCACTATAGCTGCCCAATTTCCCCACTTTTAAAAGTTTGATAGAAATACCTGTTGGCTATACATACATTAGCCAACAAGTATTTCTATCAAACATTTACATACATTAGCTGGTATAGCACAGTGGGGAGGAGAGCCTGGCTGGAAGTCCAGAGTCTGTGAGTTCAAATCCCCGCATGTGTCTCCTTGGTGTCAAGGGCCAGCTAACGATCACCCCCACAGTGAGTGGATCAGGGGTTACGTGCCCTGCCACCTGTGCAGCCATGGGCAAGCTGCATAGTCCCAAGGAGCCAGATGCTCCCCAGCTAGCAGTTGCAGGAAGGGGCTGGCTTGTGCAGCTGTGGCAAGCCTAGCAGGCCCTAGCCAGCTGGGGAGGACTAGCCTCAGAGGGAGGCAATGGTAAACTCCCTCTGAATACCACTTACCATGAACACCCTATTCATCACCCTAGCCATAAGTCAGGATTGACTTGAAGGCAGTCCATTTCCATTTCCATACATACATTCTTAAACTGCATTAGGTTGTTGTTGTTTTTTTGCCTATTAGTGAATTTTTCTGCTTATGCAGGAGATAAGACATGGATCCTGTGCAAGTTTGCTGAGAATGGATTGATCATTTGCATGCTTATTGAGTTAAATGGAATTTACTCCACTGCCATCATGCTTAAGTTCGATGAAACTAACCACAGGGGAGGAGGGGGAGGAGGAGGAGGAGGGAGGGCGGTGATGCAGGGGGAAGGGAGAGGAAGGAGAGGAGGGGAGGGAAGCATGCAAGAGAGGGAGGGGAAGAGGAGAAGGAGGGGAGGTTTGATAATTTGCATGCTTATTGAGTTCAATGGGATTTACTCCCATGTGATCATGCTTAGGATAGGTGGAGCTAACCACAGGGGAAGAGGAAAAGGGAGACAGATGGAGGACTGGAATGGGGAGGGGAGGGGAAGGGAAGGGAGGAGGAGGGAAGAGAAGAGGGGAGGAGGAGGAGAGAGATGGAGGAGAGAGGAAGGAGAGGGAGAGGGGGAGGAAGGGGGAGGGGGAGAGGGAGGGGAAGAGGTGGAGGAGAAAAGGGAGGGAAAAGGAGGGAGGAGGAGCAGAGGGCAGGTTTGATGATTTGCATGCTCAGTGGGATTTGCTCCTGTGCAATCATGCTTAAGATAGATGAAACTGACCTGGGGAAGGGGAAAGGAGGGGAGAGAGGGAAGGGAGGAAAAAGAGGAGGGGTAGGGTGGAAGGGGGAGGGGATGATATTGGGTGTGTGGGCACTGGGCAGAGGGAAAGTCCTACTCCTTTCCAAATGGAAAGCATTATTAATAGTATCATATTGGGAGGGTTCCCCACCTTTTTATTCTACAGCAGACACACCAAAGTTCACCGTGGCCATATCCACACCAGACATTTTTTCCACTTTAGACATTCATGGCTTCCCCCAAATAATCTTGAGAAGTGTAGTTAGTGAAGGGTGCGGAGACTTGCTAGGACATGTGCTGTTTCCCCCACAGAG
Organism: Rhineura floridana; assembly: GCF_030035675.1. NCBI lineage: Eukaryota > Metazoa > Chordata > Lepidosauria > Squamata > Rhineuridae > Rhineura > Rhineura floridana. The sequence goes on along the minus strand of NC_084480.1, from coordinate 199,965,020 downwards.
CTTCAATCAAAGTGGCTGACTGTTAAACCAGCCTGGCCACTGGAGCTCTGTCAGGGGAATAGGAGTCTCCTAACAACCCTTCTTTTGCACCAGCATATGATGTCACCCTCACCCAACTCAAGGAAAAAACACTATTCTCTTAAACACTACAAATACATTTTAAAACATGAACGTCTGACTCATGAGAACTGAAGTACTGGCAGGGCTGATTTAACCAAAAGGTTGTCACATGAGCAGGCTAAAACACATGCTTACAAAGACAGATTTGACACTGAGACATCTGAGTGTGGCTCTGATGGTTCACGTTTGTTAGACATGATTTGACTTCAGCTTGATTATACTTTCAGCATAAGGGTCAGGGAATATCTGACAAATCTATATGAAGACAAGCCATTCTACTATTATAATTTTTGAAACTGGCACTTTTGAGAACCATAGCTGTGCCTGCTCAAATAATGCAGAGTTTCAGCACAACACGTTACTAGTCTTGGGAACTATGAACCTTGACTTTGGCTGGGAGGGGGGGTGCCCCTTCCTGTGCTCCACCTCAGGCAAGAAAATGTCTTAGGCTGGCCCTGAGGGAATGGGCTAACCTGGTGAGGAAGCTATCAACAATAGATAGAAGCATAAGACACACACACACAGAGAGAGAGCACTCAACATTATGGTGACAACAAAATTAAGTCACCACGCAGACATTTCAAATGGCCTTTCTGTTGCTTGGGCCTCAGATCAATATCTAAGATGGTGAGGCTACCAAATGATAACTGTCCCAATGGACCAATGATAATTATATATCACAGCCAGCTAGCAGGACTTTGGTTCTGGCTACACTTTGGAGAAATGGCTGCTATCTTACCAATCAATAATTATGTGCCAGAGAATACACATGAATGCTCACCATTTTGTGGGTTTTCCACCTCAGCAGCTGTCCTTATTCTACACAGAATATGCTATTAAACAAAAGTATCAGTCAAGCGCACCTTATTTTGCCTCTTTTCCAGGCAAGCCAGGTTCGACCTTTTCACTACAATTTCCTAGGAACCCTCGAAGGTGTTTTATATATAGTGGTAATCAAGTTGCTTCTAAAAACTCATACATGCTACAGTATTTTACTTGCTTACTGAAACAAGATGTCAGTACAGTTCTTTATATCTTCACCATACTAAGAGATCCAGGACACACAGCAGAACTATACACAAAAAAATCCCCAGATTTTAACTCTTGTAAATGGGACAATTGATCAAAAAATGTGATGACAGGAAAGGGCCTACTGAATGACTGCAAACAGAACTCTAAATCTAACCCAGAAATTAGCCCGAGCACTAGACCTAACCCTAATCCTAACCTTAACCTTGAAACAAACCTGGACCCTAACCCTAACTCTAACTTTAACCCTAAACTTAAACCTAACCCTAACTCTAACACAACCCTAAACCTAGCCTAACTTACCCAGAACCCTAACCGCAAACCTAATGATATTGTTGTTGTTATGTGCCTTCAAGTCGATTATGACTTATGGCAACCCTATGAATCAGCGACCTCCAAGAGCATCTGTCATGAACCACCCTGTTCAGATCTTGTAAGTTCAGGTCTGTGGCTTCCTTGATGGAATCAATCCATCTCTTGTTTGGCCTTCCTCTCTTTCTACTCCCGGCTGTTTTCCCCAGCATTATTGTCTTTTCTAGTGAATCATGTCTTCTCATGATGTGTCCAAAGTATGATAACCCCAGTTTCATCATTTTAGCTTCTAGTGATAGTTCTGGTTTAATTTGTTCTAACACCCAATTATTTGTCTTTTTTGCAGTCCATGGTATGCACAAAGCTCTCCTCCAGTGCCACATTTTAAAGGAGTTGATTTTTTTCTTATCAGCTTTTTTCACTGTCCAACTTTCACATCCATACATAGAGATCAGAAATACCACAGCCTGAATGATCCTGACTTTGGTGTTCAGTGATACATCTTTGCATTTGAGGACCTTTTCTAGTTCTCTCACAGCTGTCCACCCCAGTCCTAGCCTTCTTCTGATTTCTTGACTATTGTCTTCATTTTGGTTAATGACTGTGCTGAGGTATTGATAATCCTTGACAAATTCAATGTCCTCATTGTCAACGTTAAAGTTACATAAATCTTCTGTTGTCATTACTTTAGTCTTTTTGACATTGAGCTGTAGTCCTGCTTTTGTGCTTTCCTCTTTAACTTTCATCAGCATTCGTTTCAAATCATTACTGGTTTCTTCTAAGAGTACGGTATCGTCTGCATATCTTAAATTATTGTTGTTTCTCCCTCCAGTTTTCACACCTCCTTCATCTTGGTCCAATCCCACTTTCCGTATGATATGTTCTGCGTACAGATTAAACAAATAGGGTGATAAAATACACCCCTGTCGCACACACTTTCCGATGGGGGAACCAATCGGTTTCTCCATATTCTGTCCTTACAGTAGCCTCTTGTGCAGAGTATAGGTTGCGCATCAGGACAATCAGATGCTGTGGCACCCTCATTTCTTTTAAAGAATTCCATAGTTTTTCATGATCTACACAGTCAAAGGCTTTGCTGTAGTCTATAAAGCACAAGGTGATTTCCTTCTGAAATTCCTTGCTCCGTTACATTATCCAACGTATGTTCGCAATATGATCTCTGGTGCCTCTTCCCTTTCTAAATCCAGCTTGGATGTCTGGCATTTCTCGCTCCATATATGGTAAGAGTCTTTGTTGTAGAAGCTTGAGCATTACTTTACTTGCATGGGATATTAAGGCCATAGTTTGGTAATTACTGGATTCCCTGGGATCCCCTTTCTTTGGAAGTGGGATATATATTGAACGCTTCCAGTCTGTGGGCCATTGTTTAGTTTTCCATATTTCTTGACAAATTTTTGACAAAGTTTGGAGAGATTCAGTCTCAGCAGCTTGTAGCAAATCTGTTGGTATGCCATCTGTTCCTGGTGATTTGTTTCTTCCAAGAATTTTAAGAGCAGCTTTCACCTCACATTCTAAAATTTCTGGTTCTTCATCATATGATTCCTTCGTGAATGAATCTGTCATCTCTTTTATAGAGTTCTTCAGTGTATTGCTTCCATCTTCCATGTGTACAGTCGTCTTTTTGGTTGCTCAAAAACTGTGTTGGCAAGAAACAAAACATTGGCTTCACATAATTCAATAAGTCTTTCTCCTGCTTCATTTCTGTCACCTAAGCCCCATTTCCCCACAATTCCTAGTTCTTCTCTGTTCCCTACTTTTGCATTCCAGTCCCCCATGATTATCATCATATCTTGTTTTGGTGTGTGATCAGCTTCCTCCTGTACTTCTGCATAAAATATCTCCAATTCTTCTTCTGCTACATTTGATGTTGGAGCGTAGACTTGGATGATGGTTATGTTAATAGGTTTCCCATTTAATCTCATTGATATCACTCGCTCAGACCTTTCGTTGTAGCTGCTAATTGCTCTTGCTACATCACTTCTCACTAGTAAAGCAACTCCGTTTCTTCTTGATTTCTCATTTCCTACATAAAATATTTTGTAGTTGCCTGATTGAAAATGTCCCACTCCAGTCCATTTTAATTCACTCATGCCAAGTTTTGTAATGTTGATACGCTCCATTTCTTGCTTGACAATTTCTAACTTTCCCTGGTTCATGCTTCTCACATTCCATGTTCCTATTGTGTGGATTGTACAACTCTGGACTCTCCTTTTGCATCTGTGCACACCAGCCTCTGGGCTTCCTTTCGGCTTTGACCCAGCTGCGTCATTAGTCACAGTGCTACTCATACTTGTCCTTTGTTCTTCCCCAGTAGCTTGGTGAGTGCCTTCTGACCTGGGGGTCTCATCTTCCAGCACTATCTCGTGTTGCATTTTGTTACTCTGTTCATAGGGTTTTCATGGTAAGAGGTATTCAGAGGTGGTTTACCATTGCCTTCCTCTGAGTTTGGATTCATCTTAGTCTGGTGTCTCAGCTTTGACCATTCTGCCTTGGGTGCCCGTGCTAGGAGTCTAGCCTCTTGGTCTAGACTCCTGATGGCATTGCTCTCAGCTTCTTCAACACTCTCAAACCCCCACACCACATTAAAGTGTGCATCCTAAAGGGGATGATATAGAGAAGTATAAATCATACCCAGAAACTAACCATAGCCCTAACCTTATCCCTAACACAAACCCAGAACCTAACCCTAACATTTAACCCTAACATTTAACCCTAACTCTAACCCTAACCCTAACCCAAACACAAACCCGGACCCTAACCTTAACCTTAACCCTAACCCTGACCTTGACCCTAACCCTAATCTCAACCCTAACACAAACCTGGAACCAAACCCTGTAACCAGAACCATAGCCTAACCCTAAACCTAAACCTAGCCCTAATCCTAGCCCTGTGATAACCTAAGATAACCAGAACGATAATCCTAACCCTATCAATAACCCTAACCTTAACAGTAACACAAACCTAGATCCTAAACCTAAACTTAACCCTAACACAAACCCGGATCCTTACCCTTACACTAACCCTAACACTAACCTGGACCTTACCCTGGACCCTACCCTGGACCCTAGCCTAACCCTAGCCGGAACCCTAACCCTAACACACACTCAAACCCTAGATTGGACCAGAACTGTCACTGGAACCCTAAACAACACCAACTGTAACTGTAACCGTGTCCTAGAATGTAATCTAACCAGAACGCTAACCCCAAAATTAATGATAAATGGAACCCTAACGCTAACCCAGAACTAACCCTAACCCTAACCCTAACCCTAACCTTAACCTTAACCCTAAACCTAACCCATACTCAAACCCTAGACTGGACCAGAACTTTCAATGGAACCCTAACCTAACCCTAACTGTAAATCTAATCCTGTGCTAGAACCTAACACAACCAAAACCCTAACCCTAAATGCAACCGTAACCCAACCCTAACCATAAACAACCCCAACTGTAACCCTAACCCTGTCCTAGAACCTAATCTAACCAGAACACTAACCCGAACTTAATGATAAACAGAACCGTAACGCTAACCCAGAAACTAATCCTAACCCTAAACTGAGACCTAACCCTAACCCAGACCCGGACCCTGACCCTAACCAGACCCTTAGTCTAACTCTAATCCTAACATGGACCATAACCCTAACTCTAACCTTACCCCTAACCCTAACCATAACCCTAATCTGAACATAAACTCAGACCCTAACCCTAACCCTAACCCTAATTTACAGGGAGCAGATGTGTGTGCTGTGAGCTCCTGGGTGATTTCTAGGGAAAGTGTACAAGGCACCCTGAAGTGGGCCATTAACCCGGATTCTGAGGTACAGGGGTCAGGGGGACTCTGAGGAGTGTGGTCTTGCATGCGGTGGAGTGGTGGGGTCATCTGGGAGGGAGCTATCAGCTTCTTTTGGAGACCCCCCTAGGGTGGCTGGAGGAGGCTGCCAGAAGTTGCAGCAGGCAGGCTGGCTTTTGCAGGGCTGGGGAGCTGTGACAGGGGAGGGAGGAATGGTGGCAATGGAGCAGGAGGAGAGAGGGGAGGAAGGGCACAGGGGAAGAGGGGGATGGGAGCAGAAAGGGGGAGGGAAGGAGAAGGACAGGTTTCATCATTTGCATGTTTATTGATTTCAGTGGGATTTACTCCTGTGCAATCATGCTTAGGACAGGTAAAACTGACAGGGGGAAGGGATGGATGGATGGAGCGGGCAGGGGAGGAGGAACGGAGAGGACAGAGGAAGAAGGGGAAAGCCGCATCTGATCATTTGCATGCTTATTGATTTGAATGGGATTTACTCCTTTGTAATCATGGGTTGGATATGTAAAACTGACCATGGGGGAGGAGGAGGGGAGGGGTAAGGGAGGGGAGGGGAGAGGGAAGGAGGAAGGGAGGGGAGAGGGGAGTGGATGGAGGGAGAGAAAAGGAAGGGATTGGAAGGGGAGGGGCAAAAGAATGGGTAAGGGGGGGCAGGTTTGATTATTTGCATGCTTATTGAGTTCAGCTGTATTTACTCCCATGCAATCATGCTTCAGATAGGTAAAACTGACCATGGGGAGGGGATTGGAAGGGGAGGAGAGGTAAGGGGCAATAGGGAGGGGATAGGAGGGAGAAGGGAGGGTGAGTTTGAGTTCAGTGGGATTTATTGCTTTTTGAGTTCAGTGGGATTTATTTCTGTGCAATCATGTTTGAAAATGGAAATTGACTGCCTTCAAGTCGATCCTGATTTATGGTGACCCTATGAATAGGGTTGTCATGGTAAACAGTATTCAGATGTGGTTTTACCATTGCCTTCCTCTGAGACTGAAAGGCAGTGACTGGCCCAAGGTGACCCAGTCAGCTTCATGGCTATGTGGGGTTTTGAACCCTGGTCTACCAGGGCATAGTCCAACACTGACCCAGGGGAGGGGCAGGGAGGGGAGGAAGAGGGGGAGGAGAGGAGATGAGATAGGTGGGCACTGGGCAGAGGGGAAGCCCCTTTCCTTTCCAAAAGGAAAACATTGTGAATAGTATCATTGCTTTACAGTGTTTTCCCCACCTTTTTATTCTACAGCAGGCACATGCAGCCTCCCAACGAAATTTAAGCCTAAACTGTCCCTGGCCACATCCACACCAGACTGTTATTTCACTTGAGACAGTCATGGCTTTTCCCAAAGAATCCTGGGAACTGTAGTTAATGAAAGGTGCTGAGAGTTGCTAGAAGATGCCCTGTTCCCCTCACAGACCTTCAATTAGAGCATCTGACTGTTAAACCACTCTGGCCACTGGACCTCTGTCAGAGGAATAGCAGTCTCCTCTCAGCACCCTTTACAAACTACACTTCCAAGGATTTTCTGAGGGAAGCCATGACTGTCACAAGTGAAATCAAAGTTTGGTGTGGGTGTGGCCCCCTGATTAGGCAAGCCCAGCAGCTGTGAGTGTGGTGTTTAGAACACTGACAGTTGGTTCTTACTGATCATGCCCAACATTATTATTCAGTTCAATGCAAAATTTCTTAAATTAATTAAAAATCAGCCAGGAATTTTTTAAACTTTTAAACTGCAGAAGATGAAGGTCAGAATATGGGGCAAGGTCAGTAACAGAATTACAGGTCCTCTGTGAACATGGCTGCTTTTTAATGAATTTCAACAGATTATGAGAACTCTCAGAGAAAAAAGTCCAAAAGGGGTCTGGGTTTTTCTCTCTCTCTCTTTAGCCTTTGAACTCTCCATCCTTCCTGACTGTTTTGTCTATCACCATGAAAATTGAGAGGTTTGTTAAGCAAGCATTTCTGAGTTCAGGACTGTATGGTTTTAAAGTTTTGTTTTGAAATGAGATTATGGGAAGCATCAGAATGGCATGGGGGTATTTTCAATTTAACATTGTGGAATGTGAAAAATCCACACTGGCTATAGTATACAGCCACTCTTGTGGCTTTAAAATATATAATATATTTTATGTATTTTAATTGTATCTTATGTATTTTAATTTATTTTAATGTTTTTTTGTGATTTTACTGGTTACAATTTTATTATATACGTGTTTGATTTTATTTTTATAAGCCGCCCTGAGTGCCCTATTATAGGGTAGAAGGGTGGGATAGAAATATTTTAAATAAATAAATAAATAGTATCTGGGGAGGCAGGCAGATAACAAAGCCATGCGGTGGCATTGCAGTGTTTTGTTTTCCTATAAATACAAACAATTATATATTTACTAATGCCTGTATTGCCCAAGACCAATACTTTGAAGCTTCATTAAAATGTCAAAAAATGGAAGAGGTTGATTTAGCTTTGCCTTGGGCTGGATTAAACAACAAGGCTGGATTTTGTTTGCTGCAATAACCCCAAACTAAATCTCCACATTAAAATAATTGTGTATGCCCCAAAGAGCATTCTTTCATATGTTCATTAAAAGATAATTTCCCATTCCTTCTCATTAAGCTAATTAGGAAAATCTTGCCTTGCTATTTTGTGCATATTGATATAAAATCATCTCCTTGCTCAAAATTCATCATGGAATGTTCCAGTGCACCATCCTATTATGAGGTTGTTTGGGTGTTCCTGCTCACCCCTGATGTTATGGCTCTGACTTATGGACAAGAGAACTGTTCAGGTTAAAATGAATTTCCCCTGACCTTGCCTCAGAGACCTAGGAATATTCAGTAAAACATCTTTCTCTCCCAAGCTTCTCCACCTAACAGGTATGCGGCAGCAGCAAATTTAGGCCCCCTGGAGAGCTAGCAACAGCAGTCACCACCTGCAAGAGAAAACAGCAAAGGCATCCGGCAATAAGGTCAGTCCAGGAAGGAGCCATCCCTTCCTGGTGGAACCACAGGTAATATACAGTTATGGGGGGGTTCTACAAGGCCCGCAAGTGTACCCTCGGCCCACCAGCACTCTGCCCAAAGTTTACTGTACAAAACGGAGGCAGTGCAATGGCTGTATCGGTAAAGTGGGCAGGAGCGCCAGCAATGGGGAAGCCCTGTCTATGAATAGATGACATAGCCAGCTTGCTGTCTGATTGTCTGGCAGAAACACTGTCGCAGAGAGTCAGTATCAGCATCCAGAACCACAGAGGAAGAGGCCCAGGTGGGAGAGCCTCATCATCGGGGAAGAAGGGAACACCTTCTGGCAGCTGCCCCAGCTCTATTTATACCCTGGGTTTATTGCTTTGCAGAAGCCACCCCCCCATCCACCCCAGCCGGACAGCCTGCAGGCAGCAGAACCCCACCAGCAGCAGTGCCACCAGTAAGCCCCAGGCCATCCCGAACATGCCACTCAGCCACTCCCATGAAGGGGGGAATGTGCTTGGTTTGTGCACAGCAAGCACTCGGTAGAAGTCCCCACAGCACCCCCTGCTCCCTCAACCCCCACTCTGCCCCATGTTGTTCTGTCCCTCCTGCTTGTTTGCTCACAGGCTGCAAGGCACCCAGAGTATTGCCCACCATGGAGGCCCCTCACCTGAGGCCCTGCAGCTGTGATGAACCATCCCTGTAGCTTCCCTGCCTGCCTTCTGTCTGTGCTGGAGCTGGAGCCATGTGTACCTTGTAGGTTGCTTTCAATAAACTGTCCTTTTGCATCTCCCCATATGTGTGTCCTGTTCTTGGAGGGTGCCTGTGTGTGTGTGTGTGTGTGTGTGTGTGTGTGATGCATGCAGGGGGTGCGATGTGGATAAAATCAGCCCATTTCCTAAAGGTAAAAAGTATCCCAATCCTGTCTGTCTCCCCTCATGTCTGCAGAAAAAGTCCTGCTAATTGTGCCTATACTGATGAAGGCACAGACAGTGGTGAAGACCTTGGCTTTTTTCTTGTAGTTCCTTTGGAACTCCCTGCACTAGGAAGGCCTTCCTGTCTGTCTGTCTGTCTCCCCGCTCTTAGAAAATGTGTTCTCAAATATTTATATCCTGCTTTAAAAATAAAAAACCCTAAAGTAGTTTGTAAAAACAAACTGTCCAATTAAACAATAAAAAATGCACAGATAACTGCAGTAGCAGCAAAGGATGGGTAAAAAACACACAATTAAAACCAAACAGCTCTGGGGCTTATTAGTCAGCAGTGGTTAAGACCGTAATGTTTAGGAGGGCCACTGGAAGGATAGTACAGATGGCTTTTATTGCATTGCACGTTTGGTCTGATTGGTTGCTTTATTTTGCTTTTATTGCCATGATAATGAAGGCATTTTGAGAGCCCAATAGGGCAGTTTCAGTAATATGAATCATGTTCTAAGGAGAGAAGATGAAAATAATATATCAAATGATAAAAACCATTTTGTGTCTGTCAATCCTCGGTGGTTCTTTTAAAGTGTACAAACCAGTTAATGCAATCAGAAAATTGTCTTTCCAACACCCAAAGAATTAGAGCTGCCTCTGCAGCTGGTTTCCTCTTCAGTCTCATTTTCACTTAGGAGTATTAATGAGCAGGTATTGCATGATCATTTGCTTTACCCAAAGGCTCACAGAAGTAAAATCATGCCGCTGCTGTCCTGGCAATTACTAGCGTGGGCACAGAAGAGACATCGCAGATTGGGAAATAAATAGTACATGTTCAAAATGTGTACCTGAGGTGAAACTAACTTACCACAAGATGGCAGTTAAAGGCAGCAAAAGTAATATTAAATAGCAGCTTAGGAAGTATGATGGATCAGTTCCAAAGCTGTAAGAATTCCTAAAGGGGAAATCAGTTCTACACAAGCCAGCATTACATTAGATAGGGGTGGGGTGGGTGGGGGACACACAGCCCTGCTGCATCTGTATGTACAGCATACAATGTTTTGAATTTTCTACATGACCTCACTCATTTAAAGAACATGAGAACGTTATTCTGGATCTTATTTGTGAATTTCTTAGCCATTTGATTGGTTATTATCGATCCTGAAGAACAAACACCCTGAATTTTAGCAGCAGAGGAGGCAACAGATAGGAGGAATTGAGGAAGGGGGAGTACAAGGCATGGTGGAAGACTCATGGAAGAAGTGAACTTTAAGTAGGATTCTGGAGGAGAAACATAAGGCCACCAAACAGATGTTCTGGGAAGGAGTTCTAGTGGAAATAAAGTGTGGCAAGACAAACTGGGCAAGGTTGTTTAAGAGAGCAGGGATCCTTGGGACAGCTGAAGTGGTGGAGCTAGACAAGCAAAGGTTTTAGGCATAGAGATATCAGGAGATCAGGTCATAAAAAGACATATCTATCATGGATAATCCCTACCTGAGGATTACACCACCTTGGTTGGATTGGGCTATTCCTTGCTTCCCTCTTGCCACACTCCCCTCTTAGGGCAGCCTGCTTTCTGCTTTTCTGAAGTGGAAGCAGCCATGTTTTTCTCTTCCTTCTCCCAAACTCTCTTCCCAGGGAGGGAGAGAGCAAGAGAGCCAGAGAGAGCTTCCCTTCTTCTGATTTTTGGTTGCTTCCCAGCCTCACCTGGCCTTTTAGGGTGGCCATGTGTTCTAGTTTACAGAGGGCAATCCACTATCTGAAGGGATCTCAGAGAGAGTCCTCTATTTGAATGGTCCTCCGTTGTCTAGTCCAGGTCCAGTTAAAAGATGAAGAACAATAAAAAGGGAGCCTTGACGTTGCACCCAGATGCAGCCTGAACAGGCATAATGGGTCACCTGGTCACAGTCTTATCCACTATGGTGATACGTAATGCATTTCTATTTAAATTATAGTCATTATTTCTAAATTTGCCTATATAAATATGCATTTAGCATATGCAAATAGTATGCAAATCTGTGCCTTTTTGTTCACTTTTTTGTTATTGGTGGTGATGATGTTATTTCTTGGCAATGTGTATGTAATCACCCTAGGCCCATTTATTTGAAAGTCTAAAGAGAGCCCTGTGTATATACTGTATAGTCTTCAAACTTTCAGATGAATCTACATATGTCAGGGCGGAGACAGCACGTGTGTTCCCACTCTTCCCCTACACATGTTCACTTTTTATTTACTTTTATAGAACAGAAGAATACAATACATAGTACATATTAACGAATAAAGATGAAAACTGGGTGTGTAGTTGTGTTACAACATACCAGTTTGTTTATTTTTTAATTCAGACATTTTATCTTTATAGTGTCATCTTAGACAACCATTCCATGGGAGTCCATGTCTTGATGGTGGTTGCCAGCTGTGTTCTTTTTGTGCTACATACTTAATAAAATTAAACTGTGTTGCCTGAAATATATATGTCCTTTACTATTTGTGTTGATTGTCCATCAGGGCTATGGCCCATATTTGATGGTCCCATATCAGATATCAAGTTGTCCCACAAGACTTTCCATCTTCTAGCTATTGTCAAACATGCTGTCAATAAAAGTTTTAGCAAGTTCTTATCTGTAACATGATCAAGTCCTTATCTTTATCATAAGATAAAAAGAACAATGCCATCCTTGGATCTTAAGTTCAATGTCTGTTGTTATATGTCTTCAAGTTGATAACAGCTTATGGCGACCCTATGAATCAGTGACCTCCAATAGCATCTGTTATAAACCACCCTGTTCAGATCTTATAGTTCTGAAAATATTCTGATTATATAGGTCCTAGCTGCCATATCACTGTGATATGTAACATAAGAATTGTTACTTTAATGTGTCTCGGCTTAGAGAGCAAATGGAAATTTACCCGAAGTAAGATGCCTATCATAACCAAAGTTTCCTTGTGGCATGTGTTATGAAATGATTACACAAACCATGGATTGCTTAGATTTCTTCCTCATTAATAATGACAATACAAATCCTATTTCTTGAACTCCCCCTCTTTTTTTTCTTATGCTATAACTGAAATTTCAGTGAGCCCCGACACTGGGTTAACAAGCCTTTGCTGTTAGAAGCTTTTCAAGATAAACTTGCCAAAGCACTTTCAGTTTGCCTTGGATAATGGTAGGCAGCTAAACCATTAAGGTAATTACAAAGAGAAAGATGTGAACTGAGGTAGTTTGTCAGAGCAAGGAAGTATATATCTAACTTAATTGAATTTTCTGAATAAAAAATGTATCCACTAAGACACCAAGCTGAATTTTAAGCAGCCCGCTCTGCCCCTGTAGAAGACTCATTATATTGGAAAATGATGAGTAAAAGAATGATCATTTGAATATGCTGGGTTTTAAAACTTCACTCAAATAGTATGGTAAACAATGTTCTTTTAAGGTTCTATTATCATACCCATGCAAATTTAAATACAAATGTTACCCAAGCCTTTCAACCATAATAATTAAAATTCTCAAAAAATTCACAACTCTGTTCTCCTACACATATATACATAACAGATTTCTAGCCAACCTTTAAGCAATATAGTTTTTAAACATGTAAGCTGCTTTATATTCAGTCAAACTATTGGTTCATCTTGCCTGATAATGTCTGTTCTAACTGGAAATCTCACTCTAAGGATCCAGGCTACCTTTGGTAGCTGAGGTCTTTAGCTGAAGATGTTAGTGGTTGAATCTTGGGACTTTATGCATGCAAAGCATGTGTTTGACCCTGGCTCTATAGATGCTGCTGTAGCACTAAACAAAAGAAAAGAGGAAAAGAGAAGCACAGAATTGCCTGGGATTTTCAGCTAAAGCACGGATAGGGAATTTGTGGTCCTCCAGTTGTTGTTGGGCTGTTGCTCTCATTTCCCCTGACCATTGGCCATGCTGGTCCAACAACATCTGGAGAGCACCATGTCATCTCCCCCTGATATCAAGCATGGAGAACCTGTGACACTCCAGATGTCATTGGACTATAACTCCCATAATATTTGATAGGATAGCCATACTGATTGGGGCTGGTTAAAGTTGGAATCCAACAACATCTGGAGGGTGGCACATTCCCCATCCCTGTTATCAAGCTATAATTGAGAGAAACGTCCAGGCTTCTGCCCTGGGAAGACATTACAGTAAGCTGGAGAGGGGGGCAGATAAACAATATTGTTAAGATTAGTATGATTTGTTGGGGAATGGGTTGCAATTTTTTACAATTCCTTTGTGACTTTCATTGGAGACTGCTAGGGATGGGAAAGAAATTTGGTTCAGTTCACAAAGCCAAATTTATCAAATTTGCACTTTCCAAAACAAACTGAGAACCAAAACACAGCCATCAATTTTAATTCACACATCCGAATTTTGCGATGCAGTTCTCCAACCAAGCAATGTTTACAAAAATGAATATATTAGGGGAAAGTGTGCACAAAATGAATATATCGGTGAAAGTAACAGAAAAATTCATTACATTAGGATAAATTGCTTGCAAAAATGTGTACATTTGTCAAAACTGCATACAAAAATGGTGAAATTTGCACTAAAATGCTGAAGAATTTTCATGAGGATTTTTTTTAACCAGATTTAATACTAGAAAACAGAGAGAAACAAAATTGCTGGATTTTTCTATCCTGAGAGACTGCCCACTTCAGCACACACACACCATGTTCTAGAAGGTAATTTGCTATATTTCATTTTCTTATTGATATCCTTTTGTATTTCTGAAATGGATGTAGGAGACCATGCAGTTCAATATTGCACAGGCAAAAGCAGGGACAATCTTGGGTTCTTGTAAGTAGCAACTTCCCCCTATATCCATTTTAGAAATTATCAGGCTATTTCAAAGCATGAACTTCATAACAGTGATCTTGTCCACTCGCTAGCAGAAATCAACTGCAACAGGAGATCTTTACAACCATAAGAACATAAGAAGAGCCTGCTGGATCAGGCCAGTGGCCCATCTAGACCAGCATCCTGTTCTCACAGTGGCCTACCAGGTGCCTGGGGGAAGCCCGCAAGCAGGACCCGAGTGCAAGAACACTCTCCCCTCCTGAGGCTTCCGGCAACTGGTTTTCAGAAGCATGCTGCCTCTGACTAGGGTGGCAGAGCACAGCCATCATGGCTAGTAGCCATTGATAGCCCTGTCCTCCATGAATTTGTCTAATCTTCTTTTAAAGCCATCCAAGCTGGTGGCCATTACTGCATCTTGTGGGAGCAAATTCCATAGTTGAACTATGCGCTGAGTAAAGAAGTACTTCCTTTTGTCTGTCCTGAATCTTCCAACATTCAGCTTCTTTGAATGTCCACGAGTTCTAGTATTATGAGAGAGGGAGAAGAACTTTTCTCTATCCACTTTCTCAATGCCATGCATAATTTTATACACTTCTATCATGTCTCCTCTGACCCGCCTTTTCCCTAAACTAAAAAGCCCCAAATGCTGCAACCTTTCCTCGTAAGGGAGTCGCTCCATCCCCTTGATCATTCTGGTTGCCCTCTTCTGAACCTTTTCCAACTCTAGAATATCCTTTTTGAGATGAGGCGACCAGAACTGTACACAGTATTCCAAATGCGGCCGCACCATAGATTTATACAACGGCATTATGATATCGGCTGTTTTATTTTCAATACCTTTCCTAATTATTGCTAGCATGGAATTTGCCTTTTTCACAGCTGCCGCACACTGGGTCGACATTTTCATCGTGCTGTCCACCACAACCCTGAGGTCCCTCTCCTGGTCGGTCACCGCCAGTTCAGACCCCATGAGCGTATATGTGAAATTCAGATTTTTTGCTCCAATATGCATAATTTTACACTTGTTTATATTGAATTGCATTTGCCATTTTTCCGCCCATTCACTCAGTTTGGAGAGATCTTTTTGGAGCTCTTCGCAATCCCTTTTTGTTTTAACAACCCTGAACAATTTAGTGTCGTCAGCAAACTTGGCCACTTCACTGCTCACTCCTAATTCTAGGTCATTAATGAACAAGTTGAAAAGTACAGGTCCCAATACCGATCCTTGAGGGACTCCACTTTCTACAGCCCTCCATTGGGAGAACTGTCCGTTGATTCCTACTCTCTGCTTTCTGCTTCTTAACCAATTCCTTATCCACAAGAGGACCTCTCCTCTTATTCCATGACTGCTAAGCTTCCTCAGAAGCCTTTGGTGAGGTACCTTGTCAAATGCTTTTTGAAACTCTAAGTACACTATGTCCACTGGATCACCTCTATCTATATGCTTGTTGACACTCTCAAAGAATTCTAATAGGTTACTGAGACAGGACTTTTCCTTGCAGAAGCCATGCTGGCTCTGCTTCAGCAAGGCTTGTTCTTCTATGTGCTTAGTTAATCTAGCTTTAATCATACTTTCTACCAGTTTTCCAGGGACAGAAGTTAAGCTAACTGGCCTGTAATTTCCGGGATCCCCTCTGGATCCCTTTTTGAAGATTGGTGTTACATTTGCCACTTTCCAGTCCTCAGGCACGGAGGAGGACCCGAGGGACAAGTTACATATTTTAGTTAGCAGATCAGCAATTTCACCTTTGAGTTCTTTGAGAACTCTCGGGTGGATGCCATCCGGGCCCGGTGATTTGTCAGTTTTTATATTGTCCATTAAGCTTAGAACTCCCTCTCTCGTTACCACTATTTGTCTTAGTTCCTCAGAATCCCTTCCTGCAAATGTTAGTTCAGGTTCAGGGATCTGCCCTATATCTTCCACTGTGAAGACAGATGCAAAGAATTCATTTAGCTTCTCTGCAATCTCCTTATCGTTCTTTAGTACACCTTTGACTCCCTTATCATCCAAGGGTCCAATTGTCTCCCTAGATGGTCTCCTGCTTTGAATGTATTTATAGAATTTTTTGTTGTTGGTTTTTATGTTCTTAGCAATGTGCTCCTCAAATTCTTTTTTAGCATCCCTTATTGTCTTCTTGCATTTCTTTTGCCAGAGTTTGTGTTCTTTTTTATTTTCTTCATTTGGACAAGACTTCCATTTTCTGAAGGAAGACTTTTTGCCTCTAAGAGCTTCCTTGACTTTGCTCGTTAACCATGCTGGCATCTTCTTGGCCCTGGCGGTACCTTTTCTGATCTGCGGTATGCACTCCAGTTGAGCTTCTAATATAGTGTTTTTAAACAACTTCCAAGCATTTTCGAGTGATGTGACCCTCTGGACTTTGTTTTTCAGCTTTCTTTTTACCAATCCCCTCATTTTTGTGAAGTTTCCTCTTTTGAAGTCAAATGTGACCGTGTTGGATTTTCTTGGCAATTGGCCAGTTACATGTATGTTTAATTTAATAGCACTGTGGTCACTGCTCCCAATCGGTTCAACAACACTTACATCTCGCACCAGGTCCCGGTCCCCACTGAGGATTAAGTCCAGGGTTGCCATCCCTCTGGTCGGTTCCATGACCAACTGATCTAGGGAATAGTCATTTAGAATATCTAGAAACTTTGCTTCTTTGTCATGACTGGAACACATATGCAGCCAGTCTATGTCTGGGTAGTTGAAGTCACCCATTACTACCACATTTCCTAGTTTGGATGCTTCCTCAATTTCATATCTCATCTCAAGGTCTCCCTGAGCATTTTGATCAGGGGGACGATAGATCGTTCCCAGTATTAAGTCCCTCCTGGGGCACGGTATCACCACCCACAACGATTCTGTGGAGGAGTCTGCCTCTTTTGTGGTTTCAAGCTTGCTGGATTCAATGCCTTCTTTCACGTATAGAGCGACTCCGCCACCAATACGTCCTTCCCTGTCCTTCTGATATAGTTTATATCCAGGAATAACCGTATCCCACTGGTTTTCTCCATTCCACCAGGTCTCCGTTATGCTCACTATATCAATGCTCTTCTCTAAGACCAAGCACTCCAGTTCTCCCATCTTGGTTCGGAGGCTCCTAGCATTAGCGTACAGGCACTTGTAAGCAGTGTCTCTCTTCAAGTGTCTTTGGCACTTGTGGTTAGGCCTGTGGTAATTTTGCTCTTCTGAGTTTATATCCTGTGCCCCTGCTCTCACAATGCCTACTTCTAGGCCTACCCCTTTTAAAATTTCATCATTTCTTTGGTTTTTATCCCTGGACCTTTCTCAGCTCCTGTCGGGTTTCCCCCCTCAGTCAGTTTAAAAGCTGCTCTGCTACCTTTTTAATTTTAAGTGCCAGCAGTCTGGTTCCATTCTGGTTCAAGTGGAGCCCGTCCCTTTTGTACAGGCCCGGCTTGTCCCAAAATGTTCCCCAGTGCCTAACAAATCTGAACCCTTCCACCCGACACCATCGTCTCATCCACGCATTGAGACTGCAAAGCTGGGCCTGTCTGGCTGCTCCTGGGACTAATGGTGATTCTTAAGTGTGTGGAAATCCATGACTACATCTTTAATTACTGCACTGGCAAGTCTGAAAGCAGCTGCCAAAGATGAGAGAATTACCTGGCCTCCACATCCTAACTTAAATGCAGCTAAATGGCCAACAGTTACAATTGGCCAGTAAATCACAATGGGTTGCATTATTCATCAGTAAACAAGCAATTTGCAAAAGGTCCTAAGTAAAGTGGTTTAAGGCCTGCAGGCCAGATTACCTTCCCTTTAGTTACACTGAAGCTATCAGTAAGTTGGAGGTTTTTGTTTTTGTTTATTACCAAGGTCTTCCAAACAAATTATTGGATCCATAAATGATTACAAAAACATTATTTCATAGATCCTTCCCTCTTCTTGTAAGGTTCAGAAATCTCTATACTTTCTCTTCCTGAGGAAATCAGGTCTCTGTCTCTACCATTAGGAACAAATCCTCAACACATTAAGAACAGAGGGCTTTTCAGATGTTCAAAACAGATTGATAGGACATAAGTAGAGAGGATAGTGAGATCTGGTTGGAGGAATTGCTCCGCATAAGGTGATCATTTGTCCTTTTTACAGAGGACTATCCTCTTTTTGAAGGAGTCCTCTATTTGAAGGGCTGTCCATACAAAGAGAGAGCAGTTGCCATTCAGATCAAAGTCCCTCCCAGTCCATAAGGCTATGTAGGCTCTCACATACACATTAAAAACTAATTCTGATAGCTGCTATGGAAAGCCGAAGATTTTCCATATAATTACTTTGAAAAACAAAGTACTATACTTGGAATTGTTTAGGCCTTGTGTGCTAAGTGATTTTCTTCTTTTTTAAGTCCAGGGTCTAATCCCCAAGTTTATTTATCATGACCTCTTTGCCTCTTTAAGTGACTGCAAGTCATGTAGCTGGCTTCTCATTTGTAACATCAGAGACTTCTATCCATTTGAACTTCATGTCTTCTTTGTAGTCAAAACTCAAAAGGAGAAGTGTTGGTTTGTTAAGAAAAAGAAAAGAAAAAAAAAGTAAGATAGGGCATTACCTGTATTAGGACCAACTAAAATGTCAGCATATTACGCTCCTGCTTGGAGATCTGCACCGGCTGCCAATTTGTTACCAGATCAAATTCAAGGTGTTACTGTAAGTATATACACCTCTCAAATGCTTAAGACAACTTTACTTGAAGGGATACCTTGCCCTATATGTGCCCACATTGATCTGCGGAACTGACACTTTTACAAGTTACACATACTGTTTATTCTGCACTTGGAAGGAAGGAATCTTTCAATGTGGCAGCACCTACTATCTGAACTCCCCGCCCATTAATATTAGGCAGGTGTTTTCACTGGATTGTTTTTGGCACCTGCCTAAAAACCAGTTTTTTTAGGCAAGCCCACCAAGACATGTAATTTTAATATGCAATTTTATTAGGTATATTTGTTTTAAAACTGCTGATTTTATTTATACTTCAATAACCTTTATCTCAATTTGTTTTAAACATGTGATTCTATCAGTACTTTTAATGCAATATTGTATACTGTTGCATGTAAACCGCCTAGAGATTTTTGTCAATTAAGTGGTATATAAATCTTGTTAAATAAGAAAATAAAATTTTCTTGTTTGGTCTTTTTCTTTTTCTACTCCCTTCTGTTTTTCCCAGCATGATTGTCTTTTCTAGTGAATCATGTCTTCTCATTACATGTCCAAAGTATGATAACCTGAGTTTCATCATTTTAGCTTCTAGTGATAGTTCTGGTTTAATAGGTTCTAACACCCAACTATTTGTCTTTTTCCCTTTCCATGGTATGCACAAAGCTCTCCTCCAACACCACATTTCAAATGGGTTGATTTTTCTCTTATCTGCTTTTTTCACTGTCCAGCTTTCACATCCATACATAGAAATTGGGGATACCATGGTCTGAATGATCCTGACTTTAGTGTTGAGTGATACATCTTTGCATCTGAGGACCTTTTCTAGTTGTCTCATAGCTGTCCTCCACAGTCCTAGCCTTCTTCTGATTTCTTGACTATTGTTTCCATTTTGGTTCATGACTGTGCCAAGGTATTGATAATCCTTGACAAGTTCAATGTCCCCATTGTCAACTTTAAAATTACATAAACCTTCTGTTGTCATAAGCATATGCAAACACACCAACAAAACAAAAAAAATAATTTAAAAAAATCAGGAAGATCCCCCAAATCCCAGCTATCCTATTATGGCTTTTGCTGAGCACAGACAAGAAAGGATATCTATGTGGCTCAAGAACTGAGGTGAACAAAGTTTATTTTCTAATTGCTAGTAATTTACTAAGTGCTCTGTGACTCAGATTTTATATTTCAGGAAGGGATACTCAAGACTAACCTTCCCCAACCTGGTGGTCTCCATATATTTTCGACTTCATAGTCCCATTCATTCCAGCCAGCATGGTCAGTGTTAGGGATTATGGGAGTTTCAGTCCAAAGTAGGTGGAGGGCATGAAGTTGAGAAAGGCTGCCCTAAACTGCCAACTCTTTGTTATCACAATTTGGAGGTTGCCTCTACCAAGCTGAATAAAAACAATGCTAGTACTTCACATTTACACAGCACTTTAGAGTGTGCAAAGGTCTTTGCATACATTATCTGGTTGCAAAGAGAGGTTTGGAGGCAGGTCAATATCATTATCATCCTTTCAGTTTTGTGACAGAAGTGAGATTTGAACCAGATTCTAGGGATGGATGGATGAGTCTACTTTTGGCCTGTGTCACTTTAGCACATGCTCATTCCTAAGTCTGTCATGTTTCCACATTAATTAAAGGCAGGCAAAATGAACTCTATCTACCCTGAGGAGATATTGCAGGAAAGGGAGAGAGAAGCTTGTCATACTGCAAGCAGTGGGCTTCCCAGTGAGGTGCCATCACCAGTGGGGGTCACCACAAGGAGAGATCCCACAGTGGGTTACCGCTTTGGTATCTTCCCTTCTGAGATGCCATTGGGGGACAAGGACTTCACCCACACAAAAGTGGCAGGTGGGTGTAGGAAGGACTCTGAATGAGACACAGGGAAGTGGAGATCTCCTGGGGTGAGAGACTAGGAAAGGAAAAGAAAGTTTCAAAGTGACAGCTTGGAGGGTCTGTCCTTTTCTGTGGGGGCAGGGGGAATTAAGAGCTACTTTTGTATAGAGTGTAGATTGTATACTTGGACTACCTTGGCGGCTTTGGTGACAAACAGGCAGCTGCCACTCAGCCAAGGTAAGGGTCAAAACTCCATCGTCCTCTGGTCTCTCTCGACCTATTTTCATGTCACCGTGTCAGTAGCGTCTTCTGTGGGGGATGGGGTCGATGGAAGCAACTGCCGTTACCACCACCATGATGGATGATTTGTAATAATGCAAATTTTGTACACATGCACATGTCAAGGTATGAATGCCCCTATTGTAGCAACCTTTCCCACAGCCTGCCTCATCTCTGCTGAAAGACCACCTCCATCAGGCACCTCCTGCCTCCGACCCATTTCCATCCTGCTACATCAGAGCATTCTTGTTTCTCCCTTCTTACTGTTGATCAGTTTTATCTAGAATGACTGCCACCCTGAGCTTCAAACTATTTAGAATTGCATTCAGTCCATGTGTTGAAAGGCTGCATACATATATAAAAATGGTAGTGTTAAATTGATTTAAATATATCAGCTACAAATATTGTATTGGACAGCCTTAAAAAAGGTTATCATGATTGTATTGATTGATGGTAGGTCTAACCACTATGACTGATGGATTATTAGTAACTAGAGCCCGGGCTAATGCATATTATAATAGCACCTTCCTATACATGTCTACTCACAATGATGAATTTTGTAGTATTTCTTCTATAATGGAGTGGATTTGCCCTGTAAGGTTTTACAGTGGGTTCTGAGGTGCAGGGAGGTCTGTACTGCAAGAACAGGTAGGTGGTTTTCCTCCATTTCTTTTTTGAAGATCTTAAGACATGTTGTGGTGTTGTTTTAAATCTTCCACTCGTAAGATCAGGGCCGGCTTTTGCAAACGCGGGGCCCTATTGGGAACCTTATGGCTGTTCTCTGGAACCTTATGGGATTGGGAACCTTATGGGTTCCCTGGAAGCCTCGAATATGTCAACTTTCTAGGGGGGCTAGAGACCATTAAACAGATGCCGACCACTAGGGGGCGTGCAGAACACAACAGGCTCTGTGTGCAAAATGACAAACAAACAACAGATCTGCCCCCGTTGTAGTGTGAATGGCAGAAGATCCAAACCGAAAGTAAATGCAGAGGATTTCGAGAAGTCAGCAAGGTGGTTGAGGTGGCCGCCCATGCCTTCAAGCTTCTCTGGTGGCTCAGAAGTGAGTAAAGTCCAAGCTTGCTTGGGTGACTCTGCATAGACCTCCCTATCCATGCTTCTTTTTAAGCAATCTGCCTTTGACTCTGGTGAAGTTTGATACAAGTCTGAAACTCCCCCTCCCAGAGCCATCACATTTCAGCAGTTCAAGTGGCATGCAGCTCTATCCCTGCCCACTGTCCCACCCCAAGCCGCAACAATTCGAATGTTCATTGCTTGAGCATTCTAACCATGCCCAGCGCTGAACGTTCAAGAGATTGTATAGTTCTGAGACCGCCCCTGAAAGTCCCACCTTCACTCTTTTTTTCACCACTGTTTACTCCTGTTTAGATAGCAATTTGGCCTTAAAGGGGCAGAACTCTTTTTTCCCTTCCCGGCCCCCCACCCCTACACGTTACCTACGGTGACTTTTTCCTTTGAGAAAGCACAATCAGTTCATAAATCAGATCTTTCTTCCTGAATGCTTCTGTCCCAAGCTACTTAAGCTGCATAATCAGTAGAGATTTCATTCCCCCATGAGCATGGGGCCTCTGCTAAGCGTGGGGCCCTATTGGACCCAATCTGTATTTTGCTGGCCCTGCATAAGATATATGATCCCATGAGGAAGATCTTACTGTATGCATCAGAAACTACCAAAGGAAGGGGATCAATTAGCAGAGAGAAGTGACTCAGTTACATCCTGTCCCTGCATCCAAGATCCTGGTAGGGATGCTTGAGGAATGTGTTGGGTCTGTATTGCCAAACAAACTCCTCTGATTTGCTCTTCCTGTACAAATGCACAAACTGGAACATAGTTCTTTGGAGTCCACACCACGGAAGCATAGCTTTCTGGAAACAGAGTCACAGAGAGATTATGTAGGAAAAAGATAGCTGACCTCATGGTTTTGGGGGGCAGCCATCTTTTCCCCCCTATACATTATCCCTGGGAGGGACAACATATCATGGCATTGCTTCTCTCTCAGGGGCATTTGGCACATCTTTTTCAATGCATGTGACCAGCCGTGCCAGCATTCAGGCTTTTTTCCTGCTTAGAGTGGCTGTTGCCTGTAAAAGAAGAAGAAGAAGAAGAAGATACATTTTATTCAAAAGCAGCCCTTGGACCACCTCAAGAATACTTTTTAAAAATAATAATTTTCTGCAAGTTTTTTTTGGGGGGGAAGGGGGAGAGAAAAATCCTCACATTTTATTATGCACATCTTATGCATCCAAAACAGGTGTCTTCAGGAGCACTCATTACACAACCTACTTTAAGGCAGCTGAGACTGTCCTCTCTCAAAGAGGGAGTTACCATCTCCTGGACCCAGCCAGACATTTCCTTCCTTCCAGATCTAAGCAGACAAAAGGAGAAAGGAACAAGTGACATACTGGTGGTTGGTTATTTAACTGGATGTATACACCACTTAATCATTAAAACCTTTAACTGGTTTACATACAATATAAAATATGCATTAAAATACTGATAAAAAATGAGATGTTAGAAACAAACTGATCTAAAAAAATCAGAGTATAAATATAATCAGCAGTTTGTTTTATTCAAAATAAAAGTACATGTTAAAATAAATGCTAAAATTACATGTCTGAGAAGGCTTGCCTAAACAAAAAGATTTTAGCAGGCTGAAAACAATACTTTGAAGGCACCTGTTTAATATTAAAAACATTGTCTGTATCCTCATGCCCACTCTCATGTCTTAATAACTGAGAGCCATCAAACAAAATTGAACCAGATGGTGTCTTGGACATGTCATTTGACTGATCTACATCCATAGTACCCAGACTGATGTGGCTAGTAAATGCCTAGTAAAAATGTCAGTGTGCTACTAAGGTGTCATGCCTTCATCAGATGAATCCATGGAGGAGGTCGAGGAGGAGTGGAGTGCCACAGCAGACTCAGGAAAGGGAACAAGCAGAATCCCCAAAGACTCGGTTCTAGACCCCTGCCACTGGAAAATTGTCAGGACACATCTGGAGCCCCTCAGACAGACTGAAAGAGTGAGTGGGAGGCCCCTCTGGCTCCTGCAGAGTGAAGACTCAAGCAAGTAGCAGAGCAATAAAGGCATTCTGGCCATATAAGGTTGCAAGCTCTTGGAAGCCAGAGGGCTGACTGTGGTCACCTGTACCAGGGAGTGCAGTTCAAAAGCCCATGAGAAGTCTTTTGCCCTCCACTGGAAGCAATGTCAGACACCAGCATCAGACCTTCACCAGCTTTACCTGTGACCCAGACCTTTTCAAGTATCTTGGACTTGGACTGCCTGCTGGACCACAGCTGCTAAAACCCCAACCAGTGCTGATTTTTCAGAAAAAGACCCCAACTCCTGGTCCTCCTTCATTATCTCCAAGCCTTGATAGATTTACTACCCAGCCACTGCCCAGCCAGCTGCTGGCTAATTTTTTTACTGCACCATCAATCACCACTGTGCAGCCAGCAAACACTGACATGAGGGTTCCTTCACATCTTCTACCAGGCCAGATTACAGGAGGCCCTGACCCCTTGGAAAGGCTCTGCTAGATGGTAATGTGAAGATGCAGTGGTGGTGGGTGAGGGGAAATTGCTTCTTTCCCATCATCATTGTCACAGAGTAGGCTCTATAGTGAGGTCTCATTTGTGTTTAATTGGAATCATCAGTTTTACTCCAACTGCATTCTAGCCACACCTGCTTCAAAGCTCTCAGCTTTGGTGTATACCAAGAAACCAAATGGGCTCTGCTCAGTGGGAGAGGTAGGGATGGCAAATCTGTCAATATTGGTATCTCTCTGTGTCTCATTTTCCAATCTTCAGTTCTCCATATTTCCACATAAGTTTGCAATTATTTTTAAGTCCTCATGAAAATTCATCAGCATTTAGTGAGAATTTCTCCTAATAGACACATTTTGTATGCACTTTTGTCTAACATGCACATTTTTCCAAAGCAATTTCCCCTAATATAATGCATTTTGTATGTTATTAGTATGCACATTTTACCCCAGTATATGCATTTTTGTACGTATTACTTAGCATTGCAAAGTTCAGAGAAGCACAAATTGGCTGTGCTTCAGTTTGTGCATTGTTTCGGAAAGTATGAATTAAGTAGATTCACCTTTAAATGCAAACTGTATCAAAATTTATCTACCCATCTCTAGGGAGAAGCCACTTGTCAGTATGTTCCCTAAGATGCTTAATTGCTTACTTTTATGTCATTTTGTTCCTTGTAGAATTCCATTTCTAAGGTGCTCTAGGATGGAATGCATTTTCTGGAAAGACAACCATATTCAGAAATTGTGTGTTCTCCAAAGCAACAGTAATTCAGATTATTCTTTGGCACACCCTTTTAATCCTTCAATCTTCTGTGATTTATAGTTTATATATAATATATCAGAAGTTTAGGACAACACTTAAGTACTTTGAAATCAGGACATTTTTTTACTAGATAATTGGCAACTGATAGAAGTCTTAGATAAAACATGAAATATTGTGTCTTGAGAGATGATAGGCAAAGAACTAAAATGATTTGAAATTCTTTAGTACAAATTATATTTCAAAACCGTCTTGGGAAGTTTACTGGACTCAGACAAGATTTATCTCTTCTTGCCACTTTTAACAAACAAAAGTCTTATAAAAGGGGGGTATCATCTTTTAATAGAGAGTGTCATCATAATTTTTAGAAAACTTTAACACAACTGCTAGCCAGTTGCTAATCCTTTTCATACATCTAGAATCTTGAAGCTGCAATCCCTTACCTAGAGAAAGCCCCACTGATCTCAATGGGACTTACTTCTAAACAGACATATAAAGCAGGGGTGGAGAACCTGTGACCCTCCAGATGTTGCTAGACTCCAACTCCCATAATTCCTGATGATTGGCCATGTTGGCTGGGACTGATGAAAGTCAGAATCCATAAATGTCTGGAAAGTCACAGTTTCCCTACTACTAATATATAAGATTGCACTGTTGGTAAAATGTCTAGAAAATGCCAGGTAATCCATTTGAGAATGTGGCATGCTACTTCAAGAAGGCAGAAGACACTTTCTATGATCATGTTATGTATTTATTTATTTGTTTTATATCCCGCCCTTCCTCCCAGTAGGAGCCCAGGGTGTTCCAGATGTCTCCAAGTAGGCAAGCACGCCTATCTGTTAACCTACTCCTCTTGTGCTACTTCACTTGCATGGGCAGAAGCACAATCACAAAGGTGAAAGAAAGGGGCAAGTAATAGACTGCATTTGTGGAACCTGTGATCTTCTGTTTGAAACTCAGCACTGACCTCACTCCAGGAACAGCAGTCAGGAAAAGGCTCTCTCAATGTAGGGTTAAGGCCATTGGGATATTATTAGCCCATAGGCCAGTCCTCTTCCTCAATTGTCTCCCAATTCAAGTTTGAACTTAATGCCAGGCACTATTAGAGGGGGACTGATGGATCCATCTCTAGTTTCGGAGTCTTTGGGCTGAATAGCAGTATATAAAAGAATGTTAATATTAAATAATGTTATTTAGCCTTTATTCCTTTAATACCAGGCAGTAACAGGCAGCTTGCAGTATGCCATATTAGGTTGTATCCAAAGCAGTGTTAGCAGAGTTCTACTGGCACAGCTGCACTTCTATTTCCTCTCCTCCCCCCTCCCCCAAACTTCTCCAGAGGGTCCTCTGACATCCCAGAGCTCATTTTGATGGTATGAGGACCACTAGAGGGGAGAGGATAGCAGGGAAATATAATATTAGCAGAATAGGAGTGTTGGATATCACTCCATGTGTATTGTGTTGCCCAGATCAAGTTGTAACACCCAAGGGCAAGGTTCTTTGATGGAGCAAAAAGTCATAGGTCTATTAACTACTAAGCAATGTATAGAGCTACAGAAAGCAACATAGTCAATCTTATGTTCCTTCTGCTGTTGGGAACCCTTCAGAATGACAACAAATGGAATCCTATAGGAGATTTGGTACACAGCACACCATCCTAGGATCTTGAGTCTGTGCTAAGTTCCACTATGGGATGGTTTTGCAGGGCTTTTTATGCTCTTAGATGCTATAGGGAACACTGCATACATGACTTATATGGCAATACAACCAGTCAGAGAATATTAGGCATTAAATAATTATATGACCTCTGGCCCAAAAAGGATCTGTAAGGCATGAAAAGAGCAAGTGTGGTGTGCCAATATCTAAACCTCCTCAAAATACAATGGTCTTCTGGATTTATGGTGCTACATATATTCTATTGTGTCCCCAGATAAATCTCTCAACATGGTGTTAATTTTGTTGAAGTAAAAATGAGAGCTGGAAACATATGAATGGGAGTACCACTGTCATTTTTATTATTTTAAGCAGAGATAAATATAATGGGTTGTATCAAATGCTAGTCCTACTCAGAGTAGATCCATGGAAATTAATGAACATGACTAACACAGGTCAATTAAGTTCCCTGAGTTTACTCTGAGTAAAGCTTAGTTAGAATCAACTCAATAATATTAATAAAATAATAACATTGTGTGGTATTCAACTCAAGAGGAAAAACTTCAACTAGTGCAAAGGGATTTCCCCCTCTCTTCTCCCTGTGTACATCCTGCACCATACCCAAATCTGCTCTGGAGGGATGGGGAAACCACCAGAACAGATTTAGGGAGTGTATGGGGAGTGGAAGGAGACAGGAAGAATGTTCTGCTGTGCCAGGAAAAATCCTTGCATACTGACAAAATGTCCAACCTAGCACTATGCTGAATACAACCCACTATATTAAGCACAGATCTGAACTTGGGTCTGGGAAAATATTGCTAGCTCCCTGTTCTATCTCAGTCACTCTAACATGGTGACCTCCAGCTGTTTTGAACTCCAGCTCCCATCAGCCTCAGCCAGCAAACTCATGGTCAGAGATGATGGAAGCTGTAGTCCAAAACATCTGGACAGCCCCAGGTTGGAGAGGGCTGATCTATCCACTACACTACACACTGGCTTCATGAGAAACAAATAAGAACATAAGAACATAAGAAGAGCCTGCTGGATCAGGCCAGTGGCCCATCTAGTCCAGCATCCTGTTCTCATAGTGGCCAACCAGGTGCCTGGGGGAAGCCCGCAAGCAGGACCCGAGTGCAAGAACACTCTCCCCTCCTGAGGCTTCCGGCAACTGGTTTTCAGAAGCATGCTGCCTCTGACTAGGGTGGCACAGCACAGCCATCACGGCTAGTAGCCATTGATAGCCCTGTCCTCCATGAATTTGTCTAATCTTCTTTTAAAGCCATCCAAGCTGGTGGCCATTACTGCATCTTGTGGGAGCAAATTCCATAGTTTAACTATGCGCTGAGTAAAGAAGTACTTCCTTTTGTCTGTCCTGAATCTTCCAACATTCAGCTTCTTTGAATGTCCACGAGTTCTAGTATTATGAGAGAGGGAGAAGAACTTTTCTCTATCCACTTTCTCAATGCCATGCATAATTTTATACACTTCTATCATGTCTCCTCTGACCCGCCTTTTCTCTAAACTAAAAAGCCCCAAATGCTGCAACCTTTCCTCATAACGGAGTCGCTCCATCACCTTGATCATTCTGGTTGCCCTCTTCTGAACCTTTTCCAACTCTAGAATATCCTTTTTGAGATGAGGCGACCAGAACTGTACACAGTATTCCAAATGCGGCCGCACCATAGATTTATACAACGGCATTATGATATCGGCTGTTTTATTTTCAATACCTTTCCTAATTATCCCTAGCATGGAATTTGCGTTTTTCACAGCTGCCGCACACTGGGTTGACATTTTCCTCGTGCTGTCCACTACAACCCCGAGGTCTTTCTCCTGGTCAGTCACCGCCAGTTCAGACCCCATGAGCGTATATGTGAAATTCAGATTTTTTGCTCCAATATGCATAATTTTACACTTGTTTATATTGAATTGCATTTGCCATTTTTCTGCCCATTCACTCAGTTTGGAGAGGTCTTTTTGGAGCTCTTCGCAATCCCTTTTTGTTTTAACAACCCTGAACAATTTAGTGTCGTCAGCAAACTTGGCCACTTCACTGCTCACTCCTAATTCTAGGTCATTAATGAACAAGTTGAAAAGTACAGGTCCCAATACCGATCCTTGAGGGACTCCACTTTCTACAGCCCTCCATTGGGAGAACTGTCCATTGATTCCTACTCTCTGCTTTCTGCTTCTTAACCAATTCCTTATCCACAAGAGGACCTCTCCTCTTATTCCATGACTGCTAAGCTTCCTCAGAAGTCTTTGGCGAGGTACCTTGTCAAACGCTTTTTGAAAGTCTAAGTACACTATGTCCACTGGATCACCTCTATCTATATGCTTGTTGACACTCTCAAAGAATTCTAATAGGTTACTGAGACAGGACTTTCCCTTGCAGAAGCCATTCTGGCTCTGCTTCAGCAAGGCTTGTTCTTCTATGTGCTTAGTTAATCTAGCTTTAATCATACTTTCTACCAGTTTTCCAGGGACAGAAGTTAAGCTAACTGGCCTGTAATTTCCGGGATCCCCTCTGGATCCCTTTTTGAAGATTGGCGTTACATTTGCCACTTTCCAGTCCTCAGGCACGGAGGAGGACCCGAGGGACAAGTTACATATTTTAGTTAGCAGATCAGCAATTTCACCTTTGAGTTCTTTGAGAACTCTCGGGTGGATGCCATCCGGGCCCGGTGATTTGTCAGTTTTTATATTGTCCATTAAGCCGAGAACTTCCTCTCTCGTTACCACTATTTGTCTCAGTTCCTCAGAATCCCTTCCTGCAAATGTTAGTTCAGGTTCAGGGATCTGCCCTATATCTTCCACTGAGAAGACAGATGCAAAGAATTCATTTAGCTTCTCTGCAATCTCCTTATCGTTCTTTAGTACACCTTTGACTCCCTTATCATCCAAGGGTCCAATCGCCTCCCTAGATGGTCTCCTGCTTTGAATGTATTTATAGAATTTTTTGTTGTTGGTTTTTATGTTCTTAGCAATGTGCTCCTCAAATTCTTTTTTAGCATCCCTTATTGTCTTATTTATTATTATTTATTATTATTTATTAAATTTATATACCGCCCGACTAGCGATAGCTCTCTGGGCGGTGAACATAAAATAGTATAAAAATACAATGAATAACAAAATAATATTAAAATACAATCAACAATACAATAAACATTATTAAAATTAGATCAATGTAACTTAAAATGCTTCAGAGAATAGGAAGGTTTTGACCTGGCGCCGGAAGGAAAGCAGAGTCGGTGCCAGGCGTACTTCCTCAGGGAGACTGTTCCATAGTTCGGGGGCCACCACTGAGAAGGCCCTAGATCTTGTCATCACCCTCCGGGCCTCCCTGTGAGTTGGAACCCGGAGGAGGGCCTTCGTAGCAGAACGTAGTGCATGGGCCGGTTCATATCGGAAGAGGCGTTCCGCAAGGTATCGTGGTCCCGCACCGTATAAGGCTTTATAGGTTAATACCAACACTTTGAATCTAGCCCGGAAACATATTGGCAACCAGTGCAAGCTGGCCAGAACAGGTGTTATATGCTCGGACCGCTTGGTCCTTGTCAGCAATCTGGCCGCCGCATTTTGCACTAGTTGTAGCTTCCGAACTGTCTTCAAAGGTAGCCCTACGTAAAGCGCATTACAGTAATCCAAACGTGAGGTTACCAGAGCATGTACCACTGATGTTAGGTCCTCTTTACTCAAATAGGGACGTAGCTGGGCTACCAACCGAAGTTGGTAAAACGCATTCCTAACCACCGAGGCTACTTGAGCCTCAAGTGAGAGGGGAGAGTCTAAAAAGACTCCCAGACTACGAACCCGGTCCTTTAGGGGGAGTGTAACCCCGTCCAGGACAGGGTATATATCCACCATCCGATCAGAGAACCCGTCCACCAACAGCATCTCAGTCTTGTCTGGATTGAGCTTCAGTTTGTTAACTCTCATCCAGTCCATTGTCGAGGCCAGACAACGGTTCAGCAAATCGACAGCCTCACCTGAAGAAGATGAAAAGGAGAAGTAGAGCTGCGTGTCATCAGCATACTGATGACAACGCACTCCAAAACTCCTGATGACCTCTCCCAACGGCTTCATGTAGATATTAAAAAGCAGGGGGGACAAAACTGACCCCTGCGGGACCCCATATTGGAGAGCCCGCGGTGTCGAGCAATGTTCCCCAAGCACTACCTTCTGGAGACGACCCGCCAAGTAGGAGCGGAACCACTGCCAAGCAGTACCTCCAACTCCCAACTCCGCGAGCCTCTCCAGAAGGATACCATGGTCGATGGTATCAAAAGCCGCTGAGAGATCAAGGAGAATCAACAGAGTTACACTCCCTCTGTCTCTTTCCCGACATAGGTCATCGTACAGGGCGACCAAGGCTGTCTCAGTGCCAAAACCGGGCCTAAAACCCGATTGAAATGCATCTTCTTGCATTTCTTTTGCCGGAGCTTGTGTTCTTTTTTATTTTCTTCATTCGGACAAGACTTCCATTTTCTGAAGGAAGACTTTTTGCCTCTAAAAGGCAATGACCCTAATGACCCTTTCTGAAGCTGAGATGGAGAGAAACATAAATAGAAGTTGTCAATTGTATTTTAAGTACCCACTAAGACTGGTGATAATAGCTTGCCTTTGTTTGTCCCAATTTGCTAGACCAATTCTTGGGAAATAATGACCTCCCCATTTGTTTTTTGTCTATCTGGCCTTTTCAGCTGGACTGCTGGAGTACTGTGGGATGTGGAAGTGGAGGCAACAGACTTTAAAATGAATGCCCTAGTCTACTGAGACTAAAGTGACAGTTTTATGCCTTGAGATTGTCGTGCTGCAGAAAGTGTAGTAGTGAGATGGTGACAGTGTCGGATGATTCCACTGACAGAAACTGAGGACAAGGCAGGCACCTGTGAAAGAAGGGAAGGGGAGAGATTTGTCCTGAGAGTCACCAGAGAGGCACTGAGGTACAGTATCAAGGGAAACTAACAGGTGGGTTAGGGGGAAAAGGATTTTGTTTCAGATTTGCAGTGGAAAAAATACTTCTGAGGTTTCTGGGAGAGAAGCACAACCAGGCAGGATAATGTTGCTTGTACTTTTTTGAAAACTGCAATAAAATCCTGAAAAGGAAATATATTCCCCTCTTGCCACTCACCCTCTTTCTTATCTGCAATTTGGATGTGCAGTCATTAAACTTTATGGCCAGGGCTCAATTCTGTGAGAGTTCATGGTTAGAGTGCGGAAGCAGCCAGGATGGGTGCCGAATTCAGCATCCTGTTTCATTGAAAGCTGAGAGCATGCTTTGTAAAAAGATGCTTGGGAATGTGTAGGTCACATAAGATGAAATCTCAGAAGCTAGAGGGGGGGCTGAATAAGTTTTTCACTGGATAGGGAGAAGGTTTATTGTCCTTCCTAGCTTCTTGTCTCTTACCACAAGCTGTAAAAAAAAAAAAACCCACACAGAATGTCTGCAGAAACACTACAAATTAAGAATACAGTGTGCAAATTAAAATAATTACTGTGATTGTGCCCAACTTGCTTAAATGAAACAGATGTCATAATCCATCTTTTCTTAGTGCACAATTTGGATTGAATTTTAACACTTTTAAGCTGCAATTCTATGCGCACTTACCTGAGGAAGTCACATTGAATTCAGTGGAGCTTGCTTCCAAAAAAGACTTTTATTTTACGCATGAGATGCCTCATAAAATAAATGTTCTAGGCATCATACAAATATAAAAAATAAACACAATAATAAAGCCATATTCCTAAAAAGCAAACACCTTAACAGCCAGCTAGCATATAAAACCATATACAGCAAAGAACTAAAACTGTCAGTATACACTAAAGCCACCAGCTATCCTGCTGGGATGTAAACCCAGATTTTACAAGGCTAACCTCCCTAGGGACAGACACTATTATGGATAGGCTGTAGCTCATTGATAGCATATGCAAAAGGTCCCAAATTCAGTCTCTGGCATATCAAGGTAGGGCTGGAAAGACTCCTCTCTGAAATGTGGAGAGTTGTTGCAATACTGTGCTAGATGGACCAATGATCTGACCTGGTATAAGACTGTTTTTTATGTCATATGAACTGCTGCCTTAGCAGACAAATGGCTGACATGCAATCCATTGTCTGGGGCGGGGGGCAGAACATAGCTGAGTGGCAGAGCATCTCTTTTGCATGCAGAAGATCCCCAGGTTGATCCATGACATCTCCAGGTAGGGCTGGGAATGTCCCTCATCTGAAATCCTGCAGAACTGCTGCCAGTCAGTGTAGACAATACTGCACTGGATGGACCACTGGTCTGACTTAGTATAAGATAGCTTCCTATGTTTCTGTGTACTGTGCCAACAACACTGCATTAAAACCTGTAGAATGTGGCACCAGCATGGATTTATTTTAGGATATCACATTGCAGCAACAAGAATGGTTTCATGCTACTGCACTGGCAATACCTAGTATTTCCACATATGTAAAGCTTTTTATACAACCCATAAATGGGAAAAGAGTTGAGGACTGGTTGACAGCTCCCCTGTGCCATTGTGATGCCTGTGCTTATGTTTTAACAGAAACCTACATATCTGATATGTAATAGCAACCAATCATATAGCTGTTTAAACGGGATAGATTCACAGATGAGTTTTGGTGCCCTTGTCATTTTTAGGCAGACCATTTGTGTGTTTGCAACTAGAAGTGTTGACAATTTTTGAGAACTAAAGTAAAAAATGGATTGCATTGTCTAATCGTAATATTAATTATGCAATTAAAAGCTTGGATTGTTTACATCAATATGTGAAATATACCTGCTCCCCACTGCATTAGCTTGATTTTGTGCACCATTTCCCCAAACAAATCTTACTTTAGCTGGGTTTTTTTGTTCAACCTCTCAGTTATGTAAGACTCTTGCCCACCACAAGACAAATAAACAAAACAAAACATTGCTCTTGATAAAATGTGAAGGGAATATCTTCTCCCAGCTATTCCAATCAATTATACCACACCCCAAGCTGTTTAGATCCCGGATAACCCACTCAGTTAATGCAAAATATTTCTATTATGAATTAATACATTTGTAACTCAAAAACAAATTCATTTCTTTTGCTAACTTCAAGTATAGCAACAATACATTCCAAGAGAATTTTTAATTTGAATTTGCACCATGTTAATTAATTAGCTAAGATTTGTTCCTTTCCATAGAAGATTCTGCTTTACAATCTTTGTGTTACTGTGATATAGTGATATAGCTCATTAACAGTGCAATTATATATGTGTCTGCACAGAAGTAAGCCCCACTGAAGTTAATGGAACTTAATTCTAAGTAGACATGTATAGGATTGTGCTCTTAGATGTTTATTTTACAAACCAGGAAGCTTGGGAGATAATAGGTTATTTATTTTTATTTATTTTATTTATTTTTAAAACTTATATACCGCCCGAGTAGCAATAGCTCTCTGGGCG
The DNA here is from genome assembly GCF_030035675.1 of Rhineura floridana. Taxonomy (NCBI): domain Eukaryota; kingdom Metazoa; phylum Chordata; class Lepidosauria; order Squamata; family Rhineuridae; genus Rhineura; species Rhineura floridana. Next base: position 199,930,827 of record NC_084480.1, on the reverse strand, counting down.
GTGAACATAGATACAATAAAATACAATATAATACAAAAACATCAGTCTAAAATCAAATTTCACAATCTAAAAACAGCAAAGGCTAAAATCAAATTACAAACATTACAATCATTAACAAAAAATTAAAATGCCTCGGAATAGAGAAAGGTTTTAACCTGGCGCCGAAAGGATGATAGTGTCGGCGCCAGGTGAACCTCCTTGGGGAGACTATTCCATAGTTTGGGGGCCACCACTGAGAAGGCCCTTGATCTTGTCACTGCCCTCCGGGCCTCCCTATGAGTCGGGACCCAGAGGAGGGCCTTCGTAGCAGACCGTAGTGTACGAGCCGGTTCATAGCGGGAGAGGCGTTCCCACAGATATCGAGGTCCCATGCCGTATAAGGCTTTATAGGTTAATACCAACACTTTGAATTTGGCCCGGAAGCGTATTGGAAGCCAGTGCAAGCGGGCCAAAACAGGTGTTATATGGTCAGATCGCTTCGTTCTTGTTAGCAGTATGGCCGCCGCATTTTGCACCAACTGTAGCTTCCGAACCGTCTTCAGAGGTAGCCCTACGTAGAGCGCATTACAGTAATCCAAACGTGAGGTTACCAGAGCATGTACTACTGATGTAAGATCCTCCTTACTCAGGTAGGGACGTAGCTGGGCTACCAATCGAAGTTGGTAGAACGCATTCTGTGCCACCGAGGCTACATGAGCCTCAAGTGACAGGGAAGAGTCTAGAACGACTCCCAGACTATGAACCTGTTCCTTTAGGGGGAGTGTAACCCCATCCAGGACAGGATATGTATCCACCATCTGATTGGAAAAACCATCCACCAACAGCATCTCAGTCTTATCAGGATTGAGTCTCAGTTTGTTAGTTCTCATCCAGTCCATTGTCGCGTCCAGGCAACGGTTCAGCACATTGACCGCCTCACCTGAAGAAGATGAAAAGGAGAAGTAGTGCTGCGTGTCATCAGCGTACTGGTGACAACGCACTCCAAAACTCCCGATGACCACACCCAACGGCTTCATATAGATGTTAAAAAGCATGGGAGACAAAACCGAACCCTGCGGGACCCCACATTGGAGTACCCACGGTGTCGAGCAATGTTCCCCAAACACTATCTTCTGGAGACGGCCTGCCAAGTAGGAGCGGAACCACTGCCACGCAGTGCCTCCAACTCCCAACTCCGCAAGCCTCTCCAGAAGGATACCATGGTCGATGGTATCAAAAGCCGCTGAGAGATCAAGGAGAATCAACAGAGTTACACTCCCTCTGTCTCTCTCCTGACATAGATCATCAAACAGGGTGACCAAGGCCGTCTCAGTGCCGAAACCGGGCCTGAAACCCGATTGAAATGGATCTAGATAATCGGTTTCATCCAATAGCGCCTGGAGCTGGTCAGCAACCACTCGTTCCAAGATCTTGCCGAGATATGAAACATTTGCCACTGGTCTGTAGCTGCTGAAATCCTCTGGGTCCAGGGAAGGCTTTTTCAGGAGTGGTCTCACTGCTGCCTCCTTCAGACAGCCAGGGACCACTCCCTCTCGCAAGGAGGCATTTATCACTTCCCTGGTGATAACATCAGTAACATCAGAGCTGAACAGGGTTTGGAATTTCCTTTTACTGAATCGAAGCACACTAGTCTCAGACCCACACTGTTTTTGCAATGTATAAAGCAGGGGTTCTCAACTCTGGGGGCCAGTGGGTCACAAAATGGCTGCTGTGGGAGAGTGACATAACACAAAATGGCTGTCATAGGTGTGGCATAATGGCTGCCCCATCATAAAGAGACAGGACTTTAAAATGATGTGGGCATGCTCTCCATCAGCTGCCCTATCGATTGGGGAAGGGCACCTATATCAGCCACCACTGTGCTCGCTCATAGAGAGAAAGACTTTGATCTTCTCCTCTGTTCAGAACAGATAGAATTGTGGTCATTAAATCCTGGCATCCAGTAAATTTGGTCATGTTTAGGGGGACATGACCAATGTAAGAGCAGCTGAGCCAGGCAAACAGGAACTGAACAGGAAAAGCTAACATTCTCTCATGTATTGTGGATTTTTGATGGTATATTTACTGAGACTTTTTGCAGACACCATAGGAGGTACTGGCAAACACAATGGTGACCACTGGTTTTTGGCCTCATGCGTTTATAAACAATTTCCAAATAACTTACAGGAGCCGAAGAACAGCAGCCATGCTACACTTCATTTTACTAAACTGAGAAACCATGCTGAGCTTCCAAAAAAATGCATGTAAGTTTAAGGTGAGGAGGGGGCCTGCATACAGACCTCACCCACAAAATTCCTACATGTGTCAACTCAACTTCCAGTCTTCACTTATTCAGCATGCAGGTCTGAAGGGGAATTCTAACTGCATTGAATTGAACATGGTTAGAATCTCCCCAGTGATCAGATACTTTGTTCAGTCAAGATTCACAATCAAATGGAGGATTCTAACCACATTCAACTGAATATAGTTAGAATCCCCTTGCAGACCTTCATGGTCAATGCACTAAGGACACTAGAAGAGGAGGCGGGGCCAGGGCCCATGGGGATGTTGGAGGTATTGCTGGTGCATATCCCTCTGTGCACCGTACACAGTTTCTGAGCTTTCAGATGTTCATTTGAATGCCAGAAGAGGGTTAGAAACAAACAGAAAGTAAACTGCAAATAAGATAACATTTAAAGGAACTATGAGTTCTAAAATTCAAATACGTATTTTATTATATGTATGTATAGTTTGAGGACACTTTTTAAACCTTTATAACTCGGTGATATTTGCTTGTGCATTAGTGTAATATGTATTCCACCAGAGATTTTATAATAATTCAGGGAGTGAGGATGGTAATATTTCTTCTTTTTTTAAAAGAAGTAATTCTTGAAAGACCATTGTTATTTATGCAATTCAAATTACATGCAAATAGGACTGAAGGAAGCATAAAAAGATTTCTTACTTTCAACTAATTATATAATTGTACAATTATTGTTTTCCTGTCTTGTAATGTAAATTGCACCTAGATTTTACTTTATTTTTAAATTACATTGTCATATTAAAATGTGTTCATTCTCTCACCTTCATTGATAAATACATGTCTGGTATAATTATGATTGCTGGTAAATGAAAGAATTCATACGCAAAGTGTCAGAGTTGCATTGTGCTGTTTTTACTGAAGAATTTCTAGTCAAAGGTGCTGCTCGTGGGAACTGAGGGGTAAGTCAGGCTGTTTCCAGAATACAGTAGCACAATTCAGTGCAGGATTTATGCAGTAGAAAGAGTTGAGGAGAGGAAATTAGAGATGTCGGTGCTGCTGACACATGTCTGGAGCACAAGCTGAACTTTCATCAAATGTATTCACATGTTTGCTTATGAAGATTTCATCAAAGGGGATGGTAGGAAGAGGAAATGGGGGGAACATATGTCAATCACTTTAGTCCAAATCCCCACACTTGCATTTAAAAAATGAATCCTGGGAACTGTAGTTCACCCCTTACATAGTGACAATTCCCAGCACTCTTAATCAATGTCAGTTCCCAGGATTCTTGGGGGGGGGTGCTTTAAATGTATGGTGTGTATGCAGCCTAAGGCTGTGAACACACTACCTGCCACAGCAAAGCATTTCCATTCGCCACACCTGGTGGGGGAACAGGTTGATCTACCAATAAATTGTGAAATCTCTTTGAAGCTGTATCTAAAAATACACTCAAGCTGTTCCCACCAGGTTTTACAGTAAAAGGAGGCAGAGTTGACTAGTGTTGCGTGCCCCTGTTTTCAGAAGAGAGAGGTGGAGATGCACTGGAACCGGCAGAACAGTGAGTGTGTTTCTACCCTAAGTCTTCTTTGGTAGCAAGTACAAAAAGGGAGTGTGAACAGCAGAGCTGCACTCCCAACACTGTCATCACTCCAGCTTACCTCCATTGGGATGGTGTAGGTCAGCGCAGCGGTGAGGTCAGGGTTATGGAGGTCTACCAATAGAACCAATCTAATGCTCCCACCAGTGCATCTCTCATCACTACCTTATTGCATCCAGGTTTGCTACAGTGATGCCTATGTTGGGAGAGCAGCTTTGCCCTACCACAAGGGCCACTACTGGAATGCTGGTTATAAAGGTTCTGGGAGTATCTTGTGTTTGTGCTGTGTGAATCTACCACAGCTAAATTCAGGAGAGACATCACACAATTAAAACAGCTCAAATCCAACAATCTCTACACATTCATATTTTTTTTATAAAAATAAAAATTAAAAAACCATTTCCACCATGGCTGGCCCAAGACATTTTAATCCATGGTCAAAACGTTAAATTGGTACCCCTTCCACTAATTAAACTGGAAACTGAGATTGTCTGAAGGAAGTGAGGCCACCACCTAATGAAAATACAAAGGCATTTTTTGTCTGGTCAGAGCCTGAATGGAAGACCTTCTGTGAATGGCATTTATGTCACCTTGGGTTCCATAATGGGGGGAAATGTTGGATGTAAATGTAAGAAATTAAAAATATTTTTTTTAAAGCTCTTTGAGGAGCTGTACGATACCAGAGCTGCCCTAAGACATTTTGGTGCCAAAGGTGGCTTTTCAAATGGCACCTCTCCCTCTCACAGAGCACAGTCAATTGGAAATGTACACTACATGAACAAACTTCCATTCAATAAATAAAAGCTGTGCCATTTTGTGCCATTCCTGTACATTGTAATAAAACTTGTGCTACAGACCCTCTAGAGAGCCAGTGTGGTGTAGTGGTTAAGGTGCTGGGTTATGACCTGGGAGACCAGGGTTTGAATCCCCACACAGCCATGAAGCTCACTGGGTGACCTTGGGCCAGTCACTGCCTCTCAGCCACAGAGGAAGGCAATGGTAAATCACCTCTGAATACCACTAGCCATGAAAATGCTACTCATAGGGTTGCCATAAGTCGGAATTGACTTGAAGGCAGTCCATTTCCATTTTTTTTTCAACAGACCATCTTCATCAATGGCTTATATTAGGTAAGGTCTGTCTTCTCATTTGTCACTGGGAATGGTACCCAAACTCTGCTGCCTGCAATGTGTAAGGAGGTATGCATAAAATGGGGTTTTATTCTATGGTCTATATTAATAGATCATGGCATGAGAACCTGAGAAGCACAGACTTCTTGGATACAGTGCTCATGTTGACCCCAAGATTCAGGATGGTCAGAACTTGCTTGCTGACCTCAGGAAGACATGTACTTACTCAGGTTAATGAATAATAAGTAAGGTTCCAAATTCTAAGTTTGCTCAGGAATAATCCTTTCAATAGTCCACGTCTGAAGTAGAGCTTAGGTCAACAAAAATTCACACAAGATAATGCTGTAATTTACACCTATACATTTACGCTGGAGACTGCAGGTGTTGTTTTAATTTTATACAGGTAGACAAACAGGACAAAATAATTTTTTGATGTACGAGATCACTCGCCTTTACTCCCAATTTACATGCAATTCATGTATTAAAATGTATTTTAAGATTAGGATTTTGGGGACTTCCGGGAAGGGTGACTTAGCCTGTGCCTGCTTTTGAGACGGGCTCCTGCCTCAAAAGAAGCTTATTCAGATATATCAGTCAGTTTTTTCTTTTTTTTTTGACTGATTAAACTTCTCCCGGGTAGGGAGAAACGAAGAGATTAACCTCAAAGCCTATTTTTGTTGGGACGACCAGATCTCATTAATTTATGGGACGAGGTCCAGCCGACGAAGGTGGGACGGATTTTCAACAGCAAGCTCTATCTGTTAAAGCGAACGTTCATCTTATCTTCTAAGAGAGAACGCACTAACAGGCAAGCACCCTTCTTTCTATATTTTTCTTTTACTTGACTTAAATTGTTGCTGTTTAAAAGAGATTTGCCAGATTGATCAGTTTTTGACATCTCACTGGGGAGCCATAACTTCTCTCTGCTACGCACTAATTAATAGCTTATCTCTGTTTTTGTTGCAAAAAGCTGTCCTGGATTTGCATTCTAAAGATATACACAGAAGAGGGATTTCTATTCCAGATTTTTATTTTGAAAAATATTATACTGTTTTGAGACTACTCTCTTTTTGGTCTATTTTATTTTGACGAATCTGTTTCTTGACGATTGCCATTAATTGTTTCGATCCTGGGAACTGCATTTTGTTTACTTAACTATTGGAGAGATAAGGCTGTCTGCTCTGTTTATACTGTGATGTCACCAAGTTTGGAGTATTAACCCAATTGTTGCTGAAATAAGAAGTGGTTTTCCTATATTTTTCTTTTAAAATGGCAATTAAGAAAGTGGCTGAAAATCTGGAAATAACTATGTTTCAGAAAATAATGGATGAGATTGAGATAATGAAAATTGAATTGAGTAAAATGAAGCAGGAGATTAAAGATATAAGGGTCCCTGTGAGAGAGGTGACCCTGGAAGGGGTCCCTGTGAGAGAGGAGACCCCGGAGATTGGAACAGGGGTCCCTGTGAGAGAGGAGACCCTGGAGACTGGAATAGGGGTCCCTGTGAGAGAGGAGATCCCGGAGATTGGAACCAACGTGGAACAGGAACAAGATTTGGAGTCTATGGACTTTAGAAATAAAATCTATTGTTTGGAACTCAATGTTATCTCTGAAGAAATGAATGAAGATTCTAGAGATAAAGTTATCAATGGCATGGATAATCTTCTGGACTGGAATGATGTGATGGAGCCCAATATAGAGAAAATCTATGGAATTAACTGCAGCCATGTGACAATGGAAAAACTTTTAAGAGATGACCCAGTGTATTTTGAAAAAAAGAACAGAGATATGATTTTACAGCAGTATTTCAGCAACCTATTCAGAATGGATGGCAAGAAAATATTTGGGATAGAGGTAATTCCCATCAGACTCTTACTATATGACTATGGCTTTGACAGCAAGATTATTATGGAATACTGATAATGGAAGATTGGATATTGAAATTACTGGACTTAACAAGACTACTGAAGATGGAAGATGGAAAATGGAACTAATAGAGATAATAGAACAATGGCTACTGAAATTATTGAACCTAACAGATTCTGATGTGATGGATTAATTGAAATGTTTATTTTGACTATGGTTATGACAATAAGATTATCATAATTAGTAATGAGATGGATTAATCGATATGCTTATCTGGAAAAAAAAATTGATAGATATATTTCTTAAAGAATTGAAACCTCTCTTTGACTTTTTGTGGAAAGAATAAAGTAATGTTTATGAGATTTGATGATTAAGTAAGATAACTACTGGAGGAAAGTGATTTTATAATATGACTTAAGAGACAGGATTGTTATATATTATAGACTTATAACTGATTTGATCTTTGACAAATGGGAAGTCAATATTTTACTCTTTATTTTTTATTTTTGTTTTTTCTTTTCTTTTTTTCTTTTTGTTTAACTATTTTTGATTTTGTTTTTTGTCTTTGAATGTTTTATGATTTTGTCTTGTATGTTTTATGAAAATCTGAATAAAAATTATTGAAAAAAAAAAAAGATTAGGATTTTGGGGAGTAAAATGGCACACTCTGTCTTCAACAAACTTCATGACATCTCACATCGCTCCTTAAGTTCATCTCAACATGCAGCTTGGGATACTGGGCGAGGGAAGGGATAAGAATAATATGCTTGGCCAAGTGGCAATATGCAGGTGGAGGGAGAGGGAGAAAGACTGACTCTCATCAAGCATATAATTCTTTACCCTGACTTTGTACCCTGATTTCCTGCAGGAAAGGTATATCTACACATATTGCTATTGTTTTCTTTTCTTTCTCTGGTGTGAATTAATAGAATCTTGGAAGTAATTAGGGACAGGGTTTCTCTTATGCTTTTTAAATCTAAGGGATGAATGACTGTTAAGTTAGAAGCTGCTCACATTTTTATTGTAATTAAAATGCTGTGTTTTTCCTGTTTCCTCTTTCATAACTTTTATTTTACTTTTTTATGGGCATTCTTGGGGTTGTGGTGGATTCATACATGCATAAGAGCAACATAGCAAAATATCCTACTATGTCTCAGGGTGCAGTTTGGGCCTCTAGTGGGTATGCACACATTAGGGGTTCAGAGGTATACCAGTAACACATGGCCACCCACCTTGTCTCCTGGCTTCAGTGTTCCATACAACTCCCACCTCCTCATGCGTAAAAATGTTCATTGCTCTGAGTAGGAAAATGCCATTAAAACACACACGGATTGCATTCAGACATGGGGTTTATTGTGATAGTTTGACTGATTATAATGGTAGTATTTCCATCCTGGTTTCTAATGTTCTTTTCACATTGCAGTACCTGTTGCATTATGGAACATTGGCTTTTTGACCAATAAAATGCCATGTCACACTAAATTTTATTCACACCAGTAGGCACAGTATAACAAAACAATGAGTGTCAGTGGAGATGTCACTACTTCCCCACTCTTTTCACACATGCACACTTGATTCCCCCATGATTCCCCCATGAAAACAGCAGAAAAGAACAGTATGCTGGTATACTACCCCAAATTTCATCACTTTCCTCCCACAATTTTCTAGGTTAATGGGGTTGTTTCTGGAAGCAATTAACATAGTAATGAGCACTAAACATCCACTATAGTCTCTTAGATTTCCAGAAGTGACTTTTACATAGTGTGGGACATCAAATAAAATGCAGAAATTATCAGGTAAGAAAACATCTGGAAAACAGAATAAACTGCTCTCTGAATGCAGTCACAGAGAAGCATGAGTGACCATTCACATCACATTTTTATCTGTGGAGGTGGGGAAATGGGGACTTTTTCTTTCTTTCTTTGATGTATATCCCACCCTTCCTCCCAGTAGGAGCCCAGGGCAGCAAACAAAAGCACAAAAAGCATTCCAAAACATCATAAAAACAGACTTTAAAATATTTTAAAACAAAACATCCTTAAAAACATATTAAAACAAAACATCTTTAAAAACATATTAAAAAAAAAGCTTTGCAAACATATTAAAAAGCAATTCCAACACAGACACAGACTCGGATAAGGTCTCAATTTAAAAGGCTTGTTAAAAGAGGAAGGTCTTCAATATCTGCCAAAAAGATAACAGAGATGGCACCTGTCTAATACTTAAGGGGAGGGAATTTGAAAGGGCAAGTGACAATACATTAAAGGTCCGCTTCCTATGTTGTGTGGAACAGACCTCCTGATAAGATGGTATCTGCAGGAGGCCCTCACCTGCAGAGCAGAGTGATTGACTGGGTATATAAGGGGTAAGATGGTCTTTCAGGTATCCTGGTCCCAAGCTATGTTGGGCTTTGTACCAAAATCAGAACCTTGAACTTAGCCCAGTGCAATAGGTAGCCAGTGCAATTCTTTCAGCAGCAGGGTGACATGTTGATGATACCCTGCCCCAGTGAGCACTCTAGCCACCACATTTTGCATCAGCTCTGGACCAACCTCAAGGGCAGCCCCACATAGAGTACATTACAGCAATCCGGCCTGGAGGGTACCAGTGCATGGATAACAGTGTTCAGGCTATCCTGGTCCAGAAATGGCTGCAGCTGTCTTACCAGCCAAAGTTGGTAAAAAGCACTAATAGCCACTGAGGTCACCTAGGCTTCTTGCGATAAAGATGGATCCAGGAGCACCCCAGACTATGGACCTGCTCTTTCAGAGGGAGTACAACCCCATCCAAAGCAGGCAGCTGACCAATTATCTGAACTCAGGAACCACCAACCCATAATGCCTCTGTCATTCTAGGATTCAGAGTCAGTTTATTGGACCTCATCCAGTCCACCATCGAGTCCAGGCAGTGGTCCAGGACTTGCATGGCCTCTCCCAATTCAGATGTTACCAAGAAATAGAGCTGGGTATTGTCAGAATACTCTTGACACCTCATCCCAAATCTCCTGATGACCTCTCCCATGGGCTTCATATAGACATTAAACAGCATGGGGGACAAGATGGTACCCTGCTCCACAGCACAACTATTAGGGAGCTGAAAGACAATCACCCAATGCTATTCTCTGAAAACAACCCTGGACATAGGATTGGAACCACTGTAAAACAGTGCTTCCAATACCCATCTCACCGAAACAGCCCAGAACGATACCATGGTTGGTGGTATCATAAGCTGCTGAGAGATCAAGGAAGAATAACAGGGTCACACTCCCTCTGTCCTTCTCCCAAAAAGGTCATCTATCAGGGTGACCAAGGCCAATTCACTCCCATATCCAGGCCTGAACCCAGACTGGAATTGGTCAAGATAATCTGTTTCACCCAAGAGTACTTGCAGTTACTATGCCACAACCCTCTTAATCACCTTTCCTAAAAAAGGGGGTATTTGCGACCGAACAGTAGTTGTCACAAACCAATGGGTCCAGGGTGGGCTTTTTGAGGAGTGGTTGGAACATCACCTCTTTCAGGGCAGCTGGAACCACTCCCTCCCGCAATGATGCATTGACCACTCCCTGGATCCACTCGGTCAAACCCCCTTGGGAAGTTTTAATAAGCCAAGAAGGACAAGGATCAAAAGGACACATTGCTGGCTGCATCATCGCAAGCACCTTGTGCACATCATCAGGTCGCATCAACTGAAACCAATCCCAAGAAGTTGCAGCAGACATTGCACTGGACACCTCGCTGGGGACTACAGTAGATGTAGATGGGGTATCAACACTGTTATGGAGGTGAGCAACTTTACCCTTAAGGTGCCTTGCAAACAATTCACAGTGGGCCTCTGAAGGGTCTAAAAACTCAATTTCCTGGAGTTTTATGAATCACCTTAGATGAGAACTCACTCTCAGAGAAGCAGAACAAAGTAGTACCACTTAAATTTGTATAGTTGTTGATTAATTAATTCATAGAATCATAGAATCATAGAGTTGGAAGGGGCATTGTAGGCCATCGAGTCCAACCCCCTGCTCACAGCAGGAAATCCACAGCTAGAGCATCTCCCGCAGATAGCTGTCCAGCCTCTGCTTGAAGACATCCAGTGAAGGGGATCCCACCACCTCCCTAGGCAGTCGGTTCCATTGCCAAACCGCCCTTACTGTCAAGAAGTTCCTTCTAATTAATACTGAATAAATTAATATTGAAGAATTCTTATGTGTCAGTCCAATATGACAGGAGCAGTACATCTATGATAGAAACGAATGAAAGCTGGGAATATTAACAAGTACAACACTGCATCTCTTTAAAAGGTTTGAAACAAACAAAACAAACAAAAAAGCCCAAGAGTTAAGAAAACAGCCAGAACTGAAGAAAGACCATTCAACAGTCTAGCCCTCTTGTGGAGATCAACAAAGTGACATGTGGAGTGACTGTCACAGCTGACTGTCAGTCAGGCTCAGTGGACAAAGGTCCTGCTGAGGTAACAAATCTCCAGGGAACTTCCCTTGAGTCTAAGCACCACACAGAAAGAAACTTTAGTCCCCTTGAGAAAAGAAATATCACATCACAGCTTCATGCAACCGAGAAAATGCGGTGACAAGCTTGTGGGTGGTAAATAATTGTATTTTCTTCTGTCAAGAAAAGCTAAGCTCTTGGCTTTCTAAAAAATGCCTGCTTCTAATTGACAAAAGGGAAGTACATTTTGGAGGTTATGGAAAATTCAGATGGAAGCCCTGCTCATGTGATCAGTGGACTTAGGGTCATAGACCCAAAGTCCTCCTCCCCCGCCCCCATATGCATCAACCCATTTTGTTTGATTTTGCTGGAAATGTGACGGTGCAACTCAACTTGAAGCCTGGGAGGGGATTGCATGCTACATGTGGAGTAAAGAGATAGACAGAGGCCCTCCTAGATTCCTAGACTGTTCTGGCCACTCTATTCCAGCTGATCTTAACTTACAGATATAAACTGCTTTAGGCAAAAAACCTTGCAGTTTAAGATATAAGATAGCCTACAGATATTTCTATCAAACTTTCAAGAGCAGGGAAATTGGGCACCAGGGGAGCAGGAGACCAGACCTCTTCTCTGAGATATTGTACTGCCCTACAAATTTATCAAAATGCAAACACAATTTGGGTTGGTCTTTCACAGTCCAATCCACTTGCTGTGTAGCTTGGAACAATTTGGTAACATGTGCCTCTGAGCACATGGTGAGTGGTGGTAATACCTGCCATCTCCAAATTACATTTGTATATGTTTGTTGATATTCGTCTTACTTTGCTTCTTTCCTATGTTACTAATGTTTCTACAGAGAATCTAACCTAGAAAATTATGTTTCTCCCATTATTCATCCTAGAAATCTGTTTCAAATTTATTTTTATTAATTTCAATTCCTTTTTATTGGTCAATGTCATATGATGGTGAAGACAGCCTATTGTGTTTCAAACTGGAGATTATTTTCTATTTCTCTTTGGGGTTCATTAACTAACTGCAGTTAGATGTAAAATTAGACTGGTTACAATGTGTTGCTACTTCAGGAATGACTGTAGCTGTAGGAAAAAACAAACTAGGCCTGCCCAAGATGCATGTTTTCAGCCTGCTCTGCTTAAACCACTCCACTTAAGGAAGGGTCACATGGTCAATTAAAAAACATAGAGCACACCTAGAATTTATATTTCACCTCCCCCTGTTTTATCTTGTGCAAATGAAGGGAGAGGGAAGGGGCAAGAGGGAGGGGATAGGAGGGAGGAGAAAGAGAGGGCAGGTTAGATCATTTGCATGCTTTTTGATTCAGTGAGATTTACTCCTATGCAATCATGCTCAGGATAGGTAAAACTGACCTGGGGGATAGGCAAGGAGGGGGAAAGAGGGAGGGGCGAAGAGGGAGGGAGGGGAGAAGGAGGGCAGGAAGAGGAGGGGAGGAGAGGAAGAGATTTAGTGGGTGGGCACTGGGCAGATGGAAAGCCCCTTTCCTTTCCAAAAGGAAAACATCTTGAACAGTATCATTGTTTTTCAGGGTTTCCCCCAACTTTTTATTCTACAGCAGGCACATGTAGCCTCCCATCCACACTTAAACCAAAGCTGTCCCTGGCCACATCCACACCAGACCTTTATTTCACTTTACACAATCATGGCTTCTCTCAAGGAATCCTGGGAAGTGTAGTTAGTGAAGGGTGCTGAGAGTTGCTAGGAGATTTCCTGTTCCCCTCACAGAACTTCAATCAGAACGGCTGACTGTTAAACCACTCTAGCCACTGGAACTCTGCCAGGGGTCAGCACCCTTCACAAACTACACTTCCCAGAATTCTTTGTGGGAAGCCATGACTTTCTAGAGTGAAATAAAGGTCTGGTGTGGGTGTGGCCCCCTGATTAGCTAACGAAGCAGCTGTGACTCTGGCTTTTAGAAAACTCACAGTTGGTTCTTACTGATCATGCCAGGCTTATAATTGACTTCAATGTTCAATTTCTTAAACTAATTAAAAAACAGCTAGGCATTTTTTTAACTGTTAAACTGCAGAAGATGAAGGTGAGAGTATGGGGCAAGGTCATTAATAGGACTACAGGTACTCTGTGAACATGGCTGATTTTTAATTAATTTTGACAAATTATGAGAATATTGACAGAAAAAAGTCCTACAGGGTTCTGTTTTTTTCCTCTCTTTTTACACTTTGAACTCTCAATTTTCTCTGACTGTTGTGTGTATCACCCTGAAAATGTAGATGGTTGTTAAGGAAGCATTTCTGAGTTCAGGACTATACAGTTTTAAAGTTTTGTTTTGAAATGGGTTTATGGGAAGCATCAGAATGGCATCAGGGATATTTTCAATTTAACATTGTGGAATATGAGAAATCCATGCTGGCTATAGTGTATAGCCAACTCTTGTGACTGTATAATATCCTCCAAGGAAACAACTCTCCTTTCCTGCTCCTTCTCTGATCTCAGCCTTCCTTTGTTCTTTTTGCCAGTGTGGCTCCCTGAGGAGGAGCACCGATGAAACAGACATCTCTTCTGCAGCATCTCCTATCTAGTTAGTCAGATGCAGGTCCTAAGCGTGGCAGCCTCCAAACAGATACACGTGAGACACCTCAATGTGAAAACTGCTTTTCTGCATGCAGAAATAACAGAGGAATTGTATATGCAGCAAACAGAGGAAATGTATATGCAGCAACCGCCAGGTTTTGTGGACCAGAAGCAAACACATCTTGTATGTAAACTTAAAAAGGGCTTGTATGGACTCAAACAAGCTGCAAGAGCCTGGAATGAGAAAATGGACAAAATGCTCAAGGAGCAAGGCTTCAAGCAAGGTGAGATACACCAATGCCTGTACACCTGAAGCAAGGATGGACATTTGATTTATATCCTGATTTATGCTGATGACTTGATCGTGGCAACTCAACAAGATCAAGACTACACAGAAGTTGTACATCATTTAAACAAGGAAGTTGAGATTAAAGAATTAGGTGCTGCAACATACCACCTAGGCATTCAGATTGAAAGGGAAGGAGGTGGCTCCTACCTTCTCAACCAAAGGCAAAAGATTATTGATCTTTTAGAGACTCTAGAACTCAAAAATGCCTATCCTGTAGCAACACCCATGGCAACAGACTTTCTTAATGTAGGTGAACCTTTACCAAACAACAACCAGTACAGATCAGCAATAGGGAAGCTTCTATACTTAACCACCAACACTAGACCTGACATAGGAAGCGAAGTTGGGATTTTATGTAGGAAAACTAGCACACCCACACAAAAGGACTGGATTGCTGTCAAAAGGGTGGCTAGATACTTGAAAGGGACTATGGACTTTAAACTGAGATTGCCAGCTAAAAGTGATCCGAAACTTGTATGTTACACTGATGCAGACTGGGCTGGAGACAGTTCAGACTTCAAATCAACTAGTGGCTTCCTGTTTATATATGGAGATGGACCTATCTCCTGGGCTAGCCACAAGCAAGATATAATAGCATTTTCTTCCACAGAATCTGAATATGTGGCTGTTGCAGAAGCATGCAAAGAAGCCATTTGGTTTAACAGATTACTCAAGGATTTTGGAATAAGAGTACAAAGGCCATTTCAGATGATGGAAGACAGAGTTGTATTAGACTTTCTCAGACTGAGAGAATCACACCACGCACTAAACATATAGGGATAAAGTACTATATTGTGTGTGAGTTGACTGAGAAAGGATTCATCAAGATGAACTACTGTCCAACTACAAAAATGACAGCGGACATCTTGACAAAACTATTACTATGGCACGGAGACAGCCTTGGTCGCCCTGTATGATGTCCTTTGTTGGGAGAAAGACAGGGGGAGTGTAACCCTGTTGATTCTCCTTGATCTCTCAGCGGCTTTTGATACCATCAACCATGGTATCCTTCTGGGGAGACTCGCTGATCTGGGAGTTGGAGGTACTGCTTGGCAGTGGTTCTGCTCCTATTTGGCGGGTCGTCTCCAGAAGGTAGTGCTTGGGGAATTTTGCTCGGCACCCTGGGTCCTCCAATATGGAGTCCCACAGGGGTCAGTATTATCCCCCATGCTTTTTAACATCTACATGAAGCCACTGGGTGCGGTCATCAGGAGTTTTGGAGTGTGTTGCCACCAGTATGCTGATGACACGCAGCTCTACTTCTCCTGTTCATCTTTCTCAGGTGAGGCTGTCAAGGTGCTGAACCGATGCCTGGCTGCGGTAATGGACTGGATGAGAGCGAATAAATTGAAGCTCAATCCAGATAAGACTGAGATGCTGTTGGTGGGTGGTTCTCCTGACCAGATGGGAGAACCTGTCCTGGATGGGGTTGCACTCCCCCAGAAGGAGCAGGTTCGTAGTTTGGGAGTTCTTTTAGAACCATCCCTGTCACTGGAGGCACAGGTTGCCTCGGTGGCACAGAGTGCTTTCTATCAACTTCGGTTGGTGGCCCAACTACGCCCCTATCTGGACAGGGAAAACCTTGCTTCAGTTGTCCATGCACTGGTAACCTCAAAATTGGACTACTGCAATGCTCTCTACATGGGGCTGCCTTTGAAGACTGTTCGGAAGCTGCAGCTCGTGCAAAACGCGGCGGCCAGATTGTTAACAGGAACTCAGAGATGTGAACATATAACACCGATTCTGGCCCGCTTGCACTGGCTGCCTATACGCTTCCGGGCTCAATTCAAAGTGCTGGTTTTGACTTATAAAGCCTTACATGGCTTGGGACCACAATACCTGATGGAGTGCCTCTCCCAATATGAACCTACCCGTACACTACGTTCAACATCAAAGTCTCTCCTTCGGGGACCCACCCAGAGAGAAGCCCGGAAGGTTACAACAAGGAAACGGGCTTTCTCTGTGGTGGCCCCCGAATTATGGAATTCTCTCCCTGATGAGGTACGCCTGGCGCCAACATTGTTATCCTTTCGGCACCAGGTAAAAACCTTCTTGTTCTCCCAGGCATTTTAACATTTTAATATCTACTTTTAACACCTACATCTAACACTCACAATCTTAATTTTAGTAATTTTAACATTAACATCTTAAACAGCTTAATATTTTAACTGATTTAATACGTTTTTATACTTAACATTTTAGGATTGTGTATGTCGTGTCCATGTGTTTAACTATGTTTAGTTATTTTGTTAGAAGAACATAAGAACATAAGAAGAGCCTGCTGGATCAGGCCAGTGGCCCATCTAGTCCAGCATCCTGTTCTCACAGTGGCCAACCAGGTGCCTGGGGGAAGCCCGCAAGCAGGACCCGAGTGCAAGAACACTCTCCCCTCCTGAGGCTTCCGGCAACTGGTTTTCAGAAGCATGCTGCCTCTGACTAGGGTGGCACAGCACAGCCATCATGGCTAGTAGCCATTGATAGCCCTGTCCTCCATGAATTTGTCTAATCTTCTTTTAAAGCCATCCAAGCTGGTGGCCATTACTGCATCTTGTGGGAGCAAATTCCATAGTTTAACTATGTGCTGAGTAAAGAAGTACTTCCTTTTGTCTGTCCTGAATCTTCCAACATTCAGCTTCTTTGAATGTCCACGAGTTCTAGTATTATGAGAGAGGGAGAAGAACTTTTCTCTATCCACTTTCTCAATGCCATGCATAATTTTATACACTTCTATCATGTCTCCTCTGACCCGTCTTTTCTCTAAACTAAAAAGCCCCAAATGCTGTAACCTTTACTCGTAAGGGAGTCGCTCCATCCCCTTGATCATTCTGGTTGCCCTCTTCTGAACCTTTTCCAACTCTATAATATCCTTTTTGAGATGAGGCGACCAGAACTGTACACAGTATTCCAAATGCGGCCGCACCATAGATTTATACAACGGCATTATGATATCAGCTGTTTTATTTTCAATACCTTTCCTAATTATCGCTAGCATGGAATTTGCCTTTTTCACAGCTGCCGCACACTGGGTCGACATTTTCATCGTGCTGTCCACTACAACCCCGAGGTCTCTCTCCTGGTCGGTCACCGCCAGTTCAGACCCCATGAGCGTATATGTGAAATTAAGATTTTTTGCTCCAATATGCATAATTTTACACTTGTTTATATTGAATTGCATTTGCCATTTTCCCACCCATTCACTCAGTTTGGAGAGGTCTTTTTGGAGCTTTTTGCAATCCCTTTTTGTTTTAACAACCCTGAACAATTTAGTGTCGTCAGCAAACTTGGCCACTTCACTGCTCACTCCTAATTCTAGGTCATTAATGAACAAGTTGAAAAGTACAGGTCCCAATACCGATCCTTGAGGGACTCCACTTTCTACAGCCCTCCATTGGGAGAACTGTCCGTTGATTCCTACTCTCTGCTTTCTGCTTCTTAACCAATTCCTTATCCACAAGAGGACCTCTCCTCTTATTCCATGACTGCTAAGCTTCCTCAGAAGCCTTTGGTGAGGTACCTTGTCAAACGCTTTTTGAAAGTCTAAGTACACTATGTCCACTGGATCACCTCTATCTATATGCTTGTTGACACTCTCAAAGAATTCTAATAGGTTACTGAGACAGGACTTTCCTTTGCAGAAGCCATGCTGGCTCTGCTTCAGCAAGGCTTGTTCTTCTATGTGCTTAGTTAATCTAGCTTTAATCATACTTTCTACCAGGGACAGGGACAGAAGTTAAGCTAACTGGCCTGTAATTTCCGGGATCCCCTCTGGATCCCTTTTTGAAGATTGGTGTTACATTTGCCACTTTCCAGTCCTCAGGCACGGAGGAGGACCCGAGGGACAAGTTACATATTTTAGTTAGCAGATCAGCAATTTCACCTTTGAGTTCTTTGAGAACTCTCGGGTGGATGCCATCCGGGCCCGGTGATTTGTCAGTTTTTATATTGTCCATTAAGCTTAGAACTTCCTCTCTCGTTACCACTATTTGTCTTAGTTCCTCAGAATCCCTTCCTGCAAATGTTAGTTCAGGTTCAGGGATCTGCCCTATATCTTCCACTGTGAAGACAGATGCAAAGAATTCATTTAGCTTCTCTGCAATCTCCTTATCGTTCTTTAGTACACCTTTGACTCCCTTATCATCCAAGGGTCCAATTGTCTCCCTAGATGGTCTCCTGCTTTGAATGTATTTATAGAATTTTTTGTTGTTGGTTTTTATGTTCTTAGCAATGTGCTCCTCAAATTCTTTTTTAGCATCCCTTATTGTCTTCTTGCATTTCTTTTGCCAGAGTTTGTGTTCTTTTTTATTTTCTTCATTCGGACAAGACTTCCATTTTCTGAAGGAAGACTTTTTGCCTCTAAGAGCTTCCTTGACTTTGCTCGTTAACCATGCTGGCATCTTCTTGGCCCTGGCCACATTGTTTCAATGTGTTTGATATATGTTTTTAATTATATACTGGATGTTTTTATGCTGTAAACTGCCCAGAGAGCTTTGGCTATTGGGCGGTATAGAAATATAATTAATAAATAAAATAATAAATAAATATGAGACTGTTTCCAGAGACTTCAGGTCAAGATGGGACTGTTACACAAGTGGTTCATTACACCTGGTGGAAGCCCAATACACACCAGACAGGAGACCAAATAGGATCCAACACCTTTATTCTGTTCACAAGCTTTTGCAAAAGGAGACTACCATTGGCTCATGCCCTACGGTTGAGAGTCTGAGGCAAGTTACACTCAATAGCCTTATATAGTTGCAGCTCACCCCCTCCCTTCGCAGTACTTTTCCAGCTCTTTCATAGACTTGCATTGGGCCACCGCCCTTTAGCTGTTTGCCAGTGTATATATGTCTCTATGCCTCTACTGTTTATGTTCTTTTCTGTTGACACATAACACAGAGGAAATGGGCAATGGCTACATGAACTAAGCATCTATACAAGGAAGCAGGCTTTAGCAAGCTTTAGCAAGTTTTAGGCCATTAGGCCGCAAGTCTTGGGCAGTTACAAAATTTTATTTTCCTGGTTCCCTATTACACCACAATCCCCCCTCAAAAGCCTTTAGGGAATTGGGCTTTTATCTTCATCCTGGGGTAGGCTTTGATACAACTTCATCATTTGTTTGTGGGTTACACTATCTACCATGCATTGTATAATCAAGCGAACACATGGAATAAAGCAGGGTAATATTAATAAAACAATCAAAACTCCACAGAAAATAAGGAATCCACTTCTAAGCCACCCCAAATTGGGTAACCAGCTTGTTAACCCATCCCAGTTCCATTCATTCCAAGTTTGGGGTTCAACATGAGCTACCTCCTTTATCCTCCACAGATGTTGCTCTAACAACTCTCCATTATCATCTGCCAGCATACAACATTCGGAAACATTTAAATATCCGCAAAGTCCCCCTTGGACTGCCAGTAAAAAGTCCATCCCCAATTTGATCTGGAGGATGCTTTGTTTCAGGGCCTTAATATCATCAGCTAGTAATTGAAAGGCTGCCAGGGACTCATTAGCAAATATTTCCACCACTGCTTGCAGACGAATGAGGCGGTTTGTCAAATAGTGGGAAGTTCGACTGCCAACATTGGGTTCCCAAGTTGCAGGGCCAACCCAATTTACTATTCTTTCAGCAGTCCAAATCTCATTGCCCCATTATTGTTGTCCTCCTATTTCCACAGCTCGTGGTACCCTCTGATGGACTGGACCATAGATTTTAAGATTGGACTCATTACGATGTATGGATATTGGTGGGAGTAATAGGGCCACATAACAAGTTCCAGTCCAATTGGGTGGGAGCTCTTTATATGCCCTGGAGCATATATTCCTCCCACTATTCCAGCCCAATCAATATTCAAAGCTGTCGGGATTGGGGTGAAATAGTCCATTTCACTCTGTCCTTCTTTTAAGTCGTATCTTCAGACTGAGACCTGGTACTGTCTCCGATAGCCACTTTTCTGAGGGACTCTTCTTCTGTGCTTCAGCTGTTGGGAGGTCCTTGGCTACCTCCTTCAGTGATTCCACTGGCAGGGATGCTGTTTTAAGTCTGCTCACATGGATCCACTTGGGCACACCGTCCGCCTTCACAGCAGCATGTGTTGTCAACAGTACCTGTTTAGAATCGCTCCATTTGTCTTTGAGGGGTTCCTGCTGCCACTTGTGAATGCGGACCCAGTCTCCCGGTTGATACGAATGGATGGGGCCTTCCAACGGCAACCGTTGGAACTCTCTTGTGTACCTGTGGAGATCATGCAATACGGACTGCAGGGCAGTTACATATTCAACGACAGCACTATCACCCAGAATCATATTTACAGAATTACTCATCCCCTCTCCCAACCGTGGTGACCTGCCATATAAAACCTCATATGGTGTCAATTTGGTCCCTCCCCGAGGGCTACATCGAATTCGGGTTAATGCTATTGGGAGAGCTTCTGGCCATTTTAATCTGGTCTCCTTGCAAATCTTAGTCACAGTCTGTTTTATCTTTGCACTCATTCTTTCCACCTAACCCGATGACTGTGGTCGCCAAGACGTGTGTAATTTCCGTTGGACCCCCAAAAAGTCACTTACATGTTTGACCACCTTCGAGACAAAATGTTGTCCTTGGTCAGATTCAATACATTCTGGTAACAAGAATATTGGTATTACTTCCTTTAGCAATACTTTGGCCACAGTTTGGGGAGGCTACTAAAAGATGGCGACTGAGTCGGACGCTCGTTTCTAGAGCTCCGCATTTTATCCTGTAACTCAGTCTTTTAATTGTTTTTAACGGCTCCGCTGGGGGCTGAAAGACTATGAGGACGCTGTGAAAGCTGCTCTGTTCTTGATAATCAGTAAGTGCGATTGAACTTCTAAATTCCTAAACAACTACGCTTCTATGCTTTTATTATTCTGAAAGCTCTACAGTGACACATAAAGAAGAAATGTTTTAGATATTATAAGCCTCCTTCTTTTCATCATTATCTTCCTGGAGATAACTGCGGAGCCACGGAGTTTCAGCTAAAGGTAGACCTTGGCGAATTTATAATTACCAACATAAGCTGTGAATTAGTGCCAAGGACAAATAGTAACTTATTAACATGGTCCTCACCAGACAAAAATGTAAAGACCTAGGAATTGCACTGGATAATGAGGACAGGACACTGACAATCGGTGGGGAGCAAACTAAAATTACACACTTTTATCAACCAAATATTAGTGTAACGAAAGCAGAAAAAAAGCTGGAACCACAAGAAACCCTGCAATATGAACCACTGCTATTGGGCTGGGAAATAAATAATTTACCACCTTGGTCCCCACAAAATGGAGGGACTAGTTCCAAGAACATAGCCCAGGAAATTGATGAGGTGGAAGGGAAGACAGGGCTCTTTGATATATCTTGGACAAGAGCTGAGACTAATATATCACTGTGCAGCAAAGAGAGTTCAATGCCACCGCTTGAGTCCTCAGATGACTATAGGGAGTTTAAATCTATCATTAAATATGATGAAGGATTAAATAAACATGAGTCATTCAATGCTGCCTCTTTAAGAGAAAAGGAAGATTGGTGCCAAACAGTGACGCAATCACTTACTCATATCTCTAAATTTGTTGCAGAAGCCAATTCTTTATTAACAACCTTAACAGAATGTATTATGAAAAAAGATTCCAATAATAATATAAAGACAATCTCACAAGCAACACAGACTATTCAACGAACACACCACCATCTAGTGGAGGAAAAGAAAAAAAACAGCAAACCTCCTCCTCAGGCTGGGAAAAAGAGCAAAAATATTAAAAGTAATAGAGCACATAAAAAATGTCACATGAAATTTGAAAGACTATTTAAATTATTAGATCTACGAGAAGACCCTCAAAAGAAGAAAAGAAAAAGAAAAAGAAAGAGAAAGAGACAGCAGACTAAAGGAACAACTAAACTACAAGAAAATGTTTCACCAATGTCAATTGAAAATTTACTAAATATAGAAACCGATAATTCAAGTGATAAAAGAGAAGTGACTATTCCTATTTCTATTTCTACTCCTATATGGCAAAATCAGGATACAAGTATGATAGAACTGCCACCTATTTTTACAACAAACATAAGTCCTCCAGCATTAACCCAAACCTCTAATGTTTGGGACTTAATATTAAATCCAAAAACTTTGGCCATAAGTAATTATCCAAAATTAAAAGGACATCAATTGCTGAAGGATAGAAAGCAACATCTACTAAAGATAATAAAAGAAATATCTCCTGGCGCTATTAGGATGGATGACATTACAGATGTTAAATATCTTTTTTACAATTACATAAACGCAAGAGCCATGATAACTTTCGTGGATGAAGATAGAGCGAAATTTTTCTATACCAAAAGAGACCTGTTATCAGAATATAATTTACATCTTACTCGGGTGTTTGAAAATCGAGCCCCTTTACAAAGACTAATTATACATTCTTGTAATACTGATAACTCGCCTTCTATATCCCGAAAAGATGTTGGAACGAATATGCCTTTGGAGGGTATGAATGAAGCTGAAAAAAACCAAAAAGAATTAGAACAATTTTTACCGGAAGAGTTAACTCTAATAGATACCTTTACTACATTGCCGACGGAGACAAAATTACAAATTCGGACTAAATTGGGAAAACTAATATCTACACTTGAAAAATTAGAACATAAAGAAGAAAATCAAGACCAAGTTACCCTAAATAATATAAAAAAGAGTGATCAACAATCCCCACAGAAGTCTGTAAATGAACATATCATCAAAAGTGGGAAGATGGAAGTTCGAACTGTACCTTTGTACAATAAAACTAAAAACTGACAATACGAAAGCTCAAAAACACACAATTTGAAGATTGTATCATGGAATATGGCGGGATGGAAGAATAAAATAATGGACCCAACTTGTATGAATTTTTTAGATCAATTTGATATCATATTCATACAAGAAACTTGGGAATTAGAAGAACTGCGTCTAAATGGATATTCGATATATCAATTGGAAGCTATGCCTAGCAAGAGAGGCGGACGCCCAAGAGGAGGCCTATGTATTCTCATTTCTACTACAATTAATGTGCCAATTGTTAAATGTGATCCATTACCTGAATTAGCAATTGCGGTACTCTTAAAGCTCTCTTGTTATACCCTGATGTTACTCAATGTGTATTTACCACCGAGCAAAAATAACGAAATGGCTAAGAATAATATAGCTAAGTTGGAACATTATATAATAGAACTAAATACATTACATCCTGAGGCCCTATTATTAATAGCCGGTGATTTTAATGCAAGAATGGGACCATCAGATGAAATATTATTCACAAAATATCAAATGACGTGCCCCTATTTGGACGGCCCAAATATTATCCCAACAAGGCAGGCAAAAGACAGGGGTGTAAACTATACTGGCTTCTGCCTAATACAAATGATAATAAACTTAAATTTAATTCTTTTAAATGGTCGCACAAAGGGAGATCTAGAAGGGGAATATACTTTCATATCCAGTAGAGGAACGTCTACAATAGATCTGGGAATAGTGTCACAGGAGTTGTACCAAATTGTTGAGAAATTTAGGATAATGGAGCGACCTGAAAGTGATCACTTACCTATAACTATTGAACTTTCAGGTGGTGAAAGTCAAATCTTTATTGAACCACAATCTTTTCCGAGCACTGTTTATGAGATTCGTCCAAATAGGATACAATGGAGACCCAAATTGGAAAAAGAGTTTATATCAAGGTTAAATTCACATGATTGCCTTGTTTTAAAGGAATCTATATTGTTAAATACTCAACAGACTAATCCATACCACTATTTTCATAAATTGATAAATATTCTCCAGATGACATTTGTTTCGGATACAAAGACCAAATATAATAATAGGCTGAAGCACTCTAAACCCTGGTTTGACCAGGAATGCGTAGATAAAAAGAAATATTTAATAGCCAACTTCAAAGCATATAATCAGGATAGATCCCCTGAATTACTACAGATCTATTGCGAAACAAGAAAACAATATAAACAATTACTAAATAAAAAAAAGAAAACAGAATGTACATTACTCTGGCAACATATTATAAATGCTTCAAAATCAAAAAATTCATCCTTGTTTTGGAGCTTAATAAGGACAAATTGGCCAAAGACTTACACCAATATAGACTCCTATATCCCGGCGCAAGTTTGGGAAGATTATTTTTCCAACATATATAGGAACAATATGCCCGAACAATCTAACATCAAAAGAACTAAGTTGATGCCTCCGGAATGGGACCCCGTTTCTAGGAAAGAAATTCTGGATCTAATAACACAGTTGAAACCAAACAAAGCCCCAGGTCCAGATAACATTCCTGCGGAAATTTTTAAATCGAATGCAGAATGGTGGGCTCCAATATTGGCGGCCTTATTTACATATATTGACCGTACTACGCAAATACCTAGAGACTGGGGTGGCGCTGTAATCATTCCAATATATAAAAAAGGATCAATATCTGATCCGGCCAATTTTAGGCCTATTAGTCTACTAAACATAATTAGTAAACTTTATGCGGCCCATTTACATAATAAATTAAAATTTTGGATTGACACTGAGCATATCCTAGCCCAGGAACAAGCTGGCTTTAGGACTGGACGCTCCACTACTGATCAATCTCTTATCCTCCAACATTTGGTAGATAAATATTCAACAAAAAAGGGAAATATGCTATTTACCGCTTTTATTGACCTAAAGTCAGCTTTTGACTCAATATCTAGATCTAGATTGTGGGAAAAGCTTGGCAAAACTAATATAGATCCTCGATTGCTCCTATTAATTAAAGGGATGTATGAGAACACCTATCTTCAAGTGAAATGTAATAATAAAGGACATCTTACAAAGCCAATAGCCACATTTAAAGGGGTCAAACAAGGTTGCATCCTGGCTCCACTTCTCTTTAATATCTACATAAATGAGATAGTTGACTTTCTAGCACCTGTCATCTCCCACCCTCCCAGGATGGCTGAAATACCAAGAGACTTACTTCTCTATGCAGATGATATAATTTTGTTCTCGAGATCACCTATTGGCTTAAAACGACTATTGTCAAAGCTGGCGACATTCTGTACAAACGAACAACTTGAAATAAATTATGGAAAATCAAAAGTCATGATCTTTAAAAAGAAACAAAATAGATCAAAACACCGCTGGCAGATAAATGGGCATTTAATAGATCAAGTTACTACCTTTAAATACCTGGGAATAACTTTTCAGGCTTCAAATTCATGGCAAATGCATAGGAAGATGATAGTTATGAATGCAAGAAGAACTCTTAAAGCTCTGCTATCCTTTTTTTATAATAAAGGAGGACAAATAATACCATCAATTATTACAGTCTTTAAGACAAAAATAATACCACAATTGATCTATGGCATGCAAGTCACTACATGTCAGAATTTTACAACTCTGGAGGCGATACAAAACAGTTTCCTTAGATCTATCTTGGCTGTTCCTTCCTGCATACCTAATTTTATTTTAAGATTGGAAGCAGGATTACAAACAATTGAATCCAATGTTTGGGCCCATAGAATTATATGTTAGTTAAAATTATTGTTTAATCCCGAGATGTTGGTATCTTATATATTAAAGGATAGTCATCAATCCACCTGGAAACAAATGCTGATAAATAAAATAACATCGTTAGGTTTTTCCATACCAATAATTTTAGAGCTGGGATATGTAAAAGCTAAAATAAATATTCTGCAGAGAATTAAAGATATAGATTATCAGCAACATTTGATGTTAATGCGAAAACATAGGTATAATTTAAAACCTTTGACACCTATGCCATATTTAGCCAATCTTACCATACCAAAATGGAGAAGGGCGTTTACGCTGGCAAGATTTAATATCTTGCCATCAGCGCTGTTAGAGGGTAGATACAAGAAAGTTCCTTATAATGATAGAAAATGCCCTTGTGGAAATGGAGAAATTGAAACTGTTACTCATGTTCTATTTTATTGTCCCTTTTATTCTGAAGTTAGATCTCAACTTATCGCGCCTATTATAAATTCCCTTCCAGGTAGAACTGATGATTTTTATACGGAATATTTATTAGCAGATAGCTGTAATGATTTAACAGAGAGAGTAGCTAAATACTGTGCCATAGCCATTAAATGCAGGAAAGCCTTAATAAAATGATGGTAATATTGTAGCCATAAGGGCTTAAGCTAAAATAATTCGCAATTTAAATCCATGGCAAAACTGACATTTTGGGATTTAGATAGAGAAAATGTCTAGATAAATGTCTAGAAAAGACCTGTAGTCTATGCTTGTTCCCAAACGAAGTTTTAATTATTTTGATTAACATTGTGATGATTTTAACATATTCTGAATTGGTATACTAATTTTATTATTTTTGTTGCATATAGTGTTTTAATATTTTAACCTTTCTAGGAGATAAAATGTATATATATATGGATACTTATCTGGTCAATGACCGTAATAAACTGAACTGAACTGAACTGAACTGGCCACAGTTTGAGCTGTTGCATGGTAACAGGGAAAAGCTTCTACCCATCCAGTGAGTTGATCTACGATGACTAACAGATAGCACCACCCCATTGTCCTGGGAAATTCAGCAAAGTCTATTTGGATACGTTGGAAGGGATAGAAGGCCGAAGGGCGGCCTCCCATTGGTGCTGGGGTTTTTGGCCCTGCTGCATTAATGGCTGAGCAAGTAGGACACTGGCTGGCTGCCCTCTGAGTTTCTACATACAGTCCTGGTGCAATGATGTAGCGAGTCATTAAATCTACCAATGCACTTCCTCCCAAATGTGTGGCTTTGTGCATGTTTAGCACTAAGTGTCTTAACAGGGGACGGGGAATAATAATCTGCCCTCTGGGTACTTGCCACCATCCTCCAGGGAGGAGTTTAGCTTTTGCCTCCTGGGCCCCCTGGATTTCCGCTGGTGAGTAGATTGCCTGATAATTGGATAAATCAAGTGATGAGATTAGCATTCCTTCCATTCTTGGCTCTCCCTCATCCAGAGCTGCCTCCTTAGGTGCCTGATCTGCCAAACGGTTTCCTGTGCGCAAGATGGGGTCTTTACATTTGCCATGTGCTGGGACATGTATGATGGCCACTTTCCATGGTTTCAACAATGCCATCAAGAACGCTTTAATTTCAGTACCATTTTGAATGGGTTGCCCATTGCTTCCCAGAAATCCCCTTTCCTTCCACAATGCCCCAAAAGCATGGGTTGTGCCAAAGACAAATCTAGAGTCAGTGTACAAATTAACTTCTTGATCTGCGTACATTTCCAATGCCTTTGTGGCAGCCCACAATTCTGCCTGTTGGGCTGACCAGTTAGAAGGGAGAGCTTGCTTCCATAAGACCTCCTTGCCCTTTGTGACCGCCGCTCCGGTGCACCGCTTGCCCTCTATTACTCGACTGGACCCATCTACGAAGATGTTATCTGCCTGATCTATTGGCACGTCTCTCAAACCTGGTCTTATGGTGGTATCCTGGTCTAAGATTTCAAGGCAGTCATGTAACAGATCCCCGGGCTCTGGGAGCACGGTGGCCGGGTTTAAAGTGTTGCAGACAGAAATGGTCAATCTACTTCGCCCTATCAGCATAGTTTTGTAAGCAGTTTGCCTCGAAGGGTTCAAAACCTTGTTTGCTCTTGTCCCCAATATTCGTGCTAAATCATGGGGTTCCATTATCTCTAGCTGTGCTCCCATGACAATCTTTTCTGCCTTTTGTAACAAACAAGCTGCTGCAGCTACTGCTCTTAGGCAGGTGGGCCACCCTTTGGCAACAGGATCCAGTACTTTAGAATAATATCCTATCGGTCGCCACCTGTCCCCCCATTTTTGTGCGAGGACCCCCAACACCACTCCTCTGCTTTCACTCACATACAGCCGGTATGGTTTTTGTCCGTCAGGTAGGGCTAGTGTGGGAGGGTTACTTAAGGCCTGTTTCAATTCCCTAAAGGCTTTTTCCATTTGTTTTGTCCATTTCCAATCTTTCAGTCCCTCTTTCATCAGGGAGTTATACAGGATAGCTGCCTTAACTCTGAATTCTGGGATCCATTGTCTACAGAATCCCACCAGTCCCAAGAAGGCTCACAGCTCCCTTGGGGTTCTGGGACTTGGCATGCCACATATTGCCTCCCTTCTCTCAGGTCCCAAGCATCTTTTTCCCTGTCTAATTTGGTATCCTAAGAACGTGATTTCTTCTCGGCACCACTGCACCTTATCTTTGGACACTTTATATCCCTTTTTGGCCAATTCTTGTAGAAGGGATCTCGTAGCTTTCAGGCAGGCCTCCAGATTAGGGGCACAGAACAAAAGATTGTCTACATAAATCATGATTGGGGTTTGGGGATTCCTTCTTCTCCATTCCTCCAGATCCTTTTGTAGGGCCTTTGTGAATTCTGAGGGGGAGCCCAGAAATCCTTGGGGCAGCACTGCCCACGTGTACTGGCAGATCCTACCCGTTTGGGGATTCTCCCATTCAAAGGCAAATACATTTTGACTGTCCTTATGGAGAGGAATTGAGAAAAATGCATCCTTTAAGTCCAATGCAGTGAAATGGGAAGCCATTGGTGGGACCTGTGTGAGGATCGTATGCGGATTCGGGACTACGGGGTGGTCTCCAACCACTTTGGAGTTAATAACGCGGAGGTCTTGTACCAATCTGAAGACCCCTGGCTTCCTTGCCTTTGGTACCCCTATTATGGGGTGAAGTAGTCTCCCGCAGCCATCCTTCAGGAACTGTTGGATGAGGGGTTGGAGGCCCACCCAAACTTCATGTTTGAGGGGGTATTGTTTCACTGGTTGGGGCTTTGCTCTGGGTTTTAATGTAACTTTTACAGGTTCTGCTTCTAAAGCCCTTGCTGGGTTATTCTTGTGTGCCCACACTATGTTCGGGATGCCCCTCACTTCTGTTTCACATTCCAAAGCTGGGTCAGCCTTTTGCTGAATCGCCCCCCTCAGGGCCATTTGATAGGATGAACTGCAACATTTAGGGATGATCACTCTCATCTGGTTCCCCTCAAAAGAGATTGAGGCCTGTAATTTAGTCAATATGTCTCTACCCAGTAGAGCAACTGGGCAATTTGGGGACATCAAAAATTCATGCTTCAGGTAGCCGTCTCCAATCTCGGTTAACTGAGGCCAAGTGGAATGGAAACTCTGCTGAATTCCATCAATGCCTTCAACCATTTTAGTATGGGGGCTTAGCTGGTCAGGCTTTGCCCCAGGTATAATTGAATATGTTGCCCTGATGTCTATGAGGGCATTGTACGATTGTCCCCATATTTTAAGAGGCACCATTGGTTCTCTCGGCCTCTTAGGGGATGGGCCCGACCACCTTCAATCAGACTCACCATCCTGGCCCATAAGTTCCCATTCCGTACGGGGTTTGGGTTCTTCTCTCTTGGGTGGGTGTGGACCCGGGGTGTGTTCCCTCCTTCCCTTCTTATTCTGGGGGCACTCTCTAGCCCAATGGCCTCTTTCATGACACCTTGCACACTTGTCCTTTTGCAACATACGTCTGGGCCCTCTCTGCTGTCCTGTTCCTCTCAATTCAGTGGCCATGGCCGCCGCCATCATAGTACATTCCTTTTTCCATTTCTTTTCTTCTTCCTTCTTCTCGACCTGATCTCTATTCACATATACCTTGAATGCAATCTCAACTAGCTGGACTATGGGCATAGCTGGGGCTCCCTCTATTTTCTGCAGCTTTTGTCTTATGTCGGGGGCTGACTGAGCAATGTACATGGTGTTAACAAGGCGGCAATTCTCTTCAGCCTCTGGATCCATATTGGTATACTGCCTGAACACTTTTTGTATTTTCTGTAGGTACATGGCTGGATCCTCCCCATTTCCCTGATGAATTTCATAAATTTTGTTGAAATAACATGCCCGGGGTATCGCATGTTGGAGACCATGCAAAATCAGGCGGCAGTAGTTAACCAAAGGCTCAGGGGTGCTTGTTCTACATTCCCACTCTGGATCTGTCTCTGGGAAGCCTCAACGTACCGGGATCCCATCCTGTCCACCAGCCTCTATCTCAGCCTGCCATCTGGCTTGGCTCACTACCATTGTCCTTTCTTCAGGACTCAGGAGGGTCTGGAGGAGAGTCTGGATATTGGCCCATGTGGGGTTGTGGCTTAAGAATATGGACTGGAACAGACCATGCATTCTAGTTGGGTCCTCCCTCAGGGTGAGTGTCTGATTCTTCCAGTTAAACAAATCAGATGTAGAGAAAGGTGCATAGACATAAGCCTGTTGGCCCCCTTGAGTCATTACTTCTCGCATCGGGCAAACTTTATCTGGGCAGGCGTCCCATTGTTGTGACTTGGTTTTTGAACGGGTAATGACTCCTCCCTCTGGTTCAGAGTCCGATGTTTCTCCTTCAGACAGGACCAGACTCAGAGGTAGTGGGAACTCTTTAGCCAATTCTGTAAACAATTTCTTATTTTGTTCAGCCTGTTTCAATAACAGCCAATATTCATCTGCCTGGGAGGGCTTTTTAGGGGTCCAAAGGTCGGTGGGGGGGTTCAAATTATGGGCAGAATTGTAGGGAGGGGGCACAGTTGGTATTACCACTGTGACTGGATCTAATAAGGGGTCCTCCTCTGGTTGACTTAGAATTGGACTGGATTTGGGCTTGGACTTCTTGGTCCCCACAGTTGAAGCCATCATTACTTTAGAACAAGTCCCTTTACATTTTTGAATCCAATGTGGATTTTTACAAATCCTATCTTGCCCTACATCAATGGAAGGAAATTGATCCCAATGTCCATCCCTCACAACAATAGCATGTACTGACGCAACTTTGGTTTCATCCCCCCCACCGGCCAATCCACGCCAAATGTAATCCATTCAAAGTTACAAAATGTTATTAGTTTATCCTTAGTGATTGCCCCTGCCCCATAATCATTCTTAAATTTATTAAATTTCCTCAAAGAACAACCCAAAGGATTCTGGAGTTTTTCTTCCCAGGAAGACGCCCCCGCTCTCATGTTCCTAAACTGGGCTTTTCAGCAGGCTCTCGTGTTCTGAGTCAAAACTCCTGTGAAGATGCCCCTACTCCCGTAGTCACTATTTGTCTCACCGAACAAGGACCTTACCGGGCTTTTCAGTAGGCTCTTGACCCTCATGACCACCGACGGCATCCCATCCTCCCTGGAGATGTTGGTCCACTGGTCTCACTTTGTAGAAAGCTCTGGTTGATGCCACCGTGCTCTCCACTCTCTACCCTTGTGGCCCCAAGGCAGGTCCAAACAACCTGGGAGCTCCTCCTTGGCCCGCCCAAGCGTGACCCAGGAAGCCGACGGGTC
Source organism: Rhineura floridana (assembly GCF_030035675.1). Taxonomy (NCBI): domain Eukaryota; kingdom Metazoa; phylum Chordata; class Lepidosauria; order Squamata; family Rhineuridae; genus Rhineura; species Rhineura floridana. Next base: position 199,899,325 of record NC_084480.1, on the reverse strand, counting down.
GACCAGGAGCTCCTGGCTGGCTCACCAATTTGTTACACAAGCGGTTCGTTACACCTGGTGGAAGCCCAATACACACCAGACAGGAGACCAAATAGGATCCAACACCTTTATTCTGTTCACAAGCTTTTGCAAAAGGAGACTCTACCATCGGCTCATGCCCTACGGTTGAGAGCCTGAGGCAAGTTACACTCATTTGCCTTATATACATTGCTGCTCACTCCCTCCCTTCGCGGTACTTTTCCAGCTCTTTCATAGACTTGCATTGGGCCACTGCCCTTTGGATGTTTGCCAGTGTATACGTGTCTCTACGCCCATACTGTTTAGGGTCTTTCCTGTTGACACATGACACAGAGGAAATGGGCAATGTCTACATGAGCTAAGCATCTGTACAAGCAAGCAGGCTTTAGCAAGCTTTAGCAAGTTTTAGGCCGTTAGGCCGCAAGTCTTGGGCAGTTACAATTTTTTTTCCTGGTTCCCTATTACACCACAGGACTGTTGGGTTCTAACATGCTAGCTTGAGGAGGAGTGTTGGAATAAGCAAGCTTGCATGCCACCCCCTTTGATAGGGAGATCTTCCCTCTAACCAGTATTGGGGATATCTCTATATGTTTGTTTACCATGATGTAACTTCCTTAAAGGGTGGGGTTATTTACCACCTTCTTCCTTCTTTGTCAAAGGATTATAGAAATTCTTGCATATTCTCCATTCACCTCTAGCAGAGGGAGCAGGTAGACCTTCCAGGAGCATCCACACCAATGACTGAAAATGGACTGAGACTACAGATTATTTCTGTTTAAGCTATAGCCTATGTTTCCTTAAACATATGAAGGTCATGAGTAAATATTCTTTTATTCTTTTTACCTAAGAAGATTGTCTCTGTGAGTTATTTGATTAACTAGTATGTCTGAAAGAAGGTGTGGAACTGGTTATTCTCAAAATCCACTGTTGCATTTATACTTTGCTAAAATATAGGACTACATATTGTTCCTATTTCATTTAAAATGAAACATTAACAACCCATTGAGAGACAGTGCTTGAATATCCCAGGCTATTCACATTCCTTTGTCAAGCACAAGATTCTAGCCAGGTGTTATCTTAAGGCAAACCCAGAGTGATAGTCTTATTCTAATAACAAAGATATAACATTGTGCTAATTCTCCTGTAATTCCCATTTGCTTTAATGCTGGAATGAGGAACCTGTGGCCCTCCAGATATTGTTAGACTAAAACTCCCATCAGCTGAAGCCAACATGGCTAATAATCAAGGATGATGGGAATTATAGTCCAACATCTGGACAGCTACAAGTTTCAAAATCCCTGCTTTAGAGGGTATTATGTAGGAGCAGAGCCTGGCAGACTACTTTCAAGGTCCTCTGTTCTGACTACCACAAGAATTAGAATTCAACAGTTTTTTGCAAAGTGGTATACAATAAAGCATTTAAAAGATTAAATAAAAATACATTTGTGAGTTGTCCATTTTTAACTTTGGAAAAAGTTGGGTTACTATTTTCATTTCATAGTGTCTCTCTTCCTGGGAATCCTGACATGTCCAGTAAAGAAATCTGTTCATACAACATAACCAGCTGAGTGTGGCAAACCCAGAGAGATCTGACCTGCTCATATAAGTTTTAGGTAAGCTACTGAACTTCTGAGTCTTGCTGCCTCATACATAATCTGTGAAACTAAATCTTGTTATTTAGCTGTTCCAAATCAGTGCTTTAAAAAAAATTCATCAAGTAGTTGATTATTTCACAAGCAGTACTTGATCTCCACTCGACATTGTTATTCTGCTTCTTCAAAAGAAGAAACAACAGCAACAAAATCCAGAAAAATTAAAGCATAAGAACAGCAATAAAAAACAAAAACAAAAAACCCTTGTCAACCAGTTTACTGAAATTACAAACAATTAAAGGCTTTCCTAAAATGGAAGGTCTTCACACTGCAATGGAAAACCATCAGGAAGGGGCAAGGCAGATCTCTCTATGTAGGGAATTCCAGATCTGGGTGCAATCACTGAAGGATATTATTTAACTCTATAGGCAAATAAACAAATATATAATTTGCAATAAATTGGCCTTTTCATTCATACATTCTTGATAACTGAAACACTACCTGCATGGGGCTGCTATTGTATCTGGAGTGGTGGATGCAACTAGTGCAGAATGCAGTGTTCAGAGTGCTCACAGGAGCAGACTACTGGCAACATATTACTCCTTTGCTGAGAGAGGTGCACTGGTTGCCAATCTGCTACCAGACCAGGTTCAAAGTTGTTATGTTAATGTACACAGCTTTAAATAACCTGGGCTCAAATTACCTTAAGGACTTCCTCATTCCTTATGCTGCACCTCAATCACTAAGATCTTCTAATGGGGCACTTGTGGTGGTCCCCCATGCCCCTGAGGTTTGGTTGACCTTCACCAGTGACTGAGCCGGTAGTGTGGCAGGCCTTACCCTGTGACACCCCTTCCAAATCGAAATCTGTTGGGAGTCATCCCTCTGTTTGTTTTAGATCTCTTTTAAAAACTATGCTGCTTAGAAAGGCCTTTCGAACTTGTATTTTTTTTAATGAAATAGTTTATTTGCATGCTATTGTTTTTACCAATATTATTGCAGTGTTGTGTTTTTATGTTGTACACTGCCTTGTAGAGTTGGGAGAATATGTTAATTTCTCTCAGTTTCTTTCTCCATTTCAAGTTCAGTTTTCCACATTTCCACATCAGTTTGTGATTTTTCTAAAAAAAATCCTCCTGAAAATTCACCAGCATTTTAGTGCAAATTTCTCCTAAAATATACATATTTCTGTATGCAAATTTGCCTAATATACACATCGTTGCAAAGCAATGTTTCTTACTATAATGCAGGTTGAATGTTGTTTTCACTAATATATTCATTTTTATGCATGCTTTCCCCTAATATATGCATTTCTGTAAACATTCTTTGGTTGGAGAACTACACTGTAAAATTTGAAGAAGTGAGACTTCCAAAGGATGGCTGTGTTTTGGTTTGCACATTGTTTCAGAAAGTGAATTAGGTTGGGTCACCTTTAAATTCAGACTGAATTGAATTTCTCCCCCATCCCTTCTGCTTTGTAATATTTCTTATGAAACGGTGGCTTCTAAATGTTTAAATAAATAAATAAATTTATGTTACAGAAAACCTGTGGCCAGATATGCTGTAGTGGGGGGGCAGGAAGGGGGCTGAGAATAAAAATAATGATGGTTAGACATTCTGTCTCTATTCATGTATCCAGTTAAAATCTGCTCCATTGTGTTCTGATTCCGCATGGGCCTGGCAAATCTCCTGTCTGGTTTGCAGATTAGTAAAGAAGACAGTCAAATTGTGGCTATTCACAGGGCCTGTGACTGATAGTTGGTCTCTTCCTGGCCATATTATGAAAAGCTCTATTGTGAATGGTGGGTGTTTTTTTTTTTTTAGGACTCTAACATTTAAATCCTGGGACAATTTTCTCTCATGTCTAAAAACAGAGATAACTCAATACATGATGTAGGATTTCCCATTGTCTCTGGCCTTTGCTCAGGACTTGAGCTTTGCCTTGCACAGAGGCATTCTTAAACATAAGGCTGTGAGCACACTAGTCACCTACAGCAAAGGATTTCCATTGGCCACAACTGGAGGGGCAACAGGTTGATCTGCTGATCACTTGCAAAATCTGTTTGAAGTTTGATTTTTTTAGATAAACACACACACTCAAGCTGATCCAACTAAGGTTTCAAAGTAAAAAGGGGCATGGTTTGACTAGTGTTGTGTGCCCCCATTTTCAGGAAAAAAAGAGGTGGAGATTCACTGGAACCAGCAGAACAGTAAGTGTGTCTCTATCCTGAGATAGAGATAGGTGGAAGGAAGGGGAAGGAGTTAATGTTGCCTTCATGTTCCCTGCCTAACCATTTCACAAACAGAAGGGATTTTGCAGGGATCCCTTAAGTAGGGATAGAGGTGAATTTCCTTTGGTCTGCACCTTTAAGGGAGCCAACCTAATCTGCCCACACCAGAGTCCTGCATGGATTAGAATGCAGTTATCCCTCAGATTGTGTAATTCCTTGCATTGTGAATTTTGTGATACAGCTGTCAGCTCAAAACCAAACCCCCCACAAATGTGTATTTTCATATAAAACATGAAATGTGTACATTGAGTTAAAATTTGAATTAGCCCAAAAACTTTGTTAAAAAAAGGTATTTAAATACGGATTTTCAATCCATTAAAAATATTAATGTGGTAATAGAATTAAATGGATTTATGAATAAGCACATGAAAAATGACACAGAGCAGAAACAGACTGATGCATTCGTCACTACCTCTGAAGGGGTGACAGGGGTGGCCTGTAGGCTGTATCTGTGCTCCCCCAAAAGGTTTTTGTGGACCCTTAAGCCTGTCTCTGGTTTTTATCCAGAGATGCCTGATTTTGGGGGGTCCTCTCTGGCTCTCCAGGGGAGTTACCCCAATTTTAGGACTCTCAGCTTTCATTTTTTAAAAAATGTTTCTAAGTGGTCTGGTTCAAGTGACATACACCAAAATGTCTGCCACCCCCCCAACATCTGTTAAATGAGCTTGAAGCTGGCTGTTATAACCCCACCCTTTCAGGTTTGTAGCCATTAAATGAAGTCAGGATTGTGATTGACAAAGGATTTGGTGACCTCCAACAAAAAATCACAGCAGGATCTTGGAAGGCAATTGTTTACTGTAAACAATTTCAGTTATGATTATAATAAAGTATACATGTAAGGTTTTTTAAATTGCTTGCAAAAATAGCATGTTATACATTTTATCTGTCAAATAATTTTTGAAAAGAAATTTAAAAGAAGTATATATGCAGCTTATGATGCCATTTCAATTTGTTAAACTTTTCTAATTATGAGGAGTCAAACAAATTTAAATTTTCATGAGCTGTTGAAGAGGGCAGTTTATTTGTACAATCAATAGCCTGTTTTGAAAACCTTTCCAATATGAAGCTTTCATACTATAGTTAGGATTGTGCTGTAAATCAATGGGACTTTTGAGTGAACATAGCAAAGGATTGTGTTCGTGTTGTAAATATTTCCCCTCCAATCCTATTTTTTAAAGCAATTAGGCAGAGCTTACTTAGGTGTCATTGCTTTTATTCCGTAGGAAACTGATTTTATTTTTATTTTTTTTTTAAAAGTTCTGCAATGACCCACTGGTTTTGACAATAAACTATTATAATGGGTGTATGTATTTTTACATTTCCAGTGTCTGTGTGTATGGAATCTTTCCAATAATCCTGTAAGGTAGAGTTGGAAACCAAGGCAGCTCACAACAAGAAATAAATCCTTTTAAAATCCAATAACCATAAAACAAATATAAAACAGTTGCAAAACTGCCTGAAGTGGCATGATTCTGAATTTTGGGTTGGGTGAGTGAAGTTCCTTATCATTTGAGGTTGCAGTCATGTGCATGCTTCCCTGTTTGAGTAAGTCCCATTGAATACATTGGGACTTGCTTCTGAGTAAACATTTATATCATTGCACTATAACTATCTTTACAGATTGTGTAAATAATAAACATCTTTGACAGTCATACTTATATAAATATTTCTTCATACTATGTCCTGAAAAGTATTTGATTTCACACTATGGTTGTACATTATTATTTCCTCTACATTTTAAGTGTCCCCTTCTTAAATGGGATGGTCATGGTCCCCCTCTGTTGTTTTTACCCTGAGGGGCAGATTAGACTGAGAGATTGTGGGTAGCCCATGGTCATCCAATAAATTTGGTAGATTATTTCAGTTTTTAAAAATTAATTCAAATGATTCATATGCATTCAAAGTTTATGAAGTAATGCAGTTCCACATAATATATTTAAAGCACATCCAACTTGCATTTAAAGTACATGATTTCCCCAAAGAATCCTTGGAAGTGTAGTTTCCCCTCACAGTTATAATTCCCACCACAGTTGACAAATTAAAGTTCCCATGACTCTGTGGTGGGATTCACGTGCTTCAAATGGGTGTTAAATGTACTTTAAATGAATGGTATCTGCCCTAAGTATGCTGTGCATTCATTAGTGAATTGAAAGGAACAATTTTGAAAGATACTTTTATGAACAGGGGAAGGACTGTAGCTCAGTGATTGGGCACATTTTTTCAATGCAAAGGTCCAAAATGCAACCTCTGGAAAAGATGATTGCCTGGAATCCTGGAGAGCCAATGCTAGTCCATGTCACCAGTACTGAGATAGATAGTACCAAACGGCTTGTGTTGGTGTAAGGCACTTTGTTCCCAAGATAGGAAAGAGACCCAAAGGCCACAGTGACTCTAAATTTTGTTTGTCTTTTATTTACCACATTTATATACTGTTATACTGTAAAAAGAAATCTCAAAGGGTTTTACAGAAGGAATTAAAACAATAAAAATATTGGCAAAACAGTTAAAGCCATGTATTAAAAACATTCAAAATAATAAAGCCAACAATGAGTTAAAAACAGATAAAAAAGATGAGCTTCTACATGCCTGGGTAGGCTTGCCTAAGCAAAATTGTTTTTAGTAGGTGCCAAAAGGAGTACAATAAAGCCTTCTGCTTAATTTCAATAGTCAGGGAGTTCCAAAGCATAGGTACTGCCACACTAAAGGATCGATTTCTTACAAGAGCAGGACAAGTACTGTGCGGTATCTGTAACATGGAGCAGGACAAGTACTATGTGGTACCTGGAACTTGGCCTGGTAGCAAATCAGCAATCAGTACAGATTTCAGAGCAGAGGTATTATGTACGTATAGGGTTTAACTCATGTCAAAAACTGTGCCACAGCATTCTGTACTAACTGCAGCCTCCTGGTCAAGTTGTGCTGCATAGGGATTTCTGTGTGACCTTGGCTGACTGACTGCCAGCATTTTTTTTAGTTTTGGTTAGGAACCCTGAGTTTTCTGCCTTACATGTAGGAATCTTGTTGTGGTTGGTATGATATTGCATTTAGGAAATCATCACTGTCTTTTCTTTTTCTTTTTCTAATTGCATTTCATTTACATCTGACCTTACTCCCTTACATCCATAGAATCAACAACAGTTTTCATGCACTCAGCTTAACCTCATTTAACCCACTGATGAGGCACCATGTTGGTTTCATGATGGTTTGCTTCTTGCCCAATAGTAGTAAAAGAGAATTCACATACTGGAAAGTATGGCTTCAACTGCTGTTGTTCTCAAGCTACTGCCTGTGAAGGTAGACCACCTATGTGTGTTTTCTGTCAGTTGTTCCTCACTGGAACTGGGTTGGCTGTCAAAGTGATTTTATAGCAGCCCACAGAATAGGCATAGAAGTGTAGAGAATCTTCTTAACTCTTACTCATTTCTAAAACCTCTCCCTGCAGTGAAGCAAAGCTGCCATCAACCAAGATGGTGGCAGGGGCTTCCCTAAGGGGCTGATGCTCCCATCACCATCTTGGTTGATGGCACAAATGTGCACTATGCTATGCACATGCCTGCCATCAACCAAGATGGTGGTAGTTGCATCAGTCCCTTAGAGAAGCCTCTACTGCCATCTTGGTTGATGGCGGGTATGCACGTGCAGTGTGCACAGCATTCACAGCAACTGGAGAGGTTGGTGGGGTGTGCAGATGGGCATTGCAGGCCTGCACGGTCTGTATGGGGGGACTGGGAGCTCTGTCTCTGTGATCTGTCCCATGAAATGGGAGTGCTACCCCCCACACTAAGGAGGGGTCCTTCAGTGCACCCTCTTCCCCACAGGGGCCCTTGGCCAGGGCCCTACCTGGACATCCTCTGGCATCAGCCCTGCTTCTGATCTGGCAACCCTACATATTGGCCTGCATTTGCTCAGGGGTCACAATGTTGCAGGCCTCATTTACCCTGACATGACAAAAGCACGATGTTATATTGTTAACAATGTTAAATCAGGAAAAACCTCCTACCTGTTAGAGCCATACGACAATGGAACCAATTACCTAGAGAGGTAGTGGGCTCTCCGACACTGGAGGCATTCAAGAGGCAGCTGGACAGCCATCTGTCAGGAATGCTTTGATTTGGATTCCTGCACTGAGCAGGGGGTTGGACTTGATGGCCTTATAGGCCCCTTCCAACTCTACTATTCTATGAATCTATGTTTAGACTACAGTTTTGCTAAAGTGAATTTCATGCACTTTGCAGCCACAAGTTCATACATCATATGTTAATATGCCCTGGCTTTCAGAGCTTGGAAGACTGCTTTTAAAAAGTAATAAATTACAGTTACAGTTACATGGCCCAAAAAAGTAGTAATTAATGTTACAATTACAATTGCTCTGAAAGTAACTGATTACTTTTCCTCGAAAGTAATCACTACAATTACTTTCAGGTCTTTTGTATCTTTAAAAGTTGTGCAGGAGGAAGGGAGAATTCCACCTTGTGGTTTTTCCCATTACAGGGTTGCAAGAACACCTGCACTGGGCTGACTTTCTCTTCTCCTAAAGATACAGGATCAGTCTCAGGCCATGAACCTGGCAACCCTAAGGAAGGCTGAGGCCACTACTCAGATCTTTGCATGTCAAACCAAGTGCAACCCCCCCACTCAGCCAACTAGTATAATCTCTCTCACTTAACCACCTCCCAGACCCTGCCCTGCCGCCAACTAATGGACACTCACTCAAGCAAACACTTTCCCCTGAGATGCAAAAAAGTTAAAATACTGCAAATGCAGGACAGTAGCCAGAGAGGGTGGTGGAGGCCACTTTGTGTTCCAAGTGCAAACACAGTATTCATTCTCTCTCTCCCTCTCTCTCTCTCTCTTTTGTTTTCTCCACTCCACCCCGTCTTACTCTCCGCCTCCTCCCTCGTCTCCTCCTACCCATACACAGAGCATGAGGAAAGAGTGACACTGCACAGAAGCCCAGTTTGAGGCACATGATTTTCACCCACAAATCAGAGGAGCAGAAGACTTCCCCTGCTCGCCCGCAAGTAATGCCCAAAAAGTAATTCTGGAAATGTTGCAATTACTCCACAAAAGTAGTAAAATTACTCCTAGTTCTATTACAATCAAAATGGAAAGGAATCACCCACATTACTCAAAAAAGGAATGAATTACAAGTAATTCGTTACTTGTAACTAGTTACTTCCAAGCTCTGCTGGCTTTTGACACTTAGGAAATTCAACAAGTTTATGTGACACGTGTTGAAAAGAGATCAACATTGGTCGGACAAGCTTTGTGTGTGTGTGTTTGTTAAAAAAACATTGTCTGGTGATAACTGAGGAAACAGCATATAATCTTTTCCAATTTCAATGAGAGAGAGAAAAATACTTGTGGAGACACTTAAGCACAGGCATGGAAATCCGTGGAAGCTCCTATCAAGGCTTCTAAAAATGCATCAGAATCCTCAAAGGGGTTGGTTGTTACAATACAGGAGGTTAAGAGAGCATATCTCCCCAAACCAAAAGAAAGGTCTATAAGCCAAAACGGGAGATAGTCCAGTTAAAAGAAGGCTGAATTTTAAGATCATGGCAAAAGAAAATAGTTCAGAGGGTACAGAAGAAACAAAAAACTAAAAGTTGCAGTGCCCAAGTCAATGCAAAATGGATTTGTTTCATCTCCAGTTGTTACTGAAAACTGGTAAAAATAACTCCCCTTCTATGAAATTTCCACTTAGCCCACACCTTTTTGTGGGGTACACACACCTCAAGTTCCTTATTAAATGCTATAGTAATAATTGGGTTGGACATGATTCTATGTTATCCATGGATGAGCCTGTCTTGGTGGTATAGGTGTTTGAACTGGAGTGTCCCAAAGCTTATTGTTCCTTTTTTGCTTCTATATATATTGGCTATTATTGCAGTGGGGATGCCATGCTTGACATGCTTGATGAGGTAGTTCCTTTGTGTTTGATTCTTCCTGATTGGTTGTAATGTGGCCCCTTCCATTCCCAGAGCCTGGGAAGAGACCTTGGCAACCACAAAGACCTTTGAAGGTCCCCAAAGGAGGTAGCACGCAGTGCTCAAGAGTGGTTGCCTTGACTCACCTTGTAATGGAGCAAGCTTGACAAGTAAGGATGAAAAGAAAAGCTTTGCATTAAATTGGATATTGAAGTGTTTAGTGTGCTGTTTCTTAAGCTACTTTGATTCTTTTGCAATTATTTAAAAAATTGAGTGCATTTTCCACATTTTTTCTGGACAACAATCAATCCAGGTATGGAACACTGTTCATTTAGAAGTAGGGAGAATGGGGCATTCCTGGCATAGCTGTAGTTACAGTATGTGATAAACTAGGAATGTCAGGGTTCAGTATAGATCAGGGATGGGTGAGTCTGCTTCTGGTCCGAGCTGCTTTTGCATGGGTTTTATCCATAATTTTATTCCATATTCACAGTTTCTCAAAAACCAAACAAAAATCTTCCTAATATATTTAAACAGATTTTTAAAATTTATTTTAATGGATATTTTCTATCAAAATACATATTGAAGTACATATTTTGATATGTTTGATACCGCCAAGAATTGTGATGTAACTTTCTGAGAACTGTGAAATCTAGTGGATAGCTAAGTACTGTCTACAGAACAGTCAAAAAATTACAGACTTTTGTACAGGAATGAAGAATATACGGAGAACCTGCTGGATCAGGCCAATGGCCCATCTAGTTCAGCATTCTGTTCTCATAGTGGCCAACTAGATACCCATGGGAAGCCCACAAGCAGGACCTGAGTATAAGAGCAATTTCCCCTTTCCAGCAACTGGTATTTGGAAGCATACAGCCTCTGACCATGGAGGCAGAGCATAGCCATCATGGCTAGTAGCCACTGACACCCTTATTCTCCATGGATTTATTTAATCCTCTTTTAAAGGCATCCAGGTTGGTGCCATCACTGACTCTTGTGGAAGCAAATTCCATAGTTTAACTATGCAACTGTGTGAAGCAGTACTTTGTTTTGTCTGTTCTGAATCTTCCAACATTCACCTTTATAGGATGTCGTCGAGTTCTGGTGTCATGAGAGAGGGAGAAAAATCTTTCTCTAGCCACTTTCTCCATGTCATGCATAATTTTATACATCTCTATCATGTCAAGGATTGAATTCCTCAAGCATCCCTACTTATAAAATACTGTGCTGGTAGTGGAAAAGATGTTTTCAAACCTCTGTCCACCCATTAAGCTCATCACATGACTTCGAGCATAGTCAAACCATGCAGCCATATTCTGAATTCAGCAAAGGCTACAGGGCCAATAGTATTACTCCACCTCCTGACTCACACAGCTCTTTAACCCCTTCCTTCCCAACTTGAATAATGACAAATTGAATAATGCTTTGGCAGAGGTCTCCTTTTATCTTGCACCTCAGCAGCGTACTCCTACACAGACACCAAGACCCAGGCACCCAAAGTCTATGAGGGGTGTAGTGCTGTTAACACTTGATAAGTTACTTGCTTGTGTCTCTAAGATGGTGCAACTTGTGCATCATGAGAAAAGAGTACAAAAAGAAGTCACATATTTGCATAAAATTTATATACATAAAATTTGAATAAATAACTTTATATCCATAGAAGCAGATTTAGAAAAAATATAATTTAATAGAAATACATCTCACACTCTTCTACACACACACACACACACACACACACACACACACACACACACCCCTCTTAAACATTCCCGAAGCAAAGTAGAAAAGTCAGGAGCTCAGCTAAAACAATGTCCTGAAGAAGGTCAGGCTTAAATTCAAGTCTTCTGAAACTCTGTCAAGGCAGATGTTTTCTAGTCATCGATCACTGTCAGTCTGCCCCAGTTCTGCAGAGAAACTGCCCTTTAGTGTAGGTGTGGTGAAAGGACGGAAGATGAAAAAAGATTTATTCAGGATATAAATATCCAGAGCAAAAGAGCATCTGCTGATGAGTAGATTGTTCTCTGATGCAGGCTATGATTCTTATTAGGGCTGGGCTGAAATTGCATGCACCAGTTTCCTGAAAATATTCTCCCTCTGTGAAAATAGGGGCTGATTTTCTGCTATTTTTTGTGGGAAGGAGGATTTCTCTGAAATTTTCAGGACTGAGTTGCTATGCAATTTAATGCATTTTCCCAGCAAGTGCCTCTGGCAGGAAGTTGTGTACAGAGTCTTCTGGCACTTCCCACCAGGAACACTTCCTAGAATGCACTGGGTAGGGTAGCCAACGTGATGTCCTCCACCTGTTGTTAGACTGCAAGTCCCATGAGCCTTAGCCAGCATGGCTGATGATCAGGGATGATGGGAGTTGTAATCCAACAGCATCTGGAGTATACCACTTTGGCTGCCCCTGGCCTTAGGACTACACAATATGATGTGGTGTGACTTCACTCCCAAGGCCTTCCAATTGGCAAGAAATCTCCAGCCCCAGAGACCAATGGAAACTGAAAAATTTCTGAATGCTCTAGGGAGGTTTCCAAAGGACAGAGCCAGCAATTCTGCTGGGGCTTTTGTCTCACTGTGGAATGGCAAGATGAGGAAGGCGTTTGACACAATCACTCCTGTGGTTCCTTTTCAACATGGTGGAGCCTGGGCAGCATCTTGGTTTCCTGAGGAGCTGCAGGGGATGAAACAAATCAAGGAAGGGCTAGAACATGAGTGGTATAAAACTTACTCTGAAGTCAAGTGAGCATTTGCTAGGGTACATAATCATGCCCTAGAGGTTTTTTTTGCTGCCTCTGTTTCATCGCCAAGTAGTAGGCTGAGCTTTTCCAAGTGGTCCAGAGGCTTGCCAATCCAAATAATGAAGAATGGGCCTCTAGATCACATGGAGGCCAACTGTGAACAAATTGCCCAACCCTCTGAGGAGAAAGTCATTTGATTCTACATTGACTTGGTCATTGCACCCTGTGGCAGTTCCAGTTAAAGTGTCCAATGCATTCATCCTCTGTCTTGTGGGATCATTTTTCAGTTTATGTGGCCTATTTGTGTGAACAGGATACTTACGGCTTTGTATGTGATGATGTGTCATCTGGATCCCTGCTCATCCTGGCTAGTGAAAGCCAGCTGAGATGAGGTGAGTAGTTAGGTTCATTGCAAGATGGGGTCTTTCCTGCCATCCTGAAAGAGATGGTAGTATATCCACTCATTAAAAAGCCAATCCTGGACCCAATGGAATGCAACAGCTATCGACCACTTGCTACCACTCCATTTCTGGGTAAGGTGGTGGATTGGATTGTGGTAGAGCAACTACAGGTGTTTCTGGAGGAGACGGATTTCAATCTGGGCTCAAGCCTGAGTTTGGGACTGAAATAGACTTGATCACCCTGATAGATGAACTTTACAGGAGAGACAGGACAGGACAGCTCTGCTTCTCTTACTTGATCTCTCAGTGACTTTTGACACCATTGACCATGGTATCCTGCTGGACTTGCTCTGTGGGGTGAGTATCTGGGGCACTGTGCTACAGTGGTTCTGTTCCTATTTGCAAGGTTGGGTCCAGACAGTAGCATTGCCAGACTGTTCCTCAGGCCCACAGCTGTTGTTTTGGGGTCCCCAGGGCACTATTTTGCCACTATGGCTATTCAACATCTATATGAACCCATTGTGAGCAGTCATTAGGGACCTGGGGGCAAGGGGTCATCAATATGCTCATGATACCCAGCTCTATTTCTCCATTTTATCTGATTCAGGAGAAGTTGTGAAAGGCCTGGCCCAGTGTCTGGTTGCAGGGATGGACTTGATGAGGGCCAATAAACTGAACCCTGGGAAGACAGGCTTTGTGAATGAATGGTTCTTAGATCCAGGAGATAGGCCAGTTGCCCTTCTTGTACGGGGCTACACTCCCTCTGAAGGAACAAGTATGTAGCTTGGAGGTACTTCTTGAACTATCATTGTCACTTGAGGCACAGGTGGTCTCTGTGGCTTGGAATGCCTTTTTTTTAAGCTTTCGCTATTGTGTCAGCTGTGGCTGTTCCTTTATAGGGATAAACTGGCCAGTGTAGTTTCTGTGTTAGTAACCTCAAGAATGGATTACTGCAACTCCCTCTATGTGGGGCTGCCCTTGGATCAGGTCTGGAAAATTCAACTACTGCAAAGTGCTGAGGCTACACTTGTAATGGGGACAGACTACCACCAACATATCACACTTTAAAAAAACCTGCACTGGCTTGTCATCTGCTACCTGGCCAGGTTCAAGGCTCTTATACCAGTGTCCTTCTTTCTGCCCTGATATTTTTAGAACTGAATCACCCCAGTCAAAGGGAGTCAACTTGTGCACCAGGACTTCCCCCTTTCCTCCCCCCACATGCCCCCTAAATGTGTTTCCAAAGCTGTCTGGAGCCCTGCCTCTCAGTGATATTTGAACAGCTCAGCCAAGTACTGCAGGAGGCTTCACCACCATTAATTCTAAATTTGTTTTTAATAGGATTTGAGCAGTTTATACTGTATTTTAATATTGTTAGTGAGGTTGTTGGTTTTTGCTTTGTGAACCTCCCAGAGAACTCCTGTTATGGGGTAGATGTATAAATGCAATTAACAAGCAACCATACAAAATAAAATTGCCACTACCAAGTGTCTTAATGCACAGCAGTATAGAAACAGTTCTCATGCTTTCCTTAATGCCTTACAAAATGACAAAATACATATGTGCAAGGTCTGATTATGAACACAAGAGCAAGCATTTATTACCTTGTCTTTTCTAACCAACAATAAAGTACTACTTGGCAGAAAATTCAGTACTGCGGCAACAGGGAACACCCCAGTGCTAAGTTTCTATAATCTCCCAATCTCTCCTCTGAACATAGACCATCTCTCACATAGACCAGCCATCTGCAGATGAGATTAGTGGTGAAATTCTGTAATTATACAACATTTGAGTATATTTTTTATCATTATGCCATCTTCTATTAAATATTATGTTTGTGCCTAATGGGTGTCCTTTTCTTCCATGTCGAGAGCTCATTTTGTCAGATTGATTGGGCAATAGCTCAATGTGACTAATAATGTTTGTCTACCATTAAGATTAATAGTGTTCCTGGAAAACAGGGAGAAGAAATGCCACAATTCATATGAGCAAAAATCTCTTTGCTTACATAAATGTCCTAATTATATTTAGTTTCATTAAACTAAACATGAATAAATCACCCACTCAGGGTGTAGAAAGGTTGAAGAGAGATACTAAATTGATTTTATATTCTAATAGGACATACTTTATACTTACAAATTTGGCAGAGAAAACAATTCATGAGCAAAGAGACAGAGCTAGCCATCTATCTATAAAATAGTGACAGGCGAACCAAGTAGCAGATGGCATGGTGGGACAGCAGTGTTTACCTGACCTCTTGACAGCTGAGTTGCTGCTGCTTACTGGGAGGGAAAAGGGAAGAAGGAGCAAGGTGGCAGGGAGGCTGGCAGTAGCGGCCAGTGAGGTAGCAAGGGTGGGGCTCCATTGCTCTTCTGCCTTCCCAACATCACAGGTAACTGCCACTGACCTGGTAGGGGCAAGGTGTCGGGAGCTCAGCACAGTGTGGCACTTGGCAGCAGGAGTGTTGGATTGGTTCTGCTGCCACACACCACTATGCACCAAGCTCCTTGTGCCTTGCCTCTCCCCTTCTTGGTCTGTAGCAACAACCTGTGGTGTTAAGAAGCCAGGAGAGCTACAGTCATCCACATTGTCCCACAGCCACTACAGGAGGTTGGCATGAGAGGCCAGCAACTTCTGACTCCTTCTCTCACTGAACTTTCCCATCTCATCTGGCCATTAGAAGAACTTGAAACCAAGAACGTGTACCTGAGCTTCCTTATTTCCTCCTCCTTCCCCAACAATTTTTCGTTTGTGCTATGTGTTTTTAGATCGTAAGCTTAATGGCAGGGACTGTCTTGTTTGCAAGACGCTCTGGGGACTCGTTCTAGCTGAAGAGAGGGATAAAAAAAGTGTCAAGTAATAAATAAACAAATCAGCGACTAAGAGTGCCTTTTATCAGCTAAGGTTGGTTCACCAGCTGCAACCTTTTCTGAAGAAAACAGACCTGGTTTCAGTTACACAAACCCTGATTATGTCCAGGTAACAGACTTTACAAAGTACAGAGGGCAGCAGTCAGGATGCTTGTGGGGGCCAAGTGATCTGACCATATTTCATAAATTTTGTGCTGGTTGCATCGGCTACCTATTTGTTTCTGGGCTCAGAAAAAGAAGCACTTTTTTAATTGAATTATTGAATGGTTTGGGACCAAGTTACCTGAACCCATGTGAAATTGTCTAGACCTTGAGATTATCCTTGAGCCCTACTTTCTGCCTTGGCATCAATGTCAAGAAGATTGGTGGGTACAAGCCCTGGACCATTTTTGCAATGGTGGCCACATATCTTTGGAACTTTCTCTAGAGAAGTACGTATGGTGTCTGTCTTTAAGGAGACCTTTACAACTTTTCTTTTTTGCTCAGCATTTTATGCATTTGTTAGGGGTGCTGGCTGACAGCTTTTATATGGCTATTTTGATCCATTGTAATTGTGCTCAAATTAAAGCTTATCTTGTTTAATTTTTTTGTAAAACTGCCTTGGGCGGTTTTCTTTGCCCTGAAAAATGGGTTATAACTTTGTTAAATAAATAAATGTGAACATTAGAAGCATATAAGAACATAAGAACATAAGAAGAGCCTGCTGGATCAGGCCAGTGGCCCATCTAGTCCAGCATCCTGTTCTCACAGTGGCCAACCAGGTGCCTGGGGGAAGCCCGCAAGCAGGACCCGAGTGCAAGAACACTCTCCCCTCCTGAGGCTTCCGGCAACTGGTTTTCAGAAGCATGCTGCCTCTGACTAGGGTGGCAGAGCACAGCCATCATGGCTAGTAGCCATTGATAGCCCTGTCCTCCATGAATTTGTCTAATCTTCTTTTAAAGCCGTCCAAGCTGGTGGCCATTACTGCATCTTGTGGGAGCAAATTCCATAGTTGAACTATGCGCTGAGTAAAGAAGTACTTCCTTTTGTCTGTCCTGAATCTTCCAACATTCAGCTTCTTTGAATGTCCACGAGTTCTAGTATTATGAGAGAGGGAGAAGAACTTTTCTCTATCCACTTTCTCAATGCCATGCATAATTTTATACACTTCTATCATGTCTCCTCTGACCCGCCTTTTCTCTAAACTAAAAAGCCCCAAATGCTGCAACCTTTCCTCGTAAGGGAGTCGCTCCATCCCCTTGATCATTCTGGTTGCCCTCTTCTGAACCTTTTCCAACTCTAGAATACCCTTTTTGAGATATAAAGCAGGTCACCACAAATGGTTGCCTGTCTAGATAATGCAACAATTGTGTGTGGTTCAAGATTGTAAAGCACTTTGCGCATTTCATGTGTTTTATAAATGGATGCCCACAGAAGCATCCAGACCAACCAATCCTAAGGCTACAAGAACTAGTACATCTCAGAATGCTTTGATTTGTTTTGGATTTTAACAGAGTATGAACAGCATACAATAAGAGTAGAAAATGAACAACGATGTTTTGCTTCACTCTGCTCTAGATGCTAGGCATGCTGAAGGAGAATCAATTAGTTTTTTTAAAGATTTTGTTTGGCTTTATGCCATTCCTGATATACCAGTCTGTGTTGTCTGCACAGCACCTTGCTGGAACAAAAGTGGGTAGGAGCCCATGTCAATGCATTCCTCTCCAGCCAAGCTACTGTACTGCAGCTCATCTACTGAGGCCCAACTGTGAGCCCATGCTCGATTTCGCGGCCTTCCGGGCTGCCCCGAAGACCATGCTGTGGCCACATATTAGGATGCGCGTCTGCTCCAACCCCGTCCAGCAACCTGTCAAAATAATTATGACCTGTTAGGCTGCAGAATGCTCAGGCCCTCCAAAAGGGGCAAATATAGCCTTTATAAGCCAGAGGACCAGCATCCAACTGCTTGTACCTTTGCCTGGGAAAAAACCCAAGACCTGCTGCCATAGAAGCAACTCCAATGCCAAAAGAGTGGATTCCAAACTCTGAGGGGTCATGCCCTGTAGGGCCCACTTTGCGAGAGCTCAAACTGGTATTTTGTGAGGGGATCCTCACTTGCAAGGGCCAATAAATGCATATAACCCTGATAAGCACCCGACGACCAGAGTCCAATGGCCCGCACTTATGCCTGGGAAAACCCAAGACCTGCTGCTGTAGAAGCAGCTCCAATTCCAAGGAGTGGATTCCAAACTCTGAGGGGTCATGCCCTAGCCCCTGTAAGGCCCACTTTGTGAGAGCCTAAACTGGTATTTTGTGAGGGGATCCTGATGGGAGAGAAAATTAATGATAGCCTCAGATTTTGGTTTATGTTTTCTAACACATTTCCTTTCTTTTCTCACTTGTACAAATCCCCTCTATGTTGTTATCTGGTGCCTACTGAAACAACCTTGCTGCATCTAGGACAAAGGGCTAAGGAATGTGCTCCCCGCTGTGATGCATTTAACTCTAAGATAGTCAAATACACTTTATTCTCTTAACTAGATCTTCATACTGAGGATTCTGTTAGAGTTAACAATAACACTTTTATATAGAAATCATCAATTTACCGAGAGGCACCAGGAGACAGGTGCACTTGTCTCATTACTTAGGTTCAAAGCTATTTTCCATTATTTTGTTGTTGTTCATTCATATACCCTTATTACCCAAATTACAGAATCCCCCTTCACACTTATCAGAGCCTGGGAAATAAACAAACATGCTCTTTCACCGTACTGATCACAGAAGGGGTGATAACTTTAGGGTAAGATCTAACAAGAACAGGAAGACAGAAAGGATGAGACTTCACCTTCTGTTTCTTTTGAATACATATGTTCCCTATATTACGTCTGTTTACATCCTCATTTGATGACTCTGTCTTTTGCAATATTTACTGCTTGCCATGCCATGTTGATCTATAAATGGTTGCTGTTTCCTGAATAAAGTTGTCTTTCTGACCAAGGTTGCACTCTCGGTTGGACTGAGAGCTTCTTTGGGGCAGTCAGAACCTTTGATCAAAGTTCTATTGTGTTGTGTTGTGTTTCTTTCCTCACTCGATTCAGGGTCCAATCGCAGCTCATGTCTTACCTGGGGAAGGTGGCACAACGAGATAGCCATTGAAATCTCACCCATCTGGCCAGTGGCCAATGAGCCCTTCTGCCCATGTTGAAATCAAACACACCGGGAAAGAATTAATGAAAGGTGACATCCATAGTTAACCCTTCCCTAATCCAGACCTGCAGCAGCAGGAAAGAGGGCCACACAGCCAGGTCAGTGCATAAGGCAGCCATGACCCTGAACCTGTAGTAAAGCTGTGCAAGCCCTGCCATGGAACCATGACTCCTGTAAAAGACCCCTAACACCTGAAGGGCCAAAAGGAAACCTTCCATGGCCTCTGAAAACTCCAGGATCCTAATCTGTAAGTTAAAGCATGTCTATGTGCAGCTTGCAGCCCTGGGCCTCAGGGTCAGTCTTGATACTCAGAAGGGTGAACAACTCCCCACTGTCAACGAAATCCCCAATTATGTAGCCATACTATAAACTGTGACCTCAGGTGCTAACATGCACCCCAAATTTGCCATACCCATGAACAGCCAATCATATAGATAGTGCTTCACTGCTTCTAAGGATCTGAAGCACTCCATGCCAGAAGTATAGCAGTCCATAGGTAATGCTCTGCCACATATGATGCAGAAGGTACCTCTGCCACAGGCACGCACCATGTTGAATGCAGCATATTGCACTGTTCCTAGACTATCTGGTATGAAACCCTTACTGCCTGACCCGTTAAATAAGACTGGTGGTGGATCAGGTGTAATTTGCCTACAGCCTCTTAGGGCCCTACACCAAATGGGGCATCTGGGAAGGGGCCAAGAACCCCACCCAACTGAACATCTTTTCAATAGTTCCTTGGCCATTACTGCCACAACTAAACAGATTTAATCTTGTAGACCATGAAGGCCAGCCAGGAGTTGGAGTATGGTATTGGGAAACCAAAAGGAAAACACCGTAACACAGACAAACCTTCCCTTAAACCGGGTATCCTGCAAGCAAAGTTCATAGTACCTTGAGTCTAACCGGGGAGGGACACCTGTCCCTGAGCAGCTTATGCTGGGGACTTCTTCTTACCCCTGTGAAGGGCTCTTGCCTCCTATCTCACTGTTGCATATATCCTTCTGCAAAAGGGAAGGAAATAATTTATGAGTAAGTACACTTTATCAACTACTAGTTCATTGCAGCTAACCCAGTTCCCCTAAAGCACAGAGATTTCAGGTAATTGTTATCAGAAATCCCAACAAAGAAAGGTTTTGTTATTGTTATAAAATCATCAGGAAAGGGTGAAGAGTCTGCCTGGATCTTAAAATGCAGTCTCTGTGTCAAAAGACGGTCTAATCTTCGTCAAGGCAGCTCCTATTTCATTAAAGTCCAAGATCCTGGAAATGAGGATAAGGTCCTGATAAGTGATCCGTCTTTCTTCTTTATTGCCATCCACCCATCCAGCCACACTATCATCTGCTAGACCTTCAATTCCTTGCAGAAGTTTGCATGCCCTTCTTTAAATATAGCAAATGCCATATGCTTTGTTTTTGATATGAGACTAAATTCAAATAAGTGCAACTTCTGTCTCAGAGTTACCCAGGAATGTGTAACTGACATTTGGAAAAGGATCACTGTCATCTAGGTTATGGTGATGTAGACATTTGCTAGCAAACCCTGTCATCTCTGCACACCATTAGTATCCAAACATGAAGGCCAGAAGTCCCAAAAGGCTCACTCGGCCCTACAAAGGCCCCATGTAATATAATAATGATAGAATTAACTACCTCAACCTAATATATTCCTGGGCCTAGCAGGAAATCAGAAGCCTAACCAAACAGCTCTGCAACCCCCAAAGCAGCCACCATGTAATAAAAGTAAAAGAATAAAGTACCTTGAACCTAATATAGGCCCGAGTCAAGCAAAGGCCGCAGGCCTAACCAAAGAACCCTGCACAATGGCCAAGAGAGACTGCCAAGGCCTCACCCACATCCTTCACTGTCTTGCGCTCCCTACCTAGGCTGAACTCACACCCAACCTTGGCAACCAAAGGGGGGTAAATAGGGCCTGTTGAGACTCAACAGGCTTGTGCAGCCTCCTCTCCCATAATTAGTTCTGAGCCATCAGCCACGGCTGGTGGGGAGATCTGAACTCCGGTCTCCTAGGTTGCATTCCAAACACCTCAACCACTACCAAAACCTATCCCATGTGTATGGGGTGGTGGTGGTTCAAAATTGCCCAAAGGCCCGCATTTTATGAGGGGACCTTTCACACACCCCTTTTCCTGTTTTGGGTGGCATTACTGCTTTAAATCCACCCCTGACTCATAATTATAATTATGCATATTATTAGTAATATTATACCCAATGACTGTATGTGATTCCCTCATTCCCAGTCCTTAGCTTCCAACTATAACTATGAATACAATTATTATTATAGTATTATTATTATTAATAATAATAATATAAGCCATTGACTGTCCTTATCATATAGATAGTTACAATCATTAGTCATAAGTATTATAAGCAGTGCATATAAAATAGGATTTCTCTAACTGAAAACCCCTAGCTCATTTTATCCAATCCATAGTTCATAACTGCCTGTATATTATTATTATTATTATTAAAGCCACTAACTGCAGAGAAACAAACACAATTTAATATTATAAACTACCAACTGTAATAAGTCACTGTCTGCAAAGTATAATTAATTTTGCAGCTCTTTTGCCTTAAATTATTTCAATTACGTTAAACTACTTTAAAGGTGTGTAATCTTGCTTAACCAGCTGCAGAAAAAGCCTTTGGGATCCAAAGCCTTACAGCTCTTACACTTTAATCCGTCCCAATTACTGAATACTATTAATGAGTGTGTGATCTTGCTTTTACTGGCTGCAGACACAGCCTTGGGGTGGCACTGCTGGGAAACGTAACAGCGCACCCCCCAACTGCCACAGGGGGGCAGTTGCAGCGTCCTTCTGAGTAGGCCCACTTGACGAGGCCCACTTCAGCCGCTGCAGCTCCTCCAGCTCCTCGCCTCCCAGCCACAATCACTACCCCCTCCGGGGAAGAACGAGGCCTAAACGGCCCAAAGAAAGTGGCCTGCATTGCCAAAACCATCACCTTAATGGCACCACGGCCAGAATGCAGCCTGTGCTGCTGATCATGTGGCAGAACAAAATGGCCGCTGACACTCTTCTCCTTGCTCTGCTTCATCCCTCGTTGTCCTTCAATGTCGCAATTCCAAAGAGGAAGGTAGCAGGGGCAGCTGGACTTAAATAAGCCCTCCAGCCTAGCCCCTTCCTTCAGCCAAGTCGCGCTCGTGTCATAGATGCGATGTGCGACTTTGCCTCACTTAAGATGGAGGCAGCAGCTTTGCCCCATCTGCAATTATGCCCCGCCCATCAGCTGTGCGGCGAACGGGGTATCATTTCCCTGCATATAGAATTCAGGCAGCTGTAATAAATAAGAGACATTTCTGTATGTTCCTTCCATATTGAGCCCTCTAAATAATTGAGTAGAAATGTCACGAAATATAATTGAATCTCATAACTGAAATTTTTTATTAAACATTATTTTATCATCTTCTAATATCTTTTTCCTAGTCAGCATTTCCACCACATATCAAAAAATCACCCCTTTCTGACATTTCCAACATGCGGGTGGATAATTTTTATTTATCTTATTTATTTTTACAGGAGTTATAATACCACCTGGTCATAATTTTGTAACAACTTCCCCTAATCTCTGAGTTTAAGGAAAAATGATGTGCTGATGTCCATAAGTTTTCCCAAACATCTATTGGTATATTTTTACCAATATTCTGGGCCCATTTAACCATGCATTCTTTCTTATGCTGTGTCATATTTGAGTAATACATGATACAGTTTTGCCAATCTGTATGTACTTGACTTTACTGTCAGCTCCTCAAATTCTGCCCTATCTCTTTTTTGACCATTCTTTCTAACATATTCCTGTACTGTAAAGGAAATTTGGAAGCACTCAAACCATAAAAGGTTTCCTCCCTGTACTCTTCTCTTGATCTCCAAGTATGTGGTCAATCACCCCTGGTTTACCAAATCTTGAAATCTGAAGTGATTATTCACTTTCGACAAATTTAGCCTAATTCAATGTTGCCAAATCAAGTCATTCCAAAGCAGAAATTGAGTGTCCGGAGGTCTCCTGGTGCAATTAGCAAGCACTATGAGGGGGCACCTGTTAGTCCTTGTCACCCCCAGCACTAAAAGAAATAACTTTTAAAAAATAAAACTTCTGCCACTTTGCCCTAATGGTAATCCATCTCCTGCAATTGAAGGTTACTAGCATTATCTCAGCTCAAAGGTGAGGCAAGCCTCTTTTTTTCATTCCCAACCCTCCAGAAACTAAGAGAGAGAGAGAGAGAGAGAGAGAGAACAAGCCGAATCTTATTTCATTATAGGATGAAAGACTGGATGAATTCCATTCTGAAAGTTGGAAGATCCTATAAAAAAAAATGTAGTCTGAGACAGCATATTATTTCTGATGTACTTAGATTTCTGTATTGTTTATAGTTCAGAGTATGTCATAACAATTCCTCTTTAATTTATCCTGTTTTACATTAGAGTTGAGTTCATCCTTAGTTCCTTGGTCTTAACATTCAGGATACTATAATCTGAATGATGTTCAACAATCTGTTGAGGTCACTGGCTAATAGGCAGAGTTAACTAGATGACCTTGAGGTTAACCAAAAGCATCCAGTCATTCTTACAAGAAAAGCCAAAATACTCTCAAAAAAGAACGACATTTAACTTGCTGTTTTCTCCTTGATATAAAATTTTGCCCTCACCAACTAAAATTCATCCCCACCATTTAACCAGCTAAAAGCTGTGAGCTGATTTAATCTAATACAGGGATGGCTAACCTGTGGCCCTCCAGCTGTTTTTGCTCAACAGATCCCATCATCCTCACCCAGCAGGGCCAATGGTCAGGGAAGATAGGAGTCATAGTCCAACATCATCTGGAGAGCAACAGGTTAGGTAGCCTTAGGGATGGGGAACAAAGTTAGTTCGGTTTGCATCCTAATTTGCACTTTCTGAAATAATATGTGAATTGAAATAGGCATTCTTTGAAATTCCCACTCT
Organism: Rhineura floridana; assembly: GCF_030035675.1. Lineage (NCBI taxonomy): Eukaryota > Metazoa > Chordata > Lepidosauria > Squamata > Rhineuridae > Rhineura > Rhineura floridana. The sequence continues at coordinate 199,875,315 of NC_084480.1, read as the reverse complement.
TCTGCATTTTGTAGTGCGGATCTCCAACAAAAAAACAGTGCATGAAACTGTGTACATTAGGAGAAAGTGTGCATGAAAATACATATATTGATGAAACTAATATTTAAAATGCATTATATTGGGAAACTTGTGTGCACAAGCATGTACATTATGCAAAATTTCATACAAAATTGTGTATATTAGGAGAAATGCACCCTAAAATGTTGATGAATTTTTGTGAGGACTTTAAAAGCAATTCAGAAACTGTTGTGGAAATGTGGCAAACTGAACTTCAGGTTAGAAAAACAAGAAACTAATTATTAAACTGATGAAACATCTCTAATAGTTCAATAACAATATGGTATGTGCATGCACGATCATCACATGACATTTGCAACATCAGTTGCCTATGTGAGTGGTCTGTCAATGATATGTTACTACAACTGGCCTTTCCTAGCTTTCCCCATAACTCCGATGTAATGTTTTTCAATGGAGTCTGTCAGTTCACACATTGAGCTGCCAGTCATCAACAGTGAAGTAATCAAATGTAGACCAACCAATCAACCAGTCTCTCTTCATATATGAACCAAACCTATGACTTCTGAATTTGCCTATCACCTTGCAAATATATATGTTTTTAGCTTCAATGGGTCATCTGAGTAATTTCAGTATTTCACCCTCAAACCAGCTGAGTTTGATCACGGTAGGTAGACTAGGCATGGGAAATCACACATAGAATGGATCAGAGTCTGCTTATTAAACTCAGTGTTACAATATACTCCCCTGAATACAATTAAAAGGTAAAGTAAGTTGTAGGACACCTATATACATAAGCATTGAACTGGCAGACAGGAGAATAATTATTTCAGAGATATAATGAGAAATATACTCCTCAGAGACTTGCCTTGGAACTATAATGCATAACTTTCCATCTAACTAAAAAAATGCACACCCCAAAATGACTTTGTAGTCTAATAGACCATATAGCAGTGGGGGGGTCACACCAATAATTAGATCCTCAAGAAAGATTTCTTAGGAATCAAAAGCAAACCTCATTTTTTCTTCTGTGACAACAACTCACTTATTTGATAAGCTGAATAGGCTCAAAGGTAATTTTATTTTATAGAGGGGTTCATTATGAAATTACAAGTCCTGGTTTATTTAGTATAGTTTAGGAAAACAGGAATGGCAGGATGAGGCACGTTAGCAATCCATTTCAGATTGTGTCTTTTCTCCCCAATTGTTCCCTAAAGAGAGAGACAGAGTGCCATTTTAACAGCCTAGTAGTGTGGATGTGTTCATGGCAAACAGCCGCTACTACAAAAGAAGATCATCAAGCTACATATTATGCAATGATGTTTGGATTGATTTTAGTATTATTATTATGAAAAGCTTAGTCTCATGCCTGAAGGTTCTGCTGTCTAATTATATCTTTACAGAACTTTACAGTGCAGTGTTTTTAAACATTTTGCGTAATTGGGCCAGAGTAATGGACTGTATGTTTTGAATTGACTTATCTACTGTAAAAGTGGTGTGAATAGCACTGCTTTATTTTTTAAAAAATGTGCAGTTATTTATAAAACCCTCATGGCACAATTCATCCTTCCCTGCATCTTTTAATTCAGGCTCCCCAGTTCCAAGCTGGTAAAGGCCTTTTCTGACTTTCTCCACATGCACAGTGACAGTATGTGTCCGGATGCCAGTTGCTGGGAATCACAGGTGAGGAATATTGCACTCATGTCCTGCTTATGGGCTTCCCATAGGCACGTGTGTGGCCAATGTGAAAACAGGGTGCTGGGACTAATGGGCCTGTGGTCTGATCCAGCAGGGCTCCTCTTATGTTCTGAATGTGAGGAAGAGTACCGAGAAGGATTGGTCTCATCTCTGGTCTCATCTCTGGTCTTGTCTCTACTGATGCCACACTCCACCCATGATCTCTGCTCATGAGATGAAAGAGCTAAAAAGGGACACTTAAGAAGTCTGCAGCTTATGCAACTTTTGAGGTGGGGCCAGCAGGTGCAGTCCCACTCCCCCATCCTCCATCCATTATCCATACATAGGAGGCTTGTTCACACATCAGACTGAACACAGATACAAGTTGTCTCTACACATGTACAAGTGTTTGTGTGAAAGAGTGTATACTTGTTGATATGTACAGCTCAGCTGTGGTGTAGAAAGTTTCCCTGACTGTACACTCATTGGCCGTTGCATGTGAATAACTGTACAAGTGTACAGCTACCAAGATTGTACTCTTGTTGAATGTAATGTGTGGATGCTCCTGTGGAGAAGGTCTGAAAATGGATTTTGTGTCAGAATGGAGGTGAGACCTGGATGGGGATCCTGAAGGTCCTCACAGAACTCCAAATAGATACATGTTTCTGTTATAGGTCCTTGATACTTTTAAAGGAGGAAATATCCCCATAACATGTGTATAAGAGTGTGAGTGTGTGTGCGCACACAGAAAGTAATGAAATAAATTATATATTTATTCATAGGAAACTGCCTTATACTGAGTCAGGCCATTGGTTCGTCTAACTCAGTACTGTCTTCACTGACTGACAAGAGGTTCTCCACGGTTTCAGGCAGGAGTCTCATTTCTGCCTGGATATGTTGGAGATTGAACCTAGGTCTTTCTGCTTGAAAGGCAGGTGTTCCGCCATTGACCTATGGCTCTTCCCTACTTTCCTAATGAAAATGAATTGAGCACCAACTTTTATACTCATACCTGATTTCAACAGATCAATCTACTGAACCTGGGCCTTCCTATATTGCGATCTCTGAAAATGTTTTCTATTTCTGCTTATTTTTATTTATTTATTAGCACATTATTATGTGGCAAGATAAGACAACCGAAGTTGCTGCTAAGTCCATAGCAGCAAGAAGCAAAAGCATTACTATAAAGATAGGGCTGTAGTTCAACACTAGTTGTCGTCATGATAGACCCACTGAAATAAATTGATGAGACTAACTTAGGAACATTCATTTCTATGAATGCGCTCTGAGTAGAACTTAGTTGAAAACAACCCATAAGTCTCATAGATTTGGGCCAATAAGTACTTCAATACTGTTCAGCAATATGCATCAGTTCTACACAGTTATTTAACTGCAAAAGGTCATCCAGCCCCCTCTTTTACCAGAAGAAATTGCTTTAAAAAAAGACAAAAGGAATCGACATTTTTAACTGTTATATGCAGGTCTAATCTACTGAGGAGATTTGTTTTATGGAGTCATTTAACACACTGATGGCTAAAGATATGGGCAGAGCTAGTCAATCCCTGAGTTGTGTAGTGTTTCCCAAGTAATCAACGTACACCCAAATGACTTGGGACACTACTGGAAGTGGTTAAGTCAGTTGAGCTTCATTGCCTGTGTGTCTCAGTGCCACAAATGAATTTGTATAGCTGAAGAAATAAGTGTCTTAGTTGCTTGTTTATACTGTTCAGGGATTTTTGACACTCCGAAAGATTAAAAAGATTTGTTCCTCAGCTCTGATGCATTTCATACAATTCAACTGGAACACTGCTAGAATTCATGCCATTTTTTAAAAGGCAGAATTATTTTTCTTCTGATAAAAAAATAGAATTATTTATTATAATACTGGTAGACTAGCACACATTTCTTTGCTCTGCCTACATACCCAGGGATGTGTCATAATACTTCACCAACACTGTCACACTGTGTGACTTAACAATGTCTCTTTGCAGACATTTCTCTTCTGAAGCTAATCGATTATTTAATTGATACCTCTGGATGCCTTGATAAAGTAGCAATTCTGGACTGCAAGATCCTTGGACTGATTGCTCAGTTTGTTAGCATCTGAAAAGAAGTAACAGGGAGGGAGAAAGAGATAATCAAGTACTCTGAGAGGGGAATGCTTGATTGCTGTAATGGATCCTCAAGGACTGGCAGGGTCTCGCCTTGAGGGACAGAGAGATTCAGTAACACGTCTGGTTCAACCTTGTGTCACTAGAGGTGGCCCAAAAAATGTTTGTGACTGAAGCAGAAACTCCAAATAGTGGTTAGAAAATGTGCTAATGATATAAACAAATGATGCATTGCCGCACTCTGACGATAATCCCAAATCTGATGCCAAAGGCAAGGCACTTCACCCTGTCTAATGGTGGAGCTAGTTTTACATGCCATAAGGAAGAAGCCTACCCCCAATAAGCCTGCCAAGGGTGGACCAAGACATTTTACTGCCCAAGGCCAAGGGCAAGATGGCACCAATTAAGCTAGCAGTTGGATCTCACTTCAACCCTTCAAACCCTGAAACCTTCCCCAAAATAGGTTCATCATCTTGGACAGCTCCTTGACAGTTCAGACTAAAACCCAGAGTGGATTCCATTGCCCCACTGACATGGAGCAACCAGCCACCACTTCCTCCCCCATCTTTGCAGGTTTGTTTGTGGCCCCTGGAAGTGGGGGAGGCATTTTCAGCCACTTTAGTGTCAGATGTTCACAGGTGAGCTATTCATTGAAATTTTGTGACTGTTTGCAGCAGTAGCAACAGTAATCCTTGTGTGTGCTTTAAAGAAAATAAAAGAATAAAACCTACTCCCCCTCCTGTAATAATGGTAAGCTCCCTTCCATTTACAAAATTCCCCACCAAAAATACAACTGTGAGTTGGCTCTTGTATTCTAACCCCAGTGCTGAAGAAGATCTCAGGAATAGTTTGGTCCACAGTGACTTTCAATAACTCATGTCAAAAGAGCCCATCTCCTTCACAGACAGCATGGATTCTTCACAGGTGATCATCAGTCATGTGATGAATGAAATCACATGCAATTGATTTAGAAGCAAATGCTTGGCACACCAGATCTATGGCTAGTTCCAGAGAAGAAATGCTGACAGAACAGGGTGGGTGGAAGGTGGCTTTCCATCCCTCTTCCCTCTGGCAGCCCCCAGACAACCCAGAAAGTCAGGGCCCCTGCTGAATGTGTGGGCTAAGACACAGGTGGGTGAGGAGGAAAGGGGTTGCCAAAAATCAGAAAAAGTGTCATTCTGTGAGGAGGTGGCAGTGGATGGCTCCATGGCTGCTTTCACACTGCACTTTATTCTTACCTGGTAATTTGCGCATTATATTTGATCTTCGACACGATGCATAAGCTAGCTTCAGAATTCTAGTGGCATGTAGTGGAAGTTTAGCACTAATTTCCATGATAAATGATACCAGAAATAATCCGTTAGCCAGGCTGGGAACCCAGAAGATTGCAGGCGTGTTTCGATAGCTGCAGCTGCTCACATGACAGACATCCCAGCATGCAGTGCATTCCCACCCTTAAGTCAAGCATTTTTTTTTCTTTTGCCTGACGAATGTTGTACTGGTATTCTGGCATTGGCGGAGATAGCAGCAGCATTTCCCACACACACTCCTGTGTCAATACAATAATTTAAACAGTCAAATCCTAAAGGGAGAGGGCTTGCATGGCAATGGGATGAGATCTTAGACCTACTACACAGTGGGGAACTACAGTGCGCATGTGTATAATGGATGAGGGATGAAAGCAAAATGTCGTTCATTGCATCAGTGTGAAAGATTGTTGTGCAAAATGCCAGTATATTGGTTGAAAAAGCTGCTGTTCCTTAATGCAACAGTCACTACAGTGTGAAAGGGATTTTAGAAATCGGGATAGAAGCACTACCTTTTTAATCCGTTTAACGCAAGCAGCTGCATGTGTGCAAGCAGCCTATGTCAGGGGGCAGTGGAATCCACTCCAGGTTTTACTCTGAACTTTCAAGAAGCTATTCAAGGCGCTGAACCTGTTGTGGGAATAGGTTTCAGCTTGGACACCTCCTTGAAAGTTCAGACTAAAACCAGGAGCGGATTTCACTACCCCACTGATATGGAGCCACCAGCCACCACTTGGGGGGTGGGGTGGTCAGGCTCAGGGAACTGTCACAATTTACTTCTGTCTGAATTTATCTGGATTCAACCCATTATGCTTAAAACTAGGTCCTATGCTAGGACCGGGGAAACTTTTTCAGCTCAAAGACCACCTTTCTTCCTGGGCAGTGGTGGGCAAGGCCAGAGGTAAAAGTGGATGGAGTATCACATGCCAATTTTACCTTTGCACAGTAGGCTATTTTCTACACCCACTCGCACACCCATCTCTATCCTCCATCCAGGCAAGCAAGATGAAGGATTACATTCCAAGGCAGACACATTCCAGGCAGGCAAAAATGCTCAAGGAAGGTTCAAGGCAGGGCTGGCAAAGTTCATGGTCTGAAAAGAGGGGCTGTGGCTAGGGCAGAGTCCTGGAGGGTTGCATTTGGCCTCTGGATCTGGGGCTCCAGCTTCCATGTGTGTTAGGCTACCAACAACCTTTCTATTGCCCTTGGAGCAACAGCTGCTTAAAGGGGGGAAGCCAGTGAGAGAGTTCTCCCAGGGAGAGCGGCCAGAGACAAACCATGAGGCAATGGTATGGAAGATATAACTTCTCTTTGTATACCAGACTACTAAACACAAGTCCTGCACTAATGAAAGGTCCAAACAGCTTGGAGAGCAGTTCCAAAGGTCAGTAATCTAATCTGACATCTGCTCGTCAAAAGTGAATTGAAAAGCCATCTCCCTGGAGCGTATTTGAGAAGGAAGATGTAGCATCTAGAATAACAGGTTACATTCACATTAAACACTAATGGCATTAGGGCTCAGAAACAGGTGCATGACACAACTGCACAATGGAGTGGCTTGAGGGACAGAGCCGGGGAAGTGCTTGTGAATGTGCTTTGGCTGATTCTCAGGGACCTTCTTTGGATCTGCCTGAATTGCACAGCAGACGATCAAAAAAGGCAGAGAGCAGGATGAACATCAACTGGGATAGTGGAGGGCATCTTCTTTGGAAATTATGCACTCTCATGTCAGCCTCCAGCTGTCCTGCAAAAGGGAAATGATATTGTATGAGAGTGCTTAGGTGTGCATGGGGGCATGCATGCATGCATGTGGGGGTGAATTATAGGAGATCTTAGGTATGTGTCTGTATATAGGAACTTTCTCTTGATTCCAAAGGATTTTCAGTCAATTGTGCACATCCATAGATCTAATGAGTGAAATTTGAGCCCATGCACCAGTTTTTGTGACCTTTATGCCCCGTCAGAAGAGAACCGTGGCTTTTTATTATTATTGCTATTATAGCTGAGCTCTGTGTCTGTGAAGATGAATGATGCCCTGTCACTCTGATATTGTTGTGTGAGATTTTTATTTTTATTTTTTTGTCAGGCAGATTGAACTGAGGAACCTAAAAGCTCAATGAGACATCCCACAGCCCAGACCCTGATCATCTCAGAGGATTTTCCAAAGAGAAGTGGAGGCACCAGCATCAGTACCACAGGCACAGGATGAGATTTCAGAGATCCATAATTGCTGCAATGGATATCCTGGTTAGGATTTCCACTTTTTATTTCCAGGGCCTGCTCCTTTTAACAGCAGTCTGGCACACCAAAATATAGCAAGCAATGCTAGGCCACTTCCACATCATACACTAAAAGCAGTATTATACCCCTTTAACAGACATGGCTTCCTCCAAAGAATCTCAGAGTGGTTTAACATCAATCCCTCTTCCCAGAGAACTTGAAATTGTAGCTCTGTGAGAGGAATAGGGGTCTCCTCACAACTCTCAGCACTCTTCACAAAGTACAGTTCCCATGATTCTTCGGGGGAAGCCATGACTGTTAAAAGTGGTGCAATAGTGTTTTAAATGTATGGTGTGGAAGTGACATCACTCTCTCTGAAAGGAAAAACCCAGGTACAAAAAAAGAAAAAGAAAAGGATCAAAAAGGCAAAAGGGGAGGAAAATCTGAACACAAAACCACCTGTGTTGTTATTTGAACATTCAGAGTAAATCAGATCAAGACTATAATCATAATATTGGACTCGATCCAAAAACTTGCAATGACTGCCCATGTCACTGGGCCAGGTTCAAGGTTCTTGTATTAATTTACGAGGCCCTTAGCAACTTGGGTCAAGGATATATTAACGACTGCCTGATCCCTTATATCGTAGCCCCAACACTGAGATATTTGGGGTCTTCTCTATTGGTGGTCCCCCTTGGCTCTGATGCATGGCTAGTAACAACTATAAGCCTAGAAACCATACGTTCAGTGTAGTGGGCTTAAGCCTGTGGAACGCCCTACCAGGAGAGATTAGACAGGCACCCTCCTTGTTGAACTTCAGGCGAGGAACTAAAACTTTCTTGTTCCAGCAGGCATTTTAAGGTAATATTTGGTTTTTATGATTATTTTATTATCCTATTGTTTATTTTCTGTAAGGCTTGTTTCTATCTACAGTGCTTAGAAATATAAATGATTAAGTGGTATATAAATGTTTTAAATAAATAAATAAATAGTTCCCATCCTTTGATGGAAGGAGATCCCTTTATGGATTTCATCTGTTGGAGGAAGCCTTCCTCCACCAGAGAAAGATGCCTTTTGCTAGAAGAAGAGAACCTTTGGATCCAGTTCATTGCTCTGGCCAGATTGCATTTATTGTTAGTTTGTAATTCTTCTTTCTCCTTAACAATAATGATAATGCCAGTAATAATGATGAATATAAATATTTCACATGCGTATCACATGTTCAAGTGTTCAAGAAGCTTCAACTGCATTATCTCGTAATGGACTAGTTATCTAGTTGTAATCTGTACAACAATTCTGTAAGGTAAGCCATTCTTCTTATCCCCCATATTTCAGGTGCAGGAACTGAGGCTGAAAGACAGTGGCTTGTCTAAGAGTACCTCATGAGTTCATGGCAGAAGTGAACTCCAAACCAGGGACTACCCAGTTTGTAGATCAGTCTCCTGGAACATATAGAACTCATCCATATAGAAACATGTTTGTACATTGCAGTCTTCCAGCACATGCTCAGGTGTGCCTCTCAAATCTATAATCTATTTCTATAATACTATAATACTGTCAATTACCTTTAAGACAAGAGCACATTTTGTTTCAATCATTGTGTTGGGCTGTCTTGACAGAGAGCAATCAGTTCTATCTCAGAAAGCTTATAATATTTCTCAGAACTCAAATCACAGATCAAAGCAGACAAAGCACAGAGTGACTCAGAAACAGATCAGATTTTAAAACAACATCAATAACACAGAGATACAGGTACAAGATGATTCTTGGGGCCCATGCAAGCTTCTAGTAGTTGTCCCTGCCTCTGTAATTGGATCTATACAGCTCCAGATAAGATAACATCTATGTATTGTACCCACATGGTGAGGGTAAATAACTTGTTTACATACCATGTTGGCAACACATTTCTTGGCATGGCATGGATTGCATTGTCCCTATGGTTACTCCCACTTCACCTTGCATAATGTCTATATCTTCCACCCTTGTGGTTAGAGTGGACCATATGGTTATGTACAACACTGGTGACATACAGGTTCTTCAGGTAAAGATGGGGGCCAAATTATTGTTGATAAAAGTCCTTTTTAAGCCTCTCTCTCTCTCTCCCCCCAATAACCAGTTATAAAATAGGTTGAGTCAGGCCAGAACTAGGGCTAGATGGGTAGGTCAGTTCTGGTTCTCTGTTTCTTATTTTTTAAAAAATCTTAAATTCAGTTTTCCACATCATTATGATTTTTTTTCATCATTTTAATGAAAAATTTTGTATGGAGCTTTGACTAATGTACATTTTTTTCAATCAATTTCTCCTAACATAATGCATTTTGTATGTTTTTCCAGTAATATATTCATTTTCATGCACAATTTCCCGTAATATATGTATTTTGTAAATGTTGGTTGGAAAGTTGTGTTGCAAAATTTGGGCAAGTGTGGATTTGGAAGGATGGATGTGTTTCGATTCTGTTATGTTATCTAATATAGGTGCATTTAAAACCATTTGGTCTAGTCCCTATCTGTGTGGTGGTAAGCACAGCACAGATGAAAATACATCCAATCCTGCAAGCTCAAATGACTCTTTTTAAGTCTTAATTAAAAAATGAATGGAATCAACTGTTAACTATACCCATTTCAAGAAGGCCCTCTTATAGTCTGAAGACTTGCACCTTGGCCCTTTGGGAAATTAAGCATTAGCCAGACTATTGTTTACCCTTGCAGTCTGTACGATCCCTTTGCCATCAGGATACAACACGCACAGCATATCAGGTTTGCGTCATATTCAAGGATTCCAACTAATGTATGTGTGTATAAAAAGTGTTTTGAGGGAGTGGGTACATGGATGCCAGCCCCTGCACTACTATATCTATTCCTTGGCCATTCCACATCTGACCTTTCTGCGTTGACTGAGAAGGTCTGCAGGGAGCTACTAAGCATGTTCAGGAGAATGTGTATAGAAGACTCCCTGAAATACAGGATTGTGCATTATCACAGTTCTCAAGTGCAAGGAAGCTTCTAAGTACGTTCACCGAAAGACGTTTAGACGCTTCCTTCAGAACTTCCCATTCAAAGCAGAAAAACTGGGGGTGCAACAGGCACTCAGAGTGTGAATGGAAACATTGACTTCATCCCATCTGCCTCATCTCTCCCCTCCAGGGTAGACTTGGTAGGGTATACCATCACAGACTTGTTTCTCAAGTAAGCTCAGGGAAGTTTTATTTCTTCTTACTGACACACAGGTAAGTTGCATGCTTTTAGGCGGGGATGCACATTGGTTGCAGGAACGAATGTAAAATGAATGTGAAAACTTAAACCAAAGTGAGAAACTAATGGAGGCACAATGAACAAGAGGAGAGTTTTTCTGGAGTTGTCTGTCCAGCCTGTCTCTTTTGTCTGCAATGTCACTCTTTTGTATTTTTATAGCACTTGCAGTCGCTCTACTGCACAGTTGCTGCTGTGTCTATGTTCCCAGGCTTAATTGCCTATTAACTGGAAATGATTTCTCCAATCTGTCTGATACTTTGCAGATCTGATCCGTCTGAGGGGTAGCAGAATACATTAAAATGCCAAATAATTTAAATGGAAAATGTCAGAAGTATAATATATAAGATATAATATATAAGAAGATAATGTAGGATGGGTCTCTAGTTAAAGTAATGGGAAATGCATCATCCCTTGATAGCTTTTGTATCAAGCAAGGACTCTGTCCAGTTGGTCTCAGATTTGTGATATTTGATGCCCTTGCAGAGTAACAGAAGACATGGATATTGTGTGCTGTTCAGATGAAAAACACCGAAGTTATTGCCAACAGACTGTCCCCATTGAAAACAATGGAAAGACTATGACAAAAGTGAAACTGAAACAAACATGACAGCAATGAATGTGAAAGCAAAAGAATGAAAGTGAAATGAATGTGCAGTTTCCTCTGGTTAGCTACTCTTTCCTCCCTGCCTCTCTCTACAGCACTTGCTTTTCCTTCCAATGACACAATAAAGCAAGAGGCCTCCCAGGAGATAGGGAAGAGAACCTCTCCTTTTGCCTGCCTAGGCCCAACTTCTATTGGTCCCCTTGTCCTGGCTCTCCTGCTATTGTGAGTCCTTGTAGGTGGGTTCGCTCAGCTACTCTTAATCCTCTCTCTCTGGGGGATTCTCCAAACAATTTGGAGGTTTCTCCAAACAATCTGCTTGTTCAGTATTCCTATCATGGACAAATCTCATGTTGTAGTTCAATAAATACTATGATCATTTAACCCTCAGTTATTACTAGTGCTTGCAAACAAAGATTGCTCAGTAGGGACAAGCCAAGCCTCCTCATAGTTTTTCACAAACATTTCTGGCAGTCCCTTTTCTGGCCCTCTTTGAGAAAATATTTCCTTAACTCATGTATGTTGCTCTCACAGCACCACATAGCCAAATCTGTCTGACTGTGTTGATCCCTGATTTGGGTGACTCACCTTCCCACAAAGGCACAAAGCCTTGCCCTCATTCTCAGCTGCCCTCAATGACATCATCAAGTGACCCAATCTCTCTTTGTGCATCAAAAGCAGAGCTTGGAAAAGTTACTTTTTTGAACTACAACTCCCATCAGCCCAATCCAGTGGCCATGCTGGCTGGGGCTGATGGAAGCTGTAGTTTAAAAAAGTAATTTTCCAAGCTTTGATCAAAAAAACAAGTGTGGGCATAGAGTGCATAGGGGGAGCATGTGTTCTGCCCCCAGTGTGCCCCAACAGTACACACTGGGGTGCCCTCATAGTGGCCAGCTGATTCAGTGTGGGGGTTTTGCAAGAAAATAGCCATCTTCCTGGTTGCCATTACAATGCCTTGATGTAACCAATCAGAATTGATACAGAGTGATGTTACTAAGGGAATGAAAAGTTAATTCAGAGCGGGGGCATTATCCTCGGCATTCATAATAACAAACTGGTATAAAAAGAGTAAGTTTGCAGGGAGTCTCAGAAAATATTTTGCATCTCTCTGTAAATCCCTTATTCACATTCCTTCCCAAGCATCCCCCTCAGTCCTATTTATTTCACTGCAACTATCTTGCAGACTATTTGATTTAGTTGATCTGCATCTCTGGGGTTTGCCAAGCAATTCAATTGTAATTGTATGGATGTGCAATCATTTACTGTATTCTGGACAGGAAGATCAAGCAAGACACACACAAAAACCCCTGTTGTCCTTTTGCAACATGCACAGCATTGACCTAGCTACAGTCAGGAATCTTCAAGAACAGCTTTGGCGAAATCAAATGTTGTAAACATTTTTTTGTGGGTAACTGATAACTGGCAATTGCTAAATGAATGGGTCCCTGGTGTTTGCTAACATGATTCTCTACTGCAACCTTCTGCTCAAAAAGTAGGATTGCACTTGTTTCACTTTTAAGCATTTCAGTTGCATAATTATGGCAAGTAGAAAGTGGACCCATGTCAGCTGTACCGAGAAGGTGGCTTAGAATTACATTCAGGATGCTGCATATAAAGAGGCAGCAATAGGACCATCCACTTTAGTAGACAGATGGGACATTTGGCTTGGACAATGGCTCTGAAAATTACACCAGACCTCCAGCTGCTAAATTTACCTACAGTTCAGCTCTGAGCATGTAGTTTCAGACCCAGCCTAGGTGCAGCGGCGTAGCTAGAACTTTTGCCGCCCGGGGTGGTCCCTGAGTTTGCCGCCCCTCTCAATACACTCCAAAAATGCAGAAAGTCCAGGCCCTTAAATGTAAAGATGTATCACTGAACACTAAAGTCAGGATCATTCAGACCACGGTATTTCCGATCTCTATGTATGGATGTGAAAGTTGGACAGTGAAAAAAGCTGATAAGAGAAAAATCAACTCATTTGAAATGTAGTGTTGGAGAAGAGCTTTGCAGATACCATGGACTGCGAAAAAGACAAATAATTGGGTGTTAGAACAAATTAAACCAGAACTGTCACTAGAAGCTAAAATGATGAAACTGAGGTTATCATACTTTGGACACATCATGAGAAGACATGATTCACTAGAAAAGACAATAATGCTGGGGAAAACAGAAGGGAGTAAAAAAAGAGGAAGGCAAACAAGAGATGGATTGATTCCATAAAGGAAGCCACAGAGCTGAACTTACAAGATCTGAACAGGGTGGTTCATGACAGATGCTCTTGGAGGCCACTGATTCATAGGGTCACCATAAGTCATAGTCGACCTGGAGGCACATAACAACAACCCTGGAGGTTTAATCTCCCTCTGCCCCAAACACTCCAGTGGTGTTAAGTCGCAGTAAGAATCTTTTGCATCCTCCCCTTGCCCGCTTAAGTCTTCCCAGTTACAGCGTGTTTATTTTGTCCCACATGGCAAATGGAGCCCCTTCCTTTATCTGCACCCTGGATTCCGATTAGTGGCCATCGTGGCATGGGGAGTGATGGAGCCCAGGAAATTGGCACCTGTATCTAGAGATGATGATGAGGGCCTTTTGATAGCCAAATCCACGGAAGCTGCTGATAGCTGTACTTGTATTGCTACAGAGTGAAAGAGCATCTAGCTGTGTGAAAACTGCCATGTGGAGTGCCCAGTGGGATAGCCCTTGGGTACCAGAGTGCATCTTTTGCAGTGCAGTAGGCTTTTCCACATCTGTGGGCCATAAAGTAAACCATGTCCACATGGTTTGCTAGATTGGACAAACAACAATAATAAATGCCCTACCATCTCAACTGCATTCTTCTCCAAACAGCCTATGAGGTTTGCTGCTGCTGTACCCATTTTACAGATGGGAGAACCTGGGCTGTGATTATAGAGGGATTTGCTGAAGGCTGCTTTCACCTGGCTGAACTGGAATCCCAATCCTCAAGTCCCGCTCTCTATTCATTGGTGCTATTTTTTGAATGTCAAGACTGCTGCGCCTTTCTGGAAGACAGAGCCAGAAAGGGGAGCAAAGCAACATAGGTGGAATTGGGGGTGAAGGCAGTGGCAGGGAGTTGATTTCTTTAAGCAGTAGACCTTGGTGAAATACTACCACCTTGATTTTCCTGCTTGTTTCTGTTTCCATGAGAAAATACGAGAGACCCTGGGAATGGGTTAGAGTTCATTTTGCAGTTGGAAAGCCTGCAAATCAAATCACGCACAGGGATTCAGGAAAATGGGAGGTGGCTCTTCGGCGGGAGAAAGAGGGATGGATGGAGGGGGAGTTGGGAAATCTGTCCCAGAGGTCGTAAGGAAGGCACGTTCCCTCCCCAGCAGAGGGAAGGCCCTTCTTTCTGGGAGGGGAGGATCGCGCCAGGAGCTCCAGGCAGAGGCGGCTGGCGGGGACACTCCCACCCACAGCCCAACTCCCGTCCCGTCTGACAGCTGTTTCCTCTCACCAGCCCAAAGAGTTTCCTCTGGCCAGCCCAAGAATGTGCCGCCCGGGGCGGACCACCTCCTCCGCCCCCCTAGCTATGCCACTGCCTGGGTGATCTATGTTACTAGGCCCAAGTGATAATACATTCTAGTGTTGCCAAGCAATAAGACTTTCTGCTATTTTTTTAGACATAGCGGTATGGCTGTCTGTGTGTGTGTGGTGTGTGTGTTTCTTTTATATATTTGCCCGTCAACAGGGACTAACTTTTTTTAAAAAATGCAGAAAACATTTGCAACAAATTAGTAACAAGCAGTACTGTTGGTCACAGTGTTTGGCTGTAACCTAAGTCCCAAGTGTTGATGGCTGTGGGGCAGGGAGTCTAGGATGGTGAGCAGATACCTCTCTACCAGCAGACAGTAGCAGTGCTAGTGGAGAGGGTTCTGAAGTTCCAAACTTCATCTTAGATGGGCAGGAAATTAATGCCAGTGATTCTCTTAGAGGAAGCCATCACAAAAAGAAAACAAATGTGGCATCCAAATTCTGCTGGATCCAGAACCCCCCAGCTTCAGTTAGGGACCTGACCACTCTGGGGCAACAGCAATGAAAAAGAACCAGCACATCCCCTCACACATGCCTTCTAAACTGGCTAGGAGGAGTCACCAGGACTTGGGATGTGGTAGCAATCTGCCATTCCATGCCTTCCTGGTCCCTCATGAGCATTGCTCGGCCTGTTGGTGTTTCTTTTTGTGGAGCAGCAGTGATGGCAAATGGCTGTTGGCTGATACTCTTCTAAGATGACACCAGTGATGTCAAACTGAGAACTCTCTCCTGCGCCACTGGCAGCTGATGCTCTTCCAAAGCAGCAACAGTAATGGCAATTGAGAGGGTAATTTTGTGAACTAATATTCCTCTCAGACTGGAACGCTGCTGCTGCCATCAGCATCAGCATCTGGAATCAAAGCAGATGAGAGATGAGTCAGATGGCAAGGACATGGTGCCGCCAGATGAAGAAGTGTATACATTGCATGCCATCTGTGAGATGGGAGATTTCTTGTTCTGGGCTTCAACTTTAAATCCACAACAGCAGTTCAGAAAATGATCCTGAATATAGCCTGAAAGTAGCCCATCCTGACTTTGCACCTTGGGCTGCGTGGACAGAGCAGCTCACAGTACACCGGACTCCACCTTTGTCACCATCTGCTATGCAAAGGAGCAAGGAACCAGGACATTTGCAGCTTGAAGTGTCTTCTGGCTTGCAGAGACCAATTGAATCAGATGTACATATTGGATTCTTAAAAATAGGCTTCCACACATTCCACCTTTGTTGGCGTAAGACATTGTATAAGAGTTCGGACACCCCTTAGATTGGAAGGAGGTCCCTCAGATAGTAATTGGAAGGAGGTCCCTCATATGTTAATACAATTGCCACTTATGATCCCCCTTTTGAGTAGAGGAGTTCTATGCCAGTGCCTGCAAGGGAAGAGGACCATCACCGCCCAGGGAGGGAGAGCCATCTGCCTGCTTTGCTGCTGCTGCTTGGCCGGCGTCTCTGCTCTCTCCTTCTTGGGCTCCTGCTCTGCACGTGGGCACCTTGCAGGACCAGGCTCCAGGACCAGGCCCCAGCTGTCTGTATCTCTGTTGCGGTCGTTGGCCTGGATAGGGTTGCTGTCGCTTGGGAGAGGACGCTAATACCATCACTGTGCTGCTGCTATCATCTGCTGCTGCCATCTGCTGCCTGCTTCTATCAGCTGCTGTAGTCGATTGCTGTGTGCTATTGTCACCTGCTATTGTCATCTGTCGCTTGCCTAGAACTGTTGTGGACGCTGTTGCTGCGGCTGCTATTGCCTTGACCTGAGTGTGGACATTGCCATCACTACTGGCACTTTATTATTTTAATGTTGTTGTGTTGTATGAGTGAGGATTGTGTGTGTGTATGTTGTGTGTGTGTGTGAATTTAGTGTGTATTGGTGTGAATGTGCATTGTGTGAGTGTCTGTGACTTGGTGTGTGTGTATATGTGTTTTATTTGTTTTAATATGTGCCTGGGAGAGAGTATTATACATCGACCGGGGAGACTTTCGGGGGGCCCAATTAGCGTAGTGACGGGTAATGGGAGGTATGGCGTTGTGAGGAGAACGTGCCAGATAAGGGGAACTCGTCCCAGACAAGTAGTGTCTGTGACTTGTTCTGGTTCTCCTCACATCCCCAGGACTGATGGTTGTTCTATCAGTCAGCCTTCGGATCTCCATGTGCTGTTGTTAAACGCCAGGTCGGTTCACCATAAGATCTCCCTTGTCCATGATTTAATTGTGGACGAGGCTGCCGACCTGGCGTGTATAACTGAGACCTGGGTGGGCGATCAGGGAGGCGTTGCTCTTTCGCAGCTCTGCCCACCTGGGTATGCGGTTCAGCATCATGGTAGAACCGAAGGACGGGGAGGTGGGGTTGCTGTGGTCTATAGGAGTTCTTTCTCACTCACCAAGCACCCTGTCCAGGTGACGACTGGTTTAGAGTGTCTCCACCTTGTGTTGGGCCAGAGAGACAGACTGGGAATTTTGTTGGTGTACCGCCCGCCCTGCTGCCCAACAAATTCCCTAACTGAGCTGACAGAGGTAGTCTCGGAGGTACTGTTGCAGTCCCCTAGACTTTTGGTACTCGGGAACTTCAACGTCCATGCCGAGACTGCTTTATCTGGGGCGGCTCAGGACTTCATGGCCTCCATGACAACCATGGGGCTGTCTCAGGTTGTTACTGGCCCAACGCATGTGTCAGGACATACTCTTGATTTGATCTTCGCCACTGGGCATGGAGATGGTGATCTGGTGGTTGGGGATTTGTCATCTACCCCATTGTCATGGACAGATCACCGCTTGCTGAAGTTTAGGCTCACAGCGACCCTTTCCCTCTGCAAGTGTGGGGGACCTATTAAATTGGTCCGCCCCTGGAGACTAATGGATCCTGAGGGTTTCCAAAGGGCTCTGGGGGATTTTCCGACTGAGAAGACTGGCGCTCCTGTCGAAGCCCTGGTTGGATTGTGGAATACGGAGCTGACCCGGGCGGTTGACATGATCGCTCCCATGCGCCCCCTCCTATGTAGAGCTCATACAGCTCCATGGTATACCGTGGAGCTGAGAGTGATGAAGCAAGAGAGGAGGAGGCTTGAGTGCAGATGGAGGCGAACTCCTGACGAATGCAATTATGCTTTGGTAAGTGCTTCTTCTAAGCGGTATATAGTAGCGGTGAGGGCAGCAAAAAAGAGATATTTTGCTGCCACAATTAAGGCATCTCTCTCCCGCCCGGCAGAGCTCTTTAAAATTGTACGAGGGCTTTTACATTCTGGCCCTCGGGATATTATGGATTCATCTGTAGCCCGCTGTGATGAGTTCGTGAGGCACTTCCAGGATAAGATTGCATGCATTCGCCGGGACTTAGACTCCAATGTTATGACAGTGAGTTCCAACGAAGCATCCAGAACACGGTCTTGTCCTTATTTTTGGATGAGTTTCAGTCTGTACAGCTTAAGGATGTTGACAAGATACTTGGACTGGTGTGGGCGACCACATCTGTTCTGGACCCTTGCCCCTCTTGGCTGGTGAAAGCTGGCAGGACCGGAACCGCCGGCTGGGCCAAGGAGATAATAAACGCCTCTTTGAGAGAGGGAGTGGTCCCTGACTGCCTAAAAGAGGCGGTAGTGAGACCACTCCTGAAGAAATCCTCTTTGGACCCAGATAACCTGAACAACTGTAGACCTGTGGCGAATGTTCCGTTCTTGGGCAAGGTACTGGAACGGGTGGTTGCCGGCCAGCTCCAGGGGCTCTTGGATGACACTGATTATCTTGATCCATTTCAATCCGGTTTTAGGCCCGGTTTTGGCACCGAAACAGCCTTGGTCGCCCTGTACGATGACCTTTGTCGGGAGAGGGACAGGGGGAGTGTGACTCTGTTGATTCTCCTTGATCTCTCAGCTGCTTTTGATACCATCGACCATGGTATCCTTCTGGGAAGACTCACGGAGTTGGGAGTTGGGGGTACTGCTTGGCAGTGGCTCCGCTCCTACTTGGTGGGTCGCCACCAGAAAGTAGTGCTTGGGGAACATTGCTCGATACCCTGGACTCTCCATTATGGAGTCCCGCAGGGATCGGTACTGTCCCCCATGCTTTTCAACATCTACATGAAGCCGCTGGGTGCAGTCATCAGGAGTTTTGGGCTGCATTGTCATCAGTACGCTGATGACACGCAGCTCTATTTCTCCTTTTCATCCTCCTCAGGTGAGGCTGTTAACGTGCTAAACCGTTGCCTGACCGCGATAATGGACTGGATGGGAGCTAACAGACTGAAGCTCAATCCAGACAAGACTGAGACGCTGTTGGTGAGTGCCTTCTCTGCTCAGATGGTGGATGTTCATCCTGTTCTTGATGGGGTTACACTCCCCTTGAAGGAACAGGTTCGTAGCTTGGGAGTTCTTTTCGATCCTTCCCTGTCTCTTGAGGCCCAGGTGGCCTCGGTGGCACGGAATGCTTTTTACCATCTTCGATTGGTAGCCCAGCTACGTCCCTATCTGGACAGTGACGACCTCGCTTCAGTTGTTCATGCTCTGGTAACTTCTAGATTGGACTACTGCAACGCGCTCTACGTGGGGCTGCCCTTGAAGACTGTTCGGAAACTACAGCTAGTCCAGAATGCAGCGGCCAGATTGTTGACGCGGACCAGACGGTCCGCTCATATAACACCTGTTCTGGCCCGTCTGCACTGGCTTCCTATTTGTTTCCGGGCTAGATTCAAAGTGCTGGTTTTGACCTATAAAGCCCTACACGGCATGGGACCGCAATACCTGGTGGAACGCCTCTCCCAATATGAACCTACCTGTACACTACGCTCAACATCTAAGGCCCTCCTCCGAGTACCATCCCATCGAGAGGCTCGGAGGGTGATGACTAGAACCAGGGCCTTTTCAGTAGTGGCCCCCGAACTGTGGAACAGTCTCCCTGATGAGGTGCGCCTGGCGCCGACGCTACTATCTTTTCGGCGCCAGGTGAAAACCTTTTTATACTCCCAGGCATTTTAAAGTGTATTTTAAACAGCATTTCTGTATTTTGGATGTTGTTTGGTTCGTTATTGTTTGTTTTTATTATTATTATTATTTATTGTATTTATTGTATTTATATATTGTGCTTGTTTTTATCTTTTTGTACACCGCCCAGAGAGCCTTCGGGCTTAGGGCGGTATATAAATTAAACTAAATAAATAAAATAAATAAATAAATATGCACATACATTGGTATGCACTTAAGGGCCCCTTCCCCACGTTTGCTGAACAGGAATGCATCGGGGACATGGTTGCTAGACACAACCTGTTTCCTTCCCCTCAAAGTATGAGGGGTATTTGTCTGAACAAGATGATGGAGCTTACCAAAAATTTGCATGCACACTATAGGAAGCTACTATTTAGTACAAGGTTGGGAAGTGTGGGTTGTAACCAGCACTGGGTGAGTAGCATTCTGTTCATGCAACAGGACTTCCCCCTTTTATTGCTCCCTTCTGCAGTCCCCACATGTCCTCAGTAGAGTCCTCCACCCTCTGAGGCAGATTTTGAGAGTGCATGGGGAGTCTGCAAGAGTCTGGAAGGAGAAGCCCCACTGCATGAGCAGAGGTCTGCTCTTCTAGCACCACATCAGTGCTGGGTGCAACCCCATGACCCTCTAGTTGTTGTTGGAATCAATCTCCCATCAGCCTCTAGCCAATGGTCAGGAATGATGGGAGTTGTAGTTCAATAAAATTTGGAGAGCCATAGGTTCCCTATTCCCTATTCAGTAAATGGTTGCTCATATTCACCCTGGGGCAGGGTACCATTTCAAATATCCATGGAAGGGGGACTCACAAGATCCTACACAAAATTTAACTACATATTCTTGGATAAATTTCCTGGGAGAATAAGCAATTCAATTTAAGAGAGATTGTTATATTTCCTTTTCAAAATTAAGAACTAGAACAATGTTATCAATGCAAGGTAAATACTCACCGTCTTTTAATAAGGGATTTGATCTGCAAACCCAGCACACATACACCCATTAAACTGTTAATAACCATTTGCAATTTGTGGAGAAGCAAATCAGAAACATAGATATTAGGGCTGTGTACTGGATCCAGCCAAATCCTGTACCCTGAACTGAAACAGGATATTGACCCAGGACATTGCTGGATTGGATTGAAGCAGCCCTAGGTCAGATTGGGTTCGCCTGGAGTGATCTGGATCTGTCAAAATGGAGGGTGGTCAGAGGGTGCGGAGAAGGGGAAGAAGGAGACACACAGAGACAACATGTTGAATTAAGGTTTTAAACCCTAAGTAAACACTGTGCAAGACCCTTGAGTCAATTCGGGCCCTGGATCCAGGTTAGGTTGGCCTCAGATTTTGGTCAGATCAGAGCTGCTCCAAAACACTGGATTGGGCCCTGAATCAGATCAGCCCTAACAGATCATCCATAGTCTCATGTGGTCTGAAATTCGGTGGGAGGAAGGTGATAACACAGTGCCCCCCCCAATCCAGTCCCAAGGTCATTAACCTGACATGGTGATAAAGTCTTGTGTTTTCAGCTTTAGAATAGTGTTATGGGTTTGGAGTTGAGATGGATGATTTCTAGGAGTCCCCTTCCAGTCTCTGATTTGGAACCCTGCGCCTGGGGCTGAGAAACCCTCTCCGCTGGTCAGATGAGTCTCCTTTTGTTAATCTAATAGACTGGCCAGGTGAGTTAATGGGTCTGTCAAGTGCCCATTAACTGGTGAATGAGCCAGGGAGATCCTATTGTTGTTGAAACTCTTCAGGAGAGCCCCCCCCTCCTGAGGCCAAGGAAAGGCTTGTGTTTTTTAGTTGAGTCTGAGGAGAGGCTGGAAATTGGAGGCAGGTAGAGAAGCTGGCTCTGTGCACCATGACTTTAGGTTGCCTCCTGTAAGCCTGATGGAAAGCAAGATCTATTGGACTGCTGATGCTTTGAACCTCTCCACCTTAAACTCAGGTTGGAATGTGTGTAAATAAATAAACAAACCATATTTCATAAAGACACCACAGACTCTGCTGACCTTTTCCCAAGGAAACCAAACCCTGGGTAAGCACAGGGACCCCTGGAAATCTCTCACCGCTTAGAGATTGGGGTAGCACACAACAATAGATAGGAACAAATTCCATTGTATCAAATGTACTTTCAGTTGACTTAAAACTGGGCTCCATAACTGTTTTCCATCAAGGGCCTTGGGCATAAGCTGTCAGGGGCCACATACCAGCACTGAGCAGAGCCAAAGTCAACAGTGGGTGGAGCATTCCTTTTTTCTCTCCATCTTGCCACCCCTCTTCTCTCTCTTTCACACACACTTTCTGACACCCTGTTCTCCTCCTGGTTTCCTCCCATTGTCACCCAGATGAAATGACCCCAAGGGGCTCAGGTTTCCTATCCCTGGCTTGAAAGCCAATGGTGGTAACAGAGCCAGAAGTTGCAATTTAATTTTGAGTATGCATTCTTGTTCCAACTTCTTGTTAGCATTACCTGCGAGGACAAATGGATGCCTCTCACAGTCACAGCCATGCATCTTCTGCAATAGGCAGATGCAGAGAGGTTGTATTTACAGAGCTTCTGCCTGCCAAGGTCATGCTTCCTATTCCAGACATTCATTCTGGAAATAATTAGACCATGTGTGCCATGATAATAAGTTGGCCACCTGTATGTTGAAAAAGCAGAAAACTTCACTCATCGTGGCCAAATCACCATTTGTCAAAGCCCATTTACTTTGTTTAAATTCTCTGGTCAAAGAACATTTCCATCAACCTGGTGCAATTTGTTGCTGAAATGAATGAGATCAGCTGTCGAATTGACTTGGGGAAGAAAATAAATTTTATCTTAATTGAGTCACAAAATAGAAGTTTTCCTTTCATCGTGTCATCCTGTCGAACAGTCAGACCGTTGGATGCGGTCGCTGTTGCCAAAATAGGCAGGAGGTGCAACATTAAAATATATTGCCACAGAGAACGCTGTCTATCTTCCATGGTTATAAAGTAAGTGAAAGTCATTCAGGGGGAAAGGTAACAAATAGCAGGTGTAATTGTTATGAATAGTCTGATACTTCTATCCTAAATCCAGAATAGAAAAGGGGAAACACTACATATTGTTAAATCCTATTTGGGATTTAAAACTATATATGATACTTGACATGGAGTTGCCACTAAAATATGTCAGCCCTGTGGTATGTTTTCCCTCCTTATCTGTAACAGGGGAAGAGATATGGCTCAGTGGAAGGGCATCTGCTTTCCATGCAGAAGGTCCCAAGTTCAATCCCTGGTATCTCCAGGTCTGGCTAGGAATATCCCGTCTGAAACTCTGGAGATCTGCTGCTAGTTAGTGCAAATGACACCGAGCTAGATGGTCTGACTCAGTATGAGACAGCTTTCTATGTTCCTATATGACATTTAGCCAAACTTAGCCATGCCGTTTTACTACACCCTATGAGTGGTTAATGGTGGAAAGTGAGGGGCAGACAGATAATGTCATGGATAAATATACCTAACAATTATGGAACAATGAGAAAAGTGGAAAGGGTTCTGTGAACATGGGCAGTTTGAAAATGCTTGCTTGAAGCCATACTAAAATATTGTCCTGAGTGGTGACTGAAGCAGTAACAGATGGCAAGGTGGGGCAGTGGAACTCACCAGATTCTGGTCATCTGCACTGCTGCTGCATACTGGGATGGAGAGGGATGGGATGAGGAAGGCATGGTGCAAACTGGAGTGCCAGATTGGCTCTGCTGGTGTGTTTGCACCATTCCAACCTCGCCACCAACTCCCTCTCCATCCCGGTATGCCGCAGTGGTGCAGGTGGCTGGAGGTCAGGTGAGCCATGCCTCATCCCCATCCTGCTGTCTGCTACCAGACTGTAGTATTTTTCCTAAAGATTAGTCAGTACACATAATCATATACTTCTACATCAATACATTGCTTTGGTCTTGTAAGAGCTCACTCTGCTTAGCAATATTCTTTGAAAACAGGGATGTCAGTGAACTTGGCTCATATAATCAAACCCCCACTTTAACTCTTCTAAAGGAATTGTGTGATTCCTGCAGCAATCTGCTACCCCAAGATTGAAATATTTTCATTTCAAGTAGTTCAGTATATTAATAGCACAATCCTATACATGCTGCTGTTTAAAATGTTTTCTGAGTAGCCAAGTCATTTTAATGATTGTTTAGTGTTGATGTTTTTAAATGTCTTTATATGTTGCTTGTTGATCTGATGTTTTATTGCTGTTGCCCTGATGTTTAGTTATCAGTGCACCACACTTGCTCCTTGCATGCCTATGGATCATTTTGGGCCAAAGGCATACAACTCATTAGTGCCTGCTTATAATACTTCTTGTTTTGTAAACTATTCTCTGACTAGCACATCCCAGGCAGCACATGGGAATGTTGATCACTTAGCTCTTTCACAGAGATAAGTTCATTATATTCCTATCCCACAACCTCTCCATCTTCTACCAAGATCACTAGTCAGCTATATATCTGAGCTGCATCTCATAAGTTGAGTGCTGTTTGTGCATTCAGATAACATAAACACTGTCATAAGCACTAGGGAATAACCCAAATAGCAGGTGTGACTCATTTGAATTTAACAGTACAAAAAGCCCTGCAAAACTGTCCCATATTGGAACTCAACATAGACCACTGATCATGGTGCTGTGTGCTGATCAGTGTTGGAAGTGAGGCAAGAGCAACTCCTGTTTTGTTCTTTTGTTTATGTTCCAGAAGGGAGATAAAGTTAGGGTCCTCCAGATGGATAGGCTTGGTTACCTTTACCTGTGATGCTGTTACTGATTTCCTTCAGGCTGTTAGACTGATACGTCTTAAGGGAAGCTTACCTGCCCCTCCTCCTTCTGCCCTTTCTTCTCTTCCCTTCTCTTCTCCAACTATCCGAGAGAGAGGAGACACCTTTGTCTCTGCTCTCTCTCTCCTAGCCATGAGGGTAACTCCCAAGCCTGGGCATTACGCCTCCAACTTAGTTAGTTAGAACTAGGTATACCTTTCTGTCTACTATGTATTTCTATAAATAAAGTAGCTTTTATTGTTTTACTAAGTCTTAAGTCTCAGTGATCTCAATGCAGGGTAAAAGTCTGCTTTTTTAGGTAAACACACACACACACTGGCACACACACATTTCAGACTGCTGTTAATCTCTGCTTAACAAATATACAAACTTACACCACAACAATCAGCTCCTACAAGGGTCTGTTTGGTGTCATTCTGAGAGTTCCCAGGCAATCTCAGGAACATAAGATTGATTGCTTTGCTTTCTGTTTTTGTATGCTTTGCTTAGTAGTTAGTAAAACCTGTAACTGTCACCCTACTGGTCTCCAGTGTCCAGATTCATAAAGATCCTTGTCCTCTGACATTACAAATTAGCTTGGGCAATACATGTGTATAATTACTTTAATCAATCAATCAATCAATCAATCAATCAATCAAATAAATAAATGTCTACCAGGAAATAAATCCCATTGAATGGTGATTACTCCCAGTAAAGTGTGTATAGGATTGCAGCCTAAAAGGTACCATTTGGCTGCATTGGAATTATACTTGGAAGTCTCGGGGGGGATTAATCTATGTTAAGCAGATAAGTAATTTCTCCATTACATAACACTGTTCAATTTGTAATTGTGAGGAGCTGGAAGTAACCCAAAATCTCATCTATTCATGCATGATAGAACCAAGATGTGGAAAATAGCAATCACGGATAGACTTTCCTCATCACTTCAAAGTTTGCTGACTACTTTTTGGATGACTAGTTACGATTTCTCAATTATATAGATTCCACAAAGTCATTAACTTTAGAGTTAACTTGAGAGACTCAGAGTTATACATAGTTTGTGAAATGCTGCAGATCTCAAATGCTACAGACCTTTTTACGAGTCTCTGGGGCACATACTTCAAGTTCTATAACAGAACATGATTCAATGAGCCTTTGTTATACTTTAGGAATGAAACTGCTTTGTTTATCTTTTCATTCTATCTCTTAATTTCTGTCAGAAGTGCAACAGCAGATATCATTCAGCCTGTAACTTAAGGGTTTATTCTGTTCACAGTGTTAGTTACCTACCCAAGAAGTGTTGCTTAGCTACCAGGCAGAGCGGCATGCTCTTCAGTGACATAGCACATATTTTGACTGGCTGTGTATTTCTGAGGGAGTTTTTCCTCTGTATGTTTGATTTTGTATCTCTGCTATCTACAAGGTCTAAACTGAAAGACAAAATTTCTCTGTTCCTTTCTCCTCAAATGATACAATGTTTTCTGTTCAGTAGGCTCCAAAAATTGTTAACAGGATTTTTCTCTTTGCACTCCATCTGCATTATTTAAGTGACACTTTCTTCTCCAAAGAGTTTTAAAATGTATTGTTTATTTTTAATAACAATAACAACAACAACAACAACAACAACAATAATAATAATAATAATAATAATAAATGTTTTTCTTCTAGTTCCTCTGGATCGAGTCTCACATTACATTTGGGTGTTTAATACTCGACTACAGTGAAACTAAATGGGAGTATGCAAGATGTCTGCATATTTAGGCAAAAATCCTTATGTTGCACTTTGGAACAATGTCACACTTTGCCACCCCTAGAAAGAGTGTGGCCTGGCAGTCTGTGCAACATATAAACTATTGCTCAGCACACAATCATTATGCTCAGTGGCATACCAAGGGTGAAGTGGTGGGAGCGGTCCGTCCTGGGTACAGGCAATAAGGGGGTGCATTGTCTGTAGAGAATTTAAAAACAATAATAATAATTGTTTGTTTTAAAACTAAAGAACAAATCAGGAAAATAAAACATTACATCAGTGGTACGATTTAGTAGTTGCCTAAATTGTACCTTTTGCAGATGTTTTGGTTTTATTAAAATTCACTTGTTAGTTACTGGACAATTATTTACATAAAATATTATTATATCAGACTGGGGCTGGGCAGGGCTGAGCTGTATGGCTAGTTACCTAAGCAGGAGAATTCCTGCTAGGAAGGCAAGGACATGCTGCAACATTCTGTAAATAAATTATAAATATAGTCACCTTGGAGGACTAGCTGCAGCAGTTGCAGTTGGTGCTACCTTTGCGCAATGAGCCTTTTATCAACAAACCTGCCGAAAGCCACTAATTTTGCGTTACCTTCAGTTCTTCCTCCTGTCCATTTGAGGTCACTACAAGAGCGCAGCTACCACGCTTTTGCCTTCCTTCCCTCCCTTCACTTCTGACAATGGCCTCTGCACTGCTGGCCTCCTGTCCTGATGTTCCCTTTCTTCCCATTGCTGTTATGGCCATCGCGACGCCCCTTTCCCCTTGGGATCTGCTGTTGCCTAAGACTGGCATGGGCAAGGCCAAAAAACTGGAAGAGGAGATAGAGGAGGATGATGAGGTATGTGGTCCTTGCTGTGGGGTGTAATGCTCGGCTTTGCTGTGCCATGTGTGAGGTGACCCCTCTTGGGGGTGGGATGGTCCTGCCTGAGCCCTTGCAGGATGCTCAAGTGAGTGGAAGCTTTATTGAATAGGGAAGTGGGTGAGTGAGGTATTTTCCACACGATTTGGGGAGGGACCATTCAAGAACTGGGAAGTGTACGGGGCTTGACAGGGGCAGTCCTGGAAGTGTGCATTTGGTAACCTTTCAAGTTCTGCTTGCAGGCTTCCCATAAGCCATCTGGTTGGCCCCTGTGAACATAGAGTACATGACTAGGTGGGTCTTTGACCAGATCCAGCAGAGCTCTTCTTACGTTAACTCTGGCCTGGAGGTGAAGTGAGGATTTGTTTGGCAATCTCCCATGCGTAGGTTTTTTTGCCTTATTGTCATATAGAGGAGGGGGTGTTAAAAATGATCTGCTCTGGGTGTCAAATACACTAGCTGCACCACTGATTATGCTAGTATCACATATAACATAACATGGGTGGGAAACCTCAGAAACAAGGGTCAAATGTCGTCCTTTAGGACTTTATCTCTCTGTCTCTCCTTCTCTGTAGTTTGTATTTCTTTTCTTTAATATATTCAGCTTGATTTTATTTGTTGTGTTGTTTTGGTTGGTCTGAGATTCTGTAGACCACATAGTTATACATATCTGTATGAGTTTGTGGTATAAAAACAAATAATAATAGATGCTTGCATAGCTTGCATAAATAAATGGCAGTGTCAGAAATAAAGTGGAACCATTAGTCTATTCTGACTCTTTGCAGTTTCGCTTTAGTCTTATTCAAGAAAGGAATCCAGTTCTTATTAAATGAGAGAGAGATTATTACAGCTCAGGAAAACCTGCAAATTTATAATTAAGTTTCCCATAACAAAGTAAATACTGCCTCCTAGTGGCAATTTGTTTAAAATATGATCGTTTATTTAGAAACACATGACTTTAGAATTTAGAACAGACTTTTTAAACTGTGTGTTAGAAGAACAGCTTTAGATGTGTGGATTGGAACATAGTTATTCACTGGCTC
Organism: Rhineura floridana; assembly: GCF_030035675.1. Lineage (NCBI taxonomy): Eukaryota > Metazoa > Chordata > Lepidosauria > Squamata > Rhineuridae > Rhineura > Rhineura floridana. The sequence continues at coordinate 199,847,182 of NC_084480.1, read as the reverse complement.
TTGCATTTCGCAGATGTTCTGATGCCATACTCAGCTCAAAAAAACTTATCAAATTATATCTGAAAATGAATATGAGACAATACATTTATAAATGCCTATTTCAAGAGAAAATTAGTTTAAAGGTGATATTTAAACCTAAATTTTCAGGAGGACTTTTTTAAAAGGTTGCAGATTGATATGATAACAGGACAGAGCAGACTTATGGGTAAACACATACAAAAGTGATACAAACCAGAAATAGATTGATTTGTCTTTGCTGACCTATGTGATACCTAGAGATGGATAAATGTGCCAATTTTGTTTTCTCATTTTTCCATTCTTAAGATCAGTTCTCCATATTTCTACATTGTTTCTCCTTTCTCCATTCTTATCAGTTCTCCACATTTCAACATTGGTTTGCAATTTTGTATTAACTTCCTCATGAAAAATTATCAGCAGTATACTGTGATTTTCTCCCAATATACATATTTTTGAATACAATCTTGACTAATATACACATATTTGCAAAGCAATTTTCCTTAATATAATGCACTTTTTCAAGTTATTATCCCTGACAGGTGCATTTCTATGAACATTTTCTCCTGCTACACTAGAGAACTGCATTGCAAAATTTGAAGTATGCATTTCGAAAGATGGCTGTGTTTTCGTTTGTGACTTGTTTCAGAAAGTGTGGATTAGGTAGGTTCACCTTTAAATGACAACTGAATTGAATTTCTGCCCCAGTCACACCCTATGGTTTCTGAATAGCTAACAAAGCAATCCAACTCAGGCAAAGCCGGCAGAAGGGGTACCAGTGGAGGAGGAGCTGGTGGGAAGCTCTGTGGCATCCATTTGCTGTTCAGGAGCTGCCAGCCCATGGAACATCAACTCAGCCAGAAGCTGTATGCATGAACAGAAAAGAAAAAAAACAGCTGTCATGAATACCCCTGCTGGTGAGTAAGCACTCCCCATTGATGCCCCTTTTTCATGCCTTATGCCAGCACCCCTTCCGCTGGGCTGGGATTTCCCAGCAGACTCCCACCTGACCTGTCAGTGTACCGGCTGCACTGTGGCTGAGCAGGGGTGAGGGGCTTCTGCCAGTAGAACCCAGCAGAGCTGGGACTCTGCCAGCTCAGCTGGAGGTCCACCACATCCAACTCCCCTCAGCCCAATGTAAATATGAGCTGGATTGTACCCTAAACCAAGACAGAAACGTGTAAATATGCAAACTTCAGCTTCAACAGTGTTATTAAAATCCAAATGACTATATATGCTACTATAGCATATGATACATATATACAGCTCAGTCCTAGCCATGTCTACTCAAGCGTGAGCCCCATCATGTTCCCGTGGACTTACTCTCAGGTAAGTGGTTATAGGATTTCAACCACATCCTAGGATAAAGATTAGAGGTGGGGACCTTCTGGCTCTCAAGATGTGTCTTCAGATATGTGTACCTTGTGTGGACATCTGTCTTGAAAGGCAGGATATAATTTGATGTCATTTATTCATTTAACAAAATGTATACACTGCTTGACTGAAAAAAAGCCTGTAAGTGGTTTACAAGAAACTTTAAAATTATCAACAGCAACGGTTGACAATCAATAATTAAAAGTATGTTTAAAAATGATGAAAACAGCAGTGGTCTAAAAAGCATCAACATTTATGTGTCTGGATTGGCATGCCTATACAGAAATGTTTTAAGCAGGTGCTGAAAAAGAACACAGCAAAGGCGCCTGTCTGATGTCAATAGGCAAAGAGTTCCAAAATGTAGGTGCTGCCACACTAAAATGATTTCTTGTCTTTAAATAGATGAAATCAGTAAAACAGTAAATAAATTAAAATGATTCATTAATTTAAAATATCACAATTAAGTCAACAAGACATTTTTCACACAGGAGAATGATAGCTGTGCTTGCACTGGCTACAGAACTTCATTAAAGCATTCTAATTAATTTGAGATTTGGAAGGATGGTGGCTCTTCAGCATTAAACAGGATAATTGCTCAGTAGAAACAGCATGCTAAGGGTCAGCCCTACCATTAGGCAAAGTGAGGAAGCAGATGCTGGGAGACATTTGCTACACTTAGGAGAAACCAGTTTGATACTGGTGTGTTATCACCTGAAAAGCAGTGGGATTCAATAAATTATACTGCATGGACTTTTTGCATTCTGCAATGTTAAATTGAAAATAACCCCCATGCCATATTGCTGCTTCCCAACAGCTCATTTCAAAACAAAACATTACAAAACTTATAGTCCTGAACTCAGAAATGCTTGCTTAACAACCCTCTAAATTTTCATGGTGACACACAGAACAGTCAGAGAGAATCATGAGTTCAAAGCATAAAAAGAGAGAGAGAAAATACAGATCCCATTGGACTTTTTTTCTGTCAGAGTTCTTATAATTTGCTGAAATTAATTAAAAATCAGCCATGTTCACAGAGTACCGGTAATATTATTGCTCACCTTGCCTCATACTCTGACCTTCATCTTCTGCAGTTTAATAGTAAAAAAAATGCCTGGCTGATTTTTAATTATTTTAATAAATTTAGCATTAGAGTCAATGATAAGCACGGACATGCTCAGTAAGAACTAACTGTTCTAAAAGCCACACTCACAGCTGTTTGGCTTGGCTAATCAGGTGGCCACACCCACAGCAGACCTTTATTTCAGTTTAGACAGTCATTGTTTTCCCCAAAGAATCCTGGGAAGTATAGTTTGTGAAGGATGCTGAGAGGAGACTCTTATTCCCCTGACAGAGCTCCAATGGCCAGAGTGGTTTAACAATCAGCTGCTCTGACTAAAGCTCTGGGAGGGGAACAGGTTGTCTCCTGGCAACTCTTGGCAACTTTCACTAACTACATTTCCCAGGATTCTTTAGGGGAAGCCATGACTTTCTAAAGTGAAATAAAGGTCTGGTGTGGATGTGGCCAGGGACAGCTTGCATTTAAATTTGGGTGGGAGACTACATGTGCCTGCTGTAAAATAAAAAGGTGGGGGAAACACTTAAAAATGATATTGTTCACAATGTTTTCCTTTTGGAAAGGAAAGGGGCCCATCTACCCAGTCTTCTCCCCTTCCCTTTCCCCTCCCTGCCCTCCCCTCTCCTCCCTGGCCCTCCCCCAGTTCAGTTTCACCAATCCAAAACATGATTACACTAGAGTAAATCCCACTGAAAACAATAAGCATGCAAATGATCAAACTTGCTCTCTCCTCCTCCTCCTCCCTCCCATCACCTCCCCTTTGCCCCTTCATTTGCCCCTCTCCCTCTCCTTCCAATTTCTCCCTTCCCCCTCCCCCTCCTTCCTCTCCCCTCTCTTCCTCCTTCCCTCTCCTCTCCCCTTACCCTTCTCCTCCCCCATGGTCAGTTTTATCTATCCTAACCATGATTGCATGGAGTAAATCCCACTGAACTCAAGAAGCATGCAAATGATCAGACCTGCCTTTCCCCTCCTTTCCCTCTCCTATCCCTTCCTCCTCCCCTCCCCTCTTCCCTTTTCCTCCTCCCATGCCCACTCCAGCCCTCCCCCTCCCTTCTTCATCCCAAGGTCAGTTTTACCTATCCTAAGCATGATTGTATAGGACGAAATCTCACTGAACTCAATAAACATGCAAATGACCAAACCTGCCCTCTTCCTCCCCTCCCCGTCCTGCCTGCTCCCATCCCCCTCCTCCCCTCTGCCCTTCCCTACACTTCCTCTTCCTCCTCCTCCCCTACCCATCCCCTGTGGTCAGCTTCACCTATCCTAAGCATGATTGTAGCAAAGTAAATCCCATTGAACCCACTAAGCATGCCAATGACCAATCCATTCTCAGCAAACTTGCACAGGATCCCATTTCTTACCTCCTGGATTAAAAAGCAGAGAAATTCACTAATAGGCAAAAAACCTTACAGTTTAAGAACGTACCTATAGCCAACAGATATTTCTATGCAACTTTAAAAAGCAGGGAAATTGGGCAGCTAAAGTGAATGCACCAGGGGAGCAGAAGACCTGACCTCCTCACTGAAATATTGTACTGCCCTACAAATTTGTCAAAATGCAAACACAATTTGGGTTGGACGTCCAGTGTAGCTTGGAATAATTTGGTTACAAATTGGCCTCTGTGGATCAAGATCTTAAAAAGTTTCATGAAGAACTCAAAGAATTCAAACACAATAAATTTAATAGAGATTAAGAAGTCTATGATAATGATAATAATATTTGTGGCTACAGAAGTCCAAAAAGAGAGTCACTTTTGCATGACAATATGATTCATCCTCAGAACATACAGATTGGGAGTCTTCAATGGGAGAAAACAGTGATATTTCAACAAGTTTTGCGTGGCATCATTCTTTCCAGGATCCCTCCAGGAGAGCGAATGTTTAGACAAATGGCAAAGGGGCCAGAAAAGACACTTGGAAGCACATTCTCCCAGACAGCTAAGGAGAAGGAAACCATAGTTGTCAATTTAGAAATGAGAGTATTGGGGAACTCCCCACTCCACACGGTACTTACCGGCTGCGGGGCGAGATTTGCGGCCTGGGGTGAAGCCCTAGCCGCCATTTAGAGGAAGGGCAGGCTCACCAGGACTGGCATGATGACATCAAGGCGCGCCGCGGGTGACGAGCGGCTGAGCCTATTTAAGCTCGCGCCGGCCCCTCACCCTCCTCTTCTTCTTCGGCACCCGCCCTACCCTCCCTCTGCTGCAATGTGATTAATTTGGTCGCTTCGGGGCTGACTAGGAATTTTTGGCTTGCCTGCGCTTTAGCCGGCGGGTTTCTTTTGCCTACTCCATACTGTGGTTAGCACTGAGGGTGCTCAGGGTTAGCACGGGTGCATTTCGGGTCATTAGGTGGATTTGGCTGTTTGATCTTAATATCTTAATTGGTCGCTTTATGGCAAGGAAGTGCGGGAAAGTGTAAAGGTGAAGGGCAGCTAGGTGACACCTTTAGGCATCTTTGGAGGTGATTGGCAGTTCCGGAGGCCTGCAGCTCCAGGTTATACAGCCCGAGGGCAGGATACGGGTTGCCTTTGGGGCCAACATGTCTCATCCACTTGGAGTTTCAGGGCACCGGGGGCAGGCGGTGATGCAGGTTGGCCTTCCTCCACACCCTATGGGTGTGGTCAGGGCAAGGGGTTGGCAGATTGGCAGCCCCTTGCCTGGCAGGGGTTGAATCGCCCCAATAGCTGCAAGCAGGCTTTGCCTGACTCACCAGGAGAATCCCGCACTTATGTTCCCCTCTGTAGGTTTGTTATGCAATGTGAATTTGGTTAATAAAGTGGCCCGTTATTTAACCCAAATATATATTGTGTCTGTGTCTTATTTCACCCCTGGGCCGCAAAGGTTTATTATTTGTCTGCATGCCAAAACATGACCTAGTACAGACACGGTGTAATTTATTTTGATTTATTTTTCAAAATTGAAATATTATTTTTATTTATTTTATTTATTTTATTCAATTTCTATACCGCCCACAGCCCGAAGGCTCTCAGGGCAGTGCACAACATAGATAAAATACAATAGAATCACAAAAACAGTAAAAGCATACATATTAAACAATTAAACAACCTGATATACATTAAAAGCTAAAAGATAGAATTAAAATGCCTGGGAGAATAAAAAGGTTTTAACCTGGCGCCGAAAAGATAAAAGTGTAGGTGCCAGGTGCACCTCATCGGGAAAACTGTTCCATAATTCGGGGGCAACCACCGAAAAGGCCCTAGATCTTGTTATGACCCTCTGAGCTTCTCTGTGAGTCGGAACTTGGAGGAGGGCCTTAGATGTTGAACGTAGTGAACGGGTAGGTTCATATCGGGAGAGGCGTTCCGCTAGGTATTGTGGTCCCGCGCCATGTAAGGCTTTATAAGTCAAAACTAGCACTTTGAATTTGGCCCAGAAACAGATAGGTAGCCAGTGCAAATGAGCCAGAACAGGTGTTATATGTGCGGACCGCCTAGTCCTCGTCAACAGTCTAGCTGCTGCGTTTTGCACTAGCTGTAGTTTCCAAACTGTCTTCAAAGGCAGCCCCACGTAGAGCGCATTGCAGTAATCCAATCTAGAGGTTACCAGAGCATGCACAACTGAAGCGAGGTTGTTGCTTTCCAGATAGGGACGTAGCTGGGCTACCAACCGAAGGTGGTAGAACGCATTCCGTGCCACCGACACAAAGACAAAGTACTGTACATCAGGATCCATAATCAAAATTTAGAATTCCTTCTACATTTATGCCATCTGGACCAATAGATCCAGCCATCCAGATATATAAACGATGAATTCTTCAACAATGTTCAAGATTCTAATCTCAGTTTCGAGACAACTTCTAGTATTGAACAGATCATTTTTTGGACATTATATTGAAAAAAAAATCCACGAAGATTCTTTAAAAATGTTTTGCTTATATTTATGAGCACTGTGTTGTCTCCATGACACTAATTTGAATGTTTTTAGCTCCTGAGGGAGGAAAGTATTTCCAAAATGCATAGAGCATAACAATCAATCTACACTTAGCCCCAGAGCCTGTCTCTCTTCTTGTTGATCTTTGTTAGGTGCTTGTTCCTTTTTGTTCCTTACATTGAGTTAGGCCATAGGTCCACCTAGCTCAGAATTGTCTATCCTGACTGGCAGCAGGTATCCAGTGTTTCAGGCAGGAACAGAGGTGGAAAGTGGGAGGGGCAAGGCAGCGGGAGCTTGGCAGTGTGCACAGCACCAACCTCCTGACCACTTTGTCCTTCCCCCTTCCCTCCTGGTAAGCAGCAACAACTCTGCTGCTGAGAGGTGAGGTAAGTGCTGCTGCCCCACCACACTGTCCTTTCTAGGGCAGAAGTGTTTCCCAGCCATACCTGGAGATGCTGGGGACTGAACCTGGAACCTTCTGCATACAAGAGAGATGCTCTACCACTGAGTTATGGTCCTTCCCCCATCTGAATCTGGTCAGTGTGAAAGTGAGAGGAAATGTGTGTGTGACAGCATCTGGGGCCCTGATTCCACTGAACAATTGAGCAAACAGGCAACTCTGAGGGTAGGCACAGATTTGGGTGAACTTGGCTTCAGCCAACAGATTTTTCTGTTGAAATAATTTGCTTCAAGTGTAAGAAAGGGAACTGATGTGATCCCTTCTCTGGGTTTGATGTCTGCAGTGCAGGGTAATGGGGCATACTTCAGAAATAGCATAAAACTGGTCAGATGAGCTAATTTTAAAATATGCCTGTGATATTTTATATTTTATTTTAATTGACTGTTGTTACCCATCCATCGCCATCTTTGAAATGGGCGGTTTCAAAACTGAATAAGGGACATGGAAATGCTCTTTTGAAAAGGGGCCACATTCTAAGCATTCTAGCACAATGCTTTTGCTTCTGGTATTCTGTTTCAAGATAACTCTATAGAGACCTAAGATTATTTGCTGTCATGTCCTCCCCCATTATTTTCTGCAAACTGTTAAATGCTAAGGAGAGAGTGTTGTCTGAAAGAGATGAATGCTGTGTAAGAGTGGAACATTTCAGTTTCCCCTTTGTCTTCCTCCCTGGAAGTCAGAACAAGCAAGACTCAGCAAAGAGCAAAGAAATAGATGCACAGAGTACACCTCCTTATAACACTTGTTGTAATCTGAAGGCCATTGTTAGCTTCAATGCAAACCAACGGCCAGACCCTGCAACATACGCCAGGGCCTTATCTTTCTGCTCAGCTCATCCAGGCTGTTCGATAAAGTCTGCACAACAGGAAAGTGCAGTGAGGATAATGAGAATGTGCTCTCAGTCAGTAGGCTTTGTGAATCCCTTTGCACTGGAGATAATGGGCATTGTAGTACAGAGGACTTTCTTGGTCCTCAGAGGGACTCCTTGAGTCCTGCTGTGCTGCACAGGATCACACTGTGGAAAAAAGGAAGGGTTCGGGCTTTACAAAGATGCAGGAGACACCCAGGGCAAAGGGCAAAAGAAGGAGATACTCTCTGTGAATAAACCTGCACATCTGTACCTAGTTGTCAGTATAACAGAGGTTTTCCCCTAAGGGTATCAGGTGCAATTCTTTCAAGGAAAGGAAACATAGAAGTAGTGCCAATGACTTTGGAGAAAAGACTTTCAAGTAAGAGCTTGCTGATATGAAGAAGGCTACCCTGTAGTGATGGAAGGATTTCTGGGCCACATCATTTTCACATGTGTTTATTCATTAGTCTGTTCCATCCCATTTCTGCATTTTTTAAAAAAAGAATCCAAATGCAAATTTGCATTTAAATATACATTTCTGAATGCATTTTCTCCCAAAATACACATTTTAGCTGCATTTTCAAATATAAATCATCTAGTTTTCTTTAAGTATAAGCGGTATCTAAATTGTCCAAATAAAATGTGTGGTCTGCATCCAAGGTAGTGCTAAATCAGGGTCCTAGAATCATAGAATCATGGAATAGTAGAGTCGGAAGGAGCCTACAAGGCCATCAAGTCCAACCACCTGCTCAATGCAGGAATCCAAATCAAAGCATTCCCGACAGATGGCTGTCCAGCTGCCTCTTGAATGCCTCCAGTGTCGGAGAGTCCATTATCTCTCTAGGTAGCTGGTTCCATTGTCATATGGCTCTAACAGGAAGTTTTTCCTGATGTCCAGTTGAAATCTGGCTTCCTGCAACTTGAGCCCATTATTCCGAGTCCTGCACTCTGGGACAATTGAGAAGAGATCCCGGCCCTCCTCTATGTGACAACCTTTCATGTACTTGAAGAGTGCTATCATATCTCCCCTCAGTCTTCTCTTCTCCAGGCTAAACATGCCCAGTTATTTCAGTCTTTCCTCATAGGGCTTTGTTTTCAGTCCCCTGATCATCTTTGTTGCCCTCCTCTGAACCTGTTCCAGTTTGTCTACATCCTTCTTGAAGTGTGGAGACCAGAACTGGACACAGTATTCAAGATGAGGCCTAACCAGTCCTGAATAGAGGGGAATTAGTACTTCACGCGATTTGGAAACTATACTTCTGTTAATGCAGCCTAATATAGCATTTGCCTTTTTTGCAACCACATCACACTGTTGGCTCATATTCAGCTTGTGATCAATGACAATTCCAAGATCCTTCTCACATGTTGTACTGCTGAGCCAAGTATCCCCCATCTTATAACTGTGCATTTGGTTTCTTTTTCCTAAGTGTAGAACTTTGCATTTATCCCTGTTGAATTTCATTCTGTTGTTTTCAGCCCTATGCTCCAGCCTATCAAGGTGCCTTTGAATTTTCTTTCTATCTTCCATGGTATTAGCTATACCTCCCAATTTTGTATCATCTGCACATTTGAAAAGCATGCTTTCTACCTCCTCATCCAAGTTGTTAATAAAAATGTTAAAGAGCACTGGGCCCAGGACCAAGCCCTGTGGTACCTCACTCGTTACTTCCGCCCAGTTGTGTCAGCAAAAGGATTACCACTAGCACAAGAGGACTCCCCCCTCCTCCTCTACACATGCCCCAAATCTGTTCTAGGGGTTCCTCATCCCTCTGTGTCAGTATTGGGAAGGGCATTGGGTGTGTGGAACGAGGAGAGGGGAAAAGTCCCATTGTGCTAGTGATAATCCTTGCACTGATGGGATGCATTAGTAGAACACACACATACACACACACATGCTTTCTTAAAAAGCCAAAAACTTTATCACAAAATATGGAAAAGTGCCAGAACCAAAGAAGAAGTATACCTCATTGTCACTAGTCCAGGAGGTGTAGACCAGGACAGTTTGTATCAGAATTCATAAAGAGTTAATTCCTCAAGCTCCCCTAATACTGTATAATTGAGAGCATCTGAGACTAAAGGAAAACTATTTGATGTAGGGTAAGGTTCAAATCAAAGTGGAGGGTGACATTTTGCATGCTATTGTTTCTCCTGGCTAGTCCACATATGAATGTTCATGACTCAATGTCTTCTTGGGATGTTACATAAATAATACCATGGATAGAGTTTTCATAGCTCCTCATGTTATCTTAAAATAGTCAGGTCACACAAGTTATGTACATGCATGTGTGAAGGAGACTTCAGGAGATGGAAGTCAACTGTTTGCATCTACATTGCAATACACATTGAGGCTCCAGTGGAATTTCCTGGTGAGTCTTTTGGTCCACTTGGAGATGTAGTGATTGAAGAGGGTGCTGTATATTATTGTTTTAATTGTATGCTCCTAAAGTGGGTTGCAGTATTTTAACTGTGTATCTATTTGGTTTTAACATCATAATAGTTTAATCCTGTTTTAATGCTGATTTTATATGTTTATATGTTTTATATGTTTATATGTTCTTAATGATGTGTACTTATTTTTATCTGGAAGCCGCCTTGAGTTCCAGTTTGGAAAAAGGGCGGGGTATAAAAAAGATAACAACAACAACAACAACAATAATAATGTACATTTGCATTCATGTCACCTATACTAATTCTTGCACTTTGGAAGCTGTCATATACCAGCTCAGGCTCTTTGCCCATCAAGCCCAGCATTGTCTTCTCTGAGTGGTATCAGCTCTCCACGGTCTCAGGCAGATGTCTTTCCAATCAGAAGCGATCTGATCCTTTTAAGTGGAGATAGCCACGGACTGAACCTAGAACTTGATCCATTAAATGCATAGGCTCTCCCTTGGAATTAAAGTATCTCCCCATGACTAGCTGTGCACAACTACAGTTGGATTGAGGACCAGGCAAATACTGAACATTCAAGATTATGCCCTTTGCACTAACACTATGATGTGTTCCTGAAACAACCAGCATAGATGTTGCAGGGTACGTATAATATGACCCCATGAACTAGAAGGACTGAGTCTAACCTAGCAAGATGATCCTTGTTGTTTTACAAGTCATGGCAGAACTCTGATTCCATTAATACTAAGGCATACATTTATGACCTTGCCATTATGGAATATAAATCATGCCTGTGGCATAGCGGCCAAAAGGGTTGATCAATGGAACAATGAAATAAAAATCACCTTTTTAAAGACCATGATTTCCATCTTCCTCCTCCCAGGCCCCCTTTTAAAAACTATTTTGCACACAAAAAGGCGGGGGGAAGGGAGGCGTTCCAAAAGTGCATGGCTTTATTCATCAGTCTTTATTAAAAGTGATAGAAGTTCTGAATGTAATCTAGTGTTACAGTTGTAAACAGAAATCACATTTGTCGGGATCAAGTATATCTTTGTAAACGCTGCTGCTTCAGGATTAAAATGTAATTTTAAGAAAATCTTTCTAATGAGAGCAGCTCTTTCTTACATAGCGAGGAGTAAATGTACTATGTATTGTGCTGGAGAAAGGAAACTGATGGAAGTTTGTGAGGTTACAAAATTCAGGCATCAGCATGTTTATTGATTTTGCAAGGTACAAGTATTAGGTTTCATGGAGGAGAAAGCTGTCAATGGCTACTAGCCATGATGGCTATGTTTGTCCCCTGCCGTCAGAGACAGTATATCTCTAAATTAGGGATGGGATCCATTGGCCAGTGCCGGTTCGAAAACAACCTGTCTACGTAACAGGCTAGTATTGATTCGAGTTCGTTCTTTGTCCGCTATCTGCTGCTTTTACTGATCCATTTCCCGCCCCCTCTGGAAAAAATATTGATATTAAAATCAATATTTGAAAGGTCATATCCATGTTTTGAAAGGAAATGTTGATAAATTAAAGGAAATGTTGATAAACTGAAGAAAATATCAATAAAATATTGATAATAATATCAATTTTTAGACACATATTTTTTAAAAAAAATCAATTTCCTCGGAAAATCACTATATAAAAATCCGACCCACAACTATAGAGAATAAATGAATTAATGGAAAATTTGGTACCAAATCCAAATTGGGCAGAATTCTAGCACATCCCTACCCTACTCTGAATTCTAGTTGATGGGAATCACAAATGAGGAGAGCGCTATTGCACTCTGGTCCTGCTTGTGGGCTTCCTATACATATTGGTTGGTCACTGTGGGAACAGGATGCTGGACTAGATGGGCCTTTGGCCTGATCCAGCATGGCTCTTTATATAAACTTTCCTCTTCAGTGCAAGAGTTGTTTTGAGTGGTGGTCATTCACCCTCCCAGTCCCAAGAATCTCAGACACATCAGTTTTTCCACTCTGGGCTCCCCTCCCACAAGTGACAGAACCAGCATGGAAGTCACTGGGAGTGGAGAAGGTAGCATTGGCCAGTGCTGATGCTAGATTCAGACAGCCCACAACACCTTATTCCAGTGCCACAATGGGATGCAAATATATAATGCTGACTGCTATTAATTCAATTTGCAAAAATATTTGGAATTCTAGTATAGTAGCATATTCAAAGCACTTCCAAGATATCAAGTTGCATCCAAAGAAGGTTCTCCTATTAGAAGCAGTGCCTTTCTATAATGCCAGCATTGCAGATGTTGGCAGCAGGGGTGGGGGGAAGGGTTAGAGTTGATTGGCAGCAGTTCATCTCTGTGAAAGTCCACACACTAAGCACACTTTCCAGATTGATGATATTTGTGCCTGCCCACATAACCATTCTGTTGGATAGGATACTAGTATCCCTATTCACAGATAAAAGGATTGAGTGACATAAATGAGCCACCCAGCGACTCCATAACAGATCAGAAGTCCAATTCGCTATCCATCTCACTGCATGGGCTCCCATAGATTGGGCTGCAATAATTATGAGTGTAAGAAGTAGGCTTAAGTCAATCCAGTGTCTAGCAGCAGTCATCAACCCATTGTATGCTTAGAAACTACATGTCTTTTCACCATGTGTGTATGCAGTGGTGCCCATTGGGACTGGTAGGGCAGAAGGCAGGGAGGCCAACAGTAAGTGGATCCAGAGCCAATGATAGGCAGAACCAACTAATTCTATGTTTGTTCCCCTCCCTGATGAGTCCCAGAAGTGGCAACACTGACACGCCCCCTAGACTGGCTGTAAGTAAGAAGGCAGACAGGTTGTAATTAGGGGGCTGGCTGAGGATGGTGGGGCAATGCCCTATTTGCCCTAATGGACCAGCCTCCACTGAGTGTACATGCTATACTGCACAAACACAGTGTCTCCAGGGGTTACATGGATTATTTCCACTACTGCCCTTCCCCTTTAGTGCTCCTGTATCACATGTTCCCTTTGTCTATACTCAGCCTTTTGTGTTTCTTATCCCTTACTATATGTGGCTACATGATCCAATTGCCTCTTCTGTTCTGTTACATGGATCAAAGTGGCCCTCGCTATTGTTATTCTTTGTTAAAACCAATACAAATTATAATATGAAGAAATAGCTATTCTAGTGCCTGTGTGGACATATGTGTTGCATCCAGTGAGGTTGTCCCATTAGTGCAAGGACTACTGCCTGCATAGCATAATTTCCTCTCTCCTCTCCCTGTATGCCCTTGTGCCCTCTAAATCTGCTCCAGAGGGTTGTGGGGAGAAACCAGAGGAAGTCCCACTGAGCAGATGGAAGTCCTTGCACTAAATGGGACAACTTTGCTGGACACAAGCCACTATTTTAAAAGGCTTCTTTTACAAATCTCCCTGAATGGCAAGGTACCAGAAAACAGGAACATATGCACTAACTTTGTCACAACACCAGCAGCAAAACGTCCATCCACTATAATCTATAATACAGTACAGTTGAGTGTATGCTACATTAAAATAAATAAAACTTCTTGGGGATAGATGGTTAAAAGCACGTAAATCTGCTGAGAACTGTACAGTTATTAAAAAGGAAGACAGACACTGTCTGCAGGCTTATAAATGAAACAGAAAGAGTGAAGAAGAAAGAGAGGAGTTGTTATAATGTCCAGTTGGAACAGAATCAATTCAGGGAGGGGAGGAGTCAAATGGCAGCTGGGCTCTCAACTGTTCCATGCTGTCAATAGATGTGATATTGTGAGTCTTCCAGAAGCCTTTTCCATCTCAGCATGGACAGATGTCCATGGATTTATGGCTGACTGACAGTTTAGTGAAATTCTGCCACAGAAGACAAACCATTTGAAGGAGGCATGCACAGTGGGGACCTTACCAAGTCAAGCAACCATATCTAGTGGTCCACAAAAGGCCTGATTACCTTCCCAGTTTTGGTGATTGTCTGGAACTGCAAACACCGGAGGTGGGGCTAGGGCAGGCTGTCCAGAAGTGGAGAGTCTACAGAAGGCTTTGTAGGGCACAAGTTGTGGAGGCCTTTTATGGATATATATATATATATGGATGTCATATCCAATATGTAGGTAAAACCCTAACTGACCTATGCACATGCTTCAGAAACCACAAATCGGCAATGTTAACAAAAAAAAGTGGAGCAATCAGTTGCAAAACATTTCAGCATGGATGGTCACAGTCTGTTGGACTTTTCTATAACAGCGATAGAGATGCCAACGGATCCAGCAGCATTGACTAAAAGCAAGAACTTTTGGATTTACTCTCTGGACACATTGGCACCACATGGCCTGAACCTGGAGGACAGTACCACCACTACTTAGCTTCTGCAAATGAAGCCCCTCTGAGCATTCCATCCTCAAAGCTCTATAACTGCTACCTTGGTAACAGCATTTGTATGTTAGCAGCTGATGAAGATGGAAACTGAAACATTTTGTTAATACAATAAAAACCTCTATTTTGTTAATCACAATTATGTTCATATATATATATATATAAAGTGCAAAGTGTATTTGACTGCTTCATAACCACAAGATGGAGCTCCTGTCCTTTACAATGTTCCACTTCAACAGGATATATTAGTTAAAAGTTGCCAGTATAAAATGCATTTACCCACCAATTTGGCTAGAAAGTTTTTTTCCTTAAATTAATACTGCTACTTGAAGTCATTAAAGGAACACCAAAAAGAAAAGAAGATGACAATGGATTTTAAATATCCAATTAAATTAAAAAGAAACAAAGTAATGGCCACATTTGTAGCTAGTGGAATGACAACTTTATTGTAAATTAAGGAATGCTGTAAATAATTAACCCCATAAAAATAAACTTTGGCTACTGGTACATTAATCAAGGGCTTTATTCTAATATTATTAACTCTCTTTATAGTGTTTGTGAAAGTACTTCATCCAAAGGCCAATTAAATCAATTGAAGGTTATTTTGTTTCAATGGGTTAAGTCCCAAATGCATTCAGAATGAAGTCCATAGGGAGCTGTTTCCAGGTAATTGTCCTAAATCAAAAAAGCCCATATTGTACTGTACTATTAAAATCTGACAATAGTTTTTATTTAGGATTTGCTCTGAAAGCTTATATAGAAATGTACAATGTTTGCATTTCTCTCACACCCGAGATTGCTGTTGGCCTGAAGAGGCATCTTGTTTTTAACTAAGCAATGAGAGACCAGGAGATGGAAGAACAGGAGCAAGCTGAAGCAGAAAAGGAGAGTGCTGGGGAGAGGAACAGTAAATTGGAAAAGGGTGGCAGGAGCAGAAGGGGTAGAAGACACCCTGCACCGGTGGAACTATGGAACTTAAGAATGAGACTGAAGGACAGCCTGCAGAGGAAGAAATACAGGAGACCGTGTGCAACAGTGAGCAAGAGGCTGAAGCTCAGTCAAGCAGAGGCAATTAAAAAAATGAAACCACACACCATAACAAGAAGAAGAGAAGAGTAGCAGTCATGGGAGACTCTCAACTGCATGAGTTTGAAACCCAAGTATGCTGAAAAGACCCATGGACTCACCAGGTATGCTGTCTCCCTGGAGGACTGAATAGAGATGTGGCGGACAGATTGTGTACACTCATAAAGCCCACTGACATGTATCCCTTTCTTCTCATAGATGTGGGAATGAATGACACTGCCAAGCAGAGCTACGAAGGAGTCACATCAGACTTTGAAGCTCTGGGAAGGAAACTCAAAGTCTTTGGGGCCCATATAATTTTCTCATCCACACTTCCAGTACTTAGAAGAGGAACAGCTAGGGAAAGAAAATACTCCAGGTGAATGACTGGCTACAAAGGTGGTGACAACATGAGAGATTTGGATTCTGGGACCATGGACTACACTTCCTGGAAGATGGGCTGCTAGAAAGTGATGGGTTGCACCCAACAAGGAATGGGAAGAGTGTGTTTGGCCACTGCATGGAGAACATCATCAGGAGGCCTTTAAACTGATGCCTATGGAGGAGGGAGATGTAAACTTGGAGGTAATGATTGACAAATGCTTATGAACAGTAACAGGAGCTGAGAGAATAGCTCTAATGGAGCCAAGTAATAGTCTTTATAAAAATATAGGGAGGAAGGCAGACCATATATCACATGGTCTTTGATGTCTGTAGTAATACCCAGAGTATGAGAAACATACTGGAAGAACTTGAACTCTTAATACAGGAGGGTAAATATGACTTGATATGTGTAAATGAAACTTGGTGGGATGACTCCCATGACTGGAATACAGCAATTGAGGGGTATAATATGTTCAAAAAGATAAGAAGGAATGGAAGAGGAGGTGGAGTCAGTGGCATCACTAGGGGGTGTGGGGGGTGCGGACCGCACCAGGTGACACCATCAGAGGGGGGTGACTCTCAGCTTTAATTTTTAAAAAAATAAGTTTCTAGGTAGTCCGGTTCTCGAGATATACATAAAAACGTCAGCTGCCCCCCAGTGGTGTCACTAGGGGGGTGCGGGGGGTGCAGACCACTGACACCATCAGAGGGGGGTGATTCTCAGCTTTAATTTAAAAAAAATAATTAAGTTTCTAGGTGGTCCGGTTCTTGAGATATACATAAAAATGTCAGCCACCCCGTTAAATCTTTTTTTAAACTACTGTATAGCACTTCGTAGCTTTAACCCCCCCCGTTCAGGATTGCAGCCAATCAGTGAAGCGTTTGTTTGACCTGTGGCAGTGTCTAGTAAACCTCATTGCAAGGCCAGAAAATGGTGGTTCCCCCCCCCCGTTTATCTGAAAATCTCATAAATTGGGTAAGTATATATATTTCAGTTTTTCCCCCTCTTGTGTGTAGGAGTCAGATCCTGGGCAGTGTTTTCAAAACCTTCCCAATACTTGCTTTTGTGGGGGTAAAAGCATTGCTAATGCCATATGTCCAGAGTAAATCCCATTGAATTCAATAAGATTTACTTTTGAGTAGACATGGTTATGAATGTGCTGAAAATCAATGGGACTTTGCAGTGAATGTAAAAAAGAATTGTGTTTGTGTTGTCTTTCTGTCCCCCACTCCTCCAGTCCTATTTTAAAGCAAGTAGGCAGGGCTTACATAAGTATTACAGTTTTTATTCTGTAGGAAACGAATACTGATTTTTTAAAAACTAATACTGATTTTTCTGCAATGTCCAATTGGTTTGACAATAAACTATTATATGGGCTGTATGTATTTATACATCTGCAGTGTATGTGTGTAGTCTTTCCAACAACCCTGTGAGGTAGGGTTGGAAACCAAGGCAGCTCACAACAAGAAATAAAGCCATTTAAAATCCAATAACCATAAAGCAAGAATAAACAGTTGGAAAACAGCTTAAAGAGGCATGATTCTGAATTTTGGGTTGGGTGAATGAATTTTATTTATTTATTATTTGATTTATATCCTGCCCTTCCTCCCAGTAGGAGCGCAGGGCAGCAAACAAAAGCACTAAAAGCACTTTAAAACATCATAAAAACAGACCTTAAAATATATTAAAACATCTTTGAAAATATTTTTTAAAAGCTTTAAAAAAACATTTTTTTTAAAAAAAAGAAAAGGCTTAAAAACATATTAAAAAGCAATTCCAACACAGACTCAGACTTGGATAAGGTCTCAACTTAAAAGAACAAGCTGAAAGAACAAGTTCCTTATCACTTGAGGCTGTAGTTCTCTGCACACTTCCCAGTTTGAGTAAACCCCTTTGAATACATTGGGACTTGCTTCTGAGTAAACAAACATCGGATTGCACTATAAATATATTTAAAGATTGTGTAATTCATAAACATATTTGAGAGTCATGTTTATATAAATATTTCTTCATACTGTGTCCCAATAAGTATTTGATTTCACACTATGGTTGTAGATGATTTTTTCTTCTACATTTTAAGTGTGCCTTTCTTCCTGGGGGTGGTCATGGTTCTCCGTTGTTTTCATCCTGAGGGGAGGATAGGCTGAGAGATGGCGAGTAGCACATTTAAGGTCTCTTCACCTCCCCCCTTTTTTTTATTTGTATTTATTTTATATTTCTCCAATATCTTCCCCTGGCTGTTTTTATGTATTTTAAATATTTTTAGATTAAATAAATAGAAAATCATAACTGTGAACCTCCCTAAAAGCAATTTACCTATCCTTATGTTTTGGCAAAGTGATGGTGTGAAGGCATGCTGGTAGAACAAGAGACCACGTTTGAGGCATGTTATAAGGTGTTTGAGGACTTTGTCACACATAACTTTTTGAGACCTGTAGATTCATGTTGGAAAGAACACGTGCACGTATTGAATGGTGGCTTGGGTGCTGTTTTTTCAGTCTACGCTGCATGGTGATACATCATCTGGCAGCTAACTTCATAACGTGAGAATGAAAAACATTTGGATCACCATTCACTTGTTTACTTTTCTCACTATTGAGACCACTTCATATATTACCTTTTCATACACAGAAATTTAATCTTTGTATAGGAAAAAGTATTTTGTAAAATGTGAAGGACAGTGGCTGCCCAGTCAGTATAACCACTGTACAAGATCTACTCAGCCACTGTAATTACCTTTTTGTTTTGAGTGCCCTTTTGTCTGGGTCTTGGTTCAGGTGTGTATCCAACTTTGATGTGCTTATGGAAGGGGTGTGCAAGTAGTGCCCCCCTAAGTGTGGAGGCTTGGACAAACATTGTGTTATGGAAAACCAAAGTCTGTGTGAAAGTACATATTTAGGAATGCCATCAGTATAATCCTAAACACACTTAATAAATAATGTCGAACTTGCACATCACAAAATATATTACGGTCATGTCCATAAGCACCAGGAGGGTAGTCGCCCAGGGGATCTTAGTCCCTCTGTTTTTTTGGGAGCAGGGTCCCTATGTCTCCAAGAATCCTACAGTCAGCATGAAAAGGGAGTGTGTTAGTCACTGAGAAGAGTTTTCTAATACGCTTCCTTGCCTTTTCTGCAGATTGGAGCCAATCAGAGTGAAAGGAGGTGAGTCAGCCACTGAGAAGACTCTTCTCAGTTGCTAACACTCTCCACTTTCATGCTGATTGGCTCCTAGAGATGTTTGTTGTTGTGAGAGAATGCATTAACAAAGATCTCATTCTTAATCCAGGAGCAAAAAAGGGTGTACGTGGCTGTAACTATCATGAAGGGACCCTGCAGGTCTGAATTTTCTACTAAACAACTGATAAATACCTATGTAACTTTGTGTCTGGAGACTTATTATTAAGAATCACTTTCCATAATTGTAAGGAGGTGTGTTCACACGCATGCATCCCAGGCACCTAAATGAGGGAGAGAGCAGCATAGGGACATAACCAGGTGTCTTATTCCAGGGGTTCCCAAACCTTTCTTCTACATAGACCACTTGAAAATTGCTGAGGGTCTGAAAGTATCTGAAAATTTACTATGGGCATATGCAAGATAATTAACTCCCATTAGTAATAAGAGCAAGAATTTGAGCTGTGTGTATGATATTGTAATTTAAAGGTGTAATTTTAATTTTGCTAGTTGTTTATGTCACTACTGTTGCCATTACATTCAGTGATATATGGGAATTACGATTTACAAGTAACATTAGTACAAAAAACATTACTAAGGATTCTGTATGGTCTGATACGGGAGGAGGTCCATGGGGTTGACACCATGAGTTACCGAACCGGGTGACACCAACCCTAGTGACACCACTGGGTGGAGTCACAATATATGTTAATAATATACTGTATATCCCTACACAGAAATACAGGAGGATAAGCTTGGTAGCCCCACTGACAGTATATTAATTAAAATTAATGGGGCAAGGAATAAAACCAATATGGTGGTTGGAGTCTACTACCGACCAGCCAATTAAGAAGACAAGGAGGAAATGAGAAAAGAAGTCCAAATAGGTGAGAGTTTCCAAAAAAAGAAATTCTAAAGGCATAATTGCAAACAATTCCAACAAGGAAAAAAGGTGAAAGACAGCAGAAGAAGCCGATGTGTCTTTATAAAAAGCTTAAAGATAACCTGAAAGCAAAAAAGCAAACATACTGTATAGGAAGTGCCACAAAGAAAGAGTACAGACAGGTAGTATGGAATTGCAGGGATGGCATCAAGAAGGCTAAAACTGAGAATGAGCTGAGTTTAATTATGGATGCTAAAAGCAAAAACAACAACCCTTTTCTCCAGATACAGTTATAGTAAAGAGAGAAAAATGGTGGCACAGCTTCTCAATGAGGATGGCAAAATTATAACAGTTGACAAAGAAAAGGCAGAAGTGCTCAATTACTACTTTGGCTCAGTCTATGACCCTTCTGGCAAATACAGAGTACAAGCTGAAGGGGCAGGATTACAGCCTAGGAAGTTCAAATCTCCAGGGCTCGATGAACTGCATCCTAGACTATTGAAGGAACTGGCTGAGGATCTCTTGGAACCACTGTCTATTATGTTTGTGAAATCATGGAGGATGGGTGAAATGCTGGATGACTAATTCATATTCATTTTCCTTGAGACCATTCCAAATGCACAGATATAAGACTGGGGATACTTGGCTCAGCAATGCTATATGGGAAAAGGATCTTGGAATTGTTATTGATCACTAGCTGAATATGAGCCAACAGTGCGATGAGGCAGCAACAAAGGTAAATGCTATTTTAGGTGGCATTAACAGAAGTATAGTTTCCAAATCATGTGAATTACTAGTTTCATTCTATTCGGTATTGGTTAGGCCTCATCTTTACTACTTTCATCCAGTTCTAGGCACCAAACTTTAAGAAGAATTCAGACAAAGTGGAACAGATCTCAGAGACAGGAAACAAGGATGATCAGGGGACTGGAAACAAAGCCCTATGAGGAGAGACTGAAATAACTGGACATATTTAGCCTTGAACAGAGAAGAGAGAGGGGATATATGATAGCACTCTTCAAGCACTTAAAATGTTGTCACACAGAGGAGGGCCAGGGTCTCTCTTCTGTCATCCCAGAGTGCAGGACACAGAATAATGGCTCAAGTTGCAGGAAGCCAGATTTTGAATTAACATCAGGAAAAACTTCCTAACTGTTGGAGAGGTACGACAATGGAACCCATTAACTAGGGAGGTGGTGGGCTCTCCAACACTGGACAGCTACCTGTTGGGTACACTGTACAGCCACAATAGTGGCTGTATACTATAGCCAGCATGGATTTTTCACATTCCGCAATGTTAAATTGAAAATACCCCACATGCCATTCTGATGCTTCCTATAAGCTCATTTCAAAACAAAACCTCACAAAATTTATAGTCCTGAACTCAGAAACACTTGCTCAACAACCCTGTAAATTTTCATGGCAATACACAAAACAGTCAGAGAGAATCAAGAGTTCAAAGTCTAAAAAGAGAGGAAAAAAACCCAGAGCCCTTTTGGACTTTTTTCTCTGAGAGTTCTCATAATCTGTTGAAATTCATTAAAAATCAGTCATGTTCACAGAGTACCTGTAACCCTAATACTGAGCTTGCCCCATACTCTGACCTTCATATTCTGCAGTTTATAAGTTAAAAAAATGCCTGGCTGATTTTTAATTAATTTAATAAATTTTGGCTGGCAGCCTATCATAAAGTGGGCCATGCTGAGTAAGAACCAACTGTCAGAATTCTAAACGACAGACTCACAGCTGCTGGGCTTGCCTAATCAGGGGGCCACACCCACACCAGAGTTTGATTTCCCTTAAGATAGTCATGGCTTCCCTCAGAGAATCCTGGGAAGTGTAGTTTGTGAAGGGTGCTGAGAGGAGACTCCTGTTCCACTGAGAGTGCTTCAGTGGCCAGACTGGTTTAACAGTCTGCCACTCTGATTGAAGGTCTGTGAGCTGAACTGGGCCTCTTCTAGCAACTCTTAGCACCCTTCACTAACTACACTTCCCAGGATTCTTTGAGAGAAGCCATGACTGTCCAAAGTGAAATAAAGGCCTGCTGCGGATGTGGCCAGGGACAGCTTTGGTTTAAATTTTGGTGGGAGGCTAAATGTGCCTGCTGTAGAATAAAAAGCTGGGGAAAACGCTGAATAGCAATGATACTATCCTAACCAAGATTGCATGGGAGTAAATCCCATTGAACTTAAAAAGCATCCAAATGATCAGACCTGCTTTTTTCCCTCCTTCCCCTCTCCTCTACCTTCCTCCTCCCCTCCCCTCTTCCTTCTTCCTCCTTCCCTGTCCATTCAAGCCTCCCCTCCCCCCCCATCTGGTCAGTTTTACCTATTAGCTATGGGCGGTCTAGAAATGAAAATAAATAAAATAAATAAATAAATGATTGCATGGCAGTAAATCGCATTGAATTCAATAAACATGCAAATGATCAAACCTGTCATTCTCCTCCCCTCCCCGTCCTGGCTGCTCCCATCCCAGTCCTCCCCTCTGTGTTTCCTCCCTTCCCTCCTCCTCCTCCCCTCCCCATCCCCTGTGGTCAGTTTCACCTATCCTAAGCATGATTGCAGCAGAGTAAATCCCACTGAACACAATAAGCATGCAAATGATCAATCCACTCTCAGCAAATTTGCACAGGATACCATTTCTTACCTCCCGGATTAAAAAGCAGGGAAATTCACTAATAGGCAAAAAAACCTTACGATTTAAGAATGTACATATAGCCCACAGATATTTCTATCAAATTTTAAAAAGCAGGGAAATTGGGCAGCTATAGTGAATGCACCAGGGGAGCAGGAGACCTGACCTGCTCTCTGAGATATTGGATTGCCCTACAAATTTGTCAGAATGCAAAAATATTTAGGTTGCTCTTTCACAGTCCAATCCACTTGCTGTGTATCTTGCAAGAATTTGGTAACATGTGTTTCTGAGCATATGGTGAGTGGTGGCAACACCTGCAATCGGCCCAAATAATCGAAAGAAGGCATGTGCTCTGCTGATCTTGTTTTAGCAGGGAGGAAGAAACATTATTAAGACAGTGGATATAGTTGAGATGGTCGCTTTAAATATGATTGATTTCCTTTGCAATTTTAGTGAAGTTTCCTATAGCAAATCTTTTTCTTTTGTCTCTGTTTCTGTGAATATGTGAAGTACAGCAACACTTTGTAATATTTACACTAAAAAAACTCCAAACATAATTGTGGAATAATGGCACTGACTTCTGCAGAATAGTCTCCAGTGGACCTCAGGAGTGTCTCAATGTGCACAAGATAAAACAGTGGAAGGTGAAATATATTCTAGCGAAATTCTAGGTGTGCTCTATGTTTTTAATTGACCATGCCCACCTTGCCTTAAATAAAGTGGTTTAAACATAGCAGGCTGAAAACATGCATCCTCTTTTTCCCAACAGCAAACAGTGATTGCTGAAGGAGCAACATATTGTAATCAGTCTGATTTTACATCAAACTGCAGTTTCAGATCCAACTGTTAATGCACCCAAATAGAAATAGAACATAACCTCCAATTTGAAACACAAAAGGCTGTCTTCACTATCATATTACATTGACCAATAAAAAGGCTTTGAAATTAATAAAATACATTTGACACAGATTTCTAGGATGAATAATGAGGGAAACAAATTATTCTAGTTTAGATTCTCTGTAGAAACATTAGTAACACAGAAAAGAAGCAAAGTAAGAACACCAACAAACATACAAAAATATAATTCTCTATCTTTGGAGATGGCAGGTGTTGCCAGTGCCACCACTCACCATATGCTCAGAGGCACAGGTTACCAAATTCATGCAAGCTACACAGCAAGTGGATTGGACTGTGAAATCTCGGTGCAATGAGCTCCTGGCTCTCCGGGAACGACTTCATTTCCTTGAGGCCAAGGTGGCAGACCTGGAAAAGCTGAGAGAGGCAGAGAGGTGTGTGGAGGAGGCCTTCAGGGACATTATAGCTGTGTCGCACTCCAGCGATGATAGCTCTCCTGCTATCATGGAGAACGATGGTCTCGGGGAAGGAGAGCATCCAGCTGAGGAAGAGGGAAACGATCCCTTAGAAGGGACCCATTCCTTGGGGGATGAGCAGCTATCCTCTCGTGCCAAGGATATATCTCCAGGGAGTGGAGGGATCCTTGTAGTGGGTGATTCGATCATTAGGAACATAGACAGTGGGGTGTGTGATGGGCGTGTAGACCGCAAGGTGTTTTGCCTGCCTGGTGCGAAGGTTGCGGATATCGCCCGTCGTTTAGATAGTTTGGTAAACAGTGCTGGGGAGGAGTCAGTGGTCGTGGTGCACGTTGGCACCAAGGACATGGGGAAATGCAGCTGTGAGGTCCTGGAAGCAAAATTTAGGTTGCTAGGTAGGATGCTGAAAGCCAGGACCTCCAAGGTGGCTTTCTCTGAAATGCTACCGGTTCCACGTGCAGGACCAGCCAGACAGGCCCAGCTTCGCAGTCTCAATGCGTGGATGAGACGATGGTGTCGGGTGGAAGGGTTTAGATTTGTTAGGCACTGGGGAACATTTTGCGACAAGCCGGGCCTGTACAAAAGGGACGGGCTCCACTTGAACCAGAATGGAACCAGACTGCTGGCACTTAAAATTAAAAAGGTAGCAGAGCAGCTTTTAAACTGACTGAGGGGGGAAACCCGACAGGAGCTGAGAAAGGTCCGGTTCGGAATAAACCTCCCCCCTGGGATAAAAACCAAAGAAATGATGAATTTTTAAAAGGGGCAGGCCTAGAAGTAGGCATTGTGAGAGCAGGGGCACAGGATATAAATTCAGAAGAGCAAAATTACCACAGGCCAAACCACAAGTGCCAAAGACACTTGAAGAGAGACACTGCTTACAAGTGCCTGTACGCTAATGCTAGGAGCCTCCGAACCAAGATGGGAGAACTGGAGTGCTTGGTCTTAGAGAAGAGCATTGATATAGTGAGCATAACGGAGACCTGGTGGAATGGAGAAAACCAGTGGGATACGGTTATCCCTGGATATAAACTATATCGGAAGGACAGGGAAGGACGTATTGGTGGCGGAGTTGCTCTATACATGAAAGAAGGCATTGAATCCACCAAGCTGGAAACCCCAAAAGAGGCGGACTCCTCCACAGAATCGTTGTAGGTGGTGATACCATGCCCCAAGAGGGACTTAATACTGGGAACGATCTATCGTCCCCCTGATCGAAATGCTCAGGGAGACCTTGAGATGAGATATGAAATTGAGGAAGCATCCAAACTAGGAAATGTGGTAGTAATGGGTGACTTCAACTACCCGGACATAGACTGGCCGCATATGTGTTCCAGTCATGACAAAGAAGCAAAGTTTCTAGATATTCTAAATGACTATTCCCTAGACCAGTTGGTCATGGAACCGACCAGAGGGACGGCAACCCTGGACTTAATCCTCAGTGGGGACCGGGACCTGGTGCGAGATGTAAGTGTTGTTGAACCGATTGGGAGCAGTGACCACAGTGCTATTAAATTAAACATACATGTAAATGGCCAATTGCCAAGAAAATCCAACACAGTCATATTTGACTTCAAAAGAGGAAACTTCACAAAAATGAGGGGATTGGTAAAAAGAAAGCTGAAAAACAAAGTCCAGAGGGTCACATCACTCGAAAATGCTTGGAAGTTGTTTAAAAACACTATATTAGAAGCTCAACTGGAGTGCATACCGCAGATCAGAAAAGGTACCGCCAGGGCCAAGAAGATGCCAGCATGGTTAACGAGCAAAGTCAAGGAAGCTCTTAGAGGCAAAATGTCTTCCTTCAGAAAATGGAAGTCTTGTCCGAATGAAGAAAATAAAAAAGAACACAAACTCTGGCAAAAGAAATGCAAGAAGACAATAAGGGATGCTAAAAAAGAATTTGAGGAGCACATTGCTAAGAACATAAAAACCAACAACAAAAAATTCTATAAATACATTCAAAGCAGGAGACCATCTAGGGAGGCGATTGGACCCTTGGATGATAAGCAGTCAAAGGTGTACTAAAGAACGATAAGGAGATTGCAGAGAAGCTAAATGAATTCTTCGCATCTGTCTTCACAGTGGAAGATATAGGGCAGATCCCTGAACCTGAACTAACATTTGCAGGAAGGGATTCTGAGGAACTGAGACAAATAGTGGTAACGAGAGAGGAAGTTCTAGGCTTAATGGACAATATAAAAACTGACAAATCACCGGGCCCGGATGGCATCCACCCAAGAGTTCTCAAAGAACTCAAAGGTGAAATTGCTGATCTGCTAACTAAAATATGTAACTTGTCCCTCGGGTCCTCCTCCGTGCCTGAGGACTGGAAAGTGGCAAATGTAACGCCAATCTTCAAAAAGGGATCCAGAGGGGATCCCGGAAATTACAGGCCAGTTAGCTTAATTTCTGTCCCTGGCAAACTGGTAGAAAGTATTATAAAAGCTAGATTAACTAAGCACATAGAAGAACAAGCCTTGCTGAAGCAGAGCCAGCATGGCTTCTGCAAGGGAAAGTCCTGTCTCAGTAACCTATTAGAATTCTTTGAGAGTGTCAACAAGCATATAGATAGAGGTGATCCAGTGGACATAGTGTACTTAGACTTTCAAAAAGCGTTTGACAAGGTACCTCACCAAAGACTTCTGAGGAAGCTTAGCAGTCATGGAATAAGAGGAGAGGTCCTCTTGTGGATAAGAAATTGGTTAAGAAGCAGAAAGCAGAGAGTAGGAATCAACGGACAGTTCTCCCAATGGAGGGCTGTAGAAAATGGAGTCCCTCAAGGATCGGTATTGGGACCTGTACTTTTCAACTTGTTCATTAATGACCTAGAATTAGGAGTGAGCAGCGAAGTGGCCAAGTTTGCTGACGACACTAAATTGTTAAAACAAAAAGGGATTGCGAAGAACTCCAAAAAGACCTCTCCAAACTGAGTGAATGGGCGGAAAAATGGCAAATGCAATTCAATATAAACAAGTGTAAAATTATGCATATTGGAGCAAAAAATCTGAATTTCAGATATACGCTCATGGGGTCTGAACTGGCGGTGACCAACCAGGAGAGAGACCTCGGGGTTGTAGTGGACAGCACGATGAAAATGTCGACCCAGTGTGTGGCAGCTGTGAAAAAGGCAAATTCCATGCTAGCGATAATTAGGAAAGGTATTGAAAATAAAACAGCCGATATCATAATGCCGTTGTATAAATCTATGGTGCGGCCGCATTTGGAATACTGTGTACAGTTCTGGTCGCCTCATCTCAAAAAGGATATTCTAGAGTTGGAAAAGGTTCAGAAGAGGGCAACCAGAATGATCAAGGGGATGGAGCGACTCCCTTACGAGGAAAGGTTGCAGCATTTGGGGCTTTTTAGTTTAGAGAAAAGGCGGGTCAGAGGAGACATGATAGAAGTGTATCAAATTATGCATGGCATTGAGAAAGTGGATAGAGAAAAGTTCTTCTCCCTCTCTCATAATACTAGAACTCGTGGACATTCAAAGAAGCTGAATGTTGGAAGATTCAGGACAGACAAAAGGAAGTACTTCTTTACTCAGCGCATAGTTAAACTATGGAATTTATTTTGAAGCAAGTGAAGTAATAAAGATTCTAATCTAAACAGAGGACACTATAACACCATTAAGTCCAGAATCTAAGTCCAGAATCTAAATCCAGAAGGGAAGGAGCTTTCCCTCTGCCCAGTTCCTCTCCACCTTACTCCCTACCCTATTTATCTCAAGGAAAATGAATTATCCAAAAGTACAATGAATAAAATGGGTAGTATCAATTGTATGATGTCTTCCTCAGTTCCCTACAGTTCCCATCCTACGTAGATCAGAAGCAGTGATGGGAAAGATTGGCCTACAATTACTGGCATTATGAGCCATGGAGCAGCACCACATATACAACCCAGTGTTAGAGCTATCACTGGGCATTATCTGAAGAAACAGCTGTGATGAATAAGGCTGCTTTTGTTTGAGTAAAACACCCTAAAGCATTTTAAGGAATATCTAAAGAGTTTTGTCAAGGCTTGCAACATTTCTCTGATAAATTCACATATTCCTAAATTGCGACCAATTTTCACTTAGAGTAATATTCCAGGGTGAATTTGGAAATCCTTGCTTAGCAAAACCTTAATAGGATTCCCAGAGGAGCAAAAAGCATTTGAGTAAGACTAGGAACATTTCTCAGAGGCATCTGCACATCCCCACTGAATACCACTGCTCTTCTCCCATCAAATTCATTGACAAAGAAATTCCTTGTTTTTATTACCACCTGTAATTTTACAACTGTGCATCAGGTGGAGTTATCCCCTCATTTATTCCTCTGGAAACATAAACTAGATTAATGAAAAATATACAATGCCAAAATTATTATTTTTTTTACCACTATTGGGATTTCAGTCATACATAGACCCCCCCCGGACTATATATTTAAAGCAGTATCATGCCACTTTAATAAAGGCTTTACCCAAAGAATCCTGGGAACTGTAGTTTGTTAAGTATGCTGAGAGTTGTGAGGCGACCCCCATTCCCCTTACAGAGCTACAATTCTCAGAGCGGTTTAACAGACACTCCCTCTACCCAGAGAGTTCTGGGAATTGCTTGCATGAATTTTCATGACAATTTAAAAAAAGCATTCTGATCCAGTAATGGGATGAACTAATTTAATATGGGGGGGGGGGCATGAGAAACTGGGAAAATCCAAAACTGACACCTCCCCAACAGTGGTGTTCTAAATGCTATACTAGTGATTGCTTATTCCTTTATTTAGTGTTTACTACATTTATAAACCACTTTTCATCCAAGGAGTTCAAGTAACATACAAGGTTCTTTCCTCGTCTCCATTTTATCTTCACAGCAACCCTTTGAGGTAGGCCAATCTGAGAAAGAAGGCCACAACTACATTATACATTTAAAGTACTATTGCAGCCACAGTCAGGAATGAAGAGGTAAGACAAGGTGAAGTGTGGATAAAACATGGGCCACGTTAATTTAGATAAAGCCAATTAAGTGGTTGATTAGACAAAATGATCTGCAGAGATAAAGTGCATTACAGGACTCTTAACCAATCCAGCAAGCCCAGTTCCCTTCTGTAATATTTGTAAGAGTTGAAATGAATCACAAATACTCATTAGAAGGAACAAACTTTATTTAACAGTCTGTTGCAGCATAACCAAGAGCTCTGCTTTCATTTTCCTACTGGTCCCTCTCCCAACTGATTCCCCCATCAACTATATCTAATTCACTTGAGTTCCTACTCACATTACATCTCCCTTTTTTTAAAAAAAGAAAAAGATAGAAACTACTGTCTATATTGAATTGGTTTTCTGATCACTCTGCCTCTTGATGTAGTAACAGGTAACTAACTCAGAGTCCAAAATCTTCTCTGGTATATCACTGGCACTTTGTCCTACAGCTGTTCCACTTTTGTTGTCTTGAGACTCTGATAGGTCTACCTCTGATGGAGGTGCAGTTGCAGTCTCAGTAGTCTCATCCATTTTTGGTTCACAACTTGGAGTGCTTTGAAGATCTCTTCTGTTCAGTCTGTAGACAGCTAAATTATCAGTCTGAACCAAATATGATCTTGGAGTCATGTTTTGTCTAGTCACTCTCGCTGGTTTCCACACTCCATCTTGCCAAACATTAACAGAATCACCAACCTGCAAAGGTGGTAAAGGCTTTGAACCTTTGTCAAAGTAAAGCTTGTTTTTCTTCTCTTCAGATGTGTCTGTATGTCACCTTTTACCTGCTGAGGTAGTAACAACGGTGCTGAGGTAGGCAACCTGGTTCTTAAACGTCTCCCCATTAAAAGTTGTGCAGGTGAGGCTGTATCTACTGTAGGCGTATTTCTGTAATCCAATAAACTAAGATAAGGATCTGTGTTATTCAGACTAGATTTCTTAAGAATCCTCTTTACTGTTTGGATCACCCTTTCTGCCATTCCATTTGATTGAGGAAATAGTGGACTGGATGTTGTGTGAACAAAGTCCCAATCTTTGGCAAACATTTTAAAGTCTCTAGAGCAAAACTGAGGGCCATTATCACTGACAACCTCTTCAGGTATACCATGTCTTGCAAATATAGATTTGCAGGGTAAAATTACTGATCTACTTGTAGTGTCTTCAAGCAAACATATTTCCACATATTTTGAATAATAATCAACCAAAAGTAGATAGTCCTTTGAAATTCAAACAAGTCCATTCCTAGCTTCTGCCAAGGTCTTCTTGGAATTTCATGAGGTAACAGTGGTTCTATTTTGTTTTTATTTCTGAAGGTGTAACATGTGGTACATGACAGTACCAATTCTTCAATTTGGGCACACATACCTGGCCAATATACAGCTTCTCCTGCCCGATTTTTACATAATACAACACCCAGATGACTCTCATGTATAATATTCAATATCTCTTTCCTCAAATCTTGTGGTACTACGATTCTATCACTTTTAAAAATGAGTCCATCATGAACACTTAATTCCTCTCTGTAATTCCAATAAACATGTATACACTCTGGAACTTCTACTCTTCTATCTGGCCACCCCTGCAAAATGGCATTTTTCAGGATTTGCAAAATGCTATCATTTTCAGTAGCCACCTGAAATTCTTTCAGTTTTGATTCGGAGATTGGTAAATAAGAGAACATGAGGTTAACAGCAACCTCAGCTTCTTCAGAACTTATTCCTTCACCCTGTTCAAGATATGCCCTGGACAGGGTATCAGCAATGATGAATTCTTTGCCTGGTCTATAGTGCATTTGTAATTGATATTTCTGCAGTGTTAACTGCCATCTTTGGATTCTTGGAGGTGCATTATGCAAAGGTTTTCTGAAAATTGCCTCCAATGGTTTGTGGTCTGTTTCCACAGTCACTTTTTTGCCATAGAGAAATTGATGGAATCTTGTGCATCCAAACACTATTGCCAACATTTCCTTTTCTATTTGAGCATAGTTCTGTTGGGCCGCAGTCATTGCTTTAGAAGCATATGCAACAGGTGCACCTCTTTGCAACAGTACAGCACCTAAGCCTGTAGAACTAGCATCCACTGACAGAGTTACAGGTTCTTTCACATTATAATATTTCAAAACAGGAGTTTTTCTTAATAGTTCTTTCAACTGTGTGAATGCTCTTTCATGAACTGACATCCAGCAAAATTCAACATCTTGGGCCAACAACTGTCTTAAAGGGGTTGTTACTGTTGACAAATTTGAGATAAACTTTGCTAGGTAAGTCACCATTCCTAGAAATCTTTGAAGATCAGCTTTGTTACTTGGACTGGGCATATCAGTGATGGCCTCTATTTTAGATGAATCAGGTTTTAGTCCTCCTTTGGTTAAGACATGTCCTAGATCTTTTATTTCAGTCATGGCAAATTTGCATTTCACTTTGTTCAGTTCCAGATTCCTCTCTCGGCACCTGTCCAGAACTCTCTTCAGTCTCACATAATGTTCCTGTTTGGTCTTCCCCCAAACCAGGATATCATCTATGTAGCATGTGACCTCATCAATACCCTCAAATGTCTGTTGGATCATCCTCTGATAGACCACAGGAGCTGAAGAGATACCAAACGGCATTCTTGTAAATCGGTACCTGCCAAAAGGTGTATTAAATGTACATAGCCTGGAACTGTTGTCATCTAGCTGAATTTGCCAGAATCCACTACTGGCATCAAGAACAGTAAACAATTCTGCTTCTGCTAGCTTACTGGTAATTTCTTCTACAGTCAGCAATTGTAAATGTTCTCTTAAAATTGCTCTGTTCATATCTCTTGGATCTAAACATATTCTTATCTGGTCCCGGCCAGGCTTATCTACAACCACAATTGAATTCACCCACTCTGTAGGTTCTTCTACCTTAACTATGATGTTTAATTGCTCCATATGAGTCAGTACCATTTGGACTTTATCCCTTAGTGCCACTGGAACCTTACGAGGTGCATGAATTACAGGTGGAACCTGTGGGTTGATTTTGATGGCGTATTTCTCTGGTAAGCAACCTAAGCCTTCAAATACATCTTTGTATTCAACTGCAACATCCCATTGATCTACTGGAGCTCTTTTCATTGAATTAACTCTTTGCTCCAAATTTAAATTAGTCACAGCCTGGAGACTGAGTACAGCTTGTACATCAAAGTCTACTATGTGAAATTCCAACTCAGCTCTTTGATCTTTATATTTGCAATCCAGGTTACATTTACCAGGCACGTGTAGTCTTTCTCCAGAGTAGGTTATTAATCTGGCATTTGAATGCTGAAGTGGTTCAGCTTGCAAGGCTTTGTATGTTTTTAAAGACATTGCATTACCTTGTGGTCCTGTGTCAATCTTAAAGGTCACATAATTGTGATCATTTATGAGAGGATCCACACACCATTCATCTTCCAGAGCTGTAGAATTCAATGTGCCAATGAAGAAATCATGAGCATTTTAGCTGTATCAGCTACTGAGAACATTTTTCTGCCTTTCAGTTTTCTATCTCTAGTTTTATACATTTTAGCAAAATGATTAAGTTTGCCACATCTTCTCCATTCCTTCCCATTTGCAGGACAAGCATTTATGTTACGATGACTGATACCACACTTGTAGCAGGCCTTTGCTGCTTCTACAGACCTCTGTGGCATTTCCTTTCCTTAGGGGCTGGTAGTAGTGCCAAAGCTCCATTTGCTCTGAGGCTGGCTTACTGTTGGCTTTTCAAAGGTACTTTTGCCCTGTAAGGCATCCATTTGTTTATCTTTTGCCCCAAAACCTTTCATCTGTTTTGCAGCCACTTCTTCTGCCCTGCATATATTCACTGCACACTCAAGGATTAAATCACTCTCTCTCAGTAACTTGGCTCTCAACCTGTCTTTCTGAATGCAACACACTATGCGATCCTTAATGAGAGAATCACACAGCTCCCCAAATTCACAGGTCTGAGCCAAAAGTTTCAAATCAGTCACATATCGATCTATACTTTCTCCTTCGCTCTGTATTCTAGTGAAGAACCTGTGCCTTTCATAAGTAACATTTCTTCTGGGCACACAATAAGCTTCAAATTTATTCATCAAAACTTGAATTTTATTTTTATCTGCATCATCATCAAACTGGAAAGTATTAAATACCTCTCTTGCTTCTTCACCTGCCACATGCAGAAATAATGCTGACTGGAGTCTCTCATCTTTCTTATCTGCTCCACTTGCAATGCAGTACAATTCAAACCCTTGCTTCCATCTTCTCCAGTTCTCTGCTGCATTTCCTTCAAACACCAACATTCCTGGAGGCTTTAGCTGGTCCATTTTTCACTGCCTTATGTTTTTAGGTAGACTTCTGACACCATGTAATATTTGCAAGTTTTGAAATGAACTACAAATGCTAATTAGGAGGAACAAACTTTACTTCACAGTGTGTTGCTGCATAACCAAAAAGCTCTACTTTCATTTTCCTACTGGTCCCACCCCCAACTGATTCCCCCATACAATTACTTCTAATTCACTTGAGTTCCGACTCACATTATACCTTCTCTGGGCCCCAGACCACAGGGTGGTTAGGGAGGCCTTCCTGCTCCACCTGCTCCCAGGGCCTCATAATTCTGAGTGGATGTTATAAGTTAGCTCCAAAGGTGAGCCTTATCCTACCAACAGGCCTCTCCAACCTGAAAGGCAAGCCTCAGATCCCACCTTCACCTTAAAGAGTGCCTAAGGGTGCTCACTAAACCCAACCCTGTGAAATTCCTGCACAGATCTGCCACAAAAGATGACAAGCCTCAGCTTAGCCCCTCTTTCCTCACCTGCAGCCAATAATTGCATGCAGGGCACTATGCAGATCAGTTAGAAACTGACCCAGGTCAGACATATGAACCCTGGTGAGCAGGTAAAGAACAGCCCTGCCACACCTCACCTCTGGTGATGTATTACTTTGCCCTGCCAATCAGCAAGAGTGAGCTGGACCTCCCTATTTACTTTCTTCTGAGCCTTATTCAGGCTTACTCTCACCCTCCCAGTTCTCCTAGGGAGGATGTCAGACCAAACAATCATGGTCCCAGGCCACTATCTATGTATGACCTTAGAATCCAGGCAAGCCTGAATGATAAAGGCTTTTTCCTTCAACATTCCCAAGGTCATTGCCTCCCAAATGAATAACCAAAACTTGTGGAAGGTGTTGCACCAATGAATGATCAAAAATTGCTGGCAGGAGGTGTTCCCACAGCATGCCACCAGCTACAAAATAGCTAGTGAAATAGAGCAACAGGCGTCTGGCACAGGAGGATGGTCATGGGTCCACCTTGCAAGCATTTTCCTAATCCGAGAGCTTTGTGCATACCATGGACTACAAAAAAGACAAATAATTGGATGTTAGAACAAATTAAACCAGAGCTATCACTAGAAGCTAAAATGATGAAACTGAGGTTATCATACTTTGGACACATCATGAGAAGACATGATTCCCTAGAAAAGACAATAATGCTGGGAAAAACAGAAGGGAGTAGAAAAAGAGGAAGGTCAAACAAGAGATGGATTGATTCCATAAAGGGAGCCACAGAGCTGAACTTACAAGATCTGAACAGGGTGGTTCATGACAGATGCTATTGGAGGCTGCTGATTCATAAGGTTGCCATAAGTCATAATTGACTTGAAGGCACATAACAACAACAAGATCACCTGAGGAGGCAGGCACACCCCTAAGCTTGCCCACAAACCTAATATCCAATAATTTACCCCTGATGGCCTTCACAGAAAGGCCTTGTTGGTGAAGTACCACACAAAATTCAACCAGCTGGTCCACCAGGATAAGCCAAAGGAATGGATATCAGTTGCTCAGATGAAAAACACCAAACACCGCAGTCCCCTGAAAACCAAAGATTGCACGACGACCACTCCTTTCCTGTTTCACCTGCCACTAAACAAGACACTTCCTCAATGCCCAACAAGGTCTCCCTGTCCGAGGCATGTCCTGCTCCACTGTTGTGCAAGGCCAGAAAGAGGCCGAGAGAGGGTGGAGTAGGGCTTAAATAGTCATCCTGCCCCTCCCTAGTGTGATGTAGTGTGTATGGCCATGCTGATGCAGGCATTTTTGAAGCCATGCCAGTACTTCTCCTGACACGGCTGCAAAGGCCTACCACTAACAGAGCCCTCCAGGCCTTAACAGTTATGGCTTCCCCCAAAGAATCCTGGGAACTGTAGTTTGTTAAAGGTGATGAGAGTTGTTAGGAGACCCCCTCACAGAGCTACAATTCCCAGATTTCCTGGGAAAATTGATTTATTTTTAAATCTCTTTTTGAATTGTAACTCTGTGTGGGGAATAGAGGTGTCCTAACAGCTCTCAGTACACTTAACAAACTTCAGTTCCCAGGATTCTTTGGGGGAAGTTGTGCTTGTTAAAGGGGTCCAAGAGTGCTTTAAATGTATGCTGTGGATGTGGCCAGAGAGTGACTGGCCTATTGTCATCCAGTGACATTCAGAACTGAGTCAGATGTGAACCTGAGTCTTATCAATGCTTGCTAGTCATCATTTGATGTTGCTGCAATTAAGCAGCCCTTACACTCTTGGTCTTAGGTTTGTTACCTTACATTTAAAAGAGAGGGAGAGGTACCAATTCACTGTTCTCTCACACATAAGAATAATTGACCATGGTATTACATCATCTTCAGATGAGAGCCTTTTAGTACACACATCTAAAACGTTAATGCAGAAAAGGGTCAGTAACCCATTTAAATGACTCCACAGCACACTCAATGGTGCTCTTAGATGAATGGAATACAATTAACCCAGCTACTGAAGTTAACTGCAGAAGGCAATTTCTCATATGGCAGAGTTCCACACACTACACAGTGAGTGAGGTTCCCCACCCTCCACAATATCAAATAACTTTCTATATAGGGAATGCCCTGCCGGTGTTTTTTGAAACCTCTAATTAAAATATTTAGCTAATTATTTCCTGGTATGAAAGTAGGCGGTAAGTCACCAAAAACAAGGAACAGAAAATGAGCCCAGGAAGAAATGGGGGACGGGGGATGGGGGTGGGGAGAATGAAACACAACAATGCAGAAAAGGGTAGTTAAAGCTCACTGCAAAGATGCCTGAAAGAAAATCAGGTTGTAATTTAAAATAACATCTCATTAGTTTGTTTAATTACACTCTGCCAGTAGTAATTGATTTTAGGGCTGAAAACAGAAATGCACAGTACTTAGGGAAAAAGTAATTTTACCTCTAGTAAATTGGAGACAAGATAAAGGTTCCACCAAAGATGAAACATGGAGTTCCAATTACATTTCTGTTTTAAAGAGTAGCAGTGTTTGTTAACCCCTTATATGGAAACAGTGTTTGAAAACGTTTGGAATTGACCCTGTATTATATGTCTTTTTTTTCCCCTAGGGGAAAGTGAAGGGCATGTGTAAGCTGTATGAGTTGTTAAAAACAGTGGACTCAATGCAATGAAGAGTTTAAGGAAGGTCAACAACAAAGCACATGGTCTGTATGTTGAAGGTCCCAGTCTTAGTCCCTCAGTGGGAAATATCCCTGCCTCAGACCCTGGAGAGCCTGTGCCAGTCAGAGCAGACAATACTGAAGCTGATGGCAGCATCCAACGTTTTGTAAGCAGCCTTCTACTTATGCAATGGGATTTCACTTTCCTCTCCAACCCTTTGCAACCCTCAGGATGAAAAATCTACTCTAGAGGGTTTCTCCAACCCTCCTGAACAGAGTTTGAGGGCGTATGGATGCCCGGGGAGGGAGGAGGCAAAGTCCTATTGTCCAAGCTGTCTGTTCTTTTAAATGGACATCCCAAGGATTGAATCTGACACTATCAGGATGGAAATGATGTAGAGATTCTTGAGGATGTTCATCTTTGCCAATGTTGATATAAACTGACCTGGTCTGCACCCCTGGACTATCATTGGGGTCATATGTTCCAACACACATCTTGGCTCAAAAATGTTTCAAAATACATTTTAGAATGCATGTTCCCAGAGAAAAGTTGTTCAAAATGCTGATTTTGTAATAAAATATGTTTAAAAATACATATTAAAATATGAATCTAAATACAATTTTGTGTGGATTTAAAAATAAAATAAAATTGCAGATCAGTGCAGAAATGGGATAGGGTGGGTTCTATCAAACAGCAGTCCCATTGATAAATCATGAACATTACTAACTTGGGTCCATTAATTAAAGTGGGTCTACTCTGAGTAACACATAGTTGGAGATAACCCAATGGACTTATGAAATATCATATGCAAAGCAATACAGACCAGAAATAGATTCATTCAACCATCTCTAAAAATAAAGTAAAATAAAATGGTTCTTTGCCACTGACTCCTTCCTCCAATTTTCCTTCTCATGGGGCCTCAGGCATTCTGGAGTAATCCTTCTGTTCACTGCAAGGGTGAAGGACATTGTCAAATGAATAAGTAAACCACACAGAAAGAATGTTTTCATGTAAGCGGGAGGCCAAAACAGGCCATGTTTCCACTTTCTCCCCCCACTCCAGTGCAAATATGGACTGTTGAAGGTCTCCCTCTTCATTTAAGGCAAGGAAATAGATGTACTGTCCTCTGTCCCTTCTGTCACATTGGTAGCAATGTGAGAATTAATTTCTGCTCATATTCTGACAAAGTGACAAAAGCAAGAGCATTTAGAGTTAAAGCTGTCACTAGTTATATAGCTCACCTATGCAACTCAGTTGTTTGGAACTCCTTTAAAAGTTCAGTACAAGGAGCTGAGATTAATGTACATGACTGCTTTAAACTTTTAACTCTTTGAATTTTCTTGAGAGAGGGGAAGATCTGGGTCTTGTCTGCCACTATAAGCACACAGTAAGGAGATTTAATGGCAATGAGGGAAGAGAAATTCATCAAATGGGTATGGGCGGGCAAATGGAAGGAACCTGCCCCTGCAGTCTCACTGTCTTCCTGTCTTACAAAAGTCTGAGATTAGTGGTAGCCTCTATGTATTGCTGGTCCTTTTAAATATAGGTTTGCTTTTATGTGAGTGGGGAAGCACCAACTATCCATTATTAACATACCAGGCCAGGCTGATAGCTGTTGTGTTCTCTCTCTTTTAAGAGGCACATATGCAATAGATAAATCAAACATGGATTTATCAATAACAAATCCTGCCAGACTAACTTTATCTCATTTTTTGATCGGGTAACCTCCCTGATAGACTGTGGGAATGCTATGGATATAATATATCTTGACTTCAGCAAACTTTTTGACAAAGTGCCCCATGATATTCTGATTAGCATGCCAGTTGAATGTGGGCTGGATGGAACAACTATCAGGTGGATCCACAGTTTGCTACAAAGTCATACTCAAAGAGTGTTTATCAATGGTTCATTCCCAAACTGGGGGGAGGTAACAAGTGGGGTACTGCAGGACTCTGTCCTGGGTCCAGTGCTCTTCAACATTTTATTAATGACTTGGATTAGGAGGTGCAGGTTTGCAGATTATGCAAAATTGGGAGGGATAGCTAATGCCTTGGAAGACAGAAACAAAATGCAAAGGGATCTTGATAGGCTGGAGCACTGGAATAAAAACAACAGAATGAAATTTAACAGGGATAAATGCGAAGTTGTACACCTAGGAAAAAGAAACCAAATGCACAGTTATAAGATGGGGGATACTTGGTTCAGCAATACTACATGAGAGATGGATCTTGGGATTGTTGTTGATTACAAGCTGAATATGAGCCAACAGTGTGATGTGGCTGCAAAAAAGGCAAATTCTATTTTAGGTTGCATTAACAGAAGTATAGTTTCCAAATTGCCTGAAGTATTGGTTCCCCTCTATTCGGCACTGGTTAGGCATCATCTTGAGTACTGCGTCCAGTTCTGGACACCAAACTTTATGAAGGATTCAGACAAACAAGAACGGGTTCAGAGGAGGGTAATAAGGATGATCAGGGGACTGGAAACAAAGTCCTATGAGGAGAGACTGAAAGAACTGGGCATGTTTAGCCTTGAGAAGAGAAGACTGAGGGGAGATATGATAGCATTGTTCAAGTACTTGAAAGGTTGCCAACCAAAGGAGGGCCAGGATCTCCTCTTGATCGTCCCAGAAGTGTTCAGGGTCAAAATCACCAAAGTAGGACTGGTTCAAAATACTATCCTGTCCACGTATTAACTGCCTTCGCTAATCATATTCCTGCTACAGGTGTAATGCATGAATTCCTCTCTTCAGAGTGGTGGTCCAGCTATAGGCATGGACATGATTTGATCTGTCAACTTTCTCGGCTGATATCTCCCTCCAGGAGACATGAAGTTGTGAAGGATGGAGCCTCCAGGACTGGCCAGGAGCTAAAGGGGAGGTGTAGACAAAATCAAAGAGGTCAAGGACCT
The DNA here is from genome assembly GCF_030035675.1 of Rhineura floridana. NCBI lineage: Eukaryota > Metazoa > Chordata > Lepidosauria > Squamata > Rhineuridae > Rhineura > Rhineura floridana. Next base: position 199,808,009 of record NC_084480.1, on the reverse strand, counting down.
CAGTGGGCAATAGTGGTTTCCTCATCCTGTTTCTTGTATAGCATCATCAGATCCCCTGGGATATGTTTTCCCCTGAGTCTAAAGAGAGACAATTCACCACCACTTCCCTTTCATATGAAGTGCTGAAGTGCTGTCTCCTCACATGTATTTAGATGTTGCCCCATGATGGAGTTGGCAGGCTTCCATTAAGTACTTAAGTAGTACCAATATTTTTATCTCACTTTTCCATGAATTGTGCCCAAAGGATCAGGCACTCTGTTTGGGCAGGGAGGGTTCCACCAAATGAAAGACCAGAATCTGGGCAAAGCTGCCTCAAAAGAGAAGAAGTCAGCACTCCGCACTTCTGATCTCCATGCTACCAGTTCAAGGTGCTTGTTCCCATCTTTAAAACCTAACTGGTTTGGGACTGGACATTTCTGAAGAATCACCTTCATGAACCTATGGTATACTAAGATGACGAGGAAAAGTGCTCTTACCCATTCCTTTGTCCTGTGAAGTGCAGAATGTGAGAGTACATTATTGGGCCTTTTTGGTAGTGGCACCTAGGTTATGGAATTGTTTCCACTAGGGCAATGAACAGATTATTCTGAACCAAACATATATTACACATAGGAAAACATTCCCCCTTTGACTTTCCGTGGCTTTCCAAGTCTCTGTCTCACAAATGGCACGCAAATGTAAAGGCTGCCTCAGTTGTGAAGGTGCTTTTGTAATTTGGGTACAGTTACTATTCATCACTTAATCTTCTTTGAATATTTCTTTGAAGAGAACTAATTGTAGTTACTGCCTTGTGGCTTTTAGGTCCTCTGGGACACCTTTATGACCAATCGAGGTACCTCCTCATTTTGGAGTTAATGAGCCAAAAAGATGAAATACTTGTTTAGCTTCCTATTTTCTTTCTTCCAACACTATGCTCATTCCTCCAGAAAACCTTATGAAGTGCCGAATTAAATGAAACCTACATTTTGGCTGGTAATGTCAAAGCAATCTCCACAAGAAAAGCTGATTGAATCCGTCCTAATGACAGACTATTATATCTTCATGCAGCTCCTTATCTCCATGAATTATGTGGAAAATAAAAAAGAGTGAAGGAAGTTGCTTATAAATTGATTCATCCCTATGATATCTGAAGGGTAGGCCCGTGAAACAAGCACAGTCATCTTTTTCAAGGCTGGCCTCATCTGTTTGCCTATAATTGAGAGACCAGAGTTCAGCTATCTTCCTGCTCCCAAGGAAGGTAGAAAATTGAGGTGTGCAAGGTTGTGACTGTGTTGTTATCCTTAGGAACTTTTGTTGATAATGTCTTCTCACAGGCATCTAGAGGATAAACAAACTTGCCAGGGATTAATTCTGCAGAAATAAGCATCTGGAAACAAAGCAGATTTTTTAATTCAATGGGATTTTTGTCATTGACACTAATGGAAGATAGATTGCATCCATTATGTTTAGTGCTATTTTGAGCTTGAGAGAAGGAAGGATCACTGCTGTGGTGTTTGGCAAATAGGCAGGTTGTTAGGCAATGCTAGCATACAGGGGGGGAGAAGATGTCAGAGTACATGTGTGCCATGGCCTTTTAAGAGCTGATGCCACACTGGGAGAACCAGGTGGGACCAGGAAGCTGCTCTGCAAAGGAGCCCCTCTGCTTTGAACATGATAGCAAATGAACAAGTACAAGAAACTAAGTACAGTAGCTCAAACAAGTAAGCAATCGCAGAAAGCAATTGAAAAGTCAACGCTGCTCTTCACTGATGCAGGGAGAGGTATAGCTGGCTGAAAGGAGAAATCAGTTCTGCTTTTGGCTGAGCTGGGAGAGGCATGTTCCACAAGGCTAAAGATCTCCAACATCACTCAGGGCAAAGGAGGGATGAAGCAGTTACCAGAAGAATGGGGCTGCTCTCTTTTGAGGGATATGTCTGTGCAGTGGCCACAGCTTGCACCGTGCCGTGCCGTGCCCTGCCCTAGCCTTCAGTTGTTCCTGCTGTCTTGTCTCCCTGTATACAGAAGCTAACCTTTTTAAAGCCCTTGGCTTCTTTTCCAAAAAGCTTGGCTCCACCCCCTCTTAACACCTCCCATTAGGGAAGCTGCAGGCTGCTGTCTTGTAATTCTAATCAGGCCAGCAACAGCAAGTGGAGCTTTAGGGCTCCTACTGAAAATGTGTGTGTGTGTGTTAGCTGAAGATACTTCAGCTGAAATTCTTGATTGTCATAGAACCACAAGGTTCCTCCTCTGCAAAACATCTGAGGAACTCACAAGGAAATGGATGTCAATAAAACTAGCAAGAAGGGTGGATGACACATATCCCTAAGTGCCAGATTCAACTCCGGTGAAGCTGAGATCAAGTGGGACAAAGATGAGGTGTGGCCAGCAAAAGTGAATCTCCCAGTTGCTCAGACCAGCTATTAAGCCTTGACCTTAGGCTTCCTTGACCTGTGTGGTTGACCTCTTGGTAATTTTCTCCTCTGTTCACAGCTGAGTGATAGTGCAAAAGATAAATCCCTACCTGATACTCCTCAGTTGACCAGCCCAAGACCTGCCATGGGCTGAATCCTGACACTACAGCCCTGTTCACCCATGGAGGACAGGTTGGGAAGATGACAGGCTCTGCTTCCTGACCTCTGCACTACATTTGAATCTCTGAAAAAATGCCCTCCCTTTGCAGGGTTTCTGACTGCATGGATTAGGGTTAGAGGATAAATTTGATTGTTTGCATTAAAAGGCAAATCTACCTAATTTACCATTTCTGAAACTATATGTGAACTGAGACACAGTCATCCTTTGAAATACACACTTTTCCAGATTTTACAATGCATTTTTCCAGTCAAGCAATGTGTACAAAAATGCATGTACTAAAGTGTAGATAAAAATGCATATATTTGTGAAAATAACATGAAAAAATATGTTAGGCAAAATTGCACGCAAACTTGTGTATATTAGGAGAAATTCACTGTTGAATGTTCATGAGGACTTTAAAAAATTGCAAACTGATGCAGAAATGTGAAGATCAGAAAAATGAGAACTGAGAGAAACCAATATGGATAGAATTGCCCATCCCTAGTTTAGATAAGAGTGCTCTGCATGTATTATACAGCCACTCCTGTGGCTGTATACTATAGCCAGCGTGGATTTTTCACATTCCGTAATGTTAAATTGAAAATACCCCACATGCTATTCTGATGCTTCCCATAAGCTCACTTCAAAACAAAACCTTACATAACTTATAGTCCTGAACACAGAAACGCTTGCTTAACAACCCTCTCAATTTTCATAGCGATACACAAAACAGTCAGAGAGAATCGAGAGTTCAAAGTCTAAAGAGAGAGAGAAAAAACCCAGAGCCCTTTTGGTCTTTTTTCTCTGAGAGTTCTCATAATCTGTTGAAATTCATTAAAAATCAGCCATGTTCACAGAGTATCTGTAATCCTAATACTGACCTTGCCCCATACTCTGACCTTCATCCTCTGCAGTTTATAAGTTAAAAAAAATGTCTGGCTGATTTTTAATTAATTTAAGAAAATTTGGCTGGAAGCCAATGCTAAGGGCAGGCATGCTCAGTAAGAACCAACTGTCAGTGTTCTAAAAGCCTCACAGCTGCTGGGCTTGGCTAATCAGGGGGCCACACCCACACCAGACTTGACTGTCCAAAGTGAAATAAAGGTGTGATGTGGATGTGGCCAGGGACAGCTTTGGTTTAAATTTGGGCGGGAGGCTATATGTGTCTGCTGCAGAATAAAAAGGTGGGGGAAATGCTGAAAAGCAATTATACTGTTCACAATGTTTTCCTTTTGCTCTCTGCTATCTTTTTGGTGCCTTTTGAAGACTTTTCCTCTTTTAACAAGCCTTTTAAGTTGAGACCTATCCCAGTCTGTGTCTGTGTTAGAATTTCTTTTAATATGTTTTCTTTAATAATGTTTTTAACCCTTTAAAAAAAAAAGATGTTAAAACTTTTTTAAAAATGTTTTTAATGTTGTTTTGTTTTAATGTATTTTAAGGTCTTTTTATGATGATTTAAAGTGTTTTTATCATTTTTGTTTGCTGCTCTGGGCTACTGCTGGGAGGAAGGGTGGGATATAAATCAAATAATAAATAAATAAAGGAAAGGGGCTTCCCACCAACCCAATCTCCTCACCCTCCCCTGCCCCTCCCCCTCCCCTCCCTGCCCCTCCCCCTCCCCTCCCTGCCCCTCCCCCTCCCCTCCCTGCCCCTCCCCCTCCCCTCCCTGCCCCTCCCCCTCCCCTCCCTGCCCCTCCCCCTCCCCTCCCTGCCCCTCCCCCTCCCCCAGGTCAATGTTGGACTATGACCTGGGAGACCAGGGTTTGAATCCCCACAGAGCCATGAAGCTCCCTGGGCAACCTTGGGCCAGTCACTGCCTCTCAGCCTCAGAGGAACACAATGGTAAAACCAGCTCTGAATACCATTTACCATGAAAACCCTAGCCATAGGGTCAACGTAAGTTAGGATTGACTTGAATTCAGTCCATTTCCATTTTCAAACATAATTGCACAGAAATAAATCCCATTGAACTCAAAAAGTATTCAAATAATCAAACATACCCTCCCTTCTCCTCCCTCCTATTCCCTCCCTCTTGTCTCTTCCCTCCCCCTTCCTTTGTACCTCACTCCCCATCCCCAACCCCTTCCAATCCCCTCCTCCCCCTCCCCCTCCTCCCCATGGTCAGTTTTACCTATCTTAAGCATGATTGCACGGAAGTAAATACCATTGAACTCTATAAGCCTGCAAATGATCAAACCTGCCCTCCCCTCCTCCTCCCTTTGCCCCCTCCAATACGCTCCTTCCTCCTCCCACTCCTCCTCCCCCATGGTCAGTTTTTCCTATCCTAACCATGATTGCATAGGAGTAAATCCCATTGAACTCAATAAGCATGCAAATTATCAGACCTGCTTTTTCTCCTCCTTCCCCTCTCCTCTACCTTCCTCCTCCCCTCCCATCTTCCTTCTTCCTCCTCCCCTGCCCACTCCAGCCCTCCCCCCCTCCCCTCCGGTCAGTTTTACCTATCCTAAACATTATTGCATGGGAGTAAATCACACTGAATTCAATAAACATGCAAATGATCAAACCTGTCCTTCTCCAGTTCCCGTCCTGCCTGCTCCCATCCCAGTCCTCCCCTCTGTGTTTCCTGCCCTCATCCCCTGTGGTTAGTTTCACCTATCCTAAGCACGATTGCAGGGGAGTAAATCCCACTGAACTCAATAAGCATGCAAATGATCAATCCATTCTCAGCAAACTTGGACAGGATCCCATTTCTTACCTCCTGGATTAAAAAGCTGGGAAATTCACTAATAGGCAAAAAACCTTGTTACCAAATTCTTGCAAACTACACAGCAAGTGGATTGGACTGTGAAAGACCAACCCACGTTGTGTTTGTATTCTGACAAATTTGTAGGGCAGTCCAATATCTCAGAGAGGAGTTCAGGTCTCCTGCTCCTCTGGTGCATTCACTATAGCTACCCAATTTCCCTGCTTTTTAAAGTTTGATAGAAATATATGTGGGCTATAGGTAAATTCTTAAACAGGAAGGTTTTTTACCTATTAATGAATAGTGAATAATGTATAAGGGCTTTCTCACGTGTTGAATGAATACACATGTAAGGTGAATGGGTGAAATATCTAGTTGTGATGCTACCCTCCCATGCACTGAACAACTGACTGTCCAGGGCTTAAGCTATAACTCAAGTTTGCTGAAGGCAATCCATCCTTCAAAGGGAAGACAAGAAGAGTTTCAGTAAGACTAGCACAATTTCTCAGGGCATCTCCCTAAGCATCACCTTTCTTCCACAAAGAAATATTGGGGTACTCTTACTGACCCCATGTCAACCCCAGACCATGCCTGGCTGGCTTAATCTTCATCTTTGACCATTTCCACACTGAATATGTGTTGCCATCTTACGCATACACATTTCGTGATGACTAAAGTTAACGATTTCAGTGCTATTTTTGTCAAGTACACTGGAGTTTTCTATTGCTGCTAATTAGAGCTCAGATTAATCTCATTAAAGGGTTCTTGTAACTTTTTCTTTCTCTTCGTTGAGAGAGGGCCAAGAATTCATTACCTGAAGAAAATAAATAAATTTTGTAATTCACATCACCTAATGGGATGTCAGGAGTAAATAAAAACCACTTAAGACTGATTGACACTGACTATCAGGGGATCTAAATAGTCCTGGCCTTTGACATTTTTTTGCTCCTGAAGCAAAAGGTCAAACCTGGAGCGCATCTCTAATGCAGATTGGAGGCAGAAAAAGAGCACCCATCTGTAGCTTGTTTCTGACAAGTCTCCGGATGCAGGATATGAGAAACATACACACACGTGTGCATGCACACTGTTATTATTTACTTTTATTTTAGGCATCCTTCTACAAGTCATGCCCATTTTCTTCCTTCATTTATCCCCTTCCTTTCTCCTTTTTCCTTTCTGTCTGAGCATCTTCAAAGTCTAGCCCTATAGAAACAGGGGTGAGGAAACGTTTTCAGCCCAAGAGCCACAATCCCTTCTAGGCAGCCTTTTGGGGGTCACATGTCAGTGGTGGGCAGGACCAGAAGCAAAAGTGGGTGGAGCAACAAGTATTCATTTGCTCACACATTCCTCTTTATCTTTCATCCAGATAAGCAAGAGGCATTATCAGGCACATTCTAGTCAGGCAAAAGCACGCAAAGAGGTGCAAAGCAGGACTGGTGAGGGGCATGGCCTGGAGAGAAGAGGCTGACCTGGTAGGAGTTCCAAGGGCCAGACAAAGTGGCTTGGAAGGCTATGTTTGGTTCTGGGGCCTGAGGTTCCCCATCCCTGGGAAAGGAATAATGATTTAGGCACATGCAAGTGAATGAATGGCAGGTATCAGGACTCAGCAGGAGCGGGGAATCTCAGGCCTGGGGGCCAAATGTGGCCCTCTAGCTCTATCTCTCCTTGGGACTCTTCCCAGGCCACACACTCCCCACTGGTTCTCTTCTTTCCCCTCCTCTCAAATGTTTTTATGTGGCTAGATTGTGTCTTTCAATTGTGATTGTGCCTTTTGCATGCATGGATGGAGAGAGAGGTGTGTGTGTGTAGAAACATCTGCCTTTTTGTATGGTTAGAATATAGCCTACCGTACAAAGGGAAGAGTCATTGAGAGTCACCCATTGTTCTGCTCACTTTTGCTTTTGGCCTCACCCACTTTTTTGCCTCTAGCCCTGCCAACAAGGAGACATTTGTCCATCAGTGAATGAAGTCCTCAGGCTGAAAAAAAAGGTTTCTTACCCCTGGGATGGAGTATCAACCACTAGTTCCAAGAACTGGCTGCCTGGAGTGCCTGCTTCATGGTAACACTGATCCAGACCCTAATTTGACCCCATAAGATCAGATCAATATATTTCTGACAAATGACCATTTGGTATGTGGGTGGCAACGTCAAAAGGATGCTTTTTTGAGTTTGCTTGGCTCTTTCTTTACAGATATGAAAGAGAGTGGGAATCCTATATTTCCTAAAATAAATGAATTGCTGTTAAATTTAAGTTGACATAAGCAATTCAGTTGTATATTTCATCATTGGGTTTTTATTTTAAGAAGACAAGCATTTGACTTCTCCTGTGTTTCTGCAAAGAATCATCTGCTTTGTGGGATTATATTAACATTCATTATGGAATATTTTGTCTCTTGAATCTGTCTGTATATCTGAATCTCATTAACCATGCATTACTAGTTTTCCTGGAAATTGCTTTCTGCATATGCATTGCACAACTGCTAGGTGTTATTACAAGGCATTATTATTATTATTATTATTGCTCTCTGCCTGATACACAAATCAAAATATGGCACTTGTAAACTTAATAGGAAATTTAGTTTTTGGAGCCCATCTTCTGAGAAGGAATAGATTTCTATTCTCTGAGCATAATCCTCTGGAACCGCCTCATGCATCAGCTTCATTGAACTGAACAGAAATGGGAGATGATGGCTTGAACATCTCCCTTTCATTCAATGGGGTAGCTGCAGGAAAAGCTACATGTGGAGAATCACACTAGAACCTTTCAGAAAACATCACGAGGTCTTCCACTGAATTTGATGGATGCTCCCTAGAGGGAAAGTTCTGGGCAGATTGTGCCCTCTGTGAATTCTCTCCCCAATGCAATTATCACATAGCTTTTTTTTTTTTAAAACAAGCTTGGAGAACCTCCTCAATCATTTCAAGCATGGTCAAGAATCCACTTTTGTCACAAGATTGACTGCCAAATCCTGACTTTGGCTGAGCAAAGACGCTTCTTCTTTTCTTCCTTGCTTCCCTCCAATAGAAAGAACAGTGGCTGGTGCCCATTGGGACTTGTAGGGCAGAAGGCAAGGAGCCCAATATTAGAAGGAGCCACAGCCAATGACTGGCAGAGCCAACCCATTCTCATTTTGTTCCCCATCCTCTTCCATGCTGAGTTCTATAAGGGCAAAAATGAGACTGAGGAGAATGGTGACATACAGTGCTGGCTCCCTGGGTTGTAATTTGAGAGGGCCTGGCTGAGGACAGACTGAGGTTGCTGGAGCAGCAGCCCATTCACCCTAGTAGATCAGCATCCACTGGATAGAAATAAGTCACTTGGGAGATATAAAGGTAGATATGCTGCAAATATCCATGACACAAATGTCCATTTGCCACAACACATCTGTGTGGCAAAATGTGGGTCTGCAGTAGATCAGACAGTGGCCCCACAAACTGTTGGCCTGTTCCATTAGAAAATGAAAATGCTATTCATTTCAGAAAATAATAATAATCTGATGCTCTCCTTTAAAACAACAACTGAGTTACCCAGACAGTCTCTGAGCTGGCCATACATTCTGGAATGCCAGTTGGAAGGTCTCGTGATGTTACATTCTCTTGCTGGCATTCCAAACCATGTGGGAAGCTTAGAAGGTCTGGAGACTGTCGAGAAGCTCTAAAACAGTGTAAAGTGTAAAGAAAGAGCCCACCTCTCAGCCCACCTGATAATGTTTGTTTAAAATAAGAGAAAGCTAGATAACCTCGCTGTTGGAATGAGACAGGAATAGTTGTACTTTCCTGAACCAGTCCGGGCTGCTAGACAGATAGAGTAATTATGCATTCTTCTCACTGACCACCTTTTAACCCTGTTTGTTTGTTTGAACATCTCTTCCTGCTTCTTCTGAGAACACACACTCTCCTTTGTTCTCCTCCGTGTTGTGAAGGCATGGCTCTCTGAACTCTTATTCAGACAGATGGATATGAATGCCAGTAACGAATAAATCTTAACTTTTGTTTCTCACCTTTACCAGTGGTATTAACAGACCAATTTGTTGCAACTGCTGATGTCACTGGGCTGCAACATCACCCTTGATCATTGGCCATGGTAACTGAGGCTGATGGGAGTTGAAGTCTAATGACATATGGAGACCCACAGGTTTTCCACTCCTGATTTAGGTCATTGCATCTCCATTGTTTCTCTCTCTATCTCTCTCTCTCACGCACACACACACATACTCTATGGGCCAAATAAAAACTGTTTAAATAACTTGCATTGCATGAGGAGTTTTGCCCCAAATCAATACTATGAAAAGTAAATCATCATTATCTATATTATTTATTTTATTTATGGATCACTTCCAATAAAACACCCCCGAGTGATTTAACAGTAAAAACATATAGAAAACAATTTCAATATATCTGGCACTGTGGGTTCTCTCTTCCATTTTCATTGTTCTTTTACTTTGTCAAGCTCTTTTTTATCCAGCACAGAAATCCATAAAGTCCATATTGTCCAGAGAATAAAGCTGTATTAATTTTCTTACTCAGAGGGCACAACCCCTCTCTATAGCCAGAGCGGTAATGATAACACATCCAAAAATTCTATAAAGCAGTGATTTCTATTTCCAGCCATGACGGTCATGACCGATGGTGCAGGAAATCAATAGCTTGTTTGAGTTTTAATCTGAGCTGCCCATATTTTTCACAAATCTCTTGTCACCAAAAGGCTTCACCTTTCTCAGCAAGGAGCTGAGCAGCAAGTAAAGGATGGACCCTGTTATCTTTCTGCACACAAGGAGAAGTCAGCTACAAGTTTTCCAAAATGTCCCTGGCCTTTGAATTTTTTTGTTGGCTAGTCTTCATATTGTGAAAAAGACAAGACTCTCTTTATTATTTTGCCTAGAAACCTACTGCATTAGAGATTTATATCACACAAGGATTTGTCCCATGATTTGTGCTAGAGATTTATATCACACAAGGATTTGTCCCATGATTTGTGCTAGAGATTTATATCACACAAGGATTTGTCCCATGATTTGCGCTAGAGATTTATATCACTCAAGGATTTGTCCCATGATTTGCGCTAGAGATTTATATCACACAAGGATTTGTCCCATGATTTGTGCTAGAGATTTATATTACACAAGGATCTGTCCCATTCATTCAATAACTTCCAGCTGGAAGTCTATGAGGACACTAGTTTGGACAGCACTAAGGATCCACTGATTAAGAGGTATCATGTTGGAGAAGTCAGTCAGCAATGAGAATGGGAATGGGAATTGCCATAATTTGCATGTTTATCTGAGGTCAGGAACAAAAATCACACGTGAATACAAACAGTATTCACTATCTTTTTGTTTTAGTCCACAAACATTCCATAAATTACCCTTCCATTGAAATTAATTATGTAATTAATTATGTTATTTTCAGCAATAGAGGATAGTGAGACGAATAACGTAGGTTTTAGTGGAAGCTGAACTGTAGCAGAATGGAAACAGCATTGATTGCAACATACATAGGATGAGATGGAAATGACTGCCTCTCTATGTCCCTAATCATGATTGTGGTCAATTTGAACTATATGATTTAAGAAGGCCAGGTTCAGCTTGTCCCAAAGATGTGCTGACACCGTTGACAGCAGAATACAATTCATTTTTTAAAAGATGAGCATAATTTCCAAATCTCTTACTCCGAAATATTAATATTTAATATAACTCATTGGCATAAGAACATTGGAGGTGATGTAGTTCTAAATCCCTGCATGAAGTATAGGCTGCAAGACTGATGAATCTTATTTCCTGCATCCCTGTTTTCTGGCTTTTCAAAGGGCCAAGTCAGTCCTGCCCAACTTGTGACCTCTCTAGACATTACCCATGTATGGATGCCCACCAGGGGCTTGATAAACCTAGTTTTGTTGCTTGCCTTGGAATGAAAAAACAAAACAAAATAGGACAGCCACCAAGTACCAGGCAGGCCATGATACATGAGTGACAGACTGTGCTTGGTGAACCACAAGTTCTGCACACCGGGACAAAATGGTACTAAAATATTAGATTTACATTGAAATTCCAATATACAGGAAGCAAAATATCTAAGGAATTTTGAGGGAAGATCACTGACAAGACTAGTGAAATATCTTTGGAGGGAGGAGATCCCAAATCCTGGGTGTATAGAAGTCATTGAGTGTGTCTTAAGGGGCTCTCTGGATTGCATCCACACCTGGAGAAAAAGAGCCAAGAGACTTGCCATTGGATTAGCTAGGATAAATTTATATCCCGCCCATTCTCCCAGTAGAAGCCCAGGGTGATGAAGTAATGAAATGAGATATAATCCAGAGTTCTCATCAACAACTCTATTACATTATCATCTAAAATTTAGCTTCATAGGGGAATCCTATATCTTCAGTTCACAGAGTGTTTTTTGTTGTTGTTTTCATGGCTAGTATATGAAACTTTTGGTTACTATTTGAATCTATCTCAATTGTGTTTCTATGTACCATTGTTGTAATTCATTTTACAGGCTCTTTTGTGCATCACTATATATTGTATAGCCATTTCTATAATATCCACTGCATCTAATAGTGCTTATGGGTCCCACTGACTTTGTCTGTGGTTTTGTGTACTAGCTTTAGTACAGTGTTGAATCCCAGCTATCTACAAGTTCAGAAACCAATGCAGAAGAGGGTGGGAAAGATTTTGATGGATAGACTTGTTTGAGAGATGGATAAGATCAGTCTGACAGCTTCCATCACAGATTTTATTTCCTAGATACCTGTGATTAAAGTACTATAGGGTTCATTCAATCTGCCTGTCTATGCAGAGACAAAGATGCTGGCAATTTGACATCAGTGCAAGAAATACTGCATTTGTTTGTGGATCTATTACATTAACTCATACTCTAAAATAATTTGTTCTGTGGCTATTAAGCTACACTATAATAGGCTTTCATCCATGGGGTGGCCATTCATCCATGCTAACTATTAAAGTGTCACATATGCAACAGCAGGCAAGTGGGCAAGTATGTGCATGAATCAGATGAGTAATCATTATTAACCTGAATCTTGAATCCTGGCCAGCTCTCTTAAATGAATAAATTAATGCTGCACATATTCTCTGCCAACACCTTTGCCTTCCTCCCCAGTGTTCTTCTCACAACCTTTTCACCATTATACTTTCTTCTTCCAGATGTGCTTGGGTGAGGAAAGCTACACACAAACATCAGGAATCTACAAGGCCTACAAGGACCATTGCAAGACATTAAGAGGCTTATGTCCCTTTATCTTTTCATCAGGCATGATTATAAATTATGAAACAGGAATTAAAATTATGAAAAAATGTACCACAGCTGAAGTGTGTGGATGGGTGGGAATTAACCGAATAAATAATCAAAAGCAATTCTACAAGGTTTGCAGCTCTTCCAAACTCCATCACTCTTGCAGCATTAAGATATCTAATTTAGACCACTTTTCTCTTTCTGATTTGAAGGAGGAAAAGCACAAGCGCAGAATATTCCATCAGCTGAGCTCTTACTCATTTCTGTCCTTGTTTTAAATTAATTGCAAAATGTAATTTGGTTGCACCTTTAGTAGAAGGCAAGGCTGTGGAATATGAATTCTCTGCCTTAGCAAATAGATAGGAAAATAATAAAAAGTTATTGTCGTCTTCAGACTCTCTGCAGGTTTGCTGTTTAGTAATGTGCTAACTCATTATTTTAGACTTTCACATAATGTACTGTACCAATAGGAGGGAATAAAAAGATTGCTAGATGACTTTTACTGCAGTTCCTCTTGTTATACTACATCAAATGGATGCAAGAAATTGCATGTGGGTGGTTATCACAACAAATAATAGCAGTTCTTAAAGTATAAGATATGCATTTATTGTGGAAAGCAGTATACTCTTCTTGCACATAGGAATAAGAATGTGACTGTGTGCATCAACTGAAACTTATAGCATGCATGCAGGTCTCTGTGGATAAATATGGGAAAACTCTTGTTTTATACTTCCTTTCAACCTGCCTTGCAAAAGTCATCTTTGAATGAAGTTTGGTAATCTGGATAAGCTATGTAGATCCACAGAGACAGCTGCATCTTCCGTTCTTTCTCCAAATAAATGAAGCTAGGGTTACTTGAGAAATTCATTTTTTATGAATCCCAATGCTAGCTGACCTGTTTTGCTCCTCTCAGACTAACGTGGGCATCAGAACATAGGGTATTAGTCAGCTGTAGTCCTACTCAGAGTAAACCCACTGAAGTTAATAGTCATGATTAACTAAGACTCATTAATTTCAACAGGTCTGCTCTGAGTAGGACTTAGTTGAATACAACCCATAGGGCAGGGGTTCCCAAACTGTGCGCTGTGGTCCACAAAGTTCATTCAGGTGGTTCACGGCATGTCTGTAAAAATACAATTCAAAATCGTACAGCATCTAGCACACCACATTGCAATTGCTTACAGATAGAAAAATCATTAAGTGGTCCACTAACACCCTCAGAAATTTTCAAATGGTCCATGGGGGGAAAGGGTTGGGAATCACTGCCATAGGGTTGTATTCAACTAGGTCCTATTGAAAGTAGACCCACTGAAATTAATCATCCTAAATTAATGATGTCCATTAACTTCAGTGGGCCTACTCTGAATAAGACTAGCATTGAATCCCACCTTTAGTTATTAGCTATCCGCTGGCTTTCACACTTCCTGAACATTCTGGTGCAGTCATCACCTGTAACAAAATATCAAAATGCATTTAAAAATGCATATTTGACAAGAAAACATATTTAGAAATGTGTATTTTGTGTGTGACACAGACTGGAAAAAGTCTGGTTTGTCCTTAATTGAAACAAAAGTACATTGAATGCTACAGATGGTTGTCTTTTCTCTGCATGTAACTGCCATAAAACCAAGAATGGCAGGTAGGGAGGAGAGTGTCCCACCATGAACCTGGCCTTCCAGTGGCAACTTTGCTGCCGTGTACTGGAAGAGTATGCAGCACGGCAGCGACAAGGGCAGCTTGCAGCAGGTGCACTAGTGGCACCAATTTGGTGCTTCTGCAGGTGGGCTCCCACTGCCCCAACCTCAACACTGCCGTGCCCCATCTCTACAGAGACCCATAAGTGGCAGCGATACCAGTGCCAGGAGGCCAGGTCCACACTACTGCTCCTTCTTGCTGGGTACTCCTACCTGAACCACATAGGACTTTTATTAGAGTTAGGCCACAAGCAGTAGTTGTAGTCATGAGCTCTCCTTTCTGTCATTGCAGAGCTGTAGATGATAACACGTTGGCTTTCCTTTGGCTGGATGTTTATGCCAGGTATGTGGTCAAGCATATTCCCTCCCTTGCACCAAAACTCTGCAAAAATGTGTTGTCTTATTAATTAGGAGATGAGGGAGGGCTAGCACTTTTTGTGATGCTGCACTCATTTCCCGCCTCCTGATGAGTGTGTGTTTGTGTGTGTGTGTGTGTGTGTGTGTGTGAGAGAGAGAGAGAGAGAGAGAGAGAGAGTAGGAAATTCACTTCCACATAAATTGTTCACAACATATATGTCCATTGGGTGGTATTCAAGTTTTAGTCTGAGTACACCCATTGAAATGAATGAACATGACTAACTTAGGTCCATTAATTTCAATGTGTCTACTCTGAGGAAAACATACTTCAATACCACCCATTGCCTGCTCTCTCCAGCTGATTAATCTAGATTTCTCATTTGCATGTGCAAGTAATGTTCATGACACCGGATGTCAACTTTGACAGACAGTTTTGAATGGTGACAATTGCTGGAGAGGGAGCATGGCACAGTGGCGGAGGACAAGCTTCCCATGAAAAAACGTCACAGATTTAGTCCTTGGCATCTCTAGCTTTAAAAGATTTCTAGCAAGTGGTGGGAAAAAATGGGAAACAAGAGCATGGGGCGGAGAAGAAGGGGAACAAGAAGCTTTATTAGGACTCAAGTGGTGCATGAGCCAGCCATTGAGGAATGAAACTTAGGTGAAATTTTGTTATCTCCTGTGGCAGGGAACAGAGACTGACCAACTATTTGTCACAATCCAAACGGCCCTATCAACGCTAATCAACTTGGATGAATCAACCATGCAGTTGATATTCATCTGCGAGAGATTCTGCTAGAATAAATATGGTGTCTTCATAGCATTCATCTTAATTTCCACTGAAATAGCTGCAATATGAGATGGAGGAAAAAAGAAAATCTGGTCCTTCTATACCCTTTTCATAGCCACCCTCTGGACCTGCATACCTATTTTCATCCCAAGCTAAATTGCCTTTCTTGTTATTACCAGGCTTTATTTCCAGAAGTGTGAGACTGCTATTTATTTTGTTAATACTTTCAGAGTTGGTTCTGTGTGCCGCTTTCTGTGGCAGAAATTACTGTGGCTGTGATTCAGAATCAGAGACGTCTAGGTTATGAGAAATGAAAAGAGCCTTTTGCTATCATGTGGTAAGTCAATGGGTACAGGCACCCCAGGGAAAGGCAACAAACAGACTCATTCAACACAGGGCCTACCCATCTAATCACAAGGACACCCTCCTGTGTGTTTTCTCTGGTTTCTCAAAAATGTGCCAATATAAGAGCTCTTTAAGCTGTTCCCTTCTATCTTTCAGCATGTCAGAGGGGAGTGCACTCTCTCACTCACTCACTGGGTGGTGGTGGTCTAGGGTTTCCAGATCTCCAGTTTTTGCCCATAGACTCAGTTTTTTTGAGTCCTCTCTGGGTCTCTAGGTGAGTCACCTTAAACTCTGGACTCTTAGCTTTCATTTTAAACATATCAAGTTTCTAGGTGGTCTGGTTCAAAAGATATAAAACAAAATGTCAGCTGCCACCCCCTGCAACTTCTGTTAATACCAGCTGCTCTAATTCTTGCCCTTTCAGGATTTTAGCCAACAAGTGAAGTCAGGGTTGTGATTGGCAAGATTTGTTGACCCCCAGGCAATAGCAAAACCCCATTTCAAGTTCTGGGAACAGTTTCCTTTTCCTGCATGTCTCACATCAGGAATTCAGTAAATATATAGCTTTCAGCAGAGTACTTTCTCTGTACAGGATTGGGACTTGCTTCTGAGTAAACATGCATACAACAGCACTACAAAATAAGATCACAGCAGGATTTGGTAGGCATAAAAGTGTACATGCTGTTCAAATATTTTTTGAATAGAAGTTTTAGAAAGTGTACATGCTGCAGTGTTATCCTTTTCTAATGTTTAACAGTCAAAGAAGTTTAAATTTTACTGGACTTTTGAAGAGGGTAGCTTACTTGTTTTATTCATAACCTGTTTTGAAAGCTCCCAATGTGAAGCTTTTCTGGGAGTAAAGCTGCAATGCTAATTCCACATACCTGGGATTTAACCCCATAGTTAACCTAACCTCATGATAGGATTGTGCTGAAAATCAATAGGACTTTTGAGTGAACATAGAAAAGGATTGTGTTGTAAATCTTTCTCTCCCCCTCCAGTTAGGCAGGGCTTCCTTTGGTGTAAGTGCTTTTATTTGGCAGGAAACTAATCTTTTTTTTAAAAAAATGTTCTGCAATAGCCAAATGGTTTTGTCAATAAACTATTATATCAGGTATATGTAGTTTTACATCTCCAGTGTGTGTGTATATGGAATATTTCCAACAACCCTATGAGATAGGGTTGGAAACCAAGGCAGTTTACAACAAGAAAAGCCATTTAAAATCCAATAACCATAAAACAAGTATAAAACAGTTGCAAAACAGCTTATAGTGGCATGATTCTGAATTTTGGATTGAGTGAGTGAAGTTCCTTATCATAGAATCGTAGAATAGTGGAGTTGGAAGGGGCCTATAAGGCCATCAAGTCCAAACCCCTGCTTAATGCAGGAATCCAAATCAAAGCATTCCCGACAGATGGCTGTCCAACTGCCTCTTGAATACCACTGAATTGCAGTCCTGTGCATGCTTCCCTGTATGAATAAGACCCATTAACAACATAAGAACATAAGAAGAGCCTGCTGGATCAGGCCAATGGCCCATCTAGTCCAGCATCCTGTTCTCACAGTGGCCAACCAGGTGCCTGGGGGAAGCCCACAAACAGGACCTGAGTGCAAGAACACTCTCCCCTCCTGAGGCTTCTGGCAACTGGTTTTCAGAAGCATTCTGCCTCTGACTAGGGTGGCAGAGCACAGCCATCATGGCTAGTAGCCATTGATAGCCCTGTCCTCCATGAATTTGTCTAATCCTCTTTTAAAGCCATCCAAGCTGGTGGCCATTACTGTGTCTGCATCTTCAATGCATTGAGCTTGCTTCTGAGTAAACATGCATAGGACTGCACTATAAATATCTTTACAGGTTGTGCAAATAATAAACATCTTTGACATTCATGGTTATATAAATGCTTCTTCATACTATGCCTTGATCTGTATGTGATTTCACACCATGGTTGTAAATTGTTATTTACAAATTATTATTTCCTCTACATTTTAAGTTGCCCTTCTTCCTTGGGGTGGTCATGGTCACCCTCTGTTGTTTTCACTCTGAGGGGCAGATTAGGCTGAGAGATGATGCACAGCCCACGGTGACCCAGTAAACTTTATAGCTCATTTCCATTTTAAAATTTAATTAACATGATTTATATGCAGGCAAAGTTTATGAAGTAATGCAGATCCACATAATGCATTTAAAGCACATCCAACTCACATTTAAAGCACATGACACCCTCCAAAGAATCCTGGGAAGTGTAGTTTCCCTCTCACAGTTATAGTTCCCACTACCTAACAAACAACAGTTCCTAGGATTCTGTAGTGGGCTTCATGCCCTTCAAATGTATGTCGAATGTTCTTTAAATGCATGGTGTGGATGTGCCCTAGTATGCTGTACATTCATTAATGAACTGAAAAGAACAAGTTTAAAGCTACTTTTTAAACAGGGCTGTAGCTCAGTGGTAGGGCACATGCTTTGCATGTAAAGGTCCAAAATTCAATTTCTGGAATTGTCTGGAATCCTGGAGAGCCAACGTTAGTCCATGTCATCAATACTGAGCTAGATGGTACCAAGATGAGTATAAAAGAGGAAAGAGACCAAAGGGCCACAGTAACTCCAAAATTTGTTTAGGTATTCTATTTACATTTACATTTATATTACATTTCTTGTAAAAAAAAATCTCAAAGCGGTTTATAGAAGGAATTAAAACAATAAAATTATTGGCAAAAATAGTTAGACTTGTATTGAAAAACATTCAAAATAATAAAACTAACAATGAGTTAAAAACAGATAAGAAACATAATAGCTTCTACATGCCTAGGTAGGTTTGCCTAAACAAAAAAGCTTTTTAGCAGGTGCCAAAATGAGTACAATGAAGGTGCCTGCCTAATATAAATAGGCGGGGAGTTCCAAAGCATAGATGCTGCCACATTAAAGGATCAATTTCTTACAACAGCAAAACAAGTACTATGTGGAACCCATAACATGGAAACCACACCTTAAACTTGGTCTTGTAGCAAATCGGCAACCAGTACAGATTTCAGAGCAGAGGTATTATATGCTGATAGGGTTTCACTCATGTCAGCAATTGTTCCATAGCATTCTGCACTAAATGCAGCCCCTAATCAGGTTGTGCTGCATGGGGATTACTGTGACCTTGGCTGACTGGCTGCCAGGATTTTTTTAGTTTTGGTTAGGAACCCTGACTGGTTGTGGGATGCTGAGTTTTCTGTCTTTCTCATAGGAATCTTGTTGTGGTTGGCATGGTAAATTAGGAAATCATCAGTCTTCTCTTTTTCTTTTTCTGTGTGCATTTCATTTACCTTTGGCCTTATTCCCTTACATCCACAGAACCAACAACAGTGGTTCCATGTGGTCAGCTGAACTCCATTTAACCCACTGATGCACCTTGTTATTTGGATGATTGTTTGTTTCTTGCCCAATAGTCAAAAAAGAGAATTTGCATACTAGAAAGTGTGGCTTCAATTGCTCTTGTTCCCAAGCTACTGCCTGTGAAGTAGACCGAACCATGTGTGTTTTCTTTCTGTCAATCATTACTCACTGGAATTGTGTTGGCTGTCAAAGTGAGCTTATAGCAGCCCATATGGTAGGCAGGAAAGGGGAGAGAATCTTCTTAACTCTTACTCATTTCTCAAAACTGTCTCTGCAGTGGAGGGTCAAGTCTGTAAAGAAGTTCAGAGCATCCATGTTAAAAGGCAGGCAGGGCATTCCAGGCAGGGAGTTGCCAACCCTGCTTTGATATGGATATCTTTTTACAGTATCCCAAATTAAGCCTTACCAACAGCACAATCCTAACCATGTCTACTCAGACATAAGTCTTGTTAATTTCTATGAGGCTTAGTCCCTTAGTAAGTGTGTTTAGAATTGCAGCCTTCAGGGACATCCATCTCTACTCCTTCCATCTAACATTTCCACAACACTAGGCTCCCTTCGTCCCAATGGCCTTCTGGTGACTGGCCTAGCCTGGGGGCACTTAAATTGCCAGAAGCAAGTAGGCTAGATTAAATGTTCCCTACCCAGGCTCCCTAAGCAGGTGAGAAAGATTGATCCTGTCACTTCAGGTGAACCTGAAAACACCCTCATTTAGCTAAGATTTCTATCTTAATTTCCAGTCAGATAATTTTTTTTGAACTGTATGCTCCAAGCAATTGTGGTTGATGCTTAATGTATCATGCTTAATGACATCACTAGGGCATACCTCCTGTGACATCACTAGGGTACATCCCCATGACATCACTAGGGCCTGCTCCAGAAATCTCAGGGTTTGGGATGCTTCTGAACTGGCAACCCTATGGTGCTCTCTCTCGCTCTCTATGTTGTGGGGGTGTGTTTTCTCAGCCTCTGTTTCTCTAGGATGGCACTTTCTCTGTTAGGAGGGGGCTTTATGGAGAGGTGACTTCTCTCTGTGTGTTTTAGGTGATTTCTCTCTGTCTGGGGGGTTGTTGTTCTCTGTGTGTGTGTGTGTGTGTGTGTGTGTGTGTGTGTGTGTGTGCGTGCGTGCGTGCGTGCGCGCGTGTAGGAGGGGTGCTTGCTTGCTCCCACTCTCACCCTGTCTTTTCCTAAGGTGTATATGATTAACACTGGGCTGAAACCTGTCCTCCATTTTCTCTAACCACTTCTTTCCCTGCAAAATATATTTTGTACCTTTTTCTTGGAACACTTTAGAAATTCTTTAGAAATTGTTTGTAATTTTGGTGGGTGTGGGATTGAGCTTACCTTATGGTTGGGAGGTTAGTCTGGGTGGTGTCTGTGTTTTGCTTTCCATGAAATATGTATCCAGCACTGCACTCTGCTACCTCACACACTGCCTGGGCCTCCTGATTGGATGTCTTCCCCGGAGCTGTCATTGAAGCCCAGGACTCTGAGGAGGCTGACCCCCAAGCGCCTGAGATCAGTGCAGTTTCTGATTTTGTTTTTAAAGAGAATTCTTCCTTTTAACTTTAAAAAAATTATTACCACACTGATTTCTTCAAAGGTAAAAAAAAAAGACTTCCCTTAAAAAAAACAACTGGACAAATAGCTGACAGGCACACAGTAAGCAGCCTCCCCACCTTGTCATGCTTACAAGAAAGTCTAACTGAGGGCATCATGGGATTTTAAGGAAGGCTTCAGAATGCCGACTACCAAACAGATGATTTTTAGAATGAAAAAAGAACACTTACAAACCCCCCTTGGCCACCGCAAAAGTAAGAGAAGTGCAACAATAAACTTACATCTAACCAGAGTTTGGAAGTAATTAGTTACAAAAATGAATTACTTGTAATTCATTCGTTTTTTGAGGAACAAGTGGGTAATTCCCTTACATTTTGATTGTAATAGAACAAGGAGTAATTTTATTACTTTTGAGGAGTAATTGTAATGTTTCCAGCATTACCTTGGGGCATTACTTGGGGGGAGAAGCAGCGGAAGTCTTCTGCTCCTCTGATTTGTGGATGAAAATCATGTGCCTCAAACTGGGCTTCTGTGCAGCATTGCTTCCCTCGTGCTCTGTGGGTGTTTTGGAGGCAATGAGCAAAGAGATGGAGAGTGAGAGGGAGGCGGAGTGGATAAAACAATTGTTTTTTTTAAAAAAATGGATGGTGAGTGGAGGAAGAAAGGAGTCAGAGGGCAAGAACATGGATAAAGGAGAAGAAGGATGCAGCAGCAGAATGGAGATAAAGAACTCTGCGGAGGTAAAAGATGACAATGTGTGTGTGTGTGAATACTGTGTTTGCACTTGGCACACAAAGCGGCCTCCCCCGCCCTCCCTGGCTACTTTGCTGCATTTTAACTTTTTTGCATCTCAGGGGAAATGTTTGCTTGGGTGGGTGTTCTATAGTTGGTGGCAGGGCAGCGCCCGGGAGGTGGTTAAGTGAAAGAGATTGTCCTTGCTGACTGAGTGTGTGTGTGTGTGTGGGGGTTGCACTTGGTTGGATGTGCAAAGATCTGAATGGTGGTCTCTGCCACCCTTTCCACCTCTCTTACCAGTGGAGAGACCACCACTGCTATCTTATGAATGAAAAGAATTATTCTACTACTTCTGTGTGTGTGTGTTTATTTTTAACGTTGTTTTAGGTGACTTAGTGTGCAGCAGCCAAGGCCAGCACTTTGTAGGCACTCTAGGTTTTTTTAAAAAGTAATTTAAGTGTAATTTTTGAGTAACGGTAAAAGTAATCAATTCCTTTCAGAACAATTGTAATTGTAATTGTGATTTATTCTTTTTTGTGGCCATGTAACAGCACTTATAATTTATTCCTTTTAAAAAGTAATCTTGCAAGCTCTGCATCCAACCCATTTGAATTTCACCATTTTTTCCTCTCTGTTCTGATAGTTTTCAAAAAAAATTTCTTTTCTCATTAATTGCTGAGAACAGTAAAAAAAAAAGGTAGTAATGTGTAGCACAACACCAGGGTTGATTGCTCTTGCTCTCTGTGACTTCTGCCCTACTTTCCCTTATTCTTCTAAGCAGGAGCCACTTGGCTGCCATCCATAGCATGCAGTAGCTATCTTTTATCCAGCCCCGTGCATTTTCTGATGTTGGTGTTTGGGCAATGTATTTGTGGGATAGGAACATAGGAAGCTGCCTAATACTGAGTCAGACCATTGGTCCATCTAGCTCAGTATTGTCTACACTGACTGGCAGCAGCTCTCCAGGGTTTCAGGCAGGAGTCTCTCCCAGCGCTACTTGGAGATCCCAGGGATTGAATCTAGGATTTTCCACTTACAAGGCAGATGCTCTGCCACTGTGCTAGGGCCCTTTCCTTCAATCTAAGATGCCAGCCAGCCACCAGGCAGGGATGGGAGACAAGTGACTCCCTTATGGAAGCACCACTATGGGTGGTTGGAAACAGTAGTGGTTGAGGGCAGTGAGAGCCTTATGGGTTGATGCAGGAGTGAGAGGCTCACAGGCGCCATGGTATTATGCCACAGTACCAACACACTTTGCATTGGGAATTGCCATCATACCGTTCTCAATAGCTGTCCTTGGTAAAGAGATCATGGGACATCACTATTGGCATAAAGGCCTTACCCTTGAAATGTTATATTTTGGATGTGTCTCACAATCTGATCTGTCACAGCACACAGCCAAGTGGAAATGACAGTGAGTGACAATAACAGGGAGGGAAATAAGAGTCTGCTAATATAGCTCTGAGACCCAAGGACCTCAATCATCTGAACCACAAATCCATTAAATGATTTAACATTGTGTATTGAAGTGTGGGCTGCATTTATACCAACCAAGAAGAGGCTATGCACACATAATACACAAACCCAAAGGACAGATATAAGTAAACAAACAGTCAAACAGTGATTGACACAAGCCACACAGAAGAAATCCTCAATCTACCCAATTACGCCCAGCAACCTCTGGCTCCATCCTCAGTGGACCCCCTTAATTTAGAAGAAGCTGGGTGTCTGAACTGCAGCGAGAAGTCTCTTGACATCTTGGGGGCTATCCTCAGTGTTGCAGTTTTGGGGTGAAGGGGCCATTTGCCAGTTTTAGGGTCCCAGCAAATATCTGATTCTTCTTCCCTCTTGATCTGGCCCTCTTTTTCACATCATATGGGAAATGTAATTATAATATCTGTGCTTTCATGTCTCTGCAAGCCTTAAGAAAATATTCCTATGTCACTGATGTTTCAGCAGATTTCTAATATAATAGACTGGCTGTTTCTCAAACAACAACAACACAATGCATGCCAAATAAGAATACTTAGGATTATAAACAGATTTTTTTGAGGGCTCAAAATGCTTCACTTACGTTATTTCAGTTTTCTTATAACTTTCTGAGGTTGGTCAGCCTTCTTATCCACATTATTGCAGCAGCTCTGGCAGGGAGAGGATACTCAGCTTTGCCTAACAGAACAGTTTGCTTTATCTGAGGCGCCTTATGTGGTCCCACTCATATGATCATCTAACTAAATCATGATGTCTGCAGTTATGATCATTTCTCAAGATTGTGTGATTCCATTTCCTTCTCATCCACGGCATGCCTGAGGAAAAACTTCTGCTTTTACTTTTGAACTAATCACAGTGATGGCCACCAACCTGGATGCATTTAAAAGAGGATTAGACAAATCCATGGAAGATAAAGGTTAAGTAGTCTGCACTACCTCTTTCTAGTGTATGCACAGGACTGAGGGTTCACAAGAATTCCCTTTAACCTTGTGGCCCTACAGAGCTCCTCTTCCCAAATGCTGTGCTAAACTCATCATGAACCTGTGTCATTTACCTGACCCTGTTCATCCCAGGACTCCATCCCCACCCAAGGCAATTGATCCTGACAAGGCACAACCCAGTGCCAGGGCTGAATAAACCAACAATAACCCTGCAAGGTAGGTAGACTGCCACCACCCCTTAAACTGGTCAACCACTCTGAGTCAAAGGGAAACTCAGAGTGCCAGAAATAAATCTGCCAAGGATTCCAATAGACAAGAGCCAAAAGAGCACTCCTTGTCCTGGAGTCTTAGGCGAATAACCCAATACACAGTAGTCTGTGGTCAGTAGCCAAGGTATTCAGAGCCAAATTCCTCCTAGAATGAACACACTGGTAAATAAGAAGTAGCTTTATTAAATAAAATGTAAGTGCACAGAAATAGCAGCATAATGGTCCCTTAAAACCCACACCCAGAGGGCAAGGTAAGATACAGCGAGTTCAATCACAAAACAAAACAAGAAAACTAGCTAACCTATTCTATATTTACAGAAGAGGTAACTGTTGTATAGCTTCATAATTCCACATCTCCCCAGAGATGCATAGCCCGGATAGCAGATGGAAAACAGATAGAGGTAACACCAAAGGGCATGATGGGACCCAAAGGAACAAAGGCCAAAATCTCTTTCCTATACTTACGGGAAAGTTCTTAGCAACAGTCAAGAATTAATTAACCAATCAGGGGGCTTTCTCATGATGCAATGCTCCTTGAAGTTTTCACGCCTAACTGGCACATCCTCCCCAAAGCTTCCCAGGCCTTGTGACCTTGATGGTACCAGTCTCTGCTGATAAGCAGGTGTGCATGCTTGGGCCTAATTAACTAGCTTCAGCTGTGAAGTGAAACTGCAAAGTCACTCATCACACAGAGGCCCCATTACAGACAAGATGAAATCCCACAGTTCTTTGCCACAGAGCCATTTTAGATTCAGGTTTTCTTGACAAACCTGAGCACACATTGTCTCTGAACACTGGAGATATCCCCCAGGCATATCAAAAGAGGAAAAATCTCACCAAAGATTCTCTTAGGACTGGGATGTATTAGCAAAATAATGGGATATTCACAGCGGAATAATGTTTATTTCGTACATTATCCTTGCCAGGCAGCTGACATAAATTCTTGGTTACATAGGTAATATACATTCCTGGCTTTAGCCAGTAAATTGAGTTAAATGCTCAAGGTAAAACAATATAATGGCATATATCAGGCTGTTACACAAAGCCTGTTCAGTTAAGCCCTGGTTCGGTTAAGCACTGCTTATCCAGGTTTTAAAGCATACTATCAGGGCCAGGGCCAGGCATGCTGGGGCCCTTGGGCACCAGCCTGTCCTGGGCCCCGGCACATGCACACATGCATCACCTACCTCTCCCTGAAGGGCCCCTCCTTAGGGTGGGTAGGCAGCGCTGCCTTCCATGATGCATGGCATGGATTGTGGTAAGGAGCTCACAGGCAACCCCCACTGTCATGCAGGCCTGCAGCAGCTGCCTGCAACATGGTCCGCCTACCTCTCCCTTGAGGTAAATGCTGGTTGCCAGTGCCAGTGCCAGGCATGCTGGGCCTATTGCACTGCAGGTGCAAGCCTACCATCAACCATGGTGGCAGCCAAGGTTTCCCTAAGGGCCTGATGCCTCTGCCGCCATCTTGGTTGATGGCACACATCAGCCCCTTAAAGAAACCTCCACCACCCTCTTGGTTGATGGGATCCCTGCATATGCAGCATGCGTAGCAGCAGGACACAGGAGAGATAGGTAGGTGGAGCGAGCGAATGGCCTGCCGACCTGGGAGCTCCCTCCCTGCGATCCATGGTAGGGAGCCTGCTGCAGACTTCTGGGAGGCTGGGCCTGGCAACCAAAAGGTCTTCTGTATCTTTTAAAGTTGTGCAAGGGGGAAAATTTCACCTTGTGGTTTTTCCCATTACAGTGTTGCAAGAAAACCTGCACTTGGCAAAATCATTCTCAGGCCCTGAGCCTGGCAACCCTACTCCACTGAAATGATTGGGGTCAATCTATTCATGTAGGCTCCTCATATGCACATTGGAGCCCCATGACTCCAACAATCACTGGACC
Source organism: Rhineura floridana (assembly GCF_030035675.1). Taxonomy (NCBI): domain Eukaryota; kingdom Metazoa; phylum Chordata; class Lepidosauria; order Squamata; family Rhineuridae; genus Rhineura; species Rhineura floridana. Next base: position 199,782,051 of record NC_084480.1, on the reverse strand, counting down.
AGGAGGGGAGCAAAACTGTTTATCATGGAAAAAATGTTTGCAGAAACAGGTTCAGAAGTTTTGCATTTGTGTCTTAGTTTAATTTGTGGGAAACTTTACACTATCCCTGCTAAATGATCATTTAGCCCTTTCAAACTTATGAATCAATGTGTGAATCTTTCACTCCATAATTAATTCCAAGCTAATTAGCAATAATTGGCTTTGACCATGTCCCCAAAATATCAGCAATCAATCTCAGTGCATAACCTGTCAATCAAAATGATTTTTTTTTGAAAAAAATAATAATATTGCTTGCGGATGGATTATTAAAAATCTGTCTGTAAATGTCTGTGCATGGTCCATTACTGAAGGACTACAGGAAAAAATACCTGCTAAAGCAGGCATAGTTTATACAGGGAACACTATAGGAGGATAGAGGGGCAGATGTATTGATATACAAACAATACTCAAGTGGTTTTGTATAGGGATGGGGAAAAATTGTTCAAACCTACCTAACTTGCACTTTCCAAACCAATAGGCAAACCAAAACAGTTATTTTTTCAAAATTTGCACTTCTCTGAATTTTGTGATGCAGGTCTTCAATACAAAAATGCATATACAAAAGTGTATAATTGTATAAGTGTATAACATACAAAACTGAATTATAGTATGGGACAGTGCTTCCAAAAATGCTTACGCTAGGCAAAATTGTGTATATAGAAAAATGCATATGTTATAGGGTTGCCAGGTTCAGGGCCTGAGACTGATCCTGTATCTTTAGGAGAAAAGAAAGTCAGCCAAGTGCAGGTGTTATTGCAACACCACAAGGTGGAATTCTCCCTTACCCCTCCCCAACTTTTAAAGATACAGAAGACCTCTTGGAGGCTGGGCCTGGCAACCAAGAGGTGTTCTGTATCTTTAAAAGTTGTGCAGGGGGAAGGGAGAATTCCACCTTGTGGTGTTGCAAGAAAACCTGCACTTGGCTGACTTTCTCTTCTCCTAAAGATACAGGATCAGTCTCAGGCCAAGAACCTGGCAACCCTATTTAGGACATCCCGCCCTAGTAATTTTAGTTGGTTCCGGGACAGGAATTATCACATTTCTAAGAAAGAGATGGAACAGGACTTGATAAAAGAAAACTTCTACAAAGTTCTGGGTCCATCTGGAAACTTCTTAGTGGGACAAATAGGAAAGCTTAACAAAGAGACTACTTGATACATGAAGTTGCCTTTTACAACTTTTCAAATGCAGTACAGAGCTCCTATGATGCACAGCTGATGCTCTGTCAGGAGCTGTGATATACTCGTAATGTCTGAATCCATCCCAATATTTTTACCCCACTGGATCTGTCTCTTCCTGCCCCCAACTCACCCTCTCGCTCTCTCTCCCATCCCTAGGACCAAACAACACCAACTGTCCCTGTGGAAAGCAATATCAAATGCCAGCTCTGGCTTCAGTGGGGCTCCTTGTTTGGTTTGATCTTGGGGGCTTTTCTAGTGTGGTTCTTAGTATACAGTGCCTTGCAAAAGTAGTCAGACCCCTGACCAATGCTCTCCTATTACCGAATTACAAATGGTACATTGTAATTTCATTCTGTGTGATATTTCATTTTGAAACACTGAAACTCAGAATCTATTACTGTAAGGTGACATTGGTTTTATGTTGGGAAACGTTTGTAAGAAACATAAAATCCTGAAACATGTTGCTTGCATAAGTATTCAACCCCTGTGCTGTGGAAGCTCCCAGTTTACACAGATGAAAGAAAATGCCCTATCGAGGACACAGTTACCTTATCATTGGCTTCCACCTATGAACCATTAAAGTCGCTGTCACATTGTCAGGATAAAAACCCCACTGTTGAAGAATCATTGGTCAGGCTGCGGATCTGAAGGAAAATGAGCATTCTACAGAAGTGAGAGATAATGTAATACAAATGCATAGATTAGGAAAAGGGTACAAAATAATATCCCAGTGAACACTGTTGGATCAATAATCAGGAAGTGGAAGCTGCATCACACCACCCAGGAACTGCCAAAAAAAGGTCATCCCTCAAAACTTAGCGCTCGAACAAGAAGGAGACTTGTGAGAGAAGCCACAGAGATGTCAACAATCACTTTGAAGGAGCTACAGAGTTCAGTAGCTTGAGTGAAGGAATGGTGCACCAGTCAACCATATCAAGAGCTCTGCCTAACACTGGCCTGTATTGGAGGGTGGCAAGAAAGAAGTCTTTACTAAAAAAACGTACCATCTGAAAACACATCTGGAGTTTGCAAGAAAGCATGAGAGTTCCCCAGCTGCGATGTGGGAAAAGGTTTTGTGGTCAGATAAGACCAAAATAGAGCTTTTTGGCCAAAACTCAAAGTGCTTTGTGTGGCGCAAACCTAACACTGCCCATGCCTCAAGACACACCATCCCTACAGTGAAGTATAGTGGTGGCAGCATCATGCTGTGGGGATGCTTCTCATCAGCAAGGATTGAGCATCTTGTTAAAATTGAAGGAAGAATGGATGGAGCAAAACACAGGGAAATACTGCAAGAGAGCCTGCTTCAATCCACTAAAAACTGAAGCTTGGGAGGAAATTCACTTTGCAGCAGGACAATGATCCCAAGCACAAGGCCAAACCAACATTGGAGTGGCTCAAGAACAAAAAGGTGAATGTCCTATAGTGGCCTAGTCAAAGTCCAGATCTCAATCCCATTGAGAATCTGTGGTGCTGTTTGAAAACTATGGTCCACAAGCTATGTCCAACCAACCTGAATGACCTGGAGCAAATCTGCCAAGAAGAATGGGCCAAAATCCCTCTGACACTGTGTGCAAAGCTGGTACATACCTACCCCAAAAGACTTAAAGCTGTTATTGCAATGAAAGGTGGCTCTACCAAATGGGGGGTTGAATATTTATGCAAGCAATATGTTTCAGTTTTTTATGTTTCTTACAAACATTTCCCAACATGAAGTCAATGTCACCTTACAATAATTGATTTTGAGTTTCAGTGTTTCATAATAAAATATTATACAGAACGAAATTACAATGTACCATTTGTAATTCAGTAATATGAGAGCACTGGTCAGGGTCTGACTACTTTTGCAAGGCAATGTATCTGTCATGTTTTATAAATATTGCAAGCAATGTTGAGGGCCTTCACAGAAAAAAATGTGATCTAAATTTACTAAGTAATAAATTTTAAAAAATCAACAAAGGATTTTAAACCCAGGGTTAGGGAACCCCACTTGCCCCCCATCCATGACCACCACCCTTACTACATTGGCAACTTTGCTGGGAGATGGAATATGGTTGTCCAAAGTGATCTGAGCAGGGTGTTATGTGATCAGAGGCCAACTAAAACAGGAAACCATCCTAGTGATGAAAGAAGAGCTTCCTCTGTACGAGTAAATACATTTGCCAACTTTCTTTGTGAGAAAGTAATAACGACATCTCTTGTCAGGATCTGAAACATGTTGTTGCTCCCCAACTTCCTTCCAAGAGAAATAAATCTCCAGGGTCATGATTCTCTGTCTTTGAGGAATTGACAAAGCTCCAGAGATTCAGAGTAAAAAGTGCTGCTTGCCATGTTTATCACAAATGACAAGAAGGAAATGCAGAAAAGGCAGGCACTGACATGCACTGTTGGTGTTTCTCATTTGGGAGGCGGAATCAAAAACCTGATTGCTATGATGTGAAACCTTTGACTTTGTAAATGTGGCTGGAGGCGGTGGAGGAGTAGGGGGAAAGAGACAGATGAGAAGTTATGCAAAAGCTGGGAAAAGTCCTTTTAAAAAACTAAAATTGTTCAGTAAGTTCAATGTGCTTTCCTATGGAAACAAGATTTTTTTTTTTGCATTGTGGCCATAAGCTAACAGCCCATTTCATGTATGTGTTAGCACAGGGAAGGTGAGGTGGGCAGACAGGAAACTATAAAAGGGCTTTGCCCTAAGCAAAGTTTCAGGCTATGGTCCCAGGCTATGGTCTGAAGGCACATGAGGCCAGCATCCTGCCGAAGCTAAGCAGGGTCAGGTCTGGTCAGTGCCTGGATTTGAGACTGCCTGGGAAGCATACGTAAGCTGCCTTGGGTTTCTGTGATGAAAAGAAAGGTGGGGTATAAATGTAATAAATAAATAATAAATAAAAAAGCAGACAGGGGAGGATCTGCTCCCCTCTGCATGATCTAGCCCTACACTTTCACCTGCATAAGAGAATAGCGACCTTATTTGCTGCAGCGTTGAACTTGAGGAGAGGAAAAAAAACACCTTGCCATCCCTTCCTGACATTGGGTCACTCAATAGCTCTTCTGACAGTGATCTGGGCAGTCTTCTGGGGCGGGGCAGGCCATTGGTGGGCAGGACCAGAGGCAACAGTGGGTGAAGCAGCAAATACAGATTTCACCTTTCATACAGTAGCCTCGTTTCTGCACACACTCGCACATCCTTCTCTATCCTCCATCCAGACAAGTAGGAAGTATTATCAGAGTCTAAGGAGATATTTCAGCCTGGCAAAAACGCTCAAGAAGGGTGTGAAAGAGGGTTGCTGAGAGGTGTGGCCTTGGGAGAGTGGGTGTGGCTAATGAGGGTGTGTGGCCTAGGGAGAGTTCTGAGGGCCAGATAGGGAGACCTGGAAGGCTAAATTTATTCCCTGGGCCTGTGGTTCTCCATTCCTGCTATACAGAGTTGTTCTTCATCATACAAGGAATCTTTGCAATATAGCCATCATAATGACGGGCCTTTCACTCATCAGTTATAGGGTAAATAAGTAGATAATGGGCAAAGCATGCTGAAAGATACTGCAGAGCCCTGGCCCAACTGACTTTTTCTGGGCCTGCTAGGCACACTAATACATGCATATCTGAGGTAGGGAAGTATGAAGACTTCTGCGCTGACATAGAGACAGCAGAAGCATGGAGAGCAGGAGCTGTGTGCCAGATGGGGATGCACTAGAAGTGCCCCCTCAGCCCTTTCTGCCTGCCCTTTCATGTAAATAAATAACGATGTTTACCTTATTTCTTACTGATCTCCATTTTACCATCTACATTTCCCCATTATGGCTTTAATTCAGGTTTCCCCACTTGACAGGAACACCAAACTATGGGGAAGAATTGTAGCTCAGTGGTAGACAATTGTTTTGCATGTAGAAGGTCCCAGGTTCAGTCCCTGATATCTCCAGGTGGGGCTGGGAATGTCCCCTCTCTGAAACCCTGGAGAGCCGCTGCCAGTCTGTGTAATGCAATCCTGAGCTAGATGAACCAATGGTCTAACTCAGTATATGGCAGTTTCCTAGGGTCCTTTGTTAAACTGATTTCCCAGAGAGCTTCTTGCTCTGAAGATATTAGAGAGAGAGAGGTACCTTGCCGCCTTGTCAAAAATAGGGTGATGATTATCATCATCAAGAGTATGATGTGTTAATCTCATGCTAATGGATATTGTTATTTGTACTTAAAATGAATTGTTTAAGGCAGCTGTGATTTCTAATAATGGGTCGCATTCTTTCAGCAAACTTTTAAAACAGGAATGAGACTAACCTGTGGCACTCACATATCATGTATTTCCAAGTGGTCATGCAGAGTGTAATGGGTATTTCCTAACACCTGCCTTATCTCTGGGAAGAGACCACAACATGTATTCTAAATATCTGTAAGGAATGAAAAAAATCCATATGCCTTTGAGAGATAACCTTAAACATGAACTTGATAGTGTGACACAGCTTGGAACTAAAGAAAAAAGGCACATCAACTAGGAGACTGTCAGCTCATACTATAATTGAGCTAACTGGAATGGAACTGAAACAGAGAACTCTTAACATCAATCCAACGTTATGATGTCGAATCATGACGTGTTGCCTTATACATGAGTAAGATACTAGGATCAAAATAGCCCATGAAAATACAGTACATATACTCAAGAGAGATTACTGGATTATTCCTCATTCAGTAATTCCTATATAAATTTGCATTTAACCCAGGGGAAGTACTTTTATTTTACTTTTGTTTCAGAGTACTTACTGTATATTCTGCTCTTCCTCCTGACTGGAGCCACAGAGTGGTTTACAACACCAGTTACAGTATAAACAATAATATAAAATCGAACAGAATAAAATCATACACCAATTATAAAAAGGGCAACACACTTCCTGCCTGCCAATAATGTGTGGTCTCTTCAGTTCCTTATCTCCGCCTCCTTTCCAAACTACTGCCTATTTTGTCTCACTTTGTTTAGCCTGGGGGTGGCTAACCTGTGGCCTTCCAGTTACTTGAAACACCAGACTCTGGGTCATCTCCCTGATATTTCCCTTAGACCAGGGTAGGGAAGCTGTGGGTCTTGAGATGTCGTTATACGCCAACTCCCATCACCCCTGCCAGTATGGCCAATGGTCAAGGATGATGTAGTCCAACAACTGGCAGACCAAGATTACCCATCCCTCATTCAGCCACTGTGTCTCTTGACCTAGTGGCTTAGCATTCTTTTCTCCCATCTCTGACAACATAAAGCCTCTCCTGATTTTAAACACTATGAAATTTCTTCAGAGCTCCTCCTCTGACTAGACCTTTTCTCTGTTCCTTGTGTCTTCTGCCCCATTTCTGTTGCTGCCTTCTCTTATACCTACCCTTTCTTTAGACTCTTATTTCCCAGTCCAGTGACTACTGTGTACCCTTTCTTCAGATTTTGCTTGCAGGATTCTAGCCGCTTACTTCCCTTGTGTCACAGCCCATTCATCCTCTGTGTCACAAACTAATAACTTCTCCTTCCCTCACAGAAGTTGGATTGCAAACAATTTAGTTCCATGAACTATTAAATTAATTCTGAACCACCACTCCAGCTTAACCTATCTCAGAGGCTTTACTGCCACAAAAGCAATCCTATATAGATGGCTCAACCTGCTCCACACAGAGAGGTTTTAATTTTGGGGAAGGATCCAAAATGGAAGTTTGCCATCTATAGTGTAACCAATGCTAACCAATCCTTAAAAGAAAATTTAAAAATTGGGACAGTGACTGATCAGGGAGAGGTACCAAAAAATAGGAGTAAATGGAACATCTAGGCTCCATTTTGCCTAATGCCCATTATCAGTTATGCCACTGGCTGCTACATTTCATTACTACACCTAGGATCTTACAAAAGTTCCAGTTTGTTTTTGCCTAATCTACCTTGTGAATTTCAGTCATACTCCACCTTAACTGAAGAATCCTAACCTTTCTTTAGCTTCTCCCATATTTTAAATGTATATTTTAAAATAATATGTGGAATTTTGACAACTTTTTGACATTACAGTAAAAATAGACCCCATTCCTCTGTCTTGTAATACATCCCAGAGGCTTTTCTGCTCTCTTCATTACCATAAAGTTTTCACACAATATTTCTCAGAATATTCTTAGGTGGGGCTTTATTATTTTAGAATCCCACCAATATATCCTAAGAAACACCATAGTGGGATTTTATAGCAATCCACTGTAGGCTAAGGCCAGTTAGCTTATATATTTCTGTCTTTCCCCATATGATGCCTAGCTCATATCAAAGCTTACTACAGCTCCTATTAGCCAATTTCAACCTTTACTTGAAAAAAATACCCTATATGATAATATCTGTAATTTATTATCCAAGTATTCCTGAAAAATGGCAGTGATTTTCCTATTTCTTTTTTCTGCTTATATTTCATGCAGCTGCTATAAAATTCTGGCTGTATAAGACAACTATATTTCTTGTGGGCATACCACTGCTGTATAATACTGTTCCTCTAACTACATTAGTGTATATTTTCAAAACAAAAAACATCACAACCATTTCATATTAATTTTAAGCTTCTTAGGGTGCAATCCTATGGGACCCGGGGGGGGGATCCCAGGGACCATAGGATTCTTCAGATTTCACACTCCAAGCAACCCCCAATTCAGGAATGCTGACTTCGTATGTCTCCTTTGTGAGACTGTGAAAAAGTCCACAGCTGATGCCCCTACAATGGAGCTCCAGTATCAGATGGAGTGAAAAAAATGGAGAGCCAGGAAAAGCTATGGATCTAGAAATTCCAAAGCCCTCCAGTTCCCCTGATCCCCCCCAAATGCCTCCTTTTTGTCCCATCCAACACAGGAACACCAATGTCAGAGAGGCACTGGGTGTGAACCTTTCCATAGCCTTGCCCTAGAACAGGGGACAAACTATAAAAGCTCTGCTGGTGGTGTTTATTTCTCTGCCATTGGAATCAATGGGACATAAACATTTTTAAAAATGGAAGAGGATGGGGAAAATAGGGGGAAAACCCCATGCTCCCCCATTTTATATCCTTCAGGTGCAAGCCCCAAATGTAGTTGATTCACCTTTGGTTCTTCCTCTCCTCCTTTTTTGGATTTCTATCCCAAAACCCAAAACCAGACATAGGAACCTTTTTCAGCTGGAGGACTGCATTCCCTTCCCATGCTGATTGGTGGGAAATTAGTTATGCCAGCTCCATGCAGGTGTAAAGGGAGGACCAATCTGGGGGCCTTATTGACAACCTCCATCCTGTTCATGTCCCATTTCAGGGCCTAATGCTGCCTACTGCCCACAAAAGACCCACATGTGGTAGCAGCAGCCTCTATGGGGACTGGTGAGTGTGCTCCGTGGTGTGTCCACCAGAGGAGAGGCACGTCTGCACCTTCCTTCCCCTTCCAACTACAGGATCTGGAACTTAGGTTTGCACTGCAAGCCTCCCCACATTTCTCAGAGAGAGCCCTGATATAAGCAGGCAGCAGACATACCTCACGAAAGTGCGAAACACTATCTCTGCCTCCCTCCTTGGCATATTTGATCATGAACAACAAGATCTCCTTCATATTCTTTCAATCTTGGAAAGAACACCTCCTCCCATACCAACCGGTGTGGGTAGTAAGGGGACTCTACTGCAGTGTCCATTGGGACTGGTGGGGGCAGAAGGGAGGGACACCAACAGTAGGTGAAGCCCGAGCCAATGACAGGCAGAACTCATCCTCTTCTCTGCTAAGTTATACAAGGGTAACATCAAGACTAAGGAGAAGGAAGCTGACAGGAAGTGCCACCACTTGGAGTAGTTGGAAGTAAGAAGGCAGGCAGTTGGGGGCTGGCTCAGGGCAGTGCCCCATTCACCCTAAGGGGCTAGCCTCCACTGCTGTACTGGTGATTCTGTTGTCTCTTGAATTTCAAAGCATTGTGGCCCATGGGAAAGCCTTCTTTCCAGTAGCTCTGTGCCTATGGAATGATCTCCCCTCACAGGTGTGCCATGCTCCGACAATACTTTATCTAAATGTATTTATTGACGTATGTTCTATACTGCCTTATATATTTCTTTAAAACTCAAAGTGGTTTGCAACCCAAATTAAAGCATCAGATGGAAATGGAAAATGGAAATTAACTGCCTTCAGGTCGATCCCAACTTATGGCAACCCTATGAATAGGGTTTTAATGGTAAGCGGTATTCAGAGGGAGTTTACCATTGCGTCCCTCTGAGGCTAGTCCTCCCCAGCTGACTAGGGCCTGCTCAGCTTGCCACAGCTGCACAAGCCAGCCCCTTCCTTGTCCACAACTGCCAGCTGGGGGGCAACTGGGCTCCTTGGGACTATACAGCTTGCCCACGGCTGCACAGGTGGCAGGACATGTAACCCCTGAGCCACTCACTGTGGGGGTGATCTTGAGCTGGCCCTTTACACCCAGGAGACACAGCAGGGATTTGAACTCACAGACTCTGGACTCCCAGCCAGGCTGTCCTCCCCAACATAAAATATTACAGCTGAACATCAAATATAAAATACTTAGTACAAGCAGCATAATTTTCAGGAAAGCAAATATTCTCCTACATATACATAAAAACTTTATGCGTAAAAACCAATACAACAATGCAATAAGCTCCACAAAGCAGCATCATTAGTAACTAAACAAAATAACTGACATAGATTCAGCAACCTCTCCCAAATACTTCCTTAGCAATCCTCGACATCCAAGCCTCACTCTCCTGCATTCCCACCAGCCATTCAGATAACTCAACTTATCCCCAGCCAGCCAGTTATTGTCCAAAAATGCACAGCAGCATTACCCATTATTTACAACCAATTCATTCACCCACTTCCATCTAGGGCAATATAATGTCATACAAACAGTAACATAACCACTCCCTCCCAGTTTCTCACCCAGGTAGGGCGATCTATACTGTATAGCTGATAACGCTTTCACACCGAGCACCTCGGAAACACACAAAAGCATGACAACTCAGATTCTCACTGTCTTTTAGTCAACAGGTGAAAATGTACCTCTTTGTTCAGGACTTTGGGAAAGGGTAAGATGGTGGTGATTGAACCTGGCACCTTCTGTATGCAAAGCAGATGCTCTTCTGCTAAGCTATGGCCTTTTATTTGTGGTACAGTATGTGTCTGATTTTAACTTGTTCCTGCTACAATTTGAATTTTTATAAATGAGGATGAGTTAAGATAGTATTGGTTTGGGTTTGTTTTTTGTATATTGCAATGTTATATTGAAACGTTGTGTGCCCCACCCTGGGACCTACAGGGGAAAGGTGAATTACAAATATGTGAAATAAATAATTAAATAAAATAGAGCACACCGAGAAAAGGAAGTGAAAGAGAGAATTTCATCCCACCCCTTGGGACTTTTTTGAGGGGGGGTTCACAATCTGTTACAACCCAAACATTAGCTAAGATTACATTGGCAACCATGTTCACTGGCCGCAACCATGAAAAGGAAAAGACCTACTATCGGTGGAGACCAGTGGTTCTGATGTCAGTGGAACAGTGAATCCACTCCAGGTTTTAGTCCAAACTTTCAAGGAGCTTATTTTGGGAATAGGTTTCAGAACCTTGGGTAGCTCCTTAAATGTTCAGACTAAAACCCATTGCAGATTCACTGCCCCACTAAGATTGGAGCCATCAGTCTCTGGTGCCTACAATGCAATACTAGAAGTGTGCTACCTTTCTTAGTATTTAAGTATATGAGATATGGAAAAAAAATAAAAAAGTTAATAAAATTACCTGATATGTGAAGCATGTAAGCAAATGTGAGGTGAAATGTCTCTTGGAATTATTAATACACATGGATTTTTTTTAAATTACATGAACTATATTAACATGAACTTGTTGAGAGTCAAAGGAATATGCAACTATCATTTGTCCTCTGTCACAGAGTACTATTACAGATTTGTTCACCTCATTTTTTTGTATTTCTCTGTGCTCTGGAAAGATGTTATTTTAATGAAATATTTATCTAGTCTTTTAAAAAAACAGATTTTGGCCGAAACACACTGACTGCTTAATGAGAAGGGTAAAGTTTAATGAATATAGAAAAGAACTTCTCATAAATATCATAAAATTCAGTAACAGATATTACCAGTTTAAATTAAACCAATAAAGTACAATGGAACGGGCTCCATAAAAAATTGATTGAAACAAAATGAGAGATGTGCTGAACATGTTCAGTACAATTCTGTTTCTTGGCCTCTGGAACATGCAGGAAGTGAGGCAAAAGTGTCAGACTGGAGCAGGCTGAAATAACTTGTTGCCCACCAAGCTGGATGTGGCCTTCCAGCAGGGGTGTAGTTGTCCAGGTTTGTGGGGACCCCATACATTTTTGGAGCAGGGTCCCTATGTACAAGCCAATCAGAACAAAAGGGGAGTGTGTTAGCCACTGAGAAGAGCCTTCTCACTTGGTGAACAACATGCTTCATTATTCTTTGGGTGCTGTTTGGAGCCAATCAGAGTGAAAGGAGGTCAGTCAGTCACTGAGAAGACTCTTCTCAGTAGCTAAACACACCTTCCCTTTCATGCTGATTGGCTCTTAGAGTAAGTGATCAGTGAGCTTCATGGCAAAGTATCTTGGTCTCCCAAATCCTCATCCCACACTTGGCTTCATTTCAGAATTCTTAAAATTAAAAGGTTTCTGGCAACATTTAGCCTCCAGAGAGAGTGATTTGTGGGGGGGAGTATATGCACACAACGGTTTTATTCTGGTTCTGTCATTCTGTAATTGCAGAAGAGATGGCAAATCCTTGGGATGTGGCTGTGAGGGGGTGTGGTGTGACTATCATGAAGGGACCCTGCACTTCTGAATTTGCCACTACACTACTGCCTACCAGCTATGTATTATGATCTGACAGGGGCTTGGTAATCCATTATTCTTTTTGTAGTCCTAGGTGGGCTTCAAGGACAGCAGAACTAGGATTGGGTTGGGGGCTTACATGATAGCCTGCACTATAACAACTATCCAACATGAGGAACCTATGAGCTCCATCCCAAAGATTCCTAAATATGTTTAGCTAATCTACAATCTACATAATCACACTATGGAGATTCCTGCAGTAGCCATGACTTTCATGTTTAACACTGATGTGGCTAGGAACATTCAAAGTTCATTATGATATATTGGTAGGTATTGGTATATATTGTAACTCTACAAGCCAGATACAGCCCAACAACCATGCATGTGGCCTGTTAGGTAATTGACAAAAGACAGCAAAACCAATAATTTTATTGAATTCCTAATGTGCTACCATTAGGGATGGAAGAACTGGTCAATTTTGGTTGCTCTCAGTTTCTCATTTTTTTGAACTTAAATTCAGATTTCCACATTTCTCTATGGATTTGTGATTTTTTTATATATATAAAAAAGTCCTTATGAAGATTCATCAGCATTGTAGAGCATATTTCTCCTAGTGGACACAATTGTAATGCCATTTAGGTTGATAAAGACATTTTGGCAAGCAATATAATGCATGTTTGTGTTATTTTCACAAACATACAAATTTTTGTATATACTATTTGGTTGGAGAACTGCATTCCACAATTCAGAAAAGTGCCAGTTTCAAAAGATGGTTGCATTTTGGTTCACATATTGCTTTCAGGAATTACAAATAAATAACGTTTGCATTAAAAAGTGAATTCAGTCAAAATTCTCCCCCATCCATAGCCACCATATATGGCTGGGGGTGGTGGTGGCAGTGTTCAGCATGGTGGGTCACAAGTTATATAGGCCTATTCTGATGTCACTAGTCCCAACCCTTTAATATTTCCATGACAAATAAAAGAGGGATGGGAATAGTATTCTTTAGGTGATGCGGCACTCACATTTCCTCATAACATTCTTCTCTGCCTATCGGCTACACCATTCTCATTATGGGAAAGTCAGTTGAAGCATTATTGAAAAATTGTCCTCAATAATTAAATTAAAGCTACTTTGGGCTTGCTAAAATGCAAATTAATCTTTCACAGTGGCAACATCATATTTGCAAACACCTGGAGGGAGGGAGGGAGGCAGTAAATCATTTGGAAATTTAATAAATGTTTTAACCTATAAAACAATAGAAGAATAGTTTAAAGGGGTTCCACATTGGTGCTCTGCAGTTCTTGCCAAAGCCACATAAGCCGCAAAGCTGCTTAACAATTCCACAGCAGAGGGAACGGGTTGTCAGAAGAGTTGACCACCTCCTGGAGTATTTTTATCCTTCTGAGGATGGAGTGGATAAAACAAGATCTATTAAAAAGGGAAGGCTGAAAACCCACAAGGTTTACAGTACAAAACAAAGCAATCCACAGTGAAGCCTAGCTCTTAGGGCCAATTTAGACAGCCCATTTAGAAGTATTGCTTTCTATCAATTGTGGCTTTCTCTCCTTAAGTCCACATGTGGAAGTAGGGCAATGGTCACTTCAGTGGTCCACCTCCTGTGACAGGGGTGGGGAACCATTTCTAGCCCAAGGGCCACATTTCCTTCTGGGTAACCTTCTGGAGACCACATGCCAGTGGTGAACAGAACCACAGTGGGCAGAACAATTAATGTAAACTTTATCTTTGTACAATAAGCTAGTTTCTATACACACCCTTCTCCATCCATGCAAGCAAGCGCCGCTATCAATGTTCAAGGACACATTCCAGCCAGGTAAAAATACTGAAGGAGGGTTAAAAGCAGGGCCAATGAAGGGTGTGGCTGGGGAGGGTGTGGGCTGGAAAGAGTCCCTAGAGCCAGATAGAGAGTGGTGGATCTTATGTGGTGCATAACTCATCAGCCCACCATCCTGGAGTCTACAGAAAGTCCTACAGCACTCCAGAAACTTTGGTTTGGCCTCCTTTGAGATCATGATCCTCAAGGTGATGTTCTTAATTGGTATCACTACAACCCAAAGAATCTCAGAACTCAATATGCAATATCTACAGGAGACCACCTTTTCATTTTCCATCTTGATGGCTATTCCAAGGGCAGGCCTGTTTTTTCTCCCAAGTCAATTCAGAATTCCACAGGCATCAAAAGCTCATATTCTCTGCCTGTCCTAAGTCATCCCATCCAACAGAGTGGGCCTGGCACATAATAATAAATAGATTATCCCCAAGTCACTAAAATCACTGGAGAATGGGAAAAATCATTTTATATTTGCATCCCCCCCTCGAAGACATAAAAAAATCATTTGCTCTGATATTTCCATTTTTCTAGATTTCTTTTTCATTCCCAAAGTTTTATCTTGCTTGGGAAATTAGGCACACAAGGAATTATATCTCTCTGTGTAGTTCATTAAAGAGAGACAGCTGTAAAGTGAACCATTTACAATAATGAGGCGGTCTCTTTTGACTTTGTTAATGGCTATCAACCATTGCTATTCTTTTCCTTAATAGGTAACTCCATTCTCTAATTGGGACTGTCATGATTTTACATAACCTGTAGCATGTGATGGTATTGACTTATATTAGCCCTTTGCATGCATAGAATACTTGCATTATTCCTGAGAAGACCTTCTATAATTAGAGATGTCTAATTCTAAGTCTGTGAGCCCTATGTATATCCTATTCCAAAACCTGGCTCAATGGGCTCTGGCAGGGGGCAGTAGTGCAGCCAGGCCAACTTCACATAGGACCCTAGAACTGTCAGATGCCTACCTACAGGAGGGGTAAACCTCATTATTTGAACAACACAACTTACAGACAATGGTGTAAAGATCTCATCATAAGCCCCTGAAGAAACTGAAATGGTTTTATGGTACTTATAGCTGTTCATGTTTTCTGCTCACAGGTCATTGGAGGGTGTCAGAACAGGTAAGAGTGCTCCTATGTGGCAATGGCATGGTCTTTTGGATCATTCATAGGGCATCACAGGCAAGTCAGAAAACCCCATTAAGATTCAGCCAATTTGCCATGGTCCAGTGGCTGGGCAGATATGGTATGCTGTGAAAACACTGTTGCCAATAACATTGTTCTCCCCTGGTCTCATAAAACACCCTGTAAGTGGTACACTTGGGAAGTAACAATCTTGGGTTGTTGAAGGGCAAGGCTCTAGTCACTCATGGGTTTTGGTGGTACCCAGCAACATTGGCTGGAAATGATGATAATCTGATCTGATATTTTGTCCAGGAGGGTGTGAGAGGGGGAATGGTGATCCCACGTGCCTAAATTGGGTTCCTGCTGGGAGGAAGGGCGGGATATAAATCAAATAATAAATAAACAAATTGGGTTTTTAAGAAGGTAAATAGGAATCTGTATAGCTGGTATAGCACAGTGGGGAGGAGAGCCTGGCTGGGAGTCCAGAGTCTGTGAGTTTAAATCCCTGCTTGTGTCTCCTGGGTGTCAAGGGCCACCTGTGCAGCCGTGGGGAAGCTGCATAGTCCCAAGGAGCCCAGTTGCCCCCCAGCTGGCAGTTGCAGACAAGGAAGGGGCTGGCTTGTGCAGCTGTGACAAGCTGAGCATGCCCTAGCCAGCTGGGGAGGACCAGCCTCAGAGGGAGGCAATAGTAAACTCCCTCTGAATACTACTTACCATGAAAACCCTATTCATAGGGTGGCCATAAGTCGGGATTGACTTGAAGGCAGTTAATTTCCATTTCATCACTCTGACATGCAGGCTGCAGTTATATACCATCCTGAGGTGTTTGGCTGGTCCATGACCGAAATGAATTCATTCATTCATTCATCCTGAGGTGATGTGTACAAGGACTTGATTTATATAGCCTAGATGAGATAATTTGTTGAATTTGAACACATATACTCTCTTGTCAGATCTGCAGTGTGCCCTGCGTGAGATTATTTAGTTGTTGTGATAACAGAAAAGCCAGACTGTGACCAAGAGCCATAAGACTGTGTAGGATAGAGGGCAATTTTAAGAGCTTACCACATGGGAATCAATTACATCGCAAATATCTATGTTGTTCATAGCCAAAGACTGAATTGCTAATAATCTCTGAATATTTATTGATTTACATGTTGCTGATTATAAACAGAGGCTTGCAGAACCACTTGTTTCCACTTCTCCTTCCCTCAAAATCCACTGAACTCATATTTTACATCACAAAATTGCTTACTGACCTTTCTGGGTTATTAATTCCATGTTTCTGCAGCAAATGTACCAGCCTCTAGCAGCTTCAAGTGGTGGTGGTGTGTTCTGGCATCTGTAGAGGTTTTCCCAATGTTGAAGGCTGTGCTGAGCATGGGCAGATGTCTCCTATGCTGGTGTGATGCAATGGTATCACCACAGCAGTCCAGCACAGAGGGAGGTATCCAACTAAGTCATATTCACAGTAGACCCATTAGGCAGTTTTCAACTAATGTGGCCAATCAGGACAAAGATTACTGCAAACTCAATGGGAATTTCCCCTCTTCTCCTCCTGTGCCCTTACCAAATCTGCTCTGGAGATCCCTTGAACAGATTTAGGGGGCACACAGGGGGAGGAGGGAGAAATGTCATTGTGATAGTGGTAAGCCTTGCACTGACAGGAAGTTTATTTAGTGCTACATTGGATACAACTCATTAACATCAATGGGTACATTTGCCATGACTAAAAGCCCTGCCCACCTGTCAAAGTGGCCCATGGGATGCTCAGGTTATGGCTCACTGGCTGGATATTGTTCCTTTCCCCCTTCCTTAGAGGGCAGGAATCAGTGTGATTTCAATTACATCACTTGTTCTGCAAGAATTTGCCATTTTTATATGACTGTTTTCTCTGCTGATTAATACTTCATTACAGTTGATACCTCATTTTGCTGAAAGCCCCTTAAGTCTGTTTTTCTTCTCATTAGATTTGAGGCTTATTTAAATTGTAAGACTGAGGAAAGGGTATTCTCTTAATTTTATCTTTTGCTTTGTGTAGCACCTCATTTTTTAAAAACATCATCAACTTCTGAAAAGTACAGATTAATACATTGGAATGAAATAGGAATGAATACATGTGACATCATTATTCAAATTTACCATATAGCTAGGATGTTCTAATTTAAATGGCAGTCATTTCCTATAATCATATAATCCACACTGATGCAGGTAGTCAGGAGGTCTAACAGTGCAATCCTAACTCTGTCTACTCAAAAGTAAATCCTATTGAATTCAATGGGGCTTACCCCTGGGTAAACGGGTTTAGGATTGCAGCCTCAGTCCCCTTTGAAATCAATGGAACCAGCTGCAACTCATCTCATTATTTAAAAGAGATTGGACTCTCCCTGCTGTGTTTCTCCACATGTGCATTCATGTGGTTTCGAGGGTTACTTTCATAGGATCTGAAAGAGGCTGCCTCATCTCAAGATGAAAAAACCAATATACTTAAAAATAGGTCACCTTGCTTCTTCAATGAGAAGCTTCAATAAATGTACATGAAGCACCAAAATAAAAATAACTTTGCAATAAAAAGTTCTTGAATATGCTCATGGGTAAACATCTAATTTCCTTTTATTAACAACTACAGAACAAAACAAATGTCATCAAACACTCTCCAAAGTGAGCCATCTTTTTTTTAGGATGATGATTAAAAAAACCTTTCAATCCTCACTCTTTGCTTTAAGGTGTTTCAAAATTAAAGCATGGCATATCATATGATCTGGCATAGGTACTATAAAACTCTCTAAATTTCCCCTAAATTTAAATTTAAATTTTGAGAAAAAATTGGAGGCAAAATATTCAAGGAACTCAAGGGAAGCAGACTACCAAAACTTGGGAGTGCGGAGATGTCTGTAAATTGCTAACTCAGGAGTGTGGAGCTTGACGTCAGGGATTAAATGTGGCCTTCTACACTTCTCTGTCTAGCTCTTAGGTCTCTCCTAAGCACAGACTCTCTCCCAGAGCTTGGAAAAGTTACTTTTTTGAACTACAGCTCCCATCAGCCTAATCCAGTGGCCATGTTGCCTAGGGCTGATGGGAGCTGTAGTTCAAAAAAGTAACTTTTCCAAGCTCTGCCAGGCGACTCCACTCATCAGCCCTACTTCACACCCTCCCTGAATGTATTTGCATGGTTGGAATGTGTTCTGGAACTGTGATAATAAACTTTTGCTTGCCTGGATGGATGAAGAGATGTGGGATGGAGAAATGTAGGACCCTCTGACTTCTGCATGGCTAGAATGTAGACTATTGTACAAAGGTAAGAAACACATTCATTGCTGTTCGTACTTTTCCTTCTGGCCCTGCTCACCACTGACATGTGGGCCCCAGAAGGTAGCCCATGAGGGAATGTGGCCATCAAGCTGAAAAAAACTTCCCCTACCTAGCCTTAAGTTGTCACAAAGTTTTGCCTGAAATGAAGTGCATGGGTAAGTTTGATGGTTTCTGATTAGGCAAATCATTTGAGGATTTTCAAGGAAAGCTAAAAGATAAGGCTAGTAACATTTCATGGGCATGTGTGAGGAAGATATTCCACAAATCGCTACTGTGCAGTTTTATCTCAAGATATCTTAAGGCAACATAAGCTGGACAGAGATACATGATCTGATGAACACATATACCCTTTTAGGATTTCTCAGCAAATTCTGAGGCCAAAACTGGTATGAAAGATACACTCCTATGCCATGTTTTTTTTCTGTTCTTTGACCAAGCTTTGGATTTATCTAGTCCATTCAGTGTACCATTTGTTTTGTTGTTACATGCTAACTCCATTGAAATACCGGAGTGAACTTTAGTCTGCCCATCTAGAATTCTATGTTTCAGGTTCTAATATGAGCTAGGGATGGGGGAGAAAAACCATCCATCCTTCAAAATCCACACTCCTCCAAATGTTGCAATGCAGTTCTGTAGTCAAGTGTGCAAAAATGGGTCAGAAGGCACATTTTGAATTTTGAGAAAGTGCTGTAGACACCAGTCACAAAATAGCTACCATGAGGTCATGGTGTAACACAACTTGGCTGCCTTGGGGACTTAGCATAACACAAAACTAGAGACAGTACACTCATTGCTGCTTCCCTTCCCTGGACAATCTCAGGCTTACCATGAGAAGTCAGCTACTTCCTGCTGGTCCTGATTCTGATATTGATTCCACTGTCTCACACACAATGCTGCTGCTGCTGTCTAATAACAAGAAGCATTTCCCAGTAGCAGAAACAAATACAGTAGGGCCCCGATTACTGGTGCTTTGCTTCCCGGTGTTCCACTAATGCGGTGGCTTTCATTCCCCATTTTAAAGCCAATTTTGCCCATTTTGCGGCATTTTGCGGCATTTTCGCATCATTTTTGAGTAACGCGCCCCATTATACTCAATGGGGTTCTGCTTTACGGCGATTTCCGCTTTACGGTGGGGGTCCGGAACAGAACCTGCTATATAAGTGGGGCCTGCCTGTATACAAGATGGACACACTACACTGTCTCTCGTGCACATGCACACAATCAATACAGGCGCACATCCTTCTCTCACTCAGTCATACAACATACTACACACATACATCTCTCCCCTCTCTCTCTGCCCAAGTGCATCTCTCCCTCTCTCTCACAGACCACACATCTACAGAGTCTACTCCCTCCTCCTCTGTCATGCACAAAAATATTTATCTCTCTCTCTTACAGGCCACACATATATACATACAATCACCCTCCCTCACATATGGGCATCTATAGGATTTTTTTCAGGGGTAGGTGGGTGGGGTTAAAGTAAAAACACTGAAAGGGTAGAGCAGACTAATTTCTCATTACAAATGAGAAGAATCATGTCTGTGCTTTTTGACTCATATCTGTTTCTAAAATGCTAGAAACTTACTTTTTAAAATAAATAAATGAAAGCTGGAAATCCAGGGATTATGGTTAATCCTTGAGACACCAAAGAAGGCCTTCATAGGTGCCATGGTGCCTGTGGGGACCAGGTTTGCCACACCTGTAAGTGTGCACAAAATAGCATAATTACAGTCTACTCACATGTGATAGCTAGGGATGGGGAAAATCTTTGCTCAGTTCACATTGTAAAGTGAACCTATCTAAGGCTGCACTCCTAACCCCACTTACCTGGGAACAACCCCTTGAATTCAACAGGACTATGCTATGGTTAGGATTGCACCAGGCCTGGCTCCAGCACTGGGCCAAGTGTGGCACAGCCCAAGGGCCCAGGAGCACAGAGGGGGCCTCACTGGCCCCAACTCAACTCTGCCAGCAAATCCAGCTTACAAATGTTGCTATAGTAATGTCAGATATTATTTATTTATACCCTTTGCCTATATAAAAATGTTACTTTTTAAACCCCCAAAAAGGAAAGGTGAAAAGAGATTATACTAGAGAGTAGATGTGTGAGAGTGGGATTAATCCATTTAATGAGGAAGAAATGACACTCATTTCAAAAGTTCAAAATGTTGCATTGCTTTGCTTTGACAAGTAGAGTGTTGCCATATTGGCCAAGATTTGTTTTACTTTTAAAGGGTGGGACCAAGAGAGGGGAAGAGGAGTGTGGCTTGAGGAGGAAAGCAAGGGGACAAGGGGCCAACTGGTAGCCTGTGCCCAAGGACCCCCAGAAACCTGAAGTCAGTCCTGGATTGTAGTGTAATTTGCTCTTCCCAAATCAATACACAAACCAAATGCAGCTATCCTTTGAAATTCACACTTCTCTGAAAAAATGCATACAAAATTGTATGTATGAAAGAAAGGTGCACACAAATGTGCATATATTCATGAAAGGAATGTATAAAATGCATTATACTGGGGGGAAATGCTTGCAAAAATTGCTTTTGTTATGCAAAATTATATACTGAAATGTGCATGAAAATGTGTATGAATGTCCATACATCTTTCTCTTTTTCTCTTTTTCAGTAAAACCAAAAACCCACAAACTGAAGTGGGAATTGGACAAACAGGATTTAATACTGGAAAAATGATAAACTAAGAGAAACCAAGATTGACAGATTTGTCCGCTACTACTAATGCCTAAAAAAATCAGTTTGTGGTTTAACTAAAGCTGCATTCAAACAGCAGTTTATTGCATTTTGCGATGGTTCCTTACTTGATAATTTTGACATTTTATTTGATCATTCACATGACATAAAGGCCCCTTCTGGGAATCTAGTGGACGTTTAGCACTCATTTCTGCAATAATTGCTTCCAGAAAAAAAATCCATTTGCAGCCCTATTAACCCAAAAAACTGCAGGAGTAAAGGGAACAAAATTAGGAGGTAGTATACCAGCATACAGTTCTTTCCCACCATTTTCAAGGGGAAATCATGGGGGAACAGAAGTGTGTATGTGCAGAAAGGATGGGGAAGTGGTGGCATGCTGAATGACATTCATTGTTGTGTCACACCACACCCACTGGTGTGAATGACATTTAGCGTGACATGGCAGTATATCGGTCAAAAAGCCACAGTTCCATAGTGTAACAGGTGCTGCAGTGCGAAAGGAATGTTAGAAATCAGGACAGAAGCACTACCATTATGATCAGTAAAACTAACACAGTAAACCCCATGTCTGAATGAAACCTAAGCCTGCTAGTATTGAGAAGAAAAAATAGAAATGTATGATTCTTTTCTCATGTAAATGTTAAAAATATAAGGATGCAAAGAGCAATGTGTGCAAAATCGTTTCCATCTTTCATTAAACTTTGTCTCCAAATAAGAAAAAATAAGCCAATTTTAGGCCATTAACTACAATCTAATGCCATGTCTGTGATGACATTTCCCTTTGTATAAACAATGTTAATGGGCCTGCAGGTGGAATTTCACCTGCCGTTATTTGTGAATTTGTAGCATCTTGATGCATACATTAATCACATAGTAACACACATTATTATTATTATTATTGGCACCCAAAGGTTTTCTAATTTGATTTCATTAAGCGAATTCAGAGGCTGCAGCATGGGGTTGCACAGCAACTTGTCTACAATATGTAATTGTTAAAGATACAGAGGAAATAGGCTGAATAGGGAATAAAAATGCAGTTAACCTTCAAAGCCTTACTAAAAATGCAGAAAGAAAGAAAGAAAGAAAGAAAGAAAGAAAGAAAGAAAGAAAGAAAGAAAGAAAGAAAGAAAGAAAGAAAGAAAGAAAGAAAGAAAGAAAGAAAGAAAGAAAGAAAGAAAGAAAGAAAGAAAGAAAGAAAGAAAGAAAGAAAGAAAGAAAGAAAGAAAGAAAGAAAGGAAGAGGAAGAGGAAGAGGAAGAGGAAGAGGAAGAGGAAGAGGAAGAGGAAGAGGAAGAGGAAGAGGAAGAGGAAGAGGAAGAGGAAGAGGAAGAGGAAGAGGAAGAGGAAGAGGAAGAGGAAGAGGAAGAGGAAGAGGAAGAGGAAGAGGAAGAGGAAGAGGAAGAGGAAGAGGAAGAGGAAGAGGAAGAGGAAGAGGAAGAGGAAGAGGAAGAGGAAGAGGAAGAGGAAGAGGAAGAGGAAGAGGAAAAGGAAAAGGAAAAGGAAGAGGAAGAGGAAGAGGAAGAGGAAGAGGAAGAGGAAGAGGAAAAGGAAAAGGAAAAGGAAAAGGAAAAGGAAAAGGAAAAGGAAAAGAAAAAGAAAGAAAGAAAGAAAAAGAAAAAGAAAAAGAAAGAAAGAAAGAAAGAAAGAAAGAGAAGCAAAGCCACCCCCCCAAACCTGGATTACATTTCCTAATCATCTATAGATAACAACATGCATTAGTCTACAGATACAGCAATAATTACATTATCTGAATCTTGATTTAAAATCTCTCAGCCACACAAGCTGCTGCCCTGAGAATATGAGGTTTGGTTTACAGTTACACTTCCCCAGTTTCTTTCCTGAAAAAGGGTTCCTATGCTTTTGGCAACTCACTGACAAGAAATAATTCAACAGATGCAGCTTTGCTCTAGTCACAGAGTTACACGAATCCAACAAACAATGAAGCAATCTTGCTTGATCTCTCATGTTCCAGTCACATAGTTAGCTTGTTTTGATATTCTCCAGTAGGTAAGGAGGGCTACAACTCAGCTTCAACGTCAACCTTTCGTCAGGTCTGCATGTCAAACTCAGACTCAGTCATGGATATGGATGGAAAAATGTGTTAATTTCAGTTCTCTCCATTTCTCAGTTTTCCAATCTCAAATTCAGTTCTCCATGTTTCTGCAGCAATTTGTTATTTTTTTTAAAAAAGATCCTCATGGAAATTCTTCAGCATTTTAATGTAAAATTCTCATTACCAAATTTTTGTCTGCAGTTTTCACTAACATACTGCATTTTACTAACAACATTTTTGTTAGCAACCACTCTTAAGACAATGTATTTTTGTATGTTATCTTCAGTAATATATTGGTTATATAAGTTGGTTATGTTCAATAATTTATAATATTTTCCCCTGATAAATGCATTTTTGTAAACACTGATCGATTGGAGAATTGTATTAAATTGTATTGTATTAAAACAAGTGCAAATTTTGAGGGATAGCTGTATTTCTGTTCTCATAGTGTTTCTGAAAGTGTGAATTTGGTAAATTCAGGTTTTAATGCAAACAGCACCATCCAAACTCAAGATCCACTGGGAAAAGAGAGTTTGGCAAATAAGGGCTCATCTGTAGACCAGGGGATTCACCGTTTAACAGCCATAGTTCTTGTTAAGTTCAGGAAAGATGGAGTGGAGGAAGCAACTTCAGTTCAGGAAGTCTTCAGTGCACCTCTGGCCTATGTCAGAGCAACTTGCTCACTCAGAGCTATCCATGGTGCTTAGAAGATCAATCTGCCCCACCACCTTCCACAGGTGGGTAACTGGTACACATCAGTCAGAATAGGATCACTTTGATGATGTATGCCATTATCATAATAAAACTGTAGCCCACAAAAGCACATAAAGGGAGGCTAATCCCTTTTAGTTCTTCTCTTGCAAAGAAAAATCTGCTCTTAAGTTGCCTAGCAACAAACCCCTTGAACCTGTTTCTCTGTAATTTGTGAAGACTTTATCTATACAGCAGAGGTTGTTGTTGTTGTTGTTATTAATCAGTCACTTTTATCACCAAAAGCAACTTACATAACCAAGAGTCGCTAGGAGAAGCCCTGTTCCCCTCAGAGCTTCAGTCAGAGTGGCTAACTATTAAACCCCTCTGGCCACTGGAGCTCTGTAATGGGAATGGGAGTCTCCTCTCAGCACCCTTCACAAACTACACTTCCCAGGATTCTTTGAGGGAAGCCATGACTGTCTCACGTGAAATAAAGGTCTGGTGGGGGTGTGGCCCCAATTAGCCAAACCAAGCAACTGTGTGTCTGGCTTTTAGAACACTGACAGATGGTTCTTACTGAGCATGCCCAGGCATATCATTGACTTTAATGCTAAATTTTGTAAATTAACTAAAAATCGGCCAGGCATTTTTTTAACTTTTAAACTGCAGAAGATGAAGGTCAGAGTATGGCGCAAGGTTGGCAATAGGATTACAGATACTCTGTGAATATGACTGATTTTTAATTAATTTCAACCATTTATGAGAACGCTGACAGAAAAAAGTCAAAACCGGGTCTGGTTCCCCCCCTTTTTACACTTTGAACTCTCACTTCTCTCTGTTTTGTGTATTGCTATGAAAATTTAAAATGTTGTTAAGCAAGCATTTCTGAGATCAGAACTATAAGTTTTGTAAGATTTTATTTTGAAATAAGCTTATGGGATCAGAATGGCACGGGGGATTTTCAATTTAATATTGCAGAATGCGAAAAATCCATACTGGCTATAGTATACAGCCACTCTTGTGGCTGTGTAATATGGCATGACAAATTCAAACAAAAACAAGCTTTTAAAAGAAAAAATAAAAGCAGAGTGGAACATCTTAACAAGTCATCTAACATAAGCTATCAGTCTACAGTTACATAGCCTCCAAAGGGAGAGAGTTTCTCAGTTTTGGACAACAACTGAGAATTCCGCATTAAGATATTTACCAAAGAAATCTCCGGTGGGTAAAGAACTCTGAGCAAAACCTCCCAAGAGGACTCTGCACACATGGACACTCATAGAATCATAGAGTAGTAGGGTTGGAAGGGGCCTATAAGGCCATCAAGTCCACCCCTGCTGAGTGCAAGAATCCAAATCAAAACATTCCCGACTAGGGTTGCCAGGTCAGAAGCATCCCAAAACCTTAGATTTGAGGGGTGTGCCCTAGTGATGCCATGGCGCAGGCACGAGTGATGCCATGGGACGGGCACGAGTGATGTCACGGAGCGGGCCCCAGAGATGTCATTAATCATGATACATTAAGCAGCAATCACAGTTGCTTGGAGCATACAATTAAAATATATCTGATTAGAAATTAAGATAGAAATCTTAGCTAAAAGGTGGAGTCTGGGTAGGGAACATTTAATCCAGCCTACTTGCTTTCAGCAAGAAGAGTTAAGTGCCTTCAGACCAGGCCAGTCACCAGAAGGTCACTGTAGGGACAAAGGAGCTTAGTGTTGTGGAGATGTTAGGTGGGAACTTTGGGGAGTAAAGATGGATGCCCCTGAAGGCTGCAATTCTAAACACACTTACTAAGGGATTAAGCCCCATAGAACTCAACAGGACTGACTTCTAAGTAGATATAGTTTGGATTTTGCTGTTGGTAAACCTTGACTAGGGTTCTTCTGCATAGACATCCATATCCAAGCAGGGTTGGCAACCCCCTGCCTGGAATACCCTGCCCTTATCTTTTAACGTGGCTGCTCCAAATGTTTTTACAGATTTGACCCTTTACTTCAGAAAGAGGTCTATTTGAAGCACATGAATCCCACCACAGAATCATGGGAACTGCAGTTTGTTAAGAGTGGTGAGAACTATAACTGTGAGGGGGAAATTACACTTCCCAGAATTCTTTAGGGAAGTCATGCACTTTAAATGCGAGTTGGATGTGCTTTAAGCATATTGTGTGAATCCACTTAATAAATTTTGCCTGCATGTAAATTGTTTTAATTAATTTTTCAAAATGGAAACGAGCTATCAACTGTAGTGGGTGACCATGGGCTACTTACCATCTCTAAGCCTATCTGCCCCTCAGGATGAAAATAATGGAGAACCATGACTGCTGTCAGTTCTACACTGCGTCAGCAGTGCCGGTGGGGGGCTGGAAATTCCTGGGTGGTTGGCAGCGAAGCAAAGTCCTTAGCTGGCAGTCTGGTCATAAATCTGCCAGGTCTAGGAGGAGGGGAGCTGATAAGGGCCAGGCTTGTCCGAAGCATACTTGCCGAGTCAGGAGTCCAGAAGTGAGGTCAGTAGAGGTCTGGGATCAAGTGCCAAGGGGTCAGTCCGAAAGAGGGTGCCAGGAAACTAGGAACACACAAGCCACGCCTGACATTGCAATCAGCAACAAGCTGCAGCCAAGGTGTGCCTTATAAAGAGCAAGGTTGATAGCAGGTGTGAGTCCTCAGCGTTTGGGCCTTAAGGAGACAGGCCTGCCGCTCTTCTGCCTGACCTTCTGCTGTCTACGTTCTGCAGGTGAGGGGGGAGTATCCTGTTCACTGTCTGTGTCTGGCTGCAGGGCCTCTGCTGTCCCTGGGGTGCTCTGCAGCTGAGGGGCAGAAGGAACTGGATTCTCAGGAGGCTCCTCTGTGTCTCCTGCTGCTCCTGGGTCTGCTGCTGTTACTCCCGAGTCATCCTCATCTGAGGAGTCCTCTGACAGGGCCATGACACTATCCGCCGCCCCACGACCAACCCTCCGCCTCCCGCCGGGGCCCGGCTTATCCAGGTAGCGCTGGTGGAAGCGCCGGACCAGACGAGGGGCATGCACCTGTGCCGCATCTTCCCATGAGCGTTCCTCAGGGCCGTACCCCTGCCAGTCTATGAGGTACTGGAGGCAGTCCCGATGCCTCCGGGAGTCCAGGATCTGCGCCACTTCGAATTCCTCTTCCCCGTTGACTTGTATCGGTGGTGGGGGCCGTGGTTGACTACCCAAGGGGTGAGGCGGGAGAGCGGGAGTCATCAGTGATCTATGGAAGACAGGGTGAATGAGGAAGGAGGCAGGGAGTTGGAGCCGGAACGCCACCAGGTTAATTTGCTGGGTGATCCGGAAGGGACCTGCATTCCGAGCCTCCAGCTTGTGAGACGGCCGTTGCGAATGCAGGAATTTGGTTGAGAGCCATACCCGGTCCCCTACCTTAAGCGGCGGGCTTGGTTGGCGGTGGCGATCAGCAAAGCGCTTATACGCATCCTTGGCCTGCTCCAGCTGCTCCTTCAGGACTGCCTGCAGGGCCTGCAACTCCTGCAGCATGACATCCGCATCGGGGACCGGCCACGGGGGTCGCACCGAGGGGAAGAATCGGGGGTGGTAGCTGTAGGAAGCAAAGAACGGGGTCTGGCGCGTGGAGGCATGCACGGAGTTATTATATGCGAACTCCGCCAGCGGTAACAGATCCACCCAATTTTCCTGTTGGAAGCAGGTATAACACAGCAGGTATTGTGGTGGGCGGAGGACAAGTGGATCTGGATGTGCAGGGCCCGAAACAGGGCCTGCCAGAACCGGGCGGTGAACTGGGCTCCTCGGTCAGAGATCAGGTGGTCGGGGGGGCCGTACAACCGGAAAACCTGGGCCAAAAACAGTAGCGCAGTTTCTGGGGCAGAGGGTAGTCCGGCACAGGGGAGGAAATGGGCCATCTTGGTGAACAGGTCTACGACTACGAGGATGGTGGTCATTCCCCCAGGAGGCCGACAAGTCCGTGATAAAATCCAGGGAGACCGAGTGCCAGGGCCCTGGGGGGGTAGGCAGTGGGAGCTGGAGCACCGGGGGCTTGCCGGGGTGGCTCTTGGCTCGCTGGCAGGTATCACAGGCTGCTACATAGTCCTTGACATCCACTTGGACCCGGGGCCACCAGAAATCCCATAGGACCAGGTGGAGGGTGTTATACGTTCCAAAATGCCCTGCAGGCTGGCTGTCATGGCAGAGGTGAAGCACCTCTCCCCGCAGAGCTCCCGGGGGAACGTACAACCGGTTCCGGTGGTACAAGAGGCCCTGATGAAGGAAAAGGGGCTGTCCCGGGCGGCCGTCCCGGACTGGAGCTCTCACTGCTGGGCCAGGGTGTAGGGGTCCTTTTGCTGCTGCTCCTGCACCCGGTCCAGGAGGGGTTGTAGTTGGTGTGTAGTGGCGAAGTTCTCTGGGCGGAGGATTGGGCGAAGGGGGCGATCGACCTGCTCGGCTCGGTATTCCGGCTTGCGAGAGAGCGCGCCTGCTAGGGTGTTTCGGCGGCCAGGGAGGTAGGTGACCGTGAACTGGAACCGGGAGAAAAACAGGGACCACCGGTTCTGGCGTTGGTTCAGCCGTCGGGCGCTTTGCAGGTGCTCCAGGTTTCGGTGGTCCGTTCATACCTGGACCGGATGGCGTGCCCCTTCCAGGAGATGACGCCAGGTCTCGAAAGCTACTTTGATGGCCAGTAACTCCTTCTCCCAAATGGTGTA
Organism: Rhineura floridana; assembly: GCF_030035675.1. Classification (NCBI taxonomy): domain Eukaryota; kingdom Metazoa; phylum Chordata; class Lepidosauria; order Squamata; family Rhineuridae; genus Rhineura; species Rhineura floridana. Next base: position 199,753,601 of record NC_084480.1, on the reverse strand, counting down.
GTTCTGTTCTGAAGCGTTGAGTTTCCAGGAATGGAACGCACAGGGGAGCAGGGACTGCTTGCTCCCCACCAGCTGAAGTAGGACCGCTGCCACTGCCTTATCAGATGCATTGGCCTCCACTATGTAAGGTCGGGTAGGGCCGGGTTGCTGGAGGATGGGTTCAGATGTAAAGGCGTGTTAGAGGAGCCGGAAGGCCTGTTGAGCGGCCTCGGTCCAAACAAACTTCTCTTTGCCTCGAAGCAGGTCTGAGATGGGCGTGGTGAGTTCGGAGAAGTGGGAGATGAACCGGCGGTAATAGTTGGCGAAGCCCAAGAAGCGCTGCACATCTTTGGGGCTTCGTGGAGCTGCCCAGTGGAGGATGGTCTCAATTTTGGCGGGGTCCATCTGGATACCCGAGGGCGAGATCCGATGGCCTAGGAAATCCACAGTCGGGAGGTCAAAGTCGCATTTTTCGAGCTTGGCGAAGAGGCGGTGCTCCTGCAGGTGCTGCAGCACCGCTCCAACGTGCTCCTTATGTTCCGAGGGGTTCCGCAAGTACATCAGGATGTCATCCAAGTAGATCACCAGGAAGCGGTCTAGGAGGTCCCGGAAGATGTCGTTCATGAAGTGCTGGAAGACGGCAGGAGTGTTGCACAAGCCAAACGGCATCACGGTGTACTCAAAGTGCCCATAATAGGTGCGGAATGCCGTCTTCCACTCATCGCCCTCCCGCATACGCACCAGGTTGTAGGCCCCTCGCAGGTCTAGTTTGGTGAAAATGCGAGTGCCCTGCAGCTGCTCTAACAGTTCTGGGATCAGGGGCAAAGTGTAGCGATTCCGAACTGTAATCTGGTTGAGGGCGCAGTAGTCATTGCACAGCCAGAGTTCCCCACATTTCTTTTTGACAAAGAGGACAGGGGCGGCTGCAGGGGATGTGGAAGGGCGAATGAACCCTCGGTGCAGGTTCTTGTCGAGGAACTCTCTGAGGGCTGCCAGTTCGGGTTCTGACAGGGAGTAAAGCCGGCCCACAGGAATCTTGGCTCTGGGTAGCAGATTGTCGGCAGGATGAGCTGGGCTCCTGGGGGGTTGTCAGAAGAGGATTCAAATGGCTGGCAGAGGGAGGAGGGAGGAACTTACCCTCTGTGGAGCTAAGCCGAAACAGAGGACATGCCAGAGATAGGGTCGCCTAGCAACGGGGAGCCTGAGAGCCTTGAAGTTTTAGAATCCCCCCCAGACATTCCCAGGCCCTCCCTTCTCCGCAGCTCAGAGCAAGAGGGAGTGCTGATCACAGCAGAAAGGCAGAGAGATGGTTTACCCTCAGCTCCTCCTTTACCACCCATAGGGGAATCGGACACTTCAGAAGAGGAGGAGGTGATGCCTCCCCCCTCACCACGCACATGCAGACGGTTGAAAAGACAGGAGAGAAGGGGGGGAAGGCGGGCAGTACCTGAGGGGGAGTTAAGGAGGAGCGAAAGGTTGTGCGCCCGTTTAGCCCCTTCTTAAAGAACAGGCGGGAAGCAGCCCCTTGCTCTGTCAACTTTCTCCCAATGTCGCAGGACCTGTATCCCTGTATTGCTTCATGAGAAAGCGCAGTCTTTGTTGGACATTACTCTAATAAAACACGAATTAACTACAACCTCTGGTCTGGTTCCTGAGTCACATCCTGGGCCTGACAGCTTGACAGAGCCACCTAAATCACCCTCAACACTCTCTTCGCTTGACTGGGACAAGATGTCAAAGGGAGCAGCGGGGGGGACAAACCCCACTTCTGAGACGGAAAAGTGAAACTCTTGAGGACTAAGGTAGTTGAATTGCAGACGTATGTCCAAGCCCTGCTAGCAGCAGTCAAGGCGCTGAAGACGGATAATCAAACCTTGAAGGCCACGATAGACCAGATGCAAACAGCCCCTCCAGCTGCCGCAGTAAAGGTTCCCATTGGATTGCCCCCAAAATACACGGGACAAAGTGATCAGTTGGCAACTTTCGTGGCTCAATGTGAGTTATATCTGGATGTCAGGCACATGGAGTTTCCAGACGATGGGGCTAAAGTGGCCTTCATGATTAGTCTCCTGGAGGGAGAAGCTGCAAAATGGGTGACTCCGTATCTCGTGTGAAAAGATACTGTCTTAAGAAGGTACAGAGGATTTATACAGGAGATGACCGAGAGGTTCCAAGACCCGCAAAGAGCTGAAACAGTAGCGCGGCAACTAGGCGCTCTGAAGCAAGCTAAAGGGACTGTTTCCGAGTACACTAACGCTTTTAAAATCTGTCCCAGGAAACTGGTTACAATGACACCGCCCTGATGTTTATGTACCGGAGTGGATTAAATGCTGAAATCCTGGATGAGTTGGCCAAGACCTCCCCCCCCGCTGACCTACCAGGGCTCATCCGGCTATGCCTACAGATAGATCACTGGATGGAAGGAAGGCGCCTGGAAAGGAAGCAGGAGGTCCCGAGATACTCAGCCTCGGCATCTCGCAGCAAGACCCTTCCTTCTGCAGGAATGGCAGGTAATGCAACTGAGGGACAGGGAGGGGCTAGGCCAAGACTGTCGGAAGAAGAAAAGGAAAGATGCCGCTGAGAACGTTTATGCTTTTATTGTTCAAAGCCGGGCCACGTGGCCAGAGACTGTGGACTAAAAGGGGGGAAAGCTGAGCCATTGGGAAACTAGAACACCCAGTCCACGTGCAGGCCGGTGGACTGGGGGCAGCGTTGTATAAAGGCCCCCCAACGATCCAACCTCCCTCAAAGGGGGTGTTGGTCTTGCCTATTCGGATTACAACTTCCAGAGGAGTGGTGTTTAATTCCACTGCCTTAATTGACAGTGGAGCCTCCACAAATTTTATTGATGTAAAGTTAGTCAAGCGTCATGGAATTTCCCGGTGGAAACTGAACGCTCCCCTAGCTGTGGAGACTATCGATGGGAGACCCCTGAAGTCAGGAGGGGTGACACAAGCCGCGGAGGAAGTGAAACTTCAAATCCCCGGGCACGAAGAGTTCATTTTGCTATACGTGTCAGATCTCTCGAACTTTGAGGTGATTCTGGGAATGCCCTGGCTAGCAAAGCATGAACCCACAATAAGTTGGAAGGAGGCGGTGGTGTGGTTCACCTCACAGTATTGCCAGGAGAACTGTCAACCTGAAGGAATCAAGAACACCTTAGCGGAGGCAGTGCAAGAGATCGAGCAAGTGATCCTGCCGCCAAAGTATGAAGAATTCAAAGATGTGTTTGATGAAAAGGAGGCAGAGACTTTACCCCCCCGCCCTTACGACTGTGCGATTGATCTAGTGCCAGGAGCCAGCATTCCATCAGGGAGAATCTACTCTCTCACAGAGATTGAGAGGGAGGCCCTGAAGGAATTCCTGGATAAAAACCTGAGATGAGGATTCATACGCCCCTCACAATCCCCTGCTGGAGCGCCACTATTGTTTGTGAAAAAGAAGGGGGGGGAACTCAGACCCTGTAACGACTATCGCGCATTGAACCAGATCACCATCCCCAACAGCTACCCGCTGCCCCTGATCTCAGAGTTGTTGGACCGACTGCGCTCTGCAAAAATCTTCACGAAGTTGGATTTGAGAGGAGCGTACAATCTGATCAGGATGAAGCAGGGAGATGAATGGAAAACAGGGTTCTTGACCGCTTACGGACAGTATGAATACCTGGTCATGCCGTTCGGGCTTTGTGGAAGTTCAGGAATTTTTCAAAAATTCATGAATGACGTGTTTAGAGACTTGTTGGACACATATGTAATCTGTTACTTAGATGATATCCTGGTGTTCTCAAAGAACCAGGAAGACCACGACCAGCATGTGAAGACGGTGTTGCAGAGACTGAGAGAAAATCACCTGTATGCTAAATTAGAGAAATGTGGATTTGACCTGAAGTCTCTAGACTTCCTTGGATATCGAATCTCAGCGGAAGGCGTGGACATGGACCCAGGGAAAGTAAGCTGTATATTGGACTGGGGCCAACCTGTCACCAAAAAGGATGTACAACGGTTTTGGGGGTTTGCCAATTATTACAGAAAGTTCATTCCAGGGTTTTCCAAATTGACAGCTCCTCTGACTGACTGTTTAAGGGGAAAGAAGAAGTTTCAATGGACAGAGAATGCCACCCAGGCCTTTGAGGAGCTGAAGAGAAGGTTCGCTTCCGAGCCCATTCTGCACTTTGCTGACCCGACCCGCCCTTTCATCGTGGAAGCAGATGCTTCAGATTTTGCTATCGGGGGGTCCTTCTGCAATTAGACCAAGAAGGAAAGGAGCTGCACCCCTGTGCGTACTTCTCTCAGAAGTTAAAGCCTGCAGAGAAGAATTACACAGTTTGGGAGAAGGAGCTGCTGGCCATCAAGGACTCTTTTGAAAACTGGAGACAATACCTAGAGGGGGCCCCTCATCAGATCGAAGTGCGCTCCGACCACAAGAACCTGGAAAGCCTCCAAACTGCCAGAAAACTGAACCAGAGACAAATAAGATGGTCCCAGTTATTCACCAGGTTTAACTTCAAGATCACTTACCAAGCCCAAGCCAAAAACCAGAGAGCTGATGCCTTATCCAGACAGCTACAGTACAAAGAAAGTATATCCGAGGACCAGCCTCAGTACGTGATCCCGCCAGACAAATTAATGTTGGGATCATGCCAGTCTTCGTGGGAAGAGGAACTCAAAAAGGCACAACAAGAAGATGCAGACGTACTAAAATATGGGCAGGAGACGGGACAAAGTCAAGACTCAGAAGTAACCTTTCACTGGAGGAATGGACTATTATGGTTCAAAACAGCCAGATATGTGCCAGAAGGAGAATTAAGGCTCAGAATCCTACGCCAGTGCCATGATTCCATCACAGCGGGACACTTTGGGATTTACATGACCATTCAGAACGTGGCCAAGGACTTCTGGTGGCCTAAAATGTGTAGGGATATTGAAAGCTATGTAAAGTCCTGTTCTGTCTGTCTGCGGACAAAAACACAAACAGGAAAACCAGCAGGACTGTTACAACCGCTACCTGTCCCACATGAACCCTGGAAGGATCTCTCCATGGATTTTATAACTGATCTACCCAAATCCCAAGGAATGACAGCCGTTTTAGTCATGGTAGATCTACTCACCAAAATGGCACATTTCCTCCCTTGTGCAGGGGCCTTAGAGGCTAAGGAAACGGCCAAGTTATTCATCAAAGAAGTCTACCGACTGCATGGGTTGCCAAACAGTGTAGTCTCAGACCGAGGAACTCAGTTCACAGCCAAATTTTGGAGAGCAATGTGGAAACAGTTGCAGACGGAATTAAAACTCTCCTCCGCCCATCACCCCCAGACAGATGGGCAAACGGAACGCTTGAACACCGTTTTGGAAAGATATTTAAGAAGTTATGTGTCCTATCAACAGACTGACTGGGTATCATATTTGCATTTTGCAGAGTTCGCCTACAACAATTCTCTACACTCCAGCACTCAACAAACCCCATTCTTCGCGAATTATGGATTCCATCCTAAAGTCTTTCCAAGCAGCTCAGAAGGAATGCTGGTACCGGCAGCTGAGGACTTCCTAAAAGAATTGCAAGCGGCGCAACAAACACTGAAACAGCAGTTAAACGAAGCCAAAACAGAGTACAAGCGAGTTGCTGACCTGCACAGGAAGGAGGGGCCCCCCCTTCAACCAGGAGACCAGGTATGGCTGTCCACCCGTTTCCTCCAGATGCCGGGCAAATGTAGAAAATTACAAGACAAAAGGGTGGGTCCTTTTGAAATAGAAACTCAAATTAATCCCGTGGCGTACCGGCTGAAGCTACCTGACACGTTTAAAATACATCCTGTGTTTCATCGATCTCTCTTGACGAAAGCTGCCCCTCCCAGTGAGCTGCGGCCAGAGGAGCCTCCTGGGTCCCCACTCCTGATAAATGAGCAGCTTGAGTTTGAAGTTGAGGAAATCTTGGATTCCAGGATCAGACGCCACAAGCTGCAGTATTTGATTCACTGGAAGGGCTATGGAGTGGCTGACAGAACATGGGAAAATGCAGATGATGTGCATGCTCCAGAGTTAGTAAAACTTTTCCATCAACGTTTTCCTCACCGCCCCAAGCCAGACAGGGGGAGGGGGGCACAGCTTGAGAAGGGGGATGGTGTCGGGAGGATGAGCTGGGCTCCTGGGGGGTTGTCAGAAGAGGATTCAAATGGCTGGCAGAGGGAGGAGGGAGGAACTTACCCTCTGTGGAGCTAAGCCGAAACAGAGGACATGCCAGAGATAGGGTCACCTAGCAACGGGGAGCCTGAGAGCCTTGAAGTTTTAGAATCCCCCCCAGACATTCCCAGGCCCTCCCTTCTCCGCAGCTCAGAGCAAGAGGGAGGGCTGATCACAGCAGAAAGGCGGAGAGATGGTTTACCCTCAGCCTCTCCTTTATCACCCATAGGGGAATCGGACACTTCAGAAGAGGAGGAGGTGATGCCTCCCCCCTCACCACGCACACGCAGACGGTTGAAAAGACAGGAGAGAAGGGGGGGAAGGGGGGCAGTACCTGAGGTGGAGTTAAGGAGGAGCGAAAGGTTGTGCGCCTGTTTAGCCCCTTCTTAAAGAACAGGCGGGAAGCAGCCCCTTGCTCTGTCAACTTTCTCCCAATGTCGCAGGACCTGTATCCCTGTATTGCTTCATGAGAAAGCGCAGTCTTTGTTGGACATTACTCTAATAAAACACGAATTAACTACAACCTCTGGTCTGGTTCCTGAGTCGCATCCTGGGCCTGACACAGATCAATGGGACAGTCGTAAGGACGATGGGGTCGCAACTGGTCTGCCTCTTGCTTCCCAAACACATCCGTGAACTCCTGGTACTGCTCCGGTAAGGCCTCGAGCACGGAGCTTGCCTCCCGGGTTATCAGGATGTGCTCCTTTGGCCTCCAGCAGGTGGCTTGGCAATAGGGGGATCCGAGGGTCAGCCGGCCCGTGGACCACTGGATGATGGGGTCGTGCCGCTGGAGCCACGCCAGGCCCAGCACGACCGGGAAGTGGAGTGCGGCAGCCAGGTAGAACTGGAGGCTTTCCTGGTGCTCCCCCAGGGCCACGTCGTGCGGCACTGTCTCCTGTACTACAGGGCCCAAGGCAAGAAGCCGGCCATCAATAGTCTCCACCAGGAGGGGGCGGCGGATGGGTTGACTGGGAACCCGGTGGAGCTTGGCAAAGGAGACGTCCATAAAATTGCTGGTGGATCCCGAGTCCAGCATGGCGGGTACTTGTAGGGTCCCCCTTCCGGGGACTATCAGTGCGATCAACACGGTCAGATGCTTGGGTGGTGAGGAACTGAGGTGGCAGGCCCCTTGAACCATGAGGTTGCCCCGGCTCAGGGGCCTATGAAGGCCAGGGCATGGACGTTTCCCGAGGCAGGGGCTGTGGGTCGTTTCGTGGAACACTGGGCTGCAAAATGTCCCGGGGCCCTGCAATACAGGCAGAGACCCTGTTGCCGGCGTCAGCAGCTTTTCGGCCACAGAGAGATGTGGCCGAGCCCCTCCCAGCTGCATTGGTTCTGCCGGGGGTGTAGGGTCCTTGCCAACGGGCTCCGAGGGCCCAGCCACTGGGGCTGATGTTCTGTAGACTGGCCGGGGTCGGTTGGCAGCATGCCTGCTTTCCAGCCTCCCGTCAATCTGGAGACACAGGCGTATGAGGGCATGCAGGGTTCCAGGGCGCTCCACCCTAGCTAGCTCATCCAGAAGCTCATCCGACAACCCCTCCTGAAATTGGTCCATGAGAGCTGCTTCGTTCCAGCCCAGGTTTTGTTGTAATAAATGAAAGTCTGTTACATATTCCCCCAAGGGGCGTCAGCCTTGCCGCAGCCGGCGTATGCAGCGGTTGGCTGTAGCTGATTGGACTGGGTCCTCGAACATAGCCTTCAGTTTTCTGGTGAAGGTGGCTAAGTCGTTGAGCACGGGGCTTCGCTCGAGGAGTAGGGGCGTGGCCCATCTAGCTGCAGCCCCGGTGCACAGGTTAATCAAGAATCCCACCCGGCTCTTATCATCTGGGAAGGCCTCTGGTCGTAACTCCATGAAGAGCTGGGCCTGGGCCAAGAAGGCTGGGAGCTGGTCAGAAGCCCCAGTAAATTTCTCTGGGAGAGTCACAGGGCACTTGGCTCTCCCTGTAGGGAGAGGGGGTGGGGCTGCTGCTAGCTGGGTTTGCAAGCCTTGGATGGCCAACAACAGCTGGTCTACTTGTGAGCACAGGAGCAAGTTTTCCTGCTGGAGTTACTCCATGGTCAGCACTTCCCCCACTCCCTCGTTTGCCTGCTCTGTTTTGGGCTGACTGCAAACTGTCAGCTCTACACTGCATCAGCAGTGCCGTGGGGGGCTGGAAATTCCTGGGTGGTTGGCAGGGAAGCAAAGTCCTTAGCCAGAAGTCTGGTCATAAATCTGCCAGGTCTAGGAGGAGGGGAGCTGATAAGGGCCAGGCTTGTCCGAAGTGTACTTGCCAAGTCAGGAGTCCAGAAGTGAGGTCAGTAGAGGTCCGGGATCAAGTGCCAAGGGGTCAGTCCAAAAGAGGGTGCCAGGAAACTAGGAACACACAAGCCACGCCTGACGTTGCAGTCAGCAACAAGCTGCAGCCAAGGTGTGCCTTATAAAGAGCAAGGTTGACAGCAGGTGTGAGTCCTCAGCGTTTGGGACTTAAGGAGACAGGCCTGCCTCTCTTCTGCCTGACCTTCTGCTGTCTACGTTCTGCAGGTGAGGGGGAGTATCCTGTTCACTGTCTGTGTCTGGCTGCAGGGCCTCTGCTGTCCCTGGGGTGCTCTGCAGCTGAGGGGCAGAAGGAGCTGGATTCTCAGGAGGCTCCTCTGTGTCTCCTTCTGAGTCTGCTGCTCCTGGGTCTGCTGCTGTTACTCCCGAGTCGTCCTCATCTGAGGAGTCCTCTGACGGGGCCATGACAACTACCCCAAGGCATATTTAAAATGTAAAGGAAGTATTGTACAACCATAGTGTGAAATTGGACACTTATAGGGACACAGTATGACAAAACTGGGCAGAAGTAATGAGTGGGGTACCACAGGGCTCAGTCCTGGGCCCAGTGCTCTTCAACATTTTTATTAACGACTTGGATGAGGAAGTACAGAGCATGCTTATCAAATTTGCAGATGATACAAAATTGGGGGGCATAGCTAATACTTTGGAAGACAGACAGAAAATTCAAAGGGACCTTGATAGGCTGGAGCATTGGGCTGAAAACAACAGAATGAAATTCAACAGGGATAAATGCAAAGTTCTACACTTAGGAAAAAGAAACCAAATGCACAGATATAAGATGGGGGATACTTGGCTCAGCAATACGACATGTGAGAAGTATCTTGGAATTGTGATTGATCACAAGCTGAATATGAGCCAACAGTGTGATGTGGCTGCAAAAAAAGGTAAATGCTATATTAGGCTGCATTAACAGAAGTATAGTTTCCAAATCGCGTGAAGTATTAGTTCCCCTCTATTCAGCACTGATTAGGCCTCATCTTCAATACTGCATCCAGTTCTGGTCTCTGCATTTCAAGAAGGATGCAGACAAACTGGAACAGGTTCAGAGGAGGGCAACAAGGATGATCAGGGGACTGGAAACAAAGCCCTATGAGGAGAGACTGAAAGAACTGGGCGTGTTTAGCCTGGTAGTCCTGGATTGGGTGGTTGGCAGTAGACTCCGAGCACCACATTCCTTTTATTACTTGCCCCATTAATTTTAATCCAGATACTCTCAGTGGCACTACCAAGCTCATCTTCCTGTATTTCTGTGCAGGTATATATATTTTTAACATAAAGCACAACTCCACCTCCCTTTCTTCCCTTCTGTTCTTTTTGAACAAGTTATATTCTTCAGTTGCTGTATTCCAGTCATGGGAGTCATCCCACCAAGTTTCAGTTATACCTATCAAGTTGTAATTACCCTCCTGTATTAAGAGTTCAAGTTCATCCTGCTTGTTTCCCATGCTCTATGCATTAGTGTACAGACATCGAAGACCATGTGATTTATGGCTTGTCTTCCATACTACATTTTTCTGAAGACTGTTACTGGGCCCTATTAGAGCTGAACTCTCTGTTCCCATTACTGTACACAAGCCTTCATCAGTCGTTACCACCAAGTTTATGTCTCCCTCTCTCTTAGGATTCAGTTTAAAGCCCTCTGGATGGACTTCTCCATGCTGTGGCCAAACACATTCTTCCTAGTCCTTGTGAGATGCAACCCATCACTTGCCTACAGTCCATCTTCCAGGAAGCATAGCCCATGATTCCAGAATCCAAATCTCTCACATCAGCATCATCTTTGTAGCCATTCATTCACATGGAATATTTTTCTTTCCCTTTCTACTCCTCTTTTTAGTACTGGAAGGATGGATGAAAAATCTATTTGGGCACCAAAGTCCTTGAGTTTCCTTCCCAGAGCTTCATAGTCTGATGTGATTTTGTTAGGAAATATTTTATTTCCTAGGCCCCAAGAGTTGTCAAGAGTTGTCAAGAAATGCTACATTATTGCCAGAGCTAGTGCCGCAATGAATTATGCAACTTAGAGAAGGTGGGGAACACAAGACTCTAAGTTTCGTTTTCCTCTCGTGAGAAAGAACACCCAGAGGCACCTGTAAGACTGTAACATCTTGGTAAAAGAGATAAAGTGTATCCCCTCTGATTTGTTGCTATTTCTCTCTGTCTTGCTTCACTATACACATCCTGCACATTGTAGCTAATTCAGCACAAAGCGAGAAGTATTCTCAAAATACCTTATTAGAATTGTATCTATAAGATTTACGTCACACTGCTGAGTGAGTAGCTTTCACAGGCATACTAGCAACATCTTTATCTCTTTTTGTGTCAATCTAATTCTTTTCCTCGCCTTTCTCCGTTCTTATCTCAAAATAAGTTTTCTTAGATTGACAAGTGTATGAATACTTTATCAATCTCTCGCTTTTTAGAATTATAAGAAATGTAGCAAGGATAAACAGATGCGCTTGCTTATCTCTGTAATACTGTATTCCCTTTGTTAAGATTTTAAAAATATACTTTGTTTTGCTTATGAAACTTATATAAGGGTGCTTTCAAGTAATAAACGGTGCTCTCTTCTCTGTCAGACTGCTGTCTGTGCAGTTTAGAGACCCCTCTTGATCAAGTAGTATTGTGTGTCTGCTTTATGTTTGGTATCTGGCTGAGCCACTGAAACAGGTAAATTGAATTGTCAAACTCACCCTCCTATTCAGGGCTGAGGGGTGCGTTAGCTCGCCCTTTCTGGGAAGGGGAGGGAGCTTAGATTTGGACACAACACTACCAAGCTAGACCTTGCCCACCAGCTACGTTTCAGGCAAGGCTCTTGAAACCTGTCTTCATTTGCAGTTCTGGACAGGTAGCCCATACATTGCTATAATGATCATAAATTGATGTCTCTCTGTGTGTGTATGTGTGTGTGTGTGAATGTATGTGCTTGTGTGTGTGTGTGTGTGTGTGTGTGTGTGTGTGTGTGTGTGTGAGAGAGAGAGAGAGAGAGAGAGAGAGAGAGAGAGAGAGAGAGAGAGAGAGAGAGAGAGAGAGAGAGAGAGGTTCAGCTTTATGGATAACATGTTGTGCAGACCTGAACTAAATAATGAACAAGGACCATCTATTTTTTTTTAATACTGGACATCATGTCCCCTTATTTCATGTATTTGAAAACCTTTACACTAAACAGTTTGTTAAAAAAAAGCATCCTATGCAGAAATTATCCCTGCAGGATCCATTGTGGGAAACAGTATATCTTTCTTCTTTCATTTATCTCTGCATTTCTGATTATTTGGCTGGTTGTTGTTGGTCTTTTATTTGCCACTCTGTCTATTGTTTTGAGATGATCCCTTTTCATTAAAAATGTCATTCATTTATACTGGTAGCTATGTGATATCAATATTGTTATTGTTTGTTGAGTTGGCTCCAGATTAAATGCACTGAAATGTGACATGTTAGCTATGAAGTTCCATTGATTTCAAAAGGTTTACTCTAAGCATCACTAAGTCTGAATCCAATCAATCATGTGCCTCTCTGTCTGTGTGTGAGAGATGGGGAAGAGTGCACATGTGTGCATGCATGTACATCACTTACCACTGAATATGGCCCTTGGGACCACAAAGGTTGCCCACCCTTCATTATATCCATACTTGCTTATATCCCAGTTATCTCCATCTGTTCATGTATGGATGCTGGCATCACAGCATTATGTTCTACCTTGTGCTTTATTTGCATCACTGGCACACTAAAAAATCCCATCGTTAGATTTGCTCAGCACATTTAAGGCTGGCCATGGAAGTAATTTTGATACTTGGCAATCAGATCTGTAAAGTGGGAAATTCACCTGTGGTCTTGCCAGGAGGCCACATGGCCAAGCCCATCTATGTTTGGCATCATATACAACCCTTATCACATCTGTTACATCTACATGATCACATATTTCTTCATTTGTTACATGGTTAAGAAGAGAGATTTTTCACATATGTTGATCCATAGCTCTTTTTGTATCATAGCTTTTTGTATCAATTATTTTTTCTTCATCTACCAATGTTGTTGACTAGTTCAGTGCTGTAAATCATAGCAGGCATGATGGTTGAGTTGTAAAAGCCTGTGTAATCATAAGTAACCACAAGGGTGGAATGTAAATATATATATTTATCACCCTCATCATATCAATAATAATAATAATAATAATAATAATAATAATAATAATAATAATAATAATAATAATAATAATAAATGTTTATTTTAAAGTAAATCCCATGCACTCACCACCAAAGTTGATTTTCATCATCTACTGTTACCTATCACTATCTTCTTCAATTTGATTTTAACAGAATATTCTGGGGAGTACTTTGTTATGCATTCATTTAATTTTATTTTCATTTTCAAGATATTAATTTTATCCATTTTTCTGCTCCAACTGAGAGAGGTCAGTATAATTAGTAAATGTTACACAGTCATTAATGAAAAGTTCAACATTGATATTGATTCCATACACCCATTTATTTTATTTTATTTTATTTTATTTTATTATACTTTGAGAAATTGTGTTATCTTTTTCATTTCATTGTGAACATGAATGAAGTCTAGATAGCTAAATTCCCATCTCTGGTATCAAAAGTCATGGAGAGATATAAGAGAATCAACTTCCCCCCTTTTCTCTGTCATCTAGGATGACCACGGCCATTTCAATGCCAAACCTGATCCTTAGTCTTCAATAACATGAGTCAAAAAAATCCATATCCTCCAAGCATATTGGAAGTTGCCTGACTACCACCCTCTGCACAAACCTTGCACAACAAATGGATATTTGTAACCAGCACATAGTTGTCATATATCTCTGGCTCCATGGAAGACCTCTTGAGGATGAGCCATTACCCCTCCTGCAAAAAGGCATTTGACCCACCCAGTCAACCCCTTCTGGCTAGTTCTTATAAGCAAAGAAGGGCAAGGATCAAGAGTAGATGTGAAAGCCTTATTTCTCAAGTACCTTGTCCTTATCCTCTGGCTGCAGTAACTGAAACTGAAACCATACAATATGACCAGACCATGCACTTGACACCTCTGCTAGACCTGCTCATATTATGGAGTCTAGTTCACTAGCCATGAATTTAGAAATGACAGACATGTCATCTATGGAAGGAGGCATTATTTTTCAAATATCAAGATTAAGCAATAGTCATATATTTTACAAAAGCTATTCTTATTACATGAACAGTAATCATTAGATCTGGGCCTCTGGGTGTTCTTTCTCACGAGAGGAAAATGAAACTTAGAGTCTTGTGTTCCCCACCTTCTCTAAGTTCCATAATTCATTGAGGCACTAGCTATGGCAATAATGTAGCATTTCTTGACAACTCTTGACAACTCTTGGGGCCTAGGAAATAAAATATTTCCTAACAAATCCCCCCTTTGCAGCGAATTTAAACAAGGCTGTTTAAATTATAGCTGCATCATTGTGTTCTAACCATTTGGAGTTACTCAGAGAAGTGAAAGATCGGCTTTGGAGGAGAAATTCGCTTGGGAAAGGGGACCTTCTCAGACACTGAGTTCCAAGAGTTGAAAAGAGGGAGAATAAATTGGGTAGGCATTGTATACAGCAACATAAGAAAATAATACCAGAAATTCCCACAAAAATGTAAATAAAAAGCTTGTGCCAGCTCGGCCATTGATTAAACCATTCGGTTAGACTTGGGAAAGAAGAAAAGGTCTTAATGCTTTCCACGTCGTTATATACAGTGTTGAGGTGATTTAAATGTTGCAAAACATCAGCCTTTGTGTCAGCTATGGAGGTACAACATTCACTACCAATCAAAGAACATATCCCCCCTGAGCTGGCCAATAAATAATCAATTCCTAACCTATTTTGTAAAGTTATAGTTCGGATCTGTCCTTGCTCATTAGTCAAATCTCGTAGCGAGGCAGTGGTGTCATTTAGGAAATCCTCAAAGTCTTGAGACAACTTAATTAAATCTTGGTAGTTTTGTCCTGCCCCATAATGTGGAAAAAACCCTCGTAGGACTGCCTCCCCAGTATCTTTTCGGTTCCGGTGTCTGGCTGTTGGAAGGGAAGTAGTAGTTCTAATCCCAGGCATAACTCTTCCTAAAGTGCAAGTCCATCTTACTAGGGATGGCAGCTTCCGCTGAGCCCTATGGCCGCATGACCACCATAATCCCCTGGGAGTGGGCTTGGTGTATAATGAAAGAATAAAAGAGGATAAATCAGGGCTCCGAGCATCTTGGGGAATGAGGGTGCCCCAAGCCTGTGACCATGTATCGTTGTTGGCAGTTGCTGCATTAAAGAATGAGTACTGTTGAAAACCTCCCATGAGCCCCCCTTTCTCTCACTATATTTCCTAACAGTAGTGCACAAGATGTGCAGGCCTGATTTAGTCTATCAATTCACCTTCAATGAGATTATTCAGTTAACCAAGATGAGCAGGACTTAATACACAGTTAGAAAACACCAGCTGCTCAAATCATATCCTGGTATGTACTCTATAATGATCTCCCTGGACCAGTTCAAAGCATCAACAGCTGCAAGTTGGTTTCCCAGTTTGCATGCTGCCTTTTGCATTCTGGCTCCCAAACACTTGTTCAGCTTATAAAATGTTAGGTGAAATACTGGTTGATCTGAGTTTATTTTCAATTTTCTCCCGCTTACCTTTTATGTTTAGCAGATGTTGGTAGGAAACAATTAGGCAAAGAGCCAGAAGACAATAACTTCAGCAATAAATTATAGCACAAATGTATGTAAGAAAATTTACATTAGACATTTTCTCAGAATAATTATGAAACAATTGCCTAATAATGAAGTTTCTACATTTCTTCTAACAGATGGCCAGGAAGTTAAAGTACATCAGATCATGGTTAATCAGCAACCTTAATAACCATGGCATTCACAGCTATCAATCTGTTCTTTTGTCTTAGAACTTGGTAAAAGCTGTAGTTGATGCCAATCTAGGATCACATCAACATTTACATAATTCTCTAGTCTGGACATTTCTAAGCATTTAGGGTAATATACAGCTTTACTGCCATATCACTGTAAGATTTCACAGTTTGATCATATAAAGCTTCCTGTCCCGTCCCGTCCTGTCCTGTACAAGTAGAATCAGGACAGTACAAATCCAACAAGCAATGAATCAGAGGACAGGCAGGAAACAGGCAGGCAGTGTCTGTTGTCAAGGCTAGGATGATGGAAGACAAGGGAAATCAGTAGCAAGTTTTCCAGGACCCTGGGCAGAGTGCTTACAAGTCTTTCTTCTCAATTGAGCCCTATTATAGTCTCTGAGCCTTAAGCTCCATTGCCTACCTAAGGAACCTTAAATGGGCAGCCCTTTGGGCTGGAGCACTCTGCCTGTCCTCCATGAGCTTTTTCCAGGCACACTGCCTGCTTTGGTACACCAGATTCATGGAGTGCAAGGCCCTTGGAGGTGAGTATACTGGCCTCTTCCTGGACAAGAGTTGGGGGCTGCAGTCTCTGTTTTGAGTGCAGGGGCCTCAGACATCTTGGTTTCAGGGGTCTCTAGAATCTGGGGCTTGCAGCTCTCTGTTTCAGTGGTGGCACTTGGGTCAATTGCCCCCCTCTGTCAGCACGACTGATGCCACACTTTTCTGTCTATATCTTGATGACTACTGGACTCCAGGATAATGTCAGTGCCTTATATTAAGCCAGACCATTAATCCAGCTACCCCAGTACTGGGAGTTCCACCTTGTAGCTCAGGGTCTGAGGCAGGGTTTTGCCCACCCTGCTATGTGATATCCTCTTAGCTGGAGATGTCAACAAGTGAACAATGAAATCTTCCACATGTAATATATTCTACCTCTATGCTACAACCACTCCCCCAAAGCAATGCATTTGCTTTGAACTACTGTGGGACTAATAATGTCTTCTTGTTACAGTACTTTCCCCCAGAGACATCAAGCCATGCCCACTTTTTCTTTGACTTCTTAAGCCTCTAAACTTGGGGAAAGCATGGCACTTCTGATGAGACACTTCAGGACAGTTACCGAGTAAATGCCCTGGTTTTAAAACCAGTCCAGGTTAGAAATGTGGCTGAAATATATTCTTTCCTGCTTCAGCAAATGAACCTTGGTAAGTTCTAATGTTCATTCCCAATCTAAGGATGCTTTAGGAATTTGTTAATTCTGAACAAGAACCTATTTGATTCACATCTTCTGGACTAAAGACCACTCCTGGAAAAGCCTTCCCTGGACCCGTAAAATCCTCATAACTTTAGACCAGTAGCAAATGTCCCCTTTCTGGGCAAGGTTCTTGAGAATGTGGTTGCTAACCAAATCCAGGCACTTTTGAAGTAGACAGATTTCCAAGATCCATTTCAATAGGGATTCAGGCGTGGGTTAGTATGGAAACTGCCTTGGTCACCCTGTACGATTACCTGTGTCCGGAGAGAGATGGGAAGTGTGACTATGTTGATCTTCCAGTGGCTTTGATACCATAGAACATGGTATCCTTCTGGGGCAACTGTCCAAGCTCAGTATTGGGAGCACCACATTGTGGTGGTTCCATTCTTACTTGGATGGACAGCTCCAGAAGGTGGTTCTTGGGAACCCTTGCTCCATGGGCTCTCCAATATTGGGTCTTGCACAGGTTTGTTCTGTGTCCCATGTTGTTTAACATTAACATGAAACTTCTGGATGAGGTCATACAGAAGTATGCTGATGACACACTGCTCTATTTCTCCTTTTAATCTTCTGCAGGTGAGGCAGTGGATGTGATGAATCAGTGAGTGGTTGTGATATGGACTGGATGAGGGTCAATAGACTGAAGTTTAATCCAGACAAGACTGATGGTTCCTCTGACCAGTTGAGTGGTGTTCAATGTGCTATAGATGGGGTCACTCTCCCTCTGAAGAAGTGGGCTCATAGTTTGGGGGTTCTCCTAGATCCACTGCTATTGCTTGAGGCACAGGTGACCTACGTGGCATGGCGTGCCTTCCATCAGTTTAGGCTGGTGGCCCAGCTGTGGTCCTATCTGGACAGGGATAACCTGGCTACAGTAATCTATGCTCTGGTAACCTCAAGGTTGGATTATTGCAATGCAATTCACGTGGGATTGCCTTTGAAAATGGTTCAGAAGCTTCAGTTAGTGCAGAATGCAGCTGCCCAATTGTTAACAGGTTCAAGGCGAACAGAGCATATAACGCGTATCCTGTTCCAATTGCATTGGCTGCCTATATGCTTCCGAACCCAATTCAAAGTGCTGCTTTTGGACTATAAAGCTCTTTACGGCTTAGGATATCAATATATTTTGGAACACCTCTCCCAATATGAACCTATCCAGACCCTTAGAGCTTTCCTCTGAGGCCCTTCTCCAGGATCCCCCTTTGAAGGAAGCCCGGAGGGTGGTGACAACGGAGAGGGCCTTTCCAGTTGTGGCTCCCCATCTGTGGAATATGCTCCCCAGAGGTCCACCTGGTGCCATTATAGGCATCTTTTCGGCACCAGGTAAAGATGTACCTTTTCTCTGAGGCATTTGAAAAACTGAGATAATATTTTGTTTTTAACATACTGCCAAACTTTCCTGTGGCTGTGTGGGGGTGGCATTGCTATTGTTTTGTTGTTGTTTATTGTAATTTTATATTGTGTGTTTTATTTGTTTTGTTTTAACATTGTGCAAGTTGGTTGGGGACCTTTGGGTATCAAGCACCTAATAAATCTTATTCTTATTCTTATTCTTATTGATGATAATGATAAATTTGCAGATCAGAAGTTAGCTGTCCACTGGCTTTCACACTTCCCAGGTGTTCCAACACAGTTCTTTTCTCATATATTGCATTTTAAAATGTATATTTTGAGAGGAAATATGGATATTTAAAATGCAAATTTTCTTATGGATTTTTTTTTAAAAATGCAGATTAATGCAGAAACAGCATGGAATAGTCTTATGTGTGAACAAATACAAAAATGTGGCAGGGCCTAGAAACAGACTGATTCAGCTGCCTCTGTTTCCAACTCAATGTTCACATTTCAACCCTGGAGTTCTTCTCTGGTTTGGAATGTGGGGAAGAACCTGTACTTCCCGTGTTCTGGCTCCCTCCCCAAACATGACAGCAGGAAGTGATACTTCATTAAAGCAGAATAATTGTACAGACTCAGAGGCAGGGAAGAGCCAGATACAGTCTAGGAGCTCTTACAAGTTGAAGGGTTAGCAGGAATAAGACTGGTCGTGTCACAAGGGCCAGGATTCACAAGCCCAAGATAGTAACAAGAATTCCAAGGCTGCACAGGAGCTGTGAAGTTGTTCTAACAAGTTTCCCCATCTACCTGCAAAGCTTTTAACCAGAGGCAGTGGGATGCTGAGCTACTCACAAGAATACCTGCTCCTGCAGGAGTTCCTAGCCTGAAGATAGGCACTATGTCTACAGGGGCACGTTTCCTCTTTTCTCCTGATGCATTGTCTCTCCCTAGGAGACAACAGCTGGCCTGCTGCTGTTTGAGAATCCTCCCACCCAGTCATATCAAACTGTGCCCTGGAGCCCTCCCTGTCCCCCAGTGGGGAAGCAGCCTCTGGGACACCAGCTTCAACAGCAGAGCCAAGTATGTCCAGAGGCAGGGGGCTGCTCTATCAGCTGGGCTCTATTCTGTTGTCTCATCTCCTACTACTTCCAATTCATCATCCTCTTCCTCCAGTGCCTGCCACTCCCTCTGAGTACTGTGATTCAGATCAGGAATCACGACACCCTCCCCATCCTCAACCCACTCACACACCTACTCACATCTCACACCAACCAACCCACTTACTTCTTCCCTTCTGTTTTCTTGGTTGTAGTGGTTGCAGCTGTAGTGGCAGTGACAGAAACTTTAGGTAGGCCCCTTCCACCCTGTTATGTGAATTACAGGCTGCCAGTAAAGGAGGTAGATCTATACCCATTGGCTGGTACACCCACCACTACACCTGAAGCAGTCTAGAGCTATTCAAAATGATGTACTTCCCAAGTCACAATCTTACTCATGGGCAAATGTCACCTTTTTTAAATAAAAAAAAATCAAATTGTTTTTTGGTGGGGGAAGGAAGGCTGTTTGCATTTTGAAATATCACACTTCTTTCTATAAAACAAGGTGTGTGGAACATTGAAGAAAATGTGCTTCCATCCCAACGCCCTATCAGTCATACAGTGTCCTAGTTTATCATGGCCAATTTTCAGCCAACAGCCCTTTGAGAAAAGCATTCAATGCTGTTATACTGCTAAAGTTAGAAGCCCAGGCTTCCAGTGGGATGTCATAATACCACATCAATTAACACAGTGCTGCAGCACTATAGGATAGAATGACCTTTTTAGTAATGCTTTATTGATGTGACAAACACAGAGGCAATATGGCCATGCATCTTAACGATGTTTTGACCTAAATCTATATAAGTATTCAATAACACATGCTGCATTCCAAAGATATAAAGATCACTGGTCCCATTGTTTAAAAATTCAGCCCTATAGAGTCTAGCTTATTTAACTGTTTTTAAGGCCCCCTCCCAAGAAATTTCACTCAGGATTTTCCAAATTCATTTCAAATTTCAGTAAGATTAAATTCAGCAGCAACTATTAAGACTTCCCATGTACAACTCCCATAAGAAATGTTGCTAATGTCATTATAGTCTTTTGAAATTCCTGACACATTTGAGTACTGGTAAAAGTGCAATGGCGAAGAATGTGTCAGGCTTGCCAGAGCCTGAATACAGATGCTGGCTCCCTCTTCTCTGTGCCCCTAGAGATGCTGCCGAGGAAACTGCAGACAGTTCCAGACAGGACATTGTAAGGCATTGGGAGAGTGTACATCTCAAACCAGGGCACTCTTCCGACAGGACCCAGCACATTAACTCCTGTGCCTCCAATAATCTGCATGCTCTGTAAACCTGGCTGAGTGACGCAGGGCAAGGGTGTTACTTAGGTTGCAGCAATTGTCAGCTGATCCCTCAGGTCAGTCCCAACTCACCTAAGCCAATAAAGCCTTAGCTTCAGGGCAGGCCCATCAGTGTGAACAACATGTTGCTTTGAGTAGCAGCAGAAGACACCTTCTCCTAGGGGACTGCATTGGATTCATAGGAATCCCAAACTATGAGATGAAGTGAGTTGCCTCAGAGGGATTAATGGCTTGTCAGAGGTGAAACAGTTTATGTACAAACAGAGCTTGGCAAAGTTACTTTTTTGAACTACAACTCCCATCAGCTCAATCCAGTGGCCATGCTGGCTGGGGCTGATGGGAGTTGTAGTTCAAAAAAGTAACTTTGCCAATCTCTGTGTTCAAGATAGCACAAGTTGAAGTGGGGATCCTGGAAACACTTTTTACTGTCTTAGTGATCCAGACTTCAAAAAATGCTGCAGACAATTTTCTGTTGAAAGCGAAAATATTGTACCTAAATTTACCAGAATACCAGAGTGAGATTTTATACAAAGGGAGACCAAACACCACAGCGGAGAGAAGGTGATGGTGTTGTAAGGTGTATGTATGAAGTGAGTGGCACAATCTAAAACACTACTCTAAAATAATATATATCATGCAGATCAATGTGGGGGAATCTCTGTCCCATGTGATAGATGTGGCCTGTGGGACTTCCCATCTGGTCTAGGTCTTCCTTGCCCCTACACTCCCACAGCTATTAATGTTGGGGACACTTTTGTAGTGGTCACAGCTGGAGGGAGAAAGGTTAAAGCCTCCCCATATGGTCCACTGGTGTCAGTGGAAAATCTAATGGCTTTGTGGGAATCATTTTCTGGCAAGTGAGTCACAGGTGAAGATGGAAAGGCCAACCATCTCCTTTCCATGTGTTGTGATTAGGGATGGGGAAGAAACATGATTTGTTGGCATTTTAATGAGAAGCTACCTAATTCATACTTCTCAGACAAACATGCACACCATGCAAACACGTAAATTCACACTTCTTCACATTTGATGATGCAGTTCTTCAACCAACCAATGTGTACAAAAGTGCATATATTAGAGGAAGGTGTTCAAAAATGCATATATTCATGAAGATAATATACCAAAATGCATTATATTAGAGAAAATTGCTCAGGGGAAAATGTGTATATTAGTCACAGCAGCAAACAAAAATGTGTTTACTAGGAGACATTTGCACCAAAGTGCTGCCAAATTTTCATTAGGCTATTTTAAAAAATCACAAATTTCAGAGAAATGTGGAGAACTGAATTTAAGTTTGGAAAACAGAGAAACTGAGAGAAATCAAAATGGATGCATTTATCCATCCCTACATGTGATTTTTCTGTAAAAACATCTTCCCACATGCAACACTTAGGCTTTAAAATGCTTCCATTGGTGCTAATTTGACCTTTAAAAAAACCTAAAAGTGCTGGATGCCAGGTGGGACCGAAGAGAGGGGGCACCTGGGGTGAGGAGCAGACAACAGAGAGAGAGAGAGAGAGAGAACTAGATGGATAGTATGCATATGAAAGAGAAAGAGTGTGGGGTGATTCTGGTCCTGTCACCGCTTGCCTGCAGCCCCAAAGATTTCCCACAAGGAAATATGGCCCTTGGGCTATAAGATGTTCCTCATTCTTGATGTAGATACAGATACCACTGTGGCTCCCTCCTTCAGACAGACAGACAGACACAACCAACACAGCAAAGCTCAGAAGAACAACCATGGCATGATCTCAAATCACTGGTGAGTGTGCATGAATATTAGGCCCACATAATCCTTTGCACTCAGTCAATATCCTCCTAGAGTTTTCACTGAATTATTGGCACCTATTTTCTTTGTCAATATTTCCCACAGATTCTTCAGAAGCATTTCCATCATTATTTTTTGTAAAAGAGAGAGAAAAACAATCAGAGCTCATTGTCATTGAAAATATTAAATACATTTAATCTCTCCCCTACTGTGTTCAAATTGTTCCAGCTCATAAAAATCCCTTTTGGAATAGGCTTGAGTCCTTGGCATATTTAGTTCCCATTAGGATGAGTTGTCTCTCTTTCTGGCAGTTTATTTCATTATGTAAATGATGTGTGAAGGAGACAATATAATATATTAAACCATAAATGGGCCCAAAAGTTCAGGAAAGAATAAATGTGTGGTGTTACAGGTTGTTGTAGAGATAAAAGATCATCCACTGTGGGGAACTGGTATAATGAATGATACTGCTAGATTTGTGCTGATCTAGACAGGCTAAGGATCCAATCAATAGCAGAAGTCTCCTCTGCTCCTCATTTGTCATCAGCCATTGCCTTTCCATCACGATATTTATAGCTTCACATGCCATAAGGTGTGCTATCGCCTATGTTTCCCTAACTGGCCTGATTCCTCAGAGGATCTTACAGCGTGTGCTGTTATACATGCCTACTAAAAAAAGTAAGCCCCATTGAATTCAATGGGATTTGCTTTTCAGATAAGTGAGTATAGGATTTAAAGACGGACAAACTCTTTAGGGTTCTTCTGAGAAGAACATTTTTTCCAAGTTCCCCTTCAAAATAAATATATAAATGGACAACTTCCCAACACAACAAAGGTCTTTAGAAAGTGTCAGCCTGCTGCCATGCCCAATGCCCTCCTGTCACTCCTAAAGCCATCCCCACCACCCAAACACATTCAATACTTCCCTTCCTTTTTCTTCTGTTCCCTCCTTCCCTACTTAGCAGAACTGGCAGCAATGACATGAGAGGAAAAGAGAGGGGGTTCTTCTTCTTCTGCATCTCCCCCCCTCCCATCTCTACTCTACTCTGGGTGGGAGGGTAGATGTTTGTTCAAGGAGTTTCTGTACATGTAGTGCATGGACTCAGTAAGAGCATAAGAAGAGCCTGCTGGATCATGCCAAAGGCCCATCTAGTCACAGAGACCAACTAGATGTCCATGGGAGGCTCATTAGCAGAATCTGAGTGCACTCTCCCCAGCAACAGCTCAATCCCAGCTTCATAAACCATGAAACCAGAAATGTATAAACCCTTGCAGAAGTTCATTTAGTGCACAAATTAACACGTAAGGGTGATATCAGAATCACACCTAATGGTTTTGCCCCCAAACTCCACATATTCAGTCTAACGTTTGCAGGTAGGCTGGTCCCTGTGCAAATGGGAGTTCAAATCTATGGAGGTCAGGGGTGGACCAGTTGGTGCAACCACAATCCCCCTGTCTACATGCACACATGTACTCTTAATAAATATCTTCTGCACAAGACCAGCAAAACAAAATGAGCTTTTGGAATCAATTTATCCTCATTTTCTTTGATAGGAAATGTGTAAAATCAATCAATACATTATTCCTGTAATTGCGTATACTACAATTTGAGGAAAGTGACCTTGTATTTATTAACCCTCAGTCTCTCTGACTCTATGGGGAAATAATGCTAAGAGACCGAGTCATTTGCAAAGAGCTTCCACATCATTACTTGCTAATAGCTCTCTCTCTGTCTCTCTCTCTCTTTTTCTTCCTTTAGGAAAAAGAAAACCATCTGATTAATTGTTAATATTTATTTATATACAGCAAGTTCTAATCTAAACACATGCACAAGGAAACACACCCCCATTCCACCCTTTGACATGGAGTAGAGTTGAGGATGATCAAGAAGGGCTATCTGGAACCAGCTGGAGTAAATTAGTGGTTCCCAAACTGTGGTCCATGGACCACTAGTGGTCTGCAAGCTTCATTCCGGTGGTCCACAGGATGTCTGTCAAAATACAATTCAAAAACATACAGCACAGTGTGTTATGATTGCTACAACAGGCAGAAAAATCATTAAGTGGTCTGCCAAGACCCTCAACAATTTTCAAGTAGTCCATGGGGAAAACATTTGGGAATACTGGAGTAGAGTATGTCAAGGCACGTACAGATTTAGAAAATGTTCAAACACTTTTTTAAAAAACAAAATCCCCTGAATCATTATTATTAACAAAATATTATTTAAATTGATTTTCTTTAATATTCTACCCCCTTCTTCCGTGACTTCAGTTTAATGTACATGGTTCCCCCTCCCATTTTATTCTCACAACTGTCTTGGGAGGTGTGTTAGGCTGATAGAGGAAAAGAGTTGCATAGACAAAAAGTGTAAACTTGATTATGATGTAATTCACAGTACAATTGGAATCCACAGTACAGATAAATGTGCATGCATATCCACACCAACTAGGGATGATGTAGAATATTTGCAAAATCAGATTTGGTATCAAATTCTGGGATAATCCACAAGTTCGTCTCATTGTTTTTTTTTTACAATATTTTTTATTCAAATTTTCATAAAACAAACAAAACAAAATCATAAAACATTCAAAGACAAAAAACAAAACAAAACAAAAATGATTAAACAAAAAAATAAAATGTTGACTTCCCATTTGTCGCAGATCAGTTATAGGTCTACAATATATAACAATCCTGTCTCTTAAATTATATTATAAAATCACTTTCCTCCAGTAGTTATCTTAATTAATCATCAAATCTCATAAACATTACTTTATTCTTTCCACAAAAAGTCAAAGAGAGGTTTCAATTCTTTAAGAAATATATCTATCAATTTTTCTCCAAATAAACATGTCGATTAATCCATCTCGTTAATAATAATAATAATCTTATTGTCATAACCATAGTCCAAATAAACATATCAATTAATCCATCTCATCAAAATCTGTTAGGTCCAATAATTTCAATAGCCATTATTCCATTATCCCTATTAATTCCATCTTCCATCTTCAATAGTCCTGTTAAGTCCAGTAATTTCAGTGTCCAATCTTCCATTATCAGTATTCCATAATAATCTTGCTGTCATAGCCATAGTCATATAATAAGAGTCTGATGGGAATTTCCTCTATCCCAAATATTTTCTTGCCATCGATTCTGAATAAGTTGCTGAAATATTGTTGTAAAGTCATATCTCTGTTCTTCTTTTTTACAAAATGCACTGGCTCATCTCTTGAGAGTTTTTCCATTGTCACATGGCTGCAGTTAATTCCATAGATTTTCTCTATATCAAGCTCCATCATGTCATTCCAGTCCAGAAAATTATCCAAGCCATTGATAACTTTATCTCTAATATCTTCATTAATTTCTTCAGAGATAATGTTAAATTCCAAACAGTAGATTTTATTTCTAATATCCATAAACTCCAGATCTTTTTCCAATTCCACATTTGTTCCAATCTCCAGGGCTTGTATCTTCCCTTTATTTTTTCTTTTCTCATCTCTGATCTCATTCTCCTCTCTCACAGGATCCCCTATTTCTTTAAGCTCCTGCGTCATTTTGCTCAGTTTAATTTTCAGCTCCTTACTGCCCTGTCGCAGGGTTTGTTTCATTATCTCAATGTCATCCATTATTTTCTGAAACAGAATTACTTCCAGATTCTCAGCCACTTTCTTGATTGCCATTTTTAAAACCACGAAAACAAAACAAAACAAAGATAAAGAAGAACCACTTCTTATTTCAGCAACAATTGGGTTAATATTCCAGGCTTGATGACATCACAGTATAAACAGAGCAGCCTGCCTTATCTCTCTATGTTCAAGAATACAAAACAAATTTAGTTCCCAGCATCAAAACAGTTAGTGGCGTCGTGAAGAAGCAGATTCGTCAAAATAAAATAGACCAAAAAGAGAATAGTCCCAGACAATATAATGTTCCAAAGTTCATATTTTTTTTTCTCCTCGGAATAGAAATCCCTCTTCTGTTTATATCTTTAGAATGCACTTCCAGGACAGCTTTTTGCAATAGAAGCAGAGATAAGCTGTTAATTTCGTGAATAACAGAGAAGAGTTATAGCTCACCCAGAAGTTCTTTAAAGCTGATTCATTTGACAAATCTCTTTTTGCTGCAACAATTTAAACCAAGTAAAAAAAAAATAGAAAGAAGGGTGCTTGCCTGTTAGTCATTTTCTCTTTGAAGAAAAGATAAACGTGTCGCATTAGTCAGATAGAGCTTGTTCGGAAGTCCGTCCAGCATTGCTGGCTGGACCTTTTCTCATAAATTAATGAAATCCAGTCCTCCCAACAAAAACAGGCTTTTGAGGTTGATCTCTACGTTTCTCCCTGCCCGGGAGAAATTTCATCAGTCAAAAAAAAAATGTTCTGACTGATTTATATCTGAATAAGCTTCTTCTGAGGTGGGAGCCCGTCTCAAAAGCAGGCACAAGCGAAGTCACCCTTCCCAGAAGTCCACAAGTTCGTCTCATTGTTGAACAGGCTCCCATCTTTGTGTGTTGGCAACACCATTTTTTTAAAAAAAATCCATGGCGAGAATTACGTAATTATTTGCATAATTATTTTTGTACGCTGCTGCTGTATACTTTATATAGATATACAGCTGCATAAGGAAAAATTACATAAAATTATGTAATTTTTCAGAAAATAACGGAAAAAAGGGAGAACTCGGAATCGTGATAACTAGTGGAACATCATTTATAGTAAATGGGAACTGGCAGCCCATTTGACAAATTGAAAAATGGAACAGAATCAGATATCAAACCCTATCCCTACCACCAACCGTAAAGAATGTTGGAATGCATCTGCATCTGAATTCAAGTTGCAGTGCAGATGCACACAGGATCCATATCTGATCTGTGCATACAACTGTATAATAGACCTGAGAAAAGTGCTGGTCAAATGCAGTGGGGGAGCCAAGAAAGAATTATGCACCAGCTGCTTCCTATAGCAAAATGACTCACAATGATGTTCCAGAATTGCAGTGTTCCCCTTGTCCCACCTTCTTGCCTTTTAAAGGCCTGTTGGATTTGTTTGTTTTCACTAGTACAGCCCTCTCGTTCTGTATGTGATATGGAGAAAAATGTCACAGACACCATTATGAATTAGGTCTCCAATTTCCACTGAGAGTCAAAGTGAATAAGAGGTCTCATCCCACTATAACCTTGAATGTGTCTTCATATCTCTCTCAGAAAGACATGTTAATCTTGTAGAAGCTCACTCTGTGTTAGACTAATTCATATAACAACTAACAATGGGATTTTAAATTCTCATGCCTAAACCTTTTGACAGCTATATCACAAGTCTGGAATTAGACAAAAGGACATGGGGGATATTTTTTAAAAAATGACACTCTCTCCCCCCCCCCGATTTCTTCATCATTGCTTTAGTATAGGGCTTCATATTCTATGCCTCTGTGCACTTTCCCCCCAGGCTCTGGAGTAAGTGAAATACATATTCATGGGCCCTTATTTCTTTTTCACACTGATTTGCTCAATAAGGAAGAAAACACCTTTGTTTTTATTGCCAGCTCTGGAATGGGCTTTCCCTCCTCTCACAGAGGCCATTAGAACCAATTGCCCTGCAGCAGAAGAAACAAATTGTCATTGTCACCACTTCTTCCAATAGTCTAATTTTTTTAAAAAAAACCCTGTTTTAGTTAGTGCTATGCCAAACTCTTTCCTCCAATATCTCTAACATTTTCAGCTGTGAAAGAAGCTTTCATTTTTTCTGCCTTATTCTCAGGACACTTGGGGATTTCTTTGGAACGAGGGTCACCAATGTGGCACCCACAGGCATCAGTGCCTCTTACAGGGCCTGTGAAAAGTCTATGTAAATATATCTTCAGAATTCCACAATGAATGAGAAATGGTTCACTCTCACTGCTCAGTTCTCATTTGCATCGGCTCAACCTCTGCTACATTGAACATACCTTCTTAACCATGCCTGCATTTCATTATGTGCCAGAATTGTTTCCGATTCTGAACAGAGGAGAGGTGCAAATAACTTTTCTCTGTGAGCAAGTGTGCCAGTGGTTGATGTAGGTGCCTTTTCCCATTGATTGGGGAAGAGAGGGCATGCCTGCCCCATTGTCTATTTTTCTGCTATTTTAGATATAGTAGCCATTTTGTGTTATGCCACATACCCCATGACAGCCATTTTGAGATCAGTACCCACGGCACTCTTTCAAAATTGCAAATGTTCCCACTGGCCTAAAAGGATTGGCAACCCCTGCTTTAGAATTTCATTAATATGAGGTTGAGCTTACCTGGTCATGGTGAGGTGGCTGAGGACAGTGTGTATGTGTGTTTTCTTTTCTCCAGCACTCTGCAGTCTTCCCAGCTGCATGGGCTTTTTGGTTGAAAAAGCCCCAAGGAAGAAGTTACCTTATGACATCTCTTGAACTTTAACCAGAGTGTGGGAAGTCAGGGATGTTGGCTACCAAGTGCTTGAGACTGGTGGCAAGTACCCGAGGTGGGTGTTTTTTAGAGAAGTCCTTTAACTTTTTTTTTTATTACACACTTTTCCAAAATAAACAATTAAAAAAACCCATGAACTACTGCCAGGCACACAGTGGGCAGCATCCCTCATTTCCTGGTCTTATTGGAAAGCTCAGCTGAGGATGTCATGGGTTTTTCAGGAAGGGCACGTGCCCAGGAAGGCTGCAGAGTGCAGACAACTGGGGAGATGATATGCAGAATGAAATAAAGGACACAACACCCCTTGGCCACTTTGCAAGTCATATAAGTGCAACAAAAACCCTGCACCCAACCAATGAGATTTTCTCTGCCTTTTGATAATTTTCAAATGCAATTTCTTTTCACATTAATTGCAGGAAACATTTTAAGCAAGGGATAAACAGCAAATGAGGGTGCTCAGTTCTTTACCTACCACTTGTCTCTGCTTGACATGGCAATCGTATAATCATCTGGGAACTCTAGCTAAGGGGGAATAAAGTTGAAAATGGGAATGGATGAAACACACAGTCTTGCCTACAGTTTCTCCCTTCCAAATCTCACCCTCCCCCATGCTACTTTGCAGAAGAAAAGCAATGAATTGAACAATGCATGAGCATTGGCAGGCACTGGAAACTTTGAATTTACATGGATTGTGTAACTGAGGAGTTGAGATATAAATGTCACTCTATCTCACCCCTAGCTGTCCAATTGGTTCTAATGGCCTCTGTGAGAGGAGAGAAAGCCCATTCCAGAGCTGGCAATAAAAACAAAGGTGTTTTCTTCCTTATTGAGCTAATCAGTGTGAAAAAGAAATAAGGGCCAATGAATATGTATTTCACTTACTCTAGAGCCTTGGGGGAAAGTGCACAGAGGCACAGATCCAAAGTGACTTACTTTGGGAACCTGTGAAGGATGCATAGAATTTCCTTGAATGTAGAAGACAGCCTGGTCTTGTTAAACGAGATGGCCTGACATTAAGTCCTCAAATGCATGGCTGACACTCAGTAATTGCAACATTGAGTGAGGACTTGCTTGTGTGATAAACCTGATCACGGATCAAAGGACTCAGGACAGAACTGCACATTCTAAGAAATGAAACAGCATGCTCATGTTGAGTTCCCCCTCTCCCCAATGTTTAAATCAACTCCCATGATGTGACAATTTACATTATGTTCCCCCCACTCCCCTAGCAACAGCAGTAAAAATATGTGGAGACAGGGTGAGGAAATGCAGAGAGGTTTTGATGACAATATAATTTAGTTCTGCCAATAGATAAAGCTTGGACTGCGTCATTAGATAATTACATGATGAACATGTATAAGCGTGTGTGTGAGAGAGACAACTCACATTCAAGGACTGTGGAAACACCTGCAAATCTCCAATAAGCCTCTTCTATTAACCTTAGAAAACTCAGTGCTACAATATTTATGGCTATCGCAGTAGGTAATGCAATTGTCGTAGCAACTCATTTCCATGGTGTTGATTTGATGTGACATTTTAATAGTCATCATAATCACTGATGTGTATACTGGAGAAAAGAAACTTCAGATCTAAATATTTTATTTTAATACGTTTGTGGGTTTTTTTACATAAAGCACTGAGGGCTGTTTTAAATTATTGATTAACTAAAGAAATCAAGCCATTTATCTGCACCACACAACTCATCCTACTTCTGGGGGGGGGGGGTGACAGAAAGATTAAAAAAACCTGTCAACGATGATGATGATGATGATTCTCCAGTGAAAGAAGGTTCTTCAGTAGAGGAAATATTTTTATTTTTGTAAACAAAACAAAATAAAACAACACTCAAAGCTCCTCAGGAAAGATACATAAGACAAAATCAACCAGATGGGTATAAAATATGATAAATGAAAAAGAAACTAATAATTCATGATACAGAGAACTTACTTTAATATCAAAGCAGAGTCATTTTTAAAACATAGAAATAGTCATGTCACAACTTGGCATTTCAGTTTTCTCCATTTCTTTTTGTTCTTAATCTGTTTTTTCAAGTTCACATCAACTTAATAATCATCCCTTAATGACTTTCTCCAAAGGGTGACATTTTCATACCTGAAGGATAAGCCTGACATTTGCTGATTGGAAATATAACATGCCAGTTTCCAAAATCCTAAATCTCCCAACAAATCACTGCTGTTATTTATTTTAATACAGGTTAATATTCTTCCAGTGTTGCTTATGCAATGTGGCAGAGCAAGAAACATTTGGCTAACAACCCATCAGAGACCTGAACTTGTTAAATTTTAGTGTTAAGAAGAGCTTCACTGATGGTTATTGTATCTGTAATGTAAACTGATTGTAGATTGTTGTCATTATTAGTAGTATTCATATATTATTTCTTTTTCTTTATGTGTTATATTTTCTTTCTTTCTTTCTTTCTTTCTTTATTAATTGATTTATATCCCGCCCTTCCTCCCAGCAGGAGCCCATTTAATTTAATTGGTACATTTGTACATTTAATATTTTTTATTTATTTTAGTTCATGTCATTATTTTTGCATTCTCCCCTTTCCTTTCATTGTTAAATTTGCAAATAAATAAAAAAGAGAGCTTCACTAAATAAAATGATACATTTACTGTTTGTCAGAACACCCATGAAGAAGAATATTTATTAAGATCTGATAACCAATTCACCAAATTATAAAAGTACAAGCAGGTGGGTTTTAAAGACAAATCTAGAAGGGAAGCATCTCTCCAATCCCCTGAGTATGGGAACAGCCTCTTTTGTGTCTCCCCAGCCAAGGATTGGGAGAAAAAATATCCTTGCTAAGTGAGCCTGGGGTATATTAACACAACATACACCCTGAGGACTAGTGGCCCAGCGTTCATCAAAGTGTACATACCAGGCCTAAATGGCACCCCTATGGACCCCTCCCCCAAATCAAAGGCTGTCGAAGGTGACTCAAGGATGCTCTTAACCCAATAATGCCTCAGGGTGCTTATTCATTGTGTTTTTAAATTTCCTTACATGCCATACACTAAATGCCTGACAAGCTGAATAATTATACACCAAATTCAAAAGACAAATCAGGACAACACAACAGTGTGGAGTAGTTGACAAAGTGGAGTCCTGAGGGCCAGTCAGGGACTCCCCCAAAATCCCTACTCAGCCCCTCACAAGGTGACTAGCAAAGTCCACACTGTAAAAGGAGTGAGTGCAAAGATGAAGAAGGTGATGGTGGCGGTGGGTGAAGCCAGCTTCAATAGCTGCCCAGATGCTCCATCCCATTGGGCTCTTTAGCTCTCATGGTTCCCCAGACCGCCACCCCTTGGGAGAAATCATGTCAAGGCTTCTCCAGTAAAGGGTTGTGTGGCAAATGTGCTCCCCATTGCAGAGTGGGAACAACATTCTTTTTAATATATATATATTGGATTTACTCTCTGGACACATTGGCACCACATGGCCTGAACCTGGAGGACAGTACCACCACTACTTAGCTTCTGCAAATGAAACCCCTCTGAGCATTCCATCCTCAAAGCTCTATAACTGCCACCTTGGTAACAGCATTTGTATGTTAGCAGCTGATGAAGGCGGAAGCAGAAATGTTTTGTTAATATAATAAAAACCTCTGTTTGGTTAATCATGATTACGTTCATATATATATATATTAGGTGATTAACAGAATCCTTACAGGGATCCAGAGCAAGCTTGAGTGAAGTTCTGTTTGTTGCTTTCAAAACTGTCTGGAACTAGATGTTAACAGAGTGGAATGGCAGCCACTGAAAGCAACAACCTTTTGTTTTGTTCCACCTGTTAAATTCTAAAAATCCAGATTGTATGCAGCATGATGCCATCGAGCTTCTGCCATACTCTGCAATCAGGTGCCAATGGAGTAGAGTGTGGAGAGGGAAAATCAGTGAGAAAATGTCACATTTTAAAAATAGTAGACAATGCAGATGAGAGATCCAGATCTTCACTGCTGCTGCTGACTCCAAGCAATGCCAGATTAACTAAGGATTGGGCAAATAAGGCTGCATTCAGACAGCAGTTTATTTCATTTCCCTGACATTTCCTTACTTGATAATTTCCACATTTTATTGATCTTTCACACAATGTAAAAGTGACTTCTGGAAATCAAGTGGAATCTAATGGAACTTTAGTGCTCATTTCTGTGATAATTGCTTCCAGAACAATCTGTTTGCAATCCCATTAACCTAGAACATTGTGGGAGTAAAGTGGTGGATATTTAGGTGGTATACCATCATACAGTTCTTTCCTGCCATTTTCATGGGGGAATCACATGGGAACAGAAGTGCACATGTGTGGAAAGGGTGGGGGAGTAGCAACATGTCCAATGGCAATCATTGTTGTGTCACATCACACCCGCTGGTGTGAATGAAATTTAGCATGGCATGGCGCTATATCGATCAAAAAGCCACAGGTCCACAATGCAACAGGTACTACAGTGTGAAAGGAATGTTAGAAATCAGGACAGAAGTGTTACCATTATAATTAGCAAAACTACCACAATAGACCCCATGTCTGAATGCAGCCTATGTCAGTTTCAGTTTCTCTCAGTCTGTTTTCATACATGGGGCTTACTGCATCAGTTTTTGTGGATTAAAATGGGAGTGCTTATGTCCCAATTTCTAAAATTCCTGTCACACTGCAATACCTGTTGTGTTATTGGACAAATGTCTTGCACACTACTGCAACAAACAACATCTTGTTTTTGTCCCTCACCCATTATACAGATGCACACTGTAGTTCCCCCATAATTCACTGTGTGTGAGTGTCTGGACACATGGTTGTGTATGGGAAAAGAAGGAATGGGAAGCTGCTACTTGTGCCTATGTTGGAATACCAGTATAATTTTCATAAGGCAAAAAAATGGCATGAGCCTAAAGGGTGGAAACACATTGCATGCCAGGATGGCAATCTCATGAGTGGCTGCAGCTAGGACAAAACTCCCACAATTTTCCAGGTTCCCAAGCTTGTAAATGGATTATTTACATTTATTTATTTTATTTATTATTTTGTTTATATTCCACCATTCCTCCCAGCAGGAGCCCAGGGCAGCAAACAAAAGCAGTAAAACACTTTAAAACATCATAAAAACAGACTTTAAAATACATTAAAACAAAACAACTTTAAAAACATTTTTTTAAAAGTTTTGAAGACATCTTTAAAAAGATTAAAAAACACACTGTTTTTTTACAAAAGGTTTAAAACATATTAAAAAAAATTCAACACAGAAGCAGACTGGGATCAGGTCTTATTTTAAAAGGCTTGTTGTTTCCTGAACTAGCTTTTATGTTGTGTGAAAGAGAAATAAAATGTGCAAATTACCAGGAAATAAATTGCCTGAATAAAGGAATAGTGTGGTGTGAAAGCAGCCCTAGTTCCTCATCTTTATCTATGAGGTCTCCATGTCTCCACATGTTTACTTTTTTTTTTTTTACAAAAAATTCTCATGAAAATTTGTCAGCATCATTTTAGTGCAAATATCTCCTAATATAAACATTTTTGCCTAATATATATTAGCAAATTATTTCCTCCTAATATAATGCATTATTGCATACTATTTTCACTCATATATACATTTATATGCACATGTTACAAATTATATGCTTTTGGTATACATCACTTGGCTGGAGAACTGCATTACAAACTTCAGATAAGTACAAATTTTGAAGAATAGCTGTGTGTCAGTTTGCTTATTGTTTCAGAAAGTGTGGATTTGGTGGGTTAACCTTTAAAAGCAGAATGAATCACATTTCTCTCTCACCTGAGTGCCATCATTCCATGTGCCACAGGAGAAGTATTAAGGAGGAGGGGAGATCTCAAATCTCTGCTGTTCTTGCTCCTATTTCAAAACACTCCAAAACTGCTTAATTTCTTTATCCGCCCCTCATACTCTTATAATTCATAAAAGGTCCAACAACAGAAAAATATAATCCCAATAACAGCAAAATAACTGACCTGCAGAATTAAATTTTGGCTCAAACAAAAGCCCTTCAACAACACCCCACAGTCAAGATGGGTTCTGGCATCTTCAGGTAGCAGCAGCTTTTATATATAACATTTTGAGGGCAGTTGCTCTGAAAGTGGATTTATAAATATTTTAACAATTAAATGGGAAAATATGTATTATATTTAATATTTACACACATAAGGTCATGAAAAATATAATTCATATGTGTGTAAAGAAGTAGGTAGAGAGATAAGACAAAACAGTTAAGTAAGAGGAAAATATTTCAGAAGGAATTTGAAATGAGTGGGGAGCTGATCATTCAGAGAGATGCTAGGAGGCTGTCCCTTCAGGGGTAATGTGCTGGATTTATTGGAACAACATGTACATTTTATTACAAAGGGTTTCAAAACAAAAGTGTTTACCCTTCAGCTGTCAGCTTGATAGACAATTCAACTACTGTAGAAACCTATAAACATGGTTCTCTCAAGTTTCAGAAAGATTTACCAGGAACTGAAGTTTGCTTGCTAATTTCTGTCTTAGTTTTGGAATCCAGTTGTGTTTGACAGCATGGAGACCAATGAGAGAAATTTTGCTCCTTAAAAATCTTTATAGAAATCTATTATTGTAGATGTTGTCTGAAGCCTATCCCGGCATGCCTCTCAAGGTGTTTCTCAAAAATGACACCAGAGGACCCAGAATAAGGTTAAATCTGAAATCAAACTTTCTTTACTTTTGCCACCATCTCTGACAGCTGTCTAGAAGCGAATGTACAGAAGATGAGACAGAAGTCAACTGCTACTGACAGAATAATAAAGATGCACAATCTAATGCCAGACTTCCTGAGAACTGATATGATCATGATGATGGCTACACTGCTAATCAATACTAGAAACTTCCGGTTACTTTACAGAAGCATCACAATACTACACACTTAGGCTGTAATGCTTTATCCACTTTCCCTAACAGAAGCCTTTTTGAACTCAGTGAGACTTACTTTCGAGTAGACATGCATTGTATGTGGGGGCTGCCCTTGATTCAGAAGCTGCAATTAGTTCAAAATACATCAGCCAGAATTTTAAGTGGAATGACTTGCATGTTTTGTGAGATCTACATTAGTTACTGGTTAGCCTTTTTGTTCCCCAAATTTTATTGCAATTTTACAGTATACAAGTCTCTCAGCATGAATTTCAGTTTACAATATTCAATGAGTAATTTATATGTTTATAGTGAAAAATCGACAAAATACAATAATCACAATGAATCACATTCAATCTAAAATTGATTGTAAAATAAATAAAATACACTAAAATAATTTTGGAGAAAGAACAAAAAAGTAAATCTAATTACTCTATTAAATCTGACAAACTAGCTACCTAAGTTCTGCACCCATTAAAACATTATCATCACCAATGTAACATAATTTTCAAGTCCATGAAAAACAATATATCCATCTATATTAGTTTCTATAATAATAGCTGCTATGAGTTGTCAAATACATTAAAGTATTGCAATAATTCTAAAGCACCCCACAGGCCACTTATGTAAACTACCCAAATATATCCTTCCATAAAGAATCGTGGGTTGAAGGTGGTGACCAGTCATGCTCTTTTACAGCCGCGTGACAGATAACAAAAACACTAAATATGGAACGTATCCTGCCTATCAGGATTGTGCTGTTGCCTTCTTTGCTGAGATAGCTTTACATCAATGCTGTTACCGTTTAGCTTCTGAGCTCAATTCAATATGTTGGTTCTAATCTTTAAAGCCTTTCATGACTTGAGACCAAGGAATCTTATGGACTGCCTTCTCCCATATCAACCTGCTTGAGCACTGAGATCTTCCACTCAAGACCTTCTCAGAGTGCCACCACCATCAAGTGGAAACAAAGAAGAGGCCTTTTTCATATGTGACACCCCGTTTGTGGAACTCTCTCCTCAATAATTGTCACTTTGTTATCTTTAAGGCATGAGGTTAAAATATTTTTATTCTCTTCAGCATTTAATTTTTTAAAAACAAAAATAGTATTTGGAAGATGCTATGATTTCCAGCAGTGAAATTGCAGTGTCCACTTTGCTGATTCCATTGCCATGTTAAGTGTGTATTGTGCTAATCATGTTATTTATTACCTTTACTTGGCTAATTGGGCATTTTGTTATTGCTTTAAATTACATTGTAAAGCACCCTTGTATGAATATTAAGAAGGGTGGTATATAAATGCTTTAAATAAATAAAGCAAACATACATAGAGGATTGTTCTGTTACCTGGCTCTAGTTGCCACTAAAACATCAATTACACCAGATATGGAGTTTTCTCCTCAGATGAAACATCTAAGGAACTCCTAAGGATAACCATTTTAAGATATGAGTAGGGAAGTTCCTCAGAGTAATTTCACCACCATTTCTTCTCTCTATGCCAGTAGTTCCCAAACTTTCAACATGCGCGTACCCCTTTTGAGACATTGATTTTGCCGGCGTACCCAACTTTCACAAAAAATAATTGGGAGAGGGGTAAGGTATTATAACACATTCATAATTCCTATAATTTTATATGAAATGTTTGTAAAAAAAATAAATACAAAGTAATAAACATTTTAATAATAGAAATAATATATATATAAATATATATATATTCAAAAATATAGAAATAATTCATATACCAATAATTAAAATCACTATTATTCAAACAAAAAAAATATTTCTGGAAATAAAGAATAACACATTTTTGGTATTAAAATTGTCAATACAAAACAACTGTTTAATGGGAGGGATGGAACTGCTTGTGACCAGATATTAGTGCGGTGATATCCGGTTCGATATTTGTGATCTTAAGATGAAGGTGGGGCTCCACATCAATAATTTGGGATGGGAGGTATAGTTTAAAATAACTTTTCCAAGCTCTGGCTAAAAGCTGCTATACAGATCAGTTAAAAAACAGATTAAACAGTCACGGGGAGCTGACGTTTTGGTGTATATCTCGGGAACCAGACGACCTAGAAACTTAGTTTTTTTTAAAAAAAATTGAAGCTGAGAGTCCGGAGATTAAGGTAAGTTAGCTGGAGACCCAGAGGGGACCCCCCAAAGCCAGAAACCCCAGCCAAAATCATGCAGCATGCAGCGGGTTTACAGAGGCAGCACTTGCCTGGGCTGGAGGTTTGAATCTCCCGCTCTTTGGCTGCAGAGCGGTTTTTTCCCCATCCTGCCTGGGAAGCCACACAGGCACGCAGGCCAAGAGCAGGCAGGGGATTCAAACCTCTTGCCTAAAATTCACAGCTGATGAGCGGGCAGGCCAGGCAGGATGGGGGGGAAACCGCTCTGCAGCCAAAGAGCGGGAGATTCCCCAAGAGGGAAGTGGCTGGTGTGATGGCCGCTGCAAGGCTGAAGATAGAGAAAAAAATCCCACTTCCCCACTTCCCGGAGTGAACATTTTTGTAGTCGAGCATACGCATAAATATCTTTGTGGCGCCATCTGTCTGTAGAAGTGTTTTTTGGTGGCCAAAGTCATTGCGAGGGAGTCCGAATCTTATGAGAAACTGGAGGGGTGCACAAAAAGACAAGGAATGCATTGAGAGTGAAAGAGACTACATGTTGAATAACATCGGGATAAACCACTGTTATTATATTGATCTTCCCTCACATGATTGTGTGAGAAACTGGAGAAATCACAAGAACTGTATTTTCTCTTAAAAGAACACACACACCTTTTTTGCCACTAAAACCCAATGATAAAGTACAAAAAAAAAAATCCGGCCGTGTACCCCTTGAAACCCTTTCGTGTACCACCAGGGGTACACGTACCACACTTTGGGAAACATTATGCCAAGGAAAGGGAACTTCTGCCT
The DNA here is from genome assembly GCF_030035675.1 of Rhineura floridana. Taxonomy (NCBI): domain Eukaryota; kingdom Metazoa; phylum Chordata; class Lepidosauria; order Squamata; family Rhineuridae; genus Rhineura; species Rhineura floridana. Next base: position 199,715,259 of record NC_084480.1, on the reverse strand, counting down.
CCCCACCCCCAGTTATTGCTGATTGCTCCAGTATAGTAATTTCGCATCTGTATATAGAGCTTTTAGCAACTATCATCCCCTGATGAAAGCCCTTGATGGGCTGAAACACGTTGGGCATTTTATATTATAAGCTACTTCTTCTAAGAAAATATACAATAAACATATTGATACTCCCTCCTTTGGCATTCAGGGTTCGCACCCCTCCTTTTTTCTACACATCTAATGTTACACCAGCAGGCTTTCCTTCCTCTCTTCCCCCACTCAACCCCTGCCCAAAATCTGCTCCAGAAAAAAAGTATTTCCCAAAATATATCTAAGTAATCTTTACAATAGCTATGGGTAGTATCACCATCCCCATGTTTCATAAAGTGAAATTTGAGGCCAATTTGGAGATTCCTACTGGTGCAAAAATCACAGAGGAATCCAGAGAGAAGCTTACCATTCAAAAGACTAGCAAAGTTCTCTGTTTCCACACTTCCCCAGGAAAGTTTTCTGTCCTTTACAGAAGACAAAGATTAGTATGTTGCCCTGAATCAATGTATTCCTGTATATTGCCTGGGCAGTAAAATGTTGACTATCAAGTTTCTGCTTCACCAAGAAAAATATATATAATCTTTGATCACATTATGTGCTGTAATTACTTTTTTATGCTGTAATTGCTTTGATTGTTTTAATTAAGATATAGTTTTAATTAATTTTATCATCTTGTTAAACATGTTTCATTGTTGGTATTGGATAACCTTATTTAAGTCTGCTTTGCCAAGATAAGCCTCAGCTCCACATGCTCTAGATGACATATAACTTCAAGACTTCAAGACTAGACTTCAAGGTCTAGTATTTAGCATCTCAGTGAAAATAAATCAATTCCGTGAAGACCAGCTTCAGCTGATTTATTCAGGAGGTTGATACCACCCAATCCAACAATTCAAACATCATAAGCTTTATTTAGTGAAAATCATGAAATAATGTAACATTATCAAATAATTTCTCATTTTATATAGAAAAAGGAAATGTGATCTGTAAATGTAAACAAGTTTTAACTAACAGAGAGCTTTGGCTATGGGGTGGTATACAAATGTAAACAGCAACAACAACAATAATAAAAAAAACTTTAAAATGTTTTCAGGAGTGAAAGTTACATGCCTCAGTCTACACGTGCCCCAATCTTTCTGTCAGGGCAGTCACTATTTTCTGATACCTGTCTTTGGTAAATCCCTGTCTTAGGGATGGATGAGAAATGGGGAGCCTTACCAAGATCAGCCTCTTGAGCCAAATTTGACATGTGGGTGGCTGGTGTTATGGGCCATTTTTAAAAAAATCCTCCCCCTTTTTTACATTTTTTCTTAATTATTTTTTGCAGTGTTTTTCCCCTCTGCCAAAAAACCACATGGAACACTGTGATCATTCACATAAGTGACGTAAAAATTACACAATGTTTTTCTCTGCTGCCAAAAAATTATGTGGAATGCTGTAATTTACATAAGTATCTATGAAAACAATTATCTAATTTTTGCAAAAAAAAAATAAACCACCCCAAAACCCCTGTGGATTGAATCACCCAAAAACATGTGCAGCCGATTGAATCAGCAAGCACCAGAGAAAGCGGAAACACAAAAAGGATGGACCAGTAAAGAAATGACGGGCTATCAAATGCATGCAGATCAGCACAATGCAGCAAACCCAATCCCTACCCATGGGCTAGAGGTTCCCTGGCATAGCCTATCATTACATCTGCTTCATATGGTGAGGTTTATTCAGATCTGTTGATAACACATTGTAGTGCAGTTTTATCTATATATATATTTGATTCAAGAACCTAACATCCTCTAGCTTTTAAAACAGGGGATGATAGGCTGGGTTAACATAGATATAAAGTAAACAAACAGAGCATACAGTAGAAGGTATATAACCTTCAGTATTGTCTAATGAGGAGGCTCTTGAACTGTGATCCTTGATATGAAACAGGAGTATTAAGAGTTGACCCTGTTCTTAATCTCTGGAATTTTTTGCAGGTAGGAATCTGGTTACGTCATCCTGTCAAACAGACCTCCAAACTGTTCAGAATGCACGTTTGGCTAATGGGAATTAAGCAGTGTCCATTAATAAGGATGGGACTAGAGGTGATGACAAACTGAGTTTTGCCACTGAAAACAGGAACTATGTGAAAGTCATCTCATTATTTGATTGTAACATGAAGTTACTAGAACTCGGAACCATCCAGTGGAAGATTCAGGACTTCCAACACATAGATATGGAAGTCACTTCCACAAGATATAGTGATGGTCACCAACCTGGATGGCTTTAAATGAGGATTAGACAAATTCATAGAGGATAAAGCTATCAATGACTACTTGCCATTATTGCTATGTTCTGCCTCTGAATACCAGTTGCTGGGAACTGCAGGTGGGGAGCACACTGTTGTATTCAGTTTTGCTTGTGGGCTTCTCATCATGATCTGGTCAGCCACTGTGAGAATAGGATGTTGGACTAGATGGACCTTTGGCCTACTTGAGCCAGACTCTTTTTATGTTTTTATGTAGTTCTGGACATGTGTGATGCCATGTCAGGGCTGAGTCATAGGCAGTTGCCAAAAAGTAAGCTTAGCCTCTGCTAAAGGAAAATCTGGTAAATTGAGTTTAGATTACTTACTGTTCTCCTGAAGGCTAATAACTAGCATAATTGCTGCTGTCAAAGGACAAACTGACTGATCAGGCCATTTCATTACTGCACTAATGATGCTGCATGGTAGCTGTTCCGTCGGACAAAATGTCATCAACTATTCAACTGACAAAACCAAGAGAGGTCAGCCGCATCCTGTAATGACTGAATATGAAACTACTCTAATATTATTGATGCACTGAAAAATTAGAAGCTATGTTATTAATTTAAAGGCTAGAGTCAAATGTGTGTATGTACATTTATTTTAGATATATTTTGTATCACTCATACCAGACAGATATGCTGTACAAATGCATTGAGTTCATAGATTAAAGTCTGATTTGCACTGCAGTATTTAAATAATTAGTTGGTTAGACTAATACATTAGGGACATTTGATGGATGAAAAAGTTGCCCCTAATTAACTGCAGTACACACACACACTGAGACATATGCACTCTCTTTGGAGAGGCATTCCCTCCTGGGGGAGTAGAAGAGGGAAAACATTTTGGCACAGCTAGCACTTCGTGATGGTAAAGGCTCAGGCACCAGCACTCAGCTTGGCTCTTCTGCTGCCTTTCCTGCCTGAGTCCCTGACAAGGACGTCTACTTCCACTGTTGGAAGCAGTATACTTCTGAATATCAGTTGCTGGAAACTGCAGGAGGGGAGAGTGCTGTTGCACTCAGGTCCTGCTTGTGGGCTTCCCAGACGCATCTGGGTGTCCACTGTGGGAACAAGATACTGGACTAGATGGGCCACTGGCATGATCCATCAGGGCTCTTCTTATGTGTCTTTTTTGTACTCAAGAGCAGTGGTGACATCACAGCAGGACTATGGGGCAAAAGTCCAAAGCTCCACTCAACAGAAAGGGCAGAAGAAGGTCCCCCAAATGCAGGACTGGCAGCTTTCCACATTTCAAAGTAAGTGAATATACATCACCATCTAAAGAGCCTTCCCCCATTAAACCCATTTGAACTGAAGGAATATGCTTTGCTCTCAGGGTTCCGACATGTGGGGACAGCCCATGTATGTTAGGCAGGCTTCCTCCCTCTTCAGACCTTGGCCAACATGTTAAAAGTGTGGACCAATGTGGAGTATGATGGTGGGGAAAGAGCATGTGCAGGCAACCCTGCTGCCTGTCTCCATGCAACAGAGATCATATAACACCTGGAGCAGCCCTCCATAATAAAGAACTAGACTTTCTTATACTGAGCGTTACTGACTTAAAATGGAAATTTAACTTATTTTTATGCAGACATTGCTTGACACACATAACCCTTCCCTCCTTTTCCTTTGAACTGTTAATATTCTGCTACAGATAGACAGGCCATAATGCACACCGATTATACCGAGAGCATCACAGGAAACAAAAGTGGCTGACCCAAAGTAATACAGATGATCCATATCCCCCAACTCTCCCTGTTTCACCAGGCAGAGTCCCTGTTTTCTTACCCCTCTTCTTAGCAAACCAGTATCCCTATTTTGGCCTTATTTTTTTTTTTTTGCCTGTTGGGAAAGGCTTGTTAAAGGCCTGACTCACTAGGACTGCCATTCTTCAGGATTGAGTTGCCTACTCAAAGTCTCTAAAAGTTAAATCTTAGAGTGGGGAGTCGATTAATTTCATTTCCGGTGGATATGCATGTCAATGTGTATGCGTGCACACAGTGCAAAACCTACAGATTTGGACACTGTAGCTGCTGAGGTTTATTTTGAACTGTGCTAGAAAAAGTGTAGGCCTATTTTCCTTCATGCAATTAAAAATACTAAAGGGGGAGAGTGGGGCAATGCCCACTAGCCCCACCATCACCTCACTGCCATCCATACTTTGGGGGCACATTTGTAAGAGGAGCCTGCCCTAAGAGTGTAGAGATTAACTGATTTAGAATCCTCCATGATCTAAGTTACAGGGGGATCCTATGTGTGTAGAAGAGCAGATTCTGTCTACAGATGTGCCTTCCAATTAGTGCCACAATGAAAATTTCCCCTGCATTCTTTTCTGACCATTCTTCTGTTAGAGCAGTACTACAATGGAACCAATTACCAAGGGAGGTGGTGGGCTCTCAGACACTGGAGGCATTCAAGAGGCAGCTGGGCAGTCACCTGTTGGGTATGCTTTCAGTTGGATTCCTGCATTGAGCAGAGGGTTGGCTTTATAGGACTCTTCCAACTCTACAATTCTATTATTCGTTCATTCTTTTTTAATTTCTCACAATGTACCGGAGCAATGCTACATGAAAGGCATTGGGAGAAGTTAAAATGGATCCCCACTACTGCTACTACCAAACCCAGGAACCCCAGGTTAAACATCAGTGTCAATTATCCCTGCAACCCTTACACTAGGTATGGGGAACCTTTGACCCTCCAGATGTTGCTGAACTACAACTCCCATCAGCTCCAGAAAGCATGGCCGACAGACAGGGATGATAGGAGTTGTAGTTCAGCAACATCGGAAGGGCTAAACGTTCCCACACTTGCCTTACACTAACCTGATGCCCTCCCCCAGGTGCAGTGGAGAATGCAATCCCTAATCATTGTTGAAGTAAGGTTCAACTGCCAGTCCAGTTAGGTTTTGGACATGCTATGGGGAGGGGATGCGATCTTGGCCTTCACCTGAGGTTGCAAAATATAATGGGATTGCCCTGTTCCTCGGTAGGGTATAGCAGACCATTAGAAAGGTCAATTTCCCTTCTGCAGACAGTCCATTCACATCCACCAATAAAACAAGAGAGGCAAAAATGTCATTCAGATAGAACCATTTGCCTTATGGAAAATGCCTACAAGTTTTATGTTTCTGATATTCTCAAAACTCTACTTTTCCAAGGAAGCTTTGAACTTTTTCAATATCCTTATTATTGCTGTTACTTTAATAGTAGATCTTCTCCCAGTCTGCACATTAGTTTAACTGGAAGACTTTCTGAAAGTTTAAATTAAGATTTTGAGTGCTGCTGAACTTGGAATTACATTATCAGATATATTATACCAGCAGGTCGATGCCAGTAAAAATGCTAATTATTACTTAAGTCCAAATGTAAGTTGAGTTTTCAAAATGCAATAAAGTCAGATTTGCTAAGTATTTTTATAATGTCCTCCTCCAAATGTCATAAAATTTTAAGATACTAATAATTCTGCTTCTCCTGGCAGCATTATGAATTATGAACAAAGCATATTCTGTCTTTGACATAGTTGTTGAAGGTTGCTTTTAGTGCAAGGAAAAGCAAAAGTTTCACCCCCTCCATTGTCTGCAAATGTGGCATTCCCAGTGTCACCTTAATTCTGAGCAATAAATATGCATTGAACATGCTGAAGTGAAAATGGAAAATAAATGTTCAAACGAGAGAACATAAGAAGAGAAATCCACAGATCGGACACTGAGCTATATTTATTTTGATTTTTCCTTTCAAAACATCCCTGTCTGAAACCCTGGAGAGCCATTGTCAGTCAGTGAGGGCAATACTGAGCTAGATGGACCAATATCCTGAGTCAATATAAGGCTACTTTCTATGTCCCTAAAACTCTTAAACCACAATCCTATGACTGTTTAGTGGAAATCAAGTTCAGTGTATTCAGTATTCATGAGGCTTGTTCCGTATTAAAAGTGTTTAGGACTGCAGACTTATGCATTTTGAGCAATATTTCGCAATGCACAGTGTCTTCTCCAAGGCTGATAGTGGAACTAACAAACCACACTTTTTATAGTTTGCAAAAAAATACATTTTAACAAATACAGTTCAAGCAAACCACAATTGATAAAAGTGCATCAGTTCAATTAACAATAGTGGGTTTTTTTAAAGCATTCCGTTTATTGTTGCAATCCTAACTCCACTTACCTAGGAAGTCTAAGTACCATTGAATTCAATAAAATTTACTTCAGAGTAGACATGGTTAGGATTGTACTGTTAGGGGGCAATTGAAGCCAAAGATCCACTGGGATGACTGAGTTAGGATTTGGCAGATCTCCGGCTCAGTCGGCTGAACCCTGGCTCTGCTGGCATAAGACCCCATCCCCAGCTCATCTGGAGATATGCTGGCATAAGTCCCTCATCCCGGCTCATCCAGCTCCAGTGCTGCCGGTGTAAGTCCCTAAAAAGGGCCAGGCCAGGAGCGGGATGGGGCAGGGTGAGATTTACACTGGATCCAAACTGAATTCAGCTCAGTCATGTGACTGGGCAACCTGGTGGAACACACATCAGCAAAAAGGGTGGTGCAAGTCAAACTCTATTTCAGAAGCTTGCTTTCCCTCGCCAGGCTTGGGCTGGCTCAGTCGAAAGTAGACCTGATCATGAACAGGGTTTGGATCTGATACACTTTATGCTGGCTTAATTTAAGATGGTATACTACAGTTAGGATTGCGTCCTTAATCTTTAACAAACCACACGTTTAAGAGTCAAGCAATTTAAAGAGCAGAACTGCATCAGGCCACTCTAGCTGGATTGCATTACTTCAACCTGAAGGTGGAGGAATTGCAAGATGGAACACTTCTCTATATTAAATAGCCCTTATACAGACCCCTTCTGCATTGTGCCAAATTTGCAAGTGACATCAGATCAACTTACTAACCTATAGGAGGCTCTGTATGGCTCACCAAGAACACATGATCCAACTGCCCTTTGTGCTTGTGTGCTAAGACAGTGTACACACAGGAGCCAGGATCCTGATTAAAATGTGACATGAGATGAATAGGGATTGCATATGGATATAAGGAAGCAGACACCCATCCCCAGGGGCGTCACTAGGGCGGTACGGCGGGTGCGGGCTGCACCGGGTGACACCACGAGATGGGGGTGACACCATGAGCCTCCCCCCGCCCTAGGCACCGCCACTGGGAAGCGGCAGGCATGGCCAAGGAGGAGAGAGATCGAGAGATCAGGAGCTAGCACGGCGACTGCCCTCTTTCCTCAGTGCCCGCCCTGCCGCCTCACAGGCTGGCTCCTTTGCACTCCCTCGAGCTAGATTTGCTCTCAAATTGAGTGACAAATGTGAGAGCGAGTGACTCCTCCAGTGGAGGGAAAGGTTAACGGAACTCTAATGGTTAATGGGCCAAAGGGGTAGGGTTGTCCTTAGACTCCCAAACACTTCAGGTTCCCAAACGAGAGCAGCAATGCAGAAGGGTGTTGGTCCAAAGAAACACAAGGAGGGGGGATGAAAGAGGTATGACAGCAATGAAACCAGTTCAAGCCTCCAGATGAGGACCGGAAGGCTGCATGTCTTCCACCACTTTTCTGAGTCTCTAGTCATTGCACCTCCCTGTTCCGGCCTGGTCAGTTTTCTTCACAAAGAAGGTGGGGAAAGCAGGGACGGAGAAGGAGGGGAATAAACTCCCAGGCTCCACCCCTTTTAAGAACCTGAGGGCTTCTCTGTGCAATCAACTCCAATCCAATGTCATGCAAAACAGAGCCCAAACTCCATTGCTTCCATTGCCTGGTTTTCTTGCAACCTCCAGATATTTTTGGGGGGGGATGCCTGGTGCAGAGTAAGCCACCTTGCATGGGGCAGGTGGGAACAGCGGCTGCACTTTGAGATGCCAAAGAGGGTTGGACTTGATGGCCTTATAGGCCCCTTCCAACTGTACTATTCTATGATTCTATGCCCGCCAACCTGGATGGCTTTCAAAGCAGGTTGCACACATTTCTAGAGGCTCAATGGCTGCTGACCACGAGGCTCTGTTGCTCCCTCCGCTTTCAGAGGCAGGAAATGTCTCTGAATACCAGTTGCTGGGAATGTCATTTGGGGGTGAGTGTTGCTGTTGCCCTCGAGGCCTGCTTTCAGGCTTCCCAGTGGGGCCTCTGGTTGGCCACTGAGGGCACGATGCTGGGCTCTTGGCCTGACCCAGCAGTCAGGCTCCTCTGATGTTATGAAAGGGGTTGGTCTAGGGCTGGCACCAGACTTTTGGGGGGCTGTGAGCCCAGGGCCAGTAATGGCCCCCACGAACACCTGCCTTCAACAAGGCCAAGGCCCGCCCTTTCTCTGCCCCTGCTTTGACATCCAGGCTGCTCACCACCTTCCACCCCCTGGATACACTTCAGCAGGGACAGGTGGTGGCTCTTTTGAATGGGGGCTCACCATTTGGGGAACGAAACAAAGCTCATTAGAAGAGCACCTCCTTGGATGCAGAAGTGCCCAGGTTCGATCGCCGACATTTCTGGGAAAGACCCCCTGCCAGAAATCTTGGAGAGCTGCTGCCAATCAGGGCAGACAATACTGAACTAGATGAACCAATGATCCTCAGTCTAAAGCAGCTTCCTGAGTTTCAAGGTTTTTGTTGTTATGTCCCTTCAAGTTGATTATGACTTATGGCAACCCTATGAATAAGCAACCTCCAGTAACATCTGTTGTAAACTGCCCTGTTCAGATCTTGTAAGTTCAGGTCTGCGGCTTCCTTTATGGAATCAATCGATCTCTTGTTTGTTCTTCCTCTTTTTTTACTCCCTTCTGTTTTTCCCAGCATTATTGTCTTTTCTAGTGAATCATGTCTTCTCATTATGTGTCCAAAGTATGATTTATTTATTTATTTATTTATAGAATTTATTAGTCACCCATCTGGCTGGCTGTCCAGCCACTCTGAGCAATGTACAACATAGGCATATAAAATACCTAGACATTGAAAATCTAAAAACAATGAAGATAAAATCTAGCCCACCCCAAAAGCCTGCCTGAAGAGCCAGGTCTTCAAGGCCCACTGGAAACTCATCATAGAAGGGGCATGGCGGAGATCATTTGGGAGGGAGTTCCACAGGGTGGGGGCCACAATTGAAAAAGCCCTCTCTCTAGTCCTCTCCAGTTTGGCTGTTTTGACTGATGGGATGGAGAGAAGGTCTTTTGAGGCTGGTCTTGTTGGGTGGCATAGCTGATCATGCTGGAGGCGCTCCTTTAGATGGGCTGGGCCGAAACCATGTAGGGTTTTAAAGGTCAAAACCAACACCTTGAATTGGGCCCAGTAAGCAACTGGTAAGCAACCTCAGTTTCATCATTTTAGCTTCTAGTGATAGTTCTGGTTTAATTTGTTCTAACACCCAATTATTTGTCTTTTTCGCAGTCCATGGTATGCGCAAAGTTCTCCAACACCACATTTCAAATAAGCTGATTTTTCTCTTACCCGCTTTTTTCACTGTTCAACTTTCACATCCATACATAGAGATCTGGAATACCATGGTCTGAATGATCCTGATTTCAGTGATACATATTTGCATGTGAGTTCTCCAATAGCTGCCCTCCCCAGTCCTAGCCTAATTTCTTGACTATTGTCTCCATTTTGGTTAATGACTGTGCCAAGGTATTGATAATCCTTGACAAGTTCAGTGTCCTCATTGTCAACTTTAAAGTAGGGAAGGGCTAAGCTGGGGTTGAGGGAGGGGGGATTTGCTGCTCTCCCCCACCTTGCAATCCTGTGCATGTTTACTCAGAAGTAAATCCCACCCTGTTGAATGGGGCTTACCCACTAGGACTGGCGTCAGTTTTGCTGAGACGGCACCTCGGCATTGCACCTGCACTCTTTGCCCACTCACTTCTCCCTGCCTCCCGTCACATCTGTGGTTCCCACTGGCCCTCAGAATTATCCCCAGGCAAGCAGAACAGTGAGCGCTTTTCTACCCTATATCTCAGTGGTAGGCTGAGCATGTGCTTTGCATGCAGAAGGTCCTGGGTTCAATCTTTTGCATGTCCTTGTGAAAGGGAAAAATGTTCTAGGTTGTTTGTGTGACGATTCCATAGCTGGCTCTGTGTATGTATGTGTGTGTGTGCTATTACATTCAGTGATATACGGGAATTACAATTTACGAGTAACATTAATACAAAAAACATTACTAAGGATTCTGTATGGTCTGGTACGGGAGGAGGTCCATGGGGGTGACACCATGAGTTACCGCACCGGGTGACACCAACCCTAGTGACGCCACTGACCACCCCTGTCAAATTTGGCCTCAATCAGAAGAGCTAACTCTAGAATTGAATACTACAAAACATTTTGCTTGTTAGGGCAAGCAACAAAAGTTTGCTGTAATTCTTTTAAGGATTACAGTCAGATTATACATCTTTCATAATGTGCCCATAATTCATTGATAAGGAGCTTAGAATAAGAGACTATGACAAGAGACTGGAGTCCTTTATCAATCAACTGATACTATCAAGACCTCTTCATACATCTTAGCAGTGCTGGCTCCAGGTTTTGAAAGGCCTATAAGCAAGATGGCCTTTATGGACCCCACTCCCTCAGTGAGTCTACTTCCTCATCTCCCTTATGTCCAGCTGTTGCTGCTGCAGCTCTACCTCATCATTGCTACCACCTGATTGCCAGCCAGAGAGGCAATGAGTAAGCAGGCAGCGGCATTTACTGCTTTGCCTTCTCACCACTACTGTTACTGTCTGAGCTACAGCAAGAAGTGGGTAAGAAAACAAGTTGCAGTGGTATGGAGAAGAAGCAAATCCAGGAAATGCTTGTCAGTAGCTCATTGCTGGGGTGTGGATCCTTGGCATGTGTCTGATTGTGTTGATAGATAATGCTGGCCCTAATTCCCATGTAGGTACAGGGAGGGAAGAAGATAACTACTTTATAGGATTTTTGTGAGGGAAATAAATTGAATAGGCATGCTGCCTGGAGTATGGTAGGATGGATCCATATTTGACAGAATTATTATGACAATGGTTATTGGGTTGGATCCAGACTTACCACAGGATCTTTAAGTAAGAAAAGAGAAATGAAATTCATTACTATCCTTTCATTAGTCCAAGATGTTGTGAAACATCTCAAGATGTGTGCTTGTGCTAAGTCCATGTTTTATGAAGTCTTCCACTGAGTTTTCCACAACAGTTTGCAGAATAGCACTGCTGCCAAATTCCACTAGTGTGCCTCTACATCTAGCTTCTTCATTACTATTATTTCCGGTTTTGTGTAGCCAGTATTTAAATGTTGTTTAACAAAAGGTTCTTGTGATTCTTGTGGTTCATATTGCAATGCTTCCAGATCCTCCTAGGCACTCAACTTCTAGTCCCAGGTCTGCTCAGGTCCTCTGTAACATCAGAACAACCTAACCAATGGCAGCCAGGCAAACAGTGTGGACAGACAAGCTGGAATTCAAGAAGATTGTAAAATGAAATAGAGGTTGAGGAGAAAGTGTAATGGGGGGACACCACCCTATCATACTGATGCATCATCATCTGGTTTGCTTATATATTAAATATACAATTAAATTAATGATGAATGCAAAATATTGGAGGTATTTTATTAGCTATGAACTTTGATGTCTGAATTGCTCTTGTTTAACCAGCAAGCATTTTGCTTTCAGTATGAATTCATTGTTACAAAAGGGACATACAGCCACTCTCAAGAAAGACTGAACATTGTTTAAAGAATTCCCTGGACAGAAACACATTTTGAACAGATATCTTGTGGCAATTCAAAAGACTTCCAGAATAAGTGAGATCATTCACTTTGATAGCAGTAGAGGGATCTTGTTAATTTCTGCGCCAGCTGCCTTAGCCACTAAATAGGTACACCTGTGACCTTGATGTCTTTGGTTTAATCATCTGTGATCCACAGTGGCCAACTTTCCAAATAGTCAAACATTATTCTGAAGTTGAAAGCACATCTTCTCCCTAGATATTCATGTTCCAAGTCCCCAAAATATTAACTGATGACAAGGATCATCAGCTTTAACTCAGTTAATTTCAAATCCCAAAAAGTACCTTGAGATTTCATATGGTCTATCCCTTGGTGCTAATTACTAGATTTCTATATTTACAAGAGAACTGGCATCTCATGAATTTCACATTGTACTAATATCTCCATATGTGTCTGCTATCCTCCTAAATATAGCAAAAATGCAATTAACACTAGAAATATGTATTAAACTACGATGGTTGGTAAATAAGTAGGGACACTAGGAAAGTATAAAGCAAAGATTTTGTTTGCTACCCCATGTGATTTCAATACCCTAATATTCCTTGGTTAATTATAGCCTATTTTAAAGAGGAAAATCTCTTAGACTTAGCAACCATTATATAGCATACCACTCTAATTGGCTTTGCAAAATATTATGCCCTGTCTTAATCAAAGGCAGCTATGAAGGTAATCTTTATGTATCAGTGCTGTTTTCATACACATTGGTTGAACTGTAGACACCCAGATGTTGGGCTCCAGTTTCCACAAGTCCCAGCCAACATAGCGATGGATCAAGGATGATGGGAGTTCAGAGTCCAGCAACATCTGGAGGGCCTCAGGTTCCCCAGCACAATATATGGCATTAGCTTATCCTATCAGCTACAAGGTATCTGTTGCAAACAGAACAGATAAATAGGTTCTGCAACAAAATGTTGCAGGCTATCCTCACTGCTCCTGTTCAGGGTGCCAGCATGACTGCCATGTCTTCTCCCAGAATAATATGAACAATAAGGAATTTTTCTGGTTTTCCATTTTTCTTTTCTGACTGACACTCAATGTTCAACAGCTCTTGGAGACCACTGAGCATGTTCAGTTTTTGTTGAGCTAATATCTGGGGCTTTAGCCCTCTATGGTTCCCCCCTTCCTTAAAATGTTTTGTACCTCTGTATACCTCAAGATTCACATAAAGCATGCTGATTTCCCCGCCCGCTCTTGCTTCTCAGTGGTTCTGTTTTTTCTGTGTTGCCGCTCAGCCAGCTGAATTTGCTATTTAAGGAGTGACACATCTGTTGCAGAGGAACATTTCTTGGACTGCATCAGATAATGGATCCATCTAGCCCAGTGCAGTGCATTCTAACAGATCTTCAAAATCTCGGATATGAATAAATGAGTATACTACTTAATGCTGGAGTAGGCTTCTGAGCAGTTTACAAAATATAAAAGCCAGGATAAACAGAATCATTAAAATATAGTTATCCACAGTTATGATGCAGTATAAATTACAAATACAATCCAGTACTCATTTAGGTGCATTCGGGTGCCAGTGAAACCAGAAACTTAAGTGTGCCTAAATCTGTGCTGGACAGTCACTTATAATGAAGGTATTTCCTAAATATATACTGTAAGACAGCTCTAGGATCTCAAAAGGTAAGATGCAGTTCTCGCTGCTTCTTCCCCTCTGTTCTGAAGAGGCTCTCTCTCCCACATTCTTGCAAGGTAGAATAGGCTGGGAGACTCTTTGTGGATTGGACTCATGGGCAGATGAGCCACTATCACAGATGAGTTTTGTGAAAATTCTTCTGAACATATGGAAAATCAGACACACGGTATTTTTAAGGGGAAGATCAGAGCTTGGAAAAGTTACTTTTTTGAACTACAATTCCCATCAGCCCCAGCCAGCATGGCCACTGGATTGGGCTGATGGGAGTTGTAGTTCAAAAAAAGTAACTTTTCCAAGTTCTGGGGAAGACATGTAAGATGTATTAATGCATGGCTTTAAAAGCGGGTTAGACCAATTCATAGAGGATATGGCTGTGTATGCTGCAAATCACAAGAGGGTAGAATGCTGTAGCACGTGGGTCCTGCTTTTGGGCTTCCCTTCGGCATCTGGTTGGCCACTGTGAGAACAGCATGCTGAACTAGATGGGACTTTGCTCTGATCAGCGGGGCTCTTCTTATGTTCTTAAGATGCTGACCCAATCCAGGTCCTTCCTAGAAACTAATTAGCAATAGACGGGTCAGCCAACTGGAGGTGAGACAGTTGTGCAAGCAAGGCTTTTTAGTCAACTCCTGGTTTCTAATTCAATATGTTTTAATTAAATGCTTCAAGATAAAGGAGTAAGAGAAATCAGAAACAGCATACAAAGGGGGAAAAACTAAACAGTAAAATCTAACTAACCTTAAACAGGTACAATTTTGAAATAACACCAACACTTACATGAAATACACAAAGTCACATGGGGCTCCTTTTGAGGGTGAAGCAAGCAATCAAGGATATTCAGGGTAAAGGGAAAGCAAAGACATACCCAAACCACATCAAGTTTATGTTGTGTGGCAGGAGAGATGGTTATGGGCAGGGGGCAAACATCCAGTCAAAAGGAACAATGGAGATGTGGAATACAGACACATAGACTGAACCCTAAGGAGATAGGTGCTTAGCACTTGCCATTCACAAGGAACGTGGAAATTGGGAATGATCACCTTTTGGGTTCCTGTGAGATGGGCTTTAACATAGGGGGAAAACATCCTTGTTTGTATTCAGGCAAAACACAGAGCCTATATCGCTTGCCCTGCCCTCATGGGAAGAGAGTTGTTAACCTTTGTTTGTACTGCTGAGCACAAGGATCTTAATCCCATCCCCAATAGTCATGATGGAGATTAATCAGATAATCACAGAACAAGATCGTTCTGAACAGCTGGCATTATCTGGAACCTCCCCTACTTTTTTTGCACACATAACAGAGGATTGGAGCTTTAGCTTTTGCCACTCCCTCCCTCTGAATGTCTGAGATTCCCCCACTGAGAACCCCTCTCCTTCAATTAGGGATGGGAGAATCTGTCCATTATGGTTTCTCATTTTTCAAATCTTAAATTCAGTTCTCCATATTTCCACACCAGTTTGAGATTCTTTCTTTAAAAAGTCCTCATGAAAATTCACCAGTATTTTAGAGTGAATTTATCTTAATATACACATTTTTGCAAAGCAATTTCCTCCAGCATAATGCAATTTTGTATGTTATTTCACTAATATATCACCTTTAATGCACAACTTTATCCTAGTGTATGCATTTTTGTCCACATTATGTGACTGGAGAAGTGCACTGTGAATTTCAGAGAAGTGTGAATTTTGAAGGATGGCTGTGTTTTGGTTTGCACATTGTTTCAGAAAGTGCAAATTAGGTAGGTTCACTTTTAAATGGAAACCATCAAATTTATTCCCCATCTCTTTCACACACACCCATTCTGTACACGGAGCACTATGTGAACACATTACCATAGACAACAAACTGCTATGTGTACAATAAACTGATACAACTTCCTCCAATGAATTTGAGAGTTACAACCTTCTGTGCCCCAAATGGGCTTTAAATATGTGCTCAAAACTTTTGACACAGTACAAATCCCTCTCCTGCAAACCCATGCTGTTTTGCATGCTCCACCAATTTTAAAAAAGCTCATTTTTTTTGTTCATTCTTCCTTTCTTCATTCAAGGTGAACAGATGTCAAGAGTGATACATTAGAACTAGTACTAATGTATTCATATTGAGGAAATGAAGGACAGTTAGTTGAATACAAGTGGACTGAACGGAAATAAATGACAGTGTGTTCAAGGAGTGTCAGTTGAAAATGCATGGTTGTCAGTCAGGCAAGGTGTTTCAGGACCCTGGACTCCAATTGTATGAAGAAGACAAATTCATATTTTTTAACAAAGATAGCTTGTATATTAATTTTTAACCGTTTTTAAGCATTCCAATTCCATTCTATGCAGTTACAGAATGAACAACAGGGACAGGGAACTTACTAAAATCTGGGACTTATGTCAAAAGCATATCATCAGCCCAAGTGTTTCAGCTCACTTGAAAGCCTGAGGAAATGTCATTAACCTAATAAGGTGGGTAGTTTAATTTGTATATTTAACATTTCCTTTTTGCAAGCCAAACAATAACTAGTGGACATTTTGCATGAATTCTAATTTGTTCATATTGTAATACTGTCTATTTATGCAAGCATTCATCTAAACAGGTAGGTGGAGAGGTCACATATTTAAACATTGTCAATGCCATTGAAAAACCCATGGCACATCTGGGCTTTAATCTCCTTTTATTTCATTAAAATAATTGTTCATATTTTCAAAAACATTCTTTCAGTCCATGGACAATAGCAGCTTTCCTCACCCTGATGCCCTCCAGATGTTTTCAGCTGAAACTTCTATTGTCTCTGAACACTGGCCATGCCGGCTGGTTCTAATGGAAGCTATAGTACAAAACATCTGGAGAGAACCAGTTATCACTGTCATGAACTTGGATATGTTCATGAGTTATTAAAACTATAGGTAACATCATGGCTCTGTGCAAAACACTCTGAGAGTCTTAACTGCTTCAGACAGGCCTCTGAAAGGGTAAAAATGTTAAGTTTCGGTTTCCAGCTGAAGACGGTTAAGGAAGTCTAAACAGAAGCACCTGGTTATCTGTGCTGATTAGTAAGAGCCTGGCACTCAAGGCCATCCTGGCTTGTGAAGTTTGAAACACCGTTTGGGAGGGGGGGCTAGAAGGCGCACAAAAGTGGAGAAACATCTAGAAAGGGATTACATCAGAAAACTCCTGATTGGTTAATTAATCCTGGACTGTTGGGATTCTTTTTCCTTAAGTATAGGGTTTGAGACCCATAGCCTTTGTTCCCCCAGGAAGGTTCTGAAAAGTTCCTTCTGACTGTTGCCTATGGGAGGTAACCTAAGCAGGGTTCCATTGCTTTGTGACTGATGCCAATCTCTCTTAGGAGAGACGCCACTGCAACCAACTACCTCATATGTAAGTAGAGAAGGTTAGCTAGGTTGTTATTTTCTTGTTGTGTGAAAGAATTCTCTTAGATGTACCTAAACCCCTGTTTGGGTGTATAGTCTTAAAGGATTACTTGCTGCTATATTTTAATGTGCACTTATATTTTGAATAAAGCTACTTCTATTTAACCTGGTGTGTTTATTGAGGGTAAGGGTGGTTCTGAATTCAGCACCTTGACCATTCAGCTATGACTACCAAAAAGGGAAAAGAAGTTAACAGCTTAATTCTAATTTGTGGGGTTTTACCAGAGGTTTCCTGACAAGGAGTGTACTTTGGCTCTTGTCTTATAGGACCTTGGTTTACCTATTGTCTGGGCTCAGAGTTCCCCTAGCTCTGAGTGGAACCAGTAACAGGGGTGGTGGCAGCCTACTTTCTACCTTGCAGGGTTGGTGTTAGTTTGCACAGCCTTGGCAAGGAGGAATTTGAGATTTGGTTTCCAGATCAATTACCCTAAGGGTGGGAATTGGGTCTGAAGCGTGACTTCTGGTGCCTTGAGGGGCTCAGGGGCATGACAATCACATCTGCTCATGTGTCATAACACATGTACATGTGGCCATGTAGCTTGTAAACCACTTAGACTATCCACCCCATATTGCTTGGATCATACTTAAGCAGTTCCCAGAGACACAGAGATAGGTGGAGGCATGCCTTATATGCAGGAGTATTTTGGGCAGGCAAGGTTATATAGCTGGAGTAGCAAAAGACACGGGTCAAGATATAATGGGAAATAAGAACAAAAATAGAGGAAATCCATGAAAAGCTTTAAAAAAGAACAAGAAATTGGGGTTGGACATGGAAGAGGATTGTTATTACATCTCTTCCTTTACATGTGTATAGTAAATGGACACATACGCCAAAACAATCCATCTTGGGGATTTCCCCTGGAGTCATGATACCGTGCATCAGAATCTGGTATTTCCAGAATGGGAACAATGGGACAATAAGCCAGAGTTTAGAATTCTCAAATATATTTTGGCTCCAGAAAAATGTAGTATGATGGGCAAAAAAAGGGCAAGAGAGTTTCCAATGGGATAGAGGAGCTCTGTCTTATATATTAATTCTGGTCTCCCAGGTCCTAGTCTGACATTCTAACCGCTACACATCGGCTCTCATTCATCCCAAGGACGTTGGGATGGCCAAAGTGAGGGGGGAGGTAGTTTGTGTTAACCTTGAAATGTATTATAAATTGTATTTTTATTGTTTATTGTTTTATTGATGTATTACTGTTTTATTGATATATTATTGATGTTTTATTGATGTATCTTTATTTTGATGCTCTTTTTGTAAGCCGCCTTGAGGGCCTTTTGGCCAGAACGGGGTAGAAATATTAAAATAAAATCAAAATCAAATCAAATTACTATCTTCCCAAACAGAAACAAGACTGTGGCTTTAGATCTGTTAGGTTTCTTTCCTCTGACAAAAAAAGTATCTTTCACTGACCGAAGGAGGTGAAAGGACTCCTATCAGAGGAAGATTTCTTCATTGGAGGATGCCCCTTCTATCAGAGGAAAAGAATCTTTGGATTCAATATTAGCTTTCATTATCAATATTTCTAAGTCAGACAGGATGGCCACAAGGGTGGACAGGCAACTTTTAACAGTTGCACTTTCTAGTTGCTTTTTTATTTTTTACAACTGACAAAACAACTGACAAAAAACAGTAGAAAGATTAAAATGAAAATTTAAAACCACTTCCATACATGTAAAAGGCAGGTTTAACACATTCCACTCACTAGAAAGAGGCCACAAATATCTGAAACTCTCCAAATTAAGGGCTAAAAGCTTGGATAAAAAGGAAAGGTTTTACCTGGCACCTAAAATCAGATCATGATTGTGCCAGGCATGCCACACTGGGGAGTACATTTCATAAGTGAGGAGCCACCACTGAAAAAGCCCTTTCTGATGCTGTCACCCTCCACACCTCCTTCAGAGGGGCACATGGAGAAGGGCCTCAGATGCCAAACACAGGGTCCGGGTTGATTCTCATGGGGAGAAGCAATCCTGGAAGTATTGGGGTCCTGAGCTGCAGGTCAAAACAAGTTGAAAATTAATGAAATTAGGCAATCAACCAAGATTATCTGCATAGTAGTGAGGTGACCTCAGTCCTCCATTATGCAAGAATGGCATAAGCCCTGGTTCAAGCAAAAACTTATGATCCAGACCTACACTTTCGAGGAAAAAAAATACTGATCCAGCATCTCTCTCCAGCTGTGTCATTCTCCTACTATCTGTACTGCCATCAACACTTTTACTTTTTAAAATGACAATATGGTTCATTCCCTCTTTTCTACCTCTTCAGTGTTATCTTATGGCTCTGTCATTGAGCCATATGAGAGCTGCTTACTATGAGAGAGTTATAGTATAATATTAGCAGTGTGCATTAGATTTGGATGAATCTTAATGGAAGTGGAAGTATTTTTGATTTGTCAGAGGCAGTACAAGTACAAGGTAGCATGAATCAAAGTGGGAACCCCTGTGGCACTTTGTAGTGTCTTGGCAATCCAGACTTTTAAAAAATGCAGCTGACAAACATCTGCTGAAAGTGAAAGTAATTCTCTAAGTTTGCCATAATGCCAGGGTGGTTAGTAGGGGAAGAGAGAACAAACTTCAGAGTAGGGATAGTACACAGAGGAAAAGCTATGACCGACAGTCTAGCTTATAATCAAAGGGAATTATACTTTGAGGGAGGGAACAGCTTTGAAAGAGTGAAGCTATGTCTCTAAGCTTATAGAAGATGTTGAGATGGTGAGGGGAGAGATACAAAGCTCCTTTGCAACTGACTAGTCAATCTTGTTAAAAGGGAATGGTTTTATCTAGAAAGTGAATCCCTTTTAGTTCTCCCCACCACAAAACCAATTTCAAAGGTGCCTATTTCTCTGCAATTTGGCAGGTTAAAAAAAATTTCAGGGGCACCTCCCTCATCTCTGTAATCTTAAGTAATTCCATTTTTCACCCACCTCAAAACTGTAACAGCCGCCCTTGCAGGAAAACCATTGTAGCTATCGTTCTGAAACCTGGCAGGATCCATGCCCTCAGAAGGGGTTACCTTGCCTGCAAATTCTGGCCAAACAAATTGAAAATATGGTTCCTTTTTGAACCCCCACACATGCACATTTTAGAGGTGTTCAGCACAAAAGACCCCGGACCTATTTACCTATAATTTGTTAGGCGTTATCCACATCCTACAAATTTCTCCATTTCAGTAAAAATAAAAAAGGGGGGGGACAAGTTCTAACCATTTTTATTCCCCTGTAGTGAAGGGGGGAAGCCAAAGTAGACTCAAATAGACCCTGAGCTGAATAGGCAAATAGTCTATGAAGCATATTGGACCAAATCAAGGTCTGAATCTTTGACTATGGTCAGTATACATCCTTAGTAATTACCATAACCATGTGAACAGCCATGGAGGGCTGATCATGTGGTTCTTTCTCTCAATAACATAGTTATTTAACATAGTACAAACATCTCTGTACTTGTGCTCACCTATTGGAATTTAGCAATAATCTTTTATAGACATTCAAACTCATATAAACAAACCTATTTCTAATAGAGCTTATTTACAACAAAGCAATCAGGGACTAACCATGACACAGTAGTCTATGCAAAAATAGACATTGATTACCAAGCTGTAATTGTAGTTTTGAAAAATTGTATTTGCAAGCTAAATTTATATAGCTTTCATCAGGATGCAAAAACTTTCAAAAATAAAGCCATTAAGTTGATTTATAGCACATATTTGTTTTCATGGAAAATGCAGCATTGTCAATCAGATGCTGACTTTCCTTGCTTTTTAGCTAACCAGAATTTCTAAAAATAATAATAACTGTAATAAAATACAATGAAATCTACATAATGGAAACTAAATTAGTTACAGTTAGTGCGAATAAATAATTTCATGTTATCTACTTAAGAAATATTTCTGTTGTAATCAATCTTTAGGGCTTATCTACCATTAGGAAAAATCACTTTTTATATAATTTATATTTATGCTTCATCTTCAAATTAGTTGTCATTCATTGCAAATGCATCTGTTTGAATGAATGCACACTTTAATGAGTAGAAAACATCAAACTGTACAAGCTCTGGTAGACTAATAGGCTTTAAAGAGGCAGTATCATTTTAGAATCATCTTATCATCATTAAACATTTACACCCAGGGAAGGACAAATCTGTTCATCCAGCTTGATCACTTTTGCATGTTTTTACTTATCATTCTGTCCTATTGCTTTCTGCATTAATCTGCAGTTTTTAAAACATAAATCCTCTTCAGTGTATATTTTCTCTCAGAATATATATTTAAATGTGTATTCTCTTATGTTTAAACTTCAGAGAATTGTCACACATTCAGAGAACTGCAAAATCTGGTGGATGACTGATCTGCATGTTCATCTGAGAGGTGTGGATTGCTCATATTTAGATTACTCATATTGGCATTTGTGGAGACTCAGTTCCTCAAGCATCCTTATTTAAGACTTTATCCAATTAAGGGCTATAAGTGTTTTTGGAAGCAGGCTCCTGCTGCATATTCCTAACTGGATGAGGAATGCTACATATGAGATATCCCATTTCTGATTCACATAACCCTTTACACAAAGCTCAAATCTGACAATCAGCTATTTGGAAGGGAAAGCAAGGTGCTGGATTTAGTCCCTCGCCGAAACAGCTCATTTGTTGCTTTGTTGGAACAAAGCCTGAGGCTGCAATCCAATAGGCCGTTACATGCAAGACTTAAGCACGTATAGCAGGATGGCAGCCATATTTTGTGCAAGGAGCTAGACTTGCTAAGAATGTATTTGAAAGTGGAAAGACCAAAATATGAACTCCCACTACTCAGACCAGCTGACCCCACTTTGAGTAATGTCCAGCCTTCTTTGAGCTGGGCCTGCTTTGAATGGGATCATGTATCTGACCTCAACAACTACAAGATCCTCCATGTCATTCTCCCTGTCCGCAACGCAGGGGTGAGGAACATGTAGACATCTAGATGTTGAAGTACAATACCATCATCCCTAGCAATCTGCAATGCTGGCTGTGGTGTTGGAGTCCAACAACATCTGGAGGGCTGCAGGTTCCCCAACCTTGCCCTAAAAGGGGGGCATGCCTTATCTTGAGAAAGAGAGAGGAAATTGCAAGTGTTCAAGAGTTCCCAGCACTGTGTTCCTGCTGGGAATGATACATTTAACTGCAAATGGTTCACTGACAAAAGCTTTCCTCTGTCTGTTATCCTTTATTTCCCCCCCCCCAAAAAAATGTAAGGCTTTTTTGCTTAGGTTGAATAAGGAGGGAAGAGCAATAACAGCTATACTAGACTCTGAAGAATATGCATCAGATAAGAACACTCAGAAAGCTCAATTTACATTTGGTTAAAGTTGGAGGGGGCTTTCATACTTCTGAGCCCTGCAGTGTCTGACCATAGAGGACTAGGATTAATATAATCAACACAATCAAGTGCTAAATCTTGTCTTGCAGGCTGCAAGTGGGTTTCTGATTCACAGCTCAGTCTCTTAGCTGCTATGACACAGCGACTCTCACATAAAATCCCTACCAGCAGCTTGAGGGGGTACTTGAGATGGGGAAGAATATCTGCTAAATCGGACTTAGTACCGGATTGCGACTGAATTTGACAGTGCGCTATCTTTTTGGACCAACACTGATTTCTTGCAGTGGGCTGCGGCTGTAATCAGCACAGATTTTTTTGTGGTGGACCGCGGCAATAATCAACATGGATTTTTAACCAAAAAAATTCCCGATTTTACCTAATTATCTTCATAATTTACTCTAAATTGATGCATTCGTGACAGTGTGTGGGTATGATAAATTGGAAAAAATAAACCATGTGAAACACAGTGATCATTTATATTTATTTATTTATTGCATTTGTATACTGCCCCATAGCCAAAGCCAAATTTATATAGGCATTTACTTTAAAAATTATGCATTTTTTTCACAACAACAAAAAAACCCAGTGGATCGAATCAGCAAGTGCCAAAGCAACAGGAACAAAAAGAGGGCAGATTGGGATTGAATGACTGACTACTGGAATGCAAGTGGATTCAAACTAGGCAGTGAGCCCCATGCCTAGAGTTCATCCCTATGAACGGCTTTTCCTCCAGATCTCTGTTATGGTATAAACTGGCCCATTAGAACATACAAAAGAAAAATGGATAGGGATAGGAAAGAGATTAGGATTTGGCAATGAGGATGACTGAGATAGAAAATGGAGGGAATTGCAAAGTGAGACTAAGGTTGATTCTTTAGAAGGAACCTAAATAGGAAAAAAGGGATGTGCTTGATATAGAGGGACAGACAGTAGTGGGTCAGGTGGGGCGGTGTTGTTCTTCCAGATTCCCAACACTGTGGGGTGCTGCCACTAATTGAGAGAGAGAGGTGGAGGGCTGGGGAGCTCAGGGCATGGCAGCAGAGAGAATCTAACATTCCTGCCATCATGTGTAGCACTGCTCCAAGCTTCTCGCACTTCGCCCCTCCCC
Source organism: Rhineura floridana (assembly GCF_030035675.1). NCBI lineage: Eukaryota > Metazoa > Chordata > Lepidosauria > Squamata > Rhineuridae > Rhineura > Rhineura floridana. The sequence goes on along the minus strand of NC_084480.1, from coordinate 199,691,684 downwards.
CTCTTAGTCAGTGGCAGCAACCTGAGGTGCTGGGAAGCTGGGAGAGAAAAACAGCCCCACCCACCCCACCCACTACTGCAGTGGTTCTCAAACTTTTTTGGTTCGCGGCGCACTGTAAAACATATAAAAAATTTCTGGTGCACTTCGTGTACAAAATTAAAAATATATTAATATATTTTGAACTATGAATAAAAATAAACTATAGAAAACTATTACTTACCCTATACAAATGGGTTTCTTCTCATTTTTAAAATATACTTTCATGATATTTGAGGCACACCTAGCCACCTCTTAGGGCGCACCAGTGTGCCTGGGTGCACCGTTTGAGAATCACTGCACTCCTGGGAGGAGATAAACATTTTACATGGGCAAAGAGCAGTGTGAAAGAATTTATCAAGGTGAAAGAGAGAGAAAGAAATGAAGGAAGGGGGCAAGAGGGGAACAAAATGAGAAGGAGCAAGAAGTGGGGAAGGGGAATTGAGGGCAGATACCTGCTCAGAGAAAAATGGGGACTTGCAGTTATCCAGATGTTGTTTTACTCCAATGCTCACCAGCCTCAGCCAGCATGGCCAAAGGTTAGACATGATGGAAATGGTAGTCCAACCACATCTGGAAGGCCACAGGTTTTCAACCCATGGCAGCCAGCTTGGAAATGAAATCATAGGAGCTCCAGGTCCCTCTTGGGGAACCAGCAGTTTTCCTACACTACCTAAATCTTGTCTATCTCATTTTGTTTTCATAATTTCCTCCTCACTATCCCTGCCAATCAGTACCAGTTTGGAATCTCATTCATGTCCCTTCTGTTTGGTCCATCTTTTTGTATGTTTCAAACTCTGATGACCATATTCTCTATGGGGTCTTGCATAGTATTTGCACTGAATCTTGCTGCAAAACTGCTCATTGCACATGAATGAAGCAGGAAGGAAGTGACGGAGCAGCAGTTTCCCATTGTCCATCTAGCAAGAAGTCTTGTCCAAATTGCTGAAAGTAGCACTGGTTGCTTCTTCAATGTGTGTGGGGGGGAAGGTGTTGTGTGAGATCGAGTCCAGACCCCAAACCCCAAGAAAGGGATAGACAATATTGCCAGCCATTTTACTGGACTTGGGTGTACAAACACTAGCTGCTAGATTGGGATATTTATAGTCTAGGAAACAGTACCCACACATCATTGCTAGGTGAAGGACAGGGGCAGTTATCCAGACCCTCACTCCACAGAATGAGTGGGAGGGTCCCCAAATGCAGCAAGGCTGCCCTACTATACTTTGAAGAAAGTGAAATAATGCACGTTGCCATCTAAAGAGGGATGAGCATGAGTCTAAAATTACCTAGGTGCACAACTGGCTTGGGCAGCAACATGGAATATGTGGCCCTCCAGATGATGTTACATGGCCAATGGCCAGGAATGATGGGAGTTTTACTTTAACAATATCTGGAGGAATACAGCTTCTCCATCTTTGGACCAGGGCAGGTGTGGGAAACCTTTGACTTTCCAGATGTTGCTGAACTACAACTCTCATAAACTCCAGCATAATCCATGGCCAGGGAGGATGGGAATTTTTCAGCAATATCTGGAGGACCAAAGGTACCCCACACCTGGACTAGGGGATATTTGCCTAGAAACCTGCTTCCATATTTATAGCTACATCAGGGATCTTGAGATTCATTATTTTACATTAAGTCCAAAGTGCAGTTTTTGCAATTACACGTGTGCTATTCTTCTTTTGCAGATGAGGACTAGACAGATCATTTGGGATTTAAGGACAAAACCAAATACAATAAAATAGAAAAAAAATCAACAGCTTTTCCTGTAACTTCAGTAGCAATTCATAATATGGAATTAAGAACTAAGCAGCTGATGTATAATACAGTTGTTATGATTAGCATTTCTTGTACCTGACTAGAATTGTGTAAAGAAAAAAAATAGTAATTACTCTTTCCTACCTGATCTCCAAGGATTCCAGAGGGAAATGGAAATGGGACATTTTCCGGGAAGACTTTGCATACACAATAAATGCCAAAGTTTTAAAGGTGTACAGATTTGATCACTCTAATCAAAATGTCATTTAATGCAAATTTCCACAGTGGTATCAACACAGAATTAGAAATTTGACAGTGAAGTGCTTTTCATAAATAAATAGTTAAAGAGAGCATTAGGATATCAGTGTCTCATACCTTGCATTAATTTGTGTGTCAAACTCCTTCCTCTTTCATTCTTCGAAACGCTAAGGGTGTCAAAGCACATCTTTTGTGAATGTTAGTATTGATTCTGCCATTATTATTTTTCTTAACATTTAAAATATTTCAGATGCCTCTCATTGTGTCTTAAAGAGAGGGGTAGATTTTCACATAAAAGAAAAGGGAGGGGGCACATCTTTGTGGTGGAGCAGAAGCTTTGCATGCCAAAGGTTCCAGATTCAAACCCTAACATCTCCAGTTAAAAAACAAAACAAAAGGACCAGGTAGTAGGTGAATGTCATCTATACAACCTCCTGCCATAGCAGGAAATCCACATCCCACTCAACCTCTAACAAAGGAGAGTTAATCACCTTCTAAGGCCAAATAACCAGATTTTCATTGTATGCAGCCGACAATCATTAAATGTAACAAACAATTTAATGTAAAAACAAACAAGACAATCCAAGAGTAAGGCCTCTTCTGTCCTATATATTTGAAAGCAACTGCAGACAGCTGTGGCTTCTCCCAAAGTATCCTGGGAACTGTAGTTTAAGGGTGTTGAAAGTTCTTAGGAGACCCATATTTCCCTTACAGAGCTGCAATGATCAAAGAATAGTTTAACAATCTATCCCTCCTGCCAGGGAACACTGAAAATTGTAGCTCTGTGAGGGGAATAGAGGTCTCCTAAGAACTCTTAGCACCCTTAACCAACTATAGTTCCCAGGATTCTTTGGGAGAAGCCATGACTGTTTGAAGTGGCATGATACTGCTTTAAATGTATATAGTGCAGATGGGGCCAGAATTAAGCAAATATATTTCAAAAAGGCAGGGTGTTAAAACATAAAATTCTAAATGTCCCCAAATCACTTAGATTAAAAAATAAATACATCTCAGCAGTCAATACTGTTTTAGGTAAAAAAAATGTAACTTTCTCACTGCTACAGCATATAAAGCTACCCTATAGGTAACAAACTTCTGTACATTGGGCAGTCTAATTTTGAAATCATTTGATTCTCCTTCTAGAAATTTTTGAAATGAATAGAGGAATCTATCCCTAGGTGGGTTATATTACAGTGCAATATCAAATGTAGTGCACATTGCCTTCTACCTGGCCTGTATCTGCATGCACAAGATGGCCATTTGTTGGCCTGTTAAAAGAATTTACAGGTCAGAATTTCTGTGGGCATAGTTTGAAATCTATGTATTGTACAGGTGATCAAAGTTAATTCCTACAGATAAGCATGTGCCATAGAGCATTTTTGCACACCTTCCAAGGCCATGTGCAATGGCGTCACTAGGGTTGGTGTCACCCCATGCGGTAACTCATGGTGTCACCCCATAGACCTCCTCCCGTACCAGACCATACAGAATCCTTAGTAATGTTTTTTGTACTAATGTTACTCATAAATTGTAATTCCCGTATATCACTGAATGTAACAGCACACACACACAGAGCCAGCTGTGGGATCGTCATACAAACAACCTAGAACATTTTTTCCCTTTCACAAGGACATGCAAAAGATTAAACCCAGGACCTTCTGCATGCAAAGCACATGCTCAGCCTACCACTGAGATATAGGGTAGAAAAGCGCTCACTGTTCTGCTTGCCTGGGGATAATTCTGAGGGCCAGTGGGAACCACAGATGTGACGGGAGGCAGGGAGAAGTGAGTGGGCAAAGAGTGCAGGTGCAATGCCGAGGTGCCGTCTCAGCAAAACTGACGCCAGTCCTAGTGGGCAAGCCCCATTCAACAGGGTGGGATTTACTTCTGAGTAAACATGCACAGGATTGCAAGGTGGGGGAGAGCAGCAAATCCCCCCTCCCTCAACCCCAGCTTAGCCCTTCCCTACTTTAAAGTTGACAATGAGGACACTGAACTTGTCAAGGATTATCAATACCTTGGCACAGTCATTAACCAAAATGGAGACAATAGTCAAGAAATTAGGCTAGGACTGGGGAGGGCAGCTATTGGAGAACTCACATGCAAATATGTATCACTGAAGTCAGGATCATTCAGACCATGGTATTCCCGATCTCTATGTATGGATGTGAAAGTTGAACAGTGAAAAAAGCGGGTAAGAGAAAAATCAGCTTATTTGAAATGTGGTGATGGAGGAGAGCTTTGCACATACCATGGACTGCGAAAAAGACAAATAATTGGGTGGTAGAACAAATAAATCAGAACTATCACTAGAAGCTAAAATGATGAAACTGAGCTTATCATACTTTGGACACATCATGAGAAGACATGATTCATTAGAAAATATAATAATGTTTGGAAAAACAGAAGGAAGTAGGTAGAAAAAGAGGAAGGCCAAACCAGAGATGGATTGACTCCATAAAGGAAGCCACAGACCTGAACTTACAAGATCTGAACAGGGTGATTCATGACAGATGCTGTTGGAGGTCACTGATTCATAGGGTCGCCATAAGTCACAGTCGACTTGGAGGCACATAACAACAGCAAAATACTGTAAAATACAATCAAATGAGAGCAGAAGAGTCCCCAGCCCCTTCAAAGGGGGAAAAATGCCATTCTAAATCCCTAAGAGCAACATGTGGCACCCAGGCAGCAAGATACACTGCCCCTGCCGTGGGAAGCTCTCCTAGGCCATGACGAACCTTGACACCCTTCCTGGGCCTGCCGTGGAGAAGGTTAAGGAAGGGGAGGCAGCATCCCTCTTTCTTTTCTTCCCCCAGGCAGGCAGGCAGGCAGGCCTCGGATGCCCTCCACCAGCTCTGCCACCCAGAGCCCTGTGTTCCCACTCCTCCTCACCCGTCTCTCCCTTGGCTCAGCAGTGGCGGCGGTGGCGGCCCTGGCTGGGGGGCCCTGTTGTGGCTGCTCCCACCCAGCGGCACCCACAGCATGAGGGGTTAAGCGGGGCATCCTTTCCAGAGAAGGGGAACTGGCTCCGGGGCTAAGGAGGAGCTGGCCCGGCCTGGCCTGGCTTCTACCGCCACCGCCTCTTCGTGGCTCCTGCTGAGGCTACCAGGCCGCTCGGGTGCCATCTCCTAGCGACTGTGCCTGGCCCCGCCCGCTCCCGAGATGGGACCCAAGCGGCCTGGCAGCCTCAGGAGGAGCCGCGAAGAGACAGTGGAGGTGGAGGCCAGGCCAGGCCAGGCTGGGCTGTCAGGATGCAGGATTGGGGCCCTAGCACTTCAGAGGATGAGGAGCAGATCACTTTCCCAGAGCTGTGTGCATTAGAGGAAGAGGAGGGGGGAGAAGTCCCAGAGACAGGACTGTTTAGCAGTGAAAACCTTGAAGCTCCAGGCACAGATGATTCCCAGGAACTTCCCACGCTCACCCCCCTTACCAGACCAGAACAGTTAGAGGTGAAAGGAGGGGGAATGCAACTCCCTCCTCAGCCAGAGAAAAGCCCGCTCGACAGTTTAAGCCAAGCCCCCCCACTCTCACCCATCCTCGAGTCTGAACTCTCAGAAGAGGAGGGGGCAGAGCTTCCCCCTTCACCCCGGACTAGGAGACAGCAGAAACGTGCAAGGGGGAGAGAGAGAAGGGGCGTGGATGAAAGTATGTTGAGGCGGAGTGAGAGAATTTGTGCCAAAAAGCCCCCTCCTTAAGGGACCGGATGAATGTGAATTCCTTGTTCTGTCAACTCTCTTGCATGTCACAGGACACGTGTATTGTGTTGCTTCATGAGGAGACGTAGTCTCTGTCTGGATATCACTTTAATAAAAACTGAATTGCTTTCATCAACTGGTCTGATTCCTGAGTCCAGCCCTGGACACGACAGATTGACAGAACCACCTATTTCACCCTCAACGCTCCCACCGCTTGAACGTGACAAAATGGAAAAGGGAGCAGGGGGAACAAATCCCACTTCTGAGATGGAGAAAGTGAGACAACTGAGGACTACTGTGGTGGATCTACAGGCAGATGTTCAAACCTTGTTAGCGGCTGTCAGGATATTGAAGACTGACAATCAGACCTTGAAAACCACGATCGATCAGATGCGAACAGCCCCTCAGGCCGCTGTGGAGAAGATTCCTATAGGATTGCCACCAAAATATGTGGGACAGAGTGAGCAGCTCTCTACTTTCATGGCTCAATGTGAATTGTATTTGGACATCAGGAATGCAGAGTTTCCTAGTGATGTGGCCAAAGTGGCCTTCGTGATCAGTCTCTTGGAAGGAGAAGCTGCCAAATGGGTAACTCCATACCTGGTCAGAAAGGATGGCCTTCTGGGGAGATATAGAGAATTTATGCGAGACATGACTGAGATGTTCCAGGACCCTCAAAAGGCTGAGACTGTGGATAGGCAGTTGGGCACCTTGAAGCAAGGAAAAAGAACAGTGTCGGAGTGCACCAATGCTTTTAAAATTCTGTCCCAGGAAACTGGTTATAATGATGCAGCCTTGATGTTTATGTATAGGAGTGGACTGAGTCCTGAAATCTTGGATGACTTGGCTAGAACTACCCCTCCAAATAATCTGCCTGGACTGATCAGACTGTGCTTACAGATCGATAACCAGTTGGAAGGAAGGCGCCTGGAAAAGAAACAGGAGAGCCAGAGATACTCAGTTTCAGCATCTCATAGCAAGACCCTTTCAACCCCAGGAACACCAGGTAATGCGACCGAAGGACGGGGGGGGCAGGCCGAAGCTGTCGGAAGAAGAAAAGGAGAGGCGACGTCGAGAACGTCTCTGCTTTTACTGTTCCAAGCCAAACCACATGGCTAGGGATTGCGAACTGAAAGGGAAAAAAACAGAGCCGGTGGGAAACTAAAGAACCCAGTCCACGTACAGGCCGGTGGACTGGGGACCGCATTGTACAAAGGGCCTCAGGTGGCAAATCCTCCTTCAAAAGGAGTCTTGGTGCTACCCATTCAGATTATAACTCCCAAAGGGGTCATGTTTAACACTGATTGACAGTGGAGCAACCACCAATTTTATTGATGCAGAGCTAGCAAAGCATTATGGAATTTCCCAGTGGAAACTGGACTCTCCCTTGTCTGTGGAGACCATAGATGGGAGACCCTTGAAAGGAGGCGGGGTAACGCCAGCAACGGAGGAATTGAAACTACAAATCCCAGGGCATGAAGAGTTCATTTCGCTGTATGTGTCAGACCTCTTGAACTTTGATGTGATTCTGGGAATGCCCTGGTTAGCCAAGCATGACCCAAAGATAGCTTGGAAGGATGCGGTGGTATGGTTCACTTCTCAGTATTGCCATGAAAACTGCCAACCAGAAGGAACCAAAAACACCCTGGCAGGGGCAGTGCAGGAGGTCAAACAAGTGACCCTTCCCTCGAAGTATGTGGAATTTAAAGATGTGTTTGATGAGAAAGAGGCAGAGATCTTACCCCCCCACCGCCCTTATGACTGTGCAATTGATTTAGTGCCAGGAGTAAGCATTCCATTGGGAAGAATTTACTCTCTCACAGAGAAAGAGAGAGAGGCGTTGAGGAAGTTTCTGGAGAAAAACCTGAAGCGAGGATTTATATGTCCATCACAATCCCCCACTGGAGCACCCCTGTTGTTTGTGAAGAAGAAAGGAGGTGAGCTCAGACCCTGTAATGACTACCGTGCCTTAAATCAAATCACTATTCCTAACAGCTATCCGCTGCCCCTGATTTCGGAGTTGTTAGACCGACTGCGCTCTGCAAAAATCTTCATGAAACTGGACTTAAGAGGAGCATACAATCTGATCAGAATGAAGGAGGGACATGAATGGAAGACAGCATTTCTGACCTCCTATGGTCAATTTGAATAGTTGGTAATGCCATTCGGACTTTGTGGAAGCCCTGGCATGTTTCAAAAGTTCATGAACAAAGTGTTTAGAGACCTCCTGGACAAGTATGTAATTTGTTATTTAGATGATATTCTGGTGTTTTCAAAGAACCAAGAAGACCATGATCAGCATGTGAAAACTGTGTTGGGAAGACTGAGAGAGAACCATTTGTATGCTAAGTTAGAGAAATGTGGGTTTGACCTATCGTCTTTGGACTTTCTTGGATATCGCATCTCAGCAGAAGGAGTGGAAATGGACCCAGAAAAAGTGAGTTGTATATTGGATTGGGGGCAACCGACCACTAAACAGGATGTACAATGTTTTTAGGGATTTGCCAACTATTACAGAAAGTTTATTCCAGGCTTTTCCAAGTTAACAGCCCCTCTCACTGACTGTTTAAGGGGAAAAAGAAAATTTCAATGGACAGAGGATGTTGCAAGCGCTTTTGAAGAGCTGAAGGGAAAGTTCTCCTCTGAGCCTATTTTGCGTTTTGCCGACCCTACCCGTCCTTTTGTCGTGGAAGCGGATGCTTCAGATTTTGCCATCGAGGGAGTTCTCTTGCAGCTGAATGGGGAAGGAATGGAGCTACATCCCTGTGCGTACTTTTCCAGAAAATTAACGGATGCGGAGAGGAATTACACAGTGTGGAAAAAGGAGTTACTAGCCATCAAGGATTCTTTCAAAAACTGGAGACAGTATTTAGAGGGAGCTCAGCACCAGATAGAAGTGCGTTCAGATCACAAGAACCTGGAGAGTTTACAGACTGCTCGAAAGCTGAACCAGAGTCAGATACGCTGGTTGCAGTTCTTCACCAGGTTTAACTTCAAGATTACTTACCATGCCCATGCCAAAAACCAGAGAGCAGATGCTCTATCCAGGCAACCGCAATACAAAGGAGGAGAAATTGACAACCAACCCCAGTACGTTGTTCCGCCAGAGAAGCTGATGTTGGGATCTTGTCAGCCTTCTTGGGAAGAAGAGCTCAAAAAGGCTCAAGAGGAGGATCCAGGCATGCAACAGTATATTCAGGAGATAGGACAGAGTCAGGATCCAGAAGTAAGCTTCCATTGGAGAGATGGATTGTTGTGGTTTAAAGCCGCCAGATATGTGCCAAAGGGGGATCTAAGACTCAGAATCTTGCATCAATGTCATGATTCTATCACAGCTGGGCACTTTGGCATCTTTAAGACCATTCAGAATGTAGCCAAAGACTTTTGGTGGCCCCAAATGCGCAGAGACATTGGATGGGAGCTAACAGACTGAAGCTTAATCCAGACAAGACCGAGACGCTGTTAGTGAGTGCCTTCTCTGCCCAGATGGTGGATGTTCACCCTGTTCTGGATGGGGTTACACTCCCCTTGAAAGAACAGGTTCGTAGCTTGGGAGTTCTTTTCGACCCTTCCCTGTCTCTTGAGGCTCAGGTAGCCTCAGTGGCACAGAATGCTTTCTACCATCTCCGATTGGTAGCCCAGCTACGTCCCTATCTGGACAGTGACGACCTCGCCTCAGTCGTTCATGCTCTGGTAACTTCTAGATTGGACTACTGCAATGCGCTCTACGTTGGGCTGCCCTTGAAGATAGTTCGGAAACTACAGTTAGTCCAGAATGCAGCGGCCAGATTGTTGACGCGGACCAGAAGGTCCGCTCATATAACACCTGTTTTGGCCCATCTGCACTGGCTTCCTATTTGTTTCCGGGCTAAATTCAAAGTGCTGGTTTTGACCTATAAAGCCTTACACGGCATGGGACCGCAATACCTGGTGGAGCGCCTCTCCCAATATGAAACTACCCGTACACTGCACTCAACATCTAAGGCCCTCCTCTGAGTACCATCCCATCAAGAAGCTCGGAGGATGGTGACTAGAAATAGGGCCTTTTCGGTTGTGGCTCCCGAACTGTGGAATGGTCTGCCTGATGAGGTGCGCCTGGCGCCGACGCTGCTATCTTTTCGGCGCCAGGTGAAAACCTTTTTATACTCCCAGGCATTTTAAAGTGTATTTTTACAGTATTTTATTACTATGTTGTATTCTGGATGTTGTTTGGTTTTCGTATTGTTTGTGTGTTTTTGTTTCTTGAGTTATTGTATTTATTGTATTTATATATTGTGCTTGCTTTTACCTTTTATGTACACCGCCCAGAGAGCCTTCGGGCTTAGGGCGGTATGTAAATTAAATTAATTAAATAAATAAATAAATAAACTATGTAAAATCCTGTTCTGTCTGTATGCGGGCGAAAACAGACACGGGAAGACCCCCTGGATTGCTGGAGCCCCTCCTTACTCCGAACGAACCCTGGAAGGACTTATCCATGGATTTTATAACTGATTTACCAAAGTCACAAGGAATGATGGTCATATTGGTCGTCGTGGACTCCCTTACAAAGATGGCACATTTCCTCCCTTGCCCAGGGGCCTTAGAGGCTAGAGAGATGGCCAAGCTGTTCATAAAGGAAATCTACCGGTTGCATGGCTTGCCAAATAGCTTAGTTTTGGATCGGGGAATGCAATTCACAGCTAAATTCTGGAGAGCAGTTTGGAAACAATTGCAGACGGAGTTAAAACTTTCTTTGGCTCATCGCCCCCAGATGGACGGGCAGACGGAAAAACTGAACGCGGTTCTAGAGAGGTATTTACGCTGTTATGTGTCTTATCAACAGACTGAATGGGTTTCCTATTTGGATTTTGCAGAGTTTGCCTATAATAATTCCTTGCACACTAGCACTGGGCAAACACCCTTCTTTGCTAACTATGGATTCCATCCCAAAGCCTTCCCCAGCAGTACAGAGAGTGTGCTTGTGCCGGCAGCAGGGGAATTTCTACAGGAACTACAGGCGGTGCAGCAGGTACTTAAACAACAATTAAACGATGCCAAAATTGAGTATAAACGAATTGCTGATCAGCACCGAAGAGAGGGGACCCCCTCCAACCAGGAGACCAGGTATGGTTGTCCACTCGCTTCCTTCAGATGCCGGGCAAATGTAGGAAGCTCCAGGACAGGTGGGTGGGGCCCTTTGAAGTAGAGGCACAAATTAATCCTGTGGCTTATAGACTGAAGCTGCCAGCTACTTTCAAAATACATCCTGTGTTTCATCGCTTCTTGTTAACGAAAGCAGCCCCTCCCAGCGATTTACGACCAGTGGAGGTTCCGGGGGCACCCATTCTAGTGGATGGACAACCAGAGTTTGAAGTGGAACAGATTCTTGATTCCAGAAAGAGGTGTAATCAATTACAATACTTAATTCACTGGAAGGGGTATGGGCCAGCTGACAGATCATGGGAGAATGAGAGGGATGTGCACACCCCAGAATTAGTGAAAGAATTCCATCAGAGGTTTCCCCATTGTCCTACGCCGACCAGTGGAGGGGGGGCACAGCATGAGAGAGGGGATGGTGTCAGGATGCAGGATTGGGGCCCCAGCACTTCAGAGGATGAGGAGCAGATCACTTTCCCAGAGCTGTGTGCATTAGAGGAAGAGGAGGGGGGAGAAGTCCCAGAGACAGGACTGTTTAGCAGTGAAGACCTTGAAGCTCCAGGCACAGACGATTCCCAGGAACTTCCCACGCTCACCCCCCTTACCAGACCAGAACAGTTAGAGGCGAAAGGAGGGGAAATGCAACTCCCTCCTCAGCCAGAGAAAAGCCCGCTCAACAGTTTAAGCCAAGCCCCCCCACTCTCACCCATCCTCGAGTCTGAACTCTCAGAAGAGGAGGGGGCAGAGCTTCCCCCTTCACCCCGGACTAGGAGACAGCAGAAACGCGCAAGGGGGAGAGAGAGAAGGGGCGTGGATGAAAGTATGTTGAGGCGGAGTGAGAGAATTTGTGCCAAAAAGCCCCCTCCTTAAGGGACCGGATGAATGTGAATTCCTTGTTCTGTCAACTCGCTTGCATGTCGCAGGACACGTGTATTGTGTTGCTTCATGAGGAGACGTAGTCTCTGTCTGGATATCACTTTAATAAAAACTGAATTGCTTTCATCAACTGGTCTGATTCCTGAGTCCAGCCCTGGACACAACATGGGCTGGGCTGGGCAGGCTCCTCCTTAGCCCCGGACTCCCCTGGGACCCCAGAGCTGGAGCGCCGACGAGTTAAGCGGCTGGGTTGGAGAGGAATCGGCCGCTCGGGTGACCCACTTCCCGGTGCCCAGGGGCGGGGCGGGGCGGCTCTGGGTGTCACCCCTCTCTTGGTGTCACCCGGGTGCGGGCCGCATCACCTGCACCACCATAGTGACGCCCCTGGCCATGTGTTCCATTGTCAAGCAACCTGTACCATCAAGGTGTTATTCCTAATGTTTAGTTAAAATCCCCTTTCTTGAAGTTGGAACCCTTTGGTTTGGTTTCTACCCTCTGGAGCAAAAGACAAATAGATTTGGTTTCTTAGCTTTGTGACAGCCCATCAAATATTTGAAAATGACTATATTTCCTCTTAATCATCTCTTGTCTAGGTTACACACCCAAGTCCTTTGATATTTCTCCATGGGATTTAGTCTGCAGACGTCTACCAGAGACCCAGAAGAACTGTTGCTAGTCAGCATATGGCTTGATGGACAAATAGTATGATCCGGTGTAAGGCAGTTTCATATGTTTCTAAAAAATGTAGGTAACTATACGAAAACCAGAGCTCTGCTTGATCAAACCAAGAGCCTATCTAGTGCAGTGTCAAACATTGTTGAACCAGTCGCCTGAGGTACATTAAAGGGGGAGGGCTTTTGACTTTATGCCCTCCTTATGGACTTTCCAGCAGCATCTGCTGGACGCTGTGGGAAACTAGAAGGGCCTTCAGACTAGAAAATCCTTCCCCCAACCTGATGTTTTCCATATGTTTTGGAATACAGTTCCTATCAGCTCTAGCTAGCATGGCCAGTGGTCAGGGATAAAGGGAGTTATAGTTCAAAACTGGAGGACAACAAGTAAGGGAAGACTGGACTTTATCAACCTTTGGTCTAGCAGGCTTCTTCCTTTGCTTTTCAGAATGTAAACAATTTATTTTACTTTTTTATTTCTAAAATTTGTATCTGGCACTTCAGTGGATAATTGGCATTCCCAGTGAGGCTTACAACAGAGGTGGTCAGAAGAACATGGGAATGGCATATGCCTCCCTTGTTTCATAGAGACTCTTTGAATCTTTTTTATTCCTTCATCATTTCGCCCAGGCAGAGGGAACAATGAAGTTAAAGAGAACTCTGCTTTGGCTTCAAATAGGGATGTGCTCAAATTTTGCAAAATTCAAATTTGACACCAATTTTCTATTTATTCACTTTTTTGTCCTCACAGATCAGGTTTTTTTCTAGTGGCTTTCTGCAGCTGAAGTGGATTTTTTTAAAAAAAATCACATCAAAAATATTGTTATTAATATTACTATTTCCCTCAAAATATCAATATTTATTTCCCTCAAAATATCATATTGATATTTTGCAGAATATATCGATATTTTTAACAATCTATGAAAAAACAATACTTTAAAAAATGATATTAATATCGAATTTTTTTGCAGGGGGGGGAACCAAATTGGTATTTATTGCAAATAGTGAACTTTGATCCCTTACAAAGAGGTACTAGAAGGAAGTTCAATGGAGTGAAAATTGAACTGGCACTGAAATATTAATCCCACCTCTAGTTTCAACTATTACCTGTTAAAAATTATGTTCTTTTCCAAGCACCACCATGAACACAAACAGCAAATGATTTGAATGGGTCTTGCAGCCCACATCCAACATCAATTTCTCCATTCTTTTTTCAGGTATATGGATATCTTAAGTGTATCTTAGCTTTTCATTCATCCTAATCCATAGAGCTCTTTAGCTGTATCTTTATCCACACAATTAACATTGCACACAGAACAAAGCAGGGACAAATGTTCATGCCCACCCCCTCCATACAAATTGACCCTGCAGAAGTTGGAGGGCAATTGTCTGTAGCTCGGAGCCTGGTCTACCCATGTAGGCCTGACATCAATGGTTGGCCTAGTCAAGTACAGGTAATGACCCCAGAACTTGGAAAGGCCCCTGACTGGCCTGAGTTACCAACCATGCACTTACACTGGGGTCATTTCACATCTGCAGTGGCTGCCTACCTCCTTGCCTCACCTGGGCTCTGAGAAAGGGGGTCCATTCTGGGCATGGTGGTCAAGGCAGTTTGCCCTGGGAGCTAGAAAGGCTTAAAAAAACCCAACAACCTAAGTTTAAAAAATGTTTCAAGTTTCTGTGGCAAACCACAGCAGCAACACAAGCATTCTCCTGGCTACCTCACCCAAAATACCTGGCTCTGAGAAGAAGAAAGCTCCCCTCTGGGACCTTTCTATGAGCCCAGGTGCCAAGGGTGGTGGTGGAGACCCTGCCAGAGCTACCACCACTGCATGGGCAGCAAATAATGTTGTTGTTTTAAAAAAAGAAGTTAGAGGGGGCAGGTGGAGGATCAGCAGCACTGCCATGGCAAGGAGAAGGATTGGCGGTGGAGAAGTTGCATTGGCAGGAAGCATCAGCTGGACTGTGTCAAGGGCCCCCTGAAGTCTGAAACCAGGCCTAACCATATGATTTAGACCTCTTGATTTTCCAGGGTTCTACAGAAGCAGAGCAGGCTCCCTGCTGCAGATTATCACCCTCCAATTCATGGAGGGTGGTGGCCAGTCAGGGGATTAGAAGATTCATTCCTGCTTTCTCCTCCACATAAGTTTATCCATGTGGAGAAAGGAACATATCAAGAGGGTGTTGCATATTTTGTTTTATGTGGACTCCCCAATTTGTGTTTGCCTGCCACCTGCCACTTTTAATTTTCCTAGAGAGCTGGGAGCAATATTGGAGGGGGAGGTCAGGGCAAGTTTCGTGTGGAAGTTGTACACTAAAGAGTTGGTTCAGACATACATGTTAAATCACTTATTGAATTTTAAATATCACATGATGATGTGTATGCTTCAATGGGCTCTCACAAATATACCCCATAGATAGTCCTTTTATTTCATCTCACATCCCTTCAGATGCAAAGCTTTCTCAACTGAATCCATTCAGACATCCATCAGTTGATCATTGCATATATTTATTTATTTATTTTATATCCCACCCTTTCTCCCAGTAGGGGCCCAGGGGGGCAAATAAACTCAAGGGATAAACTTCCATGGGTGACCCAGATTTGAGATATCCACACTATTCAGAAAAGCTGAATCATCTGATGCTGCTTTATTAATAGGAGTTATAAAGGCAGAGACTGATAGTTCAGGGAAGCCTGAAGCCTGACCTCCCATCACTCAGCTATTCAACTCATCTACTACATGGATAACCAGTCTGTTAAAGGACCAGCAAGCCAGGTGGTATGTATTCTAGAGAGATACAGTAAATATTATACCAACAGATGGTAGAGATGCTTTCTTAGTGGGAATTAGCTTGTATGTAAAACAAACCCATCTAACATCTGTTAAATCTCAAATTTCCTTTTTAATAATTAATTAATATCTAATTAACAGATTGACTATCCTTAAAATTCCAAATGGATTGTGTAGTTAAATCCATTACTGCACTTGATTTACTGTGTTTGCTCAGTTAAATTACTGTATATTAATAAACATTAGAGCTGACAAAGTGTAAGTTTTCAGTCATATAAATATGGAGATTCTCATAAGGACAGGTACATGTGGAATGCCATTTTAAAGCATGCTGCAGTTTAAAGAAACAAGGCATACATAAATCCCTGGGTGTAAAGTAATGCTAATTTTTCCTCAAAATGTTCTGGCTGGCAATTTTGTTAACATATTTCAGTGCACAGTTATCCTATGCAATAAATTTTGGTTTCTCCAGTTACGAGATGTTTAATGTAATGTTGGTTTCCCCCTAAGAGTCCTAAAAATGCATGTATTAATCCAAAGGAATATATGTTTAGGTATGTAGACCAGTAGTACTTCCCTCCCTTCTTTGCTTCCCTCCCCTTTCAGATGTTCTGGAAGACAGCCAGCTTTCTCTCTCTGTTCTATAAACAAAAGTTGACAGCACAAAGATGCCAGCTATAACTACCCTTATATGGAATTCTGGATCTGTAACACCTGTTTATTAGTAACTAGTTACTAACTTATCAGCTTCTGCCATCAAATATGGTACTCAGGGATGTTGCTCAGAAATAGTAGTCAGAGATGGAGATCAGGGATGGAGCTCAAACAGCTGTGACACCAAGATATAACCTTGAAAACTCCTATAAAAGGAGAAGATCATGTACAGTAATTTACCAGTCTTTCAAAACATTGCTGCTTTACTGCTGGAGATCTGAGGCTTGCCTTGACTTAGGGTAGAGATACACTTACTGTCCTGTCAGTTCCAGTGCATCTCCACCTCTCTTTAATGAAAATGGGGGCACATGACGCTAGTCAAACCTGCCCCTTTTTATTGTAAAACCTGGTGGGATCAGCTTGAGTGTTGTTGTTTTAAATTGCTTCAAAAAGATTTTGCAACTGATTGATAGATCAACCCATTCTCCCTCCAGGTGTGGCCAATGGAAGTGCATTGCTGTGCATGACTAGTGTACTCACAGGCTTAGATCACTGTGGGTGAGATTATTCCATTTCTTTATGGATAAGAGATAGAAATATATTAGCCAGGAAATGTAACTTGTTTGATGTTGATTCCTTGCAATATAGCTTCACAAATATTGCAATGTAACTTGTATAATGTATACGTCTGCGCTAATAGAACATTATACTTTAAGATATATTAATTATATGCTGCAATGTATACTGATGTACAAGACTGAGCTATAATAAATAAGAGACATAGTGGCTAAGGCCAAGTGTAAAATCTTGAGTTACCAGCTAAGGCCACTGTAAGCATTATGTATGCCGTTATGTGCTAGTAACCATTCAGGACTTTGATCCTGCCTTATATAATTCTGATCTACTGGCTGAGGCCAGACACATATGTAATTTATATAAATAAGAAATTAAAGTTTAAAAAATAAGTGTTTGAAGAAGAAATATAAAGACAATAAGCTGTTGAACTCCCATTTATTTTCCTGTCTCCCAAGCCTCAAGAAGTCTTGGGTGGGAACTCCAACCGTAGCCTGCCTATTCAGATGACTATTGTCAGAGACTCTGTACGCTTAGGTGAACACAATGTCTGACATATAAGGACTCTGAATAGCCAAGGGCAACAGGGAGAACATAGGAATCCTCAATCTTATGCATTCACATGAGAGAAGCCGTCCAGGTAACTTCACTCCAATATCCTATAAACATTTTTTTCTTTTATTTTCTAATCATCTTTGAGATCAAAGGAAAATGGTTTTCTGTTGTATTTTGTAGCTTTTGTACCCTGTTATGAGATTTGGTTATGTTTAGTGGCATATGAACATAAATACAGTGGCATATTTCAAATAAATAAAAGTAGGCATTATTTCACTGCTTCTGAACGAGGGGGTGGTCATTTTTGGTGGTGGTAGTGGTGGTAGGGGCTCTAGGTGGGGCAGTTACCTTAGCACTGGAGTGGTAACAAGGGTGTCTTCTTTAAAACATCTTAATGCTGATGCCTCTAATACCACCAGAAATATCCTCTTCTCCCCTGTATCCCATCTGGTGCTTTACATTAAAACATGACTGCCATGCCTCTTGTGTTGGAGAGGTGGTCCTCCCCAGCTCTCATAAGTGGGAGCTTCATAAAGGATTTAAAAGGAGTTGCTGTCTCTGCTTAGGAAAGTGCTCCCTACCAGAACTGGTGAACCAGTTTAGCCCTCAACCCTTTTGGGAAAAAATCAAGCCAGTCCCCCACACCCCGGTTTGGCAAGATATCTGAAGAATGAGGCTGGAGGGGAAGATTCATGAAGCCATGCTGCTGGCTACATTGGGAATAACTGGTACAGAAAACCCACAGAGCAGGCCTACCACAGGCCAGGAAGCATACAGCTGATGGCACTAATAAGGAGGGCTGAGATGAGTGAAGATGGGGCTTATAGAGTCCAATGGAGGTGTGGGGAGGAAGGAGGAAATGAATGTGGCAGCCATCCTACCTCTCTGTCACATCCCCCACATCTGTAATGACGAATTCCAAGTCCCAACACCAAGATACCTGAGGCTGAGCAGGCAATCTATTGGGCTCCCCCAAACACTCCTAGTGTTTCAAGCTAGTAGGTTAAACAACCTGATTGAGCCTCTCGTACCATGAAATCATCAGCTGATGATGAGACATTTCTCAGATGGATTTCACATTTTGTTCCTGTACACAGGGCTGGTTCTAAAGGGCGGCCAGGTGGGGCACTGGCCCGCTGGCCCCTGGAGCTACAGGGGGCCCCTCAGCCGCCCCTCCGCTCCTCTTCTGTGATCTGCCCCCCACCTACCTGTCTGCTGTCTTTTACTATTGCCCTTAATGAAGATGGAGGCTGCGGTTTCCCTAAGGTACTGAAGCCCCTGCCGCCATCTTAGTTGATGGCAGAGATGTGTGCGCGTAGCACATACGTGTGCCATCAACAAAGATGGTGGCGGAGGCATCATCCCCTTAGGGAAACCGTGGCCGCCATCTTCGTTAAGGGCAATGGTAAAAGACAGCAGACAGGTAGGTGGGGAGGCTGTGTGCGTGGGCATGCGTACGCACATGCCCACACACACACACACACCAGGGCAAGCTGATGCCCAAGGGCCCTGCCTGCACATTTGGGAAACTGTAAATCACCAGTAAAAAAAGGAGCCAATTCATTTCCAGTGAACTTCATCCACTCATTTCTTTACATCACAAGTTGTCTTCAAACAGATGATACTGAATGAAAAGTGAATTCCTCCAGGCATTCATCTTCAGCTATTCATCCTCACCCAAAGGTCTGAGATAAGGTGGTAATACATTTTTGAAGACTCTCTTTATTTGGTGTTAAAATTGATGGTGAAACAGAGAGTATGGTGCCCTTAGCTTTAGATCCCTGAGATCAGCATAACTTAATGCAGATATTAATTATAATTTTGTTGTTGCTCCTGCAAGCATTCCCATTTAGTGTGCAAGCAGAACCCAGGAGGCAACAGTGCACCAATTTTCCTGGTATAATCATGGGATTGCTAGTTGTTATTTCCCCAAGGCTTTTAAGTTGTCTAATTGAACTGAATTTGAAAATAAATCTATAATTAAATCATAGGGCAAATGTGTGCATAGAAATGCCAGTTAGGGAGAATGGGGACTCGTATATACAGCTC
Organism: Rhineura floridana; assembly: GCF_030035675.1. Classification (NCBI taxonomy): domain Eukaryota; kingdom Metazoa; phylum Chordata; class Lepidosauria; order Squamata; family Rhineuridae; genus Rhineura; species Rhineura floridana. Next base: position 199,672,622 of record NC_084480.1, on the reverse strand, counting down.
CTACACACAACTTTTGAAAATATGCACCAAAGCCTAAACATAAAGGCATACAGGATGATAGAAAAACATTTGAAAACAAACGTTTCTATCAGCTAACAGGCTGCAGGCTGGACTTGCTTCTTGGGGTAACAGCTTCAGATCTGAGAAGAGGAGACTGGGGGAAGGAGCCTCATTTACACGTGCAATGAATATCAGGTGACTTTTCATTTTCATATTCTCATTGTCATACACTTTCAAAGGGTTCTAAAGACAATAATAGGTTTCTGAAAAGTTACGCGTGGAGTTGGGGACATAAAAGATATCCTGCACTATGGAATAGCAAACTGGCCAGCATTACAGCATTGATGTTGTGCAATTGCAGGCCAGCTGACACCTTAAAGAAAAAGCAAAAATCAGGAACAGGATAATACACTGCACAATGCCTTATATTGCATCTGACTATTGTCCCATTTTATTTATTTATTTATTACATTTATACCCCGCCTTTCTTTTCATGATAGAAACCCAAGGTGGCTTACATAGGGTTCCCAGGTGGTCACCCATCCAGGCAGTGATCAGCCCTGACCCTGCTTAGCTTCAGCAGGGAGCTGGCCTTATGTGCCTTCAGACCATAGCCTGGGTTCGTGTTGTCTAAACTGACTTGCAAAAGTTATCCAGGGTTTCAGACAAGAGTCTTAAGGCAACCCTATCTCAAAATGCCAGGGATTGAAGCTGTGACCTTTTGTATGTGCAGCACTTTATGGTCAGTCCCTATAAATAGCAAACCAATAGCCCTCGCCCTCCCACGCACAAAAAAAGAAAAACATTTGCATCCACTCATTTGTCAAGTGGGAATGGGCCATAATGAAGGGCTCATCTGGCTCATACTTTAAAAAACACACACACTTTTTTCCTAAACAATGTTTTTTAACCCTTTTTATTTAAGATGTTTTTAAAGCTTTTTTAAAGAATGTTTTTAAAGTTGTTTTGTTTTAAAGTATTTTAAGGTCTGTTTTTATGATATTTTCAAAATAATACTAAAAACCCACATTTTCCTTATAGGAATTATCCACTGGTAGTCCAAACCTAACAGTTTTGCACTTTCTTTGTACTTGTACCTCTTCCTCATTCCTACATGTAGGTGTGCTGTTTTTTGTTTACAAACTCCCCCTCCATCTTTCTTACCTTGTTGTGTTGCTGATTGGCAGAAATCAGAAGGAAGAGGGGTGGAGGAGCCAATGGGAACCCAACAAAGCAGAAGACATGGAAGCAAGTGAAAATGTGAGACAATGCAACTGGCATCCCTCCTCAGCAATTCCTTGTAATCACTGTTTCTTTCCTTTTTGCAGTATAGCTGGTATGAGAAACTGCAGGTTAAGGGAAGGGAGACTGTGGGAAGACATTGATTAGAGGACAATGTCATATGGAAGAGGGAGAATTAATAGAGATGCAAGGGTTTATCTTGCAGATTAAATAGAAGTATGGAGGAGCCTTAAGGCAAGTCTTTCTGCCTTTAAATGCGGAACAGCACACAATCATGCTAGAATGTGCATTATTCTATGCAACACAACCATTTGGAAAGTCATACACTTGTGAAGTTGCATATCCATTTTGCAGCTAAATATCCCAGAATGCAATTTCACTTTTTAGAGATATGGAAATAGCCACTAAGTACAGGCAAAGTTTTGTACATATCCAATAATGGAGTTTAAGTTGAAACACCGGATCACCCCTTAAAGAACAAAACAGCAAGTTTCTTTGTAAAGTTTGGTTGCTGTGGAAGACCTTGGCTCACCTCTGTTAGTTAATTAGAAATGATTGATTAGTTCTGATTAACATAAGCCAAATTACACCACAGCAAGTTAGCAGAAAGATGAACTTTTCTCAGATTAAACCAAAAGAAATTTATCCTCCCCTTCCTGTGATTTCATGGTTTCATGACCAAGTTCATCATCATATATTTATTGCCAAATTACATTAAAATCATACTCATTAATATTAAGTGGTTACACTAGTAAGGTGGGATTCACAGGAGCAAAATCTGCTAATTAAGCAAACAATTAAAATCCTGCAATATGCATAAGAAAATTATAAGAGATATCATTGGAACATCTCCATAAATGGATGTTTTATACAACTACAGTAATGAGTTCTCTAATTACACTGAGATGTTGCATGAATTAGAATTAGATCAAAGTGTGAAAAAAACCCTGGACAACACCAGATTTGAGCTTCGTAGTCATTTATGTCCAACTTAAAGCAGCTCTTGATTTACCTAATTATGTTTGCTACATAATCTAAATGAGAAACTCCATTGCAGCTTGAGCCACACATCTCACAGGCAATTTTTTTCACTTACATGTGTTATGCAAAATTGTCACTGCTTGTAGAAGAAGTGTTGTTGCATGAACACCAAAGCTAACGGCCAGGCTCCAAAGTACTGTGCTATTATATACACAGGATTTGGATTCAGGTTGTTGAGCAAAATACAAATGTAAGTTCAAAACCATGCTGCATGGCAAACTATTTTTGAGACTGAGATGTGTTTCAAAAATAGGAAAGAGATGCTACTCAAAGAAATGATTTTTTTATGTAGTGACTTTTGGAATAATGGTCTTTAGAAACATAGGAAGTTACTGAGTTAGAACACTGACCCATCTATCTCAGTATTGCCTACACCAGTGTTCTTCAACTTTGGGTCCCCAGATGTTGTTGGACAACAACATTCCCATGATCGTTTGACCAGTGGCTATGCTGACTGGGGATGATGGGAGCTGTAGTCCAAGAATATTTGGGGACCCAAGTTTGAAGAAAAGTGGCCTACACTGACCAGCTTTCAAACAGAAGCTCCATGGTTTTACACAGCAGTCTTTCCCAGTCCTATGTGGAGATCCAGGGATTTAACCTGGGATCTATAGCATACAGAACATATGCTCCATATCACTGACACAGCCTTTTCTTTAATAGTGTGTACCCCTTTTCCCTGGAGCAACAACCTGTCTAGCAGTTAAGCACAAGAGTTTCTATCCTGTGTAGCATTAAGTTAAAGTCACTTAGTAAACTTGTTCCATGCTAGCTGGATATTGTTGTGCAAAAAAATGAATAAGCAGGTTGCTGGTAATTTTGTTGCAAAATAAAGTGCACAATCTGTCACGCAACAAGTTCCTGACAGAATTTTATTGGATTCCTCTGTTGCACAATGTTAAAACTCACCCACCCACTTGTGCTCTAGCAGACAGAGAATGTTGGGCATTCCCCAGCACCTCCCACACTCAAAGCAAAAATTGTGCCACTACAGCAGGGGTGGTAAACCTATGGCCCTACAGATCTTCCTAGACTACTTCTCCCAGCACCCATGAGCATTGGCTATGTTGGCTAGGGCTGATGAGAACTGGGGTCCAACAATATCAGAAGGCCTAAGGTTCCCCATCACCACACTTGAGAAACAAGCCATATACAAAGTCTATGTAAACTTATACACACCAATCCAACTAGGGTATATCCTTGCAGTAGCAGAGCTCTGTAGATGCACGCATACCTAGATGTGGAATTGCCTGCACTAATAGATGTTGCATGCAGAATTGCAGACTCCAATCAACAGTCAGCTCCTGCCTGTTCAGATGATAGTGATAGCACCAATATTCTTTTCAGGGGACAGGACAAAGGAGTGGGAGGCTGAATTCCATCTGCCTCTCCCGATCCCTGTTATTTTTTCTTGAACAGGTGAAATGACCAATGATTGGATTGGATTGGGGTCATGATGACTGAAGTTAAAACTAGGCTCCAGTCTGAATGTCATTTATCTCCCATGAAAGGGAGGGGTTTGCAAATTTTGGAGAAAGATTCTAATCCCTTTTCAAAAGAGGTGTAGACAGTTTCATGGAGATTGAGGCTATCAGTGACTATGAGTCATGATGACTAAGCTCATCCTCCACTGTCGGAGGAAGTAGGTCTCTAAATACCAGTTGCTTGGGAATCAAAAGTGGGGAATCACAAGGTTCTGACTGCAAGCTTCCCATGAGCATCTGGGGAGTACAGAATGCTGGACTAGATGAGTATTTGGCCTGATCCAGCAGGAGTTTTCTTATCTTCTTATATAATATTTTTTTCAGGGGAGATGGCTTACCATGATAGAGATTGAGGCAGCAGAGGTTTACAATGGTTCTTTTACAGAAAGCTGCCACTTCAAGCACAGCAGATTTCCCAGAGGCATCCTTGGATAAAAATAAGAAAAAGATGGCTTCCCCCACTGTCTTGAAATACTATTGTTCCCAGTGGGCCGTTCTGTTTGAAATGAGGAATGCCACCATGCTGTTGCTTATGCCAGCTCTGAAACCACTTGAAGCAGCAAAAAAAGCTTTGTTGTGTAAAAGAAAGAGTGAAACCCTCTGTCACCTCATCTCTATCATAGTAAACTCCTCATGGAAATATCTAAATTTTTTCCCAGTCCCCAAAAGGACAAAAATCTTTGAGGGGTGTCTTTGCCTTCCAGAAGATAAGAAAAAACACCGAATGCTTTGGCCCAGGACTCTCTGAAGTTGAATTCAGTGTATTTGTTACCAACTATTATACCAGGACAAAAGCTTTCACCTCTTCAACTTTTGATCATTTTCAGTTCCCACAGTATTTGTGCCCTGGCAAATGTCTTCTATCATAAGGCACGGTAGTGTTTTGGGTGCACCAGAAAATGGAATGGTGTTGTATACACAAATTGGCACAAATTTGTTGTTTCAGCATCTTCCAATGATTCAAACTTTTGTTTTGGTCCATATTTTAAGCTATTTTGGAATGTGATATTCTAGAAATGTAAAAACTTAACAATATATCATTTTGGCAAGCATAAATTCAACCCATTTGAATCAACAGCCTGGATATGACAGAGTCGAGAACTCCTGCCCTTTCTTTCCTGTTCTTAAGATATCATTTGCTATGAATGCCTTATGTACTGCCTCATTAGGGTACATCACCCAGCTTTTGTTATGAGTTTTTGGCTCTGTTTTTACTCCTCTTTTCAGTCCCCTTGAATATGTAAAAATATCAAAGAATAAATTAATTTCAGGGATTGTTATTCTAGGATAGATGGTTACAGGAAAAGAATCTGACAGAACAATGTGGTAACCATTTTGATGCTGGCTATTGAGAGAAGCAAAGGATGTAGGGAGAGACCTGGTTCTCCTCTCCTACCTAGCATACTTTCAAAAGATTAGCTAAATGTGTAAAGCTTCCATATCTTCTTTCTTCCTTTATTACACGCCTGCAAAAGCAAGAGGCAGAAATAACCTGGGAGTCACATGAATTGCATCATGAAAAAACATGGCCATTTGAAGAGTATTTAAAATGCTGAAAGAGAACTTGACCATGAGGGCTCACACAAGAGTGGTACAGCACTGTGCTCATTAAACCCGAGAACTAATATAATTGAAAGGGCACTTAGAAATACAATTGATGTGAAGGGAAATTGCAATGGTTGAATCTTTTAATATGAGGAATATAGTATTATGAAACAGTTACTGTTTATTGAGAGACTGAACAGACGTTTAAATTCACATAGCAAATTGTATTTTAAAACTATATATCTGCCTTCACCAACAATATGCAACCTAAGGAATGAGTGGGCTACAGCATGATTTAATTTATTTAGTAGCAATTATTTTTATGTGCATAATACATACACCAAAATTTGGGGCCAGATTAGACAGATGCCTTTAATTACAGGTTTTAAAAACACAAATTGCGAGTGCCAGGACACCAATCTAGACTGTGACACTTTGACCCCCTGCTATGGTCCCAATTCAGATAGGGGGGCCCTGCACTAGCCAGTTGTGTAAAAACAGAAACCCCAAGTCTCCCCCACACTTAAGAACACAGATATTAGGGGTGTGCACAGGCCCCAAAATACATCTTGTACATGTGCATTTAAAAAAAATCCAATCTGTTTCTGAGTTGCTCTGTGCTCTCTCAGCTTCAGCCTGTGTTTCAGGTAACTCTTATAAAATAAAACCACTCTTATAAAATAAAGTTCAATGTTTCCACATTCACTATAATGGGGAAAATATGTTTTACCCCTTTGGGCCAAAGTGGATGAAAATTACAGGCACAAATGTTGCTCCAAAGTTGTTTGGCCTGCCAAATTGCATATTAATAGATCCAGGGCCTTTTGTGGAGCAAGTAAAAGGGATTCCCTCTCCTCCATAATCCCTTATGGGGGTATCTCTTTCTGTCCTTAAAATAATTAAAAGATGGCCAAGTGGTGGATATTCTTGTTTGCACATTTTAAAAAGCTCTTTATTTCTGGTCTTTATTTCTGTGATTGTTTGTGTCCTCAGATAAGCCTTACTAGTCTCTAAAAGCCTTTACAATGTGACTGTCTAGCATGCTGCCTGCTGAGTTCCAGATCTGTGTGGTGTTCTTGTTGTTGTTAAAACAGAGAAATGTAGGCTTTTTCTAAAACTTAAATGAAGCTTTTAACTTTCTATTTTTTTAAAAAAAAAACCCTCCATTGCTGTGCTTTAACAACAACAACAAATCGAAAGCTCTTCAGTTCTCTGCAGACTGCAGGTAACATTTTGGACCACCTCACTTCTTGCAAAGTTCATGGACCTAGAGAAGCTGGATATACAGTGCATAGGAAAATGTAGAGCTGTATACAGCACAGACACCAAGAAACAGAAAGCTTTGTGGGGGCCCTGATCCTGTGTGTGTGTGTGTGTGTGTGTGTGCGCACGCACACGCGCGTGTAATTGACAGCACATTTTGTTGTGGGAAGGAAAATATCCCCCTAATTTACATTGTTACAAAGCCAATTGTCCCAGAGCCAGTGCATATCCCTATCAGATATTACAAACGCTTGGATGGTGGACACCAGCTCAGAAAAGGCATTCCTTCTTTTCACACAGAAGTAAATGCCTTTGTAAGATGAGGCCTGATATTGTTATGAGGTGTCAAATATTGGGAATTTTTAATCTTTGATTCATCTCAGTGAACCAGAGTTTGAAAAGGCCTGCAACAGCAAATATTCCTGGGAAACAGCCCCTCTGTGACCTCTGAGTACATATCTTGCAATGCCTGAAGGTATAGACTTCCTGACTCATGGAAATTTGGGATTTGTCACCCAGTAAGAATAGGCGCTCCTTTCAAACAAAGGAAATGTTTATGATAATCTAGGCCATCACGAGGAAACAGAATAGCTCCTTTCAAACTAGGAGGTGTTGTGCATTTCTAAGCCTTTGGAGAAGACAGGATAAACTCCTGTCAAACAAAGAAACAAAGATCACACCTATCATCCGGGAACTTATCAGGAAATGAGTGGGTTCCCACCTTCCTGATCACATTTACTTTGGGTTTACTTTGGGGTCAGATTAGTTAGGAAAAGGTATAAAACATGAGGAGTGAGAAGGGGAGTTCAGTTCATCTTCTGGGGGTCTGCGACAACTGCTTTTCTTATCAACGCACGCTAGCATCTTTGGGACAATTTCAGAGCTATGGATTTGGGTGAGAACTTTCAGATCTGGCGCTGGTTACAAAGGGTGGAGCTTTTGCTCATTGGGCTAGATACGAAAGTCTCTCTCTCTCAGCTTTAGGCTTGCAGCAACTCTCCAGGAAAGGTATATGCAACTATCTAGGCCTTTTTCTTTCCTTTTTTCTTTCTTTCTGTGTGGGTGAGCTTAATGTGAAAGTGTTTATAGGGCTAGTCTCTTTGCTTTAGTCTATCCAGTGTTTTTGAATGAATGAATGAATGAATGAATGAATGAATGAATGAATGAATAATAGTTAGAAAACTACTCATTGTTAACTGCAATTGTAAACTGCAATATTTTTCCTTGTTCCTTCTCTTAATAAAACCACTCTTTATTTTACTTGCCGTGTATGTGTTATTGAGTTAAGGGTAAAATTATACATGTTCTGGGGGTGACGTGCGGGTAACTCCAGCAAAAGATCCTGCTGCTCTCTTTGGGGGAATTTGGATTTCTAGTGAGCTCTGCTCATGAGGAAGTTCAAGGTCCCTTCGTAACAATATGCATGTTTGTCATCTACAATAATTTTGTGGGATTTTTTCTCTCTTCAGAACTATTTTAAATGAATTCAAATTTGTGGAGAATTGATGGTTTAGAATACTTCTACAATCATCTACAGTTCAAGTGAAGAAACTATAATAAATGACCATGGAACATGATACAGTTGATCTGTATACAGAGGTTCAGCCCAGTTATTCCTTTAGCGCCATCAAATGAAATGGTGTTTCAATTATAACAGTCTGATTTTATGCACATTTGCCTAAAGAGTCCCACTGTATTCAACAGGGTTTACAATTAGTATATAGCTATAAGCCAGGGTGTGAGGTACTCATATTTCTTTCTTATGTACTTGCAAAACATGTCTATCTGTTTTATTGCTATTGCCAGACGTTTCACAGAATCAGATGCTTCACCTAAATAACTTACAATCTAAAGATTAAAAAGAGGAAACATATCTAAAGTGGGGAACAGGAGAAAGCAATAAAAGTAGTATTTGTTAATTTAAACACCACCACAATCCTAATTTGAAGATAAGGGGAGAAGTGCCTTAATTAAACATGATTCTCCATCAAAAAGCACAGACATGGTGCAGCCTTCCTCATTCTAAAGAACAGAACAACCCCCTTTAAACATCCTTCATCAGTCGTAGCAGCAGCTTAGCAGGACAATATTTCAAATAACAAACCACTGCCTTCTATCTCTCTCACCCCGCCCCCAAGAACTGCAAAAAGCAGGTTGGGAACTTATTTCTTTATTCAGGACATTTATCTGCAACTGTGAACCTGTGGTTTTTGCTTTCAGAATGAAAATCACCTCTCTCTGCAGCATCCCTATTCTCCTTTGCATTGCAGATAGATGCAGGTCTATGCATCCTCATCCATAATGGGCAGTTCAGGAGGGATCATACTGGTAGAGGGACATGCACACAAAATGATGCTTAATGTCACAGTCCCCAGGTTAGGGATGTGGCCCTCCAGATGTAGTTGGACAACAGTTCTCATCATCCAAACCATGGCTAAGTGTGAAAGCACAGAGATGGGAAGGGCTGCTGTTTCTTGAGCAGTTATTGCATGCAAGAGTTAGGACAATGGTGGGAAACCTCTAGTACAAGGGCCTAATTAGGCCCCCTAGGCCGTTTTGGCCAGGCCATGACCATCTGCCCTACACCTGGTATCATTTTTTAAATCAGGTGTTGAGCCAATGCAATTGGTTAAGTCATCATGATAAAGATGCAATTGGTTAAGATATCATGATAACTCCTTCCTTCAGGTTTTTCTCAGATAAGAAAATGCAGGCACCTAGGGAGGCTGGAAAAATGTTTAAGGAAAAGGGAACAAAAACACCAGACATCATTCACAGCGACATGTGCATGATAAAGTAAGCTCAACCTCAAACCCACAAAAATTTTAAAGTGCCCTCAGAATAATGCAGAAAAATTGGAGGGCGCTTCTGCATTCCAAGAACACTTTTTAGAAATTGTAGAACAGGCTTTGGCACAGCACTGAACGAATTATCCCCAACTTGTTGGAGGAGTTGTGGGATGGTAAAAACTTTCAATAATTTACAGTAGGAATAAACCAGGATGAATTTTGGGACCCAACCTTTGGAATTATCTCCAGCATAGTCTCAACCATTATTCTTCCGGATCAGACAATGGCACAAGTGTTTATTTCTGATCATGTATGTGGTCAGCTGCTGCACAAATAGATGGTCACCTGCCACCTATAGGGAAGTGGGGCAGCACTGGAAGACACAGTTGGACTTTCAGGTAGAGGGTTGGCTTAGTAGAGTCAGGGTGTTGTGTGCACTTCAGAAAGCCTAACCCACAGTGGAAAGTTTGCAAGTGGGATTAGGAAAAGTCGCTCAGATTCGTTCCAACTTAGATGCTATAATTGATACAGTCTCAGGGGATGTAACTTTGGCTCCTGTCTGTCCAATAATGATGGATTCTTTTCAATTTGTACAGCCCGAGGATGTGGACAAGATCCTTGGAGAGGTGAGAGCCACCACATGTCTGCTAGACCCTTGCCCTTCCTGGCTTATAAAAAGTGACAGAGAAGGACTGGCTGAGTGGGTGAAGGGAGTGGTTAATGCCTCCTTACACCAAGGCAGAGTTCCAGGTTGCCCAAAGGAGGCAGTTGTAAGGCCTTTGTTAAAAAAGCCCTCCCTGGACCCCTCCATAATGGATAATTACCACCCAGTGTCCAATATTCCATTTTTGGGAAAGGTAATAGAGCGTGTGGTGGCCACCCAGCTCCAGGGATTCTTGGATGAAACAGATTATCTGGATTCATTTCAGTCTGGTTTCAGGCCTGGTTATGGGATGGAGACGGCTTTGGTCGCCTTAGTGGACAACCTACACAGAGAACTGGACAGGGAGAGTGTGTCCCTGTTGGTTCTGCTGGACCTCTCAGTGGCTTTTGATACCATCGACCATGGTATCCTTCTGGGCCGCCTTGCTGGGATGGGACCTGGGGACACTGTTTTGCAATGGCTCCATTCCTTCCTGGAGGGACGAACCCAGAAAGTGGTGCTGGGGGATTTCTGTTCGACCCCTTGGCCGTTGGCCTGTGGGGTCTCTCAGGGCTCAGTTTTGTCCCCTATGCTATTTAACATCTACATGAAACTGCTGGGAGAGGTTGTCCGGGGGTTTGGGGTTCGGTGCCATCAGTATGCTGATGACACCCAACTCTATTTCTCCTTTCCACCTAATTCCAAGGAAGCTGTCTCGGTTTTAAACCAATGTCTGGCATCAGTGGTGGACTGCATGAGGGTGAACAAATTGAAGCTTAATCCAGACAAGACAGAGGTGCTCCTGGTCAGTCGTAAGGCGAATCAGGGAATAGGGATACAGCCTGTGCTGGATGGGGTTACACTCCCCCTGAAGACACAGGTTAGCAGTTTGGGTGTGCTCCTGGACTCAGCATTAAATCTGGAGTCCCAGGTTTCTGCAGTGGCCAGGAGTGCTTTTGCCCAATTAAGATTAGTGTGCAACTGTGCCCATTCCTTGAGCCGTCTGATCTGGCCACGGTGACACATGCCTTAGTTACATTCCGTTTAGATTACTGTTACATGCTGTACGTGGGACTGCCTCTGAAGACTGTTTGGAAACTTCATTTGGTACAACGTGCTGCAGCCAGAATGCTAACTGGGGCTGGTTACAGGGACCATACTACCCCCTGTTAAAAAAGCTCCACTGGTTGCCAGTCTGTTTCTGGACACAATTCAAAGTGCTGGTGATGACCTATAAAGCCCTATATGGCTTAGGTCCAGGCTATTTATCAGACTGTATCTCCCTGTATGAGCCTGCCCGGGCCCTGAGATCCTCAGGAGAGGCCCTTCTCTCAATATCCACATATTCTCAAATATGACTAGTGGGGAAGCATGAGAGGGCCTTCTCGGTGGCTGCCCCTAGGCTTTGGAATTCCCTTCCTATGGAGGTAAGAATGACCCCCTCCTTGCAGTCCTTCCGCCGACAAGCAAAGACTTTCCTATTCCAACTAGCCTTTGGAATTGTAGGCTAAGGATAGGGCATGAAGGGTGCTGCATTGCTAATGTCTATTATATTATTTTTAAACTAGTTTGAACTCTTTTAGCTATATGTGTGTATGGTTTTAATATTGGAAACAGTTTAATCTTATTTTAATGTAGATTTTGTATGTTTTTAATTATATGTATTTTTTATCTGAAAGCCGCCATGAGTTCCAGTTTTGGAAAAATGGCAGGGTATAAATAAAGACAACAACAACAACAACAACAATAGGAATCACAATAATTTTTTTAAAATTATGGCTCCCTTTTTTCTTATTTGTAAACAGTGGACCAGGGGTCTTTAAACCACCAGAGGCTCTCAAAGCATTCTAAAAGTTTGGATCATTCACTCAGACTTCCGATGACAAGTGGAACAGGGCTTTTGATAATGTCTCACATGGATAACATTGTGGGAACTTAATGTTGTGTGTCTTATACTCTGTAATGTTTATGTGTTATTGTACTTATGCCAACTTTACAGTGCAGTTCTATTCTTCTCCCAGGCATTTTAGCATGTGTTTTTAAATTGTCTTTAATTTTTTAACTATGTTTTTAAATTGTTTTTTGTGTTTTAAAAATTGTGTATTTGTTTTTATTGTTTTTAATTGCTGTAAATCACCCAGAGAGCTTCGGCTATGGAGTGGTATATAAATGTAATAAATAAATAAATATTCTTGTCAAATCCAGAGCTCTTTAGAACTCAGCAGGCAGCATGCTAAAGAGCCTCATATTGAAAAGCCTTGTGAAACAGATGCATTCTGTGTTCCCCCCCTTTGCCATGGGAATAAAGCAGACAACAACTGGTTGAGGGTGATGGGTGAAAACAGGCCACAACTTCGTAAGTTTCATAAATATCCTAGCTTATGAAAGTTTTAGAGCACTTAAATGCATTATTTGGCTTGAATTTGGGAGCTAGATGAGATGAAAAGTTCCCTAAAACAGCACAGCTTTTACCTTTAACACTGCTGCCAGTACCTATGTACAGAGCTTGGAAGATTACTTTTAAAAAGTAATAAATTACAGTTACAGTTACGTAGCCCCAAAAAGTAGTAATTACCATTACAATTACAATTGCTCTGAAAGTAACTGATTACTTTACTTTTCCTCCAAAGTAATCACTACAATTACATTTCAGTTACTTAAAAAAAAACACCTACAAGGTGCTGGCCTTGGCTGATGCACATCTAAGTAGCCTAAAACAACATTAAAAATAAACAAATACATACAGAGGTAGTAGAATAATTATTTTTATTCATAAGAAAGCAATGGTGGTCTCTCCACTGGTAAGGAAGGGAGGGAGGGAGGCTGAGGCCACTACTCAGATCTTTGCACATCAAACCAAGTGCAACTCCCCCCCCACTCAGCCAGCCAGCATAATCTCTCTCACTTAACCACCTCCCAGACCCTGCCCTGCCACCAACTAAGGGACATTCACCCAAGCAAATATTTTCCCCTGAGATGCAAAAAAGTTAAAATACTGCAAATGCAGCACAGTAGCCAGAGAGGGTGGTGGAGGCCACTATGTGTGCCAAGTGCAAACACAGTATTCACACACAGAGACACATACACACACACACACAAACACACATTGTCATCTTTCACCTCCACAGTTCTTTATCTCCATTCTGCTGCTGCCTCCTTCTCCTCCTTTATCCATGTTCTTGACCTCCAGCTCCTTTTCCCCTCCCCTCCATTCTTCACCACCACTATCCTTTTTTTAAATAATTGTTTTCTCCACTCCACCCTGTCTCACTCTCCGCCACCTCCCTCGGTGCCTCCTACCCATCCACAGAGCATGAGGAAAGAGCAACACTTCACAGAAGCCCAGTTTGAGGAACATGATTTTCACCCACAAATCAGAGGAGCAGAATAATATTAATAATAATAATAATAAATTTAATGTTTGTGTCGCCTATCTGGCCGAAGCCACTCTAGGCGACGTACAAACTAAAATTCAGTAAATTACAATACAATACAGATAAAATACAATAAAATCAGTACGATCATTAATCACAGCAGCATGAAATCAGTTAGGGTGATCAATAGATAATAAAATATCCCAAAAAAGTTAGCCCTCCCCGGAATTCCTGAAGGCCTGTCCAAAAAGCCAAGTTTTTAATGCCCGGCGAAATATATCCAGGGAAGGGGCATGGCGAAGATCGAATGGGAGGGAGTTCCAGAGAGTGGGGGCCGCCACTGAAAATGCCCTCTCTCTAGTCCCTACCAACCTAGCTGTTTTCGTTGGTGGGACTGAGAGAAGGCCCTGTGTGGCTGATCTGGTTGGGCGGCTTAATTTGTGGTACTGGAGGCGCTCCTTCAGATAAACTGGGCCGAGACCGTATAGGGATTTAAAGGTTAATACCAACACCTTGAATTGGGCCCGGAAAACAACTGGCAGCCAATGTAGGTGAAATAATACTGGCGTGATGTGATCACGGCGGCGGCTGTTTGTAAGCAACCGAGCCACCGCATTCCGCACCAGTTGTAGTTTCCAGACCGTTTTCAAGGGTAACCCCACGTAGAGTGCATTGCAGTAGTCTAATCGAGAGGTGACCAGGGCGTGTACCACCAGTGGGAGCTGATGAATAGGGAGGTAGGGTTGCAGCCTCTGTATGAGATGTAATTGGTACCAAGCTGCCCGGCTCACTGCCGAAATCTGAGCCTCCATGGACAGCTTGGAATCAAGAACCACCCCGAGGCTGCAGACCTGATCTTTCAGGGGTAAACTCACCCCATTAAACTGTAGGTCAACAGCACCCAACCTCCCCCTGTCACCCACAAGTAGCACCTCGGTCTTATCAGGATTGAGCTTCAGTCTGTTCCTTCCCATCCATCCACTCATGGATTCCAGGCACTTGGACAAGGTCTCCACAGCCATCTCTGGTGAAGATTTAAAGGAGAGATAGAGCTGCGTGTCATCTGCATATTGATGACATCGCAGCCCAAAACTCCTGATGATAGCTCCCAGCGGCTTTACATAGACGTTAAATAGCATGGGAGAGAGGATAGAACCCTGTGGCACTCTGCATGTGAGGGGCCAAGGGTCTGAAACCTCATCTCCCAATGCTACCTGTTGATGCCTATCAGAGAGAAAGGAATGGAACCACTGCAAAACAGTGCCTCCTATTCCCAATCCTTCCAGGCGATCCAACAAGATACCGTGGTCGACGGTATCAAAAGCAGCCGAGAGATCCAGGAGGACAAGAAAGGTGGATTCTCCCCCGTCTAATGCCCTCCTCATATCATCCACCAGAGCGACCAGAAGACTTCCATGGCTCCCCCAACCCCCAAGTAATGGCCAAAAGTAATTCTGGAAACATTACAATGACTCCACAAAAGTAGTAAAATTACTCCTAGTTCTATTACAATCAAAATGTAAAGGAATTACCCACTCATTACTCAAAAAAGTAATGAATTACAAGTAATTTGTTACTTGTAACTAGTTACTTCCAAGCTCTGCCTATGTATATGATCCTGGTAACTGCAGCAGATAATAATATGTATAATAACATGTATAATATGCAAGAATTGTCTGTATTTTTAATGGAACTGGTAAAAAAAACACCTTGCTTTTCATTGAGATCAAAGACTAAACTGAACACTAGAAAAAAGCAATCAATGCAGATAAGCTTAACATCAAGTTTGTCAGAAAAACCCATGCCTTCCTGTGAATGGGTTGGCAAAGTTAGGAAGCATTTTGGCTCAGCTCTGTCTAACCACCATTGGCTGTTTGTAACTCAAAGAAAGAATCTGGACCCAGCCCATGAAATGGTCATGATCTAATTGTTTTAAAAAGTTTAATAAGGAGGAAGCCAAAGCAGTTTCATCATCAGCCTCTTTCAAGAGTATATTATGGTTTTCAGCCATTTTGCACATTAAGTCCATTTTACAGAGACATTACTATACTTAAACTATCAATACTGGAAATTGATATCGGTCACTGATTCTCCAATGACTGCCAGTAATCAATTTGTATTGACTCATAGTTTTTTGGCAGGGAAACAGCAATCCTCTGCACAGTGTCTTAGAAGTGCCATGCCATACTTCTACCTCACTGCCACAGTTTTTGGAACACATGGGTCTCAAAGAAGCACTATCTACTTAAGAAACGTCAGTAAAAGAACTGTGAAGCAACAAGACTAGAGTACCTAACAGAAGGTTTGCCTGTTGGTATAAACTGTAAATCACATGAAGTGTTAGCAAAACTGAGAGTGTAAATTGCACCAGAGATGCCATGAAAGCTCAGCAGTCAACTTAAAGGATTTATTGTTGCAGAAAGGGGAAAGGCCTATGACCAAAAGCAAGGTGGTGACCCTGGGCTAAAATTGGTCAAGTGTTATTTACAGTACTGTCACATGTCACTACCCATTTTTATCACTCAACAGAATACCCTAAACCAAGCCTGTTCAATTTGTGAGCCACCATGGGGCACACAACCCACTATCCTTCTTTGGAGCGGCTCAATAAGCATCTCACTTAGATGCCTGTTTGGGACTGCTAAAGCTGGCCCACAATCAGTAACCTGGTAGGCCACAGTATATGGTCAATGTACTGCATTTGGCTTGCTGGATCACAAACTTACTCTATCCATTTTTAAATAAAGGGGTTTTTCTTTGGAGTGGTAGGTAAAGTGTTAATTTTCCCAGCCAATTTTCTCCTTAAAAACTCCCAAAGCTACTTTTCTTTATATAAAGCAGCCATCAGACCTTTCTTACGTGCCTGGAAATGATCCCATACGCTAGGAGTATGCTAGGAGTATTTTTTCTAAGAAGAATCATCTCATTATCCAGATTCTACTACAACAGAGAAACTCATCTGGAAGGTCAACGAGTTGCATTCAGTCTATCATTCATCATTAAGGATGTTTGTCAAAGTGCGGAACAAATAAATACTAATAATTTATTTTCAGCGTGCTTGGTAAAACATTAATTATTTTCAGCAATTAGGGCACCCCTAATGAGCAACAACTATTAATTCATCTAACAAAGTTCACTTTTATTTTAGATGCTCACCGAGATAATTAGTAAACTTGCTTAATTCATTAACAGTTCAAATCTCATTAAAATGCAAATGGTTGGAAAAGATTTTCTGTGTATTAGAGGGTGTTTGTTGACATTCATCATGCTAAACAATTTGGGTCCCTAATTAATTAATTTTTTAAACCCTGAAAATTGCCATTTGCTTTTATGAAAACAGCTGCTGAAAGATTATACTTCACATTGGCAGGGCACTGAAAAAGCTATAGAAGGTTATTTTTTGCCCTCACTCTTCTTTGTCCACAATGCTGCTTCATTCTGTTGACTGTGGCAACTCATGCAATGTTGTAGATGAGCCCCATTTGATGTGATGATGTCAGGCACACGTAAAAACAAAATCACAACCAATTGAATTAAATGTCAGGTGGTCAAAGGGAACTAAGGGCCATGATGATGGTGGTGGTGATGGAGGTTGCACTTATTACACAAAACTACAGCAGCCAAGTGAAGAAAGGGCCACCAAATAATATTGAAGCAATGTGATTAAGGTAGTTCTTTGATTTCACAATTACAGACTATTTTGTTTAGTCCTCGATTGTTAAGTAGTCCACAATATTGTTTTTACTTATTCAACAGAATGGGTATACCACTTAATTGTTAGAACCTCTAAGTGGATTACATAAAATATAAAATACACATTATAATTATCAATAAATGTTGGCAGTTAAAAATCAAGGTGACCCAAAGCAATATCAAAATATAAATAAAACCAAAACAGGAATACAGTATAAAATAAAAATTCACATTAAAATATATGTCAACTTCACATATCTGGGTAGGCTTGCTGAAACAAAGTTTTTAGCAGGTGCCAAAAACAGTACAATGGAGGTGCCTGCCTAATGTCAACTGGCAGGGAGTTCCAGGGTGAGGGTGCTGTTGAAATATCTATTCCTTACACTTGTGAAACAGATATTATGCAGTACTTGTGCTTGGGGCCTGCATAACAATTAATTGACAGAAGATGTTGAATCCTTTTTTAAAATAATCCCAAATAGTGGGTATTTCTTCTTCCTGTGGCAGTGTATTCCATGAATGAATATTACTAGTATTTAACACTTCACATGCATTCATCATCTAGTGGTTATCCTTACAACAAACCTGTAAGTCATGTCAGCATTATCATCTCCCATATTGCACATGGGGAAACTGAGTCTGAGAAAGAATAGCTGGTTTAAGGTCAACAAAACAGGATCAAAGACAGCTTTAGAACAAAAGCCAAGCACACAACAGGTCAGCTTGCTCAAGTGTTTATTGTCTGAACACATTTAGAGAACCACTCTCTTTATCAGGGGATTTCCTTCAGTGGTTCTTAAGAAACTATCTGTAGCACCTTCTTTTACTACAGAGTCCCCTGGTAGATTCTTGCAAGATGTCAGGACCAAAACCACTCATGCAGTTGTATTATCCCCCAGCCCCCAAGGCTTGGCTTGGCTAAGGCTACCTAGTGAATTCATGGCAGAGGCAAGTTTTGAACCAGGGGCTCAAGCCTCCCCAGCCAGTAGTTATTTATATATTGAAATATTCATAAGCGGCATTTTCATTAAATTTGTCTAGGCAGCCTTGGCCATTGAAGGAGTTTTTCAAAGTGACCAGGAGTAATGGGGCAGGTTTAGATGGGGCTTTAACAACATCACAGAGTGCACTTCTTTCTTCCCAATATTTATAGACCACATTTCACCATAGATAAAAGCAGTTTACACAACAACCAGTAAAACAATCCATCAATCAAAAGAATACGGTGTTTAAAACAACAAACAAACAAACCACAGGTAAAAACATTTGTTCAATAAACAAGCATAGCACGGCAATATCAATGAAATGACTCCAACCCATTCTTACAAGTGTTTGCAATATATAGGCTCACTCTTCATGCCCTTTGCTGATGTCATGACCACAGATGTTTAGCTAGCTAAAGCAGGAGTATTTGTATTTCCCTTCCCCCACTATTTGGGGGGACAGGGAGCCACCAATAATGGCACTGAAGGGCCAAACAACTGACTGGAAGCATATTAAGTGAACTTAATGCAACACAAAGAAAGGACAGATGCCATTTTGGGAGGGTTGTTTGTTTACCAATAAATAAGGGGGGATTGTATGCTTTCTTTTTGTATTCCCCCTTTGGGGGCAGGGCAGAAGGAGAGATGGAAGAATTTGTTTTAAAACAAGCAGAGAAAAAATAAAATTCCTCACTCCAATAGATTTTTATAACCAGGGAAAGATTTAAATTGAATTCCAATAATTGTGGCAGGGAGAATGTGTGTGTATGTGTTTTCTTCCTCCAACTGCAGTGAAGGAGATTATTATCACTCACAATATATTTGAATAGCCGCCATGACTCTTTTTACCTTAAGCACAGCAAAGAAAGTAGATAAAATCAAGAAAAACTGAATACTCAATAGCTTTAAGAAAACTGTTTTTAAATCCTGACTGAGCTGTTGCTGCACATTTATTTGATTTCCTGAAGAGAGGAGTATCTGTTAGCGTTGCACTTTTGTGAAGTTGGAGGGTTCATTTGATTTTTGAAAACCCAAAGAGCACATTGCCCCAGGCCATGTTGATAATGTCATTTGAATTCAAATAACCAATTCAAGGTTTGCAGTCAAATATATATATACACATACACACATTCCACATATATAGACATCAGCAGCCCAATCCTTCTCCCAGGAGGACATGTGAAAAATCTGTAACCCTAATTGGACAAGTGACTGCAGGGGTTGCCAACCTTTTTGGTCCTTTGGGCACATTTGCAAATTGGAGAAAGTATTGTGGGTACCACACATTCATCACAACAGCTTTGGTGTGCCCTGCAGGCATGAACCACCTGCACACTCACTTTCCCTTCCTCTCTGACAATTTGTAGTCTTGAAAAAAGGGTTCCCCCATTTTCAAGCCTAACTGGGAGTGGGAGGATTATCTTCCTTGAATGTACAACTGGGGAGTTAACCTTCCCAAGTCTAATTTCAATGGGGAAAAAGCAGGACAATGGTACCCTGTGGATACTAGATAAGGCAGATGTCTCTGCAGGTGCACCCACAGTTGCTGCATCAGCAACCAGTGGATTTATTGTACATGCAGAAGAGTGCTATGCATATTTCTCAGTTTGATCCAGCTGTATGCTTTTAATCCTGTATACATAACCTTGCAAAATCTGCTTCAGTTGGGCCAAATGGCTGTTTAGAAGAGGAAGTGGAAGACTGTCATTCCTCCCCACCCCACCCCACAAGCATAGTGTTGGATTGGGATTAACAGAATTTGCCTACTAAATTTCTTAAGAGACTCTATGGATAGATACAGGCAACTGTTTAGGCATATACATTTTGCTTCATGTCTGCAACACCTGTTCTGTGACAGCTCATTCACACATGCAGGTCACCTCATGATATTGCAGTAATCAAGTCATGAATAGTATAAGCACCTTGTTGGCTGTACTGATGTAGAGACTTCCATTGTGATCCAACACAGCCATTCAGTAACTTTATTTCATAGTTTGTACAGCAACAATGTTAGTTGCATATTCACACTGTTGTATGAACTGAGCCCAACATCAGTTCATCCCTTTTTAAAAGGGAAGATGGCGGCGGAGTAGGAGGATGTTTGTTTGGAGCTCCGCCGCTTTTATTCTTTTATCCTTTTAACATCTTTTAAAACATCTCTTGGGCTTGCATGGAACTTTGGGTGAGCAAGTGTCCTCTTCCCCTTTCCCCCGGCATCATTTGTGGGGGTTTCCCTCCCCAGTTTTCTACCTTTCCTCCGGCGGCGGTTCGTGGGTGTTCCTGTGGCGTTTTCCTCTGCCTTTTCGGGAGGAGAGGCTTGTTTTTCTCCTGGGTGGCCTCGTTCTTGTCCTGCTGGAGAGGGGGAGTGGCGGGTCTGGTCAGCGGAGGAGAGAGGCTGCAGCGCGGCTGCCCTTCGCTGGTGTCTCCAGAGGAGCAAAACCCAGGAGGGAGAAGGTCGCGCTGTACTTTCCTTGGCTTGTGACATCGGCGACGCGCCCTCTCGGCCCGTGGTGTCGGCGGCGTGGTGTGGTACACTTTCTTTGGCCCACAACATCAGCGACACGCCCTCTTCAGCTCTCCTCAGCCTGCGGCATTGGCGGTACAATCTGGCGCGGTTCAGCGCGCCCCTTTCTCAGCCCGCAGTGTCGGTGGCACGGCACGGCGCGGCGCATTCTCTTTTGGCCCATGACATCGGTGGCGCAGTACAACACGCCTTCCTCAGCCCATGGCATCGACGGTGGGGTGCGACGCACCCTTTTTGGCCTGTGACATTGGCGGTGCAGTACAACGCGCTTTCCTTGGCCCACGATATCGATGGTGGGGTGCGAAGCAGCGACATTGACGGCGACATCAACGGCGGGGCGCAGCACGACATGCCCATCCTGGCCTGCAGCATTGGCGGCATGTGTGTTTGGTATGTTTGGCGTGAATGAATGTGTGGTGTGTATATGTGCTTACGTTCGATGGTGAGTGAGTGTGTGAGTTTGTATATATAAGTTTTATTATGTGTCTGGGGAAGAGTCTTTTGCAACAAACAGGAGGACTTGAGGGGGTCCCAATTAATGTAGTGACGGGCAGAGGGAGGTATGGGGCTGTGAGAAGGACATGCCAGGTAAGGGGAATGCGGCACAGACAAGTAGTGCCTGTGCCTTGTTCCAGTCCTTCTCACATGCGTAGGGTTGTTGGTTGTCCTCTCAGCCAACTCTCGGATCTCCAGTTGCTGCTTTTAAATGCCAGATCGGTACACAATAAAATCTCCCTCGTCCATGATTTGATTGTGGATGAGACAGCCGATCTGGCATGCATTACCGAGACCTGGGTGGGTGAGCAGGGAGGGGCTAGTCTTTCCCAGCTCTGCCCACCAGGTTATTCGGTTCAGCATCATGGTAGATCTGAGGGTCGGGGAGGTGGGATTGCTGTGGTCTATCAGAGTTCCATCTCTCTCATCAAGCACCATGTCCATGTAGCAACTGGTCTGGAGTGTCTGTACCTTGTGGTGGGTCAAAGGGACAGACTGGGAATATTGTTGGTGTACCGCCCACCTTGCTGCCCAATGACTTCCCTAACTGAGCTGACGGAAGTGGTCTCGAAGGTATTGCTGAGATCCCCCAGACTATTGGTACTGGGGGATGTCAACATCAATGCCGAGGCTACTTTATCTGGGGCGGCTCAGGACTTCATGGCCTCCATGACAACCATGGGGCTGTCCCAATATGTTAGTGGCCCAACACATGTGTCGGGACATACTCTAGATCTTATTTTTGCTACTGGACATGGGGATGGTGATCTGGATGTGGGGAGTTTTACATCTCTCCCTTTGTCATGGACAGATCACCGCTTGTTGAAGTTTAGACTTACAGCAGCTTTTCCCCTCTGCAAGGGTGGGGGACCTATTAAATTGGTCCGCCCCCGGAGACTAATGAATCCTGAAGGTTTTCAAAGGGCTCTGGGGGAGTTTCTGGCTGATAAGACTGGCGCTCCTGTCAAAGCCCTGGTTGAACTGTGGAATACAGAGATGATCCGGGCTGTTGACATGATTGCTCCTGCGCGGCCTTTCCTGTGTAGAGCTCATACAGCTCCATGGTACACTCCGGAGCTGAGAGCGATGAAACAGGATAGGAGGCGGCTTGAGCGGAGGTGGAGGCGAACTCTTGACGGATGTAATTATGCACTGGTGAGTGCCTCTACTAACATGTATTTAGGAGCGGTGAGGGTGGTGAAAAAACAATACTTTGCTGCCACTATTAAGTCATCTTTGTGCCGCCCAGCGGAGCTTTTTAGAGTTGTCCGAGGGCTACTTCATTCTGGCCCTGAGGACATGATAGTGCAATCGGTAGCCCGCTGTAATGAATTTGCTGGGCACTTCCAGAATAAGATCTTATGCATCCGCCGGGACTTGGATTCCCAGTTTACAGCAGTTGATCCTAATGAGGTGTCCGGAGCACAGTCTTGTCATGTTTTATTGGATGAGTTTCAGTTGGCTCAGCTTGAGGACGTGGACAAGGTACTTGGACAGGTGCGTGCAACCACTTCTGTACTAGATCCTTGCCCCTCCTGGCTAATAAAAACTAGCAGGGATGGAACAGCTGGCTGGGCCAGGGAAGTGATAAATGCCTCTTTACGAGAGGGAGTGGTCCCCAGCTGTCTGAAAGAGGCAGTAGTGAGACCACTTCTGAAAAAACCTTCCTTGGACCCAGAAGACCTTAATAGCTACAGACCAGTAGCGAATGTTCCATTCCTGGGCAAGATCTTGGAACGAGTGGTTGCTGCCCAGCTCCAGGCACTATTGGATGAAACTGATTATCTAGATCCATTTCAATCGGGTTTTAGGCCCGGTTTTAGCACCGAGACAGCCTTGGTCGCCCTGTACGATGACTTATGTTGGGAGAGGGATGGAGGGAGTGTAACTCTGTTGATTCTCCTTGATCTCTCAGCGGCTTTTGATAACATCAACCATGGTATCTTTCTGGAGAGGCTCGTGGAGTTGGGAGTTGGGGGCAATGCTTGGCAGTGGTTCCGCTCCTACCTGGCGGGTCGTCTCCAGAAGGTAGTGCTTGGGGAACATTGCTTGACACCGTGGGCTCTCCAATGTGGAGTCCCGCAGGGGTCAGTTCTGTCCCCCATGCTTTTTAACATCTACATGAAGCCGCTGAGTGCAGTCATCAGGAGTTTTGGAGTGCGTTGCCACCAGTACGCTGATGACACGCAGCTCTATTTCTCCTTTTCATCTTCTTCAAGGGAGGCTGTCAATGTGCTGAACTGTTGCCTGGCTGTGATAATGGACTGGATGAGAGCTAATAAACTGAGGCTCAATCCAGACAAGACTGAGATGCTGTTGGTGGGTGATTTCTCTGATCAGATGGTGGATATGCACCCTGTTCTGGATGGGGTTACACTCCCCCTGAAGGAGCGGGTTCGTAGTCTGGGAGTACTCTTAGATCCTTCCCTGTCACTCAAGGCTCAAGTAGCCTCGGTGGCACGGAATGCGTTCTACCAACTTCGGTTGGTAGCCCAGCTACATCCCTATCTGGACAGGGAGGACCTCACCTCAGTTGTCCATGCTCTGGTAACCTCTCGATTGGATTACTGCAATGTGCTCTACGTAGGGCTGCCTTTGAAGATGGTCCGGAAACTACAGCTAGTGCAAAATGCAGCGGCCAGGCTGATAACGAGGACCAGGCGGTCCGAACATATAACACCTGTTCTGGCCCGCTTCCACTGGCTACCTATATGTTTCCGGGCCAGATTCAAAGTGTTGGTTTTAATCTATAAAGCCTTATACGGTGTGGGACCACAATACCTCCTGGAACGCCTCTGCCGATATGAACCTGCCCATACACTATGTTCAACATTGAAGGCTGTCCTCCGAGTTCTGACTTACAGAGAGGCTCGGAGGATGGTTACCAGAACCAGGGCCTTCTCAGTGGTGGCCCCTGAATTGTACAATAGTCTTCCCGTTGAGGTGCGCTTGGCACTGACATTGCTATCTTTTCGGCGCCAAGTTAAAACCTTTCTCTTTGCTCAGGCATTTTAGTTTAATATGTTCAATTTGGTTTTAGATGTGTGGATTTTTATATATATGTTTTTGTACCGATTTATGTGATTTTATTGTATATACTTTCTGTTGTACACTGCCCAGAGAGCTATGCTAGTGGGGCGGTATAAAAATTTAACAAATAAATAAATAAATAAAGTGAGTTTGTGGAGGGAGGACGAGGAGAGCAGCCCAGCAATAATTCCCAGAGACTTGTGTGGCTCCATTTTCTGAGCTGCAGCACCATTTTAAAAGGGGGGAGAAGGTGGAGACATTAGCCTTCAGACCACCTTGTAAAAAAGTTAGTAAACAATGCAATCACTATCACCCCCCAATTTCACCCCATGAATGTCTGCATCCTGCTTCCAAGCTTCAGCAGACCTTTTGCCTTCTGAAGGCCCCCCAGAATGGCTTTTGTTAATATGTGTTTTATCATTCCTTCTGTTGATGAACTTGGGTGCCAACAGAATTGGAGACAAGATAGGGCCAATGAGGAAGCAGGAGAAGATGTTTGTATGCTCAGTTGAATTCCAAAATATGCAGAAATACAAAAATAAAAAAGAGGGGCCAGCCCACTCCCTTCTTCCCCACAAAATGCAGGCCCTGTGACAACTAACAACACTTAGCAATGTTGGAAAGTTAGTTATTAGTTGGAAAAGAAAGAACAGAAAACTTGGGGGAGAAGGGAAAAGCAAACTGGCCCATTTGAACCAAGGATTGCCAGGTCAGAAACATCCCAAACACTGAGGTTTCAGGGGTGGGCCCTAGTGATGTCATAGGGGCTGATCCTTATGATATCATGCGGCAGACTCTAGTGATGTCACAGGGGCGGGCTCTAGTGATGTCATTAAACATGATACATTAAGCATCAACCACAGTTGCTTGGAACATACCACTCAAACAAAAAAAATCTCTGATTGGAAATTAAGATAGGAATCTTAGCTAAATGAGGGTGTTTCCAGATCCAGCTCAAGTGATGGGATCTGCTTAGAGAGCCTGGGTAAGGAACATTTAATCTTGCTTCTGGCAAGAAGAGTTTAAGTGTCCTCAGGCCAGGCCAGTCACCAGAAGGCCATTGTATGAAGAAAAGAGCCTAGTGTGTGAAGATGTTAGATGAGAGCACTCAGGAGTAAAGATGGATGCCCCTGAAGGCTGCAATGCCAAACACACTCACTAAGGGACTAAGACCCAGAGAACTCAATAGGACTTATTTCTGAGTAGATATGGTTATGATTGTGCTGTTGGTAAGGCTTGACTAGGGATCCTCTGCAAAAATATCCATATCAAAGCAGGGTTGGCAACCCCCTGTCTTGAATGCCCTCCCTGCTTTTTAACGTGGTTGCTCCAAACCTCTTTACAGACTTGACCCTTCCCTGCAAAAAAAGATTTGAGAAATGACTAAGAGGTAAGAAGATTCTCTACTCTTTCCTGCCTATTCTATGGGCTACTATAAACTCACTTTGGCATCCAACTCAATTCCAGTGAGTAATAATAAACAGAGAGAAAACACACTTGGTTTGGTCTATGTTCACAGGCAGTAGGTTGGGAATGACAGCAATTGAAACCATACTTCCTAGTATGTGAATTCTCTTTTACCGCTATTGGGCAAGAAACAAACCATCGTGCAAATAACAAGGTGCATCATCATTGGGTTTAAGGAGTTGAGATGACCACATGGAACCACTGCTGTTGCTTCTATGGACATAACGGAATGAGGTCAGAGGTAAATGAAACACAAATAGAAAAAGAAAAGACAGTGGTGATTTCCTAAATGCAATAATATACCAACCACAACATGATTCCTATGAGTAAGACAGAAAACTCAGTATCCCACAACCAGTCAGGGTTCCTAACCAAAACTAAAAAAACCCTGGCAGCCAGTCAGCTAAAGTCACAGAAATCCCCATGCAGCACAACTTGACCCATGGGCTGCAGGTAGTGCAGAATGCTGTGGCACAATGCGACATGAGTGAGACCCTAATCAGCACATAATATGTCTGCTGTGGAATCTGCACTGGTTGCTGATTTGCTACCAGTCCCAGTTCAAGTTGTGCTTTCCATGTTATGGGTACCACATAATACTTTTTCTGCTCTTGTAAGAAATCAGTCCTTTAGTGTGGCAGTACCTACACTTTGGAACTCCCTGCCTATTGACATTAGGCAGGCACCTTTATTGCACCTTTCGATACCTGCTGTATGGGCAAAAAGCTGAGAAAAGACTGTTTAATTAGCCCAAACAGACAGTAAATAAGCTTATCACATACAATGACAGGGGTTGGGAGTGAGTTTCATAGCACTATTTCCAGCCCTGGCTAGCACAAATCCAAGGCCACTGAGTGATAAACAAATGACAGAGACATGAGACTATAACTGGCCACTGGGAAAGATAAAAATCTCACAGGTATAGGTGCCACCTGTGCCCCCTCCCAGGGGCTCTTTTTGATATAAATAAAGGGCCCTAGATCTGGGAAGATAAGCCTCAACTCTGGCCTAAAGAGAAGCATGATGCAATGTAAATCCAAATGGGGCCATAAAGGGGATCTCTTCACTTTTGTTGCCTGAGGGTTCCAACAGGAAAAAGGAGAATGTAACATAAGATCTGTGCTCATCATTAGCCTGCCTGCCAACAACAGCTTTGGTTCAATAAAGCATTAAATTTTATTTCTTCACAAGTGTGTTTCATGGTCTTGTGAGATCCTGAACTTTCTTATCTCAGGCAAAACCAACTTTGGCACAACACCTGCTAAAAACATTTTTGTTTAGGCAAGTCTACCCAGGCAGGTGGAAGCCATTATGTTTTTTATCTGTTTTTAACTCATGTTTGGTTTTATCATTTTGAATGTTTTTAAATACCCATCTTTATACCAACTCAGGTCATTTTGGTACCATCTAGAACAGTATTGATGAGATGGAGTAGCCTTGGTTTGCAGGGATTCCAGGCAAAAGTCTTTTCCAGAGATTAAATTTTGGACCTCAGCATGCAAAGCATGTGCCCTACCACTGAGTTGCAACACTTCCCCTGTTTAAAAAAGTATTTTTAAAATTGTTCTTTCAGTTCACTAATGAATACACAGCATATTAGGACAGATCCACACAGTGCATTTAAAGCACTTTTGAAAAACATATATTTGAAAAATATGAATCCCACCACAGAATCATGGAAACTGCAGTTTGTTAACGGTAATGTAATACAAGAGGGGAGTGAAAATAAAATCAATCAAAGGGTGATACAAGGGGGAGATATAAAACAAATCAAGGGGAGATATAAAATGAAATTGTTATGCTTGCTTAAAAGTATACAGCAGAAAATTTTGTAACCGGGAATGGACCATGTGGGATTTGGGATGGCCAGAGGGAGGAACTTGGGATAAAAAGGTTATAGGTGCTGTACATGCAAAGGTGACTCATGAAGGAAGATGTGATCAGTTTCCCTACATTGATGTGTGGCAGGACAGGGTGGAACAGAATCCTCCGTGGATTCAAAAGTGTAAAGGGTGACAAAGTTGTAAAGTTATGATGGCCACAACCATGGGGGCTAAAAAGCCCATGCCCCAAAGGAAAAAAGGGGAAAAGGTGTTACAACAAGAAGATAAGGATTTCCCATTGAATCCCCCTCCCTATGCCCCAGGCCCAGCTGCAAATGATGACTCCTCCTCTCCTTCTTCAGGGGTCTCAGGAGCTGCCAGCTGGGGACTAAGTTCTCCCGACCAGAGACTGAAGGCGAGTAAGGTCCTAGACAGAGATGAGTTGGCCAAGAAAATAGAACAAATGCAAACAGGGCAGGAGGAGGAGAAAAGGAGTCGAGCACTTTTAGATCAGAAATTAGCAGCGGCTTTAGAAAGACAAGATAGATGGATGAGGGAACAGCAAAAAGATACTTTGAATCAGCAAAAAGATATCTTGAGCTCCAATAATGAAGAGTCCGAAGAATCAGACCTGGAGGAAGGAGAAGCTCCAAAAGAAGGAGTAAAAACAAGGGCACAGTCTAAAAAGGATGAGAACCCTGTCGGTCATTATCCTATGAGAGCAGTAGTTACCCAAGGGGGTCAGCAGGCATATGTTTATGCCCCCTTCTCCACATCTGATTTGTTTAATTGGAAAAATCAGACTCCTACCATGAGAGAGGACCCCACAAGGATGAATGATGGGACAGTATGTAATCGTGGACAGTATGATGAAAATGTTGACCCAGTGTGCGGCAGCTGTGAAAAAGGCAAATTCCATGCTAGCGATAATTAGGAAAGGTATTGAAAATAAAACAGCCGATATCATCATGCCGTTGTATAAATCTATGGTGCGGCCGCATTTGGAATACTGTGTACAGTTCTGGTCGCTACTAGCCCTGATGGCTGTGCTGTGCCACCCTAGTCAGAGGCAGCATGCTTCTGAAAACCAGTTGCCGGAAGCCTCAGGAGGGGAGAGTGTTCTTGCACTCGGGTCCTGCTTGTGGGCTTCCCCCAGGCACCTGGTTGGCCACTGTGAGAACAGGATGCTGGACTAGATGGGCCACTGGCCTGATCCAGCAGGCTCTTCTTATGTTCTTATGTCCTTAATGATCTTTTTCAGTCCATTTTCCTGAGTCATAACCCAACATGGGGAGACATTCAGACTCTTTTGCAAACTCTTCTCAGCCCAGAAGAGCGAACAATGGTAGTGAGCCAAGCTCAAAGGCTGGCAGAGGCTGAGGCTACACAGCAGAATGGGATTCCCATAGCCGATGCCTTCCCTACTAGGGACCCGGAGTGGAACTCCAGGATGGGTGCCCCAGAAGCTTTAGTGAACTATCGAAGGTTGATTTTACATGGATTACAGAGTGCTGTGCCCCAAGCTTGTAGTCTAAGTAAAATATATGAGGTACGGCAGGGGAAGGAAGAGGATCCAGAGGCTTATTTGGAAAAGTTACAAAAGGTATTTCGCCAGTATAGTAATATGGACCCTGATGCATCCGAAAATGGTCAGCTATTGACAGTGGCATCACTAGGGTTGGTGTCACCCCGTGCGGTAACTCACGGTGTCACCCCATGGACCTCCTCCCATACCAGACCATACAGAATCCTTAGTAATGTTTTTTATACTAATGTTACTCGTAAATTGTAATTCCCATATATCACTGAATGTAACAGCACACACACAGAGAGCCAGCTGTGGGATCGTCACACAAACAACCTAGAACATTTTTTTCCTTTTCACAAGGACATGCAAAAGATTGAACCCAGGACCTTCTGCATGCAAAGCACATGCTCAGCCTACCACTGAGATATAGGGTAGAAAAGCACTCACTGTTCTGCTGGCCTGGGGATAATTCTGAGGGCCAGTGGGAACCACAGATGTGATGGGACGAAGGGAGAAGTGAGTGGGCAAAGAGTGCAGGTGCAATGCCGAGGTGCCATCTCAGCAAAACTGACGCCAGTCCTAGTGGGTAAGCCCCATTCAACAGGGTGGGATTTACTTCTGAGTAAACATGCACAGGATTGCAAGGTGGGGGAGAGCAGCAAATCCCCCTCCCTCATCCCCAGTTTAGCCCTTCCCTACTTTAAAGTTGACAATGAGGACACTGAACTTGTCAAGGATTATCAATACCTTGGCACAGTCATTACCCAAAATGGAGACAATAGTCAAGAAATTAGGCTAGGACTGGGGAGGGCAGCTATTGGAGAACTCACATGCAAATATGTATCAGTGAACACTAAATTCAGGATCATTCAGACCATGGTATTCCCGATCTCTATGTATGGATGTGAAAGTTGAACAGTGAAAAAAGCGGGTAAGAGAAAAATCAACTCATTTGAAATATGGTGTTGGAGGAGAGCTTTGCACATACCATGGACTGCGAAAAAGACAAATAATTGGGTGTTAGAACAAATAAACCAGAACTATCACTAGAAGCTAAAATGATGAAACTGAGCTTATCATACTTTGGACACATCATGAGAAGACATGATTCATTAGAAAAGATAATAATGCTTGGAAAAACAGAAGGAAGTAGAAAAAGAGGAAGGCCAAACCAGAGATGGATTGACTCCATAAAGGAAGCCACAGACCTGAACTTACAAGATCTGAACAGGATGATTCATGACAGATGCTGTTGGAGGTCACTGATTCATAGGGTCGCCATAAGTCACAGTCGACTTGGAGGCACATAACAACAGCAAAATACTGTGAAATACGATCAAATGAGAGCAGAAGAGTCCCCAGCCCCTTCAAAGGGGGAAAAATGCCATTCTAAATCCCCAAGAGCAACATGTGGCACCCAGGCAGCAAGATACACTGCCCCTGCCATGGGAAGCTCTCCTAGGCCGTGACGAACCTCGACACCCTTCCTGGGCCTGCCGTGGAGAAGGTTAAGGAAGGGGAGGCAGCATCCCTCTTTCTTTTCTTCCCCCAGGCAGGCAGGCAGGCAGGCCTCGGATGCCCTCCACCAGCTCTGCCGCCCAGAGCCCTGCGTTCCCACTCCTCCTCACCCGTCTCTCCCTTGGCTCAGCGGCGGCGGTGGCAGCCCTGGCTGGGGGGCCCTGTTGTGGCCGCTCCCACCCAGCAGCACCCACAGCATGAGGGGTGAAGCGGGGCATCCTTTCCAGAGCAGGGGAACTGGCTCTGGGGCTAAGGAGGAGCCGGCCCGGCCCGGCCCAGCCTGGCCTGGCTTCCACTGCCACCGCCTCTTCACAGCTCCTGCTGAGGCTGCCAGGCCACTTGGGTGCCATCTCCTAGCAACCGTGCCTGGACCCACCCACTCCCGAGATGGGACCCAAGCGGCCTGGCAGCCTCAGCAGGAGCCGCGAAGAGACAGTGGTGGTGGAGGTGGAGGCCAGGCCAGGCCAGGCCGGGCTGGGCTGGGCAGGCTCCTCCTTAGCCCCAGACTCCCCTGGGCCCCCGGAGCTGGAGCGCCGATGAGTTAAGCAGCTGGGTTGGAGAGGAATCAGCTGCTCAGCTGACCCGCTTCCCGGTGCCCATGGGCTGCACCACCCGCACCCCCATAGTGATGCCCCTGGCTATTGAAAAACATGTACATTGCCCAAGCAGCCCTAGATATAAGGAAAAAGTTGCAGAAACTGGATGGGGCAGCGGAGATGCCCATTGCACAGCTAGCGGATGTGAGTTTTAAGGTGTTTGTGAATCGGGATCAAGTAGAAAAGAAGGAAAGTGAAAAGAGATGGAGAAAAGAATATAGCATGATGGTCGTGGCGGTAGCCACCGGAGTCAGAGATTCTCAAGATGAAAGAAGGAAGGTGAAGCAGGATGAGTGTGCCAGGTGTTTTAGGAAAGGACATTGGGCAAGAGATTGCCCCCAGCAAAAATGACAGAGATGGGGATTGAAGAGGGATGAGTGTGTAAGGTGTGGGAAAAAGGGCCACTGGGCTAGGGATTGCACCCAAGCCCTAATGCAGAAAAAGCCGCCTGCAGGCCCATAACCAAAGAAAGAAGGGGCTTTTCGAGTGGAAAAGGAGTTGGTTGAATATGAGGAAGATTCAGAATGAAGGTGGTCAGGCCAGTCCCCTAAAAGAACCAACTGTGCCTCTTAAAGTTAGGGGACATACATATAGGGCCCTTATTGACACTGGGGCAACCTATTCGATATTACCAGGGGCCAAACCTGACCAAATAAGCCCCCACATTAAGAAGGTGGAAGGCATTGATGGAATAAAGCAAAATCTTCATTTTACATGGCCGCAGTTGACTAAAATTGGAGACGGATATATACAACATGAATTCTTGGTATCCCCAAATTGTCCTGTCACCCTATTGGGCAGAGACATTCTGACAAAATTGCAAGCTTCCATTTCGTTTGAAGGAAATCAGATGAAAGTAACTATCCCTAAATGTTGCAGTTCTTCTTATCAAATGGCCCTGAGGGAGGTGGAGCGGCAAGAACCTAAGCCAGAGATATCATGGGAAAAGGAGGCAGTGGATGTCCCTGAGAAAGTGTGGGCACGTAAAGGCAACCCGGCTAGAGCTTTGGAGGCACAGCCAGTGAGAATAACTTTAAAACCTGGAGCAAGACCACAGCCAGTGAAGCAGTATCCCATCAGGCAAGAAGTCAGAGCAGGTTTGCAGCCTCTTATCCAGCAATTCCTGAGGGATGGATGGCTGTGTGAGACTACTTCGCCACATAATACGCGTATCATGGGGGTCTCCAAAGCAGGGAAAATCGGAGTTTTCCATTTAGTCCAAGATTTGAGAATTATTAATTCTAAAGTGTCTGGGGACCACCCTGTAGTACCAAATCCACACACTATACTCACCCAGGTCCCACCGGAGGCCTCCCATTTTACTGTATTGAACTTAAAAGATTTTTTCTCTCAATTCCCCTTCATGAAGATAGTCAAAATCTATTTGCCTTCGAATGGGAGAACCCCCAAACGGGGAGAATCCATCAACTGACCTGGACTGTGTTGCCCCAAGGATTTTTATCCTCTCACTCAGAATTTACAAAGGCCCTTCAAAAGGACTTGGAGGGGTGGAGGGAAGACAACCCCCAGACCCCGGTTTTGGTCTATGTGGATGATATTCTGCTCTGTGGGGCAAATAGGGAGATTTGCCTCACAGCAACCAACTCTCTGTTGAGGGAACTGGCCAGAAAGGGGTATAAAGTGTCAAAAGACAAAGTACAATGGTGCCAGAAGCAGGTGACTTTCTTGGGCTATCAGATTAAACAAGAAACCAGATGTTTGGGACCAGAACGGAGGGAGGCTATCTGTGGCATGTCCAGTCCTCGAACTCCCAAGGAACTGTGAGCATTCCTGGGACTAGTAGGATTTTGTAGACAATGGATCCCGGAATTTGGTGTTAAAGCAGCCATCCTCTATGAGTCACTGACAAAAGAAGGACTCAAAGATTGGAAATGGACTAAACTGATGGAAAAAGCCTTTAGGGAATTGAAACAAGCCCTAGGTGCACCCCCAGCCTTGGCTCTGCCAGATGGGGACAAGCCCTATAGACTGTATGTAAGCGAAAACAAGGGCGTTCCCTTGGGAGTTTTAACGCAGAAGTGGTGAAACCAGTGGAGACCTGTCAGGTACTATTCCAAAGTACTAGACCCAGTTGCAAAAGGTGGCCGACCTGTTTGCAAGCTGTAGCAGCGGCAGCCTGCTTACTGCAAAAGGCAGAGAAAATTGTCATGGGAGCACAGTTGGAAATAACGGGTCCACACGATGTAGCCGGAATACTGGGAACAAAGGCAGACAAGGTTCTCAACCCCTCGAGACAGACTTCATACGAGAATCTGCTGACAGGTCGGAACAACCTGACTGTCAGTCTGTAACACCTTAAACCCGGCAACCTTAATCCCTGAGCCAGGGGAGTTGGTACATGATTGTCTAGAGGTCCTAGACCGAGACACCAGCATAAAACCCGAGCTGAGAGACATACCAATAGAAGGAGCCAATAGGATCTTTGTGGATGGATCTAGCCGAGTGGTAGAGGGCAAACACTGTACCAGTGCTGCGGTCACTAAAGCCAAAGACATTCTGTGGAAACAGGCTCTCCCCCCACGTTGGTTAGCCCAGCAAGCGGAGCTATTGGCTGCCACTAAGGCTCTGGACTTATATGCAGGCAAAGAAATCAATTTGTATACTGATTCTAAGTATGTCTTTGGAATTACACATGCCTTTGGAGCTCTATGGCAAGAGAGAGGATTCCTAAGTAGTAATGGGCAGCCAATTCAAAACGGGACTGAAGTTAAAGCCTTTCTAAGTGCACTGCTCAAACCAAAGAAGGTAGCTGTTATGCATGTGCCAGCCCACGGCAAGTGTAAAGATCCAGTGTTAAGAGCAGGAAATAGACTGGCAGA
Source organism: Rhineura floridana (assembly GCF_030035675.1). Lineage (NCBI taxonomy): Eukaryota > Metazoa > Chordata > Lepidosauria > Squamata > Rhineuridae > Rhineura > Rhineura floridana. The sequence goes on along the minus strand of NC_084480.1, from coordinate 199,638,744 downwards.
CCAAGCATCGAAAGAGGCAGCTCTAAGTAAACAGGGGCCTGAAATGGAAGGAGCGTTAATTCCATCACTTGACTTGTCTAGCTATCAAGCAATTTATTCCCCAGCAGAAATCCAGGGAGCTCGGGAAGCAAAAGCTACACTCCTCCCAGGAGGATGGTGGCAAGTGCCAGGACGGCAGATCATCATTCCCCGTCCCTTGTTACAACACTTGGTGTTAAATATGCACAAGGCCACACATCTGGGAGGGAGCACATTGGGAGATTTGATGGCACGATATGTGATTGCACCCGGACTGTACGTGGAGGCCCAGAGAGCAGCAACACAAAGTCCCACATGTGCAGCCTTGAATGTGGCAGGGCCAAAGCCTCCAGCCCCGATGGGAGGCCGACTGTGGGCCTTCTACCCCTTCCAACGCATCCAAATAGACTTTGCAGAGCTCCCAAGGACAATGGGGTGGCGATATTTGTTAGTGATTGTGGATCAACTCTCTGGATGGGTGGAAGCCTTTCCCTGTTGCCATGCAACAGCACAAGTTGTGGCTAAGATACTGATGAAGGAAATAATACCAAGGTTTTTGTTGCCAGAATGTATTGTATCCAATCAAGGACCACACTTTGTTTCAAAGGTGGTCCAACATGTAAGTGACTTTTTGGGAATCCAATGGAAATTACACACGGCCTGGAGACCGCAGTCCTCTGGCCAGGTCGAGAGGACCATTGGATGATCAAACAGACTATAACTAAAATTTCTGGAGAGACCAAATTAAAGTGGCTGGAGGCACTACCAATTGCACTAACCCAAATGGTAGTCCAAGGGGGGAGACTAAATTGTCACCATATGAGATTTTGTATGGCAGGCCACCACGGTTGGGGCAAGGGGCAAGTAATCCTGTAAATACAATATTAGGAGAAAATGTTGTTGTGGAATATGTAACTGCCCTGCAGTTTGTACTACATGATCTTCATAGGTACGCTAGAAAATTCCAGAGACTGCTGCTGGAAGGACCTACTCATTCCTACCAACCAGGAGATTGGGTTCGTATCTGAAAGTGGCAGAAGGAGCCCCTCAAGGACAAGTGGAGCGACCCAAAGCAGATATTGTTGACGACCCACACTGCAGTGAAGCTGAATGGAATGTCGAAGTGGATCCACGTAAGCAGACTTAAGGCGGCATCACCACTAGTGGAACCAGTGAAGGAGGTAGCCAAGAACCTCCCAACAGCTGAGGGACAGACGAAGAGCCCAGAAGAAAAGTGGCTATCAGAGGCAGTACCGGATCTCAGCCTGAAGGTGAGGTTCAAGAGGAAGACTGAATAAAATGGACTATTACGTTAGGCTTCAAGTAGCTTCTTGGGAAGTTACTTGGGGGGGAATAATAGCTAAACTTTGTGGGGCTGTAATTATGGTTGTTGTTTTGTATTTTCTTTGCTGCAAACGCTTCATATAAGAGATTGGAGTACATGTCAAAATGAGATTATTGTGGTTTTGGGCACTTTTCCTCTGTTACAGGCAGAGGGGCCAGAAAATTCAGTTCTAAACTTAATCCACAGGGTGGTGCAAGAGTTCAACTTTTCTAGTTGTTGGGTGTGTGTGTGATGTTCCTATATTAATGTATATATGGTAAGTGTTGTTGTTTTAGAAGATACATGGTAAGTGGAGTGAAAGAGGAGGGGGAGTGAATGGGCAGTAGAATGCGAGATGATTGGCTGAATGTTTAAAATGGCTGAATGTATAAAAGGAAGAGTGAGAGTGGAATTGGGGGGGAGAAGAGAAAGAGTGGATTGCTTGGTGCGGTTTAGAGAGTTGTTTGCCAGGAGGGAGGTGGAGTTCGGATTAGTATTGAGTAAAACCATATGCTTATGTGCCTTAAGAAGAAATCTTGTTAATCTTGTTAGCTTTGTTATCTGTAATAAATACTTAATTTGGTTTACCAAAGGCCTGATCCTTGGCTGGGGTTTCACAGACCAGAAGGGAGGGTAAGGTAATGACCAAGGCTGAAGGGGAACTGTAACAAATGGTGGCAGCGGTGAAGAGAATAACAATACCAGTACTCAGAGTCTCTGGGAATACTAGTATTGGGACGTTACTGGTGGTTGCCTAGCAGGGGGATCTGTTGAGATCTGTGCTAGAGAGGATAGGTAAACCATAAGAGAGTGCGGTCCGGACTGGTGGAGTCCCTGGTGGTGCCTAGAGACAGGCAGTAACCACGAGCAGGTAGGAACCTGACAGGGAGAGCCAGGGAAGGACGCATCACAGTGTGCACATGCAGGAGGGAGCAGTGCTAACTTCCTCCCTTTTAGACCCCTCGCCTTGACAGCTTATGGACACGTGTATAAGGAATCAGTCCTACATGTGCAGCATGGGTATATAAATGATACCTGGAGCACTTACAACTTCACTACTGGGAAGAACTGGTATCAGGTGAATCCTAAGATTGGAATGTGGTGTTTTCAAACAGACCCACAGAAGGGAGAGGCCAGCACACCAGTCGGAACCTCTAGATGTGCTATAACCCTTAAATGGCATCCAACTCCATTTTGGCCCCTAGGCCTCAATTGTGCCAAATATAAAGGACTGTGGAACAACACTCATTTAAATGGCACGCGACACCTGAAGCGATCAGAGGATGAGTGTTGGGCAAAACGAACTTATGAGTTGGCCTGTATCTGCATATGCAGCCATTTTAAAACAACCTCCAAGTATTATGATAATCTCCACATGCTTCAGTGGGTGTTTGATAATAATACAGAAGTGGATGGGTTCAAGGAAACATGGTATGAGGCAGGAACACCAGTGAATCAAAATCATCAAAGTATATCTTGCCAGGGAGATGGTACCAAACCATTCCTTTGTAAACAACATGCTAAGGAAACTTTCTTTGCTAGCCCTTTTCAGGGAGGACGGTATGATCCAAAAAGGGGAAGAGGAAACCCATTCTTGACCCTTGAGGGGGCCCAACCATGGGACAAGGGACCATTTCCCAATGGCATAAAAGCTAGACTGGGACATCATTTTGTCTGTGGCACCAGAGCATATAAAGAACTCCCAGCCAACTGGATGGGTACATGTTATGTGGCTCTTCTGCTCCAGCCCATATCTGTATATAATGACACCGATCTTAAAGTTTATGGCCCAGTCCACCAAAGAATAGCAAGGTCTGCAAGAATCACAGGAGTGGCTCATGTAGGAACCCAAAAATGGGGAGAAGAAATTTGGACAGCAGAAAGAATAATAAATTGGGTAGAGCCAGTGACATGGGAACCTACTTTTGGAACCAGGACCTCCCACTATTTGACAAACCGCCTCATTCGCCTGCAGGCAGTAGTGGAAATAGTAGCGAATGAGACTGTAACAGCATTTCGCTTATTGGCAGAAGATATAAAAGCCATAAGGCAGAGCATCTTACAAATCAAATTGGGAATGGATTTCTTACTCACTGCCCAGGGGCGTCTCTGTGGATATCTGAATATTTCTGACTGTTGTGTGATGGTAGATGGGAATGGAGATTTGTTGGAACAACACCTGAAAAGAATAGAGGAGGTGGCCCATGTGCCTGTCCAGACTTGGAATGGATTGAATTGGGACTGGGGTATGAGTTGGTTGCCCAATATGGGATGGCTTAAAAGTGCATTTTTTGCTTTGTGCATAATTTTAGTTATGCTTTTAATTTTGCCTTGCTTCATTCCATGTATTCTGGATGGGGTTACACTCCCCTTGAAAGAACAGGTTCATAGCTTGGGAGTTCTTTTCGACCCTTCCCTGTCTCTTGAGGCTCAGGTAGCCTCAGTGGCATGGAATGCTTTCTACTATCTCCGATTGGTAGCCCAGCTACGTCCCTATCTGGACAGTGACGACCTCGCCTCAGTCGTTCATGCTCTGGTAACTTCTAGATTGGACTACTGCAATGCGCTCTACGTTGGGCTGCCCTTGAAGATAGTTCGGAAACTACAGTTAGTCCAGAATGCAGCGGCCAGATTGTTGACGCGGACCAGAAGGTCCGCTCATATAACACCTGTTTTGGCCCATCTGCACTGGCTTCCTATTTGTTTCTGGGCTAAATTCAAAGTGCTGTTTTTGACCTTTAAAGCCTTACACGGCATGGGACCGCAATACCTGGTGGAGCACCTCTCCCAATATGAAACTACCCATACACTGTGCTCAACATCTAAGGCCCTCCTCCGAGTACCATCCCATCAAGAAGCTCGGAGGATGGTGACTAGAAATAGGGCCTTTTCAGTTGTGGCTCCCGAACTGTGGAATGGTCTCCCCGATGAGGTGCGCCTGGCGCTGACGCTGCTATCTTTTCGGCGCCAGGTGAAAACCTTTTTTATACTCCCAGGCATTTTAAAGTGTATTTTTACAGTATTTTATTACTATGTTGTATTCTGGATGTTGTTTGGTTCTCGTATTGTTTGTGTGTTTTTGTTTTTTTGAGTTATTATATTTATTGTATTTATATATTGTGCCTGCTTTTACCTTTTATGTACACCGCCCAGAGAGCCTTCGGGCTTAGGGCGGTATATAAATTAAATTAAATAAAAATAAATAAATAAAATAAATAAATATTTGCTTGTTAATTCAAAGAATGGTAGAAAGTGTCACACAGAAGCACATGATGTTGTTGTACCAGGGAGTACCTCAAACTGAAGATGAATATGACAATATTACACTTAGGGGTACCCCAGAAGAGCATGAAATCCCAATCCCCTAAAGGTTTTTTGAGGGAGGATTGTGATACAAGAGGGGAGTGAAAATAAAATCAATCAAAGGGTGATACAAGGGGGAGATATAAAACAAATCAAGGGGAGATATAAAATGAAATTTTTATGCTTGCTTAAAAGTATGCAGCAGGAAAGCCCCCAGCACTGGCCTCAGTTACTTCCCCTTTCCATAGGCAGGCAGTTGGGAACAACAAGGGTGAAACACATTGCACAGGCATTGCCTGACCATTATGAGTCAATAGGACCACTATGACGTGTAGCAACAGGAAGAAGCAGCTGACACAGCCACAAGGGGACTTATGCATGGGCAAAGAACATCTTGTGATGCAAAGTCACCCAGGGTATGTGGAAAGCACCGAAGGCCCAAGGAGGGAGGGGTGCGAGTGGACCATATGTACACAATTGGCAAACAGCCAAAGGGCGGTGGCTCAATGCCATTCTATAGCAGAGAAATGGGAAGTACTGTCGGTGGGAGGGGGAGCAAGGAGTATGTTAAGAAACCTATATAACCTATGCCTGTGTAATCATGCGGGAGACTTGAGCCTTCAGGCGTGAGTCGAGGGTCAGTCTCCTTTTGCAAAAGCTTGTGGTAATCAATAAAGGTGATTTGGATCAACACTGGTCTCCCATCTGGTGAGTTATTGGGCACTCCCCCCAGATGAAAAATGAACCCCTTGTGTAACAGTAGTGTGAACTATAACTGTGAGGAAGAAACTACACTTCTCAGGATTATTTGGGAAAAGTCATGTGCTTTAAATGTGACTTGGATGTGCTTTAAGTTATGTGGATCTGCCTTACTTCATAAACTTTGCCTGTATATTAATCATTTTAATTAAATTTTAAAATGGAAATAAGCTACAAAGTTTACTGGGCTCTTCACCATCTCTCAGCCTAATCTGCTCCTGAGGGTGAAAACAACAGAGGGGGACCATGACCACCCCTAGAAAGAAGGGCACACCTAAAACATAGAGGAAATAATTATGTATAAATATAGTGTGAAATCAAATACATATCAAGGCATAATATGAAGAAATATTTATATAAGCATGAATTTCAAAGATGTTTATTATTTACACAACCTGTAAATATAGTTATAGTGCAATGCTATGCATGTTTACTCAGAATCAAGTCCCAATGTATTAAATGTGGCTTACTCAAACAGGGAAGCATAGCATACACAGGACTGCAATTCAATGATAAGTAACTTCACTCACCCAACTCAAAATTCAGAATCATGACACTTTAACCTGTTTGCAACTATTTTATACTTGTTTTATGGTTATTGGATTTTTAATTTATTTATTTCTTGTGAGCTGCCTTGGTTTCCAACCCTACCTCACAGGGTGTTGGAAAGATTCCATATACACACACTGGAGATGTACAAATGCATACACCCCATATAATAGTTTATTGTCAAAATGAGTTGGTCATTGCAGAACATTTTTAAAAAATCAGGATTAGTTTCTTACCAAATAAAAGCAGTGACCCTTAAGCAAGTCCTGCCTAATTGCTTTTTTTAAAGGATCAGAGGGGGAGAGAAAGATTACAACACAATCCTTTGCTATATTCACTCAAAGTTCCACTGATTTTCAGCACAATCCTAACCATGTCTACTCAAAAGTAAGTCTTACTGAATTGGGGTTTGCTCCCAGGTAATGTGGAATTAGCATTGCAGCTTTACTGCCAGAAAAGCTTAATATTGGGAAGGTTTTCAAAACAGGTTATGAATAAGACAAATAAACTGCCCTCTTCAACAGTCCAGTAAAATTTAAACTCCTTAATTAGAAAAGTATAACATATTGCAATGGTATCAGAAGCTGCAGCATGTACACTTTTAAAAATTTATGTTCAAAAATTATTTGAAAGATAAAATGTATAATATGCCATTTTGAAGTAATTAAAAACCTGCATGCACACATTTATTATAACTAAAATTGTTTACTGTGTATGTCTACTAAGATCCTGTTGTGATCTCCTGTTCTAGTGCAATCCTATGCATGTTTACTCAGAAGCAAATCTCAATGTATTCAGATATCCTGTACAGACAAAATACTTTTTATTATGCTGAAAGCTATATATTTACGGAATTCCTGATGTGAAACAAGCAGGAAAAGGAAAGTGTTTTCAGAACTTGAAATTGGGTTTAGCTATTGCCTGGGGGTCAACAAATCCCTTGTCAATCACAACCCTAAATTCACTTATTGGCTAAAAACCTGAAAGGGAGGGAATTAGAACAGCCAGTACTAACAGAAGTTACAGGGGGTGGCTGACATTTTAGTATATATCATTTGAACCAGACTACCTAAAAAAATTTTTTTTTAATGAAAGCTAAGAGTCCAGAGATTGGGATGACTCACCCCGAGACCTGGAGAGGACCCTCAAAAACCAGGATCTCCAGGTAAAATCCAGAGATCTGGCAACCCTACTTGAGCCACTGGGGGAGAGATTGGCAGACTGGCTGGAATTCTGAACTGGAGCATTGCTGTTAGAGGGTCAGGTTAGACTGCACCATTTTGTTACAGTTTCCACTTGTAATTGAAATTGGTATAGCTTTCACATTTTTTAATGACAGCTACACTTAATTCAATGCATATTTTGTTTGATTTGGAAGTTTGAGTAAAAGCATAAATATTGTGACTGTCAGATGGTTGCAGTTCTAATTTAAATAACTTTTAGCATGTGTCTATTAACTTTTCTTTTACAGCCACTGTAATTAGCATTCAAAAATTTGTTCATCACTAACCTTCATAATCACAAGTGTGGTAAACAAGAAGCAATGTTTGTGGGATATCCAGGAAAATTAAATATATAATTAGTTTCTGTCAGCTAAATATCTTACGCCTCTTATTTTATGGATGCAGGTGAGCTACTTATGTTTTTCAAATGCCTCTTACTCGTTCTCAAGACTCAATTGTGCAGGTGGTTTTCTGCAACAATGTCAGATGTTATCTGAAAGGCAGTTTTGTTGCAGTGCCCCCCTCCCGGCAATCTGTTGCTTTTACCACCCACTTTTCATTTCCAATCCTGTCTTGTAATTGATTTAACAGGGCAGATTATGAAGTACTGTAGTGCCCATTAAGCTCTCCTTAACAAAAAAGGAATGAGATTTTTTAAATAAATAACTTCACAAAGAATAAAGAAAGCAAAATCACCACAGGCATGATGCTGTCAAAAACAGTTTAAGGCCCATTTCATTATCATGGAAAAGATTGACAGGGCCATTTTGCACATTGAACTGAGGCATACCAAACTTTGGCACCAAATGCACACTCATTTTGATAGCTGCAGCTCATCACAGTTTCACAATGAGTGTACCCAGTGTGATACACATTCCTTGACACATTCATTCTTTACATTTGTAAGGATATGCTTAAAACATCTGATGCGTACAGCCTAAAATATAGTGTGAAACACTCCTTGAGTATGGGCTTAATATTAAATCTTTATTTATTTATTTATTACATTTATACCCCACCTTTCTTTTTGTAGATATCACGACACAGTGAGACACGGTGAGACCAGAGTTCAATTTCGGAGCCCCCCTCGTAATTCTGGTCTCCGCTTTTATTTTACCTCCGCCTGGAGGCGTGGATTATTTTGTCTCCATAAACAGCCTATGACCTTTAACTATTGTATAACATCACGTACATACATAGTACAACAGCATTATCTACGTGGCAATATGCAGGCAGTTATTTAACCACTACAGATGTCAGTATCGTTTACAGCCATAAAGTTAACCACATCCTGTTTTTCCACTGGTCAGATCGCAATGTCTTGAGAGATAGTGTACTGAGAACAGCAGCGTGGTTTGCCAACGTATGCTGTTCATTCAGTCCACCCCACATCTCCCCCTTTTTTATTTTTTAGCAAAAAGTAATTACTACGTAATGGTCGCGGAGCAACAGGTGTACACGTCTGGAAAAGGTATTGTAAAAAACAGCATAAGCCTATACTTAAAATGAGTAAAAGAATAGCATATCTAAGAATCTGACTTAGCCATCCAGTGGGCAGCCAACTCCAAAGCCACTGCCACCAGGTTGTAGGGGCGTCCTGCAAAATGTTATTAGCTAGATCCTTCAAGTTTTTTACCTGTGCTCTGATTTCAAAACTGTTGTCAGTTAAATTAAAACAGCACATATTCTTTATAGTTTCGCACCCCAACTGATGTTGTAATAGCAGGTAATCTATAGCTGCACGATTATCCAAGATAGCTTGTCTTAATATACCCTGCTCTTCATTTAACAAAGCAATGGCTCGAGAGGTGGCATTTATCATCTTAACATAATTACAGGCTAATTTATGTAATTGATTGCTGTTACTTACTGCCAATGCAGGAAGTCCAACAAGGGAGATGGCTAGTGATACACTTTCTGCTTTATTAAGCAATTCCACCTTGTCATTACAATCAGCCGGCATGGCAACAGCTTCTCTTTTCCTACGTTGGGCTAGCAACTCCCTTTTATGAAGGAAAATGGGAACCAGTCGACTCAGGCAACAGATGGTATCAGAAATATTAGCGGGAACATAATTAAAAGTGGTTTCTCCACATGTCCAAAACCATCCACCTGGTAAAGGAATGTGTCCGTACATACTGGATATGTTAATGTGCTGTGTACAATTCCATGTGGGTCTCCCAACCTTTAGACATCCCTTCTGCACCTTATGTCGACTACAATTAACCATCCGAGCACACGTATTATTAATGGAATTTGCAACATGTGATGTAAATAATTGAAAAGCATTAACAGGCAGCTGGAAGGTTGGAGTTCCCCAATTCGAAACAGTATGATATTTAATCTCTGAAGTATTCATGAACCGCCCAAGTCCTGTAATGTTCCCAATATCCCCAGGTGCTTTGCATACGGGTATTAAACATGTTCCCAACATACCCATTTCCTGTACATGTTCAGTCATGCAAAAGTCACTCACATTTGTCATTCTTGCTAACTGAACCCAGATATTGTGTTGAAACCGCATCCCCAACTCCTGCCCCAACCTGTCAGCCCCGGCGCTTCCTAAAATCCAACAAATGCAAAGTACAAAAATAGAATTTGTATTTAAAGACGCAATTAAAGCAAGAATGGTATTCTCAGTTGTCTTGTCCACCCCGGCTTGTTCCATTGCTTTTTCTGCTTGTGTTGCTAAGTTCTTTATTTGGCCCCAAGTCACGGGAGGTTGCGGAACATTCCGACCACGCTTCCTGGAAGACATCCCAGTATCCTGAAGTTGCAGAGAAAAATTAGGGATGGGATTCTTAAGATTATCGTGCCAGGACATCGTCTTTCCAGGGCCGGATACACCTAGCAGGTACCCACACAGGACCGTCAGGCGTAGACACAGCCGCGTAACCTCGACCCCACGTTATAAGCGGAACTGGGCCTTTCCACTCCGGATTTGGTAGTTGCCGAAACTGCACCCGCGGGGCAGGTAGAGACTCCGACTGCTGAAAATGCCGCTGCGCTCGAGTAGAAAAGGAAAAATGAGTATTGGGAGATTGAGACAAATTTAAATGATTAATGGTAAACAACACTTGTGCCAGCCACTCCTCTTTGGTGGCCAATCCCAGTGGTACTCCTCCTTTTTGTTTTTGTTTAAGCAAATGCTCTTTAAGGGTACGATTGGTACGTTCGACGACAGCTTGACCTGTAGAATTATAAGGAATACCAAACAAATGTGTAATGGACCACTTAGTGCAAAACTGTGCAAATTGCTGTGAAACATATGCAGGGCCATTATCAGTTTTTATCGTCTGAGGTTGGCCCATGATGGCAATAGAACGAATGACATGATTAATAACATTCTTAGTTTTTTCCCCTTTCTGAGGAGTTACCCATATGTATCCGGAATATGTATCTACTGTAACATGCAAATACTTCCATGGGGAGAAAGTAGGAAAATGTGTAACATCCATTTGCCACAACTGGTTAACTATGAGACCTCGTGGGTTCACTCCTGGTTCTGGGGATAGAGTTAACTGTGTGCATTGGGGACATTGTTGAATAATGGCAGAGGCTTCCTGGGCAGTAAGATGGAATTGCTTCTGGAGTGCTTTAGCATTTTGATGATGAAGGGCATGACTTTCTATGGGTGTGCAAAGGAGGGCACGAAGAGCCTGATCAGCATATTGATTACCTTCTGTTAACAATTCTGGGAAAGGTTGATGACTGCGAATATGAAATATAGCAAATCGACAAGACCGAGTATGTATGAGTTTTTGAAGTGTAAGCATAAGAGCAAGTAGATTAGTGTCCAGCATGGGAGAGACATAACTACCGGGTAATGCAAGTACAACATTCTTAACATAAAGACTATCGGTAATAATGTTAACCTCCTGATTTGCAAAAGTCAACAGCGCCATACTAACAGCGGCCAACTCAGATCTCTGAGCGGAAGTTTGGGGTAAGGTGAAAATTGTCTTCCAAACCCCCTGCTCGTGCCATGCAACAACCCCTCTAGTTGGACTGCCATCAGTATAGACCGTGACCGCAGGTAAGGGTTGTAAACTGATTACAGATTGAAACTGGATAGGAATTTTTTGTGTAATTTGAAGCCGTGGATCTGATGAGGAACGACATGAAATTGTGCCCAAATAAGAGACTAAAGCCCATTGAAGGTCATCAGAAAGTGCAACAGCATTTTCCCATGTGTAAAGTTTAAGAGGCAACGAAATTTCAACCGGATCGATACCTAATAATTGCCTTGATCGTAATCGTGCTTTTTGGATTATTTCTGCTGCTTGCATTGGCAAAGTTGTGATAGATGACTTTGGTGTATGGGCTAAGTAAAGCCACTCTATTATATGTGTAGCATTGGAGCCTGACTCCTGAGTGAGTGCAGCAAAAAGTTGGCTTCCATCAAATAAAACAAATAAAATCAGTGGTTTATTCAATATTTGTCGATCCACCCAAATAGCTTTTAACGTTGTAGAAACTAATTCTAGGGATTGCCTTGCCTGTTCCGTTAAAGTAATAAGATCTGCAGGTTGACGTCCTTGTTTTAAACATTCAAATAAAGGCCCCATGTCTTGAGTGGTAAGTTTACAATATGGTCGAATCCAATTAATAGAACCCAAGAATTGTTGTAGTTCTACATAAGTTGGCTTCATTGACAAAGTAAGACAGGGCAATACAGGAGTGGAGTAGGATTGCATTAATTTATGTCCTAAATACAGAAATGGTTCTTTGAGTTGTACCTTTTCAGGGGCAATCTGCAACCCTGACTGTGACAAATGATCAGTAAGGTGTTGTTGCCACATAGATGGGAGGGTTCTCCCAGCCACCAAGATGTCATCCATATAATGGTAGACCAATAATGTAGGGTATTGAGCCCGAAAGGGTCGCAGGGCCATGTCTACAAACTGTTGACATAGGGTTGGACTATTTAACATGCCCTGAGGTAGCACTTTCCATTGATATCGTTGCGCAGGGCCAGAGTTATTATATACGGGAACAGTAAACGCAAATTTCGGTGCGTCTTGCGCTTGTAACGGTATTGTGAAAAAGCAATCTTTCAGGTCTATAATAGCTAAGGAATAGTCATATGGAAGTAAATTTGGATTAGGCGTCCCACATTGTAGCGGACCCATGGGCACAATTAATTTATTTATTTCTCGTAAATCATGTAAGAGCCTCCACTTTCCAGATTTCTTTTTAATCACAAACACTGGGGTGTTATAAGGGCTATTACTTTCTGCTATATGATCAGCTTCCAGTTGCTCCTTTACCAGTTGGTGCAGAGCTTCTAATTTTTCTTTGGGTAAGGGCCATTGTTCTACCCAAATGGGTATGTCTGTCTTCCATTGTAAAGGAAGAGCTGCCTTTTGTTGGCTAATCATTAATAACAATGGTGGTCTGGAATTGCTCCAGTAAATCCCTTCCCCACAGATTTACTGAAATGTCCAAAATACAAGGGCGAATGTGGGCTATACGATCACCATCAAGAGCAACAACTTGTATCCAATCCTTACTCCGTTTTGAATCCTGAGCTCCGCCCACTCCCCACACAGAAGGGGCCACTTCTACTGGCCAAGAGGATGGCCAGTTATGTTCAGCAATTACTGTGACATCTGCCCCAGAATCTATAATACCTTCAAAAATAACATTGTTTAAACAATACTTACGAACCGGTTTCTCCCTGGTCACTTCTGCCAGTACTGCAGCTACCTGTGGATGGAAAGGATTACCTGAAATACTCACACTCGGCGATTTCGTCCTTGTAGATCCGAATCCACCAGTACGTTTTTGGGAGGAAGTGTTCGATGTGAAAAGACGATATGGCAATAACAATAGTTGCGCAAAAGAATCTCCCTTCTTCAACTGAAGGGGAAGGTGACTCCAATACTGAATATAAATAATTCCCTGATAATCAGAATCAATAACACCAGGTACCACCATTATATTATTCTTGGAAGCAGAGGATCGCGGTAGTACAAGGCCTACGGTGCCTTCTGGTAAAGGGCCAGTGAGTGTGGTAGGCATTAAAAGAACTGCTCCAGGCAAAGGAACATCTTTTGACTCTGCATGTATTAAATCAATTCCAGCGCTTCCTTGAGTAGCAGGGGTGGGTACACTTCCTTGAGATTCGGGGCTGGAAGCCTGCCCCAAGTTCAGTTTCCCTCAATAGGACGGGAAGACACATTGGTATTGGTAGTGGGAGCTGAACGACACTGATTAGCCCAATGATAACCCTTTTTACATTTCGGACAGATCTTCTTTGGCCGGTTTGTAACAGTGCCCCCACCTTTAAATGCTCCTCCGCCAGGAGCCCGACATTCCCTTCTGAAATGACCAGGCTTTTGACAATTAAAACAATTGCCTGTAGGTTTGTTACCCTGTCTTAATGCCCCAGCTAACAATGTCATGGCATGAACATGTGTACCTACCTCTGCACAAGCTTGAATCATGTCTCCCAATTCATATTGCGGTCTATGAATAATGTTTTTCAAAATCTTTTTACAGTCTGTGTTAGAATTCTCGTAAGCTAATTTTAACAATAATTCCCCTTGTGCCTGAGGGTTATCAACCTGCCGTGTCAGAGCCTCTTTCAAACGGTCAACAAACTGAAAATAGGGCTCTGTTGCTTGCTGCCGTACATTCGTAAAAGAACGTAAGGGTTCTTTCCCAGCAGGCACCTTTTTAAATGCTTTCTGTATACACTCAGCAGTTTGATGAAATGCGGCTTCAGGCAATACCCCTTGTTGTGCTATGGTAGCAAAATTACCTGACCCATAAATTTGCTCGGGAATGATATTAGCATCCCCAGCTGCTATAGCAGCATGTCTAAATTCTTGGTCCCAAACTACATATTGCGAAGGAGTCAAAATCATCCTAAAGAGATCCTTCCAATCTTGAGGGATCATGTTATATCCAGTAGCTACTCCTTCCAACATCCCTTGTACATAATTAGCCGTAATCCCATATTCTCTTACTGCCTTATTTATTTCTCTAATAACAGAAAACGGAAGAGCTGTCCAAGTTGCTATGCGATTATTAGCATTATTAGGATCTGGCTGATATGTAACGGGAAAAGCTGAAATTGTACCCTCCCAGTCTCCCATTTCTTCCATAGATAATAATCCTGAGGCTGCAGCCTGAGCTATGGCTGCTTTAACCTTCCCAGTCACCTGTTCTTGTTGGACTGGAGGGCTATATGGAGGAGCATTTACAAATTTCTCAATATCCTTTTCAGGTGTAGGTAAAGAAAGTTGGGGATAAAGAGGAGTTTTCTGGTCAGAATTGGCAAACAGCGATGTCTCTTTTATCCCTAAATGACTAATGGCCTCAGCACACTTTTGCCATAATAAGAGATGGTGAATAGGTGCTCTTGGTTCTTCATGTAATTTTCTCCCTATCTTTATCCAATCTGACTGACGTAGCGATCCTTGCTCTGGATACCATGGACATTGACATTGAATTGTTTTTAACAATGATTCAATGTGAGAACGACTTACAAAAGCTGAGGTATCCTGGTTTAAAATTTTTTGTAGCTCTTGTGCATGAACCTTCTGCTGAGCTGACAATTCCCCCCCCATACTCACGAATGGGAGCTGTACGCTGAGGTGCACCGTTGGCTGATCCTGCCAGTGGGTACGAGGGTGTTTTTTCTGAATCACGTCGGGGTCACCAGATGTAGATATCACGACACAGTGAGACACGGTGAGACCAGAGTTCAATTTCGGAGCCCCCCTCGTAATTCTGGTCTCCGCTTTTATTTTACCTCCGCCTGGAGGCGTGGATTATTTTGTCTCCATAAACAGCCTATGACCTTTAACTATTGTATAACATCACGTACATACATAGTACAACAGCATTATCTACGTGGCAATATGCAGGCAGTTATTTAACCACTACAGATGTCAGTATCGTTTACAGCCATAAAGTTAACCACATCCTGTTTTTCCACTGGTCAGATCGCAATGTCTTGAGAGATAGTGTACTGAGAACAGCAGCGTGGTTTGCCAACGTATGCTGTTCATTCAGTCCACCCCACATCTTTTCATGATAGAAACCTAACGCGGCTTACATATGGTTCCCAGGTGGTCTCACATCCATGCACTGACCAGACCTGACCCTGCTTAGCTTCAGCAGGGAGCTGGCCTTATGTGCCTTCAGTCCACAGCCTGGGAAATTCTTTGATGTTTCAAGAAGCCTATCTTTACCTGAATTAATTAAATCATTGCATGTTCCAATGATTAAAACATACACACACATTGATCTTCCCTTTCATTTTCAGCTGATTAATTATGACTCAGGTAAATGTTGCATATTTTGTGGAAGTGCCATATGACACATAAAATACTACTTCTTTCTCATTGTTTCTTGGAACATTCAAAAGTTAAAGTCATACATTTGTGTAAGGGGCTCAGCTTCTAGATATAGTTCCCTTCTTCACAGAAGTATAGCTCAATTGAATTCTTGTTTTTCTCATTGTGGGGAAAAAATATGGCCTCTCAAAATTCTCCACCCTGTTTGCAGGTGGCAACACTGGAAGGAGGGTGCATTTAACCGGATATTCTCCAGTGGTAAGGCAGAATTCTCCACCAGTTCTTTTTTTAAAGAAGTGGGGGCTCAAAAAAAAAATCCTCCTCTGAAGAATTTCAGCTCAGTTGATGATGGAAAAAGTAGGGGACGAAGTGAAGTCCACTGCATTCTTCAACAATATTAAAACAGTACTAAACAATATTAAAACTAGAGATGGACGAGTTAAGTCTATTTCTGGTCTCAGTCCCCTTCACGTGATTTGTGAATTTTGTTTTTAAAATCTGAATGAAATTACTTTAAATATGTATTTCTAAATCTATTTCCTATCACATTTTAAAAACCTATTTTGTTACATTTTTGAGCAGCATAATAGCATTCAGGAATTGTGAAAGCCCATGGATGCCTAACAGCCTAATTTTAACCATGTCTACACAAAAGTAAATCCTGTTTAATTCAATGGGACTTACCCCAAAGTAAGTGGGTTTAGGATTGCAGCCTAAATCCTGATCTGCACATTAGTTTGGGAGGGGTAGATTGAATCACAAAGATCAAATATCTCAAATATCCCTAATTAAACCTGAATTGAAAGTTGTGCCAAAAATTATTCAGTGATTCACAGGTGGCAAAGTGAGGCAGTGGGGATGGGAGAGAAATGTGTAATATTTTCTTGTGGGTTGGCTGAAATTCTCCAACAGTTCAGAGGGAATCCAGCTCTAATTTTTCTCCCAATGTAACATGCAAAGTTGCCTCCTGTGTTCCAATAATAAGTTTATTTTTTTTCTTTTTAAAAACATATATTTTAGCTTGATTTCTTGTATGCCTTTCCACAATAGCTTGGGATGCATTGCAAATATTATTTCCTCTCCACCCAAAAAAGAAATGTAGGAGTGAGGTTACGTGGAGATATAGTGACTGACCAAAGGCCACCCAACAAATTATTGAGGTGAGCAGGAATTGAACTTCCTCAGGTTATGCCCAGACCTTAAACATTCTACAATCACTGCCCCATACTGATGCATATAAAGCACTGAGTACATCTACTGCCTTGCTCCCTGCCTTATGTCATATGCTGTAAATAAGCTGACCTGCTAACAAGTACATCACTGAAGTAAAATAAAATGTGCATAATTTGTGTATTCTAGTCAACTTTACATTCTTCCACACTAGAAAGTGTGGGTTTAATGAGAGGTGGGTTTACTGACATTTCTGCCACTATCCAATTGACACAACTTAGATGCACGAGGAATGACACTAGCATGTGTGCTATACTTAAAACAAAACAAAACAAAATCCCAGCAACAAACACCATGAGGAGCTGATGTGATTAGATAATCTCTTGTAGGGTTGGAAACATCAATTTTGGTTCTTTCCATTTCCCATTTTTCTAATCTTCAATTTGGTTCTCCACATTTTTTGCAGCAATTTGTGGATTTTTAAATGAAAATTCTTCAGCATTTTAGTGCAAATTTCCCCATTTTTGGATGCAGTTTTGACTAATGTACAAATTTTTGCAAGCAATTTATCCTAATATAATGCATTTTTGTAATTTCACCAATATCTTCATTTTGTTCACATTTCCTCCTAACATTGTTTGGTTGGAGAACTGCATCGCAAAATTCAGATAACTGAATTTTGAAGAATGGCTGTATTTCAATTCTCATATTGTTTTGAAAATAAATTTCATAAATTTGGCTTTAAATGCAAACTGAATCAATTTTCTCCCCCATCCCCAATGTCTTGTGAAGTGTCTTTTGGGTGTGTGTGCGTGTGCGTGTGCGTGTGCGTGCGTGTGTGTGTGTGTGTGTGTGTGTGTGTGAGAGAGAGAGAGAGAGATGCTCTGAAGCACCACATGTTCCCCAAAAGTATTCATACCCTGTGAGAACTCTGGTCTTTTAGGCCACATTCACACCATACATTTATTCCACTATTATTCCACTTGCAACAGTCATGGTTTTCCCCAAATAATCATGGGAAGTATAGTTTGTGAAGGATGCTGCGAGTTGTTAGCAGCAGACCCCTATTTCCCTCAGAGAGCTACAATAGGGATCTCCTAACAACTCTCAGCACCTTCCATGAATTACACTTCCCAGAATTTTTTGGGGGAAGCCATGACTGTTTAAAGTGGAACAATAGTGGAATAAATGTATGTAAGGTTTCCAGGTTCAGGGCCTGAGACTGAAAACCCTAAATGTATGGTGTGAATGTGGCCTTACTGTTCTGCACAATTGGATGAAGGAAACAGAAAGGACAGTGCAGAATCCTCCCATCTGTATGAGCTAATACCTGACATTGGGCCTCTTCTATGTGATTATAGACAAGAGAACTAGGGGAGCACACTGCTTAAGAGAATGAGATATAGGCCTACTCCTCTCAATTACAATGAATGCACTGAGTGTTAGGGATGAGGGAGAAATTTGTTTCAGTTCATATTTAAATGTATACCTACCACATTTTTATCCCCCCCCAAAAAATATGTGAATCGAAACACAGCTATCCTTTGAACTTTGCAGTTCTCTGAATTTTATGATTCAACTCTCCAATCAAGTAATGTGTATAAAAATGCATATATTACAGGAATGTGTGCATAAAAATGAATTATATTGGAGAAAATTTACATATATATAAAAATGGTGACAAATTTTAATGAAGATTTTTTTAAAAGAAAATCACAAACTGATGTGGAAATGTGAACTCCAAATGGAACAGAATATTATAAATTCAGTAAAAGAGGTGGAACCTGTTATGGAAATAGGAATATATATATGCAGAGATAGTGGCCTGAGCTGTGTGTGCCAGTGTATGTATTTACCTTAGACCACTAAGACTTAAGACTTAGTAAAATAAGAAAAACTACTTTATTTATAGAAATACATAATAGATAGCAAAGGCATACCTTGCTCTAACTAACTAACTAAGTTGGAGGTGCAATGCCCAGACTTGGGTATTGCCCTCATGGCTCATGAGAGAGAACAAAGACAAAGATGTCTTCAGACAGTCGGAGAAGACAAAGGAAGGGAGGAGCAGATCAGCTTCCCTGAGAAGATCAGTTTACAATGGAAGGAAGTTGGGTAGAGTACGGCACAGGTAAAGGTAGGCAAGTCTAGCCAGCTGGAGGACCCTAACTCTATCTTCCTTCTGGAATACAAACAAAAGAACCGAAACAGGAGTTGCTCGTGCCTCACTTCCAACAGATCCCACAAAGCAAAGGTTAGGGTCAAGAGTTGCATCTTCAGCATGCAGTGAAAACTGTACAATGAAGATGCTAGATCAGCCTTTCCTAACTAGTGGGCCATCAGATGTTGTTGGACCACAACTCCCATCAGCCTCAGCCAGCATTGCCAATGGTCAGGAAAGATGAGAATTGTGTCCAACAACATCTGGTGGCCCACTAGTTGGGAAAGGCTGTGCTAGATGCACCTTTGTGGGGAGGGAATTCTATAATTTAGGGGTTGCCACAGAGGAAGCCCTCTCCCAGGCAGCCACTCCCTGCTAGGGACATAAAGATCTGTCACTTTCAGTTCTCTTTCTCATTTTTCTACTCTTAAATTCAGTTCTCCACACTTCTGCAGAAATTTATGATTGTTTTTTTTAAATCCTCATGAAAATTCTTCAGTTAAGTGTGAATTTTTCCCAATAAACACATTTTGCAAGCAGTTTCTCATAACATAAACATTGTTTATGTTATTTTCACTAACATGTTCATTGTTATGCACACTTCCACCTAATATATGCATTTTTGTAAATACTGGTTGGAAAATGGCAAAAATTGCATAAGTGGAAAGTTTGAAAGTTTGCTGTTTCAGTTCTCAAATTGTTTCAGAAAGTGTGGATTTGATAGATTCAGCTTTAAAAGAACTGAATTGGATTTCCCCTCTATCCCTATCCTCCACATTTCTGAGGGTGGTTTATGGGTTTCAACTCTAATGTGATCACCTTGAATTGGGCCCAGAAACAAATTGGCAGCAATTACAGCTGTTTTAAAACAGGGGTCGTATGAGTTTTAAGCCAATAATCTGGCTGCTGAATTTTGGACCAGTTGATGTCACAGTTCTGAATTAGGAAGAGTAAGGGAAATTTGTGGTTTTGTTTGTGTGCAGAAATGCCCTAAACTGAATTGCAATTGTTCATCCCTTTATGCAGTGGCATCGGCATTCAGAGTTCAGCAAATCTCTACTTTTGCTACCTGATGTGATTGCATTGCCAGCTTTCCCTTCTTTATAGTAGCAGTTTCTCATGTTATCTGTGGCAGATACTTTTTGTCCATAACAATATACTCAATTAGATCCCTTATTTCTGGGATGTAATTCTTGACTATTGGCATGTTACTTTAAAATTGAACACTGTTGGCTTTCCAAGGCCAAGCAGGATGTGAGAAAAGAATTACTACCATTGTAAATTATTAGTGAGGTTGTAAGGGGGGATATAAATTGCCATATATAAATTTTACTATTATATAGAGATAACATTCAGTTTAATATCAATAAAATTGATCATGTGTTGTCTCTGTTTGGCAGAAGGCAGGAAGCAATAACTCCCATTATGATGTCAGTATGAATGGTATTGTGTCCTTAGAAATGGCAAGCCCATTGCAGGCAATAGGTACCTGTGCCTGTATGCCCTGCAACTCTTCATTGCTTGGATAAATCATGCTGTTTTTCAGCTGGGTAGCATTAAGCGTTGCAATGCCTGACACAGCCAATCTGCTTGAGGATGTGAAACCAAGGAGCTCAGCCTGTCTCCCACAGGCTGCCCTCTGGATGTTGATGGACTACAGCTTCCATCATCCCTGATAATTGGTCATGTGGCCCAGGGCTGATTGGCGTTTCAGTTTAATGACATCTGGGGGGCATCATGTTGTCTACCCCTCCCCTTTGTCTGAGAAAGGTGGACAGTGGAGGTTTAGGGAATCTATACCAGATAATCCTTTAGATTTAGGAGTGACTCTTGCCAATTATGTAAAGAGGTGTGCCCAAATGCCTTCCTCACTGCCTGGCCCTGAATTCAATCAAATCTTCTGAGGTGCACCTGCTATTAGGGCATTTCAAGACCCTTGATGGAGGGAGTACAGCTGGTATAGCACAGTGGGGAAGAAAGCCTGGCTGGGAGTCCAGATTCTGTGAGTTCAAATCCCCATTTGTGTCTTGTGGGTGTCAAAGGCCAGCTAAAGATCACCCCCACAGGGAGTGGCTCAGGAGTTACATGCCCTGCCACCTGTGCAGCCATGGGCAAGCTGCATAGTCCCAAGGAGCCCAGTTACCTCCCAGCTGGCACTTGCAGACAAGGAAGGGGCTGGCTTGTGCAGCTGTGGCAAGCTGAGCAGGCCCTCGCCAGCTGGGGAGGACTAGCCTCTGAGGGAGGCAATGGTAAACCCCCTCTGAACACCGCTTACCATGAAAACTCTATTCATAGGGTTGCCATAAGTCGGGATTGACTTGAAGGCAGTCCATGGAGGGAGCACTGGAAAACTCCCTGGAATCACATTGTAAGTACTTAGCCAGCCATCAGCAGCCATTAAGGTTAGGAACTTCCACCCAAATTATGTACACCAAATTCCTTTTGCACCACACACTTTGCACCCAGCACCCATGGCAGGATCCTGCTTCTGACTTTGATGCAGCTTTTTCTCCCTTTGATCCAGAAAAAACTCTTTCTTGCATCATAAGACATTTAAGAATGAGTTTAAATCCTAAAAGCCTGCTCAGACATGGGGAAGAGAATAACTTAGTGATATGGCACAGGGGAAGGTTCACGCAGAGCAAACACACTAGCAGGAGCATTAGATTGCACTATGCTGAATTCCCTGCTGCAGAAAGCAACAGCAACGTACCTGCTGAGAAGCTACTGTAGCTGTCCTGCTCCACACCACCGGGAGAGCTGTGTCTGATTCCCAGCATTTCCAGATGCAGCATCCTGAGAGACAGCAGATTGGCACAGGCCCATACCTCCATTTTGGTACATTAGGAAAAAAGGAAATGCGAGACCCAGCTCTTCTTTTTGCATGCGTTCTGGCATTTTGTGTATTGCATGTTTTTCTGAACTTGTCTTGGTTATTTGAATTATTTATCTTGGTTGATGGGTATGATTTTGTTTCATTGTTTGCTGATATTTTGTTGTTATTTTGCAATACTACCTTGTGAAACCACATCTCGAATTTTATTAATTTGTTTTTAGTTATTGTTTGTGTTGTTATAGGATAGCCATGCTGATTTTTGTTGTATACTTTATTATTGGTGTGGGCTGGAGACCTCCTTGAGTACTGTAATGTAGAAAGTCAGTATACAAATTAAAAACAAAATGAAATGAAACCTCATATTAAGTGCTATATTATGGAGATGCCATACTAGATCCAGTTGTATTTATCCAAAATGGATCAAATTAACATAGGGCCCATGCCTTATCGTAATTGGGGGTGAGGGGAGGGAAGATACTTGAAATCTGGTATCAAAACAGAATTTAGGATTCTGTTTTCTGGAAGTTCATCAAAAAAGCAGGTGTGTATGTATGGGGGGGTACAATCAAGAATAAACCAGTTACTGTAGGTGTCTCTTTCATTTTCCTGAACCACTGAAAAGTTTCTCTTTCTATTAGCTTACTGAGCTCATCTGTCTTTGCTTCACTGAATACACACAAAGAATTCATACCAAGTAAATCAGTACATGCTTTAGGAGAATTTATTTTACCTACCTATAGCATAAAAAAAAAAATCTCCCCCCCCCTCGACTTCCTTTTGGTTTGAATTCTGGCTTCTGTAAGGAAAAATAATGCCCCTCACAAATCTTTCAACCATCTTCAATATTTAATTTTTACCATTAGCCTTGGCTTCCCTTTCATTAACGTGTATAATATATAGTCAGACCTTTTGAATTGCAAAGAGAAAAAGAAAGAAAGAAAAAGAAACACTTCAAATGGTAAACCATGAGCAGAGAAAGAAATGATAGGTAGGTTTCATCAGCCTACATTCTTCTATGATTTATATTCTTGTCTCCTGAATAATTCAGATTAGGTGACAATATCTAAAAGCAGTCACATTGAAGGTGCTTCTACTCTCATATGTATAAAGAATAACTTCTTGCTTTTATGAATATAGAACAATTTACTGCTGAGATTATTATTTCAGGCTCCCCCAAGCATTTGGAAGTTTTCAGCAGGGTCACTTATTTATTTATTTACTTCCTTATACCACACAGTAGCTAAAGTTCTCAAATTTCTTCTTTGTATAATTTATAATATTATTATAAATTACATTTATATCCCACCTTTTTTCCAAGAGTCCAAGATAATGTGCACAGTTCTCCCCCTCCTCATTTTATCCTCAAAACATCCCTCTGAGGTAGTAGTGTGAGATATGGTGAACCCCTGTCTCCCAGGACCTAGCCTAACACTCTAATTTTACCACACTCCATTATTATTATTATTAATGCATAAAGTCTCCAACAGATTAAAATCTGTAGAGATCCATTTGGCAGCAACCAGGGAAACAGACTTTTTGGTGGTGGCACTGTCTCTTTGGAATCATCTCCCCTCTGAATTAAGTGAGGCACTAATATTGATGAAATTTTGGTATCTGCTAAAAATATTTATTATCTCAACCCTTTACTGGACATTGTTACCAGTTGACATATTAAAAATCTAATGTATCTACTTTGGGTAATGCTATTTCACTTTTTCTGTAATTAGGTTTTAATGAAATTTTAACATTCTTGTACATCACCTTGTGTACATGAAAAGCAATGTAGAAATAGTTTAAATAAATGAATAGGCACAAAATAAAACCAGAGACAAATCAGAGACAGAAGAGAGCCACAGTGCAAGGATATAAAAAGTACTTAGGATATTTTTTAAAGATACCAGTTTGTTGTATTTCCCTTGGGTCTGTAATGCTGTGTTTATTAGTGTTTTTTAAAATAGTATTTTTAAATTAATTTTATTACAACCCACTTTGAGATTTTGTATGAAAGACAGTATATAAATGTTTTAAATAAATAAGATTAACTGAAGCCTAGAAGAATAAAAGGGTCTTAATTTGAATGTAGCCACCAGGTGAGTGAGGAGGGAATTTCACAGCTGGAATTCCACTGAAGAGGCCGCCTCTCTAGTAGCCATCTGCCTCACTTCCTTCAGGAAAGGTCAGAAAATGACCTTTGGGTCCAGAAAGTTGACTATGGGAAGCATGGCTTCTTCAGATAGATGAGCTTCAAGCCATTTAGTGCTTTAAAAGGTTAATACTTAACTCCCTGCTGTGGAGAATCATCATTGCTGTGGTCAGGGCTGTGTCTACCTCCCAGCCCCATTTGCTGACACTGGAAGCAGTCAATAGAGGCATGTAGGGAGAAGGAACATCACAGGTGAAAAGGACTACTCCAACACTTAGCAAGGGCCCTTTAAAAGGAGTCCTGAATGGGCCAGGAGGAGGATTGTAAGGATAGAGTAAAGAGAGATTAAACTTACTATTTCATTTGCAGGAAATGGGTGTGACAACCTTTCACAGTGGTTGATTGGACCTGGCTGGTGTGCTGTGTGAAAGAAGGAAAGGGAGCTTGTCTCCCAGATCAGATACCTTCCCTCTCATGTATTCTGTGTCTGGACTGTGTCCACCAGTCACACACACCTTTTACCAAATGGGCCCACAAGGCAGCTGGCATCAACAAACATCAAAACATGCCTTATCTCTATAATGGGGCAGTTCCCAAAATGGCGAACATTCATAGGAGTAGCAGGAGTTATACAAAGGTACCAAGAACAGCTTCCAGGGGCAGGTATCCTTGCTCTGAATCAAAGAAGCAGACCCAGGACTAGAAGACTGGGTTTTTCTGCATGAAACTTTGTTCAGGAGGTCAATACAGGAACACAGCTTCACACTCCAGGCATGAATCAGAATACTGGGACATTTTTCAGGATACAAAACAGTCTAGGCTTATCTCAGGAACAAGGTGTGGAGGCAACAGCAAGGAGCTGCCGCAACAGCACTAAACAGACATTACCAAACTTTTAAATCAGAGAGGGGCACTGACTTAATTCTACAGATTAATTCTAGGTCTTTCTTGCTCTTGCTATATGGCAAAGGCTCTTTCAAGGAGCCGAAAGCATCTTCTGAACCCATCTCTTATCTAATCTCCTTGACCTTGGTGAAAGTGTGAACACTGGCTCAGACTGACTGCTTTCACTTTGCTCTCTCAGCAAAGTTTTAACTGAGTTTTAACTGTTCCATAGCTAAATCTGGGCTGGGTACCCAGTCAGAATCATCACTAGACAGTTCAGGAGAAAGGAGGAGGGGTTCTAGGCTTTTCTCAGTAATTCTGTTAGCAAGCCTGGATACTTCTGAAGACCTTTCCCTTGTGCCTCTTTCATTCCTTTCCATAGTATTAGCAATCTTCTCCCCAAGATTTCTGCCCCACTCTTTATCCTCCCACTCTTGCCAAAGGTTCTCATTGGGGCCCATGACAGCAGGTGAGGGTAATGCAATGCAACTGTCTGCACTTTGCTGGGAGTGTCTATTGCTTAAATTGAAGTTAAACTGAATTCCAGACAGAAATACTGGCTTTCCTGCTCTGTTCTCTGGAATATAAGACATCTCTGAACATACAAATACATAACTCCACACAGAGATTGAGAAGCCTGCCTTGTCAGCAGAAACGCCTTTGATATGCAGTGTGAAGAGTTGCAGGTATAAAAAACAGATATATCTACAAATACTGCAAATCTAGCAGAAAACAGCCACGTAATAACTCCACATCAACTCTGTTCATTATAGTTAAAATGTTGCCATTGTAAAAGAAGCCAGAAAAGGGCAGCAGTACGAGATATGAGCTCAAATTTATGATATAACATAACCCATAGAAGTTGCACAGTAATGTCGTACATAAATCATTTGCTCTAATCCATGGCCCAGGAAAAGGTGAAAATGAATGCATTTTCTCCCTGGAAATGTGTTCATAGGGAATAATATGTGCTACTTATATTCTTCATGCAGATACAGCTCTTTCTTTATATATTATTGTTTTTTTCTTTCCTTATTTTTTAACCTACATCCTAGTGCTGTCCTGGACAAGAGTTGAAACCTGTTAATTATGATTTATGACAAATCTGATCTGATCTAAAGCTGGAAATGAGCGTGCCAATAGCAGCTAGACATCAGAGCCCTCTTCAGGCATTATTATTTCCCATTTAGTATCACACGGGAGAGAACAAGGATGAGGGCACCAAGTGAACCAAGTGTGGTCCCTCTCTCCATCACCACTCTCTCTAGGATTAGGAGGGTGAGTTTCTGAAGCAACTCAATTGGTCCCCATGGTTCAGAACCCCAACCAACTCATGTAGGGGATTATATGCCCCAAGAGGACTTATGTTTACCCCACTTGTTCATAAGCCACAGAAATTGATATTTTAATTTCCAATATGCTTTATAGTCTTATGGTGTTTTCTCTTGCAGTTAACATCAGAACAAAAGAAGAGCCCAACTGGATCAGTTCAAAGGCCCATCTAGTCCCACACCTTGTTTTTGCAGTGGGCAACCAGATGCCTATGAGAAGCCCACAAGCAGGACCTGAGCACAACACCCCCTCCCCACTCATGCTTTCCATGGTATTCAGAGGCATGTCACTTCTTTTCCAGTTTATAATACTTATATTTCTTGATTTTTCAGGCTGCACTCCTACATGCAATTACCTATAAGTAGGTCCCATTGAATCCAGTGGGACCTACTTCTGAATAGAGATGTACATGATAGCCCTGAAAATGAAAACAGAAAGGAAGATGCTTAGCACATTAAGTAGTGGAGCTTTCCATTTGTGATATTGATTACCAGGTACTAATAGTTAGAGAGTCTGACCTCCTTTCTCAACCTTTCACACATGACTTCCCATATACTTAATTTTGCCTTTTTCTTATTTCCTTCTTGCTGTGTCTCAAGCTTTGGTTATTTTCTAGTCCTGTTTGCTTCATTTTAAGAACTACCACCCAGAGAGTAGGGGAAGCAGAGCTTGGAAAAGCTACTTTTTTGAACTACAACTCCCATCAGCCCCAGGCAACATGGCCAGTGGATTGGGCTGATGGGAGTTGTAGTTCAAAAAAGTAACTTTTCCAAGCTCTGAGGGGGAGAGACCTGAGTTTAAATCCCCACTCAGCCATGAAGCTTATTTATTTATTTTTACTGTATACCTAATCTACTTCACACCATTGTTGTGGGGTAACTGTATCGGTCTCCCTGAGTTCTTTGAATAAAGGACAGGTTACCAATATAGTGAATAAATTAATGTTGACAGAGGAGTGAATTTATGAATGTGATATCAATATTCAAAGCTCTGTTAATTATGAACTCCCAAATCTGCTCTCCCTCCTTGTCACAACTTCAGTATCTCCCCTCCCTTTTTTATATGTCCTACTTCACAATCAGTGACAACAAATGTAAAGAGGAGTTGTTAACGTATCCAAGGCAGGCAATTTTGCAAAAAGCTGACCCAAGTTACAATAAGGCTATACCATCATCAGCTAAATTGTTTACTACTGATGCAACTTAAGACAATTCAGCTGGCTGCAAAGAAAATGGCTAATGTTGAAATGAGATTGTGTAACAATTCATTGAACAGGCAATCATCAGCTGCAAAACCTGAATGCCATTTACCCAACTGAATTTCTTTAAAGCCGACTATAATGGAGGCTATATTGATATATTATATGTGAATTAAGACATCCCCATTATACATGCCTTTGAAGAAAATAACATCCCATGTCAATGCAGTATGGAAAAGAGACTGCAACCAAGATTCCAAATTTTGGCTGAATCAATAGGGAGCTAAACTGCTGCGCTGCTAATTTCTGTCTCCAAACTGTTTGTTTCTTTAGGGCTGAAAGGGCTAGTCAGATAATCATTACCACAATCTGGCAGCACTAAGCTTATCTATGTCAGAGTATAATGTATGAGAATAAATCTACATTGCTCCTATTATGTAAATGTGACAGCAGTGTTTTTCTACTTCTCTAGGCTATGGGTACACAGCTAGAAATGAAAGACAGAAGACAGCAATTACATATATTTTCTTCATTTTTGTCATCACATGCCATTTGGTACCATCACTTTGCATTTGAAACTGCTACATATATTATATTTTTATTGTATATCAAGGAGATGTTGATTTGCTACATGAGTTAATTCCAGGGTATCAGCCACTCGATGAATTGTCACTGGGTATGCATTTTTTCATTCAAATGGCTTGTATGGTGAAGCCTCTCTACGATGTTGAAGCCCTAACATTTGGACTGAGGCAAAAGTGGTTCAAAATAAATAAATACAAATAATCCAAACAACAACAACAAAACAGGGAGTAAAAATAGCCTTGCAAATGCATTTATACAAATTACTACCCTAGCAAAATTCTTACTAGCCTGCCCACCCACCCGTAAATACATGAATTAAAATGCAAAGTAAAGGCTCAATCCCCATTCCCTGATCTGTCTTTTGACCAGGAGCATCTCTATCTTGTTTGGATTAAGCTTCAATTTGTTTGCCCTCATCCAATCCATTCCTGATGACAGACATTGGTTTAGAACCAAAACAGCTTCCTTGGATTTAGATGGAAAGGAGAAATAGAGTTAGGTGTCATCAGCATACTGATGGTGCTGGACCCCAAACTCTAGACAACCTCTCCTAGCAGTGCATGTACTGTATATGTTAAATAGCATGGGGACAGGACAGAACCTTGAGGGACTTCACAGGTCAACGGCCAAGGAGTCGAACAGGAATCCCCCAGCACCACCTTCTAAACTCACCCCTCCAGAAAGGAACAGAGCACTGTAAAACAGTGCCTGCAAGTCCTATCCCAACAAGTTTGCCCAGAAGGATACCATGGTCGATGGTATCAAAAGCCGCCGAGAGTTCGAGTAGAACCAAAAGGGATATGCTTCCTTTGTCCAGTTCCTGGTGCTGGTTGTACACCAAGGCGACCAAAGCCACCTATTTCCCATAACCAAGCCTGAAGCCATACTGAAATGCATCTAGATAATCTGTCTCATCTAGAAACCCCTGGAGCTGAGATGCCACCACACACTCTAGTACCTTGCCCAGAATGAAATATTGGAAACTGGCTAATAATTATCCAATATGGTGGGATTCCGGCAAAGCTTTTTCAATAGGGGTCTTACAACAGCCTCCTTTAGGCATATTATGACCCTGCCGTGCTGTAAAGAGGCATTCTCCACTCCCTTTTAGGTATGGCTGATTCCTTTCCATTTGAATTCCAAGAGTCTGGCTTTCAGTTCTGATGCATCTTTTTTTGTTTCCAATTGTTTGAGCAATTGCTGATTTGTGGCTTTTTTGCTAGCAGAAAAATAAAATAATGTAATTACTAATGAAAGTACTAATGAAAATCCTTATGCTGTAGGTATGTGTTCCATTGAGTTTAGTTAAGAATGCATCAGCTTAGAGGAAAGCTGATTACGAAGACAATACCACAAAATTTGGAGCAGATTTTTTTTAAAAAAGTGTTGATGACAGCCACCACCCACTGCAAGAAATCAACACCAGTCCAAAAAGAATGTGGATTATTGGATTATGTCAAAATCAGGTAATAAATCCAATTTAGTGAATATTCTCCCCTATCCCTACTCCCTTTACCCACTTGGCCAGTCCCCCCTCGCCTTTTTAATAAGGCAGGAGGGGCAAGAACCTAGCACACATGTGGTGGCCCTCACCTTTCCAAGGACCCTGTCCACTCAGGCTGCACAAATGGAAAAGTATCCATTAACACAGGTGCCAAAGTTACATCCACTGTGCCTGTATCAACTAAAGTGTTCAAGTCAGGATGGATCCAAGAGATTTTACCTGCAAAGTGATGGGCAAATTGTTCACAGCAGGCTGTCAAATGGTCTGAATTCTCTTCTTATGGGCTAGGTTGTAAGAGATCCTTAATGAATCAAAATATCTCTGTTGGATGGCTCTTTGCAGATTCAGTGGTGGCAGAGAAAAAAGATATTTTCACTGTTGCACTGCCACTGCGTAGTCCTTCAAATGGGTTTTAGTCTGTATTCAGACTCCCTCTGAGTTTTTTTTGCCAAGATTGCTCTAGGTGCCATCTCATTTCTTTCATTGCTGCCAGCTCCCTAGAAAACCAGGGGACTGGTTTGGCACCATTCCATGAGGGGATGCTCAGGAGAGATTGTGTCCACCACCCTGGCCATTTTCCCAGGACTTCAACAGAATCACCCTCCAAGGTGACAGGAAAATTCCCAAGAGTCCTCAGGGGCAGACCATCTTAAAAGTGTTTTCGTGGCTTCCAATCTGAATTTGTGTTCTTGGTTCAGTGATTACATTTTATGTGCCCATTTGTATCTGCTGGGTGTCCAAAATCTAGGATGTGGTGTCCATTTAGTCACACAACTATTACTTAAAAATGCGTTGGGACTCAGGCCCAGGAAGTGGTGCAAGAATGAGGCCAGAGGAGGTGGCTGCCAGTGAGAAAGGGACCTCCAACTTTGCCCCTAGACTATCCATCCCAAAGTAAGTGCTGACAGGCAATCTGACTCCCCTATAAGGATAAGGGGGGACAGGTCCCATTCAACAGGGAAGAAAGGGGAAAGAGAGATTGGGGCTACAAAAGTGGCAGAGAGGAAGAAGAAAGAACAGGATAGCCCCTGCAAAGGACAGACACTGCCTTGTGTACCAACACTGACCGAAAATCTTTGGGAGATCACAGAAGGTGGAAGGGGTACATCACTTTACTGGTCAAAACCTTGTCTTGGCCACAGCTGGGACTGCAATTAAAGGAAAATAAAGAGACAAGCTTAAAACTAACTTGACACTTTATGCTTATTTGGATAAGGATTGTGTAGAATTGGTGCTTTAACATACCCTTTCCTCCTGACCCTATCACAGATGCCAATGTAAAATTTGAAATGCAACATATTTTTTCTGGCATGCATTTTTTGGAAATACACACTAAAGAAGAAAATAGTTTGAGAAGCACTGTATTCAAAAACAAAACAAAAAAAATCCTGTCACAGGTAGGAATATCTGTCCAAGATATGGCAGTACTCATGCCTAGCATATTAGACAGATTCCCAATTGCACATTTTTTAATGTTTAAGATGCAACTGTTCTAATGCACAGGATTATAAATTGGATGCTCCTCATTTGTGCTAAAGGGCACCCAAGGGATGCTGTAGAATTATCAAAAATTACGGTTCAAAATTAGGACAGGAGTAAACAAAACAACCAAAAATGCAAGTTGCGCACAGTAGGCTTACCCGTCTTCTGGCACTTGACCATGTTAGTAAGTCTTCATAGAAGAGCATACATAAATATTGGTATCTGCCACAGAATATACCTGGGTATAACCCACAATACCCTACAAAGCAACTAAAAATATTAAAGAATGACTGGTTCACAGTGATGCCATTTATCTACTCCTGTCATAAGGCACTCAGTACCAATGGGTTTCTCTTTCCCCTAAGGATGCCATCCTTGTGGTCATTTTAAAAACTGACGGTTTACCACCACCACATTTGTGTGTGTGTGTCCAATTCTCCTATCCTATTGCAGCCCTATGCAATATAGCCCACACTATTCAGAAGAGGCCCCAACCCCCTGGAGAGACTGCGGGATGCAGGGGGGAAGGAAATATCTGTTGTGTGAACCTGGCTTCCACTCTTCGGTGTTGGTCATAATCCTGTGTGGCAGTTTATGCCTGTTGGTACATGCTGAGCAAACAACTTCTTGTCCATAAGCTGGTTAATGCCAGCAAGGCAGGACATCTTCATTCCTTATTCACTCCCTTCACAAAATTCATGATGCTGCCTGCATAT
The DNA here is from genome assembly GCF_030035675.1 of Rhineura floridana. Lineage (NCBI taxonomy): Eukaryota > Metazoa > Chordata > Lepidosauria > Squamata > Rhineuridae > Rhineura > Rhineura floridana. The sequence continues at coordinate 199,607,247 of NC_084480.1, read as the reverse complement.
TGTCATATATATTCCATTTTTTCTCATGTCTTGCCATTTTATTTTAACTTTTTTGGTCACCTTTTCTAAGCAGAGTAATTTATTCTGCCTTGCTGCTACTCTTTTCCCAGCTCCAGGAATGGAGACACTTATTGAATGCTTAGCAACCATTCAGCGTACCATCTAATCCAGAAGTAATTGAGTGGAATCCTGAGTAGTTGTTAAGTAACCAAACTTTTTACCTTCAGGGAACCCTTTCCCCATCAACAAGTCTGCTGATGAATTCCTGTGTATGTTGGCCACAGACACCCTGTGTGCTCTAGGTTGACAGTGCATACTCATTTCATGCAGAGTGGCTGTGGCCTCACTGTCATCCTGCATGGATTAAGACCTGGTCCTGAGAAACACCAGGTGAAGTGGTAAACAGGTGACTGGACAGCATCACTCAATCTGTAGGTGAAGATTCACTTAATTCAATGTTCATCCTCGAGTTAGGCAACATTCATTCTGCATTTTTTTTAAAAAAATCTCAAAATATTTAAGTCCAAATTGAATGTGTATTTTCTCTCAAAATACATATTTAAACTGTCCAAAACTGTGTCAAAACATTTGGAGAAGTGCAAAATCTAGTTTTTAGCTAAATTGTAACCTGCATAATAATCCAAGAGATTGGGGGGGGGGCGGATGCATGAGCGAAACCGAGTAACAGCTTCAAGTCTTAGCTTCATTCCTCCCTGATTTAAAATTATCCAGTTACCTTGTAAATAACTCTTGAGGACTCCTGTCTGAGATAGGAGTTTATGTGCTATGACCTCAGGAGTATATGCTGACAGCACTGGGATCTGAAAAGCTTTTCCAAGCCTATTGCTGAGACGGTAGACGCTGGAGCGGTACAGGCTGTGATGATCAAAATGGCAGCTAAACCTAAAAGTAGCATTAAACACAAAAAGGAAATGCTGTTGTGTCTCCTGTGGACCCAATCGAAGCACTTTCTAATAAGGTCACTGAACTCCATGCTGATCTAGTACAGAACTGGCAAGACAGATTAAAGTCCCTAAAGGAGAAGATATTCAATTTGACTATGAAGTTGGCAGTGACAAATAAGTTGGTGGGAGAAGCTTTGGACTTGGCGATCCATCATGAGATGCAGATTAAATCTTACCAAAAATGCAATGAGGCCTGATCCTTAAGGTTGAGGATCAGGAAAAAGAGGTGCGCAGGAGAATATTTGGGTCTGTGGGCTGAAAGAGACTGTTAAGCAGAATGATCTAATGGGATTTGTATTGGATGGGTGGAAGGAGTTGCTACCAGATCTCAAGATCACCTGCGTAGATACTGAAAGGGCTCACAGAAGCCTGGGTCCTCACCTGAAGGAAAATACCCGCATCAGGCTGTAATTATGGCATTTAATTACTTTGTGGGGAAGGACAAGCTATTGAAAGGCTTACCCAGTAAGGGACAAATTGAATAAGATGGCCAGCTAATTCTGCTTCTGACAAGATCTGAGTGCAGAGACACTTAGGAGGGGAAAAGCTTTTAAGCCTGCTACTGACCAGATGAGAGAGGCTGCGGTCAGGTACAGGTGGGTTTTCCCATTTGTGTTAATTACAGAGGTTGATGGCATGCAGCATTGCACATCATCTAAGAAGGAGATGGCACATGTGCTGACTGTACTTACATTGAAAATTCCTTGGAAGGAGGAAATAAAGGAAGCAGAAGACATGGAAACTTCTGGCAGGATGTGGGAAGATTAGAAGATGGATTCTTCTTCATCAACCAAGAAACAGCACCAGAAGAATGTGTTTTGTCAGGGATTGCCTTGCCCAGCCGGGTTCCTGAGATTGCCGTTTTATAGGGGGAAATGATCTGTTGTTTACAGTATTTGCTGCTTTGGGTTTTGACTGGTCCTCTCTGAATCCATTTGAAATTGCTCAGTGCTATGTTTCACTTGTGTGCTGAGGCAGAGGTAACAAGTTGGAATTGTTATGTAATTGGTATGAGGTGGGAGGGAGAAACATTTGGGTTCTGTTTGCTTAGAATGTTATGGTTCATGTTCACATGGTATTCTTATTCTCAACACTTTCATGCCCAAACATGGCAGGAGTGCTTCAGGTTCATACCACAGGCCTCCCTGATTTGCAGAAGCACCTCTCATGGGTATAGGGGAGGTGGGTGGTGGGCAGGGTTGGGGCAGGGATGGCTGCATGTTTACTTGCTGTTAGAGTTATGCAGTTAGGGTGCAGTGTGGACATTTTGGGAGAGTCACTTCTAATTATGTTGCTATGGCTTGCTGGAGAGACACTTCTGCTTTGTGTAGAATAGACCTAAATGCTACTATTACACTGTTTACGCGGAATATGAGGGGCTTGAAAGATGTGGAGCAGTGATGGAGAGTCTCTGATTACCTGAGGAAGCAGAGGCCCTTTGTAATATATATGCAACAGATTCATCATGCTGACAAGGACACAAGACTTCTTAAACAACCCTGTTCAAATTGCATTATACTGCACCCTGGTCACAAAAGGAAAGAGGTATGGCAGTCATTTTTGCACCTTCCTTCTCTTTTAAGGTGACCCATGTAATGAGGGATCTCTGTATTTATAGTCAAAATAAGAATCAATTATTTTTTTTGTTCAAAACTGTTCACTCACCACTGAAGTTTGCAAAAGGATATATCATTGTAGCAAGTTACCTTAATGCAGTATGTGATATTAGACAGGATCTCCACATTCTCTGGCAGAGCTTAGTGCAGTGGCCATGCTGGCTGGGGCTGATGGGAGCTGTGATTCAAAATAGTAACTTTTCCAAGCTCTGTTCTCTGGTAGAAATCAGGTCATGGGTATGAATATTCTGCCTGTATGGAACAAAGTCCATTTAGTGGATACATGGAGACATAGCAATCCATGGATTGGGTTATACTTTTTTCTCAAGCAGACATAGTTCCTTTTCCAGATTAGACCCTTTCCCCCCCACTCTGGCTTCCTAGTCCATTTCTTATTCTTATCTGTAATTAAACCCTGCTTGCTATTGGATCATGCTTTAATGGAAATTAACTTGACTCTGGAGGACTGTGTAGCTTATACCCTGACATGGAACTTTGATTCAAAATTGCTGAGGAGGGAACAGTCAGTAGATAAAATTTAAAAAGCCGTAGATGAATATTTTCAATTTAACAGTAACTTAGACATGGAACCCCAAGTAATATGGGATGCTTTTAAAGCCACTATCAGAGGGGCATGTCTAGCAGAATCTTCTCAAATGAAAAAAAATGTTGATACCTATTAGAGATGGACTTTTACAAGATATGCAGAGACTGGAACTTATACACAAGCACACAGGTTCCACTTGGGTCTATGCAGAATTACCTAAGTGCAGTGCACTCAGTGGCCAAATCCCTTTTATATGTAAAACAAAAGTTTTATGAGAGTGGCAAAATAGTTCCAAACTATTAGCAAGTGCACTAAAGAAAAGCCAAATAAAGGTTAGGTCTTCTCAAAGTTGGAAGATGGTGCCATCCCATACAGTTTGAGAGATAAGATATACCAGATATTCCCAGCTCTGTAAATCTTCACACCCCCAGTTAGCAAATATTGATGCATATTTATGTGCACTGAATCTACAGCCACTACCAGCTGAGAAACAGGAATAATAGATTCCTTGCTAAACAGAATAACATGGGGCACTTTTTCAAAACTTTGCTGAAGTTGAGATATATTATGTTCACAGCATTCTCACAGTCTACCACAGAGGTTACCCGATCAAACAAAATGAGATAAAATTAGTTTGGCAGTATTTGTTCTTGACAAATCACATGTTTGCTTCAAGTAATCACTGCATTGTTTACAAAGTGCTTACAAACCGACCACTTTAAAATCTGCTCCAGAATTTTCCCAGGGACTGATGTCAAAGTGACTGGCTTGTAGTTCCCCAGTTCCTCTTTTTTGCCCTTTTTGAAGATAGGGACAAGATTAGCCCTCCTCCAGTTATTCAGCACTTCACCCATACTCTATGATTTCGCAAAAAACTGGGCATGCCAAACATTTTACTCATTGTTTTTACAGAACCTGCTTAGAATGTACCCCTATAATCCATGTCTAATCTTGTTTTTAAAAATTATTTATTTATTCATTTATTGCATTTGTATACCGTCCCATAGCCGAAGCTCTCTGGGTGGTTTACAGCAATTACAAACATTAAAACAAATATACAAACTTAAAAACAATTTTTAAAAAGCAATTTAAAAACACATGCTAAAATGCCTGGGAGAAGAGGAAAGTCTTGACCTGGCACCGAAAAGATAACAGTGTTGGTGCCAGGCGCACCCCAATTTTAATGTTGATCTCCCCCTCATTGTATGGAATTAAACATTTCTTCTTTTAATATGAAGGTCTGTGAACTACTATGAACTATTAATAAACTTGATGATGATAATTATAATAGCAATTACTTCCTTAACATTTCTTACAGGTATTTTGTCTGAGCAAAACTAGAATTGTCACCAAAATTTCACCTACATTAAAAAATGCCATTAACACTACTCTGGGAGCTGACTAATCAGAGCAAAGAAGAGACACGTGGGGAAGCATGCAGTGTTCCTAAGTGGGGCACTAAGCCTGGGATGGATGGGTTGAAGGCACACCTTTATAAACTAGACCCAGTTTCCTCTTCACCTCTTTCAATCTGGCACAGCTACCCTCCCACCTTCCCTGTGCAATAGTGTGGGTGCTTGACTTGTTTCTCAATTGCAGGATTGAATAGGATTTTTTTTATATGCCTTGGATGGCTTAGTTACATCTTTTTTTTGCCTTCTCCATTCAGTTTTTCAACCGAGGTTCATCTGGATTTGGCTGATTGGCTATCCATTAGTTGATCATAGATGGTGGATAATGTGGGCAAGTGGTAAAAGAAGGTTATCTGTTGGACACCTGGAGGCACCGGAGGGTGAAAGCATGTTAACCAATCTACCTTTCATTGCTGACTGGTTAAATGGGATGTGGAAAGGAGACTGTCCTTGTCCTATGCAGGTTTCAGCTCATCAAATGCTGACCAGTGTAGATGGGCTAGACCAAACGTGGCCTGTCTCACCCTGTCTTCATGATGGGCAGGTAAGGAAAGGTGAAGATGGGCCTTCTTGGTCTGTGCTTTGAGCCAAGGTGGTTTCATCCTGATGGAGACAGAGGATATGGCCTCCAAAGTCTCTGGAGGGTGCCACACATATCTGTTGACTGCTAACAATTGCTAATGACGTTATGACTCTTTATCCAACTTTTTGTCTTGTTATTGCATATATGGTCTCTCCCAGACTCCTGATTTATTTTATTTGTTTTGAGTTGTTTGTAATGCCCTTTTTGGATGATGCACCTGGTTGTTTTCTGTCCTTTTTCTTTCTGTTACTCTATTTTTGGTCTGTTTATTATTACAATGAAACCTTTAGAATAGTCCTAGAGATGCAGAATACATCAATTTGTATAGGAATGTGCAAAGATTGAGCCAAGAAAAATTAAAAAGAAAGATGCAGGAGAATGTATATCATCATCGTCATCCTCCTCCCTTTCTACTAATTCTTTGAACCACCCACATAATTTCTTCCTGGAATTCTCACTGTAAGTTCCCCCTTAAGCCTTAAGCTACAAAACAAAACTTAAGAAATCTGAAGTTGACAAATACAGATTGGCATTCATCATGGACCACATGTCTAGGGATTAATTAAAGAAAATAATGTTGAAATCCAATTGTTCACTTCTGGTACAAAAACAGAAATCATAGGCTAATGATTTTGATCTGTGTTAAAGGTTGAATTTGATCAGCTTATTTCTCTCTAATATGCCTGGCAGAAAAATATTCATTTGTTTTGTCCAGATGGATGGGGAACAGTTTTGCCACACCCAGTTAAGCTTTCCTTCTGCTTCAGTTCATATGGCAGTAAAGATAGATTAGGAGTTGAGATTAATACAGAAAACGTTTTGTTTTCCATCTCAAAACTCTAGCCACAATTTTAAAATAATAATACTGCAGTGACCTTGAAAATATCCCAATCTTTGAATCATGGCATGCCTATTTCCTGCCTTTTCCCTGAGTGACCCTATGCTGTGGCCCAAATACCAGTAAAATAAAATATGTACAATACAACAATAGTTTACGCTTTGAATCATGTTGGCACATTTTGTAGCTGGATTGAATGTAGAATATTTCATTACAGTGATATTTCCTACGTCTCTAAAACCACATTTTAATACACATTAGCTCCCAGTGGTTTGTGTGCTACAATAGGTAGGCCTCTAGGGACTGGGAGCCCAAACTCCAGCCATAACTAATAATTAGAGTCTCAACTATATTGCAGGACAAGGATTTCTGTGGTGAAAAAAAAAATGAGACTTAGGTGACTGGAAAATTCAAGGCATAGCTGTATACAGAGAAGAAAAGCTGAAATGGCTCATTTGCCCCCTTTCCATTTGCAGAACAGCCATAAAAATGCCAGACAGATTGATTTTTAGGCAAACAGTAATGCTGCACTAAAGTAAAGATTAATTCACAATATTCCTCTTGCAAGCCTGCATTTTGACTCCATTTCCAATTCTGTGCGGATTTGAGTATACTTTAATTTCAGTGGAAGAGCAGCCATTTCATGTTTGTATTTAAAGGGAACAGGCTTTTTCTCTCAGTGATAAAGGCAAAGAATGTGTCTGTATAAGTTCATACAAGAATTGCTTTCTGGGGTAATTAAGGTTTTATCACCCGGAACATTCCATGCAGACTGATGAGGGGAACAAACCTAGTATGTTGCAGCAAACTGACCACTGGATAAACTGTAGTATATATCACTCTTTTGTAAAGATGCCATGAAAGTCCCTTTGGCTTTGAAAGGGGCAGAGAATAGTTATTCTTTCCAGCCAAATAGCTGTATTATAACTATTTGGCGCACAAACTAGCAGTGAAATGTAAATCATAACCATAAAAAAATTCCCATAGAATATGTATAAGGCCATTTTCAATGTCACTGTTAAGGGCATATCAATATATACTGTATATATGTATTTTTCATTAACCATAAAGGATAACTTGGCCTGAAATGTACCTTGAATAATAATTATGTCCATCTTCACCCACAGGGAGTGAAAGTATATTTCAACATGTGGTTTTGCCTCCAAAAGGTTCAGTTCCAAAGCAAGCCATCATTTGGGTTGTTCACTTATTTAAGGAAATGTTTTCTAAGTGGTTAATTGAATGAGGTTAATACAAAAATCATTAAATGTTTTGGAGTACAGCTGTCACAATACTGATCTGAGTATAGCGACGTTGAAACTAAGGCCCCATCTCAGACAATTCTCAGAATTATTTAACAGTGAATCCTTCTTCCTAAGGAACTTTGGGAAGTGTAGCTCCATGAGGGGAATAGGGATTGTAAGGATGTATGAAATATTGGGGATTTTTAATCTTTGATTCTTCTCAGTGAACCAACGTTTGGAAGCCTGCAATAGCAAAGAATCCTGGGAAACAGCCTGTCTGTGAACTCTGAGTAGCTACATATTTTAGAAGCCAGAGGGGATAGACATCTTCACTCCCATGGAAATGTGGGGAAATGTTGCCCCAGTGAGAAGCAAGTGCTCCTGACAAACACACAAAATAGTCTGGATAGTGTTGACCTTTAGAAGAGGACAGGATAGTCGATTACCTGAAACATCAGGAATTTCCAGTTGGGAGATTGCAGTCATTATTTGGGAATTTATCTGGGAATGGTTTCTGGGGAAAACAGATTCCTCGGCCGATAATCTTAAATCCTTCTATTGTCTTTACCTGTCAGGTCCATGTCTCCCTGGTCAGGTTTAAACTGGGTTTAATTTAGTTAGAAAAAGTGTAAAACATGGGGAGTTTGAAGGGGTCATCAGTTCCTCTTCCTGGAAGAAAGAAATTCACCCCAGCTACATGTGCTGAACTTCAGAGCTAAGGACTTGGGTGAGAACTTTCAAATCTAGTGCAGGTTACATGAGGATAGAGCTTTGGCTCATTGGGCTAGATATGAAAGTCTCTCTCTCAGCCTTAGACTCACAACAACTCTTCAGGAAAGGGATACCCAACTCTAGAGCTCCTTTCCTTTCTTTTTCCTTCTGTGTGGGTGAACTGATCTCAGAAATGTGCATAGGGTTTAACTCTGTACTTTTAGTCTATCTAGTGCTGTAGAATGAACAAATGAATAATAGTTTGAACACTGCTTGCTATTGATTGTAAACGGCAATGTTTTTTCTTTGTTTTCTCTGAGTAAAACCAATCTTTATTTTACTTTTGGTGTGCTTTATTGCGTTAAGAGTAGAGTTATATACACTTCAGGGTGATGTACAGGTTAGCTCCTGCAAAAGGTCTCACTATTGTCACAATAGGGACACTTGAATTTCTAGTGAGCTATGCTCATAAGGTGGTTCAAAGGTCCATTCATAACAGGATATCCTAATAACTGTCATCACCCTTAACAAACTACAGCTCCCAGGATTCTTTGGAGGAAGGCATGACTGTTTAAAGTGGTATAATACTACTTTAAATGCATAGTGCAGATGGCACCTTAGTCCTATTTGGGGACACCCTCCCCATTATATTACAATAGTGTGAGGGGGGAGAATGGGGCCATGCTTGCAGGCTCTGTCCCACTAACATCCATGTTTTGGAGGAACTCATTGTATATGTAGGAACTCCACATGTGATGAAGAGCCTACCAATCTAGACAGACATCCTACTTCAGATTGTCCCTCTCCAATGTGTGGGAGATGGTGGGGTGGGGACAGATGATGGACATGTACCATAGGCAGGGAGGGAGGAGAGAAAGTGTGGCTGACCTCTTCCTCACTCAATCATGTGTTGTTTTATAAGTCACTTTGGAACCCAGATGTGGTGAAAAGTGGGGTATAAATATTTTAAATAAAACAAAATAAAAATGAGGGGGCATCCAATTAATTTAAATTACTGACAGATGTTTGACTGTTATTGGAGGAAAACATATGATGCCAAATGCTTATGTTGAATATCAAATATTTGCCAAATATTCACACCTCCAAAGAATATTTGACCCACATTTAGAGGAGAAATGTGCGTATGTGTGTGAGAGAAACAGAGAGGGGGTGGTAATTTCAGTTGTATCTGAAATATACTAGAGTTAAGAAAGAACACTGCATTTTTCTGTATGCACCATTGGTTTTACTGGAATTTGGGCAGCAGAATGAGACAACATACTACAATCCTGATGTAGCAGAATGTACTGTACCACTTCAAACACCAGAGGGAAGTATCTCTTCTTTGATTGTTTCCCTCCTTTTTTCTTTAACTCCCTGGACCAGAATATTTCTTCCTGATATGGTAGGCTTTTATTTGTTTGTTTTAATTATAATATTTCTTTATAATGTGGGGGAACATTCAAAAATCACATCTTCCACCAGCAGTGGTACACCCCACAAGGTTCTACTGCCTTCATTCTATTGAATGAATAGTCTGGAGTTCCTTCCATTCACATCAATTTAAAGAGATCATAAGGTGCTAGGACTGCTTCACCAAAGCAATCACTTACTCATTTGGATGTATGTCATTAGGTGCTTTGTTAATAGTTAATACTTTTTTTTTCATTTGCAGGGCTCTGACACACAAACACATATTCAAGATGCCATTTTGCTGCAGGCAGAGGGATCATTTTAATTGTCAATGGCAAGTTGTTTGATGGGATCAGATTACACAGTCAAGGAGAGAAATTACAGCTACTTATGAAAAAAATGATGTGTGTTTAAGCCAAATTGAGTTATTTAATGAGGGCTTTAGAAAAATGGATCATACCTCCATCATGTCACTTAAGTATATTGAACGGCTCAAGGGAAAAATAATGCATGAGAGCTTTAATTAATTTCCACTAGCAAATCCTTTGAGATACTGAAGTATGGCTGTGATGGGAAGTCTCTGGCATTTTCTTTTGATAGTATATATAGATTTCAAAGACATAGAAGTACAATAAAAAGAATCCACATCGACACATTTAGTGGGATGTTAACTTTAGGTTTACAACATTTTGTTAGTTGATACTTTTGTATTTACATAGCACTCTTCCAATATTCAAACAGCTTTTCACATACACTATTTCAGTAATTCTAAGGACAACCCTATTAATCCAATAATATCCGCATATTGTGGATGCTTAACTGAGAAATGGCTTAATGGCATAGAGTGAACTTCCTGGCTCATATCACTTGTAATTAATCACTACATTACATTCATTCTCATTTTAGCCTCCGGTGCATTTGCATTAAATTCCATTCAAACAGAGACAAAGGGGTCATTCTAATCACCAATGACATACATTGTACAAATCAATAGAACTATGATTATTTCATACAGGGATGGGGAACACAGGACACTCTAAATGTTGTTGGATTACAACTTCCATGATTCCATGCTGACCAGGGTTGAATTCAGACTGAAATTTATTCCATTTTCCTGACATCTTCTTACCTGATAATTTCTGCATTTTATTTGATCTTTCACATGACATATCATAACAGCATTTCATGTGATGTGTTTGCCTCAACCCCCAGTTTTCTGTAAGATGACTTGGGACTTGTTCCCGAAGGGCGGGGGAGAAATCACATGAAGCCAACTCAGAGCTTGGAAGTAACTTGTTATTTTTCCCTACTTTTCAGCTGCAACTTTAACGTTTCCACGTTAGGTTGGACGTTACTTGGGGACGGGAACAAGGGGAAGTCAGCTGCTGGCTGTGATTGGTTAACATAAGACATGTGCCTCACACTGATTGGACCTCTGCGCAGACTCTCTCTTCCCTCGTGATCTGTGTTAGGAGGCACGAGGGAAGAGGTGAATAGGTAGGGCCTGCTAGCATCTGAGAGGAAAAAATGGATGCCGGAGGAAAAAGCCAGGGCAAGGACAATGGAGGAGAAGGCAGCAGCAGGATGGCGAAGAGCTGTGGAGGTGAGTGATGATGATTTGTGTGTGCGTGTGTGCGTGTGTGCGTGTGCGCGTGTGCGCGTGTGCGCGTGTGCGCGTGTGCGCGTGTGCGCGTGTGCGCGTGTGCGCGTGTGCGCGTGTGCGCGTGTGCGCGTGTGCGCGCGCGCCCCCCCGTGGAAGCTTTGGGGTAACAGCCCACTGGATCAACCCAACTACCCTGAAATGTGAGGTCGGGGCCTTGGCTTGTAAGCGTCTGAAGGGGCACCATACATACGATGTCCTTTCAAAAGCACTGCATGATGTACATGTGCAGTACAGGATCCACAACAAAGTTATGTGCACTACTACAGACAATGGCTCCAACTTTGTGAAAGCGTTCAGAGTTTTCATGGCCAAAGAACCAGTGGAAGCTGCAGGCACCAGTGACGATGATGGTGATAACCAGGAGGAGGAGGAGGCTGAGGTGGAGTTTGTGCCTATCTGTGAGATCCTGGACACAGAACCTGAGGCAGAGGAAGAAGCTGCAGACTCAGGAGAGGATTTTGTTTTACCAGAGATGTGCTAGCCACACCCTCAACCTTGTGGCAACACAAGACATAGAGGCCATGCTTTCTGACTCCTCCAAAAGTAGTCTTCTTGGTCCTTTCAAGAAACAGTTTCGTTCCTTGATGGGAAAGTGCAGCAAGTTGTGGTCCAAGCAGAACCAGTCAGCCCAGATTGCTGAGTATATCCGTGCGCAGTGTGGTGTGTATCTGAAGGTACCGAATAAGACCAGGTGGAATTCCACCTTTGATGCATTGAAGCAACTACATGAGCTCCTGTCAACTGTGCCACTAAAAATGCATGCCATAATGGACCGCTGCTCCTTGTCCAGGATCACAGCTGCTGAGATTGAAGTGGTACAGGAATACACAGATTATGGAGCCACTAGCCCAGTCCCTAGATATCCTGCAACGGGAGAACGGCATGTTCATGGGGTATTTGCTACCAACGCTCTGCAATCTGGACCGCAAGTTAGAAGGACTGGAAAACAAACCTGAGAGGTACACATACTGTTTTCAGCTGCTGAGAGGTGTGCGTGAAGCCCTAAGAAAGCGGTTTGCAGCTATCTGGGAGGACAAGAGGCTTCTTCTGGCAGCCTGCCTACACCCTCGCTTCAAACTAGATTGGCTGGAATCGTGTCAGGCCACCACCCATACCAACAAGTAAGAACATTAGGGAAGCCCTTTGGGTGGATTACTCCAAGGGAAATGTTGTCTCAAGGGAGGCATCAGAGGGCTTAAGGTGGTAGGCAGGGGCTGGTCCTTTTCTTCCTGGGGCTCCTCATCACAACCTTGGGTTGCTGCAGGTAATCCTTAAGGGACTGCTGTGCTGCCCCATGAGTGTGGTGACTTGGTCACCTTCCTACCTTCCCTGTCATCATCCACAGGCTCAGGCTGGACCCTGAACCAGGGGACATGACAAGCATCAGGAAATGAAGAGCAGATGATGGTTTCCTAACATATATGTGTTAACATATCCTCTCTCTTTCTTAGATACACAATGGAAGCCTTGTTAAAAGCTGAAATAAAGATGGGTGTACTTAATGAGGACAGTGATCAGTCTTCAGATAAAGACCAGGAAGGAGATGACTTAGAAGATGACTTCTTTCACTTTCTGCCCCAGGGCAAGAAGTCAGCAGTGGACACTGCTGAGGAGGAACTGGTGAGGTACCTGAGGTCTCCCAGCAGGGAAGTGTCATCACTCCATGGCTTTCCACGTGTGCTGCGGTGTTTTTTGCAGCATGTGATGTTCCTGTATTAGTGTATATATGGTAAGTGCTGTTTGGATAGGAGATACATGGTAAGTGGAATGAAAGAGGAGGGGGGAGTAAATGGGCAGTAGAATGCTGGATGATTGGCTGAGTGTTTGGATGGCTGGAGAGTAGAAATGGAAGGATGACAGTTGAATCTGGGTGGACGTTGTGGGTTGTTTTGGTGGGTTTTTGAGAGGAGATTGTGTGGAGAGTTGGTGGATGAGAGGAGAGTGTGGAGTTCGGATTAATACTAAGACCAGTACCTCAGGGATAGATGAAACCATATGCTTAAGTGCCTTTATAAAGAAATCTTGTTATCTTTGTTATTTAATAAATATATTTGGTTTACCAAAGGCCTGATCCTTGGCTGGGGTTTCACAGACCAGAAGGGAGGGTAAGGTAAATACCAAGGCTGAAGGGAAACTGTAACAAATGGTGGCAGCGGTGAAGGGGAGAATATAACACCACAAGTATTCAGAGCAAACCAGAATTATATATAAAGATCAAAGGGATTGGGGACAGCTTAAGCACTCAGTCACAGAGGTAACCTTATAGAGAGACTCAGGCAGAGTCTCTGGGAATACTGGTTATAGGACGTGACTGGTGGTGCTGCCTAGCAGGGGGATCTGTTGAGATCTGTGCTAGAGTGGGGAGAGAAACCATAAAAAGGACAGTCCGGACTGGTGGAGTCCCTGGTGGTGCCTAGTGACAGGCAGTAACCATGAGCAGGTAGAAACCTGACAGGGAGAGCCAGGGAAGGGCGTCACACGTGTTGGCACAGTGGTGGGATACAAACCAAAGAGAGTCCCAAAGACACGTGGTGACAAAGGAGAATACATCACAGGTGTTGGCTGTAGCGGTGGTACGAATACTAGAGAATCCCTAACAGTGGTGTGGCAAACAGAAATAACAAAACAAGATTATTTGTGAGAGTGACTGGCAAAGAGTGTGTGGCAAAGAGTGAGTGAACTCAAACACCATGGCTGAATATATAAAAATGAAAAGAGAGGAGCTGGTGGAGAAGTGCATAACATTCAATTTACCTCACGAGGGTAAAGGGGTAGATGAATTGAGGGTAGCACTTATAGGATTTGCAACTGCCCAGCAAACCTGTCAGGGAAGAGATCCCAGAAGGATACTTAAGAAATCCCGCTTATATAGAGTATTTGAGAGAAAAGTTGAGATGGGAGGCTGAGGAAAAAGACAAGCAGAGGGAGTTGGAAACTGAGAGATTGAGGATGGAAGCTGATGGGAAAGATAAACAGCGAGAGTTAGAAACTGAGAAGTTGAGGATGGAAACTGAGAGATTGAGGATGGAAGCTGATGGGAAAGATAAACAGCAAGAGTTAGAAACTGAGAAGTTGAGGATGGAAACTGAGAGATTGAGGATGGAAACTGAGAGAATGAGAGTGGATGCTGAGATACAAGGGGAAAGATTAAAATTGGATAGAGAGAAATTTCACTCTAAGGAGACAAGGAAAGACAGAGATGGAGCAAAAATAAAAATTACTCCAAAGGACTTTGCTGACTATGAGCCTGGTCAAGATCCTCAAATTTATCTCACAACCTTTGAAAAGGCAGCTCAATTGTGGGGGCTACCTGAAGATAAATACATGCAGTATTTATCAAACCTGGTCAAAGGGGAATTGGCAGAGGTATACCAATATTTCCCCTCAGACAGGCCCGTCACCTATGCTGAGTTTAAAGAGGCAGTATACAAAAGATTCAGACTGGGACCTTACCATTTTAGAAAATTATTCCGAAACTGTCAGATCCAAGCAGGGAGGTCTTTTGTTGAACTGGGAGCAAAGTTGATGGATATACTTGGAAAGTGGATGAGTAGTGCAAAAGCTCAGTCAGTGGAAGAGGTAAAAAGCCTCATGATACTGGATCAATTATACCATCAGTTACCACCAGAAATAAGGCTCCTTGTCAAAGACCGTTCCCCTACATCGTTGCAGGAGGCCGCAGAGATGGCGGATCACTTTGCCTCCAATAGAACTGGCTGGGTGGGGAAAACATCAAGAGAGTTTAAACCCAGACCATATAATGGTGGCAGAAAGGATGTGGTACCACAGCGAGTGAGTCCTCCAGTAAAATCTGAAGGGCACAGGACACCCCAGAGTGGATCTGTGTACCCTAAAGGTGAGGAGAAATTATGCTATAAATGTGGTAGACCGGGGCACCTACGTTTTCAATGTGAGGTTGCCAACCCCATTAGTAATCCTGCTCAGACAAGGGCAGTAAAGATAGAACCAAAAGAGCTAACAGCGAAAAAGCTTCAGTTCTGCCAGATAAACTGGACAGAAGTAAAAGACTTGGATTCGAGTCTAAGAGAGGAAGTGTGTGTTCAAGGGGCAAATTATTGGGCACTGCTTGATACTGGTGCCGCTCAGACATTGCTGAGGCCAGATTTAATAAAATCTGAGGAAATATTACCTCAGGAAACAGTGACTATCCAAGGAGTGAGGGGAGATCCAGAAAGCTTACCCATAGCCCTAGTGAAAATGAAATGGAGAAATAAAGAGGGAAAATATAAAGTCGGTATTAATGCCCACCAACAAGAACCAGTGATACTGGGAAGAGATGTTATGGGGGCACAGGGGAAAATATATGTGGTGACCAGACAGCAACTTGGCAAAGAAACAGAAGCCATGTTAACACAGGCTGAAGGAAACAGGGTGGAATCCGTTTGTGAGCCTCAGGTCACCATAGCAACCACTAGCAGGCCTGCTGAAGGAGACAAACTGTATCAAGTGGTCTCTAATAAGGAAGAGACAGAGCATTTCAGAGAAGAACTGAATAAGGATACCAGTTTGAAGCAAATAAAGGAGCAAGCCCTGACCCAACAGATTCCTTTCACTGACAAACTGAGGAATCAAGTTGTGTGTGAGAATGGGATTTTATATAGACTGTGGATGCCTGCTGAGAGAAAGGATGAATGTGAACCAGTGAAGCAATTGATAGTACCTAGCAAATACAGAACCAGATTGCTAGAGGTAGCCCATGATGTCCCATGTGCAGGACATCTGGGAATAAAAAAGACCAAGAGGAGATTGACTGCACACTATTATTGGCCAAATATCTCCAAAGATGTAAAACAACATTGTCTATCTTGTGGTATATGCCAAAAGGTGGGAAAAAGTGGAGTAAAGACTAAGGCACCCTTAAAGCCCCTTCCTCTAATTGGACAACCCTTTTATAGAGTGGGAATAGATTTGGTGGGCCCTTTTTCCAAACCCACAAGGCATGGCAAGAAATATCTATTGGTGGTGGTGGATTTTGCCACCAGATACCCAGACGCAGAAGCACTAAGGTCTGTAGAAGCCCCTGTAGTGGCAGAGGCTTTGTTAAAAATCTTTGAGGCTGGGTTTCCCTCATGAAGTGCTGACAGATCAAGGCAGTGTATTCATGGGAGAAGTGATGCAATGTATGTGGAAATGTTGTGGTCTAAAACATCTAAAGACCACTACTTACCATCCCGCCACTAATGGGCTAACTGAGAGATTCAATGGGGTTTTGAAGGGCATGATAAGAAGTTATGTTCAAGATCACCCACAAGACTGGGATGAACGTTTGGGATGCTTCTTATTTGCATACAGAGAAGTCCCTCAGGAGTCAACAGGCTTCTCACCCTTTGAACTGATGTTCACTAGAAAAGTGAGGGGACCTTTGGAACTGCTAAAAAATTCATGGGAAGGAACCCTGGGAGAGTACAAAACATCTGTAGGGGATTTTGTATTGGAATTCCGCAATAAATTAACATCAATGATGGAAGTTGTGAAAGAGAATCTCAGTCAAGCTCAGCAGAAGCAAAGTTACTGGTATGACAGAACAGCCAGGGAACGTGTGTATGATGTGGGAGATATGGTTATGGCATTCATAACCCAGGAAACATGACAAATTACAGGCTAACTGGGTGGGACCATATACCATAAGAGATAAGCTTGACACAGTGACATATGTAATTACCACAGACCAATTAAACAAAAACAAAGTGGTTCATGTAAATATGTTAAAGCCTTACCATACCAGGGATGCAAAGGTGTTGCAAGTTACCTTATTCCCTGAGGGAAGTGGGCCTGAACTTCCGGATCTGGTACAGGAAAGCAAAAACAACGGAGGGGTAGATCAAGTGGAATGGTCAGAGGAGGTGAAGGAGGAAGTAAAGGAAGAGATTCTGAGAGTTTTGAAAAACTATGGGAATCTCTTCAGCAATAAACCTGGCCGAACCAGTATAGCCAGACATTCCATTGATACTGGAGAGCATGCCCCAATCAGATCTGTACCGTACTGTGTGAATGGGAAAGTTGTGAGTGAAGTAATCTATGTAGGACATAAGGTGGGGAGTGGGAAAATCACCCCCTTATGGAGCAAGGTGGAGGCAATACAAGCATGGCCTATCCCCTTAACCAAAAAGCAAGTTAGGGCATTTCTAGGTGTGGCTGGTTTTTATAGGAAGTTTGTGAAATTTTGGGGGGAAATAACAACCCCCTTGCATGAATTGACAAAGAAAAAGTGTTCTGAGCGTGTGGTATGGACGGATGAATGTCAGAAGGCTTTTGATCTGCTAAAGCAAGCCTTGTGCCAAGGACCTATATTAATAGCACCAGACTATGAGCAACCATTCATCGTGGCTACAGATGCGTCAGACCTCGCGCTGGGAGTCATCTTGTTGCAGGAGAGAGAAGGCACCAGACATCCAGTGGTGTATCTGAGTCGCAAGCTGACGCCGAGGGAGAAAAACTATTCATCGGTCCAAAAGGAGTGCCTAGCGGTCGTGTGGGGACTGAATAAGTTGTGCCCATACGTATGGAGACGAAGATTCACGGTAACAACGGATCATCGGGCCTTGTTATGGTTACAGACTATGAAAAACCATAATACTATGCTGCAGAGGTGGTCCTGGGCCCTACAAGACTATCAAGTAGACTTCCAGTTCATCAAAGGCAAGGACAATGTATTGGCCGATGGACTGTCAAGGCAGGTGGCTGGGACTGCAGTGACGTGACCAGGCAGAGGAACAAAGAAAGACATTTTCCCCAGAGAGACTTGTTTTACTTATTAACGCGACGTATGAATCCTGGAACAGGAATAATACTTTGCCGTTATTTTAAGGGGGGGGGAAATGTGATGTTTCTGTATTAGTGTATATATGGTAAGTGCTGTTTGGATAGGAATTACATGGTAAGTGGAATGAAAGAGGAGGGGGGAGTAAATGGGCAGTAGAATGCTGGATGATTGGCTGAGTGTTTGGATGGCTGGAGAGTATAAATGGAAGGATGACAGTTGAATCTGGGTGGACGTTTTGGGTTGTTTTGGTGGGTTTTTGAGAGGAGATTGTGTGGAGAGTTGGTGGATGTGAGGAGAGTGTGGAGTTCGGATTAATATTAAGACCAGTACCTCAGGGATAGATGAAACCATATGCTTAAGTGCCTTTATAAAGAAATCTTGTTATCTTTGTTATTTAATAAATATATTTGGTTTACCAAAGGCCTGATCCTTGGCTGGGGTTTCACAGACCAGAAGGGAGGGTAAGGTAAATACCAAGGCTGAAGGGAAACTGTAACAAATGGTGGCAGCGGTGAAGGGGAGAATATAACACCACAAGTATTCAGAGCAAACCAGAATTATATATAAAGATCAAAGGGATTGGGGACAGCTTAAGCACTCAGTCACAGAGGTAACCTGATAGAGAGACTCAGGCAGAGTCTCTGGGAATACTGGTTATAGGACGTGACTGGTGGTGCTGCCTAGCAGGGGGATCTGTTGAGATCTGTGCTAGAGCGGGGAGAGAAACCATAAAAAAGGACAGTCCGGACTGGTGGAGTCCCTGGTGGTGCCTAGTGACAGGCAGTAACCATGAGCAGGTAGGAACCTGACAGGGAAAGCCAGGGAAGGGCATCACACAGCACAACACAGACATGCCTTCAAGCGCCGCAGTAGAACGCCTGTTCAGTACTGGTGGCAACGTAATGACTGTAAAAAGACATTCCTTGTCTGACATGCTCTTTGAGCATCTTGTTCTTTTGAGACATAACAGAAACATATTATAAAAGCTTTTCAAGTGTAAAATTTTATTTCAAGAGTTGGGGTATCTTCATTGCTTGGGGGGATGTGAGATTCTGTTATGCCATTATGTTAATCTTATGGATATTTTTTTTATTCTACTACCCCCTGTGTGTGTGTGTTTATTTTTAATATTGTTTTAGACTTCTTAGATGTGCAGCAGCCAAGGCCAGCACCTTGTAGGAGTTTTTTAAAAAAAATTAACTGAAATGTAATTGTAGTGATTACTTTTGAGAAAAAGTAAAGTAAGCAGTTACTTTCAGAGCAATTGCAATTGTAACAGTAATTACTACTTTTTTGGGCCAAGTAATTGTAACTGTAATTTATTACTTTTTAAAAGTAATCTTCCAAGCTCTGAGCCAACTGGCCTATCCTGTGGCGGGATGAGCTGGTTTAAAAGCCAGCTCCTCCCTCAAACTTGCCTTGTGGTGCCCACCTTCCCTCCCTTGTCAGTATGGGTATCTCTAGCCACCATATGGGGCTGAGTCAGAATTTTGGGAGGGAATTCTGATTTCAGACTCCCTTTCATTTTGCCTACTCCATACTGCTTGGGTTAATTCAGTTGGCTTTCAGAAGGGTGTGGTTAGCTTGTCTGGGCTGGCATGGAATTCAAGCAGATGAGGTAGGCAGGGTACACAGCTGGATACTAAGGCATTCTTGGGTTCAGGGCACCCTATAGGGAACTGCCAGTGCTTGGTTCTACTAGCAAGGAGAGACAATCATCCCCATTCTTTGCTGGGGAGCTACAGCCAGCAGCACATTGACATGCCCAGGGGTCTGGAAGGAAATTTTCCTACCAGATAGGTTTTAACCTCACCTTCCTGAATAAGGTTCAGTTTGGTTGATTTGGTTAAAAGTTCAAAAAGTTGTTATTTTTTTAATAAATATATTATTCCAAGTTTGGTGTCACGAGTTGACTTTCAGGTGTGGTGGCAAAAGCCACTTCTGGAAATCTAGCAACAGATAGTGGAAATTTAGTGCTCGTTTCTGTGTTCATTGCTTCCAGAAAAAAATAATTTGCAACCCCATTAACCCAGAAAATCACAGGAGTAAAGTGACAAAATTTGGGGCGATATATTGGTACACAGTTCTTTTCTGATGTTTTCATGGGGGGGATCATGGGTGAACTGAAATGTGCATGTGCAGAAAGCATGGGGGAGTAGCAGCTTGTCCAATGATGTTTGTTGATGTGTAGGCCACACACACTGGTGTGAAGGAAGTTTAGCAGAACATGGTGGCATATTGATCAAATAGTCACATTTCCATAATGTAGTGTGAAAGGAATGTTAGAAATCAGGACAGAAGCTCTACTATTATAATCAGTGAAACTAATGCAATAAACCCCATGTCTGAATGCAGCTTTAGGCTGAAGGGAATTGGAGTCATCTTTCAAAAACCACCCCTTCTGCTAGAGAAGGATCAGTCAGTGCATCGTCCTCCAGATGTTGTTGGACTATAACTCCAGTCAGCCCCATTATACATGACCAATGGTGAAGGACTGGGGAAGTTATTAGTATTGATTATATTTGTATACCTACTTTCAGTGGTGTCCAGGGTGATTCTCAAGCTCCAGTCTGATGAGTTTTCCTATGGAAGCGAAATTAGGGTTGTGATTTTTAGTAGGCTGAGGCTTTGGACCTCTCATACAAGCAGTTTTGCAATATTCATTGATACTTCTCACACATATTTCCAGTTTTTTTTTTTAAAAAAAGGTCAGTGAGTCAGTATTGTTTGCATGCTTGACATTAACACAGTTTATGAGTGCAGGATACCTTCACATCATTCAGTGGCTCAGTTTTATTTTACTCCAAATATTCTTCTTTAAGAACAACATTAGCATAGCTTTATGACAGGAATCTGGCTAAATTATTCAACTTGTGATGTCCTGCTTTATCTGCTAGCTCGTAGTTGTGTTCTTTGAAATAATAGAGCTATTTATTATTTTTATGCCTAGGTCGTATAAAAGCAGTATCCTGTACTATCTTCAAGGCACTAAAGTACTATAATATCACTTTCAAATTTCAGTGTCAAACCACGGGTGAATGGAATGAACCAAGATTAAGAAAATATGTCTGTTCCTCAGCAACTAAGATTTTTTCCATGAATAACTTTACAATGATTTATACTCACTATAAACTCATACTGATAAAGAAAAAATAATCTGAGTTAAGGTTTATCAGGTAAAAAGTTTATTACACGGTTATTGTGAAATGCTGACCTAGGATAATACCATTTAGAAAACAATGTCCTTGTAAATCTTTAGCTCTGATGTCGTAAATATCAGTTTAACTTTGCTTTTTGGCTATGCAAAATTACACTGATCTGAAGTCTAGAACTATAAAATTACCCAAGTATAGTGCTATGCTGAAGGAATGGAATTCAGTTAAATCTGAGAGCATACATGTAGCCTCTGATGCTGTTTCACTGAGCACCTTCAACAGGGTGCTGTTCAGTCAACAAGGACTTTAAGAAGGTGGATCTGTTTCATACAATTACTAGGCCAATGATTCCCTTCATATAATGGAGGAGAGTGAGGGTACATGTCCAGGGCTGGACTTACCAATGGGCATAGGGAGGCAGCTGCTTCAGACAGCACATGATCAGGGCAGAGAGTAGACATCTGTGGCTGATTTTTTAAATTTCTTTTTATTTATTTTTTATTATTATACAAAAATTTAACATAAATAATATAACAATATAAAAGTAACCCTAATCCCCTCCCCACTCCCTAGAGCCATTATTTATGAAATGATAATTTGCACATTATATTTGATCTTTTACACAATATGCAAGCTAGTTCTGGAATTCTAGTGGAATATAGTGCAAGTTTGGCACTATTTTTTATGACAAATAATATCAGAAATAATCCATTTGCAAGCTTGGGAACCTGGAAAATAGTGGGAGTTTTTTGCTAGCTGCAGCTGCTCATGTGACAGGCATTCTGCCATGCAGTACATTCCTGCACTTTATTCACACTTATTTTTCTGCCTGACAAAAATTGCACCAATACTCCAGTGTATGCGTAGTTAGCAGTAGCATTCCCCACCACCTTTCTCTATACAACTAAAATAATAAAAAGTCAGATGCTAAATGGAGAGGGTTTGCATGGTGAGAGGATGAGATCTTTGACATCTTACACAGTGGGAATTGTCATGAAATCTGGCCCCCAAGAGCCACAATTTGCATGCCTCAGACCCAATTCCCACCCTTTGGGCAATTGATCTGGAACCCAATCCCCAAATTCCCCTTGCAAGGCTGTGCAAACCAACACCAATCCTGCAAGGTAGAAGATATGCTGCCACCACCCCTTCACTGGTTCAACTCTGAGCTAGGGGAACTCAGAGCCCAGAAATAGGTAAACCAAGGTTCAAAGAGACAAGAGCCAAACAACACTCCTTGTCCAGAAACCTCTGGTTACACTAAAATACACTCCTGTTTAGCTTCTTGGTAGTTTGTGGTCAGTGGTCAAGGTGATTGATTCAAAACCAACTTTCCTCCTCAATGAATACACCAGATTAATAAGAAGTAGCTTTATTAAAAAGATAAGTGCACATTAATATAGGCATAACAGCAAAACAAATCCTCAGAACCACACACCCAACCAGGGGTTCAGGTATAACATAAGAGAGTTCAACACACAACAGAAAATAACAAACTATCTAGCCTGTCTACTTACTTAAGAGGTAGTTGATGGTAAGTCTCATCTCTCCTCAGGGAGAATAGCATCAGGTAAGAAGCAGTGGAACCCCACATAGGTAACTACCCATCAAGATGGAATCCCAGGGAAACAAAGGCTATGGGTCTCAGACCCTATACTTAAGGGAAAAAAGGCACTCAACGGTCCAGGATGAATTAACCAATCAGGGGCTTTCTGATGTAATCATCTTCCTGAAGCTTCTTCACTTTTTCACACCTTGCAGGCCCCCTCCCATCTGTGTTCTCAACCTTGTCAGGCCTGCATGACCTTAAGTACCAGGCTCCCAGCAGATTAGCAGAGATAAACAGGTGTTTCTGTTCAGGCCTCCCAACTGCTTACAGCTGGAAACAAAACTTAAAACTTTCCTGTCACAGAGGCCTGTCTCCTTCCAAGATGTACTCCCACAATTCCCTGTATCTGATACAAAGAAACCAGGTTAACAAATTTACAGAAATCTACAATTTCATGACACGCCCCTTTTTCTTGAAGATGATGTCAGAACTCAAACAGTTCTGCTTCATCACTGACATCAGACAAAGGAAAAAGCACAAAATAACCATAAACAATACAACAATATACACATTGCAATAAAAGGGAAATATTTCATAAATGCTCCAAGCAGGTACGCTACTTCCAGACTTATGCTATCTAAAATAAGTTCCAAAAAATAAACAAAAAGCAAAAAGCAACAATATCTAAGAGGAAAAAAGGACCCCTAAAATACCCACAAGAATAAAACAAAAAGGAAAAAGACTTTATTTCAAAAATAAAGAGATAGCAATAAAAATGGGTAGTGCAAAAGCTGGTCCAAAATCCAAAACAAGGTCATAAGCCATAAAATCAGGTCAAAGTCTAAAAAACCTTGTAAAAATCTCAAAACTGTAAAATCAGTGTCAAAACAAACCATAAGTCATCAGAACCAAAAAAATTAATCATCTGGGATAGGAGCACGAGATAATGCATCTGCGACCACGTTATCTCGTCCCTTTATATGTGTGATTGAGAAATCGAAATCCTGAAGTGCTAAACTCCATCTAAGAAGTTTTTGGTTGGAATTTTTCATCCTATCCAGCCAGCACAAAGGTGAATGGTCTGTTTGTAATTGAAAATGGCATCCCACAGATAAGGGCGTAACTTGTCCAGAGCCCAAACCAAAGCAAGACACTCTATTTTGATTGTAGCCAAATTGCGCTCTCTCTGAATCAGCTTTTTACTGAGATATGCAATGGGGTGCAAATCTCCATCAGCATCTCTTTGAAGCAAAGCAGCTCCAAGATCATAATTTGAAGAATCTGTCTGGACTACAAAAGGAATGGACAAATTAGGAGCTTTCAAAATGGGGTGTTGTACCAACAAAGTTTTTAAGGCATGAAAGGCCTGCTGACACTTGTCAGTCCAATTTACACGCATAGGCAAGAACTTTTTACACAGGTCAGTTAGAGGTGTAGCAATGCTGCTAAAATGAGGTGCAAATTTTCTGTAGTAACCTGCCAACCCCAAAAAAGATTGAACCTGTTTCTTAGTGCGAGGAACAGGCCAATTCTGTATTGCTTCAATCTTAGCTTCTGCCCCACCCTGTGGCCAAGATAAATGACCTCCCCCAGCCCAAATTGACATTTCTAAGCTTTGATGGTCAGTCCAGCATCCTAAAGTCTCTGAAAAACAATGCTGAAATGATTAACATGTGAGTCCCAATCTGAACTGAAAATGGCAATATCATCCAAGTAAGCACAAGCAAATTCTCCCAACCCATTCAACACAGAGTTGAGTCTCATGAAAGAACTAGGCCCATTCCTAAGCCCAAAAGGAAGAACCTTGAACTGGAACAGTCCCATGTGGGTAACAAAAGCAGACTTTAATGCAGCATCCTCATCTAGAGGTACTTGTCAATACCCCTTGGTCAAATCCAAAGTAGTGATGTACTTAGCTGCTCCCAGTCTCCCTATTAAGTGATCCATTCTAGGGAGAGGATACGGATCCACCTGAGTGATCTGGTTTAATTTTCTGTAATCAACACAAAAATGAACCTCGTTAGCCTCTTTCTTTGACACAAGAACAATAGGAGAAGACGAAGGACTGGCGGATGGTTCAATGACTCCCATCTCCAACATAGCCTGGATCTCCCTTTCCACAACCTCAGCATGTGGTCCAGTAACTTGATATGGTGGAGACTGGATAGGTGGATGGTCTCCATTAATGACAGAATGAGTGGCTAACTTGGTTTTCCCACGTTTACTAGAAAACAGCTTGAAATTCAGTCAGAACTTGGAACAATTGAGTATGCTGTTCATAAGACAGGTTCTCTGGCAGGGAAGCCTCTGCAATTCCCCCCTCCTGTTGACTTTCAGCAACCAAGTCCAAAAGATCCTCTGTATTCTCCTGTACTTTGGTACAAGCTAAAACCATACTTTTTCTAGAAAAAAAATTGTTTCATCATGTTAACATGATAAACCTTGGGTTTTCTAGTTGAGTTAGGGTAGGCCAACAAATAATTAGTTTCATTCAGTTGAGCTTTGACAACAAGTGGGCCCTGCCAGGCAACAGACAGCTTATGGTCGACTTGGGCCTTCAGCACCAAGACTTCTGAACCCACAGCAAACTGTCTTGTCTTAGTATGGACATCATAATGGGCCTTCTGTTGTTGTTGAGCCTCACCCAAATTTTCATGAGCAGCTGCCAAAACTGTTGGTGTTGCAAAGTGCCTGTTAAGGCTATGTGTGTGCCAGTGTGACACAGTATAAATCCAGGATGATTTAAATAGAGACAACACACTTGGAGTCTTGTAAGATGAATCCTTTTACTGATTCAATAAACCAAAAGCAGATATACAAGTTACTTTCTCTCTTTACGCCTTCACTTTCGAAAATGCTCCCCCCACACCTCAGAGACGGTTCCCAAGGACTTTATAGCTTTGGCAGCAGTCCTGCCAGCTGCAGCCTTCGGCTTCTCTACGGCCTTGGGCTCTAAAGTGTGATTTAACCCTGTCCATGTCTTTTTGGAACAGTTACATTTCACAGCTACCAACAATCCCCCACCTTCCAAATAGACATGAGCATATATACATTTGTTCTGTTTCACATCTTTACATCTTTCAGTTTTACAGTTTACAGTTTGTTTTTCTTCATTCTCAGAATCATTCTTTTATTGATACATTTACACAGTTTTTATACTTTTATTATACACATTCCCATTCTGTTTATCAGTCTGTCATGTACTTCTTCATTCAATGGTTTTGTTTATACATCAGTCAACATTCGTTTTTGGTTTGAAACATGTTAGGTATAATGTTTCTTCATCTTTCATATTTTCTGGTGTCTCTGTATACCCTGTATATCCTTGCATGTTTTGTGTTTTCAGGATACTGACTTGAAACCTTTCCGGTGGTTTCCCCAGATTAGATCTTTCAGACCTTCTTAATGTAATCTCAGGTTTTGGGCTGCTGTGTGTTTCTGACCTATCAAGAGCTTGTTCCTCTTCTTCTTGCTTAACAGTTTGCTCCTTTTGTTCAGTGTTATTTTGTGTGTGCTCCAGCTCAACTGACACAGAATCATCCCAGTCCTGCTCCTGGGCTTTCACACTTCTGCTAAAAATCACCCTTCTCTCTTGTGGCAGCCAGACGCGATAATAGGCGTTCTGAAAACCCATAATGTTTCCCTTTTGTGCCCTGGGTGCCAATTTCCCCCTGCGCTTGCCTTTAGGGATGTGAACCCAGCATTTCGCACCAAACTTGAGAATGTGTTGGAGCTTAGGTTTCTTTCCGTATAGTTTCTCATAGGGCGTCATGTTGATTGCACTGTGTATCAATCTGTTTTAAATGTGCGTTGCATACAACATGCATTCCCCCAAAAAAGCATTCGTGAGATTAGCATCTTTTATCATGGCTCTTGTTGCGTCCTGCAAAGACCTGTTTTTTCTCTCTGCCAGACCATTTTGAAATGGGGAGAATGGAGCAGTCAAATCATGTTTAATCCCATTTCTTTCTAAATATTGTTCCAAAGACTTACTGGTAAATTCACCACCCTGGTCTGATCGAATTTGCTGTAGATGAATACCATGTTGCACTTCCACTTTATGTATGAACTGCTTCAGTTTCCCTTCTGCTTCGTTCTTGGAATGCAACAGGTAAACTGTACAGTATCTTGTGTACTCATCAACAATAACTAAGAAATATCTGGCACCACCCTGTGACCTCTGGAATGGTCCTGCCAGGTCTATGTGAATTGTTTGATATGGTTTACTTGTGTGACTTTCGGCTTCCTTCTGTTTTGGAGCCACTGTTGCCTTTGTTTGTTTGCATATCTCACACTCTACATATTTTTCACATTTCCTTAATGTTACATCATCACAAAAGCTAGGCATTTTCCTAATTGCTTCGTAATTAGGATGCCCTAGCCTCCTATGCCAGTAGTGTATGCAGTTGTCATGTGGCTTCTTGTTAGAAAACATCATTACATTTTCATTGGGGCTTAGTTTTACATGAAACAGGGAATCCCTGAGAAACCCTTTCAAGCATACATTTTCTCCTGCTCGCAGCTCACACGTTTTGTTCCTAAATATGACAGTATACCCCATGGCATTTAGTTTAGACACAGACAGAATATTACATTTGATATCTGGAACATACAAAACGTCTGTCATTACAGTGTTTAACACACATAGTTCCACTGTCCCCTTTGCCAGTACCTGTTTCCGTGTTCCGTCAGCCAACACTACTTCTGATGTTGCTGGAACCATAGTCCTGAATAATGTTTTGTCTCTTATTAGGCTGTGTGAAGCCCCCGAATCTATTAGCCAATCACTGTTGTTTGATTTTACACAGTCTCTGTCTTTACTTTCTCCTCCGTCAGCATTCACCAGCTGCACTTGTGATTGTTTTCTCCTTTGTCTGTTCTGCCGCAAATCACAGTCTCTTTGAAGATGTGTTAATGACCCACATCTATAGCATGCCTTTGTTCCAAACGACCTGATGTTTAACTCAGTCCTGTCAGTCCTCCTTTCAGGCTTCTCTCTTTTCTCCTGTTCAAGGGAATCCTGCCGTCTCTCCCATTCCTGCAATAATTTTCCAGACACATATGGGAGTGTCAAATCCGCATCAGAAAGCACTTCCAGGGAGCTTATCAGATTATCCCATGATGAATTCAGCATTGATAAAATTATATATACTTTCTGTAGTTGCGTATGTGTCACGTCTCTTTCTTGTAACTCAGCAAAAATCTTTGAAATGCTCTACAAATGTTCAGACATCATGACAGCATCTGTCAGCCTGAGTTGGTATAACTTTCTAGCTAGGTGTATTTTGCTGCTTGCTGTTTTTCGAATATGAGCTTCATTCAAGGCTTTCCAAACCAATTTAGCAGTTTGTTTATCCTGCACGTGTAGCAACTGTGAATCACTTACAGCCAGAATGATGTACGATCATGCCCTTTCATCCAGCCTCACCCACTGTGCAGGCAGTGGATCCGATGGGGGTTCCTGCGTTATGACGCTCCATAAATCCTCTTTCATGAGAAACACCTGTATTCTTAGCCTCCAGCTTAAGAAGTTTGTTTCGTTTAGGCGTTCCAGCGGCATTCCTGTCGAAAGCAAAACTGCCATTTTTCTCCCAAACACTGCTTCACTGCATCTCTTTGAAAAACTCTGTCAGTCAGCTTTGCCACAGCCAATTTCCTTTACTCCAAACACCAGTCCACTTCCCCTGGACTTCTTGTCACTGGATTATACTGGTTTTAACTGGGTTATCTGGGCCCATAACCCTTTGTTGGTGTTGCAAAGTGCCTGTTAAGTCTATGCATGTGCTAGTGTGACACAGTATAAATCCAGGATGATTTAAATAGAGGCAACACACTTGGAGTCTTGTAAGATGAATCCTTTTACTGATTCAATAAACCAAACACAGTTACACAAGTTACTTTCTCTCTTTACGCCTTCACTTTTGAAAATGCTCCCCCCACACCTCAGAAATGGTTCCCAAGGACTTTATAGCTTTGGCAGCAGTCCTGCCAGCTGCAGTCTTCGGCTTCTCCACGGCCTTGGGCTCTAAAGTGTGATTTAACCCTGTCCATGTCTTTTTGGAACAGTTACATTTCACAGCTACCAACAAAAACATCCCTCAAAATATCCTGCAGCTTTTGCAAGTAAGTCACAACAGGAACAGGGACAGGGACAGAGTCCAGCTTCCCTTCCCACTCAGTTCTCAGCAATGACAAAGGTCCAACCAAATCTCTTCCAAAAACTAGTTGATTAGGACTATAGCCCAGACTGGCAGAAGGTGTAGCTCTATAGGCAAACATCAAAAGGACAGTGTGCGCTTGACCCCCAAGTGACCTGCAGTCACAACATCATGGGCCAACTTAAGCACATACATTCGAAACATTTTAGGGACTACCAACTGAGTAACAGGTTGCCAGTCAATAGAGTTCCCTTGAGGAACATGTTCTCTGTATAGCAAGCCATTTTCCCAATAAAATCTCAACTTTACAGTCTTTGACAAGGAAGGTGGGCCATTTTCGGCCGCTTCTCTGCATGTTTGAAGGCTTTCATCCTCCCACAAAGCTGTCTTAAACTCCTGACAGCCAGCAGACTGTAATGTGGTTTCCACTTCCCCCCCTCCTGTGGGCTTTAAAATGACACATTCTTCCTGCGGCTCGAGTTGCGACTCAGCTATTTCACGAAATTGCACCACAGTGACATTTAGTGGCGGTTCTTCCGCATTGCACTCCAAAGTTTCTGAAAGTTTTTGCAAGTGCCTGATGGGATTCATAAGCAAATTCTTCTCTGTTTATTATTCAAAAATAGAATGTCCACACCCAGCAGAACATCCCATAGACCTTGGTCTTCATGAACTATGACCCTGTGGCATCCCAACCAGTTGTTATAAGTAATAAAAACATCTGCCACTGGGACCTGAACTGTTTTCTGCCCATACCCCATCACTGCAAATTTAAGTCCAGAGACAAATTGATCTTCCTTCACCAGGTGCCTTGCTACACTGGTTACTTCACTGCCAGAATCTTGTTGTCCCATTACTTTAATACAGTTCTGAAAACTGAGTTTGGACCCATTCATTGCACTCTTGGGAAAGAAAGCTTTGAGAGTCCTTCTCAGGAGGCTGACTGTTCTTTTCCCCTCCCTTTACTTTCCCCATTGCATTTTGGATCACACTCACCGAAGCAGCTTTGACAACAGGACCATGGGGAACCTCAGGACAGTCTTGACAGTTAGGAGCAGAGAACAGGAAGACGGAATCTTGTTCTTCTTCTCCTGCAGGTTACCAGGATGAAATTTCTGGAGGCTCTCAACCCGGCTCTTCCAGATCTCTTACACGCACAACAGGAGCAACTTTAGGATTTTTCCTCACAGCTGGTGTAGGTTTGGACGTATTTTTAGCACAATAATCTGCTTTATGTCCTAATTCTCCACACCAAAAGCACTTTATTTCTCCTGGAGGTTTTTTCTGTATTCCATGTGCCGATAGGTTTGAGGCTACCTTGGGGTGGCTCAGCCCCTCCTTTGCCTTCTCCTCTCTCGGCTGTTGCCATGGTTTCTGCATTCCAGGCATTACCCGTCCAAGCGGCTTGGTAGGAAAGTTCTCAGGCTTTTTAACAAAGGCAGGTTTCTCACCTCCCGCTCAGTTTTTTGACATCTGGTCTGCTAAAGGCCCTGCTTCAACAAGCGTGGCAGGCTGTTGATCTTTAACAAGAGCTGCTAAGTCTTTCAGAAGGCATTTGTAAAACACTTCCCGGCCATACAAGTCCAAACTTTGCTCTTGGGTTACAGCCTCTGCTGTATTCACCCAGCACTCCACATTTCTCCCAATCCTTGATGAAAATGCAGCATAGCTCTCTTTGTTTTTCTTCTGGGCAGCTTCCAGCCACCAGTAACAATCGTCAGCAGACATAGCAAAGTGAGAGCAAGCTAACGTATAAAAATGATCATAATCATCAGCAAGTTCATCAGGCACAGAATTCAAAAGTTCACGGAGCTCACCTTGAGCATTAATGCATAACGCACTCATCCAATGCTCTTTTGCCACATGCTGGTCTCAACAAGCACGCATGAAAATTTGAAAATAGGTATAAATGTCTTCATGCTCATGAAAAGTTGGAAAAGCTTTTTTATGGAGGTTAGGCCCCACGTCTCGCATTTGCCTCTGCTTGCGAGATCGCCTTTCTTAGGCCCTCCATGCCCATTGCTGCTTTTCTCTGTCCTCATGAGCTTGGTCATATTTCTCGACTCAAACGGTCTTCTCTCATAGCCTCAAACTGTAGAGTCAGCAATTGCATCTGTTTTGCCAGGTAACACTGCAAACCTTTAGCCAATTCTTCCTCTTCGTCCTCCTCTTCTTCCTCTTCCTTGGCTTGTTCAGCTACTGCACCCTCCTCATGCCTAGGAAGCTGTATATGAAACATCAGGACAGACACACTCCCTTCCAGCTGCTCAGGCTGTGGAGGTGACATGCTGCCCTCCACTTCCTCAATTTCTGTGGCTCCATTAGCCCCAGGAGTTTGGGATCTAGTCTTTGGCTTCTGCAACATCCTGCCACTTGCCTCAACTACCCAAAACAATAAAGAGTTGTGCCAGATATCTCTCTTAATTTAGTTTTTGCAATGCACTTATTTACACAGTGTGTTCACCAGGAGCAAGTATGGTCTTGATCCCACTGCACTGCCAACATGTCATGGACCACCACCCCATCAGAGCATGGGGACCATGCTTCAGACCCAATTCCCACCCTTAGGGCAATTGTTCTGGAACCCAAACACCAAATTCCCCTTGCCAAGATGTAACTCCCAGAGTTCTTTGCACTAAGCCATGACATTACATATGATTTTAACATTTCATAAAAATATACAAGTTCCTGACAGGTTCGGTTTTATTATTATTGTTGAGATTTTTAATGTTTTAATGTATTTGTATGTTTTTATTTTGTACGTCGCCCTGAGTGGCTGGACAGCGAGCCAGATGGGTGACTAATAAATTTAATAAATATAAATATATAAATATATATGTTACATTGTTATAGTTTGTCTCTATGCCACCTTTTGGCCAAAAAGGCACCCAAGGCAGCTAACAAAGAAAGCACACAAATCAGACCTGTAGCTGGGGGGGGGGTTGTCCACCTCCTAAAAGTTCCCTGGACTCCCTATATTTTTTACAAAAGATAATTAAATTTATTACAAAAAAAATCTCTCAGTCCCCCCGCTCGGCTAATACAAAATACAAGAAAAAAATTCAAGTTACCAAAAAAAGGAAACAACAAAAAATTAACATTTTTCTCAAACTCCCCCAAAACAATAATCACAACTGACTATAGTTTATATCCCTCAGAGATGAAGTGAACATGATGAAGTGAAATCCCATACATTGAAAAACCACCACCACCACAACAAAGATTTATCCTTCCACTTTCCATTTTGTTGTTGTTGAAGGGACAGGGTATCACCTCACCATGTTCACCTCATCTCTGAGAGGTATAACCTTTGTTATAATCAGCAGGGATTATTGTTTTGTTTTGAAAGTTATAACAAGCAGCTATTTATTTCTTTTGACATTTGTTTTTTCCCTCCTCATTTCTTTAGGATACAATCACCAACTACAAATTTCCACATAATTTTAAATGAATTATCCTATGAAAATAGGAGATCAAGAGGAAGGACATTGCTGAAGAAGGGGCAGTCCCATTGGTGACCATCTTTCCTATAAAACACACACATTAATGGCTGGTTTCTTTCTCCAAGCTGCCAAAAGTAGTATGGGTTTGAAGTACTGCCAGAAGTGCAAGCAAGTAGTTGAGGCTAGTAGAGAAAAGGAGAACGAGCCAGTATAATTTTCTTTGAGGATATCTAAAAGAAAATTACTTGGTTTTCCATCAGAAGAGAAAGAGGATCTCTGAGCACATTGGAACAGGTTTGCTAATGTGCCATCCCCAAGCTAACCCAAAGTTTGTGCATTAAATCATATCACAGAGCCAGAGTCTAAGACACTAGTGAAGTCTATAGATCAATGAGTGACACCGATAAAGTTGATAAAAACTGCACATTTACTGACAGAGGTGAAATGATTCAAGACAGCAGAGCAGTTGAGACCAATTCGCTGTAAGCCCCCTGAAAAGCTGATATATCAAGGGAGTGAGCCTGAATGAAATAAAAGCAGGAGATATTTCTTGACCATATGGAACTACAGAAGTTCTAGCTAAAAAGAGCTTCCTTCTGGGAGATGGGGAGGGCAACAAACACATTTTAAAATAGGAATAAACTGTGGTGTAAAAGAAAATGTCCTTAATCGATACTAACGTATGTGGGAGATAAGCACTTGTTATTATGCTCTGGATTTTGTCACATATTTATAACACCAACATTCCAATCCAGCAAGGGACATCTACATAAGGAGGAGTAGGCTTCAGTGCATGGATTGCCTTGTTAAACTGAAGAAAACATATGCATGGAGGGGATGTCGATACACATAAAGGCACCTGAAACAATCTCTACTTGCAGTACATTGTTGGATGGAGATGCACCATCCCATCCTTTGTGGATCCCCACTTACCATACTTCTATTTTATTTATTCCTCCACTGTTGAAATTTAGATGGCATGCTCCCAGAAGCAGAGATCTATGTTTTATTCCCTTATGTTATTCTGCAAAGCACATGTACATTGATGATACTATTTTTTTATATAATTTCAGCAAGAAAAGGAGTAATTATATTGAGGATATTAAAATGAAACAGGGATGTTAAAGAAAGTGTGTACAATGCCATAGCTATACAAATGGTAGCTACAAAAAACATTCTGGTATTTTATTGTATGGATTGATAGATGAACCAGTCTCTTTCTGGTCCATGGCAGTTTTGTATAGATTTCTTAATATGTCCATTTAATTCTATTTCCACATTAATCTGATCAGCCCTGCTAAATTACAAATAGGCCCAGGGGGTTATGTACTAAGCACCCTTAAAGCTGATTTTGGAAGGCAAAAACTAAAAGGGATTTGCTTCCCTCCTGGTGGTTTAGTGAGCAACAATTTTATTATGAAAATGGCATACATTTTAGAGGTATTCCTAGAAAAGTAACCTACACAGTATCAGAAGGATAAGTGCAGGGACTAGGGAGCTTTGATGAAAAAGGGGAAACAATTTTAGGCTTGTGTTCTGCTTGATTGGCACCAAAAGTCACAGAAACTAAGTGCAAAGCTGACTTACCAGAAATGGATTTGTATGAGCATGGGGCAGAAGGACTTGAATATCCAGCATTGTCTAAGCAAGCACCACTTGTAGACCTAGTAAAGTACACAAAAGAAACAACAAGGTGATATTTTACCCTCAAAGACCTTTGACTGGACAGTCCTGATGAATTCATTCCCTCTGATCAGAAGCTAGGCCATTCAACAAGAAAGGGGGGGAAGCAGCAGCAGCAGCAGCAGCAGCTTTTCTGCATCCCAATTTCCCTATCCTGGCATTTTCCCTATATGGTAAGTAGGGGAGAAATGGTTTCGTTTTACAGTCATAATGTCTGCAGATTTTTTTTTAAAAAAAATAGCCAATCTCCACAGCACCCTGAAGGTCTGTTTGGGATGGTTTGGAGAGATCCTACTTTGGTTTGAAGAAGCCCCATGTCTGTTTATTTTGGTTTGGGAATCTTCTGAATCCAAATGCACACCCTTAATATTGAGCATTCCTATTGTGTGCAGATGGGGGGGGGACTTTATGAATTGTTATGCTCAAACAGTACCTTGTAACTGATTCTGTTGCTTTACAACCCACTATCCACACTCAAGTAGGACTTCCTTGAATTGCATCTTCCCATTGACATGTATGATGTTTCAAAATATTATTTACTTCTTCCAGTTACATGCAGAAAGTCAGGACCCAGCTTGATCATTGCTTATTCAGTTACAGAACCAACAAAACATTCATCCATTAGAGTATGCTGTGCTGCAATAAAAGCAAAATAGTCAAGACAAATTGTCTTTAACCTACAGCAAGGATGATAGAGAAATTTGATTCAATTTGCCCTTTTCAAAAAAATATAACTGAAGCACAGCTAACCAAAATTCACACTTATCCAAATAGTGCAAGCATTTCTCTAACCAAAAGAAGTTTACAAAAATACCTATATTAAAAGAATGCCATTCCCATCTTCAGTGGGGGTGTTTTTGCCCCCCCTCTTTCAAGAAAGACTTGGTGGTTTAGCCCAAGGAGGATGGAGGTCATGTGTGACCTTGGATCCAATAAGATGGGGACAGGGAGCAAAGTTTATCAGCTTCTTCTGCCCTCAGTCCTCCTTCTTCTGTTGTTTGCTGCACCTGCCTTCCCACCCTTCAGTATGAGCTTAGCTAATCACCACTTAGGGGCTGAGTAGGAATTTGTTTGGGGGAGGCATGCTTAGCCTCCCCTTTGGTTTATCTACTCCATACTGTGGGGCTTAATTCAACTGGCTTTATGAGTGGCGGGGCTGCTGCCTGTTGGCATGGAGTTTGGGCAGGTGAGGAGGTTGGAGGGTTAGCATGAGTCATACTGAGGCAGTTATGGGATTAGGGGCACCCTTTGGGGAACTCCCAGTGTTTTATGTCTGGGGTGCACCTGGGGGATGCCTCTGGGGCCTATCTTGTGCATTCTGGTGAACGCCAGTATGCTGGGGTCTGGATGTGCAGGGTGGGTGACCACCCAGGTCTTGCCTAGCAAGGAGGGATAGATTTATCCACATCCTTGGCTGGGGGGCGCATGGCTTATGGCTGTTGACATGGCCAGGGGTCTGGGGGGGTTGTTTCTCCACCAGGTAGATTAAGCCTCACCTACCCAATCAGGTTTAATTTGGTTGATTTGGTCTGCAGGTTCTCCAAAATTTATTGTTATATTTTAATAAATATAACATTTTCCCAATCTTTGCATAGTGAGTCTTTTTTGGTGGTGTGGGGGCAAAGTGTGCATAAAGATGTATACCGAAATAACATACAAAAATGCATTAGGAAAAATTGCTTTCAAAAATATGTACGTTAGTCAAAACTGCATACAAAGATGTGAGTGTTTAAATTTGCATTTAAATGCTGAAGAATTTTCATGAGGATTTTTAAAAAAATGCAAATTGCTGGAGAAATGTTGAGAACTGAATTTAAGACTGGAAAAAATGAAATTGGCAGAACCTTCCATCCCTAATTGACAGTGATTTTTCTTATATGATCTTAGATGATCTTAGATGTTCACTATTACATTTCTATGATTTCTTTCCTGTTTCTTCCAAATTGTTCCTAATTGACATTACTTTTATTTGCACCTCCTTTATTATTACTGTGTATATTTGGTTCTGGAATGAAATTAGACCTGTTTCTTTGTAATTCCCCCACAGGATCATGCAACAGATTTCATGTGCTTGTACTAACAACATATTAACATCACACACCCCAAATTCAGGTCTTTGGTAGATAACAAAACAACCTAAAATGAAGCCCATTATGCACATCAGCATCATACCTGTTTTTCCTATTTCCCAGTACAATTTCAATGTGACAGAAATTAGTGATACCACATTTAATTGAGATTGCCCTTTGTCTGGGCTGATAAATACCACTACAGAAAGAACTTTCTTGTTTTAAGGCTGTGCTGTATGATATAGTGATACAGTGCTGTATTACAGAAGGCTGTGTGTGCAAGTTTCCCACATGGTTACAAAGACAAGTAAAGAAAAATCTTTGAAACAAAGCACAGTTACTTTGATCATGGAAGGTCCATCCCATGTAATTTCTCAGAGACAAATTTTACAAGAAACTTATAGGAATGTGTTGTAGACTGAAGACAATCCAGCTCAACCCTGTGCATTAAGGAACAATACTGGATGCCTAACCTCCCAAATGGTGATCCCGCTCACTCTATCAGTGATGGGGGAACCTCTGATTTGCAGGCCTAATTGAATTAACTAAGTGTATCAATTTGGTCCATGAGACCATTTTGGCTAAGCCACACCCACTGGCCATACACCTGACATCATACTCGACAACAAGTGTGGGGCAGATGAATATACGGCTGAGCTCAAATGGGTTTGCAGGCACAACCGATCATGTAATCAATAGTGCCTACATAGCACAGGGCTGTGTCTTTGCTCACAAGCTTCAATTTCAAACCACGTGGGCAAAAGGAAGTCACCAGACATCATTGTGACATCAGGTGATTGACAGGTGGCTCCTAATTCACTGCCATCTCCTTTTAAAAATTGTTATTATTTGCAAGGCTTCCCAGATCTCACCTTCAGCCCAGGTGGAGCCAAGGAGCAGTGAGGACGCTCAGGACTTGTTCACCCCCCATCTCTGAGGCTAAGGGTGTGTACCAGTGTCCCTCCTTTCTTCCACCTATACTCCACCCCCACAATCTCTCTCTCCAAGATGCTGTGGCAGTTGAGGGCTTCCCCCAAATGCCTGCACCCTGCAGATGCTTGGAGGAGGGGCAGGTGTGTTTGTGTGTGTGCATGCACTGATTTGTCTTCTGCTCCGCTGTCATTCTCCAAGTGCATGCTAACAAAAACATCAGTTCTGATGATCACCCCAAGGCCTAAAAGCACAAACACCCCCTACTCAATCTATCCACTCTTTTGTCTTCACCCTTTAGCATCCCCACCACTACCACATTGTTGCTTCTTTGTTAATTATTATGATTATTTTAAAAGAGCTCAGCAGGTTGGCTGAGTCTGGGGTCCACATACTGCAGGTGAAATACATTATTTATTTAATTATTGTTGCATATATATCCCACCTTTCCTGCAAGTTGCTCAAGGTGGTGCACATAGTCCCCCTTTCCATTTTATCCTTACACAGACCCTGTGAGATAGGTCAAGCTGAGAGACTGTGTCTATCTCAAGGTAACCCAGTGGGCTTCATGGCTGGGTGGATATTTGAATCTGGATCTTAGTGTAACCCACTGGTGTTGGGAGACAGGACTGTATATCTTCAGACGGAGGGGGGATGCCAATTTGATGAACCTTTGCATTAAGAAAAGAAAGCAACACCTCCCTGTCTGCAGAGAGCTTTTTATGGAAGAGGATATTTGGAGATATGATTTTGCCACACACCATTTTTTCACTTAACAGAAGCTAAAATTACAATTAGCATGGGAGAGGGTTGAATTTTTTTGAGCTTATAAAGGGGGTCCTGTACTCATAAAGGTTGGGAACCACTGGTCTAATGCATGAAGCTGAGTGCATGACTGCAGACATAGCCTATGTTCTTGTTGCTTGCATGTGCAGAAGGAGCAGTGGGTACACATATCCTTCTCCACTCTAGCACCAGCAAAGGCATAGGTAGGTAATTTTAGACCCAGGACTTAGTCTTGGGGGGGGAGTGTAGATACTCATGTGTATTACTTGTGAAGAACACAGTTAAGATTTTTCTTCTCTCCCTCCCCCTGCAATTCCATGCTTTACAACTGCTTCTACATTTCTGATGTTAGAGGGAAAACAAAGAAAAACAGAATTGGTTTGCCAAACCTGATATAGAAAGAAGCAATCTCAGCATGTGCAGTTTCACATTTTAAGCTCACTTAAATCATAGCACCATCATGACTGGGAATAAAATAGAGTTTGTGTCTCCTGCCCTGATGCTAAATACATTTAACTTGAGAATGGGTACCATTATGTTGCAGGAAAAGATAATGTATACAAAACAAATTTACGCTATGATGAGCAGAGTCAGTTCCAAAAATGGAGGGTGAGGGTTGCCACAGCACTAGAACACAATTCAACAAAATCCAATTATAAAGTTTCCTGTCATAAACGTATACATCTTTTTTTCTGGTAAAAATGATCAAACTAAATTAAAACACACAAACACATTTTTCCAAAGTGGTAAACCACAATGTTTACTTGTTTGTTTATTAACAGCCAAAGGCTGTTACAAAAGCAAAACATAAAGCATAACTATACACAAGACTAAAATAAAACAAGCAATAATTTGCTAATAAATTCAATTACAGCTATTAGCACATTTGACTCTAAGTTTCTTTGCTGCCAAGGCAAACTTGGCTGTAGATAACACAATGTGGGGTTGTACAGAAGATAATAAAAGGATCACTTTTTGGGAACAATTAAGGTCTTTCCTCGTGGCAATCAATGGATTTAAAAAAATTTCACGTGGGAGAGAGAACATTGGGCATACAAGCATATAGTGTACCAAATCCTCAGGTACCTTGCATCCAGCTATGCATAAACGGTCACCAATAGGAATTCCAAGGTATCTGCCCTGTAAATATGCTGAAGGCATTACCTGGAATCTCAGCTCAGTGTATGCTTTGCGCAGGGGGGCCAATGTTAGTATATCAAAATAATTAAGGGCTGTACCATTTGGCATAATATGTGGAAACCAATGGGAAAAGGATGAGGTGGCGATCGCTGCTCTATCCACTTGTAGGCCATGTTCGAACATGAAATTACGTAGCGCATCTGAGTTAAAATTTGTAAGAAGGGTGGGAGTCAAAAGATATTGGAAACCAAGGGCAAAAAAGTTAGAGGCCCAGCCCCCATTTTCCATTTGGTCCTCCCAGCATAATTTTACCAGGGAGGATGAGTCGAGGAGCGAAAGTTTTTTCCAATAGTGTAGAAATGATAAGTCTAACCATTAAGGAAGGGGCATTTAATTCCAGTCTCACATGAGCGGCTGGGGTACTTTTTGGGAGGCCCAAGATTTGTTTAAAAAAAGTATTTTGGATTGACTCGAGGGTCATCCTTAGTGAGTGGCCCCAGATCTCATTTCCATACAAAATTGTGGGAAGAAGCTTAGCTTTATAGAGATTGAGCATAGGTCTTACTAGTTGGCCACCCTTTGAGTAAAATTTTTTTTTAAATAGGCCCA
Source organism: Rhineura floridana (assembly GCF_030035675.1). NCBI lineage: Eukaryota > Metazoa > Chordata > Lepidosauria > Squamata > Rhineuridae > Rhineura > Rhineura floridana. The sequence continues at coordinate 199,567,949 of NC_084480.1, read as the reverse complement.
ATGTTCTGAGAGCTTGTAGTTTGATATACGCTAACTGGTGGGACCAGTGTAATTGGTTGTTTATATGTATTCCCAAGTATTTAAAGGAGGATACTTGCTCTAGAGTGTGGCCATTTAGTTTCCAGATGGTTCTGGATCTGCTGTATCTCCCACACACCATTATTTTTGACTTTGAATAGTTAATTTTTAAAGATTGGGAATCGCTATATTCCTGTAGTGCCAAAAGCATACGTTTAAGGCCAATCTTGTTCTGTGATAATAGAAGTAAGTCATCAGCATAGAGTAGAACAGGCACCTTCCTGTTCCTGACCGCTGGAGGAAAAAACTCTGGTGAGGCCATTACTGGGACAATATCATTGATGAAAAAGTTGAATAAAAATGGTGCCAGTATGCATCCCTGTTTGACTCCTTTCATCATTGGGATTTTTTGGGAAAGCGTACCATTAAGTCCCAGGCGTATTCTTATGACTGTATCATAATGGAGGATTTGAAGAAGCCATAAAAGCCTTTTATCTAAGCCAGCCTTATCTAGTTTCTGCCATAGTAAAGTGCGATCGACAGAATCAAAGGCCGCGGCAAAATCAATAAACGCTAAGTAAAGAGAATGCAATTGGCCCTTTTTAACTTTCCCAATGAGATGATTCAATATAAACAATTGGTCCAGCGTGCTGGCTCCCTCTCTGAAACCTGCCTGGACTTCAGATATAATAGAATGTTCCCTATCCCAATCGCGGAGTTTATTTAATAAATATCGCCCATAGAGCTTTGCTGCAACATCAAGAAGGCTGATAGGTCTATAATTTGAAGGTAAGGCGGGATCACCCTTCTTGAATATCGGAATCACTATGCTCGTTCTCCACCCCTGGGGAATACATCCAGTATTATTTATTTTAGTAAATAGAGCCGCCAGGATGGGGCACCACCATAGGGAGTAGGCTTGGTATAGGTTGGGAGGAATCATGTCCTGGCCAGGGGCCTTGCCTAAATGTAGAGACTTGATTAATTGTCAGTTTCCTCGACCGACACTGGGGGCCATACTGGAGAGTCTGGAGGAAGAGATGGCAAACTTTGGGTTGATGGTATTAAATCACCAAATATAGTTTGAAAATGTGTGACCCAAGTATCTGGGAGAATCGGAGGGATTGAATTTATAGATTTATCATAAAGGGAGATGTGAATCAGGCTCCAAAATTCCTGCTGACTTCCTTGGTGGGCTGCTAGGTCAAGGCAATGCCAAAATTTAATAGAATATGATAATCTTTTATTTTTCAATAAATTATTGTATTTTTTTTTTATTTTAAAAGTTTGGCAACCGCCGATTCCGAATAGTGTAGCCTTGTAAAACGGGTTTGATAACAAAGTTGTTTCTTCTTAGCCCTACAATATTTATCGAACCATGGCTTAAGGCCTGTTCGAAAACCAGCTTGGGTGACAATTGATGAGGTGACAGCAGGATGGAATTGATCAAGAATCTGTTCAAAAATCTTTACAATGTCATTTGTTTGACATGTAGCTTTTTGACGTAGATCCATAAACCTAGGGGACGTTAATAGTATTCTAGTCTCCTCTAATAAAAGAGGGGACCATTTTCGTCATTTTGGCCCTTGGGATATTAAAGGATTGGGCGTAGTTTGTAATTTAGGCATGTGAGTAATTGGTGAGGACAGGGACAATAATAGGGGGAGGTGGTCACTATCGGATCGATCTAGTATATCTAGTTTATTTACAATTTCTAACAACTGGGGAGAAACCAAGATATAATCAACCACGCTAGCTCCTTTACTATTGATGAAAGTGAAAAACCCCTTGGACTGGTCAAATTTCGATCCATTAAGACATAATAGATGTGCTTTAATCAATAGCTTAAACAGATTGTGGCCATTTATATTTGTTGTCTTGTCACATGATGTGCGGGGCAAATAAAAGGGGTCTCCTAACATTAGATCTGAATGATCCAAGGATCTTAAGAGATTGGGACCCATCCTCGCATTGAAATCCCCGCCAATTATTAAACTATAACTGGGATATTTTTGGTAAATTAAATCAATAAAGTCCAGAAAATCATGCCAAAGCTGGTTACGTAGGACTGGACAGCAAGGTGGAAAATAAACATTGATACAGATGAAACGAAACATAAAGTGGTGGAGAAGTTCTGGGGATGTTTTCGGTGTTATAATTAAGACCTGGCAATTTGCGGGGGGTGGGCATAAAACCTCCGATACTACTACATTTAGGTCAGTAGAAATTTGGAGGGCTAAACCTCCACTGGCCCGACCTTTTTGGGCCTTACGTGCGGCAGGCTTAGTCCAGCATTTAAATCCATTAATCAACATAAGTTGGTCATCTGTCAACCATGTTTCTTGAAAATATAGAATATTGAACCCATGAAGGAAAGATAGTAATTCCTGGTCATTACTTTTATTTTTCCAGCCCACTATATTCCAATATAGTATAGTAGATGGTGCCGGAGATAATGTAACAGGAGGATCACTTTGCAGATCAATTGTTAAGTTATCCACATCTTGACACAATGGATTTCAGTGGTTTGGAACGGGGCAGGGGGAAATTAGCTCTAATTCAGGTCTTATTACACTGACATTTGTGGTGGGGAGTTTGCCCACACTAACTTGGGGTTTTAGTGGCTGTGGTGGTTGACTATTATATCCAATTTCGTTTGGAGCCAGAAATCTCCTATCCGTCCAAGAAACCACTGTGGGATCAGACTCTCAAGACAGTAGTGCTGGGGGGATCATATGGGCGTTATCATATTGCGAAAGTAGGGGAGGAGAGTTCTTGTATTGATGGCATAAATCGGCCTTAAGCCGATCAAGTCTACTAATTATTTTCTTTTGCTCTTCTAAAGGCAGTTCTGGAAAGACTTCTAGTAACTGGAGGTCCTCTGACTCTCGTGATTCATTTAGTAGGTTTTCTGGCTGGTCATTATGGTCTGATTGAGACAGTTGTAGAGACGTATACATCTTTTTTTCTGGTAAAAATGATCAAACTAAATTAAAACACACAAACACATTTTTCCGAAGTGGTAAACCACAATTTTCAATGTCTAATTAAGAATAATTCATTAAAACATGGGAAAGTAGGATAAGGGGCAGCAAACATAATGATGATTCCAGAAACGACCTGGGGAAGATGAATTTGTGCAGAGTAGAAAGGAAATTAAAAAGACTCAAGGGGATCATGCAGCCTATAAATACTTTCAAGGTGAGTATATACATGAAGGAAGAAAATGAGCCAGTGGAGCTGGATGGAGCTTTCAAAAGCCAAAATCTGAAAGCAAACAACAAAGAAGATGATAATATATGAAGCAATCAGTAGTTAATTTAAAGTTGATATCCTGTAAGAATGGGGAACTTTTACATTCACATTTTTTAAAAAATTTAATAAATACCCAGCAAAAGCAAAAACAGAGTTCCTGAATGTCTTTTCCCCCTTATACTGAAACAACTAAAATATTGCTAATATATAAAATAGTAATTGCTTTGTTAGCTAAATAAATATAATAAAATATAACAAATTGGGCACTTGCCAAATATTTAGAGAATATCTCAGAGAAATGAAGTTCAGCCATCTCCATAGTGATACCAGAAGGAAAGGCTGTTACAATACCTAGCTCAGAACCCAAATACAATCTCTCCATGATCTCTCCCCCCAGTCAAGACTTTACATGGGGCCCTGTCTTTTTTTATGGGACAGGGAACCCGTGATGCTGCAAAAGTTGTTGGACTCCCTCCCATCAGGCTCAGATAGCAGGGCCAATGGTCAGGGAAGGTAAAAGTTAGAGGCCCAATCATATCTAGAAGAGCATAGGATACCCTTTCTTGCATTAGTTACAACACAAGATGACATTTGGGGAATTACTCTAGTTACTCGGAGTATTTCTAGGATTGACTGTGAAAAGAGTCCAACCTCCCCTAATAATAGAGCAAGAGGATTTTGGGGATCAGATGAGATGAGGAATGGAAGAAGAGGACTATGGGTTAAATTCAGGGCAAGTTAGTTGCATTAGGGTCCCACTGAAATAATTGGTCATGATTAAGTGAAGTCCCATTGATTCGAATGAGAACTATTTTCAGCTAACTTAGTCTGGACCCAACCCTATTTTACAATATTATGCCACCAAAGCTATGGAGGTTTAAGGTAAATTAGGATTTATTTTCAATGTACTGTTGTGATTCCAAACATGACCACTCATATAGTTGCTATTTAGAAACTTGGTTTAAGTTTTGCTCCTTCACAGGGCATAAAGAGCTCCATTTAAAGACTGATTATTAGTACTTCAGATTTATTATTCATCGAATCATAGAATAGTAGAGTTGGAAGGGGCCTACAAGCCCATTGAGTCCAACCCCCTGCTCAATGCAGGAATCCAAATCAAAGCATTCCCGACATCATGATCATCATGATCATCATCATCATTACTATTACTACCACCACCACCATTAGCAGCAGTAGCTGTAGTATTTAATTTATATACTTCTTACTTGCCAAAATGGCTTTTGTGGCTTATAAATATAAAATCATTATTTAAAGAAACCAGACATCATAAAAAATACACAATAAATTGCATCAACTATGGAACGCCCTCCCTGACGAGATACGCCTGGCGCCTTCTCTGTTATCTTTTCGGTGCCAGGTAAAGACCTACCTCTTTGCCCAGGCATTTTAAAAATTTTAAAAATTTTAAAATTGAATTTAAATTTGGAATTTTAATTATGTTTTATTGTGTACTGTATTGTATTTACATCCGCTTGTATTTTAATCTGTTTTATTATGCTGTTCACCGCCCTGGGAGCTTATTGCTATAGGGCGGTCTAGAAATGTAATAAAATAAATAAATAAATAAATCAAAACTTTAAAATAAGCATCCACAATTAAAATGTACAATACATTAAAACTATTAAAACAGTACAGAATTAATATAGTTCAAACAGCACTAAAAAAAATTAAAGAGGAGGCTCAAATCAGGAGAGTAAGTAAGGGGAATGCTTATTTAAACAGGTGTGTTTTCAAGAGCCGTTGGATTGCAATACCAATGGGGCCTCTCATTGATTTTCTGTAAAACCACACAAGGAAGAAGGAAGACTCAAAATTTTAATTGTGGTTGAATAATTAGATATCGGTTTAAGAGGGAAGAGGAAATTACAGAGTAATGCTGTGCAGGACACTGAATTTCTATATCAGACAAAGAGCCCTCCTACCTCAGATTTCTGTTCCCAATGATAGCCAGTAAGACACTTCTGAAACATTTATAAGCCAAACTTTAGCTATGCAGTATGAGATGCTTCCTGTCAGTACACACACACACTGGGATAAGGTCTTTACTTAAAAGGCTTGTTGAAACAGAAAGGTCTTCAGTAGACACCGAAAAGATAACAGAGATGGTGCCTGTCTAATATTTAAGGGGAGGGAATTCCAAAAGGTAGGTGCCACAATACTAAGGGTCTGTTTCTTATGTTGAGCAGAACAGACCTCCTGATAATATGGTATCTGTTGGAGGCCCTCACCTGCAAAGTGGAGTGACCAACTGGGTATATAAGGGGTATAATTGGGAGGTTACGTACATATACCATTATGTCCAAATATAGGGGTGTGGCTTCTTCACAACCAAAATGGACATCTGATCTATATCTCCAGCTATGAAGCCTGTACTGTGAGTAGGAACTCAAGTGAATTAGATATAGTTGATGGGGGAATCAGTTGGGAGAGGGACCAGTAGGAAAACAAAAGCAGAGCTCATGGTTATGCTGCAACAGACTGTTAAGTAAAGTTTGTTCCTTCTAATGAGTATTTGTGATTCATTTCAACTCTTGCAAATATTACATGGTATCAGAAGTCTACCTAAAAACATAAGGCAGTGAAAAATGGACCAGTTGGAGCCTCCAGGAAAGTAGGTGTTTGAAAGAAATGCAGCAGAGAACTGGAGAAGATGGAAGCAAGGGTTTGAATTGTACTGCATTGCAAGTGGAGCAGATAAGAAAGATGAGAGACTCCAGTCAGCATTATTTCTGCATGTGGCAGGTGAAGAAGCAAGAGAGGTATTTAATACTTTCCAGTTTGATGATGATGCAGATAAATATAAAATTCAAGGTTTGATGAATAAATTTGAAGCTCATTGTGTGCCCAGAAGAAATGTTACTTATGAAAGGCACAGGTTCTTCACTAGAATACAGAGTGAAGGAGAAAGGATAGACCAATATGTGACTGAGTTGAAGCTTTTGGCTCAGACCTATGAATTTGAGGAGCTGTGTGATTCTCTTATTAAGGATCACATAGTGTGAGGCATTCAGACAGACAGATTGAGAGCCAACTTACTGAGAGAGAGTGATTTAACCCTTGAGTGTGCAGTGAATATATGCAGGGCAGAAGAAGTGGCTGCAAAACAGATGAAAGATTTTGGGGCAACAGAAAAACAAATGGATGCCTTACAGGGTAAAAGTACCTTTAAAAAGCCAAAAGTAAGCCAGCCTCAGTGCAAATGGAGCTTTGGCACTACTACCAGCCCCCAAGAAAAGGAAATGCCACAGAGGTCTGTAGAAGCAGCAAAGGCCTGCTACAGGTGTGGTATCAGTCATTATGATATAAATGCTTGTCCTGCAAATGGGAAGGAATGCAGAAGATATGGCAAACTTAATCATCTTGCTAAAATGTGTAAAACTAGAGATAGAAAACCTCAAGGCAGAAAAATGTTATCAGTAGCAGATACAGCTAAAAATGCTCATGATTTCTTCATTGGCACATTGAATTCTGCAGCTCTGGAAGATGAATGGTGTGTGGATCTTCTCATAAATGATCACAAGTATGTGACCTTTAAGATAGACACAGGACCACAGGCTAATGCAATGTCTTTAAAAACATATAAATCCTTGCAAGCTGAACCACTTCAGCATTCAAATACCGGAGTAATAATCTACTCTGGAGAAAGACTACATGTGTCTGGTAAATGTAACCTGGATTGCAAATATAAAGATCAAAGAGCTGAGTTGGAATTTCACATAGCAGACTTTGATGCACAAGTTGTACTTGGTCTCCGGGGTGTGACTAATTTAAATTTGGTGCAAAGAGTTAATTCAATGAAAAGAGCTCCAGTAGATCAATGGGATGTTGCAGTTGAATACAAAAATGTATTTCAAGGCTTAGGTTGCTTACCAGAGAAATATGCCGTCAAAATCAACCCACAGGTTCCACCTGTAATTCATGCACCTCAGAAAGTTCCAGTGGCACTAAGGGATAAAGTCCAAATGGAACTGACTCGTATGGAGCAATTAAAAGTCATAGTTAAGGTAGAAGAACCTACAGAGTGGGTGAATTCAATTGTGGTTGTAGACAAGCCTGGCCGGGACCAGATAAGAATATGTTTAGATCCAAGAGATACAAACAGAGCAATTTTAAGAGAACATTTTCAATTGACTACTGTAGAAGAAATTGCCAGTAAGCTAGCAGAAACAGAATTGTTTACTGTTCTTGATGCCAGTAGTGGATTCTGGCAAATTCAGCTAGATGACAACAGTTCCAGGCTATGTACATTTAATACACCTTTTGGCAGGTACCGATTTACAAGAATGCCATTTGGCATGTCTTCAGCTCCTGTGGTCTATCAGAGGACAATCCAACAGACATTTAAGGGTATTGATGGGGTCACATGCTAGATAGATGATATCCTGGTGTGGGGGAAGACCAAACAGGAACATGATGAGAGACTGAAGAGAGTTCTGGACAGGTGCCAAGAGAGGAATCTGAAACTGAACAAAGTGAAATGCAAATTTGCCATGACTGAAATAAAAGATCTAGGACACATCTTAACCAAAGAAGGACTAAAACCTGATTCATCTAAAATAGAGGCCATCACTGATATTCCCAGTTCAAGTAACAAAGCTGATCTTCAAAGATTTCTAGGAATGGTGACTTACCTAGCAAAGTTTATCCCAAATTTGTCAACAGTAACAACCCCTTTAAGACAGTTGTTGGCCCAAGATGTTGAATTTTGCTGGATGTCAGTTCATGAAAGAGCATTCACACAGTTAAAAGAACTATTAAGAAAAACTCCTGTTTTGAAATATAATGTGAAAGAACCTGTAACTCTGTCAGTGGACGCTAGTTCTACAGGCTTAGGTGCTGTACTGTTGCAAAGAGGTGCACCTGTTGCATATGCTTCTAAAGCAATGACTGCGGCCCAACAGAACTATGCTCAAATAGAAAAGGAAATGTTGGCAATAGTGTTTGGATGCACAAGATTCCATCAATTTCTCTATGGCAAAAAAGTGACTGTGGAAACAGACCACAAACCATTGGAGGCAATTTTCAGAAAACCTTTGCATAATGCACCTCCAAGAATCCAAAGATGGCAGTTAACACTGCAGAAATATCAATTACAAGTGCACTATAGACCAGGCAAAGAATTCATCATTGCTGATACCCTGTCCAGGGCATATCTTGAACAGGGTGAAGGAATAAGTTCGGAAGAAGCTGAGGTTGCTGTTAACCTCATGTTCTCTTATTTACCAATCTCCAAATCAAAACTGAAAGAATTTCAGGCGGCTACTGAAAATGATAACATTTTGCAAATCCTGAAAAATGCCATTTTGCAGGGGTGGCCAGACTGAAGAGTAGAAGTTCCAGAGTGTGTACGTGTTTACTGGAATTACAGAAAGGAATTAAGTGTTCATGATGGACTCATTTTTAAAAGTGACAGAATTGTAGTACCACAAGATTTGAGGAAAGAGATATTGAATATTATACATGAGAGTCATCTGGGTGTTGAATTATGTAAAAAGCGAGCATGAGAAGCTGTATGTTGGCCAGGTATGTGTGCCCAAATTGAAGAATTGGTACTGTCCTGTACCACATGTCACACCTTCAGAAATAAAAACAAAAAAGAACCAATGTTACCTCATGAAATTCCAAGAAGACCTTGGCAGAAGCTAGGAATAGACTTGTTTAAATTTCAAAGAAAGGACTATCTACTTTTGGTTGATTATTATTCAAAATATGTGGAAATATGTTTGCTTGAAGACACTACAAGTAGATCAGTAATTTTACCCTGCAAATCTATATTTGCAAGACGTGGTATACCTGAAGAGGTTGTCAGTGATAATGGCCCTCAGTTTTGCTCTAGAGACTTTAAAATGTTTGCCAAAGATTGGGACTTTGTTCACACAACATCCAGTCCACTATTTCCTCAATCAAATGGAATGGCAGAAAGAGTGATCCAAACAGTAAAGAGGATTCTTAAGAAACCTAGTCTGAATAACACAGATCCTTATCTTAGTTTATTGGATTACAGAAATACGCCTACAGTAGATACAGCCTCACCTGCACAACTTTTAATGGGGAGACGTTTAAGAACAGGTTGCCTACCTCAGCACCATTGTTACTACCTCAGCAGGTAAAAGGTGACATACAGACACATCTGAAGAGAAGACAAGAAAAACAGAAGCTTTGCTTTGACAAAGGTTCAAAGTCTTTACCACCTTTGAAGGTTGGTGATTCTGTTAATGTTCAGCAAGATGGAGTGTGGAAACCAGCGAGAGCGACTGGACAAAACATGACTCCAAGATCATATTTGGTTCAGACTGATGATTTGTATGTATGTATTTTTGTATGTATTTAATTTGTATACCACTTTATATTTCAAAAAATCTCAAAGTGGTTTGCATTTCAACAAAAATCAGTATAAATTCTACATTCAATACAGTTGCTAATCATAAGAACAATAATCCACATTTTAAGTAACATAATTGAGCAATAAATCTCTAAACAATGTACATAAAATGAAAACAAAGTGAATCATATACAAAACAAAAAAAGAATATGAGTTATAAAATATATCTAATTCACATGAATATTACATATTGCCCTTGCGTAAAAAACGGTTAGTTTGCAGCTCGTTCTGAGTGTCCAGCATGTGTAGCTGACAACAATAATCCTAGTTTTCGTTTTTTTGACTCTCCTGATGGAAAATGCCTTCGCTTTTATGCCAAAAACATGGCCCGCCAATGTTGCTGTTTACGGACCATGCCCATCTGCACAGGACCACCATAAATTGGTACTGTAACTTTTTGCCTAAATACCCCCATACAACTTCCTTGATACAGCAAAGGAGAGAACACACTCTTTTCAGTTGCATTTACACAACAAACAACTTTGTGCATTTCTCCTGTCTGTTGATAGTCCACCAAAAACCAATCAGATAGATCTGAGCTGCAGTTTCTGGTTCCTTCCCTATATCGTCCGGTATTTCGAGACTGCCAATGTGGTCCTTCGAGTGCCTTTAACTGCTATGAGTGGCGAGTGTTCTGCTTATGGACTGTAAGGGACCCTTTTGCAAATTGTGCATGAGGGGCGGGGACATGGTCTGTGTTGAACCCAGTGGCTGCCTTGGGGGTGCCGCAATGCTTGATGAGCTTTGGCTGTCAATAGTATACATTTGTGAGTGGGAAATGGGTAGAATAGGGCTATGTACTCCCATGGAGTTGTTATCTAACCCAGAAGGGTTAGCTGTCTACAGATGGAACAGAAGAGATCTTCAAAGCACTCCAAGTTGTGAACCAAAAATGGATGAGACTACTGAGACTGCAACTGCACCTCCATCAGAGGTAGACCTATCAGAGTCTCAAGACAACAAAAGTGGAACAGCTGTGGCACAAAGTGCCAGTGATATACCAGAAAAGATTTTGGACTCTGAGTTACCTGTTACTACATCAAGAGGCAGAGTGATCAGAAAACCAATTCGATATAGACAGTAGTTTCTTTTTCTTTTTTTAAAAAAAGGGAGATAATGTGAGTAGGAACTCAAGTGAATTAGATATAGTTGATGGGGGAATCAGTTGGGAGAGGGACCAGTAGGAAAACGAAAGCAGACCTCTTGGTTATACTGCAACAGATTGTTAAGTAAAGTTTGTTCCTTCTAACGAGTATTTGTGATTCATTTCAACTCTTGCAAATATTACAAAGCCTGCTGTTTCTCTTCAGAAGTGAGTCATTTCCTTACCTGCTTTGCTACATCTAAGTAGCACCTGTTAGGGGAAGAAATGCAGATTGTAAATGGTGTGAAAAGTGATGCTCTAAGGCTCCTGCCTGCCACGCAAAGCACCTTTGCACTTTTGATAGCTCTGTGACAGTTGTAATTAATGGGCCTAAGATGGTGGCTAACAAAAGGAAAGCAGAAAAGCTCCCAAAGGTTGTCCCAGAGCTATCATTAGCTGATCTGGCAGCACAATTAACTCAAATGCAGACAGAACATCAAGTGGGGTGGCAAGTTGCACTTAAGCCCCCTGAAACAATGCCTGCAAGAGCTAACAGTGACTACCACTACCAGCTCTTGGGCTGGGCCTTCACCTGAAAACCCACACTGATAATTTGCATACCAAGTTTTAGGTCTTCAGATTAAGCTGGAAGATCAGCAGGATCACAACCATAAACAGAATCAATCTGTTGGGGGGAGGGTCCAGAAGGCATAGAGAAGGGGGATGTCATAGCTTTTGTGATAATGCTATTTCACCATCTCAACTTGGAAGTGCAAATGACAGAGAGTGACACTGAAAGGGCACATTGTGCCCTGAAGAGTAAGCCACAAGATGGTGGACCACCGAGAGATATCATTGTCTGTTTTGAGAGGTTCTGTATTTCTGAGCAAATATATAATTCCCTTCAATGCCTTAAAACTATACAGAATGCTGAAATTCAGGTTTATCAAGACATCTGCCCCGAAACCTTGATTTAAGCCCTTTACAGAAATTCTTCAAAAGTGTATCCCCTATAGTTGACTACCTGTTTAAGCTCACAGTCTGGCAGGGGTTTCGCTTTCATGTTGTATTTATTATTATTATTATTATTATTATTATTATTATTATTATTATTATTATTATATTTATATCCCACCTTTCACTCCAGCAGGAAGGAGCCCAGGGCAGTAAACAAAAGCACCAAAAACATTAAAACATCATAAAAACAAACTTTAAAACACATTAAAACAAAACATCTTCAAAAATGTTACTTTAAAAAGCTTTCAAAACATCTAAGAGTAAAAACATTTTAAAAAGAAGGTTTAAGAACATATTAAAAAGCAATTTCAACACAGATGCAGACTGGGATAGGTCTCAACTTAAAAGGCTTATTGAAAAAGGAAAGTCTTCAATAGGCGCTGAAAAGATAACAGAGATGGCACCTGTCTAATATTAAAGGGGAGGGAATTTATGATTGGGCATGCTGCTGTTAACGCTGCATGATCTAGACCTTCCCACCCTTCCACTAGACTCTTCACCTGATGGGCAATGTCTCCTTCTGTATCTGAATGGTCTATGAAATGGAGGAGATGGGCTTCTAAATCTCCTGACCTTGCTCCTCAGCTTGATCACTATGAAGGCATTCCATCGACCCCAAACTTATTTGAATGGCTGACTTCACCTCGCCTTTTGACTTCTCTTTTGAAGCAGGCTTCTGTGCTGAAACCTGCAACACTCTTATATTGTGCTGCTCTCCCACTTTTTGGAATCCCGGGTGATATCAGACTGTCTTCCCAATTCATGAGGTTTTTTTATCAGAAAGCCTCCTCCAACACTATGGGTTTGATTCAAGTTGTTTGTTCCTGGTTTTCCCCTGGTTTTCCTTTGTTTTATGTCACTCTGTGCTGGCATCTCCTTCATAGATCCCCGCCTTTAGTGTGATTTCTCTACATTGCATTTCATTGGATATACAATGGCTGAATTGAAGTGTTTTTCTTAAAATGTGAATGGCTTGGGAACCCCAGTGAAGGATAACATGATAACGACTGAATCACACAAACTTTCGCTGATGTAATCTTGTCCCAGTGAGCAGTCTCGCCACTGCATTTTGCACCAGCTGCAACTTCTGGACCAACCTCGAGGGCAGACCCACATAGAGCACATTACAGTAATCTAGCCTGGAGGATACCAGTGTGCGGACAACAGTGGTCAGACTATCCCAGTCCAGAAACGGCTGCAGCTGTCTTACCAGCCAAAGCTGGTAAAAGGCACTCCTAGCCACTGAGGTCACCTGGGCCTCTAGCGACAAAGATGGATCCAGGAGCACCCAGGAGCATACTTGGAAAGTATGTCTTCTGTTTTGGTTGCTTCTTGGCTTGCAATCCCATCTGAATAGTAAATTCTGGGCCTGAGGATACATGGATTAAGCTCGTTCTGCTTTAAGGACAATTGTTAAAAGTGTGACCCTGGGGAGGTATGGACAACTGGCCAGCAAAAAACAACAACTATTGCAGTTTTTCCCCTCATTTTTCCATTATGAAGGTTAGAATGTTTTCCAAAACACTGATACCATATGGGATTAACTTCTGATCAAATTTAGACAAGCATCTAGCATTGTTTCTTTTATGTGACTATCGAAAACATATCTTCGAAAGAGGGCTTTTCCTGAAGGAATTTGTGTAATTTGAGGCAAGATCTGATTCTAATCCTTAAACAAATAAAACAAGAACCTCACATGGTGAACTCAGACATTGTGTCTAATAGATTAATAGCTGAATTTATTTATTCTCCTCTGTAAAACATTTCTAGTCATGTAAATGAAAAATTTGAAATATAGTACATGAAGTGCTAATTGACTAAATACTTCCCAAGGCCATGCATATATGTTAGTTTTGTATTGCAGAGCTTTTTCAGGAAAACAACAACAGTGTACTTAATATTCTTGACAAATACAATAAAGATATATATAATGCCTTCCAAGTATGTGTTCCACTAAACTTCCGTGCATTATTTGCCAATTTATTTGCAGCCTTCAGAGCCCAAATGAGTTCATAAATTGTTGAAATGAGAAATATATTTACAGACTTAGGAGGAACTCTATCTCATATTCTATCCATATTCACATTTTTTTTTTAAAAAAAAGTTAAAGCAATGCTAACTATAATATCAGTTCAGCCCCATTCCAATTTGAAACTAAGTACAGCCTCTATTACATTCAAAGACCTAGTGAACAGTAGAAAATTCTAGCACTGTATTTTAATTAACATGTCACTACTAGCTGGGAAGATATCTCATTCTTGGAATGAAGACAATTGGATCATTATCTATAACTTCAGACCACTTGCCATATTTTTCTCTTTTACAATTTCAAATGAAATTATTATTCTGACCCTGTGCAAGGTTATAGTCTTCAACATTATTTTGTCAGAGTTGGATGACCCTCAAAATATAGTGTACAATTCCTTACTATGTTCTCTTGTTGCTAGCTAACTCAGTATCAGTTCTGCATATGTATTTTAACCATATGCGTAAGACATTACTACATCATTGTCTTTTATGGTGTTATATTATGGTTATGGATAAATGGTTAAATCACTGTAGTTTAAGTAAACCTATGAACATATCCATGAGGGCTCTGTGTCTTAAGGGGAATATAAGTTGAGTGGTTAGATGACCTTTATTGGGAGGACAGGAGGAGCGTGACCCTGTTACTCTTGCTTGATCTTTCAGCGGCTTTTGATACCATTGACCATGCTATCCTTCTGGGCTGACTTGGTGAGCTGGGTATTGGAGGCACTGTTTTACAATGGTTCTGATCCTATCTCCAAGGTCATTTTCAGAGAATAACACTGAGTGATTATCTTTCGCCCCCCTGGCAGTTGTGCTGTGGGGTGCCACAGGGTACCATCTTGTCCCCCATGCTGTTTAACGTCTATATGAAGCCCTTGGGAGCAGTCATCAGGAAATTTGGGGCAAGGTGTCAGCAGTATGCTGATGATACCCAGCTCTATTTCTCTGTAACATCTGAATCGGGAGAGGTCATGCAAGCCCTGGACCACTGCCTGGACTCGGTGGTGGGCTACATGAGGGCCAATAAACTAGTCTGAATCCTAGCAAGATGGAGGCACTGTGGGTTGGTGGTTCCCAAGTTCAGATAATTGGTCAGTTGCCTGCTTTGGATGAGGTCATACTCCCTCTGAAAGAGCAGGTCCATAGTCTGGGGGTGCTCCTGAATCTATCTTTGTCACTAGAGGCCCAGGTGACCTCAGTGGCTAGGAGTGCCTTTTACCAGCTTTGGCTAGTAAGACAGCTGTGGCTGTTTCTGGACTGGGATAGCCTGACCAATGTTGCCCACGCACTGGTGACCTCCAGGCTGGATTACTGTAATGCACTCTATGTGGGTCTGCCCTCGAGGTTGGTCCAGAAGCTGCAGCTGGTACAAAATTGCTCATTGGGGCAGGGTATCACCAACATGTCACCCCGCTGCTGAAAGAATTGTACTGTCAGCCCATTTGCTACTGGGCCAAGTTTAAGGTTCTAGTTTTGGTGTACAAAGCCCTATACAGCTTGGGATCAGGATACCTGAAAGACCATCTTATCACTTACATATCCAGTAGATCACTGCACTCTGCAAGTGAGGGCCTCCTGCAGATATCTTATCAGGAGGTCCATTCTGTACAACATAGGAAATGGACCTTTAGTGCAGCGGCACCTACCCTCCCTTTAAATATTAGACAGGTGCCATCTCTGTTATCTTTTTGGCACCAATTGAAGACCTTCCTCTTTCAACAAGCCTTTTAAGTTGATAACTTATCCCAGTCTGAGCCTGTGTTGGAATTGCTTTTTAATATGTTTTTAAACTTTTTTAAAAAAACAATGTTTTTTACCATTTTTTAAAGATGTCTTGAAAACTTTAAAAAATGTTTTTAAAGATGTATTTTAGAGTCTGTTTTTATGATGTTTTAACATGTTTTTAGTGCTTTTGTTTGTTGTCCTGGGCTCCTGCTGGGAGGAAGGGAGGGATATAAATCAAATAATAAATAAATAAATAATAAGTGCCCATTGTGCACATTCACCAGGCCTCAGGGAGCATGTGCACATTAACCTTCTATGAAGAGGGAATTGTTTCCCAGTCAATATACATAATCTCCAACAGGCCTTGGGAAATGTCTTAATTTTGTATATTTTCCAGTCATTAGGCATCCACTTGGTTTGAAGCAGAGTTTCTGGCCTCTCCACCTAGTAAGGATGCTCTGGCCTCTGGCCAGCTGGTATATCACTGGTAGAAGACAGAGCAGTTAGGACTTTGCAGCTGTGCAGAGACTTTCCTGCTGTACTCTGTCCCTGGAAGTTAAATAGGAGTGTTTGAATGACATCAAAACAGTTCATGTCCATCATTTTTGCTGCTATTGCTATGATACATACATGGCGCAAATGCTTCACTGTCTCTTTATTTGCTTTTTGCTAACTAAAGCACTGGGTTTGACATCCAGTAAATAATACAATAGGACTGCTTCCCTCAAGGGAGAGAGCCACTGAGGAACTTTAGGATAGAAGGTAAGTAGGTCAGCAAGTTCTGGAACAGGTAGACATTTATCCAGTTTCCTATTTGGTCATACTCTGGGAGCTGGGTGTCAGCTATCTCCAAACTCAGCTGCACAAGCTCCTGTGACTGCCCACCGGGACATCCTTTCTGCCACACTCATTGCTACCATCTGACTGTTCCGGTCTGGTAGCTGAGACAGAAAAGCCCTGGAAAGAGTCTTTAGGAGAAATTGCTTGCAAATATATGTACATCAGTCAAAATGTATACATATAAAAATGTGTTTATTAGGAGAAATTCACACTAAAACGCTGAAGAATTTTCATGAGGATTTTTTAAAATTGCAAATTGCTGCAGAACTGAATCTGACTGCAAAAATGAGAAACTGAGAGAGCCAAAATAGACAGATCCTTCCATTGCTAGCCAGACCTCAATGACTACAAAAGTGCTCTGTCAGGGCCAGCGTAATCTCATCCAATAACAACTACTACTATAACAACTTCTGTCACTTCTGCTCTTTGGGCATTGCCAACCACCGTGAGCCTCTGCTCTAATAATATGAGGCATGATTTCAAGCAGCATTGCCTTTTTCTCTCCAGATGAATGCTAATAAACTGAAAATAAAAGTCTGCAAAAGAAACTCCAGCAAATCCTCACATATACCACTGTAGTAACAGAATAACACAGCAGCAGCATGCCAACATCTAGATGAAATAAAACACACCAGAATAATGTTAGAAACGAGTGCAAACAGTTTTGTTTAAAACAAGTAAAAACACATGCAAAATCTGACACCTTATATTGTTCTCTAAATGCAGCATGCTTATGTCGTTGGTATACATAGTCATTTTGCATTCAGAGGATTCCCTTATTCTACTGAGGCTTTTCTGTGTTAATAATAATCTGTTTCCTTTCTCCACCATAGAGGCTTACAAGAATTACAACTGCAAGTCAGATTTAGTTCTCATTTTGTATTCAAAGCTGGAATTGCTTTTTCTCCAAGTTCACCCATTCTGCATATTGACTTACACCCTTAACCTAAATATAAGGGACTGCATCCATCTGAATAATCTGGTGTGCTGAATGACTCCAGTGAGTTCACAGCAACTTCCCCTCCTGCCCTGCCCTCAAATCTGCTCCAGAGGTTTGGGAAAAACCTAGAGCAAATTTGGGGGGCACATGAGGAAAGGGGAGGGAAAATCTGTGTCAGAATTGTTTAATATGTTTTAAAATAATGTTTCTAACCCTTTTTAAGGTTGTTTTTTAAAATGTTTTTAATGCTGTTTTGTTTTAATGTATTTTAAGATCTGTTTTTATGATGTTTTAAAGTTTTTTAGGGCTTTGTTTGGCGCCCTGGGCTCCTGCTGGGAGGAAGGGGGGATACAAATAAAATAAAATAAATAAATAATAATAAATAAAATGCCATCTTGTGGATGCTAGTCACACTGTCCATCATTTGCTCATTTCCGTCTTTTTTCCCCTCCCAGAATCACACATAAAAAGAAAGGCAGGGGAAAAAAGCACTGACTGCTGCTTAGTGCCTAGCCCAGAGGTGGGAGACCTGTGCCCCTTGGCCTACTTTCATGGTGATGGCAAGAAGGGGAAAAACAAGGGGGTGGCTGAGACCCATATTGAGGAGAGAGAGACAGAGAGAAGTGGATGCCCTGCCAACTGTTGGCTCCAGTTCTTCACATCACTGGTATATGGCCACTGACACATTACCTCTAACCCAGCCTTTTCCAACCAGTGTGTAGTCCAACAACATCTGGAGTCACACTAGTTGGGAAAGGCTGCTCTAAGGGAATGCAGGTCCAAGTCAAGACCAATTTATTACTTTTAAAGCCTCAACTCAGTATATTGTAGATAAGAATAGACAAGTATTCTGTTTCAAGTTTATGTCACTTTCGCATAAGTTCACTCATTAGTTCATTCAGTCCCTTCTCCACATCTGCATTTTTTTAAAAAAGCATCAACATTTACAGTTAAATATATTGTTTTAATCTATTTTCTCTCAAAATAGCATTTCTAAACATTACACATAAAATATAATTCAAAATTCATCCCTGTGCTTCCATGCCATCAACCAAGATGGCAGTGGAGGCATCAGGCCCTTAGGGAAACCTTGGCCACCATGTTGGTTGATGGCAGACTTGCACCTGCAGCACAACAGGCTCTGGCATGTCTGGCACAGCCCTGGCAACCAGCATTTACTTTGAGAGGTAGGTGGAGGATGTTGCAGGCGGCCGTCACAGGTCTGCATGGCAGTGTGTGTGGGGGGGTGCCTCAGAACTCACTCCTGTGATCCACACCACAGATCATGGAAGCTACCGCTACACACCCACCCTAAGGAGGGGCCCTTCAGGGGCCCCTTGGAACCCATGGGCCCTCAGCCTCTGGCACCAGCCCTGACTATAGACGTCTTCTTTGCCTACAACTTTAAAGTCACAAGCCTGCTGTAGGTGTAGCCAAAAGTCCTAATCTTTTACAGTAGAAGTAGCCAATGTGATATCCTCCAGCTGATCCTTCATCCTGACCTTTGGCTATGGTAGCTGGAGCTGATTATAGTTGTAGTCCACATCATCTGGAGGGCACCATGTTGGCTTCTCCTGCTCTACACTGACTGACAGCAGCTCTCCAAGATTTCAGTCACAATGCTTCCCCAGTCTTACCTGGAAATGCCAGTGATTGAGCCTGGAACTTTCCTCATGCACTGAGCTGCACTCTTTCTCCTAATTTGAATGACAGAGATAAGTACATGCTGAAATATCTCATGGGTCCTACTTTGGATAAACCATGTCCTTTCCAAGTGACATCCAAAGGGCACAGTACTTTAGACATTGCATTATCTATTCCCTGACTGGTAGGGTCACAGTCTAAAAAGGTGAACCATTGAGTCCATCTACTGCCACATAAGGCTGATGACACAGTTCTTTAGCATTCAGTTAGCCTTAATACTTATGTAAATGATTGGAAGAAGAAAGTGGCATGGTGCAGCATTTATCTATTCCAGTATTGCTTGCCATTACCTAAGATCCCAAAAGACTCTTACTGGAAAAATAAGCAGAAGATGCTCATGTCTCGCGCTGTGCAGCAATTCACCAATATTTACTTCTGTTGATCAATGGATTGTACAACATGACTCATGTGAGCAATTGGACAAGACTGTAAATGATCCAAGCTGATGTCTTAATGTCTGTGGAAAACAACCATCAAGAAATTAAAAATCATTTATTTACAGAAAACAGCTATTATTGTAACAATGATATTAGGTGCCCCCCAATTTACTCTGTCAATTTGTGGTCATGTGAACACTTAGGGGTTTTTTTTACAAGATTGATGGCCTTACACCTATGGCAGTTTTCAAGTTCTTGCATGCATGTTTTTTGCACATACTATTCAGACAGTTGCATTTCTTCACATAGCCCATAGTCAATCTATGAAATTTGTTCAA
This sequence comes from Rhineura floridana, assembly GCF_030035675.1. Lineage (NCBI taxonomy): Eukaryota > Metazoa > Chordata > Lepidosauria > Squamata > Rhineuridae > Rhineura > Rhineura floridana. Next base: position 199,548,217 of record NC_084480.1, on the reverse strand, counting down.
ACAAGATGTAGAAATGACCACCAACTTGGATGGCTTTAAAAGAGGATTAGACAAATTCACAGAGGATAAGACTATCAATGGTTACTAGCCATGATGACTATGTAGTACCTTCAGTGTTAGAGGCAGTATGTCTCCAAATACCAGTTGCTGGGAAACACAGATTAGGAGAGCACTGTTATGCTCAGGTCCTGCTTATGGGTCATATGGTTGGCCACTGTGAAAACAGGATCCTGTATTAGATAGGATCCAGCAGGGCTCTTATTATGATGGTCTGTCTGCCCAATTGCTAACTAGCCCTCAGTCCTCATGGCATTTATTAGTGATGTGGACATCACCTTTTCAAAATCTACTTTTTCCTCTGCCCCTTTCTCCCCTATTTTTCTTACCATATCCCCCCAAAAGAACTGGAGCCCCTTCCACTCATAGAGTTAACCCTCAACTTTTAGAGGGTTGCCCACCAGTGGTTAATAAAGGCCGGTGACTCAAGATCTGTTGGGGCTATGGAGGAGGTGGAGCCAATCTGGTGGAATGGATTGGGTGGGATTAATTTAGTATGTATTAACATATTCTTAAAAGTCCCACTGGGAATCCTGAAAAAGCAGCAGGGAGAGAAGCCAGAATTATTGCCGAAGGAGAGTTCCAGGAGCCCAGGTTAGAGCTGGTGCAGACTAGGAAAATCCAACTGTTTAATTAAGAGAAAGCATCTTTAAGGCCCACAGTGGGTGTTGACATGATGTGATTTCTGCCCAGTGCTCTGAATGACAAAGTGAAGAAATGCAATGAAGTGTGAATAAATGGTGGGAGTAACTGTGACTCTTATTGGCAAAATGTAAGAGCTCAGGTCAAGATAACAGTGAGAATGTGCAGTATAGGTGTGAAGAGTGTGGTATCAACTATAAATCTAAAAGTGATTTATCACAGCACAAACAGCATAGGCATTCCACAGTGCCTAATGAAGAGAGAACTGCTAACTTAACAAAAACAAAAGATAGTCAGTGAGGGAAACATACAATTTGCTGGTCACCTGAGGAATTTAGTCTACTAGAAGAACTTTATAAGAAACACAGCGGAAGGAAAGAAATAAGCTAAAAGGAAATGAATTAACATTGAAAATTACCATACATATATCAGATAAAAGATGAGTGATGGGAGGGAAGAAATTGGTAAAGAGAACGAAGAAGAGATAGTAGGAGAAGATAACAAAGTAAAGAAGGCTAGCATGTATGTTTTGGAAGCTGTATATTGAGAGAAAATTAAAAGCTTATTAAATGTGAAGAGACAATAACAAAGAAACAAAAAAAGCCCTTCAGTGGTGGATGAGAGGTGTTGACGATAAATGTATTGTAGACAATCGAAAAGATTGAAGCCTCTTGAGGTACTAAAGGAGAAAGAAGAGAAGAAGGATAAGAACAAGATTAAAGATGTAAGGAGAAGGAAGAAGAGAACAAGTTGGTAGAAGAGGAAACTGGGATGGATGAGAAAGAGGGCAGTGAGAAGATTCACCTTCAAGCAACTACAATCAGAATATACCAAAGATAGATCTATGGTGGCTAAATATATTTTGGATGGCTGTAGAAGAACAAAATGCAAGCTGTTACAGGATGAAGTTTGTAAAACATATAAGGTCAAATGGGGAAGTAGGACAGAGTTTAGATATTGGATGAATTGTCTTTTTGCAGGGGAGGTCAAATAATGACCTCTTTTAAGATCTGATTTCTGAAGAGGAAGTTAGGAATGTTTGAGGAAGGTGAATAGCAAGACTGTTCCTGGCCCTGAGTTAAGTTTTTTCCCCCTTACAAGCATTAATTCTGTGTCAGTCCATGTTAACACACCTATTGCATTACAAACTCTCTATGGGTCAGATTTGCAGTTTCTTCCTCTTGCACTAGCGTTTGCTACTCACTCGCTTATCTGCCACTCCCAGAAAAAACAAAATCCAGAGCAACATATGCTGAAATTTTTGCACTATTTTTTTAGGGAATCTGAAGAAACTGAGGATATGAATTATAACAGGGATCAAGAAGACATTAAACACTCTAGAGTTGAGCAAAGCTAGTCAAACCTATTATTTTGTATAGCTCAGACATGGGAAACTTCCAGCTCACTAGCCTAATTAATTAGGCCTGACAGGGTTCCCCTGCATTGGGCCAATGAGGCCATTTCAGTCAAGCCATGCCCACCTCCCCTATACCCAATGTCATATATGACATCAGGTGTGGGGGAGATAAAGCTCTGGCTTGGCTGAAAGAGGACTTACAGGCACTACCAATCAGCTGATAGGCACCGCCTACAAAGTACTTGTGTACAGAACTGTGTACATGATCAGCTGATGGTCAGGTCTTATGAAGTGCTGTGCAGAGACCTGATGATCAGCTTATGGCAACTTTTCCTCTTGTGGAATTGCTAAGCATGGCTACCGAAAATAATAATAATAATAATAATAATAATAAACTTTATTTCTACCCTGCCCTTTTTCCAATAGGACTCAGAGCGGCTTACAACTAAAAACACCACACCATTAAAACATACAAAGTATACAATTAAAAATAGAATTAAACTTTGCGAAAAATTAAAACCATAAAACATACGTTAAAAACAGCAGACAATTTAAAATAATAAAACCATATAATGTAGTCACCAATCCTAGGACACTTAATCCTAGTCATTCTCTATCCCAAATGCCCATTGAAACAAAACAGTCTTTACTTGTCACCAGAAAGATGGCAAGGAGGGAGCTAATCGCACCTCACTTAGCAGGGAGTTCCATAGCCTAGGGGCGGCCACCGAAAAGGCCCTATCTCGTGTCCCCATCATATGTACTTGCGAAGGTGTGGGGAGCACAAGAAGGGCCTCACCTGAAGATCTCAAATGCCGGGCAGGTTCATGTAGGGAGATACAATCTGCCAAATAGCCTGGACCTGAGTCATATAGGGCTTTGTAGGTCAAAACCAGCACTTTTAATTGTGACCGGAAACAAATTGGCAGCCAGTGGAGCTGTTGTAACAGGGGGGTTGTATGATCCCTGTAACCAGCCCCGGTTAGCACTCTGGCTGCAGCTATTTGTAGCAATTTAAGTTTCTGAACAGTCTACAAAGGCAGCCCCACATAGAGCGTGTTACAGTAGTCTAAGCAGGATGTAACCAAGGCATGCATCAGCCTAGTCAGATCAGGCAGATCCAGGAACGGGCACAGCTGGTGCACCAGTTTTAATTGGGCAAATGCGCTCCTGGACACAACAGTAATCTGGGCCTCAAAATTCAAAGCTGAGTCCAGTAGTACACCTAAACTGCGAACCTGAGACTTCAGGGGGAGTGCAACCCCATTCAGCACCAGTTGAATCCCTATTCCCTGATCTGCCCTCCGACTGACCAGGAGTACCTCTGTTTTATCAGGACTTAATCTCAACTTGTTTGCCCTCATCCAGTCCATCACTGATGTCAGGCACTGGTTGAGGACCTGTACAGCTTCCTTGGCTTCAGGTGGAAAAGAGAAACAGAGTTGAGTGTCATCAGCATACTGATGGCACCGAACCCCAAAACCCCGAACAACCTCTCCCAGCGGTTTCATGTAAATGTTAAATAACATGGGGGACAAAGCTGAACCCTGAGGGACCCCATAGGTCAATGGCCAAGGGGTCGAGCAGGAGTCCCCCAGTACCACCTTCTGGGTTCGGTCCTCCAGGAAGGACTGAAGCCACTGTAACACAGTGCCCCCAAGTCCCATGTCAGCAAGGCGGCCCAGAAGGATACCATGATCGATGGTATCGAAAGCCGCTGAGAGGTCCAGTAGAACCAGCAGGGACACACTCCCCCTGTCCAATTCTCTGCGTAGGTCATCCACCAAGGTGACCAAAGCCGTCTCTGTCCCATAGCCAGGCCTGAAACCAGATTGAAATGGATCCAGATAATCCGTACCATCCAATAATCTCTGGAGTTGGGCGACCACCACACGCTCTATTATCTTGTCTAGAAATGGAGTATTGGAGACTGGCCGGTAGTTACCCTGCACAGAGGGATCCAGGGTGGGCTTTTTCAGCAGTGGTCTTATGACTCCCTCCTTTAAGCATGTTGGAATTCTGCCTTGCTGTAGAGAGGCATTAACCACTCCCCTGACCCAATCGACCAGTCCCCCTCTGGTATGTTTAATGAGCCAGGAAGGGCAAGGGTCCAATGAACAAGTGGTGGCATGCACCGCTCCAAGGATCTTGTCCACATTGTTGGGCAAAACAAGTTGAAAAGAATCCATTTTAATTGGACAAACAGGCGCCAAAGTTACATCCTCAGAGACTGTATCGATTTTAGCATCCAAGTGGGAGCGAATCTGAGCGACTTTGTCTGCAAAGTGCCGTGCAAATTCTTGACAGTGGTCTGCTGAGTGGTCAGAATTACCCTCACGGGAGCCAGAACTTAAAAGCCCCCTAACCACTCGAAACAGTTCCGCTGGATGGCTCCCAGCAGACGCAATGGAGGCCGAGAAGAAAGATTTCTTCTTAGCCCGCACTGCCTCGGAGTAGGCCTTCAGATAGGTTCTAGCCCGAGATCGGTCAGATTCGCTCCAAGTCTTCCGCCAACATTGCTCTAGTCCCCGTCTGACACGTTTCATCACCACCAGCTCCTTGGAAAACCATGGGGCCGGTTTGGCTCCACTCCGAAAGAGGGGACGCTCAGGAGCTATTGTGTCCACTGCCCTGGCCATTTCCCTATTCCAGAGGTCAACCAGGGCTTCAACAGGATCGCCTGCCAAGGTGACAGGAAAATCTCCAAGAGCCATCAGGAAACCATCCAGATCCATCAGTGGAGGACTGGGAGCTATCATTTAAATTCCTCAGTATCCTGGGGTGATATTATATTTGGGACGGTAGCAGCCCATGTGGTGAGATGGAGCCATTCTCCCAACACTAGCATTGCTCCAGATTACCAGGAAGGGGCTGGATGGTAGCAAGGTCAGGGCTGCGCAGTCACACTGGGGCCAGTTCAGTACTCCTAGTTATGTGCCTGTGCAGCCCTGAGCTTGCTGCCAGCCAACCCCTTCTTGGTAAACTACAGCAATGTTTGTTGGGAGGGTGGCTTTGCCATGCCACATGGGCTGCTACTGGTAGGGGACATAATGAGTAATTAAAATGGCTACTATGTTGAAGTGCTTCTCCTTCTCCCCACTCCTGCCCCCAAGGAAGACCTTCAGTGGGATTACAAACAGAACAGGTCACTTTATCAGTGACGCTGCAAAATTGCAGCCAGTCTTGGTTTCCTAGAAACTGCATGGAATAGTTTTAAAGTGGCATGGAAGAATTAAACTGTTAAGAGACATGTACCATATATAACATATATTTTGTTTGATAAAGCCACATATTTAGTTTGACGAAGAATGGCAGACATGGCATCATTCTGCCTTTATTTTATTTTAAGAACAGTTAATTTGAGGAAAAACCATACCTGTAGCTTTCCCCCTGATTTGTACTCCAACTCCCGTCAGCCCCAGCTATCATAGCCAATGGTCAGAGATGATGGGAGCTGGTCCAGCAATATCCAGAGGACTACAGGTTCCTTATCCCTCCCATACAGCACTATGGAAATGGACTGCCTTCAAGTCGGTCCCAACTTATGGCTACCCTATGAATAGGGATTTCATGGTAAGCAGTATTCAGAGGGGCTTTACCATTCCCTCCTTCTGAGACTAGTCCTCCCCAGCTGGCTAGGGCCTGCTCAGCTTGCCACAACTGCACAAGCCAGCCCCTTCCTTGTCCGCAACTGCCAGGTGGGGGGGCAACTGGGCTCCTTGAGACTATGCAGCTTGCCCACGGCTACACAGGTGGCAGGGCACGTAACCCCTGAGCCAGTCACTGTGGGGTGATGTTTAGCTGGCCCTTTACACTCAGGAGACACAAGCGGGGATTTGAACTCATAGACTCTGGACTCCCAGCCAGGCTCTCCTCCCCACTGTGCTATACCAGCTATGCAGCACAATAGTCTAGTGATTAGGAACCCTTATTTTCACCTAAGTAGCCCTGGGTTGACTCCTGCTACAGAAATGTGGATTTTTTTGACAGCATGTAGTATAATGGATAGATGGTGGACTCAGGTCAGGAGGATCTACATCCAAGTCCTTACTCTCTGATGAAAGTTATTGAGTGACCTTGAGCTAGTCACTATGTTTTAGACTACATTACACCTTGCAACAGGATTGTGTGACTAAAATAAGATAGCCCTATATACACTGTCCTGAGCTCATTGGAGAAAGGATGGGATACAAATGTAATAAATATAAAGTATAAACCTTCACATTCAGCTCTGTGTAGCTTCAGGAATTGTAGTGCTTGACAAGCCACACTGAAATAAGGCTTGGTTAAGCAAAAGCAGTGCGTGGTAGATTTCTTTCATTTTCTTAAAATCAGACATCTTATAGATTTTCTGCTAAAAGGTAAAACTCTTCAGGGTACCAGTTCTAGATTGAATCAATAATTAAGTGTTCCTCATTTAAGATTCTTGTCATAACAGCAACCAAAATAATAGTTTTGCCCATAAAAATCACCTGACCCAGCCACCACTATTTTTGTGAGACTCTGTTTTCTTGAGTTCAGAGACCTGCTGATCCTGGCACAGATACAAGTCTGGGGTTCCAATAATGTACTTTCTGGGATACAAATAATAAGCAATTTAGGAGATATATATATATATATATATATATATATATATATATATATATATATATATATATATATATATATATATATATATATATATATATATATATATATATATATATTAAGTCTATTGGCTCTGCTTGTTGCTTGGAGGACACAGTTAACCTATCAATCATGACTGGCAGACTGGAGGCTCTTCTGTGCATTCCCTAATTAAATAGTGCAAGAGCCAGACTGTGAAATATGTGTTGTGAATGTGTGTGCATCAGTAGGAAAGGCAACCTACACTGTACTGTAAAATACATTTCCAAGTACAGAAAGCTTTAATTTAAAAGGGAACACCAGTTCTCAATGTTCTGGCCCAATACAAGTCTCATTATTTAGCTTCTGCCAGCATAATATTTTGCAAGCCAGTATTTAAATGGCTTGTGGGTAATTCTGCTTTCCACAGGATTGCTCACAGACATTTATATAATCACCATGAGAGAGATTGTGTGAGTATATATTGCATTCTAGTAGTGATGCTATAGCATTGTTCTTTTTAGAAGTACATTTAATTAGTGGGGAAAGTGGATGTCTCATATGACTTTGTTTCCATTAGCCTTCATTATTAGCACCAAAGACTAATGGATATAAATAACAGGCATATAAAAGCTTTTGAACACAGGAAACCTAATGAACCCATTCTACTTGAGAAAACATGTATTTTCTCACCAAGCAGTGACAGGCTTTTAAAAAGGTGGCTTTAGTTCCAGATTTTTCATGTTTTTCTTCACATCACCCCACCCCCCAATCAAGCTATCAAATCTGTTTTGGAGAAAAAGGCTGTATTTATTTCAAGTTAACAGTGCTGGAAGCAACATAACTGATCTTCTTGGAAACATATTTAATTTGGTTCCTAATATTTGCAGGCTATGAAGATATGCTGGAATTGAGGAATTGTCTTCTTCTTTTTTTAAAAAAAGGTTTCATAATTAAAAACAAAAACTCTTAAAGACACAAACACTTAAGCTACAGTGTACCCAAAGGAATTTTAAATTAACATTGATTAGGATAACAACACTGTTCCCTGTGTTATTTTTTGAAGGAAGTGAATATTCCAGGCCTGTATCTAGAGATGGTATTTATCCCCTTCAACAGTTTTCAAAGTACTGGGATAGGATGGAGCAGTAGCTCCTCCCATGGTGTTGCTTCACCAATCCTTTCACACGTGTTCCTCTTCTGTCTGCTATAACTAAGCAAGGCTCTAGTTGTACTCCTGGACAGACTAGAGAGGAGGGTGGACAAAGAGCAGGAAACACACAAATGTATTATACCTTAGTGCATCAAAGTGGCAGGTATCCTGAGTAATACCTGTAGACCATACTGGGAGAGGTATTTATTTATTTAAAATGCATCTTTGACTCCAGAGCAGGGGGTGATAGATTACAATAAAATACATAGCCAACAACTCACCTCTGGTTACTCACCTCTAACTATATAAAATAACTGCATAATAAAATAAACTTAATAGCAGCAAGCTTAAGGCCAATGAATCATCCAAAGGCTGAAAAGAATTGACATCCATCGGATTTGGGAGGGGAGGGGATTCCACAGTCAAGGTGCTTGTGCAAGAATGCCCTTTCTCATGTCACAATATATCTAATTTCAGGATGGTGCAGAATGATTAAAAAATATAGGCACTTTGAGACAACCTGTGAACTCATTCTGATTTGTTTGTGGGGAGGTTAGATGACATTGCATCAAACACGTGCCATCCCACACTTCCCAGTGCATTTTCCTGTTAATTTTCCTTATTGCTAGAAGTCTGATTTTGGGGGGACTTCCCAGCCCCAGGAACTGAATTTGCCAGTATGTGCTTGAATCCGATTTTTCAAACTTCACTCTTCTAAGCCTCCATAAAAGGAGGCGAAAAAGTCAAATTGTTTCTTAAAGAGGCAGTTTCAGAATAATGATGGACAATTTTCAAACATGTTAATCTCACCCATGGTACAAGCAACATGAACAAATGACAATGCAGAAGCACCAACTCTATCTAATCAAGGGCTAGGACTGGATGGGCAGGTAAACTAACAGTGTTCACTTTTGACTTCTCAAAGACTGGCTTTCACGTGATAACAAAGCTGGTCACAGGCCTGAGGGTGACAGGTTGCTCTACTCATAGGATTAATTAATCTTTACATTTTGTATGAGTGAGGCAGCTATTACACTTGAGGGATACTAAGCACTAGGTACCGCCTTACACAGAGATGCTGAACATAGCAGTTGGGAAGATTTCAAGAAAGATCTCACCCTGTATTCCGGTACATGTGTGCAGTGTGTGCATACTAGGGTTATAAATATCTGCAGTGGCTAGACCAGCATGGCAATGCTGCATGCACATGAGAACCTTTTAAATATTACAGCTGGCACACAGAGCATTGCCATGGATCATTACTTTATGTCAGCCACTTTGTAATGATTAAGTTGGCCCTAAGCAAGAGAGCAGAAGAACCAAAGTGTTGGAAAGGAACACTGGTGAAGAAGTCCTCAAGTACCAGCAGCAAGTTGCACTGGGAATGTTCAGGACTGGGGTTGATCTGACCTCAAAAGTTATCTGTAAGCACACCAGCAAATGAGAAAGACACTTTGGTAGACCATTACGGCCTAGGCATCAGTGAAAGAAAGGATAGCAATTTTCTACTGTTTCCACATAAGACTTTGAATCTAGAAGCACTAAAAAAGCTGGATTTAGATCCTGCAATGGCTTGTGGTTAACATAAGAACATAGAAGCTGCCCTGCTGGATCATACCAAAAGTTTATCTGTTCCAGCAACATGGTGACCAACCAAATGTCTATGGAAAACACACAGGCTAGAAATGAGTGCAACAGCACTTTCCTGCTGGGTTCAATACTATTGGAAATCTGTCCTGTCATGTACAATAGGGCCATATATAATAGGTGCAATCCTGAACAAAGAAGTTGATTGAGGTATATAAATGCATAGCCTCTGTGTTTAGAAAGTGAGTAGGGGACAAAACCAAACCCACTTTGTTCCTCTCAAGAGGCTTGTTTATTAAAGGTGATTGAGTTCCAGATCAATTGCCCTAAGGGTGGGAATTGGGTCTGAAGCATGCAACCCATCGCCCTTGGGAGCCAGAGTTCATGACATGGTTCTATATTGTTTTAAATTTTTAAATTGTGTTTTAAATTGTTTTTTAAAAGATGTATTTTAAATTGTATTTGTTTTTAGTTATTGTAAACCGCCCCGAGAGCTTCGGCTATGGGGCGGTATACAAGTTTAATAAATAAATAAATAAATAAAGGCACTGTTGTTATGTTTATTGGGACCCTGTTTGTTTATAGTAAGCCCTATGACAGATCTGTTCACAAAGAGATAGGCAAGTTTATTTATTCATATAGTATACTTTTATTTGTTCTTATCTTACCAAGTCTGAATCACTATCTGCTAAAATTTGATAGTCTAACTCTATTATTGTGCAACCTATACTCCGGACAAGAGGCTACTGTACAGACAGAATATGGAGAAACCGTTTGGTTCCCAACAGAAAAGGGTGTGAGACAGGGGTGTATTTTATCACCCTATTTGTTTAATCTATATGCAGAACGTATTATACAGAAAGAGGGATTGGACCAGGATGAAGGAGGTTTAAAAATTGGAGGGAGCAATATCAATAATTTAAGATATGCAGACGATATCATACTACTAGCAGAAACCAGTAATGATTTGAAACGAATGCTGATGAAAGTTGAAGAGGAAAGCACAAAAGCAGGACTACAGCTGAACGTCAAAAAGATTAAAGTAATGACAACAGAAGATTTATGTAACTTTAAAGTTGACAATGAGCACATTGAACTTGTCAAGGATTATCAATACCTCAGCACAGTCATTAACCAAAATGGAGACAATAGTCAAGAAACCAGAAGAAGGCTAGGACTGGGAAGGGCAGCTATGAGAGCACTAGAAAAGGTCCTCAAATGCAAAGATGTATCACTGAACACTAAAGTCAGGATCATTCAGACCATGGTATTCCCGATCTCTATGTATGGATGTGAAAGTTAGACAGTGAAAAAGTGGATAAGAGAAAAATCAACTCATTTGAAATGTGTTGTTGGAGGAGAGCTTTGCACATACCATGGACTGCAAAAAAGACAACTGGGTGTTAAACCAAGTTAAACCAGAACTGTCACTAGAAGCTAAAATGAAGAAACTGAGGTTATCATACTTTGGACACATAATGAGAAGACATGATTCACTAGAAAAGACCATAATGCTGGGAAAAACAGAAGGGAGTAGAAAAAGAGGAAGGCCAAACAAAAGATGGATTGATTCCATAAAGGAAGCCGCAGACCTGAAGTTACAAGATCTGAACAGGGTGGATCACGGCAGATTCTGTTGGAGGTTGCTGATTCATAGGGTCACCATAAGTCATAATTGACTTGAAGGCACATAACAACAAAACTCTATTATCAGGGTTAATATGCCTGTCCTCTGACTGCCCAATCCAGTTTTGAATTTTCTCCTGCTGGATTATGCCATGTGTCCATGAAGGTTAACATCAGCTCAACAGTTGTTCGTCAAATATCTAGACATTTCCACAGCATCTGGTATTCAGAGCAATACTGCCTTTGAACATGATCCATTTATTTCACTTTCATGACCAATAGCTGTCTGTAGGAGTATCCCCTAGGAATTATTCAAATCCTTTTTAGAATAGATTTTAGGAGCCTATATGCTTTGCATTTGTCAAGGAAATTACGCTGGAAACAATTTCACCATGTTACGTGATACTGTTTTGTTCATAAAGTTTAGAAGTACTTACCATGGGTGTTCTTGTCATCATACTGAACCTCTTCACAACATTGCTGGATGTTTGTGGCAGCCAATACCTTAGTGCAGGGGTGGGGAACCTTTGGCCGTCCAGATGTTGCTGAACGATGACTCCCATCACCCCAGCAAGCATTGCTAATGGCCAGGGATGATGTGAGTTGTAGTTCAGCAACATCTGGAGATCCAAAGGCTCCCCACACCTCTCTTTGGAGCTCTTCTCAGTTAGACTGAACTTTCTGGTCACTGCAAGTTGAGTGGGGGTAAAATAAGACTGTTCTGTGCAAAATCCTTGATGATTCTTCCACACATGTTGAGGATAATTTAATTAAGAATTCCTATCACATACCTTGACCACTACAACTGAATAAACTTTACAAATGCATAGTACAGTAATCTGGCATTATTTTCCTCATGTATGTAAATACAAGCACACTTGTGTAAATGACAGCACTGTTAATCAATCCTTGTTCGTCCTGTATAATACACAGGGAAATGTGAAATGGATAGATACAGATATAGATATTAATCCTACTTCCCAAACAAGAGGTTGAAGCTGACTAGGCTAGAACCACCTAATGAGTGAGATGGAATGAAGTGTCTCAAGATACCATTCCAGCACTCTTGGTAGCGTACTAGTAAAGAAAGACAAACAACATTAATGTGTGTGGATATTTCCTCTGTCATTCTTAGGTCTAGATTCTAAGATGGTTCTTTGGAGGAAATGGGATTTCCTATAGAACTAAGGGTTTTCAATAAACTCAGTCAGAACTATCCTATGGGAATGGAGTATCAATTTCATTGCTTTTCTAATTAGTGAGAATCTGCAGTGTGTGCATTCATAAACCCTTTCTGTGAATTGTAGGGTTGCTTACATTGATTGGATGCAGTGACTTTATTTTATTTTTACAAAATTTTGTTTCCACTAGATGGAGCATTGTTACTATTCTCTGGATTTCTGAGCCTGATATGAATCTTGAGCAGGAAAAGAAAGTTCCAAGCATTTAGATGCAAAATGGTAGATCATATGTTCAGTGCTTGAACATTTTCAAGATTCCATGATACATTCTTTTGCAGGATCTGTGGGTTGTTATAAGGGAACCATGTTAGGCCACTGTTAAAAAAAACAGCAAGGGCTCATACGCACTGGGCTGAACTTCACAGTAAATACACAGCTTTTGCAATCGCAATAGATTTGCAAGGTTTACACTTCCTACCTTCAAATCTTCTGTTTTCCTTTCACACAAGTAGGTGTTCGTCTGGAAAAGTTTAGTATTATTGTTTCCTTGTGGTCCCTTGTGACATCCTTCCCTGGCACCACCTGTGAAGCTCTCACTTGCGGCTACCAGCAGACAGGAACGTCAGGTTTTCTTCTTACCCTTTACAGCACTAGCACCGATCTCAAAAGATCCCACTGCTAGGCAGCACCATCCACTGCTGCCACCATTCGATACAAACTGTCCAGCCTTGGTTACTTTGCTATTCCCCCTGGTATGTGTATCCCAGCTGAAGGAATCAGGCTTTTATTTAACCAAGAAATATTTACTGAACATAAAAATAACAAGATTACTTACTTTGTTGACAAGCTTATGGTTTCGTATATGTTCTGACATGTACTTTACTTCTCATGAATTGCCTCAGAACTCCGACTCACTCTCAACAACAACACCAATCTCCAAACAGCACCAAAACCTCTCTTTCACCTCTCTCAACCTCCAACATCCACCACCCTGATTCAACTGTCATTCTTCCATTTATACTCCCAGCCATTCAAATGCTCAGCCAATCATCCAGCATTCTACTGCTCATGTACTCCCCCTCCTCTTTCACTCCACTTACCATATATCTTCTATATAACCAGCACTTACCATATTTACAATATAAGCAGGAACATCACATCCCTCCCCTAATTTTACATGTTTACTTTCTCCAGAGTATTGATATTGCTAATGGAGAAGAGGAGGTTTTTTTGTCAGTTTCACTGTTTCTTGTCAATTGCACGTCTCTTCAGGCTGGAGAGCATGGGGGTGCAAATGCACGAAACTGTATGAAACTGAATAGAGGGGGGAGTGAGTGAAAGGCAAAGTAGGCAGCAGCTGCCACAGCTTTTGCAGGTAGTAGAGAGGGAGGGAGATGGCGATGAGACATAAGAGAGCCTGCCCACTAAAAAAAATTGAGGCAAAGTGCCTACATGGAGGAGCACAGTGAAGTTGAGACGGTTTTTCCTTTCCTTTTTGCATTATAATTGGATGGGGTTGATACAGGAAAACTGTGTGATAGCTTCTGATTGCCTGCAACATCATGGGAACCATGCAAATGGGAATGCAAGTAGCACCAATCTCATAGTAAGTTGCTGTGTGAATGAGCCCCAAGTCATGTAGTGACTTAAAAGTATGGGACAAAAGGGGACAAAAGAATGTCCTTAAAAGGGGACAAAACTATGGCACCTTCATACATGGTAGCTCATTTCATACATCTTACACCAAGTTTTCTAATAAATTCCAGATTATGCTGGGAGAAAAACCAGCAAGGATCATCTTTAGGATGAGATCCATCACTGACACCCTTGACTGAAGGGAGTAGACCTACCCCCCTATGAAACACCTGCAAAGGCTCTGCACCTTGCAGCTACATTTTGGGAGGGTGGGAATTATCCTCTAGTCCCAACAAAGGGTCCACCAGCACAGGGGCAGTTGAAGGAACAGTTTTTAAGATGTTTTTAAAGAATTTTGTTTTGATATATTTTAAAGTCTGTTTTCCATGTTTTATTTGCTGCTGTGGGCTCCTTCTGAGAGAAGGGCGGGATATTAAGTTAATAAACAAACAAGCAAACAATTGGAAACAAAGAAAAGCATTTTGGTCTAGTAGCATCTAGCTCTCTGCTTTCCTACTGCTGCTCCAGAGGAACTTTTTTTTGTTGATTTTAATATACTGTCTGGTTCTGTTCTGGGTTTGTTGCTTTTATTATTGTGGTATATTATTGCATTAGGTAGGTAGGTAGGTATTATATTGTCTTAGTTAAATATTGATGCTGTTGTGATAATTCCACAAAGACCCAGCGGAATAAAAGTTGAGAGCTTTACTAAAGCTAAGTCAAGTCTTCTGCTCTTGCCTGAGCATAACTAAAAATTACTAACATACAGAGAGGAAAGTGAAATGAAATTAAATCAATGACTTTGCCCCTAAGAGGACCATATCAAAGTTACTAAACTGTATTTAGGGAAATACACAAAACTCCAACAATAGATGTATCTCATCATCTAACATCTACATGAAACCACTGGGGAACATCATCCAGAGGTTTGGTCTGTAGTCATCAGTATTTGGACAATTCTCACTGAACAGGCTCCAGTTAAATCTAGATAAGACAGAGGTACTGTGGGTAGGGAGATCACCTGCTCCATGAGGAGGGAGGTTTATAGTTGGTCCAATATGGGTTTGCACTGCCTTAAATAGACCAAGTGCATGGTTTGGGAGTTCTCTGGGGCTCAACACTAACTGGGAAAGCTCAGATGGCACTGGTGTCCACGAGTGCATTTCACTTGCTTAGGCTGGTACACCAACTGCAGCCATACCTGGAGAGGTCAAGTGTTGCCTCAGTTTTCCATGCCCTAATCACATCTAGGAGTACTACATCAATGTGCTCTATGTGGGGCTGCCATTAAGAAGGTCTAAAAAATCTCCTGTAGTACAGAATGTGGCCACCAGAGTTCTATTGGGAACTGGGCAATTGCAGCATGTAACATAGTTATTGTACCAGTTGCACTGATTACTCTATGTTTATTGGCATTAAGTTCAAAGAGCTGGGGTAACTGATAAAAATTGAGCAGTGAGAGTCAAAGCCAATGAGGCTGCAATCAACCACCCATTATGTCACTTCCCTTCAAAACCACTTAATATTCTTAGAGTCATAACCATGACTTTAAACTGAGTTTGTAATCTTACTCACGTGCAATAGAAGAATGCTCTCTGATCCCCAACTTTCCTGGGAATGAGCTCTTACTTAATATTTTAAAGCTCAATTGCCTTGGAAGATCCAAAACATGACGGTTAAAGTGAATCAAGCAGGAAAGGAGAAGTTGGACGATTTGCTTTCTACACTACTCAGTGAAACATCCTTGTAGCTCCTGCAGAAAATTAAGGATCTGAGTATAGAATGAGCACAAGCACTGAAGGCTCTGAAGGAGAAATTAGCCTCAATGGATTGTAAAATTAAGGATATGGAAACCATGGCCTCTGAGGCCTTAGATGCAGGCATATCCATTGCCAAACAGATTAAAAATGACAAACAAAAGAGCTCATAGCCCTTTCTCCAAAGCATCCCCCTAACAGCAACAAACCAGTGAGATCTTAACCAAAAGTATTACAAATGTGGAAGTAGAAACTATAAACTTTTATCTAATGTGATAACAAGGAAATGGGTCCACCAATTTTTCCTGCTTGCTGATTATAGGACAAATTATAATAAATCTAACTCTCTTTCTTAATATTGGTCCCTACATACAACTGGCAATCACCAGTTAACAGAAATTAGCATTAGGCCCCGCTCTATTCATTATCTGAAGTTCATGTACCCAAGAATTTGAATGTATTGCTTCAACTAATTATGCCACTGTTTTAAAGGAAAAGAAAAAAAACATTGCTTCCTGGACTAAGCTTAACCTATCTCTTTTGGACAGGATAGTATCTCTAAAAAAAAGTGGTTTTACCCAAATAGTTACCTTTTATTTCAAGTTTTATCCATTTCTGTCTCAGACCAGCTAAACATAAAATGGGTGAAGATGTTTAATAATCTTGCACTGAAAGATAAATGTGCCAGGTTAGCTTCTACTATTTTATACACATAATTAATAAATGTTTGTTGGAGTTTTCCATGGCTCCAACTTTGTCATTTGAGTTCATTTTTTGGGGGGAGGGGGGAAGTGGATGGTGATGATGGTGATGATGATGGTGATGATAACAACAATTCAAATAACTGGCACTGGTAACAGTCTTCAGAGATGATTCACTTGGGTGAAGATTGAGGTGGAGCCCGATCAGGCATGTTGCCTTTGGCAACTCCTTTAATATCCTTTTCTTGTAGTATCAACAGTATAATACTATTTTAAATGGTATAAATAACCTTTCTTTAAAAAAGCTACACTAACAATATCCTAATCCCTATTATACACTATCCTTTCTGGCCAGAGAACATGGAATGAAATTTCCTTGAAATTTCCCAAGGGAAGAATCCATATAAATTGCAGGACTTTTACAATCAGAGCACCCACCTCTTAAAAGATCAAATACATATTCCTGTACAAGGCACCCCAGTGAATTGGCTGGTCATCAAGTGGTTGTCCTCCTTTATATTAAAAGGGGTGGTTGCCATTTTCCACCCAGCCTTTGACCCTCTTTGAAAAAGTGATAGTAGAAGGGGTTTGTACCTATAAAGATGTAGTGTCACAATTATATTGTATATTGCCTGGACAGACCTTTTCCATCATCTCTGAAATCACTTTGGGGAAAGGAGCTGAATATATAGATCAGGAATCATGGAACAATATTTGGTAATCAAAACCCTTTTCTTCAGTGTCTGCCAGTGTCATGGAAAACTCCCTAAAAAACTATCTGTCAGTGGTACTATTCACCAGTGATGAGGTTGTGTATACATAAGAATATGAATTTCCTTTGCTGTATGGAATGTAGTACATACTTTCAGCTTTAATGGTCCTTCCTCACAGTGAAGTCATTTTGGGTCATGGTTCTGAGGGAAATGAGCTCTATCCATCAAGATACAGGCCTCTATCTCCTTTCTATCTTCTGAGATCAAGTCTTTAACCTGCAATCCAAGGAAGTTATTGTTTTCATGCTGGTTTCAGAAAAGCTGGCAATTACACAGAACTGGAAAGAGGCACACAATTAAACCACTGATGCTTTTTTCCCCATGAAAAAACCCTTTAATTTTTGCAATCACAGAAAAAGTTGACTCATCATTTACAATTTCAAAGGGGCAAAGCAAACCTGGAATTTTTTCCAGCAAATTGGTGGCCCTTGATCATGCATTTAAATAAGGATCCCTACAAACATTATGTCCCACTCCATTATGACTTTATTTGGAGATGACTTTGATTCTTCTCCACACAACACCCTGAAGTGAACTTTTATTTTTTTTCTTTCTGACCTGAAGAAATAATCTTCATGACTATCTGTTATACCGTTTACCATTTCCTGTATTATTTACCTTCTTTGCTTCTGTGGAGCTATCTCCTGATCTACCTGTCTTTAACTCAGTGAGATGATATGTATTCTGTCATCAGCTTGCTATGCACTTTAATAGTGGCAGCCAATAATTTAGCAAATTTTATTGTATTTCCATTATGCATTTACTGCTTTACTTATTATTTAGATTGATAATTCTGGTCCCACCTTGAAGCAGGAGCAAATTTACCCCACCTCATTTGAGAGGAAGTATCAAGAGACTTCTTCACAAAGGGAGAGGATGGAGCAGGACTTCAGTTCCCATCAGGCCAATCACAGAAAGAATGCAGCTGGATTTTTAAGTCAGTTCTGCCCCTCAAGCTTTGTGGTGTGTCTTACTAAGACAGTGCTGAAACCTGTATCAGCATGATCTGTGGAAGAAGAGGAGGTGAGGTGAGGTCGAGGCTTTCCTGAGAGCACTTGCACTCATTTTATCCCAGCTCATTATGGATCTGGCTGACTCCTGGCCTTTTTCTTATTGTGCTTTAGGGGGGAGGGGAGTGGTTCATTGCTGGTAGCATCAAAGCTCTTCTTTGCATCCGGAACAGTTCTTTGGTTGAAGGGTGATTGATAAGGATGGGATCTGTTAGCTGGTGCCGCTTCAAAATATTTTGAAAGGAAATATCAATAAATGAAATAAAATATAAATATTTTGAAATATTGATAATTTGCAAGAAAATATTGATAAAGGAAAGGAAAGCAGTTTTGCCTTCTCTTTCTCCATGACTGAGGCTGGTCATTTCTCACATTAGCAAGCAGAGACTAGGGGCTCATCCAAACAGAACGGGATAATCCACGTTTTCCATATCCAGTTCATCATCTGACAGTCCTCATTTTGCCTGTTTGTTTGCTCTTTCCCAATTTAAAAAAATGCTTTTTTTGCGCCCACACACACAGCAGGAGGACCTCAATCAATCAATAATAATATTTATTGTGGTCATAGACCAAAAAGTGCACATATAAGTCAATAAAATTATTCAAATACAGCGGGAGGACCTGTACTTCTTCTGGCTTTTTCCCAACTCCGCCCATAACACTCCTCCCTATCAGCCAATTGGTCCGCAAAAATATGACGTATGCTCCTCTCCCCCTGTGCAACAAAGCACAACAAGGCACATGTGCTTGAATGTACGAGCACGGAAGTTTGAATTTCCTGTGGCTGTAATGGAGTTCCTTGCCACTCACCACTCTGGAGTAGGGCCAGTGGGGTGTGTGTGTCTCCAGGTGCCTATATGCCAATAATTACTGCATTTTGGTTGGCTTGTTTTGCGATATTTCACAAAAGTGACTGTATGCTTTTCTACCTTTATGCAAAAGCGACCGCTCCTCTCCCTTTTCCTTAAACACATGCCGGAGTTTATTGTTTTTAAACACACACACAGAGAGCAAGCAGGTCTTTGCAGGAGTGGCAGGGAGGGTGTTATGTGTCTGGGATTGCAGCCTTACATGGGAGTAAATCCCACTGAACCCAACAGAGCTTACTTCCAAGTAGGCATGTCTTGCATTGCAGCCTTAGTCAAGGGAAACGAAACATTAGATTCCTCCCTGGAGTCTCCAGTTAAAAGGATCCGGTACCTTAACAGGTGATAGAAAAATCCTTAGAGAGCTGCAGCCATCCTTGGACAATCCTGGGCAAAGCTGCCTTGTTTCCGTTTTATGTGCTGCCTTGGTTGTGGCTGTGGGTGCACCTGTCCGTGTGTGACTTCAGGGCTAAAGCCACTGAAGCAGGTTAAGCCCTGGCACCAAACAAATAAAGTATATCACGCCAAGTTAAATCGAATTCCCTCCACTGTTTGCAGCTCTGCCTGCCAGCTTTCCCCAAGTGAAGGCAAGCCCTCCTAGGAGCACGTGCGAGGGGTGAGCTGCCCGCCACTCCCTTCAGGACAATTGATAAGATTTGGGGAGGGGGGTGAGCTGAGGCGGTGGCAGCAGCAGCCATGTGATAGGCTTTTGCCTGGTGTTGCCCAGGCACCTGGTTGGTGTTTGGTGGCCCTGTGTGCACTGTGTGTGTGTGTGTGACAGTGTGTGTGGCAGTAGAAGGGTCAGGAAGGGAAAGCAGCAGGCGTGGTGTATATGTGTGTGAGGGGGGAGCAGCTCTTCTAGGCTGCACTCAAGTGACATTCAGCGCGAAGAACACACTGCAAACTCAACCAGCTAGGCAGGCAGTGAGTGAGCACACAGACGCCATTCCCCTCAACTCCCTGGTGCTTGGGTGTTTTTTTAAAAAAATTACATTATATTAAAAAGCCTCACAGTCCGGAGCAACTGTGGGAGCAGTCCCAGCCATCTCCTGGGAGCTGGTTAAAAAAACTGCTCTTGCTACTTCTGCACAAATGCAGAGTTTTGCATCTGCGCAGTAGAAGTTGCAGAGCCCCCCCAACACCACACCATTGCTCTGATTGGTTCCATTTTCCCCGGCTTTCCCCTGACATTTGCGCAAATGCACAACAGTGGAAATATGTGGTTGGCTGAGAATGAGGGAAGGGGTAGGGGGAACCACCCAAGAACTGCCCATCAAACGCCCACAGCTGTAAAGTCTGCAGTATTGCATCTGATCACCTGAAGGTACAGCGGATGATTCCCAATTTAGAAAAGGAAATCACATTTTGTGCGGTAATGCCGAAACGGATTTAACTGCATGAAAATGCGCAAAAGCACCCCGCGTCATATGGACGACCGGAAAATAAGGAACACACAAAGCGATCATGTCGCATATTATACAGTCGTCTGGATGAGCCCTAGCTGTTTTCCTTTTGGAAAGGAAAAGAGGAAATCAGCTTCCCACTTCACTCACTCCTTCGCAAGCCTAGAGGCAACTTGGGTGAGACTTTCCTTCGTCTTACTTGGAGTTTGGATTATTTGGGGGGGGTGGAACAGAGAGAGAGAGGGTTGTACTGCTGCACTGTGCTGTGATTAAAATCAAGAAAAAACAATATATTCGAGGGGAAAACAGTGTTGAGGGAAAGCCACTGAAGTTCAGAGTAAACAGGATCACTCCACAAAGACTGAAAAATCTGGTGCCAAATCTGAATTCATCAGTATTCTCACCCATCCCTAGTGACTGGGCAGCCAATCCCACCAGAGGTGTCTCAATATGCACACCAGCTATGTTTTTTTCTTGTTTGTCCCTGTGTATCTGCATTGAGTGTGTTTGACACGGGGCTGCTTACTGGATTATCCAGCAGATCCCACCATCTGTCTTGATCGTGGAAGCATTCAGAGCAAAAATCTAGACATGCAACCCAAAAGATCCCTGCACCCCCGCAAAAGGACTTAACAGAGGGAGTGAAGGATATGTTTGGTGTGTGTGAGAGTGCATGTGCATGGGGGAGGGTGGGTTTCTCTACTAAACACTGCCTGTATCATATTTCTCTGGTGGCTTCTTTTACAGGTGGCTGTCAATTAACATAGTTGGCTGTCCCTGTCTTCAGTGTTGTCTTCCCTGTTTGATGCAGCTTACCCAGAGGAATGGCTTCTGTGAAAACCACTCAAAAGACAGTAGTCCATCCTCCTCCCAAGCAGCCACCCCAGCCTACTTTGTCTTCCAATAAGGAGGAAGATGCTACTCACAGAATTGTAGCCTGGTCTAGCAACTGAGGACGGCCATGTGCAAAGCATCTCGGGCTAATATTTTTGTGCTGTGCTTGCCAGAGTGTCTGCATTGGAGAACAAGACTATCAATAATCCATCTCCTTCTAATCTTGCTCTGGCATCTGTAGTGCAGGTGGCTCCAGATGTTCCTGTGGCACCTGTGCCAAAGGAGAACATATCTTCTTCAACTCTGACCAGTAAGCTGTCTGCACATGCAATTGCCCTTCTGTGTCTTCCAGGGACTGGAGCTCCACCTATGCCCCAAGGTGTAGTTTTAGCCTTGCCACAGCAAGTTCTCTTGACTGGGGTGCTTGTGCCTTTGCAATCCCAGTTGAATTGGCCATCTATGGTGATGTTTCCTTGGCAGAGGCTGCCTATCGCTGCCCAGACTGTGCTTCTCCCTCCTGGAGCTAATCCACAAAGGATGCCTTGCCCTTGTGGGATCACCTTATGCCCACTACAAAGCACAAAAGCTCAGGGACAGGCTTCTGGAATTATCTAGGGGCTGCAGTGGGTTCAACCCCATCAGTTGGAATTATAACAGGATTGGCAAGTACAATGACTGCCCCTGCCACTATACCTGCTCTACTTAGTGTTGTTTTACAGCTACCCTATGAAGACTTTAATCAAGGCATATTAGGTTGAACAAACTATAAATTTTGTGCATGTTAGAGGTCCTTGTTTCTCCCATGCCCCTGGCTCCAACTAGAACCCCCCCATATTTTTATATCAAAAGATGGGCATCATATCAATCAGGAAATTGTCAAGTATTACAGCTCTCTGTCTACCCTGTCTGAAAGTAATATACAGAATCCAAGTGCTGTTGAATTGCTGGGGGGGGGGGAAGGAATCTCATGCAGATACAACACTGCTGAATGCTCAACTTTCTATGTTATTATTTAAAATGAAAGAAAATGCAGGAGGTTCCTCTATTTACTTTTTTTTAAAAAGTGAACAATTCTAAGTTGTCTACAGCAATAATATTAGTGTCTGAATCTTTAAGAGAAGACTGAAATTACATTCATAATGTAGCATGGTTTACCTTATGAATCAGCTGAAGTTTTAAGACTCAAGACATGCATGCACATCATTCACTACTGCTGCCTTGCTCTTTATCAGATTACTTTACTGCTTGCCACTCAACATGTCAACTGCTGCCATTGTAAAGCATTCTGTTTGAGGTGAATTTGAAATAACACAAAAGATCTAACTGCTTGCCATTTTGTACCACCTTCAGAACACAATGCTTTTCGACTAAGGCACTTTGAAGTCCTCTCGACACAAATGGTTTAAATTACTTAAATTCCCTTGCAAGCCTCTCCTCCAATGTGACATTTTCACATAAAAACTAGCAGTTTTCCTTCACCCCCAGTGAACTATGGTAGAAATACACAACACTGTTTTGAAAGGAATACATTTGGCCAACAATGATGAGATCTTTTGCTGATCCTCTACAATCCAAGGATCTGTTCCACTCATTTCATTTTCAAGTCAGAGAGCCACATTTCAGGTTTATAATTCAAAATGATTATTCAATGGTAAGTCATTAATGGAAAAGAAAAGAAAAACTTTATACCCCCCCAAGAGCTTGACAATCCACCCCTGAATAGAGACTGGCCATATTTGACAGGCCAATGAGATCAAGCAAACCAAGGTATTGGCTGATGATGATCCTGAGGAGTCTAGTGATTTTGCACTAGACAAAGGGAACAAGTACCTTACCACAAAATGACTCTGCACTGTCACATGCCCTTTCAGAAGCCCAGGTCTATACAGAGACAGAGGGCACTCAGAGCAAACCCCTTTTTTATAATCTACAGAACACATACTTCAGTTGGTGGTTCTATCCCCTTAAGGGCAAATGAATTAAAATTAGTCCTTGATATACTGACTTCTGGACATATAGCTTCCCCCTAAAAATTGGGACTGGTTTATCAGGTGATTTCACTGACAGGTAATCTGGGAACAAACCCAAATATATATTTCCTGCCCAGAACACCAGTGCATTCCAGGAAAATGACTACTCTTACCTGTAGTAGGTATTTTCTTTAAAAGAATCGGGAGACATCTCTAGAGCGAATGGGGAGATCTCTAGAGCATTCAGCTAGAAGTCATACACATAGTTTGGTTATTATTGGTTATGCTACCAACAAGCCAATCATGTTCTGCACAGGTTTGCACAGTAGAGGTTTGTCTATGGGGACCATCGGGGGAGGGTATGCTTGCTGCGCTGGCCTCTTTAGCAAAAAATAATGGAAAGCCCAACTCTCCAGAAGACTTCAGAGTCAGGAGGGTATTAGTGGGCTGGGCATAAACCCAGTCTTAGCTTGTGGCTACTAAGCAGCCCATTTATCTGGATAAGTTACCTAGGCTATTATGTATTTATATCCCGCCCTTTCTCCCAGAGGGAGTCCAGGGTGCCTAAAGATTCAGTGGGCACTAGTGTAGTGTGTACCTCACCTTTTGAACCATTGTTCCATGTGGCCCCACAGACTCAGAACATGGAATAATTCATTACAAGTACCGAATGATTTGCAATTCATTACTTTTTTGAGGAATGAGTGGGTAATTCCTTTACATTTTGATTGTAATAGAACTAGGAGTAATTTTATTACTTCTGTGGAGTAATTGTAATGTTTCCAGCATTACATTTGGGCATTACTTGAGGGGGAAAGCAGGGGAAGTCTTCTGCTCCTCTGATTTGTGCATGAAAATCATGTGCCTCAAACTGGGCTTCTGTGCAGCGTCACTCTTCCCTCATGCTCTGGGTGGGTAGGAGGCGATGAGGGAGGAGGTGGAGAGTGAGAAGGGGTGGAGTGGAGAAAACAATTGTTTAAAAAATGTTTGGTGGTGGTGAAGAATGGAGTAGAGGGAAAAAGGAGCTGGAGGGCAAGAACATGGATAAAGGAGGAGAAGGAGGCAGCAGCAGAATGGAGAAAAGAACTGTGGAGGTGAAATATGACGTACGTGTGTGTGTGTGTGTGTGTGTGTGAATACTGTGTTTGCACTTGGCACACAAAGTGGTCTCCACCTCTCTGGCTACTGTGCTGTATTTGCAGTATTTTAACTTTTTCGCATCTCACGGAAATATGTTTGCTTGGGTGAGTGTCCTTTACTTGGTGGCAGGGCAGGGTCCGAGAGGTGGTTAAGTGAGACAGATTATGCTGGAGGGAGGTTGCACTTGGTTTGACATGCAAAGATCTGAGTAGTGGCCTCTGCCTCCCTCCCCACCTCCCATACCAGTGGGGAGACCACCATTGCTATCATGGATAAATAGAATTATTCTACCACCTCTGTATGTGTGTTTATTTTTATGTTGTTTTAGGTTACTTAGATGTGCAGCAGCCAAGGCCAGCATCTTGTAGGTGTTTTTTTTAAGTAACTGAAATGTAATTGTAGTGATTACTTTTGAGGAAAAGTAATCAGTTACTTTCAGAGCAATTATAATAGTAATGGTAATTACTACTTTTTTGGAACAGTTAATTGTAACTGTAATTTATTACTTTTTAAAAGTAATCTTCCAGGCTCTGCATTGACTGTCTTAGGGGCAGACACTTCTCTTAGGGCTTGGATTTTGGGAAGGTTACTTAGCAAAGAGTGGTGTTTCACCTTAAGAAATGCTGGTCAAAAACAGATTGGCTGGGAGGGGGGTGAGTTTGTCCTTTAGTCCCTTCATTTTAGAGGGTCTTTGCCCTGGGGGAAGCTCTGCAATAGCATTTTGGGGTTCAGGGTCAGGCTCCATGTTTCCCATTTTGCCAATAAGATGAGATCCCCCCTGACTCAATTTCACTTTTGTGTACTCACCAGGTGGTTCATTGGGGTTTGGATCCTATGGAATTTGGCACTCACTCTTTTTGAATTGGAACTGCCTCTTCAGCAGCTCACCTTGGGATTCAGGAGGATAAGATTAAAGCCATTGGGAAGTACCATTACTGTGCCTATCAGTACTGTGTTAGGCCTCTGGGGGCTTGAGACAGTGGTTTATAATGCTATAGTTGTTCATTGATGTTTCTTCTTCATTTTGCCAGATGGAAGGGAGCAGCTGGATTTGTATGGGTTTCAATTTGTGGTCACAGTATGGTGTTCTGGCCCAGTCACAGGACCTGCTATTGCAGGCCTGCAAGGACAAGAATCAGAACTCAGCTGGGACTTAGCCAGGTGACAATCATTCAGTGGTTGGGTCACTATGGTGTGACCTGGGATTATCTCCTGCTGATCATCTTAGTCTGGCTTTGTTCAGCAACCTCCAAAGATTTTGGTGTTGCACTTGGGAGGCAATCATTTGGGGATGTTAAAGGGGAAGGTCCTGGTATTGTAGGCCTGCATAGATATTGGAGTGATTAGACATCAGTGCCCTGAAGTGGTCATCTTGAGGTCCATTATGCCATTATGTTCAGCATGGAAAGGTGGTAGTGAAACTAGTGGTTTAAGTAGGGAAGCCTGCAAGGTGAACAGGAAGCTACACATGGCCCTGGAGGAGTCTGATGATGGAGTGATATTATACCCCAACATCACAGAAGTTCTTTACAGGGCTGATGACATTCATTTAACTGACATGGGCAATAACATCTTTCTAAAGGATCTGTAGGAGAGCCTGTGGGAAAGGGTGTCTAGTTAAGTGTGAATATGGAACTAAACAGATATTTGTCCCACTCTTGTGGAAGGAAGCTGCATGACAAGTTATTGGGAGAGAAAAGAACAGATGAGGCACCTCTGAAGGTGAAGGGTTTTCCAGAGGGTTTCTCTGTGATGTGGGACCATTAAACTGGGTATGTAGCATTCTTGAGGCTGACCTACAGCACCTGCCCAGAGCTCTGGGGCATCAGGAGAGGGGGCAGGAAGGCCTCCCTGTTCACTAAAAAGTGAGACCTCATGGACCTTGCCATGGGCAGGGTTTGCCTCACTCAAGGTTAGGGATGTAGTTTGCTTGTTAGTGTTAAGCCCCACACAAAGGGAAGTTACATCAGAGAGAGGAGTCAAATGAGGATGAGGGGACACTGAAGGAGGGGGGACTCTGCTAGCCCACAGACCTCCTCAGCCGGCACCCCCATTGAGGCTGGTACTGCCCTGCCTCCATGCTCCCTGCCTGAACCATTGGGAAGCAACCCTTCACACATGCTGACCCTACCCACACAGAAATCCCCTCCTGGCACTTCAAACACTTCCCCACCAATCAGCTTCCCCCTCCCTGTGGTTGTGCCATCACCTAGTGAAGCCCCACTGTCAGATGGGCCATCAGAGGCTCGCCCCCCCCTCACCCCATGCGAGAAGGTGCAAGAAGAGAGACTTTCAGAGGATGAAACTCCAGAGGAGCCATCATTTACGTGCAAAGACCTTCCCTACTTAAGCAGGTGCCCACCCAGGCTCTAGTGCTGAGTCAACTCTCCCCACATGCTGCAGAGACTGTTTAGGTAGGCTAGTTAGGGAAAGTAATGAGTCAGAGTAGACAGGTTTATGAAGCGCACAGCTTTGGATGTAATCATCACACTAATAAAACAAGAATTAGACCAAACCTTGCCTCTGCCTCATTCCTCTGACTCTGGGCTGGACAGCTTGACTCAGCCACCACCTCCCTTCTCCGATGCTCCCATGACCGAAACCATGGAGGCCAGTGGCACCATTGATGGGGACTTCAGAGAACCTTTGAAGCCTTGTACACCAAAGTCCAGAATCTCCATGCAGAAACCCAGAATCTCCAACTTGAGAATCAAAACCTTTGAGCCTTGATTAACCAAGCTGCCCAAGGACTCACTGGTCTGAGTCAAGGCGCCAGTGGGACTACCTCCTTGCTATGGTGGCCAGAGTGACTGGTTCACCATGTTCCTTGCCCAGTGTGAACTGTACATACACATATGATAAGCTGAGTTTCTGAATGATGATGTGAAGGTGGCATTTATCATCAGCCCCTTGGAAGGGGAAGTAGCTACATGGGACACCCCATTTTTGGTGAGAAACAATCCTGTCCTGAGTCAATATACTGCCTTCGTCACAGCCATGACCAAGATGTTTCGTAACCCTCAGCATAAAGAAACGGCCTCCTGACAGCTAGGAACCCTGAAACAGGGGAAAGGCTCCATGGGGTCTTATACTAACAGGTTTCACATCCTAGCCCAGGAGATGGATTACAATGACCCTGCTCTGATGTACTTCTACTGGAACGGACTTAGCACGGAGGTGCTGGATGAATTGGTGTGCACCACACCCAGCAGCCTGACAGAGCTGATCCAGTTATTCCTGCAGATAGACAGTCGGATTGAAGGTCGCCGCTTGGAGCGCACGGCAGAAATTCTACATTCCCAGGCTTCCACACCTCTCCCCCATGCCTGTTTCCTGCCTACCATGGGAACCTTGACTTCATTGGGGAAGAGCCCATGCAAATCGCAGGGGCTAGACCATGCCTGTCAGTGGAGGAGAAGGAGAAGCACAGTAGGGAGGGGTTGTGCTTGTACTGCGGGAAAGGGGGGCACTTGGCCTGAGAATGCCCCTCCAAAGAAGAAAGAGCTCCGGTGCAGGAAAACACAAAATCCCAGCTCTCATAGTGCTCAAAGAGTTGTCAGTGAAGCAGACACAGTGAAGCAGGCCTCGCCAGCAGCCCCTCCCATCGCAGCCTGCCCTTCACCTGCCGGTTCAGTTGACTCTTCATTCGAGGCGAAGTCTCCAGGTCAGCGCCATGATCCACAGAGGGGCCTCCTCAAGTTTTATGGACTGGAGTTTTGCCCTGGAGCATGGTGTGCCCACTCAGATGCTCAAGAAGCCCTTGTACATTGAGACCATTGATGTGCAGTCCTTAAAGTCAGAAATTGTTACCAGGGTGACAGAGATGCTTGGAATGGAAATCCAGGGACATGTAGAGAGACTGTCATTCCATGTGGCATCCTTGCCCCACTTCCCAGTGGTGTTGGGAATTCCCTAGTTGGTTCATCACAACCCCACAATCTTCTGGGATGAAGCAGTGGTGGTGTTTACCTCGGGGTATTGCCATCATCACTGCCAACTGTGGAAAAAGCCTCCCCTTGACATCATGGCAGGAGTCACACTGCAGGAGGGAGTCATCTTGCTGGAGAAGTATGTGGAGTATAGGGATGTGTTTGACAGAAAAGAAGCCAATCAGTTGCCCCCCCCATGACCATATGACTGTGCCATAAATCTGATGCCGGGGCATACATCCCTTCAGGGCAGATCTACTCCTTGTCGAAACCAGAGTTGGCAGTGCTAAGGGAATTCCTGGAAACTAATCTCAAGAGGGGCTTCATTTGATTGTTCCAGTTTCCGGCCAGGGCCCCTTTGCTGTTCTTTAAGAAGATGAGTGGGGACCTATGCCAGTGCAATGACTACTGGGAGTTGAACAAGATCACCATTCCCAACAGCTACCCGTTGCCATTCATCATGGAGATGTTGGAGAGACTGTGGCCAGCCAAGATTTACACCAAGTTGGACTTGAGGGGAGCTTACAATCTGGTAAGAATCAAGGAGAGATATGAGTGGAAGACAGCCTTCAAGACCCGATATGGACAGTGTGAGTACTTGGACATGCCATTTGGTCTATCCAATAGCACCCGGGTCTTCCAGAGCTTTATGAATGACATATTTAGGGATTATTTGGACTGGGTTGTGATTGTGTATTTGGATGATATTCTCATCTATTCGGATTCTCCAGCTGAACATGATGAACACATGTGGGTGGTGTTACACAGTCTCAGGGAACTGCCAAGCTGGAGAAGTGCAGCTTTGATTTAACCATGTTGGACTTTTTGGGGTACCACATTTCTCCCACCGGAGTGGAGATGGTCCCAGACAATGTGGTAGCATTCTTATGTGTCAGCCTCCCAAAATGAAGAAGGATCTTCAACAGTTTCTGTGGTTCACCAACTACTACCATCAGTTCATCGCTAATTACTCCGAAAAGACTACACCCCTCACTGACTGCTTGAAGGGTTTGGGTTCCTTTCACTGGACTGAAACCATGCAAGGAGCCTTTGAGGTTTGGTTTGCCTCTGAACCCATACTGCAATACGTGAACCCTACACGTCCCTTTGTGGTGGAGATAGATGCATAGGACGTGGTCATTGGAGCAGTGCTTTTACAACCAGTGGGGGGGGGGCTGAGGCCATGTGCATACATTTCATGGAAGTTCACAAGTACAGAGCAAAACTATACTGTGTGGGGAAAAGAGTTGCTGGCCATTTGGGATGTTTTTGAAACTTGGCGACATCTTTTGGGAGGCGCACAGCATGAGATAGAGGTGCACAATGATAATCAAAACCTGGAGAGTCTCCACACCGCCTGTAAGTTGAACCAGAGACAGGTGCACTGGGCTGAATTCTTCACTCATTTCCACTTCAAAATCCATTACATTCCCCAGGCGTAGAATAAGCAAGCAGATGCTCTGTTCTGCAAACCAGAATATCTGGAAAACCCAACCCCAAGACCACTACAACTGATTATACCACTCAAGAAGATGGTGGCGGGGGTGTGCCAGGACTCCTTTGTGGAGAAACTGCAAACAGTGCAAGAACGAGATCCATTTGCCAAGGAAAAGCGTTCAGAATTAGAGGAGCAGTCTCCAGGGAGTGCAGAGGGCTTCATCTGAAGGGAAGGTGCTGCATCATTATAACGTTATGCACGTGCCCCCTGGGGATGTTACAGCCAAGTTCCTGTGTCAGTGTCATGACTCCCCCACTGCTGGGCACTTTGGAGTTTTTAAAACCTTGCAAGCAGTCACCAGGGAGTTTTGGTGGCCCTGGATGAAGCAGGAAGTGGAGTGCTCCGTCCAGTCCTGCCCCACCTGTGCCAGAGCCAAACACGTCACTGGACAGCCAGCAGGACTCTTAGAGCCACTCCCTATGCCCAAGGGTCCTTCGCAGATAGTAACTATGGACTTCATCACTGGCCTCCCCTCCTATCACAGGAAGAAAACAATGTTGCTGGTGGTGGATGCTTTTACTAAAATGGCTCATTTCATTCCATGCTCGGGACTTCCAAACGCACAAGAGATGGCTCAACTGTATGTGCTGCATGTTTACTATTTGCATGGTCTTCCGGATAGCTTAGTTTCGGATTGGGGCCTGCAATTTATGGCTTGGTTTTGGCGCACTTTGTGGCAACTTCTGCAGAGTGAACTGAGACTGTCATCATCTCATCACCCACAAACGGATGGTCAGACTGATAGAGTGATTGCCACGTTGGAGCAATATCTCCGTTGTTATGTCACCTACCAGCAAAACAACTGGGTGTCCTTTTTGCCTTTAGCGGAATTCGCCTACAACAATGCAGTGCACGCTACCACACAACAGACCCTGTTCTTTGCCAAACTGGGATACCACCCTCAAGGTTTTGCCACCCCACGTCAGTCCCGTAGTTCCAGAAGCCGAGGAATTTGTGCAAGAGCTCCAGGCGATGCAGCAGTTGTTGAAGGAACAGTTAGAGAGGGCAAAGATGGACTATAAGAGAGTTACAGATCAACATTGGCAGGAGGGGCCCAAAATCCATGTGGGAGACAGGGTGTGGTTGTCCATGCGTTATCTGCCTATATGGGTGTGATGCCATAAACTGGAAGACAGAGGGCTTGTTCTCATGGTAGTTTAATTTGAAATTGAGCCTCCCTGCATACCTATTAAATTCACAATGATCACATGATGTAGGAGGCAAAGGGGAGGCATCCCATGGCTTTCCCCTTTAATTCTGAAGCAAATCAATCCACTTTAAATCCAAAAAGGGAAAGAAAAACCATCTGTACTTAGCATCTCTAAGGGCATGTAGACGGTTAGCTCCGATGCTTTGGTGAGTCCCCACCCACTCCCCCCTTTGTTTACCTCTTCCTGCTGGCTCCCGTTCTGCAAGCCTGATGCAGAGGAAGAGATACTCTGACCTTAAGAGGGTGTGGTCATTAAGAAGCTGTGAGATAAACCCTTTTCCTTCAGTATGAACAGAAAAAAGCGGTTTGAGGGCACATATAAGGTAAGAAGTGTGAACCTTTAAACCCTATCTCAATGAGAAAAGCTTTCTTTAATCTGCAATTCAGCGGAAGTCAGCTGCAGTGTGAACCAGCCCAGAAAGACGGGTCCCTTTGAAATTGAGGCTCAGATCAATCCAGTGGCTTTTCATCTGAGGTTGCCTCCTTCCCTCATGATACATCCAGTGTTTCATTGCTCCCTGCTTAAACTGGAGCATCCTACTGAACCCCACAGGATACCAGAGGTGCCTCCACCCCCCCAGCTGTGAATGGACAAGAGGAATATGAAGTAGGCGCAAGAAGAGAGACTCTCAGAGGGTAGAACTCTAGAGGAGCTACCGTTTACATGTGAAGATCTTCCCTACTTAAGCAGGTGTCCACCCAGGCTCTTGTGCTGAGTCAACTCTACCAACACTCTGCAGAGGCTGTTTAGATAGGCTTGTTAGGGAAAGTAGTGAATCAAAATTGACCGGTTTATGAAGCACACAGCTTTGGATGTAACCATCACACTAATAAAATGAGAATTACATCAAACCTCACCTCCGTCTCATTTCTCCGACTCTGGGCTGGACAGTTAGTGCCAATTTGGTTGTCATTTCACCAAACTGGCACCTAGTTATGGTTTGTGTAAATTCATTTTCTGTTATTATCTGCTTTTACCATTTCAACTTTTTTCATTGCCCCCAAATAACATTATTTCCATTCTTTCTAACCCTAATGCTATGATCTGCATTTTTTTTAAAAAAAATTATTCAAAAGTAAATCAGCCAGGTTATTGCCCATCAAGTGCGTCTCTTGTGTCAAACTTATTATCTGTCCAAATATAGTTACCTAACTGCAAATTAAATGAGGCTTGTGTAGTTGAATTTTTTCCCCAGCTATGCGATGCAATTTTGAACGTTAAAAACTGAACCTCAGGAGAAAGGAAGTTCCTGTAGGACCTTTCATTCTCTTACCTACAGTAGTGACCTCCTTTAAATGAATAGGGGGAAATATAGAAGGATCTGGCAGAGGGGTGGGGGTGCCTCTCCATCCTGCTTTGGTGCAGCAGGTCCATCCTGAAAATCTGTGGTATTTTTGCACTTTCCTTTGAGGCATGTTGGTCTGGATGAGGAGGAATGTGTGTGTGGGGGGGAGCAGCAGCCTAGCCAAACTCTCTGTCTGCTTGCACATCCTCCAGTTTGTTTGTTAAAAAGGATCCCAAACCAGCAACAGCAAAAGGGGAAAGGGGAGATGTGTGGCTTTGTTGCAGCCCAAACCAAGGAGTAGGGAAGGGAGAGAGAAAAAAAGTTTGGAAGGGAGAAGGGAGAGAGAGTATTTGTATGTAATCCAATCCAGCCAGGTATGACTCTGTATCTTTCTATTGAGAATGGATGAAAATATAATTCAGGAGCTTGGGGAAGGCCAAAGAGTAATGTTGGGGCTAAAGCAGTGTCAAAGGGGTTGATTAATGTTGGTGATTCACATGGGAAGGAATCTGTCCATGAGGAATGAGTTGAGAGGGTGAACCTTCCGTATAACATCATATTTTGAAGACCCAAAATGTGTGTGTTTGAGTGAGTGGGTGAGAGGGATTTTAACACCCCTGAATTTTTTTTCTCAGAATTCCGATTGAAGTCGCACTACCTTACTCTCAGCTGCACTATTCTTGGATCCCAGCTGAAGTATTTTAGAGCAGGTAAAGAAATATCACATTTAAAAAACTGTTAATTTTCATTTTCATTCCCTTTTCCTCCAAGGAGCTCAGTGTAGCTTATAAAGTTCTTCCCCTTGTCCCATTTCCTCTGCAACAGGAAGAAGGTAAGTGAGAAGTAAGGAAGTGAGCTTGATGGCAAAGTACCTTGGTCTCCCAAATCCTAGTCCCAACACTTGACCATCATTTCATAATTCTTAAAATTAAATGTTTCTGGCAACATTTAGTCCCAGAAAGGGGGGTTGAGGAAGCCTATGCACTCAACAGTTTTAGTTTGCTTCTGTTCTACTGTAACTGGTATAGCTTTCCCTAAAGAATTCTGGGGAATAATTTGGTGAGATGTTGAGAAATCTCCTTTAGAGAGCACAGAACTACACTTCCCAAGAAGCTTTGAAGAAAGTTCTGGCAGTTAAAATGAAATAGAACCAGAGTAACACTTGTGTGTGTGGCAAGGGCCAGGGAGAGAGAGAGTGTGTGGTTTTCTTTATTGTCATAGAGCTTGCTGAGTCAGTTATGCAGGTCCACATGAGTGACAATTGCAAGCAAGTTGTGTAATAATAATAATAATAATAATAATAATAATAATTTTATTTATTGGTCGCCTATCTGTCCAGGTTAATGGACACTCTAGGCGACTTACAATAAAAAACAATACATCATATACAATATACAAAATAAAACACAGTCATAGTCAATTTAAAATCAGTTTCCAATTAAAACATCATAAAACCAACCCTCCCCAATCCCATAGGCCTGCCTGAATAGCCAGGTTTTTAAGGCTCGGCGAAAACCTGTCAGGGAGGGAGTATGTCGAAGATCAAGAGGAAGGGAGTTCCAGAGGGTGGGGGCCAGAATCGAGAAAGCCCTCTCTCTGGTCCGCACCAGCCTAGCTATTTTAACCGGTGGGACCGAGAGAAGGTCTTGTGAGGCTGATCTTGTCAGGCGGCATAATTGGTGACTCTGGAGGCGCTCCTTCAGATAAACTGGGCCGAAACCGTTTAGGGTTTTAAAGGTCAATACCAACACCTTGAATTGGGCCCGGTAGACAACTGGTAGCCAGTGAAGATCCATTCATACTGGAGTGATGTGATCATGGCGATGGCTGTGCTTGATCAAGCACGCCGCCGCATTCTGTACCAGCTGTAACTTCCGGACCATTTTCAAGGGTAACCCCATGTAGAGTGCATTACAGTAGTCCAAGCGAGAGGAGACCAGGGCATGTATCACTTGTGGGAGCAGATGAACAGGAAGGTAGGGATGCAGCCTTTGTATCAGATGTAATTGGTACCAAGCTGCCCAACTCACTGCTGACACCTGAGCCTCCATGGACAGCTGGGAGTCAAGAATGACCCCAAGGCTGCGGACCTGGTCTTTCAGGGGTAATCTTACCCCATTAAGCATCAGGTCTGTAATACCCAGCCTCCCTTTGTCTCCCACAAGCAACACCTCGGTCTTGTCAGGATTCAGCTTCAGCCTGTTCTCTCCCATCCATCCACTTACGGATTCCAGGCACTTGGACATGGTATCTACAGCCAACTCTGGTGAGGACTTAAATGAGAGATAGAGCTGAGTGTCATCCGCATATTGGTGACACTTCAGCCCAAACCTCCTGATGATGGCCCCCAGCGGTTTCACATAGATGTTAAACAGCATGGGAGAGAGGATAGAGCCCTGTGGTACTCCACAATTAAGAGACCAAGGGTCTGAAACCTCATCTCCCAAAGCTACCCTCTGGTGCCTATTTGAGAGATAGGAATGGAACCACTGTAAAATAGTGCCCCCCATTCCCAATCCCTCAAGGCGATCCAAAAGGATACCGTGGTCAACGGTATCGAAAGCCGCTGAGAGATCTAGGAGGACGAGGAAGGTATACTCCCCCCTATCCAGCGCCCTCCTCATATCATCCACCAGAGCGACCAAGGCTGTTTCAGTTCCATGCCCAGTCCTGAAACCCGATTGGAATGGATCTAAATAATCCGTTTCCTCCAAGTGTGTCTGTAACTGTTTGGCCACCACTCGCTCAATCACCTTGCCCAAGAATGGTAAGTTAGATACTGGGTGGAAGTTATTCAGTTCTCGGGGATCCAAGGAGGGTTTTTTTAAGATGGGCTTTATCACCGCTTCCTTGAGGGCTAATGGCATTGCACTCTCTTTCAAGGATGCATTTACCATTGCCTTGATCCCTTCGCTCAGTCTCTCCTTGCAGCTCATAACAAGCCACGAAGGGCAAGGATCAAACAGACAGGTGGTTGGCTTCACGGTACCGAGCACCTTGTCCACTTCCTCAGAGAGAAGAGTGAAGCAGTGAATCCTGATGATATCATTCCATCTACATCATCAAGCTGTTTGGTAGCAGCAGGAGATAAACAAGTAGACAGACACTGAGTTCAGCAACTGAAGCAATATCTCTGTCAGTGAGAAAGGACAGTCAATTGGTGACAGCCACAGAGAAGCAGAAAGCAGTATTCAAGCCTGGCCAGATATTTAGTCACTAGAAATGTAGGAAAACAAGAAAAGAATCCATGGCTGATATGGGCATCAGGCAGAAAAGGTTGTTCTGTGCATTCCAAATCTAAGCATTTAGGAATACTGAAAACACAAGGCACTTCAATTTCAAGATAATGGTGTGCAAGTCCTATTACATACAATGGAACTTCAAGGAAAACACGACAAGTTGCTCTGAAAGAAGATATTGGAGCACTCCAAATAATTTGCCCATGAACATGCACAGAAAATAGTAATCTAACTGAAAGACAAAACATGGAGACCTGCATTGATCATTGCAATACATCACTAAGGGAAAGTACCTGAAAGGTTTTTATGACTGCCTATTTTTTTTTTGGGGGGGGGGACTACTCTGATCACTTTGACCTGTTAGAACTGCAAGAGCTAAATGGTTCAGACCTTGCTAAAGGACTGTGTTCTAGATACAGCACCACTCAAATTATTAATCACATTGCATCAGTAATGCAATCAGACATCTGTAAAGTAATACAAAATATCAATGGCAAGATATTAGTCCTTACTGATGAGTTCTTAAGTCTCAGTGACATAAGCACATTCGTGTATCTAAAATGTGAGTATGACAAAGAATAAGACCCATGTTTTATTTTTCTTGATTTAATAGAAATTACAGGGGAAAGTGCACACAGAAGTGCTCCACAGGTTTGATTTTGCATACCTTCAGGAAAATCTTGTAGCTTTTGCTACCAATGGACCTGATACGAGGAAGGAAATCAGGAGTTGTGCAACACCTTCTTGAAATATATCCTAGCAACATTGTATGACATTGTCTGAACCATAGGTTAGAGCTAGCTGTTGGGGATACAGTTTCAGAAGCCTGTGGTGTGAATCATTTCCGAGCATTCACGGACAAGCTTTATTCATTATATAGCAGGATGCCACAAAATCAAAGAGAGCTCAAAAAATGTACTGAGCAGTTGGATGCGCAGATAAATAGGATTGGCAAGGTCTTGGTTCTCATATGGGTTGCAAGTTCCTTTAGGACTATTTCAGCAGTTTGGAAAAGCTATTCTCTCTGTTTACACTTCAAGATTGCTAGTATGGATGGAAATCGATCAAAAGCAGATAGATCTTCTTTCAATGGTCTGTTTAACCATTTGTCTTCCAAACAATTTCTGTTTGACCTAGCCCTTCTGTATGACATCTTGAATGAGCTGACAGTCATTTTGGAATATCTGCAGGGAAGAACTATGACTGTTGTGAAAGCAGACAGGCACGTTAGAAGATCCATTAGAATCCTGGAGAAAAAAAGGAAAGGCCATTTTGGAAGCAGAATCTGCAGTCTTAAAAATAAATTTGGCTTGTTCACACCAACAGGTAGCAGAAAGAAAGGATCCATTCATTGCATTCAGTTCATAGCTAGCATAGTTAACAAAATGAAACTGTCTACTTATGGGAATCCAACAAAGTCCACAGTTGAAGGGTCTATCCCTGACATCATAAAGGAGCTTCAGGTGTAGTCACTGAAATCAATGGGAAAAGTTAGTCATGACTATCTGTTAATCTGATTTCAGTGAGTCTACTCTAAGTCAGGATCCAACCTAAACAAGAGATGACTGAATATTTTGAGAAACTGAAACCACTGCAGTGTGGACCCATTAAAAAAATCAAGTCAGTGGTGGCAGAGGCCACAGAATATTAAAAGAAACTAAAACAGTGATCAACAATTCAGACTGCTGTCCTTGGGAGAGTATAACAAGGTGTGTCTGGCACTGTGGGTGATCAACTGGAACTTCTGGAAGCTATCATTGTCTTCTTGCTGAACCTCAAAAGACATACCCTCATCCTGCATTCATCACTCAACAGAACTCCGAACAAAGTAAGACTGAAAGCTCATATTTATTTTATAATCTTACAAGGTTGTATAATCTTAGAAGGGGTCTTGGCTGTGAGAGGGTGTGGTTTGATTGTCATGAATGTACCTTGCACTACTAGTGGTAACAAGTGCACTGTAGCCTATGAAATACATATTAACAGTAAGGACAGACCTCTACAAATATACTGTGTGGTCCAGAGCAGTAACAGAAGACTCATATTCAGACAGTACAACACTCTCCATTTGTTGCAGCTCAGCCTTAAGTTCCTGGCCCTGATTCTCAAGCTGCTGGAATCATTTTCATTCATAGGGACATGACTAAACTCTGCATTCAGGGCTGTTATTATCTGCCCAATCTGAAGCTCTGTTCATCAAATCTGTACTGCATTGTTCTACCTCCAGCAGGGTTACCTGAACCTGCAAGTATTGTTTTTCCTCCAAGGCTCCTATGTCACTATTGTTTGCAATCTCATTAGCCAGCTCATTCCTCTCTTGCTGAGCCAGACACTTGGCATGTTCAGCAGCTGCAAGTTCCTTATGCATTTGAAAATCTCTGCTTCCATGATCTTTGGCCGGTGCCGATGTATCTTCTCTAAAGGCATATGTGTCATCCAGTTCCCCACACACAATCATTCATTTTGGCCTGCAACTTCAGCTGTTTGATTGCTTCATCACAATTCTGGTTAGCAAAGACTATGGGAGCTTTCAGATAGGGATGGATGAATCTGTCAGTTTTCAGTTTCTCTCTGATTCCATTTTTTTTTCAGTCTTAAATTTAGCTCATCACATTTCCACATCAGGTTGCTATTTTTATTTTTAAAAACGTCCTCCCAAAAATCATCAGC
Organism: Rhineura floridana; assembly: GCF_030035675.1. Taxonomy (NCBI): domain Eukaryota; kingdom Metazoa; phylum Chordata; class Lepidosauria; order Squamata; family Rhineuridae; genus Rhineura; species Rhineura floridana. Next base: position 199,510,088 of record NC_084480.1, on the reverse strand, counting down.
ATTTTAGGGCACACTTCTAGTTAAGGATGGTAGCCGCTGGTTACTCCTGATTCGATTGCAAATCCCTTTCCTTGTTAGATTGTTTCCCACAATCTCCTGATGTTACTGTTTCGAAAGGGCTTTCCTTCTGCCCGCCAAATCTCCCCTTCATGCCTTCTCCTCCCAAATTGTATTCTCCACCCCCAGACATGGGAGGAAGCAAGAGATCATCTGTCATTCAGGCTGTGGGTACACTTGTTGCTTCAAAAGCATCCAGAATATTTTTTCTGGCTGTATTTTGAAGCAACACTTCCCTCAGCTGACCCACCACTCTTCCCCACTGCTGCCTTCAGACCTTTCAGCACCACCCACAGCAAAGAGTTGTGCCAATCACTGTCTGCCTGAGCCTGCAGCAAAGTGTTTCCATTGGCCACACCTGGAAGACAAAGGGGTCAATCTACCAATCAGTTGCAAAACTTCCCTGAAGCTGAATTTTTAAAACATGCATTGGAGCTGATCTGATGAAGTTTTAATAGTAAAGGAGGACAGAGCTTGACTACCATCATGTGCCCCCCGTTTTGAGAAAAGAGGTAGAGATGCACTGGAATTGGCACAACAGTGTGTTTCTAGCCTCAGTTTCAAGTTAGCAAAGTGAGGACCCAGACTAGTCAGTTTCAGGCTCAGAGTAGGAAAAGAACACAACTTACAGTGTGTGCAGTCGCACACATGCACACACAGATCTGGCTGTCTGGAGGGAGAGAAGCTGCTCTGCCCTTCTTGTGGTTCCCTGATTTTGGCTCTTTGGTATGTTTACCTAAAGACTCCCCGACCCCCATCAGCTGTTCAGCAGGATGGAGAGGCTTTGCCTGCTGCTGGATCGGCTGCACCCCATGGGGTGCTCGTCTGAGAGAGGCAAGCAGGGAGAGGGAGCCTGCAGGATCTGCAGCAGCTTCCCCTCCCCTCCCCATCAGCTGGTGGGCAAGGCAGGAGAGGCTTTGCATGTTGCTGGATCTGCTTGGCTAATGAATCGCACACACACAGAGGGATGCTCGTATGACTGGAGAGCAGGGAGAGCTGTAGAGGCTCCCCCTCCCATCCCCATCAGCTGGTGGCAAGGCAGGAGAGGCTTTGCCTGCTGCTGGATCGGCTGCAAGATCAATGGCACATTAGAGTACTAGAGCTTGCTCCTCTGCCCCCTCCCACTTTTCCTCTATCAGTTCACGCAAGCTCAGTTAAAAACCTTCAAAACTGTGTTTTAATGTTGAAAACTGACTGCGGAGGGAGGGGGGATGGTTTTGCAATCATCAGAGAAAAAGTGAATTGGTGCAAGCTTGGTGATTCAGTACAGGTAAAGCCAGTTTCACATCAGCAAAGCATAGACACAGGCTGGTCAGTTTCATTAGCAAAAAGGGGTTTGCTGGGACCCAGTCATGAGGGTAACTGGGGCCAGTGGGGAAGGGGCTGGAGCTGGGCTTCAAAGACAACTCCTGCCAAAAATTCTTCCTTTTCCCATTTTTGTTGTGAAGAGGAAGGTTCTTGCGTTGTTCTCTGGCACTAGGTCAATGCTGAAGCCATTATAGCAGTGCATCCTTAGTGTGTGGTGACTTTCTTTTTAACTGTTGACTGTCTTGGATCAGCGGCAGTTCCAGCATGGTGGCTAGTGCTTGGTGCTCCAGCTGGGGCTTCTTTTGTGGATGTGTGACAGCAGCAGGGTGGTTGCTGCTGCAATTTCAGGGCCTTCTGCTTCAGCTGCAGTCCAGTGCTTTGGCCTAACTTCTTGTGGCTGACACCCCCTGTCATTTATCCTCTCCCTGGGTGGGTGATGTGGCCTCACTTTCGGCCCAAAGTGCAGACCTGATATCTTGCACCTGCACCTCCCCACGCACACACACTTCTTCAGTAGTAGTCTCCGCCTAACGCAGTTGTGCTACGGTGGCAGCACATTTGTGGCCTAGTTTCCTGCTGGGCCCAGATGTCCACTCAGCCTGTGACTGGGTCATGGGGGTGTGTGATTGTGTTTTCTCCCTCTCCAGGCAGTGGGCAGTCATTGCTGGCCTGAGGTACCCTCTCCTCCTTTCGTTGGCTGTCTCAGGGACCTTGCTGTTTCATTTGGGCCTATTACCACCACATCCAGATTTCAGCTCACTGATTGGAGTGGTGGGTTTGGTCTCCCTACTACGTTACAGGCTTCTCTTGGGGTTTGGCATGGGAGACAGCATTATTGTGATTGCTTTTCAATTGATTTTTCATTCTTGGATTCCTGTGGGATGGGATTGTTAGCTCTGCTGAGGTTTTTGTGTGTGCTTTCTGTCCTCCTTCTTTCTATTAATTTGTGACTGGGTTTGCTCTTCTCATGTCTGGTGCACTTTCTTCCACCTCTTGGTGTTTTAGCTGTTGGGGCTCACAATGCCACCAAAGAAGGCACATGGGGTATCTAGGTGGTTAAGGAGACCTCTAAGGGCTCATTCACACTTGAGTTGAACTCCATTTTAAAGACGAAGCTTTTTCCATCGCAATAGGAGTTTAAAGATCACACTTCCTACCTTTCCATTGCTGTTTTCAGTTCATACTGAAGGGAAAGAGTCAATCACGCAGCTTCCTAATGACCACGCCCTCTTAAAGTTAAACTATCACTTCCTCTTGTTACCTTGGCAACCGAGCATGCTCAATTTGTTCCAGAGTAAGTTTCATTTAAAAAAGAAAAAAATCCTCAAGTTTGATTATTTGTATTTTCATTATCCAGAATAAATTCAAATATTTGTTTGAACAATGTTAGGGGGAAAGGGAGGAAAAAGCACCATTTGCAGCAGGTTTGCAGAACGGGAGCCAGCAGGAAATTACATAACAAAGGGAGGAAGAGGGAGTGGGTGTGGACTCACAAAAGCATCGGACCTAAGCATCTACAAGCCTCAGATATGAAGCACAGACATTTTTTTCTTCCCTTTTCGGATTAAACTTGGATTTATTTGCTGTGGATTAAAAGCTGAAAGCACCAGGACGCTTTCCCTTTGCCTCCTATGTCATATAATCACTGTGAATTAAAAGGGCATGCAAATAGAACCTATCTCACATTAAATCACCATGTGAACTGGCCTTAAGTCTCTCTGGAGCATTGTGTGGGCATTGGCGGTGCACATAGAAGCCTTAGAGAAGAAGTATCAAGTTGCAAGGATCCAGGAATGAATCCTAGTAAAGTGGTACCTACCAAGATATCAGCTAGGCTAGCTTGGAAGAGACCAAGAATAAGGAGGCTGCCAAGAAGAGGAAAGTGGCCCAATTGGCTTAATGCTTACATAATGTATATAGGTGTCATGACCTAAGCATACCCTTCTAGGGCTTTATCCATGATAAAATATTAGGATATAATCCACAGGGTCTTTTCAGATTTTGTGGGTGCAGCCTGGTTGAGGTATAATGAAAATTTCTGTCAAAGGGTTGACCTTGACCCCACTATGTGCTGAGATGTTGAGCACCAGGGGCTGTGGCTTCATTGCATGATCCCAATGAGACTGGTCATGTGTGATAGGGTGGATAGCGGCCAGCTCCTAGTTAGGGCATTTTACTGTGATTTTATGGTTTACAATTTTATTATGTATGTTTGATTTTATTTTTGTAAGACGCCCTGAGTGCCCTATTATAGGGTAGAAGGGTGGGATAGAAATATTTTAAATAAATAAATAATAAATAATAGGGCACAGGTGTTGGCTCCGAGTGGTGGGTTCAACTTCCCCCTGAAAAGTTGGAACTTCAATATCTTGGGTTGCTGCTCCTATCACCTTTGCCATTTCATCCATGTAGATCCTTTGAGGGGGGGGAACCCCAGTTCCTCTTGTAGGAAGGCCTGGCAGTCTAGACCTGGGGGTGGGGACCAGCACCAGACAAAGCATAGAGGCAGTGGAGGTAACCATGTGATGCAAGGCCAGCAGCCCAATTAGGCTTGCTCCATTGGCTCAGCTACTAAGCACCCATCATAATAGAAAAATGGTGGCTTATTTCTGGGGAGGAGTTTCAGAGGGCTTTCTCATACCCTACATTAGCCCAAGCACTGTGGTTATGTCACCCAATCAGATGTCTGTCTGTGGACTATGTTAGGTGGTGGTTGCCAAGCTTGCCAAAGAGTTGGCTGCTGACAGGATTTTCAGCCCTTTCCAACACCACCTCTGCCCAAGATTCAGATCATCCCTTTGGGAATTGTTCCAAAGAAGCAAGCCAGGTAATACTGCTTCATCCATAACCTTTCTTTCTCTAAGGGCTTTTTGATTGATAATGGTATTCCCCAGGGTAAGGCCAAGAAGCACATCTTGCTTCAACTGCAGGAGTTGAACGATACTTGGTCTTTGCATCCAAGGTGATATTCCCAGGCAGAGTGTTCTTTGGATCTATGTGATGCCACAAAGAGGGTGTGTTTCAGATTCCATCACATTCGGATGTTTCCTGGTATGAGGGAGGACCTCTGGATGTGGCTCACATTTATCACAGAGTTAAATGGTGTCTCCTTTAGTAGGGAGGATCTGCTTTTACAGGCCTGAAGGCTGTCAGATGCTACTGGTGGGCTTAGATTTGGGCTCCTCTTCCATACATACATGGGACATCAGCTAGTTGCAATACATGAAACTGGTGTTGCAGCTAATCTAACATTCCTGAAATATTCTGCATTGTGGCAGTAGTCGACTTATGACCTGCTAATTTTTAGGACCACACTATACACTTCTGGTGTGACAACCAGGCCACTGTGTGTGTCATTAATACTCAAACATCTAGGTTATCTCGGGTGATGTGCCTGGTTGTCACACCAGAAACATATAGGGCATTTGTTCTGCAGTGCTTGTGCTTTAACATTTTGTTTGTGGTGCAACATGTTCCAAGCCTATAGATCAGTGTAGCCAATGCCCTCTCTCACTTCCAGATTGAACACTTCAGAGACTTCATTCCAGACTCCTTCCCCAACCCAGTCCGGATGCCAACCAGCTTGTGGAGTCTTCACAGCGAGCAACGTCATTGCCTCTGTGCACTAGGAAGACATTTCTGCGCTGCTGCCTGGAGTTTTAGGAATTCTACACCTCACAGGAACTTCAATAGTCATGGCCCATCCCATTGGGTCATCTTATACATACTGTGGTGTTTCTCCAGTCAAGGGGGAGAACGGTACTTCTGATTTCAGGGTATGCAAGGTTTCTGAAGCATGGGTGCGGACAACCCTGCTGTGCCTGACAAGCATCAGCCCTTCACTCCTGATGTTCTTTCGCAGCTGGTGCCAACATTCACCAGACTATGTTCCTTTGCCTTTGAGACTACGTTATTTACTTCTGTGGCTTTAATTGCCTTTTATGGAGCTTCCTGGCCAAGTGAGCTTCAGGCTTCTTCCAGGCATGATGCTTCTGCCAAGGCTTTCCTCATAGGTGATTGCGTTCTAGGCAAGACTACTGTCCAGCTTACCCTGAGGCATTCAAAGAGTGATCAGATGGGTAGGAAAAAGCAGAACCAACTAAGGAGTAGCTCCATTTGTTCCTTATGGCTGATTATAGCATTGAGGGCTTGTATCTCAGGTCAGGCCAGTAGGCCATGGGTTATTTGTTAATCCACCAGGATAGGTCCACCTTGACACTGTTTCAATTCTGGGCTGCAGTTCTTTGCAGCCATTCCATCTTTTACTGGGCCCAGAGGCCAGCACGACTGCAGCAGAGACCCAGCTGGGGCTTTCCATGATAGCCATGGCATATTGGGAGGCAATATGTGGAATGTTGTGGGCAGAGCTTCTCCCCACCCTGTGTTGAGTGCTGTCTTCAGGCCTTTTGCCTCATGTTTTAGTTATTTCCTTGAAGGGAAATGATTTCATCCTGTTGATGGGGTTCATTTTGTTGTATAGGGTGACACACAACCTTTGCAGGATTAAGCACAATAGGCCTGGAGCACTGGTTGTGTGGCCTGCTATGTTGGAATGCCCATCATGGTGGGAGGTATTGACCCTAATAATTAGATTATTCATGCTAATTGATTGGGCAAGGCAAAGGATGATTAGAATGGTCCTGTCCATGGTATGGGCTTAAATATCCCATACCTGGATTCCCCATAGCTGTTCATGGATAATGGGGTGCATCTCTCAAACTGGGTTGCAATTGTGGGAGGTCTTCATGATCCGTTTTTAATTGTGGGATGAGGCAAACAAGCTTGAGCTGATCACCTCTTATGGCATGGAATATGGGCAGGTAAAGTAAATGGGGGGATCCAAGAGGTATACTGAGACATTATTGAATGAAGGAAACCTTCTAGGGATCTGCCAGTGTTCAATGCCTAGTGGGACTGAGGGGGTACCCTTTCAACTTGATATTCATATCTGGGGTGAACATACCCACAGTGGGGCCTTGGTGCACGTGTGGGGTATATACCCAAGGATCACCTAACAAGGAGGGAATCAGTTCTTCCTCATCCTTTGCTAGGAAGACAGTGGCTGTAACACATGCCCAGGGGTCTGGATGGGCTTATCCCTACCAGAATTAGTTAAAGCACTCACCTGCCTGTAATTCCTGATTTAGGTTGATTGGTTTCAGTTGAAGTGCAGGTCCTCCAAGTTGCTATATTCCAATAAATATAACCTTTCTTCCAATATGAGTCTCCTGAGTTTTATTTCCCTCTGCCCAACAGCTATAATAGGGGACCTACCTAGATCCTTTATGCAATGTATAGGGAAACAACCCCTCTAGCTTCTGGCTGTAAGAAAAACAGGGGAACCATCCCAGTAAAATCCCAAGGTCTCCCACCTCAAACCAGGCCCACAGCAAGATCCCAGGAAATCAATTCCAGCCTTCTTCATGTGTCTAGCTAAAGGCCCTGCTAGGCTGCTCCATCAAAAAGCCGAATGAAAAGTGGCAGCACCACCACCAAAAAAAAGGAACCCTGGTGTGTGCAAAAGACCCACCAGGGAGTAGGCCGAGTGCCGGAGTAGGCCACAAACCCACATCCTCCCTGCTTCTCAAAACCATTAAGTGTTAGCTGTACCCAAATATCTCCTCTCACTTCCACCTGGAGCCTGAACAGGCCAGGGGAAGACAGAGCCATCTTGTATACGCTGCAAAGCTCTACCCTTTGCAGGCCAGCACAAATGTGCACCGGCATGTCCCATCTTCCCTCCTTCCCATCCCACATGCAAATCAGTCACCAGTTGGATTTCTCTGAGGCCATGCAGGGAAATGACATTGTTCACAAATGGACTGATTCAATCCTCCTCCTCTGCTGTGTCCACTCTCTATAATGCTTGTGGCCAGTTTGTTGTGTTCACTCCCAGCATGTTCATGAACCAATAGTAAATCAAATAGTAAAAATAATGAAGCAACAGAGGGGAAAAGGGACAGAAAAGAGAAGGGGGGACAGTAGGCTTAATCTCTGTGAATGTCAACATAAACTCAGCTCCTTGTTTAGTAAAATTTTCTACTCTACCTATGACTAAGTGGCTGACACCTAATATATGCTAAAGTAAAATGAACCATTCTACACGTCAGCTCAGAACTCACATAATGTTTAGCTTATCACCTAATAACAACTGAGAACAGTTACATTTAATGGGATGGAAGACAAGATGGTCAATAAAGTATTTATGGACATGGTTAGAAAAGAATAAAGTTCCTGCTCTCTGTTTCATTGTGATTAGTACTCTAAAAGGTAAATGTGGGCAATGAAAGAAAAAAAATGTTATTAGAATTGTCACCAGTGTGAGGCTTGAAGTGAATATGGAGATTCACATACATGGTGATGGGTGCCAAAAGGTTTTGATAAAACTATTGCTTATAGCATTTGTAAAAAAATTGTAGATAGAAACCTCTGTGCTTCATATATATTGGCAAGCTAATAATAAAATGCCTTTCTTCAGGCAGGGGTGCAAAGGGCGGCGGGCAAGAGTGTGAAGGTCCAAGGTCCCATGCAGCCCGGGAGGGGGGATTTCATGTTTATTTAAACACTTGCATAAAAGCACCACACTCGCTCATAGCAGCAGAGCTCTCATGCTGACTTCGGCAACAGGGAGGGAAAAGAGTAGACCAGCCAAAGGGGAGTGAGGGGAGGTAGGCAAGAAGGCACCTAGTCAGGGATTTTCTCAAATCTGGCAGTACCTGTCTTCAGGACCTACTAGGGATGTGCTAGAATTCTGCCCAATTTGGTTTTGGTACCACATTTTCCATTAATCTGCTTATTCTCTATCAGTGTGGATCAGATTTTTATGTACTGATTTTCTGCAGCTATTTTCAAAAAGGTTTTTTTTAAAAAAAAACTGCCTCTAAATTATCAATATTAAGAATTATAATTTTATTGATATTTCCTTTCATTTATCAATATCTACTTTCAAAATATTGGCATTTCCTTTAACATTATCAAAATTTCCTTTAAATATATCAGTATTAATATAAATGTTTTGGGGGAAGGGAAAAAAACCAGGTCGGAAAAAGTAGTGGATAGCAGATGGAATGCTTTTGAACCGCTACCAGCCAATGGATCCCGTCCGTAGAAGCTAGTTTCAGATTCTCCTGCTGACCTGGAAATCACACATCCACCCACCATCTTCTTGACTATTGCTTTACATTCACCTATTGCTAGTCTCCTCATGGGTCACCCATAGGACTCCCACAATTGTTATACAGTCCTATGACTCCTGTTGTGCCAGTGGCCCTGAATGACAGTGTAGCACTGGCACAACATTACACACTCACAGCAGAAAAGTATATGACAGTCTGCGTCTGTGTTAGAATTGCTTTTAATATGTTTCCTTTAATGTTTTTAACCCTTTTTTTTTAAAAAAAAGATGTTTTTAAAGCTTTTTTAAAAAATGTTTTAACATTGTTTTGTTTTAATGTATTTTAAGGTATTTTTATGATGTTTTAAAGTGTTTTTTAGCATTTCTGTTTGCTGCCCTGGGCTCCTGCTGGGAGGAAGGGCAGGATATAAATCAAATAATAAATAATAAAATAAATATGGCAAAAAATAATTCAGAGAGCAATACCTACAGATACCCCCAGAGCATCTATGACAACCCCAGTGATAATAACTGTATTCACAATGTAGCTAACAATAAGTAGAAAATTATATATTATATTTTTGTAAGTGTCATGCTTGCCATGTATGCTTCATTGCAGGCACATGGTGGCAGATGAAGTGTTGACAGCAAGTGAAATAGGCAGGCGAGGTGGGTGGCTGAAGTGGGCAAAGTGAAATGTGAACACCTCAGCAGCTTCTGCAGCAGCAGTCAAGGAGGGTAGCAGGTGAGGAGGCATGTACTGTGCAGGGGAGGAACAAGCAAGAATAAGATAGGGGAGGCAGGTAGGTCCTGAAGATATGTCCTGGATTAATTTAGAAAGGGGGAGAGATATGTGTGGTAACAGAGAGAGGACTGATGGGAGGGTGGGGGTGAAAGATGACAGCCAGAAACTGAGTGCTGTTTAAAGGGAAGGGAGTGTGCCAAATAAGAGTATGGGATTTGTCACAGTAAGGCACTTTGCTTTTTACCCCCTCTTGGGATAGCAAAGCATCTGCAGGTGAGTCTGAAGGGGTGAGATGGGGATCACAGTGGAATGGGAGGGTAAATTACTGAGAGGGATTTAGGAAAGGCCTGAAAGGGAAAATGAGGTTAAGTGTGAGAAACAGGTTCAGGACTCTGGTGAGGGGGAGGGAGGCATTGGGGAGGGGGCAGGTTGAAGGAAATGGAGATTAAGGGAGCATTTGCAGTGCAGTGGAGGACCAAGAACAGATATGGGGAGAAGGCAGGTGGATTCTGGAAGGGGTCTGTGTCTGTGAAGTCTCCCTATACCTTGTGTGGGGAAACATTTGCCTTACAGATGTTGTTGAACTACAGTTCCCATCATCCCTGGCTATTGGCCATGCTTGCTGTGGCTGATGGGAGTTGTAGTCCATCAACAGCTGAAAGGACAAAAAGTTCCTCATATGTGTATTATAAGATAGTAAATACTGGACAGCTTTTACTTTCCAGATGTTGCTGAACTACAACTCCCATCTACCCCATCATGGCCAATGTCCAGAGGTGATGGGGGTTGTAATTCAGCAACATCGCACCTGCAGTATATGATCACAGGACTGCATAACTTTGATACACGATAATGTAATTTGAAAAGAGTGTGCACAACAGTCAAAAAATTTGAAACAGAGTTCTTCCATGTAGTGATGTGAAAAAGTCATTGGTCATTGTTTAAGCAACCCCTCTGTGATCCCTGCAGTTAGTGAAAATGGAAGAAACGCATCAAGAACAATGTGGTAACTGTTCTCAACACTAAAAAATTTGGAAGAAAGACTTCTTCAATGTCATAATAAAAATACTCAAGTTTAAAAAATCCATGCACAAATCCGTGAAAGAAGTTGTCGCTACGGTGAGAGAAAAAGTGAAAAAATATTGGAAAAGCTGCTTAATACATAATGTAAAGAAAATATGACTAAAGAACAAATTCAATGCTAAAGTGAAAGAAGTCAAGAATACAGAACGTGCAGATTCATAGGTTATGCCAGTGAAAATGTTTGCAATGATATTCAACCTGTACATATTGGTGGTTAAGTGAGTAAGTGTCCCCACTGTGAAGCACTGACTTTTGCTACAGAAAGAAGACATGTAGCACATAATTTCTGCCATAAGGGATGTGTAAAATTAATACTTCTTTTTCCATATCCAGAACTCTTAAAAACTCTACCATTGGACAATAGTAAAAATAGAAAACATTTCAGACAGCACATTCAAAATTACAATAATGCACATTTATGTCCTTCAGCACTCAGTATGCTTTACCTGATAATGGTGTGTCAGCAGTGCACATGGTAGGTAACATTACCACACACACTACTACAAGAATTATACCAGCAGAAAGCAATAAACCATAAAATGGACAAAACTACATGTATGATACAGACAAAGCACTAGAGCACAGATCATTCATATTCTAATTACAGATGTTATGGCAAACAATTGATACGCAGCTAAATACAAGATATTATATGATGTGAATAAAAAAACAGGTTCACATGAAGTATGTTTAACACTTCTATGCGATGACAAAAGATTATATAATTTACCAACAGCAGCGTATATGGCATCTACAAAGTTACAGGACCAGAAAGTGATCTGCCAAAGCACTTTGAATTAAAAGTGTACCCTAAACATAAATTTGAAAGTGCCACTATGTAAAAAGGATTACCTCATCTTGAACCAATGAGGTTTCCACTGTTTTTCCCATCTCGTGAATATGGATATTCCTTTGACTTAATATCTCCAAAGAATCCACAAAAAAAGAGTATCAATTATTATGGATACGGGTTAACAATGCAGCCAGATATTTTTCACCCACTATTAATAGGTGGAAAATTAACACAATATGTGATTAACACATATATTACAGTAGAATGGAATCATTTTAATTACAGTAAGGCCCTGCTTTTCAGCGGCCTCCTTTTCGGTGTTCCGCTAATACAGTGTTTTTCAATTAGTGTAAGGCCCCACTCATATGGTGCTTGTTCCACTTTTATGGTGTTTTTTGGGCATCAGGCACCATTTTATCAATGGAGTTCTGCTTTCTGGCAGGTTTCGCTTTTAGGTGGGGGTCTGGAATGTAACCTGACGTATGAGTGGGGCCCTGCTGTACTTCAGAGAAAACCAAATCTATTTAGAGCAGAGACATTCCAAGGTCTGGCAGATCATGTGGCTAACTGCGCTGCCAATACATCAGATAACACTTGAAAATATGTACATATTACCATCTTCATTTGAAGGAATTCCACAGGCCATGCACCAGTTGTATGAAGATGGAATGGCTATCACATGTGAAAAAGGGAGAACAGATTTATTTGTAACTATGAGTGTGAACCCAAATTGGCCTAAAATAAAAGAATATTTAGCAACCTACCAAAAGGCTACACCACTTGTGACGTCCCTTATTTTGTCAAATTGCATTTCAGATTAGGTTAAAAGTATTTTTGGATGACATAACAAAAGGTCAAGTATTTGAAGAAATGTTATTATATAATGTTGAATTATACCACATGTCCATTGTTTTTTTATTCTTCATCCGGCAAATAAATTACTAACACCAGAAGCACTGAATAGATTTCTTTGTGCAGAAATACCAAAGTAACACAGATAAATCTATATCAGGAAGTCATGAAACATATGCTTCACGACCCTCATATAGACAAAGCCCCATGTTGGAACAATTAAAAAAAATAAATGTCAAAAAACCTTTCCAAAACCATTCACATAAAAAATAGAAATGATAGATGGCAGGTATCCAATATACAGGAGAAAAGACAATAGAAGTGAGCTACATTGTTATAATGCTCATGTAAATGGCAAACACATACTGGTAGAAAACTCTAGGGTAGTTCTGTATAATCCACACCTATTGCTCAAGTATGACTGCCATATTAATGTAGAGTAATGTGCATCTGTGATTGCATTCAGATATATATTTAAGTTCTTGACTAAAGGCCATGACCTAATTAGAGATCAAGTGGTGGTTGATGAAGAAGCAACTGCAGTAAATAAGATAGCTAAATATATTGATACACAATATGCGAGTCTCATGGAAGCAGCTTGGCGTCAAACGTGGGGGTTCACAGAGGTATGCAGCTAATTCACAGATAAGGCCAGAACATAAATCTGCCAGGCAGGAGGAACCAGGGGGCCAGCCAGCATGTTTACCATTTGGGAAATGCCAAAGAAGGAGGCAGAGAAGTCCTTAAGGGAGTCCAAATGTCCAGAAACCAAGAGATCCGATCAGGCAGGGCAAAGGTCAAGGCACAGGTTTAACAGGAGAGCTGGAGTAATATCTGCAGCAAGGCTTGACATTGACTCTAGCAAGGAGTCTCCCTTTCCTTTCAGACTTTTGTACTCGGCATGCTGGCCCAGGTGCCTACAATCAGCCCGTGTTCTTGTGAGCTCTCCTGCTCCTTAATCGCACTGATTGCCTTCATTGCTTCAACACCTGTTGGTGTCTTCTCTCTGCTGGGGAAGGGGCAGCCTCCAGGCTCCCTCAGAGGCTTGTCTGTGGTCTGGTGAAGGGTCCTGGGCTGTCTCCCTGCTGGTCCCCTCTCCTGGGTCTGTGGTCTCCCATTCCTCTTCTTCCTCAGATGAGTCCTTTGGCAACTGTTAGAAATATCAATGCACAGTTGTAGACTCCCTGTGCATTTACCTGGACAACAGCTTCTATTTCTGTGAATATGTGAAGTATAGCAACACTTTGCAAAATTTACACTGAAAAAAACTCCAAAAATAATTGTGGAATAATGGCACTGACTATTCTACAGAATAGTCTCCAGTGGACATCGGGACTGTCTCAGTTCGCACAAGATAAAACAGTGGGAGGTGAAAGATATTATAGCAAAATTCTAGGTGTAGTCTATGTTTTTAATTGACCATGCCCACCTTCCATTAAATGAAGTGTTTAAACATAGCAGGCTGAAAACATGCATCTTGGGCAAGCCATTTTTTCTTTCCAACAGCTGGAGTCATTGCTTAGGTAGCAACATATTGTAATCAGTCTGATTTTATATCAAACTGCAGTTTCAGATTCACTGTTAATGCACCCAAAATAGATATAGAACATGGCCACCAATTTGAAACACAAAAGGCTGTCTTCACTATCATATGACATTGATCAATCAAAAGGCTTTGAAATTAATAAAAAATAAATTTGACCCGGGTTTCTAGGATGAATAATAAGGGGAAAATTTCTAGATTAGATTCTCATTAGAAACAATATTAGCATAGGAAAGAAGCAAAGTAAGAACACCAACAAACATACAAAAATGTAATTCTCCATCTTTGGAGATGGCAGGTGTTGCCACCACTCACCATATGCTCAGAGGGACATGTTACCAAATTCTTCCAAGCTACACCAGAAGTGGATTACTGTGAAAGACCAACCCAACTTGTGTTTGCTTTTTGACAAATTTGTAGGACAGTACAATATCACAGAGAGGAGGTCAGGTCTCCTGCTCCCCTGGTGCATTCACTAGAGTTGCCCAATTTCCCGGCATTTAAAAGTTTGATACAAATATCTGTAGGCTATAGATATGTTCTTAAACCGCAAGGTTTTTTGCCTATTAGTGAATATATGTCAGATGCTAAAGGGAGAGGGGTTGCATGGCATCAGGATGAGATCTTAGATTTCCTACACAATGGGGAACTACAGTATACATGTGTATAACAGGTGAGGGACTAAAACAAGATGTTGTTCATTGCAAGTGTGTAAAAGACATTAGTGTGAAATGCCTGTATATCAGCTAGAAAAGCTACTGTTCCTTAATGCAACAGCTACTGCGGTGTAAAAGGGATTTTAGAAATTGAGCAGAAGTGCTACCATTTTAATCCGTTAAACTAATGCAACAAGCCCCATTGTCTAAAAGCAGCCTTCCTTAACTGAAGATCAAAGGAGTATATTTAGAGATATTACCATAAATGTCTCTGATGCTTCTTCCAAACAGTGATTATTTTTCATTGGTGGACCTGGTGGTACTGACAAGACTTTTCCATGCAAGTGCCTATATTACCCCTAGGGATGGGGTTCACTATCTGATTCCTTTCTGTTCTTCAATTTGTCAAGTGGGCTGCCAGTTCCTATTCACTATAAATTGTGTTCCACTAATTATAGTGATTCTCAGTTCTCATCTTTTCTGTTATTTTTTCTGAAAGATTATGTAATTTTCTCCATTATTCCTTGTGCTATTTTAATTGTATATTTTTGTATGTTTTTTTACCTGTGTGTAGTTTTCCGCCCTGAGTTCCAGTTTTGGAAAAAGGGCGGGGTAAAACTTAAGATTTATTATTATTATTATTATTATTATTATTATTATTATTATTATTATTGTGCTGCTGTATGTTTATATAACGTATACAGCAGCAGCAGATCACAAACATAATTTCATAAATAATTACATAATTCTCACCAGATTTGTTTTTTAAAAAATTACTGTGTTGCTAACAGCCACGAATGCATGCAAAGAGTGGGAGCCTGTTCGACAATGAGACAAACTTGCAGATTATCCCAGAACTTGTTACCAAATCTGATTTTGCAATCATTCTACACCATCCCTAATCACCACCTAAAGTATTCATCCAAAAAAGTTGTGTCAATAGCTTGGACTGGGATTGCAGCCATTCTTCTACCAGGTGGGCAAATTGTTCATGGAACATTCAATTTACCACTATGTGTTGAAACAGCAAAATTTATCCACTTAACTAAGAAGCACAAACTGTTTCTTATGTCTACAGACCCCTTTATATGTGATGAAGCCTCTATGATACCAATGGCTGCCTTTGAACTAATCAAATCAACACTCAGAGATATAATGAGCAATGACCAATAATTTGGTGGAAAATATATGTTGCTGGGTGATGATTTCAGACAAAGTTTGCCCATAGAGAAGAAGGGGGAAAGAAAGCAAACTGTAGAGCAAACCATAACTCAGTCAGTGCTCTGGTTTTCAATTCTATGATATTGTTTGAGGAAAAAATTGTGAGCCAGTCCAGGGCAAAATGAATTTGCTGACTGGTTACTTGATATTGCTGATGATAGAATAATGGAATTAACTATACCAGAAGATATGAAATGCCTGCCCAATTCAAATATAGTCATTGAGATTTTCAGAGAACAAATTGATGAATACAGTCTCAGAACAAGTGTTCAATTTGCACCAAGAAACAATGAAATAAGACACTAAAATGAATCTGTATTAAATTAACTGCCTGGATAAGACATAATTAATTATGGATATGACTATGCCACATATTTAGGCACAGATGGTACAGAGTCAGATAATGAGAGTGTGATGAAAAGATTCCAGCCTGAATATTTGGCTACTTTTGACTCTCTCCAGGCTTCCACCAAGTCATCACAAATTAAAGGCTGATGCAGTTGTAATGCTCATGAGAAACATGTGCATAAAAGATGGATTATGTAATGGTACTTGCATGACAGTGCTTAAGATAGAAAAAACACGTATCCTGTGAAATCTTGACAGGTGATCACAAGGGAGACATTGTTTCCATTCCACATATAAAAATCTCAACTAAAGATGATACAGAACTTCCATTCATACTATGCAGAACTCAGTTTCCAGGGAGACTGGCATTTTCAGTGACAATCAACAAAGCCGAGGACCAAAGGTTTGATAAAGTAGGTCTCTACACTCATCAAAATAAGTCATTGTTCCATTACAGTCAATTACATGTAGCTTTATCTAGAGCCTGGTCAAGACAGGGTATAAAGATTCAAATTGTAGGCACAACTAAAGATAATAATAATTCTGTAAAGAATATAGTGTATGATGAAGTTCTGACTTAAATATAAATAATTAACGAACAGGTTTGTTAATTTTAACCAGCATTACAAATACTTCCTTTATTCTAATTTCCTAAAAAGTAATCCATTCCTGATTCAAAACAACATTTCTGTAAATGAAACATAGTATGAGATCGGACAGTACTTGGTTTATTTTAATGTGGGCTATTGTAATCTTCCTGTTTTCTGCCCCATGACTTGGGCAGGACCATGGCTCTTCGTAGCACTGTCTTGTTATTAATGTTCTTTTGATTTTTATCCTATTTTCTTCTTTTTGTATATTTCTGTTCTATAACATTAACTAAGTCAAAATAAAGTTGTTAACAGAAAAAGAGAGAGAAAGTGACTAAATGTCCCAAACCAACTTATTATAGAAGTCTTTAAAAAGAGAGAGGTAAGCACAAATTCAATATGACGTAAAGCTGATGAATTACGCCCTGTCAAACTATATTAAGAATGTTGGTAATCTAATAGTGCTGGAGGAAAAATTATATGTATCCCCTGTTCTATATTTGTGTAAGAATGTCATCACACAGCACAGGTGCTGCTGCAAACTACAGCATGAGGACAGACTTCTGAGAGCTACATGGCCCGCACAGGAGGGAGACAGAAATTTTGATAAGTAAGGTTTGGGGAGGGAAATGTTTTGGGTTGGTGCATAAATGTTAGTAATGTAGATGCCAGGAGGGCCTTCCAGAAGAGATACAGTATTCCAAAGACAAGAGATCATCAGCAGGCAGATACTGCAAGAGAGAGTACTAGCAGCAATGACAATCAAGGTGTCCTAGATGCTGTTTTCCTGCTGGGGCTTTAGAGATGCGCACTGTCTATATAAATGGCCAAACACTTCTCTGTTTTTACCAAGGATCAATCAATGAGGCTCTGGAAGGAGGAAGCAGTTTCTTCCAATTCATCCGAAGGCCATAAGGGAAGGGGTCAGTCATGTGTTCCAGGGGAGAGAGTTGGTAACTAATAAGGTTGTGTCCTGTGTCCCTCCTAGCCAAATGAGCTGCTGAAGTTAGCAGGACACATGACCATCCAATGACACAACAAATGTTCAAAGAAGGTGATCCTTAAATAACCTGGTCCCAAACTCCTACTTCTTACAAATCTCACAAATCTCACACAACCCCCTCTCCCTCCAATATTAATATAAACCCACACGTACTTTCCACCACAAATACACACAAAGAATCCTTTTCCCCAAACATATTGGCTACAGCAGCTGCAAACCTTCTGTCTAGTGACAACAATTTATCTTATTGGAAGAGGTTCCATCCAGACAATCTTACTTTGAGTATGTATTACAATGGGACTTGCTGTTTCTTAAAATGATTGATTTTTATGTGAATTTATATTCTCAGGAATATACAATAGATGTTCAAAAAGGCAAGACTCCTTAATTTGGCAGATTTCGGCAGTGAGCCGGGCAGCTTGGTATCAATTACACCTCATTCGTAGACTGCAGCCCTACCTTCCTGCTCATCAGCTCCCACTGGTGGTACATGCCCTGGTCACCTCTCGGTTGGATTACTGTAATGCGCTGTACGTGGGGTTACCCTTGAAAACGGTCCGGAAATTACAATTTATACAAAATGCTGCGGCTCGACTACTTACAAACTGTCGCCGCCGGGAACACATCACCCCAGTGTTGTTCGACCTACACTGGCTCCCAGTTATTTTCCGGGCCCAATTCAAGGTGTTGGTATTAACCTTTAAATCCCTATACGGTCTCGGCCCAGTTTATCTGATGGAGCACCTCCAGCGCCACCAACCATGCCGCCCAACAAGATCAGCCACACAGGACCTTCTCTCAATCCCGCCAACTAAAACAGCTAGGTTGGCGGGGACAAGAGAGAGGGCATTTTCAGTGGCGGCCCCCACTCTCTGGAACTCCCTCCCATATGACCTTCGACATGCCCCTTCCCTGAATGTATTCCGCCAAGCTTTGAAGACCTGGCTCTTCAGACAGGCCTTTGGGACTTACGGGGAGGGTTAAATTTTTACGACCAATAGCCTACTACTCTGTACTGGAACTGTTTTATTGTTTTATTGTTATATTGTATTTTATGATGTATTTTATTATGATGTAATGTATTGTTGTTAAATTGTACGTCGCCTAGAGTGGCCATTGGCCAGATAGGCGACCCACAAATTAAATTATTATTATTATTATTATTATTATTAAAATTCCTTGATTTTTTGTGAGATTCTAAACTAGCAAAAAGGGTGGAAAGGAGGCAGAGACTGAAGGTATCTTTTGGGTGTGCAAAAAGTGATTGCAGGATGAAAACTACCTCCCAAGTGACTTTTCAAAAATGGTTTCCATTTTACCCATTTTCATTGGCTCTTTCTGAAATTTGGACAGTGTATAGTACCACAAGATCCAGTATGGCAAAGTGGTTAGAGTGTTGGACTATGACCTGGGAGAACATGGTTCGAATCCCCATTTGGCCATGAAGCTAACAGGGTGACCTTGGACCAGTCACTGCCTCTCAGAGTGACCTACATCTCAGGGTTGTTGTGATGATTAGAGAGGGGGAGAATGGTGTTCCCGCCTTGTGTGGGGGCATGTTTGCCACCACCCCCACCTTTTCCAAGAAGACTCTGGAATCTTCCCGAAGTGTTGAGGAAGGGTTAGTTAGGTGAGGTTGGCACGCCAACTGGAGTGAGGGATGAGCGGGTATAAAAGCCCAGTCCTCCCCCAAACTTGCCTTTCTTTTGCCTCGTGGCACCCACCCTCTCTCCCTTGTCGGTATGGGCTTTGCTAGTTGCCAGAAGGGGCTGAGTAGGAATTTTTGGGGGGGGATTCTGATTTCAGAATCCCTTTTGTTTCACCTACTCCATACTGCTTGGTTGATTCAATTGGCTTTTGGGGGGGTTGTGGTTGGCCTGCTTTGGCTGGCATGGAATCCAGGCAGGTGAGGAAGAAGGGATAAAATAGTGGGAGACTGAGGCATTTTATAAAGGGCATTCTCTAGGGAACTACCAGTGCAGATTTACTGGTGAGGATCTGGAGGGTGTCCTTGTGGGCCCAACTTGTGCATCAGGGTGAACGCCTGTATGGCAGGGCCAGGTTGTGGAGGTTGGGTCCACATTCTTGGCTCTACTAGCAAGGAGTGACAAGTTATTCCCCATCATTGGCTGGGGAGTCACAGTAAGTGCAGATGGAAATGCCCAGGGGTCTGGAGGGAATGCTTCCTACCAGATAGGTTTATCCTCACCTGCCCGAAGAAGTTACAATACAGTTAATAGGCTGAAATTGGTTGGAGCTTAATATAACATTATTCCATGTCCGTGTCACAAGTCTTCTTTGGTGTGGTGACAAACATGTATGCCACCTTGAGCTCCTTGGAGGAAATGTGGGATATAAATGCAATAATAAATAAATAAAATTATCCAGGTCAAATTTCAGGTAGTTGAAAGAAGTCAATATGCTAATATTGTATTTTCCTTGTTAATAACTGATCAGGCAAAGAAAGATAATAGGTATTGTCATTTTAAACTGTAAATATTGTCCAGACAACTAGTCTTATGTAGTGCATCAACTGACTGCAAAACTAAGAAGCATGCATCATTATCTTGTAATGTTATCCCATAATGTTAAATAGTACACATTCTGAAAAACAATTTCAAATCCCAAGTTTATTCATTATTGTGAAAATGTGGCTTGAAAAGATTATTTTCAATCATATATATTGTTATTCAAATAACTCTTCCTATGGTTCAAAATTCATTTCAAATTCACTATCAGGTTCATATTAGCTGGGCCTGTGAAGATTTAGTAAAAATACTCACTGCATATTAATACAGATTCTGATCATTGTCAATTTCATAAAGAATAATGAAATAAAGGATTCTTCCCTCCCTCCTGCCTACACATACTGAATTCCATTATTTGCCTTTGTCATTCAATCTAATTGTTTAAACCCTAAACATGTTGAGGATCTTCACGCCCCCTTCCCCTTCCCACATTGGTATTGTCTTCATTTTGAAGGTGGAATAAGGCCAGCTGAGAACAATTCTCATGCACATATTCCCACCACTCCAAGAGTTTACAGATATATTTAAGCTACAAAGTGCAACCTAGTTAAACCAGTTCCACAACCCATGACCAAAAAGACAACCTCTTGTTAAGAAGGGGCTTGCCCTATCATCTCTGAGAGGCACAACACTGAAAACTCTGGCCTTGCACTCTTGCTCATGCCAAGGTTTTCTAGAGGACAGAATGGTGGACTTGTGTCACAGCCACACCATGCATTTAAAGCACATGACTTTGCCAAAGTATCCTGAGAGCTGTAGTTTACCCCTCACAGAGCTACAGTTCCCAGCAACCCTAACAGACTACAGTTCCTAGGATTCTTCTGGGGGCTTAGCTCCTCCCCTATCCTTTTTGCTGTTGTGCTGAGCTAAGTCAATGTTTGGCTAAGTATGGCATCCAAATTGGAATTGGGACTATACTCTCTCCTCACTAACCATGAGCTATAGTTTGCTCATGTGGCTTAGCATGTCATGTGACCCTGATCAATATAATAAAAGAGCTTATTTGAAACTGGTTTCAAGTTTCATTTTTCAGACATTTTGAATAATTAACCAAAACAAACTTTGTTCCCCAAGAAAACTCTCCCTTTTTTATAGTTCTTGCAAATACAGTCCCTTTTATATTTCCAGCTCTGAATGAATGGACTCTTTTTGTAAGATGTTGTCTTGATGTCTGTTTTTCTGTTTTGTCAGCTCAGGTTCTAGATCTTTAATTTTGTTCTTCTACTGATTTCTCAAGGAAGTATTTTTAGTAGCTCTTATCTGTTCCATTATTTCTCGTGAGGCTATCTGTATCAGCAAAATCAAAATGACTTCTACGTTTTGTCTTATTTCTTCTGTACCTCGCTCTTCGTCAGCTCTCTTGTAATTTTCCATTTGGTTCAGATCATCCTGAAAATGACATTTTAGGTCAGTTACTTCTTCCAGTTGCAGTTTGCTTTTCTCCAATAATGTCATACAACACAACTGTTCACAATTTGTAGATTCCAGCTGAATATGACTCGTTAACTCAATCTCCAGCTGATGAGGTTTCCCCATCCTTTGTTCCTAGCTTTCCAACTTCACTGTCATTCAGCTATCAGTTCTATATTTCTTTGTGAAAGATAGTTTGAGATGAAACTCTCTCCACTCTCTTTTTTGTTAAGTTTATTTTTAGTTAACTGTAGTTAAGCTTTCAGTATTGTTTTAATTCCACTACATTCTTCTTGTAATTCAGCTTCTCTTCCTTTCTCAATTCATTTCATTTCTTGAAACTTTTAGGATAGAAGATTAATTCTGGAGATTGTTTCTTTCTGAAAAGGAGTAGACAGCAAGGGTGTCCACTCCACTCACACATCTATTATTCACTGTTGTACTAGGACTTTTTGCTATTGCAGTTAGGTCAAGTAAAAACAAAAATCAAAGTGATTAACCTGGGAGATCATGAAATTTAAATCTTATATGCATATACATGTCGCCCTGGGCTCCTATTGGGAGGAAGGGTGGGATATAAATCTAATAAATAAATATAAACAAAATACCACTTTAATAACTTAAGAATCCAGTAAGAGCTAATGATGTGGCATCCAAACTAGGAAAGAATCTGAGCTCCAAGGAGTGGTTTGGCCACAAACACACCCCTATCCTACCCCCTAAGCAGCATTGCAAGGCCTAAGCCATGAATGCATCAGTAAGGAACAGAATGTGGCAATACAAGTCTTTAAGAGGTCTGGTCCAGAGAGGAAGAGGCATGAGCTATCTGAAATACATTCCCAGAACAACTTCTCTGCAGAAAAAAAAAATACAGATCAGCAACTAGTTACTAGTCTACTGACTGGAGCAAAAATATTCACTACCCAACTAAAGAAAAACAAAACACCTCCTATGACAGCAGAACAACTAAAATAATGTAAGAAATTTCCATAATGGAAAAACTGACATCAAAAAACCACAATGAATAATTACCAGCAAGATAAATTTATAGAAGGATGGGCACTCCTAATTAGCTTTTGGAACAAAAAAATCAATGATAATATATCACCTTATATATATTTTCTCACCAATTTAAAAATTCTTTCCTCTCTGTTCTCTTGCAATGTGTATATATATATTGCTAAATGTCGTGGGGAAACATACTATGCCATCTGATATTATTTCCATGCAAAAAAACAGGCTGCTTCTGAGCAGAAAAAGGAAAAATACCAAGCACTTGTCTCTGTTTTTATCTTGAGTTGTTTTATCCCACTATTGGTTTTAATATAAGAAACTGATTTTTAGAAATTTGAGCTATTTTGTGTTTTGCTATTTCATAATATATATTTTTGAAAACACCTGGGTTTCTTTTAGAAAAAGGGGTTATACTTTTTTTAATTAAAATTTCAGGATTCTAGGAGCAGATCACATCTGGCCTAATCTGTCACTGGTCTGGGTACCATGAGCTTCAAAAACCCCTTTCATATCCTAAAGACAGCTTACAGATCTCTAAAGAATTTTTGTGGGTTCAACCGCTTTCACAAAACTTTTAATCTCCTATGATATTGTCTCTTAGACATTAGGCAGTATTAAATATCCCTTACCTTGTGTTAAACTCTGAATATTAAGATGACAACATATGCAGTGAAGGTCTATAACATGGCCTAGGGGGGGAAATGAATGAATTGAATGGCAGACATATGCAAAGTAGGGTTACCAGGTTCTGGTTCTCAGCCAGAGTTTCAGGGTCTTGGGGGTTCCCTCTGGGTCTCCAGGTAACTCACCTTAATCTCTGGACTCTCAGCTTCAATTTTTTTAAAAAAGTTTCTAGGTGGCCTGGTTCCCGAGATATACACCAAAACGTCAGCCTCCCCGAGACTGTTAAATCTGTTTAACGGATCTGTTACAGCAGTTCCTAACCCCGCCCTTTCAGGATTGTAGCCAATAAGTGAAGCCAGGGTTGTGATTTTATTTACAACAGTTATATACTGCTTTATTGTAAAAAAATCTCAAAGTGGTTTACAGAAAGAATAAAAAAAAAAAATTCTTAGCAAAAACAATTAAAATAATAAAACCAACAATGAGTTAAAAACATTTAAAAACACAATAGCTTCTACATGCGTGGATAGGCTTGCCTAAAGAAAAATGATTTTAGCAGGTGCTGAAAAGAGGCATCTGCCTAATGTCAATAGGCAAGGAGTTACAAAGTGTAGGTGCTGCCACTTTGTTGTTGTTGTTGTTATGTGCCTTCAAGTCGATTTTGACTTATGACTACCCTATGAATCAGTGACCTCCAATAGCATCTGTCATGAATCGCCCTGCTCAGATCTTGTAAATTCAGGTCTGTGGCTTCCTTTATGGAATCAATCCATCTCTTGTTTGGTCTTCCTCTTTTTCTACTCTCTTCTGTTTTTCTGTATTGTCTTTTCTAGTGAAACATGTCTTCTCATGGAAAAGGCAATGGTAAATCACCTCTGGATACCTCTTACCACAAAAACCCTATCACCAGAGTATCCAAAATGCTGCCACTTTACAGGACTGATTTCTTACAAGAGCAGAACAAGTACTATGTGGCACCCATAACATGGAAAGCACAGCTTGAACTTGGCCTGGTAGCAAATCAGCAACCAATACAGATTTCAGATCAGAGGTATTATTTGCTGATAGGATCTCACTCATGTCAGCAATCATGCCACAGCATTCTGCATTAATTGACAGGATGCCAGGATTTTTTTAGTTTTGGTTTTCTGTTATGAATCCTGACTGGTTGTGGGATGCTAAGTTGTCTGCCTTACTCATAGGAATCTTGTTGTGTTTGGTATGGTATTGCATTTAGGAAGGCATCACTGTATTTTGTTTTTCATTTCTGTTTGCATTTCATTTACCTTTAACCTCACTCCCTTACATCCATTGCAGCAACATCAGTAGTTGCATGTTCTCAGCCCAGCCCCCTAAAACCCATTGATGATACACCTTGTTGGTTGCATGGCAGTTTGTTTCTTGCCCAATAGTGGTAAAAGAGAATTCACATATTTGAAAGTGTGGCTGCAGTTTTTCCCAAGCTGCTGCCTGTGAAGGTAGACCAAATCATGTGTGTTTTCTCTCTGTCAATTATTACTTACTGGAATTGGGTTGGCTGTCAAAGTGTGTTTATAGCAGCCCACAGGGTAGACAGAAAGGGTAAAGAATCTTCTTACTCTTACTTATTTCTCAGACTTCCTTCTGAAGTAAAGGGTCAAATCTGTAAAGAAGTTTGGAGCAGCCACTTTAAAAGATAAGGGCAGGGCATTCCAGGCAGGGGGTTGCCAACCCTGCTTGGATATGGATGTCTTTGCAGAGGATCCCTAGTCAAGCTTTACCAACAGCACAATCCAAACTATATCTATTCAGAAGTAAGTCCTGTTGAGTTCTATGGGGCTTAGTCACTTAGTAAGTGTGTTTAGAATTGAAGCCTTCGGGGCATCCATCTTTACTCCCGAATGCTCCCATCTAACATCTCCACAACACTAGGCTCCTTTCTTCCTACAGCAGCCTTCTGGTGACTGGCCTGGCCTGAAGGCACTTGAAACCCTTCTTGCCGAAAGCGAGTAGGCTAGCTTAAATGTTGCCTACCCAGGCTCCATCTTTTAGCTAAGATTTCTAGCTTAATTTCCAATCAGATTTTTTAATTGTATGCTCCAAGCAACTGTGATTGATGCTTAATGTATCATGCTTAATGACATCACTCGGGCCTGCCCCTGTGACATCACTTGGGCCAGCTCCATGACATCACTTGGACCCGCCCCTAAAATCTCAGATTTTGGGATGCTTCTGACGTGGCAGCCCTAATGCAAAGTCAAGTAGCAGAAAAGATCAACAAACAGGCACATCAGTTCAACAGTCCATATAGTCTTTAGGAGTCTTGCCTTAACAACATTTCTGTAAATATTCAAGGATACAATTGTTTGGGAGCATACCTCCCATTTCCACTGTATAATTAATTCATTCATTCTATTTCTATTTCTATGCCGCCTTTTCGCCAAAGGCCTTCAAGCCGGCTCACAAAAAAATAAAATAAACACAAATACAAAATACACATCAGAAAAGAATACAGTGCACAGAAATTCAAACAACAAAACATTAACATTGTTTAAAAAACAAGGTTCTTTACAGGCCTGGAGATAATCTGTCCTTAAAATGTAGCACTGCCACTCCAGGAATTTTAGTCCTCAAACATTGAGCCGCTGTTGTAAAGGATTTGCTCACCAACACCATCTGATTCTTGCCCAAAATCATCGTCCGTAGACTTGAAGTAGAACTTGTAGTTGGGCCGGTTGAGGAGCACCTTGAAGTCGCCCAGTGTCACCCGCTCAGCCGGGATGAGCAGCTTCACCAGGTACAGCTTCTCCTGGTTGTCCAGATGGTAGATGATCTTGGTCTCCACCACCGCCATTGCCGCCGCTGCTCTTCGCGGAGGGCACCGCCGGCCGAGCCCGGGCCTTGCTGTCTGTAGCTCGGACGTCATGGCTGTCCTCGTTAGAAAAGCCCAGCAGCTGTTTTTCTTTTTCTGCTAAGTGAGACTCGAGAAAGGATGTTGGTCGAGAACTACCCTCCCAGTTGGGGCAGTATTATTTCACATACACACACCAGGCAATTACTTATTTCCTTTGCATTCTAATGTTTAATCTTATGCAGCTATTCCCAGAAAACTGAATGTGCATCCATGAACTCCTGCCACCTTTCATAAGGCCAATCAGCAACACTGAAGACAACATAGCTAGCATCCTATTCAAATTAGCCATGGATGGCATGGTAAGACCCCAACTAAAATGGTTAGATATTAATATGCTAGGGAATCATTTTGAGCGGTTGTGAGGGCACATTCTTCCTCATTATGAAAATATAGTCATATCTTACAATCCAAGAGAGAAATTGAATTGGGACACATCCAGTCCAGCAGAGAGGGGGGGCTCACCATCAGAAGAAAGCTTTGCTGCCAGAACTGTTCCACTAATGGTAGAGATGAGGTGTGTTGGGGAAGGCCATGGCTCTGCAGGATCCCTCTCACTGACCATGGAGTGGGAAAATAATAAACTGGTCACACACACACTTTCCACATGATTTTCGTCCCAGCTGCAAATCTCTCCCTCCCCAGTAAAACTGCTCTGCAAATTCCAGTGTTTATTACAGTCACCTGACCACTTCTCAGGCTTTTCACTAAGATCAGATACTATGATGAGAGGTAGATTACAGTGAGGGTGTGGTTCTGCAACCCTGGCCTTCTATTTCTTTCCAACATCCTTTGTGAGGTCCAATGTCATTAGATCAATAGAAGTATTCTCCTTGGCCTTTTAGTTAATGTCAAGTGCAGTATATGTTTTGCAAATTGCTTAGGGGACATCCACATATGCAATGAGCATACAGAGTTCTGTTTATAGGGATTTATCCTCTGGACAGAACCATAAAAAGCAACAGAATGAAAATGTGTTCGGAAAGTAAACAGGTTTAGGGTCAAAACATCCTTTGAAAATGAGACCTTTGGGGACTGCACTTCAAAGCAGGGCTTTGTTTTTTAAGTGGAATTTAAGACACCACCATAATTCTTTTTTATTTATTACCCCAAAAGAGAAAAAGTAAACAGTATCTACATACTTGAAAAACCAAAGGATTGCATAGTTGTCACCTGTCAATATATTTTAATAAGAAATTATCAATTGATGTTTCTGTTTCTTTTCAGGAAATTTCAGGAACAAACCATTGGTGCCCACTTTCTCTCATCAAGTTTGAGAAACCATGCTAAAGATAGCTCACCATTGGTACAGTGCCCTGGTACATATATCTAGGATGAACCACACTATGTCCACCAAATGTTGGAGAGGCTACGATGAACCTGGTACATAACACCACAAGTGCTGATCTAGCACTTTGGCACAAACCTTCTGGACCTCAATATTTGATGAGATACAATGAATTATGGGCCACAAACTTGACCATAATTAGCTATCTTAAACTTTTTTACAGACTCCAACAAGGGCATAGCACTAATTAGCCACTTGCTAATGGCCATTCAAATCACAATGACCAAACACTGGAGGGATCTGTCGGGGACTACCCTCCCATACTGGTATCAGAATGTCTGGTACATCGCTTTCATGGAAAAGTTAACCTCAATGCTGCAATTAGCAAGGAGGTTTTCCAAAAAGGATGGTTTTGTTGACTCCTGGTATCCTTTTATATGTTGATCAATCACCATGGTCTGGCGCCACCAACTGACTATGCTAATGTTTGGAATCTGTGATGTAAACAGATCCTGTTCTTAAAAGACATCACCACCTGACTGGACTATTTCACCTCACATCTAAATGTTTCTTTTTCCTATTTTTGGTGCTGTTTTAAATGTCCCAATGATATTATTATGGTCATTATCACCATCAAGTTTACATTTTTTTCTTGAAATTTTTCTTTCAAGTTTGTGTGTTTGTATGCCATAGCCCAGGGAGGGAGGGTTTGGGGGTTTAGGAGCTAGTATGTTTTCTAGTTTTGAAATGGACACCCATGTGAGATATTCCATAAACCTTTTCATTTATGGCAAAAATGATATGATGGCTTTTATTGTATTATATACTTACTGAAATGTACATATGCCATACTTTTGGATTTATAATTTTAAAAATCTAATAAAACTATTTTTTAAACATTGTTCAGTGACATCCTGATCTCCTACTTAAAGCATTTTAATGAAATTCTAAAGCGAAACAGAAGGCTAGAGAATTGAAAAGCTTGGAACTAATCTCCAAACTAGGGGAAAACCACACTTTTATGGGCTCCTTTCATCCCATCACACTCCTGAATCAGGATGCCAAATTACTAACAGCTGTCTATTAGCCATGACTCAACTCCTTCATCAGGGGGTATATTACCAATGACCAAACTAAATTTATACCCAGCTGCTGACTCAATCAGACAAGTCCCTCACTCAGTGCATCATAATGTAGCCAGCAAAAACCAGCTGCCCTGTTCTGCTCTCCCTTGGAACTTTCAAGGCATTTAATAGCCTTGAATGGAATTTCTTAATTTTCTTTCTTGTTTAACTAACTAGAGGTTGGTGACAAGTTCGTGAATATCAGTTATACTCAGAGTCCCACCAAAATTAAATGTTCTTGATTACACTTTTTCTTTTTTGCCTCCATAGAGGCATGAAGCAAGGCTGTCCACTCTAGCCCCTCTTTTATTTGCTAGCACCATGAATTCCCATCCATTTTAATCTGCATTGACCCAAAGATATAAGGAATCAACATAAATGGAAAAACCATTATTTTCTGTTTATTATTATAAATAAGCCACAAACAGTTTATAACCAAAAAGAGCAGTTCTCAAATATGGAATTACCTGAAAGAGAAAAGCACAGTCCACAGAATCTATTAATGAAGTGAAACATAAAGAGACCATGTGTACTGAGAAGATCTCTAAGGAGAGAAATGGAGATTGTTGAAAAAATGAACCATCAGCAACCATGAAATCTCCATCTCTATGAAATATCCCTTCCCAGCAGACCATGAGAGAGATCATGTGTAGTGTTGCAGAGCAAGACTTAATGTATTCCATTTCCATCATCTTGGATGGACAGGAACAAAGAATGCAGTCCACTCTCAGGTGTATCATGAAATCATAATACCTTGGTGGAGAGCAGATAGAGGCTCTAGCAGTAATAAGTATCCACCCAAAGCAATAGTCAAAATAACCTCTGGAGAGGGAAAAATGATATAGAGAAGAGTGAATCATCAAGGAGGCTCTGTTAAATCCATGGCATGCAGAAATTAACCTTATGATGGTGCAGAAAAGATTTCTCTGTGGTGCACCTATCCTAACAAATAACCTCCACTTGGACATTAGGCATGCACTAAGTGCCAGGTGCTTTAGAAAAAAAACATATCCATTTGATCAGGCCCTTTAATAGCCCTACTTGGAAACAAGCTGGCCAGACAAGAAACAGAAGAGAGGGGGGGCATGGGGGGAGGGGGGAGACTAAAAGGGCAAGATTCCCATGTTGTATTGCGTAAACGGGAAATATTGGACTTTTACTTGAATTTCATTAGTCCTGGCAGACTCAGTGATCAGCATTATGATCAAGCATACATTTTGCTATAGATATGTTAGAAGTAGAGGCAGCAAGTGAGGGCAGGTTTTCCTTTACATCCATAACATTCGAATTTGCTTCATGCTGAAGACGGTAAAGAGGATGCTTTGGCATTTTGTTTTGCTTTGAAGCAAACTAACTAATTGCTGTGTTTGTTGTTCTAGAAAGAGGATATATGACAGAATCTGTAATAATGTGAAAACGATATTTTGTGATTATGTGGGGACGGAAATAGGTGGAAAGAATAGTGAGTATTTTTTGTGGGGGGGGTTATGGTGCAATGCTTGATTTGTTTCCCCCCTAACAGCTTAGAGCAAGAACTTTGGAACTTTTACCTCAGATAAGGCTTGCTGTGCCATTATCAACTGGGAATTCCTGGAAGAGGAGCAAACTTTGAAACAATACCTTGAGAAGTCAGAGGAAGATATCTGATGAATTTTGCAATCATGTCCAAACAACTTTTTTAAAGGAATGAAAGAGAGAAAAATGTCAAAAGCTGTTTCAAAGTAATGGATACTTTCATTGACAAATGTCCAGCAGAAGAGACATTTGCAACAGAATCCTATCAGATATTATGACAGAAATGTACTGTATTCAGAAGGTATGGGCTAGCTCGATAAGCATATACATTATTATGATTTCTCAACACTTGATGATGATTGAAAGTTACAATCTCACCTTACACACAGTGCGACATCCCAAGTCAAACACAGCCCATTAGCCATCCATCATGCCCTTCTAAGTGTTTGAGTTTGCAGTTGCAGGCAGACAGCACAAACAGGACATTTATCCAGCCCCTGGTGGTTCTCTATACCTGGTTAGGTGATCTGGTGGGTCATCAGATTTCAGGCCTGGTGTAAACTGACTCCTCTAAGTAGTTCTTATGTTTTGTTTGAGTTATTTGATCCATTATGGCTTCTTCACATCACCCTTGGAACTGTCCTTGTGTGAGCCAGCCCTTAGTCTGGGTTTTGCATACACAAGCAAATTTTCTAAGGAATATAACCCACACATGGTGATGTTTTTTATTCATTTATTAACTGAATTCATTTTATAAATAAATATTAAAAGAAAAGGCAATACATAAGTTGTGGCCAAACTTTCATGAAACATGGCCCAGATTCTTCATTGATGGTATAATACAGAAAAGGTCCAGGTATCTTATAGAAAGTACAGGCAGAAGGGACTTCCCAGGAGGATCCCTCCGCCTGTGCAGCCTCTGAGACGGGCTCCCGTCTTGGATGAAACTTTTTCAGTTTTAAATCCAGTCAGAAGGGTCTTTTTTGACTGGGGATAATTTCTTCCGGATAAGGAAGAAACGTGAGATTTCCCACACAGCTTTGTTGTGATTGTTGGAGACTGGAATTCATCAGAATTGTCTGTGAAAGAAGGTCTTCCAGCAGCTCGGACGGAGCGAGGATTTCTAGCTAGCTCAGCTGAATAAGTGACCCGTTTTTTTTTCTTTAAAGAAAAACGGACTAACAGGCAAGCATTCTCCTGTCTACGCTTATTACTTTCTTATCTATACAGCTAAAGAGATTTGTCAAAGAACCAGCAATTAAGAAAACCTGGGTGAGTCAAAACTTTCCTTCTCTTTTAC
This sequence comes from Rhineura floridana, assembly GCF_030035675.1. Lineage (NCBI taxonomy): Eukaryota > Metazoa > Chordata > Lepidosauria > Squamata > Rhineuridae > Rhineura > Rhineura floridana. Next base: position 199,479,082 of record NC_084480.1, on the reverse strand, counting down.
TCACAGAACTAAGGGGGAAGAAAATAAAAATAGCCTATTTTTTTTTATTGCAAAAAGCTGACATGGAAAATAGCATTATAAAGATTACAACAGATGAGGGGTTTCTGATTGGAAGAGAAAAGAAAAATCTTTTTGATTTATAAGACTTTTGTGTACTATATGTCTGGGACTATTTTTTCTGATCTACTTTTTTTTTTGACGAATCTGCTCATTCTTTCTGCTACTAGTTATTCGGACGCTGTGAACTAAAGCTGTTTTTGCACTTCTGGGCATATAAGAGATAAGGGCTGTCTAGAGTGTGACGCCAGTTGGTTTGAAAGATTAACTCCTTTGTAACTGGATAAAGAAATAAACTGCTCTTTGCTTGGGACATTGAAAATTGAAGGAGTTTTGTTCCTTTGGCTTTAAGAATGACAATTAAGAAGATCATGGATGTACAAGAAGGGACTTTATCTTTAGACATGTTTCAGAAAATAATGAATGGGATTAAGTCAATAAAACAAGAACTGAGAAATAATAGTCAAGCGTTGAGAATTGAATTTGACGAAATGAGACAGGAGCTGAAAGAAATTCAGGATTCTATGAGAAAGGAGAATAAAGATAGATCTGGAAAACCAAAAAAGGATGAAAGAGAAATTAAAGGCAAGGTTCAAACTATGGAGATTGGATTAAATATGGACATGGAAAAAGATTTGGATTTCCTGGCTGTGATGGATCCTGGAGACAAATATTACGGTTTGGAACTCAGCGCTGTCCCTGAAGGAATTGAAGAGATTGGAGATAAAGATATTATCGGTTCAAAAAAATTCCTGGACTGGAAGGATTTGATGGAACTTGAAATGGAGAAAGTTAACAGAATTAATCCCTGTTTTGTGTCAATGGAAAAATCTTCAAGAGATGTGGTAGTGTATCATGTAAAAAAGAGGAACAGAGATGCGGCTTTGCAACAATACTTCAGTGATACGTTCGGAATTGATGGCAAGAAAATATCTGTGATAAAGGAAATTCCTATCAGACTCTTATTATATGACTATGACAGCAAGATTATTGGGTGCGTAAAGATGGAAGATGGAAGATGGAACCAATACGGATAATGGAAGAAAAGCGATTTGAAATTACTGGACTTAGTAGACTTGATGAGTTGGATTAATTGACATGTTTATCTAGAAAAAAAATTGATGGACATATATCTCAAGGATTGGAAACTTCTCTTTGACTTTTTGTGGAGGAATAAAATGATATGATGTTAATGAGATTTGAAACCAATTAAGATAACCGCTGGAGGAAGGTGATTTTATAATCTATTAGGAGACAGGCTTGTTATATATTATAGATTTATAGCTGAACTATGACAAATCGGAAGTCAATATTTTTATATATTTTTTCTTTTTTTATTGTATTAATTATTGATTTGTGTTTTTTCTTTTTGTATTGTTTTGGTTTTGAAAATTTGAATAAAAATTAATTGAAAAAAAAAAGAAAGTACAGGCAGAAGCAATTACAGATTGCTAATTCTGTTGTTTTCTTTCTTTTTTTCCTGTGGAGCACCAAGGTCAGCTGATTATGGAGTAGGAAACAAACATCTGGAAGTTACTATTCTCAAAAGTCTCACAGCTTGAGAACGATATTTGATTTTGCAATGGTGGAGAGGCAAAACCATGTTCAGTGGGGAGAGAAAATATAACAAAACGGCAATATCACATAAATTGAGCCTGGCTTTTCCTTTCATTTCAATATCTACAAATGATACATTCATTTTTTAGCTGTGGTTATAGTCTGTACATTGGGGTATCACAATGTCAAGTCTAAATCCTCCAATCTCTCCCTGTTTGGGGGCTATTGCTAAACAAGCTGCTGGTAACGTTAGCAGTTCTTTGAAGATGTCTAAATGTTGACCTTTAAAAATGATCATAACCCACATGTGATGATGTTTTCAATTACATGTACAGTTTATTACTTTAAAGCAGAACAGATCATCTGTGTGTGTGAATGTGTAGGCATATGTGTGTATGCGCACTCATAAAAGTTAAGAAGTTAATAGGCTTCACAGAACACGTATAAATTTGTAAAAAAACTGATCTTCAGTTTTCCTTTGTAATGTTATTTTTCCTCTGTGGGGAACCTTGTTCCAGACATCTGTCTTCTACAACCTTGAAGGTCATGAAAATGGGGAGGAGAGGTGGTGAAGTTGGCATGCTTGTCCCTGCTGTCCTCCTTCACATGGCACATTTCCCCCAAATTATACAGCCACGAGAATGGCTGTATAATATATATAATGGCTGTATATAGGCTGTATGCTATAGTCTACTATAGTCAGCATGGACTTTTTGCATTCCACAATGTTAAATCAAAAATACCCCCATGCCATTCTGATGCTTCCCATAAGCTCATTTCAAAACAAAACCTTACAAAACTTATAGTCCTGAACTCAGAAATGCTTGTTTAACAACCCTTTAAATGTTCATGATGATACACAAAACAGTCAGAGAGAATTGACAGTTCAAAGTGTAAAGAGAGAGAGAAACCAGACCTCTTTTGGACTTTTTTTCTGTCAGAGTTCTCATAGTCTCTTGAAGTTCATTAAAAATCAGCCTTGTTCACAGAGTACCTATAATCCTATTACTGACTTTGCCCCATACTCTGACCTTCATCTTCTGCAGTTTAAAAGTAAAAAATAAATAAATGTCTGGCTGATTTTTAATTAATTTAAGAAATTTTGGCTTGAACTCAATGATAATGTCGGGCATGCTCAGTAAGAACCAACTGTTAGTGTTCTAAAAGCTAGACTCACACCTGCTGGGCTTGCCTAATCAGGGGGCTACACCCACACCGGCCTTTGATTTCATTTTGAGAAAGGCATGGCTTCCCTCAAAGAATAATTTGTGAAGGGTGCTGAGAGGAGACTCCTATTCCCCTGAGAGAGCTCCAGTGGATGGAGTGGCTTAACAGTCAACTGCTCTGATGGAAGCTCTGTGAGAGGAACAGGGCCTCTCCTAGCAGCTCTCAGCACCCTTCACTAACTACACTTCTCAGGATTCTTTGGGAGAAGCCATGACTATTCACTAATAAGCATAAAACCTTGCAGTTTAAGAATGTACCTATAGCCAACAGATATTTCTATCAAACTTTAAAAAGCAGGGAAATTGGGTAGCTATAGTGAATGCACCAGGGCAGCAGGAGACCTGACCTCCTCTCTGAGATATTGTACTGTCGGTGCGTGCGTATAGATATCATACAAGTAAGAAATTCTGGTGTCGAATAGATCCAGTAAATAAGCCAGGCCAGGCAAGTTTCTTGTAAGAGTCTTTACTGACAAAATACAAAATACAGTTCTCTCACTCCAAACGACTTTCCCCCACACCAGAGCTTCTGCGAGAGCAGCTTCTTATCTACCAGGTTGCCCTTGCCAACCACCTGCTGGCCTTGAGGAACCTGGCAACCCCTCTTGCTCTGTTTAACCTGTTTATTGCAGGTTTCATTCTCCTCCGAACAAACCTCTGTCTGTGAGTCTCATAACTTGCTTTACTGAACAACAGCCCCCACCTGAGACTCACAGATCACAAACTATATGTTCATTGTTACATTTATACAATATTAACTTTTCATTTCAATACACATCAGTACATGGTTTTTGTTTCATTACAGTATCTATTTCCATTTCCATTTCAGTTTTTTGTTTCTTTATTCATACAAGTTTTACAGAGTCATTTATATCACGCACGTTAAGCATCTGTACTAGAGATTGATACTTATCTTCACTGAGTGGTTTCGTCAGTATGTCTGCCAACATATGCCTTGTGTCACAGTATTGTAGCCTAATGACTCCCTGTTGTATACAATCACGAATGTGGAAATATCGCACACTGATATGCTTCGTTTTTTTTGTGTTAGCTTCCGATGTTGCCAATGCGATACAAGTCTGGTTATCCTCGAATACTGTTATGGGCAAAACAGTATTCACATGCACTTCTTGAGCAAGTTGTGTAAACCACTGGATTTCATTACAAGCTGCAGACAGACCCACATATTCAGCCTCAGCACTGGATGTTGCTACAATATTTTGCTTTCTGCTGCACCAATCCAGTACTGAGCCATGCAATTTAATTATAATGCCTGTTGTAGATTTTCGACTGGCTAGGTCTCCAGCATGATCTGCATCTACATAACAGTCTATGCCTCCTTGTTTCTGTGCTGACAGCATTAATCCCTTTGTTCTTGTGCCTTTCAGGTATCTTAGCACTCTTTTGACCCCAAGCCAATCATGTTCTGATGGTTTTTCAACTTTTCTACATAAAATGCCCACTGCATTGCATATATCTGGTCTAGATACCTTTACAAGGAATTGCAGTTTCCCTATAACATGTCTGTAAAAATCTGGCTTTTCATATGCTTTGTTGCATTCTTCTTGCTGGAATGAAACTGTCATTGGTGTACTCACAGGATTGCATTCACTCATGCCACAAGTCTCTAGCAGACTATCTATCTTCCCTGTCTGCAATAGGGCAAAACCACCATCAGTAGTGCGTATTATTTCTGTTCCTAGATATTGTGCAACTGGCCCTAGGCGCTTTGTATCCACTTGCTGTTGTAAGCTATCAAAGAACTGTCTTTCTTCTGCTTCTCCCGGGCAAAAAAACAGAATGTCATCAACATAAATAGCACAATACGTTTTCTTGCCATTTATGCTTTTCACATACACGCACGTATCAGCAACACATCTGGAAAAACCCATATCTTTTAACACTTCATCCAATCGCGTGTTCCAGCACCTCGCACTTTGACGCAAGCCATACAATGATTTATGTAATTTACAAACTAAGCCTGGTGTTTCGGTGAACCCTGCTGGCTGTTCCATGTAAATGTCTTCTGTTAACACTCCATGAAGAAAGGCAGTGCTAATATCATAGTGGAACACCTGCATTTGACTTATAGCAGCAATCTTTAGTAACAGCCTGATTGATTCGAATTTTACTACAGGCGCGAACACATTATCATAGTCAGTGCCATAAATCTGTGTGTAGCCCTTCGCTACTAAGCGGGCTCTATATCTTGTGACTATACCTGCACTATTCCTTTTTCTCTTAAATATCCATCTACATCCCACAGCCTTTTTTCCTTCTGGCAATGTACATAGTGACCATGTTTGGTTTTTCTTTATGGCATTTAGTTCTTCTTGCATTGCAGCCTTCCACTTTTCTTGCTCAGCACGAGGTAATTGAGCAATATCAGCCAAATTAGAGGGATCTCCTGATGTATTGATTGAGGCTGAAACGTCCTCCTGGGATGGTTGTTCTACAGCACATTTCTTCACAGCAGCTTGTTTAATATCATGTACCTGTCTTATGAATGCACCCTTTTTGACATATTTTGGTTCATCAAGCTTGCTCTCTACCATATACATTTGGTTCTGTAATTTCCCTTGCATACAGATTTCACCATCTTTTCTCACAAAACATCTATTCCCTTCAAATGTTATTTTACAACCTGTTTGAGCTAATTTTCTCACCGATAGTATGTTATATTTTAAACCAGAAACTAATAACACATCTGTCAATATAGTTCCCAAATTACTTAACCTGATCGTGCCTCTTGCAATTGCATCCCGAGACAATCCGTCAGCTAGATAAATCTTCTCTTGCACTGGCTTTGATGTGTAAAATAAACTTGCGTCTGTGATTAGGGAATTAGACGCCCCGCTGTCGAGAAGCCATTTAGAGTTAATTAGTTTATTGTCCTCCTTAGTAATAAAGTTCACACTTGGTCTCTGACGTCCAAAGTCCCTGTTATTTCTCTTCTTACTTAAACAATGTCTCTGTATATGTCCTCGGGACCCACAAAAATAACATATTTTATTCTCTTGCCTGTTTCTTTGATATTGTTGTTGTTGTACAGCCTCAGTCTCTTTTATCTCAGTCCTCTTACTCTCTTGTCTCCTATTCCATTCTTGTTGAAGTTTCTGCTCTACAAAGTCCAGAGATAAAGTTCCGTCTGGTAAAGTCTCCAAACTAGAGACCAGTACATCCCATTTTCGATCAAATGAAGATAACAGTATATAGACCATCTGAATGTCACTATGATGTACTCCTCTATCTTGAAGTTCAGCAAATAATCTACGAAATTCAGCCAGATGCTCTGTCATAGTCACTTCATCTGTAAAACGCATCTGATAAAGCTTCCGCGCTAAACACAGCCGGCTCCCTGCGGTTTGCTGCACATGAGTGGCCCTTAGCTTCTCCCACATTTGATTAGCTGTCGGCTCATTACTCACCAGCAACAGTTGAGAATCAGACAGCCCCAGAGTAATAAAAGCCTTAGCTTTCTCATCTTTCTTCGTCCACGCTGCTGAAGGAGCTGCCGGAGGGGGTTTTTCCACGACATCATTCAAATCTTCTTTAATCAGAACTGCTCTCATTCTCCATTTCCAGCTGGAGTAGTTTACAGCATTCAGTCTCTCCATTGGCATCCCGGATGACAGGTTTACAGCCATGTTGTCCACTCTTTACTTGCCTCTTTCTTGCACTTTCTTTTTTCTGCAGCACGTCACGTAAACGACTCTTGAACCCCTTACTTTGTGTGATAAGCTGGGCCCATAACCCCTGTCGGTGCGTGCGTATAGATATCATACAAGTAAGAAATTCTGGTGTCGAATAGATCCAGTAAATAAGCCAGGCCAGGCAAGTTTCTTGTAAGAGTCTTTACTGACAAAATACAAAACACAGTTCTCTCACTCCAAACTTTCCCCCACACCAGAGCTTCTGCGAGAGCAGCTTCTTATCTACCAGGTTGCCCTTGCCAACCACCAGCTGGCCTTGAGGAACCTGGCAACCCCTCTTGCTCTGTTTAACCCATTTATTGCAGGTTTCATTCTCCTCCGAACAAACCTCTGTCTGTGAGTCTCATAACTTGCTTTACTGAACAACATGTACTGCCCTACAAAGTTGTCAAAATACAAACACATTTTGGGTTGGTATTTCACAGTCCAATCCACTTCCTGTGTAGCTTGGAAGAATTTGGTAACACATACCTCTGAGCATGGTTTGGACTAGGGAGACCTGGGTTTAAATGATGAGCTTCCGCCGGGCCTTGAAGACCTGGCTCTTCAGGCAGGCTTTTGGGGTGGGTTAGGTTTCTTACTGTTATGGTTTTAAATTTTAATGTTTTAATGTATTGTTTTATCTTGTACGCCGCCCAGAGTGGCTGGACAACCAGCCAGATGGGCGACTAATAAATTAAATAAATAAATCCCCTCTCAGCCATGAAGTAACCTGGGTGATACCAGTCACTCTTTCTTACCATAATCTACCGCACATGGTTGTTTTGAGAATAAAATGGGAAAACCCCTTTTATATGAGCTAGATCACTTTGGAGGAACAGCAAGAAACAAAATGAAATGGCTTCTTTGAACTGACCTTGAATTTTAAATCATTACATGTTTCATAACCACATATATAGTTCACCAAGCAATTAGAAGTTTAGGGTCCAAGCAATTAAGATCCTTTTCCCACCAGCAGCCATCATCATGAAGCAAAGACCATAAGGTGCATGTGTTTTGGAGGGGATATCAATATAGCCAGACACCATGCCATCATGGCTGGACCCAGCTCAAAATGCCCCTTTCCTCAGTGCCATTTAGTACTATGTTTTAATTTGATATTTGTATCGGATTTCAAATTTATGAGAGCCATTTCCAGATGAAAAATAAAATAATAATAATCTTTTGTTGAATAGTCATCTGCAGCACGCATCACCCCAGTGAAAATTCCTTTGGGCCTTATTACAAAATGTAACAAATATGAACACTTCTTCGGTATTTCTCCCAACCAACCTGCAACAGACTGTAATTTTCTTTCTCTAACAAACAAATTTCCATTAGAAAATCCTTCTTTGAAATATTTGGCATGAAAGCATGTATGCATGTCTTTCTAGCTATTTCCAAATATAAATCTTAACAGAAATACTGTGGTTATCTCTGGATTTAAGCTCACCAGCTATCCAACTGTAGAACATCTTGCTTTAATTTCATTTGTTATCAGTGAGGCAATTATCATATGACTATCATTTTTCAATTTTATTAAGCAATAATATTCTGACCTTGACATCTTGAAGGTTACTATTACACAACTTAACCTGTGGCAGTATTGTAGGTCCTTGTCAAAAACAGAGTTAGCTAAAGTTACTGCATGGACACATGGGCTCAAGACCGACTCAGACATGCACAATGTTAAGCAACAAGAGCAAGAAGCAAGTGTGAAGGTCAAGCACATACTTTTTTATGTCAATATTTATTTGTGTAGACTGTACTGTCAGTATTTAGCTAGAAAATAAGAATGTGGAATTCCCTATTTATTTTCACAGATATTTCTGTATTCCTGAAAACTGGCATCACACATTTTGGGCACTCAACTGCAAGAGCAAATATGCAGTTTCACAATAACAAAATGTTTCTTGGGTTAGCACTGTACAGCATGGTTGTCAACTGCACGTGTTGTTAGCTTAGATGCACTTTGTTCAATCCTATTCTGGACAACTCAGAGATCTCATTTAAGTCCCATTTTGAATCTACCTATTAACAACTCAACCCAGTTCCCAAAGTGTTCTTTCTTTTTCCTAATCAGTGTGTGTGTTTGCAAAAATCAAGCATAATTTATTTTTATAATTGATCCTACATAGAACTGGCGGCTCCTATTTGTAGGGCTTTCGTGCAGGAATTTCTATCCCTTCCCTTACTTATGTGTTCGATGTTCCACTTTATACCATCATCTATTAACTCTGTGACAAATTTAACATCCTTTGCACTGCTTGTATAAAACAAGTTGCACTCTGTGGGTCATATGGGATGATGCAATGTGTTTTAAGACCAATAAATCTGCAACTAATATACCAGGAGTAGGCAGGGTTTACACAGATCCAGTAACAATGTGTCCTTGACAGTTCGTCAGAAGAGTCTCTTATGTCCTTAGGCTTCGATAAAAGGCATAATTGGCTGAAAGTCATTTTATTCAATTGTTTTAAGGGTCAGCAATGTATTTTACGATTAGCACTTAGATGCAGTAATCACAAGGACATATTGTACAAAGCATAAAAATAAAGGACAGACAAAAAATGAACAATTCAAAAGGTGAGATTAAAGAGTTTATTTTTGGAGGCTCTAGCCTCTATAATTGAACGAATGAAATAAATGTATATTTTTAGTTTTAAATGGCATGGCCCTCAAGAGAACTTTTTTTAATAGTGCCTTTATGGTTCCTCGCTTTCTGCTTTACATGGCAAATCCATCTCCTCTCCCCATTATATTTTATAATCATCCTGGTATTTTTTATTTGCTACTACCTACTGTAAATTGAATTCATTAATCTGAAGCAAAAGCAATTATAAAAAAAGAACATAAAATATCAGATTATTAAAATGATCTCTCTCTCTGTCTGGATTGGTTACTTCAATCCATTCATCACCACAGGGAAACGTTGAGCTGCTTAAGGAGAAATGCGATCAGAATACAGAAGAGTAATGATACAATGAGTCACACAAATACAACAGAAACCAACATAAAGACTAAAGAGGCGCATAGGGTATGCTTGACCTATTAATGCGGTAGCTGATGAAAATACTTGAAGGAGGAGGTTGAAATATTTCTCATTTGCCTTCCCAGTTGAAATGTATATCACATAACAGTCACATTCCTCCCATCATACACAGTAACAACTCTGAGAACTGTAGGGCTATGAGGATTTCCCTCCTCCCCCAAGAAATGTCACTGGTCTCATCAAAACATATTTATTTATTTAATGCTTTCCTTTAAATTCCTGACCAGGAATCTGGAAATCGACCTCACCATTTCATTTTGGCAATGTTAGTTGACAAGGCAGGGCTTTTGGTGACCAAAATATCACTGAGGAGGTAGAAAGTAACAGTATGTTGTAAGAAAGTAAGAAACAACCAAAACAACTGATAAACCACTATTAGTAATACTCTCTCTCTCAAAAAAAAAACCTTACAGATCTGACACAGCACATATGCATAAAATATGTTGGTCTTACAGCATTCCAGAAAAAAAAGTCTGTATATTTTAAGTTGAGACGTATCCCAGTCTGCTTCTGTGTTAGAATTGCTTGTTAATATGTGTTTTTTTAATAATATGTTTTAAACATTTTTAAAAGATGTTTTTAAAGCTTTTTAAAAAACTTTTTTAACGTTGTTTTGTTTTAATGTAATTTAAGGTCTGTTTTTATGATTTTAAAGTGTTTTTAGCATTTCTGTTTGCCGCTCTGGGCTCCTGCTGGGAGGAAGGACAGGATATAAATCAAATAATAAATAAATAAATAACTATCTGTCTGTGCCAGTTGTTGAACTGTCTGATGCTAACTTTTACACAATTTTATAAGTTCACACATGGTGAACACAAAGGCCCTTTGGGAAGCAAAACATTTCAATGATTTTCTGGAACTCCATGTCATGCCTCCATCAGATGAGTCCTTGGAGGAGCAGAGAACCACAGCAGACCCAAGGGAGAGAACAAGCAGACTCACCAAAGACACAGCTCCAGACCCCCACTGCTGGAAAAAGTTCAAAACACAGCTGGAGCCCCTCAGTCAGACTCAGAGAATGAACAGGAGCCCTCTATCCCCTGCAGGACAAAGATGCCAGAGCAACACAGGTGTTCTGGCCATTGAAGGTTGCAAGCTCCCAGGAGCTGGAGGACTGATTGCACTCACCGGCACTAGGGAGTGAGTTCAAAAAGGTGTGAGAGACCTTTTGCCCTTCGCTGGAAGCTATGTCAGACACTAGCATTGGACTTTGGCCAGCCTTGCCTATGACCTGGACTCTTTTGTGTATTTTGGACCCTGGACTGCTTTGCCAGACTCACTTGCTTAAATCCAATTGGTACCATTGCATGGGAAAAGACCCCAGCTCCTCTCTTCCCTTTCCCTCATTATCTCCAAGCCTTGACAGTTTTACAACCCAGCCACTGCCTGGCCAGCTGCTGGCTAATTGTTTCACTGCACCATCAATTAACCGTACAGCCAGCAAAGACTGACAGTTCATATCCAGGCATTTTATCTCACCTTTTTCAAAAAGTTCTTACCTCTGCTATCCTCGGTACTTACAAGCACCTGCTAAATTTGAGATAGCAGCCCTTTCATTTTGCAACCTTGCATTATTAGTGCCTCATAAGGAAATTGTTTATTTTCCAGTATTAAATCTCAAATGCAATTGGGTGAGAACAATCTGATCCAAAGGACTCTTAGCCATGCAGTTAGGGATAACCTATGTCTACTTCAGTAATGGGCACCTCAGATGTCCTTTTGGTTGGATTTTCTCGTGAAATAAGTTACTGTTGGTGCTGTACTGCTATGGACTATCACTTTTTAGCTATTACTTCTGTAAGGAAAAACTGCAGACATGTACTGTTTAATGTTACATGTACGGTTTATTGTTTTGCCTTATCAAAATTCAATAAAATAATTTTAAATAAGTGTTAAGATGCAGCTTTTGATTCCTTTTATGTTATCATTCACCCTGATTGCAATAGTAAATTGTATAATGACAATGGTTCAATACACACCTAACTTGCGTTTTTGCAGATAGACACAACACCCCTACACTAGCTTATCCACAAGGCCTTTTAAATCCACCCATAAACCAATCTAACCATGCTTGTAAATCTGTTTTATCATGAAGATATGTTCTTTCTCTTGTCTCTTAAATTTCAAGATACATAACAAAATTGGAAATAGAATTTAAACAAGAAAAATACAAGAACAGCTTTAGATCCAATAAAAAAAAGCACTGGGCCAACTAAGAAATGAAGAACTCAAACTGGCCAAAAATGAAATGCAAACTCCTGAACTACACAAAAATTTGCTTTTGTGAAAAGGGCAGACTTCCTTCAAACTATGTGTTTGTACAACATCCCCAAAATTACTTCTATCAATTTATTTTCTTTTTTTTTAGCCTGAAGCTCTTCATAAAGCTTCACCTAGTTGAACTTTGCACCTAGTTGAACTTTGTGGGATCAGTTCCTGTTATTGTAAGGATCCCCCATGGCACAGAGTGGTAAGCATCGGTAACGCAGCTGAAGCTCTGCCCATGGCCGGCGTTCAATTCCAACAGAAGGAGGAAGTCGAATCTCCGGTAAAAGGGGTCGAGGTCCACTCAGCCTTCCATCCATCCGTGGTCGGTAAAATGAATACCCGGCATATGCTGGGGGGGTAAAGAAAGGCCGGGGATGGAACTGGCAATTCCACCCCATATATATGGTCTGCCTAGTAAACATCGCAAGACGTCACCCTAAGAGTGGGAAACGACTCGCACTATAAGTGCAGGGACACCTTTACCTTTAGGAAGCAGACAGGACACTTGCAGGGATCCAGCCAACTGCTTGTTCTCTTGACCCTTTGTATGGGAAAATCCACAAGACATCTCAATGTAATGTTTAGGAAGGTATGCACAATTCTCCTGTCCCATGCTCCTATCTCACGCCCCTGCAGGCCAGGCAGGTGGGCCTTTTTGCTTGCTTTCTCACCCTGCCTATGTAGAATAGGCTTTGTTTATATAACAGAAATGAGGTAAGGAGAGGCCCTAAATTGGCCAAAATAGACCATGGATGACCATCATTTGTTAGTGAAGATGTTTTCTCTCACTGCTAAGGCCTGGGAACTTGGCCTTCAACGCAGGTACAATTAATCATGCTGATACAAAGCCCAAGGACACTGATCAACAGGATTGATAAACAGACAGAAGCATGAGACCCAGTAGGGTTGCCAGGCTTAGGGCCTGAGAATGATTCTGTATCTTTAAGAGAAGAGAAAATTCAACCAAGTGCAGGTTTTCTTGCAACACTGTAATGGGAAAAACCACAAGGTGAAATTTTCCCTTCCCCCTATACAACTTTTAAAGATACAGAAGACCTCTTGGTTGCCAGGCCCAGCCTCCAAGAGGTCTTCTGTATCTTTAAAAGTTGTGCAGGTGGAAGAGAAAATTTCACTTTGTGGTTTTTCCCATTACAGTGTTGCAAGAAACCCTGCACTTAGCTGAATTTTCTCTTCTCTTAAAGATACAGAGTCATTTGCAGGCCCTGAGCCTGGCAACCCTACACCCAAGTTAAAGAAACATCCTTATAGGTGTAGCTAGTTAAAGTCACAGATACAAACCTGCACTTAAGTCCAGGGGCTCTTTTGGGTATAAATAAGACTCTCTAATTCCTGATGATGAAAGTTAAAGAGGAAAGCACAAAAGCAGGACTACAGCTGAACATCAAGAAGACTAAAGTAATAACAACAGGAGATTTATGTAACTTTAAAGTTGACAATGAGGACATGGAACTTGTCAAGGATTATCAATACCTTGGCACGGTCATTAACCAAAATGGAGACAATAGTCAAGAAATCAGAAGAAGGCTAGGACTGGGGAGGGCAGCTATGAGAGAACTAGAAAAGGTCCTCAAATGCAAAGACGTATCACTGAACACTAAAGTCAGGATCATTCAGACCATGGTATTCCCAATCTCTATGTATGGATGTGAAAGCTGGACAGTGAAAGAAGCAGATAAGAGAAAAATCAACTCCTTTGAAATGTGGTGTTGGAGGAGAGCTTTGCACATACCATGGTCTGCAAAAAAGATAAATAACTGGGTGTTAGAACAAATTAAACCAGAACTATCACTAGGAGCTAGAATGATGAAACTGAGTTTATACTTTGGACACATCATGAGAAGACATGATTCACTAGAAAAGACAATAACGCTGGGAAAAACATAAGGGAGTAGAAAAAAAGGAAGGCCAAACAAGAGATGGATGGATTCCATAAAGGAAGCCACAGACCTGAACTTACAAGATCTGAACAGGCTGGTTCACGACATATACTATTGGAGGTCGCTGAATCATAGGGTAGCCATAAGTCATAGTCGACTTGAAGGCACATAACAACAACAACAAAGATTAATTGACAGCTACTCAGAAATCCTGGCTAGGATGATACAATGGATTTATTATAAGCACAACTTCTAATAGCCCACTCTAAGCATGTTTTCTCAGAAATAAATCCTTTTGAGAACTTACTACTTAGTAAACATGTCTGGGACTGCAGCCCAATTCTCCTTGATCTGAGCACTAAACTGTCCAATACTGCAGGTACTTTATACAGAGAAAGCCTCATCTTGTTAGAACCTACTGCAGTTATGGCACACTTTTATGTAATTGAACCCAGAATGTGTGGTTCCAAATATGGTCCCAAGCAACCAAAACTCAGTCGTGAAAGTTGGGCATATCCAGACAGGTCGAGAAACAACTCTGGTATTACAAAGATTTATTTTTAGTAGGGCTGTGAACTTTTTGTTGGTCCTGCTCATGGGTTTTAAACATCAGCCTAGAATGTAGAAATTCCAAAAGTGCAGTTTTTCTCTTGATTTATATACCCTTCCCATACAGCCAGTGAGGTGTAGTGGTTAGAGTGTTGGACTGCAACCTGGAAGACCAGGGTTTGAATCCCCACACAGCCATGATGCTCACTGGGTGACCTTGGGCCAGTCACTGCCTCAGAGAAAGGCCATGGTAAACCACCTCTGAATACCGCTTACCATGAAAACCCTATTCATACGGTCACCATAACTCGGAATTGACTTGAAGGTAGTCCATTTCCATTTTCCCATATCCTTCCCAGGAAAAGCTTTACTAATATTAATAAACAGGACTTCCGGGAAGGGTGACTTCGCTTGTGCCTGCTTTTGAGACGGGCTCCCGCCTCAAAAGAAGCTTATTCAGATATAAATCAGTCAGAACATTTTTTTTTTGACTGATGAAATTTCTCCCGGGCAGGGAGAAACGTAGAGATCAACCTCAAAAGCCTGTTTTTGTTGGGAGGACTGGATTTCATTAATTTATGAGAAAAGGTCCAGCCAGCAATGCCAGACGGACTTCCAAACAAGCTCTATCTGATTAATGCGATACGTTTATCTTTTCTTCAAAGAGAAAATGGACTAACAGGCAAGCACCCTTCTTTCTATTATTTTTTTTACTTGGTTTAAATTGTTGCAGCAAAAACAGATTTGTCAAATGAATCAGCTTTAAAGAACTTCTGGGTGAGCTATAACTCTTCTCTGTTATTCACGAAATTAACAGCTTATCTCTGTTTCTATTGCAAAAAGCTGTCCTGGAAGTGCATTCTAAAGATATAAACAGAAGAGGGATTTCTATTCCGAGGAACATTATATTGTCCGGGACTATTCTCTTTTTGGTCTATTTTATTTTGACGAATCTGCTTCTTCACAACGCCACTAACTGTTTTGATGCTGGGAACTAAATTTGTTTTGTGTTCTTGAACATAGAGAGATAAGGCAGGCTGCTCTGTTTATACTGTGATGTCATCAAGCCTGGAATATTAACCCAATTGTTGCTGAAATAAGAAGTGGTTCTTCTTTATTTTTGTTTTGTTTTGTTTTCGTGGTTTTAAAAATGGCAATCAAGAAAGTGGCTGAGAATCTGGAAGTAATTATGTTTCAGAAAATCATGGATGAGATTGAGATAACGAAACAAACCCTGCGACAGGGCAGTAAGGAGCTGAAAATTGAACTGAGCAAAATGACGCAGGAGCTTAAAGAAATAGGGGATCCTGTGAGAGAGGAGAATGAGATCAGAGATGAGAAAAGAAAAAATAAAGGGAAGATACAAGCCTTGGAGATTGGAACAAATGTGGAATTGGAAAAAGATCTGGAGTTTATGGATATTAGAAATAAAATCTACTGTTTGGAATTTAACGTTATCTCTGAAGAAATTAATGAAGATATTAGAGATAAAGTTATCAATGGCTTGGATAATCTTCTGGACTGGAATGACGTGATGGGGGTTGATATAGAGAAAATCTATGGAATTAACTGCAGCCATGTGACAATGGAAAAACTCTCAAGAGATGAGCCAGTGCATTTTGTAAAAAAGAAGAACACAGATATGACTTTACAACAATATTTCAGCAACTTATTCAGAATTGATGGCAAGAAAATATTTGGGATAGAGGAAATTCCCATCAGACTCTTATTATATGACTATGGCTATGACAGCAAGATTATTATGGAATACTGATAATGGAAGATTGGACACTGAAATTACTGGACTTAACAGGACTATTGAAGATGGAAGATGGAATTAATATGGATAATGGAATAATGGCTATTGAAATTATTGGACCTAACAGATTTTGATGAGATGGATTAATCGATATGTTTATTTGGACTATGGTTATGACAATAAGATTATTATTATTATTAACGAGATGGATTAATCGACATGTTTATTTGGAGAAAAATTGATAGATATATTTCTTAAAGAATTGAAACCTCTCTTTGACTTTTTGTGGAAAGAATAAAGTAATGTTTATGAGATTTGATGATTAATTAAGATAACTACTGGAGGAAAGTGATTTTATAATATAATTTAAGAGACAGGATTGTTATATATTGTAGACCTACAACTGATTTGATCTGCGACAAATGGGAAGTCAACATTTTATTTTTTTGTTTAATCATTTTTGTTTTGTTTTGTTTTTTGTCTTTGAATGTTTTATGATTTTGTTTTGTATGTTTTATGAAAATTTGAATAAAAATTATTGTAAAAAAACCACTAATATTAATAAACATAGGAGCAGGGGGAGGTTTAAAAGGCAAGCTGTTTATGGTGCTTATACTTTCAGCTTTGCATAATAATCAGAAATTTAATAGGGGCAGCTTTTCCTGTCATAGAAAAGCCAAAATGGGAAAGTTTCCCCCACCGAATTTCTTATTTTTCCCTATAAAATTAGGCTTGTAGTAATAACAATACTTGTTTGATACCTTCTAGTAGAGATATGATGTTTGCATGGGCTAGGTTAATGTTTTCTGTGACCTAGCGGTTAGGTTTGCCAAGTTTTGAGCTGTGCCTTTAACAACTGTTTGCAGCAATTAGCTGGTGATGTTCCTCACTAATCTGCTAAAGTTTAACCTGCTAATTCTTGAGTGGCAAACTGCTATCAAAGGCATAGAAGCCAGTAGGAAAACTGGCAACCTTAGAGTGCAAATAGGGCTATGTATGACATGAACCTAGTTAATTGTATTCCTGTTGTAGGCCTGTTGGACGTAAATCTATTAGAAAGAACAATGTTCCTTGTCTGATGCATTGTGCTAGAATCTTATCAAGACAATAATGACCTTAGCCTGCATATTGACAGTAAAAAAAGAAGGCAATTGCTTCTCTAACTATAATATAAGCAGTCTCCACTGGAGAAAACAATTGACAGATGCATATGAAATCTCAAGTTGGTTGGATGAACAATAAGACAATGACCAGTTTTAAATTAATTTTCAAATTAGTGTGGTGTTTGATCTTGGGAAATGTATAATGAAGATGTTTGTCAGCAGATTGTCTCCTAGAGCATAACGATAATTTGAGAATGGTTTGGCTATTAAATCAAACAGTGCTTACAAAAGACATATGAATATTTATAGGAAGGTGAAGGAGATCACTGTATTGTATTATTTAACCATATTTATTCATGCTTAACCTTGATAACTTTTAACCATAGCAGTGGATTCCCCCCCCCCGAAAGCCAGCTCTTGTTAGATACAGAATAAAAACAGCTTTATAATTTGTATAGATCTTAGGGCCACTGTCACCAGTTGGCACCAAAGGAAGGTACACCCAACTGCTGACCAGTTGCTGCTGAACTATAGCCAATATAGACCCTGGGAGGCCCTGGGGTGGGTCACTCCCTGCACTATACAGACACCAATTCCTGCCCCACCTCCACTTCACCCTGCTACAGGACATAGGCATCCTGCTAGTAAACCACTTTTGAACCAGGTGCTGACCCACCACCATCAATTTCCTTCTAAATAAGATCTTCAGTGGAAAACACAAACATGGGAACCCTAGTTATTGATGAATAGCTGCAAATCAATGGGAGATGGAATGACTTACAATGCAGAAGTAGGCTGCATACACACTATCCATTTAGAGCACTTTCCCCCCTCCATAGAATCCTGGGAACTGTAGGTTAGCCCTCACAGAGCTACAATTCCCAGCCCCCTTAAGAACCTACAGTTCCCAGGATTCTTTGGAGGTGCGGAAATGTGCTTTTAATGGATGGTGTGTATGCAGCTGTAGTCAGTTGGAGGGGTCTTAACCTCCACACGTACTTACATTTGGGACCCCATTCCCTAAGCACTTTTCCTTTGATGCAGACCACAACAAATATGGACCTTAGAACTGGCCAAGAGTTAGAAGCTGCTGTGAGGCAAGAATGCAGCATGGAATTGACAGGCAGGAGAAGAGATTTGGCATACCCCCTTCCCAACCACTGCTGTTTGTACCCATCCTCCCTGTGATTTTACAGCCCCAAATGTTTTTTATTCGGTCCTCAAAGTGGCCCTCCAGGAAATCAGGGCAGCCAGGCCTAGTTATATATTATGAGGGCCCTGAGAAGCCTGGGTATGGTGACGGGGCTTTCCCTAAAGCCAGATGAGAGTTTTGGAAGCTTGAGAGCCTGTGTGTGAGGGTAGAAGGAGCCAATGTGGGACAAAGCCTGTGATGTTACCCAGGGGAAAAAAACAGCATATTATTTTGTGCTCACTGGTTGATTATATAAATCCTCTGTTCTTTTCAAGCCAGAAAACTGTCATATCTATGAAATAATGTGCCTGGTTGAGCTGCTCGAGTAGGCCACAAAGCTATATAATAGCAGGGCCCACAACCTACATCTTGCCACTCATCATATGCTCAGAGGCACGTTACAAAATTCTTCCAAGTTACACAGGAAGTAGATCGGACTGTGAAAGACCAATCCAAATTGTGTTTGCATTTTGACAATTTTGTAGGGCAGTCCAATATCTCGGAGAGGAGGTCAGGTCTCCTGCTCCCCTGGTGCATCCACTATAGCTGCCCAATTTCCCTGCTTTTTAAAGTTTGATAGAAATAGCTGTTGGCTATAGCTATGTTCTTAAACCACAAGGTTGTTTGCCTATTAATGAATTATCCTACCAGTATTTTGGACAGAAATGGGGTTTGATTCACCAGAGTGCCCCTCCAAAAAAGAATAAAAGGATACACATTTAACATTTTTATGAACTGCCTGGTCTCTTTTGCCATTAAATGGTTTGTGCTTTGCTTATTTGCATGAGTCAGGAGTTACTTCAGGAAACCTCCTCAAGAGCTGCAAGCAGGTACTAGTTAAGGGCCATTTAAAACAATCTGGCCCAGTGGGCTATGCCATCACTTTTTCCCACATACATCACCCAGAGGAAAGAAGTGACTAATCTTCCTCCACACTTCTTTGCAAAATGATGACAGTGCCTTAGGGTCCCCAGATGTTAAGAAGTTTTGGCTGGTAATTTTTGAAGGTGTGCATTTAGTGAGTAATTTCAAGCTTCACTGCCTAAAGCTGGGCATTCTGATTTGTATTTAGTTGTTTAAACACTTTGCTTAGTTACCCCTCTGCCCTGAAACAGGGCTGAAGTTCACTGCTCAACAATAAATGGGAATATTCAGCCATGCTGAACAAGGCTTGAAAGGATGAGCTCTCTGGGATCAGCTGTATTATTGCTTACTTCATATTCCATTGTTTCCCAGTTCAATTTCCTAAGGCAATCCATCCAGTGTCCTGTTTCTGTCAGTGCATAGTTCAATTCAGAAGAAGAATAAAAAGAAATTATTGAAGAATTTGACCAGATCTTGTGATTGACAAGGCTGGTGTCCACTGGTAATACCCCTATCTGTCTCAAAGAGAAACTATATTTGTAGGGGTCTGCACATGATTGCAATGTCTACATATGAGGGATGTGGCATTTAAGCAATCAGTAAGATTGATTTAATTAAAACCTTTCAATTGACTGCACTTGTACCTGTATAGATTCTGCCCAGCTGTATTCCCTCCCACCAAGCACAAAGATTGAGCTGAAAGACCAAGGTCAGGCCTGAGTATATGGAGTCTAACCTGCAAGCAAACAAAATATGTGAAAAGGTGCTAACTCTTTACTGCTTGTATGGAATGGATGTTAGGAGGATGCATGTCTTAACTTGCAACTTTGTGTGTTTTCAAACAAGAATGAAAATGATAAGTGCTTTAACTCTCACCTTATACTGTAGTTTCTTAAACTGTAGTTTTGTTGTTGTTTATTTTATTTTATTTATTTATTTATTTATTTGTTAAATTTTTATACCGCCCCACTAGCATAGCTCTCTGGGCGGTGTTGTTGTTGTTTTGTTGTTGTGGTTGTTTTGCTGTTGTTACTATTTTTACCTTATCAAGTACCTGAGCCATTACCTTATCAAGTGACCTCAGGTATGACATTGTTTTTCAGCCTCACCATCATCCCATCATATGGGGACAGTGTCCACAATAGTGACCTGCCTTGGAGAGCTGTTGTTGCTGTCACCTAAGATACAAAGAGAGATAGCGTAGTATGTGAGCACAATATTTTTATCTATGCAAATTGTCCCAGGTTCAAGCATTTGCATCTCAAGTTAAATGATCTTAGGTAGCTCGTCACCTTCTTGAGCACCTCTTCCAAAAGACCCTGAACAGCAGCTGCCTATCAAAGTAAGCAATTATGAGTAATAAGACTAACAGCTTAAATCTGTGTAAAATAGGTTAATAATGTGCATGCTGTTTATTTAATGAATTTTAAGACAGGAGGTTTTAAACATTCTAGTGCAAAGTATTGTTAGGTTTTAGATGTCCTGAGGAAAGACTGAATACACATACATTTTTCCTCAAAGAAGGAATCGCTATTCTTCCATGTGTTCTTCTATGCATTTCCATTTCTGGCACATATTTAAAGTGCACTTCTATTTTGTATCCATTATCTCCCAAGGATTAGTAAAAGGCAATAATCTGCCAGTCAACAGTCATTATGCTTTTGTTTAAAAAGTATGAAATTTCTTAACTGGATGCTTTCGTTGGAAAAACTGAGCCTGCAGGATGCAATCAGATGGCAGGGAATTTTGGGTAAGCTGTTCTAGTCCTAATGTGTCTTACTTATTCTGGAAGAATCTGCTTGTTTTCCAGGGCTTTATGAAACAACATATATTATGAAACAAATGCCAACCATATGACATATTCTGTACATCTTCTGTGTAAATAAAGTATATTAAAATGCCTGATGCTCACTACAGCTGTTTGCTTCTCAGATGGTATCCATATTAAAGTCACCATATTCTGCATTTAGTCTATATACTGAGCCATTAAGCAATTAGAATGTTTAAATCTGAATTATTACTTTTATCAGGGATAGGTGCTCAAAAGGGGGGGGAAGAGACTGTCTGGCTTTAGGACTAGGAAGAAGAGACATTTATCATGAAATTGGCAGAATAATGTTTTGTATGCATCGTTCAAATCCAATCAAATAAGGCTGCAAACCTATGCACTCTTATCTAATTGATTTTATTAATAATTCAGTTCATTTGTTTTAATTCCACCTTTTCACCAGATTCAAAAGGCAGCTTGCAGTTGGAAAATCCTTATGATACCACATATAAAAACATTTAAAAACTGCACTCAATCAATCTATATATCTTTATATAGAGATTAAAAATATACTATCAGCATTAAAAGGAAGGTAAATCTACTCCCCAAAGTTCGGGGGGGGGATTATGTCAGGGCCAATAGGAAAAGAGCCACTGAGGTGCCACTGTCAAAAAGACCTTGCCTGTAGTGGAAACTATTCCCATCAAGCAAGGAAGTCCCTCAGCAGATAATTTTAATGTTCCTGGAGGCACATTACTTGTGAGAACTCTCCACTGCACACACTGAGACTAAGGCTGCAATCTTAACCCCACTTACCATCATAGGGATAACAGAAACTTGGTGGGATGACTCCCATGATTGGAATATAGCCATTCAAGGATATAAACTCTACAGAAAGAATAGAACAGAAAAGGAGGGGGAGTAGTGTTATACGTCAAAGACAAATACACCTCTATGGAAATCCAAGAGAGCAAACAAAGGGGTCTGGTAGAGACCATTTGGGTAAAAATAAATGGAGAAACAAATAAAACCGACATGGTAGTAGGTGTCTGCTACAGACCCCCTGGCCAAGAAGAGGTGGTAGACGAGGCCTTTCTCAAACAAATCTCTGAAATCTCAAGGAGGCAAGAAGTAGTAGTGATGGGGGACTTCAACTACCCGGATATCTGCTGGGAGACAAACTCTGCGAAGTACAAAGCCTCCAACAAATTCCTGATGGGCCTTGCTGATAATTTCCTCTTTCAAAAAGTAGAAGAAGGAACAAGGGGATCGGCAATCCTGGACCTGATCTTAACTAACACGGACGAATTGGTCATGGGAATTAAAGCAGTCGGTACCTTGGGGGAAAGTGACCACGTAATGCTGGAATTCGGGATTCTGGGGAAAGCCAAAGAAGAATATAGTCAAACATGGACCTTGGATTTCAGGAAAGCCGATTTTAGCAAGCTCAGGGAAATGATGGGTAGGGTCCCGTGGCTAGATAGACTAAAGAAAAAAGGAGCCCAAGAAGCATGGGAGTTCATGAAGAACGTATTACAAAAAGCGCAATCGCAAACAATTCCAAAGAGGAAGAAAAATGGAAGACATCAGAGAAAGCCAATGTGGCTACACGGAAGACTGGTGGAGGAGGTAAAAGTAAAAAAGAACATGTATAAAGAATGGAAGGAAGGATGCATCACCAAGGAAGAGTACCGACGAGCGGCTCGGGCTTGCAGGAATAGCATAAGGAAAGCTAAAACCCAGAATGAGCTGAGGCTGGCGAGGGAAGCGAGGAACAACAAAAAGGGGTTTTTCAGATATGTTCGAAGCAAGAGAAAGACCAAGGAAATGGTGGGACTGCTGCTCAATGAGGATGGC
The DNA here is from genome assembly GCF_030035675.1 of Rhineura floridana. Taxonomy (NCBI): domain Eukaryota; kingdom Metazoa; phylum Chordata; class Lepidosauria; order Squamata; family Rhineuridae; genus Rhineura; species Rhineura floridana. Next base: position 199,456,240 of record NC_084480.1, on the reverse strand, counting down.
AAAATGTTGACAGATAACGAGGAAAAAGCAGAACTGCTCAACACCTATTTTGCCTCTGTTTTCTGCCAAAAAGGGAATAGTGTGCAACCTTGCATCGGTAGCAATCTCAGTAAGGGGTCAGGATTGCAGTTCAAGATTGATAAGGAGATAGTCAGGAAATACCTAGTTAACCTAAATGAGTTCAAATCTCCAGGGCCTGATGAACTGCATCCCAGAATATTGAAGGAACTTGCGGATGTACTCTCAGAACCTCTTGCCATCATCTTTGAGAAATCATGGAGAACGGGAGGGTGCCGGAGGATTGGAGATGGGCAAACATCCTCCCGCTCTTTAAAAAGGGTAAAAAAGAAGATCCGGGGAATTACAGGCTGGTCAGTCTGACTTCAATACCGGGAAAGATATTAGAACGGATAATAAAAGAGTCCATTGGCAACTATCTAGATGACAATGCTGTGATTAGTAGGAGCCAGCATGGGTTTGTCAAGAAAAAATCCTGTCAAACTAATCTCATCTCTTTTTTTGATCGGGTCACTAGCTTAGTAGATGGTGGAAATGCTGTAGATGTCATCTATCTAGATTTCAGCAAAGCGTTTGACAAAGTCCCCCATGACCTTTTGATTAGCAAACTAGTCAAATGTGGACTACATAGAAATACTGTCAGGTGGATTCACAACTGGTTGGAAAACCGTACTCAAAGAGTGGTCGTCGGTGGCTCTGCTTCGGACTGGAAGGAGGTCTTGAGTGGAGTGCCACAGGGTTCTGTCCTGGGGCCGATACTCGTCAACATTTTTATCAATGACTTAGATGATGGAGTGGAGGGAAGCCTTATGAAGTTTGCTGATGATACGAAACTGGGAGGGATAGCTAACACAATGGAAGACAGGAATAAAATCCAAAGGGACCGGGATACTAGAAAATTGGGCTGAAATTAATAAAATGACATTCAATAAAGACAAATGCAGGATTCTGCATTTAGACCACAAAAACAAAATGCATGGGTACAGGATGGGAAATACCCGGCTTAGCAGTAGTGCGTGTGAGAAGGACCTTGTAATTGTAGTGGATCGCAAGTTGAACATGACCCAGCAGTGTGATGCTGCGGCAAAAAAGGCAAACACGGTTTTGGGCTGCATAAACAGAGCTATAGTTTCCAGGTCGAGGGAAGTAATAGTCCCACTATATTCTGCATTAGTCAGCCTCATCTGGAATACTGCGTTCAGTTCTGGGCACCTCATTTTAAGAAAGATATAGACAAGTTAGAGCGGGTTCAGAAGAGGGCAACGAGGATGATAGCTGGTATGGAGAACAAGTCTTATGAGGAAAGATTGAAGGAACTTGGCATGTTCAGTCTGGTGAAGAGAAGGCTGAGGGGTGACATGATTGCACTCTTTAAGTACCTGAAGGTCTGTCACATAGAGGAGGGTACAGATTTGTTCACTGCTGCCCCAGAGGGTAGGACTAGGTCTAATGGTTTTAAGTTGCAGGAGCGTAGATTCAAATTGGACATTAGAAGGAACTTCTTGACAGTAAGGGCAGTTCAGGAATGGAACCGACTGCCTAGGGAGGTGGTGGGATCCCCTTCGCTGGATGTCTTCAAGCAGAGGCTGGACAGCTATCTGCGGGAGATGCTCTAGCTGTGGATTTCCTGCTGTGAGCAGGGGGTTGGACTCAATGGCCTACAAGGCCCCTTCCAACTCTATGATTCTATGATTCTACTATTGCCTTCCTCTGAATCTGAGAGGCAGCGACTGGCCCAATGTCACTCAGTGAGCTTCATGGCTATGTGAGAATTTGAACCCTGGTCTCCCAGGTCATAGTCTAGCACCTTAACCACTACACTGGCATACATAAAATGGGTTACACACAGTGCCAGTGCTAGGCTATTTTGCACCCTAGGCAAGGCAAACTACTTGCACACACCCCAAATTGCTAACTTCAATTTTCAAAAACATGTCTTGTAAAATGAAATGCACAAAACTCAAAACTGCTAAATTTATTTTAGTGGCATTTTTTCCAAGGGTTAAAAAAACTAATCTGTATAAAACTGTGCCCCTCAAAGGTCAGTACTGCATCCCTCTGAGGTCTGCACCACTCTGAGGTCTGTACCCTAGGCGGCTGCCTAGTTGGCCTAATGATAGCACCGGCCCTGGTTACACATGCAGCTTCTATGATGATCACCCTATATATACTCTAGTACCTATACAGCTGCAATCCTATACCCACAATGTGACTTGCTTCTGAGTAGGCATATATAGGATCATGCTTTAAAGTGCCTAAAATGGCTTATGGCATTGCCTATAGCAGGGATAGCACAGTGGGGAGGAGAGCCTGGCTGGGAGTCCAGAGTCTGTGAGTTCAAATCCTTCTTGTGTCTACTGGGTGTAAAGGGCCAGCTAAAGATCACCCCCACAATGAGTGACTCAAGGTTTACATGCCCTGTCACCTGTGCAGCCGTGGGCAAGCTGCATAGTCTCAAGGAGCCCAGTTGCCCCCAGCTGGCAATTGCACACAAGGAAGGGCTGTGGGAAGCTGAGCAGGCCCTAGCCAGCTGGGGAGGGCTAATCTCAGAGGGAGACAATGGTAAAGCCTTTCTGAATACAGCTTACCATGAAAACCCTATTCTAAGGGTCACCATAAGTCAGGATTGACTTGAAGGCAGTCCATTTCCATTTCATAGCAGGGACAGCCAACCCTGTATACTCAGAAGCAGCCATTCAGTTAAACTAAAGTCTCAGAGGAGGGAATAGAAATGTATGTGGTTACACCAACTAACAGACCAATTCATGAATGTCCAAGCTCTGTAATGAAGCTGTGGATATTGAACAGTAATGGCATCAGGGTTATGGAATGCAGGTGCACAGGCATAGCTGAGGTATTACACAGAAAATCCAAATGAGAGATGTAAGATTAAACCTTGATGTTTCCTTTTATGCTTCCTGTGTCTTCATGGTTTGAAACTGAAGCTACCTCTTATCTTCCTCCACCTGATGTTGGATACAGAGCAGGTGAGCATAGCTTCGGGAAAAGGGGACTGTGCACCAAATTAGGATATCTGCCAGGCATAATTAGGTACACAGGCAGGAGGTCCTCCACTGCCACATTAGAACATTTTGTCACACACTTGCATGCTCCTTAAAATATCTATTTTTCTTTTTTTATTATGAGTGAAACTGCTGGAAAACATCTTGAATAAAATATGATAGTAACCAATGACCATATGAAATTATACATCCATAGTTCCTCCATCTCTCTCTCTCATCCACACACTCGAAGCTGTGGTTCAAGCAATAGTCTGTACAGTTATTTTATAATAAAACATAAATATATTATTTTGATAATAGTTCACACTCACACCATACATTTAAGGCACTGTGACGCCACTTTAAACAACCATTGCTTCCCCCAAATAACCCTAGAAACTGTAGTTTGTTAAAGGCACTGTGAGTTGTTAGGAGACCCCTTACAAAACTATAATTCACAGCACACTTCACAAACTACAGTTTCCAGGATTCTTTGGGGAGAGCTATGAATGTTAAAGTGGTATAACAGTGCTTTAAATGTGGATGTCGCTGAATCTCTAGCCTACTGTCCATTGATGATCTCCCTACCCTATAAGTGTAAAAGGAAATGCCCTTATGGCACACTTCAATTCTACGGAAAAGATCCTTTAAAAAAATACATTAGCTGAACACATGTGTACACGAGAGTGGATGTATACTACAGTCAGCATGCATTATTTGCATTCCACAATGTTAAATTGAAAATACCCCTCATGCCATTCTGATGCTTCCCATAAACTCATTACAAAACAAAACCTTACAAAACGTATAGTCCTGAACTCAGAAACATTTGCTTAACAACGCTCTTAATTTTCATGGTGATACACAAAACAGTCAGAGAGAATAGAGAGTTCAAAATGTAAAAAGAAAGAAAAGAAAAAACCAGACCCCTTTTGGACTTTTTTCTGTCAGAGTTCTCATAATCTGTTGAAATTAAATAAAAATCAGACATGTTCACAGCATACCTGTAATCCCATTACTGTCCTTGCCCCATACTCTGACCTTCATCTTCTGCTGTTTAAAAGTTTTTAAAATGCTTGACTGATTTTTAATTAATTTAATAAATTTTGCATTGAACTGAATGATAATGTTAGGCCAATGTAAGAACCAACTGTCAGTATTCTAAAAGCCAGACTCACAGCTGCTGGGCTTGCCTAATCAGGGAGCCACACCCACACCAGACCTTTATTTCACTTGAGACAGTCATGGCTTCCCCCAAAGAATCCTGGGAAGTGTAGCTTGTGAAGGTTGCTGAGAAGAGATTCGTATTCCTGGCCAGCCAATTGAGCAAATAAATTCCATCTTATATCTAGGTTTATCATTTCAATCGACAGGATCATGGCAGTTGCAGATCAAAACAATGGTCTGGAATGCAAAAAAAGCGATGAAAGCTCTTTTGTCATATTTTTATAATAAGGGTGGTCAGCTTATTGTCCCAGTAATCAAAGTTTTTTCTGCAAAGGTAGTCTCTCAGTTACTATATGGGGTCCAGGTTACCACATTTGAGAACTTTTCTGTTTTGGAATCGATTCAAAATTCCTTCCTGAGAGCTATTTTTGCAGTTCCCAAATGCATTCCTAGTTTTATCCTTAGACTTGAGGCTGGTTTGCCCACTATAGAATCTAAGATTTGGGCCTTGAGAATTTCTACATGGCTCAAATTGTTATTTAACCCTATTGGGCTCTCTTCCAACATCTTAAGAGATAATTTTCAATCTTCTTGGGTGAAACTGATAACGGATAAGTTACAGACCTTGGGCTTTTCTATTTCTGTGATTCAGGAAATGGGCTATTTAAAAGCCAAATTCAGCATACTACAAAGAATTAAGGATATAGACTTTCAACATCATTTAATACAGGTTAGGAAGCATAGATACAATCCAAAATTTTTAACCCCAATGCCTTATTTGTCCTTTCTCACTATTCCTAATTACCACAGGGCTTTTTCTCTTGCAAGAATGAATACCTTACCTTCCAAACTTTTGGAGGGTAGATTCAACAAAATTCCATACTGCGAGAGAAAATGCCCTTGTGGTGAGGATGAGATTGAAACAATTGCTCATGTTCTTTTGAGATGCCCTTATTACCTAGACCTTAGAAATAAAATAATTAACCCTATTCTTGATCTTGTGCCTGGTAGAAATGAAGAAATGCTTTTGGATTACTTACTTGGAGATCATCAGCAATTAATTATGGAGAAAGTTGCAAAATTTTGTACAGTCGGTATTCTCTGTAGGAGAAATCTGGTAAAAGATATTGGAAAATGAATTTTATTGATTTATTTTATATGGTTTTAAATAAGCAGGTTAAAGTTTAATTAATGTTTTAATTAGTTTAATCAATTTTAAATGTATCCTGCATTATAATAACTGGCTATTACGGCATTAACCATTAAGGAACAATGAATATTCCATTCAGATTTGGAAATTGATTTTAATTAACTCCAATTGAACAAGATATTATTCTAATAATTGTAGTTTTGATGTTCCATTTTATTTTTGTATTCTGGTCTTTGACCGCAATAAAATCTGACTGACTGATTCGTATTCCCCTGAGAGATCTCCAGTGGCCAGAGTGGTTTAACAATCAGCCACTCTGATTGAAGGTCTGTGAGGGGAACAGGACATCTCCTAGCATCTCTCAGGACCCTTCACTAACTACACTTCTCAGGATTCTTTGGGAGAAGCCATGACTGGGCCAAATTCAAGGTTCTAGTTTTGGTGTACAAAGCCCTATACAGCTCGGGACCAGGATACATGAAAGACCGTCTTACCCCTTACATACCCAGTTGATCACTGTGCTCTGCAGGTGAGGGCCTCCTGCAGATACCATCATATGAGGAGGTTCGTTCTGCACAATATAGTGCAGGACCTTTAGTGCTGCGGCACCTACCTTGTGGAATTCCCTCCCCTTGAATATTAGGCAGGTGCCATCTCTGCTATCTTTTCGGTGCCTTTTGAAGACTTTCCTCTTTCAACAAACCTTTTAAGTTGAGACCTATCCCAGTCTGCGTCTGTGTTAGAATTGCTTATTAATATGTCTTTTTAATAATATTTTATCCTTTTTTAAAATATGTTTTTAAAGCTTTTCTTTTTTAAATGCTTTTAACGTTGCTTTGTTTTAATGCATTCTAAGGTCCATTTTTATGATGTTTTAAAGTGTTTTTAGTGCTTCTGTTTGCCACCCTGGGCTCCTGCTGGGAGGAAGGGTGGGATATCAATCAATCGATCAATGTATGTCTAAAGTGAAATAAAGGTCTGGTGTGGATGTGGCCAGGGACAGCTTTGGTTTAAATTTGGGTGGGAGGCTACATATGCCTGCTGTAGAATAAAAAAGGTGGGGGAATCTTGAAAAAGAATAATACTATTCACAATGTTTTCCTTTAGGAAAGGAAAGGGACTTCTCCTCTGCTCAGTGCCCATCCATCCAATCTCATGCCCTCCCCTTCCCCTCCCCTTCCCCTCCCTACCTGCCTCTCCCCTTCCCACTCTCCTCCTCTCCCTGCCCCTCCCCCAGGTCAGTTTCACCTATTCTAAACCTGATTGCATAGGAGTAAATCCCACTGAACTCAAAAACATGCAAATGATCAAACATGCCCTCCCCCCCTCCTTGCTATCCCCTCCTTCTTGCCCCTTCCCTCCCCTTTCCTTCACCTCTCCCTTCCCCTCCCCATCCCCTTCTAATCCCCTCCCCCTCCTTCCCCATGTTACCAAATTTTTCCAAGCCACACAGGAAGTGGATTGGACTGTGAAAGATAAACCCAAATTGTGTTTGGAGTTTTACAGATTTGTAGGGCAGTACAATATCGCAGAGAGGAGGTCAGGTCTCCTGTTCCCCTGGTGCATTCACTAGAGCTGGCCAGTTTCCCTGCTTTTAAAGTTTGATGGAAATTCCTGTTGGTTATAGGTACGTTCTTAAACTTGCCTATTAGTGAATACATTTTGAATCAATAAACAACTTTAAAAAACAACATAAATTTGTTCTAAAGCTTTTCAGTAAAAAACAAAGAGCTTGATGCATTTAAAAAAAATGATTTACTAAACATTTTGTCAACAGCCATTTATACCAGTATAATTTTTCTTGTTTAATGCCCTAGGAGCCCCAGTTTATTTTGGTTTAGCTTTTTTTCAGACAGCAGAAAAGTAGCAGAGTTTTTGTCATGCCCTGCTTCCTTCTCTGCGATGTTCCATATCTCTGCAAATCAGTTTTTCCCTTTATCTGTTTTCTCCACTGGGACTACTTTGCAGGTACATGAAGGGCCAACATTGGATCAGCTGGAAGAGATTGATGATATTACTGATTTCTCCAAAAACATCCCACCAGAATGGAGTAAGCCATGGGCAAGCCCACAACATATGAAAAAATGTACCTCTCTCCTCACATCCCCTCCAACATAAGAGTGAATGTGTGTTATTACTTCTGTATAGGGTATGGGGAATGAAGTACCAGCAGAATATCACCTTCAGGGCGTTCTCCCTGATCCTAGTAGATACTGATTTGTATGGTATTCTATTCCACATATTATAATAATAATAATAATAATAAATTTTATTTGTTGGTCGCCTATCTGTCCAGGTTAGTGGACACTCTGGGAGACTTACAATAATAAAAAGCAATACATAATATACAGTATAATATACAAACAAGATACAATCATCATCAAATTAAAAAAAAATTAAAGGAGCCTTTAATTTCAAGTTGTAAATTATATTCTCAAATCTTTATTTATTTATTTGATTTATATCCCACCCTTTCTCCCAGTAGGAACCAGTAGGAGAATTTAAGGATGTTCCTATAATTTCATCTGAGATGATTCCATAAATTGTGGACAGGGTCCCTCTGTCACATTCTGAGAACTGGGACATAACATTTTCAAAAGGTGTCAGAGGTCTTGCTGCTTGTTGTTTCATAGTTGACGTCATTATAAAGTGGGAAATTTGATGCAGTTGAAACCAGACCTTAGTGTTTTTCAGCTGAGTTTTTAATTGAATGGGTGTTTTGGGATTAGATTCAATGTAGAAATATTTGATGCCATACAAATCTGCAAGTTTCCATTCTTTAAATTGTTGAAATTTATTATTCTCATAAAATAGTAGATGATTTAGTATAGGAGTTAAGGGAGAAATGGGGGGGTATTTTTTTGCTCCAATATTTACAAGCTGTCAAATTATTTTTAAGGAAAGGATTAGATAAATTTTCCAGTCTCCCCCATGTATGATAAATGGGAAACCTCTAAGGTCTTATAAAGATGTCCCATATTGTTTTTTTCTGTGTCTAGCCAAACCTTGTTTGTGTCTCCCTATATTAGGGATAGAATACCTTTGAGATGCAACACAGCATGAGAAACTTGAAGGTTTGGAATACCTAAATCTCCCTTTTTTGTGTGCCTATACAGATGGTTTTTTGTCAAATGAGGTTTCTTGCCTTGATGGATAAATTTGTTAATAATTAATTGCCAATGTGAGAGTCTGTTTTTAGGCATTAATATGGAGATGGATGAAAATAATAAATTTTATTTGGATAGGATAGCTATTTTTATTGCAGTCAATCTACCCAGCCAAAATAGGGAAAAGTGTGACCAGTCTTTCAATTTGCCTATATTTAATAAGGGGTAACATTTAAATGCAACAAATTGGTTAGATTTTGGGGGGGGGATTATTACACCTAAATATTTAAAAGGTTTGGAACAATTTTTTTGTTTTGGAGAGCACATGTATTTCTTGAATCCTCTCTGGATTCATGTTAAAACAAAGTAATTCTAATTTTTGGAAATTAATTTCAAGCCCTGCAACAGAATAATAAAGATGGATTTCTTGAAGTAAAATAGGAATTGCTTCTATAGAATTCGATAGCATTAATGCTATTTCATTAATGAAAGGATTAATAAGGGGGGCTGTCCATTGATCGTGACCCCTTTTATCAAAGGGTGAGCCCATTCAAGAGGTTCAAGAGCAAAAGCAAATAAAATACACAAAAAGAGACAGACCTGTTTTGTGCCTTTGCTTATGTTAAATTGTTGGGAATCAATACCATTTACCCTAATATATGCAAAGGTGTCAACATACAGGAACTGTAAAATTTGGAGAAAAGAGGGTCCAAAATTCATATCTTCTAATACTTTAAATAAAAAACTCCACTCTAATTTATCAAAAGCCTTGATGGTATCTAAAGACACCAAGGCCATTGGGTTTGGATGTTGTTTGACATGAAAAATAACATTTAAGATTCTACAAATTGGGTCAGATAGGGAGAGATGTTTTCTAAATCCATATTGGTCTATATGTATGTAGTGAGGGGCTATATTAGCCAGTCAGGCCACAACAATGCCAGTGAGTAGTTTCGCATCTAAATTAATAAGTGAAATAGCTCGCTATAAGTCTATCTGTTCTTCATTTTTACCTGGTTTGGGTATAACGATAATACATGAAGCTTTCCAAGATTCTGGGATTTGCCCTCCAGTTTGTACAAAAGGCTCCAATATAGCCATATATACCAGGAGCTTTGTTCGCTTTAAGTTTAGTAATTGCTTTTGAGATTACAAGTAGTGATATTTCCCTATTTACAAATTCAGTATAGTCCAAATTTAATTTGTTAACACCATGTTTGATAATGTAGTCACTTATCAATAGGTCTAATAGATTATTAGAGATAAAGTGAAGGATACTAAGAATGAAGTTTTTTCCAAAATGCTGTTTGTACTGTCTTTTCATTATTTTTGGATTTCAAAGTTGTGATCTTGTTATTTAATTTGATCTTGTTCCTTAATTTTTTTTGTTTCTTAATTTATTTGCCAAAGGTTTTGAGTTTTTGTCCCCAAATTCATAACAAGTTTGATTGACATAATGTGGAGCAGTCAAGATATTTGATACAAATTTTAAATTTGTATATTTGTTTTTAATGGTTTTAATTGTTGTAAACCGCCCAGAGAACTTCGACTATGGGCGGTATACAAATGCAATATATATCAAGCATATATATAAATATATATTGATATATCAAGTATTAAGTTCTGATTTATTTCCATTAATTTTGCAACTGTTTTGGGATCTGCTTGTAGTTTGTGTTGATATTGTAGTTCTTTTATAGATTGAAGCATATGAAGTCTCTGAGATTCCTTCTCTTTGCATATTCTACTTTGTTCACTGATCATTGTACCCCAGATGACCACCTTAAGTGTTTCCCATATGACTGTGGGGGTGTGAGAATCATTGTCATCATTTTGGAGAAATTCCTTTGTATCTTGGGCATTTTTTTCTGAAGTCAAGGTATTTGGAAGTAGACTTGACTTTAGCTTCCACGTAAAAGGTCTCTGTTGAGGAGGGGTTGAATTTAAATTGATTAGGAATGGAGCATGATCAGAAATGGTTATAGAGTCAATTATTGCTGATGTTAAAGCTACAAGATCATCTGTGAGTATGACATAATCAAGTCAGGAATATGAACAGTGGCGGTTGGAAATGCACTTGAGTAGGCATGCACTGAATTGCAGCCTAAGCCACACTGTGATACAAGAGGGGAGTGAAAATAAAATCAATCAAAGTGTGATACAAGGGGGAGATATAAAACAAATCAAGGGGAGATATAAAATGAAATTTTTATGCTTGCTTAAAAGTATGCAGCGGAAAAGCCCCTAGCACTGGCCTGTTTGCTCAGTCACAAATGGAATAAAAAGCCCAGGTTTCTCCACTGGTCTCTATGGGGAGCTCTCATTTCCACCGCTGGGGAGATGTTAAAGTGTATTTCTTTCTTTCAAAGTAAACCTGGGAGTTTTGAATACAAAGAAAAGACTGGGTTTCTCTTGTAGACCTCTATGTGACAACAATCCCTGGTGGCTGGCAAAGGAAAGGGCAGTCCTGGCTTTGTCTCATGAGATCAGCCTGCATTGTCACAAGAGCTTGATTTAAATGGTTTCCCATGCACTGAGCCGCTAAGTGCATTCCCCTTCCCATAAGGTTTTGGAAGGACTGCGGTGAGGGCAAGATGGCTGTGCTTTGAGCTTCAAACAGCATTCCAATAAACTTTATTGACAACACAATTGATTGCCAAGCAAGGGTAGCCAGATTGGAGGAGGGTGAGAGGAAGGGATATGGGATATTTATATTTTTTAAAAAAATAAATGAGGTGGTAATATCTGTTTTTATCTGATGATTCAATGGTCTGTTGATTGTAATAAAAAAAATTGAACAGAAACAGTTGGAAAAGAAAGTATAATCCCTATCGAGGGGGTGTAAGAATCTCCAGGAGTATGCCAACTTATATCTAACCAGCAAATAGGAGAGCCCTGTATTTGTGTAAGTTGGGGTGTCTGTGCTTTCAGATTTTCTATCCTAGTATGGTTCTGTGACAAGATTTAAATCTCTCCCCAGGATCAATGTGCTTTCATGAAAAATGGACAATTGAACAAAAAGGTCAGTTAAAAAATGGAGCTGGGATGAATTTAGAGTGTAAACAGAACCTAGAGTGTATTTTTCCCTCTTGATGCTACCTTTAACAAAAATAAAATTACCACATTGATCTGAAAGAACATGTTCAAAAACAAACCCAGTTGTGTGTGCTACTCATAAAGAAACTCCTCTTGCTCTGGAGGAGTTTGGAGAGGAGTCCCCCACCCCTGAGGGAGAACCACATATTTACCACCTTTTTTGTGTGTCTCTTGAAGACATATAACGTCTGCATTATTTTTGTACAAAAACGTATCAACTCTTTTTTGTTTTATGACAGTCCCAAGTCCATTAACATTCCATGACAAAACATTTAAATCAGATGTTCCAAATAATAAAGCGGAACAGCGAAAATACATACTGAATCATCACACAATATGTAGGTTGTTCTCTCTTAAAAATAACAAAATCCCATTTCCCAATGATCCCAGCCACCTGCCCCAACCCCCAAGAAAAAATGAACCAACATTAACCCTTTGTCTCATACCACCACCACCCTCTCTTCAAGGGAAGGGTCTGGAGTGAAGTTGGTGATGAGTCCTTCACATCATATGAAGACAGCAAGGTGAGCTAGTTAAGTTCCCTCCCTCTCCCCATGAGGAAAAGTTAACAGACATTTTAATGAAAAGTGTTCCCAAGCAGTAACGATATAAAAAACTATGATAAGAACAATCATATGTTCAATTACTGCTGAATTCTGCTTTCAATATATATGTGTCAACAGTGTTTTAGAGCAGTTCCTGAGCAAATATTGCAGTTTGATCCATTCAAGATTTTGGTTTGAAATGTCTGACTTTATTACTGCCTTACTTTTTCTGCATCTGCCAACCATGATCTTCTTCGTTGTCTTCACTAGAGCTATTAGAAATGGTGTTCATGTTATTAGATTTCAGTTTCAGGCCAGAAGGAGCATCAAATTCTTTGCTTCTTTAGTTGTACTGACCACATGTGTAGTCCCATCGACCCTTAGAATTAATTTGAAGGGAAACCCCCACTTACATTGTAGATCTGATTTGCAGAGTAGATCTGTGAAGGGTTTAAAATCTCTTCTTCATTGTAGTGTGTCTTGACTCAGATTTTGAAAAAATGAGACTGGGGTGCCCTTCCATTCCAAGTTTTCTGCTTTTCTGACTATCTGTTCTGTTGCTTCTTTTATTGTGCATCTTGAAAATCTTATGATGATATCTCTAGGTCTTTTTCTCGCCTTTAGTTTTGGGTAGAGAGCCCTGTGAGCATGCTCTGTGTCACTTCTGTCAGTTTCAGATCTGGAAATTGACAATTCAGCCAGTTAACCAGATTGCTTATTAGATTACCAGCAGCTTCACTTTCATTTTTATGGGCCCCTCTCACCCTCAGATTTTGCCTGTGATAATGATCCCCAATGTCAGCAATGTGTCTTTTCATATTGTATTGCTCTGCAGCTGATCCCTTAATGGCTGACATGTATTTTAAACACCGCTCTTCTGCTTTTGTAGCTATCTGGCGGCGGCGGCGGCTGCTGCTGCTGCTGCTGGAGGATCACCACCTCCACCACCCTTCCCTGTGGGACTTCTGCCTGGCAGACATGCATCTTGCAGGACCAGGCCCCAGGTACCCAGCCAGCTGTGACTGATTTCCACCACCTGTCCCTCTTTGGAGGAATACATAAGCTGGCTGGCTGAGGTGGCCTGGGTTTTTTTTGTGTGCTGGTTGTGGGTCATCCTTTTTTTTTTAATTTAATATTTTAATGTATTGTTTTTATCTTGTACGTCGCCCAGAGTGGCTGGACAACCAGCCAGATGGGCGACTAATAAATTTAATAAATAAATAAATAAATAAATAAAAATAGATAGCCAGGATGAGGTCCAGAACATCCAAGAAGCACGCACAGCAGGATCTTGGTAGGCATGCCTTTATGGAATCATATGGGTTCCTTTATGGAATCAATCCATGTCTTGTTTGGCCTTCCTCTTTTTCTATTCCCTGCTATTTTCCCAAGCATTATTATCTTTTATAAAAGATTATTATTATTTTGTATAATCTTTTATAAGACGTTTCATCTTGATGCAATTAAAAACCATTCAATTGCTTCAGCAGGCAAAAAAGTCATTAAGTGGTCTGCCAAGACCCACAGTAATGTTCAAGTAGTGGTGGTGGTGAGTTTGGAAATGCCTGGTCTATCACCTTGCTGTCTGGTTGTGAGCTTACAGGATGCGTTTGACTGGCCAGGGTTGGATGCTGGGTTTGAAGAACATAAGGACAGCCTTGCTGGATCAGCCAAAGGCCCATTTAGTCCAGCATCCTGTTTCCACAGTGACCACCTAGATGCCTGTGGGAAGCCCACAAGCAGGACCCGAGTGCAGCAACGCTGTCCCCACTTGTGATTCCCAGCAAATGGTACACAGAGCCATATAGCTTCTGATATGAAGGGCCTTTACTCTGATCCAACAGGGCTCCTCCAGCAGCATTGTGGCATACTTGTGTGCAGGGCTGGATTACCCACTAGGCCCCTGCATTAGTGCCTATGAAACTCCTACAGGACTACAAGAAAGTTTGGGTTCTACAAAATAATTTAATTAATGCAAATTATTGTCTGATGTAGCAGTTTACTCAGCCTTGATCCAATGAACAACAAACATATGTCTTAAGTAAATGTAGATTAAAAACTCACTTTGCAGCTGTTGTTGTTAGCAAAATCACAGATTACAATAGAGGAGCACAAGCCAAGATAGCCATGAAGCATTCTCAGTACATGATCTCTTCTCGGTTATCCCAGAGTGCAGGACATGGAATAATGGGCTCAAGTTACAGCAATGTAGGACACCCCTGTTCTCACAGAGCTACAGTTTGCCATAGTGATTCAACAGACAGCCTCTCTTCCCAGAGATTTCTGTGATTGTAGCTCTGTTAGGGCAACAGGAGTCCTCTAACAGCTTTCAGCACCCTTTGCAAACTACACTTCCCAGGATTTGTTGAGGGAAGCCATGGCTGTTTAAAGTGGAATAATAGTGGATTAAATGTCTGGTGTGAATGTGGCCTGAGTCTTAGCAAGTGGAGGAAAGCTGAATGACGCAGAGGAAGCCAGGGTTGGTTGATTCAGTCCCTACTTCCAGATAACATCTTTCGCCGTTCTCTTAAAATTTCCTCTTCCTCTGCGGTCCCCAAGTTGGCAAGAACCCTCCATGGGCCAGGAAAGACTGAGACACTTCTTTTCTGAAGGCATCAGAACTGCACCTCCCAAGAAATGTCCCTAATGTCCTAGTAAGAGTTCTACCCACAAGTTGAAAGGTTACACTGGCCCTTTGGTCTGTGTTGCTGTGGTTGAATTCGGGTAATAAATGTTACACTGTAGTACTGCTGTGGCACCCATAACATGGAAAGCACACTTTGAACTTGGCCTGTTAGCAAATCAGCAACCAATGCAGATGTCAACGCAATACCATACCAACCACAAGATTCCTATGAGTAAGGCAGACAACTCAGCATCCCACAACTAGTCAGGATTCATAACCGAAAACCAAAACTAAAAAAATCCTGGCAACCTGTCAGTTAATGTAGAATGCTGCAGCACGATTTCTGACATGAGTGAGATCCTATCAGCACATGATACCTCTGCTCTGAAATCTTGTTGTGGTTCGTATGGTATTGCATTTAAGAAAGCATCACTGTCTTGTTTTTTCATTTTCTGTTTGCATTTCATGTACCTTTGACCCTCCTCTCTTACATCCATAGAAGCAACAACAGTGGTTCCATGTGGTCAGCTCAACCCCCTAAAACCCATTGATGATGTGCCTTGTTGGTTGCATGATGGTTTGTTTTTTGCCCACTAATGGTAAAAGAGAATTCACGTATTTGAAAGTGTGGCTGCAGTTGTTGTTCCCAAGCTGCTGCCTGTGAAGGTAGACCAAACCATGTGTGTTTTCTCTCTGTCAATTATTACTCACTGGAATTGGATTGGCTGTCAAAGTGAGTTTATAGCACCCCACAGGGTAGACAGAAAGGGTAAAGAATCTTCTTTCTCTTACTCATTTCTCAGACCTCTTTCTGAAGTGAAGGGTCAAATCTGTAAAGAAGTTTGGAGCAGCCATGTTAAAAGATAAGGGGAGGGCATTCCATGCAGGGGTTGCCAACCCTGCATGGATATGGATGTCTTTGCAGAGGATCCCTAGTCAAGCTTTACTAACAGCACAATAATAATAATAATAATAATAATAATAATTTAATTTGTGGGTTGCCTATCTGGCCAATGGCCACTCTAGGCAACGTACAATTTAACAACAATACATTACATCATAATAAAATACATCATAAAATACAATATAACAATAAAACAATAAAACAATCCAAACTATATCTACTCAGAAGTAAGTCCTGTTGAGTTCTATGGGGCTTAGTTCCTTAATAAGCATGTTTATAATTGCTGCCTTCAGGGGCATCCATCTGTGCTCCCATCTAACATCTCTGCAACACTAAGCTCCTTTCTTCCAATAATGGCCTGGCCCGAGGGCACGTAAACCATTCTTGCCAGAAGCAAGTAAGCTAGATTAAATGTTCCCTAAAGGCATTGAACTGTGACCTGGCAGACCAGGGTTCAAATCCTCACACAGCCATGAAGCTCCCTGGGTGACCTTGGGCCAGTCACTGCCTCTCAGACTCAGAGGAAGGCAATAGTAAACCACCTCTGTCTGAATACTGCTTACCATGAAGACCCTATCTGGGATCAACTTGAAGGCAGTCCATTTCCATTTTGCATCACCCTAAGCTTGTGAGAAAGAATGACCTTGTCACTTCAGATGGACCTAGGAACACCCTATTTTAGGTAAGATTTCTATTTTAATCTCCAATCAGATAATTGTTTTTTAATGGTATGCTCCAAGCAAATGTGGTTGATACTTAATGTATCATGCTTAATGACGTCACTAGGGCCCGCCCTGTGATGTCACTAGGGCCCACCCTGTGATGTCACTAGGGCCCACCCTGTGATGTCACTAGGGCCCACCCCATGACGTCACTAGGGCCCGCCCCCATTTTCTCAGGTTTTTGGATGGTTCCGACCTGGCAACCCTACTCCAAACATAGGCAGTTTTTGACCCTGACAACCCTCCCCCATATCCAATAGCCTTCACCTTGTAAACTGCCAAGTAGTAGCCCAGGCTTGGCATCAGTACATGGCAACATTGTATAGGTCCCACTGCTGCTCTGACACCTGCCCTGAGACACCCGCCCTGAGTGGCTTGGGGCTGCCATTTTAAATGTCTCCAGTGCCCTGGAGTGACACTACTTTGAAGCATTGTTGGGATTTTAAATTGCCAAATCCAAGCCACTCAGCATGCTGGGGCCCACTGATGTAGGCCAACCAGAGGGCACTTTGTCAGGCACCTTCTCAAAACCTGGTGCTGGCCTTGCACCACTCCATATCTTACAAAGTCCTCCCCCTGAGTCTCAGGGCCTGTGATGCTGGCAAATCTCAAGCAAAACATAAGGAGGAAGCACATTGTCACACACAATGGGCATTTTAGTAGTTTTTTTATAAAATAAATAAGATGAGTTCACTAACATGCATCCCCCCACCTCCATTAGAAAACTTTTGAAACTCGGTTTGCATCTATATAAATTATTCCAGAGACAGCAGGAGTTGTTAAAATAGATTAAATTAATGTGCCAGACTCACTTTCTCACAACATGCTTCACTTTAATTGATTACGCTATATCCAAAGTGAAATTACTAATATCAGTGGTTAGAAGAAAATGAATATTTAATAAAAAGCTCCTTTGTGTAGTCATAATAAATTAATCTATTTGAATAAGATATAATTTGTAATAGGCATTAAAACACTTTTGTGCGTTTCAAGTAGCCTCAGCACAATAAATACATACACACATTATTTTCCTTTTGTTCTTCCATAAGAGAGCAAGCGTGTGTGTGTCTTGTGATGGAGTGTGATTTACCCTTTATTGTGGAATTCATTCTTGCTCTTTGGGACTTTGAATGCCAAGTCTAGCTCAGCAAAATGCTAGAAGTTCTTTTTAATACAAAACTTACATAAAAGAAAATATTTGGGGGGGCAGTTGAATGCTGACTCTCTTCCACACCTCCTCACACCTTGGAAGATGCATCCACAGAACTGACTAGCATACCAAAAACATTTCTAGTCTACACAAACAGAAATTACATTCAGCAGTAATTTATGGCTCCAAAGGAAAATAATAAACACCATTGGTTAATCTGGTTTTGCCTAGTTGGCTGGACAAGATTCATACATGACTTCAGCCCTATTCAGCCATTTGTATAGGGACTTAAATGAACATGCTTGGAGGGCAGAATGTGCATGAGTGCACTAGCTCTGCCCCTTCCTGTCACCTTCTGTGAGCTGAAGGGTGACTGCCTGTAGAACAAATGACAATTGGAGACAATTTTCCTTGACCTAACAGGTTGATGGTGACAGGGGTTTATGAAGCTGGTGCACATTCTCTCCTCACATGTTAATTGATGCCCCTATAGGAATGAAGCCTTTGGAGCTTAATTCTCTGCATATTTTTAGTTGTGTGGGGATGAGTTGGACACTGTTTTGTTTTAATGCATAGTACTGTGAGTACTTTAGCTTGTTTTTTTCTTGCTTTTACATCTGTTTTTAGTGTTTGTAAATTACTTTGAGTTCATTTTGGAGAAAAAACAACCAACAAACAACAACAACAACAATAGTGGAAAAGTTCAGAAATGTGGCTGTTCACAAGCCTTAATTGCAGTGTTCCTAATAGATTAAGGCTGCATACCTATACACATTTACCTGGAAATAAGCCCTACTGAACTCAGCGTGGCTTAATTCAGAGTACACATATATAGGATGATGCTATAAATATTTCCATTGTGTGGTGTAAGTTCAACTCAATTCATTGGGGGGTTGGGAGTAATCAGATAATAAGAAAAGAAAAAATGAACTTTATAAATACCCAAAGGATGAATAGTATGTTAGCATGATGCACCCAAGGTGAACATGGTATTATTATGGTAAATCTCAGAAATTTGGTGAATATTTACATTACTAGTAATCATTAAACTTTCAGGAGGCCCAGCAGGAAAAATCTTAAAAGTTCATGCCGTGGAAATGGTTTTGGACATAACCTGTGCAGTATACTAAACATCCTTCACTGGTAAATCATGGAAATGAAGATGACATTTGGACTGCTGGTGTCATTGAAATTTATAAATTATCTGTTTTGGGATATTAATTTGTTCAGCTTGCAGCGCTTGGCTCTATTTTCCCCGTGAAGTTCTTCTCCAGCTCAGAGTGCTAAATGAGATCTGTTCATAATCATGTGTAATTAGCAGTAAACAGACAAGAGTCCTAATGCCGATTTTTTTGTAGGTCCATATTCAGAAATCCCCCCTCAAAAAAAGTTCACTTCCTTACTATTATGGGTTGGCCACTGTGAGAACTGAATGCTGGACCAGATGGGCCATTGGTCTGATCCAGCACACACTTCTTATGTTCCTCTGTTCTTGACAAAACTCTCACTGATTGCTCTGAATCTAGCCAGAACAGCCAGTTGCAACATGAACCAGAAATAAAGAGGCAAGACATGAATATGGGATTAAACTAGGGTCACTTCATTGACTACAACTCAAATGTTGTAAAATTAAAACTAAACTAAACTGCATAGGGAAGTGAGACAATGTGCGGAAAACTATAACTCTCCATCAGGCTCCTAAGCCTGTCGTTACTGGGCGAGGCTATCCCGTAGGGAGTCCAAGCTGGGCTTAAGTCCAACTTTCGCACCCTGCCACCCCTTGGGGGTGAGGAGGGAGGTCTTCCTGATCCACACCCCCTCAGAGTCTCAAAAGTCAGAGTGAGTGAAACAAGTTAACCCCAAAAGTGATCCGTACCCCACCACCAAGACCTCACAGTCCTGAGAGCAAGTCTCTGGATTCACTATACATGTTAAAAGTGCCTCAGGGTCCTCACCATTCCTATCCACCTCCTCCCTTTCCTGCACACACCTGCCAAGTAACCAAAGCCAATTAGCCTAGTTAGCCAGCACCTACCACTAACTATACCAGCTGGGAAATACAGTGTGAAGTAGGTGACACAATTCCCATCTGCAAGCCAATCACAGATGAGAACAAAAAACACCTATTCAGTCCCATCTAAGGTGACCAGCTAATCCCACACTGCAAACCGGGAGCGTGGGCTGGGTGCCATGTTCTTACTGAGAAGGAGGGAGGGAGCTGGGTGGAAGGGCCTTATGTATCCACCTCCACACATTCCTCCCTAGTGCTGGTATGCTTACATTCAGGCACTGGAAGCGGTCTCTTGCCAGTCTTCTGGTCCTGCCACAAATGTGCTCCCACCCAGAAGGCTTTTAGCCCCAGCCTGGGGAGGGGAGTTATCTGCTGTCTTCTCTGTTTGGGTCAATAAATGATTGTGATTGTTTCTTGAAAAAGATTTTTGTTTATACCCTATACAGCTCTGAACTCTGTTGTTCCCAGGTGTATTTGTTAAACAGGAGTATTTCCAATGGATTTTTCTACCAGGGCTGGTGCTATGGGGTAGGTGCAGTGCCAGTAAAATCAAACTATAGTGCTCACAAGGCAATATAATAATGTATGTGGGTGCAATACTACCATGATTAGGATTACAATTAGAGTTATGACATTTGGGTTAAGATGTCTGGTTTTCATCCAGATACTCCAGCTTTTGGGGGTCCTCTCTGGGTCTCCGAGAGAGTCAACTTAATCTTGGAGGGGGGAAATGAAGTTTCTACATGGACTGGTTCTTGAGATATACACCAATATGACAGCCCCCCCCACGGAACATATGTGAAATGATCTAATTACTGGCTGCTCTAACTCCGCCCTTTCAGGTTTGTAGCCAGTAAGTGAAGTCAGGGTTGTGATTGACAAGGGATTTCTGGGCCTCCAGGTAGTCCTTAGACTCCATTGCATGTATAACCGAGACCTGGGTGGGTGAGCAGGGAGGAGTTGGTCTCTCTCAGCTCTGCCCACCGGGGTACTTGGTTCAGCATCATGGTAGATCTGAGGGTCGGGGAGGTGGGGTTGCTGTCGTCTATAAGAGTTCCATCTCACTCACCAAGCACCATGTTCATTCAGTTACTGGCCTGGAGTGTTTGCACCTTGTGTTGGGCCAGAGGGACAGGCTGGGAATCCTTTTGGTGTACCGCCCACCTTGCTGCCCAATGGCTTCCCTAACTGAGCTGGCGGAAGTGGTCTCGGATATATTGTTGAGGTCCCCCAGACTAATAGTACTGGGGGATTTCAACATTCATGCCGAGACCACTTTGTCTGGCGCGGCTCAGGACTTCATGGCTTCCATGACAGCCATGGGGCTGTCTCAATATGTTAGTGGTCCAACACATGTATCGGGGCACACTCTAGACCTTGTTTTTGCTACTGAGCATGGGGAAAGTGATCTGGATGTGGGGAGTTTTACAACACTCCCTTTGTCATGGACAGACCACTGCTTGCTGAAGTTTAGACTTTCAGTAACCTCTTCCCTCTGCAAGGGTGGGGGACTTATTAAAATGGTCCGCCCCCGGAGACTAATGGATCCTGAAGGTTTTCAAAGGGCTCTGGGGGATTTTCCGGCTGATAGGACTGGCGCTCCTGCTGAAGCCCTGGTCGCTCTGTGGAATACGGAGATGACCCGGGCTGTAAACACGATCGCTCCTGCACGCCTCTCCTGTGTAGAGCTCATACAGCTCCATGGTATACTCCGGAGCTGAGAGCGATGAAGCAAGATAGGAGGAGGCTTGAGCGGAAATGGAGACGAACTCCCGACGGATACAATTATGCGCTGGTTAGTGCTTCGACTAAGCTCTATGTAGGAGCAGTGAAGGCAGCTAAAAAACATCATTTTGCTGCCACTATTAAATCATCTCTTTGCCGCCCAGCGGAGCTCTTTCGAGTTGTCCGGGGGCTTCTCCATTCAAACCCTCCGGACACGGTGGAATCATCGGAGGCCCGCTGTAATCAGTTTGCCGATCACTTCCAGAATAAGATCTCATGTATCCGCCAGGACCTAGACTCTCAAGTTATAGCAGTAGATCCTAGTGAGATGTCCGGAGCACAGTCTTGTCCTGTTTTGTTGGATGAGCTTCAGTTGGTTCAACTCGAGGACGTGGACAAGGTGCTTGGACAGGTACGTGCAACCACTTCGGTACTGGATCCTTGCCCCTCCTGGCTGATAAAAACTAGTAGGAATGGAACAGGTAGCTGGGCCAAGGAAGTGATAAATGCCTCTTTACGAGAGGGAGTGGTCCCGGGCTGTCTGAAAGAGGCAGTGGTGAGACCACTCCTGAAAAAGCCTTCCTTGGACCCAGACAATTTTAACAGCTACAGGCCAGTGGCGAATGTTCCATTCCTGGGCAAGGTCTTGGAACGGGTGGTTGCTGGCCAGCTCCAGGCGCTATTGGATGAAACTGATTATCTAGATCCATTTCAATCGGGTTTTAGGCCCGGTTTTGGCACTGAGACAGCCTTGGTCGCCCTGTACGATGACCTATGTCGGGAAAAAGACAGAGGGAGTGTAACTCTGTTGATTCTCCTTGATCTCTCAGCGGCTTTTGATACCATCGACCATGGTATCCTTCTGGAGAGGCTCGCGGAGTTGGGAGTTGGAGGTACTGCTTGGCAGTGGTTCCGCTCCTACTTGGCGGGTCGTCTCCAGAAGGTAGTGCTTGGGGAACATTGCTCGACACCGCGGGCTCTCCAATATGGGGTCCCGCAGGGGTCAGTTTTGTCCCCCCTGCTTTTTAATATCTACATGAAGCCGTTGGGAGAGGTCATCAGGAGTTTTGGAGTGCGTTGTCATCAGTATGCTGATGACACGCAGCTCTACTTCTCCTTTTCATCTTCTTCAGGTGAGGCTGTCGATTTGCTGAACTGTTGCCTGGCCTCGACAATGGACTGGATGAGAGTTAACAAACTGAAGCTCAATCCAGACAAGACTGAGATGCTGTTGGTGGACGGGTTCTCTGATCGGATGGTGGATATATACCCTGTCCTGGACGGGGTTACACTCCCCCTAAAGGACCGGGTTCGTAGTCTGGGAGTCTTTTTAGACTCTTCCCTCTCACTTGAGGCTCAAGTAGCCTCGGTGGTTAGGAATGCGTTTTACCAACTTCGGTTGGTAGCCCAGCTACGTCCCTATTTGAGTAAAGAGGACCTTACATCAGTGGTACATGCTCTGGTAACCTCACGTTTGGATTACTGTAATGCGCTTTACGTAGGGCTACCTTTGAAGACAGTTGGGAAGCTACAACTAGTGCAAAATGCGGCGGCCAGATTGCTGACAAGGACCAAGCAGTCCGAGCATATAACACCTGTTCTGGCCAGCTTGCACTGGTTGCCAATATGTTTCCGGGCTAGATTCAAAGTGTTGGTATTAACCTATAAAGCCTTATACGGTGCGGGACCACGATACCTTGCGGAACGCCTCTTCCGATATGAACCGGCCCGTGCACTACGTTCTGCTACGAAGGCCCTCCTCCGGGTTCCAACTCACAGGGAGGCCCGGAGGGTGATGACAAGATCTAGGGCCTTCTCAGTGGTGGCCCCCGAACTATGGAACAGTCTCCCTGAGGAAGTACGCCTGGCGCCGACTCTGCTCTCCTTCCGGCGCCAGGTCAAAACCTTCCTATTCTCTGAAGCATTTTAAGTTACACTGATTTAATTTTAAAAATGTTTATTGTGTTGGATTGTTGCTTGTATTTTAGTATTGTTTTGTTATTTATTGTATTTTTATGCTGTTTTATGTTCACCGCCCAGAGAGCTATTGCTAGTCGGGCGGTATATAAATTTAATAAATAAATAAAAATAAAAAATAAAGGTAGAAAATGATTGTTTTTTCCTATTTATCTGAAAATCTCATAAACTGAGTAAGTACCAAGTCTTTTTTCCGCTTGTGTTCACAAGTCAAACAAGTTTAAATTTTCCTGGGCTGTTGAAGATGGCAGTGAATTCAATGAATTCAGTATGGCTTACTTTTGAGTAGACATGGTTAGGATTGTGCTGTAAATTAATGGGACTTTTGAGTGAACATAGTAAAGAACTATGTTTGTGTTGTAAATCTTTCTCTCTCCCTCCAATCCTATTTTTTAAATCAATTAGGCAGGGTTTACATAGATATCACTGTTTTTATTATGTAGGGAACTAATACTGATTTTATTATGTTCTGCAATGACCAACTCATTTGGACAATAAGCTATTATATGGGATGTATGCATTTTTATATCTCCAGTGTGTAAGTATGTATATGGAGTCTTCCCAACAACCCTGTGAGGTAGGATTGCTGATTGGAAACCAAGGCATCTGACAAAAAGAAATAAATCTCTTTAAAATCCAATTACCATAAAAACAAGTATAAACACTTGCAAAACAGCTTAAAGTGGAATGAATCTGAATTTTGGGCTTCGTGAGTGTTCCTTATCACTTGAGGCTGCAGTTCTGTGCACGCTTCCCTGTTTGAATAAACCCAGTTGGGACATTGGGACTTGCTTCTGAGTAAACAAACATAGGATTGCACTACAAATATCTTTACAGCTTGTGTAAAAAATAAACATCTTTGACAGTCATGCTTATATGAACATTTCTTCATTTAAAGCACATGACTTCCCCTAAAGAATCCTGGGAAGTGTAGTTTCCCCCACACAGTTATAGTTCCCACCACCCTTAACAAACTACAGTTCCCATGATTCTGTGGTGGGATTCATGTGCTTCAAATGTGTGTTGAATGTACTTTAAATGAATGGTATGGATCTGCCTTAGTTATGATATGCATTAATTAGTGAATTGAAAAGAACAATTTTAAAAGATACTTTTTTAAACAGGGGAAGGGCTGTAGCTTAGTGGTAGGGCATATGCTTTGCATGCAAAGGTCCAAAATTCAATTTCTGGAAAAGGCTATTGCCTAGAATCCTGGAGAGCCAATGCTAGTCCATGTCCTCAGTACTGAGCTAGATGGTATCAAATGGCGTGAGTTGGTATAAGGCAGATTCCTTTGTTCTTAAAAGTGGAAAGAGACCCAAGGGCCTCAGCAACTCCAATATTTATTTTTGTATTTTATTTACAACATTTATATATCGCCTTATTGTAAAAAACCTAAAAGGGGTTTACGGAAGGAATTAAAACAATAAAATTATTGGCAAAAATAGTTAAAGGCAGATATTTTAAAAACATTCAAAATATATAAAAAACACAATAGCTTCTACATGCCAGGATAGGCTTGCCTAAACAAGAATGTTTTTAGCAGATGCTGAAAACAGTACAATGATGGTGTCTGCCTAATGTCAATAGGCAGGGAGTTCCAAAGTGTAGGTGCTGCTACACTAAAGGACTGATTTCTTACACGAGCAGAACAAGTACTACATGGCACCCATAGCATGGAAAGCACACCTTGACTGGTAGCAAGTCAGCTACCAGTGCAAATTTTGGACAGAGGTATGATGTGCTGATAGAATCTTGTCAGCAATCGTGCCACAGCTTTCTGCACTACCTTCAGCCCCTGGGTCAGGTTGTGCTGCATGGGGATTTCTATGATCTTGGTTGACTGGCTGCCAAGAGTTTTTTAGTTTTGGTTTCTGGTTAGGAATCCTGACAGGTTGTGGGATGCTGTATTCTGCCTTACTCATAGGAATTTTGTTGTTGTTGGTATGGTATTGCATTTAGGAAATCATTATTGTCTTTTATTTTTATTTTTCTGTTTGCATTTCATTTACCTTTAACGTCACTCCCTTACATCCATTGAAGCAACAACAATGGTTCCATGTGCTCAGCTGAACCCCCTTAAACCCACTGATGATGCACCTTGTTGGTTGCATGACAGTTTGTTTCTTGTCCAATAGTGGTGAAAGAGAATTCACATATTTGGAAGTGTGGCTGCAATTGTTGTGTTTTCTCTGTGTCAATTATTACTCACTAGAATTGGGTTGGCTGTCAAAGTGAGTTTATAGCAGCCCACAAGGTAGACAGAAAAGGGTAGAGAATCTTACTATTATTCATTTCTCAGACTTCTTTTGGAAGTGAAGAGTCTGTAAAGATGTTTGGAGCAGCCATGTTGAAAGGTACGGGCAGGGCATTACAGGCAGGGGCTGCCAACCTTGCTTGGATATGGATATATTTGAAGAGGATCCATAGTCAAGCTTTACCAATAGCACAATCCAAACCATATCTACTCAGAAGTAAGTCCTGTTGAGCTCTATGGGGCTTAGTCCCTTAGTAAGTGTGTTTAGAACTGCAGCTTTCAGGGGCATCCATCTTTACTCCTGAGTGCTCCCATCTAACATCTCCACAACACTAGGCTCCTTTCTTCCTACAGTGGACTTCTTGTGACTAGGCTGGCCTGAGGGCACTTAAATCCTTCTTGCCAGAATTTATTTATTTTATTTATTTAGTTAGTTTAATTTATATACCGCCCTAAGCCCGAAGGCTCTCTGGGCGGTGTAGAAAAAGATAAAAACAAGCACAATATATAAATACAATAAATCAAAAAACAAAAAACAAAACAAACAAACAATAACGAACCAAACAACATCCAAAATACGGAAATGCTGTTTAAAATACACTTTAAAATGCCTGGGAGTATAAAAAGGTTTTCACCTGGCGCTGAAAAGATAGTAGCGTCAGCGCCAGGCGCACCTCATCGGGGAGACTGTTCCACAGTTCGGGGGCCACTACTGAAAAGGCCCTGGTTCTAGTCATCACCCTCCGAGCCTCTCAATGGGATGGTACACGGAGGAGGGCCTTAGATGTTGAGCGTAGTGTACGGGTAGGTTCATATTGGGAGAGGCGTTCCACCAGGTATTGCGGTCCCATGCCGTGTAGGGCTTTATAGGTCAAAACCAGCACTTTGAATCTAGCCCGGAAACAAATAGGAAGCCAGTGCAGACGGGCCAGAACAGGTGTTATATGAGCGGACCTTCTGGTCCGCGTCAACAATCTGGCCGCTGCATTTTGGACTAGCTGTAGTTTCCGAACAGTCTTCAAGGGCAGCCCCACGTAGAGCGCGTTGCAGTAGTCCAATCTAGAAGTTACCAGAGCATGAACAACTGAAGCGAGGTCGTCACTGTCCAGATAGGGACGTAGCTGGGCTACCAATCGAAGATGGTAAAAAGCATTCCGTGCCACCGAGGCCACCTGGGCCTCAAGAGACAGGGAAGGATCGAAAAGAACTCCCAAGCTACGAACCTGTTCCTTCAAGGGGAGTGTAACCCCATCAAGAACAGGATGAACATCCACCAACTGAGCAGAGAAGGCACTCACCAACAGCGTCTCAGTCTTGTCTGGATTGAGCTTCAGTCTGTTAGCTCCCATCCAGTCCATTATCGCAGCCAGGCAACGGTTTAGCACGTTAACAGCCTCACCTGAGGAGGATGAAAAGGAGAAATAGAGCTGCGTGTCATCAGCGTACTGATGACAACGCACCCCAAAACTCCTGATGACCACACCCAGCGGCTTCATGTAGATGTTGAAAAGCATGGGGGACAGTACTGATCCCTGTGGGACTCCACAATGGCGAGTCCAGGGTATCGAGCAATGTTCCCCAAGCACTACCTTCTGGTGACGACCCACCAAGTAGGAGCGGATCCACTACCAAGCAGTACCCCCAACTTCCAACTCCATGAGTCTTCCCAGAAAGATACCATGGTCGATGGTATCAAAAGCAGCTGAGTGATCAAGGAGAATCAACAGAGTCACACTCCCCCTGTCCCTCTCCCGACAAAGGTCATCGTACAGGGCAACCAAGGCTGTTTCGGTGCCAAAACCGGGCCTAAAACCGAATCAAGTATTTCTATCTTAATTTCCAATCAGAGAAACATTTTTTGTTTGAATTGTATGCTCCAAGCAACTGTGGTTGAAGCTTAATGTATCATGCTTAATGACATCACTTGGGCCCACCCCTGTGACATCACTTGGGTCTGCCCGTGTGATATCACTATGGCCCATCCCCATGACATCACTATGACCTGCCTCTATGACATCACTAGGGCCTGCCCCTGAAATCTCAAACTTTGGGATGCTTCTGACCTGGCAACCCTAACATCATGCATGTACCTTGGGAGGAAGGGCAGAATATAAATTTCATTAAATAAACTACTACTACTACTACCACTACTACTACTACTACTACTACTAATAATAATAATTTTAGTAAACAGCAACAATATTATGACCTAATTTTACTTTATTTTTTGTAGAATTCTCTAAGAAAGTCTGTAAATTCCAAGCAGATCTCAAATCAATCCAATGGGAGTTCAACCACTGCTTATTTAGACATTTACTGAAAGTGCCTCAGTATTACTGAAAACCGTCCACATGCACAAAATTCTAAAATGTACAAAATTTTTACAGCAAGGCTAGACACTGCTTTATAGTAGAGGTTTGGACTGCGAGATAAATAAATAAAAATAAATATATAAATATCCTAAATTCTAACTGGGTATTGATTAATCAATGCACCACATCAAGAACAACCGAGAAAGAGACAACTGATTATAGTTATAATTGTTGCATTTTGACTAGAGGAGGAATAATAGCCCAGTGGTAGACCACATGCTTTGCATGCAAACAGTCCCAGATTTTTATAAGAAACAGGAAAGACCTGTGCCTGAGAGCCTGGAGAGCTTCTGTCAGTCAAAGTAAACAATACTGAGCTAGATGGACCAATGGTCTGACCGGGTCTAAGAAAGGTTCCTGTCTCTCTCCTAATTGGAAGGAAGCAAGAGATGCAGAGGTGCAATATACATCCTCCTCTGTGAGTGGATAATTATTTTGAAAACTAGGGGCTGCTATACCTGCTGGCTTTGATCACCAACCCCACCTAGGCCCTATCATACAGCACCCCCAAGTGCTCCCCCACCCCCTCTGCCAGGTGCCCCCACCATCTCTCCATCCCCTCTGCCCCCTACCACTCCACCAACTGTGTCTGCCAGTTGCCCCTAGTCATCCCTCCACCCCTGACCAAGCCCATCCTAATCCCACAGGTCACCAGATGACCCCCCATGCACACCATGGTTCCCAAAGCTCTCCCCTTGCCTTCCAAGCGTCTCCAAACCTACCCCATGCCCTATGAATCTCCAAACCTACTTCACTCCCTCCACAGATCTCCAAACCTCCCCCTCAAAGGCTCTCCAAATGTCTGCCTCCCAGGGTCTCCAAACCTCCCCCTCCCCTCCCAAGGGTCTCCAAGCCTGCCCTGCACCCCACGGGTTTCTAAACCTCTGCCCTCCCCCTCCAAAGGACTCCAAATATACCCCCACAGATTTCTGAACCTCCCCCTCTCTCTCCACAGGTCTCCAAACCTCCCCCCACTCCCCATGCATCTCCAAACCTCCCCACCCCTCCACAGATCTCCAAACCTCCCCCTCACTCCCCACTTACTTTATGACCTTGCTGCTGCTGCTGCTCCCTCGCTTGCTCACTAGGCCTTGGCTGGGGCTGGCTAGACCCTGGCTAGGCCCTGCCCACTAGGCCCTTCCTGCTGACCCTCTCATCATTGCTGCCTTCTCCTCCTTGTTGTGCCATTGCCTCTCCTTGCCCTCCTCACCTGTAAGCTTCATGCTACCTGTGAAGGCTTCAGTGGAGGCACATGCCCTCACAGAAGCATTTACAGATAGTGTTACACTTACAAAAATATAATATAGTAAGAAAATGACATGGCACGTGTGTGTGTGTGTGTGTGTGTAATTATACACACTTACTACCTTCTCTTTTTTAAACTAACAACCATAGCTCATTGCTTTGTTGCTCTGATTTACAGCAAAGCTAACAATGACCCCAAATAACTTGATTTGTCCTGGTGCTTTTTGACTTATTTAATTAAAAATTCTCAGCAATTGATGAGATTCATAACAAAGAGGAAAGTTTGCCCTGCAAAAGCTCATTTTGATGAGGTATTTGTAAAGTACTTTGCAAGCATCCTAAAAATATGCCACAAAATAACTGCTCTAGCCTTTTTCTTTTTTCAGAAAGTTACCATGGATTAACAACTGAACAGACTAACTCTGATTTGTTTTTTCTTATTTAGATGCTTCCAAAGCGGCAGAAAACACAACAGAGCAGCTCCATAGATGTCCACGCAATATACATTTCTGTATGCATCACAGAAGGTAACATTTCCATAATGACAGATGGTATTATTGAGTTCATTGAACCATTTCAGATATTTTGAACTCTTCCATGTGGAGTGGCCCTATGTATGCCGCCATGTGGAGGAAGCAATGCCTGACCCTTTCGCATCCATAAATAAAAGCACTCCTTCTCAGTGACAGTCTGGAGGAGTCCTGTGGTCTGTTTTTCAACGACTTATGCACAGCCAAAAATAGGAAATGCACTGCTGAAAAAGAAGGCACATATTTCCATCAAACAGGTATATGCTAATCTTATGTGTAGAGGCAAATTTAGAAATAATTGCTAGAATTTCAATAGATACACAATATGCATAGTGAGGAAGCCTGTGACTTGTGTGCCTGCTCATATTGTGGTCCAGGTGCTAACTGTTGATGGGCAACTTCAAGGTCCCTGCTCTCCCTTTGTTTTTGTTTTGATCTTCAAACCAGGCTTGAACCAGACAACCCGTCAAATAAGAAGACTGCCCTTTGTAAATGATGACACATGGCCACCTTGCAAAGTGTCATGCAAATCGACACTTTCAAGCAGCACATATATTCCTGGAGTAACCCTTCCTTCCTCCACACATTATTTTCCATTCTGCCATTCTACCAAGGTGTTCAAGGCTGTGTTCTATGTGGAAGGATTTCAAATGCCTCAATTGGTATTCTTTGTTGTTTTCTGTTTTGTTTTGTTATTATTTTACGTTTCATATTTTCTCTACCTTTTCATCAAGGAGCTCAGGGCAAAGCACATGGTTCTACACACACGTTATCTGATTGTGCAAAGATGGTTAGACTCAAAAATGAGACTCGTGGTTGAATGGAGACGTGAACTTGGCTCTTCCCAGTACTAGCCCAGTAGTCTAGCTACTACACCACAGAGTTTCAGTTGTTAGCCACTGTGAGAACGGTTAGGACAAGGTATTCAATTTTTTTAAATAAAATATTTCAACATTACTGGTTCAAATAGTTGTGTCATTCCTATATTTATACCATTTAGCACCTTTGTCAACCCTCCTGGTGTTTTGACCTACACAGAAGGGCTGTACTGGCTGGGAGTTCTATTCTAAAATGTCTGGAGGGTGCCAGATTAGTAAATGCTGCCATATAGGTTAGTCTTACTTTTCCTGCCTTTAACTGGAGAATGGAAAACCTACACTCACTGTGTCTAAATACCTACAGGAGAAAGAAAGCATGAAGAGAATGCTCTCTGTGGCACATTTAATTATCCAAATAGGCTGGATAATTTAGAAGTGTGTATCTGCATGAAATTACAAAGGGAGTTCATTGTGAACCAGCAACTGCAGCAAATACAGAGTATTTTCTTTCTAATTGATAGGGAGAAAAAAAGGATTATTTCACAATTGTAACAACAGAATCCAAAAGCTCGCTGTTCATAAAAGTGGTTGGAAGCATATTTTGTGCCCACCCCAGCCTGCAGTCTGTCACTTGCCCCACGGTGTGGCACCTCCTCTTCCTGTTCCTCTTCATCAGTCTGGCCATGTTGGGGAGGTTTTCTCTGCAGAAGCTGCTCTATCCTTCCACCTGGAAAGGGCCCCTTCTCTCCTGCCTCCTGCCTCCTTCTCCATGATGGCAGAGATTAGCAGGGTAGAGTGGATCAGAGAGCAGCAAATCCCATCCCTAGTTTTGACTACAGTGAATAGTGTATAGGGTTGCCAGGTGTCCAGTTTTTGCCCAGAGACTCTGGAATTTTGGGGTACTCTCCGGGTAAGTCAGCTTAATCTCCAGACTCTCAGCTTTCATTTTTTTTTAAAAAAAATAGTTTCTAGGTGGTCTGGTTCACGAGATATACACCAAAATGCCACCCTACTCCCTGCAACTTCCATGAAATGATCTCTTACGTGGCTGCTCTAATTCCTCCCATTCAGGTTTGTAGCCAATAAGTGAAGTCAGAGTTGTGAGTGACAAAAGATTTATGGGCCTCCAGGCAGTACCTAAACTCCATTGCAAAGGTATCAATCACAGTCAATGACCAGCACTATAAAATGTTAATACAGCAAACAATAAAACATGTCAATATTATACAGAGAAGGAAACAAATGGCAGCAGCCTGAGATAATATGGAACTGTGGTATTAAAATTAGGGCAACAATGGGGAATGGCCCACCCGAGGTTATCCATTATCGTTGTTTGCCATCATCACTCTCCTACAGGTAACAGCCGAAGCACAAAATCTTGCCACATTAGCTGTCACCTGC
Source organism: Rhineura floridana (assembly GCF_030035675.1). Lineage (NCBI taxonomy): Eukaryota > Metazoa > Chordata > Lepidosauria > Squamata > Rhineuridae > Rhineura > Rhineura floridana. Next base: position 199,424,417 of record NC_084480.1, on the reverse strand, counting down.
TGACTGCTATCTGAGAGTAAATGTTCTAAATAAAATGCATCAGACCACCCTGGGATTTTTTGGAGAATTGGGTTGATGAGATCAGACCAGGAGTCTCGATAGAACGGACAGTACAATACATGCAGTAGTTTCCACACTTCCCATATCACAGGGGCATAAGCGCTCCTGTACTGGCACCTTATTGAATCTCCCTTCTAAAAGTGCAGAAGGTAAGACATTGAGTCTGGCAAGTGTGAAAGCTTTTCTGTGCTTTGGAATAGACAGCATTCTCATATAATTTGTTGGTGTAAACTTACTTGCATAATCTCCATAGTTAGAATAGAGTGCGGCCAAGCTCAAATGGGTTTGTAAATCAATGTCCATGATTCGCTGGGAGACAGCCTTTTTTGCTTGAACATAGCCATAATAGTGGGAATAGAAAGACACAAATGCGACAATTTCATTGACAATTCTCTTTTCCAGCTCGATTGAAAAGTATCTATCAGAGTCAAAGGAGCTAAGCCCACTGGGAAGAACATTAATTTTAGCCAAAAGTTTATCTTATATATCAATGTGCGAGCCTCTACAGAGATTTGGCCCACCTCCAGTCGCAAAATTATATTAGGGACACATAACTGGGTACCTAATATTGCTCTTATAAATTTTGTTTAGACGGTCTCAAAAGGAGCAAAATTATCATAAACACATAGCTGGGAACCATACAGCATCTGGGCTATAAACTTAGCAACAAAAACTTGTAGAGCCATGGGGATATATTGACCACCTCTGGTGTAATAAAAAGATATAAGTGCCTTTGTGCTTCTCTGGGCATTTGCAATGGCATTTTTTATTTGGACTTTCCATGAGCCTGTTGAATGGAAGGTTACACCTAAATATCTATAGTAGGTAACCTGTTCAATTTGATGGTCATTGATCTGCCATCGATGCCTACTCCTCTTCCTATTAAAAATTAGGACCTTAGACTTGTCATAGTTAATTGTCAGTTGTTCTTCTCTGCAATATAAAGCTAAAGCACTTAAAAGATGTCTCAGGCCGATGCTTGACATTGATAGGAGTACCGCTTCATCAGCATAGAGAAGGATTGACACAGGTCTATTTGCCAACTTGGGAGGGTGTGAATTTACCTTCCATTGCAAAAGTAGAAAACGGTTGTTTTTTTCCTGTTCATCTGAAAATCTCATAAATTGAATAAGTATATAGCTTTCAGCAGTACCAAAAGTCTTTTTTTCTTTTGGGTGCAGGAGTCAAACAAGTTTAAATTTTCCTGGGCTGTTGAAGATGGCAGTGTTTTGAAAACCTTCCCAATATGAAGCTTTAATCCAATACTTGCTTTTCTGAGAGTAAAGTTGCAATGCTAATCCCACATACCTGGAGTAAACCCCACTGAATTCAGTAGGACTTACTCTTGGGTAGACATGGTTAAGATTGCACTGTCAATTAATGGGACTTTTGAGTGAACATAGCAAAGGATTGTCTTTGTGTTGTAAATCTTTCTCTTCCCCTCAAATCCTCTTTTTAGAGCAATTAGAGGGCTTACAGAGATATCACTGCTTTTATTATGTAAGAAACTAATGCTGATTTTATTTTATTTTTTAAAAAATGTTCTGCAATGACCAACTCATTTTGACAATAAACTATTATATAGGGTCTATGTATTTTTACATCTCCAGTGTGTATGTGTGTATGGAGTCTTCCCAACAACCCTCTTAGGTAGGATTGCCGACTGGAAACCAAGGCAGCTCACAACAAGAAATAAATTCCTTAAAAACCCAATAACTGTAAAAAGTATAAACAGTTGCAAAACAGCTTAAAGTGGAATGATTCTGAATTCTGGGTTCCTTATCACTTGAGGCTGCAGTTCTGTGCACGCTTCCCTGTTTGAGTAAGCCCCATTGAATACATTGGGACTTGCTTCTGAGTAAACAAACATAGGATTGCACTACAAATATATTTACAGGTTGTGTAAATAATAAACACCTTTGACAGTCATATAAATATTTCTTCATACCAGGCCGTGATAAGTATTTGATTTCACACTATGATGGTACAGTATTACTTCCTCTACAGTATTACTTCCTCTTGCATCTCTACATATGATGCTATAGTGTTGCTTGGGTGATTCTGTGAGACAATGTTCTCACACTGCAACTGTTCTGTCCCATATTTCTGTTTTGTCCTATCTCTGTACTCTACAGCCACTTCCAGCACTTGATCACTGACTGTCTCCCCTCAACAGATGTACTCCACAAATTCATGAAAAATCCCTACTCTTTTCTTTCTCACTAGCCCTCCATCCCTTCCATCTGGCCTAACTGTTTCCAACTTCCCCTTTCCCCAACATTCTATGTATCTTGGCAAAGATTGTCAAGAGTAGCCAGAACTATCTCACCCATAACTACATGAACATATCACTTATCCCATTTTCCCCAGGCAATGGGCCTTTTGGAATACATTACATCAAAGAGAGAAACATTAAACAAACATCTCATCACAAACCTGTGCTCATATGTAAGTACACTCGGTCCTGTTTTCACATCAGTGTGTGTGGTGTATGTGTGTGTTTTGTATTTAAACATGACATTTGTATTATTTTTGTATGTATTTACACACACTCACCAACATTATGCATTTATTATGCATTTAACCACAACATCTTTATATACATTTTGGTACAGAGGTAGTGTGGTGTAACAGTTAAGAGTGTCATACTGGGTCCTGGAAGACCAGGGTTCAAATCCCTACTCAGCCATGATGCTGTTTGGGTGACCTTAGGCCAGTCACTGCCTCTCAGCCTAGCCTACCTGCAAGGTTGTTGTGAGGATAAAATTAGGAGAGGGAGAACCATATTTGTACACCACCTACAGCTCCTTGGAGGAAAGGTGAAATATAAATGTAATAATAAATAAAAATAATATTTTTGAGCCAAGAATTGTATCACAAAATTTGGCAAATTGTGAAATCTGTACGTTAACTGCATTTGAATCTGCATATTGGTCCATGTAATATTACTCATGGTGATTTGCTTACAAATGTGGACCAAACATTTGTTTGCCATGGAGAAAAAGTCTTATGATTGGCTATTAGGGATGGAAAAATATGTCAGTCTCAGTTCTCTTAGTTTTTCATTTTCCCAATCTTAAATCCAGTTCTACATATTTCTGCATCAATTTGTGATTTCGTCACTATAATGCTTCAACAATTTCATGCATATTTCTCCTAATAAACACATTTTGTATGTATACATTTTGACGAATGTATACATTTTTGCAAGCAATTTCTCGTAATATAATACATTTTGTTATTTTCACAAATATATCCATTTTTATACACACTTTCCCCTAACATATGCTTATGTATAAACATTGGTTGGAGAACTACATTGCAAAATTCGGATAGGTGCAAGTTTTGAAGGATGACTGTATTTTGGTTCTCATACTGATTCAGAAAGTGTGAATTTGATAAATTCTGCTTAAAATGTGAACTGTATCAAAATTCTCACCCATCCCTATCACTCACCCATCTGCCATCCTTGCTTCACTCGCTCCTTCCCTCACCTCCATTGGCTGGCAGGGTCGCTACCCCCCTTGCCATCCCCCAGGCATCCACAGTTCCCCCCAATCCACTTGCCTTGATTGTTGCTCTACCACTGCCCCCCTGGACACCCTGCACCTAGTCAGCCATTTTTGTGTCTTGCTGCCATGCCTCACCCCCAATATTGCACTGTGTAATGCCATACCGGTACGACAGCATAACATCTTACCTTTTTGATTATATAGTACGAAATGAAATTTCAAGCATCCCTACTCTGAATACCAGTAGCTGAGGAAAAACAGCAAGAGAGGGCAAGTGTGCTCATATTGTATGGGAAACAGGATGCGAGACTAGACAGGCCTTTGCCCTGATCCAGCAGGACACCAACTCTCAGAACTTCTTATATCAGTTTCCTAAAGATGAAAACTTCAACAAGCAGCTTTTTCTTCCTTATGCCCTGAGATTCCCCATGATCTCAAAATTCACCTCACACAAAATTCCCATAGCATCTCTGTGCAAGATAAAGTGAGGAAGAGAAACTGAATGTCATACTACAATCTGATTTGATTTATTTGGTTTTAACCAAAAGGAAAACAAAGAAACCTGTCCTGTCCATCAATACTACTATTTTAATAGTGGTCATGTGAATAAACAATAAAACCAATAAAATAAATAAAATGAGCAGAACAGTAAAGTTAATAAACTGTAGTTATAACAAAATAAAAGCGGGAGGAGAAAGCCTCTTGCAAACCACTTTAAAAAAGAATAAAAACCACATTTTAAAAGGCTTGGGTAAATGAATACTTCACATAGTGCTGAAAATATATAAAAGAGTGGGTACCTGGCAATGCTAAGGCAAAACATTCCAAAAGTGGAGTATCCCAATAGGTGTCCACAGCAGGGTGGGGGAGGGGACACTTCTCCCAGATCATTCAAAATCCGCATGTCAACAACTTTCTTTTTCTTTCTTTTTTAAAAGTAGGTTTCTAGCATTGATAGAACTTGAAATTTGAGGCAAAATGTACAGGCAGTATTATTCTCACATCTTGGTGAAAAACTAGCCTGCTCCCCCTTTCACTGTTTTACTTTGCCCCCCTTTGGAAAAAATTCCTGCAAATGGCCATGATTCTAACTGACAAGGTATAGTTCGATACTTCGATTTGGGTTCTCTCAGTTTCTCTTTTTCCAGTCTTACATTCAGTTCTCCACATTTCTGCAGCAATTTGCAAATTCTTTTAAAAAAAAACCATTCTCCAGCATTTTAGGGCAAATTTCTCCTAATAAACACATTTTTATAGGCAGCTTTGACTAATGTCACTTTTGTAAGTGATTTCTCATCATATAATGCATTTTTGTGTGTTATTTTCACCCATACATTCATTTTTAGCTCACTTTCCCCCGACTTACGCATTTTTGTAAACATTGGTTGGCAAACTGTATTGCAAAGTTTGAATAAGTGCAAATTTCAAAGGATGGCTGTGTTTCAGTCCTCATGTTGTTTCAGAAAGTTTGGATTTGATAGGTTTGACTTGAAAAGTGAACTGAATCATTTTTTTCGCTCATCCCTACACTCACCTCACCTCAGAATGATGGGACATCCAGAAAAGGGCTTCCAAAGATTACCTTTGTGTAGGGGTAATTATCCCGTGGCCCTCCAAATGTTGCTGAACTGTGGCTCTCATCATCCTTGACCACTGGCAACATCGAGAGGACCATAGGTTAGCCAGCCCTGCTTTAGCTTTATGTGCTGGTGCTTGTGGAAGTAGGTATTGCTTGACCTTGAAGAACCTATGTCCCAAAGTATGTAGTCCCGGAAAGGTAATGAGAATCCAGTTTAACCCTTCTGTGTGGGGGAAAAAACCCTATACTTTTGCTCTTTCCCTTTTGGTAAGCCATTCTTGCCAGGTATTTCTGTCACCATCGGCATCTGGAACACTAAAATATTGCAGGTGTTAGACTGTCTCATTGTTAATGACTGCAGTCAGGTGTTGGAGGAGACATATCCATCAAATACAAGTTGTTTGGTTTAGTATTACAGAAGTGTGGTTCACAACCTTACACTGTGCTTCTGAATTTTTCAGAGGTGTTAGAAAAATGCAGTCCCATGTTATTAAATGTAAAGCACAATATTGGCTTGGTTGACCTTTTGTAGGTTCCTTCTAGCAAAACAAGGTAAAGAGACTTCCTGTCATTCTTTCCTACTATAGAAGGAATCAGAGCGAACAAAAGCTGTAGAATTAGGTAAACAGTAGAAATCCCAAGAATCAGCGTGGGGAGGGGAGACAAAATAAGAGATCTTAAAACATATACCTCAGGATGCTGATGAGTTGAAACAACAACAAAAAAATCTACCATTAAAAGCCAGAAGTGTTGTTTAGCAGGAACATAGGGGAATCATCAGACACATACACAGTGGTTTTCATGCTACACGTGATTAGGGTTATCAAGTGATGTGTGTGTGTGGGGGGGAGAGACTCCCTTTTCTTGCATTTTTTCTAGCAGTTTGATGAGAAAGCTTTCAACAGCAAGGATATTGAAGGGGTTAGTTTAAATATTTTGTCCTGCTTATATCTGCCCATCAAGCTGCTGCTGAAAACACAACTCTTTTTGTGAAATCTCTGCCTCAGAATCTCTGCCCCCTCCCTGCATTTAGACATCCAGTCAAGAGATACTGATGTTTCAGCACACTACCTGGTTGTTTGGTTTTCATATTTGGAGCTGGTTCTTTTTCTGAATGTTGTTGACTAATGTTCTATTCATAATGAAAATGCATAATCGTGGGTTTTTTTAAAAAAGAAAAAAAACGGCCAATCGTTAGGGTTTGCATGGATGGAAAGATGGCACAAACACATTTTAATGAATAGAAGGGCTGGTTGATAAATTGGCAACCCTAAGATGATAATAATTCAGAAAGGCTGTATCCATACAGCCTGTCTAAACTACAGCTGCCATCATCCCTGGCCATTGGCTGTGCTTGCTGGGGCTGATGGGAGTTGTAGTTCAGCAACAGCTGAAGGGCCAAAGGTGTAGGTGAATGAACAATTCCTGGTGTAGGTGAATGAACAATTGGAAGCTAAGTGACAGTCCCAAGAAGCAGAAAGGAAGTGAGATGCTCCACTGTGGTACACACCCACTGTGATGTCACTGGGGTGGGGAACCAGCCACACAAGAAAAGTACTGTTCACATGCACTTTCATTTGTACACATAGGGGCTGAAGTGCTCGTTTATTCAGTTTTAAAAATCTCTTATTGCATCAAAACTGGTTGGTGGAAAAACACACTAACTCATTGAAAGAAATGGACCAGGGTTGATGTCATGTGTGCAATGATAAAAAACAAAACAAAACACACAGTGTGCCCTGAATGCCCATTAAATTGTAATGTGTGCCCAGACTTATTTCTAACATTAAAATTACTTTTTGCTCAAATTCTGTTAACTAACTGAATAAATAAACCCACTTGTGTTTTGTCGAAAGTATCCAGGAGTGGATTCAGTGCCTTCATTCCTGGTTGGAATCCACACTGAGGACTTGAAGAAATGTCAAGCTTAAAAAAAACAACAGGAAATGGACTGTCTTCAAGTCGATTTTGACTTATGGTAACCCTATGAATATTTATTTCTTTATTAAATTTTTATTTCTTTATTAAATTTATTAGTCGCCCATCTGGCTGGTTCTCCAGCCACTCTGGGCAATGCACAACATAAAACATACAATTCACATTAAAACCTTAAAATTCCAACAGTAACAACTAAAAACCTAACCCACCCCAAAGGCCTGCCTGAAGAGCCAGGTTTTCAAGGTCCGGCAGAAACTCATTATGGAGGGGGCATGGCAGATGTCATTTGGGAGGGAATTCCATAGACTGGGTGCCATGATTGAAGAAGCCCTCTCCCTAGTTCTCACCAGTCTAGCTGATTTAACTGGTGGGATGGAGAGGTCTTTTGAGGCTGATCTTATTGAGCGGCAAAATTGACGCTTCTGGAGGCGCTCCTTCAGATAGACTGGGCCAAAACCGTGCAGGGTTTTAAAGGTCAAAACCAACACCTTGAATTGGGCCTGGAAAGCAACTGGTAACCAGTGCAACTCCTTCAGCACTGGAGTAATGTGGTCTCGGCAGCAGCTACCCTTAATCAGGTGAGCCGCATTCTGTACCAGTTGCAGCTTCCAGGTTTTCATGGTAAGTGGTATTCAGAGGTGGTTTACCATTGCCTTTCTCTGAGGCTGAGAGGCAGTGACTGGCCCAAGGTCACCCAGTGAGCTTCATGGCTGTGTGGGGAGATGAACCCTGGTCTCGCAGGTCATAGTCCAACACCTTAACCACTACACCACACTGGCTGTGTGTCAAGCTAAAATGCCCCTCCATAATGCTATTCACAGGCAGTGAACTTTGAGGAGAGGCAAATTCACTGCCACTTTGGGGCAGTGACTGGTGCTCTTGTATTCTGTAATGTGTCATGTGGATTGATGGTGCTATCTTAAGTTCTCAGCAAGTAGACCACCTACTGTTGCTGGCTTAAAACTTTGCCTTGCTTCCCTTCTGCTTTTTGTCTTAGCCCATCCTCAGCTTCACAGAAGGTGGAGCTGGTGTTCTTATCCATTGGGGCATTTTGCATGGAGGGCTTCAATGCAGATGCACTGGTTCAGTGCTTGCCAGGGCTGGGGTCAAGACAGAGCTAAAGTTTTTAGAGCAATGAGGCTGCATGGAAAGTCCCCTCACTGTATTCATCCCAAATATATATTTCCTCTCTTGGATTCACCGGGGAAGGGGAGGGAGAGTAGGGCAAGTTGGCTGTGCATGGTGTTCATTGGCTGGCTTCTAATGCTGTCCTCAAGAAACCTCTCTTTCCTTTAACAAGGTAATGAATGAACAATTGCATGCATCAGTTTCATGAAACTATTTTGATTTAAAAATAAAAAGTAGGAAAATCCACCTCAATGAAGCCTAGCAGAAAAGGCAAAAGTAACAGATGAGCCTTCATTTGATTTACAGGTAGACACATCTATCATTTCAGTTGTGAAGCCATGAGAAAACCAGGCATCCACTATAATTGATCCAAACAGGGACCATGTCCCCCCAAAAGTGTGAACTGCAGGTGAACTACTGGCCTTCACATAACATCCACCCATTCAGATAATATTCTCTTTCTAAATTATGAAAGTAATTTTAACAAGCTACTAGGGGCTTTCCCTAAAGGTATGACAAACAGGAATTTGTGGTATCAAGGAAAACGTTGTTTGAGGTTCTAACAATCCTGTATCCTGTTACCAATGTGAACCTGATAGTTTTTTGAGTCTGCCATCTTTATTTTTTGTCTTCTCTTAGCAACTTATTTTATTGTTATTGTATTTTATTACAAACAATTTAATTGTTTCTTATGCTGTATTTTATGAATGTTGACACCCGCCCTATGCTCTATATGAGGAAGAGAGGAATAGAAAAAGAAATAATAATAATAATAATAATAATAATAATAATAATAATAATTTTATAGTAGTGGGGGAATATAGGGACCTTCCTATATACTGTATATAAAAGAAGATGAAAGCTATGTTTTGAGACCTGCTTTCATACTTGTACCAGAGGAATTGGCTGGTTTTATATTTTTATTGTTTAGATGTTAAGATATGTCTAAATAGAGATTTCTTAAAACTCTCATGCTGAAGTGAGTGGTGGGACAATAACTAGAGGAAAAGAGGAAAAAGCACTAGCCATTTGTCTAAGAGAAAGAAGAAATGTGTACTTTTCAGCATTTGAAGGGTACATTTCAAAGTGACATCTTGGGATTTAGATGGAGAACTTCCATTAGCATCAATGGGAGTTGAGAGGCTCTCTCTCAAGGTACATCTTTGAAAATACACCCTTTTGTGGAAGAGGCACAAAGAGTGTTGTATTGATCTTTTTTTTTAAGGGATTGAAGTAACCAAAGCCATGTAAACAAGATTTAGTTATGAGCTGTTAGAACACTTTTTACAAGGTTCATGCTTGCAGAATTATAAGACATTGTTAATTAGGTCACACCATCTAGCTCATGTAACACACACAATTATGCAGTCCTTTTAAAGATTCTTTTGAACTGAATACCTCACCAAGATGCACTGTAATAAAAACAAAGCCACAATGAGGAGGGGGAAAGGTGGGTACTAAAATTTTAGAGAAGAAGGGATTCAAATGTTTTAAACATCCTTTCTCCAAAGATGAAAATTTCTTTTATAGAGCAAATACAGTAGGGTCCCACTCATACGGCGGGTTATGTTTCAGACCCCCGCCTAAAAGCGAAACCCACCGAAAAGCGGAACTCTTAAATAAAATGGTGCCCGACACCCAAAAAATGCCGTAAAAGTGGAACAAGTGCCGTATGAGTGGGGCCTTACTCTAATTTTAGCCACCATATTAGCGGAATGCTGAAAAGTGGGCCCCCGAAATGTGAGGCCCTACAGTACATCTTCTTAATTAAAAAAAGCCACATATAATCATCATGTTAGATGAGCATGCTTGTACTGAGACTAGCTTAAGGATATATCTGAAATGTTTATTCTTCACTTATACTACTAGAAGTTTAAGAGGACAGCAGGAAAGTGCTCGGCTAAATCCAAAATAAAAAATAACTCCATTCTCTTTATAGTACATGAGCCAGGGCTGAATTGGTACCAAATGTACTGAATAAGGTTGAATGTGATTCGTTGCAAGATCTATACCTCAGTAGTCAGAAAAATAGGTGGTGACCTTGCAGTTATCACTGTATTATGTGTTATTTAAAAAAATAATGCTGAATTTGGTGCCCAGTTCCCAGTTCCTTTTTCAACAAATCGCTGTGTGAATAGCCTAGATGGTTTATTTGACCCTGTGGAAGAAAACAAAGCTTTACATTGTTTTTAGATCAGATCCGTTAGAGGCACCTTTATTCTAGGAGCAAAGTTCAAACAGCTGCTTGAAGAGAACATCAGACTGACATGCAAACACCGTGAATGCCCAAAGCTTTCTGGTTCTTCATTTTTACAGCACAGATAACCCAAATTATAATATGTCATCATTCTAAGGCTCATCCAGACAACTGCAAAATGTGTGACACACACGCTATGTGTGCTTACTATTTTTCGGTTGTCCAAATGACGTCAAGCGGTGTCACGCATTTTCGCGGGTTAAATCCGCTCCTTCCAATACCGGCAAAAATGCGATTTGCTGTTTGAAATCGGGAATTTCATTGGGACATTTTTTTTCATTGGGAAACAGCAAACAAAAAGGCGAAAAGTGAGGACTATCAGCTGACAAACCGAATATGGAAACGGCGGATTATCCCGCTCCATTTGGATAAGCCCCTAGTAAGTCATCTTGACATGTGTAACTGTTCTTCACATAAAACAGAGAAAATTAAACATTAATTAGAGGCAGTGCTTATCAGCAGTTTAAAGTCTAAGGGTTATCTACATGCAGCTTGCAAATACTTTAACATGTTTGCTCTTCTCATGTTTGCACTACTTGCATTACAACATCAACATTATTCTTCGAACATCTTTTTAGCATTCCCTCTTAGTACATTAAACTGAAACATTTTACCCGTCATTCTTTGCACTCACAAATCTGAACCAAAGTTAAGGCCTAGTTTTTGTTACTTCCACAACCCTACACCACAAAATATGATGATAGTACCACATATCTGTATTACCAGAAAACACTCCCCTTCAAGATGTATCATTCCCTGGGGCAAAAAAGTGTTGTTTTTTGCAAAGCACATCAATGCACAATGACTACAGTCCTCAGTCATGAATACGGGGTATGTATCTGTACACCCCAAAATAAGCATTGGGCCACCCCAAATGACACTTAGCACCAGGGGAATGTCACCTATAGCATGCCATAGAGTTGAGTCTAGCCCACTACTTTCTTTTTGTGCAAGGCACTGTCAACTATAGCAACTTCTCACAAAAAATTGCACAATTTCACATGTTAACTGAAATGTTTATTTAGTTTCTCTTGGACATATGTAGTCTAACTTACTCATTTTCAAATTAGTCATTATAGTGATCAACCAATTCCTCCTCAAATAGATGTTCTTCATCTTCTGTAGTCAAGTGCTGGTTACCACAGTTGGGGAGTTTGCACATATCACTGCACATGAGCTGATTTTTCATGCACACACATTTTGGTAGCTCACTTCTTTGTGCAATTGGAGGCTAGTAGATGAAGCATGGCCTAACGCACTGGCAGATCTTCCATCCAGTGTATAACTAGCTGCTCAACCCCATCTCTGACTGCCAACTTCCAGCCCCTGCCAACAGAATGTTTCAGCCTTGTACAACATACTGTCAAGAACTTCTGTGTATGAGACTTCCGGGAAGGGTGACTTCGCTTGTGCCTGCTTTTGGGACGGGCTCCCGCCTCAAAAGAAGCTTATTCAGATATAAATCAGTCAGAACATTTTTTTTTGACTGATGAAATTTCTCCCGGGCAGGGAGAAACGTAGAGATCAACCTCAAAAGCCTGTTTTTGTTGGGAGGACTGGATTTCATTAATTTATGAGATAAGGTCCAGCCAACAATGCCGGACGGACTTCCTAACAAGCTCTATCTGCTTAAGCGATACGTTTATCTTTTCTTTAAAGAGAGAACGGACTAACAGGCAAGCACCCTTCTTTCTATTTTTTTTTTTTTACTTGGTTTAAATTGTTGCAGCAAAAGGAGATTTGTCAGATTGATCGGCTTTGGACAACTTCTGGGTGAGCTATAACTCTTCTCTGTTATTCACGAAATTAACAGCTTATCTCTGTTTCTGTCGCAAAAAGCTGTCCTGGAAGTGCATTCTAAAGATAATAAACAGAAGAGGGATTTCTATTCCTGATTTCTATTCCGAGGAATATTATATTGTCTGGGACTATTCTCTTTTTGGTCTATTTTATTTTGACGAATCTGCTTCTTCACAATGCCACTAACTGTTTTGATGCTGGGAACTAAATTTGTTTTGTATTCTTGAACATAGAGAGATAAGGCAGGTTGCTCTGTTTATACTGTGATGTCATCAAGCCTGGAATATTAACCCAATTGTTGCTGAAATAAGAAGTGGTTCTTCTTTATTTTTGTTTTGCTTTGTTTTCGTGGTTTTAAAAATGGCAATCAAGAAAGTGGCTGAGAATCTGGAAGTAATTATGTTTCAGAAAATAATGGATGAGATTGAGATAACGAAACAAACCCTGCGACAGGGTAGTAAGGAGCTGAAAATTGAACTGAGCAAAATGACGCAGGAGCTTAAAGAATTAGGGGATCCTGTGAGAGAGGAGAATGAGATCAGAGATGAGAAAAGAAAAAATAAAGGGAAGATACAAGCCCTGGAGATTGGAACAAATGTGGAATTGGAAAAAGATCTGGAGTTTATGGATTTTAGAAATAAAATCTACTGTTTGGAATTTAACGTTATCTTTGAAGAAATTAATGAAGATATTAGAGATAAAGTTATCAATGGCTTGGATAATCTTCTGGACTGGAATGATGTGATGGAGCTTGATATAGAGAAAATCTATGGAATTAACTGCAGCCATGTGACAATGGAAAAACTCTTAAGAGATGAGCCAGTGCATTTTGTAAAAAAGAAGAACACAGATATGACTTTACAACAGTATTTCAGCAACTTATTCAGAATGGATGGCAAGAAAATATTTGGGATAGAGGAAATTCCCATCAGACTCTTATTATATGACTATGGCTACAACAGCAAGATTATTATGGAATACTGATAATGGAAGATTGGACACTGAAATTACTGGACTTAACAGGACTATTGAAGATGGAAGATGGAACTAATAGGGATAATGGAATAATGGCTATTGAAATTATTGGACCTAACAGATTCTGATGAGATGGATTAATCGAAATGTTTATTTGGACTATGGTTATGACAATAAGATTATTATAATTATTAACGAGATGGATTAATTGACATGTTTATTTGGAGAAAAATTGATAGATATATTTCTTAAAGAATTGAAACCTCTCTTTGACTTTTTGTGGAAAGAATAAAGTAATGTTTATGAGATTTGATGATTAATTAAGATAACTACTGGAGGAAAGTGATTTTATAATATGATTTAAGAGACAGGATTGTTATATATTGTAGACCTATAACTGATTTGATATGTGACAAATGGGAAGTCAACATTTTATTTTATTTTATTTTTTTGTTTAATCATTTTTGTTTTGTTTTGTTTTTTGTCTTTGAATGTTTTATGATTTTGTTTTCTATGTTTTATGAAAATTTGAATAAAAATTATTAAAAAAAAACAAATATGTTTATTAATTACACATTCTGTAAATATATTTATAGTGCAATCCAATGTTTGTTTACTCAGAAGCAAGTCCCAATGTATTCAATGGGGCTTACTAAACTGGGAAGTGTGCAGAGAACTACAGCCTCAAGTGATTAGGAACTTGTTCTTTCAACAAGCCTTTTAAGATGAGACCTTATCCCAGTCTGAGTCTGTGTTGGAATTGCTTTTTAATATGTTTTAAGCCTTTTCTTTTTTTAAATATTTTTAAAGCTTTAAAAAATGTTTTCAAAGATGTTTCAATAGATTTTAAAGTCTGTTTTTTATGATTTTTAAGGTGCTTTTAGTACTTTTGTTTCCTGTCCTGGGCTCCCACTGGGAGGAAGGGCAGGATATAAATCAAGTAATAAATAAACTTCATTCACCCAACCCAAAATTCAGAATCATGCCTCTTTAGGCTGTTTTCCAACTGTTTATTCTTGCTTTATGGTTATTGGATTTTAAAGGGATTTATTTCTTGTTGTGAGTTGCCTTGGTTTCCAATCACCAACCCCATCACAGAGTTGTTGGAAAGACTCCATACACAAACTGCAGATGTACAAATACATACAGCCCATATAATACTTTATTGTCAAACCACTTGGTCATTGCAAAAAATCAGTTGCAAAAAATTGCAAAAAATATTAATTTTAAACAAATCAGTATTAGTTTCCTACATAATAAAAAAACTGTAATACGTAAGTAAGCCCTGCCTAATTGCTTTAAAACAGGACTGGAGAAGAACAGAAAGAAAGTCCCCCCCATTTTTTAACTCTTTCCCGCTCACCTCCCATCTGCTGCTGCTTTCTCCCTCCATTTTCGGCCATTCTCTCTCTCTGTCTCTGTCTCTGTCTCTGTCTCTGTCTCTCTCTCTCTCTCTCTCTCTTCCTCACACAGGGCAAGCTCAGCAGAAGACCAGTGTGAGTCACATGTCTGTTGCCCACCAATCACAGGAGCAGACTTCCCCTGCTTCCTCCAAGTAACTGGAAGGGGAGGGGGAGGGGGAAAGAAGTATTTCTTCTGTGCATGAGGTATGTTACAATCCACTCTAATGCATTTTAATCAATTAATTAAATATAAACCACGCTTTTTTAATTTAAACCTAGTACAGATGAAGTACTGTGTTTGGGGCAAGCTCGGGCAATTGATTAGGGATACCTTGGAGTCATCTCTGAGTTGTAATCAAGGACAACAGATTATGTCAATTTCAAGAAAAAAAGTCCAAATGGCTTCCAGTTTTTCCCCTCCCATTTTTCATTTTAAGCTGTGGATTCTCGGGGGGGGGTTGTGTATCACCAAGAAAACTTCCAGAGTTGTAGAGCAAGTGATTCTGAATCCAACAGTATAAGCCTTGTAAGTTTTTGTTTTGAATTGGGACTATACAAAGCACCAGAAAGCGGTGTGGGGGGTATTTTCATTTAACATGGTAGAACGTGAAAAATCCCTACTCACTATAGTATACAGCCACTCTCGTGGCTGTATAAACATGCACACTTGATACATAGCAGAAGTCCGTTATGACTCTGAAAAGAGCAGAACTCATAGGCTTGATGCTTCCTTGGTTGTGTGCTTCTCCAACTACACTTTGGTGAAATCAGAAGATCTGGACCAGTAGGTATGAGGTGGTTTCTTTTCACACCAACTTTTTGCCTCCTGAGAAATGGACAGTGCTGATGTGGAAAGGAGCTACATCATGGATTCTTCCTACCTAGTCTTCATTTTCTGACATCACTAGAGCAAACAAGACAGGCATACTCTGAAGCAGGTTCCACATAACATCACAATGAATCCATACATAGCACGTTGAATTTACAACACTGGCTTCATGCAGGGTGTTGCTCTAGGTATGTCAGCACAAGACACTTTATGTAGACAGAGTGACTCAAGCTGTTTGCAAATCACCCTCTCTGATAATTACTACAAATGGCTAACTGTTTTACCTGGCATCACACCAGCATAATTTTAAATTCACTAAGGTATTACTTTTCCATGGGGCCCATAGAGCTACAGCCTTAGACTGCTTAGCATAAACACAGAGGTCTACTACTGCCCTCTGAATAGATTAGTTTGGAAAGACAACATTTTTAAAATAATAATGAAGAAGAATCTTTGAATAGCTGGAAGGAAAAGATTTTGATTTAGTATAATTTCTGGTGGCACCAATGCTGCCCATCTCTGTAATTGTATAGCATTATCACCATTCGCTCTTCTGTCTGTTCTTGCATGGAGAATTGAAACATCATTTGAGTTTCCTCCAAGGATGGGTTAACAAGATCGGCTGTGACATGACTTGATTAATTAATGAGACTGGGGTATTCTCTAGTCCTTACGTGCTGTTCTTGATCTTCTGAGATGGGAAAATCATTCTAACCTTCAATATTTTAGAAGCCAACTGGGTAAAGCAAAATTCTGACCTGACCTTCACTAATAATACAACCAAAATCCATTATAATGTATACCAGAGAAGCAGACTATATCCAAGGTGATTTCATCCTCCCCCTACCCCCCAGTTTAAAAAGTAGAAGTGATCATGGTTGAAGTTTGGAAGACAAAATGAAAAAGTCAAGAACTTTTTAATATCATTGAATATCTAGCTTCCCTCCTCTTTTATAAATAAGTAACAGAAGTATTGTTTTCCCGTTTGCAAGTATGAATAACTGTATTTCACCAAGGAAATTAGGCTTTCCTTATACATCCTTTAGTGCAGGGGGGGTTGTTGGACTCCATTTCCCATCATCCTCAGCCAGCATAATCAATGCTTAGGGATGATTGGAGTTGGAGTCCAACAACATCTGGAAGGCAACAGATTCCCCATCTCTGTTTTGTAGGAGAGAAATAAATGAACATACCAAAAAAGAAAACATGCTTCTTATTTTAGTTGCCCATCAATTTGAGATAGAGTTTCAAGCAAATGTCACCTAAAGCAAAGGAAAATATATATAATTCCTGTTTGGGAGAACCATGTGGAGAAATTTGAGGGATGTAAAAAGTGTTTCAAGAGTCTTTGTTTTGGAACAAAGATGGCGACTGGAACAGACGCTCGATTTGGAGCTCCGTACTTAGATTCTTAATTTATCACCTAATTTACCACCTACCTGCCTCCTTGGACTGCTGTTGTCGGTGCCGTCTCTGTCGTTGTCGTTTGCAGGTGTAGACACATGTGGTCCATTGTTGTTGTTTCCTCCTGGTTGGGTGCGGGAATTGTGCTCCATCTCCGGCCTCAGGTGCCGCGGCCTCGAGTTGTTTTTGGACCCGGCATTGCCTTTCGGGTCGGCTCCATTTCCTTTAGGTTGTCCATGGGCTGGCGTCGCTGCTGCTGCGGCTGCCGTAGGCCTGGGTGTCGCTTTGCTGCTTGTTCTGCCGCGGGTTCTGGCACCACCCCGCTGTTGCTGCTGTTGCGGCCATGCTACCCAGGCCGCCATTATCGCTGTTGCGGCTGCTGCGGGCCCGGGTCCCGCCCTGCCATCGCTGCTGTCGCGGTCCTGTGACCTGGGCCGTCGTCATCATCACTGCGGCTGCTGAGAGTCCTGGCGCCGCGCTGTTGTTGCGCTGTTGTTACCGCCGTCGTTGTTACGGCTCCCACGGGCTCGGGCGCCGCTCCGCCGCCGTCGATGTTACGGTCTTGTGCCTGAGTCAGCGTCATCATCGTTGTGGCTGCTGCGGGCCTGGATGCTGCTTTACCATTGCTTCATTTTGACGGCCTCGAATTGCTCTAGGGATCATCGCCGCTGCTGTTGACTGCTATTGCTGCTGCCCGGACCTTGTGGCTTTCGTGGTCGCTGCCACTGCTGCTGCTTGCTTAGCTGAGGAACACTGCCATTCTATCGCTTTTGGGCCCCTGACACTACGGCTACCGCTACTGCTGTCTGCTAACTGTTGAGGCGTCGCTGTTGCTGCTACTCCCTGGATGTATGAGTGTATGAGTGGTCTGTATGAGTGAGGGTGTGATTGTGTACAGATTGTGAGTTTTGTTACTTATTTTTATTTTATTATGTGCCTGGGCGGGAGGATAGAGCATTGGGAGGGAGGACCAGAGGGGGGCCCTGTTAGTGTAGTGACGGGTAATGGGAGGTATGGCGTTGTGAGGAGGACATGTCAGTTAAGGGGAACTCGACCCAGACAATTGGTGGCTGTGCTGTGTTCCGGTCCTCCCCACATCCACAGGATTGCTGGTAGTTGTATCAGCCAACTCTCGGATCTCCAGATGCTGCTTCTTAATGCCAGATCGGTAAATAATAAAACCTCCCTCATCCATGATTTAATTGTGGATGAGAAGGCTGATCTGGCGTTTATTACTGAGACTTGGGTGAGCGATCTGGGAGGCATTAATCTCTCCCAGCTGTGCCCACCTGGGTACTCGGTTCAGCATCTGGGTAGATCCGAGGGTCGGGGAGGGGGAATCGCTGTGGTCTATAGAAGTTCCATCCCTCTTGTTAGGCACCCTATCCAGGTGGCTAATGGTCTGGAGTGTCTCCACATTGCGTTGGGTCAGCGAGACAGACTGGGAATACTGTTGGTGTACCATCCACCCTGCTGCCCAACAGCCTCCCTAACTGAGCTGACAGAGGTGGTCGCGGATATATTGTTGCGATCCCCCAAGCTCTTGGTATTGGGGATCTCAACATTCATGCCGAGACTGCTTTGTCTGGGGCAGCTCAGGACTTCATGACCTCCATGACAGCCATGGGGCTGTCTCAATTTGTTACTGGCCCTACGCATATCTTGGGGCACACTCTAGACTTATTTTTTGCCACTGGATTAGGGGATGGTGATCTGGGAGTGAGGGATTTTACATCTATTCCTTTGTCATGGACAGATCACCGCCTATTGAGGTTTAGACTCACAATGTTTTCTCCCCTCTGCAAGGGTGGAGGACCAATTAAGATGGTCCACCCCCGGAGACTACAGAATCCTGAGGGTTTTCAGAAGGCTCTAGGGTGTTTTCTGGCTGATAAAACTGATGCTCCTGTCAAAACCCTGGTCACTCTGTGGAATACGGAAATGACCTGGGCAGCTGACGTGATGGCCCCAGTGCGCCCTCTCCTTTGCAGAGCTCAATTGGCTCCTTGGTATACCCCGGAGCTAAGAGTGATGAAGCAAGAAAGGAGACGGCTTGAGTGCAAATGGAGACGAACTCCCGACGGCTGTAACCATGTACTTGTGAAGGTCTCTAACAAGCTCTATATGAAGGCGGTGAGGGCAGCAAAGAAGCAGTACTTTGCTGCCTCCATTCAGTCATCTTCTAACCGCCCAGCGGAACTTTATAAAGTTGTTCGGGGACTTTTACACTCTGGTCCTCAGAACGCAATAATACCATCAACAGCCCGCTGTAATGAGTTTGCGAGACACTTCCAAGATAAGATCACGAACATCCGTCGGGACCTTGACTCCAACATTGTAGCAGTTGAACCTGATGAGGTGTCCGGAGCACAGTCCTGTCCTGTTTTATTGGATGAGTTTCAGTTGGTACAGCTCGAGGATGTGGACAAGGTGCTTGGACAGGTGCGGGCGACCACTTCTGCTCTAGAACCTTGCCCCTCATGGCTAATAAAAGCTAGCAGGAATGGAACAGCCGGCTGGGCCAAGGAGGTGATTAATGCCTCTTTACGAGAGGGAGTGGTACCACTCTGCCTGAAGCAGGCGGTGCTGAGACCGCTCCTAAAAAAACCCTCCTTGGACCCTGATAACCTTGACAACTATAGACCGGTAGCAAATGTTCCATTCCTGGGCAAGGTCCTAGAGTGTGTGGTCGCTCGCCAGGTCCAGGCTCTCTTGGATGAAACTGATTATCTGGATCCATTTCAAAAGGGCTTTCGGCCGGGGTTTGGTACAGAAACAGCCTTGGTCGCCCTGTATGATGACCTCTGTCGGGAGAAAGACAGAGGGAGTGTAACTGTTGGTTCTCCTTGATCTCTCAGCGGCTTTTGATACCATCGACCATGGTATCCTTCTGGGGCGACTTGCGGATTTAGGAGTTGGAGGCACTGCTTGGCAGTGGCTGTGCTCCTACCTCGAGAATCGTCTCCAGAAGGTGGTGCTTGGGGAGCGTTACTCGAGTCCCTGGGTACTCCAATATGGGGTCCCGCAGGGTTCAGTTCTGTCCCCCATGCTCTTTAATATCTATATGAAGCCGCTGGGCGAGGTCATTAGGAGATTTGGAGTGTGTTTCCAGCAATATGCTGATGATATGCAACTCTGCTTCTCCTTTTCATCTTCTTCAGGTGAGGCTGTTAATGTACTAAACTGCTGCCTGGCAGCGATAATGGACTGGATGAGAGCTAATAAACTGAGACTCAATCCTGACAAGACTGAGATGCTGTTGGTGGGGGGGCTCTCTGCCCAGATGGTTGATGTCCGACCTACCCTAGATGGGGTTACACTCCCCCTAAAGTAGCAGGTCCGTAGTTTGGGGGTCTTATTAGATCTGCTCCTGTCACTGGAGGCTCAGGTAGCCTCGGTGGCACGGAATGCATTCTACCAGCTTCGGCTGGTAGCCCAACTATGACCCTATCTGGACAGGGAGAACCTCGCCACAGTTATCCATGCTCTGGTAACCTCTAGATTGGACTACTGTAATGCACTCTACATTGGGTTACCTTTGAAGATGGTTCGGAAACTTCAGCTGGTGCAGAATGCTGTGGCCAGAGTTCTTACTTGGACTAAAAAATCTGACCATATAACACCTGTCCTGGCCCAACTGCACTGGCTACCAATATGTTTCCAGGCCAGATTCAAAGTGTTGGTTCTTACCTATAAAGCCCTTAACGGCATCGGACTGCAATACCTGGTGGAATGCCTCTCCCGCTATGTACCTACCCGTTCGCTATGCTCGACGTCGAAGGCCCTTCTCCGGGTTCGAACTCATAGGGAGGCCTAGAGAGCAATAACTAGATCTAGGGCCTTCTCAGTGGTGGCCCCCAAATTATGGAACGCCCTCCCTGATGAGATACGCCTGGTGCCTTCTTTGTTATCTTTTCGGCGCCAGGTAAAGACCTACCTCTTTGCCCAGGCATTTTAA
This sequence comes from Rhineura floridana, assembly GCF_030035675.1. Taxonomy (NCBI): domain Eukaryota; kingdom Metazoa; phylum Chordata; class Lepidosauria; order Squamata; family Rhineuridae; genus Rhineura; species Rhineura floridana. The sequence continues at coordinate 199,403,574 of NC_084480.1, read as the reverse complement.
TTTTAATTTTAATTGTAATCTTATTTTAATCTTTGTCTTCATCTTGCTTTTAAAATGTTTTTATAGTTGTATTGTACCCACACTCACCTGTATTTTAATGTGGTTTTATTCTGTTGTACACCGCCCTGAGAGCTTGTCGCTAAAGGGCGGTCTAAAAGTACAATAAATAAATAAATAAATAAATAAAAATAAAGAGTCTAGCAAAAAAAGAAGCAGCATTTCTCAAAGTGGTTTCACATATCATAGAGGTAGATCTGCAGGGCTTAGATGCCAATTTAGGTAGTAAATTCTTTTGAAGGACCATAATTAATTGCTGGAATGCATCTAGAGCTGAATTCACGGAGGTTGCATCAATAAGCACACTGCGCAATACAGAACAACAATCAGAATTTAGTAGCCCTTTTACATCAGATTCCAATATGGTCGACCATCTGATATGTGCTGCTCGAACTTCAAATTCCTCAATAAAAGTAGGTTTTTGGTCGGCATAGATGGTTTGATTGCCACAAGACAGAGCAAGGGCTAAGGGTAAATGGTCTCTTTCAGGGCAGTTATCCACAAAACAGGAGTATATAGCATGAAAGAGCTCTTGGGAAACGGAGAAAAAGTCAATAGTAGAAACTCTACTTCCAGATAAGAAGGTGAGTTCTCCACTGGTATCTCCGTTGGCTCAGCCGTTTACCAAAGTCAAATTAAGATTGTTCAGCATCTGCGTCAGGCAAAATCCAGAGTAGTTAATACCTTTGTCTTTTGAGTGTCTAATCGGGATATCAAACGCTCCCTCTGTTGAAGGCAAGGGTGCATTGAAATGGGTAAAGAGGGCTTTATCGTTTGAACCTATCCTTGCATTGAAATATCCCGCTAAAATCACCATAGCGGCCAGAAACCAAATTGTAAGCTTGGCAATATATCCCTCCACTATTAGCATTGTTGCTTTTGCCAGTTTTATTTGGCAACATGTGGGTAAATAGACATTTATAATCAATATTCAAGCCCACGTGAAACTGAGAACTATTGAGATGGCCAGCCCTCCCAGAGCATCCAGATTGATGGTACGGGCTTGCAAGGTGGTAGAGATGAGCAAACACAAACCTCCTTTGGGGCATCCACCTTTAATGCTTGGAGTGGCAGCCAACGTATAAGACTCATATCCATTCAGGTGGATTTCCCATTTGACCATGTTTCCTGCAGCAAAATGACATCATAATTTTTAAGATAGTCCAAAAAATTTAAATCTGAGGATTTATTTTTCCAAGAGATGTTCCATGATAGGAGTACCAATTTTGCCTGAAGGTGCTTATCTGATTGTCAAGTTGAGAAGGATTGAGTAGATGGACAAAATGGCCTTGTCGCTGGAGTAGATTGTATTTCCAGCAGAGACTCACTGGGGATAATTTCCTCTATAGATGGATCAACCCTACTTACGTTAGATATTATTGGCTTCCTAATAGGCAGTAAGCAGTTTCTGGGGCTCCCCACCTTCTGTGGAGAGCCCATTTCATTGTCCTCGAGCCTTCTCATATCTGTCCATGAAGAAGGAGCGGCTTCCACATTGGGGAGAAAAGGCTGATTCCGTTTAAGGTGAGGCCGTATCATATTTAAGGCCGTTATGTCCATTTCAGCAGAAATCAAAATAGAGCGGGTACTTTTTTTTAGCTTCAGTTGGTCCAGATGGCCCGTCCTTTAGGACTTCTGGAATCTCGACTTGTGAGTTAGCAGTGGCCTCCTTTTTGGGAAGTGTCAGCTCGTTATTCACCTCGTTGACCTTCTGGTTTCCAGAAGAAATTTTAAAGAACTAAGTCTTGTTATAATTTCAAATTGATCTGCTGAAGGCAGACTAGAAAAAGAGTTCAGTAACATTTTCTCCTCCTCGATAAAGGGTGTCACCACATTTCGGTTCACAGGCTCAAGATGTGGTCTTATGAACCGAAGGCTGTATGGTTCAATGGGGGGGGCTACATTCCTCCGTTTCAAAATTAATTAAATTTATATCCAGATTTTCATGAGGAATTGCCATTTTTCCAGGCTGAGCAGATGATGAAGGGGTAAATAGCGCTTGAGGTGGTGCAAGATTGACAAACAGTCTTGATATTAATATGCCGCTAGCAAGTAGCTCCTTTCTGATATCAAAAAGCATTTTGGCTTTGCTCAGTTCCTTAAAGGTCACCACCATATGAGCATTAACATAGTTGTAGAATAGATATTCTATATAAGATATATCTTCGATGGTGAGTGAACCCAGAGTAGTACTTCCGGAAATTTGTAAAAAATGGATTGTCTGCTCTTTTTGGGATAAAAGCCCTTTAGGTTTGGGGTAATTCGAAAGGACCAATTTGTATTTATCAAGAACAAGACACCAATTTGGATCTTTCCTTTGCTTCTAAGGTGGCAGCAATTTTGGCAAAATAAAGGTCCAAGGGTCCTGCTGGTCCAGTACCCTTGACGATGGCTCAGTATTAATAATCAGAGGTGGCAAAAGAGCAACCAAGGTGTCGCAAGGCATATTGTTATCTCCATCCTTATTAAGGTCAGGCTTAAGTCATTTGAGCTTAGCTACGTTCTTAGAGATCGCCTTCTTGTTCTGTTTTAAGGCAGTATCCATTATTTTATATAACTTCCAGAAAAATAGTTTATTGTTGTTACGCTGAGTTTTTACGTGTTTAACATTTTTGCTCTTCTTTCGAGACTTTGAGAGCCTGCTCTGGTTCGTTACAGTTTTTCTCTTGGGCTTTTTGGCATCCCTCAGTGTTGAATTTTTAGTTTGCCCAGATTGCTGAGGGGCAACTGCAAAGATTAATCTTGAATTCACATCATCACTCAAACACCCAAACTTAATATATGCTTCAGCCAAAGTTGTTAAAAGCTGGTTGGTTTCAGCTAGAAATGTTTTAATGCTTTCTATTTCCTTTACAATCGTAAGTAACCACATTTCCGTTAAAGAGGCTGTTCCATCAAGTGGAGTGGAAGGAACCTTAGAGGGTTCACTAAAAGACAGGAAGTTAATGCATGGGTTCATTCCATGATCAAGATGATCCAAAGCTTTTGGAGATTGATTAGAATTCCAGCCCAGGTCTTCAGTTTCATCTGCTAGGCTGTCATTCATAGCTAAGTTATTTAGACTGTGCAAATCAGTGCGTTCCGCCCACACTAATTCCTGTGTTAGATTAATGGAATCCAGGGGATAAGTATCAGCTTGCAGACCCCCAGGACCATCCAATGAACAGTCCAACACCCAAGGTGAATGAGAGGAGTTTTCCCCAGTTGGGTCTGTATCTTGTTTTTTTTTTTTTTATCTTACTTTCCGTACTCTCCTTAGGGGAATAAAAATGCGTAATTTTCAACTGCTCAGGACATCCCTTTTGAGAGGTAAGTTCAAGTGAAGGGACAATCCCCAAGTTCTTGTAATCTTTTCTGGTAAGTACCATCTTGCAGCCTTATCCCCTTAAAGATTGCTTTAAGAATAGTTGTGGGGGCCGCTGCAACAATACAACAATACAGCAGCAGGAGACAGTAGAATACCAAGCAGCAAAAGCTTGTAATCTTGACGATAGCAAGAAAGATAAATTATATCAATAGCTTACTTGGAATGTCTCTGGAAGGCGCCGGGTGACGCAAAGAAGCTGATAACAGTAGGACGTTGCCAAAAAAACCACAGAAATAATACATAAGAAAAACAATTTTTCTCAGGGCAGCTGTTGTCACGAGTAAATGTGTGGTTGTTGTAAAATTCTTCAGCAGAGATAAAATGAGGGAGCATAGCCCTAAGTAAAAGACATTGGTCAGTAAAAACGGAGCTCCTGGCTTAGCATCTTGCTAGCTCGGCATCTTAACTCTGTTTTCAAAGTTTTTTAAAAATGTTTTTAATGTTGTTTTGTTTTAATGTATTTTAAGGTCTTTTTATGATGTTTTAAAGTGTTTTTAGTGTTTCTGTTGGCCGCCCTGGGCTCCTGCTGGAAGGAAGGGCGGGGTACAAATAAAATAATAAACAAACAAACAAACAATAGTGAATAAGCATACTAATTCACATTGCTTAATATAATAGCTTACTCAGAACATCATAAATCCTGAATATATCTCAAATATTAGACCATAATTTTGGATATATTCAAGAAACCTTTGATATTTATCCAAAAAAACTATCATTTGTCCTCCTTCCTTCCTGAAGCCTCAAAAATTCTGTCACTTTAGCTATTATTGCATAATCCCAAACATTCCCTCTCCATTTTTTAATTGCTGGTATCCTACTCACTCTCCATTATTTTTAGCAAATATTATTTAGCAAATAATTTAGCGTTATTTAGCAAATAATGTTCCTGCGGCCACTAAGAGATATGAAACATATTCCATGTACTTTAACATTTACAGACCATTTTGAATAGTTTAACAGAAACATTACAGGGTGGAAAGGAATCCAGTATCCTAAGATCTTATTCAGTTGTGTCTGAATTGCTTTCCAGTATTTCTTTCCAACTTCACATCTCCACCCTAAGTGAAAAACAATTGCCTCTGTCCTTCTGACATTTCCAGCATACTAGAGAGTAATTCTGATTTATTTTATGAATTTTCACAAGAGTGGTGTACCATCTATACATTAACTAATAACAATGTTCTCTTTTAGATGCAATGAGAGAGAATCAATGTGAGATTTTTCAAAGGTTTTCCCATATATCTAAAGGTATATTTTCTTCTATGTCTTGTCCACATTTCATCATATATTCCTTCATTTGTCCAGGCTCGCTTTCAACCCAATATATTTTAATATTGTTGCAACAGGCATGGACCCTATTCCTTTCACTCTTCCTCTCTTATCTGGGTCCTTCATTCGTACACCAAATATTGCTGAGCTGCAGTTTCTCAGGAAGCATTTTTCCCACCAGAAAATGACTGAGCTCATTATTTTTCTCACCCCCTGAGATAAAGAAGGCCATTTGCAGAGGTTTCTTTTTTCTTCAAATGATTTCAATTTTTTATCATGGTTGCCTCCCCACTCCCACTGTCAAAAGTGTAAAATGGCGGTCAGACTTCTAACACAGGCTGCTTTCATGCATGGGGCTTATTGGATAAGTTTAATTGATTAAAATGGTAGTGCTTCTGTCCTGATTTCTAACATTCCTGTCACATTGCTGTACCTGTTGTGTTAAGGAAATGTAGCTTTATTGGCCGATATACTGGCATTTCATGCAACTGTCTTTCACACAGCTGAAATGAGTGTCTTGTTTTTGTTCCTCTCCCATTACACACATGCACACTGTAGGTCCCCACCATGTAGGAGGTCTAAGTTCTTATCCCATTGCCATGCAATCCCTCACCCTTTAGCATCTAACTTTTTGGTTTTTTTAGTTGTATAGACACAGGGGTGTGTTGGGGGAAAAGCTGCTGCTACCTGCAGATAGTTGGATGCTAGCCATGCTGAGATGGTGAGGAAGACAGAGGAGTAGCTGTATCACATTTTGAGAGGCTCTTAGATCACAAGCTGGAAACCAAAGTTTTCTTTATACCTTTTTTCCAGGAACCTATGCTGGGACTACACTCTGGAGGCCACAAACCAAGAATACCGAGCTACTGTCCTTCGGCACTCTGCTCTTCCTGTGCCCTTGAGTCTCTATGGTATTTAATGGAGAGTACTCTATAGCAGACCAGATGCAAGAAACTATAGCAAGCATGTAAAGGAAACTCAAGTAAGATGAAAAGAAACGAAGAAGCCTGAAGTCAGAGTTTCAACTTCCCTCCTCGACCTGGTTCCTCTCACTTTGCAATCAACTTAATAGTGGCTTTGCACCAAATTCAGAGCTATTGGTCGTGGTGGAGAGATGGTGGGGACTGGAGACAGCGGCTATACAGATGAGGCATCTACATTCCTGAGGATGATACTGCCCAAAGGAGATCCATGACATTGAGCAGGAGTTTCGGCTTGGCACTTGTCTTTTGATGTCAACCGGTTGGGGCTACTTTGGACGGAGAGAGAGATAGCTGAGACGACGCTGTTTGATTTATCTTTCCATCACCAAGGGCTTCTTAGCAGTGGACTGGCTCTTGGTTGTTTTGTTGGCTGATTGTGAGTGTGTATGTGGTGAGTGTTCGTGTGATGTCTGGTGTATGTTGTAAGTGTGTGTGGATGTTTTATTATGTGCCTGGGTGAGAGGAATTATATTCAGGAGGAATGTGCGGGGGTCCCAATAGGCGTAGTGACGGGTAAAGGGAGATACCACGCTGTGTGGAAGACAGGCCAGGTGAGGGGAACGCGGCCCAGACAATTGACGGCTGTCCCGTGTTCCGGTCCTCCACACACCCACAGGTATGCGGGATGTCCTATCAGCCAGCTCTCTGATCTCCGGATGCTGCTTTTTAATGCCAGATTGGTACGTAATAAGACCGCTCTCATCCATGATTTAATTGTGGATGAGGCAGCCGATCTGGCATGCATAACTGAGACCTGGGTGGGAGAGCAGGGAGGTGTTGGTCTCTCTCAGCTGTGCCCACCTGGATACTCAGTGCAGCATCACGGTAGATCTGAGGGCCGGGGAGGGGGGTTGCTGTGGTCTATAGGAGCTCTATCCCCCTCTTCAAGCACCATGTCCATGTAACTACGGGCCTTGAGTGTTTGCACCTCGAGTTGGGCCAGAGGGACAGATTGGGGATTCTGTTAGTGTACCGCCCACCCTGCTGCCTAACAGACTCCCTGACTCAGCTGATGGAGGTGGTCTCGGAGGTTTTGTTGAGGTCCCCTAGACTATTGGTTCTGGGTGATGTCAACATCCATGCTGAGGCCATCTTATCTGGAGCAGCTCAGGACTTCATGGCCTCCATGATGACCATGGGGCTGTCCCAATATACCACCGGCCCAACTCATGTGGCAGATCACACTCTGGACCTGATTTTTGTTACGGGACATGATGATAGTGATCTGTGTATAGGGAGTCTTACATCAACTCCTTTGTCATGGACAGATCACTGCTTGTTGAGGTTTAGACTCACAATGACTTTCCCCCTCTGCAAGGGTGGGGGACCTATTAAGATGGTCCGCCCCGGAGGCTGCTGGATCCTGATGGTTTTCAAAAAGCCCTGGGGAGTTTTCTGGCTGATAAGGCTGGTGCGCACGTCGACACCCTGGTCTATCTGTGGAATGCAGAGATGACCCGGGCAGCTGACGTGATCGCACCTGTGCGCCCTCTCCTCTGTAGAGCTCATACAGCTCCATGGTATACTCTGGAGCTGAGGGCGATGAAACAATGTAGGAGACGGCTTGAGTGCAGATGGAGACGGACTCCTGACGAATGCAACTTTGCACTGGTGAGTGCTTATAATAAGACATATTTTGGGGCGGTGCAGGCAGCAAAGATACAACATATCACTGCCTCTATTCAAACCTCTATCTCCCGTCCGGCGGAGCTGTTTCATACTGTCAGAGGGCTTTTACATTCTGGCCCTAAGGACGTGATGGAATCTTCTAAAGCTCGATGTGACGAATTTGCAAAGCACTTCCAAAATAAAATCTCTTGCATTCGTCAGGACTTGGACTCCAAAGTTATAGCAGTGGAATCAACTGAGGTCTCCGGAGCACAGTCTGGTCATATTTTGTTGGATGAGTTTCAATTGGTACAGCTTGAGGACGTTGACAAGGTACTTGGACAGGTACGTGCAACCACTTCTGTGTTAGATCCTTGCCCCTCTTGGCTAATAAAAACTAGCAGGGATGGCACTGCCGGCTGGGCCAGGGAAGTGATCAATGCCTCACTAGGTGAGGGAGTGGTCCTGCACTGCCTTAAGCCAGCAGTGGTGAGACCGCTTTTGAAGAAATCTTCGCTGGACCCAGATAATTTGAATAACTATAGGCCGGTAGCAAATGTGCCATTCCTGGGCAAGGTTCTGGAGAGGGTGGTTGTATCCCAGCTCCAGGCACTCTTGGATGAGACCGATTATCTGGATCCATTTCAATCGGGTTTCAGGCCCTGTTTTGGTATGGAGACAGCCTTGGTCGCCCTGTATGATGACCTGTGTTGAGAGAAAGACAGAGGGAGTGTAACTCTGTTGATTCTCCTTGATCTCTCAGCGGCTTTTGATACCATCGACCATGGTATCCTTCTGGAGAGGCTAGCGGATCTGGGAGTTGGAGGTACTGCTTGGCAGTGGTTCCATTCCTATCTGGCAGGTCGTCTCCAGAAAGTAGAGCTTGGGGAGCACTACTCGATACCCTGGGCGCTCCAATATGGAGTCCCAAAGGGATCAGTTCTGTCCCCCATGCTCTTTAACATCTATATGAAGCCACTGGGTACGGTCATCAGGAGTTTTGGAGTGCATTCTCATCAGTATGCTGATGATACGCAGCTCTACTTCTCCTTTTCATCTTCTTCAGGTGAGGCTGTCAAGGTCCTAAACCGATGCTTGGCTGCAATAATGGACTGGATGAGAGCGAACAAATTGAAGCTCAATCCAGACAAGACTGAGATACTGTTAGTAAATGGATCCCCTGACCAGTTGGATGTTCGACCTGTTCTGGATGAGGTTACACTCCCCCTGAAGGAGCAGGTGCATAGTTTGGGAGTCCTTTTGGACCCGTCCTTGTCACTTGAGGCACAGGTGGCCTCGGTGGCACGGAGTGCTTTTTACCAACTTAGGCTGGTGGCCCAGCTGCGCCCATATCTGGACAGGGAACATCTTACTACAGTTGTCCATGCTCTGGTAACCTCGAGATTGGACTACTGCAACGCACTATACATGGGGCTGCCCTTGAAGATGGTTCGGAAACTGCAGCTTGTGCAGAATGCAGCAGCCAGATTAATAACCGGGACCAAGCGGTCGGAACATGTGACACCAATTCTTGCCGGCTTGCACTGGCTGCCTATACGTTTCTGGGCCCAATTCAAGGTGCTGGCTTTGACCTATAAAGCCTTACACGGCACGGGCCCACAATACCTGGTGGAACTTCTCTCCCGATATGAACCTACCCGTGCACTACGCTCAACATCGAAGGCCCTCCTCTGGGTGCCTACTCAGAAAGACGCCTGGAAGGTGACTACAAGAAAGAGGGCCTTCTCGCTAGTGGCCCCCGAACTATGGAACACCCTTCCTGACGAGGTACGCCTAGTGCCTACTTTACTATCCTTTCGGCACCAGGTGAAAACCTTCCTCTTTGCCCAGGCATTTTAATATTTTTAATATTTTTAACATTTTAGTATTTCAGTATTTGTATTTAATGTTGTATTTGTTAGTTATATGTTTTATTTGTTTGTTTAATTGTTGATTTGAGAATTAGATGCTTTTTTAATGTTGAAATGTAAAGATGTATTTTTATTTGTTGTACACCGCCCTGAGAGCTTTGCTATGGGCGGTATAAAAATTGAACTAAATAAATAAATAAATACACTGGAATACTGGTACAATTTTCATCAGGCCCCCAAACATGCACCTCAAAGGCAGGAATGCACTGCATACTGGGATGCCTATTGCATGAGTAGGTGCAGCTAGCGAAAAACTCACATGATTTTCCCAGTTCCCAAGCTTGAAAGCCAATTATTTCAGGTATTATTTATCATGGAAATGGGTGCTAAACTTGCACTATATTCCAGCAGAATTCCAGAATTAGCTTCTACATTGTGTGAAAGATCAAATATAACACACAAATTACCAGGTATGAAATCATCAGAATAACAGAATAAAGTGCAGTATGAAGGCAGCCCCAGTTGTTCCTATTGCTAGTTGCAGAAGCAGCAAAAACAAAACAAAACATCTGAGAAAGAGCACGTTTTGCTACTGTCACTGCTAATGAGGAGACTCTGTTGGAGGAGTTTTTCTCTCCCTGGAGAAATTCAGTTAAATTATCTCCCCCACCCATTTCCCTGTCCACAAATAGGGTGGAGAATTTTGAGACGCCATTTATGCACAGCTCTATGAACAAACAACAGAGTTGCATTCAACATTCAGTGAGTCAGAATTTCTCAGGTGTAGGGTGGTGGTTTGAGATTTTTCTTTTCCCCACCAAACAGCTGGCAAATTCTATCTTCTTCCAGAGAATATTCAGTGAAATGCTTCCTGAATTTTATCACCCAGATATAGCATAGAGAATTTTGGAAGTCAACTCGACGTTCACATGTACATGCACTGCACACATTCAGCTGACAGTATCAAGTGTAGAGAAATCAGGTGAAGTGCCTTCCACTGAAAAGTATTAGATTTGAGATGATATGTTGTGGTATAAAGTGACAAGTCATTCACATATCAGCTGATATATCTGTCATCAGGCTGATATCTCTGCCATCAGAGTATGCATGTGTGCACCAAGGCCTGGTTAATGTATGCATGTTAATTGCTTGAGGACTATAGCAACTCAGTGATCATTTGCAACAGGTTTGCAATGGGCCAGCATAAAAGAAAAAAAGATCCCTGAAAACTTTAGGGATGCCATAATTATCACTCTTTTTAAGAAGAGTGATATAACAGATTGAGGCATCTCTCTACTTGCTACCACAGGTAAAATACTTGTAAGGATCTCTGCAAATCACCTCCTACCTATCTCAGAAGATATCCTCCCTGAATCCCAAAATGGTTTCCACCCTTCTAGAGGAACAGTGAACATGAATTCACTGCATGACAGCTTCAAGAAAAATGCTGGGAGCAAAACCAACCCTTATATATGGCATTTATTGGTCTGACTAAGGCCTTTGATATTGTGAATCGAACTGCTGTCTGGACCATCCTTCTGAAAATTTGGTGCCCTGATAAATTTGTGAATAACTTGCAACTTGCAACTCCTTCATGACAACATGACAGCAATAATTTTGAATAACAATGGCTTTCACAGCGATCCTTTCAGAGTCGATCAGGCATAAACAAGGATGTGTCATTGTTCCAAACATTCTCCCTCTCAGTGAGTGCTGTTGGATCTGTTGGCATCTCTAAGTCCAACAGACTGTGGCCCTCAGTGTTGAAATGTTTTGCAACTGGTTGCTCCACTTTTTTTGTCAAGATTGCTGATTTGTGGTTTCTGAAGCGTGTGCGTAGGTCAGTTGTAGGTTTTCCTACATATTGGATATGACATCCTGGTTTGTTGCTTTCAATGACATAAATTATATTGCAGGACATGCAGGTGATGTTCTGTTTGATGTAATATGTTCTGCCTGTCCTAGTGCTTTTGAAAGTAGCTGTCTCCCTGAGGCACACACAGGTGATACAGCATTTGGAGTAACAAGGATGAGACCCTGAATTGGTGATAGGTGGCTTAAGCACAGCTCTCACTAATAGTCTGTGTAAATTAGGAGGATGGCAAAATGCTACAACAGGAGACTTGTTGATGGCTCTAGCAAGATGTTAAGGGTTTGCTAGCAGTTGGTAGCTCTCCCTGATTGCTCGGTGATAGTTAGGAGATGTTGGATGGAAATTTACCACAAATGAAATCTGTTGTTCTTTGAAACCTCATTATGATGGAGGAGGTTTTCTCTGGAAAGAATGGAGGCTCAGTGGATGTTGGAATCAATAATATGTGGAGGATATCCTCTCAGAAGAAGGTGTTCAATGATCCTTCTCTGGTACTTATCCTTACTGTTGCAAATAAGCTTGATTCTCAGAGCTAATCTATGCACAATATTTTTCTTTATATGCTTTGGATGGCAGGATTTCCAGTTAAGATAGGTGAGGGAATCAGTGGGTTTGCTGTAGAGATCAATAGCTATTTTGTTGTTTTCAATGGTGAAAAGGACATTCAGAAAAGGGATCTGTGGATTATCATTTGTACTCTTGTAAATTTAACAGATGGATGGAGTTGACATAATTTTTAAATTGTTCTAAACTCACTTTACCATTTGCCCAGGCCATAAAGATGTCGTCAATGTATCGCCACCATATATGTAGTTTGTTAATGGCCTTTTTAAGGATCTCTTGTTCCTGTTTACCCATACACAAATTCACATATGATGGAGCCATGTGAGTCCCCATAGCTGTGCTTTGTAGTTGCAGGTAGTGTTCTCCATTGAAAGTGAAGTTGTTGCAAGTCAGGACTAATGTAGCTAAGGTTGTGATACCCTCTGTTGGAGATTATTCTTATTTCTGGTGTTAAGGAACCCATTTAAAGCCTGGATTGTATCATATGTATATATTAGGCCAATTTTTAAAACAATTTCCCCAAGAATAATGTATTTATGTATGTTATTATACAGCCATGAGAGTGGCTGTATACTATAGTCAGCATGGATTTTTCGCATTCTGCAGTGATAAATTGAAGATACCCCCATGCCATTCTGATGCTTCCCATAAGCTCATTTCAAAACAAAACCTTACAAAACTTAACTCCTGAACTCAGAAATGCTTGCTTAACAAACCTCTAAATTTTAATGGTGATACATAAAACAGTCAGAGAGAATCAGGAGTTCAAAGTGTAAAAAGAGAGATAAAAAAACAGACCCCTTTTGGACTTTTTTCTATGAGTTCTCATAATTAGTCGAAATTCATTAGAAATCAGCCATGCTCACAGAGTACCTGTAATCCTATTACTGATCTTGCCCTATACTTTGACCTTCATCTTCTTCAGTTTAAAAGTAAAAAAAAAATGCCTGGCTGATTTTTAATTAATTTAAGAAATTTAGCATTGAACTCACTGATAATGTCAGGCATGCTCAGTAAGAACCAACTGTCAGTGTTCTAAAAGCCAGACTCGCGGCTGCTGGGCTTGGCTAATCAGAGGGCCACACCCACACCAGACTTTGATTTCACTTGAGATAGTCATGGCTTCCCCAAAGAATTCTGGGAAGTGTAGTTTGTGAAGGGTGCTGAGAGGAGACTCCTATTCCACTGACAGAGCTCCATTGGCCAGAGTGGTTTAACAGTCAGCCGCTCTGTTGAATCTCTCTTAGGGGAACAGGGCATCTCCTAGCAACTCTCAGGACCTTTCACTAACTACACTTCCCAGGATTCTTTGAGAGAAGCCATGACTGTCTAAAGTGAAAGAAAGGTCTGGTGTGGATGTGGCCAAGGATAGCTTTGGTTTAAATTTGGGTGGGAGGCTACATGTCCCTGCTGTAGAATAAAAAGGCAGGGGAAACCCTGAAAAAGAATGATACTGTTCACAATGTTTTCATTTTGGACAGGAAAGGGGCTTCCCCTCTTCCCAGTGCCCACCCACCTAATGTCAATGTTACCAAATTCTTCCAAGCTGCACAGGAAGTGGATTGGACTGTGAAAGACCAACCCAAATTGTGCTAGCATTTTTACAAATTTGTAAGGCTGCACAATATCTCAGAGGAGGTCAGGTCTCCTGTTCCCCTGGTGCATTCACTATAGCTGCCCAATTTCCCTGCTTTTTAAAGTTTGATAGAAATATCTGTTGGCTAAAGACAGCTGGTACAGCATAGTGGGGAGGAGAGCCTGGTTGCGAGTCCAGAGTCTGTGAGTTCAAATTCCCACTCATGTCCCTGGGTGTCAAGGGCCAGCTAAACATCAACCCCACAGTGAGTGGCTCAGGGGTTACATGACCTGCCACCTGCTCAGCCGTGGGCAAATTGCATAGTCCCAAACAGCCCACTTGCCCCCCAGCTGGCAGTTGTGGACAAGGAAAGAGCTGGCTGGTGTAGCTATGGCAAGCTGAGCATTCATTTCATTGGCGATCACTCGTGGCCAAGTAAGATTGTCTTCCAAGATAAGGTCTTTAACAGTGGGTGCGCAAGTGACTGTGGAGGCCAATTCAGGATCCACACAGCCTCCCACACTGAGGACATAGGTTTCCAGGTGGAAGATGGTCGTGATGAGGATTTGTTTGACATGCCTTTCTCTTAGCTCATTTGTCTCATTCTCCCTCTATTCGTGCTTCTCCAAAGTCCATAGCACCATTGATAATAGCTGCCCTCCATTTGGGAAGTTCATGGGCCAAGACTTCCCAGTTCTCAATGCTCATGTTACATTTTTTTAGATTTGCTTTAAGAACATCTTTAAACTTCTTTTGCTGTCCACCGATATTCCATTTTTCATCCTTAAGTTGGGAGTAAAGTAGCTGCTTTGGGAGACGGTGATCAGGCATTCTAACAACATGGCAGGTCCAGTGAAGTTGATGTTGAAAGATCATTGTTTCAACACTGGTAGTCTTTGCTTCTTCCAGAATGCTAACATTAGTCCATCTGTCTTCCCAAGTAATTTGCAGAATTTTCTGGAGGCAGCATTGGTGGAATCTTTCAAGAAGTACCTCAGAGGGAGACAATAGTAAACCCCCTCTGAATACCACTTACCATGAAAACCCTATTCATAAGGTAGCCATAAGTCGGGATCGACTTGAAGGCAGTCAATTTCCATTTCCAGAGGTGCGTTCTTAAATTGCAAGGGGTTTTTTTTACCTATTAGTGAATTTTCACTAATATATCAATTTTATGCTCATATCATCCTAATATATGCATTTTTGTACACTTCTTTTGGTTGGAGAAGTGCATGACAAAATTCAGAGAAGTGCAATATTGAAAGGATAGCTGTGTTCAAATATTGTTTCAGGAAGTGCAGATCAGGCAGGTTTACCTGAATCAAATTTCTCCCCCATCTCTAGGCTAGACCTGGTTTGGTTTTCTCCCAGAGAGATGAGGTTGTTTTAAAGAATAGCTACTCATGGTCTGTAAGCTTATCCCACTGTTATCTGTGATAAACTGGTCTGACAGGTTTTTGCATTGTTTTAAACCCTGAAATCCATGTTTGACCGGAGAACAAAGGAGAGATATGTGAACACCATGGAGAACCACTCTCTCACGCCACTCCCAGCATTCTTAAAAAAACTATTGTCTGTCTCCAGCCTTGTGGAACAGTGATCAATATATTGCTTCCAAGTTATGACGGCAATATCTAAGGAACATATCTTCCCTACTCTGGGCTTCGTGCGGAACATTAATGAGATTAACATCCTGGATGTCAACTATTTGTGCTTCACAGATGTCATGTAGCATTAGCACAAAGGAGCAGATACTATTTCTTTCACTAATATCATTAGAGTGTCACATCCTATGCCTGTGTAGAGATATGGTTTTAATGAAATTAAAGTGGTGGGAGAGGGCTCCTTTCAATACTGAGACACCAATAATTTATGTGGGTGGTAGATAACAGTTGTAAAACACGGGTTTCTTGTGTCGTGGCCTATGAACAATGAATTGGTACTCTATATCCTGTTTGCAGGGGAATACTTGCTATAACATGCATTAAAAATAAATCCATAGCAATTAGTTTTGCTACTGAAAGCAACAAAAATACTTTGCAACATTCAAAAATAATGGCAGAGGCAGTGTCTGTATTAAACAGGGTCAGAAAAAATCATGGACATTGACAGCCAGTATATATTCCAGAATTTCTAAAGGCTAAATTTGCTCACCAAAGGAAACATTTTGTTGCCTCCCACCAGATAACATGAGGTTTCTTGCACTGATGATTTTTCATGCTCGCAACATCAACCGTGCAAAAGAAGCAGTGTAACAAATCTTATATTATATGTTGAGAGGCAATAAATTGATTCTCCCAGTGACCAAATTTGGTAAATTTGACATGGATTCCACATATTAAGGTATTAAGAGATACATTTTTTAGAGACAATGCTGGCACATGAGAATCTCAACTCAGGTGACAAATTTGGAGCGATCAACCACCTCCCCATCAGGCTCTGTTACTTCTTGCTTCTCCCTCCCACCCACCCACCCACCCAACCATTGCATCACTTCTCCTACTCTTCTTAAAGTGGACAAAGAAGATCTTCCATGATGGTATCAGTTTCCCAGAGTGGTTGGTTTCCTTCAAGATGTTGCACATTTTGAGTTGTTACAGGAACCTGGTGCTATCTTGGAAGTTTTTCCACAAGGTGATGCTGTCTTAGAAAATTTTCTCAGAAAAATGACAAGAGTCTTTTCTTTGGTGGCCCAGGTTTGCGGAATTCCCACCCCTGAGCACTCTGCATGTCCCCTTTTCACGTGCCCTTAAGTGGTTCCCAAATAGTTTATTTTTAATTCCACCAAGCTTTTTACTGATCTTATTCCTGAACACTTACAGTATTTTCTTAATTTGATCCTGTGGTGGTTTTTTTTTTTTTTGGTGTTTATACATAATAAGGTTCCTTGTGAGGGCTTGCTCTAAAAGTGAGACATAAATATATCAAAGAAGTAAATTAGAGATGCACATGAATTTGAGTGGCAGGAATGCATTGTTACTGTTTTATGTCATTCAATACAAACCATTGTAATTGCACTGAAAGAACCATGGCCTTGGTGCGACAAAATGTTGACTGCCCCCAGGTGAAAACTGTATAGTTTCAAAAATTCAGTTTCACATTTTGTTTATCTCCATAAGCTAGGAATGGTCCTCCAGATTATTTTGGACTCCAACTCCTATTAGCCTTCAGCCTGCATAGCCACTGGTCAGGGATGATGCGAGTTGGAGTCCAACCACATCTGGAGGGCCAGAGGGCCATCATCCCTGCCGTAAATGAAGATTTGTGTCTCTAGAATAAGCCATAGCTGCTGGTCACCACTTCTACACATGCTCAAAACTGCTAGCCTCTGCTCCATGTGCTGTACCTTAAACCAATTGGAGTTCTTGCCTGGCTAACCAAAATTATGCATTATTTTAAGGAGCTTTCAATTTCTTACACTTCTGCTTCCCCAAAGGCATTGGAAAGAAATAGACTGCAGCCTACCTAAACAAAATGAGAATGAATTATGCCTGCTATTCCACTTGAGTATTTACTCTGTGGAACAGGAACTGTTACAGGTGGCACATAATACTTGTTCCACACTTGTGAGAAATTGTTCTTTTAGTGTCACAACACCTACGGTTTGGAACTCCCTGCCTATTGACATCAGGCAGGTGCCTTCACTGTAATCCTTTTGGTGCCTTCTTAACACATTTCTGTTTAGTTAAAGTCTTTCCAGACACATAGATGTTTATCTGTTTTAATCTTATTAGTTAGTAGCTGTTTAATTGTTTTAAATATGTTTTAATTACTTGTTTTTAGCTGTTTTACTGATAATTTTAATTTTTTTGTAAAGCACTTATAGATCTTTACAGTCAAGGGGTATATGCATTTTGCTAAATAAAATAAATAAATAAATTCCCAAACCTCAGTGATGGTAGGTTCGGGGGGGGGGTATATGAAACTGGAAGTCATCTTTGCCCAACAAAGTACTCCAACAAAGAATCAAGAAAAACCAACACCTTCCAGCCATTCAACCCACTCTCCCCATCACACTCCTGCTTGAAACTCACAATCAATTACTACTGTGCTGATCTCCTAATGAACCAAGCCCTGAATTATCATGTATTTGTGTACGTGAAGGCAAGAGGTCCCAGGTGCATACTTACCTGTCAACTATGTTAAAGTACAATATGGTTCTATTGACTTTTTAATCAAATGACTGTTTGCAGATTTGCATGCAGAAAGCCTTAGGTTCAATCCCTGACTTTTCCAGCCAGCCCTGGAAATATCCTCTGCCCAAACTATTGGAGAGTCACTGGCAGTCAGCGTAGACAAAACTGAGCAAGATGGACCCATAGTCTGATTTAATATAAAGGTGCTTCCAAGGGTCCTGTGTAAATGGGTACAGTCAAAGGTCCAATGTCTTAGACCCAAACTGAGCACTAATCTGATCAGGATCTTCTGCATTGTTGACGCAGCCTAGAGATGGGTGACAATTTCAATTCAGTTCGCATTTCAAGCAGAATTGATCAAATTCGCAATTTTGAAAACAATTATCAGAACCAAAACACAGACATCCGAAATTTGCATTTATTAGAATTTTAGGGTGCAGTTCACCAACTAAACATTTATAAAAATGCATATATTAAAAGAAAGTGTGCATAAAAATGTATACATGAGTGAAATAACATGCAAAAAGGCATGAAGTGATGAGAAATGGCTTGCAAAAATGTGTACCTTTTTCAAATCTGCCTATGAAAATGCGTTTATTTGGAGAAATTCACACTAAAATGGTGGAGAATTTTCTTGAGATTTTTTTTAAAAAATCACAGATTGCTGCAGAAATGTAGAGAATGGAATTTAACATTGGAAAAATGAGAAACTGAGAGAACTGAAACAGGCAGTTCTTTTCATCCCTATCACAGCCTCACCTGGCAGCTTTTGACGACGGGGGGGCATTAATTCTTTCCTCCCACACCATTTCCCCAACTTTCCCCCTCTCTGAAACTGCCCTTCACTCTGTGGGGAAGAACATATAGAGATTCAAAGGAAGCCCCTCTGACCTCCTTTTTAAAGGTCTTCCACGTGCTGGTAAAAACCATTTTAGAAAGGCACTGGGCTGTGAATTGCTACCTTACCAAACACCTCTGATCTTTAGTGAGTATTCTCTTCTCTGGGTTTTATTTCCCAGTTGCAGGTGGTTTAAAATCCCTCTGCCTACTCTTTAAAATCCTCTCTAAAGAGCAGGCAGAAGGATCTTTTATCTCAGTGCAAAGCACCACAGTGCTGAGATCAAAGGCAAGTCTTTTCTGTCTGCTTTTTAAAACGTGGTATCCTCCCCACCTCACTTCAGTGCTAGGGCAGGAGGTGAGAAAAATACTGCCTTTGATGCTTAAAAAGCAGGCAGAGGGTTATGTTTGATATCAGTGCTATGTTGCTTAATGTTGCAATCAGAGAAAAAAGATCTCTGCCTGATCATTAGAGATCCTTCAGAGAAAAGGGTATCAAGGATGGTGTCCTCCAGATGTTGTTGGACTATAATTCCCAACAACCCAAGCCAACATGGCAACTGGTCAGGTCTGATGGAAGTAGTCTACAGCATCTGGATGACACCATGTTGACTAGCTGTGCAAAGTAGAAGGCATTGTTTCTAGCCACTCCCAGCATTGGATTGTGGAGGGCTGGAAATGCTGTCTTTGTGTGCATCTGCATCTGTGCTTGTATGAGAGAGTATTTATGAGTGTGTGATTGTATTTGTGTGTGTGTGTGTGTGTGTGTATGTGTGTGTGTGTGTGTGTGGAGAGAGAGAGAGAGAGGTGAATACATGTCTAGCAAATATGTGTGGTGAATCCTTATGCTATATGGGTGTATGTGGTTTGCATGTGTAATGTGTGTGTGTGTGTGTGTGTGTGTGTTGGTTTTGTCCATCACTGGCATGTGGCCCTTGGAGGGCTGTCTAATCATCAATGTGACCTTGGGCAGGGCTGGCAGCAGGCACGCCAGGGCCCTTGGGCACCAGCCTCCCCCGGGCCTGCAGCACCAGACTGCAACTCCTCTATACGGGCCTCGTGGAACTAATAACTCCCTATGCATGCCACCTAGCTCTAATGCCCCTGTAAATGACATGTGTGCTATGTGCACATGTCATTTACAGGAGTGCTAAAGGTAGGTGGGGCATGCATGGTCTGCGCTAACTGTATGGGGGTAGGTTCCTGGGAGCTCCCTTTCTGCAATGTGAGGCAGCATCAGGAGCTGACACTGCTGCAGATTGCAGAATGGGAGTGCTACCCTTCCACCCTAAGGAGGGCCCCCTTATGGGCCCCTCTGGGCTGCAGGGGCCCTTGGCCAGGACCTGACCTGCCACTCCCTGGTTCTGGCCCTGCCATTGGGGCAAAAAAAGGTAACCCACCCCATCTTACAGGATGCTTTATGAGGATGTTGGGAATGATAAGGAAGCTCCAATTTGAAACTAAAAACAACTGTGAACCAACAAATTGTGGAATACTCTCTCTACATCTCCACACACACTTTATATTCATGGTTGCCTCAGAGCTTGGAAGTAACTCATTATTTTTAATGAGTTACTTGTAATTAGTTACAATTTTAAATAACGAGTGGGTAATTCCATTACATTTGGCAAGTAAAGGAACAACTAGTAATTTCCCTACTTTTCAGCTGCAACTTTAACGTTTCCACGTTAGGTTGGATGTTACTTGGGGGCGGGAACAAGGGGAAGTCAGCTCCTGGCTGTGATTGGTTAACACAAGACATGTGCCTCACACTGATTGGACCTCTGCGCAGACTCTCTTTTTCCTTGTGATCTGTGTTAGGAGGCACGAGGGAAGAGGTGAATAGGCAGGGCCTGCTTGCTAGCGTCTGACTGTGAGAGGAAAAAATGGATGCCAGAGGAAAAAGCCAGGACAATGGAGGAGAAGGCAGCAGCAGAATGGCGAAGAGCTGTGGAGGTGAGTGACGATGATTTGTGTGTGTGTGTGTGTGTGTGTGTGCCCCGGTGTGTGTGTTTTCGGCTGGAGTCTCTGGTTTTTTGGGGGGACTCCGGCTCTCTGGCTACCACCCCTTACTCTCTGGACTCTCAGCTTCAATTTAAAAAAAAGGTAAGTTTCTAGGTGGTCTAATTCCCGAGATATACACCAAAACGTCAACCGCCCCCCCGCACAACTTTTTTTTAAACAGATTCATGCTCTAGCTACAACTCCCATCAGCCCAATCCAGTGGCCATGCTGGCTGGGGCTGATGGGAGTTGTAGTTTAAAAAAGTAACTTTTCAAAGCTCTGGCTGTAACCCCGCCCTTTCATGATTGTAGCCAATGATGCCAGAGTTGTGACTTGTTGATCCAGGCATGCCTAGGCTGAACGTCAGAATATGGTGGCTTTGAGTTTTTTGCAGTTTGCGTAAGTAATATGGCTTAATGTTTTTTTTCCTCTTCTGTCCAAGAGTCAGACCCTGGGCTATGAAATATGAAAGTATTTAATCCAATATCTGCTTTTCTGGGAGTAAAGCCATTTCTGGGAGTAAAGCATGTACCTGGAGTAAACCCCATTGAACTCCATTAGGACTTGCTTTTGAGTAGACATGGTTAGGATTGTGCTGTAAATTAATGGGACTTGTGAGTAAACATAGTGCAGACTTGTGTTTGTGTTGTAAATCTTTCTCCCTCCAACCCTATTTTTAAAGAAATTAGGCAGGGTTTATCACAGTTTTTATTATGTAGGAAACTAATACTCATTTTTTAAAAAAATGAATGAAGCTTATTTATTTATTTATTTTTATTATTTGATTTATATCCCACCCTTCCTCCCAGTAGGAGCCCAGGGCAGCAAACAAAAGCACTAAAAACACTTTAAAAATCATAAAAACAGACTTTAAAATATATTAAAACAAAACAGCTTTAAAAACATTTTTAAAAGCTTTAAAAACATTTTTTTTAAGAAAAAGTTTAAAAACATATTAAAAAGCAATTTCAACACAGACGCAGACTGGGATAAGGTCTCAACTTAAAGGACTTGTTAAAAGAACAAGTTCCTTATCACTTGAGGCTGCAGTTTTCCCTGGTTGAGTAAGCCCCTATTGAATACATTGGGACTTGCTTCTGAGTAAACAAACATAAGATTGCACTATAAATATCTTTACAGGTTATATAAATAAACATCTTTAAAAACATTTTTAAAAGCTTTAAAAACATTTTTTTTAAGAAAAAGTTTAAAAACATATTAAAAAGCAATTTCAACACAGACGCAGACTGGGTTAAGGTCTCAACTTAAAGGACTTGTTAAAAGAACAAGTTCCTTATCACTTGAGGCTGCAGTTTTCCCTGGTTGAGTAAGCCCCATTGAATACATTGGGACTTGCTTCTGAGTAAACAAACATAGGATTGCACTATAAATATCTTTACAGGTTATATAAATAAACATATTTGATAGTCATGCTTATATAAATATTTTCATAGAATCATAGAATAGTAGAGTTGGAAGGGGCCTATAAGGCCATCAAGTCCAACCCCCTGCTCAATGCAGGAATCCAAATCAAAGCATTCCCGACAGATGGCTGTCCAGCTGCCTCTTGAATGCCTCCAGTGTCGGAGATCCCACTACCTCTCTAGTAATTAGTTCCATTGTTGTATGGCTCTAACAGTTAGGAAGGTTTCCTGATGTCCAGTCGAAATCTGGCTTCTTGCAACTTGAGCCCATTATTCTGTGTCCTGCACTCTGGGATCATCGAGAAGAGATCCCGGCCCTCCTCTGTGTGGCAACCTTTCAAGTACTTGAAGAGTGCTATCATATCTCCCCTCAGTCTTCTCTTCTCCAGGTTAAATATGCCCAGTTCCTTCAGTCTCTCCTCATAGGGCGTTGTTTCCAGTCCCCTGATCATCCTTGTTGCCCTGTTTTGAACCTGTTCCAGTTTGTCTGCATCCTTCTTGAAGTGCAGAGACCAGAACTGGACACAGCACTCAAGATGAGGCCTAACCAGTGCTGAATAGAGGGGAACTAATACTTCACATGATTTGGAAACTATACTTCTGTTAATGCAGCCTGATATAGCATTTGCCTTTTTTGCAGCCACATCACACTGTTGGCTCATATTCAGCTTGTGATCAACAACAATTCCAAGATCCTTCTTGTATGTCGTACTGCTGAGCCAAGTATCCCCCATCTTATAACTGTGCATTTGGTTTCTTTTTCCTAAGTGTAGAACTTTGCATTTATCCCTGTTGAATTTCATTCTGTTGTTTTCAGCCCAATGCTCCAGCCTATCAAGGTCCCTTTGAATTTTCTTTCTGTCTTCCACGGTATTAGCTATGCCCCCCAATTTTGTATCATCTGCAAATTTGATAAGCATGCTCTGTACCTCCTCATCCAAGTAGTTAATAAAAATGTTGAAGAGCACTGGGCCCAGGACCGAGCCCTGTGGTACCCCACTCATTACTTCCACCCAGTTTTGTCATGCTGTGTCCCTATAAGTATCCAATTGCATACTATGGTTGTACAATACTTCCTTTACATTTTAAGTATGCCTTGGGGTAGTCATGGTTCTCCATTGTTTTCATCCTGAGGGGCAGATAGGCTGAGAAATGGTGAGTAGCCCATGGTCACCCACTACACTTTATAGCTTATTTCCATTTTGAAAAATTAATTAAAACAATTTACATGCAGGCAAAATTTATTAAGCGGATTCACACAATATGTGTAAAGCACATCCAACTTGCATTTAAAGCGCATGACTTCCCCTAAAGAATTCTGGGAAGTGTCATCACTCCATGGCTTTCCACGTGTGCTGCGGTGTTTTTTGCAGCACAACACAGGCATGCCTTCAAGCGCCGCAGTAGAACGCCTGTTCAGTACTGGTGGCAACGTAATGACTGTAAAAAGACATTCCTTGTCTGACATGCTCTTTGAGCAGCTTGTTCTTTTGAGAAATAACAGAAACATATTATAAAAGCATTTCAAGTGTAAAATTTGATTTCAAGAGTTGGGGTATCTTCATTGCTTGGGGGATGTGAGATTCTGTTATGCCATTATGTTAATCTTATGGATAAATTTTTTTATTCTACTACCCCCTGTGTGTGTGTGTTTATTTTTAATATTGTTTTAGGCTTCTTAGATGTGCAGCAGCCAAGGCCAGCACCTTGTAGGAGTTTTTTTAAAAAAGTAACTGAAATGTAATTGTAGTGATTACTTTTGAGAAAAAGTAATCAGTTACTTTCAGAGCAATTGTAATTGTAACGGTAATTACTACTTTTTGGGCCAAGTAATTGTAACTGTAATTTATTACTTTTTAAAAGTAATCTTCCAAGCTCTGGGTTGCCTATGGTTAATGACCCAAACAATTGAAATCAATGAGTGGTTTACATTGACTGGCAGTAGTCTTGTGCTAAATTTACGAAGCACCAGGATTCTAAGTGGAGGGAAGAAAGGAAGAACTGAAGCCAATATGAAGCATTAGAAAATCTGATGAAAGCATTAAGAATGCACATATTTCATATTCTTGTCCCACTGTATTTCTGTTGCTGTCCTATTTCACTCCTGTAAACACAGGATTGCAGATCCAGACCTTATGAAGCCCCCTTTCCTTTAAAGCAGGGGTAGCCAATGTGGTGTCTACCATATATTGTTGGACTCCAATTCCCAACTGCTCTATCCAGCACAATCAGGAATGATTGGAGTTGTAGTCTAACAATCTGGAGGGCACCACTTTGGCTATCGCTGCTTTAAAAGGTGACACAGTTGGGAATGTTCCTCAAGGCACTGGGACAGGAAAAGGATCCCTTGGAAAAATTATCTCACAGGAACTCTCTGAGGGCCTGGAGTCCCCTAAAATTCAAGCAGTTATTTGCACTGCAGTATGGCTTGCAGTACTGCTTACTAACCAAGAGCTGAAAGGTCTCATCACTTATTTACCAGGGGTTATATCCAAAGTAGTGCTAGATAACATGTCCCATCAGTGCCAGGATTTCTACTAGTGCAACTGGACTTTCCCTCCCTGTCCTCCCCTGATGCACATCCTAAATCTGTTCTAGGGGTTGCCCTAACTTTCTGTAGAAAATTTGGGGAGGACACAAGGCATGCCCGGAGGAAGGAGGGGGAAGCAAGTCCCGTTGCGCTAACATGATTCATTAATTGGGTACTGCCTCTGATCCCCAATCCTTCAATTTACCTTGTTCACTACTTCCTCTTCCCTGCCCCAGTCTATTCATCACAACCAAGATTACTTAGGCCCCCAAAATATGAGATACTCATAGTTCCTTACAGATCTCCAGTGCCCTTCAACACCCACAAACAGGATTACTAGGTGTCTGTGTCCCCTGCTCCATCCAAGATCCAGGAATTTAAGAACAGCCTGTTGATCACAGTAATAAGTAGTGCAGCCCAGATGTGGCCTGATACTTTTGTCTTTCTTAGGAGGCAGGTATTTTTGAAATAAACTTTTTATGTATAGCGTAATGAAATGGGTGTGGGCGTGGCTGGGGCTTTTTAAAGAACTGTTGAGGTCATCTCCAGCCCTTTGATTTTGTAGCTGTAAAGACTGGATTCTGCAAAACACGAAAACAAAATATACTGCTAAAGATGTCAAACTGGCTGGACCAGTTTAGTCTTGCAGATCCACATTTTCTGGAAAGATGAACCTTTGCATTACTAAAGAGATGGTCAAATGCAAGTGATTTGTTGTCATGTGAGCTAATGGCCAGATATTCTTCTAGAAGGGGGCATGCCTTTCTCCCCCTCCCCCAGCTGGAGGTGCTGTCATCGAAGTGTGTGTGTGTGTGTGCATGTGTGTGTGTAAACAACAATAGACATGGGAGTCCTGGAACTAAGTCTGAAGTAGACACAGAAACTTGACATGCTCTGAGTGAGAACCCGTTGCTATGGTACTTAGGGTTTCCTTAGAAATCTAACAGGAGAGCAGGAGTGTTAATGTTGCGAACTATCCATCTTAGGGCTTATCCAAACGGAGCGGGATAATCCACGGTTTCCATATTCGGTTTGTCATCTTATAGTCCTCACTTTGCCTTTTAGTTCACTCTTTCCCAATTAAAAAAATTGCTTGTTTGCACCTGCACACGCAGCGGTAAGACCCCTACATTCTTTTGCTTTTTCCAAGCTCCACCTCTAAAACCTCCCCCTATCAACCAATTGGTCAGCAAAAAAATTACGTATGCTCCTCTCCCCCTTTGCAAAAAAGCACAATATGGCTGTAAAGGAGTTCTCGCCTCGGAAGGAAAGGCTGCTGGTCGGTTTCACGCCTGCCTTCCCATGGAGAATGAAATTGACACCCTTTCCTTGTTTGCATTTGCGATATTAAACTTAAACAAATGTATGCTTTTCTGCCTTTATTGATATTTAAGGAGATACACACACTGGCAATTGCACTTATTTCTCCAAAAAAGCAACAAACGTATCACCCCCCCTCCTTCTCCCTTTCCTTCCCAGGCAAATGAAATTGACAAAGCTTTCTGGAGCAGGCTTGAAACCGACCAGAAGCCCTTTTCTAAGTTTGTATTTGCGATATTACACCTAAACAAATGTATGCTTTTCTGATTTGAAGCAAAAACCCCAGCAAGTAGAATGAAATTGACAAAGATTTTGGAGGCAGGCTGAAACCGACCACCACCCCTTTCTCGCTTGCTGTGCATTGCAGATCTCACCCAGAGCGGCTGCCTAGTTTGCAGGCTGGCAAAAAATAAAATGCATCTGTGCAGTAGTTGCAGACCCCCCCAACACCCCACCATTGCGATGATTGGTTCAATTTTCCCGGGCTTATTCTCGCACATGTGTAAAAGTGCAGATACATGATTGGCTGGAATGAGGAGAAGGGGCAAGGGGAAATGCCCAAGAACCGCCCATCAGCTGTAAAGTCTGCGGTATTGCATCCTAACTCCTGAAGGCACAGCGGATGATTCCCAATTTTAAACAGCAAATCACATTTTTGCCGGTTTTGCAAGGAGTTGGTTTAACCCACGAAAATGCGTAACAGTGTGAGACGTCATTTGGAGGACCGAAAAATAATGGACACACATAGCGGGCATGTCACACATTTTGCAGTTGTCTGGATGAGCCCTTATTCTCAATCTATATGTGTAAATAAAAGAGAAATGTCACACATCTCTGATGACATTCATTCAAAGGAAACCAGCTTGGGGATTTATTTATTTATTTGTTTATTATTGTATTTGTTTACCGCCCCATAGCTGAAGCTCTCTGGGCAGTTTACAACAATTAAAAACATTAAAAACAAATATACAAATTTAAAAACACATTTTTAAAAAGCAATTTAAAAACACATCCTAAAATACTATATGCAGGAACCCATAAAACCTCTTATTGCTTTGAAACTGGGGTTCATAAGACAATATTGATAATAGGATGTCAGTAAAACAGAAATCCAAAAAACTAACTGTTGTAGCCAACACACTCTTGAGAAATTGTGTACCATCATGGCCAATGCTCAGGGATGATGGGAACTGGCTACCCCTGCCCCCCAAAATGTTTGAGGTCTTCTGCTCAGGTGAAACATCTGCAGAAGGGGACCATTTTGATAATGAACGATTCTCAAGGGCATCTCACATATATCTGGTTCAGAATAAGGCTTTGCTTAAATTCTCCCCATTTCCAGAAATATTCTCCCTTTGCAAAACAGGCCAATTTTCTGCTGCTTTCTTTGGGGGGAGGGGTTGTGATTTCTCTTAAATTTTCAGGAGTGAGTTGCCACTCACCTTACTGTTCTCACCAGGAACTGTGACTAGTGGGAAGTGGTGGCGAACATTGTGCTGCTATTAGCAGCATGGAGCTTTTTTTTTTAAGCTTTAAAAGAAAGAAAAATTGAAACCATTGTCACCTTACCAGGTTATAAGGTTAAATATGGTAAACTGCTGTCAATACAACCAGAGAAATTTATTTCCCTGTTTTATTTTTATGCTATGTTCGTAAATCACCTTGATACATATGCAAAAGGCAATGCATATATTATCATTTATAAATTATTATAATAATTTATTATTCATTATAATAAAGAAGACATGTGGGTCAATTCATATGTCTGCTCCTTCTCCCCATAAAGAGAAAAATAGCTCTCATTAAATAGCACAAAAACCATATATGGCTTAAAATATGTAAGTTAAAGCTAGGCATGGTGGCAGGATGCAGTGCTTAAGACTAGCATTTTTGTTTCTTGCTTGTTAGAAAACAAGTGGACTGATTAAAGAGAGTAACACAATGAAAGATTGATGACTTCCTTGAGAATTTCACAGAACACCTAGCAATCGCTAATGATTCTAGATGTAGAAGCATCGGTTGGAAATGTAATAATTATGCAGTAGAGATGAAAGCAATCAAATAGTAAGTTAAAAATTAGGAGGCTCTGTTCATGAGGGCCTAGTAGACTAATACAGGTGTGAAAGTAGGTGCATATGTGTGTGTGAGAGAGAGAGAATGAGAGAGAGGGCTTATTTAAACAATTCAGTTTAATTTATAATCTAATACTAAATATTACTAAAAACTCTAGATTTGCAAGACGACAGTCAGAGAATGATAGTTCTGTTTTTCTCAATACAATGACCATGAACAATGGCATTCCCGCCATTTGGCGGGGATGAATTTGCCTCCACCCCCCACTTCTCTGAAGAAGACATTATGGGTTGAAACTTCTGAGAAGGAGGAATTGGCAGAGGAACATGGTGTGAGGCCATTCGGCCAATCAGGATAGGGGCTGAGCAAAGCTTATAAGCCTTCTCCACCCCTAGCCCAGCTTCTTCACTTTTGCTGCAGCAGAGGAGATTGCAGTGCTACAGCATTAACGTTCTGGCTTCGTGGCCACATCTTTAATCCTTAACAGAAGTATAGTTTCCAAATCGTGTGAAGTATTAATTCCCCTCTATTCAGCACTGGTTAGGCCTCACCTTGAATACCGCGTCCAGTTCTGGTCTCCGCACTTCAAGAAAGATGCAGACAAACTGGAACAGGTTCAGAGGAGGGCAACAAGGATGATCAGGGGACTGGAAACCAAGCCCTATGAGGAGAGACTGAAAGAACTGGACATGTTTAGCCTGGAGAAGAGAAGACTCTTCAAGTACATGAAAGGTTGCCACACAGAGGAGGGCCGGGATCTCTTCTTGATTGTCCCAGAATGCAGGACACGGAATAATGGGCTCAAGTTGCAGGAAGACAGATTTCAACTGGACATCAGAAAAAATCGTCCTGTTAGAGCCATACGGCAATGGAACCAATTACCTAGAGAGGTAGTGGGCCCTCTGACACTGGAGACATTCAAGAGGCAGCTGGACAGCCATCTGTCGGGAATGCTTTGATTTGGATTCCTGCATTGAGCAGGGGGTTGGACTTGATGGCCTTATAGGCCCCTTCCAACTCTACTATTCTATGATTCTATGATCCTTTTCGCCCTTGCTTTGTGAGTGGCAGAGTGGGCTTGCTGTAGCGATCTAGCAAGCAGGAGCTGGCTTGCTGCCCAGCCTTTGATCTGTTGATCTTGCCCTTTACCTTTTCGCACTCACTTAGTGAGCAGCAGAGAGGGCTTGCTGCTAGCGAGCAGGAGCTGGCTTGCTGCCAGCCATCTAGCTCATCAGGCTTGCATAGCAAGCAGTAGCGCAACTGGGCTTTTCTTTATTTAGGGTAAGTGCTTGTGTGTGGTGATTGAGGTGAAGCCCCAGTCTGCTGTTTCTCCCAGTTCACTTCCCCGCGGTTTGGTTGGTGATTGGGTTGAGGGGGGGCAATGGCGGGATGTGCATTAGCCCGCTTCTGGGCAGGAAAATAACATAAAAATAAATAAATAAATAAATAAATAAATAAATTGATAAAATACAATTAAAAAAGGAGGAGGAGGAGTTGGAGTTACCCACATGTTTTCGTGGGTATTACCTGCCCATTTGTGCCTTGTGAGTGGGAGGTCTGGTTCCCCTTCCCATGCTGTGGAATTCATTGGTTAACATGACTACATCATAGATAGGAATATATTTTTTTTCAATTACATTCATAAATAACTATAAGTGTGGGGGGTGTTCCTGTTCCTCCCTTCACCGCACCCACTGTCTTAATTGAGTGGGTTGTTGTTCCTTTTATCCCTAGCAATGTTGTGGGTTGTTTTAGTATAATATTAATTATAATATTATTCTTATTTTTCCAGCTGCATTTTCAGGTGAGGTGCACACTGCTCATATTGCACAACCGGCCTCAGTACAACAGGAGTTGCCCCAGCAGCAGATGGTTTACATGGGGGCGGGTAGTTCCTTGACAACCTCAACTGCCCTGGCCATCTGTGGCAGTGGCTCCTTGGCAGCCAGGTCCTGCTTCTGCTCTTCAGGCTTCCTCTTCCTTGCCAATGCTGCCGGGAATTTATCCCAAGGCTGACACATCCGTTCCCTTGGGAGACCACCTGTTGCAGGCCACCGGGGAAAGGATTTGAAAGGATGACTATATAGACTTATTCACTCTCCTGTTCTGGGAGTCTTAGGTGAAACCAAAGGAAGGGGAGGAAGCCAAAGACAAGGAGGCAGCTAAAAAGAAAGAAAAATTAGACTGCATTTGGCCTAATTGGCTTAATGCCTATACTGTCTATATGGGAGTTATGATGCAAGCTTACCCATCCCATGCCCTGTCCATGATAAAGTATCAGGACAACATCCACAGAGCTTTTCGTGATTTTTCAGGCACAGCATGGTTAAGGTACGACAAAA
Source organism: Rhineura floridana (assembly GCF_030035675.1). NCBI lineage: Eukaryota > Metazoa > Chordata > Lepidosauria > Squamata > Rhineuridae > Rhineura > Rhineura floridana. The sequence goes on along the minus strand of NC_084480.1, from coordinate 199,373,737 downwards.
AAATTAGGCAGAGGGTGGCTCTCGACCCTACATTGCATTGGGATGTTGAGCACCCAGGGTTGTGGCTTTGATCTATGACACCTGCCAGGCCTGCTTTGGGGGACAGGGTGGACAGTGGACTTTATTTAGTAAGGATGCAGATGTTTTCTTCTGGCTCCAGGCATGGACCACAGTGGGTTCAATCCCAGCAGATTCGCTGGGCCTTCAAAGGTTCTGGATGCTGCACACGACACCTTTGTAGGTTCAAGCAAGCCTGCGGCAATAGTGGGGGCCTGCACCCTAATGCCTCTTGTGCCAATGCCCATAATTTCAGACAAGCAGGTGGGGACCAGAAGCGGGGAGCAGGGAGCAGTGGCAGTATGCCACAAGGCCAGTAGCCTGATTAGATTAGCCCCACTGAGGAGGTGGCTGCATTTGTGTCCCAACAGGCAGGCTCCTGCTTACCTGCTGGCTGGGTTTATTGAAGGTTTTCAGATACCTTTTACTCAGGCTCACGGGTTTCTGTTTCTTCCCCTAATCAAACTTCTGTCTGGCAGTTAGGTGATGCGGTCATTACCAAATTGGCCAAATAAAATGTTGTGGACAGAATTTCTGGCCCTTTTCTGTAGACACCTTGCCCAGGGTTGTGGGTCTCACCTTTAGGAATAGTACCTAAGAAGCAACCCCGGGAATACCGCCTCATTCACAATTTGTCCTTTCTGAGGGGTGGGGTGGTGAATGATGGCATACCTCAGGAATATGCCTCGGTGAGGTATACTTCCTTTGATGAGGCACTGAGGGTCATAAGGAAAGGTGGGCAAGGGGCTTCACAAGCAAAATGTGACATCAAGTTGGCCTTTTGCTTACTGCCTGTGCACCCGGACAATGTTGACCTGTTGGGTTTTAAGTTTCAGGGCCAGTACTATTTTATTATTATTATTTTATTATTTTATAAAAGTTATAATTATATTATAATTATAACTAAAATTGTTTATTGTGTATGTCCACCAAGATCCTGTTGTGATCTTCTGTTGTAGTGCAATCTAATGCATGTTTACTCAGAAGGAAGTCCCAATCTTGTACAGAAAAAGTACTCTTTATGCTGCTGCAAGCTATATATTTGCTGAATTCCTGATGTGAGACAAGCAGGAAAAGGAAACTGTTCTTAGAACTTGAAATGGGGCTTAGGTATTGCCTGGGGTGGGGGGTGTCAACAAATCTTGTCAATCACAACCCTCACTTCACTTATTGGCTAAAAACCTGAAAGGGCAAGAATTAGAGCAGCTGGTACTAACAGAATTTGGGGGGGGGGGAGACTGCTGATATTTTGGTTTGTATCTTTTGAACCAGACCACCTTGAAACTTTTTTTAAAAATGAAAGCTAAGAGTCCAGAGATTAAGGTGACTCACCCAGAGAGGACTCAAAAAACCCAGCGTCTCCAGGCAAAAACCGGAGACTTGGCAATCCTATCTCTGTAACACTTAACTGATCCTAATCCAAAAGTATAGCTATGGCATAAAGGTCTCTTCCTTGTGTCTCTGGGCAAAAAAGTATTGAAACTTGAGTAGTAGGGTTGCAAGCTTTCCAGCCCAGTAGTGAAGAATTCCCCTCTCGTCGTTATGGAGCCACAGCATAGGTCCAATAGGGCCTATCCTGCCTCAGTATACTCTTACTAGGGCTGCCTTGAAGGGCAGTCTGAGGATGCTGTTTTCAAAGCACATTCTTTGTAGCTAGCCAGGAGAAGGGTATGATTGTTAGTTTGAACAGCTTGGTTTTTTTTATTATTAATATTTTTAAGAGAGAACACTGGTGGACATAGTATGTGTTTTCCTATAATATCTATTTTTTACTGAAATCATTAGTATTTATTTATGTGAATACACTAAAAAGATTTTCCTAAGGCAAGGATAGGGAACCTGTGACCCTTCAGATCTTGCTGGACTCCAGTTCCCATCAGCCCTGACCAACAGAGCCAGTGGCAAAGGATGATGGGAATTGTACTCCAGCAACATCTGGAGGGCACCAGGTTTCCTGTTCATTTAAGAGCTCAGATTGAGTGTGGAAGGAGGAAGTTGTACCAGGTTGTCTCTGCAGACTGAGGGATAGAGCCTGGTGTGAGTAGATTTTCTAAGCAAGCAGAGAGAATTGGTGTTATTTCTAGGGCCCATCCAGTAATTCTCAGAAGAAAACTGAAGATAAATTATAAATTGCATGGGCATGACTTACAATCATCTCAATCTCACAATCATAGTAAGCTATAAAAATTGCTACCACAAATTCAGGTCCATTCTCTCTCTCTGTATGTGTGTGTATTCTAAAGCCTTGGTGAAATTGTGATCTTTCAGAGCACTGGATTTATGTCCTTCATATTCATTGCAGATTTATTGGATACCTTATTTGAATTACTTTTTACTCCTGATTTATGGGCCTGCTGTTAAAGGCTCAAGGGTGCAGATATAAATTAATATTATTAAAGCCAATTGTACAAAATAGCCTGTTTCATGTTTTATTAGAGAATTTTGCTTATGGTACGGCATAGAAATACCATTAATACAGAAATGCCAAAAAAGAGAGAGTTAATTGCACTTTCTTTTTAGAGTATTCTAATCTGGGTGTTTAATATGGGGGTATGTATAAAGGGTTTGCAGAAATACAAAACACTTCAGACTGGAGGCTTGCACCCACTTCAATCATCCTTTTGAACCTGACCCACTTTGCTCCTGCATACCTCAAACCAACAAAAGCCTGGTTTAGTAATTCTCTCCCTACATTATTAGCATTCTCCAAAGGTATGCAGGTTCCACTCCAGTAGTCCAAACTGAGCTCAGAAATACTCTCTGTCTTCCTCTGTGGATTCTAAAGTCTTGGTGAAATGGGAGTAAATTAGAAACAGAAAGGCTGCCTGTGCAGATGTGCCAGAATTAATGTTATGTGTTCTCTAAATGTTTTACCTGTCAAGAAGTGAGCCACACAGTTTTGTACTACATGCAATTTCAGGGAAGTCTTCAAAGAACTTCTGGCATGTATCTGCAATCTGACACATTTCTACTCAGACATTCTCCATACTGAGTTCAATAGGACATACTCCCAGGTAAGTGTATATAGCAGTGCACCCTAAGGCTGCAATCCAATACACACTTACTTGGGAGTAGTCCCATTGAACCCAATGAAGCTAATCTCTGAGTAGACATGTACTGGATTGCAGTCTCAGGCTACAACTCTACTTTCTTAGGAACAAGCCCCATTGCACAAAATGGAGCTTACCTACAAGCAAAACCTAAAAATGGGTTACTAAAATGATGGTAGCTTCGCACTCCAGATATCCATTGGTAGGGTAGCCCGCAATTTCATTATCCCTGCTCCAGACCAGTCACACTGACTTGCAGAAATTGAAACATGTTCTAGCAGGAAAATAAAGTGATTGGAAAAGTTTCATAACCTCAGTTTTGGTGTGCCAGGTTTCTATGAAAGTAGAGGCATTAACAAGTTGGCAACCCAAAACCTAGTGCACTACTATTTTGTAGACTATTCAGCTGAGAGAGCAATGCCCCTTTGATCAGACTGCAACCACAGGTCATGTGGGTATGTGTGTATTTGCACTTGGGGAATTATATCATATTAATAGCAACCCTAAATGCATTTATTCACTGGGTTCTATTGATTGCAGTGAGATTTACTCATGAGTAAAAGATTTCAGCTCGGAGCCAGTTAGTCAATTTTATTGAACACTATAGAATCCAACTTCTCGCCTGACTGTAACAGCATAGTCAGAAGGTGGATGAGTGTGCTGGTTTATTGCACTATAAATAAGTAATAATGTTAATCTTAAGGGAGGGGGGATGGCAATTATAGCTTAGCCTTTGCATTTAGTATGCATAGCTTGAGGCATTTTAGAATCCATTGACTTATGAAGGATAAATTGCATTTGAAAGTTGTTGTTCTTAGCTTGTGCTTTAGGCAAGATTCACATATACTTTAAATAAAACTGAAAATGGAAGAGTGAACATCAAAGTACAAACATATGAGATTTGCAACTGACACTAAATACTGAAGGCACTATCTGACCCTAAAGGAAGACATTGCAAATAAAGAGTGTAGCCCTTTCTATTTATATGCAAGCCCCACTGAAATGAAAGGCACAGATGTGCTTTTAGGCAGGTCCCATTCACTTTATTTGGGCTTTTATGAGAGAACATCCCAGTTTTCAGGGCAGTGATTCTCAATCTGTGTTCCAGCACTCAATAGCATTCTTCAAGAACCTTTTCCCTCAGATGACTAAACATATATATTTTAAAAAGCTTTGCCTTCATGACTTGGATTAATCAAGCAGATCATGAGTGAAGCTTGATATTGTAAATATGGTATTTTATATTTGAGTATTTCGTTTTCTTGATTTTTGTACGGTGATTGTTTATGAAATGCTATCCAACTGAAGTTCTTGGGACAGGACAGTGGAGAAAAAATAGATTTAAAACAACCATAGCTTATAAAACATAAGAAAAATCCTGCTGGGTGGGACCAATGTTCATTGTGCGGCAGAACTTTCAACAATTTCTAATTCATCTTCACATTCATTCCCTATACACACAGCCTTCCTAGCAGGAAGACTAGAGTTTTAGCTCTTTTTTCTTTTTTGTAGTAAATTGGTCAAACATCTGTAAAGACAGTTTAACTCCATGTAAAAACATAGAGGCAGTGTTCTAAGGTCTGTTAGGCAGATACAGAGGTGTTGCTGTTGCTAAGGTTCCTTAGTCACTTAATCACTGTTGCTAACCAATCAGAAGGAATGTGAGGCATTTCCTGTATCTTCCCTACTGAGGGGATTTGCTCTCTTCCAACAGGAGCAGTTTGCAGCAAGAAATACAGGAACAGGAACAAAATGAATGATGCCTTGTGCCTTTAAAAGAGGTTGCTGGCACAAATTAAACAGGATAAGCCTTTTTCTAGTATGGAAATACAATTATGGGGAAAGTTTCACTTGTTGACATTCTGTCTGTGAAACATCTTATTACTTGTGTGTGGACCCTGAATTACTTTTGGATCCTGTACTTTTGTGAAAGGATGATATTGAACAGGAACTAGTTCTTTTTGAACAGGATGAACTTGAGCTAGATCCTTTTAAAAATGGACTTTCCAAGCACTGGTCACACTAATATTTGTGTAAAGACATTATGATATTGGCAGTTTTATTTTCAATCCCAATCCTAATAATTCCTATGGAACATTGGCACAAAGGCCATATGTTGTTGTACATAGAATTCATATATGACTTTTCTATTTCTGGTGTAGTTTGCCATAAATTACAGGGCTATCTGGTTCTACTACTAAAATTCTGGGAGGAATACTAATCTTACTGTATTGGAATTGTTTTCAAGATGTTTTTATTGTTTTGTTGCTTGTTGTCCTGGGCTCCTTTAGGAGGAAGGGTGGGTGGGATATAAATTAATAAGTAAATAAAATACTTCATTTTCCATTCATATTTTCTGCAAATATGGGTGTGTAGGGCATTCAGCCTTCTACAGGGCAGAAGTCACTTTGGAAAGACACCTTAGTATAGTAACTCTCTGAGATAATGGAAATTTGTCAACACCCTCTTACTCAGTTAGACAGACGACTGCTATCTCACAATGTTAATGGGGGGAGGGGAATTGACTATATTGCACAAGTATTATTTTGCTTTGTCTTTTAATGTTCAATTTTATTGTCTGATACTTCAGAAAATATTAATAAAATACTGCCTGCTTATGCATATGTTATCATCACATCGCTTTGACTGAAGACCACTTTTATTCCATTTCATATCTTTTTAAAACTGGTCCATGGTGCTTCTGAATACCATCTGTTCCATCATTGTTTATTTTCCAAAACTAAGATGTTATTTACCTGTGTGAAAGACTAGTTGTCAATCAGCACTCTTCATGTCCAAGTATTTTATCTGTTTCAATTGACTTCCTGCCTTTCCCCCCTTTTTAAAACATAAAAATGACCTCTTCCCCATCCCTACGGGGAGATCTGGTGGGTATGAAGTATACATGCATTAAGAATTCAGTCCATTACTTTCAATATTGTTTTTCAGAGGTGAACATTAATATCCTGTGAATAAAATAAATGAAGTCCCTTATTCTCCAGTTCAGTACTTAATTCTGTTTTTAAAAATTAAATAACTTTCACACATGTGGTTCTGTGCACTTAAACAAATACCAACTCCAGCTGAGGCACAGTATATCATTCTAAATGAGAAAACAGAAAAGGTACCTGGAATGTTAAGAACATTACTAAACAAGAAGGATTGTTCATAGTTCTCTTAAAGAGCCATGAATTTTAATCTATATATCCATATCAGTAAAGAGAAATTATGAAACTGATAAATTCATGTGGTCTTTTATCAGGGACAAAAAGGAGCAATGTTAGCTATACATCTTCTGGAGTTGCTGGCAGTCTCATTAGTGTGGTGTGATATCCATTATATATAACATCATAAAAATGAAAGCTTTTAAATGAGACAGTGGCTCCAAGTTCTATCATCATAAAGCAACTTTGATTTATTATTCAAATTGATATAAGTACAATGAAGGGTAAGTTATGTTGGTGATATGGCAGAAAAACTTGAAGGTGCTAAAACAGAACCCAAACAGTTTGTTTGATTGACAAGAATGTTGGTGCCATTCCAGGTCTCACAACGTCATTAACACATTTGCTGACTGTGGCAAGCAATATATTCCCTTTCAAAGAAAAGGACAGGTGAGCAACTAGCAATAAATTCAATTGTAAGGAATTACATGCAAAAGTTCAATATTTTAAAAGACAGAAGATCACAGAACATTAAGTGAGGATAAACACCACAAAACCACATCAATTTAAGTGAGACACTTTGGGTGGCATTCAATTAAATAGTTGCACTAGCTCAAAGATTAGTGCTAGTGCAATGGTATTTTTCCCCTGTCCATATGCACACTGCACCATCCCCAAATCTGTTCCAGAGGGTTGGGGAAAAACCCAGAACAGATTTAGGGGAAAGAAAAGGGGGGAACGTTCTGTTGCACATAACATAAAAATATCATGCTAAACTTTGAAATCATATGAAAGTTCGCTTGCTAATATCCTAATGTTGCAGTTTCGATCATTCCTCTTAATTAAGGACAGGATTTAATTATTCATTTTGCCTTTGTACCAGGCGTTTATATATTTTTCCTGAATTTCCTTTATTAGGCTGCTGTGTCTTGTCACAGTTCAATTCATGGTGCTATTCACTTGCATTGCTGTTGACTGAGCTTGAATTTAGTGCTGGGATGTTGCAGAATTTAATCAGAAACGGAAATAGGAGCAGAAACTGCTTCAATTAGCATGTTTGTCAGAGGTCAAGAATGGAATTCAAACAAGCAAACAGGAGTGGCAGTGTTTTGTTTCTGGTAAAGAATGAGGTACCAGTACTCATATTTTGATAAAAGTGTCATGGGTGCTGTGGTGCTCCTGCTCACTTTAAAAGACAATACCATTTCCTCCCAGGCCTTTGTCACAATGGGCAACACTTTCTAATCCACACTATATCTGGCTGCCACCAGAACCTTAACTTTAGGTCCAAATTCTTACACACATCAGGATGTGAGACTATGTGTGAACATTAATATTGTGCTGTACTAAGGCCTGTGCCCCTGCTTGGTTTGCTTGCCAATCCTGCACACATTCAACACTCACCAAATTTCCCTCACACCTCACCAACCCACACTCTCCTCATGGTAACACTTTGGACCTTCCCCTTTCACCTCCTGCAACTAAGACCCCTAAACCATCCCCCTGGGCTCTCTCAAACCATCCTCTCTCCCAGGCACTTTCAAATGGCTCCTCCTCCCAGGCGCTCTCAAACTGTCCCCCCCTCCTCCGAGGCACTCATAAACCATTCCAGGCCATCTCTCCAGGTAGTCTGTTTATCTGTGTCCTGCTCAGGCCAGTGCTACCACACAGGTCACTTAGGCCACATCTCTTAGCCCATTTATCTGCCTTCCACACAGGGCAGAGCTAGTGCTGCTGCTTGTCTCCTGGCCACTTACATGCTTGCTCCAGAGCCCCCCATTTGCCTTGCTCATCCACCCCACAGCCTCTTACTTATCTGCCCCACAGCCACCTCCCTTGCTTGTCCACCCATTGCTTGTCTGCCCCACAGCCACTTCCCTTGCTCATCTGCCCCTCACTCATCTGCCCCTTGCTCGTCTGCCCCTCACTCATCCACCCCACAGCTGCTTCCCTCACTTGTCCACCCCTTGCTCATCCACCTCACAGCTACTTACTCATCCATTCCTTACTTGTCTACTCAACAGCTGCTTCTCTCACTTCTCCATCCCACAGCTGCTTCCCTTGCTTGGCTACCCCTTGCTCATCTGCCTCACACCCACTTCCCTCACTCATCTGCCCCACAGCCTCTTCTCTCGCTTGTCCACCCCTCACTCAACCATTGCTTGCTCATCAGCCCCACAGCCACTCGTTTTGCTCATCCAACCCATAGCCACCCAATCACTCCTATGCCAGCCATCTTTGTTTCCCAATGTCTCACCTGCCACCCTGTTCTACAATGCCCTCATGTCATGCTGTGTCATGTCATTGCACCATGATGGCATAACATCTTACATTTTTATTATATAGGAAGATTACTCTCCCTCTCTCCAGTTACTGAGCATTAGGCATGGGATGATGACAACAAAAAGATCTTTTGATAAGTATAGCACAATAAGAAGCCACAATTCTAACTGAACCTAACCCTGCACTAACTCTATCTATTTATCTCTGTCCATCAGTCTTTAAGCCAGAGACCCTAACTGTCTCTAACTGCCACTAAGTTCTATCCATCCCTATATCCTGTCAAATTCTATCTCTCTCTCAGTCCTATCTGAATAGTCAAGCACTCACACTCTCTCCATATATCATACTCCTCCTCCCCCTTCCATCCTCTTAACCAATTACCATTCATATGCAAATGCTCACTCAACCTAACGCCACTTACAATAAACAACATACATTCAAACATCAGTAACATCACAGGTGTTAACACCAACTGGGTGTCATAGGCAGCAAAAAAAACAGGTGCTGGTACTCTTTACAAGTGAGTATTATCACAGAAAAAGCCCTGATCAGCTGTATTCACTATCACTGTTATTTTAACCCAAAACATTATGTAAACAATTATGTTATTTTCTGCATTGTTTTTTAAGTTCCCCTTCCACTGAAATGCACTGAAATTGATTAGGTAATTAATTACACAATTAATGATGTTCATTTCTATAACAGTGGATAGTGAGATGGACAACACAGGCTTTAGCAGAAGCCAAACTGCAGCAGAATGGAAATGACACTGCTTGCAATGAACACAAGTGAGATGTGTCATTACCATCTCGGTGGAAGCCCCTGCCCTCTCTCCAAGTGATGGCACATCAAGCTAACTCTATGACCAAAATAGTTTGTAATTATTATTTTATTTAATTATTTTTATTTCTGTCCAGCTATCCTACCAAACCAGGAAACAGAGATGGCACAGAGCTCACTCTTCTTGACTGAATGCTATTTGCATCCTTACCTGCAACCAAATAGGATTGGCTAGTGGATGTAAGAGGCTTTCCCTCCTATATTCCTGCTTAGCTTTATTTCCAGCCAATTAAAGTTCAAGATCCTTGGCCTTCTCTGTATCTGATCACCCAAGCAACTACCACTGGTCATTGCTGCACAGTATGATGCTCCCTTTATCATTGCCATTGGTTTTTGGCTTCATTCATCTTTTGAAGACACACTCTTCACACACACACGCCCACAGGCTTTCACTGATCATTACAGATGGACCCTGATTTCTCTGCATTAGAATACTTTATTGCAGGGGCTCCCAAACTGTGGTCTGTGGGCCCCAGCAGACAACAAACTTCATTCAGATGGTCCACAGCATGTCCGCATTAAATATTCATATTTATTGTTAATTGTATTTTTATTGCTTCTTTTATTTCTTATATTGTATCTGATTGAACTATAGTTTAAATTCTATGGAATGTAAATCATGATACAATAAAACACAATATAAGAAATAAAAGAAGCAATAAAATACAATTAAAATAATACGGTATCTAGCACAGCAAATTACAATTGCTACAGCAGGCAGAAAAATAACTGAGTGGTCTGTGAAGACCATCAGCAATTTTCAAGTGGTCCATGGGAAAAAACGTTTGGGAGCCAAGCTTTATTGCATTTTTGTACTTTTCATTGCTCTTCTTAGTAATTTGTATTTATTGTTTTATAGTCATTTTTGTAATATTTGTGGATTTTTAAAAAAATCTGTACACCACTTAGTTATATTCTATTAAGCTTCATGGAAATAGTCTTAAATAAATAAATACATTATAAAAAAAGGACTTCCTTCAAGTTGATTCCGACTTATGGGCAACCCTATGAATAGGGTTTTCAAGGTAAGCGGTATTCAGAGGGGGTTTACCATTGCCTCCCTCTGAGACTGAGAGGCAGTGACTGGCCCAAGGTCACCCAGTGAGCTTCATGGCTGTGTGGGGATTCGAACCCTGGTCTCCCAGGTCATAGTCCAACACCTTAACCACTACACCACACTGGCTCTCTAAATACATTATATAATGATATAATTGATCCACATCATCATGTCCGAAGCTCATCTGAAGTAACTAGGATGTCCCGACTTACAAAAGTAAAACAGCATGAGAACAAATGTCTTAGTTTGAAATAACCTCCACATATTTTCAAGATGAGACAGGACAAGACCTCACAGATGCCAAAAAGACGGGAATTCAACCTGCTGAGACAGCAGGTCTCCACAGCCTAATCCTGGTATGAAAAGGAGACGTCCCATTGTGTGTGTTTGAATCTGGGCAGCTGAACTATATTAATTAGAGCTATGTCCACAGATTTGGCTGAGTTCCAAGCCAACGTGGGCCTATTCTGAGACATTTGGGCTTTGGCTGAGTTGGACTGAGACAGTTCCAGATCTCTACAGTTCTGGTTGTATGGCCCAGAATAATCCAGGGCTATCAAGGTGCGGAGCACCAGGCAGAAACGAGAGGCAGGTGCATGTGGGAAGTAGGAGAAACTGAGGAAAGGAGGCACCTCTTTGCAGAAGAAGGTAGGTTGCTTTCCCACCTGACCTCTCATTCAACAAGTTCCTCAAGCCCTGTGCAATGCTGGCTGCTGTTCCTTTGCAATTGGCTCCCATGAATTCAGGGAAGCTGCACACAAAGGAACAGCACTCTGCAGGATGGGATTTTCCTGCTTATCAGGCGGTAAGCAGGAGGATTCATCCTGCGCAGTGCCAGTCTCTGCTCATTCACAGGGTATCTTCCCTCTGTGCAGAGAAGCTGCTCAGAAAGGAGCAGTACCCCACAGAAGGGAATCTTCCCATTTATCAGCTGGTAAGTGGGAGGATTCATTCTGCGTGGTACCAGTCACAGCTAGTTCATGTAGCTTCCCTGCAGGCAGAGAAGATGCTCATGAATGAAAAGTGACTGGTACCACATGGGAGGATTCCATCTTACAGTGTTGGAAAGGATATCTGTTATTTTGAGGCATTTTAATTCTTTGATTAATCTCATTTAACCAAGTATGGAAGCCTAAGAGCTGCAAAGAATCCTGGGAAACAGCTCCTCTATGGAATCATGTTATCTGTAAATGCCAGAAGCCAAGGGGCATAGATATCCTGACCCCCACGGGAAGAAACCAAAATATATGAGTTTCAGTATCATTAGAAAACAGACGCTTCTAACAAACAATGGGGCAATCTGGATATAATGTCATGATATTCTTTTGACCTTTAGGGGATAAGAGATAAATCACTCAAAACCAGGAATTTACAGTAACATTCCTCAGACAAGGGTCTTATCAGAAAACGCATCTGGTAAAGCCAGAACCACTATCTGCAATTCCAGAGGTTTCCATTGTTCTTCACTTGATATATCAGCACTCCCCCCTCCCATTTTTAGATGTTACTCATGTAATTCAGAAACACGTTCACTAATAGGCAAAAAAAGAAACCCTGTGGTTTGAGAACATCCCTATAGCCAACAGATATTTCTATCAAATCTTTAAAAGCAGGGAAATTGGGCTATAGTGAATGCACCAGGGGAGCAGGAGGCCTGACCTCCTCTCTGAAATATTGTACTGCCCTACAAATTTGTAAAAATGCAAACATAATTTGGGTTGGTCTTTCTCAGTCCAATGCACTTTCTGGATAGCTTGGAAGAATTTGGTAATATATGCCTCTGAGCAGAGGGCAGGAGGAAGAAAGGGGGAGGGGAGGGGAAAGGAAAGAAGATGGGGGAGGAGGAGGTGTGATTATTTTAATGCTTATTGAGTTCAATGGGATTTAGTCCCCTACAATCATGCTTAGGGTAGGTGAAACTGATCTGGGGGAGGGGTGGGGGGAGTGGGAGGGAGGGGAGTGGGAGTGGAGCTGTAGGGGAGTGGGAAGGGAGGATATTGGGTGGGTCAGCACTGGGCAAAGGGAAACCCCTTTCCTTTCCAAAAGGAAAACATTGTTAATAGTATTATTATTTTTCAGGGTTTCTGCCACCTTTTTATTCTACACCAGACACATGTAATCTTTCGCCCAGATTTAAACCAAAGTTGTCCCTGGCCACAACCATACCAGACCGTTATATCAGTTTAAAGAGTCATGGCTTCCCCCAAAGGATCCTGGGAAGTATAGTTTGTGAAGGCTGCTTTGATTTGCTAGGAGACATCCTATTTCCCTCACAGAGCTACAATCCCTGGAAGAGGGGCTGACTGTTAAACCACTCTGGCCATTGGAGATAAATAGGGTTTTAGGAACCCTTAGTGTTACCCCTGAATTGCTTTGGGGATGGATCCAGGGTGTGGTAGGTGGTCCTCTGGTTGGGAAAGGGTGGATTGACTCTATACCAGGTGCACAGATCAGGACCATGGGGTGGATCAGGAGGGTTGTACACAGCCCTAATATAGGAATATAATGTCAAGGAATATAAATCAGGTTAAATGAAACATGTTGGTTCTAATATCACAGTTATGCTAAATGAATGAAGGGAAAAGGAGGATGAAAAATTAAGGTCAGAAGAGTGAGCATGAAGTAGGAAATGGTGCGGCAATATCTTTATTGCCAAGCCATGCCAAGTAATCAAGAAATTATATATAAACATAAAATCTCTGTTCCACTTACCAACAGCAATAATCTTACTCTAAATCTTACTCTAAAATTGGTTTATATTACAAAACTTCATTTTTGCAGCAGCATAAACAAAAATAGCTATATAATTATTAATATCAGATTTTCCCCACTACTACCAACAGAATTGCAGTCTTTTCCAGTGCAACAGTACGGTCTGGTTTCCCCTGCCACCACCAACAGAATTGCAGCTTTTTCTAGCACAACAATATGGTCCACTTTCCTCCTCAAACCTGGAGCAGAGGGTAACTCAAAAAGGCTGGACTATAAGCAGATATCAAAGGTGAACTGGTAACATGGCTAGGGAATGTTCCCAGTAGTATAGAAAAGATTTTAATGTAGAAAAAGATTTTAATGAATCTTGAATCATCAAAATGATCAGTTCAATCTTGAACTGAAGTGGGGCCACTTTGGACAAATTAAGGGATTGTCCAAGCCAAAGCAATATCTCCCCAAAGCATCCTGAACTGAAGCAGGGATCTCTGAAGCACTTCATGGCACTTTGAAGATTCAGATGTTCAAAAAATTATACAGTGTGTCTGCAAATATTGAAACATTTAAGAACCTAAGAAGAGTCTGCTGGATCAGGCTGATGCCCCACCTAGTCTAGAAACCTGTTCTCACAATGGCCAACCAGATGCTGACAGGAATTCTGAAAGCAAGACCTTAGCATAATAGCAATCTCCCCATTATGTGTCATTCAGAGGCATACTGCATCCAACAGTGGAGGTAGAACCTATGTGAGGATGGAGTGACCTTATGTCTTGGAATGGAATGGGATCAATTGTACGCCAATATTCAGGTTTAACCTGCAGGTGATATAAAAGCAACCATAAAATGCAGTTTTAGAAAAACTGTTATTCTTCATTCTATTACCTAGAAAAAGAGGTTGAGAACTTGGTTTCCTGAAACCTCCTACAGAGCATCAATTATCTTGTTTTTTTGGGGGGGGAGGCCTTAACTCCTTGGACTCTCAACCCATTGGCCACAATGCACAACCCAGTGAACAGGAGCAACCTTCAATTCTGGATTGACTATTGTGGGCATTAGAGGCCTATGGAAGATAGGTTTCCTTGGAGCTAAGTCACACTGCACTAAATAGGATGTTCTTCTTTCCATGCAAGCTTGCTAAGGTGGATAGGAGAGGGAGGGAGAGCTCTTTTGTCACTGATAGCTGATAGACTGACTCTAATAAAATGGTATAGTTTTACCATGACTCTACAGTCACAGAGCTTTGGGTTGTCCAGCACAACAATTCAATCTATTTGCCTGCAATTTGACAGAAGGTTTTTTTGTGTGTGTATATGTGATTGCGGCAATTTGGAAAAGGACCACTGGAATCACACAGATTGTGACAGCTGCATGCTCCCCCAAAGGTAGATACACCAGTTCATACAATAAGCAAATCCTTGTACTCTTGGTTGGGTCACAAGAAGACTGGTGTGTTTGCTTCTAAGACTGTTAGGTTTGCCTCATATAGTCCTACAGGTGACTCCAAACAGGTGATAATTACTTTATTAAAAAACAACAAAGAGATGAAAGAGAGGCAACCCTTGGACTACATTGTCTTGGATCTGAAAAGTAAGTGGGGGATCTGGCAATGTGCAGATTCAGAAGTAGAACCTAATTCAATCCACACATTGGTTGAGATGGTGCAGATCAGGTGATTCTGCATTGGGTTTTGGTTTTGCCTAATTCCCACTCCATTTCTACTGAGACTGCAAACTAAATAAGACATGACTGTATCATTCTAAATTGTGAAGAGTGTCCCTTCACACTAATAGCAGGAAATAAATGCTTTCTGTGATGAGGAAGTAAAGAAAAAGCAAAGCAATTACTAATACAAGGGAATGCACATCACATTTAAACACATGTACCCAGACTTTAAAAAGCAAGTCATTCCAAGGCCATCAAGGTAGCTACTCATGTGCTGGAAGTGAGGTGTGTGCTTAAGTACCTTTATGATCTGAGGCCATAAATTGCACAAGAAATTTGGAATTATTGTCTTTGTTTAAATAGTTGATGGTTACCCAAAAAACATTAACTGCATTTTATGTTGATGGCAAAAGGCTTTATAGAGATAATTAACGGGAAGCTTCAATTTTCATTATCCCCTTAAGCATCCTCTTTCTGAGATCCAGATTAGATTTAATAGAGCTATTTGCATGCACATTTGATTGATTTGAAGTTTTCCAGCTGGAAACAAATTGTCATTGTTAAAAGTTATTGACGTGCACATCCAATCGTCAAAGAGCTCCAAAGGAATGCTTTGGCTGAATGCTTTGGCTGAAGCTAATGGGGCAATCACCAATGGGGAAGCTGTGGAGACTGAGCGGCTCCCTTCCATGTTTTCCTTCCATTTACTGACCTATTGAAATACTGTTAGCATTCTAACAAGGCTTTCCCCCCCTTTTTCCCTGAGCTTTAAAGATGAATCAATAGTTTTACTTGCGTTCTATTCACAGAATGACTCAACAAGGCAGCTCTAAAGGGATTTTCATTGAGCTTATGAATTGCTAGACGTTTCAGCTGAGGAATGTCCTGAGTGGAATTGGATATTATAGCAATCAAATGCAAAACAAACCAATGGGTTTATACAGTGCAAATCAAGGTTACCTGACTTCTGACCTACCAACCCAAACATAGTTTGCTGGTTACATATTGTAGATTTGCATGACCTCTACTTTTTTGCCATCCCAAGGAGGCAGAAAAATGGGAGGTTTGTTGAGCACCTGGGGACCAACCATATATGGCTGGCAGGTTTGGTGGGATTTATTCTAAGAAGCCTAGCATAAATTATGCTTTTTTCTTGCCGTTTCAAAATATAATTTCCAAGGACAGGACCTTTCACTCCTTTGCCTCCAGTATTTTCTCTATGGGATTTTTTTTTGACATTACCAATTAATCACTTCTGCCTCTCTCATTGGCAGTGGATCTAAAGTCTTTGCCAGATTTCACAGCATGTTTTAGATGTGTGATGTGTGTGAAAAGAAATTGACAACTGCTTATGTATTTTCATCTACTTACAATTCTCTTTTCTCATTGGCTTCCCCCACTCTGACCTTTGAATCCCCAGCTTCTATTGAAAAATTTAGTCCATGAGGTGCTGTGAGAGGGTATGGAAATTCTGTCTGTGGTGTTTGATCTGTTACAGGTCATTGATAAATACAAGTCAACCCATGATGATACAGTGATCAACTAATTAATATGCACATGCAGACTTACCAACAGATTAACAGGAGATAACTCTAGTTTGAAGGACTTTCTGAATGCCAGCCTCTTCCTGGAAGCCTTTTTCTCTAATCACAAACATTTGAAGATCTGGCTGTAGTTATTCATCTTTGGGACAAACTCCTCAGACGTTTCCTGATCCTCTGACTGTGGTCCAGTCATTAGAATCTGATGGCAGTGATATCTCTTTGGGGTTCAGGGGACAAGATGCAGGCTCTGGTGCCATTGGATCCACATGGGAAACATCAGGAGATGGTGATGGGATCAATCTTCTTCTCCTTGGAACTACTGTTCTAGGATCACTCTACATATGGTCAGTGTCATGACTGCTCACTGCTCCCCCCTAACTCTAGATCAAGTTAAAAAGTACCGATCTTTGAGGGACTCCACTTTCTACATCCTTCCATTGGGAGGACTGTCCATTTATTCCTACTCTCTGCTTCCTGTTACTTAACCATGTCCTGGTTCACAAGAGGACCTATTCCATGACTGCTAATCTTACTCAGGATTTTTTGGTGAGGTGCAGCCCTGGAGATCGCAACCAATATCAGCCTCCTTGGTAAAGACAAGTGAATCATGAGTCACATGAATTATGAGGGGGCAGGAGAAACAGCGCATGGAACTGGAACTTTGCTTGCTGTTGTCTTCATAGCTTTTACCATTGCCAAAAAGCCAAGCTGTGTATCTGTTTTGAAAACAGCTTGCTTCTTTGGCACCAGGAAACGCTGCCAAAGGAAACATCAAGTTTTTTTCTGGCTGTCTGCAGAGTTCCTTCCAACAAACTTATGCTCCTTTTGGATCTTAGCCTTACTCAATAGAAATGCTATATTTGTTTTATGGATGTTTAAATATTAAAAACAGTCTCAGGGCACCTTACCAAAAACAACAACACAAACACAATATAAGCAATAGAATTCACACTCCTATGAAAGAAGTTATTAAAGGTTTATGGCCCTTGTGTATGAAAACATAGCTTCTTAAGGTAAATAGCGGAGCCCTATACATGTTTATTTCAGAGCATGGAAAACTTACTTTTTTTAAACTACAACTCCCATCAGCCCCAGCCAGCATGGCCACTGGAGTGGGCTGATGGGAGTTGTAGTCCAAAAAAAAAAACTTTTCCAAGCTCTGGTTTATTTAGAACTAAGGCCCACTGTGTGTAATGGGACTTACTCTTGGGATAGTGTGCAGAGGAGTGCAGTCTAATTATGTGGTTTTGGTTTAGGATTGTGCAAACAGCTTTAGATAATTTTCTTTAAGCTTATATTGAAAATTCCCACCCTCCTTTAGGTGGGATTCATTGACTGTTTGAAAAGGTGTGGTAATTTTTCCCTCTCCTCCAAAGAAACCTAACTGATTAGTAAGCAAATAAATTGAATTGAATTGGTGGAAGAGTGGCTGTACCATTATTTGTTTGTTTATTATTTCAATTGATATGCCGCTTTTTCATATAAATGTGCCCAAAGTGGCTCACAACGAGGGATGGGAAGAAATTCAATCAAGTTTTCATTTAAAGGTGAACCTACCTAAATCTGCACTTTCCAAAGCGATACACAACAATCCTCAAAATTGGCACTGCTCCAGAGTTTGCAGTGCAGTTCTCCAGCAACGTAACATGTGCACAGAATGCATATACTTGGGTAAAGTATATATAAAAATATATATTATATGGCTACAAGAGCTGTTAAATTGAAAATACCCCCCCCTGCCATGTTGTGGCTTCCCATAACCTTATTTCAAAACAAAACCTTACAAAGCTTATAGTCCTGAACTCAGAAACACTTGCTTAACAACCCTCTATGTTTTCATGGTGACACACAACAAAAAGAGAGAATCAAGAGTTCAAAATGTAAAACAAGAGGAAAAAAATCCAGACCCTGTTGGACTTTTGTCTGTCAGTGGTCTCATACTTAGTTGAAATTAATTAAAAATCAGCCATGTTCAGAGTACTTGGAATCCTATTACTGACTTTGCCCTATACTCTGACCTTCATCTCCTGCAGTTTAAAAGTTTTAAAATGTCTGGCTGATTTTTAATTAATTTAAGAAATTTTACATTGAACTCAATGATAAGGCCAGGCATGCTCAGTAAGAAGCAACTGTCAGTGTTCTAAAAGCCAGACTCACAGCTGTTTGGCTTGGCTAATTAGGGGGCCACACCTGCACCAGATCTTTATTTCATTTTAGACAGTCATGACTTCCCCCAAAGAATCCTGGGAAGTGTAGTTTGTGAAGGGTGCTAAGAGTTGTTAGGAGACTCCTATTCCCCTGACAAAGCTCCAGTGGCCAGAGTGGTTTAACAGTCAGCCCCTCTTCTGGGGATTGTAGCTCTATGAGGGGAATAGGGCATCTAGCAACTCTCAGCACCCTTCCCAAGCTACAATTCCCAGGATTCTTTGGGGGAAGGCATGACTGTCTCAAGTGAAATAAAGGTCTGGAGTGGATGTGGCAGGGACAGCTTTGGTTTAAATTTGGGTGGGAGACTACATGTGCCTGCTGTAGAATAAAATGTGGGGGAAATCCTGAAAAGCAATGATACTGTTTACAATATTTTCATTTTGGAAAGGAAAGGGGCTTTCCCTCTGCCCAGTGCCCACCCACCCAATCTCCTCCCCTTCTAATCCCCCTCCCTCTCCCCTCCGCCTTCCTCTCTACCACTACTCTTCCTCCCCTTCCACCTCCTTGCCCCTTCCCCAGGTCACTTTCACCTTTCCTAATCCCACTGAGTTCAAAAAAGCATGCAAATGATCAGACCTTTCCTCCCCTCCTCCTCCTCCCTCTTACCCCTTCCATTTCCCTTCCTTCACCCCTCCCACCCCTCCCCCTCCAATCCCTCCTCCTCCTCTTTGCCTGTCCTCTTTCCTCCCCCCTGATCAAGCACAATTGCATGGGAGTAAATCCCACTGAACTCAATAAGCATGCAAATTATCAAACCTATGCTGCCCTCCTCCCTCCTGCCCCTCCCCTTCCCTTTCCTTCCCCCTCCTGCCCCATCACCCCACCCCCTCCTTCTCCCCTCCCTTCCTCCTTCCCTCTTCTCTCCCCTGCCCCCTTCTCTTCATCCTCCCCTGTGGTCAGTTTCACCTATCCTAAGCACGATTGCATGGGAGTAAATCTCACTGAACTCAATAAGCATGCAAATGATCAGACCTACATTTTCCCTCTTTTTCTCTCTTCTCCTTCCCCCTTTCCATCCCTCTCTATCCTTCCCCTCCCCTCTTCCTTCTCCCCTCCCTCCCTCTTCTCCTCCCCTGCATTCAGATTCATCTATGCTGAGTGCAGAAGAGTAAATCCATTATAAGAAAACTTGCACAGGATCCCATTTTTTACCTCCCAGATTAAAAAGCCAAGAAATTCACTAATAGGCAAAAAAACCTTGCGGTTTTATAATGTACCTATAGCCAACATATATTTATATCAAACTTTTAAAAGCAGGGAAATTGGGCAGCTATAGTGAATGCACCAGGGGAGCAGGAGACCTGCCCTCCTCTCTGAGATATTGTACTGTCCTACAAATTTGTCAAAATGCAAACACAAGTTGGGTTGGTCTTTCTTTTTAGTGAACATATATACAAATTCTTTTGGACTGCATTTTAAGTGAAGTAACTTAATTCACAACTTCTTGACTACAACATGAATCAGGACATAATTATTCTCTGGCCTTTCCACTTTTCACACGATAAGAGTTCTTGGCTCAAAAAAAATGTCCCAAACTGTGCATAAAATGCAGACTATGGGATAAAATACATGTAGAAATGCATGTATATACACATACATACATACACAGTGCTAAACCACGTATTTAAATATAAACAATTGTATGGATTTGTCTATCTTAAAATTACTGTTTAATGAGGAAATGGGGCAGACTTATGAATGAATACAAGTGAAGCTGACATGGACAGAAATATATGGTTCCTTCTATCCCTATTTTCTTCCCAGCATCACTCCTGTCAGAAACTGGAGCGACAGTGTTGTTCACTCCACCCTCATGATCACAGCATTACCAAGCAGCAGAGAAAGAAGCTACTCCTCAGCTGCTCTCCTACTGTTAAAAATGTCTCTCAGTCTCATGGAGCAGACAAGAACTAATATGGGCTGAACTGCTCTGCTGATGTGGCTCCCAGAAAGGCTGGAACCTTCCAATCTATCAAGATTACACAGTTAATAAAGCCCACTGTATATTGCCTGCCAACATTTTGTCCCATGCTAATAACAAAATACATTCATCAGATATATAAAAACAGCCACAACAAGCTATTAAGAAGCCTCAAAGGATTTTGTCTCCAGTAAAACAAGAAGCAATCAGTTAGTGAGAAATCAATAATTTATTGGAAGAAAATCCTAACAAAAAAGAATCCATAATACACTAGCTTGGACACTGGCAAACTCTACTCATTATGGTCCCAGATCCTTATTTAATGTGTTTTTAGTAGCATGACAAATTAATCATTGAGACCATATTTTTGACAATGCCATAATCACATTCAATACAATGTGTATTTTTGGCCGTGGCTGTTTCCTCTCAAGTATCTTTTGCTAGCAGCACATAAAAGTAATGACAAGAAGGTTCTTATTCAGTGAAGTCACTTTGAATTGTTTTCTTTGAGGGCTGCAGGGGAGGGGGCCACAAATCTGATTTATTCAACTAGTATTCCCTCTTTTTGCAGATTGCTTGGATTTCTCATTTTCTGCAACCTCTCCTAATGTCAAAATATAACCAGGGTGTCCTAATCAATTGATCCTTGGAACTGATACTGCCATATTAGAATTCCCTTCCATTCAGTGCTACATACGATTATTGGGCTAATAAATTGACCTGGAAAAAAAGGGAATAGAGGTGCCTAGAAATAGTAGTTAACAGCCTAGTCTTCAAATCATGCAGTCAACATAAAGATAGTTCAAAAGATGTATCTTTGGGTTTAGTGCCCCAATGGACATAAGGGACATTACCTGAAAAGGCCAATGGTGCATATTATGTGATCAGTGGGACTGAGGATTCTCTTGCTGTCATTCCCACGTTGCTGGCAGATACTTATGAATTAGCATGGTTATATCTTGTGTGTGTGTGTGTAATCTCTGACCGCTTCCCTGCATACCATCCCATTGTAGATGCACCTTTACAATGTATTTGCACTTCTAAATTCAAGAGCCAGGGTGGGTTTAGAGTCCTGCCAGTGTTTTATTGTATTATATTCAGCTTTAATAAATCTGTTTTCTATTCTGTTGCACACTGCCCTGGATCTGTTTCAATGAAGGGTGGCATAGAAATACTGTAAATGTATCAAAGTGTTAGTCTTATAGATGGGGGAGAAATTTGTTTGGCCCACTGTTGTATACAGTTGGCACAGCATGTAGAGGCCAAAGTTGTTATTATTTTCTTCCACAGGAGTCTTTCTCATAATACTAGAACTTGGGGCCATCCAATGAAGCTAAATGTTTGAAGATTCAGGACAGACAAAAGATTTTTTTCACGAAGTGCAGAGTTGAACTATGGACTTTACTCCCATAAGTAGTGACAGACACCAACTTGGATTGCTTTGAAAGAGGATTAGGCAAATTCATGGAGGTATCAATGGCTCTGAGCCACAATGGCTATGTCCCACCTCCATTGTTGAAGGCAGTATACCTCTGAATCCCAGCTGCTGGGTATTACAGGTAGGGAAAGTGTGGTTGTCCTGCTTTCAGGCTTCCCATAGGCATCTGGTTGGCCACTGTGAAAACAGGAAGGTGGGCTAGATGGGTCTTAGGCAGAGCTTGGAAAAGTTACTTTTTTGAACTACAAATCCCATCAGCCCAATCCAGTGGCCATGCTTGCTGGGGCTGATGGGAGTTGTAGTTCAAAAAAGTAACATTTCCAAGCTCTAGTTTAGGTCTGATCCAGCAGGGCTGTTCTTATGTTCATTGTCCTCTGAGAAGCAATATTGAAATGACAGGAGAGTGTAAATTCCCCTTTATTTATTGTATGGTTTGCATGCCTGGAAGAATTTTGGGTGTCATCTCTATCCCAGTTCCAAAGGTTTTCAGGCCACACTCAGACTTCTACACCTATTTGCATATTTTACAATGGGTATTTATTAGCTTAAATGAGTTGTTAGCTTTCATCCTCTCTTTAGATGACTGCAGTTTGCTCACAATTAGTCTTTCCCATTCCAAAGTAAAGCACTTGTTGATCACCCTTCCTATTTTGCATGTTACGCCAAAGAACTTTGTTTGCTGCCATCCTGTGATAATTCCCATATCACACCTAAATGGATAAACACAGAGTAACATTGCTTTATTTATAAAAGTATTTATATACTGCCCTCTTGCAAAACAACAGAGCAGTATACACCAACATAAAAAAACCTTTAAAAGCAATTTAGAAAATCATTAAAATGACTGGCTACTCAAGAGACATTTTAAACAGCTGCATAGGCCTGTAGGCACAAAAGAGTCTTCAAGAGATGCCTGAAAGTCAAAAGTGTGGATGCCTGCTGAATCTCTGCTAGAGGAATGCTACACAGCATGGGACCAATAACACTAAATGCCTGACTTCTGGTTGGGGCCAGTTGGGCCTTTGTAACATCGGGGACAACTAATAGCGGTCCTCCGGATGATCTCAGTGATTGGGCTGGGAAGGGCTCAGGCAGTCCTTAAAGTATCCTGGACCCAAGTTGTTCAGGATTTTGTATATCAACACAAGAACCACGAATCTGGCCTGGTAGTATATGGGCAGCCAGTGCAGATGTTTTAGCAGAGGTGCCACATGCTGTCAGCCGTCTACCCCCATCAGCAGACTAACCATTGCATTCTGCACGAGCTGGAACTTCTGAATCAGGTCCAAAGGCCACCCCATATAGAGTGCATTGCAGTAATACCATCTCAAGGTGGCAAAATATAAGAATGACTTTCTATTTTGGTGCTATATAATCATCTTGATAGGCACTGAAATGAAATTATCTTTATAAGAAATATGCAGCACATGACACTAAGGCAACTGAGTTCAAAATAGGAATAGGATAGCAATATGTTGGCTGCACTGTGTGATCCAATGCAAGTGACAATAAGAACATGGGGAGCTGTCTTATAAATCAAGGGTTTTTTTTTTCTATCAAGCCTGTCTACTCGGAATGGCAGGAGATCTCCAGGGTTTCAGCCAGGAGTCTTTCATGTCATTTATCAGATTCTCTTTCAACCAGCGATGCCAAGGATTGAACCTGGGACTCTGCATGCAAAACAGATTCTCAGCCACTGAGGTATGGCCCTTGCCACCATTCATTCATTCATTGGCGATCACTCATGGACGAGTAAGAGTGTCTTCCAGGGTAAGGTCACAAACACCATCACCAACCCCCTTCACAAGGACTATCATTTCACCTAGCAATTTTACTTTTCCTTCATATATACAGTAAAATATAAGTACAAAGACCTATATGATTCATCTAAGGTAAGCCAATATTTTTGAAAATCAGATCTGAGGGATGCTAACAAACTGAGTGCATTCTGATCTGATGTAATAACTGATGAGTTGCCAGATATTTATACACTTAGTTAAGAGAGGGAAACGTGAGCATTTGCTGGTTAATATCTATATTGTTATTTTTACAACACCAAATATTAGCTAAGTTGAGCTGCTGATGGATTATTACTATTGCTTGTGATATTTCACTTTCCATTATGTGCCCTTCCTTTGAACAAAGCATCTTTACCAGAACCTAACTGATTATATAGGCACAAGAGTGGCTGTATGTTATAACTAGCATGGATTTTTCACTTTCTGTCATGTTAAATTGAAAATACCCCCATGTCATTCTGCTGCTTCCCATAAGCTCATTTCAAAACAAAATGATACAAAACTTAAAGTCCGGAACTCAGAAATGCTTGCTTAACAACCCTCTAGGTTTTCATGGTGATACATAAAACACTCAGAGAGAATCCAGAGTTCAAAGTCTAAAACAAAAGTAAAATAACCCAGACCACTGTTAGACTTCTTTCTATCAGTGCTCTCATAATTTGTTGAAATTAACTAAAAATGAGCCATGTTCACAGAGTACACATAATCCTATTATTGACCTTGCCCCATACTCTGGCCTTCATCTTTCTCACTTTAAAAGTTAAAAAAAAAATGTATGGCTGATTTTAAATTAACTTAAGAAAGTTAACATTGGAGTAAATTATAAGTGCAGACACGCTCAGTAAGAACCAGCTGTCAGTGTTCTAAAAGCCAGACTCACAGCTGTTTGTCTTGGGAAATCAGAGGGCCGCATC
This sequence comes from Rhineura floridana, assembly GCF_030035675.1. NCBI lineage: Eukaryota > Metazoa > Chordata > Lepidosauria > Squamata > Rhineuridae > Rhineura > Rhineura floridana. The sequence goes on along the minus strand of NC_084480.1, from coordinate 199,349,088 downwards.
CATGCCAGACATTTATTCAACTTTAAGCAGTGATGACTTCCCCCAAAGAATCCTGGGAAGTGTCATTTGTGAAAGGTCCTGAGAGCTGTTAGGAAACTTCTATTCCCCTGACAGCAGAATAAATGTTTGGTGTGGACATGGCTAGGGACAGCTTTGGTTTAAATTTGGGTGGGAGATTACATGTGTCTGCTATAGAATAAATGATGGGGGAAACACCCCAAAATAAAAATACTCTTTAACAACTTTTCATTTTGGAAAGGAAAGGGGCTTTCACTCTGCCCATTGCCTACCCACCCACCCAATCTCTCCATCTGCCTCCTCTCCCCCTCCTCCTCCCCCTCTCACCTCTACCTAACTCTCTCCACCTGCCCTTCCTCTCCTCCCCCTCCCTGCCCCTCCCTCAGGTCTGTTTCGCCTATCCTAAGCATGATTGCACAGGAGTAAATCCATGGAACTCAATCAGCATGCAAATTATCAAATCTGCCTCTCCCCTTGTGAAGAAATGGTATGTATGTGTTTGCTTTAAAAATGTTATATGATCTCTGTGAATGACATGAGACCTTGTTTTGATACATTGTTGCAAGCCTGCTTAGCAGTGGTTGCTTACTGACAGGTTCTGAGAGGAAAGAGACACAATCACTTTATCATCTGTCTGTCTGTCACCCTTTCTCTAAGTAGGAGCCCAGGGCGGCAGACAAAAACACTAAAAACACTATAAAACATCATAAAAACAGACTTTAAAACACATTAAAACAAAACATTAAAAACATATTAAAACCAAAATCTTTAAAAACATATTTTTAAAAATGCTTTAAAAACACATTAAAAAGCCATTCCAACACAGATGCAGACTGGGATAAGGTCTCTACTTAAAAGGATTTTGTTGAAAGATTAAGGCTTCTGTGGGTACTGAAAAGATAACAAAGATGGCACCTGTCTAGTATTTAAGTGGAAGGAATTCCAAAGGGTAAGTGACACTCAGGGCTTGGAAATGTTACTTTTTTGAACTACAACTCCCATCAGCCCCAGCCAGCATGGCCACTGGATTGGGCTGATGGGAGTTATAGTTCAAAAAAGTAACTTTTCCAAGCTCTGGTGCCACTACACAACAGGCTTGCTTCCTATATTATGCAGAATGGACCTCCTGATAAGATGGTATCTGCAGAAGACACTCACCTGAATAGTGTAGCGATCGATTGGGATATATAAGGTGTAACATTTTTCAGATATCCTGGTCCCAAGCTGCACAGAGCTTTGTACACCAAAACCAGAACCTTGAAATGAGCCCAGTAGCTAACAGGCAGCCAGTGCAATTCTTTCAGCAGTGGGGTGACGTGTTGGCGATACCCTGCCCCAGTGAGCAGTCATGCCATCATGTTTTGCACCAGCTGCAGTTTCCAGACCAACCTCAAGGCAGCCCCACATAAGAGCACATTAAAGTAATCCAGCTTGGAGGTTACCCGTGCATGGACAACTGTGGTCAGGCTATCCCAATCCAAAAATAGCTGCAACTGTCTTACCAACCAAAGCTGATAAAAGGCACTCCTAGCCACTGAGGTCATCTGAGCCTCTAGTGACAACGATGGATCCAGGAACATCTCCAGACTATGAACCTGCTCTTTCAGAGGGAATGCAACCCCATCCAAAGCAGCCAACTGACCAATTATCTGAACTCAGGAACCACCAACCCACAGTGCCTCTGTCTTACTATGATTCAGACTCAGTTTATTGGCTCTCATCCAGCCTACCACTGAGTCCAGGGACCAGTCCAAAGCTTTAACTGCATCTTCCAATTCAAGCTGGGTATCATCAGCATATTGCTGACACCTTGCCCCAAATCTCCTGATGACTGCCCCAAGGGCTTCATATAGAGGTTAAACAGCATTGGGGCCAAGATGGTACCCTGTGGCATCCCACAGCACAACTGCCAGGGGGTCAAAAGACAATCACCCAATGCTATTCTCTGAAAATGACCCTGGAGGTAGGATTGGAACCACTGTAAAATAGTGCCTCTGACACCCATCTCACTAAGTTGGGTCAGAAGGATACCAAGGTTAATAGTATCAAAAGCCACTGAGAGATCAAGTAAGAACAATAGGGTTGCACGGCCCTTGTCCTTCTCCCGATAAAGGTCATCTGTCAGGGCGACCAAGGCCAATTCAGTCCCATGACCAGGCCTGAACCCAGATTGGAATGGGTCAAGATAATGTTTCATTCAAGGGTACTTGCAATTTCTGTGACACAACCCTCTCAATCACCTTCCTCAATTTGTGATTGGGTGGTAGTTATCACAAGTCAGTGGGTCCAGGGTGGGCTTTTTCAGGATCGGTGAAATCACTGGCTCTTTCAGGTTGGCTGGGACCATTCCCTCCATTGACCACACCCTGGATCCACTCAGTCATACCTCCTCGGCAAGCTTTAATAAGCCAAGAAGGGCATGGGTCAGGAGAACATGTTGCTGGCTGTATCATTGGAAGGACTTTGTCCACATCATCAGGCTGCATCAACTGAAACCGATCCCAACAAGTTGCAGCAGACACCTCACTGGGGAATACAGTAGATGTGGAAGGGAATCAAGACTGCTATGGAAGCAAGGAACTTTACCTTGAAAGTGCCTTGCAAACAATTCAGTGGGCCTCCGAAGGATCTAAAACTCAATTTCCTGGAGTTGATGTCAACAGTCCTCTGAGAATGTGGAAAAGCTCCACTGGATGTTTACTTGAGGATGCAATGATGGCAGAGAAGTGGGCCTTCTTCACCTCCCTCACTGCCACAGAGTAGGCGCAGTTATGATGTTTTACTCATGCGAGATCAGCTTCACAGCACATCTTTTGCCACTTGCATTCTAGTCATCATCCAGCCTGTTTCATTGCCCTTAGCTCACTGGTACAAACCAGACTCCACAATGCAGTAGCCAGGGGCAACTGTGTTAAGAGCTCAAGGCATCTCATTGTTTCACAGTGTGACAAGGGCTTCAACAGGGTCACCTTGTCTATATACTGGGAACTCCCCCAGAGCATTCAGAAATCCTGTAGATTCCATTTGTCTCTGGGGTGGACCATCTTAATCTGTCCACCACCCCTGCAGGGGAGGATTGGAGCTGTAAGTTTAAACTTCACCAGGAAGTGGTCTGACCATAATGATGGGGTGATATCCACCCCCCATCTCCAGAACACCACGTCCTTCTTCTGGAGCAAAAACCAAGTCAAAGGTGTGGCCTCCTCTATGTGTCAGGCTGGTGACAACTTGAGACAGCCCCATGGTCATCCTGGAGGCTATGATGTCCTGAGGCCGAATGCTAGAGGCAGTCTAAGCATGCACATTAAAATCATCCAGGACTATCATTCTGGACTCCTCCAACACCACAGCCAAGATGGCATCCATGAGCTCGGTCAGAGAAGCTGCCTGGCAACTGGGTAGATGGTACACCACCCTAGTTTACTATCTCCTTGGCCCGACACTCGGTGCAGACCCTCACAGCCAGCTCCAAGATAGAGTGGTTTCTGGTGACAGAGATGGAAGTTCTGTAGACCACAGCAACTCCTACCCCCCCATCCCTGCAGCCTGTGCTGGTGTTGCACTGAGTATCCAGGTGGGCAAAGCTGGGTCAGATCAACTCCTCCCAGCTCACCCACCCACGTCTCAGTAACATACACCAAATCAGCACCCTCATCCATGATGAAGATTCTAGTAGATGGGTTCTGATCAGGTAAATTCTGATTGGCTGGAGGTTCCAGGCAGTTGGGAGTTAACAGTCAGAGAGTTAGCAGTTAGAAAGGACAGTTGGTTGTTTCTGATAGATTGAGGGGCTGATTTGTGAAAATAGCTGTTATCTGGCCTGTTTCATTGCCGTTAGTTCACTAGTGTACCAAGGTGCAAACCAGGCTCCACAATGTCAGAGAGGACACTCAGGGGCAACTATGTTAAGAGGTGAGGGTGTCATTAATTGTGGTCTGGTGAAGATCAGAAGGGAGCCAGTGACTGACTGAGTCCAAAGGACTGCCCTGAAGTTTGGTCTTGCCAGAGGAAACTGACACAAGTGAGGAGATAACATTGGCTAAATTGTCCCACAGCTAGGAGTGTAACCAGAGGAGCTTTGGGGGCACAGAGGCAGACTGGCCCCAGTAGATGATCTGGGTTATGGAAGTAATGGGCTGGGGTGGTGTATGGTATGGACTGCCTTCAAGTCAATTCCGACTTATGGTGACCCTATGAATAGGGTTTTCATGGTAAGCAGTATTCAGAGGTGGTTTACCATTGCCTTCCTCTGAGGCTGAGAGGCAATGACTGGCCCAAGGTCACCCAGTGAGCTTCATGGCTATGTGGGGATTCAAACCTGGTGTCAGTAACAGTGTCTCTGGAGACTTTAGAACTTGTCAGCAAGCACCTATAAAGTCCCAAAATAAGCAACCCTATTCCCTTTAGTAAACAATATCCCTTTAATAAACCCACAACATAGTTCAAGATTTATACTGACTCTCAGTGGTGGCATCATCTCATGCCTAAAGCCTTCCATACACACTACTAGGAGGGTTTAAAGAAATATTGTGTGTGAATTGGTGGCAGCAAAAGGGTTATAGAAACCTGTTTTACATGAACTGAGGAACCTGGTGAATCCCTGACAACTCTCCCTCCCCTCCCTCTCAGAGGATGCTCTTCTGAGCATGTTACCAAATCTTCTGAGCACGTTACCAAATTCTTCCAAGCTACACAGGAAGTGGATTGGACTGTGAAAGACTAACCCAAATTGTGTTTGCATTTTGACAAATTTGTAGGGCAGTACAATATCTCAGAGAGGAGGTCAGGTCTCCTGCTGCCCTGGTGCATTCACTATAGCTGCCCAATTTCCCTGCTTTTAAAAGTTTGATAGAAATATCTGTTGGCTGTAGGATCGTTCTTAAACCACAAGGGTTTTTTGGCTGTTAGTGAATATGGAGATATACTTGGTAGGATTTTGCAAAGTGGACTGCGTTTCTGAGAGACTGGAAGTAAACATCTGTGTATAGTATGCTTACCCATTTCTGTAACTGTAATATTGCATTTCAGGAATGTATAGTTTCTGTAGAAAACTACAGCACAATATGAAGAAAGAGCTATTTATATTTTCTTCTAAGTCATTTGCAAAGCTTAATTAAAAGAAATCCATCAAGCCCTCTTCACTCTTTAAAAAGTGATTAACTACAACTCCAACCTTGTATAATTATGTCCTTCAGACTGTCTTCTAAGTGATTGAGACTGCTCAGAAATATATTATGGAAAAATGTGTGTTATTTTCTCAAAGTCCCCTAAAAATTTAAGGAAAGTTCAGTTCATTGGGTTAATTAGAGTTCAATTCCACTGGTTTACACATATTTGAGATTTTGAAAGGTCCATTTTTTTTGTTGAGTTATGATAACAATTCCCTTGATTTTTGTCACACTTCACAGAATAACATAGATAAAAAGAAGCCTCTGCCCCAATGAGCTTGCAGTCTAAATCAGGGATAGCCAACCTGATGGCCTCCAGATGTTGTGGACTACAACTCCCATCATCTTTGACTATTGGTCATGCTGGCTAGGGCTGATGGGAGCTGTAGTCCACAACATCTGGAGAGCATCACAATGGGTACCCCTGGTCAAGGAGGTAGCAGAAGAACCCTCTACCTCACCTTCCCATCTTTCACTGAGGCCACTGCTACGGACAGAGAAACCTATGTTCAACAGATTAGTGTTGAGTATGGGATAGGCAGAGTTAGGAGGAAGATGGAAAATGTGAGATACTTAGTGGGGAAAACGGAGGGGCTGGAGCAAGGAAGATAGAAATGTCAGGGCTGGGAGAAGAGTAATGGAAGAAGGGAGGACTGCAACCCATTCCTTTTAAATCCTCGGCCCTACCCATGAAATGTTCACAGCTCTGACTAGCGTAGTGCAAATCTAAACTAGATTTGCAATGTAAATATTTGTTCATTTTATGTCACTATCAGTAATAGAGCATCTGCTTTTGCATCCAGAAGTCCCTTGTTGAATCCCAGCTGGGAAAGACACCCTCTCTGAAAGCCTCTTGGAACGTTTCTGCCAATCAATGTAGGGCAAGGATGGAGAACCTTTTCACACAGAAGGCCACATTCACTCCTTGAGCTACATGTCAGCAGTAGGCAAGGCCAGAGGCAAAAGTGGGCAGGACCACAAATGATTTTTTTTACCTTTATACAGATTGTGCAGGACTGGTCCACCTACCTCTTCTCTCTTTCTGTGAATGCCCTGCAAGTTGGTTGTGCAGGTCACTGCCATCAAACAAGATGGTGGAGGCTCCTCTAAGAGGCTGATACCCCTGCCACCCTCTTTGTTGATGGCATGCATGCATGCTATGCTGCATGTGCGCACATGCCTGCCATCAATCAAGATGGCGGTAGGGGCATCAGCCCCTTAGAGAAGCCTCTGCTGCCATCTTGGTTGATGGCAGCTGCGTGTGCAGCATGCAAGGCATTCACAGGAAAGGAGGAGAGATAGGTGGAGCAGGTGGGCACTGTGGGCCCACAAGGTCTGTAGTGGGTGCTGGGAACTCTGTCTCTGTAATCTCCGGCAGGGTCAGGAATTGACCCTGTCGAGGATCGTTGGAAGGGAAGCGCTACCACCACACTTTAATGAGGGGAACTTCAGGGGCCCCTTTGGGCCACAGGGGCCCTCAACCAGGGCCCTACCTGGCTGCCCTTTGGCACCAGCCCTGGCAGCATATAACATAAGCTCATTGGTGCAGTTCATCTAATATCTTAATGCAGTGAGACCTTACAGATGAAAAATAAATTCTTAAAGAGGAAAAGAGAGTAATAAAGAGAAAAGTGTGGGAGTACACTGGTTTGATGTAAAAAGAAAAATTCCAAAAAGTAAGACAAAGATTCAGTTACTTATCCTGTGCCTTGAGAGACTCTTCCATCTCTCTCTCTCTCTCGCACGCGTGCTCTCGCTTTCTGGTGTGTGTGTGTGTGTGTGTGTGTGTGTGTGTGAAGGGAAGCCAGAACCAGCAGCCTGAGTCAAGAACTTTATGCCTAAAATTTACAAAGGAAAAAAGGAAAACCAGAACTCTTTACCTCTATGCATCCTGGTCTGTTGCAGCACTGTGTGAGGCGAGGATGATGATGATGGAGGAGGAGGAAACAGAAGAAGATGTGAAAAGAAGCCAAAACATGTTCTTATTGTCTAAGACTTTGAGTCTCGTGGGTGTTTATGGAGGGAGGCAGAGCGTAGTGACATGGGGGACAAGAGAAGAGTAAGGAGGCGTCTCCTACCGGGAAGTTAGGTTTGCAAAGTTAAAAGTTTAAGAACTCTCTCCAAGATGGACTCCAAGTTTACCATTTTGCCTATGTGATATGTTTGATGTTAGGTCCTGGAGTATCAAAGAATTTTGGAGTAAACAAATATTGTTCCACTTATTTACAAGTGTCACAAATCCCCAGCTTAGTTTACACATCAGTAGGATGTGAATCTTGTGGGAGGAAGCCTGCTTCTCAGAGCAAGATAGATAACACTAAGATGATATTTGCCTGTGCCAAATGATTCTATCATTCAAATATATGTCCTGGGATCCAGGAATCAGATGTAGCCCCCTATATGTGAATCAAGCATAAGAAGGTGAAGTTTGGCAGTGGAAGGCAACAGTGGTCACTGGGGCAGGGCAGAACTGTGCTGCTTACCTGGCTACCTAATGCCGGGATCACTTATGGTTACAAGAGGGGAATGGGCAAAGCGGCAAGGGGGAATGGCAAGGGAGGTTGGTGTGAGGCAGGTGCAGCATTGGAGCCAATCTGACATTCCTGCACTGCACCATCGCTTTCCCCCTCCCCCTCTCAATAACAAGCAATGACCCTGGCATTGGGAAGAAGGCAAGCAGTGCAGCGCCATCCCATCTTGCTGACAGCTACTGATGGCAGGGCATAGTGGTTTTTTTGCATGCAAAGGATATCAGCTTAGATCCCCAGCATCTATGGGATTGGGACAAATATTTGAAGCCTAGGAGAGTAGGCAATGTTTGGCTAGAAGGGCTCAGAGTTTGCCTTAGATTAAGGCACCTCCTTTCTTTATCTAATGTAAGTGATGAGTGTAACAGGATGAGAATCCAAGAAACATGGCTAGAACTGTACAGAAGACCAAAACAGCTTTAGAAGTTTGTGTGTGGGGATGGACAGACAGACAGACAGACAGACAGACAGATAGAGAGAGAGAGAGAGAGAGAGAGAGATGAGAGAGAGAGAGAGAGAGAGAGAGAGAGTCAGTACTATTGTCCCAACCACAATTTACCTTTTTTCCTGCATTATGTTGAATAGAGACCAGACTCAGCAATATGCCTAGGGGAAAGAAAAAGTGTTCCACATTTTGTCTTTAAGCTAACTGTGAAAGCATCAGCTTTCTTGAGGCCTTTATCCCTCCTCTTGTGCTGTACTTTTTAAAAGTGTCTTTGCTGTTTTGGTGCACCCCAGTGCAACAGCAATTTGATGCTATTATCAAAGTCTCAAAATAAAAGCTGCATCAGTCTGCTCACAGGAGATTTGATCTCTGACAAATAAGCTTGTGTCGACGCACTTTAAAAAATCTCATCTCTTATGTGTGCTTTCTTCTTCAGTCAGCTCTTGGCAGGCTTCTTTTCTTATTTCTGGAGAATGGTTGTGAGTTATCAGGGTGTGAAGAGATATTGTAAACAACATATACAGAAACTTCTGGTCATCAGTTTTCTTTTTTTAAAAAACAGAGTGACCAAGAAATCCTTATGAGTTGCCTAACTACTTATTTTTCTTCCAGTGCCATAAACCAGTATAAGAACATGAGAAAAGTCCTGCTGGATCAGGCCAAGGGCCCATGTTGTCCAGCACTCTGTTCTCACAGTGGCCAACCAGATGCCCATGGGAAGCTGGCAAGCAGAACTTGAGCACAACAGTGCTCTCTCCACCTGTGATTCCCAGCAACTGGTATTCAGAGGCATACTGCTGATGATAGTGAAGGTAGAATCATAGAAGAGTAGAGTTGGAAGGGGCCTATAATGTCATCGAGCCCAATGCCCTGCTCAATGCAGGAATCCAAATCAAAGCATAACTGACAGGTGGCTGTCCAGCTGACTCTTGAATGCCTCCAGTGTTGGAGACCCCATCACCTCTCTAGGTAATAGGTTCCATTGTCGTATCACTCTAAGGTTAGGAAGTTTTTCTGATGTTTAGTTGACATCTGGCTTCCTGCAACTTGAGCCCATTATTCCGTGTCCTGATCAAGAACAGATCCTGGCCCTCCTTTGAGTGACAACCTTTCACGTACTTGAAGAGTGCTATCATATCTCCCCTCAGTCTTCTCATCTCAAGGCTAAACATGCCCATTTCTTACATTCTCTCTCATTGGGCTTTGTTTCCAGTCCTCTGATCATCCTTGTTGCCTTCCTCTGAACCTGTTCCATCTCTACCTCCAAAAATAACTTACAGTGCTTGTAAATGCCTTTCAGTTCACTACTACTGATTACACATTTGACCACTCAAAACCTGGACTTGCAGGTGAGTGTAACAACTATTCCATCTAAGTATCACACTTCTCCCCAGCCATGCATGGAAGTTGCTGATGCTTCAAGTCTATGTAGACACTGCACATGGCCCTGAAGAGAAGCCAGGTGGCTGAATCTGCACATAGAAGGGATAGATGGGTTTCTCATTTACAAAATAGCTAGGCCCATTGCATTGTGTCTGGCAGCACCTGGCAGGGGAGAAAAAGTAAACTATGGACTGCTATAGAGAACTCCACTGGCCTCCACTGGGAGGAAGGGTGGGGTATAAATCAAATAATAAATAAATAAACTCCTTCCATGGACACTACCCTATGAGCTACCCTATTTGTGGAAGAGGATGGATAGTGCCCACAATTTGTTACTCTGATTTTTCCCCACACTATATAAATACACATGATTGAAAACATTTGCAAAGTTCAGATTCTTTGGAGGGAATGGGCTGGCTTGTCAGACAGATTTCTTAGAACCTGTCCAAAAGAATAATTTGAATTGATATTGCTTTCAATTTGGGTGTTAGGAGCAGTGTGACATCAAACCTAAACTAGAGAGACAAATGGATATTCTTAAGGAGCATGACTCAGGTTTATAGATTTTAGGACATCAAAACTATGCTGAGAAAGGTTTCACATACGTGGATCTCTTAGTTATTTAAATCTATGTTTATAGATGCTTCTGATGTGAACATGTAGGTTGAGCTCAGTATTTTCTCCCTGTGGTATAGAACTGAAGTAGACATCTAAGCCCATCCAAGTATTTTTTCTGATCACTAGTGTATTACAACAGCTTCTCAATATTGTTGCAGACTGGAAGAGAGAAATTTCAACAATAATGTAGAGGCAGCAGCTAGAAATGGCAAGACACCTGAATAATTGTTAAATACCACTAGAACCTGATATTTGCAATGGCTAGCAAACTGTCCATATCTGTGATGGGCAGCAGAAGTGAAAGTAAGCCCCTGTGCAGGGTCTAATGCATCTCTGCATGCTTATATCCATGGAGACCTTCTCTCTTTAGACCAGGCACCAAATGTCAGGATGCAGCACTAGACATGTTTAAATAAAAGTGACTGGCAGCCTTTAAATTATAAAAGAGAAAGTCAAGGGGCACATCTAGCTACTAAGATTTGTACTATTCTTTTATGTATAGTCAAAGTTCTTTATTCAGGGTCTCACAGCAAAAGATATATACAGAGACGTGTGCGTGCATGTGTGTGTGTGTGCGTGTGTGTGTGTGGACTTGGCCAGGTCTAAGGGTTGGGGGAGGTTGGGAAGCTCTGGTGGTAGTGGGGGTTTGGTGAAGGGGATGGGGTAGGTGGGGTTGACATTCCTTTGCACCTCCAACGTCGAAGGGAGAGAACTCAGAGGATTTTAAAAGGCATTTGGTGAGCTCTAAGGGGAGGGGTGGTGGTTTGGATGAGCTATGAGAAGGGTTGTTTGGGTGAGAGGATTAGGTGGCAGGGTGGGTGAGCGAATAAAGTGAAGTGAGCAGGGCTGGCAGCCCCTAGTTACTCTATATGCTGCAGTGTCAATATAGGTTGAAAGGTGACATGTATATAAATAGAAATAGACATAAAATTACATACAATTATAACAAAACATCATATGTATGGTACAACATATATTAAAAAGATGACAGGATGGTCAGAATAAATATTTCTAAGGCTTTTGGGGGGAAATAATTCCACATTTAGAATTCATGATATGGCAGACACATTCATTGGCTTGGATTGAAATTTAACCTTCTACTTTGGATCCAGTGGTGGTTCCTACTGGCAGATTTTTTTGCCAGTCTCCCCTTTCCCCTGCAGCCTCTGACACTGCTCTAGGGGGTCCCCCGACCCTCCACTGCAAATTGTGAGAGGGCACAAAAAGCTGCAGTAGAAGAAACAATTAGCAAAAGTTGCCTCTCTCTCTTCAATCAGCAGGAACAACTGTTGTGCAAAGTTCAGCTCAGGAGTTGATCCCACCAGTAGTAGTAAAGACAACAAATGATAGGGCCTTCCTTCCAACTCAATAAGTATTTGCAGTCAATGTGGAAGAAGACAGTACTACACTGCATATCAGGAATGCATAGCCTTTTGCCTATGATATAACACTTCACCTTTCATTATTTTAACCAAATATTTCTCATACCCTCATGTCACATTTCAGAAGACATGTTCATGTTGATAACCTGCAGCACCCTGAAAGTGAAAAAAGCCACCTGAATAAGGGAATAAGCTTACACTTTAACATATTCAATTAATTCCCTTCAGCAATCAGACAAATCATTCCAGTGTAATGCATATTCTTCATCTGCATCACAGTTATCTACTTGTCTTTAAAAAGGCAGAGATTTTTCACCTTTAATTGAAGAGACCAATGTAGCTTGAGTAGGAAAAAAAAGGGGGGGGGAGAAAATATGCACTTGATAATCTCTCTAATCTGATGGATGAGTTACATCACATATCATGAGTGCATAATCCTTCATTTATGACATTGTGGGGTTTTTTTCCAACAAAGTATAAAATAAAGACATTTTCAGACTTTTAAAAATGATCTTTATATTTTATACATAGAGAGCACAACCAAAGCTATGCACTTTTTTCATTGATTTCAACACATCTATCAATTAAACATATTTATCTCTCTTCTATTAAAATCAATGGAACTTTAAAAGGCTCACCTCTGGCTAGAGTGTGTTCATGATACTACTTTAATTAAATTGATACATCATCTGTCAAGGACTTAGGAAAAGAGTCTGTGTGTACAGTCCAAGGCCCCATCTGCACTATACATTTAAAGCAGCAACATACCACTTTGAACAGTCATGGATTCCCCCAAAGCATCCTGGGAACTATAGTTTGTTAAGGGTGCTGAGAGATGTTAGGAGACGTCTTTTCCTTTCACAGAGTTACAATTCCCAGCATTCTCTGGGAAGAGGGATTGACTGTTAAACCACTCCAGGGATTGTAGCTCTGGGAGGAGAATAAGAGTCTCCTAGCATCTCTCAGCACCCTTAACAAACTACATTTCCCAGGTTTCTTTGGGGAAAGACATGGCTGTATAAAGTGGTATGATACTGCTTTAAATGTTTAGTGCAGTTGGGACCTAAACTGTGAATTACTGTTCCTGTCCACATACTCTCACTCTCTCTCACACACACATACACACTCACTCACTTTCACACACAAACCCATACTACCTCACCCACCAGCTAGTAAGGTGTCACCTTCTCCAAGGTCTGATAGATACACCATTCAAAGACCCAGATACCATCATCATTTGGGGAACTATCTCCTAATTAGCTAGCACTGATGAAACATCAACCAACCCTTCCAGACTGTTAACCCACAATCCACCAAATGCTATGCTAAGTGTCCTCTTGTCATCTTATGTATGTTATATATTTCTTTGAAGTTGTGGTTTGATGAGCCTTATTGCTACTTATCAATAGCAGTCGACATGGTGGATTTCCAGTACTGAAAGGTGTGAGGGTTTATTTGCAGTTATGGTGGTTTTGTATTTCCACTTACCTAATGTCCCACTGTATTTATTTATCTATTTATTTAATTTATATCCCACCCCTCCTCCCAAAAGGAGCCCAGGGTGGCAAACGAAAACACTAAAAAACATCTTAAAAACAAAACATCATTAAAAACATCTTTAAAAATAAATCTTTAAAACATCTTTAAAAATAAATCTAAAAACAATTTCAACACAGATGCAGACTGGGATAGGGTATGTGCTTAAAAGCTTGTTGAAAGAGGAAAGTCTTTAATAGGCACCAAAAATACAACAGAGATGGTGCCTGTTTAATATTTAAGGGGCGTGGATTCCAAAGGGTAGGTGCCACAACATTAAAAATCCATTTCCTGTGTTGTGCAGAACAGAATTCCTGATGGGATGGTATCTGCAGGAGGCCCTCAACTTCAGAGCGCATTGATCAACTGGGTATGTAAGGAGTAAAACAATCATCCAGGTATCTTGGTTCCAAGCTGTATAAGGCTTTATACACCAAAACCAGCACTACTTAGCCCAGTAGCTAATGGGCACCCAGTGCAATTCTTTCAGCAGCAGTAACATATTGGCAATATCCGGCCCAAGTAAGGAGTTGCATCCCTGCATTTTGCACCAGCTGTAGTCCGGAACAGCCTCAATGGCATCCACACATAGAGCACATTAGAGTAATCCAGCCTGGATTATTGTACCATTTACTTGACCATACCTCAACAGAAGTGTCTATGGTGTTGGCACCTGTTTGTAATCAAGTATTTTTTAATGTCTCTGCAATGACTTGGTGACTGCCCAGTGTTATACATGCTCTGGTAACTTTTGCCATGATCCTGCACATGGATTGAGAACATGGCTCACTCTCTGAATTGGACCCCATAACTAACAAAAGATGCTGGCGCAGGGGGGAATTCTATCCAGAATCCAAGGTGTATGTCTGTCAGTGCTGCGGTGGAGACATCTCCTTTCCCCTTTCTTCCCTACAAAGACTGTCAAGTCTGACAACCTCAACAGCTGGGAAGAGAAGATACCCTTGTGCTGCAACAAGACTGCAACAAACTGTTACACATGAGGCTCTCTAGGCAGAGGCCTTTATCTCTTCACTTCCATTTATTTCTCTGCTTCCATAATGAAGACTAATCAGCAAAGGTGGGAAAAAACAAAAGAAAGATAATTCTCCTGCCATTAGAAGCTCCTGAGTCTTCAGGCTGTATTAAAGCTGCTGCCTCTATTTAGTATCAGTCATACTCCTTAGATTCCTTTGTAGATCTTCAAAAAGAGCCCTGACTTCTTGTTATATTTCCATACTTTTAAGAAGCTCCAGGTGATTCTGGGAAAGGTACATCTCAGTTGTTATGACAGGAGACTGTACAAAAGGAGAGCTAAGTATCATAAACCAGCTTGAAATATGGGGAGGATGGTTATGCTGTTGGATGCAATGCAACGAGAAAGGAAATAAGAAAGGATAATAGGCAGGCAGCTAAAAAAGAAAAAATGAAAGGCAAATGAGTACTTGCTGCTTCTTGACATATGCACAATAGAAATGTCTCCAAAATAAGAACAGGGTGTTTTTTTTATAATATCACCATTTATATCGTCCCCTATTCAATCAGTCTTTCTGGCTAACCTTTATTACCCTATTTCCAATGCATCTTTTTTGTTTTTTCCATCCAATTTGCTCACAAATGGTATTTCAAAAGACAGATATATTACGCCTATGTGTGAGGGTATGAGTATATTTTTTTATTTTTTACCCACCTTTGGAAGTTTATGAAACGTCACAACTGAGTATAGAGCTTCTTTATAGCATATCCGAATACTATTGAATTGTTCCCCCCCTCCAGCTTTAACTGTTAAAAAAGATTTTAAATGTAAAGTAGCCTCCTTTCCATGATCATGATTGATGATTTCGGTATTGTGTTGCATGGGGGTTGTTTTAAAAAATAATTGTTAAATGTAAAGCAGAGCAATTTTGTTTGTGAAGACAAAGCCGTGCCTCAACTCACTTGGTTTGGGTTGCTGCGACTGAAGGATCCTAGGTGTCCAAACAGTTTTCAGAAAGCATTAAAACCTGCAGCATCTCCTTATTTAAAAATGACATCTTAAGGACCTGTCAAACTGCTCCAGGCCTTCAAGTCTACATGCTGAGATATTTCTCTATCTTCATCCTGAAACTAGTCAAACGTTAGGAAACACATTCTGCAAATAAACATATGCGTTCTCGCCCTCGAGCTTATCAGTCTATGCAAACAGGGGAACCCCCCCCGGGAAATATAAATTTAAAAGCAGATAATGAAGAAAAGTCTAAAGGAATAGTGGTGAAAGCAGGAGAAACCACAGCTGCTGTATGAGTGTGCTGTTGATGTGGCTGCAGGTGCTTATTTGTGTCTGCATTGACCATGATGCTTGTTTAGGCCGAAATCTCTGAATATGTCTTTTAATAGAGATGGAAACATGCACCCATGTCAAGGGCCAGCCACTGTGATGCGTGACTAATTGTGCATGGCCATGGATCAGTGGTACAGCAAATGCTGTGCATGCAAAAGGTCCCAGGTTCAATCCTTGGCATCTTCAGGTGGGTCTGAGAGAGACTCCTGCTCAATAACAGCATGTGTCTGCCCTCATGACAAGGGTATCACTCCAGCTTACCTGGACTCACTTGGAAAGGCAGCCACTCCAATGCTTTCAGCAGTGCAACCATACGGCCCAAACCTCATCACCACCCCACTCTAGCCCTGTCCAGGTAAGCAGCAGCAATTACGGTGTCGGGAGGGCAGCTTCGCCCAACCACAGATACTGCTCCTGCCCTTGCCTGCAATCCTAGAGCACTGCCAGTCAGTGTCTACAATACTGAGCGGGATGGACCATTTGCCTGGCTCAGTATAAGGCAGATTCCTAGGTTCCTATGGCTGGAACTGAATTTGGCATTTCCAATTTCAATAGCGATGAATGGGAGACAGGGTGGCATGGTGGTTCAAAGATTGTTGAGCTAGAATTGGAGAGACCCAGGTTCAAATCTGCACTCAGCCACAAAGAATGTCTCTCAGAATAACCTACTTCACAGGGCTGTTGAGAGGATAAAATGGGGGAGTGGGGGAGAGAACCACGTGCAACACTTTGAGCCCAGGGGGGTGGGAGGAGGTGCGATATGAATGTAATAAACAAATTGATAAAAAATGAGTGGAAGGAAGGACCAATCTAAGGTAGAAAGAGAAGGCAGGAATAGAACATGTAAGAAAAAAATAGATAAAAAATCTTGCCCCTGATCCATGGCTTAAAACAGGACAAGCATCTTCCCCTTTCAAACTTCTGTTTAAAGAACAGCATGGGATTCCATATTATAAATCTCTCATAGTTTTATTTAGCCTTTTTGTAAGGTTTGAGGTTTTTTCCCCCTGCAAATCAACTTCTTTCCTCTCAGCTTGATCTTTACAAATTGGTCAAGTCTATACAAATGTATTGCATATTTACAAAGCCATGATGAAGAAGTCTTTCAAAAAAGGCTGTGGCACCCAGGAGAAACATTCTGCTCTTTAACTTATTCAATATAAGCCCAGAATTCCCATTCTGTCTTTTGAATTTCCTAAGCCTATTGCTGGTTGGAACAACTAAAGCCTTCTGGGTTAAACCACCAAATGTAATCTATGATTGCTGTCTTGCTTTCCGATTCCCTTTGTTGATGTCCTGCAGTGGAAGCATCATCCAATTTATATGCATTTATTTTTTATTTTATTTATTTATTATATTTCTATACCACCCAATAGCCGAAGCTCTCTGGGCGGTTTACAGCATAAAAACATCCAGTATACAATTAAAAACATATATCAAACAGATTGAAACAATATAACAAAATAACTAAACATAGTTAAACACATGGACACGACAGACATGCATCAGTTTATCATACCTTTCTCTCATTCACTGGGATACCATGAATGTGAAATGAACACTTGGTAGGTGTTCTATCTGGTATGCCTTTTTCCTACTTGTTTAGGCTTCTGGGATGCTGAAATCAGATGGAATTTATATTTGCTCCTTGGGAACACTGAATTATGCAGCCCAATTTAACATCAGGATGGTATAAGAACTTCAGCAAAGTGAACTGCTCTAAATGGAAGGGACTTTGGAGTATATTAGTTATGTATTCAAATTTTAGGGATGTGTGACGCAAACAACACTGGGAGTGGAAATGGCCAATATTCATTTATTCATCCCATGTCTGGAATGGAAATCAATCCAGCAAATAACAAACGGTATTCACTGTTGTTGTTGCTTACAGGGTGCAAACGATACATAATTGATTACGTCCCACCATTTGCATTGCTTTCAATTTATGTAAATTATGGGATTTTACCACAGAGGACAGTGAGATGAATAATATAGGTTTTGGTGGAAGATGAACTGCAGTGGAATGGAAACAGTGTTGCATGCGATGAACATGGGCGGAATGGAAAACAATTGTTTTTTTACATTCCTGTCTTCAATATATACTCTGTTCCATGCCCATATAAGACCACAGGGCAGCTGACAAGAAAATCAGCCCTACTGTCAACTGATCACACAAATGACAATTAAAATTTAAATATTTGTTCAAAAAAGTGACAAAAGCTACTATATATCCAAACAAAAGGCCAAGACTGCATCCCAAAAGCACTTACCACAAATTCTCATGTTCTAACAATCTATAGATAGGGTCATGGAAAGAAAGCTAAGAGGAAGCTACACAAAAGAGCAGTGGCAGTGAAGAGATGATTTGATTTCTTGGCAGGAATGCTTTTGCCAAAGTAAGTTCTAGAACAAAGTAAGTTCCTTACCCAGGCTCGCTTCTGGGCTTCTCCCCCTCCCCACCATGGCCATGTTGTCCATCCTGCCCTTCACACCACCCATCGACAAGTGGCTGCTGGGCTGGAAGAAAGGTGAGTAGAACAGGCTGGAGAAGTGGTGCGAGAAGGCGGTCAAGAGCCTGGTGAAGAAGCTTAAGAAGACTGGGTAGTTGGACGAGCTGGAGAAGGCCATCACCACCCAGAGCATCAACACCAAGTGCATCCCCATCCCCAGGTAGCTGCCTCTTTTCGGCTTGCATCCAATGACTGAGTTTGGTTTAGCAACAGAAGTCTCAAAAATGGGGTCTGTGACTCCCTTCCCTGGCTCTCCCTGTCAGGTTCCTACCTGCTCGTGGTTACTGCCTTTCACTAGGCACCACCAGGGACTCCACCAGTCCGGACTGTCCTTTTTATGGTTTCTCTCTCCGCTCTAGCACAGATCTCAATAGATCACCCTGCTAGGCAGCACCACCAGTCACGTTCTACAACCAATGTTCCCAGAGACCTTGCCTGAGTCTCTCTATCCGGTTACATTTGTGACTGCGTGCCTATGCTGTTCCCAACCCCCTTGTATCAATGCAGATAACTCATAACTTGGGGTTGCTCTGGATACTTATAATGTTATCTTCTCCTCTTCACCGCTGCCACCATTTGTTACTGTTTCCCTTCAGCCTTGGTAATTACCTTACCCTCCCTTCTGGTCTGTGAAATCCCAGCCAAGGATCAGGCCTTCGGTAAACCAAAATAGTATTTATTAAATAACATTAATAACAAGATAACTTTGATAATGATCTACAAGCTTATGGTTTCATCTATTACTGTGATATTTGATTTATTACTAATCCGAACTCCACCTCCCTCTTTCTCCACACTCTCCTGACATACACCAACTCACACCCACCTCCAAACTCCACCAAAACAACCCACTCACGTCCACCCCGATTCAACTGTCATCCTTCCATTTATACTCTCAGCCATCCAAACACTCAGCCAATCATCCAGCATTCTACTGCTCATTTACTCCCCCCTCCTCTTTCATTCCACTTACCATGTATCTTCTATACAAACAGCACTTACCATATACACATTAATACAGGAACATCACATTCCCCCCCCCTTAAAAATAACGGCAGAGTATTATTCCTGCTCTAGGATTCATATGCCGCGTTAACAATAAAACCAAGTCTTTATGGGGAAAATGTCTTTTTTGTTCCTACGTCTGCATCACGTCACTGCAGTCCCAGACACCTGCCTTGACAGTCCATCGGCCAATACATTGTCCTTGCCTTTTATGAACTGGAAGTCCACTTGATAGTCTTGTAGGGCCCAGGACCACCTCTGCAGCATAGTGTTATGGTTTTTCATAGTCTGTAACCATAACAAGGCCCGATGGTCAGTCGTCACCGTAAATCTTCGTCCCCACACATATGGGCGCAACTTGTTCAGTCCCCACACGACCGCTAGGCACTCCTTTTGGACCGATGAATAGTTTTTCTCCCTTGACGTCAGCTTGCAACTCAGATATGCCACTGGATGTCTGGTGCCTTCTCTCTCCTGCAGCAAGATGACTCCCAGCGCGAGGTCCGATGCATCCGTAGCCACGATGAATGGTTGCTCATAGTCTGGTGCTATTAATATAGGTCCTTGGCACAAGGCTTGCTTCAGCAGATCAAAAGCCTTCTGACATTCATCGGTCCATACCACACGCTCAAAACACTTTTTCTTTGTCAACTCATGCAAGGAGGTTGCTATTTCCCCACAATCTTTCACAAACTTTCTATAAAAACCAGCCACACCTAGAAATGCCCTAACTTGTTTTTTAGTTAAGGGGATAGGCCACACTTGTATTGCCTCCACCTTGCTCCATAAGGGGGTGATTTTCCCACTCCCCACCTTATGTCCTAAATAGATTACTTCCTTCAGCCCAAACTGGCATTTCTTAGCTTTTATTGTGAGGCCTGCTTTTCTTAATGCCTCTAATACTGTTGTCAGGTGTTGGACATGCTCAGGCACCGACTTGCTAAAAATGGCCACGTCATCGATATAGGCCACTGCAAAATCTGACATGCCTCGCAACACAGTATTAATTAGCCTCTGAAACGAACTTGGTGAGTTCCCTAGTCCCATGGGTAAAGTCACAAACTCATATAACCCATCTGGTGTACTGAAGGCAGTTTTGGCTCTGGATTGTTCGTCTAGTTCCATCTGCCAAAATCCTTTACAGAGGTCTATCGTAGAGATAATGGTTGCTGCCCCCAATAACTCTAACATTGCGTCCACCCTAAGCATAGGATACGCATCTGGGACCGTAATTTTATTGATTAACCGATAATCAATACAAAATCTTGTCGTTCCATCTTTTTTCGGAACCAGGACAATACTTGAGGCCCAGGGACTGATGGATTCCCTGATCACTCCTAGTTCCAGCATATCTTCGACCTCCTTTTTAATTTCACTCAAAACTTTCCCATTCACACGGTACGGAACAGATCTGATTGGGGCATGATTTCCAGTATCAATGGAATGTCTGGCTATACTGGTTCGGCCAGATTTATTACTAAAGAGATCTCCATAGTTTTTCAAAACTCTCAGAATCTCTTCCTTTACTTCTTCTTTCACCTCCTCCGACCATTCCACTTGTTCTACCCCTCCTTTGTCTTTGCTTTCCTGTACCAAATCTGGAAGTTCAGGCCCACTTCCCTCAGGGAATAAGGTAACTTGCAACACCTCTGCATCCCTGGTATGGTAAGGCTTCAACATATTTACATGAACCACTTTGTTTTTGTTTAATTGGTCTGTGGTAATTACATACATCACTGTGTCAAGCTTTTCTCTTATGGTATATGGTCCTTCCCAGTTAGCCTGTAATTTATCATGTTTCCTGGGTATGAATGCCATAACCATATCTCCCACATCATACACACGTTCCCTGGCTGTTCTGTCATACCAGTAACTTTGCCTCTGCTGAGCTTGACTTAAATTGTTTTGCACAACTTCCATCATTTGTTTCACTGGTTCACATTCATCCTTTCTCTCAGCAGGCATCCACAGTCTATATAAAATCCCATTCTCACACACAATTTGATTCCTCAGCTTGTCAGTAAAGGGAATCTTTTGTGTCAGGGCTTGCTCCTTTATTTGCTTCAAACTTGTATCCCTATTCAGTTCTTCCCTGAACTGCTCTGCCTCTTCACTAGAGAATTTTTGATCCAAGTTGTTTCTTTCAGCAGGCCTTCCAGGGGTTGCTATGGTGACCGTAGGCTCAAAAACAGGTTCCACCCTGTTTCCTTCAGCCCCTTTTAACATGGTTTCTGTTTCTCTGCCAAGTTGTTGTCTGGTCACCACATATATTTTTCCTTGTGCCCCCATTACATATCTTCCCAGTATCACTGGCTCTTGTTGTTGGGCATTAATACCCACTTTATATTTTCCCTCTCTGCCTCTCCACTGCATTTTCACTAGGGCCATGGGTAAGCTTTCTGGTTTACCCCTCACACCTTGGATAGTCACCGTTTCCTGAGGTAATATTACCTCAGATTTTATTAAATCTGGCCTCAGTAATGTCTGAGCGGCACCAGTATCAAGCAATGCCCAATAATTTGCCCCTTATACACTCACTTCCTCTCTCAGACTTGAATCAACGTCTTTTACTTCTGTCCAGTTTATCTGGCAGAACTGAACCTTTTTCGTTGTTAGATCTTTTGGTTCTGTTTTTACTGCCCTTGCCTGAGCAGGATTACTAATGGGGTTGGCAACCTCACATTGAAAACGTAGGTGCCCCCATCTACCACATTTATAGCATAAATTCTCCTCCATTTTAGGGTACACAGATCCACTCTGGGGTGTCCTGTGCCCTTCAGATTTTACTGGAGGACTCACTCGCTGTGGCACCACATCCTTTTTGCCGCCATTATATGGTCTGGGTTTAAACTCTCTTGATGTTTTCCCCACCCAGCCAGTTCTATTGGAGGCAAAGTGATCCGCCATCTCTGCGGCCTCCTGCACCGATGTAGGGGAATGGTCTTTGACAAGGAGCCTTATTTCTGGTGGTAACTGATGGAATAATTGATCCAGTATCATGAGGCTTTTCACCTCTTCCACTGACGGTGATTTGGCACTACTCATCCACTTTCCAAATATATCCATCAACTTTGCTCCCAGTTCAACAAAAGACCTCCCTGCTTGGATCTGACAGATTCAGAATAACTTTCTAAAATAGTCAGGTCCCAGTCTGAACCTTTTGTATACTGCCTCTTTAAACTCGGCATATGTGACGGGCTTGTCTGAGGGGAAATATTGGTATACCTCTGCCAACTCCCCCTTGATCAAGTTCGATAAATATTGCATATATTTATCCTCTGGTAGCCCCCACATTTGAGCCACTTTTTCAAAAGTGCTGAGGTAAATCTGTGGATCTTGTCCAGGCTCAAACACTGCAAAATCTTTCGGTGTATCCTTTATTTTAGTTTCATTTCTGTCCTTTCTTGTTTCCTCAGAATGAAATTTCTCTCTTTCAAACTTTAACTTTTCCACCTGTAATTCAGCATCCAATGCTCGTTGCTTCTCCCTCTCCTCAAACCCCATTCTTATTCTCTCTATTTCCAACTCCTGCTGTTTTTCCTTCTCTTCCGTTTCAAAGACCCTCTGCTTGTCTTTTTCCTCAGCCTCCCTCCTCAATCTCTCAGTTTCCAACTCCTGCTGTTTTTCCTTCTCTTCCATTTCAAAGACCCTCTGCTTGTCTTTTTCCTCAGCCTCCCTCCTCAATCTCTCAGTTTCCAACTCACGTTCCCATCTTAACTTCTCTCTCAAGTACTCTATATAAGCAGGATTGCTTGAATACCCTTCTGGGGTCTCTTCCCTGACAGGTTGTTTTTGCTGGACAGTTGTAAAAGCTATTAGTGCTACCCTCAGTTCATCTACCCCTTTACCCTCGTGAGGTAAATTGAATGTTATGCACTTCTCCACCAGCTCCTCTCTTTTCATTTTTATATATTAAGCCATGGTGTTGGAGTTCACTCACTCTTTTCCACACACTCTTTGCCAGTCACTCTCACAAGTAATCTTTATTTGTTATTTCTGTTTGCCACACCACTGTTAGGGGCTCTCTTTTGTCCATATCCCACCGCTACCACCACCTGTGATGCCCTTCCCTGGCTCTCCCTGTCAGGTTCCTACCTGCTCGTGGCTACTGCCTTTCACTAGGCACCACCAGGGACTCCACCAGTCCGGACTGTCCTTTTTATGGTTTCTCTCTCTGCTCTAGCACAGATCTCAATAGATCACCCTGCTAGGCAGCACCACCAGTCACGTTCTACAACCAATGTTCCCAGAGACCTTGCCTGAGTCTCTCTATCTGGTTACATTTGTGACTGCGTGCCTATGCTGTTCCCAACCCCCTTGTATCAATGCAGATAACTCATAACTCGGGGTTGCTCTGGATACTTATAAAGTTATCTTCTCCTCTTCACCGCTGCCACCATTTGTTACTATTTCCCTTCAGCCTTGGTTATTACCTTACCCTCCCTTCTGGTCTGTGAAACCTCAGCCAAGGATCAGGCCTTCAGTAAACCAAAATAGTATTTATTAAATAACATTAATAACAAGATAACTTTGATAATGATCTACAAGCTTATGGTTTCATCTGTTACTGTGATATTTGACTTATTACTAATCCGAACTCCACCTCCCTCCTCCTCCACACTCTCCTGACATACACCAACTCACACCCACCTCCAAACTCCACCAAAACAACCCACTCACGTCCACCCCGATTCAACTGTCATCCTTCCATTTATACTCTCAGCCATCCAAACACTCAGCCAATCATCCAGCATTCTACTGCTCATTTACTCCCCCCTCCTCTTTCATTCCACTTACCATGTATCTTCTATACAAACAGCACTTACCATATATACATTAATACAGGAACATCACAGGGTCCAATCCCAACAGTCTGCTGGGACTGGAACAGAGTAAACTGTGTCTGAGAGAGACTCTAAGCATGGAATATTGTGTGCTGGCAAAGACAGAGAGTGATCCATTTTAAATTCACTTGTTCAAACTTTTTCTTGGACATTTTTGTTCTTAATAATGTTGTTTGTTATTTTGTTTAATTTTTGTAAATTGTATTGCTTTTATGGATGTATGTTTATCCTTTTGTTTATTTTTCTTTGTAAGCCGCCTGAGGGCCTTTTGTCAAAAGGCGGGGTATAAATAAATTTAATAATAGTAATAATAATAATATGTAGGTAGGGTCCATCCCACAACTGTGATCCTAGGGGGGCATTAGAACTGGGGATCCATCCCTCCCCAGAGCCAGTCCTGAATAAGTTCAGCAGGTGGGGCTAAGGTTTAATTTGGGTAAGAGGTCCCTAATTAAACATATGGCCAGGAGGTGGACAGGGGAAGGAGATGTTGTATTACCTTCCTGCACTCACAACCAAGAACAGAGGTCCTATTTTGCAGGCAACCTTCCTGCACCTTCAGTGAGTATCTGCACCCCGCAAGATCTCTCCCTCCATTCAACAGCTGATCAATGGAGGGAGCGATCCTGTGCACTGCTGCTTTCCAAGGGACTTTCCTTCAGGAAAGCCACTTCCAAAGCAGCACCTACACCCCACAGGATAGATGCCTCTGTTTAGAAGAAGCACTGATGCTGTGGGACAGTGTTCAGGCTGGAAACAGAGCTGTGGTGTTGGGCCTACTTTCTCCAGGAAAGATGCAGCAGGTGGGTCTTGGCCTTTTCACATTTTTCCCACCTGATGGCTGCCTTGAAATTCCAGTTTTTAGAGTTTCAAGAAGCAATATTGGGTTTCCATTCAGTCAGCCGCAGGTACCATGGCCAAAGGTTAGGTGAGATGGTATTGTGGTCCAAATCATCTGGCTGGCACTGGCTTGGGAAAGCTAGTTTAGATTATGCAGATTATGATGTTGTGAATAGTCCTGGAGGTTCCTCCCATCCCTATGATTCTATGAATTTTGTATTATTTTAATGGCATACTAAATTTACATGAAAACACATGTAGGTGGCTCTGTAGCCAGCCATCCTTGTTAGATGGGGCAGCCACATTGATAGATAGAGAAGTCACTTGTCTAGGTGGGGCATTGGGGGGGAAGAGGTGCATAGAGCCAGCCAATCCCAACCCCCTCACAGATGGAGAGGATGTGAGAGCTAAGCCAAGGGAAGGGGAAAGCAGTGACCTTCCCCCATCACTCCCCCATCCAGAGAGTGTGTTAATTTACATGAACGAAGTTTAATCTGTTGAGTTGTCTCACCCTTTTCTGAGAGATCCCTAGGAATATCAGACTCAAAAGCTTAACTTTGCCTATAGCTACAGTCCCATTTCACCTGAGACCTGTCCCTGTGTTCTGATTCTTCATGAACTGAACTTCTTTGGTAAAGACATTGAGCTCCTGAGTTTGGCTTTGATGCTGCATTAGGTATCTCAGTTTTGATTCCACCTGAAAAACAAACTTGTACATACTACAAATTAAGGAAAGGGCAGAGAGAAAATAAATGGCCAGTATGATTGTGAGTATAGTGAGTGCTTTAAAAGAGTGTTGGGTAGCCATTTTTTTCAAATCTCTTTGTTACCTCTTCATTTCACCCTTTAGCAATAAGCACCCAATCCTGCTCTATTCATTATAATTACTGCAGAATAAACAAATTCTTACTTCTTACTGCAGGCAAACAAACCTTCTTTATTGCTAGCTGGGTAGACAGCACAGCTGAAACTGAAAAGCAGAGCAAATGAAAGTCCAAGGGGTGGAGTCTAACTCTAGCCCATAATATAAAGTTCTAATATTTAACTCTTCAAGGGATGTGTTCCTATACAGGCTGTGTTTTTCCCCCAGGATCACTTAAGTAAGTATAGGGTGATTGTGATCAAGAAAAACCCACCCTTAGTAAGGGAAGTCTTGATTGAGCAGACTTTTGGGGGCTCTACCAGATGAGGCTCCGTTATGCATTCACCCTGCCTGATTCACTGAATTTTTCAGAGGGTCCTTTTCTTAAATTGCTCCTGTTCTTAAAATAAACTATCATTCTTTAAATGGAGGCTGTCATTGTCTGTCATGTCACAAATTAAAAAGACAATTTCCCAAACAATTCGGGGGGGGGCGAGCACAGCTCTAGGTGGGATAGTGCCACAATTCCCCCCTCCCCATGAACTGTAGGTAAGCCCTAGCATGTTTTTTTGTAAAGGATTAATCCATAAATATTCAAGCAATAATATTTACCTGGATTATCAGGATTCCAAAGCATTTGAAGTGCACCCTCTGCTAGCAAGAATGTCATTTTCCAATAGAGGACCTCCGTGGCTCAGCAGTAGAGAATCTGCTTTGCATGCAGAAGATCTCAGGTTCAGTCCCCAGCATCTCCAGGCAGGGCTGGGAATATTCCTCGTTTGAAACCCTGGAGAGACAAGTGCAGACAGTTGTGAGTAGAATAGGGAGCATGTTTACATCAAAGCTATTTTCCATTTGCTTAGCACTTCTGTTACACATCCAAAAAAATGCATGCATGCACACACACACACACACACACACACACACTGAGACATGCAGACCTTTTGGGCACTTTCCTGCTGCAACTGGTTTACTAAGTTGACATTTTGCATGAATAATATATAGGTGCACACAGTGAGACTCCTGTATTAAACAGGGATTGGGTCTCTCATCAAATCCTCATGGAATAATCCTACACCAACTTACCTTGGTGTAAAAACCACTGAACTCAATGGGATTTAAAACATGTAAAGGCTTGCAGTGTAATGATATTATTTGATTATTTGATCTAATATTGCACATGCATATATTAAATATTAAATGAAGTTAAGTGTTACATGAAAACACATGCAAGGAGGCCCCAAGAGCTTTCTTTCTTTCTTTCTTTCTTTCTTTCTTTCTTTCTTTCTTTCTTTCTTTCTTTCTTTCTTTCTTTCTTTCTTTCTTTCTTTCTTTCTTTTAAATGTATGCCAGTTGCTGGGGATCCCAAGTAGGACAAGTGCTCTTTCACTCATATCCTGCTTGTGGGCCTCCTGTGGGCATTGCATTAACCACTAGGAGAACCGGATGTTGGACTAGATGAGCCTTTGGCCTGATCCAGCAGGGCTCTTCTTCAAATCAGGTTTTGCAGGGCACCTCTACTTTCACCTGGAGTTCTGCATGAGGAAAACAACTGGAGTGGCAATATGGAATGTAAAAACATCTGGAAGTACAAAGGTTAGCCCTCCTCCCTCATTGCTGCTCCATTCTAAACTGGTTTTATTTTTAAAAAAGAAAAGCCACCAGAGCTTACTTAGTTACATTTAAATGTAATTCATTCTTGGCCATTTAGATAATGCAATGATAATACCAACTGTAATTGGTATACTGACTCAAGGTCCAACAACATTTGGCCACAACCTAATTCAAGTGTGTGGAACGTCTGGCCCTCCAGATGTTTCTGGACTGCAACTCCTATTGCCCTTGACCATTGGCCATGATTGTTGGTGCTGATGGGAGTTATAGTTCAAAAAGTTCTGGAAGGCCCAAGGTTGCCCACACCTGCCCTGATTATTTTCAGTTTATTGTGCAATATCCAGCCAGACTTTTTGCATATACATCAAATATATATATATATAAACAAATTAAAAACAGAGATTAAAAAAGAATAAGATAGATCAGTTATATTAACTAACTAAAATAATACAAATAATTCTTATTTAAGATTAACTAATTAATAGATTAATTAAAATGGCTCTGGGAACATACATTGTCACTGGAAGGAACAGCAACTTTCCTCCTCTCTTAGATAGATAGATAGTTTAACACATTTAGCAGCCCGATAAGTCACAGAGAAACCCGTTTCTGCCAATAAAAATACAATTTTATTTTAAAAGGCATGATCTCTAAAACCAGCAATGAGGACGACAAGATATCCAGTTCTTATGTCTGGATATAATGGACATTTTATGAGAAAGTGAGCTATGTCTTCTACTTTGTAAAAAAGGTTGAGAAGCAATTAATTATATGTACAATATGTAATTGTGAGCATATCTATCTAGTGACAAAAGAAAAAAATCAAACTCTGCTGTGCATTCAGGTTTGTAACATGTTGAATTTCAAATTTGGTTTATCTATGGAAAATGTATTCAAAGGGGGGAAAACACACAACCACTTTCTTGTCTGAGCAGTCTTTGCAAATCACTTTTGCTCTTAGGCCTACCAACTCCTCCTTCCTCTCTTTCAGACTGAGGAAGATGAACTGTTTCAAGTATGCATTGAAAACAGAGTTAAAGAGCATGCATATATTCTGTTTAATTCATCACTCTCTTCCCAGCAGAGAAAAATCTAGGAGAATAAATCCCCTGTCTAAATCAAATGAAGTGTAATTTACAAAACTTCCTTCACCTCATATTGTATGAGTCATGGCACTTATGCTCAAAGACCTACATTTGATAGAATCTTACAGTATTCCACAGCACGACCAAATGTAAGTCTCATAAAATCCACTCCATATAGCTAACGATGCAGTCCTACATGTATCCACTCATATGTAAGCCCCATTGAGTTCAATGGGACTTATTACCAGGTAAGTATGAGTTTTGTACAGTAAAATGCATTGCCATCATTGAGAAATCAGAAGTCTCTACGTACACACACACAAACATATACACCTCTCTGGCCTCTGTCCAAGAAAGCAAGAGGCATTATCACAGTTCCACAACGTATTCTAGCCAAGCAAAGGTAGGGTAGGGTAGGGTAGTGAGGGATGCAGCCTAGGGAGAAGGGATGCAGCTTGGAGAGAGACACGAGGGCCAGATAGTCAGACCTGGAGGGCCACATTCAGGTACCTTGCCTGAGGTTGCATATATGTGTATACATTTTGACTATGCTTATTGCCTGTATTGAAATCCAGAGTTGTGTTGTTGTTTTTACTTTATGTTTTTGTTAAAAAATAAACATGCTAGACATAAAAAAAATCAGTTTAAAAATAAGCTGGCATGTTTCCTTTCTTAATAAGGAAGACTTTAAACTTTAAAAAAACAGCAAGAAACAGATGGTGTGTACCCAAAGGGGAAGGGGGGGAAAATATAATATTTTTGCTACCCAGATTTCAAACAAGCAGTTGGCTAGCAGCAGTTGCACAAGGAAAATATATTGTTTCTTTGCCTCTGCAGTGCATGGTCTCTTGAAGGTGAAGCATCATTCCATAGGTGGGGAAACGAGAATCCACTATCCTAATATCTAAGATAAAGAGGCAACAGTCCACAGGGGTATATCTCACACTTTCTAAATCTGTCCTAAATATATAGCCAGAAATATTCCTTCTCACTGTATATTGCTCTGGACCAGCCCTATAAAATGAATTACTCTTTAGGGAGCATCACATATAAAATTGGATGCTGCTGGAACTTCCAAAAAATATGGCTATATGGCAGGGATGGGGAACTTGTGACCTTTCAGATGTTGTCAGACTGTATCCCCTGTCATCCCTGATCATTGATGTTACTGACTAGGGTTGATGGGAGTTGGAGTCCCACAACATCTGGAAGGTTATGGGTTCCTCATATATGGTGAATCGTTGATGGGCAGGTGTCTAAGGCTGTGTACACATGACAGTTTATTTTAGAATATACGGAGACTGGGTTTTCTACCTAGTCACCTTCACACACAATCTACACCCGTTGCATATTTTTTTTTGCCCTTGAAAAGTGCTTCTTGATAAACTGGTTTCATTCTGAAAAGACAAGCTCATTGATTCTGCATTACCCCACAGTGTGTCCGTTTGGAAACAGATGGAGGTGGTCTCAACAATGGAGGGGGGATATATCGACACCTGCCCAATTATGCGGTGGGTAGCTATGTAACAAGATTGGAAGGGAAGGGTTTTCAAACACTTGTCAAGTAAGCACACACACTCATCTGGATGGCAGGATCTACAATCAATGCAGATTGAAAGCAGCATATTGAGGACCAGCATGAACAATTTCATATTATGCAAAACTACATTTCTGTGCTACAAACAGGTAAGTGTGTACACAGCCTAAGTTTATTCTGCAAAAATCTTGATGTCTTATTTTGGTAGAGGAGAAAAAAAATTTGGGGGGGAAATTACTCCTGACTATTTATTTATTATTAAAAAATATGTTGCAATTAGGGTCTGCACCACTGCTTGCTGCACTCACCAACCCCCCATCCACCCATGTTAACCCTCTAGAGCTTCCCCTTCCTACCCCAGGAAGCTACTAAGCTCCCTTTTCACCTTCCCAACCCCATTTCTGAAGCCACTTATCTTTTATTCTGCAGCCCTGCTTTGCATCTCTGTTTTCACCTTCGACCCCATGTCCATGCCTCCTCCTCCCCCTTTTGTGCAACTCCCCCTTGCACACAGATCACCCCCACTGTAACCTCCTGCACCTTCTTCCACACACTTCAACTACTAAGCAACCTTTTCACCATCCAGCCAATTATGAAGCTGTTTACCCCTCCTGTTGTGCAGCTTCTTTCATACCCTTGCTTTCATCGTCATACCCATTCCCATGCCTCCTACTCCCTTCTTTTTGCAACCCCATCTGCACCTCCATTTTCACCTTTACTCCCTTTCCCCTCCCTCCTCCCTTTTCTCAATCACCCCTTGCATACAGAACACCCCCATTTCCATGCCTCTTCCCCCTCCCCTATTCTGCAGCCTCCTTTGACCACCGCCCCATTTTTACCTTCAACCCTTTCCCCTACCTCTTTCCTCTTTTTTCAACTCCCTCATGCACACAGACCACCCCATTTGCATGCCTCCTCCCCTGTCTCCTATTATGTGGCCTCCTTTGCATGCACTCACTTGTGATGATATATGTTGCTGTATAAAAGCACTTTTGTAAACTGCTTAGAGGTCTTCACCTTCAAGCAATATACAAATGTTGTTTAAAAATTAATTAAATAAATAGATATTCTAAATTATTACATTGAATCTGGAACTTTATGCTGAAGACAACACATGGTACCAGGAGTGAAATACATTGTGTGACGGTACTATGGAATATTTGAGGGCTCCGTATCCTTTATCTTTCTCACATGAGGTAACTGACAAATGGAAAAGGGAGATGTTTGAGTACAGTGAGAAAGGAGGGCTGTGAAGCAGGGATTGAGAGACAATGAGAGAAAAAATATGGTTTGAAAGAATGGCAGAGGTTTGAGTACAGCAAGAAGGGAAAGGATATGTTGTGTTAGCTTCTGTGCTGTCCCTATCTCTGCTATTTCTCCATGTTAAAACATTTTTTTAAAAACCCTCAATATTCCTCCCTTGCCAATCTATTCAGACTTTTCTTGTTGTTTTAAACCACCACTTTCTCCCACCAGTGTCCCTCCTTTCTTGCTCCCATGCCACAGCCACTGCTGTTATGTAACCTGTCTTCTCTTTTTCTACCCTACCCAGCCCTGACTTTGTCAGAATTGTGATGAGGAACTACAAATCCTCCAGTGGGGACTATGTCTGGCTTCATGAAAATCCAGGATTGTGATGTGGCACTACAAATCATCCAATGGGGGTTGAGTGGTGAACATTTTTATGTTTTCAATTATATGTAAGTTATGGAGTGTTTCTGCTCAGGGTTTGAGCCATCCATCTATACCCTCTTTCAGAGTATTTGTCTAGGCTCCAACCAAAGAAGCAGGACTCGAGGACTAGATTTTTCTGCATGGAGCTTTATTCAAGAATTCAGTACAGGAATGCAGCATCACACTCTGAGGCATAAATCAGGATTACAGGAGCACACTGGACTTATCTGTAAGCATTATGGAGGCAGCAAGACTCATTGTTGCAACAGAGAAAACACAAACATTGCAGGACTTATATAACAACGAGATGTGGTGTCTGCACACTGTTCAAGCTCTTTTTCACCTCTGCCGTAAGATGAGAGCTTATTCTAAGAGCAGAAAGAGAACAGCCTAATTAACAGCATCTCTTCTTCAGCCAGTGGCCTTGGCCACAGTATTATCACTTACTCTGGTAAGCTTACTTTTGCCTTCAACTCTCTGAAAAAACTCCCTGTTAGTAGTAGTCAAGAAGGGAGCTTGTAGGCTTTCCTTGACAGAACACTAAAAGATTTTCTGAGCACAAAAAGGGTCTGAGGCTTCTGGAAGCATTTTCCCCAGATCTACCCCAGCCCCTTTCCAAACATCTGGAATGCACTAATTTCCCCATTCCTGCCAAGGAGTCTCCATGGGGCCCGTGACAGCATTCCATTACTTGCCCTCACCCAGGTTTTCTGTATTTCCCTCGCAATGTAGCCACTGAGCATGCATTGGACTGTTTTGAGCCCTTCCCCTTTTAGGGATTTTTTTTTTTTTGCAAAATTTGGGGCTCCACCCAAGTCTCTCAATGCCCCCCTTCTAAATGGGTGGTGCTGTTTCGGCTTCATAAGGATCCACACTCAGAGAATGAATTTACAATTAGTATATTACAACTGGATCCTGCAACGAAATGTTGCAGGTGTAGTGTCAGGTTTGTAGCCAGCAAACCAGCCATGCACTCTTCCATGATACCCCTACCCCCTTTTCCATCCCCCCTTCTTTTAACAGACAACTTGCTCATTCTTCCTCATTGGGCTGTTTTGGAGTCATCCCTAGGGGTGGGCACATCTATCCCAGTCTGTCTCATCCTGCATGTGGACATCTTAAAGTATATCCTGCCCCATTTCTGTACATTTTTTAAGGTTAATTCCAGGGAAAGCCTAAAAAATCTGAATAACAAAATAGTTACAAACAAACAAATGAGTATTACGAAATGAACTGAGACCTCACATTCTCTTTTTTCTAGTTTCAACACTGTAAAGCTGCTTGGAGCAGATTCAAAGCATGGCACTTCTCTCGTGCAGAGTAAAAACATTTTTAAAAAATGGGGCAGGAAGCAATCACATGTGGCTTCCTTTGTAATTCTATCCATAAAGGGCTAGTCACTGTACATGCAACAAACTGACTGGCTCATGTTTACTGCACCTTCACAGTTTTACTCCACCCTTCATCAAACATGGGTTCCCAGGGCACGTATATGTGCAGAGAACATAACATGAGAACATAATGAGAGCCCTGCTGTATCAGACCAGAGGTCCATCTAGTCCAGCATCTTGTTCTCACAGTGACCAGCCAGATGCCTAGGGAAAGGCCACACGTAGGATATGTGTGCAAAAGCACTCTCCCCCCTCATGTTCTCCAGAAACTGGCATTTAGAGGCATACCATCTGCAATGCTGGAGATAGTACACAGCCATCAGGACTGGCAGCCTTATCCTCCATGAATTTGTCCAATCCCCTGTAAAGCTGTACCCGTTAGTGGCCATCACTACATCCAATGACAGTGAATTCCACAGTTTGACTGTCTGCTATGTGAACAAATTCTTCTTTTTGTGTTACAACACTGAGATTCATTGGAATACCCCAAGTTCTAGTGTGATGAGAAAATCTCTTTCCACATATCCACACCTTGCATAATTTTGTGCACTTCTATCAAGCCCCCCTTCCGCCTACCTTCTTTTAAAAACAAATGGCCAGATGTTTCTGCTCCTTATAGAGGAGTTGTTGCTGCTGTTTACATTTCTTATTGCGTTATTCAAACAAGTCTCAGAAGATAAAACACAGACAAAAGCAATTGAAACCCAATTTCCCCCCCCAAAAATTCCTAAAATGGTCATTCAATGACACAATGACAATGTGGACTAAAAACAACAGTGGATGCCGATTGTGGCCCAGGGGTGAAATAAGACACAGACACAATATGCATTGGGTTAAATAATGGGCCACTTTATTAACCAAATCCATATCAGAATAATGAACCTGCAGAGGGGAACATAAGTGCAGGATTATCTTGGTGAGTCAGGCAAAGCCTGCTTGCAGCTATTGGGGTGATTCAACCCCTGCCAGGCAAGGGTAGGGTTGCCATATTCCAGTTCCACAAATCCGGGCAGGTTAATTTGCATATTATGCAAATTATTTGCATATTATTTGCATATTATGCAAATATTTGCATATTAATATTTGGATTGTCCAGTTGTTTTGTTTTTGTGCCTAGGAATTACCACCAAAAACTGGGGAAAGATGTGAGAAATCTTTTTTTAAGCAACATTTTCAGCCTTAAATGCCTAGACTCTAGTTTCCAACACTATGGAGTATTTATTGATTGATTAAGAGAATTTATATCCTGCCCTTTTGCTGTTAAAAACAGAGCTCAGCACAGCTTACAAATATAATAAAAACAATAAAAATACACAATCAATATAAAAACATAATAAAAACACAAAATAGCAACAAACATAAAGTAAGTCAGGGCAGCAGCACGGTTAACCATAACATATACAATATATTTCAGAGATGTGGTGGGTGGAGAAAAGCAAGACAAAATGTTAGGAAAAGGAGTCTTTCACACCACATGCTCAGTTGTAAATACTGTTGCAGCAAGTTTTACAAGTTCCTCCAGTATTCCACTGGTGCAGGCACTCAGACATTCAAAGTATCTGTATGTTTCTTAGGTTTTATAAAAGCAGAGCTTTGCTTAACTCAAAATTTCTCAACCACATCTACACAGGTTCCACCTCCATACTCAAAATGAAACTGGGCCTGGAAGTGTGCAACAACCCCACACATACCTTGCTAATTAGATTACCAATGCCAGGATGGCTGTCTTATCGGCTACTCTCCTGCTCCCTGGGCATCATGAAAGACCCAGTCCTGGGCTCAGAAAGAAAATAAATATCTGGTCCTCTTCAAAGTATTGAGAAGACTCTTGTTTTAATTGAAATAATAATTATAAATTCTTGTTTATAATTCTAATGTGAGTTAATTATCTTGCATATGCTGCTGTTGCTTCTATGGCTGTAACGGAGTGAGGTTAAAGATAAGTGAAATGCAAATAGGAAAAAAAAAACACAGAAGGCAGTAACACTTTCCTAAATGTAATACCATACCAACCACAACAAGATTCCTATGAGTAAGGCAAAAAACTAAGCATCTCACAACCAGTCAGGATTCCTAACCAAAAACCAAAAATATGATAAATGAAGAAATATGTATATAAGCATGACTATCAAATATATTTATTATTTACACAAACTGTAAAGATATTTATAGTGCAATCCTAAGTTTATTTATTCAGAAGCAAGTCCCAGCGTATTCAGTAGGGCTTGCTCAAACAGGGACAGAACTGCAACCTCAAGTGATAAGCAACTTCATTCACACAACCCAAAATTCCGAATCATGCCACTTTACGCTGTTTTGCAACTGTTTATACTTGTTTTATGGTCATTGGATTTTAAATGGCTTTATTTCTTGTTGTGAGCTGCATTGGTTTCCAACCCTACCTCACAGGGGTGTTGGAAAGACTCCATACACGCACACGCGCACACAGCAGATGTATAAATACATACAGCCCATATAATAGTTTATTGTCAAACCAGTTGGTCATTGCAGAAAAATCAGTATTAGTTTTTAAAAAATCAGTATTACTTTCCTACAGAATAAAAACTGTAATACCTAAGTAAGCCCTGCCTACTTGCTTTAAAATTGGACTGGAGACAGAAAGAGTTAGAACACAAACATAATTCTTTTTTACATTCACTCCAAAGTCCCATTGATTTTCAGCACATTCATAACCATGTCTACTCAAAGTAACTCCTATTGAATTAAATGGGATTTACTTTGGGCATATGGGATTAGCATTGCTTTTACAAACAGCAAGTATTGGGAAGGTTTTCAAACCACTGCCCAAGCTCTGACTCCTGCACACAAGAGGAAAAAAAACTGAAATGTATATACTTACCCAATTTATGAGATTTTCAGATAAACGGGGGGGTTGAAACCACCATTTTGTTTTCTAGACACTGCCTGAGGTCAATGAAACTGAAACACAATCCCTGATTGGCTGCAATGCTGAACGGGCGGGGTTAAAGCTACAAAGTGCTATAGTACAGTACTGTTTAAAGAAAGATTTAACAGTCGAGGGGGTGGCTGATGTTTTTATGTATATCTCAAGAACCAGACCACCTAGAAACTTAATTTTTTAAAAAAATTAAAGCTGAGTGTCCGGGCCACGTAAGGGGCTAGCCGGGCGCCGGGTGGCATGCATAGAATCTGGGTAAAACCCGGCTATCCGGGCAATATGGCAACCCTAGGCAAGGGGGTGCCAATCTGCCAACCCCCTGCCTTGACCACACCCATGTGGTGTGTAGGAAGGCCAACAGGTGTCACCACCTTCCCCCGGTGCCCTGAAACTCTGAGTGGATGAGACCTGTTGGCCCCAAAGGTGACCTGTATCCTGCCCTCGGGCCGTACAACCCTGAGCTACAGGCCTCCAGAATCGCTATCACTTCCAAAGGTGCCTAAAGGTGTCACCTAGCTGCCCTTCACCCTTAACCTTTCTGCACTTCCTTGCCACCAAAGAGGGGGCAAACCTCTGTTTAGTTCCCACTTGCCCCACCGATGAACAACAGTTCACACAACCCCCCCTGCAGGTCCCCTAAAAGGACATCATTACCCATATCTGTCATATGGACTCTATCTGACCTATATAGTTCAATCCTACTGCGTCTTATCTCTGGATGGTGTATAACCGACCCACCAGAGCCCAAAGAGCCAGCCTGAGCTGCCTATTAACTTTCTTGTGGGTCCTATTTATACCCCTAGGGTCACCTTTGCAGTTCCACTGCCTACGGGGCAAAATATCCGACCACACCAGGTGTACTCCCGGCCAGCATCCTTCGATGGCCTGAAAGTCAGCACACGCCTGCTGCCTATTAACTTTCTTGCGGGTCCTATTTATACCCCTAGGGTCACCCATGCAGTTCCACTGCCTACGGGGCAAAATATCCGACCACACCAGGTGCACTCCCGGCCAGCGTCCTTCAATGGCCCAGAAGTCAGCACACGCCTACTCGATAAGAGCCCTGCCTTTAGCATACCCAGGTCATTACCACCAAGGTGAATAACCAAAACCTGTGCCACCTCACGAACCACTGCTGACTGGAAAAGTGTTGGAAGGAGCCCGTCCCACCGCATCCCTCGGCGGCCAAGCCGCTGCACCATGGCCCACTGGCTAAGCCCCAGCTGTGTGCCAACACCAGATTTTGCCGCCCTGCGGCCGGCCCAAAAGATCATACTATGGCCGCAAAGAGGATGCGTGCTCTTCCGTTTTCTTTCCAGTGGCCTGTCAAAACAAATGAATAACGTATAACAATAATAACCAACTTCAACGGCTAGTGTTTTGACTCCCTGTAAACGATCGCACATGGGACTTGTATGCCTTGGAACGCCATCTGCCCAAAGCCTGTAGTCGCTCCTGGGGGTATCCCAGGCATGCTGTTGTAGAAGCCGCCCCGATACGAAAGGAGTGAGTCCCGAACAAGTGGTGGTCGAGACCCAAATTGTCCATGGCCCTCCGAGTCCAAGCCCAGAATTGGAATTTTGAAAGTGGTTGACCATTCTCATGAGTGAAAAGATATCCTGGTTGTTGACCCCTCAGGGCCAAATAACACCTCAATGCTAACACTGAGCAGATGTCACCCATCAGTGAAGGGGAGAGTATCACCAGCCGACCCTTCCTGCACTGGTCAGTTTTGGACCATCGCAGCCAAAAGAGGGCCTGCTCCTTCTGCCAACTAAGGTCCGATATCAAAAGTGCACATAGAGATAAGTCCCCGTTGGACCTAGCCACCACTTCACTAATCCGGAATGCTCCAAAGAAAAGTATAAGTGCAGTAGCATGAAGAAGCTTGGCCTCAAAATTGGAAGAACATAGCACCTCTCACTGCCTTTGAAGCCCCCTAAGAAGTTCTGGGTGTATCGGAGAGCGAGCATCCGGAATTACAGGGTGCTCCCGTGCCCAACCTTCCAACATCTTACGGATGGGGAAGTCATCTGAAAGGTCCAGAAATCCCTGGGACGTAGCCAAAAAGGAAAGGCCAGAAAGCTTACCTCTAATAGTTGTGACAGCCAGGCCCTTCCTTCTGCCTTCTACACAAAACTCAATGAGGTGCTCCACTGGGACAGGCCATTGTTGTATGTATCCCCTTTCAGCCCTGAAAGCCAAAAGCTCCCTACCTGATCTTTGGTAGCTGGCCATAGTGCTGGGCACAATAGAGAGGCTTATTGCCTTTTCTGATTCAAGCTGCCAATAACCCACAGTTCCGGTGGCACCATGTCCGGTGAGCCCTGGCCCATGGTGCCATCTGTCGAAATCTCTCCATCTGGTTCTGTGACAGAGCATCAGCAATAGTATTATCAACACCTGGGAAGTGGCATGCCAGGAACAGAATATTAAACTGGAGACAATGCAACATGAAGGCGCATAATAGGTGCACGACCCTAGGGTTTTTTGATGATAATGAATTAATAACATGCACCGTGGACAGTTTATCACACCAGAAATGTACTGTGGTATCCCGTAACCTGTCTGGCCAAAGATGTACTGCCACTACTATGGGGAAGAATTCCAAGAGGGTCAAATCTCTGACTAAACCCTCTTGAACCCAGTGCAGCGGCCAGCTACCATGGCACCAGGAATCATTAGAAATAACTCCAACCAAAAGACCCAGAAGCGTCGGAGTGCACTTGGAGTTCAGCCTCCAGTAGGCGATCCCACCTCCAGAAAGAGACCCCATTAAAATCCTGTAGAAACACAGACCAAACTACCAGGTCTGCCTTAAGGGCCGCTGAAACTCTAATGTGGTGTTGGGGATGTGATAGTCCTGACATTGCATCGTACACCCTCCGAAGGAGGGCGCGCCCCGGTGCTACTACCCTGCATGCAAAGTTTAATGAACCTGCTAGCTCCTGGAGAGAAAGTAGTGTCACCTTCCTGGAGGCCAGAACACGTGTGATCTTGTCACGCAACAATTTTAACTTTGCCAGTGGAAGCTGGCAGCATTGGGACAGAGTATCAATTTCAATTCCTAAAAAGGTAATAATAGGGGATGGGCCCTCGGTTTTCTCCTCCGCTAGCAGAACCCCAAGGTACTCTGACAAACCTGCGAAGTGATCCATAAGAGCTTTACAATCACCAGTGCGTGCACAGCCAGCAAACAAAATATCATCCAGATAATGAACCACTGATTGTGCCCCAGACGGCCTCCTGATTGCCCACTCCAGAAAAGAGCTAAAACGCTCAAATACTGAGCAAGAGATCGAACAGCCCATGGGCAATGCTCAGTCCATATAAAAATTGCCCGCAAAAGCGAACCCCAACAATTCGAAGCCCCTGGGATGGACAGGCAGGAGGTGGAACGCTGACTTTATATTGCACTTTCCCATCAGTGCACCAATCCCGCAGTGCCGAACCATCTCAACTGCACTGTCAAAGGGGGTGTAGCTCACTGAACAGAGATGTTGAGGAATAAAGTCATTTACTGACTGGCCGTGCGGGTAGGAGAGGTGATGTATCAAGCGGAACTCACCAGGTGCCTTCTTTGGCACAATGCCCAGTGGAGAAACCCTAAGAGAAGAAGTGGGTGGTGAGGAAAAGGGACCTAAAACCCTACCTGCCTCCCTTTTTTTGTCAATTTTGTCTTGTACCACCTGTTCCATGCTCAAGACCAACTTAAGGTTCTTGGACCGGAACGCACACCTAGGTCCTATATAAGGGATCCAAAAGCCTCTCTTAAAGCCGTATAACAGAAACTGAGCTTCGTGAACTAGGGGGTAAACTTCCAATAAACTTTGTAACTCCATCAACTTAATTGGACTTGGGCCCTTTCCTTGATTTGGGCCAGGAGTTCCTTGCCTCCTGGGCCCGGGGTGGTCCTTATTCCCTCCTTTGAAGAAATGTCTCCTTGGGCAGGACATACAGGCATGCTGGCCCCGACACAGGGAACCCTCATGCCTAAAGTGGCATGAGCTGAGGCCGCAGGAACCACGGGAGCTGAACTCCCAGCAGAGCAGGTGTGATTGAACCCCCTGCCCCGCTGGACCACGGGAAGGGGTCAACATTAACTGCTTAGGCAAGAGGTGTCCACTATCCGTACGGTCGCCCGGCACTGGATGTGAATGGGACATGGTATCCTTCTGGAGAGGCTTGCGGAGTTGGGAGTTGGAGGCACTGCATGGCAGTGGTTCCGCTCCTACTTGGCGGGCCGTCTCCAGAAGATAGTGCTTGGGGAACATTGCTCGACACCGTGGGCACTCCAATGTGGGGTCTCGCAGGGTTCGGTTTTGTCTCCCATGCTTTTTAACATCTATATGAAGCCGTTGGGGTCGGTCATCAGGAGTTTTGGAGTGCGTTGCCACCAGTACGCTGATGACACGCAGCTCTACTTCTCCTTTTCATCTTCTGCAGGTGAGGCGGTCAATGTGCTGAACCGTTGCCTGGACGCAACAATGGACTGGATGAGAACTAACAAACTGAGACTCAATCCTGATAAGACTGAGATGCTGTTGGTGGATGGTCTTTCCAATCAGATGGTGGATACATATCCTGTCCTGGATGGGGTTACACTCCCCCTAAAGGAACAGGTTCGTAGTCTGGGAGTCGTTCTAGACTCTTCCATGTCACTTGAGGCTCATGTAGCCGCGGTGGCACGGAATGCGTTCTACCAACTTCGGTTGGTAGCACAGCTACGTCCCTACCTGAGTAAGGAGGATCTTACATCAGTAGTACATGCTCTGGTAACCTCACGTTTGGATTACTGTAATGCGGTCTACGTAGGGCTACCTCTGAAGACGGTTCGGAAGCTCCAGCTGGTGCAAAATGTGGCGGCCAGACTGCTAACAAGAATGAAGTGATCTGACCATATAACACCTGTTCTGGCCCGCTTGCACTGGCTTCCAATACGCTTCCGGGCCAGATTCAAAGTGTTGGTACTAACCTATAAAGCCTTATATGGCGCGGGACCACGATATCTGTCGGAACGCCTCTCCCGTTATGAACCGACTCGTACACTACGGTCTGCTATGAAGGCCCTCCTCCGGGTTCCGACCCATAGGGAGGCCCAGAGGGTGGTGACAAGATCAAGGGCCTTCTCAGTAGTGGCCCCCGAACTATGGAATAGTCTCCCCGAGGAGGTGCGCTTGGCACCGACACTATCATCCTTTCGGCGCCAAGTTAAAACCTTTCTCTTCTCCAAGGCATTTTAATTCTTTGTTAATGATTGTAATGTTTGTAATTTGATCTTAGCTTATCCAGTTTTTTTAGATTATGAAATTTGATTTTAGATTGTGATGTTTTTGTATTCTATTGTATTTTATTGTATTTATGTTCACTGCCCAGACAGCTATTGCTAGTCGGGCGGTATATAAGTTTTAAAAAATAAATAAAAAATAAATAAATGAACTGAAGCCATAGGCCCACCTCCTTCTTGTCCCAAAGAAGGGAGGTGTCATATGCAGCCCTCATGCGAAAGACTTCATCATACGAAAGCCAAGCCAGACCCTGGAACTCTGCGTATGCTCTATAAATAATGTCAAGATATTTAATCATGACAGAGCCACGCTGTGAATGTTTTTGCATAATGACACCCATATAAGTTAAAAAGGCGGGTAGCCAATTAACCCAAGTATGTTCAATCTTGAGCCCCTTAGTCATGTCACTATCCTTATCATCTCCCTTATCTTTCTCCTTCCTTGCTGGTTCCCTATACAACAAGGTAAA
This sequence comes from Rhineura floridana, assembly GCF_030035675.1. Lineage (NCBI taxonomy): Eukaryota > Metazoa > Chordata > Lepidosauria > Squamata > Rhineuridae > Rhineura > Rhineura floridana. The sequence continues at coordinate 199,307,654 of NC_084480.1, read as the reverse complement.
AAGGTCTATATAGTCACCTTTCCATATTTTCTCCCTAGTTTCAGGCAGCAAGTGAAATCCCAAAGGGGCAGAAGTTTCACCAAATGGGATGGCTCCCTCACAAATGCACCCTAGAGGGTCAGCTGTAACATCTGGAGAAGTCCCCCCTAAGGAAGCCGTAGCACCAGCCTGAGAAGGTCCCCATACCCGGTCACAGGGCTGGAGCAATGTTGGTTGTTGTTCCTGAATGCCAGCCCCTTCTTGCGTAGCAGTAGCTTGGTCAACCTCCTCAGCTCCCATCGGTGCTGAAAAGGGGCCAAGCCTGCCCCGGCCCCCAGTATGGATAGCCCCAAGGCAGCCAGCCCCACGCAGGACCTGGTCCTCGCAAGCTGGCCTTGTCGCACTCACCTGAGTTCTCCCCTGATCCAGCATCCATTGATGACTGTGGAGTCAAAGTCTCTGCCTGCTCAGAAACAGATGCCACATCAGCCAACCTGCTGGGCCCTGCCTCCAGGGCATCCAGTCAAGCTGATTAGGGGTGGCTTGCTGAGAAGAGGCAATAGTCATATGGACAGCAGTAGCAGTTCGACCATCTCCTTCAGAGGTCGTATTCTGCTGGTGCCTACCGTGAAAGTGTTTGGCATAGGGGTTGCTAGCTGTGGTGGTAACCACTCAAACAGGAGTGGATTGCTGGGAAGAAGAGGCCATAGCTGTATGGTCATTAAATCCCACACATGATACCTGCTGACCTCTCCCCCTGGCCTGCTTCGCAGAGGGGTCGTTAGCTGTGGTAGCAACTAACTGAGTGGTGGTGGAGTGCTGTGAGGGAGCCCTCTCCAAGGCCTCAAGGTGAGCCAGGATAGCAGCCCAAGGTGGTTCAGCATCCTTCGCCATGGAAGCACCAAGAGGAGGCTGTGATGTTCATGTATTAGTGTATATATGGTAAGTGCTGTTTGTATAGGAGATACATGGTAAGTGGAATGAAAGAGGAGGGGGGAGTGAATGGGCAGTAGAATGCTGGATGATTGGCTGAGTGTTTAGAATGGCTGAGGGTATAAATGGAAGGATGACAGTTAAATCTGGGTGGACGGTGAACGTGAGTGGGTTGTTTTGGTGGGTTTTTGAGAGGAGATTGGGTGGAGAGTTGGTGGATGTGAGGAGAGTGTGGAGTTCGGATTAATACTAAGACCAGTACCTGAGGAATAGATGAAACCATATGCTTAAGTGCCTTTATAAAGTAATCTTGTTATCTCTGTTATTTAATAAATATATTTGGTTTACCAAAGGCCTGATCCTTGGCTGGGGTTCCACAGACCAGAAGGGACGGTAAGGTAAATACCAAGGCTGAAGGGTAACAAATGGTGGCAGCAGTGAAGAGAATAACACCACAAGTATTCAGAGCAAACCAGGATTATCTGCATTGATACAAAGGGATTGGGACAGCTTAACCACGCAGTCACAGAGGTAACCTGATAGAGAGACTCAGGCAGAGTCTCTGGGAATACGGGTTATAGGACATGACTGGTGGTGCTGCCTAGCAGGGGGATCTGGTGAGGTCTATGCTAGAGCGGGGAGAGAAACCATAAAAAAGGACAGTCCGGACTGGTGGAGTCCCTGGTGGTGCCTAGTGACAGGCAGTAACCACGAGCAGGTAGGAACCTGACAGGGAGAGCCAGGGAAGGGCGTCACAGAGGCGCCTCCAAAACCAATCTGGGGGCCCTACCTTTCCCCTTAGGCACCCCTTGTCCTTTTTTAGGTGGCATTATGAAATCTCAGGTAAAAGTGGGGGCCTGATGCCCCTGGCTCCTATTACCCCCGCTCCCATTATAGGAGGCCTTATAGACCAAATTCACAGCCCACTAACTAAACTAAACCCCTTGAGAGCAGTCGTAACGAAACCCCAAGAGCAGTTGTAAATGGGAAGGCCTAATGGTCCTGCGAGCCTATATGATACCCTCACAGACGCGAGGCCCAGTCAGCCAGGCTCAGCATGTGATATGTATAAAGTGTGTTGCTTTTGCAGGGTGCTTAAATTGTGTAGATGTGTGACTTTGTGTAAATGCTGGGTGTTGTTTGGGAGGGGTAAAGATGTGGTTAGTGAAGCAAGGAAGATAAGCTAAAGTAGATACAAATACCAGGAAATAGGTGCGACAAAAACAGTTTGTGGTTAGGTTCTGCTCTATCTGTTGAGAACAGGGGAGGGAGATATAACAAGGGGGAGGGAGATATACCAAATATTGGTAATAATAAATATGAGTATGGGGGAGCTAAAATATGAGTAGTGGGAGATGAAAACAGAGGCGGGACTTCCTGTGACATGAATAGGCGGCACGGATAGGCTGTAAACCCTGAAGTACTCAACCAATGAGGAAACGGGAGGGAACAAAGCGACGGGCTTTAGGATAAAAGAACTGTACCAATGTCACTTGGGTGTGCCTACCTTGTGGACACCCGCTCTTGCAAGAACGTGTAATAAACTTTAATTGCTGCTTCACAAGTGCTTCTGTTGTGGGTGTCTTAAAGAACCATTGTTTCTAACAGATGGGGGCTCATCTGGGATAGAGTCTTTGGAGTGACCGGTAGTCCCAGTCGCACTGTAGGAAGGCGCGCCCCGTTGTCTTTCTCAACAGTCTTACGTGGCGAAAGGGCACACTCCGGTTCTTCAACTGACAAAATCCAGTGACTCAATTAGTAAACAGAACCTTGTGAATCAGAGGGAGACAAGGGACGGTAGGCACGTGTGAAACTGACCAGGCAACTTCGTGCACGGACCAAGGTAAGAAAACACTGGAACTTTGTGTGACTATTATCTTGGTGATTGGGAATTTCCTCTAACAGGGGACCTGGGCCCCGTCTCGTAAGCACCTTTGGGCTTTGGGGACGCTCACCCAAGATTAAAAATAATTGGGATAGGCAGTATTTGGTTGTATAAGTAGTTGCTCCCAGGAAAGAAGTGAACAAGGGCATGGAAGGAGAAAGGGGGAGTCATGACTATAGTAGTTACATATAAGAAGGGAAATGAGATATATATGTAAATATAAAATGAATTTGCCTGATTTAATTAGGGGGTGGTGTCATGAGTGTTGTTAAATCAACCATGATTTTAAGGCAAATTGTTAGTTGAAAATCACTGACTGAGGAATTCTGTATACAGAATTGGCGCATGTGTATACTTTAATCATTTGATAGGATCATATTAATATTAGTTTATAATAAGTAGGGAGTGATATTTAAGAAGCTAAAAGGTATTCCTGCTGTTTTATACTTGTTGGTTTGGATTATTGGTGCTGCCATTCCTTCGGTGGAGACTTACCTTATTTCAACACTATAAAATCAGAAGGGCGTTGAGATGGGGGGAATGTCACTTTGTCGTCAGCTTTTTATAGTTAATATGGGGAGACTCGTAGTTTGATAAGTTGTTCCACCATAGGCTGAAAAGAGCAACTTTTTGCCAGAAACTGCCCACAAAGGAACTGTTTCTGTGCTAACACAGACGGATTCCTATTTATGGAACGGGAGGAAGTGCTTTCTCTAGTGCCTGTTTCTTTGTGACAACGCTATAAGATAAAGGGCGATATAAACATAAAACCAGTGTGGGCCTTAAGTTTGATAATAATAAGTGTTGAGTATTGGGGTCTTCTGTAGAGGGAAAGTCATTGTGTCTGGCCCGATGGTTGAGGCAGGTGGCCAACTGCCGTGACCAGTGGACCTAGACTGATGTTGCCCATTCAATGGATTCTTATGCTTATATTGTTTTGCCAGGAAAAGGGGGGTATATGTGAGGACATATAAATTTCATGGCAAAACAGTGTCTGTTTATTTATGTGAGAATTTCACTCTAAGGGAATTCTCTACTTTGCTTTGCTTAGGGATAAGGTAAAATGGAATACTTGGATATTGGTTTCTGTCCACATATAGGCTGCGTAATAAGAATATGTATAACTAATACCTATATATTGAGGGGAAAAAACCATGATGAAATTACTCTCCTATAGTTAAAGGGTATTTAGGATAATATCAGAAATAATCATTGTATTAAAATTATTTGTATTTTTATGTTAAGAATAGCACACATTCATTGCCTCAATATATAATGATAAACAACAGGTACTGGGCAAAAGAACATTTCAGTTTTGTTTTGGGTCATGACAAGGAGTGTGCACATTCACTTCATGGTCCAGTGTTTCAGGGCTCATTGCAGTTTGACCCTCTTTTTGCATGTTCGTATATTATGGCTATTATACATTTTGTAACTGTTACAATATATGTAGTAGTTGGGAATTATGGGCTACCATATTTGGGGTGTGTGGGAAACGCACTAACCTTTGAGACCAAGGATCAGTTTCTGAAAAATTATATACTGGCACTATCTTCTTCTATATCCTCTCTAAGGGAAAAGGGGCCTCTGGCCCAAACCCTGCCATTGGAGTTTGCTGTTCATAAGACAAAGCCAACAGACTGGGTGTTCATAAAAAGCTGGAAGGAATCTAAGCTGCAGCCTGACTGGGATGGTCCTACCTCATGTTATTAACTACCGAGACAGCGGTCCGAATGGCAGAAAAAGGCCGGACCCACTATATTAGAATAAAGGAAGGATTCCCTCCCGACACGTGGACAAGCACGGTGCAGAAAGAACTCCCTGGACAAGCACTATGGCTGCTTCTTCAGAAGAGAACCACAGACTTGAATTAGAGGACCAGAATTGGACAGATAAGGAAAGATTTGATAACTTATTGGTGCCAGAACTAGATACTTGGACCTCAGGGTGGGAATGGGAAGAAACTTGGGCTAGGACTCTATGCCAACACGTAACGTTTAAAATATATCAAACAGAATATTGTCCAAAGAAACAGTTAATAATCTTGTGGGGAAAAAGGGACTGAGGATATTGGATAACACATCACAAAGAACAACATTGAGTGTTTCCCATATATAATTTTAAGTGGGTAAAAAAAAAAATTGGGATTGGCAAAGTACGGGAGAACTAGGAATAAGAGAATGTCGAAACAGTTTAAAGTGTAATCCAGGTCTTATCTCTTGGGACCTATGGCCAAATGTGGGCAGCTGAAATCATACCAACTATTCCAGGGACGATAAAATTCAGAACCAAAATTTGAGAACAAGCAACCCCACGGGCAGTGCAGTTTGATATATGTACTATTTTTGCATGTGTCCAGATGTACCATGTCCCAAGTGGAGTGATGTTTGGTGGACAACTAAATAAAGGGATGGACAGCAGAAACTTCCCACAGACTTAAGGGCCTGGTTTCATTGTACAAAGGAATAACAAACAGTCAATGTGGGTTGAATAAATGTAAGCCCATAACTATGGTTATTAAACGGACATCTTGGGTAGAAGAAATAGGGGGAAAATACTATAATAAAACTATAAATAATACTCTTTTTGGGATGGGAATCTCATTATCTGGAACAAATCGTGTGGAGTGTTGTTTCAGGATAGTGACGCTCCCATCACCAACCCCAAAAACTGAAAACACAGACTCAAAAATGCCCCAGGTAAAACAATTTAGTCCACCCCAGATTGACCCTCATAGGGTAAAAGTCATAGAAGTTCAGGATTTGACACAAACATTTGAAGTAGAAACAGGATATGGAGAAGTAAATGCTTGGGTAGAATGGATTAAATATACAGTGAAAAGCTTGAACAAAAGCAATTGTTATGCTTGTGCGGCCGGAAGGCCAATAGCACAGATAACCCCCCTTCCCATGGGATGGGATAGTCACCCCACCGAAATGAGTTGCTTAGTGGCTCTATACCAAAGCGAGGATGCTTGGAAGAATGAGACATGCCGGACACTCTCTCCTTTCCAGCCTTAAAACCCAAGGAGATAAGAACGCCACCAACATTTTCACAGGTCAGTAGGAATCACTCTTCTTGTCTCTCAAGACAGGATGATGGGTTGACTCGACCAGTGGAAATACTCGGTACTTGTGTCCAGACTCTAAATGTAACAGGAGATGTCTCAGGCAATTATTCTCACTTAACCATAGCCCGAGCAGACTTGTGGTGGTACTGTGGAGGAAAAATATTAAGAACTACCCTCCCGAGAAATTGGAAGGGAGTATGTGCTATTGTACAATTGGCCATACCATTCACCCTTGCATTCGAACAGAAAAAGACTCTAAATAGGAGAACTAAAAGGGATATAATAGGCTCCTCATTTGATGACAGAATTTATATAGATTCTATCGGAGTTTCACAAGGAGTACCTAACGAATTTAAAGCTAGGGATCAGATTGCAGCAGGTTTTGAATCAGCTCTATTCTGGTGGGCAACCATAAATAAAAATGTGGATTGGATTAATTATATATTACAACCAACAGCGGTTCATTAATTATACTAGAGATGCTGTAAAAGGAGTTGCAGAACAATTAGATGCAACAAGTAGAATGGCCTGGGAAAACAGGATGATATTGGATATGATCTTAGCTGAAAAGGGAGGAATATGTGTAATGTTTGGGGGAAGTTGTTGTACATTTGTCCCAAATAATACCGCTCCAGATGGAACCACCACCAAGGCATTACAGGGTCTTACTACTCTAGCAGAAGAACTAGGCGAGAACTCGGGAATAGATGACTCACTCACCGGGTGGTTGGATTCTTGGTTTGGAAAATGGAAAGGGATGGTAATATCAATACTTACCTCCCTAATAGTAGTAGCAGGAGTATTAACCGCAGTAGGATGTTGTATCATACCATATGTACGGGGGTTAGCACAAAGATTAACAGAAACGGCTGTATCCAAACAAATGCCTTTAAAACCACCTCCTTATAATGAAAATATGTTGCTCTTAGGAGACCACGAAGAAGACCATCTATCTTTCCAGGAAATACAATGTGAAACCATGTTATCCAGACTAGAGGAATCACACAGAAATATGAGAACTCTGTGAAAAAGCAACAGAAAAGTATAAAATAAAAAGAGGAGGGATTGTGATATGTATAAAGTGTGTTGCTTTTGCAGGGTGCTTAAATTGTGTAGATGTGTGACTTTGTGTAAATGCTGGGTGTTGTTTGGGAGGGGTAAAGATGTGGTTAGTGAAGCAGGGAAGATAAGCTAAAGTAGACACAAATACCAGGAAACAGGTGCGACAAAAACAGTTTGTGGTTAGGTTCTGCTCTATCTGTTGAGAACAGGGGAGGGAGATATAACAAGGGGGAGGGAGATATACCAAATATTGGTAATAATAAATATGAGTATGGGGGAGCTAAAATATGAGTAGTGGGAGATGTAAACAGAGGCAGGACTTCCTGTGACATGAATAGGCGGCACGGATAGGCTGTAAACCCTGAAGTACTCGACCAATGAGGAAACAGGAGGGAACGAAGCGACGGGCTTTAGGATAAAAGAACTGTACCAATGTCACTTGGGTGTGCCTACCTTGTGGACACCCGCTCTTGCAAGAACGTGTAATAAACTTTGCTGCTTCACAAGTGCTTCTGTTGTGGGTCTCTTAAAGAACCATTGTTTCTAACAAGCAGGCCTAGAATTGGGCCCTGTTAGTCAGCCTTTGAAAAGCCTGTAAGCCATGCAGAACCTCCCCTGGGAGGAGTTAAGGCTCCCGCCCAGTGAAGGCTCAAAGGCCTCGTAGGCCGGCTGGCCATCCGTGGGGAGAGGGAGGCCCAGACCCAGCCTGCACCAGCCAGGCCCTGGATCGGGCCCTGGAACCGGCCTCCGCGAGGCTAGATGGCCCCCTTAATGCTCCTCGCAGGGGAATATAAGGCTGAAGAGGCCCAGGAACTGGCCTCTGTAAGGCCAGACCTCGCTCTCTTCACCGAAGTGCAGATCTCTCCGATGTCAAATAAAGAAGAGGGAGAGGAGGAGCCGGTACGAGCTTAAATAGGCCCGGCCGCTCATCCTCTGAGGCGCGCCTTGATGATGTCATGCCAGTTCAGGCACGCCTGCCCTCTTTGTTGATGGCTGCTGGGCTTCACTCCAGGCCGCAAATCTCGCCCCGCAGCCCGGTAAGTAAACCGAGCATGGAGCGGGGGTTGTATTTGCTGGACTGATTTCTGTCCCAGACTTGTGACAAATAAGTGAGCATTGGCAATGTCTGCTCCTGTTTTTGTTGCTCTCAGAATTCTCCAATGTCGTTAAGTGCAAATTAAAAATGACCATACTGAACGAAGCACAGAAATCCAATTCTGGAATGAAGGAGATATACTACTATCCAGATAGTACAAGATATTTGTATATGAGAAATTTAGGAACAGCAGGAATGAACATGGAGGATAAACACTGTCATATATCTAGATTTAAGGGATTTGGAGAGCATGTTTTGCTATGTGTTAAAATGATTTCTAATAAAATCATCTCACAGGGCTTGCAGATAGGGACGTTCTCCCTGCACTTTATTTGATGAGTGCATATATTGAGTGAGGCAACATCCAGTATGCAAATATACTGTTTGTAGCAGATTTTTGCACTCTATTCTATCTCCATAAAACTGGCATTTTATTGTCGCGCTGAATACTTGGTGCCTATGGTTTTGTGTTATATAAAAGTTGTTTCACAACTCTACTTTCTTGAGGTATATTAACATATTTATTATTAAAGATGTTGATTTTATCTATGTTTGAATAATTTTATTGTCTGCTTCTTTTAAAAATCTGTTTTCATCATTATTTTAATATTTTATACTATTATGTAAACCGCTTGGAGATTTTTTTTATAAAGCAGTATATAAATCTTGCTAAATCAGATAACAATAAATCAATATAGAGCTAAGTCCACAAACTATTAGTTAACATATATAGATAGAACATTTAAGATGCTTAAAATGCTTCACCTGTTTCTCTTGGGAATCCTTAGAACAGCCTTTCACAACCTGATGTCTTCCAGATGCTGTTGGACTACAACTCCCATAATCCTTGTGTGTGAATAACTGCTTGCATGTAGTTGCTCCATGCAGTTGGGACTCCGGATCATGCAAAGATACTGATCACATGGAATGCTTATGCACTATCTCCCACTGATGTGCAGATGTCCTTTTGCAGACATCCACACTCAACTTGTGGGCACTGAGGAGCAGGCTGGTATGGGGAGCAACATCAGGCATGGGGTCAGGAGGCAAAGCTTTGCTCTTTCCTCCACATGCTTGCTGAGGCATGGATGGCATTTCTGATTAGGGCCACAGAATCTTCTACATCATGACTTGGTTCCAAAGAAGTGATATGTACAGGTTGGGAGGTTCAAGCTTGTCATTGCTTTTGTGTAGCAGCTTCACTGCTGAACAGAGAAGCCACTGTGAAGACTAAAAAGGCCTCTCCAGCAGAGGGGATTGCACCAATGTTGAAGTCACTACATGCTGGGAGGATTCAAGGCATGCAGGAATGATGACCCCACCTGCAGTCTCAAGTGATAGTCAAAATGTTGACTGCCTCAGTCTACCATCTTATTCTAAAAGTACACTGTAAAGCACTCTTAGCATGCTTCTGTGACTCCAGATGGCAGGGGAAGATGGGTAATTTTAGATGATGTGTCTTTCAAGGAAGCTGGTCTACCATAAACTAAGCTTCTCTTTGTGAAATTACTGACGAGCTGCCACAAAACCCTGTTCTGTCATGGAACATAGTTTGAGAACCAGTGGTCTGCATGCTCTCTCTCTGTAATTTTGTACCTGGACAGATATTTGAACATACAAAGAAGCATACATTAGTGTAAGTTAATAAGAATTAGTGGACTAGCTACATAGTATTAATTCTCTCTCTCACACACACATACACACACACACACTTAAGATAGAAAGCTGTTTTATGCAAGAAGCTGATGGATTCCCTCTATCCAGAGATTTTTTTATTATTGTGAACTCTTCAATATGAAGAGATAAGAAACACATTTTTACATATTTAGAACATAGTGGACTGATACTCAGAGGTAGATGTTGCAGAAGTTATGATTAATGACACATACCAAACCAGTTTCTCAAATCAATATGACATGGATGTTAATCGGAGAGTTTCTTTAATCATGACTGATATATGACACATAAGAATGTAGAGAAATGTTGATCCACACAAAGCTTCATTAGTAAGATGAATTTTATTTTAAAAAATAGTGAGCATTCTATATCTTGGGATTGTTTAATATCGTGTTTTCCAATATTTTCTTTTGCCAAAATTCTGGTCCACAGAAAAAGAAAATGGCAACTGGATGCACATGCCAATTGAACATGCAATGTGTTAGCAATGGTTAAGACTACATTATACTGCTTATAGTGTGATTCTAAGTGTGCTTATCCAAAAGTGAATCTTACAGAGTTATCAGAGTTACTTTCTAGTAAATTAGCAAAGGATTGCAGTCTGAGTGATAGGTCTGTGTTTTGCATGAGGAACTTGATTTGCAATTAAGCCAATTGTGCTACTACACTTGGAAAGGAAAACAGTGATGTGGTCCTTCATTGCAAATCAATCAGTCAATCAATCATTTGGGCTTATAAGGTCAGATAGGTTCCTATGATATGAATACACACACATGGGGCTGCTGTCTCTGCTCACTTTCCTCATGAACCCCACCTACCCTCACTAAACTCTCCCACTTCTCACCAACCCCAGTTCCCCCCATGGTAGCCCCTTGGACCTTCCCCTTTCACCTGTTGCAGCTGCTCAGCACCCTGTCTTTTCCCCTTTAGACCTCACTAACCCCCACCTTTCCCCACTTTAGACCTTACTAATCCCCCACTCCCCCCTTTAGACCTTGCTAAGCCTCTACCCTTCCCCCCTGTAGACCTTAGACCACATGGCCTGGAGATCAAGCCAGTGAGCAATTGACCAGGGGAGGCAAGTGAGTGGGCAGCGGTGGTGGCCTGGGTGAGTCATGAGGCCTCCCAAGAAGCAGGTCAGCCAGGCCATCCCAAGCAGTGCTGCCTCTGCATTCTTGTGGTTGACCCCTTGGTCTCTTCCACTGGCTCAGTCATGCTGCAATTTGCTGCACTCATTGGCTTGCTCAATGCCTCCTTACCACTGCCACCCCTAGGCACTACACTCCCCACCCCACCCCACTTGTCTCAGCTGTTGTGCTGCTCCCAGCTTCCCATCCACTCACTGACCCAGGCTGCAGATGCCACCACATAATCCACTCGTTCACCAATCCCCAGCCCCTTGCCATTGCCACCCCGCAGGCACCCACAGTCCTCACCCCAACCCACTTGCCTTGACTGTTGTGTTGCTGCCTCTGCCACTGCCACTGGACACCCAGTCAGTGATCTTTGTGTGTTGCTGCCCTGCCACTGTGTCCCACCCCAATATCACGTGGCATGACAGCATAATGTGTGTGTGAGAGAGAGACACACACACACAGAGAGAGAGAGAGAGAGATGGCCACTGTGAGAACTGGACGATGGGCCTTTGGTTGGATCCAGCAGGGCTCTTCTTATGTGTACCTGACTTATATACTGCTTTTAATTACAAGGCAGTTTACAAATATAAGAGCAATATAATAAAACAACACGGTGACAACAAATTAACATTCATTCATTGGCAATCACTCATGGCAGAGTACGATTGTCTTCCAAGGTAAGGTTTTTAACAGTGGATCTGTAAGTGACTGTGGAGGCCAATTCTGGATCCACAAAGTTGCTAAAATATATAAACACAGTGACAACAAATTAAAATATACAAACAGATCCAGAGGTTCTTCAAAAGCTGGTACTAAGAATGAAAAATGCCTGAATATGTTTTAAACAAATGGTATAACATCAACACTATAGATGCCTTGCCACACCTCCATGATGCTGATGAGTGCTGCAGTGCCTGCTATTTCATGGCTGTTCCTGTGATGCTCCTGGAAACATATGCAGTTTCTACCTACGTGGAAAGTTATGGCAGGTTGTATGATTGCATGTCGTTCTAAGGACACATCCCCCTAATAGGGTTAGCATCATTAGTTGTGGTTCATAATGGTAAAATTTGCCCTAGCTACAGAAGTGCACAAATAGTTTTTCAAAATTCTCCACTCTATTAATAGAGAGAGAAACTGGGGGGAATCATTTACTGAATTTCTCCTAGGGAAGAAAATATGCTCCAACATGTTCTTGGGGCTGGGACTCACTAATAGCAGTAGTAGTAAAACAGGTTCTTTCTTTGTTTTCTAAGTTGTTGTTTTGCTGTCATTCCAAATGACTAGAGCAGCAACCTGGCTGGCAGCTTGGCCATCACTGTGCATCTTCCACTACACCCCAGACCTAGCATCATTCTAGGGTATTGGAGTGGGAGGGGAGAAAATGGAGGGTCCCCCGCCAGATACACACCCTAGAGAATATTTGGAGAAAATGCAAAGTGATTTTTTTTTCTTGGAAGGCAAGAAAACAAAATCTCAGACATTTTCTTAGAAAAATTGACTTCTCAGAAATGGCTCCGCTTTAGCCACAGCCACATGGGTGGAAATTATCTTTGTTATCAGGAGGGGAATAGGGACAGCCATAGGATAATGGCCACAGTGCTGCTGAAGATGATGTATGAACTAGGTCTTGCTTCCACCACCTCAGCCAATTTAAAAAGATTGTAAGAAATCAGATTGGGGTATATGTCATTTTCACCCTAGTAAGCAGTTAGATATCTGGGCTGGGGACCAAATCCATGGTGCCCATTATTCTTTGCAACTCATTGATATTCTGATGTCAAGGGTTTTTTTCCCCCATGAAATATGACCCCGTCTCTGCTGTCTGTCTGTTCGTCCCCCAAAGACAATGTATATCTTAGGGTAGAAGTGAAAGCTGTCTTGTAACTCTAGACAACATTGTTAACATGTAGAGACACACAATACAAAAGGAAACCCAGATCAAATGCAAATAAATAAAATATTCAACAGGTTCTGATTAGAAGTATGTGTTTGTGCTAAAATCCCTTATTTAAAACATCTTAGACACTTTTCTAAGGCAGCCATCTCTCTCTCCCCAGATTTCCATATCTGAAGAATCTGAGACTTTCTGCTGCCATGGAAACAAAAAGAATAAATCCCATGCAAACCCTTAAAATACATGTTGATGACAGCAGGGATGAAGAACAAGCTAAGAACAAACCTAAGAATAAGAATAACAAAAAGATTAAGGAACAAAGCAGAAGTTAGGTATGGTCTACAAGGTGCTGTTTTTGGAGGAAGCATGTCTTATTCTATTGTAAGGTTAGGAAGAAGGAACAGACTGGGGATATGGAGTCTCCAGGATCAGTATTTTCAAACGTGAGCAACTGTCCTAAACAGAATTGCCATGGGATTAAAGGAATTGTTTCCACATCTTCCATTGCTCTGATGTTTCTTCAATCATGGGGAGTGTCTCACTTCCTGACTTGTGATGGGCAATACTCAAGAGTCTAATAAAGTTGTGTTGTTTATACAAGGCTTCTGTTCTTCCTTGACACTGGAAGAATTTGAGGAAACAATTTTATGCTGCTTTTTGGTGTTGCTTGATTGTCTGCATCATCCTGCCAAGTGGTAAGAAGGATGTTGCCTCATATCAGATGCAGCTGTACAGTAAAATGCTGGTCTTTATTTATTTGCTCACAGTTTTTAGAGAAACACTGGATCAAGGAATGAATAAATGAATTATAATTTATAGCTCTTGTGAGTCCAAAGTAACCTCAACATAGGAGGTTACCCACCACAACTCTGAACGTAAAGGGTCAACCTCTTGGGAAGAGGTACACGAGTAGTGTGCTTCCAATTTTAGTACAGAAAAAGTGTCTATCAGCTTGGGAAGCACTACATTAGATGTACACAATAGCTTCCATTCATGTGTTAGTGGTAGGGTTGGACAAATATGTCAATTCTGATTTCTCTATTTTTTCAAATCTTAAGTTCTCCACATTTCTACATCAGTTTGCTTTAAAAAAAAGATGTCATGAAAATTCATCAAGTTTTGGTGTGAATTCTTCCAAATATAACATTATTCCCTATTACGGCACATTTTTGAGTGATATATTCACTAATAGATGCACATTTTGTCCTAGTATATGTATTTTTCTGCACATTTCTTAATTAGAAAACTGCATTGCAAAATTCAGAGAAGTGTGAATTTTAAAGGATGGCTGTGGTGTTTCAATTTGTGTATTGTTTCAGAAATTCATTTTTAAATATGAACTGGAACAAATTTCTCCCCACACCTCTGGTTAGAGGTGGCATGATGGGCTATACTGTGAATAAGAATACAAAACGTTTGGCAAGGCAGTACCATTGGTATCAACCAAAATTGCTGCAAAACATTGAGTGAGCTTTTGACTTCTCCAGGACTCTCTGTTGGGCTGGATGGTAAAGAAAATAGACGAGGCCGGGGGGAATCTGGCTTGATGCTGATGTTATGGAGTCTGCATTCAGCCATAGTCTTAAGAGAGAGGGTGGGAGGAGGCAGCAACTTAATTGGATTGTCTTAATTGGATAAGGGTCCATGCAGGTTTCAAGCTGCATCTAGGAGTGCTGAGAGAAAGAAACATACAATGGTTGATCCCTTGTTTTGAAAAAAATGTAAATTCCAATGGTTACCTGGAGCTGTCTCCATCCTTAACCAAAGCACACAGGTTGCTTGGCAGGTGGTATCTGAATAAGAGAGAACAGAGTTGTATTGCTGGCTCTGCCACAGTGTCACCTGGGTGCACTTGGCTCTGTCCCTCTGATCTCTGCACATTCAGAGAAGGTCTGACAGATCTACTTATATAGGCTTATTATGCAGTCTACTGGGACTCTCAATCACATTGAGGAGCCTCTATGAATATAGCTGGCTCCAGAGCTTGGAAAAGTTACTTTTTTGAACTACAACTCCCATCAGCCCCAGCCAGCATGGGGCTGATGGGAGTTGTAGTTCAAAAAAGTAACTTTTCCAAGCTCTGGCTGGCTCTCCCTTCAGACCTTCTGGGGCAGGGGTGCCAGTGACAGAGCCCACAGGCATGGCAAAATTGGGGGTGGGGACCAAGAGATGCACTGTTGCTGCCCATGCATGAATAGGGCTAATGCTGTTGTCACAATTATGTCACACAAGGGAATGTCTGAGCATTACATTCTTGAATAAGACACTGCAGGGAGGAGAGTTTAGGCAGTTCTAAGATACCGAGTTTATAGCCAGCCATCAAGAGCTTCTCAATCAAACAAATAATTAAACAAAATAAAAAGGAACACAATTCTACAGGGTGAAAAATTAAATGTCATAGGTGCAAGAGCAACTGAGCTGGGTGGAATAATGAGTTTGCAGAGTGTCTAATGAAATGCAACAGGGGAAAAAAGCTGGCAACAAAATAGCTGGCAATGAAATATCCTAGCATGGTAAGAATTCAGAGTACCATTCCTTTTGCAAGAATTTGCAAAGTAATGCTGAACTACTTACATTATTGGAAAATATTCTCAGCTCCTAATAATTTTAACGCTTAAGCAGAAAAATAGTCACATTATACGTGTGTGTGTGTGTTCATTTGCAGATATTGTCTAAGAGCTGGCACAGCCATATAAATCAATTAGCTCATGCACTTCTAAAACAAAATTTGGTGTGTAATCTCCCCTAAAACTAGATTTTAGCATCCATTTTAGAAAAGGCAGGTAATTATGGAATTTGCACTTTCCAAATGAAGTCTAACACCATTCAAGAGATTTACCTGATTAGCGACCTTTAAAGACATACAGTATTTGTAGTGCTGTGATTCTGTTCCAATTTATGCCCAGGGAAGATGGATGCATTTCAACTGGCAGCAGACTTTGGGATAATTAATTCTTTACAATGTGCTATTTCATTGGCAGCTCATGTGCTGAAGATGCTCTTATGGGACAACCTCAGATTTATTACAACCTCTATATGTGAACGTGCATTGGTGTTGCCATAATTTTTGTGTGGCAGAGACCCTAGGTGCTATAACAGTGGTACAAAAGGCAGATCTTTTTTGTTAAAACTGGGTGGTTTGCATTTCTCTTTGCATTCCTATGCTGAGAAAAAGCTTCAGCTCTTAAATTTATACCCATCAAATAGCTGTTGAAAGTACATCAACCGGCCCTGAGAAGGAAGGGATGACAGGCCCAATGTACATGGGTGCAATTGAGAACTTCCTGTATATATATTTCCATGGGGGAAGGCACAGTAGCAAGCATTGGCTCACTCTTCCCCACAGAAAAGCAGAATCTAGGTAGATCTGGGTTACATGACCCATAGTTCAGTGGTAGTGCACATGTTTTGTATTCAGAAGGTCTCAAGTTCAATTCCCAACATCCCCAGGTAAGGCTGGGAAATACCTAGGAATGGGGGAGAAATTAGATTCAGTTCACATTTAAAGGTGAACCATCCTAATTTGTACTTTCTAAAACAATAAATGGACTGAAACACAGCCATCCTTCAAAATGCACACTTCTCCAAATTTGAAATGCTGCTCTCCAGCCACATCATGTGCACAAAAATGCATATACTAGGGGGAAGTATGCATGCAAAAGCATATGTTAGTGAAAATAAAATACAAAAATGTGAAATTGTTTTACACAAATGTCTACACTAGACAAACATGTGTACAAACATGTGAACAGAAGGAGAGATTGCACTAAAATGCTGAAGAATGTTCATGAGGACTTTAAAAACAAAACACAGAAACTGATGTGGAAATGTGGAGAACTGAACTTCAGTCTGGAAAAATGAGGAATTGAGAGAAACTGAAATAGACAGATGCACCCCTCCCTGGAAATACCCCTGGAGAGCTTCTGCCAGTCAGCATAGACAGTGCTGAGCTAGATGGACCACTGGTCTGACTCTGTGTATGGCAGCATCATATGTTCCTCCTCTTTTTAGGATAGATGGTTGAATCACATGAGCAACTCTTATTTGCATGACATATGAATACACAGGTTTCTGTTTTTATTAGCATGAAGGATAAGTACACATCCTGCTGCTCATCCTGGTCAAGCCTTTTAGAGCTCAGACTTTGTGATCAGTTGATTAAGTCACTTGCAAATAAACTTGGAAGGAATGCACTTTGCCTCTTTAATGTTAACCAGCGCTGTTACCATCCCCACCATTATCAATCTATTGATACTGAGGAAGAAAACACTGTATAGGCTTGAGACAAAAAGGAAAATTATGTCCAGCAACAAAACAATAACTCAAACATGGTCTTAGAAGTTTTAACCAATAATTTGAGGCCAGTGACTCTGGCCCTGACAGTAGCAAGAACTGGATACTAATAAAGGCTTGGACAAATGCCTGGGGCAATGGTGTGGTTAAAGCAATCCATAACTTCAGATTGGTTTTCAGTGTCATGATTTTATAGTCCAATTTCTTCCAACTAAGGGCTAGAAATGTTTGATGTCAACTTTTGCAAACTTCTTGATCTTCAGGGTTTGGGTATTTAATTTATTTATTTATTAAAATATTACGATCAAGTTCCTGCTTCATCAGTCTGTGAGGTATTTGGGATCCGCAGTATTCTCGAGGCAACATATGAGGGTAAATTGCAATAACTCCCTGTGCATATTAGGTACAGGATGGAAAACATTCCCTCTATAAGAAAGAAAACTAATATGTGAAGCTGCAAACTGTGAGTTGGAACAAATAAACAAAGAGGTTCCATTCTGTTACATCCTTCTGCAAAATTATATCACTCACACTTAGCTCAACAATGGGCACTGTCCAGACAAAGTTAAGCACATTTTTTAAATATCCTATTGATTTCAATAGGAGAGTTAACACTGAAATCAATGGGACCTAAAACTGGTTCAATGTGTGTGGATTGAAGATACAATTCTTTTAGTACTGGGAAACTGACATGTGAGAAGAATATAAGAAAAGCTCTGCTGGATCAGCTCAAAGGCCCATCTAGTCCAGTTCTCATAGTGACCAACCAGATGCCTATGGAAAGTAGATCCTGAGTGCAACAGCTCTTTTCCCAGCTGTTACTCCTAGCAGTTGGTATTCAGAGGCATACAGGCTCCAACAGTGGAGATAGAACATAGCCATCACGGCAAGTAGCCATTCAAAGCCCTATTCTTTATTAATTTGTCTATCGTGTGTCTTAAAACAAACAGAGTGCCTTGGGAGTTGTGCTGAAACCAGATCTGAGGAGCCCTGCTCAGGTTACTATGATGGCATGGGAGTCTGCAGTGGTCCAGGTCATGTAAGGTCCTCCAGTGGCAAATGTAATGCAAGGAAGCACGGGGAGCTGTTCTGTTCATTTTACACATGTTATGCAGAACAAGATGGCAAAATTCTGCACAGTACCTCTCAGATTGGGTGTGTGTGGTGCCATTTTTAATTCTCCCCTATATAATAAAAGTCTCTATCTTGGAAATCCTATTTTGCAGGGCATGTTCAAAAGTATGCACACACAACCTATGCCAAACAGACAGGCAGGACTCCACCCTGGCCAGGTAAGTATGACCTGCACATTCCTGTAACTTGGAGGAGCTGCCTGCTCTTAAAAGCCACGAATAAGCAGGCTTCTTCAGCTATAGAATTATTTTGGTATATGCAATTGTTTTCACTGTTTTTTATTATATTGTAAATCACTTTGTGATGCCTCATGGGAAGTGATTCATAAATTAAATAAATAAACAGTGTACAGTAATCTAGAGAAAGGGTTGTTTTATACCTCCAAAGTACATATTTGGAATACCAAAAACTGCCTGCCTAACCAAAAAGGATTGACTTAAAACTAGAGTGGGAACAACATGGCAAAAGGAGGAGTGAAAACACTTCTCTCTTTTTTGCCTTCTTCTGCCACCACGAGTTTTGCAGCAGTGGCAAGAACAGCTTTAGCCAACTGGTATTTTTCCCATTTGCAAATGACACTAATTTGTAATAACATAACATTGTGTCCAATCCCAGGGGACTATTGGTGGCCCCCCAGACAGTGAAAGAGCTGTTCTTACTGCTATTGCTAGTACTGCTACCCCCCATTATACCCACAATTCATGCACCCCTCAAACTGTCAAAATGCAACCATTTCACTGCCTGCAAACAGGACAGTGTAATGGCGGAGAGTGCAGAATTTAGACACTGCCCTAACACTGGAACAACTTCCGGAACAATTCTTAATCCTTCCCTCAACTCTTTTTCTTCAAATTGATGTAGGGCTGATCAGATGGACTTGTTACCTGTCAATGAAAAAAACTGACATCTTCTAGACACTGTGAAACAAGAGGGGAAACTAGACATGGCTACTGTTTTCAGTGGTATCCAAATGTGTATTCTAAGGTGAAACATCTAGTTATAAAGCTTGTTCCATTATTGTCAATGGGAATTTATTTATATTCAGCTAACCTTGTTGCAATGAACCATTGCAAGATTGTGCCCACTGGAATCTGTTTTGTGATTAGTATACTCTGCTGAATCCCTGTATAGGCTGTGCTTGCTGCTTGCTTGTTTTGGAAGATTCCTTATTGTTTGACCTCATTTTAAGTAACAGCAGATCATATTTCACATTTGACAGCATCTGCCAGCGCTGCATCGAGTTCCTCTATGTCTATATGAAATGGAACGAGAACAAGCAACTGCCTAGCCCCAAAGCATTTTATGTTTTGTCTGTAAATGAGAAATAGGCTGCTGCATGGTATTTTGGAATGATGCAAGTACAAGGATGGCTCAAAGTATTCTACATACCCAGGTAAAAAATAACAAATTGTCCTTGCAATTGCAACCTGTTGTATATGGGATATTGGGAGGGGCAGGCAATGTTAAGGATATTCTCTCCAGAGCAGTTTTCTAAATTGCAGTCCCTTTTCCACATCAGTTTGTGGTGTGTGTGTGTGTGTGTGTGTGTGCATTTAAATTCCATACAAAAATGTATACACATTTTCGTGTATATTTCTCCTGATATATACATTTGTCTGCAATTTTGCCTAATATGCAAAATTTTGCAAGCAATTTACACTTATATAGTTCTTTTTGTATATCATTTTCACTAATATATGCATTTTGTGTACTCTTTCCCTTAATAGATGCTTTATAGATGCCTATTTTGTCTAAAGAACTGCATCACAAACCTGGCCACTCATTTGGAAAAGTGCAAATTTCAAAGGATAACTGTGTTTCAGTTTGTGTATTGGTTTGGGGAGTGCTAATTAAATAATTTCACCTTAAAATGCAGTGAATTCATCCCCTATTCCTTCTCTACATGTGCTTGCCTATACACTATAATCTTAAACATGGCCCCTTCTCCAGGCACCTCTATCATCTAAAGTCACCAATTAGACAAAGCTCCCCCAAAGAAGATTCGCCTGGCACCCATTCTATTGTTATTTTAATGCCTGGCCAAGATCCTTTTTTATTTCTCCAGTCCTTTAATCTCAGCTGCTTTTGCCTCTGTTGATGGCTTTTATGTCATCTTTAGATTTTGCTGCACTTATTTCCACCATACATTTTGTTTCTAATTAGTCTGTTGCATATGTATTGCCCCCCTCCATTTTGTGCATCAACCTGACCACTCATGTGAAGGGTGCAGCAAAACTCACAATAATTAATGAATGAATGAAATTGGGGGAAACATGAAAGGTAGGCCACACTTTCTCCCTCCCAGCCTCCACCCCAGATTCTGACATCTCACATGTAGGGATGGAAAGATCTGTCTGTTTCAGTTCTCTCCGTTTCTCATTTTTCCATGTTAAATTCAGTTCTATATATTTCTATAGAGAATTTTTTTTAAAAAAATTATCATGAAAATTCTCCACCATTTTAGTGCAAATTTCTCCAAATAAACAGATTTTTGCAGGCAGTTTTGACAAAGGCACACATTTTTGCAAGCCATTTCTCATTTCATGCCTTTTTGCATGTTATTTTCACTCGTGTATTCATTTTTATGCACTCTTTCCCCTAATATATGTATTTTTGTAAATGTTGGCAAACTGCATCCCAAAATTCTAATAAATGCAAATTTTGAAGGATGGCTGTGTTTCGGTTTTCATATTGTTTTGGAAATTGCGAATTTGATAAATGTGAACTGAATCAAAATTCTCACCCATCCCTACTCACGTGTTGCGGTGGGTAGCAAGTTAATAACTGCATTTCTCTCTCTAGGATTTTAGCCTAGGATCTCTTGAATTCTGTTGTTCCAAGCATTTACCTGTATTACCTTCTGAGTTGGGCCAACCATGCATGAGAATATTTGCCAAAACTTTATTTTAAGGCATCACATTCAATAAAATGCATTGGAGTCCATGACCTCTGCATTACTTTTTGAATAGCCATCTTTCAAAATGGACCATAAAGCAAAAAAAACAAAAAACAACCCAAAAAATCCATGTATGTATGTAAGAGAGAAATGAAAGTTGATTTGACATCAGCCACAAAATTTGTTTAAGACAAAAGGCAACCATTTTTGAAACTGCCTTTGCTCTATATAAATCTTCATAGCCAGAAGTAGGTTGACTTTTACGTTGCACTTCTGATGTTTCACAGCTTCTGAAATTTATCTTTTTCAAACAACAGTCTACACACACAGCTATGAGCATGCAGTAAATAACTAGTCTGACTTTGGATAGGAGTGCAACATTTTAAAACTGTCATATTCAAGTGACCCTCTCCTTGTTCACTTTTTATGGTGCGCTTAATATGGCCTTCCAAGCTTTCTGTCTGGATAGAATGTCTGAAAATAAAATGTGAAAAGGCACTTTAAAGGTCTGCAAAACACTTTATTACCTGACCAGTCACAGCAAACCTATTAATTCATCACAAATTGAATTGAGCAACAAAAGGGAAGACCAGGGTGGTGGTGGAGAGGAAATATAATGTCCAGATATAACGTTAACTGTCTCTGGGAAATACATTCCCTTCCCTTCCCTCTTCCATTTCCTGAAACCAATTACAGGATATTGGGCCAGCTTCAGCATTGTTTGGTCCTTTGGAATCCACAGTATCAATGAGGGGCCCTTAAATTCTGAACCTTGAGACTCCCATTATTAATGGTTTTAGAACAAATTGGTGGGCTCAAAGTTTCTCTGACAGTAGTTGTAGTGCTGTTGCATCTCAGTGGGTTTAAAGTGAAGAGAACTCTGCCAGCAGCTAAATATGCATGCATGGTAAAAGAAAAAAAGCAGGCAGCATCCAGCCACCATTTAGAGGGTTCTTGTAATGGGGGTCTTGTTGGGCCTTCTACCATGGGTTCCGGCAGACACCAGGATGGCATCCTCCATTTTTATTTATTTATTTACTGCCAGGGTTTAAGCATGTGCACTGTTTAACTTGTAGAGTGATGTATGCACGGATGCTAAATATGGCTAATGCTAACTATGGTTCCTCCTTCAATACCAATGTTTGCAAAACCAGCATGCCTCCATGTGGTTGGCTCTTGATTTGCTGTAGCATTCAAGAAGCTATTATTTCATCTGCTCTGGACAGGGCCGGCTCCAGGCACGCGGGGGCCCTTGGGCATCAGCTTCCACTGGCCCCCTGGTGGGTGGGTGAGTGTGCATGCACTCACATACGTACACAGGCATGGCCCCCCTGCGTGACCCCCTGTGTGCCCCCCATGGCCCCCTACCTGCCTAGTCTTTACCATTGCCCTTAATGAAGATGGCGGCTGTGGTTTCCTAAGGGAAATGAAGCCTCTGCCGCCATCTTTGTTGATGGCACATGTGCGTGCTATGCGCACACATCTCTGCCATCAACTAAGATGGCATCAGCGGCTTCAGTACCTTAGGAAAGCTGCAGCCACCATCTTCATTAAGGGCAATGCTAAAAAGCCGGCTGACAGGTAAGTGGGAGGTGTGGGGGGGTGGATCGCAGAAGGGGAGCGGAGGGCTCCTCAGGGGCCCCTCAGGGGCTCCTGTAGCTCTGGGGCCCTCGGACCAGTGCCCAACCTGGCCACCCTTTAGAACAAGCCCTGGCTCTGGACCTACTCAGATATAATTGAAGTTCCATTTTCAATGGGTCTTACTCACAGGTAAGTGGGTATAGGATTGCAGGTCAATTTATGCATACCTGCTGCCTCAAAAATGTAATAAAGTCCACACTTTTCATCCCAACTCAGTAGGACTGAAGAGAAGAGGTGTAAGAGGCAATAGGCTGAAATAAGGATGAACATGTAGCAGTAGATAGAGTCAAAGGTCTAGATATGTTTGATCTTTATGAATTCTATTAGAAAACGATTTTATTCTCACATCCTGGACTGATATCCACATATTGGAACTTAGTTATCTCCTAGATTTCAAATGTTCAGCTAAAAAAAAACTCAAAATATATTAGAAATGAGAGAAAATGCACTGGAAAACATGTATAGTGCTTTCTTGTTTGCTCAGATTTTTAATCATTCTTTTTTTTTTGCAGATTAATATGGGAAAGGGAGGAGTTTAGGAGTGGGCACATGCAGATGAAACATGGACCAGAGATTTGTCCTGCCCTGAAAAAGTTTAAAGCAGGGGTGGGGAACCTGTAGTCTTCCAGATGTAGTTGTACTGCAACTCCCATCATCCCAGACTATTGGCCATGCTGGCTTGGGCTGATGGAAGCTGAAGTCCAACCACATTTGGAGGACCATGGGTCCCCCACCTGTGATCTAAAGAGGTAGCGAGAGGGAGAAGCAAGACCTAAGGGAAGTAATAGTGGTAAAGCCAACTGGGAAGAGAAGTTGGGACTGGAACTTCTCCACCTAGCCAGATACAGTGGAACTTTATGGACAAATTGCCACACAGTTCTCTACCATTTGGTGACCTTCTTGCTCATATGCAACAACATTCTAAAATAATCTCTCGCCTCCTGGCATTACTGGCAGAGCTCCCTATAGTCATCCACAAGAGCCCATGCTTTATTTATTTGCTGTGAGCTTATGTTTCAAAACAAGTCTCCTTTCTATTTACTTGTTTTTCAGTTTATTTATAACTCCATCCAGTCCCCATTTAACCTTTAACTGACTTCAAGACATGCTGCTCCCTTTATTTCCATGGTGGTAGGGTACCAGAGGCCTTTTGCTAGGCTTAGCAGGATTGACCTTTATTTGACTGGTCCCCAGCTCACTGTTTCCAGCTATCAAAGGGATTTGCCATGTCAAACTGGAGAAATAAGAATTCAACCACCCTGGTTTCTTCATATCTTGCTGGGTCTCCTCCCTCCCCCAGACGTCTTTTAATTCTATTCTGTATGTTAGATTTAAATGAGCACATGTGGATTAAAGAACAACCTACAAGGTAAGATGCAATTGACATGCCACAGAGTTTAATAGGTATAAAAAGTACAGCACAGAAGCTAGGACTTCCAGCCAGTTTTGATGAGATGCTGCTATGCAGCCACCTGCATCTAAGCTTTGAAGAAAAGCAGCAACAAAGGATGTTATTTACTAAGCTTTTTTTAAATGATATTTCTGTAGAAATGGAAAATCAAAACAACCAACTTGGCTCTTCGATCCAGCATTGAATTGTGCGATGAAATCAGCTTAAAGCCAAATAACGAAGCTGGAGGAATTTGGTTTCCCTGAATTCTAATAGCAGTGAACCTGCTCTATACTTTCTGGACTAATAATGTGACTAAAAATGTAGTTACGCATCAGCTTTCAGGCTTCCTGAATATTCTCATGCAGTTCTTAAATTAAAAAAAAAATTGGGGGGGGGAAGTAAGCTTAGAGATGTGTATGGTGAGAGACAAATAATTTAAAATATGTATTTAACGAGGTATTCAGATGCAAATTTTTATGCAAGCTTTCAAAAACCACATTGTAATGTGGAAATGGAATGGAATGAACTTGGTGGGACACATGTGCAAGTGACAAGACTGGAAATCAACTGATTCCCCCATACCTTAATCCAAATATTTCACCCCTACTTAAATTGTTTGTATTTTAGACACTTAAGATTCAGAAACATCTTTCTTATTTATGGCTTTTCATCGGCTTGCCACGCAGCTGGACTGAAGAGTTATGAATGCCACTAAGTTTTCACTGTGGTTGTGAATATAAAAACTTCCGGCATTTGTCAAAGTGATTGCTCTCATCTTAGCTATAGTCATGTAAGGAACACTTGAAGCTTTATGACTTCAAGCTATGCCCACACTGTCTTTGGGAGAGAGGAACGGACTGCCCGTGAATTCTATCTTTGTCTTTGTGTGTCAGATCAGACAGCTTCTTCATTACTTAATACAAGGGATGTAAAAGAATTCCAATGGAAATGGAAATGGACATTGACAATTTTTGTTCATTTATCCCATGTCTGGAATGGAAATCAACCCAGAGAATGAGATTGGTATTCACTGTTGTTATTGTTTTCAATCTGGAAACAATAGGTAATTGATTATTCTCTCCCCCATTGGCATTGTGTTCCTTTGCACTGAAATTAATGGTGTGAAATAATGTAATTAATTATGTAAAATCCACAGTGAAACAAATCACATCGGATGTGTCAGAACTGAAATTGCAGAACAATGAAAACACCACTACACACTATGAATATGAGTTGGAATGAAAATCTATGCCTTCTTACATCACTACTTAATACTAGCAAAATATCTCTTATAATGGCATACAGCAGTCATTCCAGTATTGAGGGATATATAAGGCTACATGCGAGATCATACTGGTTGGTGTTGTTATGTGCCTTCAGGTCGATTACAACTTACTGTGACCCTATGAATCAGCGACCTCCAATAGCATCTGTCATGAACCACCCTGCTCATATCTTGTTAGTTCAGGTCTGTGGCTTCCTTTATGGAATCAATCCATCTCTTGTTTGGTCTTCCTCTTTTTCTACTCCCTTCTGTTTTCCCCAGTATTATTGTCTTTTCTAATTAACCGTGTCTTCTCATTATTTGTCCAAAGTATGATAATCTCAGTTTCATCATTTTAGCTTCTAATGATAGTTCTGGTTTAATTTGTTCTAACACCCAATTATTTGTCTTTTTCGCAGTCCATAGTATCTGCAAGGCTCTCTAACCCCACATGTCAAAGTAATTGATTTTTCTCTTATCTGCTTTTTTCACTGTCCAACTTTCACATCCATATATGGAGATTGGGAATACCACAGTCTGAATGGTCCTGACGTTAGTGTTCAGTGATACATCTTTGCATTTGAGGACCTTTTCTAGTTCTCTCATAGCTGCCCTCCCCAGTCCTAGCCTTCTTCTAATTTGTTGACTATTGTCTCCATTTTGGTTAATGACTGTGCTGAGGTATTAATCCTTGACAAGTTCAGTGTCCTCCTTGTTGACTTTAAAGTTACATAAGTATTCTGTTGTCTTTACTTAAGTCTTTTTGATGTTCAGCTGTAGTCCTGCTTTTGTGTTTACCTCTTTAACTTTATTTATTTTATTTATTTTTATTTATTGTTTGACTTATATCCCATCCTTCCTCCCAGCAGGAGCCCAGGGCAGGAGCCCAGAACTTTCATCAGCATTTTTCAAACCATTACTGGTTTCTGCTAGTAGTATGGTATCGTCTGCATATCTTAAATTATTGATATTTCTCCCTCCAATTTTCACACCTCCTTCATTTTGGTCCAATCCCGCTTTCCATATGATATATTCTGTATATAGATTAGATCATACTGGGGTAGAGGTTAAAACTGCCTCTGATGAGCCCTGTTGAATTAGTCCCATACCACTTTGTCCCAATGGAAGTTGCTGAAAACTGACCTAGTCCCTAAATAGATCATAGAATCATAGTTCAGAAAAGTTGGAGGGGGCCTATAAGGCCACTGAGACCATTCAGTGCAGGAATCCAACTAAAAGCATACCCGACAAGTGACTGTCCAGCTGCCTCTTGAATGTCTCCAGTGTCGGGGAGCCCACTACCTCCCTAGGTAATTGGTTCCATTGTTGTACTACTCTAACAGTCAAGAAGTTCCCCCCCCTAATGTTCAGCTGAAATCTGGCTTCCTGTAACTTTAACCCATTATTGTATGTCCTGCACTCTGGGATGATCAAGAAGAGATCCTGACCCTGCTCTGTTTGACAACCTTTCAAGTACTTGCAAGAGTAGGCAAAACATGTTCAGTTCTTCCATTCTCTCCTCATAGGGCTTTCTTTCATTCTTGTTGTCCTCCTCTGAACCTGTTCCAGTTTGTCTGCATCCTTCTTAAAGTGTGGTGTTCAGAACAGGATATAGTACACAGGATTAGGCATAACCAGTGCCAAATAGAGGGGAATGATTTGAAAACTATATTTCTGTTAATGCAGCCTAAAATAGCATTTGCCATTTTTGCAGCTACATCACATTGTTGGCTCATATTAAGTTTGTGATCAACAACAATTCCAAAATCCTTCTCACATTTAGTATTGCTCAGCCAAGTATCCCCCATCTTATAACTGTGCATTTGGTTTTTTGTTTGTAGGTGTTGAACTTTGTACTTATCCCTGTTAAATTTCATTCTGTTGTTTTCAGCCCAATACTCCAACCTATCAAGATCACTTTGAATTTTGTTTCTGTCTTACAGGGTAACAGCAAATTTGATAAGCATTCCCTGTACCTCCTCATCTAAGTCATTAATAAAAATGTTGAAGAGCGCTAGGCCCACAACTGAGCTCTTTGGTACTCTGCTTGTTACCTCCCCTGACTTTGAGAAGGAACCATTGATAAGCACTCTTTGAATATGATTCTGTAGCCAACTTTGGATCCACCTGTTAGTTGTTCCATCCATACAGGCTTGATTACTCTCAAATGTCTGTGTCTTTCTAGCACCCTGTTCCACATCATACTCAACACAAACAGGTTACCTCGTGGCTCCAGGATGGAAGGTGGGAGGCTTATGCTTCTCGGAAGAGCAAAATCAGCCAGTTTTTCCTATGGCAACATATCTCCTTTTGACCCAGTGCTTAGAGATGTTAAATTGGGTACTTAACAGGCCCATGAACTTAACAAAGAAACTGGCTTGACCAGTTCAGCAGATCCCTTTACTATGAACACCATCTCTACAGACACAGAATTAAAGGCTTGGAGGGTACCCCCAGACATCATCCATACCAACCCCCTCCAATCATTCATATATATTCACATACACACCACTGGTTTCAAGTAATCAAGAATTAATGCTTATTTAGCAAAAACAGTAGCACTCATGCACAAGTGGGAGCAGAAGTAACAAAACAAAACAACATTAGGAAACAAACCCTAACTGGTGGGGGAGCAAAATAGCTCAATAAGAACTAAGTGTGGAACATAGAATATCAACTGCCTTTTGAAAGGAAAACCTGGAAACGAGAGGAAACGAAGGGGTTAGGATCATGAAGAGGGAGCACTCCACACTGCAGCATGTGCATGCCTGGGCTATACTGCAACATGGTGTTGCAGGGCACCACTTGTATTCCATATTGCTTTTGCAGATCCCACATCCACCAAAGAAATGTTCCACTGGTATTATTTCCAGATAAGATTATTTCCTTTCTGTGTAACATAAATCTGACTCATTGCTGGCTGGAAAAAGTATAAATATTTCCATTAGCAATAGTATACAGGCATACCCTGCTTTAATGTTCGCAATGGGACCAGAGAGTATACTTTAAGTGAAAATCTACTTTAAGTGAAGCAATTGTCTTCACTTGTACTGCACGCAATCACCACTAGATGGCAGCGGCGTCATGCCAATAAAATATATGTTATTGCGAAGCGTGTGAACGTTAAGCGGGGTATGGGGAAGTATGGAGCATGTACGTTATAGCGAGGCAACGTTAAGTGAAGCAACGTTAAGCGGGGTATGCCTGTATTTGGCTGTCGGCAGCCAGCACAATTTGGAAACAGTTTGTATATGCAAGTGTTGTTGTGCATCATGGGTAATCAATATGAACCTATTCTGGTGTTCAATTTTGCATGTAAAGCAACACATGAAGAGAAGTGGGGGCATGCAGCCAGCCCCCCACCCCCTTGTGTCATCTCTCACCAAGTTAAGAGATCCCCATTTGTGACAGCAGAAATCTGAAGATGGGAGCCTCCTCTATTCATGGAGGCTTCCCTCATGATTTCAAATCTTTTGCCCTCACTTTTGTGGACGGCTCTAAATGTGTACAAAAGGGGTGGGTCTTGGCAGTGCACGCTTGCTTCTCCTCACATCTTTATTTAAATAGCCCAAATAGGGCTATTGAAACAGTTGCATATGCAGAGGATATATGCAGAATATGCAGTGTGATAGCTATATTTACAGGGCGGTGTGTGCAGTTTCATCTTTGATGAGTATTACTAAAAGATGGACAGAACAGGCCTGAAGAATTTTGTAACTAGTCTTTTCCCCTTCTTATAGAAGGAAGACCCAATTCCATTGAACATCCTGCCTGGAATAAAACTTCCTCAAGTTGTTATGCCATTTCAGTTATTGCATTGTTCATCTTCATCATCCTCAAATCCTCCTCCTCATACCCTCAAGCTGTGTTTTGCTCCCAACTTCATGAAAAGATTAATACCAGGCCTTAATCCCAAGTGATACCCAGGACCTGGTGTGCGATGTAACTGTTGTTGAATCAGCTGAGAACAGTGGTCACAGTTTAATAGAAACCCCAATCGAAGACTGTGGGTCTTATGTCTGAGTACATATGCATAGGATCTCATCACACATGTTCATAGAATTGACCTTAAGTTCTACTTATTCAAATAGGAGATTTAACCATATAGAGGTGTATCATATCATGTTAGTCCTACTCAGAGTAGACCTATTGCAATTAATGGAACTTAGTAAGTCATGTCCATTTATTTCAATGGGACTATTATGAGTACGACACATCTTGATTACAACCCATAGTAA
Source organism: Rhineura floridana (assembly GCF_030035675.1). Taxonomy (NCBI): domain Eukaryota; kingdom Metazoa; phylum Chordata; class Lepidosauria; order Squamata; family Rhineuridae; genus Rhineura; species Rhineura floridana. The sequence continues at coordinate 199,278,060 of NC_084480.1, read as the reverse complement.
CAGCTAAGAATGTTAGGAAATTTCAATGGAAAGAGAAATTACTTATGACTGTTTATTCATCACATGTTCAGAATGGAAACCAATTCAGTGAATACGATTGGCATTTGCTGCTGTTGTTGCTTTCAGTCTGCAAACAATACAAGCTCCTGGGCTCCTACTGAGAGGAAGGGCAGGATATAAATCTAATAAATAAATAAATTACATGTTTCCTCATCTGCATTGTGTTTCCTTGGCATAATGTAATGACAACATAACGATGTAATTTAGCTGCAGTGCATAGCAAGACAAATAATGTAATTTTGGGCAGAAGACATAAGTCCTACTAAATGCAGTGGGATTTCATTCTACATAAAAATGTGCAGGACCAGGCTGAATGACTCTCCTACTTAAATCAATGAACAGGATTTAACTTTGGTTGGATTTTGCTACGTGTAATTAGAGAGTAGAAGAATTACTCGCTGTTCAAATTTATAAAAATAGCTGTCAAATGTTTCTTCATATTCTTGCTGTCAACTCTCTTTGTTTAATGATTCAGCCAAGCTCTTAGTGTATTATCGTGTGACAAGAGACAATAGGAACAAAGGACAAAGACTATGTGGGGAAATGAATAAAGCATAACACCTGGGGCTAATTATTTTGTATTCTTAACTATATCACTTTGTTTCATTACTGATTGCATTCAGATGTTGTATTCAATTTCCTGCACCCTGCTACCCGTGCACAATGTTTGTGTGAGTTAGGGTCATTTTTCTTTTCTTTCTTTCTTTTCTTTCTTTCTAACATTTATATCCTGCCATTCACTGTAAAATGATCTCAGAATGGGTAAGAACATACAAAAAAATGAAAATGAAAATACGTCAACATAAAACCAATTAAACTGGCAGCAGTTGACATCTAAATAAAAGCTAATATACACCACCTTTCCACTGTCATATGCATAGGCCTGAGCTATTTAATTAGAAAGCTAGGCAGAAAAGAAATACTAAGAAAAACAAACCAATATCAGTGCCAGTCTAACCTCTGGGAGAAGTGTTCTGCGGCCAGGGTGTTACCACAGAGAAGTCCCTGTTATGAATTCCTAGAAGCATTTTTTGTTTCAGTGCTCTGCAGAGATAGGCTATTTATCACTGACATCAATCCACAATAGTAACAGTGGCAGGTATAGTGGTGTGGTACATTGCTGAGTGGGGGAGTAGGTTGGTGGCAAGGTCAGGGCTGTGCAGGCACACCAGCAGTGCAATCCAGTGCTTCCACTCTTTTCCTGTACACCGGCCGACCTGCCTTGCTTACATACCCCATCCTGGTATGCAGAGCTGGCATCAATGTTAGAAGGAAGGGTCCATGGCACCACTGCACCCGCTCCAAGAGAGGAGGTGATAGAACAGGAGAAGGAATAGGAATAGGAACTTGAAGAGCAGATGGGGTGGGGTGGGGACCTTGGAACACATCCAGATCCTTCAGTATATTTGGAACTTAAAATGTTTTAGGGATCAGATTTGGATATGCTATTTTTTGCTGCAATAGGATTTGGATGGGGTGTCTCATGCTGCAATTGTGAAAAAAGTAGAAGAAATCCATTACCAAAAATGAGGAAACAGATTTACATCAAGTTTGCATATGCTAATTTATGTGTATAGATGAAAATGTATAAATAATTATAATTCTAAAGGAAATATAATACATCTTACCATAGTGCCCAGGTGATCTGTATGCCTGCATGGTTTAGGGTCTAATTGTTTACTATTGATAGATAACTCAAAGTCTCCTGCTCTCCCTTCTTAGTTTTTTTTTAAAAAAAATCTTGAAACCAGACTTGAATCAGACACTTCTTCAACTAGAGGACTGTCATCTGTAAAGTAGGATGCATGGCCACTCTCTAGAAGCAAAGGTGGATAGTATTCCTTTACCTTAACTCTCCTATGCTTGTAAAAACAAAATTTTAAAAAACTATGGAATACCATTTACTGAAGTTAAATAAATCCAAATTAAGGGTTGTTGTCAACTAAATTCTATTCAGAATAGTCCCACTGAAATTAATGAACCTCAGCTAATCATGTCTATTATCTTCAATGGGTCTACTCTGATTAAGACTAGCACTGAATACCACCTTTTTTTAAAAAAAAAACTCTTAGATTTATTTGACAGTGGCTTCATGTCCAGGCTGTTCTGACCTAGCAGAAGAGTGCTGCATGGGAAAAGTGGCACTAAATTCAGGAAAAAAGTTCTCTGCACAAGCTATTTCTCAAGCTGGTCCGCAAGAATGTATATGCTACAGCCTGCACCTTCATTATTCACCATCCTGATTTAGTACAAATGGATGGAATTCCCGCTGTGATTGCAATGGGGACCAATGGAAATATGTCAAATTTTCCTTAAGACATTCTCTGAATTACTAGTGTCAAACTGCATGCCAAATAATATTTCTGGTCATTCTGTTAAATGCTGCTTAATGAAGCCCCTTCTAGTTCTCACACAGGCAAGTCGGTTTTTGCCACTTCGTTTCCTGCTCAAACCAGTCCTGTTGTGATGAAAATTAAGTTAATGGCAAAGCACTTTTTGTAACTGTGGATGAGCAAGAAGAAAGTTGTGTGATCATTAATGTTTATTATCAAGCTTTTCAGCAGCGTAATAGCTAAAGTGGTCCCTGCTTTAAAACTCTCCACAGCCAGCTGGAGAATTGGAAAATGGGTATGAAGCTTTAATTAACTGTAAAAGCTGAAGTGAACTGCATTGCATGATACCTGGGGACTTTAATGAAGAATGTACATATGTTCTTCCTGCTAATTGAGGATGAGCTACATTTTAAGGGATTATGTCCCCTGAGGTTCCAGAGCAAGAGAGAGGAGAGGAGAATTTTAAAGGCCTCAAAGTAAACTCTTCCTAATAGTCTGCCCTTTGCAAGAAGCAGTTTATTACTGAGTTATCTTTGAGCTGAACTGCTGAAGATGTTTAAAGGCATGATGTGAATTTTTACACGGAGGACTTGTAGGTCTGTAATCTTTTGTATATGCCCAGAGCACAGAAGCTGGAAAGGTCATAATTCTTCTCCTCACCCTTTCAAGACCAGCAGAAGGAAGTGCTTTAACCATGAAAAGAAAGGGAGAACTATTGAGACATCACAACGACTGCTGGGGCACAATGATATAGGCACATCTGTCTTATGCTGAGTCAGACCATTGGTGCTTTAGGAACATCTGCTTTATATTGAATCAGACCTTTGATGATTTAGGAGCATCTGCCTCATACTGAGTCAAACCACTGGTCCATCTAGCTCACTATTGTCGACACTGACTGGCAGCAGCTCTCCAGGGTTTGAGACAGATGTTTCTCCCAGCCCTATCTGGATATGCCAGGGATTGTACCTGGGACCTTCTGATACTCTGCCACTGAGCCACAGCCCTTCCCCAAGGTATAATTGCCCTCAGCGAGAGGACCTGGAGACACAGGTTCAAACGTTCCTCCATATTAGAAGATATACAGGCTCTATTTTTATTAGAGGGTAGGGGGCATATCATAATTAATTAATTTAATTATATTATGTATTTTTAAAATTTCATAAACTGCTTTTCATCCTAAAATGTTCCAGAGCAATCTCCAATAACGAACAAACAAAATGACTTGACCTGGTGCAGAAAAGGTTGCAGCTTCAGTGCCAAGAGAGAGTATTCAAATTCTGGGACAAATTCAAGGTGTTTGTATTGAAGCACACACTCCTAAGCAGTTTAGGATCTGGCTAACTGAAAGAGCATCTCTCTGCATAGAATCCTGCCTTGGCTTTGAGGTCAGCTGGGGAGGTTCTTCTGGGAGTGCTGTTTCATGAGATTAGAAGATCCATGACTCACAAAACAATGTTCACCAGATGCAATAGGTGAAACAACAGATTACACATTACATGAATCCTTAGTGTGCATACATGCAAATTTATGTCCATGCATACAAGTGACAAAATCCATCCCCACTTGACAAAAAGGCATTTAACTAGTTCAATATATTCTATTGGTTTCCACTGGGGAAAAATATTTCTTATTATATCAAAACCTTAAGACAAATATTTGGCAGCTGAAGCTTGTTGAACTTAGAACATTTCTCATTCACCTGGAGAAGACAAAGTATTCTTCAGCATCAGTGATTTTTGTATCCAAATAGGGGACACATTTGCATACTATTTACATACTGTATAAATACTTGCTCTTCATGAATCATGCATGGATTTTTGCTAATAGTCTATAATGAATATACCGAACAGGGGAAAAATGCTTCAGTTGATGATTCTAGGTTTGGTCCTGCTCAGTGTAAGACTCACCATATTAAAACATCATTGGTCTGATGGCAACTGTCTCCTATTTGTTTTTAAATATGTTAGAAAGAGGGGAAATGCTAAAGTGCATGGTCAGAATAACAGTGAATTTGAATAGGAGACTTTCAGATAGGGGAACAAGGAGAAATAGCAAGAGGACACACTGGCTTTTGAAAAGCACTTGCCCCTTAAAACTGCCAACAGACATTGAATTACACAAACAAACAAAACCAGGTCATGATCTAAACTATGGCATCCCATCCTTCTTCACAGCATTTTGCATTCAGATTAATCTATAATCTCACAGTGTCTTCTGAAAGTTTTGACTCAACAGAAAGCAGACAAGTTCAGCAGAGCAGAAGTATCAGGATGATAAGCAGGTCTCTCAGGTTATCACTAAAACCTTCTGTTCTACACTAGAAATAATGCCCTAGTTTGCATGTCACAGTAAAACAATATCTATATATTTTTTTAAAAAACTATGATTAAATGTGAATATGCTGGTACACACTGCTGACACTGTGGACAATGCAGTCCTCCCCTGCGTTTGCCATGTTGCCAGGAAACAAGCAATTTAGTGTTATGTCCGATGCAGCTCCAACCGGCTCATGGTTTATTTCCCATAAATATACCACAAGAAGTCAGCCAATGCAAACCATGGGCCTGATCAGATGCAGGTATAATGTGGATCTGGTGTTTTTTTGCAGAACCTTTAAATGTGGACCGTCTACATGACATTTTTGCCAACACGAGTATATTCAGCTGCTATTGCCTTTAAATCCAGATTACATCAATGCGCTAAAAACCCAAATTTGCTTTGAAAATCTGCACCCGCTTCGGTGTACACCTACCGTGTATTAGCTTTTCTTCGCTGATTTTTAGATCCTTCCTTACTCTGCTCCTTGAACTGCCTATGGGCTTCATTTTATTTCCTGCTTCTGATGAACAAATTTCCAGTCGCTCTAGCCTTCCTTTCCCCCACTTTCCCCCCAGCAAGTTCCCTTCCTCAGTCCTTTAAACCAGCTATGTGCTCTGTTTGCTCGCTATTTTACTTTATGAGCCAGGCGGGGGCAGCGAGGGAAGAGAAGGGGCACTGCACTGTCCCTGTGGCTCTCTCTGTGGGGGGGGGAGGAGGAGCCGCTTCGCATCATGCCAGTTGGTGGGGTAGAGACCAGGCGGGTATTTAGGGCTGATGCTTGGCATGCAAGCAGGTGAGCAGCCCCTCCTCCCCTGTCGGAAGGCAGAGCTGGGGTCCCAATCCCGGGGAGCTGGATCCCGGAGAGTTGGGAGAAGAGTATTTGGATGGATAGCAGAGGGAAGGGGGAGGAACTTCCCCCCTTTGGAGCGAAGACGAAACAGAGGAACTGCCAGTGATAAGGTCGCTTAGCAACGGGGAGCCTGAGCCCTCCCTGGACATTCTCACGCCTCCCCCTCTTTCAGGCTCAGAGCAAGAGGGGGAAGAGGGAGGGCTGCTCACAGCCAAAAAGCGGGGAGGCAGTTTACCATCAGCTCCTCCCCTATCCCCCATCCTGGAATCGGAAACTTCAGAAGAGGAGGGGGTGATGCTTCCCCCCTCACCGCGCACACGCAGACAGCTGAAAAGACAGGAGAGAAGGGGGGAAGGCGGGCAGTACCTGAGGGGCAGTTAAGGAGGAGCGAAAGATTGCATGCCCGTTTGGCCCCTTCTTAAAGAACAGGCGGGAAGAAGTCCCTTGCTCTGTCAACTTTCTCCCAATGCCGCAGGACCTGTATCCCTGTATTGCTTCATGAGAAAATGCAGTCTTTGTTTGGACATTACCCTAATAAAACACGAATTAACTACAACCACTGGTCTGGTTCCTGAGTCACATCCTGGGCCTGACAGCTTGACAGAGCCACCTAAATCACCCTCAACGCTCTCTTCACTTGACTGGGGCTAAAGTGGCCTTCGTGATTAGCCTCCTGGAGGGAGAAGCTGCAAAATGGGTGACTCCGTATCTCGTGAGAAAGGATACTGTCTTAAGAAGGTACAGAGGATTTATACAGGAGATGACCGAGAGGTTCCAAGACCCGCAAAGAGCTGAAACAGTAGCGCGGCAACTAGGCGCTCTGAAGCAAGCTAAAGGGACTGTTTCCGAGTACACTAATGCTTTTAAAATTCTGTCCCAGGAAACTGGTTACAATGACGCCGTCCTGATGTTTATGTACCGGACTGGATTAAATGCTGAAATCCTGGATGAGTTGGCCAGGACCTCCCCCCCCGCTAACCTACCAGGGCTCATCCGGCTATGCCTACAGATAGATCACCGGATGGAAGGAAGGCACCTGGAAAGGAAGCAGGAGGTCCCGAGATACTCAGCCTCGGCATCCCACAGCAAGATCCTTCCCTCTGCAGGGATGGCAGGTAATGCAACTGAGGGACAGGGAGGGGCTAGGCCAAGACTGTCGGAAGAAGAAAAGGAAAGACGCCATTGGGAACATTTATGCTTTTATTGTTCAAAGCCGGGCCACATGGCCAGAGACTGTGGACTGAAAGGGGGGAAAGCTGAGCCATCGGGAAACTAGAACACCCAGTCCACGTGCAGGCCGGTGGACTGGGGGCAGCATTGTATAAAGGCCCCCCAATGATCCAACCTCCCTCAAAGGGGGTGTTGGTCTTGCCTATTTGGATTACAACTTCCAGAGGAGTGGTGTTTAATTCCACTGCCTTAATTGACAGTGGAGCCTCCACAAATTTTATTGATGCAAAGTTAGTCAAGCGTCATGGAATTTCCCGGTGGAAACTGGACGCTCCCCTAGCTGTGGAGACCATCGATGGGAGACCCCTGAAGTCAGGAGGGGTGACACAAGCCACGGAGGAAGTGAAACTTCAAATCCCTGGGCACGAAGAGTTCATTCCGCTATACGTGTCAGATCTCTTGAACTTTGAGGTGATTCTGGGAATGCCCTGGCTAGCAAAGCATGAACCCACAATAAGTTGGAAGGAGGCGGTGGTGTGGTTCACCTCACAGTATTGCCAGGAGAACTGTCAACCTGAAGGAATCAAGAACACCTTAGCGGGGGCAGTGCAAGAGATCGAGCAAGTGACCCTGCCGCCAAAGTATGAAGAATTCAAAGATGTGTTTGATGAAAAAGAGGCAGAGACTTTACCCCCCCACCGCCCTTACGACTGTGCGATTGATCTAGTGCCAGGAGCCAGCATTCCATCAGGGAGAATCTACTCTCTCACAGAGAATGAGAGGGAGGCCCTGAAGGAATTCCTGGATAAAAACCTGAGGCGAGGATTCATACGCCCCTCACAATCCCCTGCTGGAGCGCCACTATTGTTTGTGAAAAAGAAGGGGGGGGAACTCAGACCCTGTAACGACTATCGCGCATTGAACCAGATCACCATCCCCAACAGCTACCCGGTGCCCCTGATCTCAGAGTTGCTGGACCGACTGCGCTCTGCAAAAATCTTCACGAAGTTGGATTTGAGAGGAGCGTACAATCTGATCAGAATGAAGGAGGGAGATGAATGGAAAACAGGATTCTTGACCGCTTACGGACAGTATGAATACCTGGTCATGCCATTCGGGCTTTGTGGAAGTTCAGGAATTTTTCAAAAATTCATGAACGACGTGTTTAGAGACTTGTTGGACACGTATGTAATCTGTTACTTAGATGATATCCTGGTGTTCTCAAAGAACCAGGAAGACCACGACCAGCATGTGAAGACGGTGTTGCAGAGACTGAGAGAAAATCACCTGTATGCTAAATTAGAGAAATGTGGATTTGACCTCAAGTCTCTAGACTTCGTTGGATATCGAATCTCAGCGGAAGGCGTGGAGATGGACCCAGGAAAAGTAAGCTGTATATTGGACTGGGGCCAACCTGTCACCAAAAAGGATGTACAACGGTTTTTGGGGTTTGCCAATTATTACAGAAAGTTCATTCCAGGGTTTTCCAAATTGACAGCTCCTCTGACTGACTGTTTAAGGGGAAAGAAGAAGTTTCAATGGACAGAGAATGCCACCCAGGCCTTTGAGGAGCTGAAGAGAAGGTTTGCTTCCGAGCCCATTCTGCACTTTGCTGACCTGATCCGCCCTTTCATCGTGGAAGCAGATGCTTCAGATTTTGCTATCGGGGGGGTCCTTCTGCAATTAGACCAAGAAGGAAAGGAGCTGCACCCCTGTGCGTACTTCTCTCGGAAGTTAAAGCCTGCAGAGAAGAATTACACAGTTTGGGAGAAGGAGCTGCTGGCCATCAAGGACTCTTTTGAAAACTGGAGACAATACCTAGAGGGGGGCCCTCATCAGATCGAAGTGCGCTCTGACCACAAGAACCTGGAAAGCCTCCAAACTGCCAGAAAGCTGAACCAGAGACAAATAAGATGGTCCCAGTTCTTTACCAGGTTTAACTTCAAGATCACTTACCAAACCCAAGCCAAAAACCAGAGAGCTGATGCCTTATCCAGACAGCCACAGTACAAAGAAAGTGAATCCGAGGACCAGCCTCAGTACGTGATCCCGCCAGACAAATTAATGTTGGGATCATGCCAGTCTTCGTGGGAAGAGGAACTCAAAAAGGCACAACAAGAAGATGCAGACGTACTAAAATATGGGCAGGAGACGGGACAAAGTCAAGACTCAGAAGTAACCTTTCACTGGAGGAATGGACTATTATGGTTCAAAACAGCCAGATATGTGCCAGAAGGAGAATTAAGGCTCAGAATCCTACGCCAGTGCCATGATTCCATCACAGCGGGACACTTTGGGATTTACAAGACCATTCAGAACGTGGCCAAGGACTTCTGGTGGCCTAAAATGCGTAGGGATATTGAAAGCTATGTAAAGTCCTGTTCTGTCTGTCTGCGGACAAAAACACAAACAGGAAAACCAGCAGGACTGTTACAACCACTACCTGTCCCACATGAACCCTGGAAGGATCTCTCCATGGATTTTATAACTGATCTACCCAAATCCCAAGGAATGACAGCCGTTTTAGTCATGGTTGATCTACTCACCGAAATGGCGCATTTCCTCCCTTGTGCAGGGGCCTTAGAGGATAAGGAAACGGCCAAGTTATTCATCAAAGAAGTCTACCGACTGCATGGGTTGCCAAACAGTGTAGTCTCAGACCGAGGAACTCAGTTCACAGCCAAATTTTGGAGAGCAATGTGGAAACAGTTGCAGACGGAATTAAAACTCTCCTCCGCCCATCACCCCCAGACAGATGGGCAAACGGAACGCTTGAACGCCGTTTTGGAAAGATATTTAAGAAGTTATGTGTCCTATCAACAGACTGACTGGGTATCATATTTGCATTTTGCAGAGTTCGCCTACAACAATTCTCTACACTCCAGCACTCAACAAACCCCATTCTTCGCGAATTATGGATTCCATCCTAAAGTCTTTCCAAGCAGCTCAGAAGGAATGCTGGTACCGGCAGCTGAGGACTTCCTAAAAGAATTGCAAGCGGTGCAACAAACACTGAAACAGCAGTTAAACGAAGCCAAAACAGAGTACAAGTGAATTGCTGACCTGTACAGGAAGGAGCCCCCCCCTTCAACCAGGAGACCAGGTATGGCTGTCCACCCGTTTCCTCCAGATGCCGGGCAAATGTAGAAAGTTACAAGACAAAAGGGTGGGTCCTTTTGAAATAGAAACTCAAATTAATCCTGTGGCGTACTGGCTGAAGCTACCTGACACGTTTAAAATACATCCTGTGTTTCATCGATCCCTCTTGACGAAAGCTGCCCCTCCCAGTGAGCTGCGGCCGGAGGAGCCTCCTGGGTCCCCACTCCTGATAAATGAGCAGCTTGAGTTTGAAGTTGAGGAAATCTTGGATTCCAGGATCAGACGCCACAAGCTGCAGTATTTGATTCACTGGAAGGGCTATGGAGTGGCTGACAGATCATGGGAAAATGCAGATGATGTGCATGCTCCAGAGTTAGTAAAACTTTTCCATCAACGTTTTCCTCACCGCCCCAAGCCAGACAGGGGGAGGGGGGCACAGCTTGAGAAGGGGGATGGTGTCGGGAGGATGAGCTGGGCTCCTGGGGGGTTGTCAGAAGAGGATTCAAATGGCTGGCAGAGGGAGGAGGGAGGAACTTACCCTCTGTGGAGCTAAGCCGAAACAGAGGACATGCCAGAGATAGGGTCGCCTAGCAATGGGGAGCCTGAGAGCCTTGAAGTTTTAGAATCCCCCCCAGACATTCCCAGGCCCTCCCTTCTCCGCAGCTCAGAGCAAGAGGGAGGGCTGATCACAGCAGAAAGGCAGAGAGATGGTTTACCCTCAGCCCCTTCTTTATCACCCATAGGGGAATCGGACACTTCAGAAGAGGAGGAGGTGATGCCTCCCCCCTCACCACGCACACGCAGACGGTTGAAAAGACAGGAGAGAAGGGGGGAAGGCGGGCAGTACCTGAGGGGGAGTTAAGGAGGAGCGAAAGGTTGCGCGCCCGTTTAGCCCCTTCTTAAAGAACAGGCGGGAAGCAGCCCCTTGCTCTGTCAACTTTCTCCCAATGTCGCAGGACCTGTATCCCTGTATTGCTTCATGAGAAAGCGCAGTCTTTGTTGGACATTACTCTAATAAAACACGAATTAACTACAACCTCTGGTCTGGTTCCTGAATCGCATCCTGGGCCTGACACTTCATGGGAAGAGGAACTCAAAAAGGCACAACAAGAAGATGCAGACATGCTAAAATATCAGCAGGAGACGGGACAAGGTCAAGACTCAGAAGTAACCTTTCACTGGAGAAATGGACTGTTATGGTTCAAAACCGCCAGATATGTGCCAGAAGGGGAATTAAGGCTCAGAATCCTACGCCAGTGTCATGATTCCATCACAGCGGGACACTTTGGGATTTACAAGACCATTCAGAACATGGCCAAGGACTTCTGGTGGCCTAAAATGCGTCGGGATATTGAGAGTTATGTAAAGTCCTGCTCTGTCTGTCTGCGGACAAAAACACAAACAGGGACACCAGCAGGACTGTTACAACCATTGCCTGTCCCACACGAACCCTGGAAGGACCTCTCCATGGATTTTATAACTGATCTACCCAAGTCCCAAGGAATGACAGCCATCTTAGTAGTGGTGGATCTACTTACCAAAATGGCACACTTTCTTCCTTGTGCAGGGGCCTTAGAGGCTAAAGAAATGGCCAAGTTATTCATAAAAGAAGTCTACCGGCTGCATGGATTGCCAAACAGCGTAGTCTCAGACCGAGGAACTCAGTTCACAGCCAAATTTTGGAGAGCAGTGTGGAAACAGTTGCAGACGGAATTAAAACTCTCCTCCGCCCATCACCCCCAGACAGATGGGCAGACGGAATGCTTGAACGCCGTTTTGGAAAGATATTTACGAAGTTATGTGTCCTATCAACAGACTGACTGGGTATCATATTTGCATTTTGCAGAGTTCGCCTACAACAATTCTCTGCACTCCAGCACTCAACAAACCCCGTTCTTTGCGAATTATGGATTCCATCCTAAAGTCTTTCCAAGCAGCTCAGAAGGAATGCTGGTACCGGCAGCTGAGAACTTCCTTAAGGAATTGCAAGCGGCGCAACAGACACTGAAACAGCAGTTAAACGAAGCCAAAATGTAGTACAAGCGAGTTGCTGACCTGCACAGGAAGGAGGGGCCCCCCTTCAACCGGGAGACCAGGTATGGCTGTCCACCCGCTTCCTCCAGATGCCGGGCAAATGTAGAAAATTACAAGACAAGAGGGTGGGTCCTTTCGAAATAGAAACTCAAATTAATCCCGTGGCGTACCGACTGAAGCTGCCTGACACGTTTAAAATACATCCTGTGTTCCATCGATCCCTCTTAATGAAAGCCGCCCCTCCCAGTGAGTTACGGCCGGAGGAACCTCCCGGAGCTCCACTCCTGGTAAATGAGCAGCTTGAGTTTGAAGTTGAGGAGATCTTAGATTCCAGGATCAGACGCCGCAAGCTGCAGTACTTGATTCACTGGAAAGGCTATGGGGTGGCTGACAGATCATGGGAAGATGCAGCTGATGTGCATGCTCCAGAATTGGTAAAACTTTTCCATCAACGTTTTCCCCACCGTCCCAAGCCAGACAAGGGGAGGGGGGCACAGCCTGGGAGGGGGGATGGTGTCGGAAGGCAGAGCTGGGGTCCCAATCCCGGGGAGCTGGATCCCGGAGAGTTGGGAGAAGAGTATTCGGATGGATGGCAGAGGGAAGGGGGAGGAACTTCCCCCCTTTGGAGCGAAGACGAAACAGAGGAACTGCCAGTGATAAGGTCGCTTAGCAACGGGGAACCTGAGCCCTCCCTGGACATTCTCATGCCTCCCCCTCTTTCAGGCTCAGAGCAAGAGGGGAAAGAGGGAGGGCTGCTCACAGCCGAAAAGCGGGGAGGCAGTTTACCATCAGCCCCTCCCCTATCCCCCATCCTGGAATCGGAAACTTCAGAAGAGGAGGGGGTGATGCTTCCCCCCTCACCGCGCACACGCAGACAGCTGAAAAGACAGGAGAGAAGGGGGGGAAGGCGGGCAGTACCTGAGGGGCAGTTAAGGAGGAGCGAAAGATTGCGCGCCCGTTTGGCCCCTTCTTAAAGAACAGGCGGGAAGAAGTCCCTTGCTCTGTCAACTTTCTCCCAATGCCGCACGACCTGTATCCCTGTATTGCTTCATGAGAAAACGCAGTCTTTGTTTGGACATTACCCTAATAAAACACGAATTAACTACAACCGCTGGTCTGGTTCCTGAGTCACATCCTGGGCCTGACATCCCCTCTCCTTCCCTTCCCTTCGAGGTGGTGGCAGTGGCGGCAGCAACGGGGAGCAGTCCTGCTGGCCAGAGAGCAGGACTTGCTGTGAGATGTGCCAGGGTGGCCCTGCTTGGTTTTCTGGAGGGGAAGGAGAGGGGAGTTGACCCAACCCCCATATAACACTTTCTGGCTGGTAAGCAGCCATCTCATTCACAAAGAGGTTGTGTGCGCACACATACACAAACACAAAAATATACACACTGCACACTATAAACATTTCATTCCTTTTTCACTAAAAAGGGCTTTGTCTAGAGGAAATGAAACTGACAACAGAAAAAAGTAATTTGGTGTCACTTGCACCCCCCACTGTCTCCCAGCTTAGCATGAAATTGACAGAAACCCTTCCCCTTCTCTCGGAGGGAGTTAACATTTAATTTGGGGGCAGGGCCACAAGAAAACAGTGATACTAATAAAGGCGAACATGTGTGAACAACACAACAAATTGAAAGATAGGGAGGACGGTTGTGTGTGAACCATGGAACTCTATCACGAGGGGAAAGGCTTCTAATTCAATATGGATTTTAGCTCCCATGTGAACCTGGCCCATGTTGTTGCTCATGGTTTGAAAGGAGAGAAACAAACCATGAACCTGGGTGGGAATAGAGCTAAGCAACACCATGGCTTAGCGCCCAGCAAATTATTAAGGTGCTGTTTTTTTAAAAAAAGATTATTAAGGTTTTTAATCATTTACAAAGTGCAAAACAGTAGAGAGGTCAGAGGACCCTTCCTTGCATTGAAAGTACATGTGAGGGAAGTTGTGAGACCACAAGGGCTTGCCCTGTTCCACCATCACCTATGCATGCAGCAGCCATGCCCCACAATAATGCATTAAGTTGCTGTGTGAAGGGGCTCTACACATGTACTAATATTATGTGTGCAGAGCTGCTCTATGTGAGGTACAACCGTAGCCCAATCAGGATCCATCCTTTCATGGAGGTTGGTGGGTTCACTGCATGTGTCATGGATAGTGCTAGCCCATATGGCCTTGCTAACTGCCTCATACTTTCTTTCAGTGCAAGGGAGGGTCATCAGATCCTGCCTGATGACAGGGTTATTCTTGTGTATATTCCCAACCCTTGTCCCCTTCCTTCCTTCCTTCCTTCCTTCCTTCCTTCCTTCCTTCCTTCCTTCCTTCCTTCCTTCCTTCCTTCCTTCCTTCCTTCCTTCCTTCCTTCCTTCCTTCCTTCCAAGCTCCCTCTAAATATAGCCATAAGGGTTGACTGAATTGTCAACTCAGGAAATAACTGAAAAGAAGAAATTAAAATGACCAACAAAGCAAAGCTAAAAAGGGAAGCACAGCATACATTGATTATAACTGCTTCCCTTCTTACTCACACCTCGAGCAAATTGTCCCACAAGTTCTACATATTTGTCTTCATTCTCCCTTTTCATATGGATTCTTTGCCCATGGGATGTCTACACAAGGACACTTTGTACAAATTGATCTACCTTTGGAAGGGCTTCTCTAATTTCCAGATTGTTTTTAAGACCAATGATTTGCTAACTGAAGGTGTTTTGTGGAATCACATTATATGTGATTGCATAAGCTCCCATACATTTAGGTACCGATCTGAGTATTGCATCATTCCCTCCAGCCAATGATATGAGGTGGACACAGGGATATGCACAGCACAATGATGTCACATTACATGCTGTATGCTGGTTGACATTATTATTATTATTATTATTATTATTATTAGATTTATTATTATTAGATTTATTATTATTAGATTTATTATTATTAGATTTATTAATAGATTTATATCCCACATTTCCTCCCAGCAGGAGCCCAGGGCGGCAAACAGAAATGCTAAAAACAGTTTAAAACATCAAAAAAAGACCTTAAAATACATTAAAACAAAATAATGTTAAAAATATTTTTTAAAAAGGGTTAAAAACATCTTTAAAAAGGGTTAAAACATATTATTAAAGAAAACATATTAAAAGCAATTTGAACACAGATGCAGACTGGGATAGGTCTCAACTTAAAAGGCTTGTTGTAAGAGGAAAGTCTTCATAAGGCACTGAAAAGATAGCAGAGATGGCGCCTGCCTAATATTTAAGGGGAGGGAATTCCACAGTGTAGGTGATGCCACACTAAAGGTCTGTTTCTTATATTGTGCAAATGAACCACCTAATAAGATGGTATCTGCAGGAGGCCCTCACCTGCAGAGGGCAATGATCGACTGGATATATAAGGGGTAAGACAGTCTTTCAGGTATCTTGGTCCTGAGCTGTATAGGGCTTTCTACACCAAAACTAAAACCTTGAACTTGGCCCGGTAGCAAATGGGCAGCCGGTGCAATTCTTTCAGCAGCAGGGTGACATGTTGGCAATACCCTGCCCCAGTGAGCAGTCTCGCCGCTGCATTTTTCATCAGCTGCAGCTTCTGGACCAACCTCAAGGGCAGCCCCACATACAGTGCATTACAGTAATCCAGCCTGAAGGTTACCAGTGCATGGACAACAGTGGTCAGACTAGCCCGGTCCAGAAATGGCCGCAGCTGTCTTAACAGCCAAAGCTGGTAAAAGGTATTCCTAGCCACGGAGGTCACCTGGGTCTCTAGCAACAAAGATGGATCCAGGAGCACCCCCAGACTACGGACCTGCTCTTTCAGAGGAAGCACGACCCCATCCAAAGCAGGCAACTGACCAATTATCCAAACTTGAGAACCACCAACCCACAGCGCCTCCGTCTTGCTAGGATTCAGACTCAGTTTATTGGCCCTCATCCAGCCCACCACCGAGTCTAGGCAGCGCTCCAGGGCTTGCACGGCCTCTCCAGATTCAGATGTTATGGAGAAATAGAGCTGGGTATCATCAGCATACTGCTGACACCTTGCTCCAAATCTCCTGATGACTGCTCCCAAGGGCTTCATATAGATGTTAAACAGCATAGGGGACGAGATGGTACCCTGCAGCACCCCACAACACAACTGCCAGGGGGGCAAAAGACAGTCACCCAATGCTATTCTCTGAGAGTGACCTTGGAGATAAGATAGGAACCACTGTAAAACAGTCCCTCCAATACCTATCTCACCAAGTCGGTCCAGAAGGATACCATGGTCAATGGTATCAAAAGCAGCTGAGAGATCAAGTAAGAATAACAGGGTCATACTCCCCCTGTCCTTTTCCCGATAAAGGTCATCCATCAGGGCGATCAAGGCCAATTCAGTCCCATGACCAGGCCTGAACCCAGACTGGAATGGGTCAAGATAATCTGTTTCATCCAAGGGTACTTGCAATTGCTGTGCCACAACCCTCTCAATCACCTTCCCTAAAAAGGGGGTATTTGCAATCAGTTGGTAGTTGTCACAAACCAATGGGTCCAGGGTGGGCTTTTTCAGGAGTGGTCGGGTCACTGCCTCTTTCAAGGCACCTGGAACCACTCCCTCCCACAATGATGCATTGACCACACTCTGGATCCACTCAGTCAAACCCCCTCAGCAAGCTTTAATAAGCCAAGAAAGGCAAGGCTCAAGAGGACACGTTGCTGGCCGCATCATCACAAGCACCTTGTCTAAGTCATCAGGCTGCATCAACTGAAACTGTTCCCAAGGAGTTGCAGCAGATGTTGCACAGGACACCTCATTGGGGACTACAGCAGATGTAGAGAGGGCATCAAGACTACTATGGAGGCAATCAACTCTACCTTCAAAGTGCCTTGCAAACAATTCACAGTGGGCCTCTGAAGGGTCTAAAACTCCATTTTCTGGAGTTGATGTCAACAGACTCCTGACAATACGGAAAAGCTCCACCAGACGGCTACTTAAGGATGCAATGGAGGTAGAGAAGTGGGCCTTCTTTGCCTCCCCCACCGCCACACAGTAGGCATGGTTATGATGTTTTACTCATGCCCAATCAGCCTCACAATATGTCTTTCACCAACAACACTCTAGCCATCATTCAGACTGTTTCATTGCTCTTTGTTCACTGGTGTACCAAGGTGCAGACTGGGTTCCACAATGCCGGAGAGGGCACTCAGGGGAAACCGTTTCAAGAGCCTGATGTGCCTCACTGTTCCACAGCATGACAAGGGCTTCAACAGGGTCACCTGCTCTATCTACTGGGAACTCCCCCAGGGCATTCAGGAATCCAGTGGATTCAATTAGGCTCTGGGGGCGGACCATCTTAATCTGTCCACCATCCATGCAGGGAAGAATCGGAGCCATAAGTCTAAACTTCACCAGGAAGTGGTCTGACCATGACAATGGGATGACATCTACCCCCCATCTCCAGACTACCCCTCCCTCCATCTAGAGCGAAAACCAAGTCGAGGGTGTGCCCTGCCCTATGCATCAGGCCAGTGACAACTTGAGACTACCCCATGGTAGTCATAGAGGCCATGAAGTCCTGAGCCAAAACACTAGAGGCAGTCTCAGCATGGACATTGAAATCACCCAGCACTATCGTACTAGCCTCCTCCAACACCACAGCTGAGACGGCCTCCGCCAGCTCAGTCAGAGAAGCTGCTGGGCAGTAGGGTGGACAGTACACCAGCAGCAACCCTAGTTTACTGTCTCCTTGGCCTGACACCAGGTGTAGGCCCTCACAGCCAGCTCCAAGACAGAGTGGTTTCCTGGTGACAGAGATGGAAGTTCTTAGACCACAGCAACTCTTCCCCCCCGTCCCTGCAGCCTGTGCTGGTGTTGCACCGAGTATCCAGGTGGGCAAAGCTGGGTCAGATCAAATCATGGATGACAGTGGTCTTATTATGTACCAATCTGGCATTAAAAAACAACACACACATTCCAGTGGGCACAGCAGATGAGCAACGAGGAACCCATCCATGAGACGAGTGGCAGCAAGGAACAAGGCACAGATGGCCTTGCCCTTGTCTTATATGGTAGTTCACCACATCCCCATGGCTATATTTTCCTTTAGCCATGATCACTGAAATTGGGGTGGCACCACCCATCTTCCTCTGTACTAAGACTCCTCCTAAACACCTAATATGGTCCCAACGCAAGCCCACCAACAAATTCTGTCAGAGCCAATTATTCCAGTAGGCCTCTCTGAGAATTGGAAACAGTCATACCCATTCAAACTTTTGCACACAGGGCCCATATACTCCCCCTCCTGTCTCACACCCAGGGAGGGCCAGCCTTCTGCCAATTACAGATTCTCACACTGAAGGCATCTGGCAACATTCTCCTGTCATTCAGTTCACTGCACAGGCTCTCACCCTGTGCAGGAACTACACATGCCCCACACACCCTACCCACCACCAATCTCCTCAAGATTGGTTTACCAGAAAATTAAAATAAACAAAAAAGAAAGGTAATAGAAGAGGTGTAGAGCCCACGCCCTCGGGACTCCCTAAGGGGCAACACCCTTTGGTGTCTCCCCTTTGGTGGTGACCCCGCCTGCGGCAGACCAGTCGCCCAAGGGCAGCTGGGCTTTTATGCCTCCTGATCCAGCTAGCAGCTGATGCAAGAGGCTGCAAGATTAACTGCAGCCTCTCTCTGGAGCCAGGGTCAGGCAGTGGATCCCAGTCCTTGGAGCACTTACCAGGGACTTCAGCTGTCTTGAGAGACAGCACCCCAAAGGAGCAAGCGCCCAGATGCTCAGATACTCACTCCCAGGGCAGGTCTTCTTCAGTCCTCTAGTGCTGCAGCTGTTCCCCATTATGAGGAAAACGGAGCAAAGAGACACCAAGTGGTGGCAACTTGATATGTCTTATAGTCTCTGCTTTCCTTCTGACATAGCACAGACAGTGTTATAAAATTTTGCTAGCCTTATCAAAACTTTTATGATGGCTCTCAACATTTTTTACATCTTTTGTCTGAGGAACCTCCAAATCTGGTTTGAATTTCACTTTGGATATAATGCAGTGACAACTTAGGAAGGAATCCCTGTATATTGTCCTGTGGGGAAATAGTGTCTCTCTACAGAGACACACATTTTCCCATCCCAATACCTTTTGGTAAGGGCCAGGTGGACCAGTGTCAGGGAGTCCTTATCACACCAGAGTCCCCACATGCAGTACTTTTCTCTCCATAGATATAAGTGACAACCATTCATTTCTATAGAAAAACGTGAAGGGGTGCACTTAGAGACGCTACTGGGGTGAGAATGATTCAAATGAGCCACAAAGATTTGAATGGGGGCCTCACATCTTCAAGTTTATCCACTGTGTTGTAAGAATCAAATTTACCCTTCAGGAATAAAGGGAGGTGTCAACAGTGTAGTAGAGCAATGTTCCTGCTCGGTTGTCACATTTACAAGATACTGTTTTTCACATACAGGGAGGCAGCTATCATTTTCTAAGCCAATGGCTGGTTGAAATTTATGCATGAGAGAGTGATTTATGCAATTTGCCTGGCTTCTGTAAACTGTGTTGCTGGTTTCCATTATACTTTTCAATACTGCTGGGGTGGAGAGCAAAAACAGTTTCTTCTGCAGTTTCATTTCCATCCCCATCCCCATTATTAAAGTTTTATAGAACTAGCAAATTTAGTGAGCTATAATTCCTGAGGATATGTAGAATTATTCACTAATAGGCAAAAAACCCTTGCAGTTTAAGAATGTACCTATAGCCCACAGATATTTCTATCAAACTTTAAAAAGCAGGGAAACTGGGCGGCTATAGTGAATGCACCAGGGGAGCAGGAGACCTGACTTCCTCTCTGAGATATTGGACTGCCCTACAAATTTGTGAAAATGCAAACACAATTTGGGTTGGTCTTTCACAGTCCAATACACTTTCTGTGTAGCTTGAAATAATTTGATAAGAAGTGCCCCTGAGCATATGAGTGGTGGCAACACCTGCCATCTCCAAAGATGGAGAAATACATTTTTGTATGTTTGTTGGTGTTCTTACTTTGCTTCTTCCTGGGTTACTACTGTTTCTATAGCTAATCTAACCTAGAAAATTTTATTTCCCTCATTATTCATCCCAGAAATCTGTGTCAAATTTGTTTTTATTAATTTCAAAGCCTTTTTATTGGTCAATGTCATATGACGGTGAAGATGTGTTACAAACTGGAGGTTATGTTCTATTTCTATTTTGTGTGCATTAACAGTTGAATCTGCAACTGCAGTCTGATGTAAAATTTGACTGATTACAATGTGTTTATACTTACTTTGTAAGGTTTTGTTTTGAAATGAGCTTATGGGAAGAATCAGAATGGCATGGGGGGTATTTTCAATTTAACATTGCGGAATGCGAGAAATCCATGTTGGCTATAGTATACAGCCACTCTTGTGGCTGTAAAATAATTGCACTTAAAAAGGTGACAACCTTGAGCTTAGTGCTCCTGTTCCAACATTGATGTTGCTGATTTCAGGTTTGTTACTGATTTTCTAGTAGACACATCCCGTGGTGTATAGAGTGGAAAACCCTGAAAATATATGAAAATATATATTTATCTTTCCCTTTAGGGTTGATCAAACCAAGGTTCAGGATTTAAGTCCCCTTGATTTAAAGCACATGTTTAACACTCCCTTAATCTCTCCCCCTCCCTCTGTCCGTTCCTCCCTCTCTGTCTCTCAGATAGCAGCAAGGCTTAAAAGGGCTCAGTGTTGGGTAGTTCATGTCCATTTAAGTCCTAGTATTAACGAGCCTTTTAACACAATCAGTATATCAGTTGGCCCAGGCCTCCCCCCCGGCTCACATAGTCTCCTTCCTCCTTCACCATGGAAGCAAGAAGCTGCTTGGAAGCTTTTGCTTCCTTTTTGTTTGATCACAGTTTAATGTGTGGTCCAAAAAACCTGGGGTTATTAGAAGCAACTGATCTTCAACCCATGGATTACGACATACAAAATAGCTTCAGGCCTGCATCTGAAAGATAGCTTCTGTCTCTGTGACCCATAATGATTTATTTATTTAATTACGCTTTTAAACCGCCCTATAGCAACAAGCTCTCAGGGCGGTGTACAGCAAAATAATGATATCTACAGTCAGCCAAGCATGGCCTCAATATGGTAGTATACTCTTTGTACTGAGTCTAAACAAGAAATCCACAAATCTTAGAACTCATTACCTCTGTATTATTATTGTTGTTATATTTTTAAAGGACACATTTTGTTGCAGGAATTGATCTGCTTATTCTTTTAGTGCAGGGTTGGAGAAACTACAGCCTTCCAAATGACGTTGAATTACAATTCCCAGCATTCCTGGCCATTGGCAATGCTGGATGGGGCTGATGAGATTATAGTCCAGCATCATCTGAAGGTCCATAGTTTCTGCAGCCCTATTTAAGAGATTATTTAAATCTACATTTTATTTATTTTATTTGTTTCATTTATAGACCGCCCATAGCGAGTGGCTCTCTGGGCGGTGTACAAAAAGGTTAAAATACAAAATATCAACAATAAAATCAGACAACAAACAATAAACACAAGCAGCAACTAAAGAAAAAAATAAAAAATAAAAAAATTAAATTACAACATAAACGCTTAAAATGCCTGGGAGCATAGCCAGGTCTTAACCTGGCGCCGAAAAGATAGAAGCGTAGGCACCAGGCGTACTTCTTCTCACACACACACACACTCGCACACGTATGCTGCTATACTTTGTAGATAGGGAGAACTAACATCCCCACCAAATAAATTAGAAAATAAGTGTCATCCTTCCTATGAATTTACAAGTTTGTTTTTGCTGTCTGCACTGTTGAGAGGGCTATTCTCAGCTGGCTAGTTTTCATTTTTCTCTGTCTCCTGTCTGACACTTGAAAGGAGCCCTAAATCTTTTGATTTGCTATAGTTAGAACTATATTCTCCCTGCTCCAAGTATGCTTGGATCTTTCCTAGGCTGCTGAATGAAATACTTCATTTCTGGACTTAGTGGTTTATGAGATGTTAGACTTCCCATCTATCACAAAATCCCCTTGTATGTCATGGACTGGCTGAGCTCCTTGGTCTGATTGAAAATCTGCAGGCAGAGAACTAAGGGGGCTGTGTCACTTTCAACTAATGGGGGCGGGGAAGAAATCTGTAGCAGCACCAAGTATTATGCTGTTTTTATACTTGCAGGAAATGTACATGGTAGGTTCTGCACTGTTTGGTATTCTGGGCCTTTCCTCTCCTGACGAAAATAAAACATTTTTTTTCACTGACCCTAGCATCTGAAATGTCAGCATAATGTGATCTTTAAAGTTGAGAATACACAGCTAGCTCAGAAATATCAAGCTAATAGTTCAGAACTCCAAAATTAGATCATAACAGAATGGTTGCAAAGAGCTTGTATGGTACCATGATCAGGCTACCGTTAACATCCGAACTCTAAATGAGAATGTCCTGTGGCATATATGTCAGAGACCAGAGCAGACCAAGCCCAATGTGACATATCAATATATTGAACTAAACTTAAACACATTGGTTCACCAAGAGGCTGAATTGCAAATGTTTTGTGTCCATATTGTAAAGAAAACTGTGTGTGTGTGTGTGTTTTACATAGACTGAACAAAAGTTTATCATGAAACTTGCATCAGCAGCTAGGGATGCATTAGAATTCTGTCTAATTCAGATTTGGTACCCGAATTTTTAATGGATTTTCTTGTTGTTGCAGTCCTTTTGGCACCAGGTTAAGATTTTTGTTCTTCTTTTTCGAGACCTTTTAAGATCTGGTTTTAATGTATGTCTTTGATGATGATTTAGTTCTGTGTTGAATATACTCTTTTATTGTGTGGATTTTCAGCTATACTCAGCTAGTCCCACTCACAATAGACCTATTTAAATAAATGACCATGACTTACTCACATCCATTAATTTCAATGAGTCTGCATTGAGTAGCATGAAGATGGGTTTCAACCCTTTCTATTTGGGTTTTTATTTTGGCTGTCTCTTCAGCTTGTTGTGTTTTAAATGTAGTATGGGTTTTTTGTTACATTTTTATTCTCTTTTCAAATGAACAATGCTTAGAGGATTTTATAATAAATAAAATGTATGTTTTGAATGTACCAGACTGCAGGTAAGGACTCACATACTGAATGCTCCTCCATACAAAACAGTTCCCTGAACACAGAAAACTAGTATTTCTTAGAAAGACTCTGCTTGACCCCATCTCCATAGCTGGAAGTACCTTAAAGACATGGTTCTCTGCTTTTTATCTGGCTCATTTACATCTGGCCTGGGTAAATGAGGCTCTGACTGACTAGGGTTAAAAAGGCTGTTGTTGACCAACAAGCTGCCATTCAGGGATTTCTTACATGACTGACACTGGGGTTTTTTTTGGTAGTTATAATTGGATGAATTATTCTGTTGTTGCATTGGTTTATATATTCATGTACTGTGAATTAATTGTTTGCACTATTACATTCTGTACTACCGTCAGTGGAGGCTAGTCCATTATGGCTACAGGGGCACAGTCCTCTCAAGGAAAATGCCAATCAATTTAAGCCCCCCCATCTCAAAGCTACACACTCTTTCCTACTGCCACATTTTATACTTACCCCCATTTTATACTTCTATTTTAACTCAGAGAAGCTCTGCAAACAGTTCTGTCAATCTACTGTCATCTGGACAATCAGGTCTCTGCAGCACTCAGCCAATCCAAATCCAAAACGATAGCTATGGAAAAGAGCAATGGTCCACTGGGGCTATAGGGGCACAGCCCTCCCAAGGAGAATATCAAGCAATCTCAAAGCTACATACTCTTTCCTACCTCCCCCCCAATATTTTATACTTCTACTTGAACTCAGAGAAGTGCTGCAAACATTTCTGTCAATCTACTGTTCTCTGGACAATCAGGTCTCTGAAGCACACAGCAAACCCAAATCCAAAATGATAGCTATGGTAAAGAGCAATGGTCCACTGGGGCTATAGGGGCACAGCCCTCCCAAGGAGAATATCAAGCAATCTCAAAGCTACATACTCTTTCCTACCTCTCCCCCACATTTTATACTTTTATTTGAACTCAGAGAAGCCCTGCTAACATTTCTGTCAACCTACTGTTCTCTGGACAGCACTCAACCAATCCTAATCCAAAAGTAATACAGTAATACCTTGCATTAACGTACTCAATGGGACCAGAGCGAGTATGTAAACCGAAAATGTCCTTAAAGTGAAGCACTACCTTTTAAAACTTTTTTTTACCTCTCCTTCATGCGGAGCCTCAAAGCCCTGCGCTAAAGCCTCCGCTGCTGCGCTGTCCCGCCTCTCAGCTGATCGCGATTGTGCCTCCCAGCTGATTTGCAGTGGTGCGATCATGTCTATTTCCACCCCACACGCTAAAGCCTCTGCTGCTGCGCTGCATTTCTGGAGAAATACAGGCATATGGAGCATGTACGTTACAGCGAGGCAATGTTAAGTGAAGTGATGTTAAGTGGGGTATGCCTGTAAATAGCTATGGTAAAGAGGTCCCTCCCATGTGTTTCTAGTAGGGATGGAAAGATCTGTCAATTTCAGTTTTTCATTTTTCCAATCTTAAATTTGGTTCACCACGTTCCTGCAGCAATTTGTGATTTTTTTAAAAAAAATTCCTCATGAAAATATTGTTATATATAGAAAAGAATGATAATTTTAATCAATATTTCCTTTCAAAATAACAAAATAATATTTCCTTTCAAAATATTGTTATTAATATCAATATTTTTGTGAGAAAAAATAGAATGGTAAAAGCAGTGGCTATTATTTATTCATTAAATTTATATTCCACTCTTCCTCCCAGTAGGAGCCCAGGGCGGCAAACAAAAACACTAAAAACGCTCTCAAGCATCATAAAAACAGACTTTAAAATATATTAAAATAAAACATCTTTAAAAATATATTAAAACAAAACATCTTTTTTAAAATCTTTAAAAACACATTTAAAAGCTATTCCAACGCAGATGCAGACTGGGATACAGTCTCTACTTAAAAGGCTTGCTGAAAGATTAAGGTCTTCAGTAGAAGCCGAAAAGATAACAGAGATGGTTCCTGCCTAATACTTAAGTGGAGGGAATTCCAATGGGTAGGTGCCACCACACTAAAGATCCTATAGCCGACAAAGAACAAACTCAAATTGATATTGGCCTGTTAGGTTGACAGAATCTTCAGACTGACACCAGCCAATGGATACCATCCCTAAGTAGCCCTTTAGAGGCTAGCAAGTATATTATTCCATAAATGTTCATGTACAAAACATGATTTTGTTAAATAGACTTTATCAAAAGCTGATACCATAATAAAGTTGTTGGTATTTAAGGTGCAAGTGCTCTTCTTTTTATTGTTTTGCTAAAATTGCACTATCTGCTTTTCAGGGCTGTTCTGAAGATAAAAAGACTATAAAATACTTTGGAAAACTTAAATGTTATTACAAAAAGTAGGATGCTGCAGTGGATAGTTCAGAGGAGAACTTTGTGTGTAGAGCCTTTATGTAGATCATGGGCTGCACCCTGCCTATACATCCTACCCAGGAAAGCTTGTCCTAGCAGACAACCACACATTGGATTTGCCAAGGATAGGGTTGTCAGAACTCCATATTTCACATGGAGACTCTTTATTTTTGTGTACTCTCTGGGTCTCCAGGCTAGTTACCCCAATCTCCGGACTTTCTTTCTTTCTTTCTTTCTTTCTTTCTTTCTTTCTTTCTTTCTTTCTTTCTTTCTTTCTTTCTTTCTTTCTTTCTTTCTTTCTTTCTTTCTTTCTTTCTTTCTTTCTTTAAAAAATAAGTTTCTAGGTGGTCTGGTTCAAGAGATATACACCAAAATGTCAGGCACCCCCTGCAATTTCTGTTAGAAGCCAGCTGCTCTAATCCCTGACCTTTCAGGTTTTTAGTGTTAATAATAAGTGAAGGTTGTGATTGACAAGAGATTTGCTGACCTCCAGGCAATAGCTAGAATCCATTGCAAACCCTGAAAACAGTTTTGTTTTCCTGTTTGTCTGCACATGAGAAGGTGAGTGTATAACTGTCAGCAGCAGCAATATTGCCTTTCTACAATAATATACCAGGAAATCTAAAATTGGAGATCACAGCAGGATCTTGGTAGGCATGCACACACAGTAAACAATTTCAATTATAATAAAAGTGTACATGCTGGGTTTTTTTAATTTAGCATATTATATATTTTATTTTTCAAATAATTTTTGAACAGAAATTAGAAAAAGTGTACATGCTGCAGCTCATGATGCCATTACATGATGCAATGTTACACTTTTCTAATTATAAGGACTCAAACAAGTTTAAATTTTACTGGGCTATTGAAGAGGGCAGTTTATTGGCCTACTTCATAGCCTGTTTTCAAAACCTTCCCAATATGCACCTTTAATCAGATACTCACTTTTCAGGGAGTAAATGCTAACCCTACATACTGGGAGTAAAACCCATTGAATTCAATAGGACTTACTTTTGAGTAGACATGGTTAGGATTGTGCTGTAAATCAATGCTCCATGAGCTAGAGGGAGCCCCAGCTGACGAAGCATCAAGGCCCCAGCTGACAAAGCGTCAAGGTGAGTTAAGCAGCAGAGCGAGTTTGGCAGCAGGGCAAAGAGGCCAGGTCCCCCCACTCTGCCCATCTGTTCCCTGACCTCAACTAAACCGCAGTTTCCAACCCATTGACGTAATAAACCTTAAACAAAACTATGCAGGTAAGAAGTCAGCAGGGGTGTGGGGGCTTTCCAGTGTTTTGCACTGCCTGCAGCATGTACGACTATTTGCCTGTTGGACAGAAGTCATGGGTGTGCTCTCAGTGCAATGAGCTCCTGGCTGTCCAGAAACGACTTCAGGAGGCTGACCTGGAAAAGCTGAGAGATGCAGAGAGGTGTGTGGAGGAGGCCTTCAGGGATGTTACAGCTGTGTCCCACTCCAACGATGATAGCTCTTCTGCTATCATGGAGAAAGATGGTCTTGGGAAAGGAAAGCATCCAGCCGAGGAAGAGGGAAACGATCCCTTAGAAGGGACCCATTCCTTGGGGGATGAGCAGCTATCCTCTCGTGCCGAGGATATAACTCCAGGGGGTGGAGGGATCCTTGTAGTGGGTGATTCGATCATTAGGAACATAGACAGTGGGGTGTGTGATGGGCGTGCAGACTGCAAGGTGTTTTGCCTGCCTCGTGCGAAGGTTGCGGATATCGCCCGTCATTTAGATAGTTTGGTAGACAGTGCTGGGGAGGAGTCAGTGGTCTTGGTGCATGTTGGCACCAACGACATGGGGAAATGCAGCCGTGAGGTCCTGGAAGCTAAATTTAGGTTGCTAGGTAGGATGCTGAAAGCCAGGACCTCCAAGGTGACTTTCTCTGAAATGCTACCGGTTCCATGCGCAGGACCAGCCAGACAGGCACAGCTTTGCAGTCTCAATGCGTGGATGAGACGATGGTGTCGGGTGGAAAGGTTTGGATTTGTTAGGCACTGGGGAACATTTTGGGACAAGCTGGGCCTGTACAAAAGGGATGGGCTCCACTTGAACCAGAATGGAACCAGACTGCTGGCACTTAAAATTAAAAAGGTAGCAGAGCAGCTTTTAAACTGACTGAGGGGGGAAACCCGACAGGAGCTGAGGAAGATCCGGTTTGGAATAAACCTCCCCCATGGGATAAAGACCAAAGAAATGATGAAATTTTAAAAGGGGTAGGCCTAGAAGTAGGCATTGTGAGAGCAGGGGCACAGGATATAAATTCAGAAGGGCAAAATTACCACAGGCCAAACCACAAGTGCCAAAGACAATTGAAGAGAGACACTGCTTACAAGTGCCTGTACGCTAATGCTAGAAGCCTCCAAACCAAGATGGGAGAACTGGAGTGCTTGGTCTTAGAGAAGAGCATTGATACAGTGAACATAACGGAGACCTGGTGGAATGGAGAAAACCAGTGGGATACAGTTATCACTGGATATAAACTATATCAGAAGGACAGGGAAGGACATATTGGTGGCGGAGTCGCTCTATACGTGAAAGAAGGCATTGAATCCAGCAAGCTCAAAACCCCAAAAGAGGCGGACTCCTCCACAGAATCGTTGTGGGTGGTGATACCATGCCCCAGGAGGGATTTAATACTGGGAACGATCTATCATCTCCCTGATCAAAATGCTCAGGGAGACCTGGAGATTAGATATGAAATTGAGGAAGCATCCAAACTGGGAAATGTGGTAGTAATGGGTAACTTCAACTACCCAGACATAGACTGGCCGCATATGCATTCCAGTCATGACAAAGAAGCAAAATGTCTAGATATTCTAAATGACTATTCCCTAGACCAGTTGGTCATGGAACCGACCAGAGGGATGGCAACCCTGGACTTAATCCTCAATGGGGACTGGGACCTGGTGCAAGATGTAAGTGTTGTTGAACCGATTGGGAGCAGTGACCACAGTGCTATTAAATTAAACTTACATGTAAATGGCCAATTGCCAAGAAAATCCAACACGGTCACATTTGAGTTCAAAAATGAGGGGATTGGTAAAAAGAAAGCTGAAAAACAAAGTCCAGGGGATCATATCACTCGAAAATGCTTGGAAGTTGTTTAAAAACACTATATTAGAAGCTCAACTAGAGTGCATACCGCAGATCAGAAAAGGTACCGCCAGGGTCAAGAAGATGCCAGCATGGTTAACGAGCAAAGTCAAGGAAGCTCTTAGAGGCAAAAAGTCTTCCTTCAGAAAATGGAAGTCTTGTCCGAATGAAGAAAATAAAAAAGAACACAAACTCTGGCAAAAGAAATGCAAGAAGACAATAAGGGATGCTAAAAAAGAATTTGAGGAGCACATTGCTAAGAACATAAAAACCAACAACAAAAAATTCTATAAATACATTCAAAGCAGGAAACCATCTAGGGAGGCGAATGGACCCTTGGATGATAAGGGAGTCACAGGTGTACTAAAGAACGATAAGGAGATTGCAGAGAAGCTGAATGAATTCCTTGCATCTGTCTTCACAGTGGAAGATATAGGGCAGATCCCTGAACCTGAACTAACATTTGCAGGAAGGGATTCTGAGGAACTGAGACAAATAGTGGTAACGAGAGAGGAAGTTCTAGGCTTAATGGACAATATAAAAACTGACAAATCACCAGGCCTGGATGGCATCCACCCGAGAGTTCTCAAAGAACTCGAATGTGAAATTGCTGATCTGCTAACTAAAATATGTAACTTGTCCTTCAGGTCCTCCTCTGTGCCTGAGGACTGGAAAGTGGCAAATGTAACGCCAATATTCAAAAAGGGATCCAGAGGGGATCCTGGAAATTACAGGCCAGTTAGCTTAACTTCTGTCCCTGGAAAACTGGTAGAAAGTATTATTAAAGCTAGATTAACTAAGCACATAGAAGAACAAGCTTTGCTGAAGCAGAGCCAGCATGGCTTCTGCAAGGGAAAGTCCTGTCTCAGTAACCTATTAGAATTCTTTGAGAGTGTCAACAAGCATATAGATAGAGGTGATCCAGTGGACATAGTGTACTTAGACTTTCAAAAAGTGTTTGACAAGGTACCTCACCAAAGGCTTCTGAGGAAGCTAGCAGTCATGGAATAAGAGGAGAGGTCCTTTTGTGGATAAGGAATTGGTTAAGAAGCAGAAAGCAGAGAGTAGGAATCAACGGACAGTTCTCCCAATGGAGGGCTGTAGAAAGTGGAGTCCCTCAAGGATCGGTATTGGGACCTGTACTTTTCAACTTGTTCATTAATGACCTAGAATTAGGAGTGAGCAGTGAAGTGGCCAAGTTTGCTGATGACACTAAATTGTTCAGGGTTGTTAAAACAAAAAGGGATTGCGAAGAGCTCCAAAAAGACCTCTCCAAACTGAGTGAATGGGCAGAAAAATGGCAAATGCAATTCAATATAAACAAGTGTAAAATTATGCATATTGGAGCAAAACATCTGAATTTCACATATACGCTCATGGGGTCTGAACTGGCGGTGACCGACCAGGAGAGAGACCTCAGGGTTGTAGTAAACAGCACAATGAAAATGTCGACCCAGTGTGTGGCAGCTGTGAAAAAGGCAAATTCCATGCTAGCAATAATTAGGAAAGGTATTGAAAATCAAACAGCCGATATCGTAATGCTGTTGTATAAATCTATGGTGCAGCCGCATTTGGAATACTGTGTACAGTTCTGGTCGCCTCATCTCAGAAAGGATATTCTAGAGTTGGAAAAGGTTCAGAAGAGGGCAACCAGAATGATCAAGGGGATGGAGCGACTCCCTTATGAGGAAAGGTTGCAGTATTTGGGGCTTTTTAGTTTAGAGAAAAGGCGGGTCAGAGGAGACATGATAGAAGTTTATAAAATTATGCATGGCATTGAGAAAGTGGATAGAGAAAAGTTCTTCTCCCTCTCTCATAATACTAGAACTTGTGGACATTCAAAGAAGCTGAATGTTGGAAGATTCAGGACAGACAAAAGGAAGTACTTCTTTACTCAGCGCATAGTTGAACCATGGAATTTGCTCCCACAAGATGCAGTAATGGCCACCAGCTTGGATGGCTTTAAAAGAAGATTAGACAAATTCATGGAGGACAGGGATATCAATGGCTACTGGCCATAATGGCTGTGCTCTGCCACCCTAGTCAGAGGCAGCATGCTTCTGAAAACCAGTTGCCGGAAGCCTCAGGAGGGGAGAGTGTTCTTGCACTCGGGTCCTGTGTGCAGGCTTCCCCAGGCACCTGGTTGGCCACTGTGAGAACAGGATGCTGGACTAGATGGGCCACTGGCCTGATCCTGCAGGCTCTTCTTATGTTCTTAATGGGACTTTTGAGTGAACATAGCAAAGGATTTTGTTGTAAATCTTTCTCCTTCCAAACCTTTTTTAAAAATTATAATTTATTACCTGCCCTTCACCCAAAGGTCAATGCTTTTATTTGGTAGGAAACTAATACTATTTTTTTTTAAAAAAAATCTGCAATGACCAACTGGTTTTGACAATAAACTATTATATAGGGTGCATGTATTTTTACATCTCCAGTGTGCATGTATATGGAATATTTCCAACAATCCTTTGAGGTAGGGTTGGAATCCAAGGCGGCTCACAACAAGAAATAAATCCACTTAAAATCCAATTAGCATAAAACAAATATAAAACAGTTGCAAAACAGCTTAAAGTGGCATGATTCTGAATTTTGGGTTGAGTGAGTGAAGTTCCTTATCATTTGAGGTGGCAGTCCTGTACACACTTCCCTGTGAGTAAGCCCCATTGAATAAAATGGGACTTGCTTCTAAGGAAACATACATAGGATTGCACCATAAATATCTTTACAGTTTGTGTAAATAATAAACATCTTTGACAGTCATGCTTATATAAATATTTCTTCATACTATGTCTTGATATGTATCTGTTTTCACACTATGGTTGTACATTATTATTTCCTCTACATTTTAAGTGTGCCCTTCTTGCTTGGGGTGGTCATGGTCCCTGTCTATTGTTTTCACCCTGAGGGGCAGATTAGGCTGAGAGATGGTGAGTAGCCCATGGTTACCCAGTAATCCTTGTTGCTGATTTCCATTTTTTAAAAATAATTAAAATGATTTATATGCAGTCAAAGTTTATGTAGTAATGCGGATCCACATATTACATTTAAAGCACATCCAACTCACATTTAAAGTGCATGACATCGCCTAAAGAATCCTGGAAAGTGTATTTCCCCCCTCATAGTTATAGTTCTGACCACTCTTAACAAACTACAGTTCCCATGATTCTGTGGTGGGATTCATGTGTTTCAAATGTGTGTTGAATGTGCTTTAAACGCGTGGTGTGGATCTACCCTATGTTCTGCATTTATTAATGAATTGTAAAGATACTTTTAAAATATAATTTTTAAACAGGGGAAGGGCTGTAGCTCAGTGGTAGGGTACATGTTTCTATGCAAAGGTCCAAAATCTAATTTCTGGAAGAGACTATTGCCTGGAAGCCTGGCGAGCCAATGCTAGTCAATGTCATCAGTACTGAGTTAGATGGTATCAAATGGCCTGAGCCGGTATAAGGCAGATTCCTTTGTTTCAAAAAGAGGAAAGAGAGCCAAGGGCCACAGTGACTCTGAAATTTATTTATACATTTTACTTACAACATTTATATACCACTTTATTGTAAAACTCAAAGCGGTTTACAGAAGGAATTAAAACAATAAAATTATTGGCAAAAACAGTTAAAAACAGGCATTCAAAAACATTCAAAATAATAAAACCAACAATGAGTTAAAACAAATAAAAAGCATAATAGGTTCTACATGCCTGGGTAGGCTTGCCTAAACAAAAAATGTTTTTAGCAGGTGTCAAAAAGAGTACAATGAAGGTGCCTGCCTAATATCAATAAGCAGGGAGTTCCAAAGTGTAGGTGCTGCCACACTAAAGAACTGATTTCTTGTAAGAGCAGAACAAATACTGTGTGGCACCCATAGCACAGAAAATACAGCTTGAACTTGGCCTGGCAGCAAATCAACAACCAGTGCAGATTTCAGAGCAGAGGTTATGTGCTGACAGGGTCTCACTCATGTCAGCAGTTGTGCTGCAGCATTCTGCGCTAACTACAACCCCTGGGTCAGGTTGTGCTGCTTGGAGATTTCTGTGACCTTGGCTGACTGGATGCCAGGATTTTTTAGTTTTGATTTTTCGTTAGGAATCCTGTCTGGTTGTGGGATGCTGAGTTTTTAGTCTTACTCATAGAAATCTTGTTGTGGTTGGTATAGTATTGCATTTAGGAAATCATTACTTTCTTTTGTTTTTTGTTTTCTATTTGCACTTCATTTACTTCTAACTTTACTCCCTTACATTTCTAAAAGCAATAACAGTGGTTCCATATGCTCAGTTCTCCCCCCTTAAACCTACTGATGATGCACCTTGTTTTCATGATGGTTTGTTTCTTGTCCAATAGTGGTAAAAGAGAATTCATTCTGGGAAGTGTGGCTTCAATTGCTTTTGTTCCCAAGCTACTGCCTGTGAAGGTAGACCAAACCATGTGTGTTTTCTCTCCTTCAATTAATACTCACTGGAATTGGATTGGCTGTCAACGTGAGTTTATAGCAGCCCACAGGTTAGGCAGGACTCTTACTTATTTTTCAAACTTCTCTCTGCAGTGCAGAGCAAGTCTGTAAATAGGTTAGGAGCAGCCACATTAAAAGGCAGGCAGGGCATTACAGACTGAAAGTTGCCAACCCTGCTTGGATATGGATACTTTTGCAGAAGACCCCTAGCCAAGCCTTACCAGCAGTACAGTCCTAACCATATCTACTCAGAAGTAAGTCCTGTTGGGTTCTATGGGGCTTATTAAGGGACTAAGTGTGTTTAGAATTACAGCCGTCAGGGGCATCCATCTTTACTCCTGAGTGCTCCCATCTAACATCTCCCCAACACTAGGCTCCCTTCTTCCAATAATGGCCTTCTGGTGACTGGCCTGACCTGAGGGCACTTAAACCCTTCTTGCCAGAAGCAAGTAGGCTAGATTAAATATTCCCTACCCAGGCTCCCTAAGCAGGTAAGAAGAAATGATTCCATTACTTCAGCTGGGCCTGGGAACACCCTCATTTAGCTAAGATTTCTATTTTAATGTCCAAACAGAGATTTTCTTTTTAGTGGTATGCTCCAAGCAACTGTGGTTGATGCTTAACATATCATGCTTAATTACATCACTAGGGCCCCACCCTATGACATTACTAGGTCCTGCCCCTGAAATCTCAGGGTTTGGGATGCTTCTGACTTGGCAATCCTAGCCAAGGACCTACAACAACCAATGTATGCAGGCCTGAATACCCTGGTTGTGTTCCAGATTCTATTTTCTTTGATTTTTAGGTTAATCTTTTTTTCTTGATTCCAAACCTGGGTTCCCTCCTCCAATTCAAAATCTGGAGGCTGGAGAGAAACTGATTTTGTTAATTCCTTATTTATCAGTATTATGTTTATATCCATTTCACCTTTCTTCTAAGTAGCTCAAGGTGACATCCATGGGTCTCTTTTTCCCCATGTTATCCTCAGAGCAACCCTGTGAGGTAGGTTAAGGTCAGAGACAATGACTGCCGAAAAAGCACACACTGAGATTGATGGCTGATTTTAACCCCTGATCTACCAGACCCTAGGCCATTTAACATCCCTCTAACCTTATTCCACATTCTGGGGGAAAATGTAGATGTTAATAATCTGTGGGAAGGGAATAATCTTTTCCCAAAGGCCTGGGAATTTATGGGGGCTCTTATTAACAGTCCTGTGTGCCACCTTTATGATTAACCAGTTCAGGCTGCAATTCTGTTCATACTTATCAGGGAGCAACCCTCGTGGAATTCAGTGGGGCTTACTTCTGAATAATATAGTTTATTTGACATGAATCCACACTAGAAATTATGACAGCAGGGACTCCTTCTGAGCTAATATAAGATACTTCAGTGCTAAATATTAATAAAACTGCAATGTTTAAGTGCCCACTATTTCTTTACAAAGGAGGGAGATAGGGAGAGAACCAGAACAACTTGGCCATGCCCTGGTGACTTACTAGCAGCTTTAGCAGGTCTAATCAGCACCAGCTACCACTGACTACCATTATATTTTGTCAACTCTGTTGTAAACCACCTTGAATATTATGTAGAAAGGCAATAGCTAAACAAAATTAAGACTGAACTGGATCCAGAGTGAGGAAGTTGCTTTAGTTCCCATTGATAGCAATTGGAAATGTAAGTCATGACTAAGTGAAGTCACACTGATTTCAACAGCATGACTATAGACTATAGTTCTACCCACTCCTATAGTTCTACCCACTCTTACCTGGGAGTAAGTCCTACTGAAGGCAATCGGACTTACTTCTGAATATACATAGGATTTAACTGTAAGTTTGGATGCAGTATTAATCCATTGACAATGCCATTCTCCCTGATACTTACTTTTCTTTGTGGAGGAATTCTTATTTTTTATTTTATTTTTTTGTATGAAGCAATAAGTAAAATCTTCAGAATATCAACAGGCTGTAACCACGTTGAGCACATAAGAAGAGCTTGCTGGATCAGGCAAGTGGTCCATCAAGTCCAGCATCCTCTTCTCACCATGGCCAACCAGATGCCTATGGGGAGCCTGAAAGCAAAATTCAGCACCCTCCCCACTTGCGATTCCTATAACTGGTATTCAGAGGCATACTGCCTCTAATGGTGGAGGCAGAGCGTAGCCATTGTGGCTATTACCCTATGATGGTCTTATCCTCCATGGATTTGTCTAATCCTCTTTTAAAACCATCCAAGTTGGTGGCCATCACTACTTCTTGTGAGAGCAAATTCCATCATTTAACTATGAACTCTGTACCTTTGTCTGTCCTAAATCTTCCAGCATTCAGGTTCATTGGATGTTCCCCAAGTTATGATGAGAGAAACTTTTCTCCATTCACTTTCTCCATACCATACCTACTTTGATACATTTAACAATGCTTTTTCACAGCTCCTTGATTCATGATCAGTTTATGAGGACCAAACCAACAGGGTTTAATGCAAATAACCTTTCCAGATGTAACAATCTTTAATAACGGTGGTACTTGCACCACTTTTACAAGCACAAGCACAAGAATGTATCATATTGGTTTTTTATGGAAAGAGCAACATACTCTGTTTATCTTATCCAGATCTGTGTGGCTCACCTCACCTTAAATGCCTTAAAACATTGGCAAACTGATCTGGTAATTTCCACATCAGAAGGAATTTATGCATTCAAAGAGTAAACTATCAATCAACCTTTACTTCATTTAAGTAAACTGGCTCATTTTATGTGAGTTCTCTGCATTTTAAGCAGTGCCAAAAGAGAGTGCTTTCATACCACATTTTCATCAGTACCAAACTATTTTATTAACAGCTGTGCACTTCAACTTGGCATAATTCTAGTTGCTTTTCTCTTTTCATATACAAAAAAAATATTGTTTCATGTCAAACAGAACTATTTACTAACCAACCTTTTAAGCCTTCATTTAATTTTCCTTTATCTTAAGCCACAAAATTTCTCATTAAACATGCAGGATTTAATATGACTAATTCATATAATATCTGATGGTTTTTCCCTTCTAATATTTTTACCATATTAATTAGCTAATTACCGTAAGGTTGCCAGTAGTAATAAAGTAGAAGCAATACTGTAGCTACTATTGTTGGCAAAACTTGTTTTGCTTACAGCTGAAATGTATATGGAATATAAAGATGAGGCAGGCAACTTATCTAACCCCGAAGCAAGTCCTCTGAGGGTACTGTAAACTCCTACATTTAAAAACAACAACAACAGAGAGGCACTGAATCTGATACTGTGCTTCATCCAAAACACAATAAGCAATTCTAGTGATGCTGGTGAAGGTTGCAGCAACAATGTGTAGTTTGCTAAAGATATAGTATTCTAGACTAGGCCCTCACAATGACCAACACACCAAACCTAGCCAGCCAGACACATATGGGGCTCATAAACCTCCTGGTTTTGCTGTATTTTAGTGGCTGCAGAAAAGAAGAGTAGACAAGCAGTTGGTAGATTCTCAATATATGACTGGTGGCCTGTGCTGTAGAAGCCAGCCTGACACACCTGATCTGGCAATGTCTTCTGGGAGATGTGGCAAGGCACAGTGACTGCAAGCTGGGTGGAGGCTTGTAGTTCTCATCGTTGTTGTTTAAACTGGACAAATCGGCAGCACTATGACCTGTAGCTTTGAAAGCTTTAGAGGGGGTTTAGAAAAATGTGGAACAGATTAGTCTGTAAGTAGAGCAATGTAGAGCAATAATGGCATAGAGCTATTGCTTTCATGTCCTGCTTGTGGTCATACCAGAAGCATGGCCACTGAGGCATCGGTTTGGCCACTGTGGGAAACAGGCTGTTGAGTTAGATGGACCATTAGGTGGTTTGGTTCCATCTAATATACACTTGAGCAAAACTTCACTCATACTTGGATGGAGTCTAAATTGCCTGCAATGTAGTTAGAGAGGGAGATCATCAGGGCAAGGGCCATGTCAGTGGCAGAGCTTCTGTTTTGCATGCAGAAGGTCCCAGTTTCAATCTTGAGCATCTCCAGCCAGGAAGGGCTGGGAGAGATCCCTGTCCAAAACCCTGGAAAGCTATTGCCAGTCAGTGTAGACAATACTGAGTTAGATGGACCAATGGTTTGTCTCAGAATAAGGCATCTTCCTATGCTCCTATGTAATGCTTGCTGAAAATTTCAGTTCATTTCAGCTGTAGCAAAACAGTAGAAGATATACTGTTGGGAATGATTAGGACAGGGCTTATGAATAGAACTGAAAGTATCACAGTGTATAAAATACTGTATATATTACGGTTAGGATCCTAGCTTCCTTTCAGGAACTGAACCTCCGCATTTCCTCTATACCCTCCCAGCACTTCCACACAAATATCAATTGCTGGGGGTTGGAGGAGCTTCTCGTTGGTGTAGGAAGGGGAGGAGGACTTCCGTCCCGGGGCCCAAAAAGTGATCCTCCAGTCTTCTCTATCTGGCCCTTGGAGCTCTCCCAGGCCACATCTCCTCTTCATAGGCCACACACCTCACTGGCCTTGTTTCACATCCCAAGTGTTTTTGCGTAGCTGGAATGGGTCCATGAACTCTGGTGATACCTCTTGATTATCTAGCTGGAGGATACAGAGGAGTGTGTGAGTGTGTCTAGTAACTCGCCACCTGTACAAAGGTGCAATTTATATTCTTTGTTCTAACCATATTTGCCTGTGGCCCTGCCTGCCACTAGCATGTGGCCCTACAAAGCATGTCCAGTAAGGGATGTGGCCCTCAGACTGAAAAAGGTTCCCCACCCCTGGTGTATGATATGGTGGAGGGCTGCATATGAAGGGGAAAGTTGACATAAATCACCCCTGCCCTTCTATGTCAACAGAGGAGCAACTTGGGATCTAAGAAAATGTCCTCACATTTATATTGGTATAAATGGTTAAGCCTGGAGACAGTGGGGGGTGCAACTGACACCAAATTAATTTTTTTCTGTTGTCAGTTTCATTTCTTCTATACAAAGTCCTTTTTGTGAAGAAGGAATGAAATGTTTATAGTGCACAGTGTGTATATTTTTCTGTTTGTCTGTGTGTGTGCACACAACCTCTTTGTGAACAAGACCTTAGTTGCAACAGGGCTTCTGCAGGAGCTTTCCCTGGGCTGTGTCCCGGCTGGAAAGTGTTAGATGAGGGGTCGGGTCAATCCCCTCTCCTTCCCCTCCAGAAAACCAAGCAGGGCTGCCTGGCACATCCCACAGCAAATCCTGCTGTTTGGGCTGTATCTCTTCATCCTCCTTGGGCTTTCATGCTGACAGTAGGAAAGGCAGCCTTCGCTGGCCAGCAGGACTGCTTGCTGCTGCCGCCACCACCACCTCAAAGGGGAGGGGAGGAGAGGCTGCTCACCAACCTGCACCCCAAGCACCGGCCCTAAATTCCCGCCTGGTCTCTTCCCCACAAACTGGCACTGAGCAAAGCGGCTCCTCCTCCTCCTCCCCCCCAACAAAGAGAGACGCAGGGGAGAGTGGCAGCACAGTGCCCCTTCTCTTCCCTCACTGCCCCCGCCCAGCTCGTAAAGCAAAATAGCAAGTAAACGGAGTGCATAGCTGGTTTAATGGACAGAGGGAGGGAACTTGCTGGGGGGAAAGGGGGGGAAAGAAAGGCTAGAGTGACCAGAAGTTTGTTCATCAGCGGCAGGAAACAATGATGTCCATAGACAGTGTAGGGGGGCGGAGAAAGGGAGGTGAACAACCCATGCAGCAGAAAACAGGAGAGGAAAAAAACACACAGCAGATTGGCACCGAGGTGAGGATTTTCAAACCAACTTTGGATTTTTATCACATTGATTTAATCAGGATTTAAAGGCAATAGCAGCTGAATGCACTCGCATTGGCATGACTGGAACACATATGTGGCCAGTCTATGTCTGGGTAGTTGAAGTCACCCATTACTACCACATTTCCTAGTTTGGATACTTCCTCAATTTCATATCTCATCTCAAGGTCTCCCTGAGCATTTTGATCAGGGGGACGATAGATCGTTCCCAGTATCAAATCCCTCCTGGGGCATGGTATCACCACCCACAATGATTCTGTGGAGGAGTCTGCCTCTTTTGGGGTTTCAAGCTTGCTGGATTCAATGCCTTCTTTCACATATAGAGAGACTCCGCCACCAATATGTCCTTCCCTGTCCTTCTGATATAGTTTATATCCAGGGATAACCGTATCCCACTGGTTTTCTCCATTCCACCAGGTCTCCGTTATGCTCACTATATTAATGCTCTCCTCTAAGACCAAGCACTCCAGTTCTCCCATCTTGGTTTGGAGGCTTCTAGCATTAGCGTACAGGCACTTGTAAGCAGTGTCTCTCTTCAATTGTCTTTGGCACTTGTGGTTTGGCCTGTGGTAATTTTGCCCTTCTGAATTTATATCCTGTGCCCCTGCTGTCACAATGCCTACTCTTGTTGGTGTGTGTGGAAATTGCGTGTCCGGCTCTTTACAGGTGAAAAGCAAGACGTTCAAGGAATCCAAACACAGGCAGAGAACTTGATTAAGAGTCCTTTACTTGGACATTAAAGGCAGCAACATAAACAGTACAGCTAGCAAGACTTTCGCTTTCCCTCACGGCCTCAATAGCACACTTGCAAGATCACTGGAACTGCTTTCCTCACAGAGCTTCTTCCCCCCACAGCTTCTCCTTTTCCCCCACACTAGGCTGGCAGAGCTGTCCAGCCTATATCTCTCTCGGTTGCCTTGGAAGCACCAGGTGCTGGCCTTGACAGCCGTGCCAAGGCTCTGCAAGGCTCTGCGAGCAGTTTAACCCCTGCTCTGCTCTTCCTTGCTTTTAAGACTTGATGGAAAACTCCAGGCAGTCATGCCTATGGGTCAACACTTCTAGGCCTACCCCTTTTAAAATTTCATCATTTCTTTGGTCTTTATCCCAGGGGGGAGGTTTATTCCGAAGTGGACCTTCCTCAGCTCCTGTTCTTTCTTTCTTTCTTTCTTTCTTTCTTTCTTTCTTTCTTTCTTTCTTTCTTTCTTTCTTTCTTTCTTTCTTTCTTTCTTTCTTTCTTTCATGGATTGAATGTTAGAACAGTAGATCTAGGTTCAAATCCCTGCCCCTCATGAAGCTGATGATGTGTTCTAGAGTAGCCCACTCTTCCTTCATGTAAAATATATTACAGGGTTGTCCTGAAGATAAATGGGTTCCTACTGGGAGGATGGGCAAGATAATAATAATAATAATAATAATAATAATAATAATAATAATAATAATAATAATAATAATAATAATAATAATAATAATAATAATAATCAAAATGAAAAATACTGCCTGAGTTTTTGGGATACATTGGGGGAAAAGCTAACTAATTTTGTAAAATCCCTATCCATTGTATTTGAATACATATTTTTGTTATTATTTTAATCATCATGTTATTGTTATCGTTACCATCATCATACCATTAGTATCACTATTATTCTTATAATTGTTGCTATGCTGTAAATGGACATAGGGTTTCACAAAGTCATTTGAAGAAACAGGTAACCTTGTCCTGAGGGATCTGCTACCACTACTACTTATCCCACCCATCATCAGATGGTCTCAGGGCTGGTTCCAAAAATATCACAACTTTAAAACAAAAGACATTATCATTACAAGCACAAAATTAAATCCACAAGCCAACCAATACAAATATTAAAGGGACATCATAATAGATAATGACAGTAACAAAAAATATTCTTCCAAATAAACTGGATAAACATTTTACAAAAAACAAAAATTAAAACTTCCTCAACTTCTCCCACAGGCTCAAGTTGACTTAATACAGACTTCATTTTATGTTCATG
Source organism: Rhineura floridana (assembly GCF_030035675.1). NCBI lineage: Eukaryota > Metazoa > Chordata > Lepidosauria > Squamata > Rhineuridae > Rhineura > Rhineura floridana. The sequence goes on along the minus strand of NC_084480.1, from coordinate 199,237,377 downwards.
ACTTATAGTTTGTATCCAATGTTAGCCATACTCAGAATAGACCCATTCATATAATGTACATGGCTAATTTAAGTTCAGTGGTTCTGCTCTAAGTAGAATTTAGATGGCTACAACCCTAAGGCAGGCTTGCACAACTTGTGACCCACCAAGCTCCATGCAGGATGCTAACAGTATATGGGGGTCAACCAGGTGATCAATAAACATTTCCTATATCCCCTGCCTACCTGAGGTTGCAGAAACTGTGAGACTGCCACAATATATAACTGGTGGGTTGTAATTGTTGGTAGGCCAAATGTTGTTCAGGCCAGACCTAAATTAATCATGGTTTCCACATTAGAATAAATGGATTCTTGAATACTGGGTTTTAGCAGCCACATTGTTTATGTGCAGATAGTGACGAGATGAGAAATATGCAAGGCCTGCATTTATTTACAAGGATGCTATTAAAAATCAACAAAAAAAAACACCTTAGGATCCACTAAGGTAGATGGCACTAAAGTTAGATAAGCTCAGCGCTTCCAGAAGTAACAATGTAATCAATAGATCTTGGGCAGGGGTGAATGGGGGGGGGTCCATTCCAACTAAAGATAATAGGCCTGTTGGTTTCAGGATAGTTCTTAGAGGGCGAATGTCTTGAACTATCGTAGAATCCTGCATCCATCTTATCTATTAACAGCTGAGGGAGACCATTTTCAGAATGCAAAAGTTAAGGACTGTAGTTCACTTCTCAGGGTTTCAGTTTTTAATGGACTGGCTGTCACTGATAAGAAAATGATGGAGAGGCACAATGTTCCTGCAATCTCATTAGCTGGATGTATTGTGTGATGTTAAGTTACCGACCGGCAGCATACTAACACATGCCAGAAGCAAAGGACGGAAGAGAGAAAGCAATTTAAAGTTCTGCAGGAACTTTTATACCTCTACTGTAGACGGAGGGGGGGGGAGAGACTTATTTGGATGCTTTATATACATTTTCATAATTTCTTTTGTGTTCTGCAAAGTTCAACCCACTGTTGTTGGGGTTTTTTGGGGGGGAGGGGTGTTATTACATTTCCTATTGGTATTTTCCTTTAACAAAGATTTTTCAAAAGATATGAACTCTCCCATCTCCTCAAAACCACCACAACTACTCTGCCAGATGTTTCAGTAGGGAAAGAAAATGCAGAATTGGCTCACTGCCACTGCTTTCCCTGTATAGTTATTTCAGTGTAAATGTGACATTTACAATTTATTTTCCTAGGGAAATTCTAACTAGTGACCTTTAGTCATTTACCAAACTGCAATAAGAGCTGGTTATTGATATTTTATAATTGCCTGCCATACAGTGTTTAAGAAAATAACTTTTAAAAATAAAGTCGCTCAGTTTTAATCCAAACACTAAGTGTTCATGAAAAATTCCATCCTTAATCTTCCCTCTAGCAAGTGATTTGCATCTTCAAGAGAAAACAGTGAAATCTCTCTCAGAATTCAGAACTTTATTATTTATTTATTTATTTATTATTTGATTTATATCCCGCCCTTCCTCCCAGCAGGAGCCCAGGGCGGCAACTTGAGAAATGTCATGTCTTTTCTACTAAGTGGGAAAACAAACAATCCTGTACCGTGACTAAAGAAAGCTGAACATTTTTGAGGATAAGAGCTGCATCAGTCCTGGAATTACTTAACCCTGAATTACTGTATACTTTAATTTGGATTCCTGCATTGAGCAAGGGGTTGGACTCAATGGCCTTATAGGCCGCTTCCAACTCTATGATTCTGTGATTCTAACCCTCATGCAGACCTGGCAAAAAAAAATCACACCAGGTGACTTTGGGGTACATTTGGACCCTAATGAGATTTCCAATGGAAGTATGGAGTCGCTGCATATCCCAGATACATTTTGCAGGGTCATCAAGTGTGCTTGACACTACCAAACTACCTTGAGCCAAAAAACACTTAGAGGAGTCAGATTTTTTTCTGAGAAGTATACATTGCCTATTGATTAAACTGGGGTATTTTTCATCCCCAGTGGTTTTGTTTTGTCTTGTCTCCAGAATGAAAATGGTAAGTGGTGACTGGCTGAAATTTGGAGATATTATACTGGTGATAGTTTGTGACAATGTCCTAGAATGACAATCCTGTAGGTCTACTCATGTATAAATTACACAGTAATAAGGCAGTCAGGGTCCCATCAGCACAAAGATTACCACTAATGCACAGTGTATTAGTGGTAATCCTTGTGCTGATGGAACCCTAACTTAGTGCTACATTGGACATGATCTTCCTTTCTTTTGTTTTCCTGCTTTCATCAACACACTTAACAGGCAGCTGTCTTAAGATACCATGACCATGAAAATGGCACTCATTGCAACTGCTAACAGAAGGAGTAAAAAACAGATTTTTTTATCAATTTCCCTCTCCCTACCTCCCTACGATTAGCCTCCATACCTGAGGACTGGAAAGTGCTAATGTAACACCATTAAAAAAAAAAAAGATCCAGAAGGATCTGGGAAATTATAGGCTGGATAGTTTAATGTTTTTTTCTGGGAAAACTGGTGGAAAGCATTATTAATGATGCTCTTCTTTATGCTTTGCAATACTAAGTCTTGTTGAAGCAGAACCAGTATGGCTTCTGCAAGGGTATGTACTATCTCACGAACCATTTAGAGGTCTTTGAGAGTGTCAGTAAGCACATAGACAGAGATGAACCAGTTGGCATTGTGTACTTTTATAAAAAAAGCTTTTAATAGAGTCCTTTGCCAAAAACAACTGAATGAATTTAATAGACATGGGATAAGAGGAGAGGTCCTCTTATGGATCAGTAACTGGTTAAACAACAGGAAAGAAGCAGACAGTAAGAATAAACAGACAGTTCTCTCAATGGAGTAATGCAGAAAGGGGAGTCTCTCAAGGATCATCGTTGGGGTGTATGCTTTGTAATGTGTTCATAAACAAACTAGAGTTATTTATTATGTATCTATTTATTACATTTATATTTCACCATTTCCCCAAAGAGTTCAAGGTGACATACACAGTTCTCCCCCTCCCCATTATCCTCATCACAGCCCTGTGAGGTGGGTTAGGCTAGGAGCCTGTGATTGGCCCAAGGTCACTCAGTGAGCTTCATGGCCGAGTGGGGATTTCAACCCTGGTTTCCTAGGTCCTACTCTGATACTCTAACTGCTATACCACACTGGTTCTCAGTTAGATTTAGAGTTGAGAAGTGAGGTTGCCAAGTTTGTTGGTGATATCTAAATGTTTAGGGTGGTTAAAATAAAAAGATTGTGAGGAACTCAAAAAGTAAATAATAATAATAATAATAATAATAATAATAATAATAATAATAATAATAATAATAATAATAATAATAAATTTAATTTCTTCGTCGCCTATCTGGCCAATGGCCACTCTAGGCGACTTACAAAATTGTTAAAATACAATTGATAAAATACAGTAATACAATATAAAAACAATACATCTGCAGCAACAATATTAAAATTGGGCAGGAGGCATTACAGTTATAACAATTAACCCTCCCCGGATACCCCGAAGGCCTGCTGAAAGAGCCAGGTCTTTAAGGCTTTCCGAAACACATTTAGGGAAGAGGCGTGCTGGAGATCTTGTGGGAGGGAGTTCCAAAGAGTGGGGGCCGCCACTGAGAATGCCCTTTCTCTTGTACCCGCAAATCTGGCTGTTTTTGTTGGCAGGATTGAGAGAAGGCCCTGTGTGGCCGATCTTGTCAGGCGGCATAATTGGTGGCGTTGAAGGTGCTCCGTGAGATAAACTGGGCCGGAACCGTGTAGGGATTTAAAGGTCAATGCCAACACCTTGAATTGGGCTCGGAAAGCAACTGGTAGCCAGTGTAGGTCGAACAACACTGGTGTGATGTGATCTCGGCGGCAACTATTCGTAAGTAGTCGAGCCTCCGCATTTTGTATCAGTTGTAATTTCCGGACCTTTTTCAAGGGTAACCCCACGTAGAATGCATTACAGTAGTCCAAACGAGAGGTGACCAGGGCGTGTACCACTAGTGGGAGCTGGTGAACAGGAAGGTAGGGTTGCAGCCTTCGTATGAGGTGTAGTTGGTACCAGGCTGCCTGGCTCACTGCCGAAATCTGAGCCTCCATGGACAGCCTGGAATCAAACACAACCCCAAGGCTGCGGACCTGCTCCTTTAGGGGTAGACTCACCCCGTTGAACTTCAGGTCAATGTCACCCAACCTTCTCTTGTCCCCCACAAGTAGTACCTCGGTCTTATCAGGGTTCAACTTCAGCTTGTTCCTTCCCATCCATCCACTCACGGATTCCAGGCACTTGGACAAGGTCTCCACAGCCAACTCTGGTGAAGATTTAAACGAGAGATAGAGCTGAGTGTCATCCGCATATTGATGACACTGCAGCCCAAATCTCCTGATGATTGCCCCCAGCGGCTTCATATAGATGTTAAATAGCATGGGAGAAAGGATAGAGCCCTGTGGCACACCACAATTGAGAACTCAAGGGTCTGACACCTCCTCCCCCAACGCTACCTGTTGGTACCTGTCGGAGAGAAAGGAATGGAACCACTGTAATACAGTGCCTCCAATTCCCAATCCCTCCAGGCGAAGCAGAAGGATACTGTGGTCGACAGTATCAAAAGCCGCTGAGAGATCGAGGAGGACAAGAAAGGTGGATTCTCCCCTATCTAATGCCCTCCTCAAATCATCTACCAGAGTGACCAAGGCTGTTTCAGTTCCGTGACCAGTCCTGAAACCCGATTGGTATGGATCCAAATAATCCGTTTCATCCAAGTGTGCTGACAACTGGTTGGCCACCACTCGCTCAATGACCTTGCCCAGAAATGGTAGATTCGAAATTGGGCAGAAGTTATCGAATACTTGGGGATCCAAGGAGGGCTTCTTTAACATGGGCTTTACAATTGCCTCCTTGAAGGCTGATGGCATCACACCCTCTTTCAAGGATGCGTTTACCACCGCTTTGATCCCCTCGCCCAATTTCTCTCTGCAGCTCACAAGGAGCCACGAAGGGCAAGGATCAGTAAGACAAGTGGTTGGCTTCACAGATGAAAGCACCTTGTCCACTTCCTCAGAAGGGAGAAGCCGAAACCGATCCCAATTTACCGGCATGCAACTGGCCAACTCTGGTTCATCCACTGTGTCCACGGCGCACGGGATCGAGCTCCGTAAGTGTTCGATTTTATCGGCGAAGTGTTTTGCTAATAAGTCACAGGAGGCCTTTGACTGTTCCAAGGGTTCCTGAGCAACTGGACCGACCAGGCTTTGGACCACCTGGAACAGCCTCCTGGGACAGCACTCCGCAGACGCAATAGAGGCAGCAAAGAAAGCCTTCTTTCCTACCTTTATTGCCACTTGGCAATATTTGAATAATAATAATAATAATAATAATAATAATAATACCTCTCCAAACTAGGCAGTGAAATGGCAAATGCAGTTCAATGTAAGCAAGTGTAAAGTAATGCACATTGGGGTAAAAATCTAAATCTAATGGAGTCTGAACTGGTGGTGACTAACCAGGAATGAGACCTTGGGGTCATACTGAAGATGAAGATGTCAATCCAGTGTGTAGCAGCCGTGAAATGGGAATGCCATGTTAAGGATAATTAGGAAAGGGATTGAAAATAAAGCTGCCGATATCATAATGTCATTATATAAATCTATGGTGCATCCACATTTGCAACACTGTGTACAATTCTGGTTGCATCACCATAAAAAGGATGTTGTAGAGCTGGAAAATGTTCAGAAAAGGCAACTCAAATGATCAAGGGATAGATCAACTCACCTGTCAGGAAAGGTTACATTTGGGACTTTTTAGTTTTTTAAAAAATTGTGAGTAACTGGGCATGATGAAGTTGTATAAAATTATTCATGATGCTGAGAAAATGGACATACATAATTTTTTCTCCCTCTTTCATTATACTAGAACCCGGGATGATCCAATGAACCTGAATGTTGGAAGATGCAAGACAGACAAAAGAAGTTACTTATTTACACAATACATAGTCAAATAAGATGTAGAAATGGTAGCTTTAAAAGAGGATAAGTCAAAATTGGTGGCTGTGCCGTGTTCCAGTCCTCCTCACACCCACAGGATTGCTGGTATTCTTATCAGCCAACCCTCGGATCTCCAGTTGCTGCTTCTTAATGCCAGATCGGTAAATAATAAAACCTCCCTCATCCATGACCTAATTGTGGATGAGGCGGCCGATCTGGCATGTATTACCGAAACCTGGGTGAGCGATCTGGGAGGTATTAATCTCTCCCAGTTGTGCCCACCTGGATATTCAGTCCAGCATCTGGGTAGATCCGAGGGTCGGGGAGGGGGAATCGCTGTGGTCTATAAAAGTTCCATTCCTCTCGTTAGGCACCCTATCCAGGTGGCTAATGGCCTGGAGTGTCTGCACATTGCATTGGGTCAGCGAGACAGACTGGGAATACTGCTGGTGTACCATCCACCCTGCTGCCCAGCAGCTTTCCTAACTGAGCTGGCGGAGGTGGTCTCGGATTTGGTGTTGCGATGCCCCAAACTTCTGGTATTGGGGGATCTCAACATTCATGCCGAGGCCGCTTTGTCTGGAGCGGCTCAGGACTTCATGACCTCCATGACAGCCATGGGGCTGTCTCAATTTGTTACTGGCCCTACGCATGTGTCGGGACATACTCTAGACTTGATTTTTGCCACTGGGCTAGGGGATGGTGATCTGGGAGTGAGGAATTTTACATCTATTCCTTTGTCATGGACAGATCACCGCCTATTGAGATTTAGACTTACATTGAGATTTAGACTTACCTCCCAGATCGCTCACCCAGGTTTTGGTAATACATGCCAGATCGGCCGCCTCATCCACAATTAAATCATGGATGAGGGAGGTTTTATTATTTACCGATCTGGCATTAAGAAGCAGCAACTGGAGATCCGAGGGTTGGCTGATAAGACTACCAGCAATTAAAATGGTCCGTCCCCGGAGACTAATGAATCCTGAGGGATTTCAAAGGGCTCTAGGGAATTTTCCGGCTGATAAAACTGACGATTCTGTCGAAACCCTGGTCACTCTGTAGAATACGGAAATGACCCGGGCAGTTGACACAATCGCCCCGGTGCGCCCTCTCCGCTGCAGAGCTCAATTGGCTCCTTGGTTTACCTCGGAGCTAAGAGTGATGAAACAAGAAAGGAGACGGCTTGAGTGCAAATGGAGGTGAACTCCCGACGGCTGTAATTATGCACTTGTGAAGGCCTCTTCCAAACGTTATGTGAAGGCGGTGAGGGCAGCAAAGAAGCAGTACTTTGCTGCCTCCATTCAGTCATCTTGTAACCGCCCAGCGGAACTTTATAAAGTTGTCCAGGGACTTCTACACTCTGGTCCTCCGGATGCAATACAACCATCAATAGCCCACTGTAATGAGTTTGCAAGGCACTTCCAAGATAAGATCACGAACATCCGCCGGGACCTTGACTCCAATATTGTAGCAGTCGATCCTAATGAGGTGTCCAGAACACAGTCCTGTCCAGTTTTATTGGATGAGTTTCAGTTGGTACAGCTCGAGGATGTGGACAAGGTGCTTGGACAGGTGCGGGCGACCACTTCTGCTCTAGAACCTTGCCCCTCATGGCTAATAAAAGCTAGCAGGAATGGAACAGCCGGTTGGGCCAAGGAGGTGATTAATGCCTCTTTACGAGAGGGAGTGGTCCCACTCTGCCTGAAACAGGCAGTGGTGAGACCGCTTCTAAAAAAGCCCTCCTTGGACCCCGATAATTTCAACAACTATAGACCGGTAGCAAATGTTCCATTTCTGGGCAAGGTTCTAGAGTGTGTGGTCGCTCACCAACTCCAGGTTCTCTTGGATGAAACTGATTATCTGGATCCATTTCAATCGGGCTTTCGGCCGGGGTTTGGTACAGAAACGGCCTTGGTCGCCCTGTATGATGACCTCTGTCGGGAGAAAGACAGAGGGAGTGTAACTCTGTTGGTTCTTCTTGATCTCACAGCGGCTTTTGATACCATCGACCATGGTATCCTTCTGGAGCGACTCACGAATTTAGGACTTGGAGGCACTTCTTGGCAGTGGCTGCGCTCCTATCATGGGAGTCGTCTCCAGAAGGTGATGCTTGGGGAGCACTACTCGAGTCCCTGGGTACTCCAATATGGGGTCCCGCAGGGTTCAGTTCTGTCCCCCATGCTCTTTAATATGTATATGAAGCTGCTGGGTGAGGTCATCAGGAGTTTTGGAGTGCGTTTTCAGCAATATGCTGATGATACTCAACTCTGCTTCTCCTTTTCATCTTCTTCAGGTGAGGCTGTCAATGTACTGAACCGCTGCCTGGCCGCGATAATGGACTGGATGAGAGCTAATAAACTGAAACTCAATCCTGACAAGACTGAGATGCTGTTGGTGGGGGGGCACTCTGCCCAGATGGTTGATGTCAGACCTGCCCTGGATGGGGTTACACTCCCCTTAAAGGAGCAGGTCCATAGTTTGGGGGTCTTATTAGATCCACTCCTGTCACTGGAGGCTCAGGTAGCCTCGGTGTCACGGAATGCGTTCTACCACCTTCGGCTGGTAGCCCAACTACGACCCTATCTGGACAGGGAAAACCTCGCCTCAGTTATTCACGCTCTGGTAACCTCTAGATTGGATTACTGTAATGCACTCTACGTAGGGTTACCTTGAAGACGATTCGGAAACTTCAGCTAGTGCAGAATGCTGCAGCCAGAGTTCTTACTGGGACGAAGAAATTCGACCATATAACACATATTCTGGCCCAACTGCACTGGCTACCAATATGTTTCCGGGCCAGATTCAAAGTGTTGGTTCTTACCTATAAAGCCCTTAACAGCATCGGACCTCAATATCTGATGGAACGCCTCTCTCGCTATGTACCTACCCATTCACTGCGCTCGACATCTAAGGCCCTTCTCCGGGTCCCAACTCATAGGGAGGCTCGGAGAACAGCAACTACATCTAGGGCCTTTTCAGTGGTGGCCCCCGAATTATGGAATGCCCTCCCAGATGAGATATGCCTGGCGCCTTCTTTGTTATCTTTTCGGCGCCAGGTAAAAACCTACCTCTTTGCCCAGGCATTTTAAGCTTAAATTTAATTTTAATTTTAAACTTAATTGTAATTGTAATTTTTATTTTAATTTGTATTTTAATTCTGTTCTTAAATATGTTTTATAATCCACACTTGTTCATATTTTAATTGTGGTTTTATCTTGTGTACACCGCCCTGAGAGCTTGTTGCTATCGGGCAGTTTAAAAATGTAATAAATAAATAAATAAATAATAAATAAAATAATGGAGGATGAATATAGCAATGGTCTATAGCCATGATGGCTATCTTCTATCTCTGCTGTTGAAGGTAGTATGCCTCTATACCAGTTGCTGAGAATCACAAGTGTAGATGCTGTACCACCTAGATCTATCTTGTGATCTTCCCATAGGTACTGATTTGGCTTCTGTGAGAACAGGATGCTGGACAGATGGGACTTTTTGGTCTGAACCAGCAGGCCACTGTATACTTAGAAGCCATAGAACACTAAATGAACAGAATGGGGGGAATCCTCTAATCCCAAAGAGAAATTGCCGGGTGAATTTAGAGAGCCCTCCTAGGAGAAATATCCAAGGAATTTAAAAGGAAGACAATAGTGAAATGTGGAGCCAATCCTTTATTGTACATTGACCACAGACCTTTACATATTATTGAACTCATTTAAAATACTAAAAGAAAGAAACATAAGATTTAAAACAGGTCACAAAATCAGCATTGAATATCCTACTTAATTGCATCATTATAACTGTTGAAATAATCATATTAGTTAGAAGTCCTAAACTTTTCAAGTAACAAGAACACAACCTCTTTGCTGCTAGAGCAAACTGGGCCACTTTATATGTGATATACACATTTTTGTCCTCTAATTTAAAAAGTACAACATTCTATGGGGATTGAACTGAAAATAGCTGCATAATGGGAGACAGGAACTTCCCTCTGGTGTCCTCAACAAGTGGGCAGAACAGCAAGTAATGTATGATTCCTCAATCTGGCTGCATCCATAAACACATCTCCGTTCCTCATGTGGGATCCCTTGATATCCCCCATCAATATAAGCTGAGAGCATCAGCTAAACCTAAGTTCAGTAAAAGCCCTGCGGAGATTAGAGCATGTCAGGATCTCGAGATAGTTTGACCTTAAGTGATTTAACTTAAACTTAGGAAACCATATGGAAAATTGAGCACCAACCATCATTGCCCTCTCCTGATTTGCATCATGAGCTGAGGAATAAAAACCTGTTCATAGTAAAGTTATACCATTCAAGCATTGCCTGGCACTGCTGTGCTCAACCCCTGAGTCTCAGTTGCTCAAACCAGCAAAGCTTAGCCAGAGATTGGTCTTCCATCCCATTTAATCTGTGCCAGTATCTAAAATAGGATAGATCAATTCTGGCTGCGATCAAAGGAAGTCCTAACTCAGCTCTCAGATGGACTGATGGTGTTCCAGAGGGAAGTCCCAAGACCTGTTTCATAAATTTAATTTGGAGAACCTCCAACATAGATTTGAGGCATTCCCCCCAGATTTCAGCCCCATATAACATTTGGGCAATAAGTTTAGCTGTAAAGATCTTCAGAGGAGGATTCACCAACTGACCTCCCCTAGAAAAGAAAAGAACTTCCTGAGACCAATAGACCTAGAACTCGCTAATTTAACTGCAGCTAAATGGTGCTTCCATGATAAATACTTATTAAAATTAAGTCCTAAATATTTAAATAATTGAACCTGTTCAATGTTATGACCGTCAAGGGACCATTTATACACTGGAGCCCTTTCCCCCAAAAAGCATAATTTTGGATTTGAAATAGTTGCCCTTCAAATGTTCCTCTTTACAAAGCTGACCAAATTTACCTAACATTCTTTGGAGTCCTATTTTGTTTAGGAAAACCAAGACCAAATCATCAGCATAAAACAATATTGATACTTTCCGATTATCAATTGAAGGAGGAAAGAAGGACAGGGAGGCCATGCCAGGAATTAAATCATTCATATACAGGTTGAACAGAAAGAGGGCCAAGATACAGCCTTGTTTCACTCCTTAGTTGATAGAGATTGGTTCTGTTAAAACACCTTGGAGACCAACTTTTACCTGCATTTTAGGTTATCCTGGTGTAGTAATTGGATACACCAAAGTAACCTTTTGTTGATGGTGGTCATGGCCAGTTTTTGCCATAATTGCTTCCTGTCTGTCAAATCAAAATCAATAAAAGTGGCAAAAATGATGGAGTACATATGCCTGATGCATTGTACTCCTGCCCTTCCTGAAGCCTGCTTGCTTTTCATAAATAAAGGAGTGGTCATTATCCCATTTCTGGAGTTTAAGCAAAAGATACCTTGCATAAAGTTTGGATACCACATTTAAAAGGCTGATAGGTCTATAGTTATTAGGGTCCAAAGGATCACCTTTTAAATAAACTGGCACAACCATGCTGGTCCACCAACCTCCTGGATGGTTGCCAGTATAGTTAATATATGTAAACAATTTCACTAAAATTGGTACCCACCAATTGGCATCTACAATAAAAACCTCTGGGGGGATCATGTCCTCCCCAGGTGGTTTTCCAGATCACAAGGCTGCAATTAATTCTATAATTTCAAAAGGGGAGACGGGGGCAATCAGAAAGGTTGGGAGCTGGGCTATTGCAGATAGCACTAAAATGGGAAAACCATATTTGGAGTGTGATTTGCGACACATCTTTATACATGCCATAAGAGGAATCACCCTGTATCAATGTCCAAAACTTTGGTTCATCCCCCTCAATAAGGGCAAGGCCTAAGGATTTCCAATTATTTTCACAAAACACACTTTTTTTCTTCTGAGCAAATTTTTATAATCATTTCAGTGTTTCTGGTAAAGTATGATAGCTTCTTCTAAGCGACAGTGTCTTATCAACCTTGCAAATCTGTTTAGTTCCTTTTCCTTAGATTTGCATTCCCTGTCAAACCATGATCATACTGCTGGGGAAGACTTAACTGAGGAGATGATAGTCAAGTAAAGTCTAAGTGTAGTGATAATGTCCTGGAATATTTCACAAATATTTCAAGATCCTTCTATGCCAAACTGATATAGTTCTTGTAATTCAGCACTTCCCAGTATCTCCCTAATATTAATATCCATTTGAAGAGACCATTTAATCCATTTCTTACCCTGTGGATTACCAACTATATTGTGATCGAGATTTTCCCCCCTGCAGATACAGTGTTAGTTTCAGAGGGAAATGATCACTTTTGGATCTGTCCTCAATTTCCATGGACTGAACAAAGGGGATCAACAAGGGAGATCTAACAATGTAATCAACCACACTAGCCCCCTTATCTGTTAAATATGTATAGTAACCATTTGAACAATCTAGGTGGATCCCATTTAGACAAATAAATTGGTGTTTGAAAATTACTGCAAAGAGGGCTTGGCCATCTCTACTAATAGTCTTATCACATGAAGTACGAGGTATATTTATTGTTATTCCTAAATCTAAACCAAGTGCTCTTTCTACTGAGGAGTAATCTGCACCCATCCTAACATTAAAATCACAGATCAATAGATAATAATTAGGATAATCTGTGATGAGTCTATTTAGCAGGTCTTCCAGCATTGTCCATATCTCTTCATGACAGCTAGTAGATCTGGGAGGTATGTACATGTTAACACATATCAGGTGACCTGAATTGTATGCCTAGAACCTGAAAACAGTTAGAAACTGGCCCTCAACCTCAATCCCCTCTAAATCTAGGGTGGTTGAAATTGTAGTAGCTAACTCCCCACTTCCTTGACCTGTTGAAGAGACAGCCAGTGTGGTGTAGTGGTTAAGGTGTTGGACTATGACCTGGGAGACCAGGGTTCGAATCCCCACACAGCCATGAAGCTCACTGGGTGACCTTGGGCCAGTCACTGCCTCTCAGCCTCATGAAAACCCTATTCATAGGGTCGCCAAGTCGGAATCGACTTGAAAGCAGTACATTGTTTGCTGGCTGTTCCCGAATCTTAAATCTTTGGATGCTTAAGGAATTTTCCTCCTGTAGCTAAGTCTCCATTTGCTAGCAAGCAAATTATATCAAAAGTCTGAAGATATTGTGTAACTTCTCTGTCAACTGATTTATTCCTCCAGCCTGTGATATTCCAAGATAGAAATCTTGTATATGCAGGTTGGTTCCTATCTACTAAGAGTCAGTCCTCTGGACAAGCTGCCAGGGGAGTGAATCTATTACCTTGGGTCCACACATTTGTGTTTTCAAACTGAAAGGTCTTATTTCTTAATCATCTTTGTTGAATAGTCTGGGGGTTAAGTTTATGGATGAGAGTCTGAGGGTGCTTCAATATAATATTAGTAGGATATGTTATAAATGGGGGGAAATTTTCTGTAAATTTGGTACCAATGGGATACCGATTGTATGAGCTATGCTGTTGAGATTGGGTTGTTGAGTACCCTTTGGAGGACTATCTTGACTGGGATAAAAGCCAAGTTCAAGGAGGGAACTATACACATGAGCATGCAAATTGCCTGAGTGGAATCCCAGATCCACTCTACCTTTGTTCCCTTCTCCTGGGGCTATTCCCAGTATTTCCACCTCATCCCATTCTAAATTGATTTGAATCAGGTGAATTGATTCTGATAAAATAGCCTTTTCCCTTAAAAATGATCCTGCTCCATTTCTTATAGTCCAATTGCAGAGAGTCATTTTTTTAAAAAAAATTATAGGCAAGGAAATATCTAGGATTTCTGGAAAGGGGATTTGTGAAATCACTTGTTCCTCATTGCAGGAGAGTCTTACTTGATTTCCTATATAATCTATTTATACATTTCCTGTACTTCAGGAGACTCACCTCTATGTTTAAATCCCAGCTTATTGTACTGTAACCTTGATGTACTTTGAATACAGGAATTCATTTATATCTGAAATTATCATGGGTAGAATATGTGCCCCATTTGAATGAACTTTATCTTTAAATTTGTATAGGAGATTCCAAAAATGAAGAGCTTGTCCATTGTTAGTAAATGTCAGGTTCACTCTACCTCTCTTTATCTTGTTTTTTTTTTTACGCAAAAGCATTTTATGCATATTGTGGAATCCCAGTCATTGCCCAAAATATCCAGTATGTCCTGCAACACCTCTAGGTTAGACACCCAAGCACTATCTGGCTAAGAGACCAAGTAAAAATAGTTATACTATATGCCACCTTAGTAGAGACAAGTCCTCCTGCAAAGTCAAATCGATACCAGATATTTGCTGTCCCAAACATCTCATCTCCCTGCAAATTTCTTTCTCGTGGTGCTGGTTCTGGTTTGGATTGTTGGCTGGATTCTCTCTGGAGGTTGTCATACCATTCATCCAGGAAAATTAGATCTGGGTTTAATAGAGTCAAATTACAGTCCTCAGTGATATTTCCAACAACATCTTCTGTAGCTGAGTTGGCTGTTCTAGTCTCTGCATTTGTAGCCCAATCCAGCATTATCTCTTCCAAATGCCAAGAAGAAGGTTGACCTTTAAAAGAGGAGGAATCAGTGGAAGCTCTTCTGGCACCCCAAAATTAAAATCAGCAGCTTGAAGATCAGCTGGGCTGTCATCTGAAAAAGCATTGGGCAGAGTCTCTCATATTATTCCCAATTCTATCAGCGCAGCTATTGATTGAAATATAGCTTTCAGACCAGAAATGTCTTGTTTAATGGAAGATAAATTGTTGAAAATATTTTGGTTAGTTTGAGCAGAAAGGAAACACTGGTCTCTTAAATATTTGAATATATTCTCTACCTGTTCACAATTTAGCTTGCCTGGGTCCTTTGTATGTTTTTCTTGAGGGCTTGTGATATACCTGGATGGAATAAAGTTTAAATTTTCTTGCTGCGTGCCTCCTAAGTACTTTTCCAGAAAATCTGGGTCCAGTGACAAACTACCTATCTCCTGCGGATCCTCCTTGGAATCCCAAGGCATGTTGTTCAATAAAATACTTTCACTACCTTCATCCGGATTAACAGGATTGTTGGGAGAGCCCAGAGCCCAAGACTCATTGTTCAGAAAGATCCTTTCATTGCCTTCACCCATGATATAGGGGTACTGGGATAACCCAAAGCCCAATCACTGGTCTGCCATTGTATGGAGCACCTGGGGCTTAATTGCTGAAGATCTTGAGCTGGGACGCAGTAATCCATATTTGATTTCAGTCCCTGTCCCTTTAATGCTGAATTAGCAAAAGCCCAAGCTTTTTGTGCATGAGTACGAACCATTGTAACAAACTTATCAAGCTCAGCACCCCCTAGCTAATTAAACACAGAAGATAATAAAAGCTTTATAGAAGTTCATACAAGATTATACAAGACCTGCAGCCAAAATTCTTCCAAAGCCTGCTGTGTTCTGAAAATTTAAACAGCCCAGTCAGCATCATTCAGTCTGGGACCACCATAATTACTCTGTAGTCATCCCCTGGAAAGCAAATAGCAGATATCTATTCCAATAAAAAAACAAGCAGCCTTGAAGAAAAGCAGGGGGAAATCCCCAAAAACTTGTAGCTGGAATTTCAACTAATTAAAACATCAAAAACTATAAGCGTAGGGGAATTAAAACAAAGCTCAGGACTCAGGGCTTAGAAAACAATTACTGCTCTGTTCACCATCTTTGGTTGGTTTGATAGTGAAATGTGAAGAAATTCTTGACGGAACAAGAAAGAAGCTTCTACCTCCTCTATTTTTTAATTTATCTTCCTCATACACAGAATTTCTTTACAATAATTTTTATTCAAATTTTCATAAAACATAGAAAACAAAATCATAAAACATTCAAAGACAAAAAACAAAACAAAACAAAAATGATTAAACAAAAAATAAAAATAAAATGTTGACTTCCCATTTGTCACATATCAAATCAGTTATAGGTCTACAATATATAACAATCCTGTCTCTTAAATCATATTATAAAATCACTTTCCTCCAGTAGTTATCTTATCATCAAATCTCATAAACATTACTTTATTCTTTCCACAAAAAGTCAAAGAGAGGTTTCAATTCTTTAAGAAATATATCTATCAATTTTTCTCCAAATAAACATGTCAATTAATCCATCTCGTTAATAATTATAATAATCTTATTGTCATAACCATAGTCCAAATAAACATTTCGATTAATCCATCTCATCAGAATCTGTTAGGTCCAATAATTTCAATAGCCATTATTCCATTATCCCTATTAGTTCCATCTTCCATCTTCAATAGTCCTGTTAAGTCCAGTAATTTCAGTGTCCAATCTTCCATTATCAGTATTCCATAATAATCTTGCTGTTGTAGCCATAGTCATATAATAAGAGTCTGATGGGAATTTCCTCTATCCCAAATATTTTCTTGCCATCCATTCTGAATAAGTTGCTGAAATACTGTTGTAAAGTCATATCTGTGTTCTTCTTTTTTACAAAATGCACTGGCTCATCTCTTAAGAGTTTTTCCATTGTCACATGGCTGCAGTTAATTCCATAGATTTTCTCTATATCAAGCTCCATCACATCATTCCAGTCCAGAAGATTACCCAAGCCATAATTAATAAACATATTTGATAGTCATGTTTATATAAATATTTCTTCATACTGCGTCCCAATAAGTATTTGATTTCACACTATGGTTGTAGATTATTTTTACTCTACATTTTAAGTGTGCCCTTCTTCCTTGGGATGGTCATGGTACTCTGTTGTTTTGATCTTGAAGGGAGGATAGACTGAGAGATGGTGAGTAGCACATGGTCACCTAGTATACTTTATAGATCATTTCCATTTTGAAAAATTAATTAAAATGATTTACATGCAGGCAAAGTTGATTAAGTAGATCAACACATTTAAAGCACATCCAATTCACATTTAAAGCCCATGACTTCGCCTAAAGAATCCTGGGAAGTGTAGTTTCCCCCTCACAGTTATAGTTCTCACCAACCTTAACAAATGAAAATTCCCATGATTCTATGGAGGGATTCATGTGCTTCAAATGGGTGTTAAATGTGCTATAAATAAATGTTGTAGGTATAATGTGCATTGAAGAGTGAATTGCAAAGAAAATTATTAAAATATACATTTTTAAACAGGGGGAGGGTTGTAGCTCATCGTTAGGGCATATGCTTTGCATACAAGGTCCAAAGTTCAATTCCTGGAAAAGACTATTGCCTGGACTTCTGGAGAGCCAATGTTAGTCCATGTCATGAGTACTGAGTTAGATGGTACAAAATGGCCTGAGTCAGTATAAGGCAGATTCCTTGGTTCCTAAAAGTGGGGAGAGACTAAAGGGCCACAGTGACTCCAACATTTACAACATTTATATGCCGCTTCAGTGTAAAAAATCTCAAAGGTGTTTACAGAAAGACTTAAAACAATAAAATTATTGGCAAAAGCGTTGACAGATATTTTAAAAAGTTCAAAATAATAAAACCAACAATGAGTTAAAAACAGATTTAAAAACACAATAGCTTCTACGTGCCTGGAGAGGCTTGCCTCAAGAAAACTGATTTTAGCAGGTGCTGAAAAGAGGCATCTGCCTAATGACAATAGGCAGGGAGTTCCAAAGCACAGGTGCTGCCACTTTACAGGACTGATTTCTTACAAGGGCAGAACAAGTGCTATGGGGCACCCATAACATGGAAAGCAAAGCTTGAACTTGGCCTGGTAGCAAATCAGCAACCAATGCTGATTTCAGAGCAGAGGTGTAATGTGCTGATAGGATCTCACTCATGTCAGCAATCGTGCTGCAGCATTCTGCGTTAACTGAAGTCCCCAGGTCAGGTTGTGCTGCATGGGGATTTCTGTGACCTTGACTGACTGGCTGCTAGGATTTTTTTAGTTTTGGTTTTTGGTTATGAATCCTGCCTGGTTGTGGGATGCGGAATTTTCTACCTTATTCATAGGAATCTTGTTGTGGTTGGTATGGTATTGCATTTAGGAAAGTGTTACTGGCTTTTGTGTTGTTGTTTTTTCTATTTGCATTTCACTTATCTTTAACCTCACTCTGTTACAGCCATAGAAGCAACAGCAGTGGTTCCATGTGCTCAGGACAACCCCCTTAAACCCACTGGTGATGCACCTTGTTGGTTGCATGACAGTTTGCCCAATAGCGGTAAAAGAGAATTCATATATTTGGAAGTGTGGCTGCAACTGTTGTTCCCAAACTGCTGCTTATGAAAGTAGACCAAACCATGTGTGTTTTCTCTCTGTCCATTATTGCTCACTGGAACTGGGCTGGCTGTCAAAGTGAGTTTATAGCAGTCCACGGGGTAGACAGAAAGGGTAGAGAACCTTCCTACTCTTACTCATTTCTCAGACCTCTTTCTGAAGGGTCAAATCTGTTAAGAATTTTGGAGCAGCCATGTTAAAAGATATGGGCAGGGCACTGCAGGCAGGGGGTTGCCAACCCTGTTTGGATATGGATGTCTTTGCAGAGGATCCATAGTCAAGGTTTACCAACATCACAATCCATACTATATCTACTCAGAAGTAAGTCTTGTTGAGTTCTGTGGTGCTTAGTCCATTAGTAAGTGTGTTTAGAATTGCTGTCTTTGGGGACATCCATCTTTACTCCTGAGTGTTCCCATCTAACATCTCCACAACACTAGGCTCCTTTCTTCCTACAATGGCCTTCTGGTGACTGGCCTGGGGGCACTTAAACCCTTCTTGCTGAAAGCAAATGGGCTAGATTAAATGTTCCCTACCCAGGCTTCATATTTTAGCTAAGATTTCTGTCTTAATTTCCAATCAGAAAAATGTTTTTTTTTTCATTGTATGCTCTACACAACTGTGATTGATGCTTAATGTATCATGCTTAATGGCAGCATTAGGGGCCATCCCTGTGACATCACTCAGGCGCACCCCCTGACATCACTCAGGAGTACCTCCTCTGTCCCACCCCTGAAATTTCAGGGTTTGGGATGTTTCTGACCTGGCAACCCTAATTCCCGCCTTCCATTGTTCTTAGCCAATGAGAGACACCACAGTTGTCCTGGAAAAATGAAGAATTTTAGTCTGCTTGCGTGCTGCATCTGCAGAATATAGCAGGTTAGAAAACTGCACATGCCCACTTGATCAACACATGCAGCTGCTCCACCCCTTACCCATACACTTTCTGGTTGCGTCAGCAAGGAGAAGCAGCTTTCATCTCAGTTGCCAGTTTCTCAGGATATGTGTCTTAAGTGGTGAATGCAAAGGGAGGGTCTGCCTGTCATCATTGAGGATGGAATAAAAGGGTTTGATTCCACTAAACACTCCCTCCCGTGAACAGATACAAGATATAAAAGCAAACCTCTCTGTAGAAAAGGCAGTGATACTAGCATTTGCATTTTTCAGCCGTGTTAAATGGTGGTTACTCCTAGGTAAAGTTGTATTGGAATGCAGCCTCACTCACCCTGTTGCGTGACAGAGCCTCTGTCCAGCAATTCAGAAAAGGCTAAAAAGTATTTTTTGATGCATACCCTTCTTCAAAATGACTGGAAGGCATCTCTCCACCAAAGATCACCCTACTTCCATCTCCCCAGGGATGGATGTGTGTGTGTGTGCATGTATACCTACACACACGTGTATATATATATATATATATATATATATATATATATATATATATACATATGCACAGAGGCGCTCCCTCTCTCTATGCATATATTCAATGCAGTGGGGGGTGTAACCTTCCCCCCCTTAAGGAATGGAACAGCTACGCTGTCTAATGCTACCAGAGCTTGCCAGGTCTCTAGAATTCACTGCATTTTTATTTTCTTTTTTAAAAAAGGTGCCATCACCCAGGTCTCCATCATGTTGTAGCCTTTATCATAGAAGGCTCCATTTCCCCTCTCTCTGATCGGATATGTGAGAATCGGTGTACTAAAGACACTTCTTACATGCTCAGACATGCTCCCTTTAGATAAGATGATTGACAGAGCTGATAATATTGAAATCTTTATTTCTATTTGCGTTAAAAGTTGTATGATTTTTATAGTGCTGCATTGACTTGTTTTATGTTTGTTATGTTTTTATTGTTTTTACATTGATTGTGCATTTTTATTGTTTTTATGTTTGTAAGCTGCCCTGAACTCCGTTTTTAACAGTGGAAAGGCAGGATATAAATCCTCTTAATAAATAAATGTTCCATAATAGGCATTTAAGGTTGAAAATGAAGGATTTTTTTAAATCTTCAAATCCTCCCCCAGTTTTTGGTGGTAATTGCTAGGCACAAAACAAAACTGGACAATGCAACTTTTAATATGATTAATTTGCCTAATCAGGACATTATTTGCATACTTTGCAAATTATGCAACTAATTTATAATTTGCATAATATGCAAATCAACCTGCCCGGATTTGTGGAATTGAAATAAGCAGCCTTACATGTGACTCACACTGGCCATCTGGTCAGAGTTGCTCTTCCCCCGTGCTCTGTGTAAGGAGGCACGAGGGAGGAAATGGACAGCCAGACAGTTAGGAGAGAGAGAAAGAGAAAAATGGATGGTGGAGGGAGAAAGGCACAGGGCAAGGATGACGGAGAAGGCAGCAGCAGAATGGAGGTGAGTGACGGTGATGTGTGTGTGTGTTCCCACCCCTGCTGTCTCCCACAGCCTGCTGTTTCTGCTGGCTCAATCACCTTGCCACCCCCACCCCTATCCTTAAATGGGTTTATAAATGACAAAAGCTCGAATACTTTTTGTTTGCAGTGTGTGTGGCTGTTTGACCTGTGCTCATAACATTGTTGTCATTATTTTGAGATTGTATGAGACTCTTTGTAACACTTTAATCCTGAATTTAGCTCTTGGATCTTAAATCTCTCTCTCTCTCTCTCTCTCTCTCTCTCACTCTCTCTCACTCTCTCTCACTCTCTCTCACTCTCTCTCACTCTCTCTCACTCACTCACACTCACTCACACTCACTCACACTCACTCACACTCACTCACACTCACTCACTCACTCACTCACTCACTCACTCACTCACTCACTCACTCACTCACTCACTCACTCACACTCACTCACACTCACTCACACTCACTCACACTCACTCACTCACTCACTCACTCACTCACACTCACTCACACTCACTCACACTCACTCACACTCACTCACACTCACTCACACTCACACTCACACTCACACTCACTCACACTCACACTCACACTCACACTCACACTCACACTCACACACTCACACACTCACACACTCACACACTCACACACTCACACACCATTAGTATATGCATAGTGGAGCAGTGGGGAGGGGTGGATATAGTGCTGGAGAATGCATAGGTTGGGTTAGGTTTTATTATTATTGTTGAGATTTTTAATGTTTTAATGTATTTGTATGTTTTTATTTTGTACATTGTCCAGAGTAGCTGGACAGACAGCCAGATGGGTGAAATAAATTTAATAAATAAATAAATAAATAAGTTACAGCAGCCATGTTACAGCAACCCTGCAAAGTAGCCT
The DNA here is from genome assembly GCF_030035675.1 of Rhineura floridana. NCBI lineage: Eukaryota > Metazoa > Chordata > Lepidosauria > Squamata > Rhineuridae > Rhineura > Rhineura floridana. Next base: position 199,215,920 of record NC_084480.1, on the reverse strand, counting down.
AGTATGGCTGTACAGATATTGGAGGGGGCTGAGAGGGAGTTGTGTATGACAACCCTGAAGTGTAGTCCAGTGTTGTTCAGTCTCTTGGTTTTGTGTTTTTTCTTTTTTTTGAAAAGAACTTTTAAATTGATTGTAGCAGCAGATTTATTTCTTTAATTTATTAAATTTATATCCCACCATTCCTCCTAGAAGGAGCCCAGGGCAGCAATGGGTGGAGGAATCATTGCTTTTCCACTCCTGGGAGAAAAGTAGAGGCTTCTTGTGTTTGGGTTGATGCTGGTGGTATAAATCCTTAAATGGGTTTATAAATGACAAACGCTCAAATGCTTTTTGTTTGAAGTGTGTGTGGCTGTTTGACCTGTGCTCATAACATTGCTGTAGTTATTTTGAGATTTGATGCGACTCTTTGTTTTTCAACACTTTAATCTTGAATTTAGCTCTTGGTTGTTTAATCTTAAATCTCTTTCACTCACTCACTATCTGAAATTAGTCCTGTGTTGAAGCCCCCATCTGAAATTAGTGCTGCGTTGGCTGCTGTGTTGGCCACTACTTTCCACTTTTGTGAAAGCCTTTGCTGTATAGGGAAGAGGCATTTTCCTTTTCATCTTTTGCAGAGAACAGAACATAAGAACATAAGAAGAGCCTGCTGGAGCAGGCCAGTGGCCCATCTAGTCCAGCATCCTGTTCTCACAGTGGCCAACCCAAATGATGTTTGCATTTTGACAAATTTGTAGGGCAGTAGAATATCTCAGAGAGGAGTTCAGATCTCCTGCTCCCCTGGTGCATTCACTATAGCTGCCCAATTTGCCAGCTTTTTAAAGTTTGATAGAAATAGCTGTGGGGTATAGGTACATTCTTAAACCGCAAGGTTTTTTGCCTATTAGTGAATTGTACTAAAGTTGCTGACTGTGGCTGCATTCAGACTGCAGTTTGTTCTATTTTCCTGACATTTCCTTATCTGATATTTCCACATTTTATTTGCTCTTTCACACAATGTAAAAGCCACTTCTGGAAATCTAGCAGAATCTAGTGGAAGTTTAATGCTCATTTCCATGTTAATTGCTTCCAGGAAAAAAAAACCATATGCAACTCCATTAACTTAGAAAATCATGGGAATAAAGTGAAGAAATTTGGGGCGATATACCAGCATACTGGTCTTTCCTGCCGTTTTCACGGGGAACAGAAGTGCACATGTGCTGAAAGGGTGGGGGAGTAGTGGCATGTCCAATGATGCTCACTGTTGTGTCACACCACACACGCTGGTGTGAATGAATTTAGCATGACATTGGAGTGTATTGGTAAAAAGGCACAGTTCATAATGCAACAGGCACTGCAGTGTCAAAGGAATGGTAGAAATTGAGACAGAAGTGCTACCATTGTAATCAGTAAAACTAATGCAATAAACCCCATGTCTGAATGCAGCCTGTATGATCATGGTAGAAATTCCCTCAGACATGTAGGCGAATCACCTCCAGCCCCCAGCCATGCCCATCTCTGCCATTTTTTGCACAATTTGAGGCATGCTATAAAGCTGCATTCTGATGGCGGCCTTTGTTGGTACATTAACCTTATCCACCAAACTCCAATCCCTGTCTTGCACTAGCATGATATCCCGGGTTCCAATTTGGCTTAGACAATGACAGATTGAGACATTATGCTGTTATGATGTTTGGTACTACCCATCCACAGCTTGTCTTTGCTAGAACTAACTTTAACTCCTTTTGCCAGTTGATGATTTTCCTCTTTTATAAGACCAATTAAAGAAGAACATTACCCCCCCCCCCAAAAATCTAGCCTAATTCAAATCCAGATGAGTCTTTAATTGGTACACTGCTCACATTTCAAGGTATGTAGCCACACTTCCCAACAATGCCTAAGGCTTTATTGACTTGATTTTAAAAGTTAGCTGGAGCTTTAGTTGTGCATGCATGCATGTGCCTGTGGTATGTGCCTAAAAAGCAAATTCTCAGAGCCTCACTCTTAAAGAAGGGATGAACCAAACAATATTGGTGGCTATTAGGCATAATTAGCAATAGCATTTTATTGTTTATTTATGACTGACACTCAGAGCGGTATCTATGTCTATCTATAATATATATGGCAACTGGCTACCCAGAGATGAGCCAACATCCATGGAGTGGGACAAGTTAGGAAGCACTGACAATGAACCAGTTGGGGGGGTGCTAAGGAGGTGAAGAAGCTTCAGCTAGATGCTTTGCAGGCTGCAACTACAAGCCTTGAGAGAGAGAAGCAGCACTAGTTGCTTTCTTTCTGAAGTATTTTTCTTTTCCTGCCTTTGGAAGACCAGGAGATCAAGAAGGGATTCACAGAATACTGTTCTCGGGTGGTCTCCCATCTCAGGGTTTCAGTACAGATTACAGGTGAGAATTTCACATCCACAAAGTGAAGTTCCACTTCCACCAAGGATGTCATGGTAAGTTCTGCATGCCCACTGCTTGCAAAGCTTCCTCTCCTACCTTCTGCTGTTGCATTACCTTTCTATACTGGGAAAGGGCAAAAGGAAGTAGAAGTGGACGAATGAGAAGCAGAAGCAACCTACGGTGACAGGAGTTGCCTTTCAAGTTCTTCCCTCCCTGCACTTTTGCAGGAAAAATGGAAACCATCTTCCACATCAGGAGAATTTGTTATGATGTCTCGCTTGCTGCCTCTATTTATTTTATTTATTTATTAGAAAACATTACGACCATGGGAAGCTGATGTATACCAAGCTCAGCATTAAGCTACACTATCAACTGTCTACACTGACTGGCAGTGGCTCTCCAGGGGTTCAGATAGAGGCCTTTCCCAGGTTTACCTGGGGATTGAGTCTGGGCCTTCTGCATGCCAAGCATATGTTCTGTTGCCAAGCAACAACCTCTCCCCAATCCTGATTCTCACCTTTTGGGCAAAAACTCAAGGCCCTTGACACCCCCAAACCATCTCAAAGTGTGGTAAGGCAGCAAACATCTTTGCATATATTCGTACCCAAAGCTGTTGCAATGCATGTCATTGCATTAGCTTGAAAAATAACTGATGCAGTTGCATAAAATTGCCATCGATCATGGCAGCTGCATGAAGAGCCCCCATGTGGAGATGCTGATCCATGAAAATGGTGCCATTGCATGAAAATCTCTCCGACATAAGCATGGCAAAGGACACCTGTGTATGTGGCTTATTGCCTAATTTTACCTGGCCATGGGACATCCCAACATTTTCCTTCTATCAATGGCTCTTGAGTTTCCTTAGTGATAGATGAAGCAGGATTTCCAGTACATGACACTTTCACATCTATTCACTCATCATTCCATCCTGTCCCACTTTGTTTTTTTAATTGTGAGACACAAACACAAGCATTCACATTTAAATATGTATTTCTAAACATATTTTCTCTCTCTCAAAATATGTGTATTTCTAAAATATTTTCAAACTGAGAACTGCACCAAAATATTCAGAAAGTGCAAAAGCTGGTGGATAACTAAGTTCTGATCTGCACATTAGCCTGAGAGCTGCATTAGTTCAGGTGAGCTTGTATCTAGACTTGATTTTTGCCACTGGAATGGGGGAAGGTGATCTGGGAGTGAGGAATCTTACATCTATTCCTTTGTCATGGACAGATCATCGCCTCTTGAAATTTAGACTCACATCGTCTTCTCCACTCTGCAAGGGTGGAGGATCAATTAAGATGGTCCGTCCCCAGAGACTAATGAATCCTGAAGGATTTCAGAGGGCTCTGGGGCATTTTCCGGCTGATAAAACTGACGATCCTGTTGAAACCCTGGTCACTCTGTGGAATACGGAAATGACCCGGGCAGTTGACACAATCGCCCCGGTGCGCCCTCTCCATTGCAGAGCTCAATTGGCTCCTTGGTTTACCAAGGAGCTAAGAGTGATGAAGCAAGAAAGGAGACGGCTGGAGGGTAAATGGAGACAAACTCCTGACAGCTGTAATTATGCACTTGTGAAGGCCTCCACGAAACGCTATGTGAAGGCGGTGAGGATGGCGAAGAAGCAATACTTCGCTACCTCCATTCAGTCATCTTGTAACCGCCCAGCGGAACTTTATAAGGTTGTCCGGAGACTTTTACACTCTGGTTCTCCGGACGCAATATTACCATCAATGGCCTGCTGTAATGAGTTTGCGAGGCATTTTCAAGACAAGATCATAAACATCCGTCGGGACCTTGACTCCAATATTGTAACAGTTGAATCTAATGAGGTGTCCAGAACACAGTCCTGTCCTGTTTTATTGGATGAGTTTCAGTTGGTACAGCTCGAGGATGTGGACAAGATGCTTGGACAGATATGGGCGACCACTTCCGCTCTGGACCCTTGCCCCTCGTGGCTAATAAAAGCTAGCAGAAATGGAATGGCCGGCTGGGCCAAGGAGGTGAGTAATGCCTCGTTACGAGAGGGAGTGGTCCCACCTTGCCTGAAACAGGCGGTAGTGAGACCGCTTCTAAAAAAGCCCTCATTGGACCCTGATAACTTTAACAACTATAGGCCGGTAGCAAATGTTCCATTTCTGGGCAAGGTTCTAGACCGCGTGGTCGCTCGCCAACTCCAGGCTCTCTTGGATGAAACTGATTATCTGGATCCATTTCAATCCGGCTTTCGCCCGGGGTTTGGTACAGCCTTGGTCGCCCTGTATGATGACCTCTGTCGGGAGAAAGACAGAGGGAGTGTAACTCTGTTGGTTCTCCTTGATCTCTCTGCGGCTTTTGATACCATCGACCATTGTATCCTTCTGGGGCGACTCGCGGATTTAGGAGTTGGAGGCACTGCTTGGCGGTGGCTGTGCTCCTATCTTGGGAATCGTCTCCAGAAGGTGATGCTTGGGGAACATTACTCGAGTCCCTGGGTGCTCCAGTATGGGGTCCCGCAGGGCTCAGTTCTGTCCCCCATGCTTTTTAATATCTATATGAAGCCGCTGGGTGAGGTCATCAGGAGTTATGGTGTGCGTTTCCAGCAATATGCTGATGATACGCAGCTCTATTTCTCCTTTTCATCTTCTTCAGGTGAGGCTGTTGCTGTACTGAACCGCTGCCTGGCTGCGATAATGGACTGGATGAGAGCGAACAAACTAAAACTCAATCCTGACAAGACTGAGATGCTGTTAGTTGGAGGGCCCTCTGCTCAGATGGTTGATGTCAGACCTGTCCTAGATGGGGTTACACTCCCCCTAAAGGAACAGGTCCATAGTTTGGGGATCTTATTAGATCCGCTTCTGTCACTTGAGGCTCAGGTAGCCTCGGTGGCACGAAATGCGTTTTACCAGCTTCGGCTGGTAGCCCAACTACGACCCTATCTGGACAGGGAGAACCTAGCCTCAGTTATTCATGCTCTGGTAACCTCTAGATTGGATTACTGTAATGCTCTCTACGTAGGGTTACCTTTGAAAATGATTCGGAAACTTCACCTAGTGCAGAATGCTGCGGCCAGAGTTCTTACTGGGACGAAGAAATTCGACCACATAACACCTATTCTGGCCCAACTGCACTGGCTTCCAATATGTTTCCGGGCCAGATTCAAAGTGTTGGTCCTTACCTATAAAGCCCTTAATGGCACTGGACCACAATATCTGATGGAACGCCTCTCTCGCTATGTTCCTACCCGTTCACTCCGCTCGACATCTAAGGCCCTTCTCCGGGTCCCAACCCATACAGAGGCCTGGAGAACAGTAACAAGATCTAGGGCCTTTTCGGTGGTGGCCCCCGAATTATGGAATGCCCTCCCAGATGAGATACGCCTGGCGCCTTCTCTGTCATCTTTCCGGCGCCAGGTAAAAACCCACCTCTTCACCCAGGCATTTTAATGTATTTTATGCTTTTAATCTTACTTATTTTATTTCTAGTTTCTTTTACTTTATTTATATAATGTTTTATATTGTTTGCGCAATACACACTTGCTGTATTTTAAATATTGTGGTTTTAGCATGTTGTACACCGCCCTGGGAGCTGCTAGCTATAGGGCGGTTTAGAAATGCAACTAAATAAATAAATAAATAAATAAGTATCAGAATTGTCAAAAGATGAAATTCCTCAAGCATTCCTAAGCTTCTATTATAATTCAAGCAGTACAGATCAGTGGGTTCCCAAACTGTGGTCCATGGACCAGCAATGGTCTATGAACTTCATCTTGGTGGTCCATGGGATGTTCATATTAAGTGTTCATATTGATTTTTAATTGTCACAGTTGTAATGTGCTGTGCTAGATGCCACATGATTTTCAAATGTGTTTTTACTCCTTTTATTTTATTGTATTACAATTTGAATTCTATGGAACAGCAGGCAGAAAAATCATTAAGTGGTCTGCCAAGACCATCAACAGCTTTCAAGTGGTTCATGGGGATAAATGTTTGGGTTCCACTGATATAGATTAATAGGATAGCATTACATATATATGTATAAATTCACATATTTTTCTTTTCTTTTTTTAAAAAAACCTTTAGACATAGTTGGTCCCAGATTCTCACCTTCATCACTTATTATTTATGGATGTAGAAATCAACTGGATTTCTGCTGGCATAAACCCAGCTGGTATGAAAGATTTAGGCCCTGCAAAAATGCAATTGGGGCTATGGAAATATCCATAGCAGTCTTTATAAAATTACTTTAACTGTGGCATTTTGTAGTGGGAAGGAAAATTCAATAAGCAAAGGCCAGCTCATTGCAACAGTTCATAAATTTGGATCTGTTTTCTCTCCATCTAGAGGAAGCTGTTTATTTTTATGTGCATTCGGCGACTATAAAAGAAGAAAACAGGAAAATATAAAAGAAGTTATATCCACATAATTTATATTTTGCTGGCTTATTGATTCCTCATCACCACAACTGCCACATGAATACACACACACTTTGGCACTTTGTTTGGATAGCTGGTATCATTAATTTTTAGTGAGCAATATTTTACCTAATCAATTCCATTTACTTAAAGGGAGACATCAACAAGAGCAGGCAGGAAAATCCTTGGCCTCTGTCAGATGCTCATCAGGATCCCACACTCACCATGTTTTCAAGGAAAGTTCCCATTATTTATTTTCATTTGAATGTGTCAGAATGAAATCAGTCATCTTGGTAACTAATCTGAATTTATTTATTTATTAAAAATATTTTTAGAACTGTAATCATTTGTGTGAGAGGCAGCATGATTATTATTATTTATCATTGCCTATATTGTACTAAACACTGTACAAAGAATAATAAAAAGATAGATTCTAAGCTTGCAGACAGGGCTTAACAAAATTAGAGTCTAGAAATCAACAATAGTAATAACAGTAGACAGGACACACACGAATAAAGGGATAGGGAATGAACAGTAAAATAAGCACACACAGACACTGATTCTTTAAGTTACATAAGCCCTGTTTAGGCATGCTACTCAAATGCAATACAGGAATAAACACACTAAGTTCCACCACTGTCACTGCTGCTCTCCATGACTTGGAGGATGAACTTCTGAAGCAGACAGCCTCCTGCATTTATGGAGACTCCCCATGTGATTTAGACTCCATATATGCTAATAATACCCAACTCTTTCTGTTCCATTTGTGTCAAGACAGAAAGTCCAAGTCTTGATTCTGTGTCTAGAGGTGTGCTGCGTACACACTAGAGCTTGGAAAAGTTACTTTTTTAAACTACAACTCCCATCAGCCCCAGCCAGCATGTCTACTGAATTGGACTGATGGGAGCTATAGTTCAAAAAAGTAACTTTTCCAAGCTCTGGTACACACACCATACATTTAAAGCTCATTCCCATCCCACAATCAACTGTAGTTTGTTAAGGGTGCTGGGAATTGTAGCTCTATGTGGGCTAAACTACAGGATTCTTTGGGGTGGGAGGAATGTGCTTTAAATGTATGCATGTACACAGCCGAGGAGATAGTCTGGATGTGCTATTAGATTGAAAGTCTGAGACAGTGGTGGCTGGTGTCTCCGTATCAATGGGACAGTGGAATCTACTCTTGGTTTACTCCAAGCTTTCAATGAACTGTCCAAGGTGCTCCTTGAAAGTTTGGGTTAAAATCAGGAGCAGATTCCTCTGCCCCACTAACATGGAGTCATCAGCCGCCGCTGGTCTGAGTGTAGTGTCTGTCTTACTACTGACAAAGGTCCCTGTCCTCTGGCTTACAATCTGAAAGACATATGAAGAGCCACATCAGCTCCTTTGGGGAGGAAGGGAAGGATAATTTAAAATAAATAAAAAAATAAATAAATAGAAATGAATGGGGAGGGAGGAAGGAAAAGGCAAGCTCAGGCACCATCAATTTATTTAGGAGTAAGCCCTATTGTCATGATTTTTTGTTTGAGTACCTTGCCATTGGCTGGAAACTCCTCAGTACACTCCATTTTATAGGAGTTCCTAAAAGCTGTGGCATATGACAGACAATGGAGTGATGGAAGAAAAAGAAAAAAACACTGTGTTGGTGATGGTAATGATGAGTAATATCAACCATCTCAGAGCCACCATTTTTTATCACACTGCTCCACCACAGCTACATCCAGCCTTAAAAATGTTTTAGAAATTCTTATATGGTGATTTGACCCAAAGTGCTTGGATAGCCAGGTCTGTCTCAGAATCAGAATAGCCTGGCCACTGTCATCCATGCATTGGTAACCTCCAAACTGGATTGCTACAATGTGCTCTATGTGGGACTGCCCTTGAGGCTGACCCAGAAGCTATGGCTACAGCAATATGTAGCAGTTTGACTGCTCATTGGGGCAGAATATCAGCTTCGTATTACATTGCTGCTGAAATGCCTCATAGGAAGAAACTAGTCAATAAGTACACTGGATATTAGAAAGCAGAAATAGAACCCCCAAAAGCAATTGTGCAAATAGCTATCAAAACTAACCTCCAGAAAGCATCTATGATGATTTCCATTAAGTAAACATCTGGACTCTATTTTTAATGCATTCAAAGCTACACTGTTGAGGACTTGGAAGTAAGCACATGCAACACAGCATTGCCAATTCAAGTCATATCTGTGTGTCCAAAGATGGTAAAAATAATGCAAGCGGCTTGCTTTGTGTAATACAATCAGAAGCACTAAGGCCATTGAGCCAAAATGCTGCTGTCTTCTGAGCCTGCTGTGACTGATGAAGAAGCTTGCTGTGAAAGACCTACATAATTCACTCCTGTGGCTTTGAAGGGCATATTTTGCCTTAGCAAAGTCTATGATATCCTCTCATCCTTGTCGGATCATGTGATGCTAATATGGCAGAATATGTTCTCCCTGGAAACAGTCTTTTTCTGCTGCTAATATCGTTTGATTTGAAGAGTTTAAGGAATGAAGCATTCCCTCACTCCCCAGACTGGCAGGATTGCCACATATATTTTGTGATAACTTGGCATTATTGTCTTTCTTCACACTAAATTACTCAAAGTTATTAATAATTCTGTTACGGATATATTGCTGTTCACAAATAAGCAAAAAAAAAAAACCCTTGCAGTTTAAGAAAGTACCTACAGCTAACAAATATTTCTATCAAACTTTAAAAAGCAGGGAAATGGGGCAGCTATAATGAATGCACCAGGGGAGCAGGAGACCTGACCTCCTCTCTGAAATATTGTACTGCCCTACACATTTGTAAAAATGCAAACACAATTTGTGTTGGTCTTTCGCAGTCCAATCCACTTCCTGTGTAGCTTGGAAGAATTTGGTTGACATGTGCCTCTGAGCTATGGTTAGGGGTGGCAACACCTGCAATCAGTCCAAATAACAGAAACAAGACGTGCGCTGTGCTGATTTTGTTTAGGAGGGAGGAAGCAACATTATTCAAACAGTTGATATAGTTCAGATAATCACTTTAAATATGTTTGATTTACTTCACAATTTTAGTAACGTTTCCTATAGGAAATCATTTTCTTTTGCTTCTGTTTCTGTGAATATGTGAACTACAGCAACACTTTGCAACACTAAAAAAAAGCTCCAAAACAATTGTGGAATAATGGCACTGACTGTTCTGCAGAATAGTTTCAAATGGAAGTGAGGAGTGTCTCAGTTTGCACAAGATAAAACAGTGGGAGGTGAAATATATTCTAGCAAAATTCTAGGTATGCTCTATCTTTTTAATTGACCATGCTCACCTTTCCTTAAATTGATTAGTTTAAGCATAGCAGGCTGAAAACATGCATCTTGGGCAGGCTAAGTTAGTTTTTTTCCAACAGCTAGAGTCATTGCTTAAGTAGCAACATATTATAATCAGTCTGATTTTATGTCAAACTGCAATTTCAGATTCAACTGTTAATGCACCCAAAATAGAAATCAAGCATAAACTCCAGCCTGAAACACAAAAGGCTGTCTTCTTCATCATATGACACTGATCAATAAACAGATTTTGAAATTAATAACAATAATTTTGACACAGATTTCTAGGATGAGAGAAATATAATTTTCTAGCTTAGAGTCTCTGTAGAAATAGTAGTAACACAGGAAACAAGCAAATTAAGAACAGCAACAAACATACAAAAATATAATTCTCCATCCTTGGAGATGGCAGGTGTTGCAACCACTCTCCATATGCTCATGGGCACATGTTACCAAATTCTTCCAAGCTACACAGGAAGTGGATTGGACTGTGAAAGACCAACTTAAATTGTGTTTGCATTTTTACAAATTTGTAAGGCAGTACAACATCTCAGATCTACAAAATCAAGTATGTAACTTCTGCATGAGTAGGTCTTCCAAATGGTTAATTTATATCCAAGCACAAATATGCAGCCTTCCTCTTTCAGAATGCTGTTTGATTTCTTACAATTTTATTTCCTGTTGATTCACATTTAAATTCTTGGCGGTTTCCTATTTTGCCTAGTTTAGTATTGCTTATCATTATTCCCGGACAAAGTGTTGAGTGGTTTGCTCTTCTGCTGTGCGACTACAACTCCCATCATCCCTGACCATTGGGGCGGATGCGAATTTGAGTAGTCCACCAACATGTGGTAGGCACCACATTGGCTGATCCCCAGTGCAATGTAATGTTATTTCTGGAAAGACACCTGTATTGCAAACCATTTCTTGTTTTGAGCAATTGGCAATAGTGAAACACATCAACACTTTTTCACACCACTATGATAACTGTTCAGAAACCTGTTGTGATATTTAGGAGCTTTGTCCATAGTTCAGGATATGTTCTTTTAGCTCCCAATACAACACATGGTTCATTAGACCTGGGGCACCATATCATTCCTCATGCACATTATTACCTTTGAACTCTGACTCCCCTCCAAGGAGCGCAAGGCAGCATGTTAGAGGACTGTCCTATGTTATCTTCACAACAGCCCAGTAAAGGAAGTTTGCTTTAAGGATGGTGACTTGTAATGGTGATTTGGATCTCTCCATTGCAGGTTTAATGCTCTCAACATCACATGCTGGGTCAATAACAAGTCACCACCATGGAAAGGCTTTGCTCTTCCATCCCTTGCTTGTAAATAAATAAATAAATAAAAATCCATGTTCATGTTGCAATCAGGGACAGGAAGCTGACTGGAAATGAAATTGATCAGATTAGTCTGCAATAGCCAGAGGGCAAACATTGTTGTGGCAAGTTTGACGCACATACAAACCTCCTTCACTATTGGTCTATGTTAATAAGAGGGAGGGATGCATTTCTCTATGCATTTTTTCTGTGCATATGGCTTGTGGAGCTGGGGAAAACACTATGGGGAAAATCACTGACAATCCTGCTCTCTGTTTGTGGCACATCTAGGTTGAACTGGCTGATCTTTCATTGTTTCTAGCCCCTATGATTCTGTAGAAGCATTCCCAGGAGACAAGGACAACAGATGCTGTTCAAAACCAGAAGCAGACATTTCATAAATTCTATAGAGCAAGCCAAGGTTCTTTTGAAAACATGGCAAAGTTTTACACAACCAGAATTCCAAATATTAATATTTATGTCAAAAGGCTAGTTCTTCAATGTATCATTACTAATTATTGCTTGTCATGGTAATTATTATTTTAACCTGAAAAGATGGTCCCATCAGATGGAGAGCTGTCTCCTCATTTAGAGGTCTTTCATGCAATATTAGCATCCCCTAGTTTACATGAGTAATTGCAACATCATCTTTTTTACAGGATTATATTTCTTCCATCCTTCTTTTACAAGGCCATACATTAAAAGAGAGAAAAAAGTGTCAGAAAAGATGAAGAACCTTTTCAAAGATTTATTGTGTTATATATGTTAATGGAAAATATCAATTCTATAAAAAGACATTAACATTGATTTGTTATATCCAGCAGCTTATGAAATTGGAAGGGGGATTAACGATATCAAGCAAGCAACAAATAATTTAATTTTCTGCCATTTTACCACTGATGCTTCATTCTCTGGACTTTTGGTATGATTTAATGAACCCAGGAACAGGAAATCCAGTCTGTTGGGATTAGTAAAATTCAGTTTCATCCTATTTATACTTTTAAATAAGACACATGGAAATGAGATAAAACACCACCTAGGAGGCATTGTTTTTCTTCTCGAATAAAGATGCAAAAATCTATTACTTCTTTGTTTCAAGTTGATGTTGTCATCTACCATCTTACATGGCAATGGAAATCTCCAGAGTGGCAGATCAGTTTGTCATTTTCTTACTTACTCCATGACACACATATGTACCCCTTCCCAGCTTGGCTTCTGACATGGGGCCTTTCAGCACTTACCATTTCTAGTGGTATAGTTGCTGTTTGATATGACATTTTAAAAAGTGTACACATGCCACACTGACTTGTGAGAAGCCTTTCTCATTTCCAGCAAAGGGTTCTTTTAGATAATTCCAAATAAGCAATAATAATTGACACCATTTGTAGCTGATTGTTTGCACCTTTGGTCACATGTCACTGTTATTAGAGAGTGAGTGCAAGGTTTTCCTTTCCACACTAATGGTGGGTTATGCCTGAATTGAGAAAAGTTCTGTGGTTGTAGTCACACCCCTTACTTACCCTTGTGTTCCTGTAGCCAGTAAATTGTGGAGTTATGAGGATGTGCAGCCCTTTCATGTTATTGTGGTTGTTGCTCAATGCCTAGTTTCCTGGAAACAACAGTAATATAATGGCTTGTATTCTGGAATTCTAATATTGTGGGAATATATTAGAAGTTAGACAAAAGGAACTATGAAACCCCACAGCCACAATGGCTCTTCTTGACCTCCCTTTGCTATCTCTCATACCTCTCTTTTGGGTGGAGCTTGCAAAGTGACAGCTAGCACTAGTCAAAGGGAAATGGCACAAAAAGGTATCTCCAAAACAATGTTCACCAGCACTTAACCCCTCCACAAAGAAACCGGGACATTGCTCGTACACATGCCGCACTGTCTTGCCATTTGCCTTTCTAATTTCTGGCAAGGGGTTCTTTTAGATAATTCCAAATAAGCAATAAGGTTTGACACCAGTTGTGTTAATGAAGTGGGTTTATCAATTACTTAGCAAGATAATCAAAGTAACTATACACAACATAAGGGTAATTCTACAGAATAGATAACACACAACCCGAGTAAGCTACCTCCTGATGTCATCTCTTAACAGTGGTCCACACAGTCTCTCACAATGGTGTAATTCTACAGAACAGATAACATACGACCTGAGTAAGCTACCTCCTGCTGTGATCTCTTAACAGTGATCCACAGTCTCTCCCAATGGGATGACTTCTAGCTTCATTGGTACATGGAGTCTTTCTTATACCCAGTGAGCTATGCCACCTTCCAGGGACTGACACCTTGTGCATGTGCCAACTTTGTGAGAGGCAGCTGGTTGCATGAGTCAATAGTACTGACTGTCTTTCATCATGTTACATGATCCATTCTTACACAGAATACAGCTCTAAGCTTCTATTTTCTATGATGTCATATAAAAGCATATTATTAAGCAGTATCAGACCCCTATTTAGGGCAGTAGATAGAGCATTAAAGGTACAATTGCTGGATTCCATATATCTAGAAATGATATGACATTACACACAGAGATCAAAATATTGAGCATCCATTACAGATTTTTCACAGTAGATTCATTTTGCAGAGGAGAAAAGGCAGACTTTTGAGTACATTATTACAGAATAATAACTAAATAACAACAATGCTGTGTGGCAGCATGCCAAAAAATGGGGGGGGGCATCCAGCAACTATACCACTTTAAATAGTTGCTGCCCTGGGCTCCTACTGAGAGGAAGGGTGGGATATAAATCAAATAATAAATAAAATAAATAAATGGTGTGAAAAAGTCCTGAGCTGTGCTCAAATGTATTGAGATTTCATAGGAACAGTCGCTGGTAGATTCCACTTTGTGTCTCATGGTTACGTTATTGTAATCTGTCCCATACCCATGAAGGGTCTTAATTAACCTAAACCCTGTTGGAAGCTACTTCTTGCCTTCTCTCTGGGATCTTGTGCAGAGGCAGAGGCAGAGGTGCTAGGCCCAAGTGTTTGGCCCAGAAATGTTGATGGATTTTGATGCATTGGGGGATCTCACCAAGGTTCAAGTGACACCTTGGCTGCTATCAGCAACCCAGCTGCATACCTGGGAGAGAATAGGAACAGCATCTTCAGAAGCATTCTTGGGATGGTGGTGGTGGGAGAGATGATGATGATGATGATAATGATTACATTCATATCTCACCTTTCCCCCAAGGAGCTCAAGGTGATGTGAGGATATACACATAGGTGGTGTATATCCTCACAATAACCCTGAGAGGTAGGTTAGGCTTACAGACAGTAAATGGCCCAAAGTCATCCAGTGAGCTTCATGGCCAAGTGGGAATTTGAACCCTGGTCTCCCAAGTCCTAGTCCAACACACTAACCACTACACCACAGTGGGACTCATTGGCTACATTAGCCTCAATCAGCAGTACAAATTCTTAGTTTGTTAAAAGAAAGAAAGAAAAAACAAACCCTCAGCCAGCTTGTCAAGTCAAGGCAACCATCACCAAAATTTGTCCACCCTCTCAATGCCCCTTACAGAGCAATCCTAATGATAAGAAGCCAGCATAACATAAGCCGGTGAATTTGTCTCAGTGATTATTGTTTAAAACCTGAAAAGGTGTAAGTCTCTCCTTGACCCATACTACCCCCGCCATGCCATGCCATACTCCTGGAACACCCCTTTGGGGGGTCTTACACCACTGCAAGTTATGCTGCCTTAATTTATACTGGCTCTGCCCCAGCTGAGCCAGAAGAGTCCTGGCTGAGCCAGGGCAAGGGACTTAGCCCTGCATCTCTACAGCTCAGCTGGGGTGAAAGACTTTTCTGGGGCTCAGCCAGGAAAACCCAATTATTATTATTATTGTTATTGTTATTGTTGTTGTTATTTTTATTATTATTATTATTATTATTATTATTATCCCGCCTTCCTCCCTGTAGGAGCCCAAATCCAATTTCTCTCATCTCAGCATTAAGGAAAGATGGTCCCTAGTTGCTGCTGCTGCTTCCAAAACTACATAAACAGCCAGTGGCACTGAGAAAGTGAGAAGGGTATTTTATGAGAATTTTCCAACCAAGCCCCCTGGTTTGAGTACAAAAAAAAAAAAATCTACAAAGAACTTTCAGCTGAGTCCTAAAATATTTTCTTGAAGACCTAAGCTGAGAGGCCCTTGCCTAGGTCGCTGCTTCCTCTCTTCACTCTGCTTTGCCCAGTATATCTGCAAATTACAAAAGCCTGAAAGAGTTCAGACTGATGTCTCCGTTGATCTAATGTGATTTTTCTCATTAAAGACTGTTGTTGTTTGATCAGTGCTTCAAAAAATAGCCCTGAAATAATTGGTTAAGAAGAGGCCTGAATAAGATAAGTGATGCATAGGGGTCAGCGTGATATAATAGGCAAGAGCACTGCAAGCTGGACTCAGGAGACCTGCATACAAATCCCTGTTGCACCATAAACCTCACTAGTTGAATAAATAGTCAGCAGTCACTGTCTCGCAGCCTACACTACCTCACAGTAGGGAAGGCCACGTCTGTCAGTTTCAGTTTCCTCCCAGTTTCTCATTTTCCCCCAAACATCTCTACATTTCCACATCAATGTGCTTTTTTTTTTACCAAAAAACCCTCATGAAAATTCAATGTTTTTTGATGTTATTTTTACTAGTATATGTATTTTGATGCGAACTTTACCCTAGTATATGCATTTTTGTACACTGTACTTCGCTGAAGAACTGCACTGCAAAATGTGGAGAAGTGCATATATCAAAGGATGGCTGTGTTTTGCTTTGTGCATCCATTAGGAAAGTGCAAATGAACTGTGAACTGAATTGCATGTCTTCCCCATCACTCCCTCCAGGTGCTTTTGTGAGGATAACATCACAAACTAGGGCTGTGTTGTGTAATTATTCAATTGATTAAACCAGAGGTTC
This sequence comes from Rhineura floridana, assembly GCF_030035675.1. NCBI lineage: Eukaryota > Metazoa > Chordata > Lepidosauria > Squamata > Rhineuridae > Rhineura > Rhineura floridana. Next base: position 199,199,591 of record NC_084480.1, on the reverse strand, counting down.
CCAAACTATGGTCCGTGGACCACTAGAAGTCTATAAGCTTCATTTAGGTGGTCCATGGCATGTCTGTATAGTGGTGTTTAATGGCAGCATAAATGGTACATCAATTGCATGCAGTAATGATATTGAATTTTAATTGTATTTTAATTACTTGCCTTATTTTGTATGCTGTATTTTTGTAGTGCTATTTCAATTCTATGGAAGAAATAAAAGAAGCAATACAAATACAATTAAAAGCCATATGACATCTAGCACAGCACATTACAATTGCTACAGCAGACAGACAAATCATGAAGTGGTCTGCCAAGACCATCAGCTATTTTCAAATGGTCAGTGGGGGAAAGAAGTTGGGGAACCACAGGATTAAACTAACTTTTAATTGACTGAAAAAATGTCCACAATTCATTGGGCAGCAGATTTTTTAAAACATGATTTTTTTAAATGCAGATGGTAGTAGTAGTAGTGGTGGTGGTGGTGGTGTGTCAAATACCTTTCCCTTCTCATGATAATCCAGGACAGTTAAAAATTAAAACTTCAGATGACCAGCACCATTTTTAAAAAGAAATTTCCCCTTCCTCTCCCACACATAGGGAGGATGGCTCAGATACAAATGTAATACAAACCAACCACATTTGTATTGTTTTCATATGTGCAGTGAATCTACTGGTTTCTCCGGTATCACTGATCAACTATATATATTACTCCAGGTGCCCGCCCACCCCTGAGAGAGTAAGGAGGGACATTTCTTGACTGGAGGGAGAAGAGAAGGAGGAGAAGCTGAGGAACTGTCACCATCCAGCTGCCATAGTGGCCCCTCTCTCTTTCTCCATCTGTCACCACAGGGGCATCTGCAGTAGAACCATCTTGACCTGAGGGGAGAGGAGAAGAAGCAGTAACAGATTCTTCTTAAACAAGCTGCCTTTTCCATTTTGTTGTAACTTGAAAAAAACCACATTACTTATTGTTGCAATAATCTTATGTAAACTGCTTTGTGGGGCCCTCCTGAAAAGTGGTATAAAATGCCTTATATGGCTCCCACAGCTTAGATAGAATGGTTTGTGGGCACCAGAGCCTTGCAGTAGTGCCAGGAGGCATTTCATAATGAGAGTAAAAGTGGAAAAAACCCTCAAAAACATTATTTCAACAGTAGTGAGAATCAAAGTGGAAGAGAGGATTCCATAGGTTCCCCCTCTCCGGCTCTAATTCAAATGGGCTAGAAATCTCTGCAAGTACATCAGGACTGAGGCTGTCAAGAAACATACATTTCCCTGCAAGAAAGCGAGTCTCCCTCCTGAGTTTCTGACAAGCAAGTTTTTCATTTACTGGATGAAGTAGTGCATGATTGAAATGGGTGAAAAGTTGCAACACCTTTTGCCATTAATATAAATGTTATCAGATGTCTGCTGCGTTCCAATCATTCTTTTATTTTCTTGCAAAAAAATTCCCCAAAACAAAAACAAAATATAAGCAAGAGCTTTCCTCAGTATATAGCATTTGGGCTGAACAATATTATATTCCTCTTATACTTTAAGGCTCACATGGCAGAAAGAAAAGAAAGATGCTACCGTTGACTGAGACAATTCTGCTTCCTTATTGTAGTATGTAAGGAGGGCAGGTTGTGGAGTGCCTCCCCATAGAAGTGGCAAATCCCTTTCTGGATTTTTGCTGCCAGGGTAGTAATGCTTGAGGAAGTTGCTTTTTGTGAATTCCATTGTGAAGTGACCTGATCCATACTTTCCAGACTAATGTGTGGATTGCAACGTAGTCATCCTTCAAATTTTGCATTTCTCTGAATTTTGCAATATTGTCCTTACATCAAAATTGCATCAAAATGCATTTTAAAAGTTATATTTTATGATAATATGAATTTACTGTAGAAATGCATATATTGCACGTGGTATATGCATAGCCAATGTGATGTAGTGGTTACAATGTTGAACTAGGACCTGGGTGACTAAGCTTCAAATCCCACTCAGCCATGACACTTGCTGAGTAACCTTGGGGCAGTAACTGTCTCTCAGCCTAACCTACATCACAGGATTGCTGTGTGGATAAAAAGGGGAGGGGAGAACGATGCATGCCACCTTGAGCTCCTTGGAGGAAAGAAGGAATGTGTATGTAATAATACATAAATAAATACATGGAGATAAAATTGTGTATTTAGATTTGCATTTTTAGATTAAATATAATTACAAATTTAAAATGAATGGTTATGTGGATTTTTTTTTAAAAAAAATAGTGGATTAATGTGGAAATGGGATGGAACAGACTGCTGAATGAACACATGCAAAACTGAAACAGACTGGAAATAGACTGATCCATCCTTCTACCAGGCAAGCTACAGCTGTTCCTGCAAGCCCATCACAGCCAGGCACTCTTATTTACAGTATTTTAAATATTCATACCCCACCTTACATGATTCAGGGTGGCTTACAAGAATAATAAAATGATCATATACAAGAAAAAATAATAATAAATAATTTTTATTAATGACTTGGATGAGGAGATGCAGGGAATGCTTATCAAATTTGCAGATGAAACAACATTGGGAGGGACAGCTAATACCCTGGAAGACAGAAACAAACTTCAAAGGGATCTTGATAGGCTGGAGCATTGGGCTGAAAACAACAGAATGAAATTTAACAGGGATAAATGCAAAGCTACACCTAGGAAAAAGAAACCAAATGCTCAGTTATAAGATGAGGAATACTTGGCTCAGCAATACTACATATGAGAAGGATCTTGGCATTGTTGATCACAAGCTGAATATGAGCCAACAGTGTGATATGGCTGCAAAAAAGGCTGCATTAAGAGAAGGCTGGTTTCCAAATTGCGTGAAGTACTAGTTCCCTTTGGTTCGGCACTAGTTAGGCCTCATCTTGTGTACTGCGCCTAGTTCTGGACACCGCACTAAGAAGGATGCAGACAAACTGGAACGGATTCAGAGGCGGGCAACAAGGATGATAAGGGGACTGGAAACAAAGCCCTATGATCAGAGACTGAAAGAACTGGGCATGTTTAGCCTTGAGAAGACTGAGGGGAGATATGATAGCACTTTTCAAGTACTTGAAAGGTTGTCACACAGAAGAGGGCCAGGTTCTCTTCTCGATTGTCCTCAAGAGCAGGATACACAATAATGGGTTCAAGTTACAGGAAGCCAGATTTTGACTGAACATCAGGAAAACCTTCCTAACCAATAGAGCAGTACAACAGTGGAACCAATTACCTTGGGAGGTGATGGGCTCTCCAACACTGGAGGCAGCTGAACAGCCACCTGTCAGGTATGCTTTCAGTTGGATTCCTGCACTGAGCAGCGGATTGGACTAGATGGCCTTATAGCTCCCTTCCATGTTTACTGTTCTATGATTCCATTACTACTACTACTACTACTACTACTAATAATAATAATAATAATATGCAAAACAATAAAATTCAGCAATAAATCAACTAAAAACAGCTGCAGTAGGAAACATTATAAAACATAATAAAAAGGCAAAGGACTTTAAAGAAAATTAAAACAGTAAAAAACCATATATAATTCTGTTAGGCAAGCAATAAAATCCAGTGTCTAGAAGCTACAGCAGAAGGCCAACAAGAAAGGGGCAAAACAAACCTCCTTAGGTAAGGAGTTCCAAAGTTTGTCCCAACCAAACATGGGTTTGGAACTGATAAGAAGATCTCTGTAAATGATTTTCATAAGCAGGCAGGCTCATAAGGGAGAAAGGGGGCTGTCAGATATGGTGCTCCAGTGTCTTGGTTTGGATTGGTTCTCTGGTGCAGTAGCAGCAGGGAAAAGGAGGGTTCTGCTTGGCTTCTAGGGGGCATCACTCTGTAGTCTGTTCTTCAGATTCTGGGCTGACCTGAAATGCATCCATTTCAGGAAGTTCCTTCCCAGAACATTCCCAACTTCCCTTGCCCATAGTGACTTTAGGGAGGGTTGAAGGAGAGCTTCAAGAGGTAGTAGGAACTCCAGATGCTGCTGTTCAGTGAACATGTGGAGCAGCATCTGGGGCCTCTGGAAACCAGTAGAAATGTAGTTCCAATGGTTCTCAACATCCCTGGATGCTGCTGCAAACATCTTAGTTGTAACAGAGCACTTACTGCAAGGAACTTTCACATCTCCTTTGTGAAGACAGGTGGGATGCAAATTTAATATATCATCATCTTAATCTTCTCTTCAAATTTTGAGATGCAGTTCTTCAACCAAACCAATGCGTGCAAAAGTGCATGTTAAGGGTAAGCGTGCATTAAAATGTATGTATTAGTGAAAACAACATACAAAAAGGTGTTACACTGTTTGAAATTGCTTGTTAAAATGTGTATATTAGGCAAAATTGCATACCAAAATGCTGATGAATTTTCATGAGGATTTTTTTTAAAAGAAATGCAAACTGAAGTGAACTGAACTTAAGGGGGGGATGAGAAACCAAGAGAACCTGAAACTTGCAAATTTATCCAGAGAGTGAGTGTGTTTGGGTGCTGGGGGGAGTGTCAGAATGGCTTGGTGATTGTAGTGGGGGGGGGCAGGAGAGAAAGGATGAAGGCTAACACCTTCCAGGTGCTTGGTCTGGCTTGGAACTTTTCCAGGATTCTCTGGGGGTTTTTTTGGGGAGGGGGAGTTCAGAGGAAAAATGAGCCAAACCGAGCAAAGCCTCAAGGCATTCACCTATCCCTACACCAGACCCAAATCACAGCTGAGGTTATTTTTCTCAATGTTTGGGGCATTCAGCAACGTAACCCAGCTCCCACAAACAAAGTGCCTGCAATATCTCACCAAAAGTCAAAATGGGGCACTGATTTATTAGGGAGAATTTCTAGAAAGTAAGGTTTGTATCACATTTGATGAACAGGAACATGTGTGTGTGAGATTCATATTGTATAAATGTGTATGCACAACTTTCTAAGTAATAAAGAAATGCTATTTGACAATATAATCCCATCATCAACAAGGAGCCTGATGTCACCATCAGACTGTCTTTAGCAACATTGCTAACATACCACCAAATCCTCCCAGCTGGCTTGGTGACCATTGCTAACTAATGAAATGCAAGAAATTGAAACAGAACTAAAATGAAGGTGCTCCATGTGAGGCGTCCTTCCCTGGCTCTCCCTGTCAGGTTCCTACCTGCTTGTGGTTACTGCCTGTCTCTAGGCACCACCAGGGACTCCACCAGTCCGGACCGCTCTCTCTTATGATTTCTCTCCCCGCTCTAGCACAGATCTCAACAGATCCCCCTGCTAGGCAACCACCAGTAACGTCCCAATACTAGTATTCCCAGAGACTCTGAATACTGGTATTGTTATTCTCTTCACTGCTGCCACCATTTGTTACAGTTCCCCTTCAGCCTTGGTCATTACCTTACCCTCCCTTCTGGTCTGTGAAACCCCAGCCAAGGATCAGGCCTTTGGTAAACCAAAGTAAGTATTTATTAAAGATAACAAAGCTAACAAGATTAACAAGATTTCTTCTTAAGGCACATAAGCATATGGTTTTACTCAATACTAATCCGAACTCCACCTCCCTCCTTCTTCACTCTCTCCTGGCAAACCACTCTCTCAAACCCCACCAAGCAATTCACTCTTTCTCTTCTCCCCCCCAGATTCCACAATTCACCACCTCACATTCCCCCAGATTTACCTGTCATCCTTTCATTTATACTGTCAGCCATTTTAAACATTCAGCCAATCATCAAGCATTCTATTGCCCATTCACTCCCCCTCCTCTTTCACTACTTACCATGTATACTCTAAACAACCAGCACTTACCATATATACACTAATATATAGGAACATCACATTCCCCCCCCCCCTTAAACAACTGCAGAGTATTATTCCTGTTCCAGGATTTATACGTCACGTTAACAAATAAAAGTCTCTATGGGGAAAATGTCTTTCTTTGTTCCTCTGCCTGGTCACGTCACTGCAGTCCCAGCCACTTGCCTGGAAAGTCCATCGGCCAGTACATTGTCCTTGCCTTTGATGAACTGGAAGTCCACTTGATAGTCCTGTAGGGCCCAGGACCACCTCTGCAGCATAGTGTTATGGTTTTTCATAGTCTGCAACCATAACAAGGCCCGATGATCCATAGTCACTGTGAATCTTCGTCCCCACACGTATGGGCGCAACTTGTTCAGTCCCCACACGACCGCTAGGCACTCCTTCTGGACCGACGAATAGTTTTTCTCCCTCGGCGTCAGCTTGCGACTCAGGTACGCCACTGGATGTCTGGTGCCTTCTCTCTCCTGTAGCAAGACAACTCCCAGCACCAGGTCCGACGCATCTGTAGCCACGATGAATGGTTTCTCATAGTCTGGTGCTATTAATATGGGTCCTTGGCACAAGGCTTGCTTCAGTAGATCAAAAGCCTTCTGACATTCATCCGTCCATACCACACGCTCAGAACACTTCTTCTTTGTTAATTCATGCAAGGGGGTTGCTATTTCCCCAAAATTTCTCACAAACTTCCTATAAATTCAGCCACACCCAGAAATGCCCTTACTTGTTTTTTGGTTAAGGGGATCGGCCACGCTTGTATTGCCTCCACCTTGCTCCATAAGGGGGTGATTTTCCCACTCCCCACCTTATGTCCTAAATAGATTACTTCCTTTAGTCCAAACTGGCATTTCTTAGCTTTTATTGTGAGGCCTGCTTTTCTTAAGACCTCCAATACTGTTGTCAGGTGTTGGACATGCTCAGGCACCGACTTGCTAAAAATGGCCACGTCATCGATATAGGCCACTGCAAAATCTGACATGCCTCGCAACACAGTATTGATTAGCCTCTGAAATGAACTTGGTGAGTTCCTTAGTCCCATGGGTAAGGTCACAAACTCATATAACCCATCTGGTGTACTGAAGGCAGTTTTGGCTCTGGATTGCTCGTCTAGTTCCATTTGCCAAAATCCTTTACAGAGATCTAGTGTAGAGATAATGGTTGCTGCCCCCAATAACTCTAACATAGCATCTACCCTAGGCATAGGATACACATCTGGGGCAGTAATTTTATTGATTAGCTGATAATCAATGCAAAACCTTGTCGTTCCATCTTTTTTCGGAACCAGGACAATACTTGAGGCCCAGGGACTGATGGATTCCCTGATCACTCCTAATTCCAGCATATCTTCCACCTCCTTTTTGATCTCATTCAAAACTTTCCCATTCACACGGTACGGAACAGATCTGATTGGGGCATGATCTCCAGTATCAATGGAATGTATAACTATACTGGTTCGGCCAGGTTTGTTGCTAAAGAGATTCCTGTAGGTTTTCAAAACTCTCAGAATCTCTTCTTTTACTTCCTCCTTCACCTCCTCTGACCATTCCACTTGATTTACCCCTCCTTTGTCTTTGCTTTCCTGTACCAAATCTGGAAGTTCAGGCCCACTTCCCTCAGGGAATAAGGTAACTTGCAACACCTGTGCATCCCTGGTATGGTAAGGCTTTAACATATTTACATGAACCACTTTGCTTTTGTTTAATTGGTCTGTGGTAATTACATACGTCACTGTGTCAAGCCTTTCTCTGATGGTATATGGTCCTTCCCAGTTAGCCTGTAATTTGTCATGTTTCCTGGGTATGAACGCCATAACCATATCTACCACATCATACACACGTTCTCTGGCTGTTCTGTCATACCAGTAACTTTGCTTCTGCTGAGCTTGACTCAAATTCTCTTTCACCACTTCCATCATTTGTTTCACTGGTTCACATTCACCCCCTCTCTCAGCAGGCATCCACAGTCCACATAAAATCCCATTCTCACACACAACTTGACTCCTCAGCTTGTCAGCGAAAGGAATCTGTTGGGTCAGAGCTTGTTCCTTTATCTGCTTCAAACTTATATCTTTATGCAGCTCTTCCCTGAATTGATCTGCTTCTTCCCCAGAGACCACTTGATACAGTTTGTCTTCTTCAGCAGGCCTGCTAGTGGTTGCTATGGTGACCTGAGGCTAGTTAACAGATTCCACCCTGTTTGTTTCAGCCCCCCTTAATATGGCTTCTTTTTCTCTGCCAATTTGCTGTCTGGTCACTACATAGATCTTTCCTTGGGCGCCCATTACATCCCTTCCCAGTATTACTGGTTCTTGTTGCTGGTCATTAATGCCTACTTTATATCGGCCCTCTCGGCCTCTCCAAGTCATATCCACCAGGGCCACAGGCAAACTTTCTGGTTTACCTCTCACTCCTTGGATAGTCACAGTTTCCTGAGGTAATATTACCTCAGATTTTATTAAATCTGGCCTCAGTAATGTCTGAGCGGCACCAGTATCAAGCAATGCCCAATAATTTGCCCCTTGTACACTCACTTCCTCTCTCAGACTTGAATCAAGGTCTGTTACTTCTGTCCAGTTTATCTGGCAGAACTGAACCTTTTTCGCTGTTTCTAAAGCCTTGGGCTCTGTTTTCACTGCCCTTGTCTGAGCAGGATTACTACTGGGGTTGGCAACCTCACATTGAAAACGTAGGTGCCCCGGTCTACCACATTTGTAGCATAATTTCTCCTCACTTTTAGGGTACACAGATCCACTCTGGGGTGTCCTGTGCCCTTAAGATTTTAATGGAGGACTCACTCGCTGTGGTACCACATCCCTTCTGCCAGCACTATATGGTCTGGGTTTAAACTCTCTTGATGTTTTCCCCACCCAGCCAGTTCTATTAGAGGTGAAGTGATCCGCCATCTCTGCGGCCTCCTGCACAGATGTAGGGGAACGGTCTTTGACCAGGAGCCTTATTTCTGGTGGTAACTGATGGTATAATTGATCCAGTATCATGAGGCTTTTCACCTCTTCCACTGACTGAGCTTTGGCACTACTCATCCACTTTCTAAATATATCCATCAACTTTGCTCCCAGTTCCACAAAAGACCTCCCTGTCTGTATCTGGCAGTTTCTGAAAAGCTTTCTAAAATAATCAGGCCCCAGTCTGAATCTTTTAAACACTGCTTCTTTGAATTCAGCATAGGTGACGGGCCTGTCTGAGGGGAAATATTGGTATACCTCACCCAATTCCCCTTTAATCAGGTTTGATAAATACTGCATGTATTTATCTTCAGGTAGCCCCCACAACTGAGCTGCTTTTTCAAAGGTGCTGAGGTAAATTTGAGGATCTTGACCAGGCTCATAGACAGCAAAGTCCTTTGGAGTAATTTTTATTTTTGCTCCATCTCTCTCTTTCCTTGTCTCCTCAGAGTGAAATTTCTCTCTATCAAATTTTAACTTTTCTACTTGTAATTCAGCATCCAATGCTCGTTGCTTCTCCCTCTCCTCAAACCCCATTCTCATTCTCTCAATTTCCAACTCCCTCTGTTTTTCCTTCTCTGCACCTTCCATCCTCAATCTCTCAGCTTCCAACTCCCGCTGTTTATCTTTTTCCTCAGCCTCAAAGACCCGCTGCTTTTCTTTCTCATCAGCCTCCCATCTTAACTTCTCTCTCAAGTACTCTATATAAGCGGGATTGCTTAAATATCCTTCTGGGGTCTCTTCTCTGACAGGTTGTTTTTGCTGGGCAGTTGCAAATCCTATAAGTGCTACCCTCAATTCATCTACCCCTTTACCCTCGTGAGGTAAATTGAATGTTATGCACTTCTCCACTAGCTCCTCTCTTTTCATTTTTATGTATTCAGCCATGGTGTTTGAGTTCACTCACTCTTTGCCACACACTCTTTGCCAGTCACTCTCACAAGAAATCTTGTTTTGTTATTTGTTTGCCACACCACTGTATCTGGATTCTCTGTTGTTCATATCCCACCGCTACTGACACCACATGTGAGGCATCCTTCCCTGGCTCTCCCTGTCAGGTTCCTACCTGCTCGTGGTTACTGCCTGTCTCTAGGCACCACCAGGGACTCCACCAGTCCAGACCGCTCTCTTTTATGATTTCTCTCCCCGCTCTAGCACATATCTCAACAGATCCCCCTGCTAGGCAACCACCAGTAACGTCCCAATACTAGTATTCCCAGAGACTCTGAATACTGGTATTGTTATTCTCTTTACCGCTGCCACCATTTGTTACAGTTCCCCTTCAGCCTTGGTCATTACCTTACCCTCCCTTCTGGTTTGTGAAACCCCAGCCAAGGATCAGGCCTTTGGTAAACCAAAGTAAGTATTTATTAAAGATAACAAAGCTAACAAGATTAACAAGATTTCTTCTTAAGGCACATAAGCATATGGTTTTACTCAATACTAATCCGAACTCCACCTCCCTCCTTCTTCTCTCTCTCCTGGCAAACCACTCTCTCAAACCCCACCAAGCAATTCACTCTTTCTCTTCTCCCCCCCAGATTCCACAATTCACCACCTCACATTCCCCCAGATTTACCTGTCATCCTTTCATTTATACTGTCAGCCATTTTAAACATTCAGCCAATCATCAAGCATTCTATTGCCCATTCACTCCCCCTCCTCTTTCACTACTTACCATGTATACTCTAAACAACCAGCACTTACCATATATACACTAATATATAGGAACATCACACTCCACTTTTCTAAATAATTAGAATTAAAAAGTACATGAACATAACTGAAAAATAAGCAGGAAAACAAACAACTGATGATTTTCTAAAAATCTACAAAATGTGTGATTGTCCATATTTCCTGTTCTTACCTCAAGCCTTTCTTGCCAAAACCATTCATTCACTCCTGCATGTTATTGTATAAAGTCCTCCAATGCTGAAAGCTTTGATTTTATGCCGGCAATAATGTCACATTAAATAGGCAGTGGTTCCCATGCAATGAAATTTGTTTTGGTCTTTCCAACTTGCATTTGCTAATATTTCAACAAGTTCCTATTTTCTGTGCCCTTGATTAGAAGCAAAATTCCAATAACTCTGAGCATACTGCTGCATGATTAATGCTACAAGGTGGCACCATATGAAAGAAGCTAGAAGAAATAATGAGGCCAACTTATTAAAGTATACAGTGGATGAAGGCAGTTCAGCACATAAGTAAGGGGAGGGCTTTAATTGGAGATTTAATGAAACCACACCAAATTCTATCCTTAGGCACAGGTCAGCTGTGTCCTAAAACTGTCAGAAGTGGGTTCTTTATTTGGATTTTTAAAAGCTACAGCATCCAGAGACCTCCATTGCAAGTGATAGGGGGTGTTATATCCCAAAGGCTCCACACTCTTGATTTTTTTTCTTTTCTTTTTCCAGGTTTGATTGGATTTCTATTTCAAAGATTGGTGCTGGCCCAGATCTAGCTCCACTTGTGGGTCCAGGTCATCTGTAATAGCTGGTGGGTCTGGAATAGGTCTGTATCCACATTTACATCAAAATTACATTAAGGCAATTCTGGATGAACATTGCAATGGGGATGGTTATAGAAGATACAAACATGTACCTGAATCACAATAGCTATGCATGAAGAAAGCTATTTCAGCAAACACATTTCCCTTGTTAGATTGGAGAATGATCATTTTATTGATATTTTATTGATATTTCCTTTCAAAATATTGATATTTCCTTTGAAATTGTTAAGATCAATATTTTTTTGCATGGGAAAACATGGATTGGTAATAGTAGCAGCCACCGGACAAAGAACAAGCTTGAGTTGATACCGGTTTGTTAGGTTGAAGGAATGCTTTTGAAGCTGCTCTGACTAACAGATCTCATCCCTGGTCGTCAGTGATCTACAGCCCATCCTCTCATAGGCCTTAGGTGGTAGGATTTGCTTACCGACATCCCCTTGACTTCAAACAGCTACTCACTATTAAAAACAGAACACATAACAAGAGACATAAACACAAGGAAGAAATTCTACAACAACCTCAGATCCCAATTCTGTCTTCATATCTATTTGCGCACCATTATTGCAGGGCCTGATAGCATCAGCCACAACATCAAGAGTTCAGTTCACTTCATCTTTCAATGGGATAAATATCACTGGTCAACTATATCCCTATTTATACATTTATCTTCACTTTTAAATCCACATGCAAAAGGGGAAAGAAGGGATGAGTGCACTACCTTCATCCTCTGTTGCCACTACCATTGCCCTCCACCAGTTGGAGGGTAACTGTCTGCTGGAGAGAGCCTGCTCTACTTATCTAGGTTCCCTATGAGATACAGAACTTGGGAAAACCCAAGTTCTACATTGCATGGGGAGCCTTCATGAGTAGTGCAGGCTGCAGCTGGATGGCTTCCAGGTCATGGAGAACGGCAGGAATGGCAAGCTCAATTCCACTCTTCTCCTTCAATATTAATGTAATACAGAAGGCAAACACCCAAATGTCCTTCTGGATTCTATGTAGGGCAAAAAGGCCATTCTCCACATAAGGGTGACACCAGACGGGGCAATGCACAGAAACTAGTGGAAGAACATTTCTAGCAGGGCTGATCCAGAATTTATCAGAAAAACATCTTCTGACAATATTTTTCATTCTTTTTCAGGCTCCTCATAAATAATTGAAGAATTTAATTTCTCCCCTGGAATATATGCAGGGAAATAGGCTCCCGATTTTTCCTCTGTGAATTTTGGGTGCAACTGTGGATTCAGTACCCCTAGTTTAAATGTAAACATCTTCCAGTCATTCTTTCTTATCCCATTGCTTCATTTATCCACTAATATAAACTAACAATAGACTTTCCTTTAATATTAAATATGTCAAAAATTCCCAGGAAATATTTTTTCATGCTCCTCCTAAATTGAAAATATTTTACCTTTTGCCCTCTCCCTCCAGTAGTGGGGAGGATTTGGGGGTGAGAGATGGTTGCATTTTTCCTCACCCCCAATTTCAGCCTCCCGGGACATTTGCTTACTATGCTTAAAGTGGCCGTTCTTGAATAAAATAAATTCAAATGAGAGCTTCAGTGTGAAACCACTGAATTATAATTTATAAAAAAAAATCAGTTCTATCACCTGTGGCTTGAATTAAGATAACAGGTTTTTATCCCACTACAGGCGGTAATGTGCTTGGCAATGCCAGGATGCTTGTGTTGACATCAACACTGCTTTGTGAATGACCAGTGTAATTATTTTACACATATGTAAGCTTTAATGTAATTATCACATTCTGGGTTTTGTTTTGTTTTTTGGATTTGATTTCCCTCTGACTTCACTTGTTTACTTTTTTTCTCCACATCCAGGTGTATATTCATCTGCCAATATCTGGTAAAGTGGACTCCAGTCCATGAAAGTTTATGCCATAATAAATTTTGTAAGGATGTATGAAATATTGGGGATTTTTAATCTTTGATTCATCTCAGTGAACCAAAGTTTGGAAGCCTGCAATAGCAAAGAATCCTGGGAAACAGCCCCTTTGAGTAGCTACATATCTTAGAAGCCAGAGGGTATAGACATCCTGACTCTCATGGAAATTGTGGAATATTGCCCCAGTGAGAAGCAGCACTCCTGACAAACAAAGAAATAGTTTGCATAGTGTTTATGATAATCCTGACCTTTAGAAGGAGACAAGATAGTCAATTACTTGAAACATCAGGAATTTACAGTTGGGAGATTGCAGTCATTATTTGGGAATTTATCTGGGAATGGTTTCTGGGGAAAAAACAGATTCTTTGACAGGTAAAATCCTTCTGTTGTTTTCACCTGTCATGTCTGCATCTCCCTGGTCACGTTTACATTGGGTTTAGTTCAGTTAGAAAAAGGATAAAACACGGGGAGTCAGTTCCTCTTCCTGGAGGGCTCCAACAGCTGCCTTACTTCACAACACACCCCAGCTACATCAGGACAAATGCTGAACTTCAGAGCTTAGGACATGGGTGAGAACTTTTAAATCTAGTGCAGGTTACACAAGGGCGGAGCTTTGGCCCATAGCGCTACATATGAAAGTCTCTCTCTCAGCCTTAGACTCACAGCAACTCTTCAGCACCTACCCAACTCTTGAGCTCCTTTCTTTTCTTTTTCCTTCTGTGTGTATGAACTTAACTCTGAAATGTGCATAGGGTGTAGCTTCTTTACTTTTAGTCTACTGCTGTAGAACGAACGAACAAATCATAGTTAGAACTCTGCTCGTTATTGATTGTAATTGTAAACTGAAATATTTTTCCTTGTTTCCTCTTTGAATAAAACCAGTCTTTATTTTACTTTCTGTGTGCTTTATTGGGTTAAGGGTAGAGTGGTGCATGGTTTAGGGTGACTTGCAGGTTAATGCTACCCTTGCAATAGAGGCACTTGAATTTCTAGTGAGCTACACTCATGAAAAGGTTCAAAGGTCCATTCATAACAATTTGTTCATCTTTAAGGTGCCTCAAAGCTCTTTGTTGTTTTTGCATCAACAAAATAACATTGTTACTCCTCTGGAAATTGTTACAAAGCTGTATCTAATTAATGATGTATACCTGCATTCTGGAGTAGGGTGCGAAACACAAATAGTTGAACAAGACACATACACATTCTCTTAATAATAAACAGCCAAGTATTTTGTGCCTCTTCTATTCACTCTTGCTGAACTTGGAAGTTTGATCTGCTTTCAACAATATCTTATATGGGTTGAATCACCAGGGAACACTGGCTTCCATTTCTTCCCAGTGTAGGGTGACATCATAAAAACCTTTTGAGGTGGTGGCTGCTGGATGATAGGATGAAAACACCATGAGTCAGTTCCTTGCTTGGCACAGTAAACAGTGATGTGAATACTATCACACTGATCAGATCTGATAGAATCAATTTTTATCTCCTAACTGCACAACAGATGTTTGGAAGATTACTATGGAGATGTGAATCTGAGTCACATTGGACCATTTTCATATTTAATCACTGCCCCCAATACCAAAAGCCTGCATTCAGGACAGCTAATTACTGTATTTTCAGAGTGAGATGGGCATATTCTGAAGATAATAATCCAGGAGCTAGAACAGGCTGACTACCACAAGGATAGTCAGGCGTAAAGTTGTTATCACTTGACATGAAAGACTTCATACGTGTGAGCTGAATGTGCTTGGATGGCTAACATCATAATTTGGCTGCAGCAAACATGGTGGATATTCTTACTGATCATGAACACTACTAATCACATTCACAACTGGAAGTGGATCCCGCCGATGGATTCCCCAACCCCCTTGAAATCAGAGATGGGGACCCATGGCCCTACATATATTGTTGGATTCCAACTCCTGTCAGCCCCAGCCAGCATGGCCAATGTTAAGGGATGATGGGGGTAGCAGGCCAACAACATCTGAGGGGCCACAGCTTTAAATGGAAAGGGAACTGATCTACTGTGCTGGCTACAAAGAAAGAAACAAGGGAGCTTTTCCATTTTTGTGAGCCAGACCACTTAATCAGAATGTCAGCACAGAAAACTCTTATCCCACTTGCACAAGCAAATGCAGCAGAGATTTCTTCTAGCAATGACCGCTAAATTGAAAAGGGCATTTACAAAGGGTTTAGTTGCACCATGCATTCATTAGCAAAGTTGTTAAGAGCCAATCAGGGTGTGCTCCTTGCAGCACAGATGATTTTTTAAAAACAAAACAACAACAGTAAATGGCAATAATGCTAGGGATAAAATAAGAACAAGGGATATTCCCTATGCAAGGCTTGAGGTTGGGACATTAAATAGCTAAACAATATAAACTTTTTTCAGTATCATTTTGAAGGTACATGATGTGAGATGCGTGGTGAAATAGGCTAGTATTTTAAGCCACCACTGAAAGCCTAAGCAGCACTCAGCTTTCTGAACACATTACTGTTGAACATTCATGGAAAACATTTGAATCAGCATCAGACTTACAAGTAACAATATTGGCTCCAGGATTTCGGATGGCCCACATGATAGTTTATTGGTAGACCACATGCTTTGCATGCAGAAGGTTCCAGGTTCAGTCTCTGGCATCTCCAGATAAAAATGGATAAGGTAGCAGATGATGTGAAAGATCTCTTTCTGAGACCCTGAAAAACTAGATTTTGCCAAGCAAAGTGGGCAATACTATGCTGGATAAACAAATAATACAAGGCAACCTCCTTTGTTCCTAGAAGCAGAACCTCTGATCTCCTCTGGTACTTGATTAAATAAAAGGAAGAGAGAGAATTGGGCACTATTAAGGTGCTCTTAGCCAGTCTTGGGACTTTGGCAAATGCTCCAATTTGTCACATTCTAGATCTGGTCCTGCCAGATAAAGCACAATACCTATGTGGTCATGAGGTGGAATTGAAATGGATTACTCCTTGGCACCTACAGTTCTAGGTTGCCACATGGGCCATGATGACCAGGTACTTGGAAACATTTCAGTCTTTTTTTTAAGACAGAAATTCTCTGTACTGTTGCTAGTGCAATGGGTTTGCCTCCTTAATAAGAGGCAATACTTTTAATGGGAAAAACTAGGGATGGTCATCATCTCCATGACCTGCTTGAGATCTTCCAGAGACGATCCGTCTTCTGGATAAAAGCAGAATACTAGACTGAATATTTGTCACCACAAATGAGATTTTTTTTTAAAAAAAACAACCCACGGTGGGTTGGGGCAAGGATAGAAAACAATGGACTCTAATGATTTGACAAGGATATTATCTGGATACACTGTAAGAGAACAAAGGTCAGCAATTTTAGAGAAAAGAGGTAGCATGGAAACAGTCCAGGAAAGAGATCTGAGGTTTATCCTGGATAGCTCAGTCCATTCCAGTCTGTGCCACTTTTACATACATTCACCATTAGTCTGTTCCATCTTGTTTGTGCATCAATGTGTCACAAAAAAGTATTTCAAAATCTGCACAGTTATTTGCATCCAAATACATATTTTAAAATGTATCTTCATGTACTGTATATATCTTTTGGTGTTGTGCCAAAATAACAAAGTTCTGGAACTTGGTCTTAGCCAAGAAACCACAGGACACAATATCTGTAAAAAACCCAAAGACCATAATTTTATGTATGATAAAAATGGAAGTGGATAACAGAGATTTACAAATGGTCACTATTCTGATAATAAGAGCAAGGTTATGTATGGTGCACAGAGCTTGGAAGTAATTAGGAAAAAACAAATTAATTGTAATGTACTACTTTTTCTGAGGAACGAGTGAGTAATTTCTTTACATATTGATTGTAATAGAATGAGGAGTAATTTTATTACTTTTGAGGTGCAATTGTAATGTTTCCAGCACTACTTTGGGGTGTTACTGGGGGAGGGGGGAACAGGGGAAGTCTTCTGCTCCTCTGATTTGTAGATGAAAATTGTGTGCCTCAAACAGGGCTTCTTCACAGCGTTTCTCTTGCCTTGTGCTCTGTGGGTATTTAGAAGGCAATGAAGGAGGCAAAGAGTGAGACTGGGGTGGAGCAGAAAGAAAAAAATATTTAAAAATGGACATTGGTGGGGAAGAATGGAGTGGAGGAAGAATGGAGCTCGATGAAGGAGAAAGAGGCAGCAGCAGAATGGAGATAAAGAACTATGGACGTAAGAGACACTGACCATGTGTGTGTGTGTGAATACTGTGTTTGCACTTGGCATGTGAAGTGGTCTCCACTGCCCTTCATGACGCCCTGCTCATTGCACAGCTGACAAGCGGGGCATAGTTGCAGATGGGGGTGAAGCGGTTGCCCCCATCTCGAAAGAGGGCAGAGTCGCGCGTCGCGCCTGTGAAACGAGCGTGACTTGGTGAGGGGAGGGGGTGGAGGCTGGAGAGCTTATTTAAGCCCGGCAGCCCCTTCTACCTTCCTCTTTTCGTCACAACGGACAGCGAGGGACGTTGGCACAGACGACGAGAGCGGCGGCCATTTGCATCGCCACGTGTTCGGTGCCATTTTAAGGCGCTTTGTGGCTGCGAAGTCAGCCTCATTCTAGGCTGCGGCCTTTGAGTGTGGGCTGTTTCAGCCCTCAGATCTCCCCGGATGGGGGAAGATTATAGCGGCGGTTCGCTGGTGTAGCAGCCAGACTGTTTCGACTACCCCCCCCCTTGGCTGGTGGAAGGGAGGAGGTTTTCCTAGGCCTCCGGCTGCGCTGCCTCCTGGTGGCTGCTGCAGCCGTTTGAGTGTGGTTTAAGCAAGAGCCAGTTTAAGCAAGATTTCATCATTAAGCTCCTGATATTCCCTTTTATTGTGCAGTCATAATCATATTGATATATATAATCATATTGATAATTACTTGGGGGAACTATATTATTTGGCAAGGGATTCATTGATATTACCATTAATAATATTGATAATATTCTCGAATAATAATGCCATCAAAAAAGGGAAAAGGGGGTGCAAAAGGTAAAGGGAAGACTTGTCGGCCTCCACAAAAGTGCCCCCTCCCGCCACCTGGCTCTTCAGATGATGATGAGGCCCCCTCTTGGGCAGCTATTTTGGCTCGCCTGGAGGCTTTGGAGCGGGGGAGGACGGTTTCACCCACTCCTGGGATACCCACAAGGGAGTTAGTGGGGGCTCCACCCCGAGAACCTGAAGCCACTGCTGGACCTTCTGCCGGGGTTATGGCTGGGCAGCGACGCACCTTGGCTAAGTCTCGGGGTATGTCAAGTTCGAGACATCAGGGTACTAATACTGATGTGCTTACGTTGATTTTAGCATGACTGGATGCTCTGGAGACTCCCACTGACACAAGCCAGATAGTGAGCGAAGGGCCAGCAGCTACTTTAACAGCAGCAGCAGCAGCAGGGACTATGTCACCTGCAGCTAGCAACAGCCAGGCTCCATGCGCTCCTGGGCCACTGATGGGTACAGGTGAGTCTGCCCAGCCTGCTCAGTCTACTGGGGGGTTAACCTCGGGGTTGAGGCCATGGGGGCCATGTGTTAGCACTCCGCTGACAGTATCATCTACTCCAGGGGGACCATCCCAGCCACAGCTCCAGGCTGCATGCAACCAAGTCTGGCAGCATGCCGGCACTGGACAAGTGCTGACATCAGCTATGTCAGCTGAGGGACTTGCACCCGCAGCCGCACTTGCTGGGGAACAGCTACAACCTACAGCAATGGCTAGTCTGGGTGCTCCCTCTGACCCTTTGGGGTCTGTGGCTGCTAATGCCATCCTGTTTGGGGACACATCAGTCACTTTAGGTTTTCACTTGCTCCTTTCCACGAAAGAAAAAATTTGGCAAGGGGAGTACGTGGACCTGTTTTCCTTGTTATATAGGGAACTCCCCAAGAGGGATAGGGACAAAGATGCTGATGGTGATGCTGAGAAACCTAGGCGCCGGAGGGTTGACCGTACCTGGGCCATCTGGCTGCCTGCATTTTTGATATATGCTGGAGTGCTGATGGAAAGGCAGCCCCATAGGGGGCTGTCTCTCTTGAAGTACTTGGGCATCATATATCGCAGTTATGTAGAGTTCTCAGGGATGGCCTGGCTGTCTTACGACGAGGCCTTTCGTATGCGGGTGGCATGTGACAGGTCCCTGCGGTGGGACAAAAAAGAACTCGAACTATGGCTGCAGTTTATGGCTGCTGCCAGAGCTATGACTGGGGATAGGTGTGACAGTGGGCATCTTCTCAGCAGGCAGCCGGCTGCTACCCTTCCCCGCGCTAATGCGGGGCAGGGGGTTCAACCACGGCAGTTGTGCTGGGAATTTAATGCCTGGGGGGTATGCGCACGCACCCCCTGTCGCTATCGACATGACTGTGCCGTTTGTGGAGCTGCGCACCCTTCCAATGCCTGCCCCAGGCATAGATTCTACAGGGGTGGTGGTAGGGACCAACAAGGGGGCAGAAAGCAGCCCCCACCTGGAGTTGCTCCAAGAAAAGGGCCCCTCCCCAATTAAGCTGCATGTACTGCGGACCTTACTTGCCGGTTACCCGGCAGTGGGGGATGCCAGTTTTTTATTACAGAGGTTGTTGTCAGGCTTCCACATTCCCTACGATGGCCCAAGAGTCGCCTTCATGTCCCGCAATTTAAAATCTCTCCTGGGCATGGAAGCACTTGTGCAAATGAAAATTGATAAAGAGGTACAGGCAGGGCGAGTACTTGGTCCATTCCATTCACCCCCCTTCCCTCACTTTAGGGTATCCCCATTAGGTTTAGTGCCTAAAAAAGCCCCAGGGGAATTTCGATTAATACACCACCTGTCATATCCACATGGACAGTCGGTTAATGATTTCATTCCCGACAGTCTATGCACAGTCCATTACACCTCTTTTGATGCTGCGATGCACATGGTGCACGCTTGTGGCCCAGGTGCGTACATGGGCAAATGTGATATTAAATCTGCCTTCCGCCTTTTACCCGTCCACCCTGCAGACTTTGGACTGCTGGGTTTTCATTTTGATGATAAATTTTACATGGATCGAGCATTGCCTATGGGATGTTCTATCTCGTGCACTGTTTTTGAACATTTTAGCACCTTTTTAGAATGGGCTGTTAAAAGGCGGACTGGGCTAGATTCGGTGGTGCATTACTTAGATGATTTTTTATTTGCGGGGAGCATGGGCACGAGCGTTTGCCAACATTTAATGACACAGTTCCATGGCTTAACAGAAGAACTTGGGGTTCCCTTAGCCACGGAAAAGACGGAGGGTCCAGTGGCTGTTTTGACCTTCTTGGGCATAGAAATTGACTCCACCAACCAATGCTGCAGGCTGCCACATGAGAAACTTCTTATTCTACATAGGAAGATCTTAGAAGTCTCAGGTGCCCAGAAGGTTTTTCTCTCCACACTCCAAGAGTTAGCTGGGCACCTTAATTTTGTATGCCGGGTCATAGCACCTGGCAGAGCATTCTTAAGGCGAGTCTATGACACCATGGGGGGGCTTTCACGGCCCCACCATAGGTTTCGGGTTACAGTGGCATTATGCGCTGACCTGGCAGTGTGGTCCTCCTTCTTACAGGACTTTAATGGGATATCCTTTTGGAGACAAGACCATCTATTAGAGGCTGAATTACAAGTGCAGTCTGATGCATCTGGATGTTATGGTTTTGGGGTAGTATTTGGGTCTGGCATTAATTTTCCTGGCATTAATAATGATGTTGCTGATGCTCTATCACAGAATCAGATGGATCGTTTCCATCAGCTGGCACCGTGGGCCAGGGCTCAGCCGGAAGCACTGCCCCTTGCGATTTGGGAGATTGGAGAGCTGAATCGGAGAGGGCCATAAGCCTATCCATTGCCTCCAGCACGCTTGCCAGTTACCGGAGGGCAGGTAGGGAGATGCACGATTTTTGGGCTGCCAAGGGCTATGCTCCTGAGTGGCCTATTCCGGTGAGTCACATCATGGAGTTCCTTGTGGACAGTAAGCAACGCGGCATGTCAGTCCGTGCTCTTCAAGGTAAGCTGGCAGGGCTTTCCTTTTTAGCGAAGGCTGGTGGCTTTGCAGATCATGCTGGGGACTTTAGGGTCCACCGCATGTTGACAGGGTGGGCTCACAACCAACCCGTCACACCGGATTCCCGTCGCCCTATTTCACCAGACATGTTATTGTGCATGGTTGAGCAATGGGAAGCAATTTGCTCCTCCAGCTATGAAACTAAGCTAATTCATGCGGTGGCCCTCATGCTGTCTTTTGGGGCTTTCAGGATTGGTGAGGTAGTGGCGTGCTCGAAGTGTGACGTATCTGGATGTGCCCTCCAGTTTGCAGATATCTCCATAGAAGGAGGTTGTGCCTGTATAGTCCTGAGAAGGTCTAAAACAGACCAAAAGAGTAAAGGACGACGCGTGCATTTGGCCCCGGCGTCAGTGCCCAACCTCTGCCCTGTCCGGGCTTTGCAAGCATATTTGAGAGATAGGGGGCCCGGCACAGGATATTTATTCACCCATGCAAACCAGGAACCCCTTTCCATTTACCAGTTTTGGGTTTCAACAAAAAGGGCTTTACAGGGGATGGGCTACAACCCTGCACAGTTTGGTACCCATTCGTTTCGAATTGGAGCTGCTTCTACAGCGGCAAGTTTTGGTTTTCCCTAAGCACAGATACAGGCTGTTGGGCGTTGGTCTTCTGGCGCTTTTAAGGGCTATATTCGCCCTTTTTAGACGGATGGGGACTGCGGAAGCTTAACAATTACATTTATGTTGACAGGTTGCTGGTCGGGAACGGAGCAGACACGCATCTTAATTTGTGGCCACAGCATGGTGTTTTGGGCAGCTTGAAGGGCAGCGAACTCGAGTGCCGGCTCACAGTTGGGCCTGAGCAGATGGGCGGCGATACAGTGGCTTGGCCGGCAAGGAATGCGTTGGGAGGGGCTCCTACCCGCACTATTCCAGCAACATGCGATGCGGATTACTCCACATGTACACGCGACGCGGATTACTCCGCATGTATTGGTCATACACTTGGTGGCAATGACCTTGGCTTGATGAAGGGTAAAGCCCTCATCTTTCAAGCATGTGCTGACATGCAGCTCATTAGGCAATGGTGGCCTGGCGTACGTCTGATATGGTCAGACATGCTCCCGCGGAGGGAGTGGCGTGGCGTATGGGATCCAAGGTCTATAGATCGGGCGCGGAAGACGGTCAACTGACGGATTCGCTTGGCCCTTCTTCCACGTGGTGGGTTAACAATCCCACATCCCCGCATCCGGCACTGGCAGGGTGAACTTTACAGGGCAGACGGCGTTCACCTGTCTGACACAGGTAACGATATATTTCTTGGGGACCTGCAGGGGTGTCTGCGAGTGGTGCTCCTCGGCAGTGGGGCAAAGGGGGACTAAATAGAGATTTGTCCCCCTTTTGTGGTGAGAAGGTGCGGGAAGGGAAATAGTTAAGGACAGCTAGGTGGCTCCCTTAGGCACCTTTGGAGGTGATTGGCGGTTCTGGAGGCCTGTCCAGCAAGGATTTGCGGCTCGAGGACAGGATATGGGCTGCCTCTGGGGCTAACTTATCTCATCTACCCAAGGGTTATGCAACCCCGGGTGGGGATGACTTGGGAAGGCTCCCCTACTCACCTACAAGGTGTGGCAGGGGTAAGGGGTAAGCAGATGGGCTTGCCCTTGCCTCAGCAGGGACTGGTCGTCCAAGAGCTGTATGGCAACCTACTTGCTTAGAGATAGTCCTGCACCTAGATTTTTCCTCTACAGGTCACTTTAAATTGGGTTTGTGTGTTATAATTTAATAAAGTGGCCCTTGTTCAACCCAAGCTGAAGTGTCAGTGTCTTATTTCACCCTTCAACTGCAACTAGCTACTTTGCTGCATTTGCAATGTTTTAACATTTTGTGTACCCCAGGAAAAAAATGTTTGCTTGGGCGGGTGTGCCTTAGTTGGTGGCAGGGCAGGGCCTGGGAGATGGTTGAGTGAAAGACATGATGCTTGCTGGCTGAGGGAGTGTGTATGTGGGGGGTTGCACTTGGTTGTTGTGGGAAGCTCTGAGCCTCCCTCCTTGCCTCCCTTACCAGTGAAGAGACCACCACTGCTATCTTATGGATAAAAAAAACCCTACTACCCTCTGTGTATGTTTTTTTTTAATGTTGTTTTAGGCTACGTAGGTGTGTAGCAGCCAAGTCCAGCACCTTGTAGGCACTCTAGTTTTTTTTAAAAAAAATGTAACTTAAATTTAGTGATTACCTTTGAGTAAAGGTAATTCAGAACAATTGTAATTGTAATGGGAATTTCTTCATTTTGTGGGCCATGTAACAGTAATTGTAATCTATTTCTTTTTAAGAGTAATCTTCAAAGCTCTGATTGTGCAACTTAGGAGAGAAAAATAAACTCTGACACTAAAAGAGTGGTTACAGGAAATATGGGAAATTGCCCTGCTAACAAAACTGACTTACCAATAAAGAATGGTAACTCATCAATAGCATGACAGGTTTACAGAGAGATGGGCACTTTTTATTAATGTTTGGAATAATAAGATGAATGATAATATAATTCCATATAATTCTTTTCCACTCACATGATCCTCTCTTTATTGTAGTTTTTTAATTTCCTCCTTCTTTAGCCTCCCTGGTCTAAAAGTAACTAAATAAGGGGGGGGAGGGTATCATGAATGCAAAAAAGTGTTTTCTTTTTTCTTGTTATTTGTTTCATATTCTCTGTTTATATCAATATAACACTGAGAATATATGGAAATTTAAGTTTATTGTAACTAAGTTACTTGTTGTGATATTAAGTCCATGTATTTTATTAAATTAGCTTTTGCTGTTATTGTTTTTTACCTCTCTTCTCTGTTCTGTTCCTCTCTTTTTTCTTTTATTACACACACATATACACATTTTCTCTTTTTCTCTCTCTTTTTAATCATAATTTGTTATATGAATTGATAAACTGGATATTAGTTTAATTAGTCCTGTTTAACCATTCTCTCTCCTTTTCTGTTCCATTAACTTTTGAATTAATGATATAGGTATATCTAAAAGCAAAGTGATGATGAGACAACACTCAACTATTTTTGAATCACATGATGATACAATAGTGTCTTCTGAGCATTAAAATATCTTCATTTATATTAGAGGATTTTCTAAACAAGGTTTTTTGTCACTCTTTTTGAAAAGTATCACTATTCAGCAAACATTGCCAAGCCACAAGCACCACTCATGAATGTTATGTGACACCATTCTTTGAGAACCAAGTCCTTTAAGATTTGGTCTATGTTCAGTTCCCATTCATCAAAGCAAGGCAGATTTCATTAGGTTTTCTAACAAAATCTAGTACAGAGACACATATGACTACTGAAACAGCACTGTCCACAATCAAATAAGAACCTGTGCTGACAGAGTGTAGGAATTATTACCTCTTGAAAACAAAACTGAAGAAACAAGAGTAAGAGAACAGCACTGCATCTGTTGTGTGAAAGAATTTTGTAAAACTCCAGCAACTGTTGCCATAAAGTAGGAGTGGCTAATATTTTTGGCCTCAGGGTGGACAACCCTCAGGTGGCTGCGTGGCCAAAATGGGTGTGGCCAAAAGTGGGTGTGGCCAAGAGTAGGTTCAGCCACCCAACATTTTTGCACGCACATACAGACAGACAGCTTCCCCTCCTCAACAGATACATGCAGATCAGTTGAAAAGAGGGGTTATCATCCCCGCTCCACTCATCAAATAATTGATCTGATGAGCAGGGAGGGACTGATATACATTCCCATCAGGGTGCTGGCTCTATCCCAGTATGGTTTCTATTTTATTTATTTATTGCCACTGCCTAGTTCAAAGGTCTTGGGGTAGAGGAGAGAAAAAAATGCTTGAGAGACCTGATCAGGTCTCCAGTTTGGGGAGATATAAAATCCCCAGTATAAAATTTGATCATCCATTTTGCTGTTATTTCCTCAAAAGCATCTATCTATCTATCTATCTATCTATCTATCTATCTATCTATCTATCTATCTATCTATCTATCTATCTATCTATCTATCTATCTATCTATCTATCTATCTATCTATCTATCTATCTATCTATCTATCTATCTATCTATCTATCAAAAATCTCACTCCTCTGAGACCATTACAGTCACTGCGTGCTGCCAGAGAAGACACTTACCTGGCTATCTGAAAGATATGGACCAATCACTCAGTCCACGTGTCCTTGTCCTGCCCAGAGTCCAAGAGACGAGACGGAGACGAGACTGGAATTAATTCTTGTTTTATTAGAGTAACGGTTACATCAAAAGCAGTGTGCTTCATAGACCTCTCTATGCTGACTCACTACTGTCCCTAACTAGGCTACCTAAGCATGCTCTGCAGTGTGTGGAGTAAGTTGACTCAGCACCACAATCAGGGGGGCGCCACCTTAAATAGAAAAGGTCTTTGCCCATAATCTCTGACTCCTTTGAAGTTCCACCTTCTGACCAACCTACTTCTCGTGTCGTCTCTCACAGGGCGAGGAGGGGCGAGCCTCCACCTGCTCATCTGACAGGACAGGCTTGCTAGGTGCCGGCTCAACTTCAGGGGGTGGGGAACCCGCTGGCAGGGAAGCATTTGAAGTGCCAGGTGGGGAATCCTCGCGGGGGTGGAGTTGGCACACATAACAGGTCATCCCCCAACAGCTTAGTTGGGGTGCTTGTAGGAGGAGCAAGCTCTGCATTGTCGGGAGGACTGTCTGTGGGAACTGGCAGGCTGTCGATTTCACCCCCTCCCTCAGTGCCCTCAAAAACCTCATCCACCTCTGGCTCCTCTCCTAGATCTATCTGGGGAGGCTGGGGCTCGACTTACTCCTCTTCCTGTTCCTCCTGGGGGAGTTGGGGCTCAACAGTCCTGGAGGACCACAGATTCCCCATCCTCTGCTGGATGGCTTGGGGAAAATATACATTCCCCATTCAACTTCTTCAGCCTTGGATTATTAATAAAGATCATCATACATCCACTAAGAAAACCTTACCCTTTGCTAAAGACTCAGTTCTTCACCTCAAATAAGAATGCATGGCAGCAAAGAACTACAACACATTTGTAGTAGCACAATGAATGGAGGAACATTTAATTCACTGACCGAGTGGATCCAGGGTGTGGTCAATGCATCATTGCAGGAGGGAGTGGTTTCAGCTACCTTGAAAGTGGAGGTGATTTGACCACTCCTGAAAAGGCCACCCTGGACCCATTGGTTTATGACAACTACCGACCAGTTGCAAATACTCCCTTTTTAGGGAAGGTGATTGAGAGGGTTGTGGTGCAGCAACTGCAAGTACTCTTGGATGAAACACATTATCTTGACCTATCCCAGTCTGGGTTCAGGCCTGGTTATGGGACTGAATCGGCCTTGGTCACCCTAATGTATGACCTTTATCAGGACAGGGGGAGTGCGACCCTGTTATTCTTACTTGATCTCTCAGAGACTTTTGATACTATTGACCATGGTATCCTTCTGAGCTGACTTGGTGAGATGGGTATTGAAGGCACTGTTTTACAGTGGTTCTGATCTCCAGGGTCGTTCTCAGAGAATAGCATTGGGTGACTGTCTTGGCCCCTGGCAGTTGTGCTGTGGGGTGCCACAGGGTACCATCTTGTCCCCCATGCTGTTTAACATCTATATGAAGCCCTTGGGAGCAGTCATCAGGAGCCTTGGGGTGAGGTGTCAGCAGTATGCTGATGATACCCAGCTCTATTTCTCTGTAACATCTGAATCAGAAGAGGCCATGCAAGCCCTGGAGTGCTGCCTCGACTTGGTGGTGGGCTGGATGAGGGCCAATAAACTGAGTCTGAATCCTAGAAAGATGGAGGTGCTGTGGG
Organism: Rhineura floridana; assembly: GCF_030035675.1. Lineage (NCBI taxonomy): Eukaryota > Metazoa > Chordata > Lepidosauria > Squamata > Rhineuridae > Rhineura > Rhineura floridana. The sequence goes on along the minus strand of NC_084480.1, from coordinate 199,172,626 downwards.
TTGGTGGTTCCCGAGTTTGGATAATTGGTCAGTTGCCTGCTTTGGATGGGGTCGTACTCCCTCTGAAAGAGCAGGTCCATAGCCTGGGGGTGCTTCTGGATCCATCTTTGTCGCTAGAGGCCCAGATGACCTCAGTGGCTAGGAATGCCTTTTACCAGCTTCAGCTGGTGAGACAGCTGCAGCCGTTTCTGGACCGGGATGTTGACCATTGAACCGCACTGTCACTGAGTTTGTTTTCCATCAAGTCTGAAAAACTGTAACTAGGGGGAGTTATGTCTTTGCCCAGTCTGGGAACGGACTGCCAAGGCCGTTGCTATGGTAGCCATCGCGATAAACTGGGAAAAGTTCTAGCAGCTATCTGTGTTAAGCTGGGTCTTCTGTGTATTGCCTCTGAACTGAGAGGTTGTCTTCTGTGTTTACCTTTGAAGAGATGTACCTGAAGGTGGGTGACTGAAGAAACTCTACATGTATTTACTCTTAAGCCTTTGGCCATAATGTCTTAATAAAGACTCTTAACATGCTCTAATGCTCTGAAGAAGTTTCTTGCTCAACTTAACTCCAACGTAATGTATGCTGTTTCACGCAACAACGCACACACATCAACAAGGGTTATGGGCCCAGATCCACAGCGCATTACACGGGAGTAAGTTGCTGGTCTGAATGGCAGACGGAGTTCCAGAGGGCAGCTTGATTGTTTGTACCAGACAGAGGTGAGCAACATGGCTGTAAACCTGTCTGGGGGAGGCTTGCTAATGGAAAGATTGACGGAAAAGAATTATGGCAGCTGGAAGCCGAGGATGCGGGCTTTGCTGATAACAGAGGATTTATGGGACATTATAGATGGACCACCCCCGGCGGTATTGACCGCGGCCTGGAAGCGCAAAGATCAGAGGGCGCAGGCGTTTACAATCTTGGCTCTATCGGATTCTCAACTGATGTGTGTGAGAGATGAGCCATTGACTAAACAGATGTAGGACGTGTTGCAGGATTTGTCCCAGGAATGGCAGCAGAGGCAGGAGGTGCAGAGAGCCGAGCTGATGGAAGCTGTCAGAAGCAAAGAGGCGAAAAGTGCTGAGGAAAAGCAAAGAGCCAAGCTGAAAGAAGAAAGCAGCAGCAGACAGGAAAACAAGCAAGAGCATCAAAGGCTGAAGGGTTGTTATGCCTGTGGGGCTCGTGGGCATCTCCGAAAAGACTGTGCAGTCAAGTGCAACTCCAGGGACGGAGGCTTGAAGCAGGGAAGTGTGAACTTTGTTTGTAAACAGAAGTCTCAAGATTTAGGACCTGTTAACTGGAATGTCGACAGCGGGGCGAGCCATATATTAATTAAAGACAGAAGTTTGTTTTATGCTTCAGAAGAAGTGCAGGATTTTGTGCAACTTGCGGATGGATCACAGAAACGGGTGGAAGCCCGAGGACTGGTGAGATTTAATAAACTTGGGATAATGTCAGAATGTTTGTTTGTTCCAGAATTGGCTCATAATATTTTATCAGTTCAAAAACTGGTGACTTCTGGGTATTGTGTAACATTTGATAGAGGAAAATGTTTTATGAAGAGAAGAGACAAAGTTGTCTGCCAGGGATTCATGACACAGGGGCTGTTTAGAATGTCCATGGGTGTGAAGTGTGCTGATGCCTTGAGTTTAATGGGGCGGAAAGAGAATGACGGTCAGAGCTGTAAGAAAACAGCTGTTAAAAGCACACAGCCACAGTATTCATGTAATGCAGTCAGGCTGATGCCTGAAAGAGTGCATCGCAGCCGAGTTTACAAGCCACAGGGTAAGAGACATGGCAAACATGCACCTAGAGCACAAGAGAATGCATATTTCAGAGCTTGGTGTCCAGAAACACAAGCACAAACATTTAAACCAGATCTTGACATAAATCTGAAAGGCACGAAGACAAAGTGTCTGGTTTTGTCAGGAGCAAAGACAGGAGGTCTTGAATGTTTTGTGGATGCAGATCATGCAGGGGAACTGAGCAGTCGTAAGTCAACCTCTGGCATAGTTGTGATGTGGCACGGGTCATGCATTGACTGGAGCAGCAAGAAACAAAAAATGGTGGCTGACATAATGACCAAGCCTTTGTGTGAGGAGAAATTCGGCAAACTGGTGACAAGGCTTGGAATGAGCCAAAGTTTGATTGAATAAAGTTCTAGCTAAATGTACAGAGATGTTCTGAAATGTACTGTAATGTACTGAGATGTAATTTGGAACTGTATTGCAAGATGTATTGGAGAAATGTATTGTTATTGTTGTAATGAGTTACAGACATGATGGAAAAAAAAGGGGGAATTGTTGACCATTGAACTGCACTGTCACTGAGTTTGTTTTCCATCAAGTCTGAAAAACTGTAACTAGGGGGAGTTATGTCTTTGCCCAGTCTGGGAACGGACTGCCAAGGCCGTTGCTATGGTAGCCATCGTGATAAACTGGGAAAAGTTCTAGCAGCTATCTGTGTTAAGCTGGATCTTCTATGTATTGCCTCTGAACTGAGAGGTTGTCTTCTGTGTTTACCTTTGAAGAGAGATGTACCAGAAGGGGGGTGACTGAAGAAACTCTACATGTATTTACTCTTAAGCCTTTGGCCATAATGTCTTAATAAAGACTCTTAACATGCTCTAATGCTCTGAAGAAGTTTCTTGCTCAACTTAACTCCAACGTAATGTATGTTGTTTCACGCAACAACGCACACATGTCAACAGACCGACCACTGTTGTCCACGCACTGGTAATCTCCAGGCTGGATTACTGTAATGTGTCCTATGTGGGGCTGCCCTTGAGGTTGGTTCAGAAGCTCCAGCTGTTGCAAAATGCAGTGGCGAGACTGCTCACTGGAGCAGGGTATCGCCAACATGTCACCCTGCTACTGAAAGAATTGCACTGGCTGCCCATTTGCTACTGGGCCAAGTTCAAGGTTCTAGTTTTGGTGTACAAAGCCCTATACAGTTTGGGACCAGGATACCTGAAAGACCGTCTTATCCCTTACATACCCAGTCGATCACTGCGCTCTGCAGGTGAGGGCCTCCTTCAGATACCATCTTATCAGGAGGTTCATTCTGTACAATATAGGAAACAGACTTTTAGTGTGGCAGCACATACCCTATGGAATTCCCTCCCTTTGTATAATAGGCAGGCAACATCTCTGCTATCTTTTCAGCACCTTTTGAAGACTTTTCTTTTTCAACAAGCCTTTTAACTTGAGAGCTGTCCCAGTCTGTGTCTTTGTCAGAATTGCTTAATATGTTTTAATAATGTTTTTAACCCTCTAAAAAGTTTTAAAAATGTTTTTAATGCTGTTTTGTCTTAATGTATTTTAAGATTTGTTTTTATGATGTTTTAAAGTGTTTTTAGTGCCTTGTTTGCTGCCCTGGGCTCCTGCTGGGAGGAAGGGCGGGATACAAATTAAATAATAATAATAATAATAATAATAATTTGGTCCCCATTTTTTAAGTGAACTGTCATGATTTGCACCTCTGGACTAATACATTGATTGAAATGTAATTATCCTTCATATTTTACACATATCTAAGGATTTTTTAAATGCAATTCCAAATGTACAAGATGCATAAAAATGTATTTTAGGGCCAAACATGTTTAGAAATACACACATAGATATAAAATATTAATTTAAATATTTTATAATAAAATGCATAGTCAAAAATGATTTTCATATGGATTTTTTTTAAAAAAGATCAGTGATTAATGTGAAAATGTGATAGAATAGACTTACGAATGAACATGCATGAAGTTGACACTAAATGGAAACAGACTGATCCATTCATCCCTAAGTCATACAAAATGAACAAGCAACCACACAAGAAAAAATGTAGCAGAGATGCAGAATGACCAATCAACCACGTGGCAAACTAGGCATCGGTATTTTAACATATATTGAATTTCCAGCAGTTGTTTGATCTGTTCTTGTTGTTATGTGCCTTCAAGTCGATTATGGCTTATGGCAACCCATAAGTGACCTCCAATAGAATGTGCCGTGATCCACCCTGTTCAGATCTTGTAAGTTCAGGTCTGTGGCTTCCTTTATGGAATCAATCCATCTCTTGTTTGGCCTTCCTCTTTTTCTACTCCCTGCTGTTTTTCCCAGCATTATTGTCTTTTCTAGTGCATCATGTCTTCTCATTATGTGTCCAAGGTATAATAACCTCAGTTTCATCGTTTTAGCTTCTAATGATAGTTCTGGTTTAATTTGTTCTAACACCCAGTTATTTGCCTTTTTCACGGTCGATGGTATCCGCAAAGCTCTCCTCGAGCACCACATTTCAAATGAGTTGATTTTTCTCTTATCCACTTGTTTCACTGTCCAACTTTCACATCCATACATAGAGATGTTTGATTCGAGCAGTACCAATTTTGGCTTTAGGTGAAATTTATTGGCAAAGATATGGGGGACTCTTTAAGATACTTCACTAACCTCTTTGAAATCCCTTTATCTTGCCTCATAATCCCTACTGATGCTTGGTGCTGAGGCATGGTAGAGAAGGCAAAGTCAGAATTAATCTGAATAACTTCTGTTCCCTGCCTATTAATATTAGTTGGGAACCTTTGCAGGTTTTGTATTCAGTGCCTGCTAAACACTTTTTTTGTTTGTTTCAACAAAGCTAACTAGCAGGCATGTACTTTTTGTTTTAAAACTACTGATTTTATCTAGATTTTGATCATTTTAATGCCTAATTATTTCAAAATTTTGATTTTATCAGTATTTTCAGGCATAGTTTATATTATTTTACGTAAACCACTTAAAGGTTTTTGTTGATTTTGAAATATAGAAATAGAACAAGCAAAATGAATAAATCCTGCATTAATCAGGTGGTCGTCATGTAGCGAGGAACATTTAGCACCCACTTTTTGTAGGAGCAAAGTACACAGCAGATAGAAGGGATGGTTTCCTCACCCCATGAATCTGTCTCTCACATGCGCACACATAAAAGCGAAACCAATGTTTCAGGTCAGCTGCCGATCAGAAGCAAAGAATGAGCTCAAGATATGTGTGCTGAGACACACAGGCCTAGTGTTGCATATATTGCTAATGTATTTGATATAGCTGCCTGCTGTCCAGGCCTGCTGAGTTTGTATGTGGAGTCAGCTGGTGTGCATTGGCACCTGCTGTTCCGTCTAACCAACTGCTGCTTTCCAGGCTCAACAAGCTGCTGATGAGTGATGCATGTGCTCTGTTGCAAGCCCACAGTTATTATGTGTGGCTGAATCAGAACACCTAAAGGATTGTGCATAGAAGAGTCATGTCCTTGTGAGAGGCTTTTTATATACATTAACTACACATTGATTGATGGACTGATTTGTAGCCTACCTTAAAACAAAAAGCACAACAATGAATAAGGCAGCATAATGTAAATCAAATACTTGTATTATCAGTGACTATTCTTAAGTGCAACAGACTTTTGATGATGTGCAGTGAAATGTGTGTGTGTGTGTGCCTTTTCTTGTTTTTGCTTCCAGTATCTCTGCAGCCAGCTTCATTTGTTGATGTTTGAATGCCTCTAGAGAGCCTCCCATAGGCAATTTCCTACAAAAGTGTTTGTCAATTAAGTTGTAAACCCTACTTGCTGGTGAAGATATAAATATCTATTCTCTTACAGTGGCCTAATTTTGACACAGGTGATAAATCCAGTTCTTGGAATGAACTGAATCAGATTAACTAATTCATTGAATTAACTGAAAAATCCCTGCATTATACCTTAAAGTAGTTCCTATTGTTGCGCACACCCCAATCTCTGAGCAGTGAGATTTTCAGGGGTCCCTCCACTTGCCCAGGGTTTGGTTTCCTTGGGAAGAAGATCAGTGGAGACTGTGGTGTCTTTATGAAATATGGTTTGTTTATTTACACACATTCCAACCTGAGCATAGTATGTAGGGGTTCAAGGCATCAACAGTCCAATATCCAGCTTTTTCATCAAGGTTACAGGACACCCCAAAGCTATGGTGCACAGAGCCAGTCTCTCTCTGCCTGCCTCCACTTCCCAGCCTTTCTCCGACACACTCAAAACACAAGCATCTCCTCGGCCCCAGGAGGGGAGGGGAGGGGAAGCTCTCCTGAAGAGTTTCAATGACAAAAGGATATCCCTGGCCCAATCACCAGTTGATGGGCACCTGATAGACCCATTAACCCACCTGGCCACTCTATTAGATTAACAAGAGAAACTCATCTGTTTTTCACTCCAAAGCACAGGATTCCAAATCGGAGGCTGGGACTCATAGGAATTATCCATCTCAACCTAGCAAACTCACAACATTATAATTTCCAGGTGAACTGAATATGAATTAAGTTCTGTTTGCAGTGGAGCTTTGAATTCTTTTTAATTCAATTCAATTCAATTTGAATTTGAATTCATCACACAACTCTGTTTGACTGTGTCCACTGCATTTACCATTTTTACCTATCTGAAAAATGATACCTCTGTTTAAGTTTAAAGATCATAACTGGGGGAAACATATAATAACACAATTGTTCACATTACATTATGTATGTATCTGATGCCTTCTTAGTCTTAAATATATTTTATAATTTAGCAGAACAGCTTGTAAAATTCTGAAGGATGGAAAAAAATAATGAAGACCATGTGAATGAATTGTGAATGTACTGTGAATTGAACTGGAATGGACTTAGTTTCTTTTTGGAAGAGATGAACTTCAAGTGAAATCAATTCCTTTTTGGAGAGGGTGAACTGGAATGAATTCCTTTCTAAAATGAGCTTTCTAAGTACAGGACAAACATGTTTCTGAGTTGTATACATTCAGACTGCAGGTGAGGACTCAGCTTCTCTCAATCACTCTGGTGCATCAGTCCCCAACATGCCAGTTTTCTATTTCAGTGGAATCATTTTATTTGGAGGAACATTCCATAACATAAGCCCCTCCTTGCAAATCTGAGGTCATGCAGCCAAGGTTTACTACCCCAATGAGAACTAGCCACTAACTAATATCACAGTGAATGGAGTCAGTTCTCCTGCTGAAGCTCTGGGATGTGGAGAATGCCAACCTAATCCCTTCCAGTGAGCCCATAATCAGTCATGACTATGCAATTTTTTAGTTCACCTCAGAAAGACATATAGTTACTCTGGCAAAAAATAAAAACCAACCAACAAACAAACACACTTCATTTTATGTCTTAATAAAGGTCACACTCACTCTGCCTGCATCACTATTCTGGAAAGAAACTCCTCCTTCTCAAAAGGAATTATACAGCAACAAGAGCGGCTGTATACTATAGCCAGCATGGATTTTTCACATTCTGCAATGTTAAATCAAAAATACCCCCATGCCATTCTCATGCTTCCCATAAGCTCATTTTAAAACAAAACCTTACAAAATTTATAGTACTGAACTCAGAGACACTTGCTTAACAACCCTCTAAATTTCCATGGCAATACACACAACAGTCAGAGAAAATAGAGAGTTCAAAGTATAAAAAGAGAGAGAGAGAAACAGACCTCTGTTGGACTTCTTTCTGTCACTGTTCTCATAATTTGTTGAAATTAATTAAAAATCAACCATGTGCACAGAGTACCTATAATCCTATTCCTGACCTTACCCCATACTCTGACCATCTTCTTTTAAAAGTGAAATAAAATGCCTGGCTGATTTTTAATTAATATAAGAAATTTAGCATTGGAGTCAATGATAAGCATGGGCATGCTCAGTAAGAACCAACTGTCAGTGTTCTAAAAGCCAGACTCATAGCTGCTGGGTTTGGCTAATCAGGGGTGTAGAGATTTTAGTCTTTTTGATGTTCAACTGTAGTCCTGCTTTTGTGCTTTCCTCTTTCACTTTCATCAGCATTCATTTCAAATTGTTACTGGTTTCTGTTAATAGTATGGTATCGCTCAGGGGTACATGTTACCAAATTCTTCCAAGCTACACAGGAAGTGGATTGGACTGTGAAAGACCAACCCTAATTAGGTTTGCATTTTGACAAATTTGTAGGGCAGTACAATATCTCAGAGAGGAGATCAGGTCTCCTGCTCCCCTGGTGCATTCACTATAGCTGCCCAATTTCCCTGCTTTTTAAAGTTTGATAGAAATATCTGTTCGCTATAGGTATGTTCTTAAACTGCAAGGTTTGTTTGCCTATTAGTGAATTGATTCTGTTGATATAACAACTTGATGAGCTTGCAGGAATGATGCTTTGTGCATGATGTGCAATGTTGCCTTCAATACATTATGTTCATGGATGAACAAATCTCTCCCCGCCCTTCACTTTTTCAGCATCCCATGGAACATGCTGCCATGGAACCTAAGAAGGCCACATATATCATTTGTTAGTCACCTAAGAAAGTTTCAGTGTGTGGCCTAGCAGCATGCATTGAATCCCTTGCACCGTATGGTCCCAGGGTATGGTCTGAAGGTGCATGAGGGCACCACCTTGCTGAAGCTAAGCCGGTCTGGGTCTGATCAGTGCCTAGATAAGGGGCTACCTTGGAACCACATGTATGTCTCCTTTGGTTTCTTGAAGAAAGAAAGGCAAGATATAAATATAAGGAAATAAATAAAATACAAATATGATGCTCAAGAAATTACCTGGATGTACCCAGAATAAGTAAAAGTTTCAGGATGAGTTTGTGGTTCATACCTAGATAGGTGAGCCAATGGAACTTCCTTGAGAAGGCTGATATTTAGCTCAGGAGATGATTTGAAGGTGGGTTTAAGGTCTAGCAATGTAGGATAAAACTGAAATGAATTGAACTCTGAATTCGGCTTTATGTCTTGATATTTGAAAGCTACCCACACTGGAACACAGGCATTGTTATCCACATTTTTAAAAGTGTCAAGGATACTTCTTCCACAAATAGATAGTAAATATGCAGAGCATGTTCCATTTGGATGTACCAGTGTGTGTCTCTGATATAGGAAATGAATAGTTTGAAAAAGTGACATCAGTCACAGTAATTGGGATGTCTATGGATACACTAACCACACAGAAGCTCCAGGGTCATATAATGGATAGCATTTCCATGCACTTCTACCTAAGCTCTGATCCAACTTCATTCTTAAATGCCAGGAGTGTACTTGATAGTCAAAGCTATAATTCCCTTGTTTAACTCTGGTGAAGGAAACAATCACCTTGTAATTGAGATATTTTAGATATTGTTAGGGGAAAGTTATGGTTTAGTAGTAAGTTTAGATTTTGGATTTGGTATTTGATGATAGCATTTCAAGCCAAAGCCATTAATGTGTCTTTCATTGATGGATACTGTCTTTGTACTAGTTTCAAATGCAATAAAAAAATCCATATTACTCTGACAACTTGTGCAACCAATCATTACCACTCATTTTAAAATTTTACATGTCAATAACTAAAAAAGGATATATAGAGAATTATGCAGTACAGTGGTTCATAAATTTGCAGACATTATTATCCAGAGAACTAGAGAGGAACAATGAAAATGTCAGAAAATGATATAAAATAAATGTTGCTGCAATTTTGGGGGAAAAATGCCCCTCCTTTCTTTGGAAAACAATGTTATAATTTAAGATTGCATCTTATTTAGCATCTGTGCTAGAAAACATGTTCCTTCAAAAGGATATCTGACAGTTGGTTCAGTGTGCAACAAAGACACACAGAATGGTCTTACTGGTGGGATAAGAACCACTCAATTTGGCATTTTCAAATGTTACACATCTTTTGCATGACAACAGAACCCTCCTCCTCTACAGTAAGAGCTGTCCATTCCAACTATGAATTCCAGCTGTTTCAATCTCATTGAAAGACAGGACAATTTTAATAGTTTGCTAATTGGAACTATAAATGTGATGTGGCTATAGAGAAGACAAAAGCGATTCTCAGTTGTTTCAAGCATAATATTTCCAGTAGGGATAAGAGATTTCTAATACCGCAATATGATGCACTGTTAAGGTCTCATTTGCAATTTTCCATGCTGTTTATAACATTCTTGAATAGCCTCCCTAGTTAAGAGCTTGCAAAATGTTGCTGACCCACCAAATCATGTTTAGCTTCTCTCAAACTTCCTCAGATGTTTTGCCTGGAGATGAATCTTCCAATTCACCCTGAATTGCTTTGTGGCTGAAATCTGTGACAACCTAGGGATGTCAATATTTATGTGAGCGCTTTATGCATGGATACCCAAATTCCCATTTCCTCATGTTTTTTGTACACCACAATTGAGTTCTTGTTATGATCAACACAGGTGCCACCACATATGTCCCCATTGCCATGAAAAAATGCATTTCCTCAGGAAGTCTCTTCCTCTAGGATGCACACCTTCATGTGGTGAGGGGGTTTGAGAGTGTTGAAGAAGCTGAGAGCAATGTCGTCAGGAGTCTAGACCAAGAGGCTAGACTCCTAGCAGGGGCACCCAAGGCAGAATGGTCAAAGCTGAGACACCAGACTAAGATGTATCCAAACTCACAGGAAGGCAATGGTAAACCACCTCTGAATATCTCTTACCATGAAAACCCTATGAACAGAGTATCCAAAATGCAACATGAGATAGTGCTGGAAGATGAGACCCCCAGGTCAGAAGGCACTCAATAAGCAACTGGGGAAGAACAAAGGACAAGTACGAGTTGTGCCGTGACTAATGACACAGCTGAGTCAAAGTCAAAGGGAAGCCCAGAGGCTGATGTGCACAGATGCAAGAGTCCAGAGTTGTATGATGCACACAATAGGAACATGGAACGTGAGAAGCATGAACCAAGGAAAGTTAGAAATTGTCAAGCAAGAAATGGAACATGTCAACATTACAATACTTGGTGTGAGTGAATTAAAATGGACAGGAATGAGACATTTTCAATCAGGCAACTACAAAACATTTTATGCAGGAAATGAGAAATTAAGAAGAAATTAAGAAGAAATCTGGAATCAGATTGATTATATAATTGGCAGCAGAAGATTGAAAAGTTCCATACTTTCTGTGAAAACAAGACCAGGAGCAGACTGCGGTACAGATCATGAACTAGTCATATCAAAAATCAGAGTAAAGCTAAAGAACAACAACTAAGCAATCATAATGCCAAAATACAATTTAAATAACATCCCAGAAGAATATAAAGATCAAATAAGGAACAGGTTTGAGGCTTTAAACCTAGTTGACAGAGAACCAGATCAACTATGGAGTGAAGTCAGAGACATTATCAGGGAAGAATGCAAAAAAGACAATACCTCTAGTTAAAAAGAGAAAGACCTCAATGGAATACTGAAGAAACTCTTAAAATGGTTAAAGAGAGAAGGAACACAAAAGCAAAAGGAGATAGCAACAAGGTCAAAACCCTAAATGCAACAATACAGTGACTAGTACATAGGGACAAATAGATCTATTATAATAGTTATTGCATAGAAATAGAAGAGGACAACAAAACAGAAGAACAAGAGCCCTATTCTAGAGAAATGAAAGGGAAATTTAAACCAAGTGCAGGGGAACACACTGACTGACTGAGATGAAATAAAAGGAAGATGGAAGCAATACACTGAAGAACTGTATAAAAGAATTGCCAGGATGACAGATTCATTCATGGAGGAACCATATGATGAAGAACCAGAAATTTTAGAATGTGAAGTGAAAGCTGATCTTAAAATACTTGGAAGAAACAAATCATCAGGAACAGATGGCATACCAATGAAGTTGCTACAAGCTACTGAGACTGAATCTGTACAAACTTTGACAAAAATTTGTCAACAAATATAGAAAACTAAACAATGGCCCACAGACTGGAAGCGTTCCATATACATATCAATTCCAAAGAAAGGAGATCCCAGGGAATGTAGTAATTATTGAACTATTGCCTTAATATCCCATGCAAGTAAAGTAATGCTCAAGATTCTACAACAAAGGCTCTTACCATATATGGAGCGAGAAATCCCAGACATGCAAGCTGGATTTAGAAAGGGAAGAGGCACCAGAGATCATATCGCAAACATATGTTGGACAATGGAACGGAGCAAGGACTTTCAGAAGAAAATCACCCTGTGCTTTATAGACTACATCAATGCCTCTGACTGTGTAGATCATGAAAAACTATGGAATGCTTTAAAAGAAATGGGGGTGCCACAGCATCTGATTGTCCTGATGCACAACCTATACTCTGGACAAAAGGCTACTGTAAGGACAGAATATGGAGAAACCGATTGGTCCCCATTGGAAAGGGTGTGAGACAGGGGTGTATTTTATCACCCTATTGGTTTAATCTGTACGCAGAACATATCATACGGAAAGTGGGATTGGACCAAGATGAAGGAGGTGTGAAAATTGGAGGAAAAAACATCAATAATTTAAGATATGCAGACTATACCATACTACTACCAGAAACCAGTAATAATTTGAAATGAATGCTGATGAAAGTTAAAGAGGAAAGCACAAAAGCAGGACTACAGCTGAACATCAAAAAGACTAAAGTAAAGGCAACAGAAGATTTATGTAACTTTAAAGCTGACAATGAGGACATTAAACTTGTCAAGGATTTCAATACCACAACACAGTCATTAACCAAAATGGAGACAATAGTCAAGAAATCAGAAGAAGGCTAGGACTGGGCAGGGCAGCTATGAGAGTACTAGAAAAGGTCCTCAAATGCAAAAATGTATCACTGAACACTAAAGTCAGGATCATTCAGACCATGGTATTCCTGATCTCTATGTATGGATGTGAAAGTTGGACCGTGAAAAAAGCAGAGAAGAGAAAAATCAGCTCATTTGAAATGTGGTGTTGGAGGAGAGCTTTGCCGATACCATTGACCGCAAAAAAGACCAAAAATTGGGTGTCGGAACAAATTAAACCAGAACTGTCACTAGAAGCCAAAATGATGAAACTGTGGTTATCATACTTTGGACACCTCATGAGAAGACATGATTCACTAGAAAAGACAATAATGCTAGGAAAAACAGAAGGGAGTAGAAAAAGAGGAAGACCAAACAAGAGATGGACATTCCATAAAGGAAGCCACAGACCTGAACATACAAGATCTGAACAGGGTGGTTCATGACAGATGCTATTGGAGGTCACTGTTTCATAGGGTTGCCATAAGTCATAATCAACTTGAAGGCACATAGCAACAGCAACAGGAAGTCTAATAGTTTTATCAAAATTGTTTTGGCTTCTCTCGAAATATGCAGATAAGTTGTCTGATGAGGAACCAACACATTTTCTGCTAATTTTGCTTTAGGGAAAAGTTTTGGTTGCAATGTTTCTGATGTTCAAGGTGTGATTGATCCCAACGTGTATGAAAGTTCTCCCCATGTACATCAGGAATGAGGAATCTCAGGCCTGGTGGACAGGCAACCACAGCCCTCCAGACCTCTCTGACTGGCCCTAGGGGCTCTCCCCAGGCCACTCACCATCCCAAGTCACACCATAATCTAGGGATGAGTGGGAGTTTCGATTCAGTTCCCATTTCAAGAAGAATTGATCAAATTTGGAATTTCTGAAAAAATATGAGAATCGAAACACAACCATCATTTGAAATTTGCATTTATTAGAATTTGGGGATGCAGTTTGCCAACTAAATAACATTTACAAATTGCATGTATTAGGCAAAAGTGTGCATAAAAATGAATACAGGAGTGAAAATAACACAAAAAGGCATGAAATGATGAGAAACAGCTTGCAAACATGTGTACCTTTGTCAAAACTGCCTACAAAAATGTGTTTGTTTGGAGATATTCACACTAAAATGGTGGAGAATTTTCATGAGGATAATTTTTTTAAAAAAATTGCAGATTGCTGTAGAAATGTAGAGTAGTGGAAAAATGAGAAACTGAGAGAACTGAAACAGACAGATCTTTCCATCCCTACCATTAAGCCTGATTTGCACCCTACTTGAGTGTTTTTGCCTGGCTGGAATTTGTCCTTGAACTCTGATAATGCTTCTTCCTTGCCTGGTGGAAGAGAGTGAGGAGTGTGCTAGTTTGTGTAGAAGCTAGCCTACTGTACAAAGGTAAAATTCACATTTATTGCTCTGCCCACTTTTGCCTCTGGTACCACCTACTACTGGCATGGGGCCTCTGGGCAGTTGTCCAAAAGGGAATGTGGCCCTCCAGCTGAAAAAGAGTCTCCACCCCTGTGCTACGTCATGGGCTATCTACACATAGGCAATGGAAACATGGAGCAGGACTGGGGAAACTCAGGATGACAGAAGGGGGTCATCCAGTGACATTTTTAATATAACAGGCTGAGCAGGGATTGCTTCCCAGTGAGGGACCATGTTTGGTAGCTTCTGACCATGAAATGAGCTCAGTGTTGCCCACAGAATGCACGAGAGAAAGATGTAAGTTCCAGAATAGTAATTGAGACGGCAACAAGCTTCAGAATATTTTGCCCTAAAAGGCAGCCTATACATAAATAAATAAATACTCCCCTTGCTTCTAAATTAAGGAGATGTGCCAAAATGCACCGAGCATAAATACACTGGAAGAAAAAAAATCTCTGGGCAACAAAATCCCCTTTTGCTGGATTGCAGGACTTTTGGGAACACTCCACTCTTTTACAGTTCAGGCACTTGAAATTTCAGTAGTGTGTAGCAAAGCTCTCTCATGCACATGATTGCAGAGGTTTCCATATGCCTTTCATTTACTGGAACAGAGACTGTAGCTTAAATCAGATGCTAATCTAGATGTGCCAGTGTGTTTATCTTCTCTGCATTGGTTTTAACAGGATGTCTATTTGAATATGCATCCCCATCCCCATACTTAGGTTGTGGACACTCTTTAGATACATTCTTGTATCTTTACATGATGTTCACGGAAGCATCTCTTTGGGGATCTTTGCTGACAGTGACTGCACACCACAGATATTATTGCAATGGACACAATTACCTTAAAAATGCAAATATTGTCTTGTTTATTTGGGGTAGTTAGCAAGAAGCAACAAATGCCAATTTAAATTAATATATATGTTTATCTACACAAAACAGCATACAATAAGTAAAAAGGTTTTGCAGTGTGGTGCCAGCTCGGAAAGATAGAGTAGCAAACTGGCTAGTTGTTACAAGTTACACATATTACCGATCCCCATGTTGTCTAGACAGTTTCTGTTAAGGAGATAGAGACAGGTAGGGATCCACCTTATAAGGAGGGTAGGTGCTAGGGAACCATGGAGACATCAACAGAGGCCAAAATGCATTGGGGGAACAGCTTGAATGGAAATGCCTGGGTTTTGGATTAGCACAAGAGTTCAAAGATACCAAGATTAGAGAAATGAGAAAGGTAGAACGAAGGAGCTGGCTGCTAAACATTACCATCATTAGTCATGAGGTAGGGGAGGCAAAGAGAAGTAATGTTCTAAATGTATTTATTTATTTATTACATTTATATACTGCCCCATAGCCGAAGCTCTCTGGGTGGTTTAGAGCAATTAAAAACATTAAAAACAAATATACAAATTTTAAAACATAAATATATATATATATAATTTATTTTTTTAAAAAAACAATTTAAAAACACATGCTAAAATGCCTGGGAGAAGAGGAAAGTCCTGACCTGGCACCGAAAAGGTAACAGTGTTGGCGCAAGGCGCACCTCATCAGAGTGAACATTCCATAATTTGGGGGCCACTGCTGAGAAGGCCCTCTCCCTTGTTGCCAGACTCCCAGCTTCCCTCTGAGTAGGCACCCGGAGGAGGGCCTTGGATGGTGAGCATAGTGTATGGGTGGGTTCATGTCAGGAGAGGCTGTCAATCAGGTACTGTAGTCCTAAGCCGTGTAAGGCTTTATAGGTTAAAACCAGCACCTTGAATTGAGCTTGGAAACATACTGGCAGCCAATGCAAGCAGGCCAGAATCTGTTTTATATGTTCAAACCTTCTGGTCCCTGTTACCAATCTGGCCGCTGCATTTTGCACAAGCTGCAGCTTCCGAACTGTCTTCAAAGGCAGCCCCACATAGAGCATATTGCAGTAATCTAACTTGGAGGTTACCAGAGCATGGAACACTGAAGCCAGGTTATCACTGTCCAGAGAGGGGCGTAGCTGGGCCACCAACCAAAGTTGGTAGAAGGAACTCTGTGCCACCGAGGCTACCTGAGCCTCAAGTGACAGAGATGGTTCTAGGAGAACTCCCCAAGCAACGAACCTGCTGCTTCAGGGGGAGTGCAACCCCATCCAGGACAGGTTGAACATCCACCATCTAGTCAGAAGGACCACCCACTAGCAGCATCTCAGTCTTATCTGGATTGAGCCTCAGTTTATTAGCCCTCATCCAGTCCATTGTCGCAGCCAGGCACCAGTTCAGCACATTGACAGCCTCACCTGAAGAAGATGAAAAGGAGGAATAGAGCTGCGTGTCATCAGCATACTGATGGCAACGCACTCCAAAGCTCAGGATGACTGCACCCAACACTTTCATGTAGATGTTGAACAGCATGGGGGACAGAACTGACCCCTGCAGAATCTTATACTGGAGACTCCAGGGTGCCAAGCAATGTTCCCCAAGCACCACCTTCTGGAGCTGACCTGCCATGCAGTCCCTCCCACTCCCAACTCAGCCAGTAAATGGTATTGAAAGGATAACATGGTCGATGGTATCGAAAGCCGCTGAGAGGTCAAGGAGAATCAAAAGAGTCACACTTCCCCGTCTCTCTCCCAACAGAGGTCATCATACAGGGTGACCAAAGCTGTTTCCGTGCCAAAACCAGGCCTGAAACCCGACTGAAATGGATCCAGATAATCGGTCTCATCCAAGCATGTCTGGAGCTGACCTGCCATCACTCGTTCAAGGACCTTGCCCAGGAATGGAACATTTGCTACCGGCCTATAATTATTATGATTTTCTGGGTCTAGGGAGGGTCTCTTAGGAGTAGTCTCACTACACCCTCTTTCAGGCAGCCAGGGACCACCCCCTCTCACAGAGAGGCATTAATCACTTCCCTGGCCCAGAGAGCTGTTCCATCCCTGCTAGCTTTTATTAGCCAAGAAAGGCAAGGCTCCAGCACAGAAGTGGTTGCACGAACCTGTCCAACCACCTTGTCAACGTCCTCAAGCTGTACCAACTGAAACTGATCCAAGAAATTGGGACAAGGCTGTGCTCTGGATACCCCGCTAGATTCACCTGCTATAACACTGGAGTCTAAGTCCTGGCGGATGCTAAAGATTTTATCCTGGAAGTGCCTAGTAAATTCATTACAGCAGACCTCAGATGGTTCTACCATGTCCTTGGGGCCAACGTGTAACAGCCCCCAGACAATTCTGAAGAGCTCTGCTTGGCGGCAGATTGATGATTTGATAGTGGGAGCAAAATATTGGTTTTTTGCTGCCCTCACTGCCCCGAAATACAGCTTGCCATAGGCACTTACCAGTGCATAATTGTATCTACCAGGAGTTTGTCTCCATCTGCACTCAAGCCATCTCCTATATTGTTCCATTGCTCTCAGCTCTGGGTTATACCATGGAGCAGTATAAGCTGTACACAGGAGAGGGCACTCAGGAACAATTATGTCAACCACCCGGGTCATTTCTGTATTCCACAGCAACCAGGGTTTCGACAGGAGTGCCTAACTTTCACTGATTCCTTGGCAAAAGCACCTTTCTCATTGCTCAGAACAAAGCCAAAATTAACACGTAATTCTGGGCTGTGTGCAAAGTTCCAGTTGAACTGAACTTCTCTGTAACAACTTAATGCAGTACCAAATATGTTACCTGTTGAAAGAAATGCAGTGTGGATGAGCAGACCAGATGTCCCTTAAAAATTATCAATATTACTATGTCATAAGTTTAATGGGCATGAGTTCACAATTCAAAGATGCATGAATGCAGGAAATTATCTGTCTACACACAGAAAAACACAGATACACAGAGAGGAGAAAAAACACTGGGGCTAAAAGGCCACAAAACTTTCCCAGCATGATCCTTAGTTTATCATCCAAGATTCTCCTCCAAGTGCCTGCTCTGGCAGAACTACATAGAGTTGCCACAAGGAAAAAGGCCTTCTCAGTAGTGGCTCCCTGTGAAATGCTCTCCCCAGGAAAGCACACCTGGTACCAACATTGGTATATTTTGGACCGCAGATCAAGAATTAATTCTACTCCCTGCGATTTGGTTTTTAATTCTTACTTCATGCTTATCGTCCAAATTTTGATGGTTTTATTAATGGTTATTTTATTGGTGATTGTACTAATATTTGCAGTGGTGGTTGGAGGTTGTAAATTGTTTTTAATTTATGCATGATTTCTTTTGTCTGTGATTTTATTTAATTGTATCTATTTTATATCTTTTTCTGTTCTATGGTGTAAATTGCCTTGAGGTGATGTGGCATAAGATAATGAATGAATAAATGAATATAAGATCATATATTATAAGATAAGAACAGAGTGATTAGTACTGGTGATAATATCTCACCAGCTATGCTATGCTAATTTAACATCTAGAGTAGGGTGTGGGGATCCATAGTTCCAACTAAGTCCAGTTTGAACAGAATCAAATTTGCTGATAAATTCTTATTCAGCATTGCTAAGATAGTGCTTCTTTTCATGTCTTTTTGTTGAAGCATGGTGACTTTAAGGTTAACAGCAGAATGTCCTGAGAGACTGAAATGTTATTTCACTGTTTTTTTGATTGGGGCTTTTTGATGACAGCTTTATTCTCTTGAATAGAGACCAACCTGTCAATTCTATGCAAACCAAAGAAGGACATTGTTGACAGGTGATAGCATATATCAGAGGATGTGTAGATAAATGAGTCCCTGATAGGATGGGTGATGTTATTAGGTCTTCTAACAGCTGTCTGGATAGATACGGGGACTTAATTGACACCTGGATTTGTTCCAGGGCCTAGTCCCTGGATTGTGCTGTTGTTGTTTTGTGATCTAGTGTCGTTGGAGCAGGCTGGCATTCTCACACACCTATATGATCTTTCTTTATGACACAGGGTCAGCACAGGTTTTTCTTCATGGGTTCCTAAATACTACACTCTAGCATGAATTGTGTCACTCCCTTGAATAGCGTGAAACACATCCAAAGTTTTTTCATTAATAGTACACTTCTCAAGGACATTTTAGGCTACTCTAATCCCTGCATGGCTGTAACAGTAGCAGATTATGAGATCCTGAAGCAACATTTTGTTTTTCAATCTTAGAGGCTCACTTCCCTAGGGAGAAAGAATAAAGTCATTTTCCTAGAAAGTTCAGCTAGTTCAAGGGAAAAAAAAATGTCTTTAATGCTGATAACCTGGAAAGAAAGAAAGATAGAAACTAGCTGATTGTCACTGGCTTTGTTGTTTTGTGTTTGCCAACATGGATATGAATACAAAATAAATAAAATGAACATGTTCCTTTACACTGCCATAATATATTATTATAAATCTAAGCTTTGTTCACTGAAGAAGAGAACACTACCATTTCACATAATAGCATTTTAGAGTTCTGTTTTTTTCTTTAAAAAAAATCAAAATGCTGCTTTTCATTTCATTTAATTTCAGTTTCTTTTTCACAGTGGTGTATACAGCATTTATCTGGTCATCTGCTTTATCAGTCTTAGTCCTAACCGTAGATACGTGTGTGTGTGTGTGTGTGTATCTGTGTGTTTAATTGATGTACTAATTTATCCCCACTCAAACTTTATGGATGGGGCATTATGCCAATTACATAAAAATTCACAATTAAATGTAGACTCTACCTCAGAAAAGTCTGTCTGAGAACGTAACATTTGTTGCAGTTCTGCCATTTTTTTAACATTTACAGCATTAAACAACAGTGGTCCACCTGCCAGGAAGCTAGTGTTGTAGCTCTGCCCCACCCGGCAAACTGATTCGGATAAAACAGCAGCAGATTGCTCTTTACTGTCACAAAGGTGGAGAAGCAGTTGTGGGATTTTTTGCCTCAGATACCAAAATAACATGGCTAGACTTGGGTACTGTACAGCTTGACTTGCAGAGGACACCATTTGATACTCCAGCAAAAATGTCTTGGCTGTCCCTATACATGTCTACATCTTTTTAATGAGATGAGAGAAGACAGTATGAAGGTTTAAAGCACAGAGTATTCATACATGGTGTTCTCCTTTTCCAAAACTTTTTCTGAGAAGCCACCTAGCAACAAGGGAAGGAAGAGGAATAAAAGAAATAGGTTAGACCTCGGTTAGGGAGCCTGGCTATGCAGCCCACTTAGGCTCCTCCAGCATCTGCCTTAGAATCCAGCAGGAACAGGTTTAGACAAATACTATCCTTTTTCTCAGCTCCCTGTTGTACCTATTTACAACCACAGCACCAGTAGGCCTGGCTAAGTCTCAATCTTGAACCTAGTGGTTGTGCATGATGGATTGTCCCTTTGAAAATCCATCTTGTAGCACAGTCCTAAGCACACTTAATTCAATGGTCGGTCCTAGTGTGTTCAATGGGATACACTGCCTAATAAGTGAGTTTAAGAATGTTAAAACCCGAGCTTCCAATGGTGTATTTCTCACACTGACTTGTAGGATAAATTATATTGTCTTGCTTGGGTATGATCCTGTGCATTTGCCACATACACATGCAAAAAACAACAACCCAAGGATTACTTGCCAGTCATGAGCAGATCCACAGCTGAGTAGGCACACCAGCTTGCTGACTGGAATACCAGTCAAGTTTGGGGCACCTACCCATAAGCAATATTGCTGTGCCAAAACCTGTCCTCTAATTTGTGTGCATTTTTTCTTTCCTTAAAAATATTTCTTCAGCAGTCTGCAGCCTCTCCAGCTGCTCATGATTCCAGATCTGAAAAAGGCCCATGGGAAGTGCTAATTCATGATGTTTTCTCTTGGGCTTTATCTCAAGCACAGGAATCTAGAGAGACTGGCTACTGGGCATCTGAGACTGGTATTGTTAAGGGAAGTTCTTCCTTTTCCCTTAAAAAAACAACAGTAATGTATTTCAAAGTAAATAGACTTTATTCTTTTTTATGACAAACAGCTGTCAGGCACACAGGAGATAGCCTCCTCACCTTCTTGTGCCAACAAGAAAGCGCAGCTGAGGAAGTTATGGGTTTTCCAGGGAACATACAGATAGGAAGGCCACAGAGTGTCCATCACTAAATAGATGATTTGCAGAATAAAAAAATAATTAATCTCTTGGGGACCACATGCTAATTGTGGGCAGGGCCAGAGCAAATGTAGATATGACCACTCCTTTTACTGCCTCCTCTTTCCTCACTCTGTATTTCTGATGCTTGTTCTCTCTCTTACTCTCTCTCTCTCTCTGAAGCAGGCTGCTGGGGTAGGGAGATATAGCTCTTACCAGAGCTCTAAACTGATTGCTTGCAGAGAGCCTTTGTTATTAGCAGGATGCATGAAATGAGGCTGAGGGATGCATGCACCCTTAAGTCTACAGGATGCCCCTTCATCATTTATTTATTTTATTTATTTAATTACATTTCTAGACCGCCCTATAGCAGAAAGCTCTCAGGGCAGTGTACAACAAATAAAATCACAATTAAAATATGAGCAAGTGTGAAAAATATAATACAATTATAAAAACATTAAACATGATAAAAATCCGAAATAGAATTGCCATTGAGTTTATAAATTAAAATCCATATTAGGTTTAAAATTAAATTTAAAATGTTTAAAAAGCCTGGGCGAAAAGGTAGGTTTTTACCTGGCGCTGAAAAGATAACAAAGAAGGCGCCAGGCGTATCTCGTCTGGGAGGGCATTCCATAGTTCGGGGGCCACCACCGAGAAGGCCCTAGATCTAGTTGTTGATCTCCGGGCCTCTTTATGGGTTGGAACCCGGAGAAGGGCCTTCGACATCGAGCGTAGTGAACGGGTAGGTACATAGCAAGAGAGGCGCTCCACCAGGTATTGCGGTCCGATGCCGTTTAGGGCTTTATATGTAAGAACCAACACTTTGAATCTGGCCCGGAAACATATCGGTAGCCAGTGCAGCTGCGCCAGGACAGGTGTTATATGGTCAAATTTCTTTGTCCCAGTGAGAACTCTGGCCGCAGCATTTTGCACTAGCTGAAGTTTCCGAACCGTCTTCATAGGTAGCCCCATGTAGAGTGCATTACAGTAGTCCAATCTAGAGGTTACCATAGCATGGATAACTGAGGCGAGATTCTCCCTGTCCAGATAGGGTCGTAGTTGGGCTACCAGCCGAAGCTGGTAGAATGCATTCCGTGCCACCGAGGCTACCTGAGCCTCAAGTGACAGGAGCGGGTCTAATAAGACCCCCAAACTACGGACCTGCTCCTTTAGGGGGAGTGTAACCCCATCTAGGGCAGGTCGAACATCAACCATCTGGGCAGAGGGCCCTCCCACCAACAACATCTCAGTCTTGTTAGGATTGAGTTTCAGTTTATTAGCTCTCATCCAGCCCATTATCGCGGCCAGGCAGCGGTCTAGTACATCAACAGCCTCACCTGACGAAGATGAAAAGGAGTAGTAGAGCTGCGTATCATCAGCATATTGCTGGAAACGCACTCCAAAACTCCTGATGACCTCACCCAGCGGCTTCATATAGATATTGAAAAGCATGGGGGACAGAACTGAACCCTGCGGGACTCCATATTGGAGTACCCAGGGACTCCAGTAATGTTCCCCCAGCATCACCTTCTGGAGACGATTCCCGAGATAGGAGCAGAGCCACCGCCAAGCAGTGCCTCCCACTCCTAAATCCGTAAGTCGCTCCAGAAGGATACCATGGTCGATGGTATCAAACGCTGCTGAGAGATCAAGGAGAACCAACAGAGTTACACTCCCTCTGTCTTTCTCCCGACAGAGGTCATCATACAGGGCGACCAAGGCCGTTTCTGTACCAAACCCCGGCCGAAAGCCCGATTGAAATGGGTCCAGGATGACAATCATAGGATGACAATGCTCTTAATGATGTCTCTGTGGATGCTATTAAAAAGCAGGAAAGTTAATATGCATATTTTGAGTTCTTAACATTTTTAAAGCAAACCTGAATGTGGAACCCAAATTAAGGACACCCCAGCACGGGGGTGAGAACTGCATAGGCTGTTGCAAAAACATATCCCAGGAAAAAAAAAACAGCTGTTGTGGACACTGTTGTGGAATTGAAATTGAAAACTGAAAAATAAAACATATGTAGTCCAAGGATTTCTTCCTTTAACCCCATAGAACATCTCCTGGATTAGGACACAGCTATATATAAATTCCCTCTGTGTATGATATTTATTTATTTATTTTATTTAACAATATTTATATATCACTAAAAACCTCTAAGTGGTTTATAAAAGACATTGAAATTATCAATAAAACAGTTAAAACAATTATAAACATGTTTCAAACAATGAAAACAACAATGAACTAAAAAGAATAAAACACTTCACCATTTACATGTCTGGATAGGCTTGCCTAAATAAAGTTTTAAGCAGATACTGAAAGGAAAGAAATACAGCAAAGATGCCTGCCTGATGTCAATAGGCAGGGAGTTCCAAAGAGTAGGTGCTGTCATACTAAAAGAATGATTTCTTACAAAGGCAGAATATTATGTGGCACCTATAACAGAGCCAGTTCCACAGACTGAAGTGCTTTAGTGAGCACATATGGGTTAAGACAATCCCAACATTAACTGTTTCCAAGGGCCTTATATACCAATAGTAATACCCTGAACTTGGCCCAGTGACAAACTGGCAACCAATGCAGATCTCTGAGCAGAGGTGTTATATGTTGACAGGGTCTCACTCTTATCAGTAATCCAGCTGCAGTATTCTGTACCAACTGAC
The DNA here is from genome assembly GCF_030035675.1 of Rhineura floridana. Lineage (NCBI taxonomy): Eukaryota > Metazoa > Chordata > Lepidosauria > Squamata > Rhineuridae > Rhineura > Rhineura floridana. The sequence goes on along the minus strand of NC_084480.1, from coordinate 199,148,997 downwards.
ATTTCTGGGTCATTTGCAAGAGAAGCCCCACATAGAGCGCACAGCAGTAATCCAATCTTGAAGTCACCAATGCCTGAACCACTATGGCTAGCTCTTCTGGTCAAGGAATGGTCATAATTTTCTTACCAGGTGCAGCTGACAAAAGGCATTTGGCCCCACACCACCAAGAAAGACTCAAGATGCAAAGTTTGGGAAAATGTTATTAAAATATAACAATGAATTAAGAGAACCTGCAGACCAAATTAACCAAATTAACTTAATTAAAACCTGTTTGGGCAGGTGAAGTTCAATCTACATCAGGTAGGGAAACATCCCCCAGACCCCTAGGCAACTCAACAGCCATAGGCTGCAGCCTCTCAGCCAAGGATGTGAATAAATCTGTCCCACCCTGCTAGGTGAAACCTGGGTGGTCACCCACCCTGTGCATCCGGACCCCACCACACTGGTGTTCACCAAAATGCACAAGATAGGTTCCAGGGGCACCCCCCAGGCATAAAGCACTGGGAGTTCCCCAAAGGGGGCTCCTAATCCCGTAACTGCCTCAGTATATCTCATACTAACCCTCAACCTCCTCACCTGCCCAAACTTCATGCCAATTGTCAGCAGCCCTGCCACTTGAAAAACCAATTGAATTATGCCCCTCAGTATGGAGTAGGCAAACCAAAGAAAAGACACACACCCTCCCAAAAAAATTCCTAATGAGCCCCCAAGCTGAGCTCATTCCCTAGCTGAACTCATACTGAAAGGGTGGGAGGGCAGGCACAGAAAAAAGCAAAAGAGGGAGAGCTGGGGGCAAACTTATAGGCCTTGCTCCAAACTCCTGCCCCATTGGATCCAGGGACATACGTGACCTTCCTCCTCCCTTGGGCCAAACCACCCGAGTCTTCCTAAAGAAAGGAGGAGTGGAGGCAAAAGCACCCCCATTGAAGGTGGGACCAACATTCTAGGCACTCAGAATACCAGTGTCTTGCCAAGATTCAAGGTCAGCTTATTTTCCTCCATCCATTCCACCACTGAGTCCAGGCACTGGTTAACAGCCCACACATCCACTTTGATTTGGATGTTACGGAGAAGAAGAGTTCAGTATCATCAGCATATATAGTTTATACAGCCACAAGAGTGGCTGTATAATGTAGCCAGCATGATTTTTTTTTGCATTCTGCAATGTTAAATTGAAAATACCCACATGCCATTATGCTTCCCATAAGCCCATTTCAAAACAAAACCTTACAACACTTATAGTCCTGAACTCAGAAATGCTTGCTTAACAACCCTCTAAGTTTTCATGGTGATACACAGAACACTCAGAGAGAATCCAGAGTTCAAAGTCTAAAACAATCAAAAAAATCCAGACCACTGTTGGACTTTTTTCTGTCAGTGGTCTCATAATTTGTTGAAATTAATTAAAAATCAGTCATGTTAACAGAGTGCCTGTAATCCCATTACTGACCTTGCCCCATACTCTGACCTTTATCTTCTGCAGTTTAAATGTTAAAAAAAAATGCCTGACTGATTTTTAATTAATTTAAGAAATTTAACAGTGAAGCCTATTATAGCTCTAGGGCTGCTCAGTAAGAACCAACTGTCAGTGTTCTAAAAGCCAGACTCACAGCTGTTTGGCTTGGCTAATCCATGGTGCAGAGTGGTAAGCGGTGGTAACGCAGCTGGAGCTCTGCTCATGGCCGGAGTTCAATTCCAATGGAAGGAGGAAGTCAAATCTCTGGTAAAAGGGGTCAAGGTCCACTCACCCTTCCATCCATCCGTGGTCGGTAAAATGAGTACCGCCAGGGAAGGAACTGGCAATCCCACCCCATATATATGGTCTGCCTAGTAAACATCGCAAGTCATCACCCTAAGAGTCAGAAACGACTCGCACTATAAGTGCGGGGACACCTTTACCTTTTACAATATCTCATAGAGGAGGTAAGGTCACTACAGCTGTTCAATTTCCCTGTTTTTTTAAAGTTTGGTAGAAATATCTGTTGGCTATATTATGTTCTTAACCTTCCAGGGTTTTTTTTGCCTATTAGTGAATATTAAATAGCATTGGGGATAACATGATAGCAAGTACATTCTCAGCAAGAATTGCTCTGTAAAGCTTTCCTGTTCCTAAAGGATCATACACATAAAATGATACAGATAATACTAGCTGTACTGAGAATCACAGTAGTTATTTCCTTAATGGGTGGACTGTCACTTTTAGCCTTTCCAAGAGTGGTTTGCCTTTTAAAACTGTGAGGTCTGTCTCTGAAAAATACTTTAGGATGGGCAAATCTGATCATTTCAGTTTCTCTCAGTTTCTCATTTTTCTAGTCTTAAAGTCAGTTCTACATTTCCACATCAGTTTGCAATTTTTTTTAAAAAAAAGTCCTAATAAAAATTCATCAGCATTTCAATGCAAATTTATGCTAAGATGCACATTTGTATGCATTTTTTATTCATCTGCACATTTTTGCAAATCAATTTCGCCTAATGTAATCCATTTTGTATGTTATTTTCACTAATATGTGCATTTCTATGGATACTTTACTGCATTTTTGTGTATGCATTACTTGAATGGAGAACTGCACTGCAAAATTCAGAGATGCGTGTCTTCCAAAGGATGGCTGTGTTTCTATTTGCGTATTGTTTCAGAGAACAAATCAGGCAGGTTCACCTTTAAATGTGATCTGAATACAATTTCTCCACAACATCTCTAAATATATCATTTTTTCCATGTATAGATCTGTCTTCAGATAATAAAAGTTAACTTAGAAAGGATAAATTAATTGTTTTAGTCCAAAGACAGAAAGAAAGTGGATTAATGAGGAAAAGCTTGCCATTACATTAAGTAGCCAAATCTACCCATATTCTAAATGGTACAAGAAATAATATTGGCTGGATCAATTATATCAGATTTGTTAACTCCCTGGCATTTGTCTTTAAGGCACACTGTTCAGGGGATAATCCACCGCTATGATTCCAGAGCCCTCAAATGCAATGGTGGTGGGAGACTATACATGTTTCATCGTTTTTATATTAACGTTTCCTATCCTGCCAAATCAACCCATTGTGGCCTCTCTTAATAATAATGCAGTGATGAAAAAACCTTACGCATTAAAACAAAATAGCCAAACAGCAAGCCTATACAAACAGATAGGTAAGAATGAAAAAGCTAGGCTAACACTGAGATCAGTGCCACTATCCACCCCTGATAGTCTAAAGCACTGACCTTCAATTTGTAGGTTTGTGTATATGCATAAAACCTAATTATATATATTAACAAACCTTTTGGGTTCTGGTCCATAACTGGATCACAAGCTGAAATGAAACTGGATCATATCAGGGCCATCATTATTATTTTCTGTTTCATTGCAACTTTTTTTAAGAGAAGGAAAAAGAGAACAATAGAGTGAAGGACCAGCTCCAGGTTTTTGGGGGCTCTTGGGTTCATGGTATCAGACAGAAGGCCCCTCCACTCTTCCCGTTTCTCCTCAAAACATGTCCCTCCTTCTTGGCCTCATCCCTTTAAACTAAAACATTTTTCCCTAGGATGGTGACCCTCTGTTTTTAAAGCAAAACAATACAAACTTGTGTGTTTCACTTTTAAAAATCAGAATAATTTAGAGACAAACAATGCCTTCCTTCCCAACACATCAGCTCTGGGGTCCTGGTGAGGTGGAGGACAGCCAGTGTGTGATGGCACAGTGCAGCAGGTTTGGCCCCAGGGCAAGGGGCCCTTCTGCACTCCTGGGGCCTTTGTCAGAGCCCATGCTGGCCAAATACTACTGCTGGCTATGATGGTGAGAGGGAGGGGGGAATGTGTGTGTGTGTGTGTGGGAGCTGACAGAGAGGAAGAGAAAGAGAAAGAGCCATATCCAGTGCTCGGCTGCTTGAATGGACTTCCATGCATCCAACAGAATGTCTTCTTCCTGTTTTGTTCCCTTCAGCGTCCTCCCCCACCCCCTAAAAATCAGCTCTAGGGGATTGGAGGGCCCTCCAGAGCAGATTTGGGGGGATTCAGGGGGAGGATACCTGTGGAATCCCACTAGCAAATCACTGGATACAACCTCTAGAGGAGAGCCTGGCGTAAATGGTAAAACTTTAAATAAAAAGTTTAAAGTGAGTCACATGCTGTCCTTAAGTTTGACAAGAAGGATGTGTACTGTTCTAAAGATGCTGCATGTTACAGATTACGTGGAAGTGGCACAACTCTGCACATACTTCTGTATCATGCATGAAAGAGGAACCCATCATTTTCCTCACGGGGAACTAATGTGTGCTGCTGGTATGGGGATAGGCCTTACATCTCCCATTAGGGAAAATTGCATTTCCCCTTTCCATAAGACTTTAGGCCATTAGTGCTTAAACCCCTTCCCACTTTACCACCTCATGTGTGGGTGGTAACATGAGCACTTTTTTTTACATGGGGAGAGGTGAGGGCCAATTTTAGGGATGGAGTGGATTTTATCACTGATAGCATGGTGCTCCTTCTGGCATCACTGGTGGTCATTTTTTCCTCAGAATTTATTTAAATTTCTTGTATACCAGGGTGGTGAACAACACTAAAATAGATTATGAATTCATAGTATTAACAACACCACAAGGCACCAGCTAGACACATATAGCAGGCTAAGACATTCCAGAATTTAAAATGCTTGGGCAAAAGGAAGTGTCTTAATCTGGTGTAAAAAATAAAAATACAAAATTGTAATGTAGGAGTTTGGTGCACCTCTTCAGTGCCACCACTGAAAAAGCTTGCCCTTTGTTGGAGACAGCTTGAATGCCATTGTTCAAGATCCACTTTCAAGGGCCATGCAAGGAGCTCTTGGTTTTTCTGAGATTTGAAATAGACAGTATGACAGAGATACGGTTACTGTCATAAAAGCAGCCTATCCATCTCCTTCTCCCTTCATGGCAAGATCAAGTGATAGAAAATACTAATGGCATGACATGGCATAATCACACTGAAAGTTTCACCCTCTTCACTCCATTTCACCGGCTGCCATTTTGAGGAAACTTACAGATTGATGACATCAGGCCACTAATTGTTAATTACTACATATTACTGAGGAGGGGGGTATGGGACTGTAGCTTTTGCTGTACTGTCTACTTTGAAAATAGATATTTGTGGGAGACATTTGCTCTAGAATTTACAGTCTAGATGCACAAGTCAATAGGCCAACATAAGATAAAGGTGATAAATAGAGGCAGTATCTATTTTTGATTTGGAATAATTTACGACGGTATGGTAATTCAGCCACTAGGTGTCACCCAAAAGAACTGAAGAGAGTCTATTTAAACACTTAGTTTGCTTTTGTTTTCTTTTGCTTTCCAATTCAGATTGTGCCACATACATTCTTAACGTGATTCAAAGCTCTGTAGGTGGCATAGCCAATTATTTCAGAAGCCATAGGAGGGCTGCAAAATAATATGTCAGTGATTAAAATGAATTTACTATAAATACAAATCAACAACTTTTCTCACAAAAGCTGCATTTTTGGTGTGCTATCCTTCCGACATCTTGACATATCAAGGTAAGGGTGGAAAACCCTTTTACTCCCTTGTGGTCAAACTAGAGACAAACTAGAGACAGCACACCAGTGGTAAGTAGAGAAAGAGCAAATGTTTGGGGGAGGGGTGAGTAGGCTATGTTCCATCCAAGGAGAAGCCAGAGTTTTCTACACACATCCTCTAGATAGGCAAGAAAGGGGCGTTATCACATTTCAAGGACATAGTCCAGCCAGGCAAAAGCACTTGAGGAGGGTGTAGGACATGACATGGGGAAAGTTCCAAGGATGTACAGAGAAACATGAATGCAAGTTTAGTTCCAAGCCTTTGTGCACCATCCATGTTTCTTCAGTGGTCCTCTACCTAAAACAGAGAAATGTATGCAATAATTATATTTAATATCAGCTAATCAGAATTTCATATACTGTAAGTTACTGTTCACAATAATTTTATTTAATACATAATATGAAACCTGTTTACTGTAAAATCTAACAATCATATGAATATAAGAACCTTATAACTGAATTCCTTGACACCAAATACATATATTTAGACACCAGAATGACATCTTTTAAGTGTTCTCTGAGCCAAAAGAGGTGCAGTTAAAATTTGGCAGCAGCCATTTGGAAAGATGACTTCTAGCAAATCTGTTCCAGACTATAGTGATGTTAAACCAGGTTTTTCTTGTTTGCTTATATGTTATACTAAGTGGTTTTTTTGGTGAGACAAATCAGAACAGAATTTTTTATGGGACTGCAATACAGCGACAGGATTAGAAGGGCTGCATTTGGCCCATAGTCTGGAGATTCCCCGTCCCTGCATAAGGCCCTTGCATTTCTAGAGCTTATCACAGGAAGAAAGTTGATGTTTGGGCCTCTCACTCAGGGGAACACATTAAGCTTCCTTACATGGCATTTCTAGAGCTTGTTCTATACATAGACTAAGATATCCTGTTCAGGGTTAACAGGACAAAAACATCCCAAATCCTGAGATTTCAGGGGTGGACACTAGTGATGTCACAGGGTGGGCCCTAGTGATGTCATTAAGCACAAAAGATTAAGCTTCAAGCACAGTTGCTTGGAGCATACAATTAAAAAAAAATTTCTCTGATTGGAAATTAAGATCGAAATGTAAACTAAAAGATGGTGTTCCAAGGACCAACTGAAGTGACAGAATCATTCCTTCTCACCTGCTTAGGGCGCCTGGGTAAGGAACATTTAATCTAGCTTACTTGCTTCTGGCAAGAAGGGTTTAAGTGCCCTCAGGCTAGGTCAGTCACCAGAAGGTCTCCTGCTCCCCTGTTGCATTCACTATAGCTGCCCAATTTCCCTGCTTTTTAAAGTTGGATAGAAATATCTGTTGGCTATAGGTACATTCTTAAACCACAAGGTTTTTTGCCTGTTAGTTAATTTCTCTGCTTTTTAATCTGGGGGGTAAGAAATGGGACTCTGTGCAAATTTGCTGAGAATAGATTCATCATTTCCATTCGTATTGAGTTCAGTGGGATTTACTCCCCTGCAATCATGCTTAGGATAGGTGAAACTGACCACAGGTGATGGGGAGGGGAGGACAGGGAGGGGAGGAGGAAGGAGGAGGAGGGGGCATGTTTATTGAGTTCAGTGGGATTTACTCCCGTGCAATCATGCTTAGGATGGGTAAAAATGACCAGGGGGGAGGAGAATGAGGAGAGGAAGGGAGGGATGGTGGGATGGAGTGGGCAGGGGAGGAGGAAGAAAGTAGAGGGAAAGATGGGAGGAGGAAGGGAGAGGAGAGGGGAAGGAGGGGAAAGGCAGTTCTGATCATTTGTATACCTATTGAGTTCAATGGGATTTACTCCCATGCAATCATGCTTAGCATATGTAAAATTGACCAGGGGGGAGGAGGATGAGGAGAGGAAGGGAGGGATGGAGGGTTGAAGTGGGCAGGGGAAAAAATAGGGGAGGAGATGAAGAAGGGAAGAGGGAGGGAAGGAGGGGAAAGGCAGGTCTGATCAATTGCATGCTTCTTGAGTTCAGTGGGATTTACTCCCATGCAATCATGGCTAGGATAGGTAAAATGGACCGTGGGGGAGGGGAGAGTAGAGAGAAAGAGGAAGGGGGACAGGGGAGCAGAAGGAGGGGGAGGGAGAAGGGGGGATTGCAAATGGAAGGGGATGGAGAGGATTTTAAGGGGAGGGAAGGGATGAAGGAAGGGTGAGGGAAGGGGCAAAAGGGAGGTGATGTGAGGGAGAAGGGGAGGGCAGGTTTGATCATTTCCATGCCTATCAATGGGATTTACTCTCACACAATCATGCTGGAAAATGAAATGGACTGACTTCAAGTCGATTCCAACATATGGCGACCCTATGAATAGGTTTTCATAGTAAGCGGTATTCATAGGTGGTTTACCATTGCCTTCCTCTGAGGCTGAGAGGGAGTGACTGGCCCAAGATCACCCAGTGAGCTTCATGGCTGTGTGGGGATTCAAACCCTGTTTTTCCAAGTTGTAGTCCTAGGATAGGTAAAATTGACCATGGGGCAGGAGGAGGGTGTAGGGCAAAGAGAAGGGGAAGCAGGAGGAGGGGGAGGAGGGGTTTAGAAAGGGATGGGGAAGGGAGGGGTGAAGGGGAGGGAGGGGAAAAGAGGGAGGGGATAGGAGGGAGGAGGAGAGGAGAGCAGGTTTGATCATTTACATGCTTTTTGAGTTCAGTGGGATTTACTCCTGTACAATGCTGCTTAGAATAGGTGAAACTGACCTGGGGGATGGGCAGGGATGGGAGGGAGAGAGCAGGAAGGGGAGGGGGAGGGAGGAAGGGGGAAAGGTGATGGGAGGAGGTTGGGAGGGTGAGCACTGGGCAGAGGGGAAGCCCCTTTCCTTTCCAAAATCAAAACATTATGAACAGTATAATGTTTTCAGGGTTTCCCCCAGCTATTTATTCTACAGTAGGAACATGTAGCCTCCTACCCAAATTTAAATGAAAGCTGTCCCTAGACACATCCATACCAGACCTTTATTTCTCTTTAGACAGTCATGGCTTCTCCCAAAGTATCCTGGGAAGTGGAGTTAGTGAAGGGTGCTGAGAGTTGCTAGGAGATGCCCTGTTCCCCTCACAGAGCTTCAGTCAGAGTGGCTGACTGTTAAACCCCTCTGGCCACTGGAGCTCTATCAGAGGAATAGGAGTCTCCTCTCAGCACCCTTCACAAACTACACTTCCCAGAATTCTTTGGTGGAAGCCATGACTGTCTAAACTGAAATAAAGGTCTGGTTTGGGTGTGGCCCCCTGATTAGTCAAGCCAAGCAGTTGTGAGCCTGGCTTTTAGAACACTGGTAGTCGGTTCTTACTGAGCATACCGAACACTATTATCAAGTTCAATGTAAAATTTCTTAAATTAATTAAAAATCAGCCAGGGATTTTTAAAACTTGTGAATTGCAGAAGATGAGGGTCAGAGTATGGGGCAAGGTCAGTGATAGAATTACAGTTACTCTGTGAACATTACTGATTTTAAATTAATTTCAACAGATTATGAGAACTCAGAGAAAAAAGTACAAAAGGGGTCTGTTTTCTCTCTCTCTCTATTTACACTTTGAACTCTTGATTCTCTCTGATTGTTTTGTGTATCATCATGAAAATTTAGAGGGTTGTTAAGCAAGCATTTCTGAGTACAGGACTATAAATTTTGTAAGGTTTTGTTTTGAAATGAGCTTATGGGAAGCATTAGAATGGCATGGGGGTATTTTCATTTTAACATTGCGGAATGTGAAAAATCCATGCTGGCTATAGTTTACAGCCACTCTCGTGTCTGTATAATTAGTGCCAATACACACCTGCTTTCTGAGTGGCTTGTAAAATAATAGACAAAATATAAATTTAAAAGTCTATGTTGGGTAGCAGGTTTTTTTCATGTTAGGAAACTTCTGGTTGGATTGATGATAGCTATCCACACCATACATTTAAAGCACATTTAAAGTACATGGCTTCCCCCAAAGAATGCTGGGAACAGCAGTTTACCATAATTCTGAGCACCATTACCAAACTACAGTTTCCAGTCTTCTTTGGGGGAAGCCATGTGCTTTAAATGCATGGTGTAGATGTGACCAGAATCACTAAGGGACTACCTTGAGGCACCTCTATGGTGATAGGGGATTTCCTAGTCTGGCTTCCCAGAGCTATTTGGCCAGGGGTGGGGAAAAAACCACTTTCGAGGCTTAACTGACTCACACATCTAAGCCAAGGCTCAAATAGGTAGGGAGTTTTGGAAGTCACTTTTGGCTCAGCCCTAATTTAAATAGGCAACCATGTTTGTTGGATAATGTCTACTTCTAGCCATAAAGTGTGTTTCCTATCTCTTCAACAGCATGTGGGCTAGAGTATCAGTCCATCTTTAATAAAACAGAAAAAAAGTTTGAGAACAAGACAGAGCCCACTGATGAGGCCAAGCTTCCAAGAGATAGACAAGTTTGAAATCTCTTAGTGACAGGCAAAGGAAAAATAGATGCTCTCAAGAACGAGCAGGATTAACACGAAGACTGAGTGACAGACAGATCCCGTTGAGAACAAATCTTGGAAATCTTTTTAATATAAGGAATTTGGTGATGCTGTGAGCCCAACAAGTCTCTAGGAAAGCTTTGCAAATATGTCAGTGCTGATCCAGGTCCTGAACGATGAAGCAGCAAGCTTTACACTTTATAGGGTGTTAAAAGTGTATAGTGGGAGGAAAAGAGCCAAACAATCGATCGGTCTGTCTGTCTCTCTGTCTGTCTGTCATCTATCTATCTAGGTCTATATTTGCTTTTTGCTGTTGTTTTAAAATAAAAATAACTGTTCTTACGAAATTGTTTAATTTCTTTTTTAAAAAAACCATAAATTTGTCTTCTGCAATCAATTTTCAGGCAGCAGAATAAAATCTTCTGCTTGTGTGAATTGTCTTGGCTCAAATGAAACCAGAGTTACTAAGGGCACAATCTTACTGGTAGATATGCCAGACTGAGGAGCTTCAGGATGCGGCATAGCTGTGGCAACACAGGGAGGATGTCGGAGCTGCTGTGCTCCACCGGCAGAAGTCCCTCCAACCCGGGTGCAGCTGTGGTGCAACTGGGAACTCTGCTAATACCCAGGCATGGTCAGGGCTCAGCCCACTCGGCCGAAGGTCTGAAAAAAGGGTGTTCTGCAAGAGTGTTGTGTTGAGCACTCAGGAGCATAAGGAAATTTGTGTTTCCATAAAGACAGTGAAGAACTTGCTATTACAGGGTTAAACCAGCAACTGAGATGTGCCAAGGTCATAGGCAGCACATGTGCCAGGCAAGGGCACTAGTTATGTATATATTGCTGGGGAAACCAAAAGCAAGTGTGGGGGTTGTGGTAGATATCTGGAGAAGCTGGAAAGAATACTTTGTGTCAGTAAAGACTCTTAAACTGTCGACTGCCTGAGCCTGTTTCTTATCTGAAAACCTGAACCAGTTCTGAATGCTTTAGCCACTGGACTACGCTATTATTCGCATCACAACAGGGGTTATGGGCCCAGCCTACGGCCCAGTCTAAGGTTCGGTTCTAGTCAAGGTGGTCCAGAAGCAAGCGCAACAGAAGCTTGGAGACGTGGCCGTGTGTTGGAGAGGTGAGCAGCAGTGTGTTGCTGAGAATGGCTGTCACGTTATCAGCCGGAATGCCTCTGGAACGGCTCACAGAGAAGAATTATGCCAGCTGGTGACTTCGTATGCAAGCAAGACTTTTGGGAGGTGATTGATGCAGCCCCACTGGCAGCTCCGCAGCCTGCATGGACACGCAGAGATGAGAAGGCAAGATCATATATCATTTTGGTGTTATCTGACTCTCAGTTGTTGTATGTTCAAAATGAGCCAACAGCGAAGTGCATGTGGACAGTTTTGAACAGGGTTCATGTGAGACAGACAGCGGGAAGTAAAATATTTCTGGCAAGAAAACTTTATCAGATGTGACTGGCTGAGGAAAACACCATGTCTGAACATTTGCTGGAATTTAGGCGGCTGTTTGCTGAACTGCAGGAGAGAGGAGAGGAACACTCACATCTTCAAAGGGTGTATATCATCCTGTCTTCCCTGGATGACACCTGGAATTCTCTCATCACGTCTATGGAAGCGATGCCTGACGCGGGATTAAGTGAGGAATATGTTGCAGGCAAACTTCTTCAGGAATGGGAAAGAAAAAGAGAGGCCGAAAAGACGGAGCCAAAGGGAAGTAAGAAGGCGTACTTCAAAGACACAGTTAATGGACTGAAAGCCTGTTATTCCTGTGGTGAGACAACACATTTGCGGAGAGACTGTGCAGCCAAGCAGAGAGGACGAGGCTGGAAGCCTTCAAGCGTGAACTTAGTGAGTGCTGAGACTCATAAATCTGAAAATGCTCAGTGGGTGCTGGATTCGGGAGCAACCCATTGTTTGGTCAGAGACATGAACTTGTTTAATACTTTAAAATCCGTGCAAGAAGTTGTTGTTTTGGTGGATGGATCAAGAAGGGACGTTCTGGGCCGAGGAACCGTCAAGTTATGTAAGCTGAACACAATCATAACTGATGTATTATATGTGCCACAATTAGAATGTAACATATTGTCTGTTAAGAAATTGAATGACATGGGTTACACTGTAACATTTGCACATGGGAAGTGTAATGTACAAAAGGGTAATGAGGTCTGTATGCAGGGTTGCCTGAAAGACGCTCTATTTGTCATTCAAAGCAAACACGCAGGGTGTGCTACACTAAATGCAAACAGACAGACACATGAAAGCTGTGTACATGAATGGCACAGAAATCTAGGACATGCAAACTATGACACTATTATGAAAACTCCAAAGCATAGCGAGGATATGAAGCTGAAGGAGTGTGGGCAATTTTATGATTGTGATGCATGTAACAAAGCCAAAGCCACGGTAGCACCCATAAACAAAGAAGCAAAATGCACTACAGACACACCATATCAGTTAATACACATTGACTTGTCAGGACCATTGCAGAGTTCGAAAGGGGGTGCGAAGTACTTTATGGTTATTGTGGATGACTTTACGAGGTATTGCACTGTTTATTTGCTTAAGAGAAAAGAAGAGGCAGAGAAGAAACTGCATATGTTTATAGAGAAAGTGAAAGTGCAACATGGTGTCACTGTAAAGTGAATACGTTCTGATCAGGGGGGTGAATTCACAGGCAAAGCATTGCAAGAATACTTGGAGAGTAAAGTCATAGAACAAAACTTTACTGCCCCATTTTCACCGTTTCAGAATGGGACCACAGAGAGAAAAAATAGATCACTTCAAGAGGCTACGAGAGCCATGCTGAATGATTCAGAACTGACAAACGCGTTTTGGGAAAAATGCATCCTGTATGCTGCATATATTCAAAACATGTTGTTGCATAGAGCCCTCGGTCTGTCACCTTATGAGAAGCTTACAGGAAAGAAGCCAAGGTTGACTCACATTGCAAGGTTTGGGGCAAGGTGCTGGGTGCACGTACCTAAAGGAAAAAGGCTAGGGAAGCTAGCCCCAAGGGCACAGAGAGGAAATGTGCTTGGATTTCAGAACACATATTACAGAGTGTGGGTTCCTGATCAAAGGCAAGTTGTGCTTAGCAGAAGCATCAAAGTTCCAGGACAGGAGTGGGAACAAAACAAAAGTGTTGAGTTACATGGTTCACAAAATGCACTAACACAGGAGGTGAAAGAAGAAAATGAACTGCCAGGTTCGAGTTCAACTGGTAGTGGCACAGGGGAAGCTGAGCCTCACGTACCCTTAAGACACTCTGAAAGGGCTAATATAGGGAAGCCTCCTGACTGGTTTAGAGTTGGCCAAGTCAAAGGCCAGGATTCGTACACAGACAAAGAAATGGATGCTAATACTTTGTACATGACATGTTTGAAACCTCAAGTGCTGTAAATAAAGGAAACCTGGAAACCTGGAAATGTAAATGTAACTGCTGGAAGTGTAAAATGAGAAATGCTCTGTAATTGAAAGAAATGTTATTTGGTATAACAGGTATGACAAATGAAATGTAACTGTCTTTATGGAGGTGGGGACTGTTGAGCACTCAGGAGCATAAGGAAATGTGTGTTTCCATAAAGACAGTGAAGAACTTGCTATTACAGGGTTAAACCAGCAACCGAGACATGCCAAGGTCATAGGCAGCACATGTGCCAGGCAACGGCACTAGTTATGTATATATTGCTGGGGAAACCGAAAGCAAGTGTGGGGGTTGTGGTAGATGTCTGGAGAAGCTGGAAAGAATACTTTGTGTCAGTAAAGACTCTTAAACTGTCGACTGCCTGAGCCTGTTTCTTATCCGAAAACCTGAACCAGTTCTGAATGCTTTAGCCACTGGGCTACGCTATTATTCGCATCACACCATGTTGGTGGCGGAACCAAGGGGAGAGTTGCTTACGCCACATTCTGAGCCTGTTTGGCTCAGTCCTGTGACCTTCTGTCCCAAGAGCCAATAGGCCGGGAACAGAGATGGTAAATGCAGCCAGTGTCCTCCCCTCCCAGAGGCTCCCGAACAGAGGTTGGATGTGAAGGCCCCTTCTGCCAGTTCTGTAAGAAAGTAGCACCAGATGACATTAGTCTCCTTGTGTGGCCCACTAGGATGGGTATCAGTTTAGCCTCTTCATTCGTTCTAGGGTGGAAGATTGACATGTAGGCACCTGCCTTACTGAGGCTGAAAAGTTTGTTTAAACGTAATGAAGAGTTTTGTCTCACCTTTAAAAAAATGACATTGCTTTTGACATAAACTTTTGTTAGTGCAGCAGCAGAGCATCCAATTTACGCCATTTGTGGACTGACACATAGTGATAATTTTCAAATAGGGAAGCACATGGTAAATATGAAATAAGATTTCATGTTTACAGGTGTAGATATTTCTGCATCAGAAATATTGGGGGAAAGTTGAGAGAAACAAAAAGATTAAGCTGAGTTTGGGGAATCTGATCTTCAAACCTGGGGATATGTTTTCCAAATGCCCTTTCCCCATAGGAAGTGCAATGAGGAAAAACCAGCAAGGCTGTTTCACTGCATAGTCTTGATTGCTGATCTTAGATCAGCTGCTTGTAGCCTAATTGCCTATTCCTTTCCTCTCATAACTGTTTGCATAAATGGTATAATAGTAGACAATACATAGACTAACATGATGTCACTAAGTACTCATCCTTTGATTACAGAGGAAAGAGATGGATATACTGTGCTACTGGAAAGAAGTTATGGAATACTGTAGGTTTAACAATAGCTGCATATGAAATGGCTGAAAAAGGTGTTGTTTACCATTATATACAGAGTGTAAGTTACCACATGCAAGCATCCATAGTCAGTTAATAATACATGGACATTGATACTGAGCATATAAATTCTGCAGATGAAATTTCACACACATAACCATTGTCAAGGTACAAGGGGTATGCATGCATATATATACACACATACACGTAGGGGCTCCAGCCCTATGTACTTCATGTGCCAACCCCTCCCCCATGTTGCCAAGGCACCTCTCTCCTCTCCTTACCTCAGGTTACTAAGTCCTACTGTCTCCTGCCCCCCATAGGTCACCAAACCTCCCCCTCACAGAGGTCACCAAGCCTCCTCCTCTGTCCCCCCACAGGTAACCAAGGCCCCTGCTCTCCTTTCCCCCCAGGGACTGCCATGCTTCTCTCCCCTCATGGGATCACCAAGCTTTGTCCTTTCTTCCCCCCTGAGGGGTCATGAAGCTTCCTCTCCTCCTCTGCCATCCACCATGGGTCACCAAGCTTTGTGTCCAGGTGGCATGGTAGGGATGCTGAGGCCTAGCAGAGGTGTGCTGGCCTGTCACTCTATGGCTCACCCAGGATACCAGCCATATGCTTTCCCATTTGATTTTGCCCTCTCCTCCCCAATAGGTCACCAAGTCTCTCTCTCTCTCTCTCTCTCACTCACTCATTCACTCACACACACACACACACACACACACACAGAAAGAGAGAGAGGGAGAGAGGGAGAGGGAGAGAGAGAGAGGTTGCCAAGCTTTCCCCCCTCATAAGTTGCAAAGCTTGCTCTCACCCACAGGCCGGCACCCTTCCTGTTTTGCAGGCGTTGCGGTAGCAATGCTGAAGCCTCCTGGAGTTACTTACCACAGCCACTCTATCCCCCTGTACACTGCCTATTGCTTTCCAGTCGCTCACTATCCCTCTCTCCATCACCGAGGTCATCAAGCTGCAGTTCACAGCCCCACAGACAGCAGTACCACCCATCTGCGGTGCTGCACACTGCAGGGTAATGGGTGCAGGGCATATAAATATTACACACACACCCCTAAATAAAAAAAATGTAAGCCCCTAACCCGTTATGTTGCAGTTCACTTGGCCACAGGTAGGTGGTGCTTCAAACTGCAGCTTGTCCAACCTGTTCTGGGCTCAAGGCAGGGGTGGGGAAGGAAGGAAGGCCTGAGAGAGGCTGACCAAGAAGGAAGGCAGGAGGGGGAAGAAGGAAGCCAGCCTAGGTGGTAGTTGCAGCCTTGGTGCCCAGACAGGCAGGAGGCCATAAGCATCCCAGAAGTGGTGGCCTGGGCATGCTGTGTGGTGATGCCATTTCTTGAGCGGGTGGCGGTGGTGGCCTGTAGCAGCGGTGGCCTAGGCATGTTGTGTGGCAGAGCAATTTCTCAAGAGGGCGGTGGCATGGGCCAGCAGCAGTGACCTGCAGTGGCACATGAACAAGTAAGGCAAGTGGGCCCAGTGTTGAGGCAGGCACATGCTAGCCAATGCCTATAGGCATTGGTTATTGTAAGGGGGCTGCCAGGAGGCCCTCAGAAGAGTGGGGCTGTCTGGGGGTTATCTGAAGGAAAGTCTGCCTGGGGATATGGGGGTTTAAGGGCAACCTCCTAAAATCTACAAAAACCTTGGCATGCTTTCCTCATCTAGGTATTTAGCTGCCAGACCACTTTGAAATCCTTTTATAAAAAGAACCCCAACATGATCAGAGTAGATGGGTGCCATAGAAGTGCATGTAGCAGGCAATGATTGAACACCCCAAGGCACAATATGCAATTAAAAACTAACAATCTGAGTTTATATGGCATTTCAATGTAGAAGGAAGAAACTACTTCTAAACTGGGGGGAAATGTATAAAAAGTTGAAAAATACAAGACTCCTTAGTCAAGTGCCTTTATATGAATGCCTGACTAAAGGTATTATGCTAGACAGGATCCCCCCAAACACACATGATTCCAACAGTCCATTGTTGTCAAGGCATTCCAAAAGTGTTCCAAAATGGAGTGAGCCACTTGTTACCTGTGTGTCATGTCCTTCATCTAGGTAGACACCTGTAAAAAAATAACATGCTTACTGAATGTGCTACTGTTTTGTTTCAAAGAGTTTTTGGGATGATTTACTGTGTGCTAAAGGAATGCAATGTCATCAAGGTCACAGTTTTGGACCTTACATAGGAGGATATTTCAGAGCTTTGGGATCATTGCGGTAAGAGCCATGTTTCTATCTATGATGATTTCACTTCCTGTAATGGGGGAGTGAAGAGCCAGCCTTGAGCTGATAATTGCAAAAAATGTGCAGTTCCTACAGTGTTTCGGAACCTGGACATTAAGGCTCTAAAGTAGGATGGGGAACCTGTGGCCCTCTAGGCGTTGGTGGACTCCTGTTCCCATCAGCCCCAGCCAACATGGCCAATTATTACGGATGATGGGAATTGAAAGTTCAGCAACATCTGAAGTACCACAGGTTTCCCATCTGGGTTCAATTTATTCTGAGCTGCAGGTTCTGTAGTATATTAATTCTAAGCTAGCTGTTGGTGTTTTATTTGTAGTGAGTTTTTTTTATTATTATATTGATTTTATTATGCTTTTAAATTATACCATGAATCCTGGTGGATAAATAAATGCATATATGTATGGAAGAGAAAAACATGTTTCATTATCAAAGCCCCCTTTTCTAAAATATTAACATACATCTAATTGTATGAACTGATTTAAGCGGGTGTTTCAAATAGTTTGAATGTCCTATGTAATGATTTCTGAACAGCAAACAATGCTCTAATTCTTTTCAAGTGTGCTTGAAATATAGATGTGTTATATGGATATGTTTAATCAGAGGTAATATAAATTATTTTCCCCAAAAATGTTTTATTGAGGGTTGCACAGTTACAAATATAATTGCACATACAAAATGGAAAATGGAAATGGACTGCCTTCAAGTTGATCCCTACTTATGGCTACCCTATGAATAGGGTTTTCATGGTAAGAGGTATTCAGAGGAGGTTTACCATTGCCTCCCTCTGAGGCTAGTCTTCCTCTGCTGGCTGGGGCCTGCTCAGCTTGCCACAGCTGCACAAGCCAGCCCCTTCCTTGTCAGCCACTGCCAGCTGGGGGGCAACTGGGCTACTTGGGACTATGCAGCTTGCCCACAGCTGCACAGGTGGCAGGGCACGTAACCCCTGTGGGGGTGATCATTAGCTTGACACCCAGGAGACATGAGTGGGGATTTGAACTCACAGACTCTGGACTCCCAGTCAGGCTGTCCTCCTCACTGTGCTATACCACCTCTATACAAAATGGAACAAGGAGAAATTTGTACCTGAGCTGTGTTACATCACAGAATAATTCTAAAAAATATCTCATTTTAAATAATATAAACTTAAACAATATATAAATGATTTTTTTAAAAAAACAAATACACAGTTTTCCATGAGTCAACCAGCACTCACTCATTCCTATTAAGAGTAACACAAAGAGAACCAATTAATAACAAATGTGGTGAAATATCAAATGGGTAGGGAATTACAAATGTACAGTTACAGTGGAGGAATACAAGGGTTGGTTTTTTGAAATCCCCCATCTAAGCAAGGTAACCACTTTTAACTATGTCCATTATCTACTTTTGATCTACATTTTTATCTATTCTTATAGCTAATGAGGAACAAATTACTTATTACTCAAGAATGACACTAACTACCCACTCTTGCACAAAAAGAGAATATTACAATTTACATTTAAATGAGATTTGAAATGTTAATGAACAGAGTCGGTATTCTAATTATCTCTACAAATACATTACATTAAGGTGAACTTTTCTTGATGAATTACTCTTGGAATCCTGCTCCAGCAATGGCCGCAGCAGTTCTTCTGCTCTGGTTACACCCTGACAGTATTTACCATTGCAAGCCTTTGCTCAACCTCAGACCATAAGAACTACCTTGCTGGATCAGACCAAAGCTTCATGTCACTGAACAGAAACTAGCCCCATCTTGTCTCTCCTTGCTAGGGCTGGCCTTACCATTAGGCAGTGTGAGGTAATTGGCTCAGACAGGGGAAAAAAACAGTCCTGTCTTGTCACTTTCTCACATGGATGGCTCTACCATTAGGCTGAGGTTTATTCAGTGCATACATCACTTCCCACTGAAAAAGTCCCAAAGCGATTTACAACTAAATTGAATAAAAATCACTTATAGCACAGTCCAAACCCAAGATCTGCTGGGATGAGTGAAGTGTGGAATAGGTGGATCTTTGGCTTTCCTGGTTTAGCTCAGCCAGGACACGGCCAGCATAACTCCCTCATGCCAGCTCAGACTGGAATACACCATCGTAACTCCCTCAACCCAAGAGAGCCAGGGCTATGCTGGCTCATCTGGGGCTCAGCCAGTGAAAGGAAGCCAGAGGAACTTACGCTGGGGTAAGTACCACAACAAGGATGTTCTGGGGTGGGGTGGGACAAGGAGACACATAGACCCATTCTAAACCTTGTTCAGCTCAGCCATGTGATCTAGAGATAACTTATGCCAACATACATCAGTTTGTTCTAGTTTGATTGCTGTGCCCGTCTTTATAAAAATTAGATTTACCAACCCAAAATTTTATCATTGCTGCTGCCCAAATACCTGGGAAAATAAAACAAAAAGTTTACTTGGCACCAAAATAATAACACGGTTGGCACTAGGTGGGCCTTCCTGGGGAGAGAATTCCATAAATGTGGCACCTACTAAACAGGAGGTCAATTCTCTTGTCACTACCTTCTGGGCCTCCGTTGGAGGTGGAATGTAGAGAAGGGCCATTAGGCAGAATGAAGTGGATGATTCAGGCTGCTGGTTTTGAATATCATGAAACGGCAGTAAACGGTTACATTTTTAAATATATTACTATTTTATTTTTAGTCACAGAGAGAGAAATGTACAAGCTTTTTGGTATCAGGTGCCAAAATACCTTGATCAACCTTGGACACACTACATAAAACCATTTTCTGTGAGGACTTGGAGCAAGGTCTCCACCTCTCCCCACTTCTGCAAAGGTGAATGGATTTCCTAATTAAATGTCTGTGACCAAAGAAGGGATGAACATTTTGGAAGGGTTGAGAAAGTATTTTTGAAGACTGCTGTAAGTGCTAACTTTAATTTGAAACACTTTCATTCTGAAAAAGTAATTATTTATATAAACCTGTTTCTAAAAACCCAACAACAGCTAATTTGAAAATTGTTGCTTGTGATTGGGCTCTATAGTGGTTCAGATTTTAATCCATTTAACTCCAAAGTGCAATACACATTTATTTATTTCTATCCTACTATTTTGTAAAATGATGATCAGACTTCAGATTTTAAATGCAAACTGTTAATTCCTTGAAAAAAATTTAAGCCCAGAAAGAATTTTGAAAGGAATATTAAATGAGTGATGGGTTTTGAATTATGCATTTGCACACGTTTACATCTAATCTTATTCATTATCATCAACTCCCATCTTCTACTTCATTGCGTTAAAGAATATGTTAGTGAGATTTTGCAAGTGAAGTTTTCTAGAATTTTTCCTTTTTGAAGTAACTATCTCTAGAAAGCCTCAGTCAATGCCAATTCCAAATGCAGCACCTGGTAAAATCTTTGTGTAACGTGAATAAAATGCTTCACAATGGATATGGAAGTAATTGTAGGTTAGCTGCTTATCGCTGGTATAATTTGATGCAAAGACACAGTAGCTGAGGCCAGACAGATGGGACTGCATGTTTCATGGAAAATTAAGAGGCTGCATGTGTGTTTGCAAACAAAAGGAAAATGAAGAACAAGCCTTCTAAATATTTCTTTTCAACTATTCTGAAATAACAAATAAACTAATATAACTAATATCACAGCACAGCAAATCAGGAACAGGAAGGAAAGGAGATTAATATGGTATTGCATCGTCAAAATTACAAATTTCTTCCAGCGCATCTGATGAACCCCCCGCTCTGCACTCGGGTTTACTTACCAGGCTGCGGGGCGAGATTTGAGGCCTGGAGTGAAGCCCAGCCGCCATCGTGGAAGTGGGCAGGAGCACCAGTACTGGCATGATGCCATCAAGGCGCGCCTCAGAGGATGAGCGGCTGGGCTTATTTAAGCTTGTGCCCACTCCTCCTCTCCCTCTTCTTTCTTTGGTGTTGGAGAGGCCTGCGCTTTGGCGATGAACGCGAGGCCGCAGCGTGGCGAGCATCATTTTGCGGAGCACGGCAGCAGCGTGGCGGGCATCATTTTCGGGCATTTTTTAAAGCTGTTTTTCCAGGCTTTTTCCTTTGGCCTTACAGAGGCCGGTTCCCGGGCCTCTTCAGCCTTATATTCCCCTGCGGGGAGCATTAAGGGGGCCATCTAGCCTTGCGGAGGCTGGTTCCGGGGCCCGATCCAGGGCCTGGCTGATGCAGGCTGGTTCTGGGCCTCCCTCTCCGCACAGATAGCCAGCTGGCCTGTGCAGCCCTTGGGCCTTAACCAGGCAGGAGCCTTACTCCTCCCAGGGGAGGTTCTGCATGGCTTGCAGGCTTTTCAGAGGCCGACTAACGGTGCCCGATTCTAGGCCTGCTGAGCCTGGCCGACTGGGGCCTTGCATTGTCTATGAGGGCATCCTATAGGCTTGCAGGGCCATTAGGCCTTCCCAATTAAGACTGCTCTCAGGCGGTTTAGTTTAGTTGGTGGGCTGTGATTTTGGTTTATACTGCCTCCTATATTGGGAGCGGGGGTAATAGGAGCCAGGGGCTTCAGCCCCCCCTTTTTCCTGAGAGTTAATAATGCCACCTAAAAAAGGACAAGGGGGGCCTAAGGGGAAGGGTAGGGCCCCCAGATTGGTTTTGGAGGCACCTTCTCTTGGTGCTTCCATGGCAAGGGATGCTGAACCACCTTGGGCTGCTATCCTGGCTTGCCTTGAGGACTTAGAGGGGGCTCCCTCACAGGAACCCACCACCACTCAGTTAGTTGCTACCGCAGCTAACAACTCCCCTGCAAAGCAGGCCAGGGGGAGGGGTCAGCAGGAATCCTACATGGGATTTAATGACCATACAGCTATGGCCTCTTCTTCCCAGCAATCCACTCCTGTTTGAGTGGTTACCACCACAGCTAGCAACCCCTATGCTAAACACTTTCAAGGTAGGCACCAGCAGAATGTGACCTCTGAAGTAGATGGTCAAACTGCTACTGCTGTCCATACGACTATTGCCTCTTCTCAGCAAGCCACCCCTGATCAGGTGGTTGTGGTTACAGCCAATCATCCCGCTGCTAAGCGGGTTAGGGGGAAGAGTCAGTGATGTGTGAGCTCAGAAGTCAATGGTCAACCAGTTCATGGTTCCAATAACACTAACCATACTCTGGATTTAATTCTAGCTCGACTTGATGCCCTGGAGGCAGGGCCCAGTAGGTTGGCTGATGTGGCATCTGTTTCTGAGCAGACAGGGACTTCGACTCAGCAGTCATCACAGGATGCTGGATCTGGGGATAACTCGGGTGAGTGCAACAAGGCCGGCTCACGAGTACCAGGTCCTGCATGGGGCTGGCCTCCTTGAGGTTATCCATACTGGGGGCCGGGGCAGGCTTGGCCCTTTTTGGCACCAATGGGAGCTGAGGAGGTTGACCAAGCTACTGACACTCAAGAAGGGGCTGGCAATCAGGAACAACAACCCACATTATTCCAGGCCTGTGACCAGGTATGGGGACCTTCTCAGGCTATCCCTATGGCTTCCTTAAGGGTGGCTTCATCAGACATTACAGCTGACCCCCTAGGGCGTATTTGTGAGGGAGCCATCCCATTTGGTGAAACTTCTGCCCCTTTAGGATTTCACTTGCAGCCTACAACTAGGGAGAAAATATGGAAAGATGACTATATAGACCTTTTTACCTTGTTGTATAGGGAACCAGTGAGGAAGGAGAAAGATAAGGGAGACGATAAGTATAGTGACAGGTCTAAGAGGCGCAAGATCGAACATACTTGGGCTAACTGGCTACCTGCCTTTTTAACTTATATGGGTGTCATTATGCAAAAACAGCCACAGCGGGGCTCTGTCATGATTAAATATCTTGACATTATTTATAGAGCATACGCAGAGTTCCAGGGTCTGGTTTGGCTTTTGTACGATGAAGTCTTTTGTATGAGGGCTGCATATGACACTTCGCTCCCTTGGGACAAGAAGGAGACGGACCTGTGGCTTCAGTTCATGTCCCATTCGCGTCCAGTGCCAGGCGACCGTATTGATAGTGGACACTTCTTGCCTTGGCAGTTAACATTGACCCCTTCCCATGGTCCAGTGGGGCAGGGGGTTCAATCACACCTGCTCTGCTGGGAGTTCAGCTCCCGTGGTTCCTGCAGCCGCAGTCCATGCTGATTTAGGCATGAGTGTTCACTGTTTGGAGGCCAGCATGCCTGTATGTCCTGCCCAGGGAGACATTTCTTCAAAGGAGGGAATAAGGACCCCCCCAGCCCCAGGAGGCAAGGACCTCCTGGGCCAAATCAAGGAAACGGGCCCCAGTCCGGTTAAATTGCTGGAGTTATGAAATTTATTGGAAGTTTACCCCCTAGTTCAAGAAGCTCAGTTTCTGTTAGATGGATTTACAACAGGCTTTCGGATCCCTTATATAGGACCTAGGTGTGCGTTCTGGTCTAAGAACCTTAAGTCGGTCTTGGGCATGGAACAGGAGGTTCAAGACAAAATTAACAAAGAAAGGGATGCAGGTATTTATTTATTATTATTAGATTTCTATACCGCCCCATAGCCGAAGCTCCCTGGGCGGTTCACAACAAACAGAACATCAATATACAACAAAACCAGATATAAACAATTTAGGCACACGCAAATACTAGAATACTAGTAGACTAACATACTAAATGTTAAAAATATTAAAAAGTTAAGATATTAAAATATTAAATGTTAAAACTTAAAAAGAGTTCAAATGAGTTAAAATGCCTGGGAGAAGAGGAAGGTTTTAACCTGGCGCCGAAAAGATAACAGTGATGGCGCCAGGCGTACCTCAACAGGGAGATTGTTCCACAATTCGGGGGCCACCACTGAAAAAGCTCTTTTTCTTGTTGCCATCCTCCGAGCTTCCCTCTGAGTAGGCACCCGGAGGAGGGCCTTCGATGATGAACGTAGTGTATGGGTAGGTTCATATTGGGAGAGGCGTTCCATCAAGTATTGTGGTCCCATGCCATGTAAGGCTTTATAGGTTAAAACCAGCACCTTGAATCTAGCCCGGAAACCTATAGGCAGCCAGTGCAAATGGGCCAGAATCGGTGTTATATGTTCGGACCGCCTGGTCCCTGTTAATAATCTGGCTGCTGCATTTTGCATGAGCTGCAGTTTCCGAACCATCTTCAAAGGCAGCCCCATGTAGAGCGCATTACAGTCATCTAATTTAGAGGTTACCAGAGCATGAACAACTGAAGCGAGGTTGTCTCTGTCCAGATAGGGGCGTAGCTGGCCCACCAACCGAAGTTGGTAGAAAGCGTTCCATGCCACCGAGGCTACCTGAGCCTCCACTGACAAGGAAGGTTCTAAAAGAACACCCAAACTATGACCCTGCTCCTTCAGGGGGAGTGCAACCCCATCCAGGACAGGTTGAACATCCACCATCTGGTCAGAAGAACCTCCCACTAACAGCATTTCAGTCTTGTCTGGATTGAGCCTCAGTTTATTAGCTCTTATCCAGTCCATTGTCGCGACCAGGCACCGGTTCAGCACATTGAGAGCCTCACCTGAGAAAGATGAAAACGAGAAGTAGAGCTGCGTGTCATCAGCATACTGGTGACAACGCCCTCCAAAACTCCTGATGACCGCACCCAGTGGTTTCATGTAGATGCTAAAAAGCATGGGAGATAGAACTGACCCCTGCGGAACTCCATACTGAAGAGCCCAGGGTGCCGAGCAGTACTCCCCATGCACTACCTTTTGGAGACGACCCGCCAAGTAGGAGCAGAACCACTGCCAAGCAGTACCTCCAACTCCCAAATCAGCAAGTCTCCCCAGAAGGATACCATGGTCGATGGTGTCAAAATCCGCTGATAAATCAAGGAGAATCAACAGAGTTACACTCCCCCTGTCTTTCTCCCGACAAAGGTCATCGTACAGGGTGACCAAGGCTGTCTCTGTGCCAAACCCGGGCCTGAAACCCGATTGAAATGGATCCAGATAATCGGTCTCATCCAAGAGTGTCTGGAGCTGGTCCGCAACCACTCATTCCAGGACCTTGACCAGGAATGGGACATTTGCTACCGGCCTATAGTTCTTAAAATTTTCTGGATCCAGGGAAGATTTCTTCAGAAGCGGTCTCACCACCGCCTCTTTTAGGCAGTCAGGGACCACTCCCTCCCACAATGAGGCATTAATCACTTCCCTGGCCCAGCCGGCTGTTCCATCCCTGCTAGCTTTTATTAGCCATGAAGGGCAAGGATCCAATACAGAAGTGGTTGCACGCACCTGTCCAAGCACCTTGTCAACATCCTCGAGCTGTACCAACTGAAATTCATCCAAAAAATCAGGACAAGGCTGTGTTCCGGATACCTCATTAGATTCAACTGCGATAACATTGGAGTCTAAGTCCCGGCGGATGCAAAAGATTTTTTCCTGGAAGTGTATTACAGCGGACCTCAGATGGTTCTACCATGTCCCTAGGACCAGAATGTAATAGTCGACGGACAATTTTAAAAAGCTCCGCTGGGCGGCAAATCGATGATTTAATAGTGGCAGCAAAATATTGCTTTTTTGCTGCTCTCACTGCCCCTAAATACAGCTTGGTATAGGCACTTACCAGTGCATGATTGCATCTGTCAGGAGTTCGTCTCCATCTGCACTCACGCCATCTCCTATATTGCTTCATTGCTCTCAGCTCCGGAGTATACCATGGAGCTGTATGAGCTCTACACAGGAGAGGGCGCACAGGAGCGATCATGTCAACTGCCCGGATCATTTCTGTATTCCACAGTTCAACCAGGGTTTCAACAGGAGCACCAGCCCTATCAGCCAGAAAACTCCCCAGAGCCCTTTGAAAACCATCCGGATTCATTAGTCTCTGGGGGCGGACCATCTTAATAGGTCCCCCACCCTTGCAGAGGGGAGAAGCCGCTGTAAGTCTTAACTTCAACAAGCGGTGATCTGTCCATGACAAAGGAACTGCTGTAAAGCTTCCCACACTCAGATCACCATCTCCATGTCCAGTTGCGAAAACCAAATCTAGAGTATGCCCTGCTTCATGTGTTGGGCCAGTAGCATATTGGGACAGCCCCATGGTTGTCATGGAGGCCATGAAGTCCTGAGCCGCCCCAGACAAGGTGGTCTCGGCATGAATGTTAACATCCCCCAGTACCAACAGTCTGGGCGACTTCAACAATACATCCGAGACCACCTCCGTCAGCTCAGTTAGGGAGTCTGTTGGGCAGCGGGGTGGGCGGTACACCAACAGAATCCCCAATCTGTCCCCTTGACCCAACATGAGGTGTAAACACTCCAGACCAGTAGTCACATGGACAGGGTGCTTGGAGAGAAGAATAGAACTCCTGTAGACTACAGCAACCTCCCCTCCCCGACCCTCAGGTCTACCCTGATGCTGAACCAAGTACCCCGGTGGGCACAGCTGGGAGAGACCAACTCCTCCCTGCTCACCCATCCAGGTCTCAGTTATACATGCCAGATCGGCTGTCTCTTCCAGAATCAAATCCTGGATGAGGGAGATCTTATTATATACCGATCTGGCATTTAAAAGCAGCATCCGGAGACCCGAGAGTTGGCTGATAGGGCAACCAAGAGACCTGTGGATATGGGGAGGACCGGAACAAGGCACAGCCGTTAACTGCTTGGGTTGAGTTCCCCTCACCTGGCAAGTCCTCCGCACAACGTCGTATCTCCCTCTACCCATCACTATACTGATTGGGGGCCCCTCAAATCTTCCCACTTGACTCTGTATCCTCTCTCCCAGGCACATGGTGCAAGCCTGCACTTACCCGTACCACACGTACCACACTTACATATACACACTCACAGCCACACACATCCCAACCCCCTCCACAAGCAAAAGCCGCTACAATTAATAACTAAATAAAATACTGTAAGTAGTAGCTAGATAGCAAGCTAAACAGCAACGAGGTAGGGTTTTAGGCCCCTTTCCCTCACCACCCACTGCTTCCCTTAGGGTTTCTCTGCTGGGCATTGTGCCAAAGAAGGCACCTGGCAAGTTCCGCCTGATCCATCACCTCTCCTACCCACACGGCCAGTCGGTAAATGACTTTATTCCACAACATCTCTGTTCAGTGCGCTACACCCCCTTTGACAGTGCAGTTGAGATGGTTTGGCACTGCGGGATTGGTGCACTGATGGGAAAGTGTGATATAAAATCAGCGTTCTGCCTCCTGCCTGTCCATCCCGGACACTTCGAATTGTTGGGGTTAGCTTTTGAGGGCAATTTTTATATGGACTAAGCAATGCCCATGGGCTGTTCAAACTCTTGCTCACTTTTTGAGCGTTTTAGTTCCTTCCTGGAGTGGGCGGTCAGAAGGCGGTTGGGGGCACAATCAGTGGTTCATCATCTCGATTATTTTTGTTTGCTGGCCGTGCACACACTGGTGATTGTAAGGATCTTATGGATCACTTTGTGGGTTTGTCAGAGGAACTTGGGGTTCCTCTAGCAGAGGAGAAAACTGAGGGCCCATCTCCCATTATTACATTTTTGGGAATTGAAATTGATACTTTGGCCCAATGCTGCTGGCTCCCACTAGAAAAGTTAAAGTTATTACGTGAAAAGGTCACAAGTGTTATGACATCCAGGAAGGCGACACTGCTTTCTCTCCAGGAGCTAGCAGGTTCATTAAACTTTGCATGCAGGGTAGTAGCTCCTGGACGCACCTTCCTTTGGAGGTTGTACGATGCAATGTCAGGACTATCACATCCCTGACACCACGTTAGAGTTTCAGCGGCCCTTAAGGCAGATCTGGCAGTTTGGTCTGCATTCTTACAGGAGTTTAATGGGGTCTCTTTCTGGAGGCGGGATCGCCTCCTTGAGGCGGAACTCCAAGTGCACTCCGACGCTTCAGGGTCTTTTGGTTTTGGAGTTATTTTTCATGATTCATGGTGTAATGGTAGCTGACTGCTGACCTGGGTTCAAGAGGGTTTAGTCAGAGATTTGACCCTCTTGGAATTCTTCCCAATAGTAGCGGCAGTACATCTTTGACCAGACAGGTTACGGGATAACACAGTACATTTCTGGTGTGATAACCTGTCCACGGTGCATGTTATTAATTCATTATCATCAAAAAACCCTAGGGTCATGCACCTAGTGTGCACCTTTGTTTTACATTGTCTCCAGTTTAATATTCTGTTCCTGGCACGCCACGTCCCAGGTGCTGATAATAGTATTGCTGATGCTCTGTCACAGAACCAGATGGAGAGATTTCGACAGCTGGCACCATGGGCCAGGGCTCAGCCAGACGTGGTGCTGCCGGAACTGTGGGAGATTGGCAGCTTGAATCAAAAAAGGCAATAAGCCTCTCTCTTGTGCCCAGCACTATGGGCAGCTACCAAAGATCAGGTAGGGAGCTTTTGGCTTTCAGGGCTGAAAGGGGATATGCACAACAATGGCCTGTCCCAGTGGAGCACCTCATTGAGTTTTGTGTAGAAGGCAGAAGGAAGGGCCTGGCTTTTACGACTATTAGAGGTAAGCTTTCTGGCCTTTCTTTTTTAGCTAAGTCTCAAGGATTTCTGGATCTCTCGGATGACTTCCGCATCCGTAAGATGTTGGATGGCTAGGCACGGGAGCAGCCAGTAGTCCAGGATGCTCGCTCTCCTATACACCCAGAACTTCTTAGGGTTCTTCATAGGCAATGGGAGGTGCTATGTTTTTCCAATTTTGAAGCCAAGCTTTTTCATGCTGCCGCACTTACACTTTTCTTCGGAGCATTCCAGATCAGTGAGGTGGTGGCTAGGTCCAACGGGGACTTATCTCTATGCACCTTTTTGATATCTGACCTTAGTTGGCAGAAGGAGTAGGCCCTCTTCTGGCTGCGATGGTCCAAAACTGACCAGTGCAGGACGGGTCGGCTGGTGATACTCTCCCCCTCAATGACTTGTGACATCTGCCCAGTGTTAGCATTGAAGAGTTTTTTGGCCCTAAGGGGCCAACAACCAGGGCATCTTTTCATTCACAAGGATGGTCAACCCCTTTCAAAATTTCAATTCTGGGCTCTGACTAGGAAGGCCATTGACAATTTGGGTCTCGACCACCAATTGTTTAGGACTCACTCCTTCTGTATCAGTGCCTCTTCTACAGCCGCATGCCTGGGATACTCCCAGGAAAGATTGCAGGCTTTGGGGTGATGGCATTCCAAGGCATATAAGTCCTATGTTCAATCATTTAAAGTGATTCAGAAAGCTAGATGTTGAAGTTGGTTATTGCTGTTCTAAGTTATTTGTTTTGACAGGCCACTGGAGGGGAGACAGAAGAGCACGCATCCTCCTCTGCGGCCATAGTATGATCTTTTGGGCAGGCCTCAGGGCGACGAAGTCCTGTCTTGGCACACAGCTGGGGCTTAGCCAGTGGGCCACGGTGCAGTGGCTGGGCCATCGAGGGCTGCATTGGGACGGGCTCCTTCCAATGCTTTTCCAGTCGGCAGTGGTTCATGAGGTGCCACAGTTTTTGGTCATTCATCTGGGCAGTAATGACCTGGGTATGCTTAAAGGCAGGGCTCTGATTGAACAGGCATGTGCTGACTTTCGGGCCATCAAAGGACACTGGCCGGGAGTGCAATTGGTGTGGTCCGATATTTTACCCCGTAGGCAGTGGAATTGCATAAGTGACCCTAGAGGCATAAATAGGACCTGCAAGAAAGTCAATAGGCAGCTCAGCTTGGCTCTTTGGGGCTCTGGTGGGTCGGTCATACACCATCCAGAGATAAGACTCAGTAGGATAGAACTATATAGGTCAGATGGAGTCTATATGACAGATATGGGTAATGACATCCTTTTAGGGGATGGGTATTGACATCCTTTTAGGGAACCTGCAGAGGGGTTTGCATGAGCTGTTGTTCAGCTGTGGGGCAAGTGGGGACTAAACAGAGGTTTGTCCCCTCTTTGGCGGCAAGGAAGTGTGGAATGGTTAAAGGTGAAGGGGAGCTAGGTGACACCTTTAG
The DNA here is from genome assembly GCF_030035675.1 of Rhineura floridana. Taxonomy (NCBI): domain Eukaryota; kingdom Metazoa; phylum Chordata; class Lepidosauria; order Squamata; family Rhineuridae; genus Rhineura; species Rhineura floridana. The sequence goes on along the minus strand of NC_084480.1, from coordinate 199,119,160 downwards.
GCACGTTTGGAGGTGATAGGTGATTCCGGAGGCCTGCAGCTCAGGGTTGCACGGCCTGAGGGCAGGATACGGGTTGCCTTTGGGGCCAACAGGTCTCATCCACTCAGAGTTTCAGGGCACTGGGGGAAGGCGGTGACACCTGTTGGCCTTTCTACACACCACATGGGTGTGGTCAAGGCAGGGGGTTGGCAGATTGGCACCCCCTTGCCTGGCAGGGGTTGAATTGCCCCAATAGCTGCAAGCAGGCTTTGCCTGACTCACCAAGATAATCCTGGTTAAGGGCGAAGGGCAGCTAGGTGACACCTTTAGGCACCTTTGGAGGTGATAGGTGATTCTGGAGGACTGGGGGACCCTCTGGAGGAGCATGGGAGGTGGTGTCAGAGAGGAAAGGGAGAAATTGCCATTGCCTCTTTCCCTTTTCTACAATGCAGAGCATCCACTGGAGCGAAGAGAAGGTGCCTACTTGTTCACAGAATGGGTAGTTTGGATGCAATTCAGTATACGACAGCCCCATATATCATATATTCTTCAGAGGTTCATGTAATGTATAATAACAATAAAATAATAAAATTTTATTTTTTAGTCGCCCATCTGCCCGAATTAATGGACACTGTGGGCGACGTACAACAATACAATACAACAGTTCATACAGTATAAAATAATACATGAATCAGCAAAACATAACATCACCATCAATTCAACTAAAGCCATCTTCAGTTAAAATACCATAAAAACTAATCCCCCTCAGAAATCCCATGGGCCTGCCTGAATAGCCAGGTCTTTAAGGCTCGGCGAAAACCCATCAGGGAGGGGGCATGTCGGAGGCCAAAAGGGAGCGAGTTCCAGAGGGTGGGGGCTACAATCGAGAATGCCCTCTCTCTGGTCCGCACCAGCCTAGCTGTTTCCACCGGTGGGACCAAGAGAAGGTCTTGTGAGGCTGATCTCGTTAGGCAGCATAATTGGTGATACTGGAGGCAGTCCTTCAGATAAACTGGGCCGAAACCGTATAGGGTTTTAAAGGTTAATACCAACACCTTGAATTGGGCCCAGTAAACAACTGGTAACCAGGGTAGATCAATCAACACTGGGGTGATATGATCCCAGCGACGGCTCTGCTTTATCAAGCGTGCCGCCGCATTTTGTACCAGCTTCTCTGCCTTCAGGAAATCTCTCTAGGGCTCTCTCCACATGTTACTCATGCAAGAAGAGAAAGTGAGTAAAGGGGTGGAAACTGTGGGGCAGTTCAGCCTGCTCCCATGTTGCATGGTTCCCCCCTGCCAGTGCTGCTATCCTTAGCCACATGGTCGTGTGGCTGTTTGAAGAAGGGTCACTTTTCTGCATTTACCTCCACAACCCAAAGGCTCTTAGACATCTCCCCATGATTGGGCACCCTGATCATGCAGACTCCCCAACTAGAGGGAGGCTTCAAAGTGTGTGCTGCTGAATACACTTAGACCCCCTCCTTCAGACCTTCTCACTTAACATAGGAAGGTCAGGGGTGGAGTTGACATAACTAGTATGCATGGGGTTGGGGCTTGCATGCATGTCCCCTCCCCTTCCCACTTTTAGTCCTCATGTATTCAGGAGGAATGTCTCAAAGGGGCTAAGGAGTTAGGAAATCTAAAACCGAAAAGTAATAACTTAATCTTAGTTTGATATGGCAACAGAAGCCACCTAAGGAAGTAAAATATAGAAGGTAAAAATGAGGCACACATATATACATCAAACCCCAAATAGACAGCAGCTTAAGAAGCAGCATCAATTGCTTGTTTTTTTGGTACCAATCTTTTTATATAATCAAACAAAAAAGTTAATAAGGACAGAGGGTCTGCCTTTGCCATTAGACTTTTATTTTTTAAAGAAATGGTTTCTGCTGTGTTATTTAATTAGGTATTATTACAAGCAAAGCCACCACATTGTTTGATTATACGTGATTCTGCTTTCTTGAGATGCTCTCAGTGAGTTATGCTTCAGTAGGCCTTATTGTCTGCCTAAGGCCCTGTGCTGTAATATATACTACAGATAGGATAGTAGTTAACCCAGCCCTGCTATGAATTGTTACCATGTTCATGTTCCATTTTCTGGGAGTGTATTTTTGTAAATTCTAAAAGGGCAGCCATGTTAGACTATTGAAGAAAAATAAACAAGGAGCCAGAGCAATCTTGAGTGAAGTTCTATTTGTTGCTTTCAAAACTGTCTGACCTACGCACGCTCTTCAGGAACCACAAGTCGGCAATCTTGACAAAAAAGTGGAGCAACCAGTTGTAAAGCATTTTAACAGCGAGGGTCACAGCCTGTTGGACTTTTCCATTACACCGATAGAGATGCCAGCAGATCCAGCAGCATTGACTAAAAGGGAGAACTTTTGGATTTACTCTCTGGACACATTGGCACCACATGGCCTGAACCTGGAGGACAGTACCACCACTACTTAGCTTCTGCAAATGAAGCCCCTCTGAGCATTCCATCCTCAAAGCTCTATAACTGCCACCTTGGTAACAGCATTTGTATGTTGGCAGGTGATGAAGGCAGAAGCTGAAACGTTTTGTTAATACAATAAAAACCTCAGTTTGGTTAATCACAATTAGGTTCATATATATATATATATATATATATATATAAAGATTATACACACACACACACACTATAGTCTTTATATATAGTAAGGTTATATACACACACTATAGTCTATAGCCTACATTCTCAGTAGATGCAGACTGAACAGAAAAGGCCCATATGTATGAAACTTACCAATTAAAACATAGCCACTTCACTTCAGTAGATCTCTCTCTCTCTCTCTCTCTCTCTCACACACACACACACACACACACACACATCACACACACACACCTTCTAGTCAGAGTAAAGAAGCACTGGAAATCTTGCACTTTGCTACAAAACACAGCTTCAAATTGCCAGTGTTCTGCATCAATGACCTGATGACAGAAAGCAAATTCATATCCTGGTCACTCACTTTAGGAGTCTCCCCTGTAGGTCAAGAAAGCTGCCAAGATTCAGAGCATTTCCAGGCCTAGATGTAAAATTTGATGCAGGAAGCTGCATTCTAATTGTATGAAAAACATTCCTTTTTAAAATAATTACTTCACTGCAACACACACAGACAGACAAAACACAGGGCAAATGAACTTGGATTTTGGCCTATGCAAGGACACTAGTGACTGTCTTTTTCTCTGTTGCATAATTAGAGGTTATATGTTAATGGGAGGCTTAATATAATGCAGTCAGTGACTGATTTTTTTTAAAAAAATGCAGTGAATTAATATACTTGTGCCTTTCAAGAAAAAGCACAGTCATTAAGCAATTATTTTTTTAAAAAAGGATACGAATATATTTGTTATTATGACTTAAATCACAGAATTCTATGTCATTTAATGTTTTTAACCCTTCCAAAGCACTAAGGAAGAAACTGTTTCAATTAAAGTATCCTTAACACAGGATAGCCAACATAGTGTCCTCCAGATGTTGTTGGACTCCAATTCTCATCTGCCCCAGGCAACATGGTCAATAGGCAGGGACAGTGGGAACTGCAGCCCTACAGCAGCTGGAGGGCCACAGGTTCTCCAATCCTGATTTATACACATGTAAATTGGCTACCTTGGTCCTAACAGATGGTCCCATATAATGAAACAGTGCCAAGTCAATACATCCAAATTAAAAAGGAAGAAGCTGTCAGCTTTAAATACAAATTTAAGTAAAAATGCACAAAAGAGCATGGCACGGTTGCAACGAGATGGGGGGGGACCTCTTCTGCAGGTTCCAAGTGGCAGGATCTGGTTGAATTCTCATGCAAGTCAGAAGGTTTGCATGAGTATGTCCCTATGTCGGCATCATGCCTTTGTGAGGATGAAGGCCAGCAGCAGACCTTCTGGGAACTATGCTAGAATTCAACTCCTGGAGTCGCTCCTCTCTCTGTTGGCCACAGTGTATCTTCTGAGTTCAAGGATCTATACCAACTTTAGTCTTCATTTTTCCTCTCCCTATTAGGATTGGTTCCTAACTTTTCCTGTCCCCATATTAACTTCTTCCTTTGAATTATTTGGTGATGCAACAGACCACTTAACAGATGTGCAGCTCAGAGACATGCTCATCCTTGTTTCTGCTCCTTTTCTTGGAATGATAAGCCTCACCAAAGTGTGTTCACTTTGAGTGTTAATTTTCCTCCATATCCACCTGTTATCATTAGATCTGAAGCCTTCCTTGCACTTTAATCTGTAATTCTCATTTAGCTCTTTGGAAACAGATGCCCTAATTCATCTCCTATCATTAGAAGGAGCCTGTTTTCCCTAACACATGAGGGATCCATGGCAGAGCTTGGAAAAGTTACTTTTTTGAACTACAACTCTCATCAGCCCAATCCAGTGGCCGTGCTGGCTGGGGCTGATGGGAGTTGTAGTTCAAAAAAGTAACTTTTCCAAGCTGTGATCCATGGCATAGATGTAAGGTACTCACTATATGATCAGTCTGGTCCATATCACCTGTTAGCAGAGAAGGCTTTTGCTCCTAGATAGTCTTCTTCAGCTACCATTATTAGATACTAAGGATGAGGCTTTCCATGGTGCCATGTATAGTCAAATCAATCAAAGAGCAATCTTGATTCCACTGATGTCTATTAAATACCCAGGTATCAGGGTGAAGGGTGAGATCTCTTGCAGGTAATAATCTAAACACATTGAATTGGTGAAGCATTGCAGAAGCCATTTTGCATAAATCTCCTTTGAAATATTCTCATGAAATTTGCTTGAGAGCAAAAACAATAAGATGGAACTAATCCCAATCATGTTTTCATTTTCATTTTGTTTTTTGCAGTGCTGTTACTAGGGGCTCATTCACATGGGAGCTGAACTTTGTGGTAAAGATGCAGCCTTTGCCTCTGGAAAAGTTTAGTATTGCTGTTTCCTTTTGCCCCACCCCCAATTTTACATGTATACTCCCTCTGGATATTGCTAATGGAGAAGAGGAGGGGTTTTTTTGTCAGTTTCATTGTTTCTTGTCAATTGCAGGCTAAAGCCAGGAGAGCATGGGGGTGCAATTGACACAAAACTATATATGATTTGAGTGAAAGGCAAAGTAGGCATTCATCTTTTTTCTGTCAGTTTCATTTCCTTCTGACATTTATAGTAAAAATGCCTTTTTTAAAAAAAGTAGGTATGAAAAAGTAGGTGTGGGGGGGATAAAATGGGATACAGGCACAGAGAGGGAATGAAGAGTTCTCTCGGCAAAGAGAAGAGAATGGGATGTCAGAAAGAATGTTGAAAGGAATTCTAAGTACCATGTAAACAGAGTGCATCATTGCATAACATGGAAACGGAGCACATCACTGGTTTCAAGGAGTAAGGGAAGGAATTTAACAGGCGGGGGAAAGGAAGGCTATAGCAAACTCAGATGCGGGAGGACAGAGCAAGTCAGAAGTGGCTGGCTAAGCTTCCAGAAACAAAATGGAATTCATGGAGAGTTTAGTGGGCAGAGAAAGGGGAGTATCTGAAAGTGACAATCCACCTGCCCAGCAAAAAAACATCAGAGGAAAGCGCCTACATGGAGGAATGCAGCAAAGCAGACATGGTTTTTCCTTCACTTTTCGCATTATCAGAGGACTAGGTTAATATGGATTAAAGGAGACAACTGTGTCATAGCTTTGGCTTGCCAGCAACATCATGAGACCCATGCAAATTAAACCGGGATGCAAGTAGCACCAATATCACGGTAAGTTGCCATGTGGACTAGCCTTAGTTCTACTATTCAGACTACTCATCCAATGCTAAAGACAAATCTCCAAGGTACAAATTAATTGCATGTCATCCCACTGTGCTTGTGGCTGGACTTGCGACTTCCCTCAAACCCTGACCTTTTCCACACCACTGAACCTGACTGGCCCCGCTCCAGCATGAGGCTTCTGAGAGGTGATGCACTAAATGGTATGTATTTAGACTGAGGGAAGAACAGAGCAGAACCTTTTGGCCAATGGTCCAAATTCAGTTGCGGCGAACCCTCCAGAGATGAGAATTAACAGGTGGGTGGGATTACTATTGTGATATGAATCTTTGACCTTAGTTGCAAAGCCCACTCTTACTTTGGGGAGCACAGGATAGAGCAAACATGGGAAGCTATAAGATACTATCGCAACCCTTAGCCCCACTACATTAACTTGGAGCCAAAGAGCTAATTGACTGCAGGGCCTATGAACATCTAAATAAAAAGAGACTTATCTGAAGCTGTTGTAGAGTCTCCTGAAGTCTAGAGGGGTATGAGATACTCAGCTGAGCAATGGAGGTTGAAAGGAGGCTGAATCCCTATTAGGCCTACACATTTACTGAATTCATTACAGTCTCAAGGAGAAGCAATTGTTTCAAGCATTCGTTGTAAACAGGTACATTTTTCTCATGGGGTGTTTACAAGTGAGTGGAATATGAACACTGAGGTAATAGTCATGGGATGAGACTCTACCACCACAGGCAATGAATGCTGAATGAACTATCTCCAATATGCCTATGTGTTGTGGCTGGGCTCTGTTATCCTCATGATTGATTTCAGCAAAGTACCATATGGAATGTACTTTCTCTAAGATCCTTTGGAATTTGAGACTTCGGGCTTATCCACGTGGGAGAACTACTTCCTATTAAAGACACTGTTTTTACCTTTGTTTTCTCTCTGCACAGTTCACAGCAAGGGCTGAATGCCAGCTGCAAACAGGGTATTTTAAATTCACACTAAGGAGAAGGATCAAGTTTTCAGTTTCCTGATAACCATACCCTCTAATTTAACATTTTCCCCTCCCTCTTGTTATCTGGCAACCAAGCATGCTCAGTTTGTTCTATCAGTTAGTTTCATTTAAAAACACACACAGAGAAGTGTGCTTATTTGTCTTTTCATTGGCACAACAGAGCTGAAATACAAATCTTTATTTGAGCAGTGTTATGCTTTTGCACATAAGTTAGGGGGGAAAGAAAATAAAGACACATTTTGCATGCCAGCAGAATGGGAGAGAGCATCCGGAAGTTACTCTTCAGCCCTCAGGAAATGAAATGAAAGAAGGGAGGAGGAGTGAGTGGGTGTGGAGAGGGGAACAATTGACACATCCATCTAAAAGCATCAGAGCACAGCGTCTGCAAGCACTAGAGTTATGGAGTTTTTTTCTGCTCTTTTCACATTATTAGAGAATTGAGTTAGTATGGATTTACAGGGGGGAAACAGTGTAATAGCTTCTGTTTGACTATAATGTCATGTGAACCATGCAAATTAAATGAGGATATAAGTAGCACCAGACACACAGAAATCCCTTGTAATAATAATAATAAAAATAATAAATTTTTATTTTTGAGTCGCCTATCTGTACGAGTTAACGGACACTCTAGGCGACGTACAACAATATAAAACACAATATACATAACAAGAACAACAATATAATCAATCTAAAACCAGCTTCAATTTAATACATAAAAACTAATCCACCCCAATCCTGTAGGCCTGCCTGAATAGCCAGATCTTTAAGGCTCGGCGGAAACCTATCAGGGAGGGAGCATGTCGAAGGTCAAAAGGAAGGGAATTCCAGAGGGTGGGGGCCACAATTGAAAATGCCCTCTCCCTGGTTCCCACCAGCCTAGCTGTTTTAACCAGTGGGACCGAGAGAAGGTCTTGTGAGGCTGATCTCGTCAGGCGGCATAATTGGTGATTCTGGAGGCGCTCCTTCAGATAAACTGGGCCGAAACCATATAGGGTTTTAAAGGTCAACACCAACACCTTGAATTGGGCCCGGTAGACAATTGGTGACCATTGAAGATCAATTAACACTGGAGTGATATGATCACAGCGATGGCTGCGTTTAATCAAGTGCGCCGCCGCATTCTGTACCAGCTGTAACTTCCGGACCGTTTTCAAGGGTAACCCCACGTAGAGCGCATTACAGTAGTCTAAGCGAGAGGAGACCAGGGCATGTACATCTCACCCCATTAAGCACCAGATCTGTAATTCCTAACCTTCTTTTGTCTCCCACGAGCAAGACCTCGGTCTTGTCGGGGTTCAGTTTCAGCCTATTCTCTCCCATCCATCCACTTACGGATTCCAGGCACTTGGACATGGTATTCACAGCCAACTCTGGTGAGGACTTAAATGAGAGGTAGAGCTGAGTGTCATCCGCATATTGGTGACACTGCAGCCCACAACTCCTGATGATAGCCCCCAGCGGTTTCACATAGATGTTAAATAGCATGGGGGAGAGTATAGAACCCTGTGGTACTCCACAATTCATAGGCCAAGGGTCTGAAACCTCATCTCCCAATGCCACCTGTTGATGCCTATCTGAGAGATAGGAACGGAACCACTGTAAAATCGTGCCCCCTATTCCCAATCCCTCTAGGCGATTCAACAGGATACTGTGGTCAACGGTATCGAAAGCTGCTGAGAGATCCAGGAGGACAAGGAAGGTATATTCTCCTCTATCCAACGCCCTCCTCATATCATCCACCAGGGCGACCAAGGCTGTTTCAGTTCCATGAACAGTCCTGAAGCCCATTGGAATGTATCTAAATAATCCACTTCATCCAAATGTGTCTGTAACTGTTTGGCCACCACTCGCTCGATCACCTTGCCCAAGAATGGTAAATTAGAGACTGGGCGAAAGTTATTCAGCTCTTTGGGATCCAAGGAGGGTTTTTTCAAGATGGGCTTTATCACCGTCTCCTTGAGGGCTGATGGCATTGCACCCTCTTTCAAGGATGCATTTACCACTGCCTTGATCCCTTCGCTCAGTCTCTCTTTGCAGCTCATGATGATGAGTCCTTCCTCTGGCATTCTAAGATGATTGAGAAGTGAATTAAGCATTTACTTGCTTCATTTGCCCCAGCCCTTTCTGCAAAGCACTCAGAGCAGCCTCTTATTTTCACAATATAGTGAGCAAGGCTAGGCTGGGAGAGAGTGACTTGCTCAAAAATTCCCCAACAATTTTAATAGCTGCTCTATTTGTGATCATGCAGACTAGGGGCAATAGAAACAAGGATCTCCTCCCCTCAATAACCTGGAACAGTTAGGATGAGGAAATTCCATTTTGTCACATTGCATGTGACCTTATTGGGTGTCCTATGCTAATTGAGAATGAAAGCGCTGTTGGGATAGTTGGTCACTTTGTGTTGGAACCTTTGCATCCTCTGGAGAGGGCTCTGAAATGGACAGATGACTATTCTTGCTGTAGATTAAGTTGCATACTGCAACTGGGCCCTTTGGTGAGGATGCCCTTCTCCATCCACATCAAGTCCACCTAGTTCAATGGTAGCCTGGATGAACATCACAATGCAGATGCAAGGGAAACATATACAGTAGCTGTGCATTCAGAGCCTAATTGCATATTACATTAATGATGTGATTAACACTAATGTCACTTAACAAAAAAGATGTGGAAGGTGAGTGATCACCCTCAGGAGCACAGCATGTGGGAAGGGAAGGTTTAAGCCTCCCCACCTCACCAGGACACTTGTAGAAATTACCTCCTCATGTAGGACCAAGCACTATGGAAGTGATGTCAATATTAACATTTTTCTAGTGCTAATTGTCATGAAAGACCCTCCGTGGCACAGAGTGGTAAGTGGCAGTAACGCAGCCGAAGCTCTACTCACGACCGGAGTTCGATTCCAACGGAAGGAGGAAGTTGAATCTCCGGTAAAAGGGGTCGAGGTCCACTCAGCCTTCCATCCATCCATGGTTGGTAAAATGAGTACCTGGCATATGCTGGGGGGTAAAGAAAGGCCGGGGAAGGAACTGGCAATCCCACCCCATATATATGGTCTGCTTAGTAAACGTCACAAGATGTCACTCTAAGAGTCGGAAACAACTCGTACTATAAGTGCGGGGACACTTTTACCTTTTTTTAATTGTCATGAAGTGGCGGGGGGCAGCTGGGGAAGGAAGGCTTAACCTTTCCCTCCCCTCTGCTGATTTACTGAATATATGTGTTTGTCAATCAGATTGTTAATGCAACATGTAGTTAGTCCCTCAAAAACCTACTTCTGTTCATGGCTCTTGCTGAATCTGAGCTAATAGCGGCCTCATGCTTTCATGGGTTTATAATTCTATAGGAGGCTAATCCAGATATATGCTGCTCCTGGAGATTTAAAAAGCCGTGTGCAAGAATATAGAATAGGTATTGTTACCCAACTCCCCTAAGCGGGGAAAAGTTCCAAGGTCAGCATCTATAGGTTTGGCTTCTTTTTAAATGAGAGATCACTGGAGAATCTAATGTCTGAGCTATTTACAACTTACATAAGCCCTCTCCCCTTTTCTGACTATTTCTGTCTCTGTTTATGTATGTATTTATTTTTAAATACTTCTATTATTCACATATAGATGATGATTCACCCTCAGCATGTGTGTATAATGTCATTGTTGTTATGTGCCTTCAAGTCAATTTCAACTTATGGCAACCCTATGAATCAGCAATCTCCAATAGCATCTGTTATAAACCACCCTGTTCAGATCTTGTAAGTTCAGGTCTGTGGCTTCCTTTATGGAATCAATCCATCTCTTGTTCGGCCTTCCTCTTCTTCTACTCCCTTCTGTTATTCCCAGCATTATTGTCTTTTCTAGTGAATCATGTCTTCTCATGATGTGTCCAAAGTATGATAACCTCAGTTTCATCATTTCCATTTCTAGTGATAGTTGTGGTTTAATTTGTCCTGTTTGTGTAATAGGTGAGGATAAGCCAACTTCTCCCAGGTCTGATGTCTTTTCTCCTTCAGAATATTTTTTAGCCCTTAGCTTCATTAAGGAACAATCAACCAGCCATTAACTTTCTGTTGTCTAAGGATATGGTCAGCACTCATAACAACTTGTGTGTATAAATATAACATCATTTATCTCACATTAAATAGCTCCGTTTCCTCAACATTCCTTTTTAGCCCTTGTACAATATAATATTGAGGTGCATTATTGAGTTAGGATTATTTGTTTGGAATCCAAGCTGATATTCTTCGCTTGATTGCCAGCAATTAAGGGATGTTGCCAGAGCTGACTTTTAAACCTGGAATGTGTGCTGGTAACCCAAGATTTTTTGGCTCACAAATTCTGTCTCTTAGTATCTATATTAATCATGGAACCAATAAAAGCAAAATGTGACTTAGGCAACATAGTAATGGGAAAATTACTTGTTTACAGAATTAAATCGGGTTTAATTTTGGCTCCATAATTAACCTTAGGAATAAAAAAAGAGACAGAGAATATCATGGTCCATAGCAATAATAGTGTCAAATAAATCAGATGTTATTTTTTTCCTGTCTGTTGTTAGTTTCATTGCAATACTTTTATGCTTTAATCTAAATGTCTTAAGCAGCAAGAAGTTCTATAGTTCTATAGAAGTTCTATAGTACAGTGATTATCCAGGTTTGGTTTCCTTGGAATAAGATCTGGAGGATTATGGTGTTTTGTAATAGCTGAGATTTTTTTTTTATACAAAATACACATTGAACATACAAAGAGGCGCTGTTGAAACACTCCAACAAACAGCCAAATCCACTGCCCCATGTTGGATCTCCAACTCTCTTCATCCCCTTGTGCTGTTAGCCATTTCCTGATCTTGACAAGAAGCCCACAGGGTATGATGAGTCTAAGCAATGGCAGCAAGGTGGCAGCAGCACCATGGGAACTGGCTCCAACCAAGTCTGAAAGCTTTTTTTGAAAGCTTTTCATGCTTATAGGGCCAGATTCTTCCCAGGCTTTGCCCTTACTTTGAGGCACTGAAGACTTTAAATCAGAGGTGGCAACCCTTCACTTCATACTCCTCACCTGCCCCCCCAAGAAACCCCACCAAGTTCATCAAATTGGAAATAGCGCACACACACAAACAGATACACAAATAAAGCAGACACACTGTTGGGTACCAGTGCTCTGATCAGGGTGAAAATCTCCCCCTCCCCAGTTATCATTTGAGGAGAGAGGAAAATTGTGTGCCTATGATTGTCTGTCTGTGTGTGTGCATGCAAGAGTGTGTGAGACAGTGTGGGGTAGCCACACACACTACTGGAATGTGGCTGCCAGATGGTTGACCAAGTATATATATATAGCCTTTGGGCCAAAAATAGGTTAGCCACAGCTGCCTTAAAGAGACAGGCCTATGGTTTGGACACTGGCAAATTTTCTTCTTTTGAACAAGTCACTTCAGATGTGTTGCCTGCCTAGATGGGTTAATAGGGGGATGAAGATCACTAGTATGGAAGGGGCCATTCCTTGGAGGGAGGTGCAGGCTTCAGGGACATGGGCTCCAGAGATTCTCATTCAGGGTTTCATGGCTCAACAGCCACTGATGTGATGTCACAATACTGGGGCCTGTTTTGTTTTCTACCCCCACTGCCTCCAGTGCCATTGATCTGATGGATCTGGCTGGACCCTCCTTGTCCGAGTTGGTGTTGGAGCCCAGGCTGTTGCTCAGCATGGGGCTTTTGACAGCAATCTCTCTCTCCTTTCCAGTCTGTTTCCCAAAGTATATTTCTAGTGTTTTCCACTCACAGCTAGCTTTGCCCCCTCTTTCTGGCTGGAGGGGGGGAGTAAAGATGAGTTATCTTCTCCAACCATCTCCTAGCCTTCTTGGGCCATTTGCCTCTATCCTTGTCCCGTCCAAACCCCAATCTTACATTAATACTGGCACTTCTTCCTCCCCCATCTCTTTATCCTTCTTTACTTTATATACCGCTTAAAACCCAGATGGCTTCTATGCAGTTTGCAAAACATAAAAACCAATTGCACAACATTGTTAAAATACAGTATTAAGAATACACAATTTAAAATAAACAATAAAACAATCCCATCAAAACATTAAAATATAAGCAATCATGACTAAACGGTGCAATAAAACGATCCTATTAACGCAACACAAAAGAAGACTCTGTTGAAGAGATTCAGGAAATGCCTGTGTAAACAAGTGCATCTTCGAAAGCCAAAGGAATGCTAATACAGATAGACCCTCTTGCATTTCAGTAGTGAATACATTCCACAACATCAGTGCCACAAGTGAAAAAGTCCAACTCCACATTGTCACAAGGCATGTTACCAAATTCTTCCAAGCTATACGAGAAGTGGATTAGACCATGAAAGACCAACTCAAATTGTCTTTGCATTTTGACAATATCTCAGAGAGGAGGTCAGGTCTTCTGCTCCCCTGGTGCATTCACTATAGCTGCCCAATTTCCCTGCTTTTTAAAGTTTGATAGAAATATCTGTTGGCTATAGTTCATTCTTAAACCGCAAGGTTTTTTGCCTGTTAGTGATATATATTTTTAGATGACATGATTTCTTGGAGTTAGATTCAGCATAGTGAAAGATCTTTGAGATACATTGAGCATGGCATAACTTAAAGAACATTTAAGGTAGTGTATCCATAATAGTCCTGATGTCGTCTATTTAGGTTGTATTTAAAATGAGATTAAATGATGTCTCTTTCCTAGAGCCTCATTGGATAAATAAATAAAAGAAATATGATGACATTCTATGGATAGAGTTCTGCCAATGCCAGTGTGATTATTTAAAATCCCCAATTATTTGTTTTTCAAAACTTTACTTTGGCATGCTTTTCCCAGCCTTACATGTGCCTTGCATAGCTCCAGCAGTAATAAAGTTTCATCAAAAAGGGACTAATTTTAGAACTCGCAGGCATATAAAGTGACAGGTGATGTAGAATTTTTATGAAATATTATGCTGAATTCTCAAGTCTGAATTTAAATATGCAAGTTACTAAAATCTATATGAGGGAACATACACACAATTTGGAAACAAACAAAAGAGATCTCATGCATAAAATGTGCTCAAATAAAGCACATGAGGCAGCATTTATTTCCTAACTTCTTTGTATTTCATCACATTTTATAGCCAATGGAAGCATCTTAATAAAATGAACTCTAAATCCTTTGTCCTAAGGTGCTATGACATTTGCTTATATTTCAAAGGATAGTCAATTTAAGCATCCTGTATTTAGGGAGAAAAAAGGGGGAGATATCTGCAGTGCAGAAGCTACAAATTAATCCCACAAGGAGTACACTTTTAACTTGGCAGTCACACAGCAAAGGGAGCATGACCAAAAGTTAGGAGGTGGAAGTGTGCAATCGGATTTACAAAGACAAATTGCACTCAGAGCAACTGGGGAGGGTTGTGTGTAGAGAGGGTGTGGGGTGAGTGGATGTGTGTGTGATACTGAAGCCTACAGTGTTACATATACAAAAGTTAATTTAGAAGCATCCAGAATGCCATCATTCTGTATCCTCTACAATGCCTCAGACCTAGCATTCTAGTGTGTGTGTGGGGAGGAGGGTGGCTGCCACCCCCCAAAAATGGTGGTGAATATTCAGAGAGAATTCTGCAAAGTCACCTCCTTTTTCTAGGGGGCAAAAAGAAAAAAGAAAAATTCCAGAAATTTTCTCAGGGGAAAAATGCCTTCGAAGAAATGTCCACTCAGCTCTAATGTACACATTCAGCTCAAGTGTTGAGTTACAATAAAGGTATATATCCATGCATCAGTTGTTACATTGCAACTGGATCACCAAAGTTAGCCCTTCACAGCTCCCAGATGAGGTTCCGTCCATCTGTTCTCTCCCTGGTTCTGTCATCCTTTCCCCTCCTCCCATTCTTGTACAACACAGGAGTCAAGGTGTTCCACACAGCTGGTGAGTGATGGGGATGGGGGACACAACTGGTGAAGGATTAGGCAGGAGAAGCCACACCAGCCTTGCCTCCCACTACATTGGATTATTTCAAAGGAAAGGATGAGCAGCTCTCCTGCATTTCATTCCATTATTCTTCATCTGGTTGGCTTCATCCTACAGTCTACTCATCTTGATTTCTGGTGTAACAATTTGGGAAAATTTAGATGGGAGTCTATATATTGCAAGTCTACAAAGAATCAATAGTCCCTTCCCCTTCCACCAGCTTTCTAAAAGCCCTGAAGCCCAAGCAAGTATTTGGGCAGAGTAGTCTTTCCGTGAGTGCAATACTTTAGTTTTGCTTTCAATATCACTGTGCGATGGGAGTGTGATTTCAGATGATCCCATGAAGAACATTTAGTCTCCCTCCCTTCCCTCCAGACATGATGAGCCATTGACCCACCACAGGCTCCCATAAACAGGCCTATACAATCTAACCCACAGTGCATTGCTTACAAAAATAGAGAGAAAATGTACCTTAGATGATGGGAGCCTGCAGAGGAAATTTAGATGACAGAGGCTGCTTTCATACATGGGGCTTATTGTGTTAGTTTTGTGGATTAAAATGGTAGTGCTTCTGTTCCGATTCGTAAAATGCCTTTTATTTATTATTCTTTATTAGATTTATATTCCACCCTTCCTCCCAGTAGGAGCCCAGGGCTGTCATATCATAATTTTCTTAACCATTTTAATCTTTTAATCCGTATTTTTAATTTTTGTCGTATTGTGTTTTTGTAGTGTTTTTTGTTGTTTGTTTGTATATGTTTTTATGATTTTTATTATGATATATTGTATTTTATCTTGTTTGTTCACCGTCCTGAGAGCTATTCTGCTAAGGGCGGTATATAAATTGAAATAATAAATAAATAAATAATAAAATATCATAAAAACAGACTTTAAATATATATTAAAATAAAACATCCTTAATATTAAAACAAAACATCTTTAAAAACATTTTTTAAAGCTTTAAAATATTTTTTTTAAAAAAAAATTTAAAATCATATTAAAAGACCAATTCCAACACAGACGCAGACTGGGATAAGATCTCTACTTAAAAGGCTTGTTGAAGAAGGAAGGTCTTCAGTAGGTGCCAGAAACTTAACAGAGATGGCACCTCTCTAATATTTAAGGGGAGGGAATTCCACAGGGTAGGTGCCACTACACTAAAGGTCTGTTTCCTATGTTGTGCAGAATGGACCTCCTGATAAGATGGTATCTGCAGGAGGACCCCACCTTCAGAGCACAGTGATCAACTGGGTATGTAAGGGATATGTCAGTCTTTCAGGTATCCTAGCCTGTACAGGGCTTTGTACACCAAAACTAGAAGCTTGAAATTAGTCTGGTAGCTAATAAGTAGCCAGTGCAATTTTTCAGAAGTGGGGTGACATGTTGGCAATACCCTGCCCCAATGAGTAGTCTTGACACCACATTTTGCACCAGCTGCAGCTTCCGGACTAACCTCCAGGGTAGCCCCACATAGAGCATGGACAACAGAGGGTCAACCCCCTTGGCAACATTTAATAAACCAAAAGGAAAGGGTCAAGAAGACATGTTGCTGGCCACATCATCGCAAACAACTTGCTCACATAATCAGGCCACATCAACTGAAACCATTCCCAAGAAGTAGCAGCTGATGTTGCACTGGACACCTCACTGGGAACTACAGTAGATGTGGATGGGGCATCAAGATTGCTACAGAGGCGAGCAACTTTGCCCTCAAAGTGCCTTGCAAACAATTCACAGTGGGCCTCCAAAGGATCCAAAACTCCATTTCCTGGAGTTGATGTCAACAGATCCCTGACAATATGGAAAAGCTCCCCTGGATGGCTACTTGAGGGTGCAATGGTGGCAGAGAAGTGGGTCTTCTTCATCACCCTCACCACCACACAGTAGGCACTGTTATGATGTTTTACTCATGCCCAATCATCCTCACAGCATGTCTTTCACTACTTGTGCTCTAGCAGTCATCCAACCTGTTTCATTGCCCTTAGCTCACTGGTGTACCAAGATGCAAACTGGGCTCCACAATGCTGGAGAGGGCACTCAGAGGAAAGCGTGTCAAGAGCCTGACACACCTTGCTGTTCCACAACATGACAAGGGCTTCAACAGGGTCACCTGCTCTATCTACGGGGAATGCCCCCAGGACATTCAAGGATCCTATAGGTTCCAGTAGTCTCTGGGGTGGACCATCTTAATCTGTCCACCATCCCTGCAGGGGAGGATTGGAGCCATAAGTCTCAACTTCACCAGGAAGTGGTCTGACCAGCAGCAATGGGGTGACATCCACCCCCTATTTCCAGAACACCCCTTCCTCTATCTGGAGCAAAAACCAAGTTGAGGGTCAGCCCTGCCCTATGCATCAGGCCGGTAACAACTTGAGACAGCCCCATGGTTGTCATAGAGGCCATGAAGTCCTGAGCCAAAACACTAGAGGCAGCCTCAGCATGGACATTGAAATCACCCAGGACTATCATTCTGGGCTCCTCCAATACCACAGCCAAGATGGCCTCCGCCAACTTGGTCAGAGAAGCTGTCGGGCAGCAGGGTGGACAGTACACTAGCAGCAACCCTAGTTTGCTGTCTCCTCGGCCTGACACTAATTGCAGGCCCTCATAGCCAGCTCCAAGACAGTCATTTCCTGATGACAGAGATGGAAGTTCTGTAGACTACAGCAACTCCTCCCCCCATCTCCACAGCCTGTGCTGGTTTTGCACCAAGTATCTAGGTGGGCAAAGCTGGTTCAGATCAACTCCTCCCAGCTCACCCACCCAGGTCTTGGTAATGCACACTAAATCAGCACCTTCATCCACAATCAAATTGTGGATGAGTGTGGTCTTATTGTATACCGATCTGGTGTTAAACAACAACACACACAGGCCAGTGGGCACACCAGATGAGCAATGAGGAACCCATCCACAAGAAGAGTGGGAGCAAGGAACAAGGCATAGATAGCCTTGCCCTCATCTTCTGTGGTAGTTCACCACCTCCTCATGGCTATACTTCCCTCTACTCATAATAATTGAAATTGGGGTGGCATCACCCATGTTCCTCCTTACTAAGACTCCTTCTTAACACCTGATATGAACCCAACATGAGCCCACTAACAAAATCTACCTAAACCAGTTATTCTAATAGGCCACTGAGAGAACTGGGAACAGTTGGACCCACTCAATATCTTTCACTCAGGGCACATCTCCTTCCCTCCAAGTCACACCCAGGGAGGGCCAGCCTTCTGCTAGTTGCAGACTCTCACTCTGAAGGCATCTGGTGACTTTCTCATATCATTCAGTTCAGTGCACAGGCTCTCACCCTGCAGGAACTACACATGCACCATACACCCTTTCCCCTACCAATCTCCTCTAGATTGGTTAAAAAAAACAGAAGGGGTAGTGCCCTCACGACTCCCTTAGGCATGACCCCTTTGGTGTCACCCCTTCAGTGGGGATCCTGCCAGGGGCAGACCTGCCACCCAAGGTCAGCCAGGCTTTTATGCCCCCTGACCCAGCCAGGAGCTAATGCAAAATACTGCAAGATTGACTGCAGCCTCTTGTGACGTCCTTCCCTGGTTCTCCCTGTCAGGTTCCCACCTGCTTGTGGCTACTGCCTTTCACTAGGCACCACCAGGGATACCACCAGTTCAGACCATCCTTTATATGGTTTCTCACTCCACTCTAGCACAGATCTCACTAGATCCCCCTGCTAGGCAGCACCACCAGTCATGCCCTATAACCAATACTTCCAGAGACTTTGCCTGAGTCTCTCTCTAGCTGGTTACTTTTGTGACTGCGTGCTTATGCTGTTCCCAACCCCCTTGTATCTTTATAGATAACGCATACAACTCTGGGTTGCTCTGGATACTTGAATTGTTATTAATCCTCCCTTCACCGCTGCCACCATTAGATACTGTTTCTGTTCAGCCTTGGTAATTACCTTGCCCTCCCTTCTGGTATGTATATCCCCCAGCCAAGGATCAGGCCTTTGGTAAACCAAATAAGTATTTATTAAATATCAGAAATAACAAGATTAGTTTTAGAATGTTTCATAAGCGTATGGTTTCATCTATTCCTGTTTTGTACTTGACTTATTATTAATCAGAACTCCAACTCCCTCTTTCTCCACACTCCTGACCTCCACCCTCAAACACCTCTTTCTCCACACTCCCAACATCCACCCAGATTCAACTGTCATTCTTCCATTTATACTCCCAGCCATTCAAACGCTCAGCCAATCATCCAGCATTCTACTGCTCATGTACTCCCCCCTCCTCTTTCACTCCACTTACCATATGTCTTCTATATAAACAGCACTTACCATATTTACCCTACAAGCAGGAACATCACACCTCTCTCTGGGTCAGGCAGGGTGTCCCAGTCCTTGCAGCACTTACCAGGGACATCAGCTGTCTCAAGGAATAGCAACCCAGACCAGTGAGCAAGCAAGTACCCAGATGCTCAGGTACTCACTCCCACAGCAGGTCTTCTCCAGTCCCCCAGTGCTGCAGCTGTTCCCAGGGACACTGCAGTATCTGTTATGTTAAGAAACTATGACTTTTTCAGAAAATATACCAGCATTTCATGCAAAGGTCTTTCATACTGCTCAATGAACAATGTCTTGTTTTTGTCCCTCACCCGTTAGACACATGCATGTTGTAGCTCCCCCATAATTCACTGCATGAGTTAGTATGTGGACACAGAGGAGTGTGGACACAGAGTGTGCAGAAAAGAGGAAGGGGAAGCTGCTACCCAAGACTATGCCAGAATACCAGTACAATTTTTGTGAGGCAAAAAAAAAAAATGATGTGTGACTAAAGGGCGGGAACACAAACCAATTATTTCTGGAATCATTTATCATTGAAATGAGTGCTGAATGTCCACTGTATTCCATTACGTTTCTGGAACTAGATTTTACATCTAAAAAATGTAAATTACCAGGTAAGAAATCGTCAGAATAACAGAATAAAGTGCAGCATGAACACAGCTCTAATGTTTTGCTTGCCCATCACTGGGAGCACTGTCGTAATCAGGAGTTGGGCAGCAGCAGGAGCAGAAACCATGATTGCACCACCACCACTTCAGGGGAGTGGTGGGGAGGCGGGCAAAGGGTGGGGAGTAGTAGTCCAGGGATGGAGTCACTTGGCCAATGCTGTGTGCAGGTCTCCTGATCATTCATAGGGAGCAAAAATGAAAGCAATAGCCTCCTTCCTCCTTTCCAGTACAAAACTGGGTGGGAAACAGAGAGGGTCTGCTTTGTGCATGCCAACTAAGAGGGGATCTCCTTATAACAGCACCCCTACATTTGCATATAGCAACCTGTGCACCATGCACACCTACAGGCACACAAACTACCTCCCTCCTAAAACAGGCAAGATTTATTATTTATTTAAAAATATGTATTTATTAGATGGTCTCTTTGTTGTGAATGCTCAAGACTGAGGGTTCTTACATTCTTCCCCTTTGCCAGTTGGCTATTCAGAGTCCTTATATACCCAATTTGTCATGGTTTCCAACAGCATTCATCTGAATAGGCAGGCTAATGGTTGGACATCCCACCCAAGAATTCTTGGGGCTTGGAGATACCAGGAAAATGAGAGTTCAACAGCAAAGTATCTTTATAACATTTATTTCTTAAAAAATTTAACACTTCTTAAACATCTCAACACTTAAAATTTTACATGAATGCATATTATTGGCCTTAGCTGGTAAATCAGAATCAAATAAGTTACATTGCAATATATCTTTAGGCTATTCTCCACTGTTTTATCCAGAAAATAATTGCATTATCTCACCCTTTGGATGTTAGTAGCAGAAGCAGTGTGTTCAACCAGGTTTAGAACCACTGGTAGCTTGCTGCAGTATTCTCTACTAATTTATAGTTTTCTGTTATGTGGCAGGTGGCTGCATGAGATCATGACTCAGACTGTGGTGTGTCAGTCTAGACATACTTCTACCCCCTCAGTGACCTTGCAAGTGCCCAGAGAGGACATTTCATCTGCTTATCAGTTCTGGCTATCCTTACCTCTGCTTATTGCCAACATTGGCTGCTGTGCAAATTCTATTCCCTGAATCTCCATATAAACCTCCCAGAGGCTCTCATACAATGCTGTAACACTAGACATCATTCTAATGATTATTCACTCATAGGCAAACGAACCTTGCGGCTTAAGAATGTACCTATAGCCCACAAATATGTCTATCAAACTTTAAAAAGCATGAAATTGGGCAGCTATAGTGAATGCACCAGGGGAGCAGGAGACCTGACCTCCTCTCTGAGATATTGTACTGCCCTACAAAGTTGTCAAAATACAAACACAATTTGGGTTGGTCTTTCATAGTCCAATCCACTTCCTGTGTAGCTTGGAAGAATTTGGTAACATGTGCCTCTGAGCATATGATAAGTGATGGCAACACCTGCCATCTCCAAAGATGGAGAATTACATTTTTGTATGTTTGTTGGTGTTCCTACTTTGCTTTCCTGTGTTACTAATGTTTCTACAGAGAATTTAATCTAGAAATTTTTATTTTCCTCATTATTCATCCTAGAAATCTGTGTCAAATTTATTTTTATTAATTTCAAAGCCTTCTTATTGGTCAATGGCATATGAAGGTGAAGACAGCTTTTTGTGTTTCAAATTGCAGGTTATGTTCTATTTCTATTTTGGGTGCATTAACAGCTGAATCTGAAACTGCAGTTTGATGTAAAAGCAGATTGATTACAATATGTTACTATTTCTGCAATGACTCTAGCTGTCGGAAAAAAGAGGATGCATGTTTTCAGCCTGCTATGTTTCAACCACTTCATTTAAGGCAAGGTGGGCATGGTCAATAAATAAACATAGAGCACACCTAGAATTTTGCTAGAATAAATTTCACCTCCCACTGTTATTTCTTGTGCAAACTGAGACAATCCTGAGGTCCACTGGAGACTATTCTGCAGAATAGTCAGTGTCATTATTCCACAATTATTTTTGGAGCTTTTTTTTAGTGTTGCAAAGTGTTGCTGTACTTCACATATTAAAGGAAATAGAAACCAGAGAACATGATTTCCTATAGGAAACTTCACTAAAATTGCAAAGTAAATCAGACATATTTAAAGTGACTATCTGAACTATATCAACTGTCTTAATAATGTTGCATCCTCCCTGCTAAAATAAGATCAGCACAGTACATGTCTTTTTTTCTATTATCTGTCAACTATAGGTACGTTCGTAAACAGCATGGTTTTTTTGCCTATGAGTGAATTTCTCAACTTTTTAATCCGGGAGGTAAGAAAAGGGATCCTGTGCAAGTTTGCTGAGAATGGATTGGTCATGTGCATGCTTATTGAGTTCAGTGGGATTTACTCCCATGCAATCATGCTTAGGATAGGTGAAACTGATCACAAGGGATGGGGAGGGGAGGAGGAGAAGGAGGAAGGAGGAGACAAAGGGTAGAGGGGGGAGGGGAGCAGGCAGGAGGGGGAGGGGAGGAGGGCAGGTTTGATCATTTGCATGTTTACTGAGTTCAGTGGGATTTACTCCCCTGCAATAATGCTTAGGATGGGTAAAACTGACCGGGGGGAGGGAGGAAAGGCTGTAGTGGGCATGGAAGGAGGAAGAAGGAAGAGGGGAGGGGAGGAGGAAGGGAGAGGAGAGGGGAAGGAGAGGAAAGGCAGTTCTGGTCATTTGCATGCTTATTGAGTTCAATGGGATTTACTCCTATGCAGTCATGGTTAGGATAGGTAAAACTGACCATGGGGAAGGAGGAGGGGGAGGTGAAGGGGTGGGAGAGGAGCAAATTGGAGGGGGGCAAAGGAAGGGGGAGGGGAGGGGAGATTTGATCATTTGCATGCTTATAGAGTTCGGTGGTATTTACGCCCCTGCAATCATGCCTAAAATAGGTAAAACTGACCATGGAGAGGATGAAGTGGAGGGGGAGGAGGAAAGGGAGGGGAGAAGGGGGAAGGGGAAGGTGGGGATTGGAAGGAGATGGGGATGGGGAGGGAGGGACAAATGAAGGGAGAGGGAAGGGACAAGAGGGAGGGGATAGGGAGAAGGGAGGGTGGGTTTGATCAGTTGCATACTTTTTGAGTTCAATGGGATTTATTTCTGTGAAACCATGTTTGAAAATGGAAAGGGACTGCCTTCAAGTTGATCCCAACTTACGGTGACCCTTTGAATAGGGTTTTCATGGTAAACAGTATTCAGAGGATGCTTGCCTTCCTGTGAGACTGAGAGGCAGTGACTGGCCCAAGGTGACCTAGTGAGCTTCATGGCTTTGTGGGGATTCAAACCCTGGTCTCCCAGGTCATAGTCAGGCTGCGCTCTGGTATACTCCATGGTTGCGGGGTCTGAGACAGGAGGTGAGATGACTAGAGCGCCGGTGGCGGAAATCGCACTCTGAAGACGATCGGACATTGGTTAGAGCAGCAATTGCAGCCTACCAAGTGGCAACGAAGGCAGCAAAGAGGGAATTGTTTGCTGCCTCTATTGCATCCGCAGAGTGTTGTCCCAGGAGGTTGTTCCAAGTGGTCTGAAGCCTGGTCGGTCCAGTTGTGCAGGAACCCATGGAACGTTCTAAAGCCTCCTGTGACATATTTGCTAAACACTTTGCTGATAAAATTGAGTGCCTAAAGAGTGCGATTCTGTATGCCGTGGATACAGGAAGTGTGCCAGAGTTGGCCAGTTGCATTCCGGTCTGGTGGGATTGGTTTCAGCCTCTTCCCTCTGAGGAAGTGGACAAGGTGCTCTCTACTGTGAAGCCAACCACTTGCTTGTTTGATCCTTGCCCTACATGGCTCATTGTGGGCTGTAAAGAGAAACTGAGCGCAGGGATAAAGGCAGTGGTGAATGCTTCTTTAGAAGAAGGTGTGGTGCCATTAGCCCTCAAGGAGGCGGTAATAAAGCCCATTCTGAAAAAGTCCTCCTTGGATCCCCAAGATTTAAACAACTTTCGCCCAGTTTCTAATCTTCCATTCTTGGGCAAGGTCATCGAGCGAGTGGTGGCCGAACAGCTAAAGACACACTTGGATGAAGCAGATTATCTGGATCCATTCCAGTCTGGCTTCAGGACTGGTCATGGAACTGAAACAGCTTTGGTCACTATGGTGGATGATTTAAGGAGGGCATTGGATAAAGGAGAACATGCATTCCTCGTCCTCCTGGATCTCTCAGCGGCTTTCGATACCATCGACCACGGTATCCTTTTAGATCGTCTGGAGAGAATGGGAATAGGGGGCACTGTTCTACAGTGGTTCCGTTCCTATCTCTCAGACAGACATCAACGGGTGGGATTAGGGGATAAGGTCTCGGACCCTTGGCCTCTCAATTGTGGTGTGCCACAGGGTTCTATCCTTGCCCCCATGCTATTCAACATCTATGTAAAGCCGCTGGGAGCCATCATCAGGAGATTTGGGCTGCGGTGCCACCAATATGCGGATGACACCCAGCTCTATCTCTCGTTTAAGTCCTCGCCAGAGTTGGCTGTGGAGACCATTTCCAAGTGCCTGGAGTCAGTAAGTGAATGGATGGGAGGAAATAGGCTGAAGCTAAACCCTGACAAGACCGAGGTACTGCTCGTGGGAGACAGGAAAAGATTAGGAGCTTTAGACCTGGTGCTCAATGGGGTAAAATTGCCCCTGAAGGACCAGGTCCGCAGCCTCGGGGTCATCCTTGATTCCCAGCTGTCCATGGAGGCTCAGGTTTTGGCAGTGAGCTGGGTAGCTTGGTTTCAATTACATCTAATACAGAGGCTGCGACCCTATCTGCCTGTCCATCTTCTCCCACGGGTAGTACATGCCCTGGTCTCCTGTCACTTAGACTACTGTAATGCACTCTATGTGGGGTTACCCTTGAAAACGGTCCAGAAACTGCAGCTGGTACAGAATGCGGCGGCACGTTTGATTACGAACAGCCGTCGCCGCAATCACATCACTCCGGTGTTACAAGATCTACACTGGTTACCAGTTGTCTACCGGGCCCAATTCAAGGTGTTGGTACTAACCTTTAAAGCCCTATACGGTCTCGGCCCAGCTTATCTGAAGGAATGCCTCCAGCATCAACAAATATGCCACCTGATTAGATCAGCCACTCAAGACCTTCTCTCGGTCCCACCAGTCAAAACAGCTAGACTGGTGCGGACCAGAGAGAGGGCATTTTCAATCATGGCCCCCACCCTCTGGAACTCTCTCCCTTATGATCTTCGCCATGCCCCCTCCCTCCAAGTTTTCGCCAAGCCTTGAAAACCTGGCTATTCAGGCAGGCCTGCAAGATCCCTGGGGTAGCCTAATTTTATTGGTTTTAGCTATGGGTGGGTTCAAGTTTTGTTTTATATTGTAGTTCTTGGGTTTTTATGTAGTTTGTATGTTGTATTTTACTTGATCTTGTACGCCGCCTAGAGTGGCCACTTGTGCGGCCAGATAGGCAGCCTAGAAATAAAATTTATTATTATAATATTATTATCATAGTCCAACACTGACCCGGAGGAGGGTCAGGAAGGGGAGGAGGAGGGGAGGAGAGGAGATTGGGTGGGTGAGCACTGGGCAGAGGGGAAGCCCCTTTCCTTTCCAAAATCAAAACATTATGAACAGTATCATTGCTCTTCAGCGTTTCACCAACTTTTTATTCTACAGCAGTCACATGTAGCCTCCCACCCAAATTTAAACCAAAGCTGTCCCTGGTCACACCCACACCAGACCTTTATTTCACTTTGGAGAGTCATGGCTTCTCTCAAAGAATCCTGTGAAGGGTAGTTAGTGAAGGGTGCTGAGAGTTGCTAAGAGATGCCCTGTTCACCTCACAGCACTTCAGTCAGAGTGGCTGGCTGTTAAGCAGTCTGCCCACTGGAGCTCTGTCAGTGGAATTGGAGTCTCCTCTCAGCACCCTTCACAAACTATACTTCCCAGGATCCTTTGGGGGAAGCCATGACTGTCTCATGTGAAATAAAGGTTTGGTGTGGGTGTGGCCCCCTGATTAGGCAAACCAAGCAGCTGTGAGTCTGGCTTTTAGAACACTGACGGTTCTTACTGAGCATGCCCGACGTTATCATTCAGTTCAATGCAATATTTCTTAAATTAATTAAAAATCAGCCAGGCTTTTTTTTTTAACTTTTAAACTACAGAAGATGAAGGTCAGAATAGGGGACAAGGTCAATAATAGGATTACAGGTACTCTGTGAACATGGCTGATTTTTAATGAATTTCAACAGATTATGAGAACTCTGACAGAAAAAAGTCCAAAAGGGAACTGGGTTTTCCCCCTTTCTTTTTAGACTTTGAACTCTTGATTCTCTCTGACTGTTTTGTGTATCGCCATGAAAATTTGCAGGGTTGTTAAGCAAGCTTTTCTGAGTTCAGGACTATATGTATTTTAAGGTTTTGTTTTGAAATGAGCTTATGGGAAGCATCAGAATGGCATGGGGGCATTTTCAAATTAACATAGCAGCTCATGGCTGTATAATACATAATACATAACATTATTAATACACTGACACATAATGGTAGTGATCCTTAACTGTGAGGGCTCATGGGGGTAACACCATGGAAAATAGTGGGGCAGCCCCATCCTTAGTCTCATGCATTTTAGATCCTACACCCTCCAACCCACTTCTGGTGTCTAATTTCCCTAAAATAACATCAACATTACAGAGAAGTGATTTTGGTTTGGAATTATTTGTCTGGGTGGTGAGGCATGGATGGGGGGAGAACAGGCTTGGATTGTGTTGATATTTTCACTCCTTTCTTTTTCTCTCTCCCCCAGGATCCAGTGGATTGCATTTGACCAGGGATGTGTTTGGGCACTGCCTTCTCTCTGGAAAAGGCTGGGGTATTGCTGTGGGGGGAGGGGAGAAAATGATATTTGTGTTTTTTTCCCTTTAGAAAACAACTAAGTGTTATCTGAAACATAAGTGTGTTCCTGATGCACATTTATTCAGGAATTTATTGCAACAGTTCTCAAGGAAAAGTGCACTAGATCATTGCCTTCGGGGGGGGGGGGAATCTCAATAAGAGCCTTTTCCACCCCACTCTGTTCTCTTTTCAGTTTCTCACTGTAAGGCTTTTTGTTCTCTTTTCTTCTTTTTCATGCTAACACAAGTTTTGTTTTGTTTTTTAAATTAGGCTTGCTCCTTCCTAAGGGGCCTGCTTTCTTTTTAAGCCAGGAGAAAACAACTGTGAAAAGTTTTCCTTCCCCACTTTTTCTACTCTTTTTTGGGCATGTATGCTGGTGTGTGTTTGTGTGTTAGGCCTGCCCTTGTTGTGAAACAGACATTGCAGAGTCCATTTCATAACCTCTGAAATATGCAGTTTGGAGTTTGATCTAGTGGGGGGGTTGAGTGAAACGCGTAGGGGCAATCTAGAGGAAGGGGGCAGGAGGCAGAAATCAGAAAGAGAGACCCTACTTTCTATGTGGTGTTCTGTCCTGGAACCCGCTTGCTTAAATTGACTAGTGAGAGCTGTCATCCCAAGTGTGGAAGTAGTCATTGCTTCTTAACTAGACTTTATGCAAACTGCCAACTCACCTGTGTCAGCTCTCTCATATACTGCACCTGTGCTTCTTGCAGGCAGCCCTTCATTAACACATGACCCTTCACTTGCCCCTTTATAATTATGACTTCCTTTGGTGATGTTGGGTTAAGAAAATGAAGGTTGATATAAACATGATATCGGTTTATTTCCCCCTGACCTGACCCCACACTCCAGGTGGCTGGGTAAATAAAAGCCTGAATAAACTGGAGATGACTCCCTTCCTTCCTTATGCATTCAATATCAATACCCTATAGATTGTATCATATTGCTGACCCTGAGCACAAAGAAAGCTAATGTTTCTTTTTACATGTCTATAGATTTCTACACGTATCTGTTTGTAAATGCAGAAATGTAACCTGAATGTACCCCCCACTGAAGGGCCTCTCTTGTTTCAATACTCCCCTTTTCCTATCTGTACTTTGTTCTTTTGGCTCCTAGCGCTTATCTCAAGGTTGCACAAACTATGCAAGTGAATGTCTGCAAAAGAAGCAAGATGTTCCTAGCTTTGTTACTTTAAGCACTCCTCTTTACATATCTAAATGTTACTTTGTCTACAGTTATTTTTCTTGTAGTTTATGACGTCTGCTCCCCATTTTTGTAACCACTGGGGAATCTATATAATCTACTGTATTTCAATAAACAGGGTTCCCACTTCTGAAAGGCAACTTGCTGGCAGGTTTTGGGACCCCTTTGCAAAGGTAATTTTGGCAACTTATTTCCTGATCTCTGGCAGTGGGTTATTGCTCTCAACTCCGCACCTTCCTGGGTGGATGTGAGCTGAGTAGACAGTGACGGCTTGCGTGTTGGGTTTGGACCTAACAGTGAAATGATGCAATCCAAGTTCTTTTAAAAAATACATACAGGATACAAAATGTGCCAGATCTGAAATGACTACACATAAAATTAACAGCACGAACAATCCCACACAAGTTTGATCAGAAGTATTTTTCAATGGGGCTTACTCTCAGGGAAAGGCATCACTGCAATGCTATATTTTTACGTTACTTATAGTGAGCAAGCCCCACTACAGAACTTGGTGGAAACATACTTCTGAGTAAATGTGCAACAGATTGTTCTGTAAAGCTGTAATCCTATGCATAGACTTATTTGAACCCAAAGGCCAGGGTCCCTAGAATTTGAACCTACTTCCATGAACACAGTGGGGGGCTTTCTATATTTTTACATGCAGTGGCCAGGTGGGGTGTTGTTTTGTGTGGCCCATGGTCTTTTGTGCTGGGCCGTGGATCGCCAGCCCATTACCCCTCCTTTTAAAAAACTTAAAACATTTTTAAAAACCTTTGCTTACAAGGTGACTTAGTGCACTGCAAAGTGCAATCCAGGGGAAACCTCTGCTACCCAGTATCTTAATTTCCCTAGTGTTACTGGGGACTTAGTGGTGCCACACTTTCTAGCTCATCCACTTCCCCTGTAAGCCATAATAAAAAGGAGAACCATACTTGGACAGCTACAGATGAGTAGGGGCAGGGGGAGAAAGAGGTAGGGTGTTTGGGGATGAAAGTGATCATTGGGGTGGGGTGACCAGTGCAGCAATCAGGGAGCAACAATTGTGAAACTTGTTTGATGACCATGAAGTTTATTGGGTGATGATGGGCTGGTTACATGCTTGCAATCTAATAGGGTAGTTGTGAAGAAGCTAACATGGGCACAGAAGGAATTTATGAGTGTCTTGGCAAATGGGTATAGATAAAAAAATAACTGGGAACTTTACTAGTGGTCTATAAAGATAATAGCATTCACCTTCTGTTTGCCCATTACCTCAGGGGTGGGGAACCTCCAGCCCATGAGCCTAATTAGGTCTGCCTGACCTTTCCATTTGGCCTACTAAGTCATTTGGCCAAGCTTGCTGTATGCCATGTCTGGTTGGACTGTGAAAGGACAACCCAAATTGTGTTTGCATTTTTACAAATGTGTAAGCCAGTACAATATCTCAAAGAGGAGGTCAGGTTTCCCGCTTCCCTAGTGCATTCACTGTAGTTGGCCAATTTCCCTCCTTTTTAAAGTTTGATAGAAATATCTGTGGCTGTAGGTACTTTCTTAAACCACAAGGTTTTTTGCCTATTAGTGAATCAATCGCTCTTTGGATCAGAGCCTGCTTCAGTTGTTACCTGTGTGAAGAGGGAAAAGTGAGCACAAAGGGGTCACAGAGCCACACTTCTAGTCCCTCCCTCATCATCATGTGGTGCCTGATAGCAGTTCATGTGTGCAACTATAACGTCTGCAGCATTAACTTCTATTTGTGAAGATTTCCCTATGTGATTTGGGCAACTGGAAGATCTTCAGACAAGTCACATCTTCTGGGACTGCATGGCTTGAGCCCCCCACCTAACTGGGGTTAGCATTTCTTCCTCCCCATCCTTTGAGCACAATCTCTCACCAGTTTCCTGCAGCTCATTGTTTTCTCCTCCTTGCAGCAATCTGAAGTCTTTGCTGTTTGTAAAGAAAAAAAAATCCTTGTAAAATAGCTCAAATGTTTGATATCTCTGTCTAGTAAGTCCTTTGGAAGATAGAACGATGGCGCTAAATAATCCATTTTAAACTTGGCTCAACTGACACAGCATAAGAGTGCTCTCTAAGTCTTTAATGGCCCAATACTAGGACTTACTGCACCAACAAATAAATGCATGCGGTGGTGTAAGCTGCTGACCGCTGTGCCATCACAACTTCACAAATCACTACATTACACTCTCAGTACAGGATTGTTTGGCTGGCAGCATAAGGAGACAGGCCAGAACAAAATGTTTGCAGATTGGTATGCCAGTTGGTTATAAAGTGTAAGTGAATCTCTTCCCCACCTAGTAATTATTTGTGTCCCTGGCTCCACAAGAGTACCAAGCATCTCTTTTTTGTAGTTCTTATAGCAGGGACCTGCATCTAAAATGCAGCAAATGAATGTATTTTGCCAGGGAAAGTAACTTCTTTGGGAAAGTATGTGTACGTGTAGATCTGTGTGCGTAATATTGTGTATGCAAGCTGGCACTCAGGGGAATGAGACCAGTTCCTACATCTTCCCAGCAAGAACAGAGGACTGACACATTGCATGCTATATATACAGTTCAGATGTTCTACATAATTCTGGTCTCATAAGGGAGAAGATCAGGGCATACTCCCTGGCCCCT
Organism: Rhineura floridana; assembly: GCF_030035675.1. Lineage (NCBI taxonomy): Eukaryota > Metazoa > Chordata > Lepidosauria > Squamata > Rhineuridae > Rhineura > Rhineura floridana. The sequence goes on along the minus strand of NC_084480.1, from coordinate 199,088,837 downwards.
TTTGTTGCACACCATCAACAGCTTCATTGCCTTCTGTGTTTTGAGAAGAGAACTTCTGTGGCAAGGAGCCTTCAATACTCATGTAGACTCTCTGCACAATTTTTAGAACCCTGGGAGATTGTGGTTCTAATTCACACAAGGTGCCTACTTGAGCATATCAGACTTCATGCTGCACAAGTTCAGCCCCAAATGCATGGAAGATGATAACAATGATGATGGCGACCTGCCACAGGATGGGGACAGGGAACACACCCTTGCTGTCCCCCTTCAAGTGTTTGGAATCACATGCGAGGTAACACTTGAACTCCCAAGCCAATCTGCTGCTTTTAAAAGATATCCTAAGAATTAAGGCTGGTTGTGGGGGGAGGGGGAGACTTGGATGCCACTTAGATCATGGAGATGTTGAAGTAAGCAGTGGAGAATGCAATTAGAGATGTGAAGATAGAAGGCAATTGTGCTTCTTGTGCTTTATTTGGGGAGTTCCTCCCACAACATTCTCTTCTGTTGTTACTTGCAGAAAGAGGAAAAGCAAATACAATGGGGCTGAGGGGACATGCTTTTGGTCACACCTCCATCATCATGCTAGTTTTGCTGGCTGCTCCTGAGTTCAGCTGTAACTTCTGCAGTGGGGAGCCTTTTCTACTCCCAGGGTTTGAGATCATGTTGGAAACATCTAGCTTCCTGCTGCAGAAGTTACAATGGACCTTGCAAGAAGCCAGCACAAGCACTGCAATGACAGGGGACTAGAGTCAGACTAACACTGTGCCTCCATCCAGCCTCTTTGAATCCACTTTCCCTTCTCATACAAGGGTTGTTCACACATTACACTGGACACATGCACAAGTGTTTGTGTAACAGAATGAGCACTTGTTCATTTGTACAGCTCAGCTATTGTGTACACAGGCATGCAAACTGCACACTCACTGAATGTTGCATGTGAATAACTGTATGAGTCTACAGGGACAAAGGTAGTACACTTGTTGAATGCAACATGTGACTACCCCTACAAGGAGCAACTGAAGAAGGCTACATTTTCATGGTCGCAGAACCCTGAAATAATTTTAAAAAAATGAATTTTCTTCACTAGAAATCAGGTGAGTGAAGCTTTCAATTTCAGTTTCTCAGTTTCTATTCTCCCCTCAGTTTTAAGTTTAGTTCTCTGCATTTCCACATCAGTTTGAGATTTACTTTTTTTAAAGAAGTCACTGAAAATTCACCTGCATTTTAGTGCAAATTTCTCCTGATGTACAAATTTGTATGCAATTTTGCCTAGTATACACATTTTTACCAGGCAATTCCCCCCAAAATAAATGGGTTGTATTCAACAAAGCGCTAAGCAGATCATTCTGTCAACACAAGGATTTCTTCTTTGGAAATGGAACAACCTCCCCTTCTACTCCCCCTATGTGGCATCTAACTCTGTTCTGGGGTTTTCCCCAACACTCCAGAGCAGATTTTGGGATGGCACAGGGCATGTGTGGGGAGGAAGTGGGGGGAATCCCATTGCCCTAGCACTAGCCCTTGAACTAGTACAACTTTTTAGTTAAATATCACCTAAAGCAGTGTTTCCCAACCTTTATGAGTATGGGGCCCCCCGTAAGCCCCCCCAAAATTGTGACCCCCATGCTAATTGTAATTTTAGTCTCTGTTCATTGAAAAAAAATGGTGTGTAGCAAAATGGCATCTCCAAATATCCCTTTCCATAAAAAATTCCTGCAGTGAGGTGTTGCTTTCTTTTCTTAATGCAAAGGTCCAATCAAATTGGTATACATCTCCCCCCCCCACAGTCTGAAGATGTACCGTTCTGTCTCCCAACACCAGTGGGTTACCATGTTGGACTATGATCCAGGTTCAAATCCCCACCCAGGATTCATCCCCATGAAGTCCACTGGGTGACCTTGCACCAGACACAGTCTTTCAGCCTGACCTTTCTCACAGGGTCTCTGGAAGGATAAAATGGAAAGGGGGGTATCATGTGCACCACCTTGAGCAATTTGGAGGAAAGGTGGGCCATAAATGCAATAATAAATAAATACATTTCAGCTGCAGTATGTGGACCCCAGCCTCAGGCAATCTGCTGAGCCTTTTAAAAGTAATAATAATAATAATCAAGAAGAAGCAATGTGGTCATGGTGGAGATGGATAAAAGGGTGGATAGATTGAGAAAGGTGGTTAGTGCTTTCAGGCCTTGGGATGATCATCAGAACTGATGACTTGGTTAACATGCACTTGGGAATGAGAGTGGAGCAGAAGACAGATCAGCGCACCCACAAACACACCTGCCTTTTCTGCAAACATCTGCAACCTTGCATGCATTCAGGCACATGAAGGGGGGAGCCCTCAACTGCCACATCTTTGAGAGAAGGATTGGGGGGTGGAGTGTAGATGGAAGAAAGGGGGGCATTGGTACACACATTTAGCCTCAGAAATGTAGGGTGAGCAAGTCCTGAGCATCCTCATTGCTCCTTGGCTCCATCTGGGCCAAAGGTGAGATCTGGGAGGCCTCGCAAATAAGAATATTTTTTACAAGGAGCTGGTAGTGAAGCAGGAGCCAAGAAAGGCAGGCAGGCTGGGTGGCTGGCTGCCAGGAAGGGGGAAAGCAGTCTTTCCTTGCAGCCTTGCTTCTTTTGCTTCACGAAAACCCCTCTTTTCTCATTCTGAGCAAGGGCATTGTCAGCAGCGAGGAGACGGGAGTCAGCGATAGTAATCCCTTCTTCTTTCTGGTAGCTCCACCCTCAGCCTCCTTTGGTGTCTGCCACATTTTACAGGTAGACGCCTGCCCTTGGCATGCCTGAAAAGATGCTTGCCACTTCAACAAAAGTCCTTCCCTCTTATTTGGAGCAAGGGGGAGGTGTAGTCTGTGGCAGCAGTGGCGAGCAGACAGCATCCAGGGAATGAAGACTTTTTTAAAAAAAAAATCATTTATTTACTGTTTGTGCCCCCCCTGCGGATTACTTTGCAGTCCCCCTGGGGGTCATGGCCCCCAGGTTGGGAATCACTGACTGAAAGCGTTTTTGTATATATTTTCACTAATATACGCATTTGTATGGACATTTTACCCTAGTGTATGCATTGTTGTACACATTACTGTGCTGGAGAAATGCATCAGAAAATTCAGAGGAATATTAATTTTGACCCCCTCTAGGATGCACAGCTTAACGTGGTGAGGGGGCTTGAGCATATTGAAGAAACTGAGAGCAACGCCGTCAAGAGGCTAGACTCCTAGCAGGGGCACCCAAGGCGGAATGGTCAAAGCTGAGACACCAGACTAAGATGCATCCAAACTCAGAGGAAGACAATGGTAAACCACCTCTGAATACCTCTTACCATGAAAACCATACAAAGTATCCAAAATGCAACATGAGTTTCACCGATTCATAGAGTCGCCATAAGTCATAATCGACTTGAAGGCACATAACAACAACAAATTTTGAAGGGTGGCTGTGTTTCGGTTCTCAGATTGTTTCAGAAAGTGTTTGCCTTTAAATGTGAACTGAATAAAATTTCTCACCCATCCACTCTAGAAATCAAATAATTTGTGATGTACAACATTTATTAAGGGCTATGGAGAGAGGTGGAAGGAGGACTTGTCTAAAGCACTACAAAATCTTTGGACTGACATCTTTTACCTGTACAGTCCCACAAGCCTGGGCATTTTTAGCCAGTGGTTTTATTTACTGCCACTTTGCCATCACAAATAACACAATAACACGCACCACAGGAGTTGTTTTGTTTTACCGAGAAGTTGGTCAGATGGCCAAATTTCCTGTCAGCCTTCCAACTGAGTGAAATGTTTGCAGCTTTGAATTTAAGAGAGGAGGTGATATTACAATTTGCAATGATTCTTGCAGTGCAGCTGCTGCTTCGGAGGACCAGAAGGTGAAAAATGAGTTTTGGATCATTGGACTGAGAATACAACAGCAGAATAAAGACAGCTTCTTCCATTTTGATAACCAGAGGCTGAAACGGAGAACGTTGCACCTATTTTAGCTGCTGTTACACCATCTGCTTCTGCCTTTTGAACTGATTTTCTTTAAGCAAAGGGAAAAAGAAGTTTTCTCTATTCTTTTTCCCAGCTCCTAAATTTTTCATTTTATAAATCGTTCTTTTTTATTAAGCTGTATCAGGTCACAATATGAACTCACTTAGAGGGCTGGATCTTTCTGGCACATTAGGAGAAAAAGCTATGAACTCAGGTGGCATTAGAGAGTCATAACAGGGGAAAAATTTGCTCACAAGCTAAAATAAATTGTAACACAGAGCAAAAGATCCCCATCAAAGATTCCTCGGCAGAGTGAGTCCCAAACTGATCATCAGTTGTCTTAGATTTTCTTAGCATTACTCAGGTCTTACTTCAGGAGTCTCCCAAAAGTGGGGAGAAATCCCTTCAGTTGTTAATACTCTAATAACCTCCATTTAACAGCCCTGTAGAGTAGGTAAATTTTATTATCCCTGCATTTCAGATGGGGAAGAGAATGTGTCTGAATATATTAACCCAACCCTTTGATACTAGTTGTAAGATTGGGGCTTGGTGAGGAGACGTATAATGGAACCAGCAGGATTGGTGAAAATGAACTTCATGTCTCTGGCAGAGTGGCAAGGTAAACTTCTTTCATTTTAACAGATGTCTTTCAGTGGATGGGTTCTTCAGAGCACCTGTCAGGCTCTAGAACAGGATCCATATGGAGCACTCAGAAGTCCTCCCCTTAGATCAACAAAAACAAACATCAAAAGAAAATAGCTCCAGCCATTTCCCCTCCTCTATAGCTGGGTAAAAGTGACAGGTGGAGAAACACAAGGCTTTTCCCATACCTGTGATTGGGCCACAGTGTGTCCCTCTCTGCACCAAAGGTAGAAGCCAATATATAAGGTCATGTTCTTTGTAATTCAGGCCTTACATCAAGAAAGTGAAACCTGTGGTCCTCCAGATGTTGTTAAACACCATGTGTGTGTGTCTAGTGTACTGTTTTTTCTTGATAGCTGACTTCTCAGCTCTTTGTTCTTGATAGCTGATTTCGTCTCCTTGTGTACAGGCTCAAATTTATGCAGTTAAAAATGTGAGATCAACAAAGCTAACTTGTTATTATTCTGTTATTGATCATAGATACTGGGTTCATGTGGCCTGTCAGAAATCACACCATGAGATAGAGACAGTATCCAATCTTCAACCCTGCTTTGTGCTGTGATTAATATGCAATAAGTGGGAGAACCATTTGTTCATTTGCACATGTTAGTCCACATTATTGGCTGTGGCAGCCCTAGTTCAGCCACCCCGCTGCCCAACAGACTCCCTAGCTGAGCTGACAGAGGTGGTCTAGGGTGTACTGTTGAGATCCCCCAGACTGTTGGTTCTGGGGGATGTTAACATTCATGCCGAGGCCACCTTATCCAGGGCGGCTCAGGATTTCATGGTTACCATGACAACCATGGGACTGTCCCAATACGCCATTGGCCCAACACATGTAGCAGGGCATGCTCTAGATCTGGTTTTTGCAACGGGACATGGAGTTGGTGATCTGATTATGGGGGGCTTACATCAGTCCCTCTGTCATGGACAGATCACCGTTTGCTGAAGTTTAGACTCACAGCAGCTTTTCCCCTCTGCAAGGGTGGGGGACCTATTAAGTTGGTCCACCCCCAGAGACTAATGGATCCGGATGGTTTCCAAAGGGCTCTGGGGAGTTTTCCGGCTGATAGGACTGGCACTCCTGTCAAAACCCTGGTTGAACTGTGGAATACAGAAATGACCCTGGCGGTTGACATGATTGCTCCAGAGTGCCCTCTCCTGTGTAGAGCTTGTACGGCTCCATGGTATACCCCAGAGCTGAGGGCGATGAAACAATATCGGAGATGCCTTGAGTGCAGATGGAGACGAACTCCTGGTGGATGCAATTATACACTGGAAAGTGCCTATGGTAAGCTGTATTTAGGGGGCAGTAAGGGCAGCACAAAAACAATATTTTGCTGCCACTATCGAATCACCAATCTGCTGCCCAGCAGAGCTCTTCAGAATTTGCTAGGCACTTCCAGGATAAAATCTTTAGCATCTGCCAGGACTTAGACTCCAGTGTGATAGCAGATGAATCAACCGAGGTATCCAGAGCACAGCCTTGTCCCAATTTCTTGGATGAATTTCAGTTGGTGCAGCTTACATTGACAAGGTGCTTGGACAGGTTCATGCAACCTGTGCTGGATCCTTGCCCTTCTTGGCTAATAAAAGCTAGCAGGGATGGAACAGCTGGCTGGGCCAGGAAAGTGATTAATCCCTCTCTGCAAGAGGGGGTGGTCCCTGGCGGCCTGAAAGAGGCAGTAGTGAGACCACTCCTGAAGAGACCCTCCCTTGACCCAGGAAATCATAATAACTATAGGCCGGTAGCAAATGTTCCATTCCTGGGCAAGGTCCTTGAACGAGTGGTTGCGGGCCAGCTCCAGACACTCTTGGATGAGACCAATTATCTGGATCCATTTCAGTCTGGTTTCAGGTCTGGTTTTGGCACAGAAACAGCCTTGGTCACCCTGTATCATGACCTTTGTCAGGAGAGAGACAGGGGGAGTGTGACTCTGCTGATGCTCCTTGATCTCTCAGTGGCTTTCGATACCATCGACCATGGTATCCTTCTGGGGATACTGGCTGAGTTGGGAGTGGGAGGTACTGCATTGCAGTGGTTCCACTCCTACTTGGCACGTCGCCACCAGAAGGTGATGCTTGGGGAACATTGCTCAGCACCCAGGGGTCAGTTCTTTCCCCCATGCTGTTCAACATCTACATGAAACTGTTGGGTGTGGTCATCGGGAGCTTTGGAGTGTTTTGCCATCAGTATGCTGATGACACGCAGCTCTATTTCTCCTTTTCATCATCTTCAGGTGAGGATGTCAATGTGCTGAACCGGTGTCTGGCTGCGACAATGGACTGGATGAGGGCTAATAAACTGAGGCTCAATCCAGACAAGACTGAGATGCTGCTAGTGGGTGGTCCTTGTGACCGGATGGTGGATGTCCAACCTGTTCTGGATGGCATTGCACTCCCCCTGAAAGAGCAGGTTTGTAGCTTGGGGGTTCTCCTAGAATCATCTCTAGGATCTAGCAGTAGATCCTAGTGACATGTCCGGAGCACAGTCTTGTCCTGTTTTGTTGGATGAGCTTCAGTTGGTTCAACTCGAGGACGTGGACAAGGTGCTTGGACAGGTACGTGCAACCACTTCGATACTGGATCCTTGCCCCTCCTGGCTGATAAAAACTAGTAGGAATGGAACGGGTAGCTGGGCCAAGGAAGTGATAAATGCCTCTTTACGAGAGGGAGTGGTCCCGGGCTGTCTGAAAGAGGCAGTGGTGAGACCACTCCTGAAAAAGCCTTCCTTGGACCCAGACAATTTTAACAGCTACAGGCCAGTGGCGAATGTTCCATTCCTGGGCAAGGTCTTGGAACGGGTGGTTGCTGGCCAGCTCCAGGCGCTATTGGATGAAACTGATTATCTAGATCCATTTCAATCGGGTTTTAGGCCCGGTTTTGGCGCTGAGACAGCCTTGGTCGCCCTGTACGATGACCTATGTCGGGAAAGAGACAGAGGGAGTGTAACTCTGTTGATTCTCCTTGATCTCTCAGCGGCTTTTGATACCATCGACCATGGTATCCTTCTGGAGAGGCTCGCGGAGTTGGGAGTTGGAGGTACTGCTTGGCAGTGGTTCCGCTCCTACTTGGCGGGTCGTCTCCAGAAGGGAGTGCTTGGGGAACATTGCTCGACACCGCGGGCTCTCCAATATGGGGTCCCGCAGGGGTCAGTTTTGTCCCCCCTGCTTTTTAATATCTACATGAAGCCGTTGGGAGAGGTCATCAGGAGTTTTGGAGTGCGTTGTCATCAGTATGCTGATGACACGCAGCTCTACTTCTCCTTTTCATCTTTTTCAGGTGAGGCTGTCGATTTGCTGAACCGTTGCCTGGCCTCGACAATGGACTGGATGAGAGTTAACAAACTGAAGCTCAATCCAGACAAGACTGAGATGCTGTTGGTGGATGGGTTCTCTGATCGGATGGTGGATATATACCCTGTCCTGGATGGGGTTACACTCCCCCTAAAGGACCGGGTTCGTAGTCTGGGAGTCTTTTTAGACTCTTCCCTCTCACTTGAGGCTCAAGTAGCCTCGGTGGTTAGGAATGCGTTTTACCAACTTCGGTTGGTAGCCCAGCTACGTCCCTATTTGAGTAAAGAGGACCTTACATCAGTGGTACATGCTCTGGTAACCTCACGTTTGGATTACTGTAATGCGCTTTACGTAGGGCTACCTTTGAAGACAGTTCGGAAGCTACAACTAGTGCAAAATGCGGCGGCCAGATTGCTGACAAGGACCAAGCGGTCCGAGCATATAACACCTGTTCTGGCCAGCTTGCACTGGTTGCCAATATGTTTCCGGGCTAGATTCAAAGTGTTGGTATTAACCTATAAAGCCTTATACGGTGCGGGACCACGATACCTTGCGGAACGCCTCTTCCGATATGAACCAGCCCGTGCACTACGTTCTGCTATGAAGGCCCTCCTCCGGGTTCCAACTCACTGGGAGGCCCGGAGGGTGATGACAAGATCTAGGGCCTTCTCAGTGGTGGCCCCCGAACTATGGAACAGTCTCCCTGAGGAAGTACGCCTGGCGCCGACTCTGCTCTCCTTCCGGCGCCAGGTCAAAACCTTCCTATTCTCTGAAGCATTTTAAGTTACACTGATTTAATTTTAAAAATGTTTATTGTATTGGATTGTTGATTGTATTTTAGTATTATTTTGTTATTCATTGTATTTTTATGCTATTTTATGTTCACCGCCCAGAGAGCTATTGCTAGTCGGGCGGTATATAAATTTAATAAATAATAATAAAAATAAATAATAATAATAATAATAATAATAATAATAATAATCTCTGTCACTTGAGGCTCAGGTAGCCTCAGTGACATGGAGTGCCTTCTATAAACTTCGGTTGGTGGCCCAACTACATCCCTATCTGGACAGGGATAACCTGGCTTCAGTTGTCCATGCTCTGGTAACCTCCAGATTAGATTACTGCAATGCACTCTATGCGGGGCTGCCTTTGAAGACAGTTTGGAACCTGCAGCTCATGCAAAATGCAGCGACCAGATTGGTAACAGGGACCAGATGGTTTGAACATATAAAACCTATTCTGGCCCACTTGCACTGGCTGCCTGTATGTTTCCGAGCTCGATTCAAGGTGCTGGTTTTGACCTATAAAGACTTACAAGGCTTGGGATCACAATACCTGATGGAACGCCTCTTCCAATACCAACCCACCCATACACTATGTTCAAGATCAAAGTCCCTCCTCCAGGTGCCTGCTCCAAGGGAAGCTCAGAGGGTGGCAACAAGGGAGAGGGCCTTCTCAGTGGTGCCCCCCAAATTATAGAATGATCACTCTGACGAGGTGCAGCTGGTGCCAACACTGTTAACTTTTCTGCTCCAGGTCAAGACTTTCCTCTTCTCCCAGGCATTTTAGCATGTGTTTTATACTGTTCAAATTTTTAAATTGTGTTTTAAATTGTTTTTATAAGATCTGTTTTAAATTATATTTGTTTTAATGTTTTTAGTTACTGTAAACTGCCCAAAGAGCTTCGGCTATGGGGCGGTATACAAGTATAATAAAATTAATAAATAAATAAATAAATTTATTTTATTTATTTATTATTTATTTATTTATTTTCATTTCTAGACCGCCCATAGCTAATAGCTCTCTGGGCGGTGTACAAAATGATATTAAAATACAATATAGAATAAAATCAGTAACAAAGGAACACATTAAACTAAAAACATTAAACATAAAGCATTAAACATTAAAATGCCTGGGAGTATAGCCAGGTCTTAACCTGGCACCTAAAAGAAAGAACCGTAGGAGCCAGGCGTATTTCCTCCGGTAAGCTGTTCCATAATTTGGGGGCCACCACAGAAAAGGCCCTAGATCTAGTAACAGTCCTCTGGGCATCCTGGTGAGTTGGTACCCAGAGGAGGGCCTTAGATACTGAATGAAGTGAACGGGTAGGTTCATAGCGGGAGAGGCGTTCCACAAGGTATTGCGGTCCCACACCATGTAAGGCTTTATAGGTCAACACCAGCACCTCGAATCTAGCTCGGAAACAAATAGGTAGCCAGTGCAAGCAAGCCAGGACAGGTGTTATATGCGCAGACCGATTGGTCCTTGTCAACAGCCTGGCTGCCGCATTTTGCACTAGCTGAAGTTTCTGAACAGTCTTCAAGGGCAGCCCTACGTAGAGCACATTACAGTAATCCAGTCTAGAAGTTACCAGAGCATGAACAACCGAGGCGAGATCATCACTGTTCAGATAGGGGCGTAGTTGGGCTACTAAGCGCAGGTGGTAAAACGCATTCCATGCCACCGAGGCCACTTGAGCCTCGAGCGACAAGGGAGGGTCAAAAAGGACCCCCAAACTATGAACCTGTTCCTTCAAGGGGAGTGTAACCCCATCTAGAACAGGATAAGCATCCACCATCTGAGCAGGGAAAGAGCTCACCAACAGTGTCTCAGTCTTGTCTGGATTGAGTTTCAGTTTATTAGCTCTCATCCAGTCCATTATCGCGGTCAGGCAACGGTTCAGCACATCAACAGTCTCACCTGTGGAAGGTGAGAAGGAGAAGTAGAGCTGCGTGTCATCAGCGTACTGATGGCAACGCACTCCAAAACTCCTGATGACCGCACCCAGAGGCTGCATGTAGATGTTAAAAAGCATGGGGGATAAAACCGACCCCTGAGGGACTCCACAATGGAGAGTCCAGGGTGTCAAGCAATGTTCCCCAAGCACTACCTTCTGGCGACGATCCGCTAAGTAGGAGCAGAGCCACTGCCAAGCAGTGCCCCCAACTCCCAACTCCGCGAGCCTCCCCAGAAGGATACCATGGTCGATGGTATCAAACGCCACTGAGAGATCAAGGAGAATCAACAGAGTCACACTCCCCCTGTCCCTCTCCCGACAAAGGTCATCATACAGGGCGACCAAGGCTGTTTCAGTGCCAAAACCAGACCTAAAACCGGATTGAAACGGATCCAGATAATCAGTTTCATCCAAGAGCGCCTGGAGCTGGCCGGCAACCACCCGCTCCAGAACCTTGCCCAAAAAAGGGACATTCGCCACTGGTCTGTAGTTGTTCAAAACATACAATAATTTTTTAAAGCTAGTTTTGCCACCATTTTGTATTGCTTTTTTTAAAAATGGGATGTACATGATGCATCAGCTGGAAGGATGATTTCTAGTTTTCCTTCCAAAGTTAAAAACAGCTCCCACATTAAAAAACAACATAGTTTGACATCTAAAGGTCCACAGCTGATTTACCAGCATGTTATTTATTTCTTTGTCATCCCATATTTCATATGAGGTTCTCTTATTTTCCCCTGCCTTTTTTATCTATAGAGCAACCCTGTGTCAAAAGCCAGTCTGAGAAATGGTAAATGACTCAAGTTCCAACTTCATAGCCATGTGTAGATTTGAACACAATCCTCCTGATTTAACTGGCATATCACAGTGCCATTTCTGACCTACTTCTTCACTTAGGACACGTGAAAAAACTTTGGCTGTCAAGATATTGCTCAACTACAACTTCCATCATCCCTGACCATTGGCCATACTTGATAGGGCTCATAGTGGTTGTAGTTAGCAACATCTGAAGGGCCAAAGTCCATGGCATTTCATTTCATATCAGGTACAAGGCAGATAGCATGCTATGTGGCTGATACAAGGATGATCATCCATGGCGGGGGGGAAGGAGAACAAGCATTAATCTCTAGTTAAGGCTAAAGGTTGTCAGTAGTTATTGACAAAGCTACAGGGACCAGCAAGGCCACAAAACAGATTTTGAGGCTAGCTAGGGAATATTCCAAATCAGGTCAGTTTTGTATCTTTAGTTTGTGGTGTTATTCATTAAAAAGGTGACCCAAGGATTTGCCAAGTAGACACTCTGAACCAACTCTATAGTAACCACTGCAGGGTAGCATCAACATCAGCTACATTTTCTTCTTAACTGTACACAGTCTTAGTCAGGTGATGAAGAACTGGCCCAGGCTGATTTGAACATAGGGATTAACTAAGAGGTTCAACTATCTAGAAATTTGGTTTATTTTGCTAGATTAAGGTAGCTTGTCGACAACCTTCATGGTTACATGGGTATTTTCCTTGTTCATTGAGTTGTCTTTCTGTTTTTATTATTGTGGTTGCTTAAAGATTTATTCAGCAAGTTTTTTGTAACCAAATTTATTGAAAAAATGGAGTCTATTTCATTTTGGACTAACAAGGTACAAGATAAATTATATCCATATAGGATGAAGAAAAAGTCACGTTTTCAGGAATAGATGCAATACCTTTATGGTTATTTTTGTGAGGCCATAATCAACAGTATAAATGCATGGAATATCAATATTTTCCAAGCTAGTAGCATACATCTGTTACCTGTTCCTCTACTTATGCCACCACCACAGGCACAACACCACTACTGAAAGCAGCAATGAGACAAGACACCTACCATTAGATTATTTGAGCACTCCTGACCATAGATGGTGAGATTCCTTGTCTGGCTGGGGAGGGGATGCTAAAAGAGGTTTAACCCTTATAATGCACCCCATTGTGGTGATTTTGATGTTTCAAATAATTCTTGTCTTTGTCTTAATGGCCCTTGTAATATGGATCTGATCTCAAATGGCAGTGTTACACCAAATGAAAGTCAGCATTAGAGCCTGGGGGCAAGAGCGTGACTGAGGTGTGGAAGGACATCTGTATAAGTATGTACAGATGTCTTCAATGGGGGGGGAGTGTTACAGCTTGGCTAACCCCATTTTGGTTCAAGTGGAATCCGGGAGATGCAAGGCCAAGAGCTATAACTCCTACCCCCACTCTCACACACCCCCACCTGATGGTATGGCTGGTGATGCGTTCCAGAGGTTTTGTGTGAAGGAAAAAACAAGGGCAGAGTTAAGAAAAGCTACTGAATAAAGGTTCTGCATAAATGTTATCTTATTCTTTGGCAGATTTCCCCCTCTCACAGTGAATGCCATTGTTTGTTAGAAAGAGCCTTAGTTTTTCAGGTCAATTAGAAATATACATGCAGATACACACACACACACACACACATGTATGATATCTCCTCACACCAAGACCCCTCCTTTTCACATTGATAAATGATTAATGATTAATGCTACCATGCACCCAGTAATTTTGTAATGCTATTCTTCTCTTCCCCCCCACCCTCACCAATTACTTTAGGATAATAAATAAAATATAATGTGATATTGTGTGCAGCAAGTATTCTAGCTAGCTTCAGAGCAGGGAGATGATGGGGAATTTTATATATACATATATGTCTAGCTAATGGGGAATTCAATATACATAAACAATAAGGAAAATGTATTCTTTTATAAAGCTATAAAGGTTCATAACATTTTAATAGTTTAGTAGGAAACCAGATCTTTTTCTTTTTGGAGCTATCACCCCTGACCATGCTGGTTTGTTTGGAACTATTTGTACTCTGAACAATTGATAACACTGAACAAACACTGAACATCCCTGTACTCTCCAAGATGTAGAAAGGATTGCATTAACTAAAATGCTTAGCTCACTGTGACAATGTACTTTCATGTGAAGTACTGAACATTGCCAAATTCATTAGAACACCAAATTCACCAGAACATGATGCAGAAAGTACAAAGTACCTGTGCAAATGCCTGTGTAATACTGTCATGTCTATGTCATTCTGATGTGCTAAAGTACAATGTACTTATGCAAAATGCCTGTGTAATACTGTCGTGTCTATGTCATTCTGATGTGTTAAATCCTGATTGGTAGATGCTAAAGTCTTTGTCCTGAAATGTATAAAAAACCCAGGCAACCAGTGCCATGTTGCATTTCTCCACTCACTAAGAGGGAGACTGACCAAGTGTGCACTTGTCATCCAATAAAGGCCTACCTTTTTGCTGCAAGCCTGTGTCTTCAAAAAATTTATTCAAGGACCCCCAGCAAAAGAACCCACAGGAGAAATACAAAGATTCTCCAACAGCCACATGCTAAGAACATAAGAAGAGCCCTGATGGATCAGGCCAAAGGCCCATCTAGTCAAGCATGTCAGTTTGACAGTGGCCAAGTAGATGCTTATGGGAAGCCTGCAAGCCTGAGTGCAACACTTGTGATTCCCAGCAACTGGTAGTCAGAGGTCTACTGCCTCTGACAGTGGAGCAGTGGTGGCTGGTGCCCACTGGGACAGATAGGGATGAATGCAGGCAGGTCAACAGTAGGTGAAGCCACAGCCAAAGACAGGCAGAACTAACTAATTCTGGTCCCCCCCATCCTTCTCTCTGTTGAGTTCTACAAAGACCACACTCAGACTAAGGAAGAGGAAGCTGACTGCCAGTGCCACCATCTGGACTGGATGCAAGTGAGAAGACAGGCAGGTGAGGGCAGGTAGAACATTTTTTATCATGGCTAGTAGCCGTTGATAGCCATACATTCCATGAATTTGTCTAATCCTTTTTTAAAGCCATCCAAGTTGGTGACCATCCCTACATCTTGTGAGAGCAAATTCTACCTTTTAACTATGTGTTGTATGAATACTTTCTTTTTCTGTCCTGAGTCTTTCAACATTCAGCATCATTGGATGTCCCTGAACTCTAGTGTTATGAGAAAGGGATGTCTGCTCTAGGAAATAAAGCAAAGACAATGTAGTCCAACAAAAGCTGATGGTGCAATAGAGATTGTGAGAGCTAGATATGCTCAGCCAAGGTAAGACATATGAAAGGAAAGAAGGATCTCATGAAATTAATAGCTACTATTGCTTCCCCTCCTGGAGATACGGACAGCAGATATGGACTGGCATGCAGGACTGTCTCTTGATAGGAAAAGGGTACAGGTGTAAACCCTGAATATAATGGGGAACTTTTTCCTATCTTCAGTGAGAACAGATGCGATCAATTGTGGTTATTTCATAATCTGGCCAAACTGCCCCAAAATCTGTTAGTTGGCTGGGCTGTTTGGCAACACACCTTCTGTGGCCCTCTTACCATGGAAAAAGGTAACTGGAAAGAACAGAATTTTCTTGTGCTGACTCTAACCTTGGGGCAGAAGGCCCTTGAAGATTGCAAATGTTCAGCTTCACTATCCACTACCCTATTCTAGCATCCATAGTTCTTTTGCTCACATTTTCTCTTTGAATTATCTATAGTGAGTTATAATTGGGTTGAGAAATTATTATTATTATTTTACTTTCTTCACAGTTTCTTCATCACAGTAGGGGAAAAAAATGAATACCCCCGTAAAATGTAAAAAGAAGAAAGATCATAGACACACATACACACATGCCCACATTATTTAGTTGGCTTTTAAATTTTCATTTCAAAGCAGGAGTCACGTCAAGGGGAGGTCATCAAAGCTTCTCACCTTCTATCTGGCTTTATTAAAAAGGAACCAAAAGAGTAAGAGATGGGAGGAGGGAGGAAGAGGGAGACAGAGAGAAAGAAAAGCAACATTCACCCTATGGGAAATTAACTGAACTGGAGAAGCAGCTCTGCATCAGATGATACCTTCTAGAATTTTGCTTTCTTTGTTAACTGACACCTAGGTTAACATGTGGCTTAGCAAATGTAAACAGTTTAGCATCAAAGTTGTAAAACAAATTAAAAAGTTGTTCCAGTCGGGTCATTTGGCATTTGATGATGCAGCTTAAAATAAAATAAAATAATAAAGAAGGAAAAAAGTCCAATTTTGTTTTAAAATCCCTTTGAAACAGTGTTGGGCAGTCCTGAAGAGGTCTAGAATATAGGTTAGATTTGCAAACTTTGCTTGAGTTATCCAAATTTCCACAAACCTGACCAAGGCTTTGATGGCCTTCCTTCAAGATATTATTATTATTATTGACTTTATTTATACCCTGCCATTTTTCCAAATTGGAACTCACGGTGGCTTCCAGATAAAAGACACATACAATTAAAAACCTATCAAAAATAAAAGCATATAATACATAAATGAATAAGTATAAACAGATATAATTAAAAAATGAACTCTAGTTTAAAATAGCATTAAATTGTTTCTAATAATTAAAAAACATAATCATACAATCAGAATAATTAAAAAATAAACTGGCAAGAACAATATAACATCCTTTTGGGCCTATCCTTGGCCGCCTTCGGAATCAAAGGCTTGCTGAAATAAGAAAGTTTTTAACTGTCGGGGAAAGGACTGCAGGGAAGGGGTCATTCTTATCTCCCTAGGAAGGGAATTCCAAAGCCTAGGGGCCACCACCGAGAAGGCCCTATCTCGTATTCCCACTAGTTGTACTTGTGCGGATGTAGGTATTGAAAGAAGAGCCTCTCCTGAAGGTCTCAGGGTCCAGGCAGGCACATAGAGGGCAATGCAATCTGACAAATAGCCTGGACCCAAGATATTTTACATTTGCATTTCTTGTGTCATGGGCTTTGGTATGAGGAGCAATAAAAAATGTCAGCGGGGCAGGGCCAGATTCACAGCAAAGTTCAAAGGCCTGCTTTGGGAATATATTCAAGATTAAGCCTGCCATTCACACTTATTTGGAAGTGGCTTGCACCATCTTGGCCTACTTAACAGAGGACAGTCCTCTTTCTCAAGGAGTCCTCTTTTTAAATGTTTGCCTGGTCCACGTCTGATTTAAAGATAAAGAACTCAAGGAAGGGAGAGAAGGGAGGCTGGAAATTGCCTATCAACCATTAACCCCTCAACAGCAGACTGAGCAGGCACACAGGCCACCTGGTTGCAGTCTTCTGCACTATGGTTAGATGCATCATACTGCTATGTAGATCATAGCAATTATTTCCAAGTTTCCAACTGTACAGTTAATTCACATGCAAATTTTATGGAAATCTGCATCCTTTATTTAGTAATGCATTTCCTCTTTTTCAGTGATGTGTAAGTGACCTCTGTAGCTCACACTGAATGCAACAGGTATTACTTCTGCATAAATAAGGGTAGTATCTTTCTGGTTGCACGCTACAAATGAGAATGGAATTTGGTATGGCTATACTTTATAACAGGGGTGGGGGACCTTTGGCTCTCCAGATGTTGCTGAACTACAACTCTCATCAGCCCAAGCACGTATGGCCAATGGCCAGGAACAGTCATGGCTGATGGCTCCATGTTAGTAGGGAAGTGGAATATGCACTGAGATTTAGTCCAAACTGTTGAAGGAGCTATCTGTCACATCCCCACCTTGCCAACACTCCACCTTTAGTAGAGGGAGACATGGATTTTACCTTTCCTCCACCTCTCCTTAGCAAAGCTGCTACTGGGGACTTTGCCTATTTCCCTTAGCCCTTTTTATAATTATTCAGGTTCCCCAGTCAAGCCTCAACACACACCCCTGTGTATCTTTATGACTCTCAAAGATAACAGCCCTGGGCTGGTCTTCTGTAACCTTCTGCACTGTCAGTGTGATTGCCCCAAGAAAATACCTTGCACTCAACAAAGGAATGCTAATAGTCCAGAATATTCAGGTAATGTGTCTCCATGTTAGCAAATATTTATTTATTTATTTATAAATAAATAAATAAATACATATACTGCTATTTCTTTTAAAGAAATCAAAGCAATTTACAACAAATAAAAACCATACAATAAAACCCATTAAAATACAGTAAAATCAAAGGGCAACAATTGTAAAAAAGACATCTTCTTAATTATCTGCATAAGCCTGGCGGAACAGAAGTTTTCAGCAGGCGTTTAAAGGTTAAAATATAAGGTGGCTGCTGAATCTCTGTGTGCAGAGCTTTCCAGAGAACTGGGGCAATGATACTGAAGGCTCAATTTTGTGTCGATGTTAAATGAGCGTCACCAACTCAGTGGACGATCAACGCTACTCCTGCAGAGGATGTCAGTGATTGTGCTGGGATAAAAGGATTCAGGTGGTCCCTAAGATATTCTGGACCTAAATTGTTCAGGGCTTCGTAAATTAATACAAGGACCTTAAACCTGGCTCAGTAGTGGATGGACAGCCAGTACAGATATTTTAAGAGTGGTGTCACATGTTGTTGGCCATGTGCTCCCATCAGCAGTCTGGCCATCACATTTTGCATCAGCTGAAGTTTCCAAAGCAGGGCCAAAGGCAGCCCCACATAGAGTGCATTGCAATCATCTAGCCCCGAGGTTTCCAACTCATGGGCTACAGTGATCAGGCTATCCTTGTCCAGGAACAGCCATAGCTGACAAACCAGACAAAGCTAGTGAAAGGCACTCCTAGCCACAAAGGATACCTGGGCCTCTAATGACAAAGATGAATCCAGGAGTACCCCTAAGCTACAGACCTTCTCCTTCAGAGGAAGTGCAACTCCATCCAGAACAAGTAACTTGCCTATCTCCCAGACATGGGGACCACCTACCCAAAGATCCTCCATCTTCCCAGGATTCAAGCACAGTTTATTGGCCCTCATCCAATTCACTGCAGCATTCAGACACCAATTCAGAGCATTCACAGCCTCTCCTGATTCAGATGTTATGGAGAAATGAAGCTGCGTGCATACTGATGACACTTTGCTCCAAAACTCTTAATGACCACTCCCAACAGCTTCATATAGATGTTAAACAGCACTGGGGAGAGAATAGTACCCTGCAGAACCCCATAGCTCAAGAGCAGAGCTTGGAAGTAATTCATTGGAAGTGTTTGCACTTGGCACACAAAGTGATTTCCACCACCCTCTCTGGCTACTGTGCTGCATTTGCAGTATTTTAACTTTTTGCATCTCAGGAGAAAAATGTTTGCTTGGGTGAGTGTCCCTTAGTTGGTGGCAGGGCAGGGTTCAGGAGGTGGTTAAATGAGAGAGATTATGATTGCTGGCTGGGGGGGTTGCACTTGGTTTGACATACAAAGATCTAAGTAGTGGCCTCTGCCTCCCTCCCCACCTCCCTTCCCACCTCCCTTCCCAGCAGAGAGACCACCATTGCTATCTTATGGATAAAAAGAATTATTCTACTACCTCTGTATGTGTGCTTATTTTTTAATGTTGTTTTAGGCTACTTAGATGTGCAGCAGGCAAGGCCGGCACCTTGTAGGTATTTTTTTTTTAAAAAAGTAACTGAAATGTAATTGTAGTGATTACTTTTGAGCAATTGTAATGGTAATGGTAATCACCACTTTTTGAGGCCATGTAATTATAACTGTAACTTATTACTTTTTAAAAGTAATCTTCTAAGCTCTGCACAAGAGCCAGGGGACTGAGGAATAATCACCCAGTGCTACTCTCTGGACGCAACCCTGAAGGTAAGAGCAGAACCACTGTAAAACATTGCCTCTGAAGCCCATCCACTGAGTTGGTCTAGGAAGATACCATGCTCAGTGATATAAAATGCCGCTGAGAGATAGAGCAGAACTAACAGGGTCACCCACCCATTTGCTTTCTCATGATACAGGTCATCCATCAGGGCGACCAAGACTGATTCTGTTCCAAAACTGGGTCTGAATCCAGCTTGCAATGAGTCTAGATCAGTCTCATCCAGGAATAACTGCAGCTGTTCTGCAACCACCTTCTCCACCAATTTTGCCAAGAAATGGGTGTTGGCAGCTGATCTATAGATTTCCTATTCCTATAGATTCTTATTCCTGGCCTATATATTTCCTATTCAAAGCATTCTAACTTGAATGCTTTGAATAGGAAATCTTTTAACCTGGCAAAAGGGATGGAAGAGAAATTTGCTGAATGCAAATTTCAAGGTAGACTCACCTGGCACTAGGGTTGCCAGGTCAGAAGCATCCCAAACCCTGAGATTTTGGGGGTGGGCCCAACTGATGTCATGGGGCATGCCTGAGTGATGTCATGGGGTGGTACAAGTGATGTCACAGGGGGGGTCTAAGTGACATCATGGGGTAGGCCCAAGTGACATCATTAAGCATGATATATTAAGCATTAACCACAGTTGCTTGGCACATACAATTCATACAAAAACATTTGTCCAATTGGAAATTAAGACAGATTAGCTAAAAGATGGAGCCTGGGTAGGGAACATTTAATCTAGCCTATTTGCTTCTGGAAAAAAAGGGCTTAAGTGCCCTCAGGCCAGGCCAGTCACCAGAAGGTGACTGTAGGAAGAAAGGTGTTGTTAGATGGGAGCACTCAGACATAAAGATGGATGCCCCTGAAGGCTGCAATTCTAAACATACTTACTAAGGGACCAAGCCCCATAGAACTCAATAGGACTTACTTCTCAGTAGATATGATTTGGATTGTGTTGCTAGTAAAGCTTGACTAGAGATCCTCTGCAAAGATATCCATATCTAAGTAGGGTTGGCAACCCCTGCCTGGAACACCCTGCTTGCCTTTTAACATGGCTGCTTCAAACTTCTTTATGGATTTAACCCTTCACTTCAGAAAGAGGTCTGAGAAATGAGTAAGAAGATTCTCTACCCTTTTCTGTCTCCTCTGTGGGCTGCTATAAACTCACTTTGTCAGCCAACCTGATTCCATTTAATATAATTGACAGAGAGAAAGCACACATGATTTAGTCTACCTTCATAGGCAACAGACTGGGAACAACAACAATCGCAGCCACGCTACCCAGTATGTGAATTCTCTTTTACCACTACTGGGCAAGAAACAAAGAACAAGGTGCATCATCAGTGAGTTTAAGAGGGTTGAGCAGAGCGCATGGAACCACTGTTGTTGCTTCTATGGATGAAAGGGAGTGAGTATAAAAGTAAATGAAATGCAAATAGAAAAAGAAAAAGAGAAGACAGTGATGCTTTTCTAAATGCAATACCATACCAACCACAACAAGATTCCTATGAGTAAGGCAGAAAACTAAGCATCCCACAACCAGCCAGGATTCCTAACCAAAAACTAAAACTAAAAAAATCCTGGCAGCCAGTCAGCCAAGGTCACAGAAATTCCCATGAAGCACAATCTGACCCAGGGGCTGCAGTTAATGCAGAATGCTATGGCACAATTGCTGACATGAGTGAGACCCTATCAGTATATAATACCTCTGCTCTGAAATCTGCACTGGTTGCCCATTTGCTACAAGTTCAAGGTGTGCTTTTCATGTACAGGTGCCACATAGTATTTGTTCTGCTCTTGTAAGGAATCAGTCCTTTAGTGATGGACGAGTTACAAAGAATCCCATCATTTTATCCAGCTTTGGAACTCCCTGCCTATTGACATTAGCAGGTGCCTTGATTGTACTCTTTTTGGCACTTTTGGACCACTTAATGATTTTTCTCTGTGTTGTAGCAATTGCGCTGTGCTAGATGCTATATGATTTTAATTATAATATATTGCTTTTATTTCTTACATAGAATTTTCCTAAAAGTCTATAGAATTGAAACTGTAATACAATAAAATACTGTATAAGAAATCATAGAATCATAGAATAGTAGAGTTGGAAGGGGCCTAAAAGGCCATTGAGTCCAACCCCCTGCTCAATGCAGGAATCCAAATAAAGTAAGCAATAAAAATACAATTTAAATTCAATTTGAATATTTAATGGCAGCATGCCACAGACCACCTGAATGTAACTTGAAGACCCTGGGGGCCCACTAACCACAATTTGGGAAGCTCTGTCTTAGAAGATCAAGCATTTTTATTCTGGATAAAGAGATCCGGAATATATATCTCCTGATTCAGTTCTACTTTTCCCCAACTGTACTTTATGAACAAAATCCTTCTAACTGTATGAATACGAGTCTTAAAAATACCTCAAGGAAGAACAAATCTGTATCAAATATCTCCCTTATGAATGCTGAGTTCTTCAAATGAAACCTTTCACCTTATTATAACTCTCCGTGAGCTTTCATAGTATGAGATAAAAAAAATGAATAAAATAGCTGCAATATTGAAAATAATTGGAAAAAAAGTTGTACATCTTTCATTTATCTGATACATCAGACAATTTCCAATAGTGAAAAATTAAAGGCCAGGAGCATGTGATGTACAACTCATGAAGGCCACTTTTTACAATACTTTTTGGACTCAAATACAGATACCTAGGTTCAAAATACATGTGTTTTGATTGTGTCAGTTATGAATAGGAGATTAAATGTTTGTTACATTCCAGGCTTGCATTATAAATTCTGGCAGCTGATCATGCTTGCTTCAAATATAAAACAAGCATTACAACCCTCCTACACATTCTCTAGTTCAGATTGTAGTCTGAGACACAGAATAAATCAGCTCCTTTCTCCTTAAGACCATAAGAAGACCCTCCTGGATCAGACCAATGGTCCATCTAGCCTAGCATCCTGTTCTCACAGTTGCCAACTAGATGCCAGTGGAAAGTCCACAATGAGGACCTCAGTGCAATAGCACTCTCTCCTCCTGAAGTTTCCAGCAGAGCTTGGAAAAGTTACTTTTTTGAACTACAACTCCCATCAGCCCATTCCAGTGGCCATGCTGGCTGGGGCTGATGAGAGTTGTAGATTTAAAAAAGTAACTTTTCTAAGCTCTGGTTTCCAGAAACTGGTATTCAGAAGCATACTGGTCCAGCAGTGGGGGTAGAACATATTTGTCTCAACTCCACCCCCCAGTCACTCTACCTTCTCATTTCTGCTTCAAAAGCAGCAAGAGGGAGTAAGAGAGGGAGGTTTCCTTTCTGCTGCTCCAGAGCTGCTGTAGCAGTAAGCCAAACACCCACTACACTGAGACAACTTTAATTTCGAGTGCTCCTGACACCTGGCTCACTGCAATAGCGAGAGGTTGCACATGCAGAGCAGCTTGCAGGTGGGGGGACTTCGGTGGAGGGGGCATGCCACCTGCCCCAGCCCCATCCACATCCTGTCAGCTACTTGGCTCCCACCACACTCCTGGCTGCATGGATCCCTGCCACCCTCCAGGACCACTGCCACTGCCACCACCCAGGGGGATCCCCACATGGCACAGCCACCTCCGTGCCCATGCGCTGCCCAGGCAATCCTTTGCCTGCTGCCACAGCTGCACACTACTTCTTAGGATAGGGAGTCCCCGGCTAAAGTTTGTGTTGGGAGCTGAGCAGGAGGAGGGGGCAGGGTAAGGTGGGGCCAGGGAGGGAGGGACGCAGCGGCAGCTGTTTGCTGAGTAAGCGAGTGAGCAGGAGGGAGGCAATGGCCTGCCCAGACCCCTTCCCAGCAAGCAGAGAGTGAGGTTGGCTCCCCTGGGAAGGGGCTGCCCGAGCCTTCAGCATATGCGTCAAACACTCATGCACGGCTGGGTGGGAATCTGGGAAGCCAGAGATCCAGATATTTTGGGGGTGATTTGACTGAAGACTGGAGAGCGTTCCCAAATGCCAGAGTCTCTGGCTGAAAAACGGAGGTCTGGTATCCCTACCTGGCACCCATGGTTTTTTCCATACAATTTCCCAGAGAGTGACAATACCTTATCAGCACCCATCATTCCAGGGGAATTGCAGACAGTTCTGAAGTGCAACAAGCAACACGTACACTAGCCACTTCAGATGGCTGCTGTTAGTAAAAACAAGAGAGCCCTCTGACTGTGTTTGGACATCTCAAAAGTATATTTTTTTCAAAACAATTTTTAAGTCCCTCTGCAAGCTCTGTGCAATTTTTTAACGATTTCCCCCCAGGTTTCAGGTGTAGGCCAGGTCTCTTTGGCTTGTGGAAAAGGGCCTCACTAGCAGGACCCCTGCCAGACCTAATGAGGCCTGCAGGCCAGAGGATTTCCACTGCTGATCTAAGGACACATGATGCAGCCATCTTGCTGAAGCTAGGCAGGTTTCGGCCTAGTCTATGTCTGGATGGGAAACGCATACTAATATGAAGCACTGTAACCTCCTGCTTTCATGGATATTAATTTTAATTTCTTTATTATTGTACTATGATTCACCCTGTGATTCTAATTAAAGGGCAATGTATAAACAAATAAAATAAATAAATACATGCTGTCTTTGAGTTCCATGATTAAAAATGTGGGACAGATGTCCTAAATAAAGCAAAATAAAAACCAACAAATGTCTGCTCCCAACAGGTAATAATTAATCACAGAAATATAACCACTAATTAATTATGTTAATTCTGCTAAGATTAGTGGATTTTCTTTGTTTCTCATGTTTTCCATTAGAACACAGGTTTATGTGTGATACAATCACATACACAGTTTACTTCATACAATTAGGTTTACACCCAAAAATGCAAAGTGTGAAAATATGTTCATAAACAGATTCATGATGCTGGTACTTTGCCATCATGACCGAATGCAGCTCCCACGAGTATGGACTTGGCTGAAAGACCTGCATTTGCTGTCTTTGTTGTTGTTGTTATGTGCCTTCAAGTCGACTACGACTTATGGTGACCCTATGAATCAGTGACCTCCAAGAGCATCTGTCATGAACCACCCTGTTCAGATCTTGTAAGTTCAGGTCTGTGGCTTCCTTTATGGAATCAATCCATCTCTTGTTCGGCCTTCCTCTTCTTCTACTCCTTTCTGTTTTTCCAAGCATTATTTTCTTTTCTAATGAATCATGTCTTCTCATGATGTGTCCAAAGTATGATAACCCCAGTTTCATCATTTTAGCTTCTAGTGACAGTTCTGGTTTAATTTGTTCTGACACCCAATTATTTGTCTTTTTCGCTGTCCATGGTATTCACAAAGGTCTCCTCCAACACCACATTTCAAATGAGTTGATTTTTTTTCTTATCTCCTTTTTTCACTGTCCAACTTTCACATCCATTCATAGAGATCAGGAATATCATGGTCTGAATGATCCTGACGTTAGTGTTCAGTGATACATCTTTGCATTTGAGGACCTTTTCTAGTTCTCTCACAGGGGCCCTCCCCAGTCCTAGCCTTCTTCTGATTTTTTGACTGTGGTCTCCATTTTGGTTAAGGAATGTGCCAACGTATTGATAATGCTTGACAAGTTCAATGTCCTCATTGTCAACTGTAAAGTTACATAAATCTTCTGTTGTCATCACTTTAGTCTTTTTGACATTCAGCTGTAGTCCTGTTTTTGTGCTTTCCTCTTTAACTTTCATCAGCATTCATTTCAAATCATTACTGGTTTCTGCTAGTAGTATGGTATCGTCTGCATATCTTAAATTATTAATATTTCTCCCTCCAATTTTCACACCTCCTTCATCTTGGTCCAATCCTGCCTTCCATATGATATGTTCTGCGTATAGATTAAACAAATAGGGTGATAAAATACACCCCTGTCTCACACCCTTTCCAATGGGGAACCAATCGGTTTCTCCATATTCTGTCCTTACAGTAGCCTCTTGTCCAGAGTATAGGTTGCGCATCAGGACAATCAGATGCTGTGGCACCCCCATTTCTTTTAAAGCATTCCATAGTTTTTCATGATCTACACAGTCAAAGGCTTTGCTGTAATCTATAAAGCGCAGGGTGATTTTCTTCTGAAATTCCTTGCTCCGTTCCATTATCCATTGTATGTTTGCAATATGATCTCTGGTGCCTCTT
Organism: Rhineura floridana; assembly: GCF_030035675.1. Classification (NCBI taxonomy): domain Eukaryota; kingdom Metazoa; phylum Chordata; class Lepidosauria; order Squamata; family Rhineuridae; genus Rhineura; species Rhineura floridana. Next base: position 199,063,433 of record NC_084480.1, on the reverse strand, counting down.
CCCTTTCTAAATCCAGCTTGAACATCTGGCACTTCTCACTCCATATATAGCAAAAGCCTTTGTTGTAGGATCTTGAGCATTACTTTACTTGCATGGGATAATTCAATAATTACTACATTCCCTGGGATCCCCTTTCTTTGGAATTGGGATGTATATGGAATGCTTCCAGTCTGTGGACCATTGTTTAGTTTTCCATATTTCTTGACAGATTTTTGTCAAAATTTGGACAGATTCAGTCTCAGTAGCTTGTAGCAACTCTATTAGTATGTCATCTATTCCTGGTGATTTGTTTCTTCCAAGTATGTTAAGAGCAGCTTTCACCTCGCATTCTAAAATTTCTGGTTCTTCATCATACGGTTCCTCCGTGAATGAATCTGTCATCCTGGCATCTCTTTTATAGAGTTCTTCAGTGAATTGCTTCCATCTTCCTTTTATTTCATCTTGGTCAGTCAATGTGTTTCCCTGTTGATTATTCAACATCCCTACTCTTGGTTTGTCTTAAAATGTTCTTTGTGGTCTTAAAATGTGTGAAATGGTCCTTGGAATGCATTCCTTCTCTCTGACTTCCATAAACTTTTCTTCTCAGGTATCACTTCAGACTTCATGATGAAAGGCTCATATATTTAAAGACACAGCAGACATACCATATGGAGAATGGCTAATTGTGGTTCCTTTGCACATATCCAGTCAGGGTCACCAAATGTTTTCAGAAATGTATCTCTCCTTCAAACTTCATATCAATTATCATTTCATTCTTCTTTTTTTCATTTCTATCCTGTCTCTATGTGTTTCTCACAGCAAATAGTTCAGGTGTGTAAAACCTTTGGACCTCCAGATGCCAAACTACAACTCCCATCAGCCCCAGCAAGTGTGGTTGATGGCCAGAAATGACTGGAGTTGTAGTTCAGCAACATTTGGAGGCCCAAAGGTTCCCCACATCTGGAATAGTAGATTAATTGTGACAGGTGGGCCTGTGACAGGAAAAATGTAAAGTGCCCTAATACTTACCACAGAGCAACAGTAGGTGGTGTTGGACCTACAATTTGACTTACTGCAGGGTGCCCCTAAGCCCAAATCCTGCTTAGGCTTCATGATCTCTCCCAATCATATTTCCCCAACTATAACATAGTAATGACCTTCCTTGAAGAGCTGTTTGTGAGGATAGATGAGCTAAGAATTTCAAAGCACTTTATGTACTAAGGTAGCAATATGAATGGTAATCAAAACACCATTTTGAGCGCTGAAACACAAAATAATTTCACTTTTGTGGAATGTTAGCGCCAGATGCTTTATAAAACATAAAAACACTGGGGGCTTGCTATAGAAAAGAGTTACTTTCTCATCATCCCAGCATGTTCTAGAGAGAGAGAAACTCAATAAAAATGGAAAGGGAAACTGAAATAAATATTTAGCAGGATTTTCAAACTTGATATATTTAATGAGTTTGAATGGTGCATCTTTGAATGGATCACTCTCTTTATATGTGTGAATGTGAGCATTTAAATCTTCATGCTGCTTTGTATGATGAAGTCCAGCTTCATACTGCATAAATGTATTGGGAAAAGGAAACATTTACAAATATTTCAAAATGGTAGAAATCAGTAGACTACATTTAATGTATTAGCATTAGAAAGGGGAGTGCAAGCAGGAGAGAAGGAATATGACAGTGATAGAGCAACCCTGTGAAACTTTGCTCAGAAGTAAATTTCACTGTGACCAATGGGCTTCACCCCAGGTATGTATGCATAGCATTGAAACCTGAGCTGGATAGGGAGTAGCGAAAAATAAGAATGACACCCGTTTAGATCCCCCTGGATATTGTGCACTCTAATTCAGAGTAGTGCTGAACCAAAACAAAAAGCATTGCTTTTTGCTCTTTCACCATCAGCAAAAGATGTTTCCCCATTTCAGTGTTTGTCTGCATTCCTTTGGGGGGGAAGGATGTTAAGGGAAAAGGGGATTTACCCCTGTAGCTGAGACAACCATTTTTTTCTGAGCATTCCCATCTCTACTTCCGAGTAATATGTACAACAAGTAAACTATTGGGTGGCATTCAATGCCAGTCCTACTCAGAGTAGACCCATTTAAGTTAATAAACACGACTAACTTAGGTTCATTAATTTCAATTTGTCTACTATGAGTAGGGATGTATTAGAATTCCACCTAGTTCAGATTCCGTACTGATTTTCCTATTAATTTGTTTATTCTCTATCATTGCAGATCAGATTTTTATATAGTGATTTCCCACAGCTATTTTCAAAAATGACCTCTAAAATGTCGATATTAACAACAATAATTTTATTGATATTTTCTTTCATTTATCAGTATTTCCTTTCAAAATATTTCCTTTAATAATATTGATACCCTTTTAAAATATCAATATTATCAAAAAAAATGGCAAGGGGAAAAACGGATTGGTAAAAGCGTGACTAGCAGACCAAGAATGAATTCAAATAGATACCAGCCTGATAGGTCGACAGAGTGCTTTTGAAGTGGCACCAGCCAACAGATCCCATCCCTAACTCTGAGTAGAATCTAGGTGAATACAACCTGTTACCTTCCTTAGAAATATCCTTTCTCTTTTGAATAACATTATTAACAGCAAAATCTAATGCATTTGCAAATGGAACATGATTGAATATATGAACTGAATTAAGGTCACAGTTATTGTTTACACATCTCAGCAGAAGGAAATAACAGTGTTGGGAGTATCTAATTGAATCACCTTGGGTGAGCCACCCTGCCCAGGATAGGAGGCCTGATAATGTCATAACCCCTGAACCTGAGCTTCACCCTTATAAGTAGAGGGGCTATCGCAACCCCAGTTTCCACCCAGGGCCACATAATTCCAGGTGGGTGAGACAGCTAAACCTCAGTTGTGCACGATATCCAGCACACAGATTGCACAGCCTGGAGCAATGGGCCTATGGAAATGGTGTTCCTGCCTCGGCAGGGGCGTGTTTGCCACCACCCCATTGTCCGGAAGACTCGGGAAGGTTCAGGAAGGTTTTTCTGGTAGTCAGGTGGGGTTTTTTGCCCTATCAGGCATAGGGACGGAGCAGCTATAAATAGCCTGCTCCTCCCTAATATCGTGCCTTTTTTGCCTTGCGGCAACTGCTCTGGTTCCTGCGTGCAAAGAGCTTCCTTCAGAGTCTTGCTGGTGATCCTGGTCTCATTGGGGTTCTTGTTGTCAGTCAGCTAAGTCTATTGCTGCTTCAGTTGTGTTTTTCCCATTGCATTCATAGGCTTGGTTGTGGCGTTTTTCCCAGCCGCTTGGGCCAAGCCTTTTGGCCTTGGAGGGGGGGCTTATTGGGGGGTTTTCCTTTTCTCCACCTTTTCCCCGCCAGTCAGCTGGTTGCCTAGCATCTACATAACATGCTCGTCAGCTGAGTGGAGGGTTTAGGCAATCTTGCTCTGTTTTGTTGCTGGTCTTTAACCCCCCTACCTTTCCCCCGCCAGTCTGCTGGTTGCCTAGCCATCTCCGCTACCTGCTCATCAGCTGAGCAGAGGGTTTTGGCAATCTTGCTCTGCTTTTTGCTGGGTCTCGCTGCAGAGCTGATCTTGCCTTTACTAGTGCAATTAATTTTGTGCCTTTTTTTTCATTGCTGCTTGTTCCTTCTCCGTCTGCTCTGCATAGCTCATAGCTTGGGTGCAACTGCTATAGCAGGCTGTTTGTAGGTTGAGCGGGGTGGTTTTTATTGCTTTTGTGGTATGCCTAGTTAAGTTTTAAATTACGTTGTAAGTTGAGTCATTAATTTATATTTAATTCCAATTGGTTGATACTGTTTTAAAATACATAAATTTTAAGTTTTATATTCATTTCTAAGTTAAGCTATTAACTTATAATTAATTCCAATTAGTTTATATCATTTAAAAGTAAATAAATATATATATAGATAAAATAAATAAATAAAAGGGGGGGACAGGATGAAATAAATTCTAGCATAAATATATAAATAATTATAAATAATTGAGTGACATCGTTCCTTGACCTAGTTATAAATTGCCACTCCCTCATTCCTCACTGATCCTTTGTGCAGCCTGAGTTCTGTTAACCTCCCCCCCCAATCTTGATTTCTTTGTGGCTTAATTCTTTGGCCACCTAGTTATAAATTAGCTCCCTTCTCCCATTCCTCACTCATACTTGGCGTGCCCCGTATTTTGTTGAATACCCCCCCTTTTTTTTATTCCTTGGTGGCTTAGTTCTTTGGCCACCTAGGTTGTGCCTGTGATTAATTCTTCATATTTTAGGTTGTGGTTGACCTTGAATTTGATCTTGCATATTACTTAACTGTTATTGTTGTTGTTATTAATAAGCATAGTAGGAATTCAACATGCCACTGAGGAAGGCTCAGCAAAAGAAAGGAGTTTGAGTGGTGAAGCAGGCCACTAAGCGCCCTCCCACATGGCAAGAATACCTGTCTTCTGACGAAGAGGAAGATATGGGGACAATCTGTGCTCTGGTGGCAAGAAGTGGAGGCCCTTGAGGAGGAGCGCAAGCGTCCTTCTGGTCTGGGGACTGGACCAAGCACTGCCCCTGCAGGGTGGACTTGCCAACAGTAGTTGCATCCCCTGCTGCTTATACAGGCTGTCATCTAGATCCTGATCACTTCTACTGGGTTGTGCAAGCGCTGCTGGCCAGAAGTGTCTTCAACAGCCATTCTTTCTTCAAGAACAGAGGACTTGCTCCTGTAGCCTGAACTTCAGGTGAGCTTTGATGCAGTCGGTGGTTGGTATTTTGATGTCAATTCAGGATCTTGGGTGTGCCACACAATGGCTGGCTGCCTTTAGGTGCCTGGGGCTCACTATAGATTTTTATTTTCTTGGACTATTTTCCAATAGTGCTTGCGGTACATATGTGGCCTTCTGCCCTTCAGTCCCGCATGATACATTCAGTGCAGCACTTGGCTATGGTTATGTGGTAAATCCCCAGACCCTTAAAGCTATTTGAGCTATGCACCTTGTGCATGCGTTTATTCTGCAAAGTACAATATAATATCTGTTTGTTGCTCAGTATGTCCAGGTTTGCAGAATGCCGGCTGTGCCATCTTTGTATATCTAATTTGGGCATGGTCATTACCAGTTTTATACCTTTGCAGTTTATGTATTCATGAAGGGGGCAGGGTGTTGCTGTGAGATATACATGTCATGCGCATTCAGGAACCCATTTTATGACCATCACAAGGGGTTGGTCTCATTCCACCCTAATGCCATCTGATCCTATGAGGCCATTCCCCCCCAATGTACAAATGATGTACACCTTGTTGCAGTTCATGTTCTCCTAAAGAGGGCAGGGTGTTACCCAGAGCTTGGAAAAGTTACTTTTTTGAACTACAACTCCCATCAGCCCCAGCCAGGCTGGGGCTGATGGGAGTTGTAGTTCAAAAAAGTAACTTTTCCAAGCTCTGGTGTTACCGTTGGGAATAGATCTTGCCTCCTTTCTGCCTTTGACTTTAATTTTCAGGACAAGTGCATTCAGGATCCCATTTTATGAAAACCAAAGGGGGCTAATCGCATTCCACCCTGAGACCGCCTGGTCCTATGTGGTCATTAGCCCTTGATGTACTATTGATGCTCCTGCCTTCGATGATTCTTAGTGCTTCCCCCTCTTTCAGGACAGTTGTCCTAGGCAGTGGCCTTAACAATATTTTTAGGGAGCCTTTTGCCCTGGTAAAATTAGCTTTCCGGGCAAGTCATTGTAATATTTGAGCCCTGTGCTTATATTGCCGTGCTGTTTTCAGCGCATACACTTAAGATGGTACAGTGGGCTAGTGATTGAGTGGTGAAGCTGAGGGGCTGCCCATTGCCCACTCTGTCTCTGTTAGGCCAGTAGGCCAGTACTATCTTTTCATATGTATCAACAGTTACGCATTGATTCAATTTTGTTTATTGCTATGTTGTTCGCAAGGCCATTATGTTTAGCAGTTACATTTCTTTCATACAGGAGCGGCTGCAACAGCTATCCTCATGGGCATGTGTTCCGGAAGTATTCTGATCACATGAGCCAGCATTAATTGTTCATACGTCATGCTCATAATGCTCGGCCTTTTGCTTGGCCAATTCCTGTATTTTATTTACTGCTATTTATGCTATATTCAAAAGGCAAAACTATTTCTGTCATAACTATCGCTTGACACTCTCTGCGCTGGCCTTTAATCCAAGGCAAGAGGAATGCAGGATCATTCTGTAGATTTAGGGTCAGAAAGGTCCTTGAGGGTTGGTCGCGTTCCACTCCCAGGGCCACTGACCAGAGGAGACCAATCACGCCCAATGTTCTCCTTCAGATCCTGCCTTTATTTTGGTCAATGTGCTCATCTCTGTATGAGTCGCACCTGTTAGCCGCAGTAACTCTGACGATGTTTTATGGTGCTTTTAGCCCTAGTGAAGTCTTAGTTTCCTCAAAGCGCAATGTGTCCTGTCGTGCCTTATGCTGGCAATTGCACATTAGGTGCAGATTTAGTGAGGTTCTCCTTAAATGTCTTTGAGACTGATCAAAAGGGCCGTGGAAGTTTTGTATCTTTATATAGTTGCCAGGTACCTGAATTACGCCCAGTTCCCGCTATGCAGCAATTTTGTGTATCAGGCCAGCGGGTCAGCATTATCTCTTTATACATGCAGATGGTTCTGCCCTGACTCAGTTTCAATTTTGGGCCATTGTTCGGCAGGCCTTGTTGGCCAGTGGTTGCAATGCTGGAGTCTATGGGCTGCATTCCTTTTAGATTGGAGTGGCTACAGCCGCTGCCCTCATGGGCATGAGCATCGAGGATGTTCAGGCAATTGGCAGGTGGAGTTCTTCAGCTATAACTTCTGCCCTTGCTCCCAGCACTCAGAGGGCATACCAGCGTGCCTTTGGAACATTCCAGGCATTCCGTGCCAGTTGTGCTTGGCCTTCTGTATGGCCTATTCCTGTTTCACATTTGCTGCAGTTTATGTTACATCTGAACAGGCAATCTCATTTTGTTTCTACCATCGCCAGACACCTCTCTGTGCTAGCCTTTAATTCCAAGGCTAGAGGATGGCAGGATCATTCTGTAGATTTTAGGGTCAGAAAGGTCCTTCAGGGTTGGTCACGTTCTGCTCACAGGGCCGCTGATCGGAGGAGGCCAATCATGCCCGATGTTCTCCTCCAGATCCTGCATTTATTTAGGTCAATGTGCTCATCTTCGTATGAGTTGCGCCTGTTCGCCGCAGTAACTCTGATGATGTTCTATGGTGCTTTTCGCCCTAGCAAGTTTTAGCATCCTCGAAGCGCGATGTGTCCTACCGAGCCTTATGCTTAGGCTATTGCACATTAGGTGCTAACTTAGTCAGGTTTTCCTTACGAGTACCTAAGACTGATCAAAAGGGCCATGGCAGTGTTATTTCTTATGCATTTGCCAGGTTCCTGAAATATGCCCAGTTATTGCAGTATGTCAATTTCTGTCTATCAGGTCAGTGGGCCAGTATTACCTCTTTGTACATGCGGATGATTCTGCCCTGACTCTGTTTCAATTTTGGGCCTTTTTTCAGTGGGCCTTGTTGGCCAGTGGTTGCAATGCTTTAGTCTATGGGCTGCATTCCTTCCGGATTGGTGCGGCCACGGCTGCAGCCCTCGCAGGCATGAGCAATGAAGATATCCAGGAAATAGGGAGGTGGCGTTCTTCCACTTTTAAGTCCTATATCAGGCATTGATCCTAATGTTTGTTCTTTCTTTTTTCTTAGGTATGCTGAGCCTTACAGTTCCTGTGAGAGTCGTCCTGTGTGGCCACTCGATTCTATTTTGGGCCCGTTGGAGGGCCCTCTCTTCTCTTGCCGGGATGCAGCTGCAGCTTTCTGCTAGAGCTACAGTTAGCTGGGGGGCTCAGAGTGGTATGCTGTGGGATGTGTTGATGTCTTTGGTGTGCCATATTATGTCATCGACTAATTGGCCCCATGTTTTGGTGGTTCATTTGGGTGAGGACGACTTGGTGCGGCAGCCTAGTATGGATCTGCTGCTCAGGGTCACTCGGGATTCCACTGGACTCATTCAGTCATATCCTGACCTTGTTCTAGTATGGTCAGATATGCTGGTGTGAAGAATTTGGAGGGGTACACAGCACCCTAACAGGATCGATAGGTCCAGAAAGTGGGTGAATGGAAAGGTTAGGGACTTGGTTTTAACCCTGAGAGGGGCTTGTATCCCTCACGACAGGACTCGTTTTCATTCTCCTCATTTGTTCTGGGATGATGGTGTCCATCTCTTGGAGGGTGGGTGTGATTTATTATTGGAGGATTTTAGGTTGGGTTTGGGGGTCTGTTTTCTTTGGGTTGAGGGGACCAAACTTCAGCTGATCCCCTCTTGTGGCATGGAATTTGGGCATGTGAGTTAATGGGGGTTAAAAGTGATGAGGATGATGCATTTTGGTAAAGGGCACTCCCTAGGGAAACATCAGGGTGTAATGTCTGTGTGGATCCAGGGAGTGTCTACATGGGACCAGCTCTTGCATCAGGGTGAACGCTTGTACGGCGGGGCCAGGATGTGGGGATTGGAACCACATACCTGACTCCAATTTCAAGGAGGGATAACTTTTCCCAAATCCTTGACTGGGGAGTTACAGTCCAAAGTGACTGAGTTGCCTCTGTATTGGAGGGTCTATATCCTCCCAGATAGGTGGAGCCTCACCTGCCCAAAATAATTGAAATGGATAATGATTGGTTGATTTGGATTCAATTGATTATGTGTTATATTTTAATAAATATAACATTACTCCATATATGTGTCACGAGTCTTCATTGGTGTGGTGGCAATGCCTGTCACTCCCAAAGGTGTATGAGGGTGCCCAGGTGATCACAGCACTTTCCTTCCATCTTCTGTACCTACCTTCCAAATGTGACCAGATCAATCTATTTATTCACCCCAGCACCTGATGCCCAAATCACCCCCAGCATACAGCACAGGGTAGGCAAGAAAAAGAAACTGCTTGCAAGGCCAATATTTGGAAAAATAGATTCTATTCAGCCCTTAAGTCACAGGCTGAAACCTTCTCTGAAACCAATAGCTGGTTAGGCAGTTTCAGATAACCAAAGAGGAAGCGAGGGGGCAGTGTGTAGTCTTATATAGCTCACTAGCCCCACCCCAAGTGACAGCCCAATGTGCAGACACACAGTGAGCATCAGCACATTTCATCTCTCCCACCTTCCTGCTGTAAATGTTACCCACCACTGGCAGTTTCTATGCAGAAATAAATTCCATTGAATTCAGTGAGGCTTACTCCCAGGTAAATGTACATAAGACTGCACCCTAAAGGTTATCTCTCTGCCAAGTCCTACAATATATGGGGTTTCCTTCTTTCCTTTCCCCCCTTTTCTTGTTGTTGGTCCAGTTAATAACTGTAAGATAGTAAAATATTTTAGTTGGGTAGATGATGCTCATCTGATTAGTATCACACTCTATTGATTAAGTCTTTCCATTTGCATGGGATGTTGGGCTGATTGCAATGTTTCATATTACATTCTCTAACAATGAAGAAAACATGCTCATTACACAGTTGTTGAGACAATGAGGCTTTCTGTACAATGAGCAGGTTGTCTAGAAAAGTAGCTTAGAGGCATAAATATGGTAGCAAGTAGCATCTCTATCCACAGTAAGCTCTTTCTGGTGCTTGGCTTCAAGATTATTATACCACCATCTCCAGATTTTCTAAATCCAATGCAGACAAAAATAACACTGCTGAATACATTCCATTTTATGAGTCAACATGACCCTCTCTTTCCCTGAACCTCAATGAGAATTGCATTTGAATGCTGACTGAGCAAATAATGTCATCTTCATATGCATTTCAAGGAAGTATTTTAATTACCTGAATACAACCATTGGGTTGTATTCAACATAGTGCTTAGTAAGTAGTTCCATCAGAGCAAGGATTTCTGCTTGTGCAATGAAACTCCCCCCTCTCTTCCCCCATGCCCCCTACATCTTTTCTAGGGGTTCCCCCAACCCTCTGGAGAATATTTGGGGAGCGTGTGGAGTGCGGGCAGGGGGAAGATAGGAGGGAAAGTCCCATGGTGCTAGTGGCAATCCTTGTGCTGACTGGACAGGTTAGTTGAATAATGCCTGTACTGGAAAATGGCACAAGATGGATTGTATCTCCAGTAGATAGGTGGGATCCAGCAATTGTTCCTTTAATGCCCACACTGGAGCCTATGCAGAAGCCTGAATCTACTTAATAATATGCTTTTATATGTAGCTGTATCCTATAAAGAGTTAATTCTGTGTAAGAATGAATGATGTCATGTGATGTCCTAAGAGGGTATGGATAAAGGCAGTCTATTTAGAATAGAATGGGAGGGACTGGAGACTCATACAGTCATGGGAACCAGGCTTTAGCAGAATGCCAAGGGTAGCAGCCTGCAAAGCCTTTGATCTATGTGCTTATCTAGATGGGTTGCCTATGCAGAAATTACAGATTCTGATTAACAGGACATAGGCATTGGTAGGGCCAATGATGAATGAGTGGGCATACTCAATGCACCAATCAGCTTCAAAACATGAAGTGTACATGAAGTTGGCACATGGGTTATTTTGATTGGCTGGGCAAATCCCTTTGAAGCAACCAGTGAGGCCAAAGGGATGGGAGCATGTGACCAAGCCCAATAGTATGTAAGTGATGGCAGCTAACTGCTCTAATGAGACTGCAATGCATGTAATTTAAGAGAGAAGCAGCGGTATCACTAGGGGGGTGCAGGGGGTGTGGATCGCACCAGGTGACACCATCAGACACCATCAGCACTGGGAAGCGGGGCAGTTGCAGGGACCCAGGCAAGCAGCAGCAGCGATGACGAAGGGCTGAGTGCTGCTCTCGCAGCCCGCCTGTGGAGACTTGAAGAGGATTTACTAAAAATAGCAATCAATAGAGAGAGAAAAATGGAGGGGGGGTGGAGAGCCTGGTGGCTCAGCCAACATGCCCCACTGCCTGGCGGGAAGAGGGTGGTGACGGGGACAGCAGGGGCAGGTGCGGGAGGCAGGCAGGCAGACAGAAGCGGCCTCCTCTCGGGGCAAAGGGAGAGAACAAGCCTGGACGTCACTTCCCCATGTTGCATCCAAGGCATGTTTTAAACAGCAACATGGTCAAGGGTGGCATGTTTAAAGGTCCTTTAAACCTTCCCTTGTCCTGGATAGAGAGAGCCTGTTACCATACTCTGGTAACTTTATTTTATTATATTAAATTTATATCCCGCCCTTCCTCCCAGAGTGATAAAACAATAAAAAACAATTCCAATACAGAATGATGATGGGGTGGGGGCTAGCTTTGGAGACTGTTTGGGAAAGGCTGTTAGCCCAAGACACACCACCCCCTAGGCTTCTGACTTGGCCAGGGCACTGGGAACAAACTCAAATCAACCAGGCTAGTCTCTTGTCTGACACAATTCCTCAAACGTGAGCCAGTGTGGTATAGTGGTTAGAGTGTAGAACTTCTACCTGGGAGACCATGGTTCAAATCCCCACTTGGCTATGAAGCTTACTGGATGACCTTGGGCTAGTCAGTCTCTCTCAGCCTAACCTCCCTCACGGGGTTGTTGTCAGGATAAAATCAAGAGAACCATGTTTGTATGCCACCTTGAGCTCCTTGGAGGGGTGGGTGGGATATAAATGTAATAATAAAAAATCAGGATCCCGGTGTTTGCCTTTTAAAGCCCTAAGCCAGGAGTGGTGAGCCTTTGGGGGCCCCTAGGGTTTCTTTCACCCATGACCAATGCTTCAGGGGCTGTGTGCCACAGGTGTGTGTGGCCACCCCACACTCCCATGAAGACCCACAGGACAAGCACACCTACAGACACATAGCATCCTCCGCTGATCTGTGCAGATTTCCATCCCCATTAGGGCACTGCACTGGGTGGAGAGCATTAAAGCGCTGTCTGCTTATTTTTTTTATTTAATAATTGCTGGCACTGCCAAAATCTTTCAGAGAAGGAGAAAAATATGCTTGGGAGTCCAAATCAGGCCTCCAGGCTGGGAGTTAGCTACCCCTGCCCTAAACAGGGGGAGCTGAGTTCAAATCTCTGCTCATCAACAAAGCTCGCTGGGTGACCTTGGGCTAGTCATCATCTCTCAGCTTAATCTACCTCACTGAGTTGTTTTGAGGATAAAATGGGGTGCGGGAGGGAATCGGTTTTGTTGCCTAGAACTCCTTGGAGGAAAGGCACAATATGAATGAATAAGACACAAGGTTGGGGAGACAGTTTGGTGCCTCTCTTCAAGCTTTTACAGTTGAAATATGATATACTTGCATGCTTTATAATGTGAACAAGGAGGATAGGTGAATGATGGTCCCATCTGTCTGATTTGGCCCTCAGCACCACCCCCAAACTTCAGCCCCCAGATTTTGAAAGAAACCATGTCAGCTAAACTAGCATAAGACCATGGTATGTATGGAGCATAGCCACACCCTGTGCTAATCTCCTGCAGCAAAAACAGCAACGAGTTTTCTGGCACCTTGAAGACTTAACACATTTTACTGTGGCATCAGTTTTCGTTAGCAACAGTCCACTTGATCAGATGCAGGAGGTGTTCTCCTGAGTTGCAGGTACATATAAAATCTTCCCCTCCCCATCCATGTACACAGGTACCTGCCACTCAGGAGAAAATTTCATGCATCTGATGAAGCAGACAGTGGTCCCTAAAAGTTTGTGCCATAATAAATTTGGTCATCTTTAAGGTGCCATAAGCCTCTTTGTTGTTTACACTCTGGAAGCTATACAGTAGAACACAGCCTCCATGTTCAGTGTTTAATCAAATTAAATTATGAAAATGATACACTGTTTTTATAACCTTCTTGTCAGAGGAGCCATTCTGTACTTCTGTTTCTCTAATACATTTTGCTTTGATTTCATTGTTGATTTAGTTTTAACTCCGATTTTGTGCAACACACACACACACATCAGTTTTCAGTATAGAAATGAATAAAATATATGAATATGATTAATAATAACAACAAAATAAACCACTTCACAATTAATAACATAAACTGGAATCTCCGCTTTACCCTCAGAAAGCATGCACTGAAAGGACAAGGGGAAAAAATAACAATTTTTAATCAGTTTTTAATATCTTCCTGCTTTTAAAATACAGCAAGACAGCCTGTTACAAAGTAAATGAATAGAGTTAATGGAACAGAGCAGGAGTGGAGAAACTTTTTCAACCCAAAGGTTGCATTCCTTCATGGGCAACCTTCCAGGGGCTATAAATCTGTGGTGGGCGGGAGCAGAAGCAAAAGTGGGTGGAGCAACAACTATGACTCTATTTATTTACTTCCATTTATAAATTGCTTCCTATAAGATATCTCATAGCAATTCAACAATAACATCAATAGTAAAAAAAGCCAGTTATTTAACATATAAAAATAATTAAAACCACAGCATAGGTAAAAACAAATGTCACTGTTCCGTTTGTACAGCAGGCTAGATTTTAGACACACAAGAAGAAACAAGGATTGATTATGCAAACCTAATCCATTAATGTATCTCATGTAATGGTAAAGTTTAATGTTAAAATGAACACAATTTTGATGTAGTTCTTAAATGTTTTTACTTTGAATTCTATTGTTTTCTTACCGAATTTTCACTTTAACCACATGAAACTATGTATAAATGTAAATACATTTAGGCTGTGCATATGATATTGTAATTTAAAGGTGTAATTTTAATTTTCCTAGTTGTTTATGTCACTTCTATTGCCATTACATTCAATGATATACGGGAATTACAATTTACGAGTAACATTAGTACAAAAAACATTATTAAGGATTCTGTAAGGTCTGGTATGGGAGGAGGTCCATGGGGGTGACACCATGAGTTACCGCACTGGGTGACACCAACCCTAGTGATGCCACTGGAGAGAGGAAAGGAGGGTGAACGCTGATTGATGGCCCAGAGAAGTTCAATCACTGTTGATAAGTTCTATAGGAAGGGGTCTCTCAGCAGCTGAATGGTGAAGTATTCTGCTCTGTTCATCCTTGTTTATTTCTGTTATCCTTATCTCATGAATAAACCCAGTTAACTGGCACAGCTGGTGTTAAATTTCAGTATCTACCTGGATCTGTTTAAAATAACATCTGCTCCCCCCCCACGAAGTACTTGATTCATGGAGAATAAGACTATCCATGGCTACTACCAATGACTGCTAGATAAGGTTATCAATAGTTACTAACCATTATTGTTGTATGCCAACTCCAGCCTGCCTTTGAGTACCAGTTGCTGAGAAACAACAGTGGGAGATGGCTATTGTCTTCATGTGCTACATGTAAACTTCTCATATGGAGCTGGTTAGTGACATTTGGGGACAGGATGCTACACTAGAGAGGCCTTTGGTCTTACTGTTTCATATAGTGAAACATGCAGATTTGTAAGATGCATGATCATAGTCCCAATGGAAACATAGAATCACTGATCTGGAGCTGGAGGGTAGTCACAAAATCATCTACATTTCACTCAGATTCCTAAGGTTTGAGTATGACCGATGTTGAGCTTGAAACAGTAGAAGACTCACAGGATTATTGTCTGGGCAGGGAGTGGAGAGGGCCAGTATACTCACAACATTAACGTGCACATTTGTGCATTGAAATTGCTGACATGCATATTGATGGTGCCACACTGGTCCTGCTGATGCAATCTTGTCTGACCATTAGGGTCTGTTAAGCCAGCTCTCCATCTTAGCCTACCACCAGTTCCACCTAATAGTTTGGTCCAGACAAATTAGTCATGGTAGCAACCAGGCATGGATGGTGACAAGGACATTTGAGAAAGGGGTGATTAGAAATGAATACTTGACAGCATTTCATAAGAGTCAAATAGAGAAGCAAGTGTACCCTAGATCTCAAATTATAATGCTTCTGAGGAGGTCAGGAGGGCATAGCCCTCCCTACTATATAACTAACCCAGGTTTGGGATCAGGAGGTATAGTTTCCAGATCAAATCAAGAGTTTCTTCTGAAACATACAACCACCCACAGCTAGTTGAGTTCCTCATTTACTATGTATGTAATTATATTTACCCCTTCCTTTAATCTGCAAGAGAACTACATTGTGTCCAATGAGAATGTTCTCCTTGTGCAACAGAACATTCTTTCCCTCTGTTCCCCCTGTACACACACTAAATCTGTTTTGGGATTTTCCCCAACTCTCTGGAGATGATTTGGGGAAAGGGCGGGGCATGCATAAGGGGAAGAGGGGGAAGTGCTGTTATGCTAGCAGTAATCCACTCAGTAGCACTATTATTTAGTTGAATACTGCCCAAAATGGCTTATTGGTAGCTCCCAGGTGGCTACCCATCCCAGCACTGAACAGACCCAGACCTGCTTAGCTTTAACCTACGCAGTTGTAGCAGTGATATGCTTTACAATAGTGGGATCCACATGGGAAGTGGTGACCAGTGGCGTCACTAGGGTTGGTGTCACCCGGTGCAGTAACTCATGGTGTCACCCCCATGGACCTCCTCCCGTACCAGACCATACAGAATCCTTAGTAATGTTTTTTGTACTAATGTTACTCGTAAATCGTAATTCCCGTATATCACTGGAAGAGTTCCATATACATCCCAATTCCAAAGAAAGGGGATCCCAGGGAGTGCAGTAATTATTGAACTATTGCCTTCATATTCCATGCAAGTAAAGTAATGCTCAATATTCTACAACAAAAGCTCTCACCATATATGGAGTGAGAAATGCCAGACGTTCAAGCTGGATTTAGAAAGGGAAGAGGCACCAGAGATCATATCGCAAACATATGTTGGATAATGGAATGGACCAAGGAATTTCTGAAGGAAATCACCCTGTGCTTTATAGATTACAGCAAAGCCTTTGATTGTGTAGATCATGAAAAACTATGGAATGCTTTAAAAGAAATGGGGGTGCCACAGCATCTGATTGTCCTATACTCTGGACAAGAGGCTACTGTAAGGACAGAATATGGAGAAACTGATTGGTTCCCCATCAGAAGGTGTGAGACAAGGGTGTATTTTATTACCCTACTTGTTTAATCTATATGTAGAACATATCATACGGAAAGTGGGATTGGACCAAGATGAAGGAGGTGTGAAAATTGGAGGGAGAAATATCAATAATTTTAGATATGCAGACAATACCATACTACTAGCAGAAACCTATAATGATTTGAAATGAATACTGATGAAAGTTAAAGAGGAAAGCACAAAAGCAGGACTATAGCTGAAACTCAAGAAGACTAAAGTAATAACAAGATTTATGTAACTTTAAAGTTGACAACAAGGACATTGAACTTGTCAAGGATTATCAATACCTTGGCACAGTCAAGAAATCAGAAGAAGGCTAGGACTGGGGAGGGCAGCTATGAAAGAACTAGAAAAGGTCCTCAAATGCAAAGATGTATCACTGAACACCAAAGTCAGGATCATTCAGACTATGGTATTCCCGATCTCTGTGTATGGATGTGAAAGTTGAACAGTGAAAAAAGCAGATAAAAGAAAAATCCACTCATTTGAAATGTGGTGTTGCAGAAGAGCTTTGCACATACCATGGACTGCAAAAAAGACAAACAATTGGGTGTTAGAACAAATTAAACCAGAACTGTCATTAGAAGCTAAAACAATGAAACTGAGGTTGTCATACTTTGGACGCATAATGAGAAGACAATAATGGTGGGAAAAACAGAAGTGAGTAGAAAAAGAGGAAGGCCAAACAAGAGATGGATTGGTTCCATAAAGGAAGCCACAGACCTGAACTTACAAGAGCTGAACAGGGTGTTTCATGACAGATGCTAATGGAGGTCACTGATTCAAATGGTCGCCATACGTTGCAATCAACGTGAAGGCACATAACAACAACAAAACCACTCTACATTCAGGGAACACCCAAGTGAAATAATACAGCTCATAAAACACTATTAAAATATAAAACCCAGCAGGTCTTAAGGACTGCTAGGGGGAAAATAAACTAATTTGGAAAAGCATGGGAGAAAAGCGTTCAAAAAAGTAAAAAATGTTGACAGCATTGGGACCTGCTTCACTTCTAAGGGAACAGAATTCCAGAGAATTGGTGCCACAGCACTAGAAGCATGTGTTTGAGTCAACTTAAATACAGGTCCCTCCCAGTCAGATACTTAGAAGGCAAATATGTTTAAGTTCATTGTCAATGAAAACAATATTCCAATGATTAGTAGTTCCAGTTAAAGCAACAGAACTAATTAAAAAGCCAAGCGCAGGATATGCATTTTAATTCTTTGCACACACTTTTTGTTGCAATGCATAGAATAGTATCACTTATATATTGAAAGCTTCTCCAAGTAATATTTACCAACAATACTAGGTTGTACAGTACCACACAGAGGCTGCCTCTGTTACCAAATGCCAATGACTCACTCAGCTAAGCTGACTCACTTGACATAATTACTTCCATCTTTTAAACCTTCAGCACTTAAAAGTGGTCTGCCTAATCCATTGTGTTATGCTGTTAGTAAAAGAACACCACGTTTTTAAAGTGGATGAAAAGCAAGAAATTCTAAAAGCATAACACTTGTAAATAGGAACTATGAACACATTAATGTATAAAAGCAACAGTAACTGAATACAGTGCAATCCTATACCCGCACGCTCAGAAGTGTCCTATTAAGTTCAATGCGGCTTGCATGCGGATGTAGAGTTGCAGTCTCAGGCAACAAAGTAAAACACAGGTTTAAATAACATCCCCTGAGGATGGAAGCATTTTCCCAAATAGTCAAGGCTCTGTTTAGGAAAGACGGGAGGACAACCACCCAAAGTTGTGCAAAACACAAGCCACACGTTTTTTCCTTGCATTGCAATACAGTCCTGCGCTGAGCTCAGTGGAGCTATTTCTGAGTAAACATGCATAGGATCAGTCTGCTTGATACAATGCTATACGCACACTCGGGGAAGAAACTCTGAGTAAACATGCACAGGGGGTGGCAGTGCATGCCTGCAATCCTGTGCAAGATAGCAGGCGTGCACTGCCATCCCCTGAGCTTGTTTACTGTGAGTTTCTTCCTCGGGTGTGCATATAAGTCCCATTAAACTATGAGGCTCACTTCCGAGTGCCCAGCAACGGGAAGAGACCTTAGCAGGCAAAACCCTGGAAATTGGATGGGGAAGAAGGTCCGAACTACTAGCGTCCGTCCTTCCCGGGGGTTTCTCCGGCTCTCCGGCTGCGCGGCTCAGGTTGCAGGCAGGCCTTGTCCACACGGCTCTCCGGCAAGCCTCCCAGAAGGACCGCAGCGATGGGAGGAGGAGCAGGAGCCGTCTCCCCGGTCTGTGCCCCACTGGCAAGGGTGGCAAGAAGCTTTTCTCTCGCTCGCTCTTTCTCTCTCTCTGCTTCCGCAAGCACCTCTCCGGCCTTATACATGGCGAGAGGGTGGCGGCTGTCCCAGCCACCCAGTGACTTGCAAGACAGTCACCCCTGGTGTAGTGGTGGTGGTGGTGCAGCAGCCTCTAGCCTAGCCTGCCTGGTAACAGGCTGCAATGCGGCTCGAGGCCCCACCCCATTGGAGATCCAGCACGGCCACGGCGTTAGCACGGCGGCGGAAGGGCAGCTCTCCACCTGCCCTGCTTCCTGGTGGTGCCTAGGGGGGCGGCTCTGGGTGTCACCCCCTCTCATGATGTCACCCAGTGCGATCCGCGCCCCCGAACCTCCGTTGTGATGCCCCTGGTGGTGACAGCAGGCACACTGTCGTTATGTGGTTCCTCACATGTATAAATCAAGTGGGACTCATTTATATATTTTTAAGAGCCAAAGCTTTTTTTACATAGTCAAGATTCAGAGGTTCTGCATCTACATGCAGAACTACATTTCCATGGTTCTGAAGACTGGCTGATTTGGATTGCTTCCAGTTGAACTAAATGGCCAGGAGCAGGCAAGACTCTAAAATGAAGCCCAGAATGGCTTACTGGCATGTTCAGAGAGGCCCAGTGTCATTTTCAGGCCTCATTTTACATGCTAGTTCTAGAATAGACATACAACCCACAAGATATTGCTTAACCCTAAATGGAACCTATCATTTTGGTTGGGTTCTGAATAGTGTAGTATTGTCATTCCCCCTACAAAACAATGATCCTTGAAATGGTTTAGGACAAGTAGAGAAGGAAACTAGCAAGGCCATGCAAGGTAAAAACAGAGCATGTTTTGCTCACACAGGGAACAATGAACCAGCAAAATATTCCAGGTTTTGTCACTGCAGAGAAAGGAAGTCAGATCAGATTAATCATTCATATGCATAGACATTAAGTAATGTCTAATGAGGCAGTACAGTATAGTAGCCAGAATGTCGGACCTTTCTGATTAACCGTCATACTCCCTGGGCAGTTACTCTCTGTAAAACTAACCTATCTTACAGGGCTCTTGCAAAGATATAAGAGGGAAAACCCCATGGTACTCCAATTGGTACTCTGTGCAGCAGGGGTGAGGAACCTGTAGCCCTCCAGATGCTGCTAGACTACAGCTCTCTTCGTCCCCATTGGCCATAGTTGCCGAGACTTATGGAGGGCCGCAGGTTCCCCACTCCTGCCTTAGAGGAAGAAGGGATTTAAATGTGATGGTGGTAACTTTGGGTTAATCGATCAAATAGACTTGTCCACAAATATTTCTGTTAAGCATGTGTGCATACATTATGAAAAACTATTAAAAAAGGACGAATAGCCCTCCAGCAATACCCCCAATCATAACACATGATACAAGGTTGAGTTGAGAGGTTAACTTTTTCAGAGATATGTTATCCAAAAGGCAAGTAAACAGATATAAGTGAACCTCCAAGGAGCAGAACACATCAGATGGAATATGGTGCACCCACACAGATTCAACAGCTTGCATCTCTTCCTGCTGATTCTCTTGCCAGCTTATCTAAGAAAGCTATGGGAGACATCTGGTACTCTGTGTGTAGCATGGCAATGCTCCAGGAGAATCACAGAAATCTTGATCTTTCCTTGTGCAACCATGCAGTTAAGTCTTAAAAAAAACCAACAGAATTGCCATAATGTATGCTCATTATGTTTTTGCTCATTCCTTCCCACTCATCCAAAATGGCTTCACAAGAGCCATATAAGAGGAAGATACAGGGAAATCTCACAGCGTAGCCCCAAGAGGTTCAGACGGCATATGGACACCCTCTCGAAAAAACATCCAAGGGAAACTGTTCAATTTAAAAGTTACTGTCACAATTTTGTTTTGACCAACAATGCAAGGGGGGTTGACAACAAATGCTGATAACGCCTTATATTTTCAGTGTCTGCCTAAACTGAAATAGTGAGATTTTCTTTAAAATTTTGTAGCATGGTTTGTAAGCCCCATCAGAAAGTGAATGGTCTTTGCCACACTGCTGTTATTAATATGACACACTACATCACAACCCTAAGCACGTTTCTTGAGATGTTCAATGGGACTGACTCTAGGGTAAGGATTGTAGGGCATACAACAGAATGGGATAGAATGGAATGTACTGCTTCAAATGTATTAAAGTTTGTCAATAATAAAAACTTCGGCTTGTATCCAACTATCTTCGGTTGAGAGCAAACCCACTGAAGTTAATGAATCTAAGTTACTCTTGCCCATTAATTTCAGCAGATCATCTCTGAATTAGACTATCATTGGACACAACCCTTAACTAACTAAATAAACTCCCTGCAACAAGAAAACTAGTAAGCAATGAACAAGCTGGGCTAGAATTTTCTCCCTACTTCTTGATTTATTTGCCTGAGCCATGTTTGTTTCAATTGTGTGTGTGTGTGGGGGGGATTTTTTTTAAATAATAGTATCCCTTACCGTAGCCTTAAGTAATTTGGTCCACACTACCACCTCAGGATTCTACAACCTCATACTGCTGCATCAGTAGCAGTTGGTGGGGCAGCAGTGCTCACCTGACCTCCTATTACCTGTGTTGCTGATGCTTACTAGGAGGTAGAGGGAGAAGGTGAAGCAGCAACAAGGTTAGTGCAGTGTACATGCACCAGCGAGATCACCAGATTGACTTTGTTGGGGCACTTGCACAGTGCCAACCTTGACACAACATCCCCCCCTCCTCTAAATAAGCAGGAGCAACACAGGTGACAGGAGGTCAGGTGAGTGTAGCTACCCTGCCCCCTACTACCACACTGGATGTGTAGTCCAAGATGTATTTGTGTAACTCTGGAGTTGTAGATATATTTCGGAATAGACTTTAACATTAGTTTCAGGTAGCAGTAATAGACTATTGCTGATGGTAAATACCAACTTTAGTTTCCCCAGCCCTTCTGTGCTGCACCTGGAAAACTGCAGTCTGTTGAGGAGCCAGGAGGTTGAGCTTGCCCGCTCACCCCACCCTGGAGATCAATTGTAAGAACTTTGCCACAGCTTTAGATCCTCCGAGGGGGAAGCCTATTGTGTGGGCTCTGGTTTGTGGGTGGCAGCTGTGTTTGTGGTGAGAGCACAAACACAATTCATGAATGTACATAGTGTGATTTATGATGTGCCTGGGTTCTTGATATTTTATATTTTTATTGATTTGTTGTATTGTACTTTTGAATTTGTGTTTTCTGCAACTTTGTTATATTTTCTCCTATATTATTCTGTCCACTGCGTTGGGGCTTTGCCCAAAAAGCAGTGAAAAATAAACCAATGAATGAACAAATGAGCAAATTGGTTTCTCATCTGTGCCTTACCATAATGCAGTGGTTAATCAGAAACAAAGAGGTCATTCCTATATGTTTCTAAGGGTGTAATCCAACTCACCTTTCCGCCAGGCTGGGCTGAGTTGAATGCCATGGATCCCTGGTGGTGCCAGAAGACTACCAGCTGCACTGGGCTCTGCTGGTCTCCTCCAACAGCAGCCCTCCATTGAGGCTGAGCCATGGTGCCGCCAGGAGCCTGCTGACACCAGCAGGGGTCTGCTGAGGACAGCCAGCCAGGTGGACAGAGGACTGGCAGAAGCCCTGAAAATGGAGTGTTCTGGGGGTAACTTACAAGAGATCCTCCTCACAATCAGAGCCCACTCCTGGTGCCCAATCCCCCCGCAATCTCTGCCAGCCAAAAGGCCGGTGTAGTAAAATAATTTCCATAAATTTCCATTGTGGCCTACAGGGAGTGCTTACCTCTGACAATAGAGGCCTGCTTGTCAGAGCTGGCGTTTCCCTGGCTTGTGAGCACAGCTCCTGATGGAGCTGGTGTTCAGCCAGGCCGATGGCTTTTGAGCAGGACAGGATGCCACTGAACTTTCTGCCAGCTCCCCCTCTGCCCCTCCTGTGCCAGCTTCCTGGAATTTGGATTGTTTTGTAAGTCAGTATGACTTTCTGAGATTTTGGCAAGAGAAATGGGAGAAGTCAGATGACTGTAATACTGAACTCTTCTATATTATATTATGGCCAATATTTCAGTTTAATAGTTGTTCTGGAGAATACTAACAGTGGCTATCAGGTTAAAGAGCATTAGTTGTGACAGCTGGCTCAGATTCTTGGCTGTGAACAGTTATACCTTTATCAAAATAATGTTGGTAATATTAGCTCTTGAGTCAGAGGTAAATTTTCAAAGGAATGTGATTGTGTCTGGATTGCTAGCCCATGACAGGTAGTAAAAGAGCCAATGCGAGGTTTCAATACTAATTGAAATCTACCGGTCTGTCTATCTACTGTAACTGCTTTATCTTCATCAGTTAAACAGTTGTGAATGATGAGGCAGATGAAGAAAATGAACACTTTTGGACAGGAGCTGATAATAAAGTCCACTCCTAAGTATACTCTCTGTTGTGCCAAAGGGACTGTTCACAGCTGTTTAAAAACTTGCAATTAGTTCTAAAGTAGGAGCATTGTACAGGGAGTGGTAACCTCAAGTTTATTGTCCCAGGCACACAATGGGTGCATAGCTGTACATATAATATTTTTGTAACCCATCACACAGTGTGACAGCAACACTCTATGGAGCCAA
Source organism: Rhineura floridana (assembly GCF_030035675.1). Lineage (NCBI taxonomy): Eukaryota > Metazoa > Chordata > Lepidosauria > Squamata > Rhineuridae > Rhineura > Rhineura floridana. Next base: position 199,040,548 of record NC_084480.1, on the reverse strand, counting down.
GGAGGTTGGCACCCAGTGGACATATGGCAAGGGAGGATGTCAGGCCAGCAACCAAGTGAGATGGCAGAGTGAGGTGGCCTGGGTGTGCCACAAAGGAATAGTCAGGACAGCCTGGGGTAGCTCCTCATCAACTATCCTGCTCTGCTGTTTCTGCCCCCCCACACACACACCAACAGCCTCAGTGGCAGAAGGCAAGGAGGAGGGAAGTGGTGGACAAGCAGCACAGTTGTTGAGGTGTTGCTCTGGCCACTCCTCACTGTTCCTGTGCTGCTTGGCTTGACCGACTGCCTCCCTCCTCCTTGCAGAAGGTCTAAATGGGAGGAGAGGAGGAAGCTTAGTCACCTGTTGTGGGGGGAGAGAAGAGGAAGCTTAGCAACTCATTGGAGGGGAGGATAACCTGCTTGGGAGTCTGTATATGTGTGTGCATGAATCCTGGCACGTGTGGTGTGTGTGTGTTTGGAAGTATCTGTGTGTGTGTTTGAGAGTCCTTGGGTGTGTGCATGTGTATTTGGGAGTCCCTGGTTGGTGAGTGTAGCAAGCAGGGTGGTGGTGAGCAAAGTGAGCTGGGGGGCAAAGCCCCCTAGTTGCATAATAAAATATTAAATGATAGAGATCCATAGTAGATCCAGCATTTCTTGATGCTCCCCCCCAAAAAAATAAGGGTAGTATTCAGGTTTTCTGCTCACTCAAGTAGGGATGGATGGGTTTATGTTCAGTCCACTGCATATTTGCATGTGTTCATTTATAAGTCCATTCTATCCTGTTTCTGCATTACTGAGTAATTTTTAGGTGGAAAATCCACATGAAAATCCATCCATCCGTCCGTCCGTCCATCCGTCTGTCCACCATTACATTTATGTCCTTCATTTCCTTCAAGTAGCTCAAGATAACATACACTCTTCTCTCCCTTTCCATTTTATCCTCATAATAACCCTGTGAGGTAGGGTAAGCTTGGAAATAGTGTCTGACCCAAGGTCACCCAGTGGGCTTCATGACTGAGTGGGGTTTTGAAATCTAGCCACTACTGGCTTTCAAATATGCTTTTACATATTTTTGATTTTTTTCACCAAGTATACATTTCTAAAAGTATTTTTTCACAAAACATGCATATAGTCAGAGAAGTGCAAAATACAAATAATAACTATGTTCCGCTCAGCATATTATTCCAGGAGTCATGTGGGTCATTTTGCATCAGAATTTGCAAAGAATAAATTCCTCAATCATTCCTACCTTGAAGATAATTTCTCTATGTTGCTACATGGCCTGTCCTGGCCCATCACATGTCAGGTTTGGTGGAGTCCATCATCCCACTACCAGTGTTGAAGCAAAATTCAATTGCCAGTCCATTTGGCTTCTGCACCCTGAATGGGGAGGGCCTACCATCTTATTCATCACCTTAGAAAAACAAAATGTTTGGCAAAATGTGCTGGCATTATAAACTCTTGCACCTTTGGAAATATTGCTGACTTACAGTACAGTCTTGCTTAGGCTCTGCTGCTATGTAACCGCCATTCATTCAAATGAAACTAGCACAGGAGCCCAGATGAAATTGATTGCCACCATACCAAAGAAGACTCATGACACAAATATGGAATCATGTTATATTTATTAAAATATAACAAATATTAAACCTTAGCCAATTCCAACCAATTAACCAGATTGAACTGCTTTGGGCAAGTGAGGATTAACCTAACTGGGAGGAAGAATTCCCTCCATTCCTCTGGGCATGTCAGTCACCGCAGACTATAACTCACCAGGCAAGGATGTGGGAAACTTGTCCCTCCTTGCTAGTAGAGCCAGGTATGTGGTTCCAACCTCCGCAGCCTGGCCCTCTATAGGTGTTCACCATGATGTGCAAGCCGGTCACACAAGGACACTCCCCAGATCATCACCAGAATTGCAGCACTGATGGTTTCCTGGCAAGTGCCCTTTACCACAATGCCTCAGTCTCCTATTTTTACCCCCTGCTTCCTCACCTGCCCAAATTCCATGCCACAAGAGGGGATCAGCTGAAGTGTGATCCCCTCAACCAAAAGAAAACAAAGCCCTCAACCCCAACCATAGGTCCTCCAGAAAACCACACACCCTCTCCGAGAGATGAACACCATCGATTCAGTAAAGTTGCAGGCAATGGAACTGGATCCTATCATGGGGAATGAATGCCCCCCAAGAGAAAGGACCAGCTTCCTGACTTTTTTATTGACCCACCTCTTATACCTATGAATCCTATTGGGGTGAATAGCACCCCGCTAAACCCTCCGTTCAAGCATATCTGACCAAACAACAAATAGGTCTGGATAAGAACGCTTGGGCCAAGTGAAATCATGAGTGATCCTATGCAGTAAATCCATACCCGGGTGCTGCACAAAATCATTCTCACCCAAATGCACCACTAACACATGGGGCCAATGAGTTGAAGACATGATCTGACAGACCAATGGCAATGGCAACAGCTCTCCCCACAACATGCCCCTTTTAGCCTCCCAGCAGACTGCAGCATGGGGAGAGAGCTGCAGCTGCATCCCCACCACTAAGAAGAAGCCCTCCTGTGGGCCCAGAATAAGATGGAATGCTCACACAGGATGATCCTCACAGGGACTGGAAGTTTCCGTACACCTGAGGGGAACAAGAGAATAAAATTGTTGGAATCAAAATCTCACGTAGGCCTTAAAAGCGGCAGATCACCATCTGCCAATAGCCTGAATACTCTCTGCAAACATGCCCACTAGGGCAGCAGCTATAGCCACACCAGTGCGGAAGGAATGCAACCCATACACTCTAGGATCTCGCCCACTGGCTAACAAGGCCTGCCGAACAATGGCCCAAAACTGAAACTGTGTCAGGGCAGATCAGTCGAGATGTATGAACAGATAACGCTGGCCTGCTGGCCATATGGAAAGGAAGTTCCTTAAAGCAGAAACAGGACACAGAATAGGTACTGAGCAACTACGCAGTGTCACAATGCGGCCATGACCCTTCTGGTCAGTCTTGGAGATACACAAAGAAAGCATAACATAATCTTCACTCAAATTACAGTCACCAGAGCACAAGGCTTGATAAGACACATCATTCTTGGATGAGGCTAAAACTTCACCAGGGCAAAATGCACCATAAAACACCATCAAGGTTACTGCAGCGAAAAGCTGTGCCTCACAGGAAGAGGGGCATAAAGAACTAAACAAGGGCAGAATCTTTATGAGGACATGAGGAGTGAATGGCCTCCTACGATCTCTGCCCTGGGAGTGGAACGCGACCAACTCTCAAGGACCTTCCTGATCCTAACATCTACTGCATAATCCTGAAGGCCCTCAGCCTTGGATATAAAGGCCAGAGCAGAGAGATGGCGAGAGAGAGTGCTCACTGAAATATTCTGCCCCTTTAAGAAAATCATGAACTGCAGTAAATGAGATACTAGAATTGGCCACACATGAGGGAGGGCGTGTGAGGCTCAGAACATCTGGAATTTCCCAAGACCACTCTGGTAAGCTCTCTGCATACTGGGAGCCAGAGCAGAAGCAATGGTGGCCCCCACTTCTAACTCTCAAGTCTCCACAGGAAAGACGGAATCGGGACTGGGTCGACTGATGCTCCAGGTGCTAATTCCAGGGAGAGAGCATCAGCCAAGCTGTTTTGCAAACCAGAATATTCAAAATATTGAAACATAAGCATTGCAGAATGAAAGCACGCACAAGGTGCATCACATGGATGGATTTAGAGGTCTGGGAATTCACGACACAAACCGTGGCCATATTATTGCACCAAAAAAGTACTGTGCGATTCTGGAAAGCAAGAGGCCAGATGTGTACTGCAACTACAATAGGAAAAAAATCCAAAAAGGTCAGGTCAGAAATGAGCCCAGAAGCCCTCCAAGCATCAGGCCAATGCTCCGCACACCACTGGGTTCTAAAAATTATGCCAAAGCCCAAGCCTCCAGCAGCATCAGAATGGACCTGTAATTCAGCCTCCAGAAGCAGATCCTCTCTCGAAAAGGAATGACCATTAAAGTCCTCCAAAAAGGTGAGCCACATAGACAAGTCATCTCTCATACCAGCAGTGATCCTGATAAAATGAAAACGTGAATGCACACCCTTCATGGCATCACAAAGACGTCGAAGGAATGTGTGGCGAGAAGAAACCACCTTGGCAGCAAAAACTAAATGGCCCACTAACTCTTGAAGTTGAAGAAGTGTAAGCTTCTTCAATGACACTACTTCACGAAGCTGCTTCTTCAGAGCAAACAACTTATCAGGTGGCAACCAGGAGCACTGTTCCACAGTATCTGAATCCCTAAAATGGTAAGACAAGATGAGGGACCCTCCAATTTTTCAGGAGCCAGAGGAACACCCAATTCATTGGTCAGAGCCACAAAAGCCTCAACCAAATGAACACACTGTGAGCTTCCAACAGGCCCCACACACAAAAAAAACATCTAAATAATGGGCCGTGAAGGGAGAGTGAGTGTGCTCCCTAAGGGCCCACTCCAGAAAAGACCTAAATCCCTTGAAGGCTGCACAAGATACAGAGCAGCCCATTGTCATAGCTTTATCCACACAATATTGACCTTGGAATGTAAAACTCAACAAATCGACATCGGAAGGATGTACAGGGAGCAAGTGAAATGCAGACTTGATGTCACACTTTGCTAATAACACCCTTTTACCTGCCCTCCGGACTACTTTAACAGCTTCATCAAAAGAAGTATACCTAACAGATGCCCTTTCCTGGGGAATTCCATCATTAACTGAGCCACCTTTTGGAAAGGACAAATTATGAATAAGGTGATATTTGCCTGGTTGCTATTAGGCACTATCCCCAGTGGGAAAATTCTCAAATTTGGAAGGGGGTGGGGAAGGAAAGGGTCCTGAAATCCTGTCAGCCTCTATTTCCTTGTTAAGCTTTATCAGGACAACTGGGGCCAGATTGCATAAGGAAGTTTGATAAGAAGAAGTAGATACCCAAAGACCCTTGAAAGGGATACAAATTTTCTCTGAGAATCTATACCACAAATAATTAGCTGCCTGCTTATTTGGGTAGATACGCAGCCACCTAGTGAGAGGGGCTAACTTAATAGGCCTACTGGCCTTGCAATGGACCACTGCTGCCACCAGTCCCTCGTTTAGATTGATGCTGATCACTAGCCCCATGTTGAGACTGGTGAGCCCTTTCACAGGAGGAACTAGGGTGATTGCCCCCGCAAATGCCACAGGCGTGTTTGAACCTACAGGGGCACCTAGAGCAGTGCCCTGAGCTGTTAAAACTCCAGCAGACCTGATGGGATTGAACCCACTGTGACCCCTGGCCACAGCCAGAAGCTGAGGTCTGAGCACACACCAGCAGATGTCCACTATCTGCACTATCCCCTATTGCAGGCTTAGCCAGAGACATAGAGCGTAGCCATAAGCCAGGATGCTCTATATCCCATCTCAGCGTTGGATCCAAGGCTGCACACTGCCTAAAATTTCATCATACTGCAACCACACAGTACCAGAAAATTCCCTAAAAGCATGATGATATTTAATCATAGACATAGCACGGGATGGATAAGCCTGTGTCATCACACCCGTATAAACTGTATATGGATTGAGCCAATTAGGAGTGTTTGGAGGGAGCCACTCCAGGCTGCCAAGGAGTCACTGCATCCGCAGGTCATGGAAGCTGTGGCTGCTGAGGTACTAAGACCCCACCCATATAAACCATAGGTTGTGAAAACCCTCCAAGTGCCTGAGCAGATGTTGCAGGGATGTGTTGATGTGAAGATCCTCCATGTGTCTGTGGAGATGTTATAGGTGTGTGTTGTGGTGAAAGCAACTCACCTGTCAAAGTGGCTGGAGGTGCAACCACTGCAGGGGCCATGCACTGTTGAACCTCCGATGAAATCATCTGGAATCCAGGCACAGGAAGAGCAGAGGCATGTAGACCCTCGAGAGAACCAACACCAACCACGGGAGGCAATGTGGAGGTGAAAGCTGCAGAAGACACTGCAGGCAGCAAGGCATGTCCAACCGGGAGGACAGGAGTATCACTGGGTGTAATCTGCTCCAGAACATCAATCCTGGCAACTGGATCAGAAAGGAGACGAGATTTAGATGTTTTGGAAGCCAAACGGGTGGATTTCTTACCTGGAGGTGCAGCACTGGGACCCGCTTCCTGATCAGTTGGATTCTTACACTCTTTCTCCAAGGCTTCTATGAAGGCACAAATCACTCCTATGTCATCTTCCTCATCAGAGGACAGATGCTGCTGCAGAGCTGAGGGACACTTTGGTGCTTGCTTCACAACGTGAACCCCTTTCTTCTGTTGAACCTTCTTAGGTGGCATTGTAATTAACCTTAATCTCACCGAGAAGCAACAACGATGAATTAATTGCAAAACCAGCAAATGGAACTATATTGATTTCAGGATAACCAAATGAAACACAAACTATGATACTGGCAATTAATTAATAGAATTAACCAATTTAATAATCAACTAAGATTTATTCATTTATTTATTTATTTATTTATTTATTTATTTGCAAGGTATGCCCAGGACAGAAATAAATTAATTATGTCCCACACTGAAATGTCTTACACACCCAATGAATTAACCTATAATTAAAATGGATGCAGACAGCAAAGAAAAAAGTGGGGGGTAATAGGGAAGTACAAAGAGCACAGCCGCAGGTACGCTACAAGTAAACACAAAAGGCACCAGAAGGTCCAGCACCACTCATCCCTCTTTCCCTGAGCAGCAGTTGCAGCAAATCTAAAAAGGCATGCACAACCCACAGGAGGAAGAGTAATTGCAGGGAGGGCACCAGGTTACTGGTGCCACTTTAGTGCAAGGCTGATGGGGCCATTTAAAAGCCAGTTATGAAAACTACCCCCGCTGGCAAGAGCCTTACACGTACAGCCCTCAAGAAAAACAAGGCATGGGAAGGGAAGCAGGCTACCTCAGCAGCTCCTGCGCAAAAGCCACTGGCAAAGGAAGGTCCGGCAGAACGGACAGCCCCCCTCCTTACTGAGGGTGGACTCGGCCATGACAAAAGGGGATCCCCGCACCCCCCAATGGGTTCCTATGCAGAGAGTGTGAGGCTCAGTTGGCAGGAGCCGACACGTGGCAGACAAGGCAGGAAAAAACTGCCACAACAAATCACTGCCTCTCAAAGCTGTTGTTGGAGTAGGCTGCTGTAGTCCACGTGCTGGAAGTCATAGCAATTGAGAATCAAAGATGCTGAAGGGAGCACTGTCAATGCAAGCTAGAGCCAAGGCTGTCACGAGGCGAAAAGAAGTAAGATTCAAGGGAGGAGCAGGCTTTTATACCCGCTAATCCCTTCTTCCTATTGGTCCAAAGACCACACCTGACCCCACTCAAAACCTTCAGGAATGTTCCCAAGTCTTCTACATAGTGGGGGGAGGTGGTGACAAACATGCCCCTGTCAAGGCAGGAATGCCATTGTGATGGTGTAGCAGTAAAATGCTCCCTTAAAATGTAGTGGAAAAAGAACTAGGATTAATGAACGCAGACTGACTATTTAAAAAAAAAATGCTGCTCCAGAAAGCATGATGAGCTTGGTGGAAAGGAAAAGGCCCACAAGCTAAATGTTACAGAGAATATTTAAAACGATATGAACTATGGGCATGCACAATAACAAACAGGAAAACCTTTACACCAGCTGTTAGCTAACATTTGAAAACCAAATGAAGCAGACTTGGAAAAGAATGGACCAGATGGAGGAAAGATGTACACTGAGGGAATAACTCTGGAGCTTTATCTGTCATTCTATCAAAAGTATGTGCTTATTAGCAATTAAATGTGGCTGTCGCAAAACAAAATTGTTTTGCATGCACGTAACACATATGAAAAAAGCACAGTCTGGTTTAGTTTTAGTTATCAGCCCCACTGTTAGATAGAACCCAGATTTGAACATCTTGATTGCCTTTGATTGACTGTTCTAAAACAAGTGTGGCAATAAATTCAAGTAGTCTCTCAAATATACATATAATCGAACAGCTTAAGGGAACCATCTTGTATGCTGGATGAGCAACAGTCCCTATGTAGCATTTGGGAAATGTCTTGTGCAGATGAACAGCTTGGAAGTGTCATGAAGCTTCCCCCCAAAATAGCAAAATGAAAAAATAAATGCTTCTAGAATTATGGTGGCTGATGGTGCTCAAAAATGTTGGTGGAATGTAAGAAGTCTGGCCACAGACTTTCCTCAAGTTCCTCCCATGCCTTTTAGGATATTGTTGTATATCTTACTTTTCTAACATTCAAAGTGGCTTAGAAGACTACAGTAAAAACAAACACACAATAAAAATGATATAGTACTAAAATGGTAGCATTGATAATATATTTTAAAAGAAGCAGACAATAATATAATCATTATTATTATTAAGCATTAAATGTTTGCTGATATGTTTTCTTTTAAAAAAAATCAGTAGGGCCCTAAAAACAAAAATGATATCTCCACTTAGTTGCCATAAATGAAAAGTCCTTCTCTCTTGTGCCTGATTCTGATCACTTGTAATGATGGGATGGACAGCAGGGTCTATGATTTTGATCTTAGGCAAGTTCATATGGGAGTAGGCAGCTGTTAACCTGGTCTTAGCTCATTAGGGATTCAAAGGCTAATGCTAGCAGATTAAGCAAAGCCCGAAACTAATGTGGACTAACTACAAAAGCCACATCAGGCCCCAGATAATACTCCGGCAGCTGCATTATAGACGAATGGGAGTTTTTGAGCTGTTATTAAAAGCCACCCACAGAGAAAGCATTGCAGTAGTCTAGCCTCAAGCTAAGCAGGGCATGAATGAGTGATTCTAGGTCTGTCTTATTTAGGAAAAGCTATAGCTTCCCTTGAATCAAGTGTATATAGTTCAGACTATTGCCATCTCCTGGGCATGGAAAGTGCCAGTATAGGAATACCACTAAGCTGCATACCTCCAAGCAGAATACTACCCAATCTTGGGTATGTTGTATAACCTCTTCCATATGACCAACACTATATCCATCTTATTTGAATTACATTTCAGCTTGTTCTAGGGATGGAGGAGAAATTTGTTCAGATCTCATTTTAATGCAAACATACCGACTTTGTACTTCCTGAAACAATAAATGAATTGAAATGCAGCTAATTTTCTGAATTTTCAATTCTCTCAATTTTGTGATGCAGCTCTGCAACCTACAATGTGTACAAAAATGCATATATTACTGAAAATTATACTATAGTAAGCTTGGATTTCTCGCATTCCGCAATGTTAAATTGAAAATACCCCACCATGCCATTCTGATGCTTTCCATAAGATCATTTCAAACAAAAACCTCACAAAACATATAGTCTTTAACTCAGAAACCCTTGCTTAACAACCCTATAAATTTTCATGGTGATACACAAAACAGTCAGAGAGAATCAAGAGTTCAAAGTGTAAAAAGAGAGAGAGAAAAACCAGAGCCCTTTTGGATGTTTTTCTGTCAGAGTTCTCATAACTTGTTGAAATTAATTAAAAATCACCCATGTTCACAGAGTACCAGAATGATAATGTTGGATATCCTCAGTAAGAACCAACTCTCAGTGTTCTAAAAGCCAAAGTCACAGCTGCTTGGCTTGGCTAATCAGGGGGCAACACCCACACCAGACTTTGATTTCACTTTATACAGTCATGGCTTCCCCCAAATAATCCTGGGAAGTGTAGTTTGTGAAGGGTGCCGAGTGGAGACTCCTATTCCCCTGATGGAGCTCCAGTGACCAGAGGGGTTTAACAGTCAGCTGCTCTGCCTGAAGCTCTGTGAGGGGAACAGGGCATCTCCCAGCAACTCTCAGCACCCTTCACTAACTACATTTCCTAGGATTCTTTTAGAGAAGCCATGGCTGTCTAAAGTGAAATAAAGGCCTGGTGTTGATGTGGCCAGGGACAGCTTTTGTTTAAAATTGGGTGGGAGACTACATGTGTCTGCTCTAGAATAAAAAGATGGGAGAAACCCTGAAAAAAGAATGATAATATTCACCATGTTTTCCTTTTGGAAAGGAAAGGGGCTTCCCCTCTGCTCAGTGTCCACCCATCCAATCTCCCCCCTCCTCCTCCCTCCCACCCCCAGGTAAGTTTCACCTATCCTAAGATGATTGTACAGGAGTAAATCCCACTGAACTCATGCAAATGATCAAACCTGTCCTCCCCTCCTCCTCCCTCCTATCCCCTCCCTCTTGCCCCTTTCCTCCCCCTTCCTTCACCCATCCCTTCCCCTCCACCCTCCCCTTCCAATCTCTTCCTGCCCCCTCCTCCTCCTCCCACTCCCCCATGGTCAGTTGTACCTATCCTAGGACTACAACCTGGGAGGACAGAATTCAAATCCCCACATGGCCATGAAGCTCATGGGGTGACCTTAGACCAGTCACTCAGAGGAAGGCAATGGTAAACCACCTCCGAATACCACTTACCATGAAAACCCTATTCCTAGGGTCATTGTAAGTTGGAATTGACTTGAAGGCAGTCCATTTTATTTTCAAGCATGATTGCACAGGAGTAAATCTCATTGAACTCAATAAATTTGTAAATGATTAAACCTACCCTACCCTCCTCCTCCCTTCCATCACCTGCCTTTTGCCCCTTCCCTCCCCCTTCCTTTCCTCCTCCTCCCTCCCTATCTAATCCCCTCCTTCCCCCTTCCATTCCAATCCCCTCATTCCCCTTCCCACCCCTGCTCCCCTCTCCCCCTTCTTCCTACCCTGTACTCTTCCCTCCCCTTCCCCCTCCTCCTTCCCCATGGTCAGTTTTATCTATCCTAGCCATGATTTCACAGGAGTAAATCCCAGTGAACTCAATAAGCATGCAAATGATCAGACCTGCATTTCCCTTCCTTCCCCTCTCCTCTTCCTTCCTCCTCCTCCCCTGTCCACTCCAGGCTTCCCTCGCCATGGTCAGTTTTATCTATCCTAAGCATGATTGCATGGGAGTAAATCACACTGAACTCAATGAACATGGAAATGATCAAACCTGTCCTCTTCCTCCCACTCCTGCCTGCTCCCATTTTCTTCCTTCCCTTCCCATCCCCTGTGGTCAGTTTCAACTATCCTAAGAATGATTGCAAAGGAGTAAATCCCACTGAACTGAATAACCATGCAAATGATCAATCTATTATCAGCAAACTTCCACAGGATCCCATTTCTTACCTCCCAGGTTAAAAAGCAGAGTGATTCACTAAAAGGCAAAAAAAAAGCGTTGCAGTTTAAGAACATACCTATAGCCAACAGATATTTCTATGCAACAGATTTCTATGATGAATAATAAGAGATATAATTTTCTAGCCTAGCTTCCTGTTTAAACAGCAGTAACACAGAAAAGAAGCAAAGTAAGAAGAACACCAACAAACATACAAAAATGTAATTCTCCATCTTTGGTGGTGTTGCCACCACTGACCATATGGTCAGAGGCATATGTTACCAAATTATTCCAAGCTACACAGGAAGTGGATTGGACTGTGAAAGACCAACCCAAATGGTGTTTGCATTTTGACCAATTTGTAGGGCAGTACAATATCTCAGAGAGGAGTTCAAGTCTCCTGCTTCCCTTGTGCATTCACTATAGCTGCCAGGGCCGGCTCCAGGCATGCGGGGACCTTTGGGCATCAGCTTGCCCTGGGCCCCCCGTGGGTGGGTGGGTGTGCACACGCACACACACATGTGCGTACGCACACACACAGCCCCCCTGCACCCCCACGCAGCCCCCCACCTCTCTACAGTAGTCTTTACCATTGCCCTTAATTAAGATGGCAGCCGCAGTTTCCCTAAGCGGAATGAAGCCTCCGCCACCATCTTTGTTGATGGCACATGTGTGTGCTACACACACACATATCTTTGCCATCAACTAAGATGATGGCAGCGGCTTCAGTACCTTAGGGAAACTGCTGCCACTATCTTAATTAAGAGCAATGGTAAAGACTACTGTAGACAGGTAGGGGGGCCGCGCGGGGGTGCAGGGGGCACGGATCACGGAAGGCGAGCGGAGGGCCCCTCAGGGGCTCCTGTAGCTCCGGGGCCCTTGGGCCAGTGCCCAACCTGGCCGCCCTTTAAAACCGGCCCTGATAGCTGCCCAATTTCCCTACTTTTTAAAGTTCGATAGAAATATCTGTTGGCTATAGGTACGTCCTTAAACCACAAGTTTTTTTTGCCTATTAGTGAATAATATGCAGATTATTAGAGGGGGTTGCTTGAAAAATGCATATATTAGATACAATTGCATTAAACATGCAGGTATTAGGAAAAATGCATACAAAAATGCATGCATATTTTCATGCTGACCTTTTAAAGAAAAAATCATGAATTGATGTGGAAATGGGGTGAACTGAAAAGGTTAAAAACTGCAAAAAACAAAATCTACTCATTCATCCATCCCTAGCTTGTTCATACTCACCTCACCCACTCCTGAACTGGCACCCGACAGTGGTATTTCACTGTCACTGCATCCCTGGGACAGAAAAGAGACTTAGAGCTGTGCATTATCTGTGTGTTCATAATGTTTCATCCCAAAGCTCTGGGTGATCTTAGTCATTTTCATGTAAATGTTGAAAATCAAAGGCCACAGGGTGGAACTGAAGGTCTACCACCCTGCGTTTCTAGGCCTGACCCTCTAGGAATGACCAGAACTACTGAACTAGAGATCAGCAGCCCCAGTTTTCTAAGGTGATCCAGAAGGATACCACGTCTGATGGCTCTGAATACTGCTCCGAAGATGCCACCTTTATTCCTAGCAGAAACCCAATGCCTTTATATCAGCTACATGTGCCATAGGAATTCTAGATAAGGGCCTGTTCAATTTCTGCCTGACATGTTGCTATTAAAGACGTGTCAGGAAAGGTTTTGAGCAGTAGCAGCTGCTGCTGGTGATTTGGGCTGTTTTGAAAGGTAGAAGTAGGCTAATTTTTATTTCACATTTTAAAATGAGGATTATCAACCACCTTGAACTTTTGGGAAGATGAGGGGTTGCGGGTTTTTTTATGTTTGAGTGGCTTTGCTTGCTCCAAGCCCTGGGCATGGGTATGTGTTTATGGAGCTGCTGTTTGCCCTTGAAAATGGGTATAAGGATTGAGCTTGTCCTTGCAATGGAAATGTTGTCCAGAGCATGGACACAAATTTTGTTTAGATGTTTCAATCAACAAGAGAGATATCCCCTTATTTTGAAATGGGCAGCATCCATCAGCTCAGCTGAGAGACCAGATGTCATTTGTCCCTTCCAAATTGTTCTATCTCTCCCTAAACGGTCTCCGTTACAAGTGTTCATTAGATGAACATCTGTGTAACTTTAAGAACTGGTGCTAAGTCTTTCTTTTCCTCTTCCCTCTCCATTCCTTTTGTGCTGTGTCTTAAAAAAAGCACCTGTAAACCTCTAATCAGAGACTTTTCAATGTGTCCACGGAGTTTAGTAAATTTTAGATGCATAACAACAACAGCAACAACAGCATTTCTTTTCCTTCTCTTGAAAACAAGTATAGAAGTTGAGCTGCTATTCAAGCATGAAACACATAATTGTGCTCTAAGCATTGTACTGTGTTTTGGAATACTTGCCTGAACATCTCCTAAATGTAGAAAACATTAAAAAGTAAGGAAGTTTTATGCTGACTCCCCCCCAGTCTTAATTAGTTTTTTTAAAAAAACAGTTAAGAAGAGTTCCTTTGTTGTCAGCATCAATCAGCATAGATTTTAATGTTTCAGGGAAATGAAATTACTACTCAATGTATAGAGGCTTCTTTACCAAAAAAATGAAGGAAAGAAAATGATGTTTTCCCTTGTTTGCATTACAACCACATAATAACTTCGTATAATCACTGCAGCAAGTGGTGAAAAAGACAGGAAATGAATAAAACCTGGCAAATCCACAGAGAGAATTAAGCCACCACAGTGTATTCTCCTAGCGCTGCACCATTTCATTTACTCCTTCTATGTATGTATGTATATATGTATTCATATGTATAACCTCTCCTGTCTTCATTCAAACAACCAGATAGCTGGAGTTTTTTGGAACATGAGCTGTTCACACTTTTCTGGCTTGCTTGCTCATTTGGATTTAAGATAGGAAAGAGTGATTCAGCTTCTCTTCCTTGGAGGGAAATTTGAAGAAAACTGAAGTAAATGGGGTAGAAGCTTGCCAGCTCCTTTCTTCAGGGCAATTCCTCTGCATTTCACAGTCCAACAGTCACTTTTGTATGGAGTGATTGTCCAATTGAGGAACCAGCAAACCTCAGCGCTATTCTGAGGGGATGAAACAGTATGCTTCAAATAAGGGCCTTGTTGCCCGTGTCTTCTGCTGCCACTGTCAGTATTACCACTACACCCTACTAATTGTCCACTGTGTCCCCTTTTGGCCCTTCTGCCTCTGGACTCTCCTGTTGTCATTACCCTATCCAGTAGCTCCTGCTGACCTTAGATTTGCCCCTGACTCAGCATTGCACCAAACTAGTGAAGGGAATGATGACAGGAACAGGTCTCTTGAAATCTAACCATATGTGCACACCAAAGCTGTCTTTGTTAAGCTCCCAAACTTCCTTGTATTCTCTGACAACTTCCCTTGCAGGGCTGGCCCTTTCAGATGACGCTGAGTGAGATGGCTGCCTCAGCTGGCAGATGCTGAGGGGGTACAGGGAGTAGTGGTGAGGTGTCAGTGGATAAAGCTGTGTGTGCCACTAAGTGATTTATCCTGCACCCCCTAAGCTAGCCAGCTGCTCTCAGGTTGCATTGTGCTATCAACAGTGTGGAAGTAAGATTTAGCTGGCAGTCTGGTTGGGTTCTGTGTGAGAAATGAGGGTTTGGGAACTTTGTCCTTTCCCTCAGGCAACAAAATGTCTTGTACTCTTGAACTGAGGTGTTCTGTCATTTGTGCCATACCCACACTATACATTTAAAGTGTTATGACACCACTTTAACAGTTATGTTAAACAGTCTTCCCCAAAGAATCCTGGGAAATGCAGTTTGTTACAGATGACACCTGTTAGGAGACCTCTATTCCCCCAACAGATCTACAGTTCCCCGAGTGGTTTAACAATCAATCCCTCTTCCCTAGGAACTCTGGAACTGTAGCTCTTGGAGGGGAATAGGGGTCTTCTAACAACTCTCAGCAGCCTTAACAAACAATACTTCCCAGGATTCTTTGGGGGAAGCCATGACTGTTTACAGTAGTATAATACTGCTTTAAATATATAGAGATTTATATAGTCCAATGGTTGTTCAAATACATTGCAGACAGGCTCACACCATACATGCAAAGTCATGTTTATGCTTTAGAAAAAACAGACATAGTTTCTGCATCCCCTTTACTTACGATGGAGAGGGATATTTGTTTGTTTGTGTTTTATTCAGATTAGATGAGCTTTTAGTTGTTTTTTACTCATGGTAAAGTGAGTATGTGAAATTGCTACATAGGCAGCAGTGGGGCAGGAGGTGGCAGTGTGGTGACAACACCCTCCTGACAGCAGCACTGCTGCTTGCTGGGATGGGTAAGTGGCAGGGTGAGGTTGTGATGAGGTCAATAGAGCTGCAGGCTGCTGATGGTGACACCAACTGTGGTGGCACTGCTTCTAAACCAGCATTCCTTCAGCCTTACTAACGTCCATCCTGCTTCATCCCTGTCCCGGTGAAAAGCAGTGCTGCTGCCAGGAAGGAACCACAGCTCTACTGATAGTTTCAGGGCATGGTTGAAGGCAGATGATGCAGCAATCTTACTGCAGCTGAGCAGCTGCAGACATGGCCAGGCCCTGGATGGGACACCACTTGCAAGCCCTTGTGTACAGAGTTTCTGAGTATGAAACTTGAGGGAGAAAGGCTGGTTTCTCCTCTTCTAGAAGTGTGACCACTGTGTTGTATGTTTTAGATTATAACCCTGAGGGCAGGGGCTGTGCAATTTTTCAATACTGAACAGCACCTCAAAAATTTATACATAATAATAATCATCAAATATTTCAGTTGTGTGCCACTGCAACACTTCAGGATATTTTCACCCTAAATAATTAAAGGATGGATACCTGATAGTTTTAAAGAAGAATTTTTGGAAATCCCTAATGCCATCCAACTACAGTTCATTTCACTACTTTCATGGCATCTTTCAAACAAGCCTAAAGTAGTGTAGTAATGGAAACTACAGCTTTTAGATAGATACAAATGATTTTAAACTGAAATGGTCCCCACTGATAGAATTGAAGTTTCCAGCTTTGCAAAGGTCTTCCTGCTTCTGTAACCTCCTTCGTCTGTTTCACCAGTTGCTGTCTTTGAAACACCAGACAGAGTTTTAATACACACTCACACACAAACACTTGGATTTGATCCCAATTTTTCTAGGAGATTAATACACCCCCTGTAACATTCGGTAATGCTGTAAAAAGCATTTATGAAAGCAAGGGAACATGTAAATACTCTAAAGTATTTTATTTTCTCTTGTCAGAGCAGAATTATGCTGTCGGTGCACAGCTAGCTACTGCATTTATTATGCACAATAATCATGCCTCTATTTTTAGGTAACGAAGCAATCAATGATTCAGATAGAAATACTAAAAGGTAATTCGTCTTTTTCTTTAATGTTCTCTTCACACCTAAAAAACAACACACTTACTAAAGAGCTAGAAAATAAGAGAAAAAAATTATGTTCAGTGATAATACATAATCATAATTAAATAATATTTTGCATTTATATGGCTCTCTTTCTGTGGAAAAAACAGCACTTTCAAATGCTATGTGAAATGTCCTGTTGTGCAGGACAAAAAGTAGGAATGGATAGATCAATCAATTTCTGATTCATGTCAATTTCACATGTCTTCATCTATAAGTCCGTTGCATCCATTGGGCTCCTTCTGGGATGAAGGGTGGGATATAAATTTAATAAATAAATAATCTTGTTTCCCCATTAATCTGAATTTTATTAAAAAATCAAGCTATTGTATTTAAATACAAATGCATATTTTAAATAAATATTTAAATGTGTGTTTTATCAAAATACATGAATTTAAATAGTACTGAAATTTAAAAAATATATATTATCTTGACATATGCATTCCTAAAAGAATTGTATCATAAAATACTATTGGTTTTAACTGATAAGTATATTACAAAATTCAAAGAACTGTATAATCCAAAGGATAATGACGTTCAAATTGGGAGGTGCAGATCAGATCAGCTGACATCAGAATTTACAGAAATCTAACTGGCGTGAAACAAGGGGGGAAAATCCACTGTCTACTTGAACAGTATCTCAGGAGTCTCATTGGAGCAACCGGTTCAGTTCTAAATTCAATATTCTGCTGCCCTAGGAGAAAATTAATTTTGCTGTCTCTTGCCTATATCTGACTATATGAAAATGATGGTGTAGTGAGGGGAAATCATACATCTTACTCAAGATTTTTTCTTATCTCAGTCTCTTGCTCTACTTGAATGGAGTGAACAGAAGGAGCTGTAATCACACTTCTGGGCCAAAGGAGAAAATACAATAAAATAAAATTCACTAATAGGCAACCCCCCCTCACAAAACCTCTAGTGGATTAAGAATGTAGACAACAGATATTTCTATCAAACTTTAAAAAGAAGGGAAATTGGGCAGCTATAGTGATTGCACCAGGGGACCAGGACTACCTGACCTCCTCTCTGAGATATTGTTCTGCCCTACAAATTTGTCAAAATGCAAATGTAAGTTGGGTTGGTCTTTCATAGTCCAATCCACTTCTTGTGTAGCTTGTAAGAATTTGGTAACATGTGTCTCTGAGCATATGGTGAGCGGTGGCAACATCTGCCATCTCCAAAGATGGAGAATTACATTTTTGTATATTTGTTGCTGTTCTTCTTACTTTGCTTCTTTCCTGGGTTACTAATGTTTCTACAAAAAAATTAACAAAATGTTTTATATTTCTCTCATTGTTCATTGTGGAAATCTGTGTTAAGTTTATTTTTATTAATTTTAAAGCCTTTTGATTGGTCAATGTCATGTGATGGTGAAGTCAGTCTTTTGTGTTTCAAATTGGAGGTTATGTTCTATTTCTATTTTGGGTGCATTAACAGTTGAATCTGAAACTGCAGTTTGATGAAAAATCAGACTGATTACAATATGTTGCTATTTAAGCAATGGCTCTAGCTGTTGGAAAAAAGAGGGTGCATGATTTCAGTCTGCTATGTTTCAACCACTTCATTTAAGGCAAGGTGGGCACGGTCAATAAAAAACATAGAGCACACCTAGAATTTTGAAAGAATATCTTTCACCCCCCACTGTTTTTTCTTGTGCAAACTGAGACACTCATATCTATTGGAAACTATTCTGCAGAACAATCAATGCCATTATTCCACAATTGTTTTTGGAGATTTTTTAGTGTAAATTTTGCAAAGTGTTGCTGTACTTCACATATTCACAGAAATAGAAACAAAAGAAAATGATTTCCTATAGGAAACGTCATTAAAATTGCAAAGTAAATCAAACATATTTAAAGTGACCATCTGAACTATATTAACTGTCTTAATAATGTTGCTTCCTCCCTGCTAAATCAACGGCGTTTTGTGTTTCAAACTGGAGGTTATGTTCAATTTCTATTTTGGGTGCATTAACAGTTGAATCCCCCCTCTAGGATGCACATCATAACATGGTGAGGGGGTTTGAGAGTGTTGAAGAAGCTGAGAGCAATGCCGTCAGGAGTCTTGATCAAGAGGCTAGACTCCTAGCAGGGGCACCCAAGAAAGAATGGTTAAAGCTGAGACACCAGACTAAGATGCATCCAAACTCAGAGGAAGGCAATGGTAAACCACCTATGAGTACCTCTTACCACAAAAACCCTATGAAGAGAGTATCCAAAATGCAACATGAGATAGTGCTGGAAGATGAGACCCCAGGTCAGAAGGCAGTCGCCGAGCTACTGGGGAAGAACAAAGGACAAGTATGAGTAGCACTGTGACTAAGAAAGCAACTGGGTCAAAGCCGAAAGCAAACTCAGGGGCTGATGTGCACAGATGCGAAAGGAGAGTCTGGAGTTGTATGACAAACACAACAGGAACATGGAATGTGAGAAGCATGAACCAGGGAACATTAGATATTGTCAAGCAAGAAATGGAACATATCAACATTATAATACTTTGCATGAGTGAATTAAAATGGACAGAAATGGGACATTTTCGGTCAGGCAACTACAAAATATTTTATGCAGGAAATGAGAAATAAAGAAGAAATGGGGTTGCTTTAATAGTGAGAAGTGATGTAGCAGAAGCAATTAGGAGATACAATGCAAGGTCTGAGTGAGTGATATCAATGAGATTAAACGGGAAACCTATTAACATAACCATCATCCAAGTCTATGCTCCAACGGCAAACGCAGAAGAAGAGGAATTGGAGAGATTTTACACAGAAGTACAGGAAGAAATTGATCACTCACCTAAACAAGATGTGTTGATAATCATGGGGGACTGGAATGCAAAAGTAGGGAACAGAGAAAAACTAGGAGTTGTGGGGAAATGGGGCTTAGGAGACAGATATGAAGCAGGAGAAAGACTTATTGAATTCTGTGAAGCCAATTATTTGTTTCTTGTGAACACATTTTTTGAGCAACCAAAAAAACGACTGTACACGTGGACATCACCAAATGGTCAATATAGGAATCAAATTGATTATATAATTGGTAGCAGAAGGTGGAGAAGTTCCATACTTTCTGCAAAAACAAGACCAGGAGCAGACTGCAGTACAGATCATGAACTGGTCATATTGTAAATCAGAGTAAAGCTAAAGAAGAACAACAAAGCAATCATAATGCCAAAATACAATTTAAATAACATCCCAGAAGAATATAAAGATCAAATAAGGAACAGGTTTGAGGTTTTAAACTTAGTTGACAGAGAACCAGAAGAACTATGGAGTGAAGTCAGAGACATTATCAGGGAAGAATGCAAAAACACAATACCTCTAGTAAAAAAGAGAAAAAAACCTCAATGGATGACTGGCAAAACTCTTAAAATGGTTAAAGACAGAAGGAAAGCAAAAGCAAGAGGAGATAGAAACACCGTCAGAACCCTAAATGCAACAATAGAGCAACTAGTACATAGGTAGAAAGATAACTATTACAACAGTTATTGTATAGAAACAGAAGAGGACAACAAAAATGGTAGAACAAGAGCCCTATTCCAAAAGATTAGAGAAATGAAAGGGAAATTTAAACCACGAGTAGGGGTGTTGAATAATCAACAGGCGAACACACTGACAGACTGAAATGAAATAAAAGGAAGATGGAAGCAATACACTGAAGAACTGTATAAAAGAGATGCCAGGATGACAGATTCATTCATGGAGGAACCGCATGATGAAGAACCAGAAATTTTAAAATGTGAGGTGAAAGCTGCTCTTAAAATACTTGGAAGTAACAAATCACCAGGAATAGATGGCATACCAATAGAGTTGCTACAATCTATTGAGACTGAATCTGTCCAAATTTTGACAAAAATCTGTCAAGAAATATGGAAAACTAAACAATGGCCCACAGACTGGAGGCGTTCCATATATATCCCAATTCCAAAGAAAGGGGATCCCAGGGAATCCAGTAATTATCGAACTATTGCCTTAATATCCCATGCAAGTAAAGTAATGCTCAAGATTCTACAACAAAGACTCTTACCATATATGGAGTGAGAAATGCCAGACATCCATGCTGGATTTAGAAAGGGAAGAGGCACCAGAGATCATATCGGAAACATACGTTGGATAATGGAACGGACCAAGGAATTTCAGAAGAAAATCACCCTGTGCTTTATAGATTACAGCAAAGCCTTTGACTGTGTAGATCATGAAAAACTATGGAATGCTTTAAAAGAAATGGGGGTGCCACAGCATCTGATTGTCCTGATGTGCAACCTATACTCTGGACAAGAGGCTACTGTAAGGACAGAATATGGAGAAACCGATTGGTTCCCCATTGGAAAGGGTGTGAGACAGGGGTGTATTTTATCACCCTATTTGTTTAATCTATATGCAGAACATATCATACGGCAAGCAGGATTGGACCAAGATGAAGGAGGTGTGAAACTTGGAGGGAGAAATATCAATAATTTAAGATATGCAGACGATACTATACTACTAGCAGAAACGAGTAATGATTTGAAATGAATGCTGATGAAAGTTAAAGAGGAAAGCACAAAAGCAGGACTACAGCTGAATGTCAAAAAGACTAAAGTGATGACAACAGAAGATTTATGTAATTTTAAAGTTGACAATGAGGACATTGAACTTGTCAAGGATTATCAATACCTCAGTACAGTCATTAACCAAAATGGAGACCACAGTCAAGAAATCAGAAGAAGGCTAGGACTGGGGAGGGCAGCTATGAGAGAACTAGAAAAGGTCCTCAAATGCAAAGAGGTATCACTGAACACTAACGTCAAGATCATTCAGACCATGGTATTTCCGATCTCTATGTATGGATGTGAAAGTTGGAGAGTGCAAAAAGTGGATAAGAGAAAAATCAACTCATTTGAAATGTGGTGTTGGATGAGAGCTTTGTGCATACCATGGACTGCAAAAAAGAAAAATAATTGGGTGTTAGAACAAATTAAAACAGAACTATCACTAGAAGCTAACATTGTGAAACTGAGGTTATCATACTTTGGACACATAATGCGAAGACATGATTCATTAGAAAAGATAATAATGCTGGGAAAAGCAGAAGGGAGTAGAAAAAGGAGAAGGCCAAACAAGAGATGGATTGATTCCATAAAGGAAGCCAGAGACCTGAACTAACAAGATTTGAACCAGGTGGCTCATGGCAGATGATGTTGGGGGTCACTGATTCATAGCATCACAGTAAGTCATAGTTGACTTGAAGGCACATAACAACAATAACAGTTGAATCTGAACCTGCAGTTTGTTGTAAAATCAGACTGATTACAATATGTTGCTACTTAAGCAATTATTATAACTGTTGGAAAAAACAAACTTGTCCTGCTGAAGATGCGTGCTTTCAGCCTGCTATGCTTAAACTACTGCACTGAAGAAAAGGTGGGCATGGTCAATAAAAACATAGAGCACACCTAGAATTTTGCTAGAATATATTTCACCCCCCAATGTTTTATCTTGTGCAAACTGAGACACTCATATTAATTGGAAACTATTCTGCAAAACTGTCAGTGCTATCATTCCACAATTGTTTTTGGAGCTTTTTTTCAGTGTTGCAAAGTGTTGCTGTACTTCACATATTCACAGTAACAGAAGCAAAAGAGAATGATTTACTATAGGAAACTTCACTAAAATTGCAAAGGAAATCAAACATATTTAAAGTGACTATCAGAACTATATCAATTGTTTTAATATTGTTGTATCCTTCCTGCTAAAACAAGATCAGCACAGCACACGTCTTGTTTCTGTTATTTCTGCTGGTTGCAGGTGTTGCCACCATTCACTATATGGCCAGTGGCACATGTTACCAAATTCTTCCAAGCTACACAGGAAGTGGATTGGACTGTGAAAGACCAACCCAAGTTGTGTTTGCATTTTGACAAATTTGTAGGGCAGTACAATATCTCAGAGAGGAGGTTAGGTCTCCTGCTCACCTGGTAGATTCACCATAGTTGCCCAATTTCCCTGCTTTTTAAAGTGTGAAAGAAACATCTGTTGGCTATAGGTACTTTCCTAAACCACAAGGTTTTTGCCTATTAGTGAATTTCTCTGGTTTTTAATCTGGAAGGTAAGATATGGGATCCTGTGGAGGTTTGCTGAGAATGGATTGATCATTTATAATAATAATAATAATAAACTTTATTTCTACCCTGCCCTTTTTCCAATAGGACTCAGAGCGGCTTACAACTAAAAACAACACCATTAAAACATACAGAGTATATTATTAAAAAAGAATTAAACTATGAGAAAAATTAAAACCATAAAATATAGGTTAAAAACAGCAGACAATTTAAAATAATAAAATCATATAATGTAATCACCAAACCTATGACACTTAATCCTGGTCATTCTCTATCCCAAATGCCCGTTGAAATAAAACAGTCTTTACTTGTCACCGGAAAGACAGCAAGGAGGGAGCTGATCGCACCTCACTCGGAAGGGAGTTCCACAGCCTAGGGGCGGCCACCGAAAAGGCCCTATCTCGTGTCCGTGTCATATGTGCTTGCGAAGGTGTGGGGAACACAAGAAGGGCCTCACCTGAAGATCTCAAATCCCGGACAGGTTCATGTAGGGAGATACAATCTGTCAATGCTTATTGAGTTCAGTGTGATTTCCTTCCCTGCAATCATGCTTAAGATAGGTAAAACTTACCACAGGGGAGGGAGAGGGGAGAGGGAAGGGGAAGGGGAAGGGGAAGGAAGGGATAGAACATAAGAAGAGCCTGCTGGATCAGGCCAGTGGCCCATCTAGTCCAGCATCCTGTTCTCACAGTGGCCAACCAGGTGCCTGGGGGAAGCCCACAAGCAGGACCCGAGTGCAAGAACACTCTCCCCTCCCGAGGCTTCCGGCAACTGGTTTTCAGAAGCATGCTGCCTCTGACTAGGGTGGCACAGCACAGCCATCATGGCTAGTAGCCATTGATAGCCCTGTCCTCCATGAATTTGTCTAATCTTCTTTTAAAGCCATCCAAGCTGGTGGCCATTACTGCATCTTGTGGGAGCAAATTCCATAGATTGGAAGGGGATGGGGATTGGGATGGGGGAAAGGGCAAAGGAAGCATGAGGAAAGGGGCAAAATGAAGGTGAGGGAGGGAGGAGGGAAGGGTAGTTCTGATCATTTGTATGCTTCTTTAATTCAATGCAATTTACTCCTGTGCAATCATGCTTAAGATAGGTGAGACTGAAAATGGGGGAGGGGAGGGGAGAGGGAGGGGGAAGGAAGGGATTTGAAGATGATAGGGAGGGGGAAGAAGGGGCAAAACGAAGGGGATAGGAGGGGGAGGAGGAGAGGGCAGGTTTGATCATTTGCATTTTTTTGAGTTCATTGGGATTTACTCCTGTGCAATCATCTTAGGGTAGGTGAAACATATCTGGCGGAGGGCAGGGAGGGGCGGAGGGGGCCGAAATGGGCAGGAGTTGGAGAGAGGAGTAGAGGAGGAGATTGGGTGGGTTGGCACTGGGCAGAGGGGAAGCTCCTTTCCTTTCCAAAATGAAAACATTGTGAACATTATCATTCTTTTTTCAGAGTTTCTCCCACCTTTTTATTCTACAGCAGGCACATGTAGTAATAGTGGCTAATATGTTTACAGTAAGGTATCTCTTGCTCTTAGTCTTTTGTGGGCTTAAAAGCATAACACATCCCATAAACTATGTTTGCAGTAATTACCCAGTAAGAGTTTGCAAAAGCACATTGAATTTGCCATTTCACTTCATTGCACATTAATTCAATTTCTGCCGCTTGCCATCTAAGACATGCTTGAAAATAAGTCTCCTTAAAATGGGTGGGGAACTTTCTTCTGCCTGAGGGCCATATTCCTTACAGGGGAATTTTCCAGGGCCATATACCAGTGGTGGGCACAGCCAGAGACAAAAATGGGCAGAGCAAGTGATATTAATTTATCTTTTTACATAGGGTTACTCTCTCACACACCTCTCTATCCTTCCTTTATGCAAGCAAGAAGCATTATCATAGTTCCAAGACATACTCCAGCCAGGCAAAACCACTCCAGGTACAAAGCAGGGCCAGTAAACAATGTGGCTTAGAGAAAGTTCTGAGGGCCAGATACAGTGTCCTCAATGGACACGTTTAGCCTCCAAGCTTGAGGTTCCCCACACCTGCTTTAAAATCAATGGGCTTGCATTGGGATTTAACTCTATTTTCTACACATCTTAGGATGCAGTCAAATTTTTCCCGCTCAACTTGGCCTTTTTAGATGGTGTAAAGATTTGGTTAATCTGAGAGGAGAAATGTATTGTTAGGCTGCTTTGAGGCTGCTACTTACAATTTTTAAAAAGTGAGTGCACTTTTAAAAAAAAGAGTGCATTAACTGCAGTAAGGCAATTAATGTATAACAGGGATGGGGAAGAATTTCAGTAAAATCGAATTTGGGACTGGACTTCCCGATAACCTGCAGGTTTGCTATCTTTGCAGGCCTATCCTTAATGCTGAGCGTTTCCCTGGCTTTTCCCAAAGCCATGTTTTTGTGTTTTTTAAAAAAATGCATCGAAACTGACCACCTTGTATCTTTTCTTTGGTAACTTGAAACTGATAGACTTGTGCCTTTGCTTTGCTAACATGAAATTGATCACTCTGTGTGCTTGCTTTGCTAAAGTTAAATTGACCAGGCTGTGTCTTTGCTTTGCTGATCATCAGCCTGCTCCTCAGCAGACTGTCTTTGCTTTGTTCGGGCTGTGTCCTTGCTTTGCTCAGTCTGTTTTTCTGCAGACCATGTCTCTTCTTTGCTCAGCCTGTGTCTTTGTTTTGCTAAGGTTAAACTGACAAGCTTCTCTGTTTGCTTTGCTAACTCAAAATTGATGAGCCTGTGTCTTTCCTTTGATAACATGAAATTGACCAGCCTGTGTGCATTAAATTGATCTTACTTTGACCCAGGGATGGGGGGCATGGAACAATCCAATACCAATTGGGAGGGGGGGAGGGGGAGGAGGGGATTGAGATGTCAGGCAGCACTGGGCAGAGGGAAAACTCATTTCTTTTCCTTTCTAAAAGGAACACATTGTTAACAATAATTTTTTGGGGAGAGGGAAAAATGTGAAGGGTAAAAGCAAAATATAGTGGAAAAATAACTAACCCGAAATGGAACCACCTGTCAGTTCGATGGAATGCATTTGCACAGGCACCAAGAAGTGGATCCCTCCCAAACCCATGTATACACTGCTTTTGCATCAGCATTAATTTATTTGACATGCAGTGTGTAAATGTCTTTCTCTGAGTAGCAGTAAGTTTAAGTGTGAGCCTTGCAGGGTAGGCCATACTGCTATGCGGAGGGAAGTTGCACCCCCAGGCAGCTGGTTTTTAGTGTCATGGCAGGATAGCTCATTGTTGGATATTTATTATGATTGTATTACTGCTACTACTAGGGAGGAGGAAAGCCTGTTGTGTGATTTTTATTTATTTATTTATTTATTTATTAAATTTATATACCGCCCGACTAGCAATAGCTCTCTGGGCGGTGAACATAAAACAACATAAAAATACAATAAATAACAAAACAATACTAAAATACAAGCAACAATCCAACACAGTAAACATTTTTAAAATTAAATCAGTATAACTTAAAATGCTTCAGAGAATAGGAAGGTTTTGACCTGGCGCCGGAAGGAGAGCAGAGTCGGCGCCAGGCGTACTTCCTCAGGGAGACTGTTCCATAGTTCGGGGGCCACCACTGAGAAGGCCCTAGATCTTGTCATCACCCTCCGGGCCTCCCTGTGAGTTGGAACCCGGAGGAGGGCCTTCGTAGCAGAACGTAGTGCACGGGCCGGTTCATATCGGAAGAGGCGTTCCGCAAGGTATCGTGGTCCCGCACCGTATAAGACTTTATAGGTTAATACCAACACTTTGAATCTAGCCCGGAAACATATTGGCAACCAGTGCAAGCTGGCCAGAACAGGTGTTATATGCTCGGACCGCTTGGTCCTTGTCAGCAATCTGGCCGCCGCATTTTGCACTAGTTGTAGCTTCCGAACTGTTTTCAAAGGTAGCCCTACGTAAAGCGCATTACAGTAGTCCAAACGAGAGGTTACCAGAGCATGTACCACTGATGTAAGGTCCTCTTTACTCAAATAGGGACGTAGCTGGGCTACCAACCGAAGTTGGTAAAACGCATTTCTAACCACCGAGGCTACTTGAGCCTCAAGTGAGAGGGAAGAGTCTAAAAAGACTCCCAGACTACAAACCCGGTCCTTTAAGGGGAGTGTAACCCCGTCCAGGACAGGGTATATATCCACCATCTGATCAGAGAACCCGTCCACCAACAGCATCTCAGTCTTGTCTGGATTGAGCTTCAGTTTGTTAACTCTCATCCAGTCCATTGTCGAGGCCAGGCAACGGTTCAGCAAATCGACAGCCTCACCTGAAGAAGATGACTTGGGGGCAACATAACTTGATTGACCTTGGTTAATATGTACACTGATGAGGCTAGGAGGAGAGGGAGAGGATTTGATGCCTTGCATTGGACAGCAGAACATCTTGGGCTGGGCCTGGCCTCAGAATAGTACATTATGTCAGCCTATGACTCTTCTGTTCAAAATGCGGGCCACTGCTTTATTTTTACTTGAAAGTGTAATTAAAATTAATATGTATCATGTAGTTATTATTCATAGTATCTTAACATTAAATTAAATACACAAAAGAACCATTAACTAAACAAACAGAATCGTGGTGATTTCAACTTTTTGTGCAAAGACTTCAGCACTACTATCATTATTGTTATTCATTTCTTACAATGTGATCCTATGCATGTCTACTCAGAGGTAAATCCCACTGACTTCAGCTGACCTTCCTCCACAATTTGTGTGTACAGAATAGGATTGCAGCTTTGGGGGGGGAGTCTCCCAAACAGATCTTCCTCCACTATGTTTCCTCTCCACAGACATTCCATTGTGTGACTATAGACCAGCTTGTGCCCACCTGGTGTCCTCCAGATGATGTTGGACTTCCACTCCAATCATCCCCAACCATTGGCCATACTGACTGGGGCTGATGGTGGTTGAAGTCCAGCAACATCTGGAGGGCCACAGGTTCCCTACTTCTGGACTGGAGGAAATGTCAAAGAAACCTGCCCCAAAGTACCAAAATATAGGAAAAAGGCAAAAGAAAATATGTGTTCCTCTTTGAGAAAAATGCCTTGAGTAATATTCTACACACTGGCATATCAGGACATTGAGAAAGCCTTTCAATGCAAAAAGGCTGGGAAGGAAGGAAGTGATTTATCTAATTTTATTCATGCTTAGCCTGAAGTCTCATTCATTAACAAAGTACAGTCCATTTAAAGAAATGTTTGCATGTGAAGCCAATTTCCTTCAGAGGTATCAACACATCTGATGAACAATTATGCATTCAGAAAGCTAATGTACGCTGGTAGCAAATGTGTTCCTACAGCTGTTATGCAAAGCCCACTCCAATTTCCGATGCACAAGATAAAAATGACAATTGCAATATATAAATAAAATATATCACCATGGAAGCAATCTGTTGCTCTGTGAGGGGTGAAGTAGAAGCTACATGCAGATGTGTGTAACATTATCTGGATGGCCCTTTTAAACAGCAAAAAGCTGCTTCCAAAATGGTGCTCAACATCAGAGAAGCAACGGTGTATGTGTAGTTAATCTTTCCCACTCTGCCAGTTTTCTACTCCAAACTGCCCCCCCTAAGCAATTCCCACCCCAAGCAGGGTCCAAAACATATCTTTGTCCTATGTGCAAAAATGTGCAAAGCTGTGCACAAAAAGAGCAACATAACAAGTTGAAGTGAAAAACTTCACTTCCAGAAATGCACATACATGACTACAACTGGAGTAAATATTCAAGAATAGGCAAAAAATGTTGTGGTTTAAGAACATACCTATAGCCAACAGATATTTCTATCAAACTTTAAAAAGCAGGAAAATGGGACAGCTATAGTAAATGCACCAGGGGAGCAGGAGACCTGACCTCTGAGATATTGTATTGCCCTACACATTTGTCAAAATGCAAACACAATATGGGTTGGTCTTTCACAGTCCAATCTACTTGCTGTGTGGCTTGGAAGAATTTGGTAATGTGCCTCTGAGCATTAGGTAGGTTGGCACTGTGCAGATGGGAATCCCCTTTCCTTTCCAAAAGGAAAACATTGTGAACAGTATCATTCTTTTTCAAGGTTTTCCCCACCTTTTTATTCTACAGCGGGCACATGTAGTCTCCCACCCAAATTTAAACCAAAGCTGTCCCTGGCCACATCCACATCAGACCTTTATTTCACTTTAGAGAGTCATGGCCACTCCCAAAGAATCCTGGGAAGTGTAGTTAGTGGAGGGTGCTAGGGGATGCCCTGTTCCCCTCACAGAGCTTCAATCAGAGCAGCTGACTGTTAAACCACTCTGGCCACTGGAGCTCCGTCAGGGGAATAAGAATCTCCTCTCAACACCCTTCACACCCTTCACAGACTACACTTCCTAGGATTCTTTGGTGGAAGCCATGACTATCTAAAGTGAAATAAAGGTCTGGTGTGGGTGTGGCCCCCTGATTAGCTAATCCAAGCTGCTGTGAGTCTGGTTTTTAGAACACTGACAGTTGGTTCTTAATAAACATGCCCAATATTATCATTGAATTCAATGCTGAATTTCTAAAATTAATTAAAAATCAGTCAGGCATTTTTTTTAACTTTTAAACTGCAGAAGATGAAGGTCAGAGTACAGGGCAAGGTCAGTAAAAGGATTACAGGCACTCTATGAACATGGCTGATTTTTAATTAATTTCAAGAGATTATGAGAATTACAGAAAAAAGTCCAAAAGGGGTCTGGTCTGACTCTTTGGTGAATCGCCATGAAGATTTTGAGGGTTATTAAGCAAGCATTTCTGAGTTCAGGACTATACATTTTGTAAGGTTTAGTTTTGAAATAAGCTTATGAGAAGCATCAGAATGGCATGGGGGGCTATTTTCAATTTAACATTGCGGAACACAAAAAATTCATGCTGACTATAATATACAGCCACTCTTGTGGCAGTATAATACAGTAAACTATATATACTAATATTGGAATGAAAAAAGAACCTTAATATTTGATCAAGAAAAGCTGATGGAATTATGTAAGTATAAATTCAAACTCTACCAAGAATCAATGCATCAAGCAAGAGAACTATCAACCATAAAAAACAATATTCTGGGGCAGGGGTTAAAAATGTCCCAAGCTAAAAGGGAAAAAAAGCACAGCGTAAGCTCCTAATTGTTATAGTGTCTGACATTGTATTTAATAAAATGTATGCTTCATAAATGCTGTATCTTAACTACCACTGAAATGTCTAAATAAAAATACAACTGTTAAGTCTAAAAAATCATAAAAAACAGTGTACTGTGCACACATTACATTTTATTCTAGAATCAATGAAGACTGAATATAGAATCATAGAATAGTAGAGTTAGAAGAGGTACAAGAATCCTGTTTAAAGCATACCTGACAGGTGGCTGCCCAGCTGTCTCTTGAATGTTTCCAGTGTTTTAGAGCCCACCATCTCCCTAGGTAATTGGTTTCATTGCCATAATGCTCTAACAGTTAGGAAGTTTTTCCTGATGTTCAGATGAAATCTGGCTTCCTGGAACCTAAGTCCATTATTCCATATCCTGCATTCTGGGATGATTGAAAAGAGATCCTGGCCCTCCTCTGGGTGGTAGCCTTTCAACTACTTGAAGAGTGTGATCATATCTCCCATCAGTCTTCTCTTCTCAAGGCTAAACATGCCCAGTTCTTTCAGTCTGTCCTCACAGGGCTTTGTTTCCAGTCCCCTGATCATCCATGTTGCCCTCCTCTGAACTGTTCCAGTTTGTCTCCTTCCTACTTAAAGTACGGTGTCTAGAACTGCATGCAGTACACCACACAAGGGCCAACCAGTGCCAAAGAGAGGGGAACTAGTACTTCACCAATCTGGAGTCTATACTTCTGTTAATGCAGCCTAGGGTATGAGCTGTCCCTCCCAAGTTTGTTTAATTTGCTAATTTAATAAGCATTCCCTGCACCTCCTCATCCAAGTCATTAATAAAAATGTTGAAGAGCACTAGGCCTAGGACTGAGCCCTACACTACCCCGCTCATTACCTCTCTCCAGGTAGAAAAGGAACCATTGATAAGCAGTTGTTCCATCCAGACCACATTTAGCTAGCTTGGTAATCACAATATCATGGGACACTTTGTCAAAAGCTTTGCTGTAGTCGAGATACATTACCTCCACATACCAGACAGGTTACCTGATCAACAAATGTGAGAAGTCTGGCAGGATTTGTTCTTGACAAATCCATGTTGGCTTCTAGTAATCACTGCATTGTTTTCAAAGTGCTTACAGTTTGACTGCTTTATAATCTGCTCCAGAATTTTCCAGGGATTAATGTCAGGCTGACTGGTCTGTAGTTCCCAGGTTTCTCCATTTTGCCCTTTTTGAGGATAGGGACAACATTATTTCTCCTCCAGTCATCTGGTACTTCACCTATCCTCCACAATTTCACAAAGATAACAGACAGTAGTTCCCAGTGTTCTTCAGCAAGTTCCTTCAATACTCTAGGATGCACTTCATCAGGGCCTGGAGATTTGAACTTGTTCAGAGTAATTAGGTATCCCTTGACTATTTGTCTACTAATCTTAAACTACAATCCTGCCCCTTCAACTTCATGCTTGTCAGGAGAGTCAAAGACCCTCTTTTGGGAGAAGACTGAGCCAAAGTAGGAATTGACCACTTCTGTCTTTCTTTGTCAACATTTTGCCATCCTCACTGAGTAGCTGTACCACCATTTCTTTTCTCTGTCTTTTACTATGGATTTACCTGAAGGTTTTTTTTGTTTGCTTTTAGCACCCCTCCCTAACCTCAGCTCATTCTCAACTTTAGCCTTCCTGATACCATCCTTGCAATTCTGTGCTACCTGTCTGTACCTTTGTGGCCTGGCCTTCCTTCCATTTCCTGTATGTGTCTTTTGCTTGTTTGTTTTCAGGTCAACTCTAAGCTTTTTGTGAAGCCACATTAGATTATTCTGCTGTCTTCCTCCTTTTTCCTTTTTGGAATTGTTTGCAATTGTACCTTTAGAATTTCCTTTTCTAGAAATTCCCACCCATCTTGGACTATTTTTCTCATTAGGGTCGCTTGCCATGGAATCTTACTTATAACTGTTCTGAGTTTATTAAAATCGGCTTTCCTGAAGTCCAGGGTATGTGTGTGGCTACTCTCAGCTTTGGCTTCCTTTAAAATCAAGAATTCAAGTATAGGTACTTGTTTTTCCCTGCACATAGCGAATGCACAATCTAGATCTATTGCATGATTTTTGCCTCTGAAAAGTGCTTCTTGATATTTATTTTTATTTATTTATTAATTCAGTTTATATACCGCCCCATAGCCAAAGCTCTCTGGGCGGTTTACAACAAGTAAAAAACATCTGACATATAATTAAAACCTCATTGAGCAGTTTAAAAATAAGTTAAAAATATCAAGAATTAAAACATAATTAAACACACACTAAAATGCATATTAAATACTACTAAAATGCTGAAAATGCCTGGGAGAAGAGGAAGGTTTTTATCTGACACCGAAAAGATAATAATGTTGGCGCCAGGCGTATCTCATCAGGAAGAATATTCCATAGTTTGGGGGCCACCACTGAGAAGGCCCTTTTTCTTGTTGTCACCTTCCGGGCTTCTTTCTGAGTAGGCACCCAGAGGAGGGCCTTCGATGTTGAGCGCAGTGTGCGGGTAGGTTCATATTGGGAGAGGCGTTCCATCATGTATTGTGGTCCCATGCCGTACAAGGCTTTATAGGTTAAAACCAGCACCTTGAATCGAGCCCGGAAACATATAGGCAACCAGTGCAGGCGGGCCAGAATCGGTCTTATATGTTCGGACCGCCTGGTCCCAGTTATCAGTCTGGCCGCCGCATTTTGCATGAGCTGCAGTTTCTGAACCATCTTCAAGGGCAGCCCCATGTAGAGTGCATTGCAGTAGTCTAATTTAGAGGTTACCAGGGCATGGACAACTGAAGCAAGGTTTTCCCTGTCCAGATAGTGGCATAGCTGGGCCACCAACCGAAGCTGGTAGAATGCACTCCATGCCACCGAGCCTACCTGAGCCTCCAGTGACAGGGATGGAACTAAAAGAACTCCCAGACTATGAACCTGCTCCTTCAGGGGGAGTGCAACCCCATCCAGGACAGGTTGTACATCCACCATCCGGTCAGGGGAACCATCTCAGTCTTGTCTGGATTGAGCTTCAATTTATTAGCTCTCATCCAGTCCATTATCGCAGCCAGACATCGGTTCAGCACCTTGACAGCCTCACCTGATGAAGATGAAAAGGAGAAGTAGAGCTGCATGTCATCAGCATACTGGTGACAACGCACTCCAAAACTCCTGATGACAGCACTCAGCGGCTTCATATAGATGTTAAAGAGCATGGGGAACAGAACTGACCCCTGCGGAACTCCATATTGGAGAGTCCAGGGTGCTGAGCAATGCTCCCCAAGCACTACCTTCTGGAGACAACCCGCCAAATAGGAGCAGAAACATGGCCAAGCAGTACCTCCAATTCCCAAATCCGCAAGTCTTCCCAGAAGAATACCATGGTCGATGGTATCAAAAGCCGCTGAGAGATCAAGGAGAATCAACAGAGTTACACTCTCCTTGTCTTTCTCCCGGCATAAGTCATCATACAGGGTGACCAAGGCCGTCTCCATGCCAAAACCGGGCCTGAAACCCAATTGAAATGGATCCAGATAATCGGTCTCATCCAAGAGTGTCTGGAGCTGGTCCGCAACCACTCTTTCTAGAACCTTGCCCAGGAATGGGACATTCGCTACTGGCCTATAATTATTAAGATTTTCTGGGTCCAGAGAAGATTTCTTCAAAAGTGGTCTCACTACCGCCACCTTCAGGCAGCCTGGGACCTCTCCCTCACACAGTGAGGCATTAATCACTTCCCTGGCCCAGCTGGCTGTTCCATCCCTGCTAGCTTTTATTAGCCAAGAGGGGCAAGGGTCCAGAACCGAAGAGGTCGCACGCACCCATCCAAGCACCTTGCCAACGTCCTCAAGCTGCACCAATTGAAACTCATCCAAAAAATCATGACCAGGCTGTGCTCCGGATACCTCATTTGATCCAACTGCTATAACATTGGAGTCCAAGTCCTGACGGATGCAAGAGATTTTATCCTGGAAGTGCCTAGCAAATTCATTACAGCGTGCTTCAGATGGTTCTACCGTTTCCCCAGGGCCAGAATGTAATAGCCCTCTGACAAATTTAAAAAGCTCCACCGGACGGCAGATAGAAGATTTAATGGTGGCAACAAAATATTGGTTTTTTGCTGCCCGTACTGCCCCTAAATACATCTTGGTATAGGCACTTACCAGTGCATAACTGCATCCATCAGGAGTTCGTCTCCATCTGCACTCAAACCATCTCCTATTCTGTTTCATTGCTCTCAGCTCTGAAGTATACCATGGAGCTGTATGAGCTCTACATATGAGAGGGCGCACAGGAGCGATCATGTCAACTGCCCGGGTCATTTCAGCATTCCACAATTCGACCAGGGTTTCGACAGAAGCGCCAGTCCTATCAGCAGGAAAACTCCCCAGAGCCTTTTGAAAACCATCTGGATTCATTAGTCTCCAGGGGCGGACCATCTTAATGGGTCCTCCACCCTTGCAGAGGGGAAAAGCCACTGTAAGTCTAAACCTCAACAAGCGGTGATCTGTCCATGACAAAGGGGCTGATGTAAGACTCCCTACATTCAGATCACCATCTCCATGTCCAATTGTGAAAATCAGGTCTAGAGTATGCCCTGCCACATGTGTTGGGCCAGTAGCATATTGGGACAGCCCCATGGTCGTCATGAAAGCCATGAAGTCCTGAGCCGCCCCAGATAAGGTGGCCTCGGCATGGATGTTGACATCCCCCAGCACCAACAGTCTGGGTGATCTCAACAATACATCCGAGACCACCTCCATCAGCTCAGTTAGGGAGTCTGTGGGGCAGCGGGGTGGATGGTACACCAACAGAATCCCCAATCTGTCCCCCTGATCCAACACAAGGTGCAAACACTCCAGACCAGTAATTGTATGGACATGGTGCTTGGAGAGAGAGATGGAACTCCTATAGACCACAGCAACCCCCCCTCCCCGGCCCTCAGATCTACCCTGATGCTGAACCAAGTACCCCGGTGGGCACAGCTGGGAAAGACTAACTCCTCCCTGCTCACCCACCCAGGTCTCAGTTATACACGCCAGATCAGCTGCCTCATCCACAATTAAATCATGGATGAGAGAGATCTTATTATGTACTGATCTGGGATTTAGGAGCAGCATCCGGAGATTGGAGAGCTGGTTGATAGGACAACCAACAAACCTATGGGTGTGTGGAGGACCAGAACCCAGCACAGCCGTTAACTGCCTGGGCCGAGTTCCCCTCACCTGGCAAGTAGGTTTCTTTCCAAAAAGAAAAGCTCATTGCAGATTGATTCTGCATTACCCTGCAGTGTGTCCATTTGAAAACAGATGTAGACAGCTTAGCAATGGGGGGTATATTCACACCTGCCCAATGATCATAGCCATCTCTATCTTTTCGGTGCCTTTTGTGGACAGCAGGATCTAGGATCAATCTAGGTTGGAAGCAGCTTGTTGAGGGCAAGCATGAACAATTTTGGATTAAGAAAAAACATCATCTTTGTGGTATAAACAGGTTAGTGTGTATGCAGCCTATGACTATTATTGCAGCATAAGACTATGCCACCATAGCTTTGTCTGTCTTCATTGTACCACAGCACATGGATTGTTGTTGTTTTGGGTGCAACAGACTAGTACAGCTACCCCTACTGGAACCAAATAGAAAGAGGCTTTGAGAAGGAAAAGTGATTGACTAAAGTCATTGGGGAACTGTACTAAATAGAACTATTTTGCATGGGGAGGGTGGAGATCAGAAAGATACCATTTCAGCACACTGAAATTCTGAAGTTATGTTTTGAAATGATGCAAAGATCACTTACATTATACAGAGTCATCAGCTATAAAAAAAACTAAAGGGGAGGAAAACACCAAGAGGTTCTGGGTTTGCATATAAAATAAAAGCATCAGCATTTTTTTGTAATCTTCTCAGTGGGTTGTCCTATGCACATAAATACAATGATACAAAGAGACATTTTGGATCATTCAACCTTTATCTTTCTTTCTCTGAGAGCATAGTGGGTAGCCAACCTGTAACCTACATTTGGCACCAGATGATTACCTCCCCTATACAGCTATTAAGTTCAGCACCTTTATTCTCCTCTGCATCTGTTCATCCTCTGACTAATGCACAAAACATACTGTAAATCTATCTTAATTGAATAAACATTCACTAATAGGCAAAAAACCTTGCAGTTTAAGAACATAGCTATAGCCCACAGATATTTCTATCAAACTTTAAAAAGCAGTTCATGCACAGAGTAGTATAGGAGGGTTTAAAATGTCCACTTTATATAAGGAAGGCTTTCATAGGTCCCCTTGGATGCAATTTGGAAGTTTATTCTCCTTATATAACTGCTCTTTCTCAATCCTCTCTCCCTCCTGCTCCCATACGGGGCACCAGATTCTAGAACTGGAGAGGGATAGAAAAGTCTGATCCCATGGAACATGGCTTGAAGTCAATGGGAGAATAAATGTATACTACAGATGGAGAAATCTTTCAATTTCAGCTTTTCATTTTTCTAGTCTCAAGTTCATTTCACTGGCCTTTCTGCATCAGTTTGCATTTTTTTGTAAATCACATCACATTTTTGCCAGCAATTTAGTGTGCCTCTCTCCTAATGTCTAACATACGTATTTTAGCAAACAGTTTCCCCTAATATAATGCATTTTTGTATGTTATTTTCACTATTAGATTTTTCCCTAATATGCACAGTTTTGTTCACATTGGTTAAAGAACTATATCACAAAATCTGGAAAAGTATGAATTTCAAAGGATAACTATGCTTGAGTTCTCATAGTGTTTGGGAAGTGTGAATTAGATAGGTTCATATTAGGTAGCCAGTACACTGTAGCAGTTAGAATATCAGATCAGCATTCAAATCCCTACACAGCCAAGAAGCTCACTGGATGACTTTGGGCCAGTCACTTTGTCTCAGACTAACCTACCTCACAAGGTTATTGTGACAATAAAATGGGGAGAGGAGAACCATGTATGACACCTTGTGTTCCTTGGAGGAAAAGTGGGATACAAATATAATAAATGTTAACTGAACTGAATTTCAGCCCCATCCCAAATGTATACTCTATGTTATGTTATGTTACTCCATAAAAGTGATCAGAATTAATAAACTGGATACTATATTTTCCTACTCTTGCAGGCTACTGCAGAAGAACAACAAGCCTAACTTTTTTGGGTGTTGTACAAAAATTATAGGGGATATAGAACTCCTACCTACCTAAGGGATAAAGGTAAAGGGAAGTAAAATGTGAGGAGGAAGAAAAACCCAGGGTGAATAAATGTGTTTTCAGAAGGCACTCACATATTAAAATACAAGAAGAGAGTTGAATGTCACATGGAAGGGCATCCCAATGATAGGGTGCTGTTTAGGAAATGCAGGTGTGGAATGGAGAGGGCAATTTTATGTTTGAACAAGAAGACTGGAATCTGTAGAAGGTGGATATGTTGAGAAAGTAGAGAAGGGGAATGTAAAAGACAATGAAGACACTTGCAAGTACACATATTGCAATTACGTCAAGCAGTGTACAGCTCTTAGAGAATTTTTTAAAAAAACATTAAGTGGTTTTGAAATGCTTTTAAATAAATATATAAAGTGCAAGAAATCTGAAGTTAATTCAACAGGTAAAATAGTAATAGTAAGCTTGGAATAGAAATAGTAAGCTTGGGAGAAAAATATATCACCACCAAACTTAGATTGTTAGAAAAAATCTGGAATATCGTAACATTACTGAAACAGACTTATTATGAGACATGAAAATTGACAGACAATACAAAGATTCATAGAAAGATGATCAATTTTTATTAAGTTCTGAAGCATAAATACTTGGATCATTTAAATCCATACAATTTATTTGCAAATTTATAATATTATATATAATATCAGTTAAGACAGCGATTTTCAACTGCTGTGCCGCGGCACATCGGTATGCCGCAAATGGTCCGCAGGTGTGCCACGGGAGTTTGCTCACGCGAGAACATCACTTAAAAAAATTTCACTTTAGCTAATGGCAGTTGTGTCGAGCAATAATGATAGTGATTGACAAGTAAGGGCAGGGTGGAAAGTGGGGCGGGGCATCGCTGACGCCTGAAGAGGAGAATCTGAGGGGGAAGTTTGGTGGTTGCTGCCCCAGGCTGTGAGAGGAAGTGGATCTGCCCCCCTTAGGTCATTGCTATGAGATGCATTCAGATCTATTGGACAGAGTTGCCACCTTGACCTGCCACAAATCGCCATGGTGGGCAATCAGAGCACAGGCAAGAGCTCCATCCTCAAGAACTTCATCGGCTGGTCAGTCAGTCAGTTGTTCGTGGGGATGGGGGAAGAGACTCTTTGGCTGCGTGCCTGAGTGGCTTCCTTGTGCTGTTATCCGTCCATCAGCTGTGTGCGATCTAATTTTAGGTGGGAGGTTTGAATCTCCAAAGAGCAGGGGATTCAATCTCCAAAGAGCAGGGGATTCAAACCTCCTGCCTAAAATTAGATCTCACAAAGCTGATGAGCAGGTGGCAGCACAAGGAAGCTACTCAGGCACGCAGCTGAAGAGCAGGGGATTCAGGTGGGAGAAACCCCTGCAGCAGCCCAGCTTCTCTATATCGCCAGGCATGGGCCCCCCAAAGTGCGGGGGCCAGGGCAATTGCCCCGCTTCCCGGTGCGGCTCTAGTTGCGGGTGATGTTCATACGTAGCCTTATGAATGGTGGAATGTGATGTTCTCTCCCCACCTCCCGTAGTTGAAATGGATGACTACTTCAATGTGCATTCTCATTGTCCAGTC
This sequence comes from Rhineura floridana, assembly GCF_030035675.1. Lineage (NCBI taxonomy): Eukaryota > Metazoa > Chordata > Lepidosauria > Squamata > Rhineuridae > Rhineura > Rhineura floridana. Next base: position 199,001,994 of record NC_084480.1, on the reverse strand, counting down.
CAGTAGATGCATTGGGGGAGTTGTCATGAAGAGTTCACGCAGTTTCCCCACCCTTCCTCCTTCCATACACACAGCTCAGACTCTGCTGTTAGCTACTCTGCCAATGTCTATTCTAGGGTAAATTACAGGGCTGTACTAGAAGTAAACTTTGTGCATCTACACTTGTTGCTGTTGTTGTTGCCGTTGTTGTTGCCATTGTTGTTGCCATTGTTGTTGCCATTGTTGTTGCCGCTGCCGCCGCTGCCGCCGCTGCCGCCGCTGCCGCCGCTGCCGCCGCTGCCGCCGCTGCCGCCGCTGCCGCCGCTGCCGCCGCTGCCGCCGCTACCGCCGCTACCGCCGCTGCCGCCGCCGTTGTTGCCGTTGTTGCCGCCGCCGTTGTTGCCGCCGCCGTTGTTGCCGCTGCCGTTGTTGCCGCTGCCGTTGTTGCCGCTGCCGTTGTTGCCGCTGCCGTTGTTGCCGCTGCCGTTGTTGCCGCTGCCGTTGTTGCCGCTGCCGTTGTTGCCGCTGCCGTTGTTGCAATTAGGATTTCATATCCAGGATTACAATATTGTTACAACAGTATAAAAACACAGTATTAAAATCAGTTAAAATAAATAACAATTTAGTAGGTAGTCTTTCCTAGGTGGTCTGGGCCTGGTTTATACATTTGTCAGTCATTTTTGCATAAAAGCTCAGCTTTTTTGGGTTGTTGCTGTATGAGAAAAGTCTTGAACTACCAGACTGTCAAAAATGTCAAGATAAATAGTTTGTTATTTCTATTTTGTTTTAGTTATTTTATTATTTCTGAATGTAGTTCTTAATTTTTTTTCAGGACTTATTAGACATGGATAGATTTTTAATTAAAAATGTAAGTTGGACAATGACAATGAATCAGGTGTGGCTGGAACCAGTTCAGGTAGTAACGCATATAGTACCATCAGTGTTAGTTCTAAAACCGTCGTGCACCAATATAATGAAAACTATTTTCCCTTCGGATTCATTTTATTGGGACAAGAAGTGCCACATCATAAGTGTGTTGTTTGTGGTGAGAAATTGGCAAACCAAGGTATGGTTCCAAGTAAGCTGAAAAGACACCTTCACACAAAGCACTCACATTTATGTGAGAAACCAAATGATTATTTTAAAAGGGTTATAGCTGATAAAAAACGTCAGGCTAAACAATTTACCAAAATCACAAATATTTCTGACAAAGCTCAAGAAGCAAGCTATGCCATTGCCAAAATTGTGGCAAATAGATGAAATCTCATACAATTGCTGAGTCAGTAATTTTACCAGCATGCTGTAAAATTGTAAATATTATGATTGGCGAAACATATGAAAAAGAGATATTGAAAATCCCTGTGTCAGATTACACTGTTAGTCAGCATATACATGACAATTCTCAAGACATTGAGTCACAAGTGATAGCTAACATTAAAGAAGCTGATTTCTTTGCTATCCAGTTGGACGAGTCAACTGACATCACTGGAAAAGCTCAACTCCTAGCATTCAGCAGGTTTGTTTTTAATGGAGACATCATTGAACAATTGTTATTTTGCAAATCACTTCCAGAAACAGCAAGAGGCCAAGACATTTTTGATGTTGTCAACATCTATTTCAATTCTCACAATTTGTCATGGAAATCATGGATCAGCATCTGCACAGAAGGCGCTCCCTCTATGTTGGGAAGCCTAAGAGGATTCATTGCACTAGCCAAACAAAAGAACCCTGGCATTGTTTTTACACACTGTTTCCTGCACAGAGAGGCCCTCATTTCAAAATCAGTACTACCTGAACTCCAAAAAGTGCTGTCTGAGACGATCAAAATGGTTAACTACATCAAGAGTAGGGCATTAAAATTGAGGTTATTTTCAGTACTGTGTTCTGCCATAGAAGCTGCTCACACACAACTTCTACTGCACATGGAAGTGAGATGGCTATCTCAAGGGCCGGTGCTTTCAAGGTTGTATGAACTGAGGGGAGAGCTTCTAATTTTTTTATGTCAGAAGAGTCTGAGCTGGCTGTCCTGCTTAGTGATGAGACCTAGTGCAATAAAGTTGCATTCCTAGCTGACATTTTCCAAGCTTTGAACACTCTTAACAAGAGTATGCAGGGAAAGAATGAAAATATTCTTACTTGTACTGACAAAGTTATTTCCTTTAAGGAAAAACTAACACTGTGGGAACCAGAATCAAAAAAGAGAACAAAGCTGAAATGTTTGAGCTGAGAAAAAGTTGCAGACTGGACAAAAATCTTGTCGATTTAATTCTACAAAGTTTGTCACTGCTGAGTAAAAACATTGAAAAGTATTTCCCGTCACTTGATGTATCTTCCTTGGACTGGGTGAGATATCCATTTGTGTTAAGTGTGTGCGAGTCAGCAGAATTAACTGTTGCAGAAGAAGATGAGCTGATGGAAATCAGAAATAATAGAGGACTGAAACTGAAACACTCATCAACAGATATGACCTCATTCTGGTTGTCTGTCCGAGAGGAATACCCCATCATGACAAAGATGGAGATTAAAGCACTTCTTCCTTTCTCAACATCTTATCTGTGTGAGGCTGGTTTCTCTGCTTTGAACACAATGAAGAGCAAGAACAGGTCGCGGCTTCAAACACTGGAGGGGGACTTGAGGGTATGCTTGTCAACCATTCGCCCTCGGACAAGGGACATCATGAAAAATCACCAAGCACAGATTTTCCACTGATTTATTTTTTTAAAAAATAACACAATTAAAATTTTAGTTATTGAACTTTAAACACAATATTAAAGAACTGATGGTGTGCCTTAACAATTCTAGCGGCTTTTCAGTGTGCCGTGAAATGAAAATGGTTGAAAATAACTGAGTTAAGAATATATAAGTTGTTTTTATTTCTTTTCGCTTCAATGAATCGTGATATAGTTAGTGTTATGTATTATATATAGTTAATAAATATTAATAAAATAAAGTTAATTCAAGAGGTGAATGGATTCCACTAAAGAGAAAGTAATATGAGTAAAATACTTGTGTTACTCATGAGCAGGACATACCAAATAAGGAAGACAATTTGGACAGTGTGAAGACATAAAAAGTAGAAGCTGAATGGCTAACAAAAAGAATTTTACAATAATCAGCACAGCACATAATAAGAGAAATAAATAAATATTTAGTAGCGACTATAGACAGGAAAAAGCAGATTGGCTATGTTAACTGAAAATGAGAAGAACTGGCAAGATAATAAAAGAGAAGAATGGAAAAGTTCTCCCAGATTTCTTACTTAGGAGAATAAAAAGCAACCACACTGTCAAGAACAAGTGAGAGTGATGTTGCAAAATGAATGAGAAGCAGAAGGAAAAAACTGCATACTAGCAATGTGAGAAAATATGCATTCATCCAATGAGTGAGAGAAATAAGCATGGATTGGGTAAGATATGCAGGGGAAAGATCAGCAGACTTGTATGTCATCAGCACAACAGTGGTGCTGAAGACATATTATGGGACCAGGAGGAAGATTTTATTATATAGCTCACTGAGGAACTCCTGTAGAAAGGGAAAGATGAAGAAATGGAACCACAGAAACCTTAAAGGAGAGAGAGAATTGAAACCATGGCAAAACTGTACCAAAAAAACCAGGAGAAAAATGAAAAGAAAGGAGTGATTGTGATGGATAAAAAATGATTTTTTTCCTAAAATTCTTGTATATATGTATGTACTTCCTTCAAGTCGATTCCGACTTATGGCGACCCTATGAATAGGGTTTTCATGAGGCTGAGAGGCAGTGACTGGCCCAAGGTCACCCAGTGAGCTTCATGGCTATGTGGGGATTTGAACCCTGGTCTCCCAGGTCATAGTCCAACTCCTTAACCACTACACCACACTGGCTTTCAATTCATACATAAAAATTAAGCAAAAGGCCACAGGCCTTGGGATAGTAAGAAAAGGCAAATTCAGCTTGAAGTTGCTCGTGGGAAGTGGTAGGCCTGGGTATATGATTAATTTATGATGGATGACATATTGTTTATGAGCAAGCATGCATGCCTAGTAAGGAAAATTAATTAGTGCTTGGGCTGCTTAGATTTTAACATGGTAAAAATGAGGGGTTTAGATTATGGAGAATTCACATATCCTGTCCTTTATATGTTTATTTTTATATAGATATACAAATTAAGAAATATACCCAGAGAATCATAAAATCCTAGAATCCTGTGAGAGAAACCTGGTTAGCTGGCAAAGGTCATGTTCACCTCATTGTGACTACCTCTAATGGGTACATTGTCCTACATCAGAGGCGTGTATCTTTTGATTCATATATTCACTATTTGATTTTAGGAAGAATAGATTATTAGAGATTCCTGGTTTTGTATGCTACAGAGAAAAAGCAAACTTTGGCTTTGGCACACATTCTTGAGAAGTAGAATGCAGCTTTGCAAGTGGGTATCTTTTATTCTCGCTAAGGCCTCTTATGGGCTGAAATGCAGGCCAGTATGTATTGCATGTAATCTATTAAGCTATGTATTTTATAATAAGAACATAAGAACATAAGAAGAGCCTGCTGGATCAGGCCAGTGGCCCATCTAGTCCAGCATCCTGTTCTCACAGTGGCCAACCAGGTGCCTGGGGGAAGCCCGCAAGCAGGACCCGAGTGCAAGAACACTCTCCCCTCCTGAGGCTTCCGGCAACTGGTTTTCAGAAGCATGCTGCCTCTGACTAGGGTGGCAGAGCACAGCCATCACGGCTAGTAGCCACTGATAGCCCTGTCCTCCATGAATTTGTCTAATCTTCTTTTAAAGCCATCCAAGCTGGTGGCCATTACTGCATCTTGTGGGAGCAAATTTCATAGTTTAACTATGCGCTGAGTAAAGAAGTACTTCCTTTTGTCCGTCCTGAATCTTCCAACATTCAGCTTGTTTGAATGTCCACGAGTTCTAGTATTATGAGAGAGGGAGAAGAACTTTTCTCTATCCACTTTCTCAATGCCATGCATAATTTTATACACTTCTATCATGTCTCCTCTGACCCGCCTTTTCTCTAAACTAAAAAGCCCCAAATGCTGCAACCTTTCCTCGTAAGGGAGTCGCTCCATCCCCTTGATCATTCTGGTTGCCCTCTTCTGAACCTTTTCCAACTCTATAATATCCTTTTTGAGATGAGGAGGCCAGAACTGTACACAGTATTCCAAATGTGGCCGCACCATAGATTTATACAATGGCATTATGATATCGGCTGTTTTATTTTCAATACCTTTCCTAATATACCTTCATATCTCCCAGAGGTGCATCAGTGATTGATTTAGGGCTTGTTTCCCCTGAACTATATTACTCAATCAACTCTTTTAAATGCATCGAAAGACCCAAAAGTGATCATTCTCCTATAGAATTGGATATAAATTGGGAGTCTGGCATACATATTGCACCCCAAACGTTTGATAAAACAGCATACGAACTCCACCCTAGACAGGTAAAGTGGATGCCTAGAATTGAGAAGGAAATAAATGACAGACTCTCTACCCCAGATTTGCTTGCACTAAAAGATCAGATATTAACAGCCACTAATTCCACAACCGCTTATCAATGTTTTTTTCAAATATCAAATAAATTGCAATTATCCCTTAAAACTAGCTCAAAACCCAACCCACAGAATAGAAGTTTTAAGTCCAAGGCATGGTTTGATAAGGAATGTGTGGAGGGAAAAAAATCACTAATAACTAAATTCAAGTTATATAAGGCGAACCGTTCTTTATCTACATTGCAAGCTTACTGCAAGGAGAAAAAATCATTTAAATCCCTGATAAAACAAAAAAAGAAAACAAACCTTCATGAATCCTGGCATCAACTCTTGTATGCTTCACGTTTGAAAAATTCCAAACTGTTTTGGGAAATGGTTATGAATAACTGGCCAAACCCTCATTTTAATATAGGTTGTTATGTTCAAGTGAAAGTTTGGGAGAAATATTTTCCTAAGCTATTTGCCCAGGATGTAAACTCAATAACCCCTAAAGATCTATCAAATGATATACCTGACTGGGAGCCAGTGGGCATTAATGAAATAATTGAACTTATAGCCAAACTAAAAACCAATAAAGCGCCAGGCCCAGATAGTTTACCAGCGGAATTGTTCAAATCTAATGTTCAATGGTGGGCCCCTTTATTGGCGGCACTATTTACACATATTGATCATTCAATGCAAATACCAAGAGATTGGGGAACAGCAATAATCATCCCAATCCATAAAAAGGGTCCGCTTCATGAACCAGCTAATTTCAGACCAATCAGTTTACTGAATATAGTCAGCAAACTTTACTCAGCACATCTTTACGGAAAACTAAGTAGCTGGGTTGAGCAAAACGATATCTTAGCCCCCGAGCAAGCTGGTTTTCGTGCGGGCCGATCAACTATGGACCATGCCCTGGTCCTCCAACACTTAGTTGACAAGTATAAGGGCAAACATAAGAGCCAATTGTACACTGCATTTATTGACCTGAAAACAGCGTTCGATACCATTTCAAGGGAAAGGTTATGGCACAAACTTGCTAGTGCCAATATGGACATGCGTTTATTATCATTAATCAGGGGCCTATATGAAAACACGTATTTACGTGTCCGATGCAACCATATGGGTCAACTGACCAACCCCATTCCCACCTATAAAGGGTAAAACAGGGTTGCATCTTGGCACCATTACTGTTTAATATTTATATCAACTCTATAGTCCACCGGATGAATGCTATTGTTTCGCATGCTCCTAAATTAGCAGGAATTTCGAGACCCATACTACTATATGCAGATGACATCCTGCTTATATCACGTACATCGGTAGGACTGAGGAGATTGTTGGCCGGGGTGGCTACCTTTTATTCTGAAGAATCTTTATCAATTAATTACGGAAAAACTAAGATAATGATCTTCACAAATAAAAGGTTAAAGCACGTGTGGAGAATCAACGGTTATAACGTTGAGCAAGTTAAATCATTTAAATATCTTGGGATGACCTTTCAATCTAGCGGATCATTGTCTCTACACATGAAGATGGCCATCTTAAATGCTAAAAGAACCACCAAAGCGCTACTATCATTTTTTTATAACAAAGGGGGTCAACTCCCTATACCAGCCATTAATATTTTCAGAGCCAAAATAATCCCTCAATTACTCTATGGTTCTCAAATTACAACCTGTACTAACTTTGAACATTTAGAGGCGGTCCAAAACACTTTTCTCAGATCAATTTTTGCAGTCCCTACCTGTGTTCCGAGTTTTATTTTAAGAATGGAAGCGGGTTTAACATCCATAGAGGCACGAATTTGGTGCCTAAGAATTAGTACTTGGCTTAAATTGATATTTAGTCCCATAGGCCTGACACCTTATATTTTGCAGGACAGATTCCATTTGTCATGGGAATTGATGATTATTAATAAAATAAAAACTATGGGCTTCTCAATTCCTGACATCTTACACATGGGTCCTGCTAAAGCCAAGGAACAAATTATACAGAGAATCAAAGATGTGGACTGTCATCAGCATTTTGCTTTGGTTAGGAAACATATCTTTAACATCAACCCTCAACTTCCAATGCTGTATCTTTCTAACTTACCTATTCCTAAACATCGGAAAGCATTTGTGTGGGCAAGGCTAAACTGCCTACTAAATGCGTTTTTGTTGGGAAGATACAATAAAACTCCCTACTGTGACCAAATATGTCCTTGTAACACTGGGATGGTTGAAACGTTATGTAATTTTGCATTGTATACTGTATCTAGAGCCTAGAAACTGTTTGATTAAGCCCCTAATTAGCTCATTGCCAGGTAGAAACAAGGATTTTTACCTCCTTGCTGACCAATCCGCCTTTATAACCAACTCAGTAGCTAAATTTCTTCGTTAACCATCTCGATTAGGAAATCTCTAACCGAGCTCTCCTAAAAGGGATGAATTCTGAATAATTTCTCTTTAGCATCGAATTTGCATAATATTCCAATCATCAATTAGCCTTGCTTTTATTTATAAGATCATTGTATATGATAATTAAATTCATGGATTATATGCCTATTTTTATTAATAGTATATTATATTATTTTTTAACCTTTTAGTTTAATGATGTTTTAACCGTTTTGCAATTGTATGTCTTATGAATGTATTATTGGTCTATGACTGTAATAAATCGAATCGAATCAAACCTTTCCTAATTATCGCTAGCATGGAATTTGCCTTTTTCACAGCTGCCGCACACTGGGTCGACATTTTAATTGTGCTGTCCACTACAATCCCGAGGTCTCTCTCCTGGTCGGTCACCGCCAGTTCAGACTCCATGAGCGTATATGTGAAATTCAGATGTTTTGCTCCAATATGCATAATTTTACACTTGTTTATATTGAATTGCATTTGCCATTTTTCTGCCCATTCACTCAGTTTGGAGAGGTCTTTTTGGAGCTCTTCGCAATCCCTTTTTTGTTTTAACAACCCTGAACAATTTAGTGTCGTCAGCAAACTTGGCCACTTCACTGCTCACTCCTAATTCTAGGTCATTAATGAACAAATTGAAAAGTACAGGTCCCAATACCGATCCTTGAGGGACTCCACTTTCTACAGCCCTCCATTGGGAGAACTGTCCGTTTATTCCTACTCTCTGCTTTCTGCTTCTTAACCAATTCCTTATCCACAAGAGGACCTCTCCTCTTATTATATGACTACTAAGCTTCCTCAGAAGTCTTTGGTGAGGTACCTTGTCAAACGCTTTTTGAAAGTCTAAGTACACTATGTCCACTGGATCACCTCTATCTATATGCTTGTTGACACTCTCAAAGAATTCTAATAGGTTACTGAGACAGGACTTTCCCTTGCAGAAGACATGCTGGCTCTGCTTCAGCAAGGCTTGTTCTTCTATGTGCTTAGTTAATCTAGCTTTAATAATACTTTCTACCAGTTTTCCAGGGACAGAAGTTAAGCTAACTGGCCTGTAATTTCCGGGATCCCCTCTGGATCCCTTTTTGAATATTGGCATTACATTTGCCACTTTCCAGTCCTCAGGCACGGAGGAGGATCCGAGGGACAAGTTACATATTTTAGTTAGCAGATCAGCAATTTTACATTTGAGTTCTTTGAGAACTCTCGGGTGGATGCCATCCGGGCCCGGTGATTTGTCAGTTTTTATATTGTCCATTAAGCCTAGAACTTCCTCTCTTGTTACCACTATTTGTCTCAGTTCCTCAGAATCCCTTCCTGCAAATGTTAGTTCAGGTTCAGGGATCTGCCCTATATCTTCCACTGTGAAGAAAATATAAGAAAATAAGGAGGCTTAAAGCAATGGGATGTTTCATGAACTTCCAGTTACTCTAAGGTGAGCCAATCTCAGTCTTTCATCATGGCTTCACCCAAGGAACATGCCATTATGTCCTAGAGATTGCTCCTGGCCAGCTTGGCTGATCAGAAGCCATGATGGAATGGAATGTACACAGAAGAATACTGGTAACCCAGGTCAAGTAGACAGCAGATAGATTAGAGATATTAGTCAAAGAAGAGACAAGACAATGAAGATGGGAGGTATCTGCAAAAGTATGAATATACATATGTTCATTTTAATAATGCTTTCTGATTGGTTTGGGACTATTGTAGAGGGAATACACTGTTATTTCACATGGGAAGGAACTCGGGGGATTGGTTAATTACTGTCACATGTTGTAATTTTAAGGTATAAAAGATCTGTGTACCACATACCTCATTGCAGTCCTCTTCAGATTTCGGGAGAACAGACCCTGCAGATGCTTGTAAGTTAATAAAGGCCTAACTTTTTGCTCTAAGCCTGTGCCTTTGATTACTTAAAGGACCCCCAGCAAAGATCCCACAGGAGAAAATAAAAATTTCTCCATCAGTTGAGTGAATCAAAGACCCATAAAGGATTCATAAAAAGAAGTACAGCATACCCTTAGGAAGGAGTGAAAACCAAATTGGAAACGACCAAGAAGATAACTGCTGGAACAGAAGTGAAACATTTGGTGAGAAAAATGTGATCAAGAACTTTCAAACAAAAATGAAGGAGAGAGATGACATGGCGAATTAGACAAGGACAAAGGATCAGATGACTTTAAATGAGAAAAGTAACAAAGAAAGACTTAAAGGAAAACAATTTTAAAATGTTAACATGAAATCAAGGACAAATTGATGAGCCAGTGCATTTCAAAACATGAAGCCATCCTGCTCAGCTGAAATTTCTTAGAAAAGAGATTTCCGGTACATTTTCTATAGTTTTCTTTTCCAGCTCATCTCCAAATAGTTAGAGAAGTTTGGCACCCAATTTCATAATCCATAAATATGGTGGAGAACTTCAGATTCAATGGTGGATCCACCCTAATGTATTTTAAGAGTACTGAAGGAGCAATGGGTTGTACCCCTTGAATAGGGGAAGGTGAAATTCTCCAATACTTCCTCACCCCAAAACTTCTCTTCTGAAGATTTTCACTCACTTAATGATGAATGAAACTCTATTGTTAGTTCATATGGGTGGATGGATGAAGGAATGGGCTAGAGGAGGAGAACTGGAAGAAGTTGAGACCAAGCCCATTGCTTCCTTCAATTAGAATAAAGTTATATTAAGCAATATTAAAAATGGATTCATAGTTGTGCCCAAAATTCACAAATGACAGATAATAAAACAGGGGAAGCCATTTCATTGAATATTCTTTAGTGGAGGACTGAAATTTTCCAACAAGTCAGGAGGAACTCAGCAAAGTAATTTTTTTTTAAAAAAAGTCAGAAAATTATTTTCTGGGTCATTTTGGCTCAGTTCTACCCCACCTATATTCAGGGTACATAAAAGAATGCCTAAAAGGGGCTTTAATGTCTCTGTGAGTGCAAGGCCAAGATCACTTAATATAGGTTTGTGATCCCTTAACTCCCATTAATTAAACTGATATGTTCACTATCAGGGTGGTTAAAGTGTTGACATTTCTCATCCTTATGTTGAGGGTGACACAGATGAAACACACTCTGCCATTTAAACCAGAAATGTGGGAAGGAGGGAGCAGGTGATACAACTTCATCGCTTGTGGCATATGTATTGCTCTGGGGTAGCATATTTTTCTTCTCAACTCTCCCTCCCCCATTTTATGATTGATTGAAGGGAAATAGAATCCATTTGGTAACTGTTAATCAGTTAATTGGGTAGATCCATTACATCAATTGAGATACAACTACATACTTACACACCATTATATTGACCATTATATTCATTCTTTACTTACTAGGATTTATTTATTATTTATTTATAAATACCGCTGTCTCATTTAAAAAAAAATCAAAGCAGTTTACATCAAAAAACAAAAAAATCCATACAGTAAAAACATTAAAATACAGTAATAACAAAGTCAAACTATTGTAAAAAGACATCTTAATCGCTTGCATAAGCCTGTTTTCAGCAAAGCTTGCCAGAGCTTTCCAGAGAACTGAGCCAATGACACCAAAAGCTCAATTTCATGTTGACATTAAATGAGCCTCACCAACTCAATGGCCTACCAACACCACTCCTGCAGAGGATCTCAGTGATTGAGCTGGAATATTCAGGCAGTTCCTAAGATACCCTAGACCTAAGTTGTTCAGGGCTTTGTAAATTAATTCAAGGACCTTGAACCTGTCCCAGTAGCACAGCCTTTCCCAACCAGTGTGCCTCCAGATGTTGTTGGACTACAACTCCCATCTTCCTGACCATTGGCAATGCTAGCTGAGGCTGATGGGAGTTGTGGTCCAACAACATCTGGAGGCACACTGGTTGGGAAAGGCTGTAGTAGCAGATGGGCAGCCAGTGCAGATGTTTTAAGAGTGGTGTCACACACTGTCAACCATGTGCCACCAACAGCAGAAAACTGCTGCATTTTACATCACTTGAAGCTTCTAAACCAGAGCCAAGGGCAGGGCCTGGCACACAGAGCACATTGCAGTAATCTAGCCTCAAGGTTATCAACACATGGGCTACAGTGGTCAAGCTATTCTTGTCCAAGAACGGCTGTAGCTTACGAATGAGACAAACCTGGTAAAAGGTACTACTAGCCACAGAGGAGACTTGAATCCAGGAGTATTCCTGAGCTACAGACCTGCTCCTTCAGAGGGAGTGAAACCCCATCTAGAATAGTAATTTGCCTTTCTCCCAGACATGGGAATCACCTACCCAAAAAGCCACTGTCTTCCCAGGATTCAAACACAGTTTATTGGCACACATCTGGTCCACTACAGCATTTAGACACCAATCAGTATGTTCACAGCCTCTCCTGATTCAGCTGTTGTGGAGAAAAACAGCTGTGTGTCATCAGCATACTGATGAAACCTTGCTTCAAAATTCCTAATGACCACTCCCAACAGCTTCATACAGACTTTAAATAGCACTGGGGAGAGAATAGTACTCTGAAGAACCCCACAGCCCAAGTGCTAGACAGCTGAGGAGCACTCAACCAGTGCTACTCTGGAAACAGCCCTGAAGGTAAGAGCAGAACCACCATAATATGGTGCCGCCAATACCCATCCCACTGAGTCAGTCCATAAGGATATCATGGTCAGTGGTATCAAATGCTGCTGAGAGACTGAGCAGAAGTAACAAGGCTGCATTCCCATTGTCTCTCTCACAATAAAGGTCATCCATCAGGGTGACCAAGGCTGATTCTATTCTGAAACCAGGTCTGAATCCAGATTGCAATGGATCTAGATAATCAGTCTCATCCAGGAACCACCTTCACCACCTTTGCCAAGAAAAATTACTCCATTTCATAGCAAACTCAGGTGGTGAATACTGATGACTGTAGAGCCAAAATGGAGCCACTAAGAAGCATGAGAGGAGGTATCAGCATCCTTGGGAGATACCTAAAGGGGTATCCTACACACACAAAATGACCCAATGACAATTGAGTATGCTCAGTAGCAACAGAATGATGTCAGTTGGAAAAGAAAAACAAAAAACCTGCAAAGGCTGGGGAGGGGGGAGAGAGAGACAGACAGACAGACAGAGACAGAGAGCATGGAATGACCTGGTTGGATTGAGGATGCACTGCAATATTTTATTGCAGGAGTCATACTTATTTCCAATGTCAGCTGACAAAATAAAATCTACATATGTATGAATTAATGTTTTATACCATATTGTATGTTGCTTAGAGGCTCGTTGCATAAGGCAACTGAAAAACAAGCAAATCAATCAACCAAATAGAAATAAGAAGGGGTCATTTATTTTTCTAAAGATTGGGTGGATGGAGAACCAGATTTATATTCCAAAAATTAAAAACCATAATTTCCCACCATATACTTCAATTTGGGAGAGTTGCTCAAAGCATTGGCATTTATAAAATATGTCTCATTTTCCTTACAACAGCAGATGCTTGATGAATTGCCTAATGATTTTGCCACATGCATTTTTAAACAACTCTAAATAAATTGCACAGCAACATACCCTTGATAACTCAAGTAGAGTGGCTTAAAAATGATCAGCTGAGTACATTCTGGAAGCTTTGAAAAATAGGATCACATGGACATAAGATCATATTTCACCGCTGTTTCAATATCTAGTGAATGGCTTATAGAGTTCCATAATTAAAACACAGTATTAAAAGATGTCAAATAGGAATCAATTCAGTATTTGCTTTTGCACCATAATGACTGCAGGAGTAAAGGGAAGGTGGGTGCTTTCCATGAAGACAGGATTAGACCACATCTATTAGAATTCATGAGTTAGCTTCTCTGTTGCATTCCATAAAAAAATTGGTTTGTTGCCACAAGTTATACAATCTTGTTATGTAGCTGATTCTTGGTCTTCTGCACATCTTCTCTAAGCCCTTCTCCTACGACTGGCTTATTGCCTGTAAGCATCAAATAACATAGTCATGGCATCATGACTTTTGTGCCTCATTGGGAATCAGCCACTGCCCCCCATTAAACATATACATTCTAATTTCCAAATAGCCACAACTGGAAGCATGCTCTGTTGGACCTAATGGCACTTATTTCTGAGTAAATATGAACAGGATTGGGTTGTAAGACACTACCAGTGCAATCCTGCACATGTCCACTACAAAATAATCCCCACTGACTTCAGTAGGAATTACTCCCAGGAAAAGGTGTTTAGGCTTTCAGCCCAATATAGGTTTAGGATTAGCTTGTACTGTCACAGGGAAAACACACACTGAAATCAGAATTAAAAATTATTCCGCTCATTAGCCATGTACAGTCATCCATCAGTAGCACAGTAAATCTCCTGTTTTTGCCCAAACAAGACTGCAAAAAACAGGGGTAATAAAATTGACCAGATTCAAAAGAGAATAAGACACCTGCACTTTTATTAGTTGTGTACATGAGGGAACATTGGCAGGTGAAGCTTCCATGAGAACTATACCTAATCAAATTTCCCCTTCTACACAACTAGTAAAGATCCAGGAATCTTATCCTCTTTTAGGGTGACATTTGGCCACTCTAATTTGAACCGCAAATTAGATAAGAGTGGCCAAATGCCACCCTAAAAGAGGATAAGACTCCTGCATCTTTACTAGTTGTGTAGAAGGGGAAATTTGATTAGAAATAATCAATCATTTGGCCACTCTAATTTGAACCCATCACCAGGAATAGATGGAATACCAATAGAGTTGTTACAAGCTACTGAAACAGAATCTGTCCAAATTTTGACAAAAATCTGTCAACAAATATGGAAAACTAAACAATGGCCCACAGACTGGAGGCGTTCCATATACATCCCAATTCCAAAGAATGGGGATCCCAGGGAATGCAGTAATTATCGAACTATTGCATTAATATCCCATGTAAGTAAAGTAATGCTCAAGATTCTACAACAAAGGCTCTTGCCATATATGGAGTGAGAAATGCCAGACGTACAAGCTGGATTTAGAAAGAGAAGAGGCACCAGAGATCATGTCGCAAACATACGTTGGATAATGAAATGGACCAAGGAATTTCAGAAGAAAATCACTCTGTGCTTTGTAGATTACACCAAAGCCTTTGACTGTGTAGATCATGAAAAACTATGGAATGCTTTTAAAGAAATGGGGGTGCCACAGCAACTGATTGTCCTGATGCGCAACCTATACTCTGGACAAGAGGCTACTCTAAGGACAGAATATGGAGAAACCGATTGGTTCCCCATCAGAAAGGGTGTGAGACGTGTGTATTCTATCACCCTATTTATTTAATTTATACGCAGAACATATCATACGGCAAGCAGGATTGGACCAAGATGAAGGAGGTGTGAAACTTGGAGGGCGAAATATCAATAATTTAAGATATGCAGACGATACCATACTACTAGCAGAAACCAGTAATGATTTGAAATGAATTCTGGTGAAAGTTAAAGAGGAAAGCACAAAAGCAGAACTACAGCTGAACATCAAAAAGACTAAAGTAATGACAACAGAAGATTTATGTAACTTTAAAGTTGACAATGAGGACATTGAACTTGTCAAGGATTATCAATACCTTGGCACAATACCTTGGAGACCATAGTTAAGAAATCAGAAGAAGGCTAGGACTGGGGAGGGCAGCTTTGAGAGAACTAGAAAAGGTCCTCAAATGCAAAGATGTATCACTGAACACTAAAGTCAGGATCATTCAGACCATGGTATTTCCGATCTCTATGTATGGATGTGGAAGTTGGACAGTGAAAAAAGGAGATAAGAGAAAAATCAACTCATTTGAAATGTGGTGTTGGATGAGAGCTTTGCGAATACCATGGACTGCGAAAAAGACAAATAATTGGATGTTAGAACAAATTAAAGCAGGACTATCACTAGAAGCTAAAATGATGAAACTGGGGTTATCATACTTTGGACACATCATGAGAAGACATGATTCATTAGAAAAGATAATAATGCTGGGGAAAACAGAAGGGAGTAGAAAAAGAGGAAGGCCAAACAAGAGATGGATTGATTCCATAAAGGAAGCCAGAGACCTGAACTTACAAGTTCTGAACAGGGTGGTTCATGACAGATGCTTTTGGAGGTCACTGATTCATAGGGTCGCCATAAGCTGTAGTCGACTTTGAGGCACATAACAACATGTGCATTTCTATGCATATTTTACTGCATTTTTGTGTATGCATTACTTGACTGGAGAACTGCACTGCAAAATTCAGAGATGCGTGTCTTCCAAAGGATGGCTGTGTTTCTGTTTGCGTATTGTTTCAGAGAGCAAATCAGGCAGGTTCACCTTTAAATGTGATCTGAGTAGAGTAAAATTTCTTCCCAACATCTCTAAATATATCATTTTTTCCATGTATAGATATCTGTATGCATAAAGGAAGCCACAAACATGAACTTCCAAGATCTGAACAGGGTGGTTCATGACAGATGCTCTTGGAGGTCACTGATTCATAGGGTCGCCATAAGTCGTAGTCGACTTGAAGGCACATAACAACAACAATTTGAACCCATGCATTGTCTAAGGTTGGCATAGCCAATGGGTGCCCTCCAGAAGTTGTGGGTTACAACTCCCATCACCCCTGACCATCCCCATGTTGTTTGGAGCTGATGGGAGTTGCAGTTCACAACAGATAGAGGACACCACATTGATTGTGCCTGGCCTATGGGTACTGCCACACTGCAGATATAAACACATTTAATAGTCCTTTTCCTCAGGGAACCCTGTGAATTCTGGCTTTCTGTGGAGACCATTTGGATCGTGGGTCATAAGGCCTGGGATAGCTATACTTTATTTTACGTCACGTTGGGATGTTCTGAATTCACAGTCTACTGAAGTAAGTTAAAGAGTAAGGTCAGTTCACATTAGGCACGGTCAAATCTGTCATTTTCAGTTTCTCTCAGTTTCTAATTTTTCCCATCTTAAGTTCAGTTCTCCATATTTCTGCATCACTTTTACTTTTTAAAAAGTTCTCATATAAGTTTATCAGAATTTTAGTAAAAAATTATCCTAATATGCACATTTTAATGCAATTTTGCCTATATGTTAATGTTTAATTAAATTTTTATACTGCCCCATAGCTGAAGCTTTCTGGGCGGTTTACAACATAAAAATCAATGTACAATATACAGTTCATATATGAATTTTTGCAAGGCATTTTGCCTAATATAAAACATTTCTGTATGTTATTTTTAGCAATATTTGCATTTTATGCTCACATTTCCCAATATATATATATTTGTACACATTATTTGGTTGGAGAACTGCATTACATAATCTGGAGAAATGCAAATTTCAAATACCTGAAACGGTGGGGAATATTTGACTCTCCAGATGTTGTCCCACTATAACTCCCATGAGCCCCAGCCAGCATGGCCAATAGTTAGGGATGATGGGAGATGTAGTCTGACAAGATCTGGAGGGCCACACATTCCCCACCCCTGGCATATTGTTTTGGGAAGTGCAAATCAAGTAGGCTCTAGGGATGGAAAGATGTCAGTTATGGTTCTCTTTTCCTCATTTTTCCAATCTTAAATTCAGTTCTCCATATTTCTGCAGCAATTCGTTCAGAATGAAAATTTCCAGCATTTTACAGCGAATTTCTCCTAATAAACACATTTTGTATATAGTTTTAACTAATAAACAGATTTTTGTAAGCATTTTCTCCTAATATGATATAATTTTATATGTCACTGTCATTCATTTATTCATTTTATCCAGACTTTCCCCTAATATATGCATCTCTGTAAACATTGTTTGATTGGCCAACTGTGATGTAAAATTTGAATTAGTGCAAATTTCAAAGGATGGCTGTGTTTCAGTTCTCACATTGTTTTCAAAAGTGTGAATTTGATAGAGTTGACTTGAAATGCAAGCTGAATCAATTTTCTCATTCATCCCTAGTAGGCTCACATTAAAATCAGAACCAAACCAAATTTCTCACTTGTTGTGGGTTACTGTAGCATCACATGAGCTCCTGCTGGGAGAAAGGGCAGGATATAAATCAAATAATAAATAAATAAAATGATGTTTTTTGTGAATGATCTACTTACAGAGCAAATCAAATCCAAATTTATTATTTATTGAAACATCAGATAAAAACAGATATTACATGTTCATTAAAAATATAAATGGAATATATGTAAGTGAAATAAAACTTTTTTAAAAAATTACAAAAAACCAAATAACACACAGTTAGTTTGGAGACTATCAAACAATCATCAAAGGTCTAATATGAATAGCCAAGTTCAAGAATTTGGCCACTTGCTCCATAATTGACTTGTTAGTACCTTGAAGAAGTTCAACCGTAAGAGATTCACTAGAACAACCAGGAAAAGACTGGATAATAGGGTATATTAAGTCCTTCCTGGCCCCTTGATAGAAACTGCAGTAGAAAAGAACATGCAGGATGGACTCAACCTCTGCATTGTTACAGGGGCAACATCTAAAATTCATGGGAGTTTTATTATATCTGCCATCAAGTAATTTAGAAAGAACATTAAACCTTGCTAGGGAAAAGGCCTTCCTATATTTTGGGATGGTTAGGCATCCCAAATAAGGCTTCCCATCTTTGCAAGGGTAACCTAAAAGACCCAGTGACTGAGGAGAACATGGGCCCCATCCAGCTCCATGGAACTCTTGATGGTCTATATTTACAGAGCAATCAGCTCCAGAATTTATTTTTATATCCACTGCAAACAAAAGACTTTTCACTAGAGTTAATTATCTGTTCCAAATTCAGCTATGATTTGCTAAGTGTTTAACAATCAAATAGGAAGAAGCCGGGCTTTTTGTAAGGAGCTGAGTTTGATCTAATAGCTGAGCCTGCCTTATTTAACCCCAATATT
This sequence comes from Rhineura floridana, assembly GCF_030035675.1. NCBI lineage: Eukaryota > Metazoa > Chordata > Lepidosauria > Squamata > Rhineuridae > Rhineura > Rhineura floridana. Next base: position 198,983,300 of record NC_084480.1, on the reverse strand, counting down.
TAGAAAATTGCAATGAAAAATAAACCAAAAGAGTGGTTGGACAAAATCCGGCTACAGTGGAGTAGATAATTTTCAAGATCAGTAAAGTGGCAGGTCAGCCATCATAGTTAGTAGGGTTGACAAATATGAATTGTAATGTTCATCTGAAAGTATGCTGTAGCAAAATGAATGCAGGATTTGTTTGGTGAAGTGTTTTTAAAAATAGTTATGTGAATGGTGTCCTTCAACTTAAGCTATTGCATCAGTGATCCTGAGTTGAATATTTATTGCAGAAAGCCATTAAGATGAATTAATGGAAGTTCCAAAGTCATTCCAAAAACATTCTTCATCCCATTCCCAGAAAGGCAAATGTAGGAAACCTTTGCGTGTTTGTATGTGTGACATTGAACAAGAGAAATATGAGATATGGTCCATTAGTTCTTTTTTTCTACTTTTTTGCCCTGAATGGGGATCACTGGACTCATACACTAGTATTTGATAGTGGATGAAGCTTAAAGAAGTATCCATATATGTGTTGGCATTAGGCCGTACTGCCTAAGGATGTTTTCATCAGGTCTGAAAGAGTTACAAGCATGTGTCTGCAGAAGCAGCGTTATCAGCTAAGACTGGCCTGGGAAACAGACACGTTGCCATGGTAACGGGTGATAACAGCTTGGGAAAAAGTTCTAGTTGCTTTCTATTGCTGTTCTGTGCTGTGCCATCTGTGTCTTGTCTCTGAACTGAGAGCTTCTCCTTGAAGGGGGGGGAACTCTACATGTATCTACTTTAAAAGCCTTTGGCCTTAATGTCTAAGTAAAGACTCTTAAACTTTCTCAAGCCTCTGTGATGATTCTTTACCATCTTACATCCAACGTAACATGTTGTTTCACGCAAGAACCGCCAAGCATCAACAGGGTTATGGGCCCAGATCCACAGCGCATTACACAGGAGTAAGTGGCTGGTCTGAACGGCAGATGGAGATCCAGAGGGCAGCTTGATTGATTGTGCCAGACAGAGGTGAGCAGAGATGGCTGCTGTAAACATGTCTGGAGGCTTGCCGATGGAATGACTTACGGAAAAGAATTATGGCAGTTGGAAGCCAAGAATGCGTGCTTTCTTGATAAAAGAGGATTTATGGGAAGCTATTGAAGGAACACCCCCTGCACCCCTTACAGCGGCCTGGGTACGGAATGATGAGAGGGCGCAGGCTTTTATTACTCTGGCTCTATCCGACTCTCAACTGCTACACGTGAGAGATGTTACAAACGCCAAACAGATGTGGGATGTGTTGGAGGCCCTTCATGTGCAATAGACCGCAGGATCTAGATTGTGTTTGGCACGGAAACTGTACCAGATGCGCTTCACGGGTGAGTGCGATATAAGTGAGCATCTCACAGAATTCAGACGCTTGTTTGCAGAGCTGACGGACCGAGGCGTCGAACACAGTGAGCTTCAGAAGACCTATTTGATCCTGGCTTCAGTCGATGGGAGTTGGAATACTTTCATCATGGCAATGGAAGCTCTGCCAGATGGGGGGCTGAATGTCACCTTTATTGAGGAAAAACTGACCCAGGAATGGCAGCGGAGACAAGAGGCGAAGAAAAGTGCCGTGCCAGAGGAGGCAGCCAGAAGCAAGCAGGATGGCAAGCAGGAGCAGCAGCGGCTAAAAGCTTGTTATGTCTGCGGAGCTTGTGGGCATCTTCAGAGAGACTGTGCAGTCAGGCGCAACTCCAGGGATGGAGGCTGGAAGCAGGGAAGTGTGAACTTTGTAAACAGAAGCCTCAAGATTTGGGACAAATTGACTGGATTATTGACAGTGGTGCGTCCCATGTATTAATCAAAGACAGGAGTTTGTTTTATACGTCTACAGATGAGCAGGACTTTGTGCAATTGGCGGATGGATCGCGGAAGAATGTAGAGGCTCGTGGACTGGTGAGATTTGATAAGCTTGGAATACTGTCAGAATGTTTGTTTGTACCAGAACTGTCTCATAACATGTTGTCTGTGAGAAAACTGACCAGTTGTGGGTTTTCAGTGTTGTTTGACAGAGACAAATGTTATGTAATGAGGGGAGATCAAGTGTGCTTGCAGGGAAGCCTGAATGATTCCCAGTTTGTAATAAAGAGCAGTCAAGCAGGGTGTGCTGTGTTAAACGCTGAGGCACAGACACATCAAGCCTGTGTCCATGAATGGCATCAGAGGCTAGGGCATGCAAACTTTGACACGATAAAGAAAACCCCGATGCATAGTGAAAACATGTGTTTGAAAGATTGTGGACAGTTAATGATGGATTGTGATGCATGCCATAAAGCAAAAATGACAATTGCACCCATAAACCAGGAGACTGAAAGAACCACATCAGCTCCCTATGAGCTTGTTCATGTTGATTTATCAGGGCCAATAAACAGTTCACGTGGAGGTGCGAGATTCTTTATGGTGGTGGTTGATGATTTTATGAGATTTTGTCATCTTTATTTACTGAAGCAGAAAAGTGAAGCTGAGCAGAAGCTGAAACTGTTCATTAAGAGAATCGAAACTCAACATGGCACCATAGTGGGAGCTATACGCTCAGACCAGGGGGAGGAATTCATGGGTAAAGCATTGCATGAAGTGCTGGCAAGTAAGAAAATAGCACTTAAACCTTCTAACGGGACTATGGAGAGAAAAAACAGGGTGCTTCAAGAAGCCATGAGAGCCATGTTAATGGATTCCAGTTTAGGGAATTCTTTCTGGGGAGAGGCAATTATGTATGTGAATTACATTCACAACAGGGTGTTACACAGTGCACTTGGAATGTCTCCCTACGAGAAGCTCACTGGGAGAAAGCCGAAAGTGCAACACATTCAGAAATTCGGGGCACATTGCTGGGTACACATACTGCAAAACAAGAGAAGAGGCAAACTTGCACCCAGAGCACAACAGGGATTTGTTCTGGGGTTTCAGAATGCATATTTCAGAGTTTGGATACCGGAAACACAGCAATTAATTCTGAGCAGAAGCATTAAAGTCTCAGAAAAGCCTTGGGATCAAAGGCAAACAGTCATTCTCACAAGGTCAGATGACACACAAGCACCAGCATTGGCATTTAAACCAAAACTTGATATAAAAGTGGAAGGCACACAAATTCCACTTAGGGATGCATTAAATGAACTCATTTGTGGGAAACGGAGATCAAAGAAATGCAAGGTTGAGGAAATGGAGTATCCTGAGCAAGCTGTGCCAAGCACCAGCTCAAACAGGGGGCTGAGAGAGCAGAAGCTCTAGTGCCTTTGAGACGTTCTGAGAGATCTAACATTGGAAAACCGCCAGAAAGATTTACTGTGGGATTAATAACCAGTCCAGGGATGCACAAAGAGGTTGAGATGGACCCTGAGACACTGTATCTGACTTGTGTGCAACCGAAATTTGATTGATAAAGTTTTGAAAATGTACTGAGATGTCCTGTAATGTACTGAACTGGAAATGTATGATGTACTGTATTGAAATGCATTACTTTGTATTGTAGAAATGTATTACTGTAATGTAATTGTTGTAATGGCTATACAGACATGATGAAAAGGGGGGACAGTTGGCATTAGGCCGTACTGCCTAAGGATGTTTTCATCAGGTCTGAAAGAGTTACAAGCATGTGTCTGCAGGAGCAGTGTTATCAGCTAAGACTGGCCTGGGAAACAGACACGTTGCCATGGTAACGGGTGATAACAGCTTGGGAAAAAGTTCTAGTTGCTTTCTATTGCTGTTCTGTGCTGTGCTGTCTGTGTCTTCTCTCTGAACTGAGAGCTTCTCCTTGAAGGGGAGGGGGAAAACTCTACATGTATCTACTTTAAAAGCCTTTGGCCTTAATGTCTAAGTAAAGACTCTTAAACTTTCTCAAGCCTCTGTGATGATTCTTTACCATCTTACATCCAACGTAACGTGTTGTTTCACGCAAGAACCACCAAGCATCAACAATATACAACAGCTAAGATAATGGAGTGTTAACCATAGCAGGACTCTCAGTACACAAAAGCAAATTTAACTATTTTAGAATCAGGGTTTGCCTTATTTTTCATATGCTAAGGACAGGTTCTGGAGACTTTCTCCTACAATCCTGTTGATCTATAATATATAATTATATAATATATAGTATATAAATAATATAATTTTATAAACCCCAGGAACATGCTCATCTTCTGGAATCTATAGATTATCCAAGATGTGTATGTTCCTGGGGTTTGTAGAAATGTTATTGCAATAGTATTATGTATTAGCTAGCAATACACCTTAAATTTCAAATAAACTGTCATTACCACTGTGGCAATGGAGAAGAGAGCAGGCTTGTAACCATACAGTGGTACTGTAATTCTAAATTGTACTACAGAGCAATAATTTTATTTTTATTTTTACAATAATTTTTATTCAAATTTTCATAAAACATAGAAAACAAAATCATAAAACATTCAAAGACAAAAAACAAAACAAAACAAAAATGATTAAACAAAAAAAAATAAAATGTTGACTTCCCATTTGTCACATATCAAATCAGTTATAGGTCTACAATATATAACAATCCTGTCTCTTAAATCATATTATAAAATCACTTTCCTCCAGTAGTTATCTTAATTAATCATCAAATCTCATAAACATTACTTTATTCTTTCCACAAAAAGTCAAAGAGAGGTTTCAATTCTTTAAGAAATATATCTATCAATTTTTCTCCAAATAAACATGTCAATTAATCCATCTCGTTAATAATTATGATAATCTTATTGTCATAACCATAGTCCAAATAAACATTTCGATTAATCCATCTCATCAGAATCTGTTAGGTCCAATAATTTCAATAGCCATTATTCCATTATCCCTATTAGTTCCATCTTCCATCTTCAATAGTCCTGTTAAGTCCAGTAATTTCAGTGTCCAATCTTCCATTATCAGTATTCCATAATAATCTTGCTGTTGTAGCCATAGTCATATAATAAGAGTCTGATGGGAATTTCCTCTATCCCAAATATTTTCTTGCCATCCATTCTGAATAAGTTGCTGAAATACTGTTGTAAAGTCATATCTGTGTTCTTCTTTTTTACAAAATGCACTGGCTCATCTCTTAAGAGTTTTTCCATTGTCACATGGCTGCAGTTAATTCCATAGATTTTCTCTATATCAAGCTCCATCACATCATTCCAGTCCAGAAGATTATCCAAGCCATTGATAACTTTATCTCTAATATCTTCATTAATTTCTTCAGAGATAACGTTAAATTCCAAACAGTAGATTTTATTTCTAAAATCCATAAACTCCAGATCTTTTTCCAATTCCACATTTGTTCCAATCTCCAGGACTTGTATCTTCCCTTTATTTTTTCTTTTCTCATTTCTGATCTCATTCTCCTCTCTCACAGGACCCCCTAATTCTTTAAGCTCCTGCGTCATTTTGCTCAGTTCAATTTTCAGCTCCTTACTACCCTGTCGCAGGGTTTGTTTCGTTATCTCAATCTCATCCATTATTTTCTGAAACATAATTACTTCCAGATTCTCAGCCACTTTCTTGATTGCCATTTTTAAAACCACGAAAACAAAGCAAAACAAAAATAAAGAAGAACCACTTCTTATTTCAGCAACAATTGGGTTAATATTCCAGGCTTGATGACATCACAGTATAAACAGAGCAACCTGCCTTATCTCTCTATGTTCAAGAATGCAAAACAAATTTAGTTCCCAGCATCAAAACAGTTAGTGGCGTCGTGAAGAAGCAGATTCGTCAAAATAAAATAGACCAAAAAGAGAATAGTCCCAGACAATATAATATTCCTCGGAATAGAAATCAGGAATAGAAATCCCTCTTCTGTTTATTATCTTTAGAATGCACTTCCAGGACAGCTTTTTGCGACAGAAACAGAGATAAGCTGCTAATTTCGTGAATAACAGAGAAGAGCTATATCTCACCCAGAAGTTGTCCATAGCCGATCAATCTGACAAATCTCCTTTTGCTGCAACAATTTAAACCAAGTAAAAAAAATAATAGAAAGAAGGGTGCTTGCCTGTTAGTCCGTTCTCTCTTTAAAGAAAAGATAAACGTATTGCTTAAGCAGATAGAGCTTGTTAGGAAGTCCGTCCGGCATTGTTGGCTGGACCTTATCTCATAAATTAATGAAATCCAGTCCTCCCAACAAAAACAGGCTTTTGAGGTTGATCTCTATGTTTCTCCCTGCCCGGGAGAAATTTCATCAGTCAAAAAAAAAATGTTCTGACTGATTTATATCTGAATAAGCTTCTTTTGAGGCGGGAGCCCGTCCCAAAAGCAGGCACAAGCGAAGTCACCCTTCCCGGAAGTCTACAGAGCAATCATTTTAGACTCTGGATTAAATAGTCCTACAGGGCTTCCCCTTAGATGGCTTTATGCATTACTTCCCCATTTTCCATTACAATCACTGTTGTCCAGTTATCACAGTTGCTTGGCTTTGTGCCAATCTCTGACCACAGTGGTTGCAGTCATTATTGATCATAAGCACTGAGTGCAATGACGCTTAGTGAGTTATTTTTTGGGGGGGGTAGACCACAGGATGTAAACTTCAGCTCCCACTATCCTTAGCCAATATGTTATAGGAAATCAAGGGCAGTTGGGCCAAGTCATGCCAAGAGCTACTGATTTCCTAAAACCTCCCATTGGACTTTTTATTATCCCTGGATTTAAAAATAAACTGAGAGACTGGTTATACAGGCTGGATAACAGTCAGGATTTAGATCTAATCAAATTATTAAATTTCTCCCACTGGTACTGTTGGTTGAAATCAAACCACGAAAGAGCCCAATACTTACAAATACTCACTTTCTCCTCCCTGAGAGTTGCATTTACATAACTACGTTTTCAAACTATGCCCTCGGCCGTTTTGGATGGAAGATATAGGCAAACCCCAAGAAACCTACGGCTCTGTATCTGTGGTGGGGGAGAGGTAGAGGATATCCCTCACTACCTACTATTTTGCCACCTATATCAGACCCCTAGAGAGAGATTCCTGGGACAGATTTTGACAGCTTTACAGGGCGAGAATCCTTATGTGAAAGTTTGTTGGTTACTGTCAGATTGCGACCCAAATGCTACATATAAAACAGCTCTGTTTGCTAAGGTAGCAAAACACATTCGGGCAAATACTTTGAATGCAATCGCAATGTACCATACAGGGGACTTGTTAAACTGAATTTGTTTGTACTGTGTGTGTGTGTGTATTCTTTTGGGTTGTGATGGCTTTTAGTCAAATACAATAAGATGATGATGATGTTATAGGAAATGTTTCACAACATAATTTTTGGCATAGTAGTGTTTCTGCAACTTGCATAAACATTTTTATTTTTTTTAAAAATAACCTGTATCAGGGGGGAGTGGGGAAGGAGAATAGAAAAACAGGAAAAAGTGGGAAGTCGGGGAAGTCCCTGTCCCCTCTTCTTTCCTTGTAACTGTAATGATAAGAACATAAGAAGAGCCTGCTGGATCAGGCCAGTGGCCCATCTGATCCAGCATCTGGTCCAGATGTGTGTAGGTGTGTGGGGAGGGTTATCCTTAGCATCAGTGCTTCTTGTATGATGGTACTCACCAGTACAAAGTACTGCTATCCTTTTTTTTGCTGCCCTATGCAGCCTTTTTGTGCTGACACCCACAGCACACGTGAGTACCAGCACCTCAAGTTTTACCAAAGAAACAAAAACAAAAAAATCCCCACACTGCTTAACATATATCCACATTCAGACACCATTGTACAAGGGTATATGACAAAGATACACGCACGTTGAATAGGGATGGACAGGTCTGTCAGTTTTGGTTCTCTCAGTTTCTCATTTTTAAATTCAGTTCTCCACATTTCTGCAGCAATCTGCAATTTTTTAAAAAACAAAATCCTCCTGAAAATTTCCCAGCATTTTAGAGTGAATTTCTCCTAATAAACACATTTTGTAGGCAGTTTTGACTAATGTACATATTTTTGCAAATGTTTCTCATAATGCAATGCATTTTTATCATATAATGCATATAACATTCATTTTTATGCACACTTTTTCCTAATATATGCATTTTTTTAAACATTGGTTGGCGAACTGCATTGCAAAATTCAAATAAGTGCAAAATTTAAATGAGAGCAGATCAGGGTCTCAGTTTCGGAAAGTGCAAATTTGATAGATTTGGCTTGAAATGTAAACTGAATCAAAATTGTTGCCTCTCTGTAACCTTTAAGCCGCAAGTGGCTAACCTTCAACCCAGGGGCTGAATCACACACACCCCTCAGCACTTTTTTTCTGATCCCCTAAATCTCAACAAATTTTGTGGTGACAGAAAGAACAAAAAGATAAAGGGAACACCATGCTGGGTCTCTGACTGGTTCATCCACCTAATGATGATTCAAATTGCCACCTCCCTCTCCAGTTATCCAATTGATCATTTGATAACTGGGGAGGGGCACTGACCCCCATTTTCAGCTGATCTGCATGGATCAGCTAAGGAGGGGGCTGTGTGTGTGTGTGTTTGTGTACACATGTTGTAAGAGTAATCATGCAAATATTTGAGTAGCTATGCCCACTTTTGGTCACAGCTGGCACTGGGATGTGACCCTCCCGGAGTGTTGCTCATGAGTGAATGTGGCCTTCAGGCTAGCCACTCCTGCTTTAAATGTTACAGAGCATGAGAAGAGGTAGCTGAATCTCTTCCTCCACCAGTTCCTTCCTCTGCCTCCGTCCTCTACTTTCTGGGGGGCAAAATTAGTGTCCTGCTTTCTCCTATATACTCAGTGGGAGGACAACTAGGTGGGATGTACTGCAGTTACATCCTGTCATGATATCTCAGCACATGTATAAACATTTTTTCTGGGGAAAAAACTGGTAATCCTACTTTGAATAAGAGGGTCATCTTGATTGATTGTGGGGAGAGATACATTCTTCTTTCACGTTGAACATTGTAGCACTAACACAGCATTAGAGATGGAAGCCAGTTTTGGTTCTCTGTTTCTCATTTTTCCAGTCTTAAATTCAGTTCTGCAGCAATGTGCATTTTTTAAAAAAAACCTTATGAAAATTTTCCAGCATTTTAGTGCAAATTTCTCCTACTAAACACATTTTTGTATGTAGTTTTGACTAATGTGCACATTTCCTCAAGCAATTTCTCCTAATATAATGAATTTTGTTTGCCATTTTAATATATTCATTTTTATGCACATTTCCCCCTAATGTACACTTTCTGGTAAATCTTGTTTTGGTTGGAGAACTGCACTACAAAATGCAAACAAGTGCAAATTGTATTTCAGTTCTCAGATTGTTTTGGAAGGGCAAATTTGATAAATTCAGCTTCAAAAATGAACTAAATTGAATTTCTCCCCCATCCCTATCATAATGTTGTCATATGGGCATGCCATTAGAGAATGCTAATGGGCATGTCATTTAACGTTGTTTTGTTTTATTGTCTTTTAAAGTCTTTTTATGATGTTTTAAAGTGCTTTTAGGGTTTCTGTTAGCCACCCTGGGCTCCTGCTGGGAGGAAGGGCGGGATATAAATCAAATAATAAATAAATAAATAAATTGGAGAACACAGAAAAAACTTTTTTTAATTGATTATACAAAGCAAGTTATAGCAGGTCAGACTGTTCCTCTATCTACCACAGTATTGTCTATGCTGATTATCAGCACCTCTCCAGAGTCTGTGGCAAAGGCCTTCACCACACCTGGTACCTGATCTTTTAGCTGGAAATGCCAAGGATTGAATCTTCATGCAAAGCATGTGCTCTACCACTGAGCTACAGTCCCTCTACTCTACCTTCCAAATGAGGCATAAATTCAGTGATCTAAGATATCCTTCCCCAAATGAATAGCCTCCAGAAAGTTGGAACTACAACTCCCATGAGCCCCAGCCACCACGGCCAATTATTGGGAATACTGAGAATTCTAGTCCAAACAACTGGAGGGCACCAGATTGTACAAGGCTGATCTAATTTTTTTTTAAAAAAATGCAAAATTATATATGAAACATTCCTAGTACTTTCTCAGCACCCTAATCCTTTGCTGGCACCTGCAGTGCCAATGTAAAATCACAGTTTATATAGCCATTGGTATGCTATGGATGATGCTCTTGTTTGCTGGTGCTGCAAATTTTCAGAGTTTGCGGAACTTTGCATCTTAAGCCTAGCAAATGTCTGTGTATTTTGAGACCATTATATAAATGGTGAATTCCCACAGAACAAGAAATTACTTATCAAGGATATGGTGCATGAAGAACAAGATTTGCCAGTCAGTAAAATGTAAGCTTTAAAACAGCACAAGAGAAGCCAGTGTGATTAAGTCAAAATGTAAAGAGTCTAAGAATGAAAAAAAAAGATCATTAGTGGCATGAAGAATTTAGTAAATAGGATGAGGGGACAGATTTTGTGAAGGAGCTGAAGCCAGCAAAATAGAATAATTAGAGGCACTACTACAAATGAGTGTTAAAATGGTAAGGATCTTAGCAATAATTGCTTCAAGAGGATGCCGAATATGGGTTGTGAACAGAGAGATTACTTCCCTTTTAGATCTAAGGAGATAAATTAGAACTTAGTATGTATTTTTTGTCACTTGGACGCTATGGAGTGCTGGGCTCCTTGCAATCTCCATTTTGTAGATGTTATGCTCCAAAGCAATGCAATCTGATTATTCTTGAGAAGCTTAAATTCATCCTACTGTTGACACTCTGTAAAATAAAAGGGAAAGAGAAACACGTATCAGTGATTCTACACTCATCAAGAGCAGCTTCAGGCCTTGGTACCTTGAAACAGAATCACATTCCCCAGCTGCCTGCTTCTATAACTCTCTGGGCTTCATACAATGTGAGAGAGGAACATAGGAAGCTGCCTCATACTGAATCAGCCATCCACTTCAATCTTGTCTTCCCTGACTGGCAGCAGCTCTCCTGGATTTCAGGCAGGGTTCTCTCCCAGTCCTACCTGGAGATGCTGGGGATTGAACTGGGGACCTTCTGCATGCAAAGCAAATGATCTACCACCAAGCTACAGCCCTTTCCCATTGTTCCCTGAGCAGCTGCAGAGCACTTTGGCACATGTGCTGGGGCCATGGGGCCAGAGGCAGCAAGTACTGCTCCCATGGCTGGGCCATGCTCTGTGCATGTTTATTCAGAAAGTAAGTCCCTCTGTATTCAGTGAGACTTCCTCTGGCAAATGTGTATGGAACAGTAGCATTAACTATATTCATTTACCTGAAGGCTAGCCCTATTGAATTCAGTGGTGCATACGTCTGAGTAAACATACATACAGTTGAAAAATAAGGTGTATTATTACTTATGACACAACATCTGAGATTAGTCTTTACCCACTGCCCCCAAATCCTTTTTAAAATCTTTTAACCAACACATTTATTCACAACCATGTAAACACAACATTAAAGACAGTCTACTGAACTGAAAGAAGGGGGAAAGAGGGGCAGTGGAAGATTACTGAGGTGGTATATTTCTTTTTTCCCCTTCATCTGTTTCTTCATAGCCTTCGATACAGTTTGCTTTTGAAGTAAATGTGGGAGCTCCTGTTCATGCAGGATTCAGTACACTGTAAGAAAACAGCATGGTTACATTGTGCAATGCTGATGCCACGAGAGCGAGCCTTGCATTTACTTGTATCACCTTGGTTTCCTTTCTTTGTCTGTTGAGGGCCACATTCCCTTGGGCAGGGGTTGCCAACATTTTTGGACCAACGGGCACATTTTGAATTTTGAGAGAGTGCTGAGAGTGTCAGTCACAAAATGGCTGCCATGGGGGTATGGCATAACCATAGGGCTCTATCCTCTCTCCCATGCTATTTAATATCTATATGAAGCCGCTGGGGACAATCATTAGGAGATTTGGGCTGCAGTGTCACCAATATGCGGATGACACTCAGCTCTATCTCTCATTTAAATCTTCGCCAGAGTTGGCTGTGGAGACCATGTCCAAGTGCCTGGAATCCGTGAGTGGATGGATGGGAAGGAACAGGTTGAAGTTGAATCCCGATAAGACTGAGGTGCTGCTTGTGGGAGACAAGGGAAGGTTGGGAGATGTTGACCTGATGTTCAATGGGGTAAAATTGCCCCTAAAGGACCAGGTGCGCAGCCTTGGGGTTGTTCTTGATTCCAGGCTGTCCATGGAGGCTCAGATTTCGGCAGTGAGCTGGGCAGCCTGGTATCAATTACACCTCATTCGTAGGCTGCAACCCTACCTCCCTGTTCATCAGCTCCCACTGGTAGTACATGCCCTGGTCACCTCTCGTTTAGACTACTGCAATGCGCTCTACGTGGGGTTACCCTTGAAAACGGTCCGGAAATTACAACTTATACAAAATGCTGTGGCTCGACTACTTACAAATTGTCGCCGCCGGGAACACATCACTCCAGTGTTATTCGATCTACACTGGCTTCCAGTTATTTTCCGGGCTCAATTCAAGGTGTTGGTACTAACCTTTAAATCCCTACACAGTTTCGGACCAGTTTACCTGATGGAGCACCTCCAGCGTCACCAATTATGCCGCCCGACAAGATCAGCCACTCAGGGCCTTCTCTCAGTCCCACCAACTAAAACAGCTAGGTTGGTGGGGACTAGAGAGAGGGCATTTTCAGTGGCAGCCCCCACTCTCTGGAACTCCCTCCCGTACGATCTTCGGCATGCCCCTTCCCTGCATGTATTCCGCAAAGCCTTGAAGACCTGGCTTTTCAGACAGGCCTTTGGGACTTCCGGGGAGGGTTAATTTTCAGGACTAACTGCCTATTACTCTGAACTGTTATCATTCCTATTTATAGTTTCCTTGTTATATTGTATTTTATGTGTATTTTATTGTGCTGCATTTACTGCAACTGATTTGTACGTCGCCTAGAGTGGCCATTGGCCAGATAGGCGACACATAAATTAAATTATTATTATTATTATTAACCAAAAAATTACAGAGTGTTTACTGCTTTCCCCACCCCACCCACAGGACAACCTCATGTTTTACCATGGGAAGTCACTTACATGCTGCTGGTCCTAATTGTGGAGATACAGCTGTTAAAGGACAACAACCCTGTTTTCCCCAATGCCAATCCTCAACCAAAGCCTAGATTGCCATCCTGTACCTGCTGCACTCACTCAATTGTTAAAAACACTAACAGGTTGGAACAGCCAGAGTGGTTCATTTCACAGAAATCACTTAGATAGCTATGTGCACATTTTGCTTTATGGCTTTCTTTCTAGGAAAGCTAGAGAAACTTAGTTTTAAAAACAACAACAACAATGAAAGGTCAGAATTTTGGGCCCCTGCTTGGGGCACCAATGAAGGCCTTCATGGGCACCAGGTTGGAAACCCCCACTCTTGGGGATAACTTCTTTGGGAAAACATGGTGATGGTGAGAGAAGGCAGAGATTCAAATCTTCTGGATAAACTCATCCAGAAGAAAAACTATCCTGCTTCAGTATTCACCACAGTTACCGCAGATTCTCGATTCTATGAAGGTCTACTCAGAGTTAAGCCCCACTGGGTTTGTTGAAGTTAAGCTCTGATAAGTATTCAGAGCATGTTGTTGATAATGACAATGATGGTGTTTAGTGCCACAGACCAATGCAACTACTGTTCTGGAAAACATGTGAAAGTAATATATTTCTCACTGTAGTGTGCTCTATTCACTCACACACATGCACATGGCAGAAGCCTACCAATTTGTTCTCAGGCAGCTGAAAGAGAAAGAGGGAGGAAGCATTTTAAAAACTCAGGAGATACAAGAGGGAAATGGACAAGAAGGAGCTCCAAGGTAATGGAGCACATCAAATGCAGCTCCTGGAGCACAGGTTACCCACCTATGTCCCATAAAGACATCATTTTTGCCTAAAGAACTAAAGATAGCACTTCATGGATTGTGTTCTGACTAGGGTGATGCATGCCTTGATTACATCCTGCTTAGACTACTGTAATGCTCTCTACGTGGGGCTGCCTTTGAAGACTGTTCGGAAACTTAAATTGGTACAAAAAGCTGCAGCCAGAGTGCTAATCGGGGCTGGTTACAGGGACCATACAACTCCCCTGTTACAACAGCTCCACTGGCTGCCAATTGGTTTCCAGTCACAATTCAAAGTGCTGGTTTTGACCTACAAAGCCCTATACGGCTCAGGTCCAGGCTATTTGACAGATCATATCTCCGTACATGAACCTGTCTGGGATTTGAGATCTTCAGGTGAGGCCCTTCTTGTGTTCCCCACACCTTCACAAGCACATATGACTATTCGGTGGCCGCCCCTAGGCTGTGGAACTCCCTTCCGAGTGAGGTGCGATCAGCTCCCTCCTTGCCATCTTTCCAGCGACAAGTAAAGACTGTTTTATTTCAACGGGCATTTGGAATAGAGAATGACCAGGATTAAGCGTCATAGGTTTGGTGACTACATTTTATGATTTTATTGTTTTAAATTGTCTGTTGTTTTTAACCTATATTTTATGGTTTTAATTTTTCTCATAGTTTAATTCTTTTTTAATAGTATACTTCTGTATGTTTTAATTGGTGTTGTTTTTAGTTGTAAGCTGCTCTGAGTCCTATTGGGAAAAGGGTGGGGTAGAAATAAAGTTTATTATTATTATTATTATTATATTATTATTATTATTATTATTATTCAACTAAGTTCTGCTCAGAGTAGACCCATTAACATTAATGAATCTCTTATCCATTGTGCATATCATCAAGTACTGTCATCCCCCTTGCAGATTAACCAACATTAACCAGATTACTGTACACCATAAGCATGCTTGGCTCACACAGTTTATGGCTTTAAAGACTAAATGAGGATATGGAAGGTGAAGTATGGGCACACTTCTATTTCCCCCTTCTGCTGTAGTCTCCAATTAGCTTGTCTTGAAGTTTCTTGATTGCTTGGACATTGTCCTTCCTAACCAATTTCTCCCAACATGTAGAGCATAGAGAAGTTGAGGTGAGGAGAAGAGAGCCGACTGATAGTTTCAAGTTGAAGGTTGGACATCAGGCACTGGTCACCTTCAGAACAACTTCCATCTCCTACTTTACTTGTGCCATGTTTCCTTCTTAGTAACTCACATTTTGCTTTACAGACACAGCCCTTTGCTAAAATCTTCAGTGACTATTCAGTGAATCAATAAAGTACTAATGTGTCTAGATAACTTCTCGCTTAGCTTCATGAGCCCTTCTTACATTCAGAGAATAGTCTTTGGCACAACACTCTCCCTGTTTCCCAACATACTATATGCTGGCTTTAATTAATGTTGTTATTTTTTCCTGCTCTTTTTGCTGTTCAGGTCTTTCACCCAAGCCCTCAACTTATGACCCTGCATAAGCTGACCACCATGGAGAAATCAGCTCTCATTCAAGATGCTCTGCTCTTAACTGTGTGGGCTTCTTCCTACAAATAGGGACATGACCTCTTCATGCTGGTGTTAGAGCCTGATCTGTCTGGTATGATGGAAGTAGATGGTGTGTGTGTGTGTGACCACTGAAGCAAAAACATGTTCTAAAGTGTCTAGGCCAGGAAAAATCTCAGAGAGGAATAAAATAAACTGCAGGGAACTGCATTTTCTTTTCAAGCAAAAACACAACGGACATGAGATCATCTATTAGAGCAAAGAGTCCCTTGCGGACCAGTTCTTTTAATGAACTCGGATATTGCTCAGTATGGTACATGCCAGATGAAAAAGCAAAGTTTATTGATTTTCTTGAGAGTGAGTGTCCATTTGTATCTTAGTAGACTGTCTGTCTCTGTTGGAGATAGTGAAGTGACCTTTATGAATATATATTGAATTTATTTCTTTTGGCTGTAGCCCAATACTGCAAGATGGTTTCATAGCCACATAACTATGCCCTTTATATGGACCATGCCTCTTGTACTGTGTGGGGGGGGATTTTCTACAAATGGTTAGGCCTTGAGTACAACCTGAGCCCTTATTGTTACAAGTCAGGGCAAAATGGGATGTCATTGTATTTTGCCAAAGACAATTTATAGTGTCAAAGGCTGTGGTTCTTTGCAAATGTGAATACAATGCAGATGGGGTGAAAAGTCACAGGTTTAGTAACTACTAAGCAAAGTATAGAGATACAGAAAGAAAATCAGTTAATCTTACACTCCTTCTGTTGATGTGGAACCCTTCAGAAAAACAATGAATGGGCCCCTGTAGGAGCTTTGGTATGCAGTATATCATCCTAGGATCTTGGGTCTACACTGAGTTCCAACATGATATGGTTTCTCAAGGCTTTTTATGCTCTTGGATGCCAATAAACCATATCTGCTGTTTATGGATTATTGTGAGAATATTTGTTTTCATACAGCTGAGACAGCACTTAATAGAACTTGTGAGAAATAGATGAGGTCTGTAATTAACTAGTGAGTTTTCCTAGTTCTAAAAAACACATTTAGGCCATGAGACCATGAGCTCATCCTATTTGAGAAAGCTGGATGACCTATGTTAGAGGGAAATATTCCCTAGTGGTTTTTACTATTCAGCACAGTTCTCATGCTGCTGTGGCCATTATCTTACTGCTGTACTGATAAGGCACCTGCAATCTAGCACAGTGTCTCACACTGAATGTTGATCTGGCAGTTCACAGCTAAGAGCTATGAGAACTGCAAGCAAGATTATTTAGCTCCTGAAGGAAGGCCTTTTACTTGCTAGCTTTTTGGTTACCACTACAAGCCTCATATAATGACTTCTAATATGCATGGATTCAAGCTCCTAAATGTACGAGACTAAGCACACTATAGGCATATTGCATGTATTCTTTATATGGCAATACAGCTAGTCAGAGAATATTTCTCATAGTAATAAGCTTTACAGGCAGGTGTTACCCAGTTGTGCTTTTGGACCCAAAAAGGATCCCTAAGCATGAGAAGAGCAAGTGGGTGCACCAACCTAAACCTCCAGATATGGTATAACACATTGGAAGCTCAACAAGAAAGTGGCAGTTGCCTTAGTTGTCCCCTGTGCAACATCATGGGGTTATTTTCAGACTAACTGCACCTAATATATAGATACAGGGGTGCAACACTAAACATAGTTATTGGTCTCAAGGCATGGTCTGAGGACACATGTTGGTGCTATTTTGCAGAAGTTAGCAGCTCTGGATCTGGTCTGTGCCTGGATGAGGGACTACTGGATATTGGAGTTTGGTATATATAGCAGCAGAGTGCAGAAATGAATAGGTCATTACACATCTCATGAATCTGCTATGGTCATTTTTAGAACAATTGTCCATCCTCACTGGTCTATAGATTTTTTAGTATAAAATACTACTGACAAATGTTTCCATTATGCCTTTGGAAACCTGTCTCTCAAAGTTCTAATAATGTAGGGTGGATGAACCCTGCACACAATATCTTCTCATGCAATCAGAATCAGGCAGTCTTTATTTATACCTCATTAAAAGATTAATCAACAATGAGGAGTATAACCCAGTGTGTCATTTCCACTGATGCATCCCCCCTACTTAACAACTGAATAATAAACCACAAAACCTAAGACTTACAGTGGAGAGTCTGAGTGACCCTCTACGAAACAGCATCATTGAAGGCTGCTAGAATCTAATTGCCATGGTGATTTTAAAATGGCTTTACTTTGAATTGCCTGATGACATATTGTGCTCTGTGATCATTTTAAAGATTAATCAGTACAGACCAGTTCAGATTAAGTGCAAGATAGTTGTTATTTTAAAAAAAAACTTCTGGAAGAATGTGATTTTATTATCTATGTATTTAAAACTTTAGTATGCCATTTTTTCTAAGCTCAAAGTGATTTGCATCAGAGTTAATAAAAGCACATCAAATATATAAACAGTATGATATATAAACATTCTACAGCCTACCAATAAAATTCCATCCTGTGACTATCATAGTCATCTTAACTACTAAGATTATGTGAAATAGATGAATTGTGCTGTTAGGGACACAGTTTCTGACCTCACTTAGAAAGTCATGCCAGAGCTTCAGGATCAGAGCAGTGAAAGCTATGCTGCTAGCTGCTGCTGCTGCTGCTGCTTTCACTTCCTATAATGGGAGAGTACAAACGTAGGCTTAATCTGATGACTGCATCAAGGATGAATTCATATTGGGAAGGATAGTCAATAAAATGTATTTTGGAACCTGACTATGAAGGGCTCAAAAGGAGGGGTGGGGGATTTGTGGCCCTCCGGATGATGGTAGATTCTACCCTCCATCAGCCCCACCTAGCATAGCCAATGGTCAGGCATGATGGGAGATGGAGTTCAAAATATCTGGAGGACCACAGATTCCCTATCCCTGCTCTAAAGGTCATCACTAGACCCTTGAATTGAGTCTAGATATTCAGAGGCAGTTGCCACAAAACTGGTTGTATATGTCCACACCTCCATGCATTCATAAAAAGGTGAACCAAAGCCAGTGATGACAGCTGATCTGTAAAGCAAAATTATCAGTGGTCACTGAGGAGAGGGAGGGGAATTGCTATGCTTACCTTTAGTTGCAAGGAGATGATGGTTGAGATTCCCATAGCCAGCACTGTATAGCCACACAGTTGCTGATGAGATGCCCTGTGGATGTCAGCAGCCCATGCTCACTCCAGGGTGACAGTCCAGTCAGCAACCATGTGCTTGCACAGTGCTGGCTGGGGCAGACATCACTGCATCTATCACTATCTTGTAGTGCTCCTCCTCTATTTCCCCCTTCTCCATCACCTGTCACACAGCAGCTACTGTGAGTTCCACCTAGCAATCTGCTTAATTGGAAGCCAGTACTGATTGTAACATTCTGTTCCAGCTGCAATCTTCAGGCATCCCTTTCTGAGGGGATTGATCCTGCCAAAATCTAGATAAATAGGTGCATGGCTTTTTGTATTAGACACCTTTACATGTTGCCTTTTTTAAAAACGAATGTTGGATGCCCTTTCCTGAGCTCTTGTGCAGTGGAGACTGGTGGCAGTGAATCTGCTCCTGGTTTTAGTCTGAACTTTCAAGGAGCTGTTCAAGGTGCTGAAACTAATTCCCAAAATAGGTTCAGCACATTAGACAGCTCCTTGAAAGTTCAGACTAAAACTCAGAGCAGATTCACTACTCCACTGACTCATTGGCCCTGTTCACACGTTACAATCAACGAGTGTACAGTCTGTGTACCCAGGTACAGAAGTAGTTGGACTGTACACTCATACATTTATTCACATGTAACAGTCAATGAGTGTACAGTCTCTGTTATATACACATTTGCTGCCAGGGAAAGAAAATGGCTTCAATGACACTTATTAAATGTGCCATTGAAGCAATTCCCTTTTACTGGCAACAAGGCAAGGCATGCTGGGTCTGTTATACTTCCTGAAACTGTTTCCTGTCAAGGGGTACATTCAATAGAGTTTTGGCAGAAACGGGAATGTATTTTTACACTTTTCATTTTTCCTGCAGATTCTTAAGTTTTTAAAATCAAAACACCAACTATTTAAAAGAAAATACCAGCCTGTAACTATCATAATTATAGCTATTAAGATATTACATTTTTCATTGCCTGTTATTAGAGTATGTATGTTTTTTTATGTTGGCTTTCATGGAACAATCCTATACATGTCTGTACAGCCCTATAGAGATCAGCAGGACTTACTCATAGATAAATCTGTGAAAGTGCAGACCTAAATATACTGAATATTTATATATGAAAATGTTTTGAGGAGGAGGGGGCTGCAACAAAAACAAGTTGCTTAAAAGAGTATGAACTGAAACTATTCTTCCAATATGGTACACCTGATTCTTTCTTGAAGACATCATGTGTTTTAATACACAAAACTACACTCAAAATATAAATGTGGGGGAAATTGTTTATTAATTGGGCTTTCCAGCCTTCTGCCCCCACTGTAACATACTCTGTCCCCTGGAAAGCCTTTCCTGGTATTTGGGAAACAGGAAAGCTCTGGGCTGTGGTTTGTATGGTTTTTCACTGGAATTGTTTGTAGCTCAGTATCAAAAAGTGATCATCAGTATCTCTTTTTATGATCTATGTCAGTGGTTCCCAAAATTTATGAGTATGGGACCCCCTTTATGAGCTCAAAAAATTTCATGACCCCCTCCCTCCAATAAGGCAGCTTGGCTGCCAGGAAGCCAATGTTCCATTCCTGGGCAAGATCCTGGAACGTGTGGTTGCTGACCAGCTCCAGGCGCTATTGGATGAAACCGATTATCTAGATCCATTTCAATCGGGGTTCAGGCCTGGTTTTGGCACTGAGACTGCCTTGGTCACCCTGTTTGATGACCTATGTCGGGAGAGAGACAGAGGGAGTGTAACTCTGTTGATTCTCCTTGACCTCTCAGCGGCTTTTGATACCATCGACCATGGTATCCTTCTGGAGAGGCTTGCGGAATTGGGAGTTGGAGGCACTGCTTGACAGTGGTTCCGCTCCTACTTAGCGGGTCGTCTCCAGAAGATAGTGCTTGGGGAACATTGCTCGACACCGTGGGTTCTCCAATGTGGGGTCCCGCAGGGTTCGGTTCTGTCTCCCACGCTTTTTAACATTTATATGAAGCCGCTGGGGGCGGTCATCAGGAGTTTTGGAGTGCGTTGTCATCAGTATGCTGATGACACGCAGCTCTACTTCTCCTTTACATCTTCTTCAGGTGAGGCAGTCAACGTGCTGAACCGTTGCCTGGCTGCGACAATGGACTGGATGAGAACTAACAAACTGAGACTCAATCCTGACAAGACTGAGATGCTGTTGGTGGATGGTTTCTCTGATTGGATGGTGGATATATACCCTGTCCTGGATGGGGTTACACTCCCCCTAAAGGAACAGGTGCGTAGTCTGGGAGTCATCTTAGATTCTTCCCTCACACTTGAGGCTCATGTAGCCTCGGTGGCCCGGAATGTGTTCTACCAACTTCGGTTGGTAGCCCAGCTACGTCCCTATCTGAGTAAGGAGGACCTCACATCAGTGGTACATGCTATGGTAACCTCGCGTCTGGACTACTGCAATGCGCTTTACGTAGGGCTACCTTTGAAGACGATTCGGAAGCTACAGCTAGTGCAAAATGCGGCAGCCAGACTGCTAACAAGAACTAAGTGGTCTGAGCATATAACACCTGTGCTAGCCCATTTGCACTGGCTTCCAATATGCTTCCGGGCCAGATTCAAAGTGTTGGTACTTACCTATAAAGCCTTATACGGCGTGGGACCACGATATCTGGCAGAACGCCTCTCCCGATATGAACCGGCCTGTACACTACGGTCTACTACGAAGGCCCTCCTCTGGGTTCCGACTCATAGGGAAGCCCGGAGAATGGTGACAAGATCTAGAGCCTTCTCAGTGGTGGCCCCTGAACTATGGAATGATCTACCCGAGGAGGTGCGCCTGGCACCAACACTACCATCTTTTCAGCGCCAGGTTAAAACCTTTCTCTTCTCTGAGGCATTTTAATTCCTGTTAATTCTAAATTATTATATTTTGATTTTAGACTGTACAGTTTTTTGTACAGTTTTGTATTGTGATATATTGTATTGTGTTATTTTTATTGTATTTTTAATGTTCACCGCCCAGAGAGCTGTTGCTAGTCGGGCGGTATATAAGCTTAATTAAGTAAATAAATAAAGGAAGGGGGAAAGCAGCCTTCCCTTGCAGCCTTGATTATTTTTCTTCACAAAAAGCCCTCTCATTCTGAGTAAGGGCATCAGCAGTGGCAGTGTGAGGAGATGGGAGTCAGTGGTAGTAATTCCCTCTTCTTTCTGTCAGCTTCACCCTCAGCCTCCTTTGGTGTCTGCTATATATTTTATAGGCAGATGCCTGCCTTTGGTTCGCCTGAAAGATGCTATAGCACTTCAGCAAAACTCATCCCCTCTCATTTGGAGCAAGGAGGGGTTGTCATCTGCAGCGGCAGTGGAGAACAGTGTCCAGGGAGTAGGGTTGCCAGGTTCAGGGCCTGAGACTGATCCTGTATCTTTAGGAGAAGAGAAAGTCAGCCAAGTGCAGGTGTTCTTGCAACACTGTAATGAGAAAAACCACCAGGTGGAATTATCCCTTCCCCCTGCACAACTTTTAAAGATACAGAAGACCTCTTGATTGCCAGGCCCAGCCTCCAACAGGTCTTTTGTATCTTTAAAAGTTGTGCAGGGGTGAGGGAGAATTCCACCTTGTGGTTTTTCCCATTACAGGGTTGCGAGAACACCTGTACTTGGCTGACTTTCTTTTCTCCTAAAGATACAGGATCAGTCTCAGGGATTGAACCTGACAACCCTATTGCCATCTCTGTGCCACTGCCATTCTCCCCCCCCCCATGTATCACTGCTGACCTATGTCATCAAATTATTGGAAGAGTCTTGGCTATATTTCTCTTTCTTGACCTTTAGGAGGAAATAGAAAGCACACAACAGAATTTACCTTACCATTGATTTCAATAGGTTTTAAAAGACCAAGGAAGAGAAGTATAGTGGGTAATTTCTATTGGATTTATAGAGGTACTGTAGTGTACAAGTTTTGCAAAAGGCAGTGTGGTATAGTGATAAGAGTACTGGGCTAGGGCCTGGGAGACCTGGATTCAAACCCTCATTCAGCCATGAAACTCACTGGGTGACTTTTGGGCTAGTCACCTTCTCAGCCTAAACTACCTCATAGGGCTATTCTGAGGATATATTTGGGAGGTGCAGGACTACGTATGCCACACTGAGCTCTTTGCAAGAAAGTTGAGATGTAAAGGAGATAAGGCATTACATAAGATTAAGGCTGCAAGCCTTTGCACAATTACTTGAGAGTAAGCTCCATTTTAACTGTAAAAGTTACTTTTGATAAACCTGCTTGGGATTATGTTGTTAAGATACCAGGGGTAACTATTACCCAAAATTTCTATTATTTATTGATAACTATCATTTCTGAGCAATGTGTTACCTAGCCATTCAGTTATTTTATTATTGCAGTTGTGATAGCAGCTATTATTCATTACCTGCACGGGGGGGGGGGGTTGGGGCAAGTTTTGGAATCTATTTGTGGCACTATCCTGAAAAGTAGGTGTACTAACTCGTAGCAAGCAATAATAAGAGTCACATAATGACACATTTAACAGACCTAAATTTTATAATATTTATTGATAAATCACCTAGTATTTAAAGGAAAGGATTGAGTTTAGAAGTTAAAGGCTGTAATTCTATATTCACCTTCACTTCAGGAGTAAGCCCATTAAACTCAGTGGAACTTCTGAATAAACATTGCTGGGACTGCACTGTAACTTCAGATTCCTAAGTCTTTCTCCCCATCCCCTTTACTAGGTTACTGGTACATCCTCCCACCTTCTCTCAAGATAGCAATTTTCACTTGTCTGAGCCCACAGGGGTCACACAAGCTCTGCTTCACAGTCTTAGGGTCCCCCCACAAGTCTTTTCATTACGTTTCTGTTGTTCTTTCACCTCTTCCTACATTCCCCTTAAAGTGATGCTGCAATCCTATCTCAACCCCACTTACCTGGGAGTAAGTTCCACTGAGCTCAGTGGGACTCACTTCTGAGTAAACATGGCTAGGACTGGACTGGGAGCAGTCACACAGGCAAACTCCCCCCTTTCTCTGTCCCCCCAACTGTTTCTTCTAAGGGGCTGGAATCCTAATCCTTCTTACCTGGGAGTAAGTCCCACCAAACTGAATGGAATTTACTTTAGAGTAGGCATGGGGTTAGGATTGTACTAGGCATGTAATTAAACTTAATTTTGTAAAAATTAATGTAAACAGTCCTTGCCTAGCTCTAGCTTCTCTGACAGAACACTTGCTTTTTTTAGGCAATCCTAACTCCACTTACCTGTGAGTAAGCCCCATTAAACTAAGTGAGACTTACTTCTGAGTAGATGTTTTAGAATTATATTGCGAGCCCTCAGAATCTCTGCCCCTTCTCTCTCTTCACTAGCTTTCTGATTATTGCTTCCTTCTGCCCTTCTCTCAAGATAGCAATTTTCATTTGTCTGAGCCCACAAGAGGCTTAAACTCCACTCCATTTAAGTTTGTAAAACAAACTTAGTTTTTAAGCCTACCTCTAGCTTCCTGGTAAGTCTCTCTCACATTTTTAGTCACTCCATTTACCTGGGAGTAAGCCCCACTGAACTCAGTGGGATTTACTTCTGAGTAGACATTTTTAAAATTCAAATGTGAATTCTCCAAAGCTTTCTCCTCTCCGCCATTTTCCCCTTCCTTTCCTCAAACTCAGCACACAGAAGCACTGAACTCAATGGGACTTACTTCTGAGTCGACTTTTAAAAAATTGCAGAGAGTCCTTCAAAGGTCCCCCCCCCATTTTTTGCCTCTTTCCTTTCCACAAGCTCATTCATTGTTTCAGGCTGGTCTCCCCTCTTTCTTGTCCTTGCTTCCATTTTAGCTTTATTCCTCTTTCCCACTCTGTGGCTCCAGCAACTGACGTTTCCTTGAGCTGATTGGCAGCAGCAGCAGCTGCTGCTAGAACAAAGGCTCAGGCTGTGTGTGTGGGAAACTAATTGCTCACGATCAGCTCCACGTGGACAGCATGCAGGGAGAATCAACACGTGAACAAAAGACATATTTTTTCAGGGTTTCTACCTGGATACAGAGTGAAGTGTGAATACCCCCATTGTATCCATTGCTTTTGTGGGCTACCTGTATGAAGATGACATCCAATGCTGAGGTGTCCCTAAATAAGCTCCCTGAGCCCACATGAAAACCTAAAATTATATATCTTCTCAAATTCAATCTTTTATAGAAATTGATTGCATAGCATAAAAATGTTCATTTTCGGTATGAAAACGGCTATGTTGTACAGAACTTCTTGTTCCAGGTGGAACACACTGCAGTCCCACACTTTCCTGGGAGTAAGCTCAGGAAAGGGCAGAGTTGGAGAAACTTTTTGGCCTAGCAAGCCAGATATATCTTTTTTCACCCCACAGGCCAAATTTGACAGGTGGGCAGGGTTCCACCCATCACATTTTACCCACAGAGTGGGAGATGGTGTGCTTCTCCAGTGTGTTCCCTGAAGGGAACATGCTGTCAAAATGGCCCCCAGCAGAACTGAAGCCCACCCCCACTCATCAGCAGATTTACAGGTGGGTGAGGTTTGGGGAAAATGGTCTCACAGGCCACACTGGCAGACCAAGTTGGACTGTGGGCTGCAGGTTCTTCCCCCCCCTTTATGGGGTAATTTTTGTCTCTATGTAGTGATCCCTGAGAGCCCCCAGTGATACATTCATGCTACAAATATCCTTCATGTAGTGGGATTTCCACACCTGGTTGCTGTAATCATGGGAACTGTCTATCAAGAAGCAGAACTGCTTTCATAGAGTTCAATGTTCTCCATAAACATGCATTATTAACATGCATTGACTGGAAACAAAATCTGCAATCTCTATCAGATTACAATCTGTGTAATGAATGGGTGCAAGAAACCTAAGCAACATGGTTCAAACTATGACAATGAAGTTTAAATAGAGCTATATGGAATACCTACACTAATTTAATTGATAAAGCACCCTTGGGTAGACAAGGTATTTTCTTCAATATTTATTACCTGTTTGTTGCCTGGGGATAATCTGAAGCAACCTCTATCTGCAACTGTCACATGACCCTTTTGCCATGGGGAACCATTTTCAGCCTGAGGGGAACCTTCAGGAGGCTGCATGCCAGTGGTGGGTGGAGCCTAGGAGTGGGGGAGGAGTTTGCCAAACTCAGATTTGAAAGAGGACTCACTTCATTTGATCTGGGCAGATCATGAGCCACATTGGCTGATGGATCCACTTCAGATTTTGCAATCTGGTGTTCTGACAGTTTCACACTGTCTTCATTTCTCTAAAAATGTTTTGCTCTTTTAAACTTTTCAAAATAGGGCATCCAGCTGCCCACAGCCTGAAGCAACTAGCATGTGGGCCTCCCTGCCACTGTGTGCTTGGAGTGCAACTACAAGAACTCCACATTTGAATGGTGGGACTTGATGATGTTTTGTTGCTCTGATGGGGGATTATGTGGGGAAAACCCTGGGGGCAGCCAAGTTTTATTCGCACCTCCTAAGAGTGACAGAACACCACCATGATGGTTGGAGCAGCTTTTTGCCAAGGACATCTTTAGTACCAGGGTCATAAAAAATTGAACTTTTTAAAATGGGAAGGAGTCAGCTTCAGTGGGCCCCCATCATTTGTCCAACCATACTGGGTGCTGATACCATTCACAATCATTAAATAGGAAACTATAGACTTGTAAATGCCAAATCAGATGCACACAACTGTACAACTGTAATTTCACAAAATCTAACATAGAATAAACTCTATATGAAGATGCCTTTTTTAAAAAAATAAAAGAGGGCATTTCAAAATTAATTCCACAACTTATATATTTGGTTTTCTGGTAAATTTAGAAATTGCTGTGAATTTTCAACTCACCTTTACTAAAAATACATTAACTGATATTATGTGGGCCAAGAACAATACAATTTGGCCTAAATACGGTTATACAGCATTTATATGACTCACTTTAGTTAGCCTATTGGAAAGGGAGTTGGGGATTTTCTAGCTACAGCATCATATAAAGCTCCTGAGACTTTGGCCTTTTGATTAGATTTCTAGAAAGCTTTCAGCTGGAGACAAGTAAATCATTTTTTTAAAGCTAGAAATGAATTAGGAGTGACCTAACTGACCAAAGAAGATATGGAGCACTGTCAAGAAAGATACGATTTGTTTAAAAAAAAAAAAAACCTCTCATCAATTCTGCTGATAATTAAATGTGCAGAACTAGGGAAGAAGCAGAACAGAAGCCAATAAAAGACTCCTATTGTAGGATAAAGTCAGGGAAGGGAAGGCACAGAAAGCAGACTTGGGATGGGGTATTCTAAAAGGACCAGGAATTAATTAAATTAGAACAGCCATGCTGGTTAACGCTGATGGGAGCTGGAGTTGAACAACATCTGGAGGGCCACAAGTTCTCATTCCTGCAATATATGAAACTTTAGCCCTTCTCACCTCTGCAGCTCTTGATAATATACATCTCCTGTCTCTGCTCCAGGGGTAGCCAATGTGGTACCTTCCAGATGTTGCTGGACTACAGTTCCCATTGGCCTCAGTAAGCATGGCCAGCTATCATGGGTGATGGGAGCTGCTGTCTAACAACAACTGCTCTATTCATTCCCTCCCCCACTTTGCCTTCTCCTCATGTCCCCAGTTTGGCCTTCCTCCTCAGTCTTCTTATTTCCTAGCCAGCTTTCACTGACCTGCTGCCTCTTCTGGCTCCTACCTCCTCTTCAGTAGAAGAGCTGTACATGTCATCTCAGGTGGACTGATACCTATTGGGCAAGAAAAGCCTGACTAGCTGCATGGTTAGATGAAAGCATAGCTTATCCTGCATATTGGCACTGCCCACCATCATCCAAACCTGCTCTTTTCTCAGGGCCAGCAGGCTGCCACGTAAATCCTTAATTGTACCTGGCAATTTGCCAGCTTGATTGTGCCTTATTTAGTTCTGGAGGGCCCCAATGTTTTAGCCCTACATATGGTGCCTGAGTCAATAATCCACAAATTCTTCCAGATACTGAAAAAAGCCAACCCTCAGACTTCTGAGTTCTGGAACTGCTTGCTATTTATTTTGTCAAACGATGCAAGGTTTCTGTATCTACAGTTGCAAGGCTTCTATCACAATTTATTGCATGGCACTTTCATGTGGTTTGACTTAGCTGTACTTGTTTGTTGTGATGACATTAGGAGGCCGCAAAGCTTGATGGTAAAGTGAAAGGCTTTGCATGCGTGTTCTATGTTCACTCACCAGCTAAAGATATTATATGTTAAGTTGAACAGGTAAGGGAAAAACATATATTTATAGGACATGATGCAGCACAAGTTGAGCATTTTAAAGTCCTACTGGTTTAAAGAGGGTAGACCTAAGGGCATGCATAAATTGTTTGATAAGTTATATTATGGGGATGGGGAACCCATGACCTTCCAGATGTTGAGGAACTACAGCTTTCATTATCCCTGAACATTTGCATAATTGGCAGGACTGATTTATTTATTTATTTAATTAAATTTTTATACCGCCCCATAGCCGAAGCTCTCTGGGCAGTGTACATCAAGATAAAAAACATTTCATATACAATTAAAAACCACATGATCAACAATAAGGACATACAACAGTGACTAAAAAGTTAAAACATAATTAAATCCATACTGAAATGCCAATAAATAGACAATACAAAATACCAAAATACAAAGTGTTTCAATGCAAAACTAAAATACTAACATACTAAGATGTTAGGATGTTAAAAAGCCTGAGAAAAGAGGAAGGTTTTCACCTGGTGCTGAAAAGATAGTAGCGTAGGTGCCAGGCATACCTCATCAGGAAGGGTGTTCCAAAGTTTGGGGGCCACTACCGAGAAGGCCCTCTTTCTTGTAGTCGCCTTCCGGGCGTCTCTCTGAGTAGGCACCCGGAGAAGGGCCTTCGATGTTGAGCGCAGTGTATGATATGAGTTGGAGTCCAAATCATCGGGTGGCACAAGTTCCCCATCCCTTCTGTATGAAATCACAATATGTGTGAAATTATATTAATTGATTGCTCTATTTTCACTAGGATTACACTAGCATTAATTACTGCATTTCCCTAGGATTTTTATGGGTTGTTTTTTTTAAAAAAAAATTAAATCTGGATTGTTCAAATTACATGCTGAAACTTGAAAATCTGATTTATTTTTTTAAAGGCAAATATTTCCAATTTTTCCTGGTTTTTCATGCTGGATTTAAAAACCTGGTATTCATTCAGCCTGTCCCTCTTGCTTGTCTACTTAAAGAATACTTAGCAAAGAATAAAAGTGGAACAAAATGATTGTTTTGTAAAAGACATTTTGATATTGTTTGACACCTCTGAAAATGGCTTAAGAACACAGAAAGCTATCTTATACCAAGTCTGATAGTCCACCTAGCTCAGTATTGTCAACACTGATTGGCAATCGCAACAGAGTTTCAGGCAGGGCTCCTTCCCAGGTGTACTTGGAGATGCCAGGGATTTAACCTGGGATTGAACCTTCTGCATGCAACACATATGCTTTACTACTGAACTATGACACTTTCTCTATCTCACTTGCATTCCAAAAGAGCCATGTATTCACATCTAGAGCAAGTTGTGCATGTGACTTTGGTGTTTTAAAATTCAAGCTTCATTCCCTTACAGTTAATTGCATACATCTTTGGAGAGTTCCCTAACATTCAGGATGCATTTGGGCAGAGCTTGGAAAAGTTACTTTTTTGAACTACAACTCCCATCAGCCCCAGCCAGCATGGCCACTGGATTGGGCTGATGGGAGTTGTAGTTCAAAAAAGTAACTTTTCCAAGCTCTGCATTTGGGATAATATATTGGGATGTAGTAGGTATAGGGCCTGAAGTCATTTGATCCCAGCCCCTATGCCCCCCCCATGAGGTTGCACCATTTGGTATTGAAGAATGCTCTATGATTAAAAATTTGACAACAACCTTGGCTAACATGGAGAGCAAAATAATGAGGTTGACTCCAGGCATCACAAGTGGATTCCTATTTGTGCTTTGAATGTTAAAAGGGTTTCATTCTTAACTCATACACATGAAATGTGAATCAAAACTTTGTCACTGGCTCTACTCTTTCACTCCATTTCCTTGGGCTAAACTAGACATTATTGCTGTTGTCTAGTTTACATGGCTGTTGCCCCAAAACAAAAGAGTGCCTGCACATCTAATCCCCCTGTCTCTAGAACATGCAGTAAAACTTGACCATGTTTTGGGGCATCATAAGCCTCTTTCATACATGCATCATGAATACAATAATTGTGAGAAGGAAGGAGAGGAGAGGGCCCCACCTGTCATGTGCGTCACTGATCCTACTGATCACTGATCTTACCCCAATATATGTTCATTGAGCGGGATGTGTGAAAGTAGTGCCTATGCATGGACTGTTGTAAATGGGTAGGTCATGCTGCCCTTGGCTCCTACTGAGAAGAAGGGTGGAATATAAATCTAATAAATAATACATAAATAAACTGGGACCAAACACAGAATATGTGGACATAAGGAAGTTCTACTCAAGATTATTGGTGTCTGTGTGTGTGTGTGAAGAACTAGTCATATGATTTCTATGTTTAGTGGTTAAGCACATATTTAGGGTAAAGTCTTAGCCCTATAGGTTAAATCCAGTGGGTTGTATTCAACTCCTACTCAAAACAGACCCACTGAAATCAATGAATCTAAGTTAGTAATATCTATTAACTTCAATATGTTTGCTCTGAGTAGGTATAGTACTGAATACCACCCAATGAAATCATTGTACAAGTGAAATGACTTCTGCTAGCACAATGGAACTTCTCCTCCCTGTCCATTTCTTGCCCACCCAAAATCTGTGCATGTTATTTCTGTCCAGAGGGTTTGGAGAAAACCCAGAGCAGTTCTGGGGGATGCCTGGGGAGTAGGGGAAGTTCTATTCTGCACATGTAATGACTTTGTTGAATTCAATCCTATATCTTCAAAACAAAAATGGCTACTAATCCTGATAGCTATGTTCTACATCCACTGTCAGATGCAGTATGCTTCTGAATTCCAGTTTCTGGGAACTTCAAGAGGGAAGAGTGCTATTGCACTCAGGTCTGGCTTCTGGGCTTCCTATGGGCTTCTGGTTGGCCACTGTGAGACCAGGATGCTGGACTATAAAGTCAGCTGGCCTGATCCTGCAAGTTTCTTAAAATTTGATAAGGGATTGCTTCAGTGAAGATGGCAACCAAAAACGTCAAGTCAAATTCAATGAGTGCTTTGAATGCATTATTTTTCTGTCATTGTTGTAAAGAAATCCATACCAATATGACTTACCTTGAACATAAGATTTTGCATGTGAATCCATCCTCAGACTCCCAATTTTATGTGGTGTGTGGAAAGGGGAAAATATAGGACATGTTGAGTTAGTGACAGTGTTTGAAGCAAAAAATCTTACTGCAATTAAGATGAAGAATTTGCATACTGACACAGGAAGGAAATGGATCAATCTTGTACCTTCAAAGGGCAATAAGGTATAGCATTTAAGAAAAAAGCCATTCTACATTAGTAGAGTTCCTGAGGTATTTTCAAACAAAGGCATTTGACATTTTAAAGGATTACAATGTGTCAGAGTTGTTAGAAGTGACATTATACTTCGGATCTGAAGACCTGAGGAGCGCTGCAAAATGAATAAGCAAGTGTTACTTTGAGAAAATGATCAGGCAACTAACAATAAACCTATTCCCATTAAAGGAAATTGTCCACATTTTACATGAAGTTGACACAAGCCAACCAAAGACAGTTATCCTGAGAAAATGAAAACAGTATCTGGAATACTGATTTGTGGCCATGAAGATAAGCTAGAGATTTACAAATCCTCTTAAAAATCACTATTACTCAATAGCCAGTAATTTCTGATTATGTGTTCCTCAGAAATGCTGGCTCCAAGTGATGTTGCCCTGTCTCTTAAATGCCTTAAAACATAATTAATATGGTCTAAGTTTGATTCTGTCCTTTAAAACAAAGGTGTCTAACCCATGGCCCATGGGTAACATAATCTCTAAAGAGTTTTTGTGTGTCCCAAAGACTCCCCTCATGTGTCTTTTCTTTTTTTAAAAAAACAAAATCTTTTCCAAAAATATTTTTAACTACCCCTATGGGTTCCCTGCATTTTATTTATTTTTATTAAAAAAAATCTCACAGATTCTAACATGAAATAGCACGTTTAAAACTTTTAACACACTTCAGGTGAAGATCACCCCCCCCCATACACACTGTGTCTCAAAAAGCAACTATTATAAGGTGACTTTGGTTTTATGTTGGGAAATGTTTGTAAGAAACAAAAAAACTGAAACATGTTGCTTTCCCTGTGCTGTGGAAGCTCCCAGTTTACACAGATGAAATAAATTGCCCTACTGAGGACACAATTACCTTACCAGTGGCCTCCACCTGTGAACCATTAATATTGCTGTCACATTGTCAGGATAAAAACCCCACTGTTGAAGAATCATTGGTCAGGCTGTGGATTTGAAGGAAAATGAAGACCAAAGAGCATTCTACAGAACTGAGAGATAATGTAATACATGCATAGATTAGGGAGAGGGTACAAAATTATATCCAAGTGTTTGGATATCCCAGTGAACACAGTTGGGTCAATAACCAGGAAGTGGAAGCTGCATCAGACCACCCAGGCACTGGCAAGAAAAGGCCGTCTCTCAAAACTCAGCACTCGAACAAGAAGGAGAGTTGTGAGAGAAGCCACAGAGAGGCCAACAATCACTTTGGAGGAGCTAGAGTTCAGTGGCTGGAGTGAAGGAATGGTGCACCAGTCAAGCATATCAAGAGCTCTGCATAACACTGGCTTGTATGCGAGGGTGGCAAGAATGAAGCCGTTACTAAAAAAGTACCATCTGAAAGCACACCTGGAGTTTACCAGAAAGCATGAGAGTGCCCCAGCTGCAATGTGGGAAAAGGTTTTGTGGTCAGATGAGACCAAGATAGAGCTTTTTGGCCAAAACTCAAAGCGCTATGTGTGATGCAAACCTAACACTGCCCATGCCTCAAGACACACCATCCCTACAGTGAAGTATGGTGGTGGCAGCATTATGCTGTGGGGATGCTTCTCATCAGCAGGAACTGGGCATCTTGTTAAAATTGAAGGAAGAATGGATGGAGCAAAATGCAGGAAAAGACTGCAAGAGATGCTTCAGTCTACTAAAAAACTGAAGCTTGGGAGGAAATCCACTTTTCAGCAGGACAATGATCCCAAGCACAAGGCCAAAGCAACATTGCAGTGGCTCAAGAACAAAAAGGGGAATGTCCTACAGTGGCACAGGCAAAGTCCTCAATCCCATTGAGAATCTGTGGTGCTCTTTGAAAATTGCAGTCCACAAGCCATGTCCAACCAACCTGAATGACCTGGAGTGAAGAATGGGCCAAAACCCCTCCAACACTCTGTGCAAAGCTGGTACATACCTACCCCAAAAGACTTAAAGCTGTTATTGCAGCGAAAGGTAGCCCTACCAAATATTAAGGGGGGTTTGAATACTTATGCAACCAACATGTTTCAGTTTTTTTTGTTTCTTACAAACATTTCCCAACATAAAACCAATGTCACCTTACAATAATTGATTTTAAGTTTCAGTGTTTCAAAATAAAATATCATACAGAACGAAATTGCAATGTACCATTTGTAATTCAGTAATAGGAGAGCTTTGAGGGGTCTGACGGTGGGCAAGATGGCAGTCCGTAATGTAGCTCGCTCTTATCTCTTCTGTTTGTTTTAAATCTCCAGCTTCTAATCTTTCTGTTCCCGGCTTGTTTTGTCCATTTAATACAACATTCAACTCCAAAGTTCTCAAGGGGCCCAGAGATTCCCGGTCTAATCGTTTGTAAACTTCCAGAGGCCCTATTTTGTCTGGAGAGCCCTAATCCAACAACTCGGCAGGGAGCCGGATGAACTTTGCAGTTTACAAGCCTTTATTGGTATTTGAAGGGAAAAGCCTCTGCAGGCGAACCGCCAAGAGAGGTGATAAGGGCCTGCCAGCTCCTGGGGAACTAGGTCACAGAGTCCAATTTATCAGGGTTAAAAGTCTTCAGGCGGTCAAGGCCGTGGCCTATTTCCCCTTCCCTTTTTATCTCTTTTTCTCTCCCCGTTTTTACCTTCATTTGGGCAATCTCCCTGATACCATGGTGCTCACCAGAAAGGGATATAGAGACCAGGGAATTGCAGTGACCATGGGAGAGGTCGCTTCAAAGCTGTGGGCGCAACAAACAAAAATCACCCAGTTTTTCCTACTCACAGAGGAAGATTTTGAGCTTGAAGAGGCACCCTCGTCTCCACCTCCTTCCTCAAATATCCATCTGGACTGGACTTTGGATTATAAAACCAACTTTACTGGACTAAGGGAGGATTTTGCCTCCGCGGACTTAGCAGCTGAGCTGGCTGCAGCTGAAGACTTCTCATCGCTGCAGGCTGAGAAAGATAAACAACTAAAGGGTTTGACAAACAACCAACTGATAGAGTCGATAGGTAGTTCGGGCTCAGAGAACCAGAAGGACACTCCCCGAATCATCAATAGTGACTTCTGGCTCTAAAGCCCCTATTGAAGGCTTGATTTTCCTGATGCTGGAGGACTTTGAGCACGTAAAATCCTTCCTAGCTGAATGCAACCATCTCCATTTCTAAAAAGGCAGACCAGTCCAATGGGGGGAGAGCTCTGGCCCTAGAGCGAGAAGTGTGGGCTCCCAAACATCTGAGCCCTTCCACAGGCCGGGGTGGCATGCAGTCAAACATCTAATAATAAAAGTACCTGTGTCTGGAGGAAGGGCATTCTAAAGAAGAGCAAAAACATCAAAAATCCCAAACCCCTACGATACAGGAAAATGAGGTTTAACCAACTCTTCAAATTACTAGATGGGCCCACAACCCAGGAATCAGCATCAAAATCTAAGGAGGAAACCAGGCACAAAGGGACTTATAGCGCTCCTGCCCCAGCTTGTCCTACCTCACGCACCTCCCCTTTACTGTCCTCCCTACCACAGCCATCTCAAGAAGTGAACTACCCAAAACCTGAAGGGCTTTTATCCCAACATAAGCGTAAACTCCACCTGCTAGATATATTAGAGACAGCCCTTTCCGGCCAGCTACACACAACAAGCATAGTTTGCATTGACTACCTGTTTTACAACTACTGGAGTGCACATGCGGTGGTCACCTTCAGGGACTGGAGTCTGGCTAAAATGGTGCACGATCATAGAAATGCCTTCCTTGCAAGAGGGATTACAGTCTTAAGGCTTTTTGAGAATGTGGCGCCTCCCCTGGCATTATATCCTTCTCACCTCCCTCCTCTAAAAAACGATCAGGGAAATGAGCCCCATGCCCCCACCAACCTGATAGATTTAGCTATTTCAACAGACCCTGTGCATCCACCCCAGGGTGCTGTTAGCCTCCCTACACCCCTCTCGAATAGGAGCTCTATAAACAAGGAGCCTGTCCCTCTCGACAATGAAGAGACGCAGCTGGTAGAATCCTTTCATGCCTTGCCTATAGAAGACCAAAATGAAATCATGCTGAAGCTGGACCTGTTAAAATCTCACCTGGAAAATCTGCAAGCTAAGCAACTTAGCTCTACTTGCAAAAGGGGGCCACAGCGGGGCCAGGCACCAGCCGCATCCAACCATTGGACTTCTGAGATGAGCCCCGGCCGTAAGGGGACATGCCTCTCGGTCCAACAGACAGCTGTGGAAATCAATCCAGCTACCTACAAAAACAACCAGACTGGCGTCAAGAGCACCCCAGTCCTCTCCGCTGCCAATGACAATCTAGAGCCACCTTATCGATCCTCATGGCTTGATATGTGTTTCCTTGAGAATGGTGAAATGGGCTCCCCCGGAAGGGTAGCGGCCCCTAATGACTTCCCCCCTCCCATACCGGGATTTTCAACTCTAATGTCAGCAGGGTGAGCCCATCCTTAGAGGCAATCACCCCCTTAGAGGACGCCTCAAAATGATGGAAAGAGCATTCCTCCCTTATTGATCCAACTGAGACCCCAGGCCCCGCAGTATGGATTTCGAATCTCTACGTGACGCAATCAAGGAGATGTGCAGGAAATGAACTTCTTTCGCCTGGAGCCAACCAGCCCTGCATGCCCCTGCCAGAGGTCAAGGCCAAGGGTCTGTTACACCTGCAGGATCAATATAATTCCTCTACTCTTATGGGGGAGCTGCATGGAGAAATCCCCCCAGACCATAACGGGGGGGCCCTGTCCCCTCCCAGCAAAGTCCAATTATGAGCCAGGACGATAAACCTCTTATCCTGGAATATTGCAGGTTGGCAGAACAAACTGGTGGACCTGGATTTCATCCTCTATTTACAGTCCATTGATATTGTCTGCCTTCAGGAGACCTGGCTCCTGGAAAATAACTCTCTCCAACTACAAGGTTTCAGATCCTGGGAGCAACCCGCTGTGAAAACTTTCCACCTAGGCCGAGGTAGCGGAGGACTGGCCATTCTGATTTCCACCATTCTGGACGTGCACGTCTCTGAGGCCCCTGGGCCCATCCCCAACATTTGCCAGGTTTTAATCATTCAGGGCCGCTCGGTGCCCCCCCTTTTATGTGTCAATGTCTACCTACCCCCCCAATCCTCCAGATGTACACCGGTGCACTGGAGTGACTTTGAGGCCCTTGTGGATACCCTCCTGACTGAATACCCTTCTCATTTGCTACTCATCTGCGGTGACTTCAACGCTATGATGGGAAATAGCTACCTTCTGCTGGGGAAAGAACTCTGGCTTGATCCTGGTGAATTAGTCAGCTTTCCCTGCGAGTCGCATGATAAGTCAATCAACAAGTACAGACAAGCATTCTTTTCCCTAATTTTTAAATTCCAGCTGGTGTGTATTAATGGATCCTTTCTTGATCACTCCAAGGGATATTTCGCTTACATCTCTGAGAAGGGAGCCAGAGTCATAGATTACATACTTGGGTCATCTTCCATCGTCCCCTTCACCCAAGGTATGACAATAGATGATAGAGCGGAAAGCGACCATCTTCCACTCAGGCTCAGCCTTCATTTCCTGAATTTCTTCCCCACTATGGTGACCAACTCTAAAATGCCAGGCCATCTGGAGGGGGCAAGATGGCTTAAATGGTCCTTGGAAATCAACGCTAACATAGGCGGAATGTTTGAGTCAGATAAACTTTTACAGCTCCGACCCCTGGCAATTGAAACCCCTGGGTCCATCTCTTGGACCTATCAGGACATCATTAGTGCTCTCAGACCCCTAGTGTCTTCAAACTTGACAGACAAATCGCCTAGCGGCCCTCAGTCATGGTTTGACAGAGAATGCGTAGTTAAGAAAAGAGAGCTGCATCAATTAACCAGGGCAATAATGCGCAATGGCTCTGACGAGGCCATCTCACTCCTGCAATTACGCTGGAGAGAGTACAAAGCGATGCTCAAAGGGAAAAGAAGGGTCTTCTTTACCAATATTGGAAGGCCCTGGGCCTTGCCCTATCCGAAGGGAACGATCCTAAGTTTTGTAATTTGATCTAAGGAGGTTTCTCACAGAACCACTTCCAGGTAGTCCCTCCAATTCTCCCCGAAACCTGGGCCTCTCACTTTTTGGGCATCTTTGGCAGCAATGAAACCTTGTCCCTGGCTCCATCTAGGAACATCCCTAATTCCCCCCCCGGCCACCCATAACCACAGCTGAAATAGTGAATTTAATTTCATCGCTCTGCCCTGGCAAGGCTCCAGGAGAAGACATGATTCCCCCAGAGGTTTTTCTCCTGGATGCCAACTGGTGGGCACCAGTACTAGCCACTTTATTGTCGCACATCAATTAAACCAGAGATATCCCCCCAGGTTGGCATCTTTAAGAAGGGAGATGCCACAGACCCACAAAATTATAGACCTATCAGTCTATTGGATGTGACCTCCAAACTTTACAGGCACTACCTTTTAAATAAGCTCCTTAGGTGGGACGCTAACCACTCTGTTCTCCACAAGGAGCAAGCAGGATTTAGGAAGGGCAGGAGTACTGTCGACCATGCATTTGTTTTGCAGCACCTAATATGCAAAACCACCAAGGGCCCAACTAAGTCCCTTTTTTTGGCATTTGTAGACTTCACCTCAGCTTTTGATCTAATAGATAGAGATTTGTTATGGCACAAATTGGACCAGACAAATATTTACAAAAGACTGCTCTGGCTCATCCAGTCCCTTCACCAGGCCAATACCTTGCGGGTCCATGTGGGCCTGCAAGGCACACTATCTCGAGCCATACACACTGAGAGAGGAGTTAAACAAGGCTGCATTTTGGCCCCTTTTTTATTTAACTTCTTCATTAATGACATCATCCCTGGGATGACCTCCCCTTCCTTTTTTCCTCCATCAGCTGGCAATCAAAAGATCCCATTACTGCTTTATGCTGATGACCTGGTATTACTATCCCTGAATAAAATTGGACTTAAAAGGATGTTAGCCCAGCTCAGCACTTTTTGCAAGGAGCAGCATCTGTTAGTTAATTATTCCACAACCAAGATCATGGTTTTTGGCAAGAGGAGGCCCAATTCCAACGGGGTCCTTAACGGGCACCAACTGGAACAGGTCCATTTATTCAAATACCTGGGACTGTGTTTCAGCGAGAAACTCTCATGGAAGTCCCATGTGAAGACAATTAAACTCTCAGGTGATAGATCGCTAGGCCAGCTCAGAAGGTTTTTATATGCAAGAGGGGACCAAATTGTTAACCCCATGCTCAAGGTCTTCACTGCTAAAACTGTAGCTCATATGCTTTATGGGGCAGACCTGTGGGGGGAAACTGTTAAATACGAGATAGATGTCCTGCAAAATAAGTTCATGAGGCAGATATTGGGACTCCCCCACAGGGACCCAGCAGCTCACCTCAGAGTGGAGCTTGGTCTCCCCACACTTGCAGCCAGAATTGATTTAGCCTATCTTAGATACTGGCACAGTATATATAGGATGGATGAGCATTCCCTCACTAAACTTTGTTGGTCGGGGCAGCTTAGGAAGGGGGGTGGGCCCATCAGTGCCAAGTAAAATTGGAGATGTACAATCTATCCATGAGGGAATTTCTAAGCCTCAGTCCACATGCCCTCAGAAATTGGATCTTCGATTATGATGCGTGTCAATATCCCCTTGGTATCCCCTATTCAAAGTTAATCATGCCAGATCATACTATTTGGAGGCTTTGTCATATGTCCCCCTCTGTAGGGCTTTCACAGAACTCAAGTTCCAAATGATGCCCTCAGCCTACCTCGATGGGAGATACCTGGGGATCCCAATCAAGAAACGGAGATACATCTATGGGTGTAACTGTATAGAAGACATCTCCCACTACTTGCTACAATGCCCATTGTACGAGTATCCCAGAAGGAAATTCTTGGCCCGATACATCCCCTTGCCCTCTGGCAATCGCTCCCGGGAGCTGATAGTGGAGCTCCTAGGTGACAACGTTAAACAAGTAACACTTTCTGTGGCTAACTTTGTGCTGGCTGCCAAGAAGTTGTGAGCGAGTCACATCAAGACCCACAACATCTTGTGATTTCCCTCTAACTCCGGCCTATTTTAGTCTATTTGATGTTTTAACCCACTTTTATTGTAAAAAATTTTTTTTTGTATTTTGCAAAGGCCTATGGCTATACGCAATAAAGCTTGTTGTTGTAGTAAGACACTTTTTTCTCAGTATTTAACACCTTAAATCCAGACCTGGATTCAATCAGATGAAAGTGGAAAGCAGAACTAGAGACTTGCATAATGCCTGCAATAATGGATAAAAGCTCTGCAGAACATCAAGTCAGCCGCTTGTGATATTAGAATGCGAGTACTGCTACTAGGGCTGTGCTCTGTATTCAGATGAAGCCCGATTAACAAACTGAATTGGGCTTATCCAAGAGTTATTTTTTATTGTACAAATTGGGCTCAGTCACTTGCTGCTTCATACAGGGCAGATAAAGCATTTCCAGAAATATGTTAAAAAAGTTTATTTTTATTTTTTTTAAAAAACAAAACAAAAGTAGAGCTTACATGTCAATGTTTGCTGACTGTCAGGCTGTGTTACATTCTACACACACATACACCCCACACTGAGACATGAATGGCGGGGGAGGGGATGCATTTAGACAGCTCTTCCTGCAAATCAGAACAGAGAAATTGTTGGGTAAGGAGGGAGGGTTCTTTGCTGTCCAATTGTGCTTTGTGTGGCTGGATAAGACTGATTCATATTTGTTTTCTCTTTGCTTGACTCAGTCAGCTGTTGTTAGTTCTGCCTCTGATCAGAACGCAATGCTTTTGGAGAGTCCCTATAGCAATAACGCTTGTTTCTTAAGCCCATCTGGTTTATCTTTTCCCCATCTATTACAATTGTGTTTGTGTGTGTTAGTGGTGTGCATATTTTTAAAGGTTCCTAAGCTTACATTTTCTTTTCCAACCATTCCATACCCCACCTTCACTGTTATGAATCTGATTTGTTTTTGCAGCCTAATTCTTTCAGGTTTTAGGAGCCGTCCACACATCACCAGCTGTATTTGTTTGAATTGTTTCACACTTATCTCTTTAATTAGTTTTTGACTAGCCACTTAGCTACCTTGTGTTTGACCCTAAAAGGCAGGCTACAAATGTTTTAAATAATAATATTTTTTTAAAAAATGATAGATGAATAAATGAAAATTTGTTTTGTTTCTTAAGGCAGATGGGTAGTATAATAAGCAGATTTCTTATTGAGAATTGAGGATCTACTGAGAAAGATTTCTTTCCATACCCCTCCATTTACTGTTCTCCTTATCTCAGACTTTACTAGCTCTTTATGAATATTATTTAAACAGCTGGTAATGAATTATAGCTTGAAGGGGACTCAAAGAAAAGACAGACCTGGCCAACTCCAAATCTTATTCTCTTCCCACTGATGATGATGATGATAATTTACTTCATTTGCTGACCTTAAACCATAAGAAACAGCCAGCTTATGTGATATAGTCTAGGAGAGTACACAATTTTTATTACCTAGCCAGCTACAACTTGTGGACACTTCTTAGCCTTAGCATTGACATGACTGAATGAGCACAGTCTTGTTCAAAAACATTTTCTTGAAAAAGCAAGCTACCCAGCCAAAATTTGGCAGGGTTAATCCCCTCTTTAGGGGCTACCATATATCTCAACTTCATGCCCCTTTGTCAAAAAACAAGAAATGCATGGCTCTTTTTGTTTTGCAATTAAAGTTCATGGGATTTCTGGATATTTATAATATCCAGATCTGGATCAGGTTGGAAAGGGTACACATATATACAGACTGAATTGCACTTTATTTGTATTGCTGATGAAATTTAAAGAGGTAGGCACAAAAGCAGGACTACAGCTGAACATCAAGAAGACTAAAGTAATGACAACAGAAGATTTATGTAACTTTAAAGTTGACAACGAGGACATTGAACTTGTCAAGGATTATCAATACCTTGGCACAGTCATTAACCCAAGTGGAGACAATAGTCAAGAAATCATAAGTTGCAATCGACTTGAAGGCACATAACAACAAAATATATCAAGGCCAAAAATAGGATTGGGGAGGCCCATGCATTACCCTAACTCCTATTATTAATACGTCAATCCTAGTAGATACCAGCACAATTTAAGTGCCTGGGTTTTTGCCCACAGACAAATGCTGGGGGCTCATAGGGCCACAATCAGACTTGACACACCTCTGTGGGAATGCCCAATCATCAAAACCTTCTGGAAGAAGTGCAAACTAGTAATAATTTGTTCTTAGAACAATCCCTAGAAAAAGGAGATGTCAGTGCCTTAACTGACCTCATATCTACCAAATGAGGACTAACTGCAAGGCAGAAATAATGGTTCCACCAGGCCAAGTTGACAGCCAAACATATAATCCTTCAGCACTGGAAACCCCAAGTCACACCAAATGCGGAAGGTTGGGTGCAAGACCTTTTACAATTTGCGACCCATGAGAATACCTTACTTAGCAAACTGCACAAAAACACATCTTTTCAAGAGATTTGGAATGACTTCCCGGGGTACTTCCAATGCCAGAGGAAGCAGGAGGCATGGCATAGGGAAAACAGCTTACCAATCTACCATCTGCTTCAATGAAAGTACAACACAATGCTGCTGCATATTCATTTTGGACCCAATTCAACTAATTAACTACCCAGTGCACTCTCAACCTTCACATGAGTGGATAAACAACTGAATAACAGAACTGAGAATATTAATATTAAAAAAAGGTTAAAGGGTTTGGGGAATGGAAGAGAAACTACGCTATGCTACTGTACAAATGTGCAAACTAATAAAACAATTTTTAAGAACTTCTACTTTGTTTCTTTTACTAATTGCTCCCATAGCTACCCCACACAAAAGGTTTCTCACCCCCAAGCCCCTCCCATTTGTTCATTTCTTTAAAAACATTTTTTTAAATAATCATTCCCATTTTTACTTACCATCCCAAGGGGTACCCTACTGTGATTTTGTGATGCCAAAAGACTTTTGTGACTCCTTCCAAGATCCCCAAAATGTATCCTTTAAAAAAAAAGAAAAGGATGCCCATGCTTTTGTAGCTTGGCAATGCCCAGTTTGATATGCACCCTCTGTAGAGTTGATCATAGGTCAATATGGCTCTCAGCCTGAAAAAGGCTAGTCACCCCTTCTTTAAAGAGTATGCAAAACATCCCCAAATCCTTCACACACACATTCATAAGCTAAATAATAATGGCACATGCTGCTGGACTACAACTCCCATCATCCCAGACCATTGGCTATGCTGACTAGGGCTGATGGGTGGTGGAGTTGGTTGGGATATTTGGGGTGTGTGACATAGTACTTTGTGTGGAATCTCTATGTCTTCCAACTTGAAAAAAATGTGTTTTTCTGGCTGTTTATCAACCAGTGGAATTTATTGGTTACTGCCAGGTCTATTTATGTCATACCTTTTGAGATGTTTCTTAATTCCTTGACAAATGTTCATTAGCACTTCAGCAAAGTTCATTGATTACAAATCAACATGGTCCCCAGATCCCATAGGACT
The DNA here is from genome assembly GCF_030035675.1 of Rhineura floridana. Lineage (NCBI taxonomy): Eukaryota > Metazoa > Chordata > Lepidosauria > Squamata > Rhineuridae > Rhineura > Rhineura floridana. The sequence goes on along the minus strand of NC_084480.1, from coordinate 198,940,841 downwards.
CAATCCCACCCATGTCTCCAAGATGTGGAAAAAACATATTTCCTCAAGAAACACTACAGGGCTGCTCCAACCACCTCCTGGTCTGAGCAATCCAAAACCATCTTCTCCATGGAGTAGCACAGCACCCCTCTCAGTCCGGGGTTGAGGGTCACAGCATTCAAGGTTTGCCTCTGCCTCTGTATGGAATTATGGCAGATCTGTTCATCCCAGCTACTGGTTGGTTCTTCACAATCTCACTCCACACATTGCTGGGTCATCTTTGAGGGCTATCTGCATGCAGCATGGTCCAATGCTGACATTCTATCTGAACCTGACCCAAGGCACTGTCTTTATCTAACACAGCACCAAGCAGGGGGCAGTCAAGGCCCAGACTGCATTGCACATGTGCATTTTGGGAAATGCTACCATCCTGGCTGAGTTTGCCACAGACAAGAAGTCACTTCCTGTCATAAACTCAGCCTTCTAAACCTGCAGCAACACCCAGCATACCTACAACAGGCTGGCAGTCTCTAGAGACAGGACAGAATCAGACAGATCCAGTTGGGCCTACTTTGAATCTTTTTGGTGCATCAACAGGGCTTGGGTAGTGGAGCAGCAGCAGTGGGGGTGATCTTGCTGGTGCTTCATTAAGGGCCTCCCTGAATCACTCTTCAAGTTTGTGGGATGCTCAAAGACTAGAAGATCCCCACAGGATGGGAAATCCTGCTCCCTTACTACCTGGAGAACTTCTAGGCGGAGGGTCAGATTCAATCTGCACTTAAATTTTTCAACTCTGACCTTGTGACCTTTTCTTGAACAGCAGCAGCACTAACTTGACCTTTTCTTTTTTCAGCTTGCAACAAATACGTTTTAAAAGGAAAAAAATAAAATGGAGAGAGAAAAAAGGTGGGTCATTGACAGGACTGTCTGAGCACATAGTTTCCTCCCTTGTAACTTCAAGTTTTTTTGTTTGGAACATGAATCCAAAAAGAGAACATACCACTCTCGAAATACTTGAATACTTATTTTGTGTTTCCCATAGATACCAGATTGTGTGGTATTTGTGAAGGAGTCAAGAACCATCTCACACCCAGATACCTCACCCAGGCAGATTACCACAATTCATACAAGTTCATTAGTTCCACGTCACTTCAGTTTGTCAAGGTTTATTTTACTCTTCTCACTGACCCTGCAAAGATAGCAGCAGTGAATAATGCTGAGGAAGAACCTGGTGGGGGAGGGGGCTGTGTGGGCCTGCCCAAATCCAGAAGACAACTGGGAGATGCAGGATTCCTACCGACCTTCGACTGTTGTTGTGTAATGCCAGATCTGTGTCACAAAAAACATCTATCATCCATGATATGATTTTGGATGAATGCGCAGACCTGGTGTGTGTCACGGAAACTTGGCTGGACGAGGCCTCAGCCCCCATTCTTGAGGCCATGTGTCCACCAGGTTTCCGCTACACACAGCAGCCGAGGGTGGGAAGGCGGGGAGGGGGTGTGGCAGTCATTTATCGGGAATCTTTGGTTTTTACCAGACCTCCGCTCCTGAGGACCAAGTTTGTTGATTGCATGTACTGGAGGTTGGGCCCGAAGGGCAGTTTAGGGATCCTGCTTGTGTACCGCCCGCCCTGCAACACAGCAGACTCCCTGGCCGAGGTGCTTGAGGTGGTCTCAGATGTGCGAGCGTTGTCCCCAGAGCTGTTAATTCTCGGGGACTTCAACGTATATGCTGAGGCCACTCTCACTGGAGCCCCTCAGGATTTCCTGGAAACCATGGCTTCCTGGGAACTGCACCTTAGTAATACTGAGCCCACCCACGTAGCCGGTCATGCTCTCGACCTTGTATTTGTCCTGAGAGAGGAGGGAAGTGTTCTGAAGTTGGGGGCTATTTCTTCTACCCCTGTGTCATGGTCAGATCACTATCTGGTGAATATAGACTTCTCGATGCCACACGCCCTCCGCAGGGGTAAAGGACCTATTAGAATGGTCCGCCCCAGGCGCTTGATGGATCCAGATGGATTCCTGACTGCGCTTGGGGAATTGGAACCTGCTGAAGGTCACTTGGTTGAAACCCTGGTGATGGAGTGGAATGAGGGGATCACCAGGGCATTGGACCGGGTTGCCCCAAAACGTCCTCTCCCCCTGAACAGAACTCAGATAGCACCGTGGTATACACCCCGGTTGCATAATCTGAGGCGGGAGGTGAGACGACTAGAACGCCGGTGGTGGAAATCTAGCTCCGAAGGTGCTCGGACACAGGTCAGAGCAGCAGTAGCTGCCTACCAGGTGGCAGTAAAGGTGACAAAGAAGAAGTTCTTTGCTGCCTCTATTGCATCCGCAGAGTGCTGTCCCAGGAGGTTGTTCCAAGTGGTCCGAAGCCTGGTCGGTCCAGTTGCTCAGGAACCCTTGGAGCATTCTAAGACCTCCTGTGACAAATTGGCAAAGCACTTTGCTGATAAAATCGAACACCTAAGGAGCTCGATTCCGTACGCCGTGGATGCAGTGAATGAACCAGAGTTGACCACTTGCAATCCGGTCCAGTGGGATCGGTTTCAGCCTCTCCCTTCTGAGGAAGTGGACAAGGTGCTTTCATCTGTGAAGCCTACCACTTGTCTGATTGATCCTTGCCCATCATGGCTCCTTGTGAATTGCAAGGAGAAACTGGGCGAAGGGATTAGGGCGGTGGTAAACGCATCCTTAGCAGAGGGTGTAATGCCACTGGCCCTCAAGGAGGCAATTATAAAGCCTATCTTAAAGAAGTCCTCCTTGGATCCCCAAGTTTTGAACAACTTTCACCCAGTTTCGAATTTGCCATTTTTGGGCAAGATCATTGAGCGAGTGGTGGCCGACCAATTGTCAGCACACTTGGATGAAACAGATTATCTGGATCCATACCAATCGGGTTTCAGGACTGGACATGGAACTGAAACAGCCTTGGTCGCTCTGGTGGATGATATGAGGAGGGCATTAGATAGGGGAGAATTCACCTTTCTTGTCCTCCTGGATCTTTCAGCGGCTTTTGATACCGTTGACCACGGTATCCTGTTGGATCGCCTGGAAGGACTGGGAATAGGAGGCACTGTTCTACGGTGGTTCCGTTCCTTTCTCTCTGACAGGCATCAACAGGTAGCATTGGGAGATGAGGTTTCAGACCCTTGGCCTCTCACTTGTGGAGTGCCACAGGGTTCTATCCTCTCTCCCATGCTATTCAACATCTATATGAAGCCGCTGGGATCCATCATCAGGAGATTTGGGCTGCGGTGTCACCAATATGCAGATGACACTCAGCTCTATCTCTTGTTTAAGTCCTCACCAGAGTTGGCTGTGGAGACCATGTCCAAGTGCCTGGAATCCGTGAGTGGATGGATGGGAAGGAACAGGCTGAAGCTAAATCCTGACAAGACCGAGGTGCTGCTTGTGGGAGACAGAGGAAGGTTGGGTCCTGTTGACCTGAGGTTTAATGGGGTACAATTACCCCTGAAGGACCAGGTCCGCAGCCTTGGGGTTGTTCTTGATTCCAGGCTGTACATGGAGGCTCAGATTTCAGCAGTGAGCCGGGCAGCCTGGTATCAATTACACCTCATACGTAGGCTGCAACCCTACCTCCCTGTTCATCAGCTCCCACTGGTAGTACATGCCCTGGTCACCTCTCGATTAGACTACTGCAATGCGCTCTATGTGGGGTTACCCTTGAAAATGGTCCGGAAACTTCAACTGGTACAGAATGCGGCGGCTCGTTTACTTACAAACAGTTGTCGCAGTGATCATATTACGCCAGTATTATTCAATCTACACCGGCTTCCAGTAGTTTTCTGGGCCCAATTCAAGGTGTTGGTGTTAACCTTTAAATCCCTATACGGTTTCGGCCCAGTTTATCTGAAGAAGCACCTCCAGCATCACCAATTATGCCGCCCGACAAGATCAGCCATGCAGGGCCTTCTCTCAATCCCACCAACAAAAGCAGCTAGGTTGGTGGGGACTAGAGAGAGGGCTTTTTCGGTGGCGGCCCCCACTCTCTGGAATTCCATCCCATTCGATCTTTGGCATGCCCCTTCCCTGGATACCTTCCGCCGAGCCTTAAAAACGTGGCTGTTTGGACAGGCCTTTGGGACCACCGGGATGGGCTAATTACATGCCCGTTGTTGTGTACTGCATATGTTGTTATTTTTGTTACTGCTGATTATATTGTATTTTATTGTAATTATTGTATTTTATTGTATTTTATTGAAATTTAATATGTACGTCGCCTAGAGTGGCTTCGGCCAGATAGGCGACCTAAAAATTAAATTTACATTTACATTTACATTTACACAGGGAAAAGTTACACCCCTTTCACCCACTGCTTTTCTGCTTCAAATTACCCTCTCCTTTCACATAACATTCAATGAATTGATTCAGGAAGCATAGAAGACTAAGGCTGCATTCAGACACTGGTTTATTTCATTTTTCTGATTTTCCCTTACCTGGTAATTTCTACATTTTATTTGATCTTTCACATGATGAAAAAGCCACTTCTGGACATCTAGCGGAATATAGTGGTAGTTTAGCACTCATTCCTGTGTTAATTGCTTCCAGTAAAAATCCATTTGCAGACCCATTAACACAGGAAATTGTGGGAGTAAAGTGATGAAATTTATTCATTTATTTATTACATTTATTAGTCATTTTCCCCATAAATATGAACTCAAAGTGACATACAATAAAAATGATTAAAACCAATAAAACCAATACAACTAAAAAGTTAAAAAAACTCATCCAATAATGAAGGGCAAGACTGTGTTCTGGACACTTCAATGGATTCAACTGTCATAACATCAGAGTCTAGGTCCCTACGGATGCATGCAATTTTATTTTGGAAGTGCCCCGCAATGTCATTACAGCGAGCTTCAGATGTTTCTATGGTATCTTGAGGACCAGAATGTAAGAGTCCTTGTACAACCCTAAAAAGCTCTGCTGGATGGCAGAGAGATGTCCTAATAGAGGTAGCAAAATAGGACTTCTTCGCCGCCCTTACCGCTTTCATGTACAATTTAGTGGAGGCACTTACCAAAGCATAATTGCATCCATCTGGAGTTCGCCTCCATCTGCACTCTAGCCTCCTTCTCTCTTGCTTCATCACTCTCAGCTCCGGGGTATACCACGGAGCTGTATGAGCTCTGCAATGAAGAGGGCGCGAGGGAGCGATCGTGTCAATAGCCCGGGCCGTCTCCGTGTTCCACAGTTCGACCAAGGCCTCGACAGGAGCGCCAGTACTATCAGCTGGAAAAACTCCCAGGGCCCTCTGAAAACCAATAGGATCCATAAGCCTCCAGGAGCAGACCAACTTAATAGGTCCCCCACCCTTGCAGAGGGAAAGAGTCGTCGTGAGTCTAAAACTCAGCAGGCAGTGATCTGTCCATGACAATGGAGTAGATGAAAAACACCCCACCGCCAGATCACCATCTCCATGACCAGTGGCGAAGATCAAATCAAGAGTGTGACCTGACACATGCGTGGGGCCTGTAACAAATTGAGACAGCCCCATGGTTGTCATGGAGGCCATGAAGTCCTGAGCAGCCCCAGATAAGACAGTCTCGGCATGAATGTTGATATCCCCCAACACCACAAGTTTGGGGGACTTCAACAACACCTCCGAGACTATCTCTGTCAGCTCAGCTAGGGAAGCTGTTGGGCAGCAAGGTGGGCGGTACACCAACAGGATTCCCAGTCTGTCTCCTTGGCCCAACACAAGGTGAAGGCACTCTAGACCAGTCGCCATCTGGACAGGATGCCTGGTGAGAGAGAAAGTACTCCTATAGACCACAGCGACCCCGCCTCCCTGGCCCTCAGATCTACCATAGTGCTGCACCGTATACCCAGGTGGGCAAAGCTGAGAGAGAGCAACTCCTCCCTGCTCATCCACCCAGGTCTCGGTTATACATGCCAGGTCGGCGCTCTCGTCCACAATTAAATCGTGGACAAGGGAGGTCTTATTATATACCGACCTGGCATTCAAAAGCAGCACCTGGAGATCTAAGGGCTGGCTGATAGAACAACCAGCAGTTCTGTGGCCTTGAGGAGAACCGGAACAAGGCACAGACACAACTTGTCTGGGACGAGTTCCCCTTATCTGGCACGTTCTCCTCCTAACGCCATACCTCCCATTACCCGTCACTACGCTAATTGGGGCCCCCGAAAGCCCCCCCCGTTAAATGCAAAGTATGCTCTTGTGATGCGTCCTTCCCTGGCTCTCCCTGTCAGGTTCCTACCTGCTCGTGGTTACTGCCTGTCACTAGGCACCACCAGGGACTCCACCAGTCCGGACTGCACTCTCTTATGGTTTACCTATCTGCTCTAGCACAGATCTCAACAGATCCCCCTGCTAGGCAACCACCAGTAACGTCCCAATACTAGTATTCCCAGAGACTCTGAATACTGGTATTGTTATTCTCTTCACCGCTGCCACCATTTGTTACAGTTCCCCTTCAGCCTTGGTCATTACCTTACCCTCCCTTCTGGTCTGTGAAACTCCAGCCAAGGATCAGGCCTTTGGTAAACCAAATTAAGTATTTATTAAAGATAACAAAGCTAACAAGATTAACAAGATTTCTTCTTAAGGCACATAAGCATATGGTTTTACTCAATACTAATCCGAACTCCACCTCCCTCTTGGTAAACAACTCTCTAAACCCCACCAAGTAATCCACTCTTTCTCTTCTCCACTCTCACTCTTCCTTTTATACATTCAGTCATTTTAAACACTCAGCCAATCATCTCGCATTCTACTGCCCATTCACTCCCCCTCTTTCACTCCACTTACCATGTATCTTCTAAAACAACAACACTTACCATATATACATTAATATAGGAACATCACAGCTCTCCCAGGCACATTTTAAAAATACTTTAAGCACAAACACATTCACACAACAACATATAAGAATACACATAAATATACACAAACACATCCACTCAATCTCATTCATACACACAATGAACAGAACAAACAAACAAATTAAAATGCACCTAAAAAACAGCAATGATAGCCAACGTTAAAATTTCCTCCACATCAAGCTTAGTCCGTAAATGATGTCATCAAACCATGTTGTAAATATCTGCCAACAACCCAGTAAACAAGCAATAAGCAAGCTAAAAGGACAAGGCACGCCCTGAGCAGCAAACTTGAATGGGGTGGCAGCAAGCAAGCAAAAAGCAAAAAGCCACGATGGAACAGCAACGAAGCAGCAGGCAGGAGCAGCAGCACAGATCCCAGCAGCGGCAACCCAGGACTCACAGGACTCACAGGCGTGTCGCAGCCGCAGCCGCGGCAACCGGCGACCGACGACGAACCCGAACACCGACCAACAGTCCAGGAGACCCGGAGAGCCGCGGCGGCAGCAACAGGAGCCGGGGCAGCAGCAGTCGCAAGTCCGAAACAAATCCAAAGCGACCTGGAGCCACGCCGGGAACCAGACATCGAACCCGGAAACAGACGGTCCAAAAACACTCGAGGAGCACCCGGGGAGCAACGACACCTCAGGAACCGCAGCAAAGCCGCGCCGACAGCAGGCCCCGGTGCACCCCGGCCACAACACGCCAGAGATGGAACTCCGCAATGGGCCGGAGCAGTCCGAGAGCCGCAGCTCCGCCCCAACCAAAGGCCGAAGGCAGCCACCAAGCAGCAAATCTGGTCCCGGGCAAAGATGTAAAGCCCGGCCACCGACCAGGATCGTACCAGGATCGTACCAACTCCAGCATAAACAGCAACATCGATGATAAATAAGGTAAGATGATAAATAAGAGGTGGTAAGAAGGGAATAAACAATAATTAGGAGCTAAGGTGCAGAGCTCCCAATCAAACATCCTCCTCCGTCGCCATCTTGAGCTCCTATAATGCCGCCCTGGGCTCCTGCTGGGAGGAAGGGTTGGATATAAATCAAATAAATAAATCAAATAAATAAATAAATTTTATTTATTTATTATTACATTTACATCCCACCTTTCCTCTGAGGAACTCAAGGTGGTATACATGGTTCTCCTCCCTCTCCATTTTATCATCACAACAACCGTGTGAGGTAAGTTGGGCTCAGAGACTGTGACTGGCCCAGGTTCACAGCTTCATACCCTCTTCCCTGATGTTTCTTCCTGTCAAGAACAGCTGACCACTGTCCTATGTGTTGAGCTGCATAACTGCTGTCTCCCAGGGAAGAACCTTCTAGATCTGATCTGCCTCTAGTCACACAGGCTTGCCATTGGCTCCTTTGGGTAGGGCCAGTGCTGGACTTCAATGGTGTCATTGATGGGCCCTTACCAAGCTGGGCTCCTGCCAAGTGCTTTTGTGCTGGTTGTTCGGCAAACCTCTTGCTTATTCTTCTTTCCTGGAACTGCAAAGACAAGGGGAAGATAAGGGGGCACTGGACAATATTGAACTCAATTGAAAAATGGTCTGACTTGGTATAAGGTAGGTTGCTAACTTTTCAATAGCTCTTTGTAGCAGCACTTTTAACAGCAGCTTGATCTGTAGACATTAGTAGCTCAAAGTGTTAACCCCCATTATGTGAAAGGCTTCACCTTCTACTCTATGTAGATTAAACTGCTGTCTTGTTAAAGACACAAGGACAGACGGGGCCGTTTATTGGGTCAGTTAGCAACCCTACCCAAGCTGTTTGCCATTCTGCTATAGGAATTTCACTGAATATAACTATAAATATTTTCTATAAATATTTTTGGCTTGGTTATACTTAAACATAAACCCAAATCATGAAGACAAATGAGTTGTTCTTTTGGTCATATAAGACCCTAGCTAGTATTTGGGAAAATCTGATGTGTTAATAAAAAAAATGATGGCAAAATATTTTATTGTTGCTAGATGAAGGGTTTTGTGCCTTTATTTCATTTTATTTTACCAATATCTATGCAGATAGAATGTAAAATATTCAGCAAAAGGATGACTTTTTTCTTCCTCCTTTCCAGTTGCTGATCAAGAAGTTAGAGTGAATTATTGCTGGCAGCTTATTTGGAATTTTGAATAATTTAAATCTTTCTCCACCCCACATTTCACATGCAGATAAGCTGGTAATACAGAGTTCTAATAGAAAGCAATGCTATTAAATGAAATGTGAATGTCTTTCTTTTTGTCTCTCTTGTTTTTTTATTACAAAAACAACCAAGCCAAATAAACTATTATAGGAAATGGAAATCACATTCAACTGTGATTTTGATAATGAGTTTTTAATATTCTGGTGTTTACCTTGTGATTTTTAGAATCCTGGCTTGCAATGTCATGTTTAGAATGAATTATTGCTGTGCTATCAGAGAGGCCACATACCAATACATTTGCTCCTTGGCAAAGAGTGCTGTTACGCCACATGGGTAATGGGGCCAACTCAGAATATAGCTGCCGGTCGTGAGCAAAGGAACTGGAATCTGTCATGCTGCAGTCTTCATCACAACAAACTATGCATTTTCTTCCTAGATGCAAAGGCTCCAAAAGGAAAACTGCTCAGGACCACTTCCCCACTTGTCTCCTCTCATAGGGTTTGGAGGGAACATGCCATCATGCCTTGTCATCAACAGGATGGGCCCTCTAGGGATGAGCAGATTTCTGGCCTATAGCGGTTTTGCATGTGTTTAGTCACCCATAAGTTTGTGGTGGCCCACTTCAGTATTTGAAAGATGATCTCCTAGAGCAGGGACAGCTTATCTGTGGCCCGGCAGATATTATTGGACTCCAGATCCCATCACCGAGTATGGTCCATCGTCATTGTTGTGTCTCCTTGTTTTGTGTCTAACAATGAAATTTCTTTAGACAGTGAGTTACTTTAGCCTCTTCTTTAAATCTCACAATTCACCCTACTTCAAATCTCTAGCTTTTTCTTAATCTTCTGTCTAACAATCATAAGAACATAAGAAATGCCTGCTGGATCAGGCCAATGGCCCATCTAGTCCAGCATCCTGCTCTCACAGTGGCCAACCAGATGCCTATGGGAAGGACCTGAGCACAAGAACACTCCCCCTCCTGCAGTTTCAGCAACTGGTATTCAGAAGTATATTGTCTCCAGCTCTCTATTTCCTGCTACTGCCTCTCTACTTCCTAGCTCCTCTTCTTCTTTTGTCACTTACAGAGACTGCTGGGAAATGTAGTCCTGCAGGAGTATTAATAAAGACACTACAGTAGGGCCCCACTCATAGGGCGGGTTACATTCTGGACCCCTGCTGTAAAGCGGAACCCATTGAATAGAATGGCATGTGATGCCCAATAACTGCTGTAAAAGCAGAACAAGCACCGTATGAGTAAGGTTTTAGTCTAATTGTGTCTAACTGAGACCGCTGTATTAGCAAAGTGCTGTAAAGCAAAGTGCTGTAAAGCAAAGTGCTGTAAAGCAAAGCGCTGTAAAGTGGGGTCCTACTGTACATTGCATCCCTCCCTTTGTTCGAATAAAAGGAAAGCGAACCTAGCCAAGTCTTCCAGCATTATAAACCCTACTGTGGAGTCACACAGTTCATAAAATCCATACTATAAGTGTGCACTGGATATTATTTTTCATTTATTTCAACAATTTACATACTGCTTAACACTGTAATGTCATTAAATGTTACATAATTATGTCTCTAAGTCTGGTGGTTTTCCAAATAGCTTGTCTACTACTGGTAGTATTGTCTTGGAATCGATGTAAGAAGCAGCATCAACTTCCGCTACTACATTGTTGCCAGATGAGACCCAGTCCTTCAGAATTCTGTTTCTCAGTTGTAGTTGGACTTGGGTTATGAGACCTCTTCTCCATTGTACTCAAGCTGAAATGGGACCTGTCTCATATGTCTGACATTTCTAATTTTATCTCTCCCATTTTCAGTGGTAAGAAGCTCAAAGGGAGTATCCTGGAGCACTGCATTCCTGAAGACTCTTAAGTATCTCCAGGTCATATGTGTGCCATACTTTCACCTTGTTTTGTTCTTTCCATAGGCAAGGCCCTTTTGTTGTCTTGACAACTGTGCCTAACAGCAACCAAAACTCCTAAGCAATGCATTGTACTAAGCCAGAATCCAAACATTGTGACATAGGAAGCAGGATCCCTTAGCAACTAACTAGAGGATCCTACATCGTATGTCACAGTGCAACTAACTAGAAGATCCTACATCGTATGTCACAGTGCTTATGTTCTGGTCTCTATGGGGACAGAAATATATAAAGGATGCTTCACAGACCCTCCAGGCTCAGTTGGAATCAGCAGGAGTCTGTGGTTGAACCTAGAAATGTCTTCATGGGTTCTCTTCCTGCCTCAGAACTGGAGGAAGGCCCTGCTCACAATCAAGTACAAGGAAGCAGATAACAGTATCTGTTAGGCTAGACATAAATACATTTAAATAAACTGACAATTGAGTGAACTAGACTGGATAGGAGACTGGAAAAGAGGAAAAAGTTTTGCTGGGGAAGGAAGGGAAAACTGATGCACATCACTGCTAGAGGATGAGGGATTAATAAATAGGGGAAAGGATGGGGCTTAATAGAGTCTTGGTAATTATAAGGCAGGAGAGGAAAAATTGTAGGTCTAGGGAAGAAGTTGGATATTTTGGCCCTCAAAGAACTGGGATTATGTTAAACCTGAGCATGTGTGAATTGATCATTGAAACTATGGGAGGGAGGGGCTATTTACTTGTTAATGATGATAAAGGAAAATTCTCCTTATATTCATCCAAGGAAGGTCTCAAAACCACTCAGGAGAAAAAAATGTCCAGACTGTTATTCTGACACCATTTCATTCACAGCATAGTACAGGGAGGGTTTAAAATGTCCAAGTGTAATAAGACAGGTCTTTATGTTTCCTCATGCATACAGTTTGAAAGTTTATTCTCCTCCTGTAGCTGACATCTCTCAATGCTCTCTCAGTCCCCCTCCCAAAAGTGAGATGGATTCTAGAACTGGAGAGGGATACTAAAATCTGCTTCAGTGAAATCTTGGCAGTCCAGTTCAGCAATCCAGATAAGGGAGAGCCTGCAACCAATGGGAGAATAAGTGTATACTACAGACGGACAAATCTTTCAATTTCGGTTGCTCATTTTTCCAGTCCTAGGTTCAGTTCACCACATTTCTGCATCAATTTTGCTTTTTTTAAAAAAAGGTCCTCACAAAAATTTGTCAGCATTTTAAGGTGAATTTTTTAAAAAGCATTACACAGCCACAAGAGTGGCTGTATATTATAGCCAGCGTGCATTGTTCACATTCTGCAATGGTAAATTGAAAATACTCCCCATGCCATTCTGATGCTTCCCATAAACTCATTTCAAAACAAAACCTTATGAAACTTATAGTCCTGAACTCAGAAACGCTTGCTTAACAACCATCTCAATTTTCATGGCAATACACAAAACAGTCAGAGAGAATAGAGAGTTCAAAGTGTAAAAAGAGAGAGAGAAAACCCAGAGCCCTTTTGGACTTTTTTCTGTCAGAGTTCTCATAAATACCATTGAACTCTATAAGCATGCAAATGATCAAACCTGCCCCCTCCTTCCCTTCTCCTCTCTCTTCCTCAAGATATTGTACTCCCCCTCCTTTGTCACCCTGCTTCATGCTCACAGGCACCTGTTACCAAATTCTTCCAAGCTACACAGCAAGTGGATTGGACTGTGAAACACCAACCCAAATGGTGTTTGCATTTTGACAAATTTGTAGGGCAGTACAATATCTCAGAGAAGAGGTCAGGTTTCCTGCTCCCCTGATGCATTCACTATAGCTGCCCAATTTCCCTGCTTTTTAAAGTTGGATAGAAATATTTGTGGGCAATAGTTATGTTCTTAAACCGCAAGTGTTTTTGCCTCTTAGTGAATATGTTTTGTGTTATTTTCACTAATATGCTTTCCCCTAATACATGCATTTTTGTACACATTGTTGGTTGAGGGACTATGTCACAAAATTTGGAAACATCCAGATTTCAAAGGATATCTGTGTTTTTGTTTGCATTAGGGTTGCCAGGTCTCCGGTTTTCAACCAGAGCTCTGGATTTTTTGGGTCCTTTCTGAGTCTCCAGCTAAATCATCTTAATCTCTGGATTCTTTGCTTTCATTTTTTTAAAAAAAGTTTCTAGGTAGTTTGGTTCACGAGATATATATCAAAACATCAGTCACCCCACTGCAACTTCTGTTAAATGAGCATTTAGCTGGCTGCTCTAATCCCCCCTTTCAGGTTTGTAGCTAATAAAAGATAAGGTTGTGATTGACAAGTGATTTGTTGACCTCCAGGCATAGCTAGACCCCATTGGAAGGCTAGAAAACGGTTGCTTTTCCTGTTGATTTGAAAATCTAATAAACTGAGTAAGTACCCAGCTTTCAGCAGTAGCAAAAGTGTTTTTCTCTCTTGTGTGCAGGAGTCAAACAAGTTTAAATTTTCCTGAGCTGTTGAAGAGGGCAGTGTTTTGAAAACCATCCCAAAATGAAGCTTTAATCTGACATTCACTTTTCTGGGAGTAAACCTGCATTGCTAATCCCACATACCCGGAGTAAGTCCCATTGAAATCAATAGGCATTGATAAGGCATGGTTAGGATTGTGCTGTAGATTAAAGAGACATTTGAGTGAACATAGCAAAGAACTGTGTTTGTGTTCTAAATCATTTTCTCCCAATGCAATCCTATTTTTAAAGCAATTAGGCAGTGCTTACATAGATATCATTGCTTTTATTATGTAGGAAACTAATTGTGATTTTATTTTTTTTAAAAAATGTTCTGCAATGACCAACTGGTTTTGACAGTAAATTATTATATAGGGTGTGTCTATTTTTATATCTCCAGTGTGTGTGTGTGTGTATGGAGTCTTCCCAACAACTCTGTGAGGTAGGGTTGGTGATTGGAAACCAAAGCAGCTTACAATAAGAAATAAATCCCTTTAAAATCCAATAACCATAAAAAGCTGAAAGTGGCATGATTCTGAATTTTGGGTTGGGTGAGTGAAGTTCCTTATCACTTAAGGTGCACTTCTGTGATGTTTCCTTGTTTGAGTAAGCCCCATTGAATACATTGGGACTTGCTTCTGAGTAAACAAATGTAGGATTGCACTATAAATATATTTGCAGGTTGTGTAAATAATAAACATCTTTAACAGTCATGCTTATATAAATATTTCTTCATACTATGTCCCGATAAGTATCTTATTTCACACTATGGTTGTACATTATTATTTCCTTTACATTTTAAGTCTTTACATTTTAAGTCTTCCTTGGGGTGGTCTTGGTTCTCCTCTGTGGTTTTCATTCTGAGGGGCAATTTAGATTGAGAGATGGTGAGACGCCCATGGTCACCCAGTAAACTTTATAGCTGATTTCCATTTTAAACAAATAATTAAAATGCTTTACCTGCAGGCAAAGTTTATGAAGTAGATCCACACAATACATTTAAAGCACATCCAACTCACATTTAAAGTGCATGATTTCCCCTAAAGAATCCTGGGAAGTGTAGTCCTCTCCCACGGTTATAGTTCCCACCAGTTTTAACAAACCACAGTTCCCATGATTCTGTGGTGTGATTCATGTACTGTAAATGTGTGATGTACTGTAAATGTAAATGTGTAATGTACTGTAAATGTGTGATGTACTGTAAATGAATGTCCTTTCAATGAATGACGTGGATCTGCCCTGGGTATGATGTGCATTCATTAGAGAATTGAAAAGAACAATCTTAAAAGATATTTTTTAAACAGAGGGAGGGCTGTAGCTCAGTGATAGGGCATATGCTTTGCCTGCAAAGATCCAAAATTCAATTTCTGGAAAAGAATGATGCCTGGAATCCTGAAGAGCCAGTGCTAGTCCATGTCATCAGTACTGAGCTAGATGCTACCAAGTGGCCTGAGAAGGTATAAGGCAGATTCCTTTGTTCCGAAAAGTGGAAAGAGACCCAAGGGCCTCAGTGACTTCAAAATTTATTTATGTATTTTATTTACCACATTCATATACCACTTTATTTTTAAAAAAACAGCTGGTGTAGCAGTGGGGAGGAGAGCCTGGCTGGGAGTCCAGAGTCTGTGAGTTCAAATCCCCACTTGTGTCTCCTGGGTGTCAAGGGCCAGCTAAAGATCACCCCACAGTGAGTGGCTCAGAGGTTATGTGCCCTGCCACCTGTGCAGGAGTGGACAAGCTGCATAGTCCCAAGGAGCCCAGTTGACCCCCAGCTGGCAGTTGTGGACAAGGAAGGGGCTGGCTTGTGCAGCTGTGGCAAGCTGAGCAGGCCCTAGCCAGCTGGGGAGGACTAGCCTCAGAGGGAGGTGTCGTGCTAGCTTGCCAGCCTTGCCCTGGCCTGCATTTAAAATGGCTGCATGCCAAAGCCTTGAGGGGATTTTTTCCCCTTGACATCTTTTTCTGTAACCTGCCAGTAAGCAGTTAAATGTTTAGTTTTGCCTCATCACTGTGACTTGGCAATTAACAACCCCAGCTGTATGAGATTACAAGCTAGCTTCACAGCTTGTTATCAGTAGAAGGGGTCTGGTTCTGTCAAGGCCATACAATTCAAGGAACTGCCTTGGGAAACCAAGAGGAGGTGCCTGGAGTTGTGGGAACATAGTTTTTTCATCCTTTGGATAAAATCTTAATTGGTTAATTGTCTCCGGCTGGGTGGAAGATTTCTTCCATAACAAGGAGCTCAGAACTTTGGGTTTGTGTGTCTCACTTCGGAGCACCACCTGGTCTCATAGATGATGTTCTGTTGTGGCTCCATGTCCATCCTGACTCGCAATTCCCTGAGGGGAGAAGGCTATTCATCTATAGATCCTATGGTCTTTAAGTATAGCTTAGGCAAGAAAGCTTTGTTATTTTGATTTGTGCCAAAAACTGTCTAACTTATATTTCTTACCAAACCTTACCCTGTTTGGGCGTATGGTAACAGGATTCAATTTGCTGCTATACCTTATTTTGTGCACCTCTTTTTTATATGTAATACTGTTATGCTTTTCTTATTCTTTTTTAATAAACTTTAGTTTACTTTAACCAACGTGTGTTCACTTCAGAGGGGGGGTCAGTTCCTAAATTTAGTCCTTGCCATTCAACTACAACTACCGTGTGACTTTGGCTGAGTGGCTGCCAGTATTTTTTTAGTTTTGGTTTTTGGTTTGGGATCCTGACTGGTTGTGGGATGGTGAGTTTTCTTCCTTACTTGTAGGAATCTTGTTGTGGTTGGTATGCAGGGCCGGCTCCAGGCATGCAGGGGCCTTTGGGCATCAGCTTGCCCTGGCCCCCAGTGGGTGAGTGGGTGTGCATGTGCATATATGGCCCCCACATGCCCCCATGGTCCCCATACCTGTCTAGTCTTTACCATTGCCCTTAATGAAGATGGTGGCTGCAGTTTCCCTAAGGGGAATGAAGCCTCCGCTGCCATCTTTGTTGATGGCACACATGCGTGTTATGCATGCACATCTCTGCCATCAACTAAGATGGCAGCAGCAGCTTCAGTACTTTAGGGAAACTCCGGCTGCCATCTTCATTAAGGGCAATGCTAAAAAGCTGGCTGACAGGTAAGTGGGGGGGGGCAGGTTGCGGAAGGGGAGTGGAGGGCCCCTCAGGGGCCCCTCAGGGGCCCCTCAGGGGCTCCTGTAGCTCTGGGGCCCTTGGGCCAGCACCCAACCTGGCCGCCCTTTAGAACCGGCCCTGTTGGTATGGTATTGTATTTAGGAAATCATCACTGTTTTTTGTTTTTACTTTTTCTATTTGCATTTCATTTACCTTTAACCTCACTCCCTTTCATCCATAGAAGCAACAACAGTGGTTCCATGTGCTCAGATTAACCCCCTTAAACCCACTGATGATGCACCTTGTCGGTTGCATGATGGTTTTTTCCCATGCCGAATATTGCTAAAAGAGAATTCACATACTGGGAAGTGTAGCAGAAATTGTTGTTGTTCCTAAGCTGCTGCCTGTGAAGGTAGACCAAACTATGTCTGTTTTCTATGTGTCACATATTACTCACTGGATTTAAGTTGCCTGTCAAAATGAGTATATAGCAGCTAGGGATGGAAAGATCTGTCTGTTTCAGTTCTCTCAGTTTCTCATTTTTCCACTGTTAAATTCAGTTATCTATATTTCTACAGAGATCTGTGCCTTTTTTAAAAAACATCCGCTTAAAATTCTCCTCCATTTTAGTGCAAAATTCTCCAAATAAATACATTATTGTAGGCAGTTTTGACAAAGGTACACATTTTTGCAAGCCATTTCTCATCATTTCATGCCTTTTTGCATTTTCACTCGTATTCATTTTTATGCACACTTTCCCTTAATATATGCAGTTTTATAAATATTATTTATTTATTTATTTATTATTTAATTTGTATCCTGCCCTTCCTCCCAGCAGGAGCCCAGGGCGGCAAACAAAGCACTGAAAACACTTTAAAACATCATAAAAACAGATCTTAAAATACATTACAACAAAACAATGTTAAAAACATTTTAAAAACTTTTTAAAGGGTTTAAAACATTATTAAAAACATATTAAGCAATTCTAACACAGACGCAGACTGGGATAGGTCTCAACCTAAAAGGCTTGTTGAAAGAAGAAAGTCTTCAAAAGGTGCCAAAAAGATAGCAAAGATGGCACTTGTCTAATATTTAAGGGGGGGGATTCCACAGGGTAGGTGCCGCCACACTAAAGGTCTGTTTCCTATATTGTACAGAAGGAACCTCCTGGTAAGATGATATCTACAGGAGGCCCTCACATGCAGAGCACAGTGATCGACTGGGTATATAAGGGGTAAGACAGTCTTTCAGGTATCTTGGTCCCAAGCTGTATAGGGCTTTGTATACCAAAACTAGAATCTTGAACTTGGCCCAGTAGCAAATGGGCAGCCAGTGCAATTTTTTCAGCAGCGGAGTGACATGTTGGTGATACACTGCCCCAGTGAGCAGTCTCGCCACCACATTTTGCACCAGCTGAAGCTTCCAGACCAACCTCAAGGGCAGCCCCACATAGAGCTCATTACAGTAATCCAGCCTGGAGATTACCAGTGCATGGACAACAGTGGTCAATCTATCCTGGTCCAGAAATGGCCACAGCTGTCTGATCACCCTAAGCTGGTAAAAGGCACTCCTAGCCACTGAGGTCACCTGGGTCTCTAGCAACAAAGGTGGATCCAGGAGCACCCCAAGGCTACAGACCTGCTCTTTCAGAGGGTGTACAACCCCATCCAAAACAGGCAACTGACCAATTATCCAAACTCAGAAACCACCAACCCACACTGCCTGCATCTTGCTAGGATTCAGACTCAGTTTATTGGCCCTCATCCAGCCCACCACCGAGTCCAGGCAGCGGTCCAGGGCTTGCACAGCCTCTCCCGATTCAGATGTTACAGAGAAATAGAGCTGGGTATCATCAGCATATTGCTGACACCTCGCCCAAAAGCTCCCAATGACTGCTCCCAAGGGCTTCATATAGATGTTAAACAGCATGGGGAACAAGACGGTACCCTGCGGCACCCCACAGCACAACTGCCAGGGGGCCAAAAGACAGTCACCCAGTGCTATTCTCTGAGAGAGTTTAGTTGGTGAACTGCATGCCAAACTTCTAATAAATGAGAATTTCGAAGGGTGTCCGTGTTTCAGTTCTCATATTGTTTTGGAAATTGTGGATTTAATAAATTCTGCTTGAAATGTGAACTGAATCAAAATTCTTACACATCCCTAATAGCAACCCACAGGGTAGACAGAAAAGGGTAGAGAATCTTCTTGTTTTTACTCATTTCTCAAACCTGTTTCCGAAGTGAAGGGTCAAATCCATAAAGAAGTTTGGAACAGCCATGTTAAAAGGCAAGTAGGGCATTCCAGGCAGGGGGTTGCCAACCCTGCTTAGATATGGATATCTTTGCAGAGGATCCCTAGTGATGCTTTATCAATAGCACAATCCAAACCATATTTACTCATAAATAAGTCCTGTTGAGTTCTGTAGGGCTTAGTCCCTTAATAAGTGTGTTTAGAATTGCACCCTTCAGCGGCATCCATCTTTACTCCTGAGTGCTCCCATCTAACATCTCCACAACACTAGGCTCCTTTCTTCCTACAATGGCCTTCTGGTGACTGGCCTGGCCTAAGGTCACTTAAACCCTTTTTGCCAGAAGCAAATAGGCTAGATTAAATGTTCCCTTCCCAGGCCCCATCTTTTAGCTAAGATATCTATCTTAATTTCCATTCAGAGAAATGTTTTTGTTCGAATTGTATGCTCCAAGCAACTGTGGTTGATGCTTAATGTATCTTGCTTGATGACATCACCCGGGCCTGCCTTTGTGACATCTCTAGGGCCACCCCTGAAATCTCAGGGTTTGGAATGCTTCTGATGCTAGTTTGCATGCTATTTTGGAAAGTGCAATTTTTTTCAGTTGACATTAAGTTTTCAGTTGAACCAAATCCCCTCCACCAGTCCCTAATGTACACAAAACAGTAGTGATCAGAATTAACAAACAGGATACTATATTTTCTTTCAAACTATCAAAATAATAGCAAAAATAATAAGACTCACTTTGCTAGGTGCTGTACAAAAATTAAAAGAGCTATGGAGACCCTATCTATGTTAGGAATGAAAGTAAGGTCAAGTAAAAAAATGTTTGTGCACAATGGCTTGGATCCTAAACCAACAAATACATTTTAGGGATTTCCCTACTCCTGTTGGGAAATCTAGGATTGTACAGTGCAATGGCAGAGGGGAGTCATCATAGGAGGCAGGAGTATGGGTGCTTGCTTCACAGTCATTAGATCACAGGTACCTCTTCCACTGTTACTTCCCCCAGTCTGGTTGATTTGAAATGAAACTTCACTTATCTATGATTTATTTGTGGATATGGAAGCTAAGTTGGCATGTTTTACGGAGACTTGATTGGATAAGGAGTGTGGGACTGATCTCACCCAACCCTGCCTGACTTGGGTACTGAGGGCATCACTTTAGCAGACCAGGGAGTTGAGGGGGGATTGACATGGACCATTGGGCTTCTCTTTCTGTCACAAGGAAACTGTGTTAGAAGCTGGACTGGAAGGCCACAGGCAACTGTATGGGGAAGAGGGTTCAGAAACATTCCTTCCATTAAGCTTCTTAGGAACAGTTAACCTAACTTAGGATTCAAGCCAATGTGTAGTTACCTCCTGAAATATAGAACTGAGCACCACCACAGGGGCTTTTCTGCTCTGTGTTTTGAAATTTTCTTAATTTTGAAAGAGAATAGGCAACATATCAGCTACTTTTTATAAAAAAAGAAAGAGTGCAGATGGCTCTGTGAGGAATAACTAATTAGAAAACAAGAGGTCACTGACTGAAGATATTAGTCCATGAAGAATTGGAAACTCCCTCTGCAATTTCCTTTAATTAAGAATAATTCATAGCTAGCTTTTAAATGTAAATGAATATTCTTAGTAAAGCACTAAATATTATAGCTTCTGTCTGCCAGAACATCTATGCTTACATGCATGATCTTGTAAAAATGGAGGTAAACAGCTATTTTAGTAAATCCTTTTAAGCCTTTTAATTAATCTGTTTTTGCCAGATAATATATGTCAGAAGATGATAACTGCCTCTGAGCATTCAACTCATTTATAATGAGATTTTTGGCAGCTGAGAAGTATGTTAGACTCCTTTCATACCATCTGCTCTTTCTTTAGGAAATGTAAAGCCCCACCATCACCACCAGATGAGAGATTTTTCTTCTCTTTTTCTCAGATGCATTTTCTTCATAATTTTATGTGACATGCTCTGAAGAACAAACTACTTGATCATACTGTTCCTTAAATGAGTACTTGGTAATGGATGGGCCTTAACAAATCTTCTCCAATATCAGAGGCTGATAGAATTAGAACAGCTAAATGTTGTAAACCGTCCAGAGAGCTTCAGCTATGGGGCAGTATACAAATGCAATCAATCAATCAATCAATCAATCAATCAATCAATGTATGAAGTCAACATGACTAAATGATAGTTTGGGTGGTATCCAGCTAAATGGTCCTACTAGTGCAAGGACACTGTGTGACCCCAAAATCTGTTCTGGAGATTCCCTCAATCTGCCAGAGAAGATTGAAGGATTGTGCAGGGGTCAAGCAGGGACACGAGAAGGCAAGGAAGCTCCATTGCAAAACTAGATGTCCTTGTACTAGGGAATTGTTTTGTTGGATTAATTCTATTTGAAGATCATAGTCATAATCAGCATATGTA
This sequence comes from Rhineura floridana, assembly GCF_030035675.1. Taxonomy (NCBI): domain Eukaryota; kingdom Metazoa; phylum Chordata; class Lepidosauria; order Squamata; family Rhineuridae; genus Rhineura; species Rhineura floridana. The sequence goes on along the minus strand of NC_084480.1, from coordinate 198,919,724 downwards.
ATAAGCCTGTCATATTGCCTTTACAGGTGAAGGCTGATGAGAAAGTGATATTTGGCGAAGCCAACCAGTTGATCCACATGGACTTTAATTAGTCCTCCCAGCATAAGACCAACTGAATCACATCTGCTGTGATTTGATATGAATTGTATTTGCTGAGAAAAAGTTAGGATGTTTCCAAAATCTTTGAATATTTGAGAGGCAGCTGCATACCACCATCCACCCAAAATACAAGGTAATATTTATATTGCTTTCTGTTAACAGGACAGATATTGAGTTTCCAAACAGGACCAGAAATCTTTGAGAGGGCATACAAGGAGTTGCCCATTTTTTGGTCCTATCTAGCAGTATAAGATCTATTACTTTAAGCTTTAGCACTCTTCCCCCCATAAAAGAAAGTAAAGTGGGTATATCTTCCCTTTTGAAGTCAATTCTAATGGGCTAGAAAGGACTAGAAAACTATAAGGATCTGTGGCACACTAGGAAAACATTTTCCTTATCATATCAAACCTCTTTATTGCTTCAAATTCCTTTGGAAATTCCTATGGTCTAGGCAAAAATTTGCACCAAAGATTCATTTTGGGTGAAATTCTGTGACAACTCCATTGTCAAGGGACAGTGGGATTCTTCTTTGTGTGTTCAAATGAAAATTTTGCCAAATTTCAAATGTGATGAATTTTCAAATTCCAAACGACAGCTTGATGTCAAAGTTTGAGCTCCAAACTCAAACATTCTATTTATGGGTTTGCATTTGACACAGAAGTTTCAAACTAGGGCTGAGCTCTTTTGTGACAATTTTTTGAAAATATTGTTATTTTGAACTCCTAACTGTTGGAAAAGTTCTCCTCTGGAGAATATGCAGCAAAATGGTCTCCCCAATTTTGAATGCAAATGTGGATTAAGATTTCATATTGAAGGAAGCATTGGGCTTGGACCCTCTCTTTCCAGTCCTCTGCTTTAACCCTTTGTTTCCTTCTTCCACCAATATGAACTAACAACAGCATTTCATTCAACATCAAGTGAGCCAAAATTCCTCAGAAGAAATGTTTAGGGTTGTATCAAAGAGTGAAACACAATTAATGATAAGGGTTCTGTTATCAGCATTGGAATGGAGGCAATTTTCAGTGATTCCCCCTCCATCCTGAAGCCCTGTCCTCCTCCTAAATCTGCTGTGGAGGGTCTGAAATTGGAAGCTAAAATTGTTTACTCCCTCATGTGATTGACCTACCATCAGCTGAGCAACACTGTTGGATATACCCATGGAGAATTTTACCTCCCCCCAATCATCAGAATGTGAATACCAGTTTCACCTCACCCTCCTAAAATAGCATGAGAATTTGGCAAGGCCATTTTAGCTCAGCCCTAAAATGTGTATGTTTGGATTGCCTTAATGTTATTAGTTAATAAAATGTTTACTACATTTTGTTGTTAGCTGTCAAATTATTATTAGATACTGTTAAATGCTGATTGCTGCATGACAGATGTTGTAGATACTGACACTGCCTGTTTATCAGCTGCCAAATATTGCCAAATGCTGACTACTACATGTCAGGTAGCTATCAAATACTATCTGCAGTTACATGCTAGCTCTTAGATAACACTCCACATTTGACAGGATTGTTAAGTTTCTAAATTTCAAATGGTGATGCTAAAGTTTAAATATTCACCAAATATTCTGAGAATATTTGCAGTCAGATTTGGAGAATATTTGTCATCAAAAGTTGCAGAAAATAACTGGAGGATAACTTTTTTTGGATGTCAGTTAGTTTCATTTCTGGTGCCTGCCAATGTCCCCAATCTTTGAACACAGCTGTGAGACACAAGCCAGACTAAAGATCAGGTTTTGGATCACCCTTGGGCAGGATACCCTGCCTCAGTCAGTCTACTTCCTCACTACAGCCAGTCCAGAGGAATCTTGTCAGTAGGCCTGGCAGATACTTGGCAGATACCTAACCACACTTTTATGTAGACACCTTATTTAAACATACACTTGTCTCAGCCTGGCAGGGTGAACTGGCCAGGCAGGAAGAGATCTCTTTCTGCGTTGCCAATTTTCTGCACTTCTTTGCTGTGCATCGACAAACAGGAAATCAAAACAAATGGTTGGAATATATTAAAACTGGCCAAATGTTGAGAATTCAAATTTTGACCTTGAAAAATGTCTCAACACCTTTGATTTATTAAATTCCTGCTATTGGATGATCACTGGATTAGCTAGCTCTACAGAATGGATTAGACACATTCCCATGGAACAGGTTTAACAATAGAGATTAATCATCATGACAGTTTGCTGGAACACAAGAGGAACCTGCTGGATCAGTCAATGGCCCATCTAGTGCAGCATCCTGTTCTCACAAAGGCCAACCAGATGCCTATGGGAAACCAACAATCAATCTCCTCCTTTTGATTTCTAGCAACTGGTATTAAAAGACATACTGACTGACAGTGGAGGTAGAACATTAACCATTGGTGGAAGTAAGACATAGCCACCACAAAACAGCCATAACTTTCATGTTTAAAAGTAGTATAAATTGTAAATATGAAATACTGAGGGGAAAGAACGGAAGAGGGCTTTGCCATCAAGCCCTGCTACTAAGCTTCCCAGAAACATATAGTTGGCCTCTGTTGAAAACAGACTACTCAGCTAGGTCAACCTTTTCTGTGATGCGGCAAGACTATTGCTATTTTTTAAATTCATATGTAGCTGCTCCTTCACCACTCATTGGGGATCCCCATCCAGGTGACTAGGCAAGCTGTCTGTGTTGTGATTTATTCTGAATCATAACTGTTCTTTGGATATCTCTGGTTAACAGTTTCCTTTTGTTGCTTCTTCATTTCTTTTTCACGACCAAAATTTGCAGCACAAGCATTCCTAATATTCTCCAATCTAAATTAGTCCCCCGCCTTTTTTTCTTTTGGCTGGGTGACACATTTCAAGTGGCTTTTGTGACATTCTTATCATCCTGATTTGTTGACGTTGCTTTGTCTTATTTCCCAAGTGAAAAGGTTAACTCCCCCTCCCCTCTTCGAATGTTTTCATTTTCTTCTGCAGCCCAGCCATCGTTATTCCTTGATGCCAACTTCCCTGAACAATAGTGTGATAAGCAGAATATTTTTCTATAAGTGACTTCTGTCCTCAAATTAGAGGATACTTACTTGAATGCTGCCACACTTTCTGGACCTGTCAGGAGCACGGGGAGGGGGGGCATGAAATGAAGGATCAGTCCCAATTGCCAAAACCCTGTTGGGTGGCCTTTGAAATGTTTATAATGAAACTTCATGTTGGAAGAACTTCCTTGGTTTTCAGCTCACAATGAGCCCAGGTTCAGTAAAGTTCATGAACCTTTCAGCAAATTCAGTTGAGCTTCCAGTAGCTGTGCCCAATTTGTAGCTCCTGCTATGCATCTTGTTCTGAGTTAGTGCTCTCTGAAAGGAATGCAAGCAGAGCCAGCCTCTAGGAAATATTGAGATCCTCATGCACGATGGAAATAGAGCAATTTCTTCAAAGCTCTCCTATTATATTTTTTTCACTCAGAAACGAAAACTTATCAATAAATCCTCCCCATCTTTCTTTCTTTCTAAAGGGCATCTAAATGTTACCGAATAGCAGTAGTTGCTTTCAATTATATGCTCAATTTATAATGGAAAGAAGATTTCTGGAAGTTCTCACATGAATTACTTTCATTTTGAATTGTACATGTGCAGAGTCAGACTGAGGCCAAACAGCTATACCCTCCAATTCAATGATTGAACAGAGAGATTTCCAAAGAAAAATCCCCTGAAAACACTGTGTATAATGCAAACATGAAATTATCACAACCTTGTATTATGTTTTGGGTATCAATTATCTACTACCAAGGGCCACTTGTGTAGTGAGCAGAAGTCCTTAAGTTTTAAATGGGCCTGGTAGCCAAACATTGTATCTAATAGCCAGCTAGACGCTTAGCTTTCTCACTGCCTGCTCTGCAGGGGCAATGTTAATGTACCTTTTATTTAATGTGCAACTGTCAAAATGCACATCCCTTCTGATATTTAACTTCTAGACTTCCATGGCTGAATTCTGAAAACACACACTATATGTTAATATCTTCCTAATTACAGACCCAGTAAATCCAGCTATTCCCTCCCCCTGACCAATCCCTTTCCCTCCTGGTTTGCACACATAGGTCCCATCTGCACTATACCTTTAAAGCAGCAGCATCCCACTTTAAACATTCATGTCTTCCCCCAAAAAATCCTGGGAACGGTAGTTTTTAAGGGGCAGAGAGTTGTTAGGAGATACCCTATTCCCCTCACTTAGCTATAATTCTCAGAGTTCCCTGGGAAGTGGGATTGATTGTCCATTCCTAATTCACACTGAGTAGCTATTTGTACATGACCCCACAGATGGAAAGAAAAAAAGCTGCCCACAGATATCAATGGAGAAACTAAAGAAAATCCCCAAAAACAGACCAACGAGCATTAAGCATGATCAGTGTGCACAGAATTCTCATTGGCTGTTGGGGAAAACCAAGAGCCAGGTCACAGAATGGAAAGTTTGGAATCCTTAACAGATCCCCCCCCCAGTGTAACATTCGTTGCTGGGACCTCTTTGTGTATTTATTTAAATCTATATGTCACATTTTAGCCTCCTAGAGGTTTAAGTCTTTTAAAATGGTTTAATCATTCTTACAGGGATGTGTAATCTTACCAGAACCCTTCTACTGTTCAAAGAAAGACTGTTTATTCCAGTAAAAAGAGGGTTGTATCCAGATTTGGCACAATGTTGTTGACCGAGTTTCAGCTGACTTCAACCAGATTTCTCGCAGAGGATAAAATTAAAGGATAGGATGGGGAAGGGGGAGGGAACATTGCCTTGAGCTCTGTGGAGGAAAGGTGGGTTATATAAATAAAAAATAAGCAAACAATCAGAAGTTTGACGAAGTACAACACATGAACCAGCAATTCATCTTCAAATGCTTCCAACAAAGCTACCTGTTGTTCATTCCTTATTGCCTAAACTGAATTGTCAGTGAAGCAGAATGACATAAAGTGTGTATTTTATGCTGTTATACATGCTTTAACAAGATTACATGTTTCCATGGATGGACAGCCATTCAAGTTTAATTAAAGTGATTGCTGCTGAAAAGGGCTGAAGAATACAATGCAATTTATACTTACATGCTATATTTTCATGTAGCAGATACACACACAATATTCAAAGGAGAAGTTCTGCTAGTTACAGTTAGAATTTATGATAGGCATGGCATGACTGTAAGCATCTGGCTGGCTGCTGTGAAAACAAGATGCTGGCCTAGATGCTGGCCTGATCCAGCAGGCTCTTCTTATGTTCTTATATATTTTTATGTGTAATATGTCATGTTCTGATTAATCAAGGGGACTCAGAATTAAGGGGACATAGAATCATGAGACTAACAGTCTCTTGGCTAGCAGGAGTTAGGACAAAACAAGTGGAAGCAAAATTTAGCACACAGGGCATGCTTGGGAAAGTGGTTTAAACACAACGTTTTTGGTGAGGACAGTGTGACAAATGTCTAAATGAGGGTATCTCACAAGAGTGATTATGTTTAATGTTTCTTTTAAGTATTGTGCATTTGTGTATTTGTCTATGTTCAGTTTGGTCTATGACTGTCAATAAAAAATCAATCAATCAAATGAGGAATTTAGGGGTGGGACATGGTGTACTGTGTTAGGGGATCAAATTTGCTTATCCAGTCTGGGACAGCAAGGCAAGGAACTGGGTGAGGGGTTATCATCAAGGAGCAGACAAAGATCTGGGGAGCCAATCAGAAAGCTTCACCCCAAGTTGGATGGAGATAAGGAAAGAAGATAAAAGGCTGTGGCTGGATAGATACAACTAGCAGAGAGATGGGCAAGATCTAGAATGGAGGAACTAGCTAGAGTTTACCTAAGTAAGAGCAGGAGAAAAGCAAGAAGGGTCTGGTTTTAGGCATGAGAGAACCTTTATAGATGTTTCTTCTTCTTCTTTATTCTATGAATTCCGTTATAGCTGTAGCTTAATAAAACTGTAACATCTGCTGGACTTGTCTGATCTATCTCTGCTTGGTTCAGATGGTGGGAAGATTCCAATGAACTCCAGGTTCACACCTTTAAGCAGGGTAGAAGGATCCCTATCGGGGAGTGTTGTGGTCACATTATATAATATCTCATCAACTTAAAATAAAATTCTTACCCTGGGCTCAGTTGAGGCTTCATTGACACACACTTGGAGTGACATAAAAGCAATCCAATCCAGCAGTCAAATCTTGTCTGGGTTACTACTGGAGGTTAGGCCCATGTGAGTGAGGACAATTGCACTGGTCATTCTGCACCCAGTCATTGCCACCCTTTATCTCAAGTTGTTTAATGTCCTATGAAGCTTTATGTTTAGATTTTGAAATGGACTGTTGTCTGAGAATAAGATGTGAGAATCACTGTTATTGATTGCATGGTCTGCCAATTGCTGCTCATTTTCCACTGAACAGTTGCACACTCAGTAGAGTCTACACATTTTCTCAGTTTTGGCTGCTTTGTCCTTCCCTGCTATACCATCTGAAATTCAAATGTTCGCACACCTTTCAATGTTTCTTTCATGAAACATAACATCTCATCAATTACCTCTCTTTTGGAGATGAATAGGATCGCCCTTTCTTTAAAAAAAATCAATCTGCAAGACAGAGGGGGATTTATATGTTTATTTATTCATTCATTTATTGTTGGCTGTACAAATGGGGTGGGAATGTTTTGGTTGTCATGTGCTTCTTGTCCAGATCCTCTGGCATTAGAAAGAATGGAAAAAACATTGAAACAAGGGAGATTCCTTCATTTGCATATTCTGTTCCTTCATTTATCTTGTCCCCATGTTACCAAAGCAGATGTGTACATTAATAAACAATAAAAAAGGTAAATTTTATGTGAACATATTTATGAATGCATCAAGGTTCTCTCCCTCTCTGTGTGTGGTTCCTTTTAACCAATGCACGTATGCACCCCCTGCACGCTGGTAAACTTCATCCCATACAAAAGTATCTTGATACAGCTGCATGTATAATCACATTCAGTTTGCTCTTCTGCATTGCTTTACCAATGCACACAAGTGCATATGTGCATCAGTAAAACACTGTACTGAAAAATGTTGACAATCAGAGCAAAGTTGTTTTCAGAACTTTTTTCATTGCACACGGGCATATTGATTAGCCACAACTATCTGCACAATTTAAGGAGATCGCCCAAAATTGTAGTTGTTTCTGGTGCTGCCAAATAAGAACCATTGTGTTTTAATGAGCCAACTTAAAACTGCCAATGAAAAAGGGCTTGGGACAGATTTATAGACCTCTGTCTGCCAGAGCAATGTCAACAACATTGAGTTGCACCAGCAGGGTAACAGATAGTTTTTCTGGCCTTTTCTTAGAATCTCAATGCCAGTTTTTTTAAAAAAACAAAACATCACAAATTACAGTCCCATTCCACGTTCTTTCATTCTTCTGGCTGTACAGCTGAGTCCACTACTACCACCCAAGCCAAACAGCTAAACCACTGATCAGTACAGTTTCAAAGTGGAAGTATGGAACAGTTAAAAAAATACTGTTTCCTGATCCTTCCTATGCTAATTTCCCTCTTTCTCGGTCTCATTCATATTTGTAAAATCTATCTCCTTAGAGTGCAAACCAACTTTCTACTGGGCTGGGGTGAGTTGGATGCCACAGAGTATCAGCTGTGCTGGGAGGCTTCTGGCTGTGCTGGCCTCCACCAGCAGCAGCCCTGTAATGCAGCTGAGATGTGGGTCTGCCAGGGGTCTGTCAGGGATGGCCAGCCTGGTGGACAGAGGGCTGGCAGAAGCCCCAAAAATGGGACATTCCAGAGGCATGGTGAGGGCAGAGCTGCAGGGGGGACTTACATGAGATCATCCTTGCATACATCATCATCATCAAATGTTATTTTTGAGTCGCCTATCTGGCCGAATTAACGGCCACTCTAGGCGACGTACAATAACAGGGTAAAATACAGTATAAAACCATAACAACAACGTTCAATAATTAAGCTACCCACTCTTACATGTAATCAGCAACATTAAAAACTAACCCACCCCAGAAACCCCATAGGCCTGCCTGAACAGCCAGGTCTTCAAGGATCGGTGGAAAGCCATCAAGGAGGGGGCATGGCGAAGATCTAAAGGAAGGGAGTTCCAGAGGGTGGGGGCCACAATCGAAAATGACCTCTCCGTGGTCCGCACCAGCCTAGCTGTTTTAACTGGTGGGACTGAGAGAAGGTCTTGTGAGGCTGATCTTGTCAGGTGGCATAATTGGTGATGCTGGAGGCGCTCCTTCAGATAAACTGGGCCAAAATCGTATAGGGCTTTAAAGGTTAATACCAGCACTTTGAATTGGGCCCGGTAAACAACTACAGACCCCCTCCCCCAAGTCCCAAGTCCCCTGTAAACTCTGCCAGCCAAAAGGCCAGCACAGTAAAATATTTTTATTTGAGCTCCACTGTGGCCTACCCTCACAGTGTGTAATCCACCAAAATGTTTTCCTGCTTAAGCCCCAATGAAATGAACAGGAGCAGTGTGACAAAATTATAATGCTCTATCAACAACTCTGGTCCTTTTCAGTAGACCATCATAGTGATTTATGCTCTGTTTGAGTAGTGTTCTTGCTTATTAATTAAATTTTCTAGCCCCCAAAAGTCCTTATTCCATAGCCCAGATTTGATCTCAGCTCTGTTCAAAAAATGATCACTTGTGGTAGTTACATTTTTACCTATGGCTCCCTGGATTAATTCACTGGACCAGAACAAAAAAGTGGGGGGAGAAGAGAGAAATTGGCAGAAGCAAAGTCCTTTTACCAAGCGCACACATTTTTTTTGTTATTTTCTGCTCCACATTTATAATGAATGGCCTATAGGAGGTTGGCACTGAAATATGGCTGCAGAAAGAAATGATATTCCATTTTCACCTGCAATAAACAATTTCTGGTACGTTTGCTATAATGCCATTAAATATTAACTTTAATTGCCTGCCGCTCTAAAGTTCTCTGTTTGCGTAACATATATAATATATGTCCAGTTAGGAGAGGAGAAATTAAGCTGGAATGTGAACCAGCTTTTTCTTTGATAAATTAATTAAGATGTTGTTGATACTTTTTTGACAGTTAAGGTAGCACTCCCGTACACCCTTACCTGGAAGCAAGTTCCATTGAACTCAATGGGACTTACGTTTGTGGAGGCAAAAATAGATTTGCTCTGGAAATCTCAGAATGGGGGCAGGGGGGAATGCCCCCAGGATAAGGTGTATGTTTCTTAAATCTGAAGCAAGAAGTTGACAGGGGTTCAGAAATGCTTGGGAATGCCAATAAAGTCCTCTTTAAAAATGGTGGAAATGTTTTCAGTAAATACAGGATTCAAGTGTTTAACTGTCCGCCTCTCCACCCTGGAGTGGGCCTTGAGGGCCTGCATCCAACATTGGGCCTTAGAGACTGACTAGAGATTATATTGGTGTACCTCCCACTCAGCTGCCCAACAGGACTCCCTGACTGAGGTGGCCAAGGTCTTCTCGAGCATGGTGTTGAAGGAATCCAGACATTATTTCAATATTCATGCTGAGGCTGCTGCTGGACTGACTCGGGATTTTATGGTCTCCATGGGACTGTCTCAGGCGGTCATCATCCCAACACAGAGAACAGGGCATACCCTTGACTTGGTATTTACTCCAAATGGGGAGAGGGGTGGTCTGGAAAGAGGAAAGGCTATGCAAGCACTGGACCGGTGCCTGGATGCAATGGTGGACTGGGGAAGGATCAATAAACTGAACTTGAATCCTGGAAGTACACAGGGCTTGTGGGTGGGTGGTTCCTGTATCTGGAAGGTAGGTCAATTGCCTGCCCCAGATGGGGATGCACTTCCTCTGAAGGAGCAGGTATGCAGTTTGGGGGTATTCTTCAATCCATCTCTGTCACTAGAAGCTCAAGTGAGCTCTGTGGCCAGGAGTGCTTTCTGCCAGCTTTGGCTGGTACATCAACAGCAACCATTCCTGGCCCATGATAGCCTGACCACAGTGGTCCATGTATTTGTAGCCTCAAGACTCAGTTATTGTAACATGCTTTATGTGGGGCTGCCTTTGTATCTGTCCAGAAGCTGCAACTAGTGCAGAATGCAGTGGCCAGACTGCTTAGAGGAGCAAATTACTGGCAACATGTTCCCCCACTGCTGAAAGAGCTGCACTGGTTGCCTGTTTGCTACCAAGCCAGGTTCATGGTACTAGTGTTAATTCACAAAGCCCTTGGGTCCACATTACCTTAAGGACAACCTGAGTCCCTATGTTCCATCTCAATCACTAAGATCTTCTGATGGGGCACTTTTGCTGGTTCCTCAGGCCCCTGAGGTTTGGTTGGCCTCTACCAGGGACTGACCCTTCACTATGGCAGACCCTGTGGAACTCCTTACCAATAGAGGTTCAGCAGAAACCACCCCTCCTTTCTTTCAGGTGTCTCTTGAAAACCAAACTTTTTACACAGGACTTTTAACATTTTTCCCTTCTAACCAATGCAGTTTTGTTGATGCTTTTATATTTTTAATGATGTTTTATTGGTTTTTAATTTTATAATGTCTTTATGTGTCATAAGCAACCTTGGTGTACTTTTATTAAAAGTGTGGCTTATAAATATGGTAATAAATAAATATAGAAGACTGTCAGACCCCAAAGCACAGGCCACATTTCAATATGGAATTAAACATGTATATTATCAATACCTTGGCACGGTCATTAACCAAAATGGAGACAATAGTAAAGAAATCAGAAGAAGGCTAGGGAGGGCAGCTATGAGAGAACTAGAAAATGTCCTCAAATGCAAAGCCTCAAAAGGCTACATGGCTGGCAGGGAATTTGAATGAACACTGATAATTGCATAATTATTACTGTCTTTGTACTTTCTCCATTTCTCACTTTTTACAATCTAGCACTGGTAACCTCAAGACTTGATTTTTGCAAGCCTCTTTATGGGGCTACCCTTGCCCCTGGTCTGGAAGTTCCAGCTCGTGCAGAAGACTGTGGCTAGTCTGTTGATGGGGACAGGCTACTGCCAGCACATACCTCCAGTGCTCAAAAGCTTGCATTGGCTATCCATATGTTACCAGGCCAGGTTCAAGGTTCTTGCATTAATTTACAAGGCCCTTAACAACTTGGGTCCAGGATATCTTAAGGACCACCTGATCCCTTATATACCAGCCCAATCACATAAGTGTCTTCAATAAATAAAAAAAAAAAAATCCTGTACCCCCCTTCCCACCCCACTTATGCTATCATAAATGTGCTCATCCTTGTTCATTAATTATTTATTTCTTATATTTCATGTACTGCTTAATATACTAGGGAAACAATCAGATTCAGTTCACATTTAAAGGCTCACCTACCTAATTTTCATTTTCCAAAACAACATGAGAACTGAAACACAGCCATCTTTCAAAGTTTGCACTTTTCTGAATTTTTCTGTGCAATTCTCCAGCCAAGTAATGTGTACAAAACATGCTAGGGTAAAGTGTGCATAAAAATGCATATATTTGTGAAAATAACATAAAAATGCATTATGTTAAGGAAAACTGTTTTGCAAAATTGTTTATATATGTTGGGAAAAATTGCATAAAAACGTGTATGTAAGGAGAAATTCACACTAACATGCTGATGAATTTTCATGAGTCCTTTTTTTAAAAAGCAAACTGATATGGAAATGTGAACAATGAGAATGAGAGAAACCCAAATTTACAGATTTGCCCATCCTGTCTTAATACTAAAACAGTCTCTAAGATGTTATAACAAACCCAAAACAAAACAAATGCACAAATATATATTAATGAAACTAAAAAAGAGGGGAAGGGGAAAAAGCCACTCTACCAGGTACAACAATAAAATCTTGCATCCAGCACATTTCAAAAACCTCTTAAAAGTCTAGGAAATGGCTGAGTGTCCTGGCCACTAAGTACCTGTAAAGTGGATAGAAGATTAGATAGGGGTATGGTCCATAGCCATTTGGAACCCACCAGCCACAAACATAACCCACTGCACTAGGGTTGCCAGGCCAGAAGCACCCCAAACCCTGAGATTTGGGGGGCAGGCCCTAATGATGTCACAGGACGGGCCCCAGTGATGTCATTAAGTATGATACTTTAAGCAGCACAGTTGCTTTGCACATACAGTTAAAAAAACATTTCTCTGATTGGAAATTAAGATAGAAATCTTAGCTAAATGAGAGTGTTCCCAGGTCCAGCTGAAGTGACGGGATCATTCCTTCTCACCTGCTTAGGGAGCCTGGGTAAGGAACATTTAATCTAGTCTACTTGCTTCTGGCAAAAAGGGTTTAAGTGCCCTGAGGCCAGGTCAATCATTAGAAGGCCACTGTAGGAAGAAGGGAGCCTAATGTTGTGGAAATGTTAGATGGGAGAACTCATGAGTAAAGGTGGATGCCCCTGAAGGCTGCAATTCTAAACACACTTACTAAGGGACAAAGCCCCATAGAACTCAATAGAACTTATTTGTGAGTAGATATGGTTTGGATTGTGCTGTTGGTAAGGCTTGACTAGGTATTCTCTACCAAGATACTGACATTCAAGCAGAGTGGCAACATCCTGCCTGAAATGTCCACTATTGGGCAAGAAAGAAACCATCATGCAACCAACAAGGTTCATCATCAATGGGTTGAAGAGGGTTGAACTGAGCTCATTGAACCACTCTTGTTGCTTCTATGGATGTAAGGGAGTGAGGTTAAAGGTAAATGAAATACAAATGGGGGGGGAAGATAGTAATTATTTTCTAAATGTAATACCATACCAACCACAACAACATTCCTATAAGACAGAAAACTCAGCATCCCACAAACAGTGAGGATTTCTAACCAAAATCCAAAACTAAAAAAATCCTGGTAGCCAGTCAGACAAGGTCACAGAAATCCCCATGCAACACAACCTGACCCAGGGGCTGCAGTTAGTGCAGAATGCTGGGGCACAATTGCTGACAACAGTGAGACCCTATCAGCCCATGATACCTCTGCTCTGAAATCTGCACTGGTTGCTGATTTTCTACCAGGCCAAGTTCAAGGTGTGTTTTCCACGTTACGGGTGTCACATAATACTTTTTCTACTCTTATGATAAATCAGTCCTTTAGTGTGGCAGCACCTACACTTTGGAACTCCCTGCCTATTGACATTGGGCAGACCCATTCATTATACCCTTTTTGGCACCTGCTAAAACATTTTTGTTCAGGCAGTCCTACCCAAGGCATGTAGAAACTATTATGTTTTTTATCTGTTTTTAACTCGGTTTTATTATTTTGAATATTTTTAAATACCTGTCTAACTATTTTTGCCAATAATTTTATTGTTTTAATTTTTTCTAGAAACTGCATTGAGGTTTTTTACAATAAAGTATATAAATGTTGTAAATAAAATGCATAAACAAATGTTGGAGTCACTGTGGGCCTTGGGTCTCTTTCCACTTTTAGGAACAAAGGAATCTGCCTTATTCCAACACAGGCCATTTGGTACCATCTACCTCAGTACTGATGACATGGACTAGCACTGGCTGTACAGGATTCCAGGCAATAATCTTTTCCAGAGATTGAATTTTGGAATTTGCATACTAAGCTACAACCATTCCCCTGTTTAAAAAGGTATCTTTTTAAAGGATTATTTTCAATTCACTAATGAATGCACAGCATAATTAGGACAGATCCACACTATACATTTAAAGCACATTCAACACACATTTGAAGCGCATGAATCCCACCACAGAATCATGGGAACTGTGGTTTGTTAAGGGTGGTGGGAACAATCATTATTTGCTAATGGATAAAGGTGCTGATATGTTGTACATTACCAAGACCTTGGTGGGTGAGCTGGGAGGAGTTGATCTTACTCCGCTTTGCCCCTCTGGATAATTGGTGAACACCAGCACAGGTTGTAGGGACAGGGAATAATAATAATAAATAATAATAATAATAAAATTTTATTTGTTAGTCGCCTATCTGTCCGAATTAACGGACACTCTAGGCGACTTACAGCACCAAGATAAAATACAATAACAATCCAAAACACAATTATCAATTAAAACTAACATCAAAAACATCAAGTAATACAACAACATCAAGTAATACAACAGAACTTCCATCTCTGTCACCAGGAGACCACTATGTCTTGGAGCTGGCTGTGATGGCATGCATACAGTGTTAAGCCAGGGAGACAGCAAACTAGAGTTGCTCCTGGTATACCGTCCTCCCTGCTGCCCAGCAGCTTCTCTGAACTAGCTGGTGGAGGCTGTGGTATTGGAGGAGCCTGGAACGATAGTACTGGGTGATTTCAATCTCCATGGTGAGGCTTCCTCTTGTTCTAGCTCAGGACTTCATGCCCTCCATGATGACCATGGGGCTGTCTCAACATGTTACCGGACCGACACATAGGGCAGGGCACATCCTTGACTTGTTTTTTGCTCCTGGTGGAGGAAGGGGTAGTCTGGAAATAGGGGGTGGTGGATGTCATCCCCTGAATGCCCTGGGGGAGTTCCCAGTAGATAGAGCAGGCAACCCTGTTGAAGAACAGCAAGGTGTGTTGGGCTCTTGATACAGTTGTCCCAGAGCACCATCTCTGGCATTGTGGAGGCCAGTTTGCACCCTGGTACACTAGTGAGTGAAAGACAATGAAACAGCCTGGATGATGGCTAGAGCGCAAGTGGCTAAAAACTTGCTATGAGCAGGGCCAGTTCTGAAGTACGGCCAGGTGGGGCACTGGCCCGAGGGCCCCTGGAGCTACAGAAGGCCCTCCGCTCTCCTTCTGCAATCTGTGGAAGCAGGACAGGAGCCGCGGATAATGGGACAAGAGCTTCCGAACTACCCACCATCCCCCCACTTCACTTACCTTTTTCTCCACTTTTTTTGTGGTTTGCCATCAAGCAAGATGGAGGCTGAGGTTTCCCTAAGGGGATGAAGCCTCTGCCATCATCTTGGTTGAAGGCATGCACCAGTTTCAGCAGGTAAGACAGCTGTGGCCATTTCTGGACAGGGATAGCCTGACCATGTTGTCCATGCTCCGGTAACCTCCAGATTGGATTACTATAATGCTCTCTATATGGGGCTGCCCTTGAGTTTGGTCCAGAAGCTACACTGGTGCAAACTGCAGCAGCATGACTGCTCACTGGAGCAGTTTATCATCATCTTGTCACCCCACTACTGAAAGAATTGCACTGGCCACCTATTGGCTACTGGGATAAGTTCAAGGTTCTAGTTTTGGTGTATAAAGCACTATACAGCTTGGGACCAGGATACGCAGTGCCGGTGCCAGGCTATTTTGTGCTGTAGGCAAGGCTAACTACTTGCACCCCCCGAAAAGAAATTGTGTGCCTTTTCCTTTGCAAATTTTGTCACCAATTCCTTCAGGTCAAGCGCTGATGCTTGGGCATGTTCAATTGATATAGTTGCCAAGCCAACTAGTCTCTCTTGCAACATTGTTGACCGTATGTAAGTTTTTCTAAGTTTGAGCTTTGAGAAACTGCATTCACCACTTGCCATTGACACTGGAAGTGTGAGAAGGATCCTTAGAGCAACAGAAACATTAGGCACATTATCCAGCAGTTTTTGTTGTAGTATGAAGAGAAGTACTCCTTGTGTCAGCATAGACTTTGGAAGTCTTTGAGCTATTGCTATAAGTTCACAGTACAGATCTTCAGCATCAATATCTTTGTTTCCATTGTGCATCAATGATTTTTCCAATTTCTTGCAGGCCTTAAGTACATCTTCAGTAGATTTTTTGTTGATACTGTATATATCATACAGGAAGCCAAATAGGGAATTATATGGTTGTAGCTGTTGGAATCTCTCTTCAACAGATTGTATGGCTATGTCTAAGACAGCATAGTAGAAACCTACTTTGAATTTCTGCTTTGGATCTTGCGGTGCCTCTTCTTGGGCTTCATACTCAAACTGCCATTTCTTTTTCCTTTTTCTAACCTGTTCTGTCTCAAAGTTTGGTAGTATTTCCAGCTCCTTTGCAATCTCAGTAGCAACTATCAAAACTTGTTGAAACCCCTCATCACACCTGCAGCCCACAAGGTAATTCTTGATCACAATAGGCTTGTAGATGAATTTACATCAGCTTCCTTATTTTGTAGTAGCTTGCTTGCAAGATTGACTTCAAAAAGGATGTTGTACCATGTAACAAGGGATACCACAAACTTGAACTTACAAATTGCATCAGCTAGGGCCTTAGCTTCAATTCGGGAAGTATTTCCAGATAAACCTTTTAGGCTTGTGTCATCAAAGATCTCTATTAAAGCATCATATATACTACTAAGATGATATATCAGTGGTTTCAAAGCATCAGTCCGACTCTTCCATCTTGTTTTGCTCAATGGCTTAACAGTTATGCCTAAGTCTGATACATGGCTAGTTAGAATTTGCCAATGCTGAGTCGTGCAGAGAAATAATTATAGATCTGTTGAACCAAACTGAAGAAACTAGTTGCTTCCAGACAACACTTAGCTGCATCATTGATTACCAAGTTTAAAGAGTGTGCATTGCAGGGCTCAAAAAAGGTATGTGCATTTATGTCCAGGACTCTCTTTTGTACACCATTTTCTTTGCCTTTCATGTTACTCCCATTATCATAACCTTGACCATGCAGATTCTCAGTTAGTAATCCCATTTGCTCAAGCTGTCCAAGAAGAGTTTCTGTCATAAAGGCACTTGTGGTCTCCTTTAGTGGAACAAATCCCAAGAAATGTTATTTTACGATAACCTCAGGCTCAGACATCTCATGATCTGATGGTTTGATTACCTCAACATAACATACAATCATTGTAATTTGTTCAATATGACTGACATCAGGTGTGCAGTCCAAAATGATTAGTAGTATTTGTCATGAACTTAGATATGTTCATGAGATATTAAAATTATATGTAACATCATGGCTCAGTGCAAAGAACTCTGGGAGGTCATCTTGTTAGAGAAACAGGCCTCTGAAAGAGTAAAAAAGTTAAGTTTAGATTCCCAACTGAAGACAGTTAAGGGAGGCCTAAACACAGGCACCTGGTTATCTATGTTAATTAGCAAGAGCCTGGTACTCAAGGCCATCCATGTCTGAGGAGATTGAAAGCCTGTTGGGACCCCCTCCTGAAAGGTGCGAAGAAGTGGAGAACCATCTAGAAAGGGATTACATCAGAAAACTCATGATTGGTTAATTAATCTTGGACCGTTGGGATTCTTTTCCTTAAGTATAGGGCTTGAGACCCATAGCCTTTGTTCCCTCAAGAAGGTTCTGAAAGGTTCCTTCTGATGTTGCCTATGGGAGGTAACCTAAGCAGGGTTCCATTGCTTTGTGACTGATGCCAATCTCTCTTAGGAGAGACGCCACTGCAACCAACTACCTCATATGTAAGTAGAGAAGGCTAGCTAGGTTGTTATTTTCTTGTTGTGTGAAAGAATTCTCTTAGATGTACCTAAACCCCTGTTTGGGTGTATAGTCTTAAAGGATTACTTGCTGCTATGTTTTGATGTGCACTTATATTTTGAATAAAGCTACTTCTATTTAACCTGGTGTGTTTATTGAGGGTAAGGGTGGTTCTGAATTCAGCACCTTGACCATTCAGCTATGACTACCAAAAAGGGAAAAGAAGTTAACAGCTTAATTCTAATTTGTGGGGTTTTACCAGAGGTTTCCTGACAAGGAGTGTAAATTTGGCTCTTGTCCTATAGGACCTTGGTTTATCTATTTTCTGGGCTCAGAGTTCCCCTAGCTCTGAGTGGAACCAGTGACAGGGGTGGTGGCCGCCTACTTTCTACCTTGCGAGGTTGGTGTTAGTTTGCACAGCCTTGGCAAGGAGAAATTGACATTTGGTTTCCAGAACAATTACCCTAAGGGTGGGAATTGGGTCTGAAGCATGACCTCTTGCGCCTTGACGGCTGGAGAGTCATGACAGTATTTGGCTGAGTTTGCATGTGCTAAAATTTCCTGCTTTATAGCACCTGCTAGTAGTTGTATAAGCTCATTTTGGATATATTTTCCTAGGTAGTGAACCATTGTTTCTTGATCTTTAACTCTGCGCAAATGTTCATTCATGACAGGATCAAAAAGGGCTAGATACTATACAAACTTCAAAAAATTGAGTGCATTTTCACTTTGCACATGTGTGTGGGTGTGTATTACATAATCTCCAATCAACTCTATGGTCTATCTATTTCATGTATACATAAAAACAATTCTAATGTATGAATTACTTCAAAAATGATAAACTTCTTCAAAATATAAAATAAAAGTAAAATATTATCAGAAATTTATAACATACAACAAAAATTATGCAAAAATTGCACAAACAATCTAGCCTACTTGCTTTAGGCAAGAAGGGTTTAAGTGCCTTCAGGCTAGGCCAGTCACCAGAAGGCCTCTGTAGGAAGAAAGGAGCCTAGTGTTTTAAAGTGTTTTTACAATTTTTAAAGTGTTTTTAGTGCTTTTGTTTGCCGCCCTGGGCTCCTACTGAGAGGAAGGGTGGTGTGCTGCCTCCCCAGGGTTTAGAATTGTATGTAGAGAGACTCCTTCTGTTGTGCTAAACAAGGCATTTATTAGGTTAGAGTTATGGAACTCTAGAGTTCTGTCTCTATGCTCCCTTAGCCTCACAGTAACTTCCTGTCAGGTGACATCACCCCGCTCTTTAATTGATTATTTACTTTCCCCTCCAAAACATGCCTCAGATTGTTTCAGTCATCAGTGAAGCTAGCAGCAGGCCTAGTAGCCTCGCAGGACAACACTCCTTTTTTACCCCCCTCTCTCTCTCTCAGAAGATATTTATCTGCCAGAGTTCACCATCCCCAGAGACTGTATGCTTTCTTTGAAGTTTCTGTGTACCTTTGTGTTTTCTGGTTTAATAAAATAGTTCTGATTAAAAGAGAGAGATTGAGTTGACTGTTTGGCAAAGTGGGTTTCAGAACCACAGGCTCAGTACAGGTGAGATATAAATCAAATAATAAATAAAAATAAATAAACTTCACTCACCCAACCCAAAATTCAAAACCATGCCACTTTAAGCTGTTTTGCAACTGTTTATACTTGTTTTATGGTTACTGGTTTTTAAAGGGATTTATTTCTTATTGTGAGCTGCCTTGGTTTCTAATCACCAACCCTACCTCACAGGGTTGTTGGAAAGACTCCACACACACACACATTTGTAAAAATACATCCCATATAATAGTTTATTGTCAAACCAGTTGGTCACTGCAGAACATTTTTTTTAAAAAAATCAGTATTAGTTTCCTACATAATAAAAATGTGATACCTAGGTAAACCCTGCCTAATTGCTTTAAAAATGGGGTTGGAGAGAGAGGGAAAGATCTACAACACAAACACAATTCTTTGTTATGTTTACTCAAAAGTCCCATTAATTTACAGCACAATCCTATCCATGTCTACTCAAAAGAAAGTCCTAATGAATTCAATGGGGTTTACTCCAAGTACATGGGATTAGCATTGCTTTACTCCCAGAAAAGCAAATATTGGATTAAATACTTTCATATTGCAAAGGTTTTCAAAACACTGCCCTCTTCAATAGCCCCCAGGTCTGACTCTTGCACACAAGAGGAAAAAACCTGTAAGCCATATTCTTATTTACTCAAACTGAGAATCTCAAAATTTTCTGACGTTGCAATGAAGTCTAGGCACTGCCTGGGTCAACAAAACACAACCCTGGCTTCCCTTATTGGCTATAATCCTGAAAGGGTGGGGGCTTGGAA